>NC_134446.1:10000-2982975 GCF_030867145.1 Opisthocomus hoazin
ATAGCTCGCAGGCAGAAAGAGCTAGCCTGGAAAGCTGTTGCTCAGCCTCATCTGCCCATGGCACTGCTTGCACAGAGGCACAGAGACTGGGGTTGCTTGCTTGTCTTGCCCCCTCAAACTTCAAACGTAGCTTAGGTGGTCCGTGCCGGGCGCCTCCGTCAGCCCTGCTCTGAAAATGCGAAAGTCTGCAGATAGCTCGCAGGCAGAAAGAGCTAGCATGGAAAGCTGTTGCTCAGCCTCATCTGCCCATGGCACTGCTCGCACAGAGGCACAGAGACTGGGGCTGCTTGCTTGTCTTGTCTCCTCAAACTTCAAACGTAGCTTAGGTGGTCCGTGCCGGGCGCTTCCGGCACCCCTGCTCCAAAAATGCGAACATCTGCAGATAGCTCGCAGGCAGAAAGAGCTAGCCTGGAAAGCTGTTGCTCAGCCTCATCTGCCCATGGCACTGCTCGCACAGAGGCACAGAGACTGGGGCTGCTTGCTTGTCTTGCCCCCTCAAACTTGAAACGTTGCTTAGGTGGTCTGTGCCGGGTGCTTGCGGCAGCCCTGCTGCGAAAATGCGAACATCTGCAGATAGCGCGCAGGCAGAAAGAGCTAGCCTGGAAAGCTGTTGCTCAGCCTCATCTGCCCATGGCACAGCTCTCACAGAGGCACAGAGACTGGGGCTGCTTGCTTGTCTTGTCTCCTCAAACTTCAAACGTAGCTTAGGTGGTCCGTGCCGGGCAACTCCGGCAGCCCTGCTGCGAAAATGCAAACGTCTGCAGATACCTCGCAGGCAGAAAGAGCTATCCTGGAAAGCTGTTGCTCAGCCTCATCTGCCCATGGCACTGCTCGCACAGAGGCACAGAGACTGGGGCTGCTTGCTTGTCTTGCCCCCTCAAACTTCAAACATAGATTTGGTTGTCCGTGCAGGGATTCTCCGGCAGCCCTGTTCTGAAAATTCGAACGTCTTCAGACAGCTCGCAGGCAGAAAGAGCTAGCCTGGAAAGCTGTTGCTCAGCCTCATCTGCCCATGGCACTGCTCGCACAGAGGGACAGAGACTGGGGCTGCTTGCTTGTCTTGCCCCCTCAAACTTCAAACGTACCTTAGGTGGTCCGTGTCGGGTGCTTGCGGCAGTTCTGCTCCGAAAATTCGAACGTCTGCAGATAGCTCGCAGGCAGAAAGAGCTAGCCTGGAAAGCTGTTGCTCAGCCTCATCTGCCCATGGCACTGCTCGCACAGAGGCACAGAGACTGGGACTGCTTGCTTGTCTTGTCCCCTCAAACTTCAAACGTAGCTTAGGTGGTCCGTGCCGGGCGCCTCCGGCAGCCCTGCTCCGAAAATGCGAACATCTGCAGATAGCTCGCAGGCAGAAAGAGCTAGCCTGGAAAGCTGTTGCTCAGCCTCATCTGCCCATGGCACTGCTTGCACAGAGGCACAGAGACTGGGGCTGCTTGCTTGTCTTGCCCCCTCAAACTTCAAACGTATCTTAGGTGGTCTGTGCCGGGCGCCTCTGGCAGCCCTGCTCCGAAAATGCGAAAGTCTGCCGATAGCTCGCAGGCAGAAAGAGCTAGCCTGGAAAGCTGTTGCTCAGCCTCATCTGCCCATGGCACTGCTCGCACAGAGGCACAGAGACTGGGGCTGCTTGCTTGTCTTGTCCCCTCAAAGTTCAAACGTACCTTAGGTGGTCCGTGTCGGGTGCTTGCGGCAGCCCTGCTCCGAAAATGCGAACGTCTGCAGATAGCTCGCAGGCAGAAAGAGCTAGCCTGGAAAGCTGTTGCTCAGCCTCATCTGCCCATGGCACTGCTCGCACAGAGGCACAGAGACTGGGGCTGCTTGCTTCTCTTGTCCCCTCAAAGTTCAAACGTAGCTTAGGTGGTCCGTGTCGGGTGCTTGCGGCAGCTCTGCTCCGAAAATGCGAACGTCTGCAGATAGCTCGCAGGCAGAAAGAGCTAGCCTGGAAAGCTGTTGCTCAGCCTCATCTGCCCATGGCACTGCTCGCACAGAGGCACAGAGACTGGGGCTGCTTGCTTGTCTTGTCTCCTCAAACTTCAAACGTAGCTTAGGTGGTCCGTGCCGGGTGCTTGCGGCAGCCCTGCTCCAAAAATGCGAACATCTGCAGATAGCTCGCAGGCAGAAAGAGCTAGCCTGGAAAGCTGTTGCTCAGCCTCATCTGCCCATGGCACTGCTCGCACAGAGGCACAGAGACTGGGGCTGCTTGCTTGTCTTGCCCCCTCCATCTTCAAACGTAGCTTAGGTGGTCCGTGCCGTTCGCCTCCGGCAGCCCTGCTCCGAAAATGCGAACGTCTGCAGATAGCTCGCAGGCAGAAAGAGCTATCCTTGAAAGCTGTTGCTCAGCCTCATCTGCCCATGGCACTGCTCGCACAGAGGCACAGAGACTGGGGCTGCTTGCTTGTCTTGCCCCCTCAAACTTCAAACGTAGCTTAGGTGGTCCGTGCCGGGCGCCTCCGGCAGCCCTGCTCCGAAAATGTGAACATCTGCAGATAGCTCGCAGGCAGAAAGAGCTAGCCTGGAAAGCTGTTGCTCAGCCTCATCTGCCCATGGCACTGCTTGCACAGAGGCACAGAGACCGGGGCTGCTTGCTTGTCTTGCCCCCTCAAACTTCAAACGTAGCTTAGGTGGTCTGTGCCGGGCGCCTCTGGCAGCCCTACTCCGAAAATGCGAACGTCTGCAGATAGCTCGCAGGCAGAAAGAGCTAGCCTGGAAAGCTCTTGCTCAGCCTCATCTGCCCATGGCACTGCTCGCACAGAGGCACAGAGACTGGGGCTGCTTGCTTGTCTTGCCCCCTCAAACTTCAAACGTAGCTTAGGTGGTCCGTGCCGGGCGCCTCCGGCAGCCCTACTCCGAAAATGCAACATCTGCAGATAGCTCGCAGGCAGAAAGAGCTAGCCTGGAAAGCTGTTGCTCAGCCTCATCTGCCCATGGCACTGCTCGCACAGAGGCACAGAGACTGGGGCTGCTTGCTTGTCTTGCCCCCTCAAACTTCAAACGTAGCTTAGGTGGTCCGTGCCGGGCGCCTCCGGCAGCCCTGCTCCGAAAATGCGAACGTCTGCAGATAGCTCGCAGGCAGAAAGAGCTAGCCTGGAAAGCTGTTGCTCAGCCTCATCTGCCCATGGCACTGCTCGCACAGAGGCACAGAGACTGGGGCTGCTTGCTTGTCTTGCCCCCTCAAACTTCAAACGTAGCTTAGGTGGTCCGTGCCGAGCGCCTCCGGCAGCCGTGCTGCGAAAATGCGAACGTTTGCAGATACCTCGCAGGCAGAAAGAGCTAGCCTGGAAAGCTGTTGCTCAGCCTCATCTGCCCATGGCACTGCTTGAACAGAGGCACAGAGACTGGGGCTGCTTGCTTGTCTTGTCCCCTCAAACTTGAAAAGTAGCTTAGGTGGTCCGTGCCGGGCGCTCCCGGCAGCCCTGCTCCAAAAGTGCGAACGTCTGCAGATAGCTCGCAGGCAGAAAGAGCTAGTCTGGAAAGCTGTTGCTCAGCCTCATCTGCCCATGGCACTGCTCGCACAGAGGCACAGAGACTGGGGCTGCTTGCTTGTCTTGCCCCCTCAAACTTCAAACGTAGCTTAGGTGGTCCGTGCCGGGCGCTTCATGCAGCCCTGCTCCGAAAATGCGAACGTCTGCAAATAGATCGCAGGCAGAAAGAGCTAGCCTGGAAAGCTGTTGCTCAGCCTCATCTGCCCATGGCACTGCTTGCACAGAGGCACAGAGACTGGGGCTGCTTGCTCGTCTTGCCAACTCAAACTTCAAACGTAGATTTGGTTGTCCGTGCAGGGATTCTCCGGCAGCCCTGCTCTGAAAATTCGAACGTCTTCAGACAGCTCGCAGGCAGAAAGAGCTAGCCTGGAAAGCTGTTGCTCAGCCTCATCTGCCCATGGCACTGCTCGCACAGAGGCACAGAGACTGGGGCTGCTTGCTTGTCTTGCCCCCTCAAACTTCAAACTTACCTTAGGTGGTCCGTGTCGGGTGCTTGCGGCAGTTCTGCTCCGAAAATGCGAACGTCTGCAGATAGCTCGCAGCCAGAAAGAGCTAGCCTGGAAAGCTGTTGCTCAGCCTCATCTGCCCATGGCACTGCTCGCACAGAGGCACAGAGACTGGGGCTGCTTGCTTGTCTTGTCTCCTCAAACTTCAAACGTAGCTTAGGTGGTCGTGCCGGGTGCTTGCGGCAGCCCTGCTCCGAAAATGCGAACGTCTGCAGATAGCTCGCAGGCAGAAAGAGCTAGCCTGGAAAGCTGTTGCTCAGCCTCATCTGCCCATGGCACTGCTCGCACAGAGGCACAGAGACTGGGGCTGCTTGCTTGTCTTGTCCCCTCAAACTTCAAACGTAGCTTAGGTGGTCCGTGCCGGGCGCCTCCGGCAGCCCTGCTCCGGAAATGCGAACATCTGCAGATAGCTCGCAGGCAGAAATAGCTAGCCTGGAAAGCTGTTGCTCAGCCTCATCTGCCCATGGCACAGCTCTCACAGAGGCACAGAGACTGGGGCTGCTTGCTTGTCTTGCCCCCTCAAACTTCAAACGTTGCTTAGGTGGTCTGTGCCGGGCGCCTCTGGCAGCCCTGCTCCGAAAATGCGAACGTCTGCAGATAGCTCGCAGGCAGAAAGAGCTAGCCTGGAAAGCTGTTGCTCAGCCTCATCTGCCCATGGCACTGCTCGCACAGAGGCACAGAGACTGGGGCTGCTTGCTTCTCTTGTCCCCTGAAAGTTCAAACGTACCTTAGGTGGTCCGTGTCGGGTGCTTGCGGCAGCTCTGCTCCGAAAATGCGAACGTCTGCAGATAGCTCGCAGGCAGAAGGAGCTAGCCTGGAAAGCTGTTGCTCAGCCTCATCTGCCCATGGCACTGCTTGCACAGAGGCACAGAGACCGGGGCTGCTTGCTTGTCTTGCCCCCTCAAACTTCAAACGTAGCTTAGGTGGTCTGTGCCGGGCGCCTCTGGCAGCCCTACTCCGAAAATGCGAACGTCTGCAGATAGCTCGCAGGCAGAAAGAGCTAGCCTGGAAAGCTGTTGCTCAGCCTCATCTGCCCATGGCACTGCTCGCACAGAGGCACAGAGACTGGGGCTGCTTGCTTGTCTTGCCCCCTCAAACTTCAAACGTAGCTTAGGTGGTCCGTGCCGGGCGCCTCCGGCAGCCCTACTCCGAAAATGCAACATCTGCAGATAGCTCGCAGGCAGAAAGAGCTAGCCTGGAAAGCTGTTGCTCAGCCTCATCTGCCCATGGCACTGCTCGCACAGAGGCACAGAGACTGGGGCTGCTTGCTTGTCTTGTCTCCTCAAACTTCAAACGTAGCTTAGGTGGTCGTGCCGGGTGCTTGCGGCAGCCCTGCTCCGAAAATGCGAACGTCTGCAGATAGCTCGCAGGCAGAAAGAGCTAGCCTGGAAAGCTGTTGCTCAGCCTCATCTGCCCATGGCACTGCTCGCACAGAGGCACAGAGACTGGGGCTGCTTGCTTGTCTTGTCCCCTCAAACTTCAAACGTAGCTTAGGTGGTCCGTGCCGGGCGCCTCCGGCAGCCCTGCTCCGAAAATGCGAACATCTGCAGATAGCTCGCAGGCAGAAATAGCTAGCCTGGAAAGCTGTTGCTCAGCCTCATCTGCCCATGGCACTGCTTGCACAGAGGCACAGAGACTGGGGCTGCTTGCTTGTCTTGCCCCCTCAAACTTCAAACGTTGCTTAGGTGGTCTGTGCCGGGCGCCTCTGGCAGCCCTGCTCCGAAAATGCGAACGTCTGCAGATAGCTCGCAGGCAGAAAGAGCTAGCCTGGAAAGCTGTTGCTCAGCCTCATCTGCCCATGGCACTGCTCGCACAGAGGCACAGAGACTGGGGCTGCTTGCTTGTCTTGTCTCCTCAAACTTCAAACGTAGCTTAGGTGTTCCGTGCCGGGTGCTTGCGGCAGCCCTGCTCCAAAAATGCGAACATCTACAGATAGCTCGCAGGCAGAAAGAGCTAGCCTGGAAAGCTGTTGCTCAGCCTCATCTGCCCATGGCACTGCTCGCACAGAGGCACAGAGACTGGGGCTGCTTGCTTGTCTTGCCCCCTCCATCTTCAAACGTAGCTTAGGTGGTCCGTGCCGGGCGCCTCCGGCAGCCCTGCTCCGAAAATGCGAACGTCTGCAGATAGCTCGCAGGCAGAAAGAGCTAGCCTTGAAAGCTGTTGCTCAGTCTCATCTGCCCATGGCACTGCTTGCACAGAGGCACAGAGACTGGGGCTGCTTGCTTGTCTTGCCCCCTCAAACTTCAAACGTAACTTAGGTGGTCCGTGCCGGGCGCCTCCGGCAGCCCTGCTCCGAAAATGCGAACATCTGCAGATAGCTCGCAGGCAGAAAGAGCTAGCCTGGAAAGCTGTTGCTCAGCCTCATCTGCCCATGGCACTGCTTGCACAGAGGCACAGAGACTGGGGCTGCTTGCTTGTCTTGCCCCCTCAAACTTCAAACGTAGCTTAGGTGGTCTGTGCCGGGCGCCTCTGGCAGCCCTGCTCCGAAAATGCGAACGTCTGCAGATAGCTCGCAGGCAGAAAGAGCTAGCCTGGAAAGCTGTTGCTCAGCCTCATCTGCCCATGGCACTGCTTGCACAGAGGCACAGAGACTGGGGCTGCTTGCTTGTCTTGTCCCCTCAAACTTCAAACGTAGCTTAGGTGGTCCGTGCCGGGCGCCTCCGGCAGCCGTACTCCGAAAATGCGAACATCTGCAGATAGCTCGCAGGCAGAAAGAGCTAGCCTGGAAAGCTGTTGCTCAGCCTCATCTGCCCATGGCACTGCTCGCACAGAGGCACAGAGACTGGGGCTGCTTGCTTGTCTTGCCCCCTCAAACTTCAAACGTAGCTTAGGTTGTCTGTGCTGGGCGCGTTCGTCGGCCCTGCTCTGAAAATGCGAACGTCTGCAGACAGCTCGCAGGCAGAAAGAGCTAGCCTGGAAAGCTGTTGCTCAGCCTCATCTGCCCATGGCACTGCTCGCACAGAGGCACAGAGACTGGGGCTGCTTGCTTGTCTTGCCCCCTCAAAGTTCAAACGTACCTTATGTGGTCTGTGCCGGGTGCTTGCGGCAGCCCTGCTGCGAAAATGCGAACATCTGCAGATAGCTCGCAGGCAGAAAGAGCTAGCCTGGAAAGCTGTTGCTCAGCCTCATCTGCCCATGGCACAGCTCTCACAGAGGCACAGAGACTGGGGCTGCTTGCTTGTCTTGTCTCCTCAAACTTCAAACGTAGCTTAGGTGGTCCGTGCCGGGCACCTCCGGCAGCCCTGCTCCGAAAATGCAAACGTCTGCAGATACCTCGCAGGCAGAAAGAGCTATCCTGGAAAGCTGTTGCTCAGCCTCATCTGCCCATGGCACTGCTCGCACAGAGGCACAGAGACTGGGGCTGCTTGCTTGTCTTGCCCCCTCAAACTTCAAACATAGATTTGGTTGTCCGTGCAGGGATTCTCCGGCAGCCCTGCTCTGAAAATTCGAACGTCTTCAGACAGCTCGCAGGCAGAAAGAGCTAGCCTGGAAAGCTGTTGCTCAGCCTCATCTGCCCATGGCACTGCTCGCACAGAGGCACAGAGACTGGGGCTGCTTGCTTGTCTTGCCCCCTCAAACTTCAAACGTACCTTAGGTGGTCCGTGTCGGGTGCTTGCGGCAGTTCTGCTCCGAAAATGCGAACATATGCAGATAGCTCGCAGCCAGAAAGAGCTAGCCTGGAAAGCTGTTGCTCAGCCTCATCTGCCCATGGCACTGCTCGCACAGAGGCACAGAGACTGGGGCTGCTTGCTTGTCTTGTCTCCTCAAACTTCAAACGTAGCTTAGGTGGTCCATGCCGGGTGCTTGCGGCAGCCCTGCTCCGAAAATGCAAACGTCTGCAGATAGCTCGCAGGCAGAAAGAGCTAGCCTGGAAAGCTGTTGCTCAGCCTCATCTGCCCATGGCACTGCTCGCACAGAGGCACAGAGACTGGGGCTGCTTGCTTGTCTTGTCCCCTCAAACTTCAAACGTAGCTTAGGTGGTCCGTGCCGGGCGCCTCCGGCAGCCCTGCTCCGAAAATGCGAACATCTGCAGATAGCTCGCAGGCAGAAATAGCTAGCCTGGAAAGCTGTTGCTCAGCCTCATCTGCCCATGGCACTGCTTGCACAGAGGCACAGAGACTGGGGCTGCTTGCTTGTCTTGCCCCCTCAAACTTCAAACGTTGCTTAGGTGGTCTGTGCCGGGCGCCTCTGGCAGCTCTGCTCCGAAAATGCGAACGTCTGCAGATAGCTCGCAGGCAGAAAGAGCTAGCCTGGAAAGCTGTTGCTCAGCCTCATCTGCCCATGGCACTGCTCGCACAGAGGCACAGAGACTGGGGCTGCTTTCTTGTCTTGTCTCCTCAAACTTCAAACGTAGCTTAGGTGGTCCGTGCCGGGTGCTTGCGGCAGCCCTGCTCCAAAAATGCGAACATCTGCAGATAGCTCGCAGGCAGAAAGAGCTAGCCTGGAAAGCTGTTGCTCAGCCTCATCTGCCCATGGCACTGCTCGCACAGAGGCACAGAGACTGGGGCTGCTTGCTTGTCTTGCCCTCTCCATCTTCAAACGTAGCTTAGGTGGTCCGTGCCGGGCGCCTCCGGCAGCCCTGCTCCGAAAATGCGAACGTCTGCAGATAGCTCGCAGGCAGAAAGAGCTAGCCTTGAAAGCTCTTGCTCAGCCTCATCTGCCCATGGCACTGCTCGCAAAGAGGCACAGAGACTGGGGCTGCTTGCTTGTCTTGCCCCCTCAAACTTCAAACGTAGCTTAGGTGGTCCGTGCCAGGCGCCTCCGGCAGCCCTGCTCCGAAAATGTGAACATCTGCAGATAGCTCGCAGGCAGAAAGAGCTAGCCTGGAAAGCTGTTGCTCAGCCTCATCTGCCCATGGCACTGCTTGCACAGAGGCACAGAGACTGGGGCTGCTTGCTTGTCTTGTCTCCTCAAACTTCAAACGTAGCTTAGGTGGTCCGTGCCGGGCACCTCCGGCAGCCCTGCTCCGAAAATGCAAACGTCTGCAGATACCTCGCAGGCAGAAAGAGCTATCCTGGAAAGCTGTTGCTCAGCCTCATCTGCCCATGGCACTGCTCGCACAGAGGCACAGAGACTGGGGCTGCTTGCTTGTCTTGCCCCCTCAAACTTCAAACATAGATTTGGTTGTCCGTGCAGGGATTCTCCGGCAGCTCTGCTCTGAAAATTCGAACGTCTTCAGACAGCTCGCAGGCAGAAAGAGCTAGCCTGGAAAGCTGTTGCTCAGCCTCATCTGCCCATGGCACTGCTCGCACAGAGGCACAGAGACTGGGGCTGCTTGCTTGTCTTGCCCCCTCAAACTTCAAACGTACCTTAGGTGGTCCGTGTCGGGTGCTTGCGGCAGTTCTGCTCCGAAAATGCGAACGTCTGCAGATAGCTCGCAGGCAGAAAGAGCTAGCCTGGAAAGCTGTTGCTCAGCCTCATCTGCCCATGGCACTGCTCGCACAGAGGCACAGAGACTGGGGCTGCTTGCTTGTCTTGTCTCCTCAAACTTCAAACGTAGCTTAGGTGGTCCATGCCGGGTGCTTGCGGCAGCCCTGCTCCGAAAATGCGAACGTCTGCAGATAGCTCGCAGGCAGAAAGAGCTAGCCTGGAAAGCTGTTGCTCAGCCTCATCTGCCCATGGCACTGCTCGCACAGAGGCACAGAGACTGGGGCTGCTTGCTTGTCTTGTCCCCTCAAACTTCAAACGTACCTTAGGTGGTCCGTGTCGGGTGCTTGCGGCAGCCGTACTCCGAAAATGCGAACATCTGCAGATAGCTCGCAGGCAGAAAGAGCTAGCCTGGAAAGCTGTTGCTCAGCCTCATCTGCCCATGGCACTGCTCGCACAGAGGCACAGAGACTGGGGCTGCTTGCTTGTCTTGCCCCCTCAAACTTCAAACGTAGCTTAGGTTGTCTGTGCTGGGCGCGTTCGTCGGCCCTGCTCTGAAAATGCGAACGTCTGCAGACAGCTCGCAGGCAGAAAGAGCTAGCCTGGAAAGCTGTTGCTCAGCCTCATCTGCCCATGGCACTGCTCGCACAGAGGCACAGAGACTGGGGCTGCTTGCTTGTCTTGCCCCCTCAAAGTTCAAACGTACCTTATGTGGTCTGTGCCGGGTGCTTGCGGCAGCCCTGCTGCGAAAATGCGAACATCTGCAGATAGCTCGCAGGCAGAAAGAGCTAGCCTGGAAAGCTGTTGCTCAGCCTCATCTGCCCATGGCACAGCTCTCACAGAGGCACAGAGACTGGGGCTGCTTGCTTGTCTTGTCTCCTCAAACTTCAAACGTAGCTTAGGTGGTCCGTGCCGGGCACCTCCGGCAGCCCTGCTCCGAAAATGCAAACGTCTGCAGATACCTCGCAGGCAGAAAGAGCTATCCTGGAAAGCTGTTGCTCAGCCTCATCTGCCCATGGCACTGCTCGCACAGAGGCACAGAGACTGGGGCTGCTTGCTTGTCTTGCCCCCTCAAACTTCAAACATAGATTTGGTTGTCCGTGCAGGGATTCTCCAGCAGCCCTGCTCTGAAAATTCGAACGTCTTCAGACAGCTCGCAGGCAGAAAGAGCTAGCCTGGAAAGCTGTTGCTCAGCCTCATCTGCCCATGGCACTGCTCGCACAGAGGCACAGAGACTGGGGCTGCTTGCTTGTCTTGCCCCCTCAAACTTCAAACGTACCTTAGGTGGTCCGTGTCGGGTGCTTGCGGCAGTTCTGCTCCGAAAATGCGAACATATGCAGATAGCTCGCAGCCAGAAAGAGCTAGCCTGGAAAGCTCTTGCTCAGCCTCATCTGCCCATGGCACTGCTCGCAAAGAGGCACAGAGACTGGGGCTGCTTGCTTGTCTTGCCCCCTCAAACTTCAAACGTTGCTTAGGTGGTCTGTGCCGGGCGCCTCTGGCAGCTCTGCTCCGAAAATGCGAACGTCTGCAGATAGCTCGCAGGCAGAAAGAGCTAGCCTGGAAAGCTGTTGCTCAGCCTCATCTGCCCATGGCACTGCTCGCACAGAGGCACAGAGACTGGGGCTGCTTTCTTGTCTTGTCTCCTCAAACTTCAAACGTAGCTTAGGTGTTCCGTGCCGGGTGCTTGCGGCAGCCCTGCTCCAAAAATGCGAACATCTGCAGATAGCTCGCAGGCAGAAAGAGCTAGCCTGGAAAGCTGTTGCTCAGCCTCATCTGCCCATGGCACTGCTCGCACAGAGGCACAGAGACTGGGGCTGCTTGCTTGTCTTGCCCTCTCCATCTTCAAACGTAGCTTAGGTGGTCCGTGCCGGGCGCCTCCGGCAGCCCTGCTCCGAAAATGCGAACGTCTGCAGATAGCTCGCAGGCAGAAAGAGCTAGCCTTGAAAGCTCTTGCTCAGCCTCATCTGCCCATGGCACTGCTCGCAAAGAGGCACAGAGACTGGGGCTGCTTGCTTGTCTTGCCCCCTCAAACTTCAAACGTAGCTTAGGTGGTCCGTGCCGGGCGCCTCCGGCAGCCCTGCTCCGAAAATGTGAACATCTGCAGATAGCTCGCAGGCAGAAAGAGCTAGCCTGGAAAGCTGTTGCTCAGCCTCATCTGCCCATGGCACTGCTTGCACAGAGGCACAGAGACTGGGGCTGCTTGCTTGTCTTGTCTCCTCAAACTTCAAACGTAGCTTAGGTGGTCCGTGCCGGGCACCTCCGGCAGCCCTGCTCCGAAAATGCAAACGTCTGCAGATACCTCGCAGGCAGAAAGAGCTATCCTGGAAAGCTGTTGCTCAGCCTCATCTGCCCATGGCACTGCTCGCACAGAGGCACAGAGACTGGGGCTGCTTGCTTGTCTTGCCCCCTCAAACTTCAAACATAGATTTGGTTGTCCGTGCAGGGATTCTCCGGCAGCTCTGCTCTGAAAATTCGAACGTCTTCAGACAGCTCGCAGGCAGAAAGAGCTAGCCTGGAAAGCTGTTGCTCAGCCTCATCTGCCCATGGCACTGCTCGCACAGAGGCACAGAGACTGGGGCTGCTTGCTTGTCTTGCCCCCTCAAACTTCAAACGTACCTTAGGTGGTCCGTGTCGGGTGCTTGCGGCAGTTCTGCTCCGAAAATGCGAACGTCTGCAGATAGCTCGCAGGCAGAAAGAGCTAGCCTGGAAAGCTGTTGCTCAGCCTCATCTGCCCATGGCACTGCTCGCACAGAGGCACAGAGACTGGGGCTGCTTGCTTGTCTTGTCTCCTCAAACTTCAAACGTAGCTTAGGTGGTCCATGCCGGGTGCTTGCGGCAGCCCTGCTCCGAAAATGCGAACGTCTGCAGATAGCTCGCAGGCAGAAAGAGCTAGCCTGGAAAGCTGTTGCTCAGCCTCATCTGCCCATGGCACTGCTCGCACAGAGGCACAGAGACTGGGGCTGCTTGCTTGTCTTGTCCCCTCAAACTTCAAACGTACCTTAGGTGGTCCGTGTCGGGTGCTTGCGGCAGTTCTGCTCCGAAAATGCGAACATATGCAGATAGCTCGCAGCCAGAAAGAGCTAGCCTGGAAAGCTGTTGCTCAGCCTCATCTGCCCATGGCACTGCTCGCACAGAGGCACAGAGACTGGGGCTGCTTGCTTGTCTTGTCTCCTCAAACTTCAAACGTAGCTTAGGTGGTCCATGACGGGTGCTTGCGGCAGCCCTGCTCCGAAAATGCGAACGTCTGCAGATAGCTCGCAGGCAGAAAGAGCTAGCCTGGAAAGCTGTTGCTCAGCCTCATCTGCCCATGGCACTGCTCGCACAGAGGCACAGAGACTGGGGCTGCTTGCTTGTCTTGTCCCCTCAAACTTCAAACGTAGCTTAGGTGGTCCGTGCCGGGCGCCTCCGGCAGCCCTGCTCCGAAAATGCGAACATCTGCAGATAGCTCGCAGGCAGAAATAGCTAGCCTGGAAAGCTGTTGCTCAGCCTCATCTGCCCATGGCACTGCTTGCACAGAGGCACAGAGACTGGGGCTGCTTGCTTGTCTTGCCCCCTCAAACTTCAAACGTTGCTTAGGTGGTCTGTGCCGGGCGCCTCTGGCAGCTCTGCTCCGAAAATGCGAACGTCTGCAGATAGCTCGCAGGCAGAAAGAGCTAGCCTGGAAAGCTGTTGCTCAGCCTCATCTGCCCATGGCACTGCTCGCACAGAGGCACAGAGACTGGGGCTGCTTTCTTGTCTTGTCTCCTCAAACTTCAAACGTAGCTTAGGTGTTCCGTGCCGGGTGCTTGCGGCAGCCCTGCTCCAAAAATGCGAACATCTGCAGATAGCTCGCAGGCAGAAAGAGCTAGCCTGGAAAGCTGTTGCTCAGCCTCATCTGCCCATGGCACTGCTCGCACAGAGGCACAGAGACTGGGGCTGCTTGCTTGTCTTGCCCTCTCCATCTTCAAACGTAGCTTAGGTGGTCCGTGCCGGGCGCCTCCGGCAGCCCTGCTCCGAAAATGCGAACGTCTGCAGATAGCTCGCAGGCAGAAAGAGCTAGCCTTGAAAGCTCTTGCTCAGCCTCATCTGCCCATGGCACTGCTCGCAAAGAGGCACAGAGACTGGGGCTGCTTGCTTGTCTTGCCCCCTCAAACTTCAAACGTAGCTTAGGTGGTCCGTGCCGGGCGCCTCCGGCAGCCCTGCTCCGAAAATGTGAACATCTGCAGATAGCTCGCAGGCAGAAAGAGCTAGCCTGGAAAGCTGTTGCTCAGCCTCATCTGCCCATGGCACTGCTTGCACAGAGGCACAGAGACTGGGGCTGCTTGCTTGTCTTGTCTCCTCAAACTTCAAACGTAGCTTAGGTGGTCCGTGCCGGGCACCTCCGGCAGCCCTGCTCCGAAAATGCAAACGTCTGCAGATACCTCGCAGGCAGAAAGAGCTAGCCTGGAAAGCTGTTGCTCAGCCTCATCTGCCCATGGCACTGCTCGCACAGAGGCACAGAGACTGGGGCTGCTTGCTTGTCTTGCCCCCTCAAACTTCAAACATAGATTTGGTTGTCCGTGCAGGGATTCTCCGGCAGCTCTGCTCTGAAAATTCGAACGTCTTCAGACAGCTCGCAGGCAGAAAGAGCTAGCCTGGAAAGCTGTTGCTCAGCCTCATCTGCCCATGGCACTGCTCGCACAGAGGCACAGAGACTGGGGCTGCTTGCTTGTCTTGCCCCCTCAAACTTCAAACGTACCTTAGGTGGTCCGTGTCGGGTGCTTGCGGCAGTTCTGCTCCGAAAATGCGAACGTCTGCAGATAGCTCGCAGGCAGAAAGAGCTAGCCTGGAAAGCTGTTGCTCAGCCTCATCTGCCCATGGCACTGCTCGCACAGAGGCACAGAGACTGGGGCTGCTTGCTTGTCTTGTCTCCTCAAACTTCAAACGTAGCTTAGGTGGTCCATGCCGGGTGCTTGCGGCAGCCCTGCTCCGAAAATGCGAACGTCTGCAGATAGCTCGCAGGCAGAAAGAGCTAGCCTGGAAAGCTGTTGCTCAGCCTCATCTGCCCATGGCACTGCTCGCACAGAGGCACAGAGACTGGGGCTGCTTGCTTGTCTTGTCCCCTCAAACTTCAAACGTAGCTTAGGTGGTCCGTGCCGGGCGCCTCCGGCAGCCCTGCTCCGAAAATGCGAACATCTGCAGATAGCTCGCAGGCAGAAATAGCTAGCCTGGAAAGCTGTTGCTCAGCCTCATCTGCCCATGGCACTGCTTGCACAGAGGCACAGAGACTGGGGCTGCTTGCTTGTCTTGCCCCCTCAAACTTCAAACGTTGCTTAGGTGGTCTGTGCCGTGCGCCTCTGGCAGCTCTGCTCCGAAAATGCGAACGTCTGCAGATAGCTCGCAGGCAGAAAGAGCTAGCCTGGAAAGCTGTTGCTCAGCCTCATCTGCCCATGGCACTGCTCGCACAGAGGCACAGAGACTGGGGCTGCTTTCTTGTCTTGTCTCCTCAAACTTCAAACGTAGCTTAGGTGTTCCGTGCCGGGTGCTTGCGGCAGCCCTGCTCCAAAAATGCGAACATCTGCAGATAGCTCGCAGGCAGAAATAGCTAGCCTGGAAAGCTGTTGCTCAGCCTCATCTGCCCATGGCACTGCTCGCACAGAGGCACAGAGACTGGGGCTGCTTGCTTGTCTTGCCCCCTCCATCTTCAAACGTAGCTTAGGTGGTCCGTGCCGGGCGCCTCCGGCAGCCCTGCTCCGAAAATGCGAACATCTGCAGATAGCTCGCAGGCAGAAAGAGCTAGCCTGGAAAGCTGTTGCTCAGCCTCATCTGCCCATGGCACTGCTCGCACAGAGGCACAGAGACTGGGGCTGCTTGCTTGTCTTGCCACCTCAAACTTCAAACGTAGCTTAGGTGGTCTGTGCCGGGCGCCTCTGGCACCCCTGCTCCGAAAATGCGAACGTCTGCAGATAGCTCGCAGGCAGAAAGAGCTAGCCTGGAAAGCTGTTGCTCAGCCTCATCTGCCCATGGCACAGCTCGCACAGAGGCACAGAGACTGGGGCTGCTTGCTTGTCTTGTCCCCTCAAACTTCAAACGTAGCTTAGGTGGTCCGTGCCGGGCGCCTCCGGCAGCCGTACTCCGAAAATGCGAACATCTGCAGATAGCTCGCAGGCAGAAAGAGCTAGCCTGGAAAGCTGTTGCTCAGCCTCATCTGGCCATGGCACTGTTCGCACAGAGGCACAGAGACTGGGGCTGCTTGCTTGTCTTGCCCCCTCAAACTTCAAACGTACCTTAGGTGGTCAGTGCCGGGTGCTTGCGGCAGCCCTGCTCCGAAAATGCGAACGTCTGCAGATAGCTCGCAGGCAGAAAGAGCTAGCCTGGAAAGCTGTTGCTCAGCCTCATCTGCCCATGGCACTGCTCGCACAGAGGCACAGAGACTGGGGCTGCTTACTTGTCTTCTCCCCTCAAACTTCAAACGTAGCTTAGGTTGTCTGTGCTGGGCGCGTTCGTCGGCCCTGCTCTGAAAATGCGAACGTCTGCAGACAGCTCGCAGGCAGAAAGAGCTAGCCTGGAAAGCTGTTGCTCAGCCTCATCTGCCCATGGCACTGCTCGCACAGAGGCACAGAGACTGGGGCTGCTTGCTTGTCTTGCCCCCTCAAACTTGAAACGTTGCTTAGGTGGTCTGTGCCGGGTGCTTGCGGCAGCCCTGCTGCGAAAATGCGAACATCTGCAGATAGCTCGCAGGCAGAAAAAGCTAGCCTGGAAAGCTGTTGCTCAGCCTCATCTGCCCATGGCACTGCTCGCACAGAGGCACAGAGACTGGGGCTGCTTGCTTGTCTTGCCCCCTCAAACTTCAAACATAGATTTGGTTGTCCGTGCAGGGATTCTCCGGCAGCCCTGCTCTGAAAATTCGAACGTCTTCAGACAGCTCGCAGGCAGAAAGAGCTAGCCTGGAAAGCTGTTGCTCAGCCTCATCTGCCCATGGCACTGCTCGCACAGAGGCACAGAGACTGGGGCTGCTTGCTTGTCTTGCCCCCTCAAACTTCAAACGTACCTTAGGTGGTCCGTGTCGGGTGCTTGCGGCAGTTCTGCTCCGAAAATGCGAACATATGCAGATAGCTCGCAGCCAGAAAGAGCTAGCCTGGAAAGCTGTTGCTCAGCCTCATCTGCCCATGGCACTGCTCGCACAGAGGCACAGAGACTGGGGCTGCTTGCTTGTCTTGTCCCCTCAAACTTCAAACGTAGCTTAGGTGGTCCGTGCCGGGCGCCTCCGGCAGCCCTGCTCCGAAAATGCGAACATCTGCAGATAGCTCGCAGGCAGAAATAGCTAGCCTGGAAAGCTGTTGCTCAGCCTCATCTGCCCATGGCACTGCTTGCACAGAGGCACAGAGACTGGGGCTGCTTGCTTGTCTTGCCCCCTCAAACTTCAAACGTTGCTTAGGTGGTCTGTGCCGTGCGCCTCTGGCAGCTCTGCTCCGAAAATGCGAACGTCTGCAGATAGCTCGCAGGCAGAAAGAGCTAGCCTGGAAAGCTGTTGCTCAGCCTCATCTGCCCATGGCACTGCTCGCACAGAGGCACAGAGACTGGGGCTGCTTTCTTGTCTTGTCTCCTCAAACTTCAAACGTAGCTTAGGTGTTCCGTGCCGGGTGCTTGCGGCAGCCCTGCTCCAAAAATGCGAACATCTGCAGATAGCTCGCAGGCAGAAATAGCTAGCCTGGAAAGCTGTTGCTCAGCCTCATCTGCCCATGGCACTGCTCGCACAGAGGCACAGAGACTGGGGCTGCTTGCTTGTCTTGCCCCCTCCATCTTCAAACGTAGCTTAGGTGGTCCGTGCCGGGCGCCTCCGGCAGCCCTGCTCCGAAAATGCGAACATCTGCAGATAGCTCGCAGGCAGAAAGAGCTAGCCTGGAAAGCTGTTGCTCAGCCTCATCTGCCCATGGCACTGCTCGCACAGAGGCACAGAGACTGGGGCTGCTTGCTTGTCTTGCCACCTCAAACTTCAAACGTAGCTTAGGTGGTCTGTGCCGGGCGCCTCTGGCACCCCTGCTCCGAAAATGCGAACGTCTGCAGATAGCTCGCAGGCAGAAAGAGCTAGCCTGGAAAGCTGTTGCTCAGCCTCATCTGCCCATGGCACAGCTCGCACAGAGGCACAGAGACTGGGGCTGCTTGCTTGTCTTGTCCCCTCAAACTTCAAACGTAGCTTAGGTGGTCCGTGCCGGGCGCCTCCGGCAGCCGTACTCCGAAAATGCGAACATCTGCAGATAGCTCGCAGGCAGAAAGAGCTAGCCTGGAAAGCTGTTGCTCAGCCTCATCTGGCCATGGCACTGTTCGCACAGAGGCACAGAGACTGGGGCTGCTTGCTTGTCTTGCCCCCTCAAACTTCAAACGTACCTTAGGTGGTCAGTGCCGGGTGCTTGCGGCAGCCCTGCTCCGAAAATGCGAACGTCTGCAGATAGCTCGCAGGCAGAAAGAGCTAGCCTGGAAAGCTGTTGCTCAGCCTCATCTGCCCATGGCACTGCTCGCACAGAGGCACAGAGACTGGGGCTGCTTACTTGTCTTCTCCCCTCAAACTTCAAACGTAGCTTAGGTTGTCTGTGCTGGGCGCGTTCGTCGGCCCTGCTCTGAAAATGCGAACGTCTGCAGACAGCTCGCAGGCAGAAAGAGCTAGCCTGGAAAGCTGTTGCTCAGCCTCATCTGCCCATGGCACTGCTCGCACAGAGGCACAGAGACTGGGGCTGCTTGCTTGTCTTGCCCCCTCAAACTTGAAACGTTGCTTAGGTGGTCTGTGCCGGGTGCTTGCGGCAGCCCTGCTGCGAAAATGCGAACATCTGCAGATAGCTCGCAGGCAGAAAAAGCTAGCCTGGAAAGCTGTTGCTCAGCCTCATCTGCCCATGGCACTGCTCGCACAGAGGCACAGAGACTGGGGCTGCTTGCTTGTCTTGCCCCCTCAAACTTCAAACATAGATTTGGTTGTCCGTGCAGGGATTCTCCGGCAGCCCTGCTCTGAAAATTCGAACGTCTTCAGACAGCTCGCAGGCAGAAAGAGCTAGCCTGGAAAGCTGTTGCTCAGCCTCATCTGCCCATGGCACTGCTCGCACAGAGGCACAGAGACTGGGGCTGCTTGCTTGTCTTGCCCCCTCAAACTTCAAACGTACCTTAGGTGGTCCGTGTCGGGTGCTTGCGGCAGTTCTGCTCCGAAAATGCGAACATATGCAGATAGCTCGCAGCCAGAAAGAGCTAGCCTGGAAAGCTGTTGCTCAGCCTCATCTGCCCATGGCACTGCTCGCACAGAGGCACAGAGACTGGGGCTGCTTGCTTGTCTTGCCCCCTCAAAGTTCAAACGTACCTTAGGTGGTCCGTGTCGGGTGCTTGCGGCAGTTCTGCTCCGAAAATGCGAACGTCTGCAGATAGCTCGCAGGCAGAAAGAGCTAGCCTGGAAAGCTGTTGCTCAGCCTCATCTGCCCATGGCACTGCTCGCACAGAGGCACAGAGACTGGGGCTGCTTGCTTGTCTTGTCCCCTCAAACTTCAAACGTAGCTTAGGTGGTCCGTGCCGGGCGCCTCCGGCAGCCCTGCTCCAAAAATGCGAACATCTGCAGATAGCTCGCAGGCAGAAATAGCTAGCCTGGAAAGCTGTTGCTCAGCCTCATCTGCCCATGGCACTGCTTGCACAGAGGCACAGAGACTGGGGCTGCTTGCTTGTCTTGCCCCCTCAAACTTCAAACGTTGCTTAGGTGGTCTGTGCCGGGCGCCTCTGGCAGCTCTGCTCCGAAAATGCGAACGTCTGCAGATAGCTCGCAGGCAGAAAGAGCTAGCCTGGAAAGCTGTTGCTCAGCCTCATCTGCCCATGGCACTGCTCGCACAGAGGCACAGAGACTGGGGCTGCTTTCTTGTCTTGTCTCCTCAAACTTCAAACGTAGCTTAGGTGTTCCGTGCCGGGTGCTTGCGGCAGCCCTGCTCCAAAAATGCGAACATCTGCAGATAGCTCGCAGGCAGAAAGAGCTAGCCTGGAAAGCTGTTGCTCAGCCTCATCTGCCCATGGCACTGCTCGCACAGAGGCACAGAGACTGGGGCTGCTTGCTTGTCTTGCCCTCTCCATCTTCAAACGTAGCTTAGGTGGTCCGTGCCGGGCGCCTCCGGCAGCCCTGCTCCGAAAATGTGAACATCTGCAGATAGCTCGCAGGCAGAAAGAGCTAGCCTGGAAAGCTGTTGCTCAGCCTCATCTGCCCATGGCACTGCTTGCACAGAGGCACAGAGACTGGGGCTGCTTGCTTGTCTTGTCTCCTCAAACTTCAAACGTAGCTTAGGTGGTCCGTGCCGGGCACCTCCGGCAGCCCTGCTCCGAAAATGCAAACGTCTGCAGATACCTCGCAGGCAGAAAGAGCTATCCTGGAAAGCTGTTGCTCAGCCTCATCTGGCCATGGCACTGCTCGCACAGAGGCACAGAGACTGGGGCTGCTTGCTTGTCTTGCCCCCTCAAACTTCAAACGTAGCTTAGGTGGTCCGTGCCGGGTGCTTGCGGCAGCCCTGCTCCGAAAATGCGAACGTCTGCAGATAGCTCGCAGGCAGAAAGAGCTAGCCTGGAAAGCTGTTGCTCAGCCTCATCTGCCCATGGCACTGCTCGCACAGAGGCACAGAGACTGGGGCTGCTTACTTGTCTTCTTCCCTCAAACTTCAAACGTAGCTTAGGTTGTCTGTGCTGGGCGCGTTCGTCGGCCCTGCTCTGAAAATGCGAACGTCTGCAGACAGCTCGCAGGCAGAAAGAGCTAGCCTGGAAAGCTGTTGCTCAGCCTCATCTGCCCATGGCACTGCTCGCACAGAGGCACAGAGACTGGGGCTGCTTGCTTGTCTTGCCCCCTCAAACTTGAAACGTTGCTTAGGTGGTCTGTGCCGGGTGCTTGCGGCAGCCCTGCTGCGAAAATGCAAACATCTGCAGATAGCTCGCAGGCAGAAAGAGCTAGCCTGGAAAGCTGTTGCTCAGCCTCAGCTGCCCATGGCACTGCTCGCACAGAGGCACAGAGACTGGGGCTGCTTGCTTGTCTTGCCCCCTCAAACTTGAAACGTTGCTTAGGTGGTCTGTGCCGGGTGCTTGCGGCAGCCCTGCTGCGAAAATGCGAACATCTGCAGATAGCTCGCAGGCAGAAAGAGCTAGCCTGGAAAGCTGTTGCTCAGCCTCATCTGCCCATGGCACAGCTCTCACAGAGGCACAGAGACTGGGGCTGCTTGCTTGTCTTGTCTCCTCAAACTTCAAACGTAGCTTAGGTGGTCCGTGCCGGGCACCTCCGGCAGCCCTGCTCCGAAAATGCAAACGTCTGCAGATACCTCGCAGGCAGAAAGAGCTATCCTGGAAAGCTGTTGCTCAGCCTCATCTGCCCATGGCACTGCTCGCACAGAGGCACAGAGACTGGGGCTGCTTGCTTGTCTTGCCCCCTCAAACTTCAAACATAGATTTGGTTGTCCGTGCAGGGATTCTCCGGCAGCCCTGCTCCGAAAATGCGAACATCTGCAGATAGCTCGCAGCCAGAAAGAGCTAGCCTGGAAAGCTGTTGCTCAGCCTCATCTGCCCATGGCACTGCTTGCACAGAGGCACAGAGACTGGGGCTGCTTGCTTGTCTTGCCCCCTCAAACTTCAAACGTTGCTTAGGTGGTCTGTGCCGTGCGCCTCTGGCAGCTCTGCTCCGAAAATGCGAACGTCTGCAGATAGCTCGCAGGCAGAAAGAGCTAGCCTGGAAAGCTGTTGCTCAGCCTCATCTGCCCATGGCACTGCTCGCACAGAGGCACAGAGACTGGGGCTGCTTTCTTGTCTTGTCTCCTCAAACTTCAAACGTAGCTTAGGTGTTCCGTGCCGGGTGCTTGCGGCAGCCCTGCTCCAAAAATGCGAACATCTGCAGATAGCTCGCAGGCAGAAATAGCTAGCCTGGAAAGCTGTTGCTCAGCCTCATCTGCCCATGGCACTGCTCGCACAGAGGCACAGAGACTGGGGCTGCTTGCTTGTCTTGCCCCCTCCATCTTCAAACGTAGCTTAGGTGGTCCGTGCCGGGCGCCTCCGGCAGCCCTGCTCCGAAAATGCGAACATCTGCAGATAGCTCGCAGGCAGAAAGAGCTAGCCTGGAAAGCTGTTGCTCAGCCTCATCTGCCCATGGCACTGCTCGCACAGAGGCACAGAGACTGGGGCTGCTTGCTTGTCTTGCCCCCTCAAACTTCAAACGTAGCTTAGGTGGTCTGTGCCGGGCGCCTCTGGCACCCCTGCTCCGAAAATGCGAACGTCTGCAGATAGCTCGCAGGCAGAAAGAGCTAGCCTGGAAAGCTGTTGCTCAGCCTCATCTGCCCATGGCACAGCTCGCACAGAGGCACAGAGACTGGGGCTGCTTGCTTGTCTTGTCCCCTCAAACTTCAAACGTAGCTTAGGTGGTCCGTGCCGGGCGCCTCCGGCAGCCGTACTCTGAAAATGCGAACATCTGCAGATAGCTCGCAGGCAGAAAGAGCTAGCCTGGAAAGCTGTTGCTCAGCCTCATCTGGCCATGGCACTGCTCGCACAGAGGCACAGAGACTGGGGCTGCTTGCTTGTCTTGCCCCCTCAAACTTCAAACGTAGCTTAGGTGGTCCGTGCCGGGTGCTTGCGGCAGCCCTGCTCCGAAAATGCGAACGTCTGCAGATAGCTCGCAGGCAGAAAGAGCTAGCCTGGAAAGCTGTTGCTCAGCCTCATCTGCCCATGGCACTGCTCGCACAGAGGCACAGAGACTGGGGCTGCTTACTTGTCTTCTCCCCTCAAACTTCAAACGTAGCTTAGGTTGTCTGTGCTGGGCGCGTTCGTCGGCCCTGCTCTGAAAATGCGAACGTCTGCAGACAGCTCGCAGGCAGAAAGAGCTAGCCTGGAAAGCTGTTGCTCAGCCTCATCTGCCCATGGCACTGCTCGCACAGAGGCACAGAGACTGGGGCTGCTTGCTTGTCTTGTCCCCTCAAACTTGAAAAGTAGCTTAGGTGGTCCGTGCCGGGCGCTCCCGGCAGCCCTGCTCCAAAAGTGCGAACGTCTGCAGATAGCTCGCAGGCAGAAAGAGCTAGTCTGGAAAGCTGTTGCTCAGCCTCATCTGCCCATGGCACTGCTCGCACAGAGGCACAGAGACTGGGGCTGCTTGCTTGTCTTGCCCCCTCAAACTTCAAACGTAGCTTAGGTGGTCCGTGCCGGGCGCTTCATGCAGCCCTGCTCCGAAAATGCGAACGTCTGCAAATAGATTGCAGCCACAAAGAGCTAGCCTGGAAAGCTGTTGCTCAGCCTCATCTGCCCATGGCACTGCTTGCACAGAGGCACAGAGACTGGGGCTGCTTGCTCGTCTTGCCAACTCAAACTTCAAACGTAGATTTGGTTGTCCGTGCAGGGATTCTCCGGCAGCCCTGCTCTGAAAATTCGAACGTCTTCAGACAGCTCGCAGGCAGAAAGAGCTAGCCTGGAAAGCTGTTGCTCAGCCTCATCTGCCCATGGCACTGCTCGCACAGAGGCACAGAGACTGGGGCTGCTTGCTTGTCTTGCCCCCTCAAACTTCAAACGTACCTTAGGTGGTCCGTGTCGGGTGCTTGCGGCAGTTCTGCTCCGAAAATGCGAACATATGCAGATAGCTCGCAGCCAGAAAGAGCTAGCCTGGAAAGCTGTTGCTCAGCCTCATCTGCCCATGGCACTGCTCGCACAGAGGCACAGAGACTGGGGCTGCTTGCTTGTCTTGTCCCCTCAAACTTCAAACGTAGCTTAGGTGGTCCGTGCCGGGCGCCTCCGGCAGCCCTGCTCCAAAAATGCGAACGTCTGCAGATAGCTCGCAGGCAGAAAGAGCTAGCCTGGAAAGCTGTTGCTCAGCCTCATCTGCCCATGGCACTGCTCGCACAGAGGCACAGAGACTGGGGCTGCTTGCTTGTCTTGCCCCCTCAAACTTCAAACGTAACTTAGGTGGTCCGTGCCGGGCGCCTCCGGCAGCCCTGCTCCAAAATGCGAACGTCTGCAGATAGCTCGCAGGCAGAAAGAGCTAGCCTGGAAAGCTGTTGCTCAGCCTCATCTGCCCATGGCACTGCTCGCACAGAGGCACAGAGACTGGGGCTGCTTGCTTCTCTTGTCCCCTGAAAGTTCAAACGTACCTTAGGTGGTCTGTGTCGGGTGCTTGCGGCAGCTCTGCTCCGAAAATGCGAACATCTGCAGATAGCTCGCAGGCAGAAAGAGCTAGCCTGGAAAGCTGTTGCTCAGCCTCATCTGCCCATGGCACTGCTCGCACAGAGGCACAGAGACTGGGGCTGCTTGCTTGTCTTGTCTCCTCAAACTTCAAACGTAGCTTAGGTGTTCCGTGCCGGGTGCTTGCGGCAGCCCTGCTCCAAAAATGCGAACATCTACAGATAGCTCGCAGGCAGAAAGAGCTAGCCTGGAAAGCTGTTGCTCAGCCTCATCTGCCCATGGCACTGCTCGCACAGAGGCACAGAGACTGGGGCTGCTTGCTTGTCTTGCCCCCTCCATCTTCAAACGTAGCTTAGGTGGTCCGTGCCGGGCGCCTCCGGCAGCCCTGCTCCGAAAATGCGAACATCTGCAGATAGCTCGCAGGCAGAAAGAGCTAGCCTGGAAAGCTGTTGCTCAGCCTCATCTGCCCATGGCACTGCTCGCACAGAGGCACAGAGACTGGGGCTGCTTTCTTGTCTTGTCTCCTCAAACTTCAAACGTAGCTTAGGTGGTCTGTGCCGGGTGCTTGCGGCAGCCCTGCTCCAAAAATGCGAACATCTGCAGATAGCTCGCAGGCAGAAATAGCTAGCCTGGAAAGCTGTTGCTCAGCCTCATCTGCCCATGGCACTGCTCGCACAGAGGCACAGAGACTGGGGCTGCTTGCTTGTCTTGCCCCCTCCATCTTCAAACGTAGCTTAGGTGGTCCGTGCCGGGCGCCTCCGGCAGCCCTGCTCCGAAAATGCGAACATCTGCAGATAGCTCGCAGGCAGAAAGAGCTAGCCTGGAAAGCTGTTGCTCAGCCTCATCTGCCCATGGCACTGCTCGCACAGAGGCACAGAGACTGGGGCTGCTTGCTTGTCTTGCCCCCTCAAACTTCAAACGTAGCTTAGGTGGTCTGTGCCGGGCGCCTCTGGCAGCCCTGCTCCGAAAATGCGAACGTCTGCAGATAGCTCGCAGGCAGAAAGAGCTAGCCTGGAAAGCTGTTGCTCAGCCTCATCTGCCCATGGCACAGCTCGCACAGAGGCACAGAGACTTGGGCTGCTTGCTTGTCTTGTCCCCTCAAACTTCAAACGTAGCTTAGGTGGTCCGTGCCGGGCGCCTCCGGCAGCCGTACTCCGAAAATGCGAACATCTGCAGATAGCTCGCAGGCAGAAAGAGCTAGCCTGGAAAGCTGTTGCTCAGCCTCATCTGGCCATGGCACTGCTCGCACAGAGGCACAGAGACTGGGGCTGCTTGCTTGTCTTGCCCCCTCAAACTTCAAACGTAGCTTAGGTGGTCCGTGCCGGGTGCTTGCGGCAGCCCTGCTCCGAAAATGCGAACGTCTGCAGATAGCTCGCAGGCAGAAAGAGCTAGCCTGGAAAGCTGTTGCTCAGCCTCATCTGCCCATGGCACTGCTCGCACAGAGGCACAGAGACTGGGGCTGCTTACTTGTCTTCTCCCCTCAAACTTCAAACGTACCTTAGGTTGTCTGTGCTGGGCGCGTTCGTCGGCCCTGCTCTGAAAATGCGAACGTCTGCAGACAGCTCGCAGGCAGAAAGAGCTAGCCTGGAAAGCTGTTGCTCAGCCTCATCTGCCCATGGCACTGCTCGCACAGAGGCACAGAGACTGGGGCTGCTTGCTTGTCTTGCCCCCTCAAACTTCAAACGTTGCTTAGGTGGTCTGTGCCGGGTGCTTGCGGCAGCCCTGCTGCGAAAATGCGAACATCTGCAGATAGCTCGCAGGCAGAAAAAGCTAGCCTGGAAAGCTGTTGCTCAGCCTCATCTGCCCATGGCACAGCTCTCACAGAGGCACAGAGACTGGGGCTGCTTACTTGTCTTCTCCCCTCAAACTTCAAACGTAGCTTAGGTTGTCTGTGCTGGGCGCGTTCGTCGGCCCTGCTCTGAAAATGCGAACGTCTGCAGACAGCTCGCAGGCAGAAAGAGCTAGCCTGGAAAGCTGTTGCTCAGCCTCAGCTGCCCATGGCACTGCTCGCACAGAGGCACAGAGACTGGGGCTGCTTGCTTGTCTTGCCCCCTCAAACTTGAAACGTTGCTTAGGTGGTCTGTGCCGGGTGCTTGCGGCAGCCCTGCTGCGAAAATGCGAACATCTGCAGATAGCTCGCAGGCAGAAAGAGCTAGCCTGGAAAGCTGTTGCTCAGCCTCATCTGCCCATGGCACAGCTCTCACAGAGGCACAGAGACTGGGGCTGCTTGCTTGTCTTGTCTCCTCAAACTTCAAACGTAGCTTAGGTGGTCCGTGCCGGGCACCTCCGGCAGCCCTGCTCCGAAAATGCGAACATCTGCAGATAGCTCGCAGGCAGAAAGAGCTAGCCTGGAAAGCTGTTGCTCAGCCTCATCTGCCCATGGCACTGCTTGCACAGAGGCACAGAGACTGGGGCTGCTTGCTTGTCTTGCCCCCTCAAACTTCAAACGTTGCTTAGGTGGTCTGTGCCGTGCGCCTCTGGCAGCTCTGCTCCGAAAATGCGAACGTCTGCAGATAGCTCGCAGGCAGAAAGAGCTAGCCTGGAAAGCTGTTGCTCAGCCTCATCTGCCCATGGCACTGCTCGCACAGAGGCACAGAGACTGGGGCTGCTTTCTTGTCTTGTCTCCTCAAACTTCAAACGTAGCTTAGGTGTTCCGTGCCGGGTGCTTGCGGCAGCCCTGCTCCAAAAATGCGAACATCTGCAGATAGCTCGCAGGCAGAAATAGCTAGCCTGGAAAGCTGTTGCTCAGCCTCATCTGCCCATGGCACTGCTCGCACAGAGGCACAGAGACTGGGGCTGCTTGCTTGTCTTGCCCCCTCCATCTTCAAACGTAGCTTAGGTGGTCCGTGCCGGGCGCCTCCGGCAGCCCTGCTCCGAAAATGCGAACATCTGCAGATAGCTCGCAGGCAGAAAGAGCTAGCCTGGAAAGCTGTTGCTCAGCCTCATCTGCCCATGGCACTGCTCGCACAGAGGCACAGAGACTGGGGCTGCTTGCTTGTCTTGCCCCCTCAAACTTCAAACGTAGCTTAGGTGGTCTGTGCCGGGCGCCTCTGGCACCCCTGCTCCGAAAATGCGAACGTCTGCAGATAGCTCGCAGGCAGAAAGAGCTAGCCTGGAAAGCTGTTGCTCAGCCTCATCTGCCCATGGCACAGCTCGCACAGAGGCACAGAGACTGGGGCTGCTTGCTTGTCTTGTCCCCTCAAACTTCAAACGTAGCTTAGGTGGTCCGTGCCGGGCGCCTCCGGCAGCCGTACTCCGAAAATGCGAACATCTGCAGATAGCTCGCAGGCAGAAAGAGCTAGCCTGGAAAGCTGTTGCTCAGCCTCATCTGCCCATGGCACTGCTCGCACAGAGGCACAGAGACTGGGGCTGCTTGCTTGTCTTGCCCCCTCAAACTTCAAACGTAGCTTAGGTGGTCCGTGCCGGGTGCTTGCGGCAGCCCTGCTCCGAAAATGCGAACGTCTGCAGATAGCTCGCAGGCAGAAAGAGCTAGCCTGGAAAGCTGTTGCTCAGCCTCATCTGCCCATGGCACTGCTCGCACAGAGGCACAGAGACTGGGGCTGCTTACTTGTCTTCTCCCCTCAAACTTCAAACGTAGCTTAGGTTGTCTGTGCTGGGCGCGTTCGTCGGCCCTGCTCTGAAAATGCGAACGTCTGCAGACAGCTCGCAGGCAGAAAGAGCTAGCCTGGAAAGCTGTTGCTCAGCCTCATCTGCCCATGGCACTGCTTGAACAGAGGCACAGAGACTGGGGCTGCTTGCTTGTCTTGTCCCCTCAAACTTGAAAAGTAGCTTAGGTGGTCCGTGCCGGGCGCTCCCGGCAGCCCTGCTCCAAAAGTGCGAACGTCTGCAGATAGCTCGCAGGCAGAAAGAGCTAGTCTGGAAAGCTGTTGCTCAGCCTCATCTGCCCATGGCACTGCTCGCACAGAGGCACAGAGACTGGGGCTGCTTGCTTGTCTTGCCCCCTCAAACTTCAAACGTAGCTTAGGTGGTCCGTGCCGGGCGCTTCATGCAGCCCTGCTCCGAAAATGCGAACGTCTGCAAATAGATCGCAGGCAGAAAGAGCTAGCCTGGAAAGCTGTTGCTCAGCCTCATCTGCCCATGGCACTGCTTGCACAGAGGCACAGAGACTGGGGCTGCTTGCTCGTCTTGCCAACTCAAACTTCAAACGTAGATTTGGTTGTCCGTGCAGGGATTCTCCGGCAGCCCTGCTCTGAAAATTCGAACGTCTTCAGACAGCTCGCAGGCAGAAAGAGCTAGCCTGGAAAGCTGTTGCTCAGCCTCATCTGCCCATGGCACTGCTCGCACAGAGGCACAGAGACTGGGGCTGCTTGCTTGTCTTGCCCCCTCAAACTTCAAACGTACCTTAGGTGGTCCGTGTCGGGTGCTTGCGGCAGTTCTGCTCCGAAAATGCGAACATATGCAGATAGCTCGCAGCCAGAAAGAGCTAGCCTGGAAAGCTGTTGCTCAGCCTCATCTGCCCATGGCACTGCTCGCACAGAGGCACAGAGACTGGGGCTGCTTGCTTGTCTTGTCCCCTCAAACTTCAAACGTAGCTTAGGTGGTCCGTGCCGGGCGCCTCCGGCAGCCCTGCTCCAAAAATGCGAACGTCTGCAGATAGCTCGCAGGCAGAAAGAGCTAGCCTGGAAAGCTGTTGCTCAGCCTCATCTGCCCATGGCACTGCTCGCACAGAGGCACAGAGACTGGGGCTGCTTGCTTGTCTTGCCCCCTCAAACTTCAAACGTAACTTAGGTGGTCCGTGCCGGGCGCCTCCGGCAGCCCTGCTCCAAAATGCGAACGTCTGCAGATAGCTGGCAGGCAGAAAGAGCTAGCCTGGAAAGCTGTTGCTCAGCCTCATCTGCCCATGGCACTGCTCGCACAGAGGCACAGAGACTGGGGCTGCTTGCTTGTCTTGTCCCCTCAAACTTCAAACGTAGCTTAGGTGGTCCGTGCCGGGCGCCTCCGGCAGCCCTGCTCCGAAAATGCGAACATCTGCAGATAGCTCGCAGGCAGAAAGAGCTAGCCTGGAAAGCTGTTGCTCAGCCTCATCTGCCCATGGCACTGCTTGCACAGAGGCACAGAGACTGGGGCTGCTTGCTTGTCTTGCCCCCTCAAACTTCAAACGTTGCTTAGGTGGTCTGTGCCGGGCGCCTCTGGCAGCCCTGCTCCGAAAATGCGAACGTCTGCAGATAGCTCGCAGGCAGAAAGAGCTAGCCTGGAAAGCTGTTGCTCAGCCTCATCTGCCCATGGCACTGCTCGCACAGAGGCACAGAGACTGGGGCTGCTTACTTGTCTTCTCCCCTCAAACTTCAAACGTAGCTTAGGTTGTCTGTGCTGGGCGCGTTCGTCGGCCCTGCTCTGAAAATGCGAACGTCTGCAGACAGCTCGCAGGCAGAAAGAGCTAGCCTGGAAAGCTGTTGCTCAGCCTCAGCTGCCCATGGCACTGCTCGCACAGAGGCACAGAGACTGGGGCTGCTTGCTTGTCTTGCCCCCTCAAACTTGAAACGTTGCTTAGGTGGTCTGTGCCGGGTGCTTGCGGCAGCCCTGCTGCGAAAATGCGAACATCTGCAGATAGCTCGCAGGCAGAAAGAGCTAGCCTGGAAAGCTGTTGCTCAGCCTCATCTGCCCATGGCACAGCTCTCACAGAGGCACAGAGACTGGGGCTGCTTGCTTGTCTTGTCTCCTCAAACTTCAAACGTAGCTTAGGTGGTCCGTGCCGGGCACCTCCGGCAGCCCTGCTCCGAAAATGCAAACGTCTGCAGATACCTCGCAGGCAGAAAGAGCTATCCTGGAAAGCTGTTGCTCAGCCTCATCTGCCCATGGCACTGCTCGCACAGAGGCACAGAGACTGGGGCTGCTTGCTTGTCTTGTCTCCTCAAACTTCAAACGTAGCTTAGGTGGTCCGTGCCGGGCGCCTCCGGCAGCCCTGCTCCGAAAATGCGAACATCTGCAGATAGCTCGCAGGCAGAAAGAGCTAGCCTGGAAAGCTGTTGCTCAGCCTCATCTGCCCATGGCACTGCTCGCACAGAGGCACAGAGACTGGGGCTGCTTGCTTGTCTTGCCCCCTCAAACTTCAAACGTAGCTTAGGTGGTCTGTGCCGGGCGCCTCTGGCACCCCTGCTCCGAAAATGCGAACGTCTGCAGATAGCTCGCAGGCAGAAAGAGCTAGCCTGGAAAGCTGTTGCTCAGCCTCATCTGCCCATGGCACAGCTCGCACAGAGGCACAGAGACTGGGGCTGCTTGCTTGTCTTGTCCCCTCAAACTTCAAACGTAGCTTAGGTGGTCCGTGCCGGGCGCCTCCGGCAGCCGTACTCCGAAAATGCGAACATCTGCAGATAGCTCGCAGGCAGAAAGAGCTAGCCTGGAAAGCTGTTGCTCAGCCTCATCTGCCCATGGCACTGCTCGCACAGAGGCACAGAGACTGGGGCTGCTTGCTTGTCTTGCCCCCTCAAACTTCAAACGTAGCTTAGGTGGTCCGTGCCGGGTGCTTGCGGCAGCCCTGCTCCGAAAATGCGAACGTCTGCAGATAGCTCGCAGGCAGAAAGAGCTAGCCTGGAAAGCTGTTGCTCAGCCTCATCTGCCCATGGCACTGCTCGCACAGAGGCACAGAGACTGGGGCTGCTTACTTGTCTTCTCCCCTCAAACTTCAAACGTAGCTTAGGTTGTCTGTGCTGGGCGCGTTCGTCGGCCCTGCTCTGAAAATGCGAACGTCTGCAGACAGCTCGCAGGCAGAAAGAGCTAGCCTGGAAAGCTGTTGCTCAGCCTCATCTGCCCATGGCACTGCTTGAACAGAGGCACAGAGACTGGGGCTGCTTGCTTGTCTTGTCCCCTCAAACTTGAAAAGTAGCTTAGGTGGTCCGTGCCGGGCGCTCCCGGCAGCCCTGCTCCAAAAGTGCGAACGTCTGCAGATAGCTCGCAGGCAGAAAGAGCTAGTCTGGAAAGCTGTTGCTCAGCCTCATCTGCCCATGGCACTGCTCGCACAGAGGCACAGAGACTGGGGCTGCTTGCTTGTCTTGCCCCCTCAAACTTCAAACGTAGCTTAGGTGGTCCGTGCCGGGCGCTTCATGCAGCCCTGCTCCGAAAATGCGAACGTCTGCAAATAGATCGCAGGCAGAAAGAGCTAGCCTGGAAAGCTGTTGCTCAGCCTCATCTGCCCATGGCACTGCTTGCACAGAGGCACAGAGACTGGGGCTGCTTGCTCGTCTTGCCAACTCAAACTTCAAACGTAGATTTGGTTGTCCGTGCAGGGATTCTCCGGCAGCCCTGCTCTGAAAATTCGAACGTCTTCAGACAGCTCGCAGGCAGAAAGAGCTAGCCTGGAAAGCTGTTGCTCAGCCTCATCTGCCCATGGCACTGCTCGCACAGAGGCACAGAGACTGGGGCTGCTTGCTTGTCTTGCCCCCTCAAACTTCAAACGTACCTTAGGTGGTCCGTGTCGGGTGCTTGCGGCAGTTCTGCTCCGAAAATGCGAACATATGCAGATAGCTCGCAGCCAGAAAGAGCTAGCCTGGAAAGCTGTTGCTCAGCCTCATCTGCCCATGGCACTGCTCGCACAGAGGCACAGAGACTGGGGCTGCTTGCTTGTCTTGTCCCCTCAAACTTCAAACGTAGCTTAGGTGGTCCGTGCCGGGCGCCTCCGGCAGCCCTGCTCCAAAAATGCGAACGTCTGCAGATAGCTCGCAGGCAGAAAGAGCTAGCCTGGAAAGCTGTTGCTCAGCCTCATCTGCCCATGGCACTGCTCGCACAGAGGCACAGAGACTGGGGCTGCTTGCTTGTCTTGCCCCCTCAAACTTCAAACGTAACTTAGGTGGTCCGTGCCGGGCGCCTCCGGCAGCCCTGCTCCAAAATGCGAACGTCTGCAGATAGCTGGCAGGCAGAAAGAGCTAGCCTGGAAAGCTGTTGCTCAGCCTCATCTGCCCATGGCACTGCTCGCACAGAGGCACAGAGACTGGGGCTGCTTGCTTGTCTTGTCCCCTCAAACTTCAAACGTAGCTTAGGTGGTCCGTGCCGGGCGCCTCCGGCAGCCCTGCTCCGAAAATGCGAACATCTGCAGATAGCTCGCAGGCAGAAAGAGCTAGCCTGGAAAGCTGTTGCTCAGCCTCATCTGCCCATGGCACTGCTTGCACAGAGGCACAGAGACTGGGGCTGCTTGCTTGTCTTGCCCCCTCAAACTTCAAACGTTGCTTAGGTGGTCTGTGCCGGGCGCCTCTGGCAGCCCTGCTCCGAAAATGCGAACGTCTGCAGATAGCTCGCAGGCAGAAAGAGCTAGCCTGGAAAGCTGTTGCTCAGCCTCATCTGCCCATGGCACTGCTCGCACAGAGGCACAGAGACTGGGGCTGCTTACTTGTCTTCTCCCCTCAAACTTCAAACGTAGCTTAGGTTGTCTGTGCTGGGCGCGTTCGTCGGCCCTGCTCTGAAAATGCGAACGTCTGCAGACAGCTCGCAGGCAGAAAGAGCTAGCCTGGAAAGCTGTTGCTCAGCCTCAGCTGCCCATGGCACTGCTCGCACAGAGGCACAGAGACTGGGGCTGCTTGCTTGTCTTGCCCCCTCAAACTTGAAACGTTGCTTAGGTGGTCTGTGCCGGGTGCTTGCGGCAGCCCTGCTGCGAAAATGCGAACATCTGCAGATAGCTCGCAGGCAGAAAGAGCTAGCCTGGAAAGCTGTTGCTCAGCCTCATCTGCCCATGGCACAGCTCTCACAGAGGCACAGAGACTGGGGCTGCTTGCTTGTCTTGTCTCCTCAAACTTCAAACGTAGCTTAGGTGGTCCGTGCCGGGCACCTCCGGCAGCCCTGCTCCGAAAATGCAAACGTCTGCAGATACCTCGCAGGCAGAAAGAGCTATCCTGGAAAGCTGTTGCTCAGCCTCATCTGCCCATGGCACTGCTCGCACAGAGGCACAGAGACTGGGGCTGCTTGCTTGTCTTGCCCCCTCAAACTTCAAACATTGATTTGGTTGTCCGTGCAGGGATTCTCCGGCAGCCCTGCTCCGAAAATGCGAACATCTGCAGATAGCTCGCAGGCAGAAAAAGCTAGCCTGGAAAGCTGTTGCTCAGCCTCATCTGCCCATGGCACTGCTTGCACAGAGGCACAGAGACTGGGGCTGCTTGCTTGTCTTGCCCCCTCAAACTTCAAACGTTGCTTAGGTGGTCTGTGCCGTGCGCCTCTGGCAGCTCTGCTCCGAAAATGCGAACGTCTGCAGATAGCTCGCAGGCAGAAAGAGCTAGCCTGGAAAGCTGTTGCTCAGCCTCATCTGCCCATGGCACTGCTCGCACAGAGGCACAGAGACTGGGGCTGCTTTCTTGTCTTGTCTCCTCAAACTTCAAACGTAGCTTAGGTGTTCCGTGCCGGGTGCTTGCGGCAGCCCTGCTCCAAAAATGCGAACATCTGCAGATAGCTCGCAGGCAGAAATAGCTAGCCTGGAAAGCTGTTGCTCAGCCTCATCTGCCCATGGCACTGCTCGCACAGAGGCACAGAGACTGGGGCTGCTTGCTTGTCTTGCCCCCTCAAAGTTCAAACGTACCTTAGGTGGTCCGTGCTGGGCGCCTCCGGCAGCCCTGCTCCGAAAATGTGAACATCTGCAGATAGCTCGCAGGCAGAAAGAGCTAGCCTGGAAAGCTGTTGCTCAGCCTCATCTGCCCATGGCACTGCTTGCACAGAGGCACAGAGACTGGGGCTGCTTGCTTGTCTTGCCCCCTCAAACTTCAAACGTAGCTTAGGTGGTCTGTGCCGGGCGCCTCTGGCACCCCTGCTCCGAAAATGCGAACGTCTGCAGATAGCTCGCAGCCAGAAAGAGCTAGCCTGGAAAGCTGTTGCTCAGCCTCATCTGCCCATGGCACAGCTCGCACAGAGGCACAGAGACTGGGGCTGCTTGCTTGTCTTGTCCCCTCAAACTTCAAACGTAGCTTAGGTGGTCCGTGCCGGGCGCCTCCGGCAGCCGTACTCCGAAAATACGAACATCTGCAGATAGCTCGCAGGCAGAAAGAGCTAGCCTGGAAAGCTGTTGCTCAGCCTCATCTGGCCATGGCACTGCTCGCACAGAGGCACAGAGACTGGGGCTGCTTGCTTGTCTTGCCCCCTCAAACTTCAAACGTAGCTTAGGTGGTCCGTGCCGGGTGCTTGCGGCAGCCCTGCTCCGAAAATGCGAACGTCTGCAGATAGCTCGCAGGCAGAAAGAGCTAGCCTGGAAAGCTGTTGCTCAGCCTCATCTGCCCATGGCACTGCTCGCACAGAGGCACAGAGACTGGGGCTGCTTACTTGTCTTCTCCCCTCAAACTTCAAACGCAGCTTAGGTTGTCTGTGCTGGGCGCGTTCGTCGGCCCTGCTCTGAAAATGCGAACGTCTGCAGACAGCTCGCAGGCAGAAAGAGCTAGCCTGGAAAGCTGTTGCTCAGCCTCATCTGCCCATGGCACTGCTTGAACAGAGGCACAGAGACTGGGGCTGCTTGCTTGTCTTGTCCCCTCAAACTTGAAAAGTAGCTTAGGTGGTCCGTGCCGGGCGCTCCCGGCAGCCCTGCTCCAAAAGTGCGAACGTCTGCAGATAGCTCGCAGGCAGAAAGAGCTAGTCTGGAAAGCTGTTGCTCAGCCTCATCTGCCCATGGCACTGCTCGCACAGAGGCACAGAGACTGGGGCTGCTTGCTTGTCTTGCCCCCTCAAACTTCAAACGTAGCTTAGGTGGTCCGTGCCGGGCGCTTCATGCAGCCCTGCTCCGAAAATGCGAACGTCTGCAAATAGATCGCAGCCAGAAAGAGCTAGCCTGGAAAGCTGTTGCTCAGCCTCATCTGCCCATGGCACTGCTTGCACAGAGGCACAGAGACTGGGGCTGCTTGCTCGTCTTGCCAACTCAAACTTCAAACGTAGATTTGGTTGTCCGTGCAGGGATTCTCCGGCAGCCCTGCTCTGAAAATTCGAACGTCTTCAGACAGCTCGCAGGCAGAAAGAGCTAGCCTGGAAAGCTGTTGCTCAGCCTCATCTGCCCATGGCACTGCTCGCACAGAGGCACAGAGACTGGGGCTGCTTGCTTGTCTTGCCCCCTCAAACTTCAAACGTACCTTAGGTGGTCCGTGTCGGGTGCTTGCGGCAGTTCTGCTCCGAAAATGCGAACATATGCAGATAGCTCGCAGCCAGAAAGAGCTAGCCTGGAAAGCTGTTGCTCAGCCTCATCTGCCCATGGCACTGCTCGCACAGAGGCACAGAGACTGGGGCTGCTTGCTTGTCTTGTCCCCTCAAACTTCAAACGTAGCTTAGGTGGTCCGTGCCGGGCGCCTCCGGCAGCCCTGCTCCGAAATGCGAACGTCTGCAGATAGCTCGCAGGCAGAAAGAGCTAGCCTGGAAAGCTGTGGCTCAGCCTCATCTGCCCATGGCACTGCTCGCACAGAGGCACAGAGACTGGGGCTGCTTGCTTGTCTTGTCCCCTCAAACTTCAAACGTAGCTTAGGTGGTCCGTGCCGGGCGCCTCCGGCAGCCCTGCTCCGAAAATGCGAACATCTGCAGATAGCTCGCAGGCAGAAATAGCTAGCCTGGAAAGCTGTTGCTCAGCCTCATCTGCCCATGGCACTGCTTGCACAGAGGCACAGAGACTGGGGCTGCTTGCTTGTCTTGCCCCCTCAAACTTCAAACGTTGCTTAGGTGGTCTGTGCCGGGCGCCTCTGGCAGCCCTGCTCCGAAAATGCGAACGTCTGCAGATAGCTCGCAGGCAGAAAGAGCTAGCCTGGAAAGCTGTTGCTCAGCCTCATCTGCCCATGGCACTGCTCGCACAGAGGCACAGAGACTGGGGCTGCTTGCTTCTCTTGTCCCCTGAAAGTTCAAACGTACCTTAGGTGGTCTGTGTCGGGTGCCTGCGGCAGCTCTGCTCCGAAAATGCGAACATCTGCAGATAGCTCGCAGGCAGAAAGAGCTAGCCTGGAAAGCTGTTGCTCAGCCTCATCTGCCCATGGCACTGCTCGCACAGAGGCACAGAGACTGGGGCTGCTTGCTTGTCTTGTCTCCTCAAACTTCAAACGTAGCTTAGGTGTTCCGTGCCGGGTGCTTGCGGCAGCCCTGCTCCAAAAATGCGAACATCTACAGATAGCTCGCAGGCAGAAAGAGCTAGCCTGGAAAGCTGTTGCTCAGCCTCATCTGCCCATGGCACTGCTCGCACAGAGGCACAGAGACTGGGGCTGCTTGCTTGTCTTGCCCCCTCCATCTTCAAACGTAGCTTAGGTGGTCCGTGCCGGGCGCCTCCGGCAGCCCTGCTCCGAAAATGCGAACGTCTGCAGATAGCTCGCAGGCAGAAAGAGCTAGCCTTGAAAGCTGTTGCTCAGTCTCATCTGCCCATGGCACTGCTTGCACAGAGGCACAGAGACTGGGGCTGCTTGCTTGTCTTGCCCCCTCAAACTTCAAACGTAGCTTAGGTGGTCCGTGCCGGGCGCCTCCGGCAGCCCTGCTCCGAAAATGCGAACATCTGCAGATAGCTCGCAGGCAGAAAGAGCTAGCCTGGAAAGCTGTTGCTCAGCCTCATCTGCCCATGGCACTGCTTGCACAGAGGCACAGAGACTGGGGCTGCTTGCTTGTCTTGCCCCCTCAAACTTCAAACGTAGCTTAGGTGGTCTGTGCCGGGCGCCTCTGGCAGCCCTGCTCCGAAAATGCGAACGTCTGCAGATAGCTCGCAGGCAGAAAGAGCTAGCCTGGAAAGCTGTTGCTCAGCCTCATCTGCCCATGGCACAGCTCGCACAGAGGCACAGAGACTGGGGCTGCTTGCTTGTCTTGTCCCCTCAAACTTCAAACGTAGCTTAGGTGGTCCGTGCCGGGCGCCTCCGGCAGCCCTGCTCCGAAAATGCGAACATCTGCAGATAGCTCGCAGGCAGAAAGAGCTAGCCTGGAAAGCTGTTGCTCAGCCTCATCTGCCCATGGCACTGCTCGCACAGAGGCACAGAGACTGGGGCTGCTTGCTTGTCTTGCCCCCTCAAACTTCAAACGTAGCTTAGGTTGTCTGTGCTGGGCCCGTTCGTCGGCCCTGCTCTGAAAATGCGAACATCTGCAGATAGCTCGCAGGCAGAAAGAGCTAGCCTGGAAAGCTGTTGCTCAGCCTCATCTGGCCATGGCACTGCTCGCACAGAGGCACAGAGACTGGGGCTGCTTGCTTGTCTTGTCCCCTCAAACTTCAAACGTAGCTTAGGTGGTCCGTGCCGGGCGCCTCCGGCAGCCGTACTCCGAAAATGCGAACATCTGCAGATAGCTCGCAGGCAGAAAGAGCTAGCCTGGAAAGCTGTTGCTCAGCCTCATCTGCCCATGGCACTGCTCGCACAGAGGCACAGAGACTGGGGCTGCTTGCTTGTCTTGCCCCCTCAAACTTCAAACGTAGCTTAGGTTGTCTGTGCTGGGCCCGTTCGTCGGCCCTGCTCTGAAAATGCGAACATCTGCAGATAGCTCGCAGGCAGAAAGAGCTAGCCTGGAAAGCTGTTGCTCAGCCTCATCTGCCCATGGCACAGCTCTCACAGAGGCACAGAGACTGGGGCTGCTTGCTTGTCTTGTCTCCTCAAACTTCAAACGTACCTTAAGTGGTCCGTGCCGGGCACCTCCGGCAGCCCTGCTCCGAAAATGCAAACGTCTGCAGATAGCTCGCAGGCAGAAAGAGCTATCCTGGAAAGCTGTTGCTCAGCCTCATCTGCCCATGGCACTGCTCGCACAGAGGCACAGAGACTGGGGCTGCTTGCTTGTCTTGCCCCCTCAAACTTCAAACATAGATTTGGTTGTCCGTGCAGGGATTCTCCGGCAGCCCTGCTCCGAAAATTGGAACGTCTTCAGACAGCTCGCAGGCAGAAAGAGCTAGCCTGGAAAGCTGTTGCTCAGCCTCATCTGCCCATGGCACTGCTCGCACAGAGGCACAGAGACTGGGGCTGCTTGCTTGTCTTGCCCCCTCAAACTTCAAACGTACCTTAGGTGGTCCGTGTCGGGTGCTTGCGGCAGTTCTGCTCCGAAAATGCGAACATATGCAGATAGCTCGCAGCCAGAAAGAGCTAGCCTGGAAAGCTGTTGCTCAGCCTCATCTGCCCATGGCACTGCTCGCACAGAGGCACAGAGACTGGGGCTGCTTGCTTCTCTTGTCCCCTGAAAGTTCAAACGTACCTTAGGTGGTCTGTGTCGGGTGCTTGCGGCAGCTCTGCTCCGAAAATGCGAACGTCTGCAGATAGCTCGCAGGCAGAAAGAGCTAGCCTGGAAAGCTGTTGCTCAGCCTCATCTGCCCATGGCACTGCTCGCACAGAGGCACAGAGACTGGGGCTGCTTTCTTGTCTTGTCTCCTCAAACTTCAAACGTAGCTTAGGTGTTCCGTGCCGGGTGCTTGCGGCAGCCCTGCTCCAAAAATGCGAACATCTACAGATAGCTCGCAGGCAGAAAGAGCTAGCCTGGAAAGCTGTTGCTCAGCCTCATCTGCCCATGGCACTGCTCGCACAGAGGCACAGAGACTGGGGCTGCTTGCTTGTCTTGCCCACTCCATCTTCAAACGTAGCTTAGGTGGTCCGTGCCGGGCGCCTCCGGCAGCCCTGCTCCGAAAATGCGAACGTCTGCAGATAGCTCGCAGGCAGAAAGAGCTAGCCTTGAAAGCTGTTGCTCAGTCTCATCTGCCCATGGCACTGCTTGCACAGAGGCACAGAGACTGGGGCTGCTTGCTTGTCTTGCCCCCTCAAACTTCAAACGTAGCTTAGGTGGTCCGTGCCGGGCGCCTCCGGCAGCCCTGCTCCGAAAATGCGAACATCTGCAGATAGCTCGCAGGCAGAAAGAGCTAGCCTGGAAAGCTGTTGCTCAGCCTCATCTGCCCATGGCACTGCTTGCACAGAGGCACAGAGACTGGGGCTGCTTGCTTGTCTTGCCCCCTCAAACTTCAAACGTAGCTTAGGTGGTCTGTGCCGGGCGCCTCTGGCAGCCCTGCTCCGAAAATGCGAACGTCTGCAGATAGCTCGCAGGCAGAAAGAGCTAGCCTGGAAAGCTGTTGCTCAGCCTCATCTGCCCATGGCACAGCTCGCACAGAGGCACAGAGACTGGGGCTGCTTGCTTGTCTTGTCCCCTCAAACTTCAAACGTAGCTTAGGTGGTCCGTGCCGGGCGCCTCCGGCAGCCGTACTCCGAAAATGCGAACATCTGCAGATAGCTCGCAGGCAGAAAGAGCTAGCCTGGAAAGCTGTTGCTCAGCCTCATCTGCCCATGGCACTGCTCGCACAGAGGCACAGAGACTGGGGCTGCTTGCTTGTCTTGCCCCCTCAAACTTCAAACGTAGCTTAGGTTGTCTGTGCTGGGCGCGTTCGTCGGCCCTGCTCTGAAAATGCGAACGTCTGCAGACAGCTCGCAGGCAGAAAGAGCTAGCCTGGAAAGCTGTTGCTCAGCCTCATCTGCCCATGGCACTGCTCGCACAGAGGCACAGAGACTGGGGCTGCTTGCTTGTCTTGTCCCCTCAAACTTCAAACGTAGCTTAGGTGGTCCGTGCCGGGCGCCTCCGGCAGCCCTGCTCCGAAAATGCGAACATCTGCAGATAGCTCGCAGGCAGAAAGAGCTAGACTGGAAAGCTGTTGCTCAGCCTCATCTGCCCATGGCACAGCTCTCACAGAGGCACAGAGACTGGGGCTGCTTGCTTGTCTTGTCTCCTCAAACTTCAAACGTAGCTTAGGTGGTCCGTGCCGGGCACCTCCGGCAGCCCTGCTCCGAAAATGCAAACGTCTGCAGATACCTCGCAGGCAGAAAGAGCTATCCTGGAAAGCTGTTGCTCAGCCTCATCTGCCCATGGCACTGCTCGCACAGAGGCACAGAGACTGGGGCTGCTTGCTTGTCTTGCCCCCTCAAACTTCAAACATAGATTTGGTTGTCCGTGCAGGGATTCTCCGGCAGCCCTGCTGCGAAAATGCGAACATCTGCAGATAGCTCGCAGGCAGAAAGAGCTAGCCTGGAAAGCTGTTGCTCAGCCTCATCTGCCCATGGCACTGCTCGCACAGAGGCACAGAGACTGGGGCTGCTTGCTTGTGTTGCCCCCTCAAACTTCAAACGTTGCTTAGGTGGTGTGTGCCGTGCGCCTCTGGCAGCTCTGCTCCGAAAATGCGAACGTCTGCAGATAGCTCGCAGGCAGAAAGAGCTAGCCTGGAAAGCTGTTGCTCAGCCTCATCTGCCCATGGCACTGCTCGCACAGAGGCACAGAGACTGGGGCTGCTTTCTTGTCTTGTCTCCTCAAACTTCAAACGTAGCTTAGGTGTTCCGTGCCGGGTGCTTGCGGCAGCCCTGCTCCAAAAATGCGAACATCTGCAGATAGCTCGCAGGCAGAAATAGCTAGCCTGGAAAGCTGTTGCTCAGCCTCATCTGCCCATGGCACTGCTCGCACAGAGGCACAGAGACTGGGGCTGCTTGCTTGTCTTGCCCCCTCCATCTTCAAACGTAGCTTAGGTGGTCCGTGCCGGGCGCCTCCGGCAGCCCTGCTCCGAAAATGCGAACATCTGCAGATAGCTCGCAGGCAGAAAGAGCTAGCCTGGAAAGCTGTTGCTCAGCCTCATCTGCCCATGGCACTGCTCGCACAGAGGCACAGAGACTGGGGCTGCTTGCTTGTCTTGCCCCCTCAAACTTCAAACGTAGCTTAGGTGGTCTGTGCCGGGCGCCTCTGGCACCCCTGCTCCGAAAATGCGAACGTCTGCAGATAGCTCGCAGGCAGAAAGAGCTAGCCTGGAAAGCTGTTGCTCAGCCTCATCTGCCCATGGCACAGCTCGCACAGAGGCACAGAGACTGGGGCTGCTTGCTTGTCTTGTCCCCTCAAACTTCAAACGTAGCTTAGGTGGTCCGTGCCGGGCGCCTCCGGCAGCCGTACTCCGAAAATGCGAACATCTGCAGATAGCTCGCAGGCAGAAAGAGCTAGCCTGGAAAGCTGTTGCTCAGCCTCATCTGGCCATGGCACTGCTCGCACAGAGGCACAGAGACTGGGGCTGCTTGCTTGTCTTGCCCCCTCAAACTTCAAACGTAGCTTAGGTGGTCCGTGCCGGGTGCTTGCGGCAGCCCTGCTCCGAAAATGCGAACGTCTGCAGATAGCTCGCAGGCAGAAAGAGCTAGCCTGGAAAGCTGTTGCTCAGCCTCATCTGCCCATGGCACTGCTCGCACAGAGGCACAGAGACTGGGGCTGCTTACTTGTCTTCTCCCCTCAAACTTCAAACGTAGCTTAGGTTGTCTGTGCTGGGCGCGTTCGTAGGCCCTGCTCTGAAAATGCGAACGTCTGCAGACAGCTCGCAGGCAGAAAGAGCTAGCCTGGAAAGCTGTTGCTCAGCCTCATCTGCCCATGGCACTGCTCGCACAGAGGCACAGAGACTGGGGCTGCTTGCTTGTCTTGCCCCCTCAAACTTGAAACGTTGCTTAGGTGGTCTGTGCCGGGTGATTGCGGCAGCCCTGCTGCGAAAATGCGAACATCTGCAGATAGCTCGCAGGCAGAAAAAGCTAGCCTGGAAAGCTGTTGCTCAGCCTCATCTGCCCATGGCACAGCTCTCACAGAGGCACAGAGACTGGGGCTGATTGCTTGTCTTGTCTCCTCAAACTTCAAACGTAGCTTAGGTGGTCCGTGCCGGGCACCTCCGGCAGCCCTGCTCCGAAAATGCAAACGTCTGCAGATACCTCGCAGGCAGAAAGAGCTATCCTGGAAAGCTGTTGCTCAGCCTCATCTGCCCATGGCACTGCTCGCACAGAGGCACAGAGACTGGGGCTGCTTGCTTGTCTTGCCCCCTCAAACTTCAAACGTAGCTTAGGTGGTCCGTGCCGGGTGCTTGCGGCAGCCCTGCTCCGAAAATGCGAACGTCTGCAGATAGCTCGCAGGCAGAAAGAGCTAGCCTGGAAAGCTGTTGCTCAGCCTCATCTGCCCATGGCACTGCTCGCACAGAGGCACAGAGACTGGGGCTGCTTACTTGTCTTCTCCCCTCAAACTTCAAACGTAGCTTAGGTTGTCTGTGCTGGGCGCGTTCGTCGGCCCTGCTCTGAAAATGCGAACGTCTGCAGACAGCTCGCAGGCAGAAAGAGCTAGCCTGGAAAGCTGTTGCTCAGCGTCAGCTGCCCATGGCACTGCTCGCACAGAGGCACAGAGACTGGGGCTGCTTGCTTGTCTTGCCCCCTCAAACTTGAAACGTTGCTTAGGTGGTCTGTGCCGGGTGCTTGCGGCAGCCCTGCTGCGAAAATGCAAACATCTGCAGATAGCTCGCAGGCAGAAAGAGCTAGCCTGGAAAGCTGTTGCTCAGCCTCATCTGCCCATGGCACAGCTCTCACAGAGGCACACAGACTGGGGCTGCTTGCTTGTCTTGTCTCCTCAAACTTCAAACGTAGCTTAGGTGGTCCGTGCCGGGCACCTCCGGCAGGCCTGCTCCGAAAATGCAAACGTCTGCAGATACCTCGCAGGCAGAAAGAGCTATCCTGGAAAGCTGTTGCTCAGCCTCATCTGCCCATGGCACTGCTCGCACAGAGGCACAGAGACTGGGGCTGCTTGCTTGTCTTGCCCCCTCAAACTTCAAACATAGATTTGGTTGTCCGTGCAGGGATTCTCCGGCAGCCCTGCTCTGCAAATGCGAACATCTGCAGATAGCTCGCAGGCAGAAAGAGCTAGCCTGGAAAGCTGTTGCTCAGCCTCATCTGCCCATGGCACTGCTCGCACAGAGGCACAGAGACTGGGGCTGCTTGCTTGTCTTGCCCCCTCAAACTTCAAACGTACCTTAGGTGGTCCGTGTCGGGTGCTTGCGGCAGTTCTACTCCGAAAATGCGAACGTCTGCAGATAGCTCGCAGGCAGAAAGAGCTAGCCTGGAAAGCTGTTGCTCAGCCTCATCTGCCCATGGCACTGCTCGCACAGAGGCACAGAGACTGGGGCTGCTTGCTTGTCTTGTCTCCTCAAACTTCAAACGTAGCTTAGGTGGTCCATGCCGGGTGCTTGCGGCAGCCCTGCTCCGAAAATGCGAACGTCTGCAGATAGCTCGCAGGCAGAAAGAGCTAGCCTGGAAAGCTGTTGCTCAGCCTCATCTGCCCATGGCACTGCTCGCACAGAGGCACAGAGACTGGGACTGCTTGCTTGTCTTGTTCCCTCAAACTTCAAACGTAGCTTAGGTGGTCCGTGCCGGGCGCCTCCGGCAGCCCTGCTCCGAAAATGCGAACATCTGCAGATAGCTCGCAGGCAGAAATAGCTAGCCTGGAAAGCTGTTGCTCAGCCTCATCTGCCCATGGCACTGCTTGCACAGAGGCACAGAGACTGGGGCTGCTTGCTTGTCTTGCCCCCTCAAACTTCAAACGTAGCTTAGGTGGTCCGTGCCGGGCGCTTCATGCAGCCCTGCTCCGAAAATGCGAACGTCTGCAAATAGATCGCAGGCAGAAAGAGCTAGCCTGGAAAGCTGTTGCTCAGCCTCATCTGCCCATGGCACTGCTTGCACAGAGGCACAGAGACTGGGGCTGCTTGCTCGTCTTGCCAACTCAAACTTCAAACGTAGATTTGGTTGTCCGTGCAGGGATTCTCCGGCAGCCCTGCTCTGAAAATTCGAACGTCTTCAGACAGCTCGCAGGCAGAAAGAGCTAGCCTGGAAAGCTGTTGCTCAGCCTCATCTGCCCATGGCACTGCTCGCACAGAGGCACAGAGACTGGGGCTGCTTGCTTGTCTTGTCCCCTCAAACTTCAAACGTAGCTTAGGTGGTCCGTGCCGGGCGCCTCCGGCAGCCGTACTCCGAAAATGCGAACATCTGCAGATAGCTCGCAGGCAGAAAGAGCTAGCCTGGAAAGCTGTTGCTCAGCCTCATCTGGCCATGGCACTGCTCGCACAGAGGCACAGAGACTGGGGCTGCTTGCTTGTCTTGCCCCCTCAAACTTCAAACGTAGCTTAGGTGGTCCGTGCCGGGTGCTTGCGGCAGCCCTGCTCCGAAAATGCGAACGTCTGCAGATAGCTCGCAGGCAGAAAGAGCTAGCCTGGAAAGCTGTTGCTCAGCCTCATCTGCCCATGGCACTGCTCGCACAGAGGCACAGAGACTGGGGCTGCTTACTTGTCTTCTCCCCTCAAACTTCAAACGTAGCTTAGGTTGTCTGTGCTGGGCGCGTTCGTAGGCCCTGCTCTGAAAATGCGAACGTCTGCAGACAGCTCGCAGGCAGAAAGAGCTAGCCTGGAAAGCTGTTGCTCAGCCTCATCTGCCCATGGCACTGCTCGCACAGAGGCACAGAGACTGGGGCTGCTTGCTTGTCTTGCCCCCTCAAACTTGAAACGTTGCTTAGGTGGTCTGTGCCGGGTGATTGCGGCAGCCCTGCTGCGAAAATGCGAACATCTGCAGATAGCTCGCAGGCAGAAAAAGCTAGCCTGGAAAGCTGTTGCTCAGCCTCATCTGCCCATGGCACAGCTCTCACAGAGGCACAGAGACTGGGGCTGATTGCTTGTCTTGTCTCCTCAAACTTCAAACGTAGCTTAGGTGGTCCGTGCCGGGCACCTCCGGCAGCCCTGCTCCGAAAATGCAAACGTCTGCAGATACCTCGCAGGCAGAAAGAGCTATCCTGGAAAGCTGTTGCTCAGCCTCATCTGCCCATGGCACTGCTCGCACAGAGGCACAGAGACTGGGGCTGCTTGCTTGTCTTGCCCCCTCAAACTTCAAACGTAGCTTAGGTGGTCCGTGCCGGGTGCTTGCGGCAGCCCTGCTCCGAAAATGCGAACGTCTGCAGATAGCTCGCAGGCAGAAAGAGCTAGCCTGGAAAGCTGTTGCTCAGCCTCATCTGCCCATGGCACTGCTCGCACAGAGGCACAGAGACTGGGGCTGCTTACTTGTCTTCTCCCCTCAAACTTCAAACGTAGCTTAGGTTGTCTGTGCTGGGCGCGTTCGTCGGCCCTGCTCTGAAAATGCGAACGTCTGCAGACAGCTCGCAGGCAGAAAGAGCTAGCCTGGAAAGCTGTTGCTCAGCGTCAGCTGCCCATGGCACTGCTCGCACAGAGGCACAGAGACTGGGGCTGCTTGCTTGTCTTGCCCCCTCAAACTTGAAACGTTGCTTAGGTGGTCTGTGCCGGGTGCTTGCGGCAGCCCTGCTGCGAAAATGCAAACATCTGCAGATAGCTCGCAGGCAGAAAGAGCTAGCCTGGAAAGCTGTTGCTCAGCCTCATCTGCCCATGGCACAGCTCTCACAGAGGCACACAGACTGGGGCTGCTTGCTTGTCTTGTCTCCTCAAACTTCAAACGTAGCTTAGGTGGTCCGTGCCGGGCACCTCCGGCAGGCCTGCTCCGAAAATGCAAACGTCTGCAGATACCTCGCAGGCAGAAAGAGCTATCCTGGAAAGCTGTTGCTCAGCCTCATCTGCCCATGGCACTGCTCGCACAGAGGCACAGAGACTGGGGCTGCTTGCTTGTCTTGCCCCCTCAAACTTCAAACATAGATTTGGTTGTCCGTGCAGGGATTCTCCGGCAGCCCTGCTCTGCAAATGCGAACATCTGCAGATAGCTCGCAGGCAGAAAGAGCTAGCCTGGAAAGCTGTTGCTCAGCCTCATCTGCCCATGGCACTGCTCGCACAGAGGCACAGAGACTGGGGCTGCTTGCTTGTCTTGCCCCCTCAAACTTCAAACGTACCTTAGGTGGTCCGTGTCGGGTGCTTGCGGCAGTTCTACTCCGAAAATGCGAACGTCTGCAGATAGCTCGCAGGCAGAAAGAGCTAGCCTGGAAAGCTGTTGCTCAGCCTCATCTGCCCATGGCACTGCTCGCACAGAGGCACAGAGACTGGGGCTGCTTGCTTGTCTTGTTTCCTCAAACTTCAAACGTAGCTTAGGTGGTCCATGCCGGGTGCTTGCGGCAGCCCTGCTCCGAAAATGCGAACGTCTGCAGATAGCTCGCAGGCAGAAAGAGCTAGCCTGGAAAGCTGTTGCTCAGCCTCATCTGCCCATGGCACTGCTCGCACAGAGGCACAGAGACTGGGACTGCTTGCTTGTCTTGTTCCCTCAAACTTCAAACGTAGCTTAGGTGGTCCGTGCCGGGCGCCTCCGGCAGCCCTGCTCCGAAAATGCGAACATCTGCAGATAGCTCGCAGGCAGAAAGAGCTAGCCTGGAAAGCTGTTGCTCAGCCTCATCTGCCCATGGCACTGCTTGCACAGAGGCACAGAGACTGGGGCTGCTTGCTTGTCTTGCCCCCTCAAACTTCAAACGTAGCTTAGGTGGTCCGTGCCGGGCGCTTCATGCAGCCCTGCTCCGAAAATGCGAACGTCTGCAAATAGATCGCAGGCAGAAAGAGCTAGCCTGGAAAGCTGTTGCTCAGCCTCATCTGCCCATGGCACTGCTTGCACAGAGGCACAGAGACTGGGGCTGCTTGCTCGTCTTGCCAACTCAAACTTCAAACGTAGATTTGGTTGTCCGTGCAGGGATTCTCCGGCAGCCCTGCTCTGAAAATTCGAACGTCTTCAGACAGCTCGCAGGCAGAAAGAGCTAGCCTGGAAAGCTGTTGCTCAGCCTCATCTGCCCATGGCACTGCTCGCACAGAGGCACAGAGACTGGGGCTGCTTGCTTGTCTTGCCCCCTCAAACTTCAAACGTACCTTAGGTGGTCCGTGTCGGGTGCTTGCGGCAGTTCTGCTCCGAAAATGCGAACATATGCAGATAGCTCGCAGCCAGAAAGAGCTAGCCTGGAAAGCTGTTGCTCAGCCTCATCTGCCCATGGCACTGCTCGCACAGAGGCACAGAGACTGGGGCTGCTTGCTTGTCTTGTCCCCTCAAACTTCAAACGTAGCTTAGGTGGTCCGTGCCGGGCGCCTCCGGCAGCCCTGCTCCAAAAATGCGAACGTCTGCAGATAGCTCGCAGGCAGAAAGAGCTAGCCTGGAAAGCTGTTGCTCAGCCTCATCTGCCCATGGCACTGCTCGCACAGAGGCACAGAGACTGGGGCTGCTTGCTTGTCTTGCCCCCTCAAACTTCAAACGTAACTTAGGTGGTCCGTGCCGGGCGCCTCCGGCAGCCCTGCTCCAAAATGCGAACGTCTGCAGATAGCTGGCAGGCAGAAAGAGCTAGCCTGGAAAGCTGTTGCTCAGCCTCATCTGCCCATGGCACTGCTCGCACAGAGGCACAGAGACTGGGGCTGCTTGCTTGTCTTGTCCCCTCAAACTTCAAACGTAGCTTAGGTGGTCCGTGCCGGGCGCCTCCGGCAGCCCTGCTCCGAAAATGCGAACATCTGCAGATAGCTCGCAGGCAGAAAGAGCTAGCCTGGAAAGCTGTTGCTCAGCCTCATCTGCCCATGGCACTGCTTGCACAGAGGCACAGAGACTGGGGCTGCTTGCTTGTCTTGCCCCCTCAAACTTCAAACGTTGCTTAGGTGGTCTGTGCCGGGCGCCTCTGGCAGCCCTGCTCCGAAAATGCGAACGTCTGCAGATAGCTCGCAGGCAGAAAGAGCTAGCCTGGAAAGCTGTTGCTCAGCCTCATCTGCCCATGGCACTGCTCGCACAGAGGCACAGAGACTGGGGCTGCTTACTTGTCTTCTCCCCTCAAACTTCAAACGTAGCTTAGGTTGTCTGTGCTGGGCGCGTTCGTCGGCCCTGCTCTGAAAATGCGAACGTCTGCAGACAGCTCGCAGGCAGAAAGAGCTAGCCTGGAAAGCTGTTGCTCAGCCTCAGCTGCCCATGGCACTGCTCGCACAGAGGCACAGAGACTGGGGCTGCTTGCTTGTCTTGCCCCCTCAAACTTGAAACGTTGCTTAGGTGGTCTGTGCCGGGTGCTTGCGGCAGCCCTGCTGCGAAAATGCGAACATCTGCAGATAGCTCGCAGGCAGAAAGAGCTAGCCTGGAAAGCTGTTGCTCAGCCTCATCTGCCCATGGCACAGCTCTCACAGAGGCACAGAGACTGGGGCTGCTTGCTTGTCTTGTCTCCTCAAACTTCAAACGTAGCTTAGGTGGTCCGTGCCGGGCACCTCCGGCAGCCCTGCTCCGAAAATGCAAACGTCTGCAGATACCTCGCAGGCAGAAAGAGCTATCCTGGAAAGCTGTTGCTCAGCCTCATCTGCCCATGGCACTGCTCGCACAGAGGCACAGAGACTGGGGCTGCTTGCTTGTCTTGCCCCCTCAAACTTCAAACATAGATTTGGTTGTCCGTGCAGGGATTCTCCGGCAGCCCTGCTCCGAAAATGCGAACATCTGCAGATAGCTCGCAGGCAGAAAGAGCTAGCCTGGAAAGCTGTTGCTCAGCCTCATCTGCCCATGGCACTGCTTGCACAGAGGCACAGAGACTGGGGCTGCTTGCTTGTCTTGCCCCCTCAAACTTCAAACGTTGCTTAGGTGGTCTGTGCCGTGCGCCTCTGGCAGCTCTGCTCCGAAAATGCGAACGTCTGCAGATAGCTCGCAGGCAGAAAGAGCTAGCCTGGAAAGCTGTTGCTCAGCCTCATCTGCCCATGGCACTGCTCGCACAGAGGCACAGAGACTGGGGCTGCTTTCTTGTCTTGTCCCCTCAAACTTCAAACGTAGCTTAGGTGGTCCGTGCCGGGCGCCTCCGGCAGCCCTGCTCCAAAAATGCGAACGTCTGCAGATAGCTCGCAGGCAGAAAGAGCTAGCCTGGAAAGCTGTTGCTCAGCCTCATCTGCCCATGGCACTGCTCGCACAGAGGCACAGAGACTGGGGCTGCTTGCTTGTCTTGCCCCCTCAAACTTCAAACGTAACTTAGGTGGTCCGTGCCGGGCGCCTCCGGCAGCCCTGCTCCAAAATGCGAACGTCTGCAGATAGCTGGCAGGCAGAAAGAGCTAGCCTGGAAAGCTGTTGCTCAGCCTCATCTGCCCATGGCACTGCTCGCACAGAGGCACAGAGACTGGGGCTGCTTGCTTGTCTTGTCCCCTCAAACTTCAAACGTAGCTTAGGTGGTCCGTGCCGGGCGCCTCCGGCAGCCCTGCTCCGAAAATGCGAACATCTGCAGATAGCTCGCAGGCAGAAAGAGCTAGCCTGGAAAGCTGTTGCTCAGCCTCATCTGCCCATGGCACTGCTCTCACAGAGGCACACAGACTGGGGCTGCTTGCTTGTCTTGTCTCCTCAAACTTCAAACGTAGCTTAGGTGGTCCGTGCCGGGCACCTCCGGCAGGCCTGCTCCGAAAATGCAAACGTCTGCAGATACCTCGCAGGCAGAAAGAGCTATCCTGGAAAGCTGTTGCTCAGCCTCATCTGCCCATGGCACTGCTCGCACAGAGGCACAGAGACTGGGGCTGCTTGCTTGTCTTGCCCCCTCAAACTTCAAACATAGATTTGGTTGTCCGTGCAGGGATTCTCCGGCAGCCCTGCTCTGCAAATGCGAACATCTGCAGATAGCTCGCAGGCAGAAAGAGCTAGCCTGGAAAGCTGTTGCTCAGCCTCATCTGCCCATGGCACTGCTCGCACAGAGGCACAGAGACTGGGGCTGCTTGCTTGTCTTGCCCCCTCAAACTTCAAACGTACCTTAGGTGGTCCGTGTCGGGTGCTTGCGGCAGTTCTACTCCGAAAATGCGAACGTCTGCAGATAGCTCGCAGGCAGAAAGAGCTAGCCTGGAAAGCTGTTGCTCAGCCTCATCTGCCCATGGCACTGCTCGCACAGAGGCACAGAGACTGGGGCTGCTTGCTTGTCTTGTCTCCTCAAACTTCAAACGTAGCTTAGGTGGTCCATGCCGGGTGCTTGCGGCAGCCCTGCTCCGAAAATGCGAACGTCTGCAGATAGCTCGCAGGCAGAAAGAGCTAGCCTGGAAAGCTGTTGCTCAGCCTCATCTGCCCATGGCACTGCTCGCACAGAGGCACAGAGACTGGGACTGCTTGCTTGTCTTGTTCCCTCAAACTTCAAACGTAGCTTAGGTGGTCCGTGCCGGGCGCCTCCGGCAGCCCTGCTCCGAAAATGCGAACATCTGCAGATAGCTCGCAGGCAGAAAGAGCTAGCCTGGAAAGCTGTTGCTCAGCCTCATCTGCCCATGGCACTGCTTGCACAGAGGCACAGAGACTGGGGCTGCTTGCTTGTCTTGCCCCCTCAAACTTCAAACGTAGCTTAGGTGGTCCGTGCCGGGCACTTCATGCAGCCCTGCTCCGAAAATGCGAACGTCTGCAAATAGATCGCAGGCAGAAAGAGCTAGCCTGGAAAGCTGTTGCTCAGCCTCATCTGCCCATGGCACTGCTTGCACAGAGGCACAGAGACTGGGGCTGCTTGCTCGTCTTGCCAACTCAAACTTCAAACGTAGATTTGGTTGTCCGTGCAGGGATTCTCCGGCAGCCCTGCTCTGAAAATTCGAACGTCTTCAGACAGCTCGCAGGCAGAAAGAGCTAGCCTGGAAAGCTGTTGCTCAGCCTCATCTGCCCATGGCACTGCTCGCACAGAGGCACAGAGACTGGGGCTGCTTGCTTGTCTTGTCCCCTCAAACTTCAAACGTAGCTTAGGTGGTCCGTGCCGGGCGCCTCCGGCAGCCGTACTCCGAAAATGCGAACATCTGCAGATAGCTCGCAGGCAGAAAGAGCTAGCCTGGAAAGCTGTTGCTCAGCCTCATCTGGCCATGGCACTGCTCGCACAGAGGCACAGAGACTGGGGCTGCTTGCTTGTCTTGCCCCCTCAAACTTCAAACGTAGCTTAGGTGGTCCGTGCCGGGTGCTTGCGGCAGCCCTGCTCCGAAAATGCGAACGTCTGCAGATAGCTCGCAGGCAGAAAGAGCTAGCCTGGAAAGCTGTTGCTCAGCCTCATCTGCCCATGGCACTGCTCGCACAGAGGCACAGAGACTGGGGCTGCTTACTTGTCTTCTCCCCTCAAACTTCAAACGTAGCTTAGGTTGTCTGTGCTGGGCGCGTTCGTAGGCCCTGCTCTGAAAATGCGAACGTCTGCAGACAGCTCGCAGGCAGAAAGAGCTAGCCTGGAAAGCTGTTGCTCAGCCTCATCTGCCCATGGCACTGCTCGCACAGAGGCACAGAGACTGGGGCTGCTTGCTTGTCTTGCCCCCTCAAACTTGAAACGTTGCTTAGGTGGTCTGTGCCGGGTGATTGCGGCAGCCCTGCTGCGAAAATGCGAACATCTGCAGATAGCTCGCAGGCAGAAAAAGCTAGCCTGGAAAGCTGTTGCTCAGCCTCATCTGCCCATGGCACAGCTCTCACAGAGGCACAGAGACTGGGGCTGATTGCTTGTCTTGTCTCCTCAAACTTCAAACGTAGCTTAGGTGGTCCGTGCCGGGCACCTCCGGCAGCCCTGCTCCGAAAATGCAAACGTCTGCAGATACCTCGCAGGCAGAAAGAGCTATCCTGGAAAGCTGTTGCTCAGCCTCATCTGCCCATGGCACTGCTCGCACAGAGGCACAGAGACTGGGGCTGCTTGCTTGTCTTGCCCCCTCAAACTTCAAACGTAGCTTAGGTGGTCCGTGCCGGGTGCTTGCGGCAGCCCTGCTCCGAAAATGCGAACGTCTGCAGATAGCTCGCAGGCAGAAAGAGCTAGCCTGGAAAGCTGTTGCTCAGCCTCATCTGCCCATGGCACTGCTCGCACAGAGGCACAGAGACTGGGGCTGCTTACTTGTCTTCTCCCCTCAAACTTCAAACGTAGCTTAGGTTGTCTGTGCTGGGCGCGTTCGTCGGCCCTGCTCTGAAAATGCGAACGTCTGCAGACAGCTCGCAGGCAGAAAGAGCTAGCCTGGAAAGCTGTTGCTCAGCGTCAGCTGCCCATGGCACTGCTCGCACAGAGGCACAGAGACTGGGGCTGCTTGCTTGTCTTGCCCCCTCAAACTTGAAACGTTGCTTAGGTGGTCTGTGCCGGGTGCTTGCGGCAGCCCTGCTGCGAAAATGCAAACATCTGCAGATAGCTCGCAGGCAGAAAGAGCTAGCCTGGAAAGCTGTTGCTCAGCCTCATCTGCCCATGGCACAGCTCTCACAGAGGCACACAGACTGGGGCTGCTTGCTTGTCTTGTCTCCTCAAACTTCAAACGTAGCTTAGGTGGTCCGTGCCGGGCACCTCCGGCAGGCCTGCTCCGAAAATGCAAACGTCTGCAGATACCTCGCAGGCAGAAAGAGCTATCCTGGAAAGCTGTTGCTCAGCCTCATCTGCCCATGGCACTGCTCGCACAGAGGCACAGAGACTGGGGCTGCTTGCTTGTCTTGCCCCCTCAAACTTCAAACATAGATTTGGTTGTCCGTGCAGGGATTCTCCGGCAGCCCTGCTCTGCAAATGCGAACATCTGCAGATAGCTCGCAGGCAGAAAGAGCTAGCCTGGAAAGCTGTTGCTCAGCCTCATCTGCCCATGGCACTGCTCGCACAGAGGCACAGAGACTGGGGCTGCTTGCTTGTCTTGCCCCCTCAAACTTCAAACGTACCTTAGGTGGTCCGTGTCGGGTGCTTGCGGCAGTTCTACTCCGAAAATGCGAACGTCTGCAGATAGCTCGCAGGCAGAAAGAGCTAGCCTGGAAAGCTGTTGCTCAGCCTCATCTGCCCATGGCACTGCTCGCACAGAGGCACAGAGACTGGGGCTGCTTGCTTGTCTTGTCTCCTCAAACTTCAAACGTAGCTTAGGTGGTCCATGCCGGGTGCTTGCGGCAGCCCTGCTCCGAAAATGCGAACGTCTGCAGATAGCTCGCAGGCAGAAAGAGCTAGCCTGGAAAGCTGTTGCTCAGCCTCATCTGCCCATGGCACTGCTCGCACAGAGGCACAGAGACTGGGACTGCTTGCTTGTCTTGTTCCCTCAAACTTCAAACGTAGCTTAGGTGGTCCGTGCCGGGCGCCTCCGGCAGCCCTGCTCCGAAAATGCGAACATCTGCAGATAGCTCGCAGGCAGAAAGAGCTAGCCTGGAAAGCTGTTGCTCAGCCTCATCTGCCCATGGCACTGCTTGCACAGAGGCACAGAGACTGGGGCTGCTTGCTTGTCTTGCCCCCTCAAACTTCAAACGTAGCTTAGGTGGTCCGTGCCGGGCGCTTCATGCAGCCCTGCTCCGAAAATGCGAACGTCTGCAAATAGATCGCAGGCAGAAAGAGCTAGCCTGGAAAGCTGTTGCTCAGCCTCATCTGCCCATGGCACTGCTTGCACAGAGGCACAGAGACTGGGGCTGCTTGCTCGTCTTGCCAACTCAAACTTCAAACGTAGATTTGGTTGTCCGTGCAGGGATTCTCCGGCAGCCCTGCTCTGAAAATTCGAACGTCTTCAGACAGCTCGCAGGCAGAAAGAGCTAGCCTGGAAAGCTGTTGCTCAGCCTCATCTGCCCATGGCACTGCTCGCACAGAGGCACAGAGACTGGGGCTGCTTGCTTGTCTTGCCCCCTCAAACTTCAAACGTACCTTAGGTGGTCCGTGTCGGGTGCTTGCGGCAGTTCTGCTCCGAAAATGCGAACATATGCAGATAGCTCGCAGCCAGAAAGAGCTAGCCTGGAAAGCTGTTGCTCAGCCTCATCTGCCCATGGCACTGCTCGCACAGAGGCACAGAGACTGGGGCTGCTTGCTTGTCTTGTCCCCTCAAACTTCAAACGTAGCTTAGGTGGTCCGTGCCGGGCGCCTCCGGCAGCCCTGCTCCAAAAATGCGAACGTCTGCAGATAGCTCGCAGGCAGAAAGAGCTAGCCTGGAAAGCTGTTGCTCAGCCTCATCTGCCCATGGCACTGCTCGCACAGAGGCACAGAGACTGGGGCTGCTTGCTTGTCTTGCCCCCTCAAACTTCAAACGTAACTTAGGTGGTCCGTGCCGGGCGCCTCCGGCAGCCCTGCTCCAAAATGCGAACGTCTGCAGATAGCTGGCAGGCAGAAAGAGCTAGCCTGGAAAGCTGTTGCTCAGCCTCATCTGCCCATGGCACTGCTCGCACAGAGGCACAGAGACTGGGGCTGCTTGCTTGTCTTGTCCCCTCAAACTTCAAACGTAGCTTAGGTGGTCCGTGCCGGGCGCCTCCGGCAGCCCTGCTCCGAAAATGCGAACATCTGCAGATAGCTCGCAGGCAGAAAGAGCTAGCCTGGAAAGCTGTTGCTCAGCCTCATCTGCCCATGGCACTGCTTGCACAGAGGCACAGAGACTGGGGCTGCTTGCTTGTCTTGCCCCCTCAAACTTCAAACGTTGCTTAGGTGGTCTGTGCCGGGCGCCTCTGGCAGCCCTGCTCCGAAAATGCGAACGTCTGCAGATAGCTCGCAGGCAGAAAGAGCTAGCCTGGAAAGCTGTTGCTCAGCCTCATCTGCCCATGGCACTGCTCGCACAGAGGCACAGAGACTGGGGCTGCTTACTTGTCTTCTCCCCTCAAACTTCAAACGTAGCTTAGGTTGTCTGTGCTGGGCGCGTTCGTCGGCCCTGCTCTGAAAATGCGAACGTCTGCAGACAGCTCGCAGGCAGAAAGAGCTAGCCTGGAAAGCTGTTGCTCAGCCTCAGCTGCCCATGGCACTGCTCGCACAGAGGCACAGAGACTGGGGCTGCTTGCTTGTCTTGCCCCCTCAAACTTGAAACGTTGCTTAGGTGGTCTGTGCCGGGTGCTTGCGGCAGCCCTGCTGCGAAAATGCGAACATCTGCAGATAGCTCGCAGGCAGAAAGAGCTAGCCTGGAAAGCTGTTGCTCAGCCTCATCTGCCCATGGCACAGCTCTCACAGAGGCACAGAGACTGGGGCTGCTTGCTTGTCTTGTCTCCTCAAACTTCAAACGTAGCTTAGGTGGTCCGTGCCGGGCACCTCCGGCAGCCCTGCTCCGAAAATGCAAACGTCTGCAGATACCTCGCAGGCAGAAAGAGCTATCCTGGAAAGCTGTTGCTCAGCCTCATCTGCCCATGGCACTGCTCGCACAGAGGCACAGAGACTGGGGCTGCTTGCTTGTCTTGCCCCCTCAAACTTCAAACATAGATTTGGTTGTCCGTGCAGGGATTCTCCGGCAGCCCTGCTCCGAAAATGCGAACATCTGCAGATAGCTCGCAGGCAGAAAGAGCTAGCCTGGAAAGCTGTTGCTCAGCCTCATCTGCCCATGGCACTGCTTGCACAGAGGCACAGAGACTGGGGCTGCTTGCTTGTCTTGCCCCCTCAAACTTCAAACGTTGCTTAGGTGGTCTGTGCCGTGCGCCTCTGGCAGCTCTGCTCCGAAAATGCGAACGTCTGCAGATAGCTCGCAGGCAGAAAGAGCTAGCCTGGAAAGCTGTTGCTCAGCCTCATCTGCCCATGGCACTGCTCGCACAGAGGCACAGAGACTGGGGCTGCTTTCTTGTCTTGTCCCCTCAAACTTCAAACGTAGCTTAGGTGGTCCGTGCCGGGCGCCTCCGGCAGCCCTGCTCCAAAAATGCGAACGTCTGCAGATAGCTCGCAGGCAGAAAGAGCTAGCCTGGAAAGCTGTTGCTCAGCCTCATCTGCCCATGGCACTGCTCGCACAGAGGCACAGAGACTGGGGCTGCTTGCTTGTCTTGCCCCCTCAAACTTCAAACGTAACTTAGGTGGTCCGTGCCGGGCGCCTCCGGCAGCCCTGCTCCAAAATGCGAACGTCTGCAGATAGCTGGCAGGCAGAAAGAGCTAGCCTGGAAAGCTGTTGCTCAGCCTCATCTGCCCATGGCACTGCTCGCACAGAGGCACAGAGACTGGGGCTGCTTGCTTGTCTTGTCCCCTCAAACTTCAAACGTAGCTTAGGTGGTCCGTGCCGGGCGCCTCCGGCAGCCCTGCTCCGAAAATGCGAACATCTGCAGATAGCTCGCAGGCAGAAAGAGCTAGCCTGGAAAGCTGTTGCTCAGCCTCATCTGCCCATGGCACTGCTTGCACAGAGGCACAGAGACTGGGGCTGCTTGCTTGTCTTGCCCCCTCAAACTTCAAACGTTGCTTAGGTGGTCTGTGCCGGGCGCCTCTGGCAGCCCTGCTCCGAAAATGCGAACGTCTGCAGATAGCTCGCAGGCAGAAAGAGCTAGCCTGGAAAGCTGTTGCTCAGCCTCATCTGCCCATGGCACAGCTCTCACAGAGGCACAGAGACTGGGGCTGCTTACTTGTCTTCTCCCCTCAAACTTCAAACGTAGCTTAGGTTGTCTGTGCTGGGCGCGTTCGTCGGCCCTGCTCTGAAAATGCGAACGTCTGCAGACAGCTCGCAGGCAGAAAGAGCTAGCCTGGAAAGCTGTTGCTCAGCCTCAGCTGCCCATGGCACTGCTCGCACAGAGGCACAGAGACTGGGGCTGCTTGCTTGTCTTGCCCCCTCAAACTTGAAACGTTGCTTAGGTGGTCTGTGCCGGGTGCTTGCGGCAGCCCTGCTGCGAAAATGCGAACATCTGCAGATAGCTCGCAGGCAGAAAGAGCTAGCCTGGAAAGCTGTTGCTCAGCCTCATCTGCCCATGGCACAGCTCTCACAGAGGCACAGAGACTGGGGCTGCTTGCTTGTCTTGTCTCCTCAAACTTCAAACGTAGCTTAGGTGGTCCGTGCCGGGCACCTCCGGCAGCCCTGCTCCGAAAATGCAAACGTCTGCAGATACCTCGCAGGCAGAAAGAGCTATCCTGGAAAGCTGTTGCTCAGCCTCATCTGCCCATGGCACTGCTCGCACAGAGGCACAGAGACTGGGGCTGCTTGCTTGTCTTGCCCCCTCAAACTTCAAACATAGATTTGGTTGTCCGTGCAGGGATTCTCCGGCAGCCCTGCTCCGAAAATGCGAACATCTGCAGATAGCTCGCAGGCAGAAAGAGCTAGCCTGGAAAGCTGTTGCTCAGCCTCATCTGCCCATGGCACTGCTTGCACAGAGGCACAGAGACTGGGGCTGCTTGCTTGTCTTGCCCCCTCAAACTTCAAACGTTGCTTAGGTGGTCTGTGCCGTGCGCCTCTGGCAGCTCTGCTCCGAAAATGCGAACGTCTGCAGATAGCTCGCAGGCAGAAAGAGCTAGCCTGGAAAGCTGTTGCTCAGCCTCATCTGCCCATGGCACTGCTCGCACAGAGGCACAGAGACTGGGGCTGCTTTCTTGTCTTGTCTCCTCAAACTTCAAACGTAGCTTAGGTGTTCCGTGCCGGGTGCTTGCGGCAGCCCTGCTCCAAAAATGCGAACATCTGCAGATAGCTCGCAGGCAGAAATAGCTAGCCTGGAAAGCTGTTGCTCAGCCTCATCTGCCCATGGCACTGCTCGCACAGAGGCACAGAGACTGGGGCTGCTTGCTTGTCTTGCCCCCTCAAAGTTCAAACGTACCTTAGGTGGTCCGTGCTGGGCGCCTCCGGCAGCCCTGCTCCGAAAATGTGAACATCTGCAGATAGCTCGCAGGCAGAAAGAGCTAGCCTGGAAAGCTGTTGCTCAGCCTCATCTGCCCATGGCACTGCTCGCACAGAGGCACAGAGACTGGGGCTGCTTGCTTGTCTTGCCCCCTCAAACTTCAAACGTAGCTTAGGTGGTCTGTGCCGGGCGCCTCTGGCACCCCTGCTCCGAAAATGCGAACGTCTGCAGATAGCTCGCAGCCAGAAAGAGCTAGCCTGGAAAGCTGTTGCTCAGCCTCATCTGCCCATGGCACAGCTCGCACAGAGGCACAGAGACTGGGGCTGCTTGCTTGTCTTGTCCCCTCAAACTTCAAACGTAGCTTAGGTGGTCCGTGCCGGGCGCCTCCGGCAGCCGTACTCCGAAAATGCGAACATCTGCAGATAGCTCGCAGGCAGAAAGAGCTAGCCTGGAAAGCTGTTGCTCAGCCTCATCTGGCCATGGCACTGCTCGCACAGAGGCACAGAGACTGGGGCTGCTTGCTTGTCTTGCCCCCTCAAACTTCAAACGTAGCTTAGGTGGTCCGTGCCGGGTGCTTGCGGCAGCCCTGCTCCGAAAATGCGAACGTCTGCAGATAGCTCGCAGGCAGAAAGAGCTAGCCTGGAAAGCTGTTGCTCAGCCTCATCTGCCCATGGCACTGCTCGCACAGAGGCACAGAGACTGGGGCTGCTTACTTGTCTTCTCCCCTCAAACTTCAAACGCAGCTTAGGTTGTCTGTGCTGGGCGCGTTCGTCGGCCCTGCTCTGAAAATGCGAACGTCTGCAGACAGCTCGCAGGCAGAAAGAGCTAGCCTGGAAAGCTGTTGCTCAGCCTCATCTGCCCATGGCACTGCTTGAACAGAGGCACAGAGACTGGGGCTGCTTGCTTGTCTTGTCCCCTCAAACTTGAAAAGTAGCTTAGGTGGTCCGTGCCGGGCGCTCCCGGCAGCCCTGCTCCAAAAGTGCGAACGTCTGCAGATAGCTCGCAGGCAGAAAGAGCTAGTCTGGAAAGCTGTTGCTCAGCCTCATCTGCCCATGGCACTGCTCGCACAGAGGCACAGAGACTGGGGCTGCTTGCTTGTCTTGCCCCCTCAAACTTCAAACGTAGCTTAGGTGGTCCGTGCAGGGATTCTCCGGCAGCCCTGCTCTGCAAATGCGAACATTTGCAGATAGCTCGCAGGCAGAAAGAGCTAGCCTGGAAAGCTGTTGCTCAGCCTCATCTGCCCATGGCACTGCTCGCACAGAGGCACAGAGACTGGGGCTGCTTGCTTGTCTTGCCCCCTCAAACTTCAAACGTACCTTAGGTGGTCCGTGTCGGGTGCTTGCGGCAGTTCTACTCCGAAAATGCGAACGTCTGCAGATAGCTCGCAGGCAGAAAGAGCTAGCCTGGAAAGCTGTTGCTCAGCCTCATCTGCCCATGGCACTGCTCGCACAGAGGCACAGAGACTGGGGCTGCTTGCTTGTCTTGTCTCCTCAAACTTCAAACGTAGCTTAGGTGGTCCATGCCGGGTGCTTGCGGCAGCCCTGCTCCGAAAATGCGAACGTCTGCAGATAGCTCGCAGCCAGAAAGAGCTAGCCTGGAAAGCTGTTGCTCAGCCTCATCTGCCCATGGCACTGCTCGCACAGAGGCACAGAGACTGGGACTGCTTGCTTGTCTTGTTCCCTCAAACTTCAAACGTAGCTTAGGTGGTCCGTGCCGGGCGCCTCCGGCAGCCCTGCTCCGAAAATGCGAACATCTGCAGATAGCTCGCAGGCAGAAAGAGCTAGCCTGGAAAGCTGTTGCTCAGCCTCATCTGCCCATGGCACTGCTTGCACAGAGGCACAGAGACTGGGGCTGCTTGCTTGTCTCGCCCCCTCAAACTTCAAACGTATCTTAGGTGGTCTGTGCCGGGCGCCTCTGGCAGCCCTGCTGCGAAAATGCGAACGTCTGCAGATAGCTCGCAGCCAGAAAGAGCTAGCCTGGAAAGCTGTTGCTCAGCCTCATCTGCCCATGGCACTGCTCGCACAGAGGCACAGAGACTGGGGCTGCTTGCTTCTCTTGTCCCCTCAAAGTTCAAACGTACCTTAGGTGGTCCGTGTCGGGTGCTTGCGGCAGCCCTGCTCCGAAAATGCGAACGTCTGCAGATAGCTCGCAGGCAGAAAGAGCTAGCCTGGAAAGCTGTTGCTCAGCCTCATCTGCCCATGGCACTGCTCGCACAGAGGCACAGAGACTGGGGCTGCTTGCTTGTCTTGCCCCCTCAAACTTCAAACGTAGCTTAGGTGGTCCGTGCCGGGTGCTTGCGGCAGCCCTGCTCCGAAAATGCGAACGTCTGCAGATAGCTCGCAGGCAGAAAGAGCTAGCCTGGAAAGCTGTTGCTCAGCCTCATCTGTCCATGGCACTGCTCGCACAGAGGCACAGAGACTGGGGCTGCTTACTTGTCTTCTCCCCTCAAACTTCAAACGTAGCTTAGGTTGTCTCTGCTGGGCGCGTTCGTCGGCCCTGCTCTGAAAATGCGAACGTCTGCAGACAGCTCGCAGGCAGAAAGAGCTAGCCTGGAAAGCTGTTGCTCAGCGTCAGCTGCCCATGGCACTGCTCGCACAGAGGCACAGAGACTGGGGCTGCTTGCTTGTCTTGCCCCCTCAAACTTGAAACGTTGCTTAGGTGGTCTGTGCCGGGTGCTTGCGGCAGCCCTGCTGCGAAAATGCAAACATCTGCAGATAGCTCGCAGGCAGAAAGAGCTAGCCTGGAAAGCTGTTGCTCAGCCTCATCTGCCCATGGCACAGCTCTCACAGAGGCACACAGACTGGGGCTGCTTGCTTGTCTTGTCTCCTCAAACTTCAAACGTAGCTTAGGTGGTCCGTGCCGGGCACCTCCGGCAGGCCTGCTCCGAAAATGCAAACGTCTGCAGATACCTCGCAGGCAGAAAGAGCTATCCTGGAAAGCTGTTGCTCAGCCTCATCTGCCCATGGCACTGCTCGCACAGAGGCACAGAGACTGGGGCTGCTTGCTTGTCTTGCCCCCTCAAACTTCAAACATAGATTTGGTTGTCCGTGCAGGGATTCTCCGGCAGCCCTGCTCTGCAAATGCGAACATTTGCAGATAGCTCGCAGGCAGAAAGAGCTAGCCTGGAAAGCTGTTGCTCAGCCTCATCTGCCCATGGCACTGCTCGCACAGAGGCACAGAGACTGGGGCTGCTTGCTTGTCTTGCCCCCTCAAACTTCAAACGTACCTTAGGTGGTCCGTGTCGGGTGCTTGCGGCAGTTCTACTCCGAAAATGCGAACGTCTGCAGATAGCTCGCAGGCAGAAAGAGCTAGCCTGGAAAGCTGTTGCTCAGCCTCATCTGCCCATGGCACTGCTCGCACAGAGGCACAGAGACTGGGGCTGCTTGCTTGTCTTGTCTCCTCAAACTTCAAACGTAGCTTAGGTGGTCCATGCCGGGTGCTTGCGGCAGCCCTGCTCCGAAAATGCGAACGTCTGCAGATAGCTCGCAGCCAGAAAGAGCTAGCCTGGAAAGCTGTTGCTCAGCCTCATCTGCCCATGGCACTGCTCGCACAGAGGCACAGAGACTGGGACTGCTTGCTTGTCTTGTTCCCTCAAACTTCAAACGTAGCTTAGGTGGTCCGTGCCGGGCGCCTCCGGCAGCCCTGCTCCGAAAATGCGAACATCTGCAGATAGCTCGCAGGCAGAAAGAGCTAGCCTGGAAAGCTGTTGCTCAGCCTCATCTGCCCATGGCACTGCTTGCACAGAGGCACAGAGACTGGGGCTGCTTGCTTGTCTCGCCCCCTCAAACTTCAAACGTATCTTAGGTGGTCTGTGCCGGGCGCCTCTGGCAGCCCTGCTGCGAAAATGCGAACGTCTGCAGATAGCTCGCAGCCAGAAAGAGCTAGCCTGGAAAGCTGTTGCTCAGCCTCATCTGCCCATGGCACTGCTCGCACAGAGGCACAGAGACTGGGGCTGCTTGCTTCTCTTGTCCCCTCAAAGTTCAAACGTACCTTAGGTGGTCCGTGTCGGGTGCTTGCGGCAGCCCTGCTCCGAAAATGCGAACGTCTGCAGATAGCTCGCAGGCAGAAAGAGCTAGCCTGGAAAGCTGTTGCTCAGCCTCATCTGCCCATGGCACTGCTCGCACAGAGGCACAGAGACTGGGGCTGCTTGCTTGTCTTGTCCCCTCAAAGTTCAAACGTACCTTAGGTGGTCCGTGTCGGGTGCTTGCGGCAGCTCTGCTCCGAAAATGCGAACGTCTGCAGATAGCTCGCAGGCAGAAAGAGCTAGCCTGGAAAGCTGTTGCTCAGCCTCATCTGCCCATGGCACTGCTCGCACAGAGGCACAGAGACTGGGGCTGCTTGCTTGTCTTGTCTCCTCAAACTTCAAACGTAGCTTAGGTGGACCGTGCCGGGTGCTTGCGGCAGGCCTGCTCCAAAAATGCTAACATCTGCAGATAGCTCGCAGGCAGAAAGAGCTAGCCTGGAAAGCTGTTGCTCAGCCTCATCTGCCCATGGCACTGCTCACACAGAGGCACAGAGACTGGGGCTGCTTGCTTGTCTTGCCCCCTCCATCTTCAAACGTAGCTTAGGTGGTCCGTGCCGGGCGCCTCCGGCAGCCCTTCTCCGAAAATGCGAACGTCTGCAGATAGCTCGCAGGCAGAAAGAGCTAGCCTTGAATGCTGTTGCTCAGCCTCATCTGCCCATGGCACTGCTCGCACAGAGGCACAGAGACTGGGGCTGCTTGCTTGTCTTGCCCCCTCAAACTTCAAACGTAGCTTAGGTGGTCCGTGCCGGGCGCCTCCGGCAGCCCTGCTCCGAAAATGTGAACATCTGCAGATAGCTCGCAGGCAGAAAGAGCTAGCCTGGAAAGCTGTTGCTCAGCCTCATCTGCCCATGGCACTGCTTGCACAGAGGCACAGAGACCGGGGCTGCTTGCTTGTCTTGCCCCCTCAAACTTCAAACGTAGCTTAGGTGGTCTGTGCCGGGCGCCTCTGGCAGCCCTGCTCCGAAAATGCGAACGTCTGCAGATAGCTCGCAGGCAGAAAGAGCTAGCCTGGAAAGCTGTTGCTCAGCCTCATCTGGCCATGGCACTGCTCGCACAGAGGCACAGAGACTGGGGCTGCTTGCTTGTCTTGTCCCCTCAAACTTCAAACGTAGCTTAGGTGGTCCGTGCCGGGCGCCTCCGGCAGCCCTACTCCGAAAATGCAACATCTGCAGATAGCTCGCAGGCAGAAAGAGCTAGCCTGGAAAGCTGTTGCTCAGCCTCATCTGCCCATGGCACTGCTCGCACAGAGGCACAGAGACTGGGGCTGCTTGCTTGTCTTTCCCCCTCAAAATTCAAACGTATTTTAGGTGGTCCGTCTCGGGAGATTCCGGCACCTCTGCTCCGAAAATGGGAACGTCTGCAGATAGCTCGCAGCCAGAAAGAGCTAGCCTGGAAAGCTGTTGGTCAGCCTCATCTGCCCTTGGCACAGCTCTCACAGAGGCACAGAGACTGGGGCTGCTTGCTTGTCTTGCCCCATCAAGCTTCAAATGTAGCTTAGGTGGTCTGTGCTGGGCGCGTCCGTCAGCCCTGCTCTGAAAATGCGAACGTCTGCAGACAGCTCGCAGGCAGAAAGAGCTATCCTGGAAAGCTGTTGCTCAGCCTCATCTGCCCATGGCACTGCTCGCACAGAGGCACAGAGACTGGGGCTGCTTGCTTGTCTTGCCCCCTCAAACTTCAAATGTAGCTTAGGTGGTCCGTGCCTGGCGCCTCCGGCAGCCCTGCTCCGAAAATGCAAACGTCTGCAGATACCTCGCAGGCAGAAAGAGCTAGCCTTGAAAGCTGTTGCTCAGCCTCATCTGGCCATGGCACTGCTCGCACAGAGGCACAGAGACTGGGGCTGCTTGCTTGTCTTGCCCCCTCAAACTTCAAACGTAGCTTAGGTGGTCCGTGCCGGGCGCCTCCGGCAGCCGTGCTGCGAAAATGCAAACGTTTGCAGATAACTCGCAGGCAGAAAGAGCTAGCCCGGAAAGCTGTTGCTCAGCCTCATCTGCCCATGGCACTGCTTGAACAGAGGCACAGAGACTGGGGATGCTTGCTTGTCTTGTCCCCTCAAACTTCAAAAGTAGCTTAGGTGGTCCGTGCCGGGCGCTTCCGGCAGCCCTGCTCCAAAAGTGCGAACGTCTGCAGATAGTTCGCAGGCAGAAAGAGCTAGCCTGGAAAGCTGTTGCTCAGCCTCATCTGCCCATGGCACTGCTCGCACAGAGGCACAGAGACTGGGGCTGCTTGCTTGTCTTGCCCCCTCAAACTTCAAACGTAGCTTAGGTGGTCCGTGCCGGGCGCTTCATGCAGACCTGCTCCGAAAATGCGAACGTCTGCAAATAGATCGCAGCCAGAAAGAGCTAGCCTGGAAAGCTGTTGCTCAGCCTCATCTGCCCATGGCACTGCTCGCACAGAGGCACAGAGACTGGGGCTGCTTGCTTGTCTTGTCCCCTCAAAGTTCAAACGTACCTTAGGTGGTCCGTGTCGGGTGCTTGCGGCAGCTCTGCTCCGAAAATGCGAACGTCTGCAGATAGCTCGCAGGCAGAAAGAGCTAGCCTGGAAAGCTGTTGCTCAGCCTCATCTGCCCATGGCACTGCTCGCACAGAGGCACAGAGACTGGGGCTGCTTGCTTGTCTTGTCTCCTCAAACTTCAAACGTAGCTTAGGTGGACCGTGCCGGGTGCTTGCGGCAGGCCTGCTCCAAAAATGCTAACATCTGCAGATAGCTCGCAGGCAGAAAGAGCTAGCCTGGAAAGCTGTTGCTCAGCCTCATCTGCCCATGGCACTGCTCACACAGAGGCACAGAGACTGGGGCTGCTTGCTTGTCTTGCCCCCTCCATCTTCAAACGTAGCTTAGGTGGTCCGTGCCGGGCGCCTCCGGCAGCCCTTCTCCGAAAATGCGAACGTCTGCAGATAGCTCGCAGGCAGAAAGAGCTAGCCTTGAATGCTGTTGCTCAGCCTCATCTGCCCATGGCACTGCTCGCACAGAGGCACAGAGACTGGGGCTGCTTGCTTGTCTTGCCCCCTCAAACTTCAAACGTAGCTTAGGTGGTCCGTGCCGGGCGCCTCCGGCAGCCCTGCTCCGAAAATGTGAACATCTGCAGATAGCTCGCAGGCAGAAAGAGCTAGCCTGGAAAGCTGTTGCTCAGCCTCATCTGCCCATGGCACTGCTTGCACAGAGGCACAGAGACCGGGGCTGCTTGCTTGTCTTGCCCCCTCAAACTTCAAACGTAGCTTAGGTGGTCTGTGCCGGGCGCCTCTGGCAGCCCTGCTCCGAAAATGCGAACGTCTGCAGATAGCTCGCAGGCAGAAAGAGCTAGCCTGGAAAGCTGTTGCTCAGCCTCATCTGGCCATGGCACTGCTCGCACAGAGGCACAGAGACTGGGGCTGCTTGCTTGTCTTGTCCCCTCAAACTTCAAACGTAGCTTAGGTGGTCCGTGCCGGGCGCCTCCGGCAGCCCTACTCCGAAAATGCAACATCTGCAGATAGCTCGCAGGCAGAAAGAGCTAGCCTGGAAAGCTGTTGCTCAGCCTCATCTGCCCATGGCACTGCTCGCACAGAGGCACAGAGACTGGGGCTGCTTGCTTGTCTTTCCCCCTCAAAATTCAAACGTATTTTAGGTGGTCCGTCTCGGGAGATTCCGGCACCTCTGCTCCGAAAATGGGAACGTCTGCAGATAGCTCGCAGCCAGAAAGAGCTAGCCTGGAAAGCTGTTGGTCAGCCTCATCTGCCCTTGGCACAGCTCTCACAGAGGCACAGAGACTGGGGCTGCTTGCTTGTCTTGCCCCATCAAGCTTCAAATGTAGCTTAGGTGGTCTGTGCTGGGCGCGTCCGTCAGCCCTGCTCTGAAAATGCGAACGTCTGCAGACAGCTCGCAGGCAGAAAGAGCTATCCTGGAAAGCTGTTGCTCAGCCTCATCTGCCCATGGCACTGCTCGCACAGAGGCACAGAGACTGGGGCTGCTTGCTTGTCTTGCCCCCTCAAACTTCAAATGTAGCTTAGGTGGTCCGTGCCTGGCGCCTCCGGCAGCCCTGCTCCGAAAATGCAAACGTCTGCAGATACCTCGCAGGCAGAAAGAGCTAGCCTTGAAAGCTGTTGCTCAGCCTCATCTGGCCATGGCACTGCTCGCACAGAGGCACAGAGACTGGGGCTGCTTGCTTGTCTTGCCCCCTCAAACTTCAAACGTAGCTTAGGTGGTCCGTGCCGGGCGCCTCCGGCAGCCGTGCTGCGAAAATGCAAACGTTTGCAGATAACTCGCAGGCAGAAAGAGCTAGCCCGGAAAGCTGTTGCTCAGCCTCATCTGCCCATGGCACTGCTTGAACAGAGGCACAGAGACTGGGGATGCTTGCTTGTCTTGTCCCCTCAAACTTCAAAAGTAGCTTAGGTGGTCCGTGCCGGGCGCTTCCGGCAGCCCTGCTCCAAAAGTGCGAACGTCTGCAGATAGTTCGCAGGCAGAAAGAGCTAGCCTGGAAAGCTGTTGCTCAGCCTCATCTGCCCATGGCACTGCTCGCACAGAGGCACAGAGACTGGGGCTGCTTGCTTGTCTTGCCCCCTCAAACTTCAAACGTAGCTTAGGTGGTCCGTGCCGGGCGCTTCATGCAGACCTGCTCCGAAAATGCGAACGTCTGCAAATAGATCGCAGCCAGAAAGAGCTAGCCTGGAAAGCTGTTGCTCAGCCTCATCTGCCCATGGCACTGCTTGCACAGAGGCACAGAGACTGGGGCTGCTTGCTTGTCTTGCCCCCTCAAACCTCAAACGTATCTTAGGTGCTCCGTGCCGGGCGCCTCCGTCAGCCCTGCTCTGAAAATGCGAAAGTCTGCCGATAGCTCGCAGGCAGAAAGAGCTAGCATGGAAAGCTGTTGCTCAGCCTCATCTGCCCATGGCACTGCTCACACAGAGGCACAGAGACTGGGGCTGCTTGCTTGTCTTGTCTCCTCAAACTTCAAACGTAGCTTACGGGGTCCTTGCCGGGCGCTTCCGGCACCCCTGCTCCAAAAATGTGAACATCTGCAGATAGCTCGCAGGCAGAAAGAGCTAGCCTGGAAAGCTGTTGCTCAGCCTCATCTGCCCATGGCACTGCTCGCACAGAGGCACAGAGACTGGGGCTGCTTGCTTGTCTTGCCCCCTCAAACTTCAAACGTACCTTACGTGGTCCGTGCTGGGCGCTTCCGGCAGCCCTGCTCTGAAAATGCGAACGTCTGCAAATAGTTCGCAGGCAGAAAGAGCTAGCCTGGAAAGCTGTTGCTCAGCCTCATCTACCCATGGCACTGCTTGCACAGAGGCACAGAGACTGGGGCTGCTTGCTTGTCTTGCCCCCTCAAACTTCAAACGTAGCTTAGGTGGTCCGTGCCGGGCGCCTCCGGCAGCCCTGCTCCGAAAATGCAAACGTCTGCAGATAGCTCGCAGGCAGAAAGAGCTAGCCTGGAAAGCTGTTGCTCAGCCTCATCTGCCCATGGCACTGCTCGCACAGAGGCACAGAGACTGGGGCTGCTTGCTTGTCTTGCCACCTCAAAATTCAAACGTAGTTTAGGTGGTCCGTCTCGGGAGATTCCGGCACCTCTACTCCGAAAATGTGCACGTCTGCAGATAGCTCGCAGGCAGAAAGAGCTAGCCTTGAAAGCTGTTGCTCAGCCTCATCTGCCCATGGCACTGCTCACACAGAGGCACAGAGACTGGGGCTGCTTGCTTGTCTTGCCCCATCAAGCTTCAAATGTAGCTTAGGTGGTCTGTGCTGGGCGCGTCCGTCAGCCCTGCTCTGAAAATGCGAACGTCTGCAGACAGCTCGCAGGCAGAAAGAGCTATCCTGGAAAGCTGTTGCTCAGCCTCATCTGCCCATGGCACTGCTCGCACAGAGGCACAGAGACTGGGGCTGCTTGCTTGTCTTGCCCCCTCAAACTTCAAACGTAGCTTAGGTGGTCCGTGCCGGGCGCCTTCGGCAGCCCTGCTCCGAAAATGCAAACGTCTGCAGATACCTCGCAGGCAGAAAGAGCTAGCCTTGAAAGCTGTTGCTCAGCTACATCTGCCCATGGCACTGGTTACACAGAGGCACAGAGACTGGGGCTGCTTGCTTGTCTTGTCTCCTCAAACTTCAAAAGTAGCTTAGGTGGTCCGTGCCGGGCGCTTCCGGCAGCCCTGCTCCAAAAATGCGAACGTCTGCAGATAGCTCGCAGCCAGAAAGAGCTAGCCTGGAAAGCTGTTGCTCAGCCTCATCTGCCCATGGCACTGCTCGCACAGAGGCACAGAGACTGGGGCTGCTTGCTTGTCTTGCCCCTCAAACTTCAAACGTAGCTTAGGTGGTCCGTGCCGCGCGCTTCCAGCAGCCCTGCTCTGAAAATGCGAAAGTCTGCAGATAGCTTGCAGGCAGAAAGAGCTAGCATGGAAAGCTGTTGCTCAGCCTCATCTGCCCATGGCACTGCTCGCACAGAGGCACAGAGACTGGGGCTGCTTGCTTGTCTTGTCTCCTCAAACTTCAAACGTAGCTTAGGTGGTCCGTGCCGGGTGCTTCCGGCACCCCTGCTCCAAAAATGCGAACATCTGCATATAGCGCGCAGGCAGAAAGAGCTAGCCTGGAAAGCTGTTGCTCAGCCTCATCTGCCCATGGCACTGCTCGCACAGAGGCACAGAGACTGGGGCTGCTTGCTTGTCTTGCCCCCTCAAACTTCAAACGTACCTTAGGTGGTCCGTGCTGGGCGCTTCCGGTAGCCATGCTCTAAAAATGCGAACGTCTGCAGACAGCTCGCAGGCAGAAAGAGCTAGCCTGGAAAGCTGTTGCTCAGCCTCATCTGCCCATGGCACTGCTCGCACAGAGGCACAGACACTGGGGCTGCTTGCTTGTCTTGCCCCGTCAAACTTCAAACGTAGCCTGGGAAAGTTGGTGTCCCAGCCAGGCTCCTTTCGCAGCCCTGCTCCGAAAGTGCGAACGTCTGCAGGTAGCTGGCAGCCAGAAGGGGCTATCCTGGAAAGCTGTTTCTCAGCCTCATCTGCCCATGGCACTGTTCGCATAGAGGCACAGAGAATGGGGCTGCTTGCTTATCTTGCCACTTGAAACTTCAAACGCATGCTGGGACTGTTGGTGTCCCTGCCAGGCTCCTTTCGCAGCCCTGCTCTGAAAATGCGAACATCTGCAGATAGCTCGCAGGCAGAAAGAGCTAGCCTGGAAAGCTGTTGCTCAGCCTCATCTGCCCATGGCACTGCTCGCACAGAGGCACAGAGACTGGGGCTGCTTGCTTGTCTTGCCCTCTCAAACTTCAAACGTACCTTACGTGGTCCGTGCTGGGCGCTTCCGGCAGCCCTGCTCCGAAAATGCGAACGTCTGCAGATAACTCGCAGGCAGAAAGAGCTAGCCTGGAAAGCTGTTGCTCAGCCTCATCTGGCCATGGCACTGCTCGCACAGAGGCACAGAGACTGGGGCTGCTTGCTTGTCTTGTCCCCTCAAACTTCAAACGTAGCTTAGGTGGTCCGTGCCGGGCGCCTCCGGCAGCCCTACTCCGAAAATGCAACATCTGCAGATAGCTCGCAGGCAGAAAGAGCTAGCCTGGAAAGCTGTTGCTCAGCCTCATCTGCCCATGGCACTGCTCGCACAGAGGCACAGAGACTGGGGCTGCTTGCTTGTCTTTCCCCCTCAAAATTCAAACGTATTTTAGGTGGTCCGTCTCGGGAGATTCCGGCACCTCTGCTCCGAAAATGGGAACGTCTGCAGATAGCTCGCAGCCAGAAAGAGCTAGCCTGGAAAGCTGTTGGTCAGCCTCATCTGCCCTTGGCACAGCTCTCACAGAGGCACAGAGACTGGGGCTGCTTGCTTGTCTTGCCCCATCAAGCTTCAAATGTAGCTTAGGTGGTCTGTGCTGGGCGCGTCCGTCAGCCCTGCTCTGAAAATGCGAACGTCTGCAGACAGCTCGCAGGCAGAAAGAGCTATCCTGGAAAGCTGTTGCTCAGCCTCATCTGCCCATGGCACTGCTCGCACAGAGGCACAGAGACTGGGGCTGCTTGCTTGTCTTGCCCCCTCAAACTTCAAATGTAGCTTAGGTGGTCCGTGCCTGGCGCCTCCGGCAGCCCTGCTCCGAAAATGCAAACGTCTGCAGATACCTCGCAGGCAGAAAGAGCTAGCCTTGAAAGCTGTTGCTCAGCCTCATCTGGCCATGGCACTGCTCGCACAGAGGCACAGAGACTGGGGCTGCTTGCTTGTCTTGCCCCCTCAAACTTCAAACGTAGCTTAGGTGGTCCGTGCCGGGCGCCTCCGGCAGCCGTGCTGCGAAAATGCAAACGTTTGCAGATAACTCGCAGGCAGAAAGAGCTAGCCCGGAAAGCTGTTGCTCAGCCTCATCTGCCCATGGCACTGCTTGAACAGAGGCACAGAGACTGGGGATGCTTGCTTGTCTTGTCCCCTCAAACTTCAAAAGTAGCTTAGGTGGTCCGTGCCGGGCGCTTCCGGCAGCCCTGCTCCAAAAGTGCGAACGTCTGCAGATAGTTCGCAGGCAGAAAGAGCTAGCCTGGAAAGCTGTTGCTCAGCCTCATCTGCCCATGGCACTGCTCGCACAGAGGCACAGAGACTGGGGCTGCTTGCTTGTCTTGCCCCCTCAAACTTCAAACGTAGCTTAGGTGGTCCGTGCCGGGCGCTTCATGCAGACCTGCTCCGAAAATGCGAACGTCTGCAAATAGATCGCAGCCAGAAAGAGCTAGCCTGGAAAGCTGTTGCTCAGCCTCATCTGCCCATGGCACTGCTTGCACAGAGGCACAGAGACTGGGGCTGCTTGCTTGTCTTGCCCCCTCAAACCTCAAACGTATCTTAGGTGCTCCGTGCCGGGCGCCTCCGTCAGCCCTGCTCTGAAAATGCGAAAGTCTGCCGATAGCTCGCAGGCAGAAAGAGCTAGCATGGAAAGCTGTTGCTCAGCCTCATCTGCCCATGGCACTGCTCACACAGAGGCACAGAGACTGGGGCTGCTTGCTTGTCTTGTCTCCTCAAACTTCAAACGTAGCTTACGGGGTCCTTGCCGGGCGCTTCCGGCACCCCTGCTCCAAAAATGTGAACATCTGCAGATAGCTCGCAGGCAGAAAGAGCTAGCCTGGAAAGCTGTTGCTCAGCCTCATCTGCCCATGGCACTGCTCGCACAGAGGCACAGAGACTGGGGCTGCTTGCTTGTCTTGCCCCCTCAAACTTCAAACGTACCTTACGTGGTCCGTGCTGGGCGCTTCCGGCAGCCCTGCTCTGAAAATGCGAACGTCTGCAAATAGTTCGCAGGCAGAAAGAGCTAGCCTGGAAAGCTGTTGCTCAGCCTCATCTACCCATGGCACTGCTTGCACAGAGGCACAGAGACTGGGGCTGCTTGCTTGTCTTGCCCCCTCAAACTTCAAACGTAGCTTAGGTGGTCCGTGCCGGGCGCCTCCGGCAGCCCTGCTCCGAAAATGCAAACGTCTGCAGATAGCTCGCAGGCAGAAAGAGCTAGCCTGGAAAGCTGTTGCTCAGCCTCATCTGCCCATGGCACTGCTCGCACAGAGGCACAGAGACTGGGGCTGCTTGCTTGTCTTGCCACCTCAAAATTCAAACGTAGTTTAGGTGGTCCGTCTCGGGAGATTCCGGCACCTCTACTCCGAAAATGTGCACGTCTGCAGATAGCTCGCAGGCAGAAAGAGCTAGCCTTGAAAGCTGTTGCTCAGCCTCATCTGCCCATGGCACTGCTCACACAGAGGCACAGAGACTGGGGCTGCTTGCTTGTCTTGCCCCATCAAGCTTCAAATGTAGCTTAGGTGGTCTGTGCTGGGCGCGTCCGTCAGCCCTGCTCTGAAAATGCGAACGTCTGCAGACAGCTCGCAGGCAGAAAGAGCTATCCTGGAAAGCTGTTGCTCAGCCTCATCTGCCCATGGCACTGCTCGCACAGAGGCACAGAGACTGGGGCTGCTTGCTTGTCTTGCCCCCTCAAACTTCAAACGTAGCTTAGGTGGTCCGTGCCGGGCGCCTTCGGCAGCCCTGCTCCGAAAATGCAAACGTCTGCAGATACCTCGCAGGCAGAAAGAGCTAGCCTTGAAAGCTGTTGCTCAGCTACATCTGCCCATGGCACTGGTTACACAGAGGCACAGAGACTGGGGCTGCTTGCTTGTCTTGTCTCCTCAAACTTCAAAAGTAGCTTAGGTGGTCCGTGCCGGGCGCTTCCGGCAGCCCTGCTCCAAAAATGCGAACGTCTGCAGATAGCTCGCAGCCAGAAAGAGCTAGCCTGGAAAGCTGTTGCTCAGCCTCATCTGCCCATGGCACTGCTCGCACAGAGGCACAGAGACTGGGGCTGCTTGCTTGTCTTGCCCCTCAAACTTCAAACGTAGCTTAGGTGGTCCGTGCCGCGCGCTTCCAGCAGCCCTGCTCTGAAAATGCGAAAGTCTGCAGATAGCTTGCAGGCAGAAAGAGCTAGCATGGAAAGCTGTTGCTCAGCCTCATCTGCCCATGGCACTGCTCGCACAGAGGCACAGAGACTGGGGCTGCTTGCTTGTCTTGTCTCCTCAAACTTCAAACGTAGCTTAGGTGGTCCGTGCCGGGTGCTTCCGGCACCCCTGCTCCAAAAATGCGAACATCTGCATATAGCGCGCAGGCAGAAAGAGCTAGCCTGGAAAGCTGTTGCTCAGCCTCATCTGCCCATGGCACTGCTCGCACAGAGGCACAGAGACTGGGGCTGCTTGCTTGTCTTGCCCCCTCAAACTTCAAACGTACCTTAGGTGGTCCGTGCTGGGCGCTTCCGGTAGCCATGCTCTAAAAATGCGAACGTCTGCAGACAGCTCGCAGGCAGAAAGAGCTAGCCTGGAAAGCTGTTGCTCAGCCTCATCTGCCCATGGCACTGCTCGCACAGAGGCACAGACACTGGGGCTGCTTGCTTGTCTTGCCCCGTCAAACTTCAAACGTAGCCTGGGAAAGTTGGTGTCCCAGCCAGGCTCCTTTCGCAGCCCTGCTCCGAAAGTGCGAACGTCTGCAGGTAGCTGGCAGCCAGAAGGGGCTATCCTGGAAAGCTGTTTCTCAGCCTCATCTGCCCATGGCACTGTTCGCATAGAGGCACAGAGAATGGGGCTGCTTGCTTATCTTGCCACTTGAAACTTCAAACGCATGCTGGGACTGTTGGTGTCCCTGCCAGGCTCCTTTCGCAGCCCTGCTCTGAAAATGCGAACATCTGCAGATAGCTCGCAGGCAGAAAGAGCTAGCCTGGAAAGCTGTTGCTCAGCCTCATCTGCCCATGGCACTGCTCGCACAGAGGCACAGAGACTGGGGCTGCTTGCTTGTCTTGCCCTCTCAAACTTCAAACGTACCTTACGTGGTCCGTGCTGGGCGCTTCCGGCAGCCCTGCTCCGAAAATGCGAACGTCTGCAGATAACTCGCAGGCAGAAAGAGCTAGCCTGGAAAGCTGTTGCTCAGCCTCATCTGCCCATGGCACTGCTTGCACAGAGGCACAGAGACTGGGGCTGCTTGCTTGTCTTGCCCCCTCAAACTTCAAACGTAGATTTCGGGGTCCTTGCCGGGCGCTTCCGGCAGCCCTGCTCCGAAAATGCGAACGTCTGAAAATAGCTCGCAGCCAGAAAGAGCTAGCCTGGAAAGCTCTTGCTCAGCCTCATCTGCCCATGGCACTGCTTGCACAGAGGCACAGAGACTGGGGCTGCTTGCTTGTCTTGCCCCATCAAGCTTCAAATGTAGCTTAGGTGGTCTGTGCTGGGCGCGTCCGTCAGCCCTGCTCTGAAAATGCGAACGTCTGCAGATAGCTCGCAGGCAGAAAGAGCTAGCCTGGAAAGCTCTTGCTCAGCCTCATCTGCCCATGGCACAGCTCTCACAGAGGCACAGAGACTGGGGCTGCTTGCTTGTCTTGTCTCCTCAAACTTCAAACGTAGCTTAGGTGGTCCGTGCCGGGCACCTCCGGCAGCCCTGCTCCGAAAATGCAAACGTCTGCAGATACCTCGCAGGCAGAAAGAGCTAGCCTTGAAAGCTGTTGCTCAGCCTCATCTGCCCATGGCACTGGTTACACAGAGGCACAGAGACTGGGGCTGCTTGCTTGTCTTGTCTCCTCAAACTTCAAAAGTAGCTTAGGTGGTCCATGCCGGGCGCTTCCGGCAGCCCTGCTCCAAAAATGCGAACGTCTGCAGATAGCTCGCAGGCAGAAAGAGCTAGCCTGGAAAGCTGTTGCTCAGCCTCATCTGCCCATGGCACTGCTCGCACAGAGGCACAGAGACTGGGGCTGCTTGCTTGTCTTGCCCCTCAAACTTCAAACGTAGCTTAGGTGGTACGTGCCGCGCGATTCCAGCAGCCCTGCTCTGAAAATGCGAAAGTCTGCAGATAGCTTGCAGGCAGAAAGAGCTAGCATGGAAAGCTGTTGCTCAGCCTCATCTGCCCATGGCACTGCTCGCACAGAGGCACAGAGACTGGGGCTGCTTGCTTGTCTTGTCTCCTCAAACTTCAAACGTAGCTTAGGTGGTCCGTGCCGGGTGCTTCCGGCACCCCTGCTCCAAAAATGCGAACATCTGCATATAGCGCGCAGGCAGAAAGAGCTAGCCTTGAAAGCTGTTGCTCAGCCTCATCTGCCCATGGCACTGCTCGCACAGAGGCACAGAGACTGGGGCTGCTTGCTTGTCTTGCCCCCTCAAACTTCAAACGTACCTTAGGTGGTCCGTGCTGGGCGCTTCCGGTAGCCATGCTCTAAAAATGCGAACGTCTGCAGACAGCTCGCAGGCAGAAAGAGCTAGCCTGGAAAGCTGTTGCTCAGCCTCATCTGCCCATGGCACTGCTCGCACAGAGGCACAGAGACTGGGGCTGCTTGCTTGTCTTGCCCCGTCAAACTTCAAACGTAGCTTAGGTGGTCCGTGCCGGGTGCTTGCGGCAGCCCTGCTCCGAAAATGCGAACGTCTGCAGATAGCTCGCAGGCAGAAAGTGCTAGGCTGGAAAGCTGTTGCTCAGCCTCATCTGCCCATGGCACTGCTCGCACAGAGGCACAGAGACTGGGGCTGCTTGCTTGTCTTGTCCCCTCAGACTTCAAACGTTGCTTAGGTGGTCTGTGCCGGGTGCTTGCGACAGCCCTGCTCCGAAAATGCGAACATCTGCAGATAGCTCGCAGGCAGAAAGAGCTAGCCTGGAAAGCTGTTGCTCAGCCTCATCTGCCCATGGCACAGCTCTCACAGAGGCACAGAGACTGGGGCTGATTGCTTGTCTTGTCTCCTCAAACTTCAAACGTAGCTTAGGTGGTCCGTCTCGGGAGCCTCAGGCAGCCCTGCTCCGAAAATGCAAACGTCTGCAGATACCTCGCAGGCAGAAAGAGCTATCCTGGAAAGCTGTTGCTCAGCCTCATCTGCCCATGGCACTGCTCGCACAGAGGCACAGAGACTGGGGCTGCTTGCTTGTCTTGCCCTCTCAAACTTCAAACGTAGCTTAGGTGGTCCGTGCCGGGCGCCTCCGGCAGCCGTGCTGCGAAAATACGAACGTCTGCAGATAACTCGCAGGCAGAAAGAGCTAGCCTGGAAAGCTGTTGCTCAGCCTCATCTGCCCATGGCACTGCTCGCACAGAGGCACAGAGACTGGGGCTGCTTGCTTGTCTTGCCCCCTCAAACTTCAAACGTAGCTTAGGTGGTCCGTGCCGGGCGCTTCATGCAGCCCTGCTCCGAAAATGCGAACGTCTGCAGATAGCTCGCAGGCAGAAAGAGCTAGCCTGGAAAGCTGTTGCTCAGCCTCATCTGCCCATGGCACTGCTTGCACAGAGGCACAGAGACTGGGGCTGCTTGCTTGTCTTGCACCCTCAAACTTCAAACGTATCTTAGGTGGTCTGTGCCGGGCGCCTCTGGCAGCCCTGCTCCGAAAATGCGAACGTCTGCAGATAGCTCGCAGGCAGAAAGAGCTAGCCTGGAAAGCTGTTGCTCAGCCTCATCTGCCCATGGCACTGCTCGCACAGAGGCACAGAGACTGGGGCTGCTTGCTTCTCTTGCCCCCTCAAAGTTCAAACGTACCTTAGGTGGTCCGTGTCGGGTGCTTGCGGCAGCTCTGCTCCGAAAATGCGAACGTCTGCAGATAGCTCGCAGGCAGAAAGAGCTAGCCTGGAAAGCTGTTGCTCAGCCTCATCTGCCCATGGCACTGCTCGCACAGAGGCACAGAGACTGGGGCTGCTTGCTTGTCTTGCACCCTCAAACTTCAAACGTAGCTTAGGTGGTCTGTGCAGGGCGCCTCCGGCAGCCCTGCTACGAAAATGCGAACATCTGCAGATAGCTCGCAGGCAGAAAGAGCTAGCCTGGAAAGCTGTTGCTCAGCCTCATCTGCCCATGGCACTGCTCGCACAGAGGCACAGAGACTGGGGCTGCTTGCTTGTCTTGCCCCCTCAAACTTCAAACGTAGCTTAGGTGGTCCGTGCCGGGTGCTTGCGGCAGCCCTGCTCCGAAAATGCGAACATCTGCAGATAGCTCGCAGGCCGAAAGAGCTAGCCTGGAAAGCTGTTGCTCAGCCTCATCTGCCCATGGCACTGCTTGCACAGAGGCACAGAGACTGGGGCTGCTTGCTTGTCTTGCCCCCTCAAACTTCAAACGTATCTTAGGTGGTCTGTGCCGGGCGCCTCCGTCAGCCCTGCTCTGAAAATGCGAACGTCTGCAGATAGCTCGCAGGCAGAAAGAGCTAGCCTGGAAAGCTGTTGCTCAGCCTCATCTGCCCATGGCACTGCTCGCACAGAGGCACAGAGACTGGGGCTGCTTGCTTGTCTTGCCCCCTCAAACTTCAAACGTAGCTTAGGTGGTCCGTGCCGGGCGCCTCCGGCAGCCGTGCTGCGAAAATACGAACGTCTGCAAATAACTCGCAGGCAGAAAGAGCTAGCCTGGAAAGCTGTTGCTCAGCCTCATCTGCCCATGGCACTGCTCGCACAGAGGCACAGAGACTGGGGCTGCTTGCTTGTCTTGCCCCCTCAAACTTCAAACGTAGCTTAGGTGGTCCGTGCCGGGCGCTTCATACAGCCCTGCTCCGAAAATGCGAACGTCTGCAAATAGATCGCAGCCAGAAAGAGCTAGCCTGGAAAGCTGTTGCTCAGCCTCATCTGCCCATGGCACTGCTCGCACAGAGGCACAGAGACTGGGGCTGCTTGCTTGTCTTGCCCCCTCAAACTTCAAACGTAGCTTAGGTGGTCCGTGCCGGGCGCCTCCGGCAGCCGTGCTGCGAAAATACGAACGTCTGCAGATAACTCGCAGGCAGAAAGAGCTAGCCTGGAAAGCTGTTGCTCAGCCTCATCTGCCCATGGCACTGCTCGCACAGAGGCACAGAGACTGGGGCTGCTTGCTTGTCTTGTCCCCTCAAACTTCAAACGTAGCTTAGGTGGTCTGTGCAGGGCGCCTCCGGCAGCCCTGCTACGAAAATGCGAACATCTGCAGATAGCTCGCAGGCAGAAAGAGCTAGCCTGGAAAGCTGTTGCTCAGCCTCATCTGCCCATGGCACTGCTCGCACAGAGGCACAGAGACTGGGGCTGCTTGCTTGTCTTGCCCCCTCAAACTTCAAACGTAGCTTAGGTGGTCCGTGCCGGGTGCTTGCGGCAGCCCTGCTCCGAAAATGCGAACATCTGCAGATAGCTCGCAGGCCGAAAGAGCTAGCCTGGAAAGCTGTTGCTCAGCCTCATCTGCCCATGGCACTGCTTGCACAGAGGCACAGAGACTGGGGCTGCTTGCTTGTCTTGCCCCCTCAAACTTCAAACGTATCTTAGGTGGTCTGTGCCGGGCGCCTCCGTCAGCCCTGCTCTGAAAATGCGAACGTCTGCAGATAGCTCGCAGGCAGAAAGAGCTAGCCTGGAAAGCTGTTGCTCAGCCTCATCTGCCCATGGCACTGCTCGCACAGAGGCACAGAGACTGGGGCTGCTTGCTTGTCTTGCCCCCTCAAACTTCAAACGTAGCTTAGGTGGTCCGTGCCGGGCGCCTCCGGCAGCCGTGCTGCGAAAATACGAACGTCTGCAGATAACTCGCAGGCAGAAAGAGCTAGCCTGGAAAGCTGTTGCTCAGCCTCATCTGCCCATGGCACTGCTCGCACAGAGGCACAGAGACTGGGGCTGCTTGCTTGTCTTGCCCCCTCAAACTTCAAACGTAGCTTAGGTGGTCCGTGCCGGGCGCTTCATGCAGCCCTGCTCCGAAAATGCGAACGTCTGCAAATAGATCGCAGCCAGAAAGAGCTAGCCTGGAAAGCTGTTGCTCAGCCTCATCTGCCCATGGCACTGCTTGCACAGAGGCACAGAGACTGGGGCTGCTTGCTTGTCTTGCCCCCTCAAACTTCAAACGTAGCTTAGGTGGTCCGTGCCGGGCGCCTCCGGCAGCCGTGCTGCGAAAATACGAACGTCTGCAGATAACTCGCAGGCAGAAAGAGCTAGCCTGGAAAGCTGTTGCTCAGCCTCATCTGCCCATGGCACTGCTCGCACAGAGGCACAGAGACTGGGGCTGCTTGCTTGTCTTGCCCCCTCAAACTTCAAACGTAGCTTAGGTGGTCCGTGCCGGGCGCTTCATGCGGCCCTGCTCCGAAAATGCGAACGTCTGCAAATAGATCGCAGCCAGAAAGAGCTAGCCTGGAAAGCTGTTGCTCAGCCTCATCTGCCCATGGCACTGCTTGCACAGAGGCACAGAGACTGGGGCTGCTTGCTTGTCTTGCCCCCTCAAACTTCAAACGTAGCTTAGGTGGTCCGTGCCGGGCGCCTCCGTCAGCCCTGCTCTGAAAATGCGAAAGTCTGCCGATAGCTCGCAGGCAGAAAGAGCTAGCATGGAAAGCTGTTGCTCAGCCTCATCTGCCCATGGCACTGCTCGCACAGAGGCACAGAGACTGGGGCTGCTTGCTTGTCTTGTCTCCTCAAACTTCAAACGTAGCTTACGGGGTCCTTGCCGGGCTCTTCCGGCACCCCTGCTCCAAAAATGCGAACATCTGCAGATAGCTCGCAGGCAGAAAGAGCTAGCATGGAAAGCTGTTGCTCAGCCTCATCTGCCCATGGCACTGCTCGCACAGAGGCACAGAGACTGGGGCTGCTTGCTTGTCTTGCCCTCTCAAACTTCAAACGTACCTTACGTGGTCCGTGCTGGGCGCTTCCGGCAGCCCTGCTCTGAAAATGCGAACGTCTGCAGATAACTCGCAGGCAGAAAGAGCTAGCCTGGAAAGCTGTTGCTCAGCCTCATCTGCCCATGGCACTGCTTGCACAGAGGCACAGAGACTGGGGCTGCTTGCTTGTCTTGCCCCCTCAAACTTCAAACGTAGATTTCGGGGTCCTTGCCGGGCGCTTCCGGCAGCCCTGCTCCGAAAATGCGAACGTCGGAAAATAGCTCGCAGCCAGAAAGAGCTAGCCTGGAAAGCTGTTGCTCAGCCTCATCTGCCCATGGCACTGCTTGCACAGAGGCACAGAGACTGGGGCTGCTTGCTTGTCTTGCCCCATCAAGCTTCAAATGTAGCTTAGGTGGTCTGTGCTGGGCGCGTCCGTCAGCCCTGCTCTGAAAATGCGAACGTCTGCAGATAGCTCGCAGGCAGAAAGAGCTAGCCTGGAAAGCTCTTGCTCAGCCTCATCTGCCCATGGCACAGCTCTCACAGAGGCACAGAGACTGGGGCTGCTTGCTTCTCTTGTCTCCTCAAACTTCAAACGTAGCTTAGGTGGTCCGTGCCGGGCACCTCCGGCAGCCCTGCTCCGAAAATGCAAACGTCTGCAGATACCTCGCAGGCAGAAAGAGCTAGCCTTGAAAGCTGTTGCTCAGCCTCATCTGCCCATGGCACTGCTCGCACAGAGGCACAGAGACTGGGGCTGCTTGCTTGTCTTGCCCCCTCAAACTTCAAACGTAGCTTAGGTGGTCCGTGCCGGGTGCTTGCGGCAGCCCTGCTCCGAAAATGCGAACATCTGCAGATAGCTCGCAGGCAGAAAGAGCTAGCCTGGAAAGCTGTTGCTCAGCCTCATCTGCCCATGGCACTGCTTGCACAGAGGCACAGAGACTGGGGCTGCTTGCTTGTCTTGCCCCCTCAAACTTCAAACGTATCTTAGGTGGTCTGTGCCGGGCGCCTCCGTCAGCCCTGCTCTGAAAATGCGAACGTCTGCAGATAGCTCGCAGGCAGAAAGAGCTAGCCTGGAAAGCTGTTGCTCAGCCTCATCTGCCCATGGCACTGCTCGCACAGAGGCACAGAGACTGGGGCTGCTTGCTTGTCTTGCCCCCTCAAACTTCAAACGTAGCTTAGGTGGTCCGTGCCGGGCGCCTCCGGCAGCCGTGCTGCGAAAATACGAACGTCTGCAGATAGCTCGCAGGCAGAAAGAGCTAGCCTGGAAAGCTGTTGCTCAGCCTCATCTGCCCATGGCACTGCTCGCACAGAGGCACAGAGACTGGGGCTGCTTGCTTGTCTTGCCCCCTCAAACTTCAAACGTAGCTTAGGTGGTCCGTGCCGGGCGCTTCATGCGGCCCTGCTCCGAAAATGCGAACGTCTGCAAATAGATCGCAGCCAGAAAGAGCTAGCCTGGAAAGCTGTTGCTCAGCCTCATCTGCCCATGGCACTGCTTGCACAGAGGCACAGAGACTGGGGCTGCTTGCTTGTCTTGCCCCCTCAAACTTCAAACGTAGCTTAGGTGGTCCGTGCCGGGCGCCTCCGTCAGCCCTGCTCTGAAAATGCGAAAGTCTGCCGATAGCTCGCAGGCAGAAAGAGCTAGCATGGAAAGCTGTTGCTCAGCCTCATCTGCCCATGGCACTGCTCGCACAGAGGCACAGAGACTGGGGCTGCTTGCTTGTCTTGTCTCCTCAAACTTCAAACGTAGCTTACGGGGTCCTTGCCGGGCTCTTCCGGCACCCCTGCTCCAAAAATGCGAACATCTGCAGATAGCTCGCAGGCGGAAAGAGCTAGCCTGGAAAGCTGTTGCTCAGCCTCATCTGCCCATGGCACTGCTCGCACAGAGGCACAGAGACTGGGGCTGCTTGCTTGTCTTGCCCTCTCAAACTTCAAACGTACCTTACGTGGTCCGTGCTGGGCGCTTCCGGCAGCCCTGCTCTGAAAATGCGAACGTCTGCAGATAACTCGCAGGCAGAAAGAGCTAGCTTGGAAAGCTGTTGCTCAGCCTCATCTGCCCATGGCACTGCTTGCACAGAGGCACAGAGACTGGGGCTGCTTGCTTGTCTTGCCCCCTCAAACTTCAAACGTACATTTCGGGGTCCTTGCCGGGCGCTTCCGGCAGCCCTGCTCCGAAAATGCGAACGTCTGAAAATAGCTCGCAGCCAGAAAGAGCTAGCCTGGAAAGCTGTTGCTCAGCCTCATCTGCCCATGGCACTGCTTGCACAGAGGCACAGAGACTGGGGCTGCTTGCTTGTCTTGCCCCATCAAGCTTCAAATGTAGCTTAGGTGGTCTGTGCTGGGCGCGTCCGTCAGCCCTGCTCTGAAAATGCGAACGTCTGCAGATAGCTCGCAGGCAGAAAGAGCTAGCCTGGAAAGCTGTTGCTCAGCCTCATCTGCCCATGGCACAGCTCTCACAGAGGCACAGAGACTGGGGCTGCTTGCTTGTCTTGTCTCCTCAAACTTCAAACGTAGCTTAGGTGGTCCGTGCCGGGCACCTCCGGCAGCCCTGCTCCGAAAATGCAAACGTCTGCAGATACCTCGCAGGCAGAAAGAGCTATCCTGGAAAGCTGTTGCTCAGCCTCATCTGCCCATGGCACTGCTCGCACAGAGGCACAGAGACTGGGGCTGCTTGCTTGTCTTGCCACCTCAAACTTCAAACATAGATTTGGTTGTCCGTGCAGGGATTCTCCGGCAGCCCTGCTCTGAAAATTCGAGTGTCTTCAGACAGCTCGCAGGCAGAAAGAGCTAGCCTGGAAAGCTGTTGCTCAGCCTCATCTGCCCATGGCACTGCTCGCACAGAGGCACAGAGACTGGGGCTGCTTGCTTGTCTTGCCCCCTCAAAGTTCAAACGTACCTTAGGTGGTCCGTGTCGGGTGCTTGCGGCAGTTCTGCTCCGAAAATGCGAACGTCTGCAGATAGCTCGCAGCCAGAAAGAGCTAGCCTGGAAAGCTGTTGCTCAGCCTCATCTGCCCATGGCACTGCTCGCACAGAGGCACAGAGACTGGGGCTGCTTGCTTGTCTTGTCTCCTCAAACTTCAAACGTAGCTTAGGTAGTCCGTGCCGGGTGCTTGCGGCAGCCCTGCTCCGAAAATGCGAACGTCTGCAGATAGCTCGCAGGCAGAAAGAGCTAGCCTGGAAAGCTGTTGCTCAGCCTCATCTGCCCATGGCACTGCTCGCACAGAGGCACAGAGACTGGGGCTGCTTGCTTGTCTTGTCCCCTCAAACTTCAAACGTAGCTTAGGTGGTCCGTGCCGGGCGCCTCCGGCAGCCCTGCTCCGAAAATGCGAACATCTGCAGATAGCTCGCAGGCAGAAAGAGCTAGCCTGGAAAGCTGTTGCTCAGCCTCATCTGCCCATGGCACTGCTCGCACAGAGGCACAGAGACTGGGGCTGCTTGCTTGTCTTGCCCCCTCAAACTTCAAACGTAGCTTAGGTGGTCCGTGCCGGGCGCTTCATGCGGCCCTGCTCCGAAAATGCGAACGTCTGCAAATAGATCGCAGGCAGAAAGAGCTAGCCTGGAAAGCTGTTGCTCAGCCTCATCTGCCCATGGCACTGCTTGCACAGAGGCACAGAGACTGGGGCTGCTTGCTTGTCTTGCCCCCTCAAACTTCAAACGTAGCTTAGGTGGTCCGTGCCGGGCGCCTCCGTCAGCCCTGCTCTGAAAATGCGAAAGTCTGCCGATAGCTCGCAGGCAGAAAGAGCTAGCATGGAAAGCTGTTGCTCAGCCTCATCTGCCCATGGCACTGCTCGCACAGAGGCACAGAGACTGGGGCTGCTTGCTTGTCTTGTCTCCTCAAACTTCAAACGTAGCTTACGGGGTCCTTGCCGGGCTCTTCCGGCACCCCTGCTCCAAAAATGCGAACATCTGCAGATACCTCGCAGGCAGAAAGAGCTAGCCTGGAAAGCTGTTGCTCAGCCTCATCTGCCCATGGCACTGCTCGCACAGAGGCACAGAGACTGGGGCTGCTTGCTTGTCTTGCCCTCTCAAACTTCAAACGTACCTTACGTGGTCCGTGCTGGGCGCTTCCGGCAGCCCTGCTCTGAAAATGCGAACGTCTGCAGATAACTCGCAGGCAGAAAGAGCTAGCCTGGAAAGCTGTTGCTCAGCCTCATCTGCCCATGGCACTGCTTGCACAGAGGCACAGAGACTGGGGCTGCTTGCTTGTCTTGCCCCATCAAGCTTCAAATGTAGCTTAGGTGGTCTGTGCTGGGCGCGTCCGTCAGCCCTGCTCTGAAAATGCGAACGTCTGCAGATAGCTCGCAGGCAGAAAGAGCTAGCCTGGAAAGCTCTTGCTCAGCCTCATCTGCCCATGGCACAGCTCTCACAGAGGCACAGAGACTGGGGCTGCTTGCTTGTCTTGTCTCCTCAAACTTCAAACGTAGCTTAGGTGGTCCGTGCCGGGCACCTCCGGCAGCCCTGCTCCGAAAATGCAAACGTCTGCAGATACCTCGCAGGCAGAAAGAGCTATCCTGGAAAGCTGTTGCTCAGCCTCATCTGCCCATGGCACTGCTCGCACAGAGGCACAGAGACTGGGGCTGCTTGCTTGTCTTGCCCCCTCAAACTTCAAACATAGATTTGGTTGTCCGTGCAGGGATTCTCCGGCAGCCCTGCTCTGAAAATTCGAGTGTCTTCAGACAGCTCGCAGGCAGAAAGAGCTAGCCTGGAAAGCTGTTGCTCAGCCTCATCTGCCCATGGCACTGCTCGCACAGAGGCACAGAGACTGGGGCTGCTTGCTTGTCTTGCCCCCTCAAACTTCAAACGTATCTTAGGTGGTCTGTGCCGGGCGCCTCTGGCAGCCCTGCTCCGAAAATGCGAACGTCTGCAGATAGCTCGCAGACAGAAAGAGCTAGCCTGGAAAGCTGTTGCTCAGCCTCATCTGCCCATGGCACTGCTCGCACAGAGACACAGAGACTGGGGCTGCTTGCTTCTCTTGACCCCTCAAAGTTCAAACGTACCTTAGGTGGTCCGTGTCGGGTGCTTGCGGCAGCTCTGCTCCGAAAATGCGAACGTCTGCAGATAGCTCGCAGGCAGAAAGAGCTAGCCTGGAAAGCTGTTGCTCAGCCTCATCTGCCCATGGCACTGCTCGCACAGAGGCACAGAGACTGGGGCTGCTTGCTTGTCTTGTCCCGTCAAACTTCAAACGTAGCTTAGGTGGTCTGTGCAGGGCACCTCCGGCAGCCCTGCTCCGAAAATGCGAACATCTGCAGATAGCTCGCAGGCAGAAAGAGCTAGCCTGGAAAGCTGTTGCTCAGCCTCATCTGCCCATGGCACTGCTTGCACAGAGGCACAGAGACTGGGGCTGCTTGCTTGTCTTGCCCCCTCAAACTTCAAACGTATCTTAGGTGGTCTGTGCCGGGCGCCTCTGGCAGCCCTGCTCCGAAAATGCGAACGTCTGCAGATACCTCGCAGGCAGAAAGAGCTAGCCTGGAAAGCTGTTGCTCAGCCTCATCTGCCCATGGCACTGCTTGCACAGAGGCACAGAGACTGGGGCTGCTTGCTTGTCTTGCCCCCTCAAACTTCAAACGTAGCTTAGGTGGTCCGTGCCGGGCGCCTCTGGCAGCCGTGCTCCGAAAATACGAACGTCTGCAGATAACTCGCAGGCAGAAATATCTAGCCTGGAAAGGTGTTGCTCAGCCTCATCTGCCCATGGCACTGCTCGCACAGAGGCACAGAGACTGGGGCTGCTTGCTTGTCTTGCCCCCTCAAACTTCAAACGTAGCTTAGGTGGTCCGTGCCGGGCGCTTCATGCAGCCCTGCTCCGAAAATGCGAACGTCTGCAAATAGATCGCAGCCAGAAAGAGCTAGCCTGGAAAGCTGTTGCTCAGCCTCATCTGCCCATGGCACTGCTTGCACAGAGGCACAGAGACTGGGGCTGCTTGCTTGTCTTGCCCCCTCAAACTTCAAACGTAGCTTAGGTGGTCCGTGCCGGGCGCCTCCGGCAGCCGTGCTGCGAAAATGCGAACGTCTGCAGATAACTCGCAGGCAGAAAGAGCTAGCCTGGAAAGCTGTTGCTCAGCCTCATCTGCCCATGGCACTGCTCGCACAGAGGCACAGAGACTGGGGCTGCTTGCTTGTCTTGCCCCCTCAAACTTCAAACGTAGCTTAGGTGGTCCGTGCCGGGCGCTTCATGCGGCCCTGCTCCGAAAATGCGAACGTCTGCAAATAGATCGCAGCCAGAAAGAGCTAGCCTGGAAAGCTGTTGCTCAGCCTCATCTGCCCATGGCACTGCTTGCACAGAGGCACAGAGACTGGGGCTGCTTGCTTGTCTTGCCCCCTCAAACTTCAAACGTAGCTTAGGTGGTCCATGCCGGGCGCCTCCGTCAGCCCTGCTCTGAAAATGCGAAAGTCTGCCGATAGCTCGCAGGCAGAAAGAGCTAGCATGGAAAGCTGTTGCTCAGCCTCATCTGCCCATGGCACTGCTCGCACAGAGGCACAGAGACTGGGGCTGCTTGCTTGTCTTGTCTCCTCAAACTTCAAAGGTAGCTTACGGGGTCCTTGCTGGGCTCTTCCGGCACCCCTGCTCCAAAAATGCGAACATCTGCAGATAGCTCGCAGGCAGAAAGAGCTAGCCTGGAAAGCTGTTGCTCAGCCTCATCTGCCCATGGCACTGCTCGCACAGAGGCACAGAGACTGGGGCTGCTTGCTTGTCTTGCCCTCTCAAACTTCAAACGTACCTTACGTGGTCCGTGCTGGGCGCTTCCGGCAGCCCTGCTCTGAAAATGCGAACGTCTGCAGATAACTCGCAGGCAGAAAGAGCTAGCCTGGAAAGCTGTTGCTCAGCCTCATCTGCCCATGGCACTGCTTGCACAGAGGCACAGAGACTGGGGCTGCTTGCTTGTCTTGCCCCCTCAAACTTCAAACGTAGATTTCGGGGTCCTTGCCGGGCGCTTCCGGCAGCCCTGCTCCGAAAATGCGAACGTCTGCAAATAGCTCGCAGCCAGAAAGAGCTAGCCTGGAAAGCTCTTGCTCAGCCTCATCTGCCCATGGCACTGCTTGCACAGAGGCACAGAGACTGGGGCTGCTTGCTTGTCTTGCCCCATGAAGCTTCAAATGTAGCTTAGGTGGTCTGTGCTGGGCGCGTCCGTCAGCCCTGCTCTGAAAATGCGAACGTCTGCAGATAGCTCGCAGGCAGAAAGAGCTAGCCTGGAAAGCTCTTGCTCAGCCTCATCTGCCCATGGCACAGCTCTCACAGAGGCACAGAGACTGGGGCTGCTTGCTTGTCTTGTCTCCTCAAACTTCAAACGTAGCTTAGGTGGTCCGTGCCGGGCACCTCCGGCAGCCCTGCTCCGAAAATGCAAACGTCTGCAGATACCTCGCAGGCAGAAAGAGCTAGCCTGGAAAGCTGTTGCTCAGCCTCATCTGCCCATGGCACTGCTTGCAGAGAGGCACAGAGACTGGGGCTGCTTGCTTGTCTTGCCCACTCAAACTTCAAACGTATCTTAGGTGGTCTGTGCCGGGCGCCTCCGTCAGCCCTGCTCTGAAAATGCGAACGTCTGCAGATAGCTCGCAGGCAGAAAGAGCTAGCCTGGAAAGCTGTTGCTCAGCCTCATCTGCCCATGGCACTGCTCGCACAGAGGCACAGAGACTGGGGCTGCTTGCTTGTCTTGTCCCGTCAAACTTCAAACGTAGCTTAGGTGGTCTGTGCCGGGCGCCTCCGGCAGCCCTGCTCCGAAAATGCGAACATCTGCAGATAGCTCGCAGGCAGAAAGAGCTATCCTGGAAAGCTGTTGCTCAGCCTCATCTGCCCATGGCACTGCTCGCACAGAGGCACAGAGACTGGGGCTGCTTGCTTGTCTTGCCCCCTCAAAGTTCAAACGTACCTTAGGTGGTCCGTATCGGGTGCTTGCGGCAGTTCTGCTCCGAAAATGCGAACGTCTGCAGATAGCTCGCAGCCAGAAAGAGCTAGCCTGGAAAGCTGTTGCTCAGCCTCATCTGCCCATGGCACTGCTCGCACAGAGGCACAGAGACTGGGGCTGCTTGCTTGTCTTGTCTCCTCAAACTTCAAACGTAGCTTAGGTAGTCCGTGCCGGGTGCTTGCGGCAGCCCTGCTCCGAAAATGCGAACGTCTGCAGATAGCTCGCAGGCAGAAAGAGCTAGCCTGGAAAGCTGTTGCTCAGCCTCATCTGCCCATGGCACTGCTCGCACAGAGGCACAGAGACTGGGGCTGCTTGCTTGTCTTGTCCCCTCAAACTTCAAACGTAGCTTAGGTGGTCCGTGCCGGGCGCCTCCGGCAGCCCTGCTCCGAAAATGCGAACATCTGCAGATAGCTCGCAGGCAGAAAGAGCTAGCCTGGAAAGCTGTTGCTCAGCCTCATCTGCCCATGGCACTGCTCGCACAGAGGCACAGAGACTGGGGCTGCTTGCTTGTCTTGCCCCCTCAAACTTCAAACGTAGCTTAGGTGGTCCGTGCCGGGCGCTTCATGCGGCCCTGCTCCGAAAATGCGAACGTCTGCAAATAGATCGCAGCCAGAAAGAGCTAGCCTGGAAAGCTGTTGCTCAGCCTCATCTGCCCATGGCACTGCTTGCACAGAGGCACAGAGACTGGGGCTGCTTGCTTGTCTTGCCCCCTCAAACTTCAAACGTAGCTTAGGTGGTCCGTGCCGGGCGCCTCCGTCAGCCCTGCTCTGAAAATGCAAAAGTCTGCCGATAGCTCGCAGGCAGAAAGAGCTAGCATGGAAAGCTGTTGCTCAGCCTCATCTGCCCATGGCACTGCTCGCACAGAGGCACAGAGACTGGGGCTGCTTGCTTGTCTTGTCTCCTCAAACTTCAAACGTAGCTTACGGGGTCCTTGCCGGGCTCTTCCGGCACCCCTGCTCCAAAAATGCGAACATCTGCAGATAGCTCGCAGGCAGAAAGAGCTAGCCTGGAAAGCTGTTGCTCAGCCTCATCTGCCCATGGCACTGCTCGCACAGAGGCACAGAGACTGGGGCTGCTTGCTTGTCTTGCCCTCTCAAACTTCAAACGTACCTTACGTGGTCCGTGCTGGGCACTTCCGGCAGCCCTGCTCTGAAAATGCGAACGTCTGCAGATAACTCGCAGGCAGAAAGAGCTAGCCTGGAAAGCTGTTGCTCAGCCTCATCTGCCCATGGCACTGCTTGCACAGAGGCACAGAGACTGGGGCTGCTTGCTTGTCTTGCCCCATCAAGCTTCAAATGTAGCTTAGGTGGTCTGTGCTGGGCGCGTCCGTCAGCCCTGCTCTGAAAATGCGAACGTCTGCAGATAGCTCGCAGGCAGAAAGAGCTAGCCTGGAAAGCTCTTGCTCAGCCTCATCTGCCCATGGCACAGCTCTCACAGAGTCACAGAGACTGGGGCTGCTTGCTTGTCTTGTCTCCTCAAACTTCAAACGTAGCTTAGGTGGTCCGTGCCGGGCACCTCCGGCAGCCCTGCTCCGAAAATGCAAACGTCTGCAGATACCTCGCAGGCAGAAAGAGCTATCCTGGAAAGCTGTTGCTCAGCCTCATCTGCCCATGGCACTGCTCGCACAGAGGCACAGAGACTGGGGCTGCTTGCTTGTCTTGCCCCCTCAAACTTCAAACATAGATTTGGTTGTCCGTGCAGGGATTCTCCGGCAGCCCTGCTCTGAAAATTCGAGTGTCTTCAGACAGCTCGCAGGCAGAAAGAGCTAGCCTGGAAAGCTGTTGCTCAGCCTCATCTGCCCATGGCACTGCTCGCACAGAGGCACAGAGACTGGGGCTGCTTGCTTGTCTTGCCCCCTCAAAGTTCAAACGTACCTTAGGTGGTCCGTGTCGGGTGCTTGCGGCAGTTCTGCTCCGAAAATGCGAACGTCTGCAGATAGCTCGCAGCCAGAAAGAGCTAGCCTGGAAAGCTGTTGCTCAGCCTCATCTGCCCATGGCACTGCTCGCACAGAGGCACAGAGACTGGGGCTGCTTGCTTGTCTTGTCTCCTCAAACTTCAAACGTAGCTTAGGTAGTCCGTGCAGGGTGCTTGCGGCAGCCCTGCTCCGAAAATGCGAACGTCTGCAGATAGCTCGCAGGCAGAAAGAGCTAGCCTGGAAAGCTGTTGCTCAGCCTCATCTGCCCATGGCACTGCTCGCACAGAGGCACAGAGACTGGGGCTGCTTGCTTGTCTTGTCCCCTCAAACTTCAAACGTAGCTTAGGTGGTCCGTGCCGGGCGCCTCCGGCAGCCCTGCTCCGAAAATGCGAACATCTGCAGATAGCTCGCAGGCAGAAAGAGCTAGCCTGGAAAGCTGTTGCTCAGCCTCATCTGCCCATGGCACTGCTTGCACAGAGGCACAGAGACTGGGGCTGCTTGCTTGTCTTGCCCCCTCAAACTTCAAACGTATCTTAGGTGGTCTGTGCCGGGCGCCTCTGGCAGCCCTGCTCCGAAAATGCGAACGTCTGCAGATAGCTCGCAGGCAGAAAGAGCTAGCCTGGAAAGCTGTTGCTCAGCCTCATCTGCCCATGGCACTGCTCGCACAGAGACACAGAGACTGGGGCTGCTTGCTTCTCTTGCCCCCTCAAAGTTCAAACGTACCTTAGGTGGTCCGTGTCGGGTGCTTGCGGCAGCTCTGCTCCGAAAATGCGAACGTCTGCAGATAGCTCGCAGGCAGAAAGAGCTAGCCTGGAAAGCTGTTGCTCAGCCTCATCTGCCCATGGCACTGCTCGCACAGAGGCACAGAGACTGGGGCTGCTTGCTTGTCTTGTCCCGTCAAACTTCAAACGTAGCTTAGGTGGTCTGTGCAGGGCACCTCCGGCAGCCCTGCTCCGAAAATGCGAACATCTGCAGATAGCTCGCAGGCAGAAAGAGCTATCCTGGAAAGCTGTTGCTCAGCCTCATCTGCCCATGGCACTGCTCGCACAGAGGCACAGAGACTGGGGCTGCTTGCTTGTCTTGCCCCCTCAAACTTCAAACGTAGCTTAGGTGGTCCGTGCCGGGTGGTTGCGGCAGCCCTGCTCCGAAAATGCGAACATCTGCAGATAGCTCGCAGGCAGAAAGAGCTAGCCTGGAAAGCTGTTGCTCAGCCTCATCTGCCCATGGCACTGCTTGCACAGAGGCACAGAGACTGGGGCTGCTTGCTTGTCTTGCCCCCTCAAACTTCAAACGTATCTTAGGTGGTCTGTGCCGGGCGCCTCTGGCAGCCCTGCTCCGAAAATGCGAACGTCTGCAAATAGCTCGCAGCCAGAAAGAGCTAGCCTGGAAAGCTCTTGCTCAGCCTCATCTGCCCATGGCACTGCTTGCACAGAGGCACAGAGACTGGGGCTGCTTGCTTGTCTTGCCCCATCAAGCTTCAAATGTAGCTTAGGTGGTCTGTGCTGGGCGCGTCCGTCAGCCCTGCTCTGAAAATGCGAACGTCTGCAGATAGCTCGCAGGCAGAAAGAGCTAGCCTGGAAAGCTCTTGCTCAGCCTCATCTGCCCATGGCACAGCTCTCACAGAGGCACAGAGACTGGGGCTGCTTGCTTGTCTTGTCTCCTCAAACTTCAAACGTAGCTTAGGTGGTCCGTGCCGGGCACCTCCGGCAGCCCTGCTCCGAAAATGCAAACGTCTGCAGATACCTCGCAGGCAGAAAGAGCTAGCCTGGAAAGCTGTTGCTCAGCCTCATCTGCCCATGGCACTGCTTGCACAGAGGCACAGAGACTGGGGCTGCTTGCTTGTCTTGCCCACTCAAACTTCAAACGTATCTTAGGTGGTCTGTGCCGGGCGCCTCCGTCAGCCCTGCTCTGAAAATGCGAACGTCTGCAGATAGCTCGCAGGCAGAAAGAGCTAGCCTGGAAAGCTGTTGCTCAGCCTCATCTGCCCATGGCACTGCTCGCACAGAGGCACAGAGACTGGGGCTGCTTGCTTGTCTTGTCCCGTCAAACTTCAAACGTAGCTTAGGTGGTCTGTGCCGGGCGCCTCCGGCAGCCCTGCTCCGAAAATGCGAACATCTGCAGATAGCTCGCAGGCAGAAAGAGCTATCCTGGAAAGCTGTTGCTCAGCCTCATCTGCCCATGGCACTGCTCGCACAGAGGCACAGAGACTGGGGCTGCTTGCTTGTCTTGCCCCCTCAAAGTTCAAACGTACCTTAGGTGGTCCGTATCGGGTGCTTGCGGCAGTTCTGCTCCGAAAATGCGAACGTCTGCAGATAGCTCGCAGCCAGAAAGAGCTAGCCTGGAAAGCTGTTGCTCAGCCTCATCTGCCCATGGCACTGCTCGCACAGAGGCACAGAGACTGGGGCTGCTTGCTTGTCTTGTCTCCTCAAACTTCAAACGTAGCTTAGGTAGTCCGTGCCGGGTGCTTGCGGCAGCCCTGCTCCGAAAATGCGAACGTCTGCAGATAGCTCGCAGGCAGAAAGAGCTAGCCTGGAAAGCTGTTGCTCAGCCTCATCTGCCCATGGCACTGCTCGCACAGAGGCACAGAGACTGGGGCTGCTTGCTTGTCTTGTCCCCTCAAACTTCAAACGTAGCTTAGGTGGTCCGTGCCGGGCGCCTCCGGCAGCCCTGCTCCGAAAATGCGAACATCTGCAGATAGCTCGCAGGCAGAAAGAGCTAGCCTGGAAAGCTGTTGCTCAGCCTCATCTGCCCATGGCACTGCTCGCACAGAGGCACAGAGACTGGGGCTGCTTGCTTGTCTTGCCCCCTCAAACTTCAAACGTAGCTTAGGTGGTCCGTGCCGGGCGCTTCATGCGGCCCTGCTCCGAAAATGCGAACGTCTGCAAATAGATCGCAGGCAGAAAGAGCTAGCCTGGAAAGCTGTTGCTCAGCCTCATCTGCCCATGGCACTGCTTGCACAGAGGCACAGAGACTGGGGCTGCTTGCTTGTCTTGCCCCCTCAAACTTCAAACGTAGCTTAGGTGGTCCGTGCCGGGCGCCTCCGTCAGCCCTGCTCTGAAAATGCGAAAGTCTGCCGATAGCTCGCAGGCAGAAAGAGCTAGCATGGAAAGCTGTTGCTCAGCCTCATCTGCCCATGGCACTGCTCGCACAGAGGCACAGAGACTGGGGCTGCTTGCTTGTCTTGTCTCCTCAAACTTCAAACGTAGCTTACGGGGTCCTTGCCGGGCTCTTCCGGCACCCCTGCTCCAAAAATGCGAACATCTGCAGATAGCTCGCAGGCAGAAAGAGCTAGCCTGGAAAGCTGTTGCTCAGCCTCATCTGCCCATGGCACTGCTCGCACAGAGGCACAGAGACTGGGGCTGCTTGCTTGTCTTGCCCTCTCAAACTTCAAACGTACCTTACGTGGTCCGTGCTGGGCACTTCCGGCAGCCCTGCTCTGAAAATGCGAACGTCTGCAGATAACTCGCAGGCAGAAAGAGCTAGCCTGGAAAGCTGTTGCTCAGCCTCATCTGACCATGGCACTGCTTGCACAGAGGCACAGAGACTGGGGCTGCTTGCTTGTCTTGCCCCATCAAGCTTCAAATGTAGCTTAGGTGGTCTGTGCTGGGCGCGTCCGTCAGCCCTGCTCTGAAAATGCGAACGTCTGCAGATAGCTCGCAGGCAGAAAGAGCTAGCCTGGAAAGCTCTTGCTCAGCCTCATCTGCCCATGGCACAGCTCTCACAGAGTCACAGAGACTGGGGCTGCTTGCTTGTCTTGTCTCCTCAAACTTCAAACGTAGCTTAGGTGGTCCGTGCCGGGCACCTCCGGCAGCCCTGCTCCGAAAATGCAAACATCTGCAGATACCTCGCAGGCAGAAAGAGCTATCCTGGAAAGCTGTTGCTCAGCCTCATCTGCCCATGGCACTGCTCGCACAGAGGCACAGAGACTGGGGCTGCTTGCTTGTCTTGCCCCCTCAAACTTCAAACATAGATTTGGTTGTCCGTGCAGGGATTCTCCGGCAGCCCTGCTCTGAAAATTCGAGTGTCTTCAGACAGCTCGCAGGCAGAAAGAGCTAGCCTGGAAAGCTGTTGCTCAGCCTCATCTGCCCATGGCACTGCTCGCACAGAGGCACAGAGACTGGGGCTGCTTGCTTGTCTTGCCCCCTCAAAGTTCAAACGTACCTTAGGTGGTCCGTGTCGGGTGCTTGCGGCAGTTCTGCTCCGAAAATGCGAACGTCTGCAGATAGCTCGCAGCCAGAAAGAGCTAGCCTGGAAAGCTGTTGCTCAGCCTCATCTGCCCATGGCACTGCTCGCACAGAGACACAGAGACTGGGGCTGCTTGCTTCTCTTGCCCCCTCAAAGTTCAAACGTACCTTAGGTGGTCCGTGTCGGGTGCTTGCGGCAGCCCTGCTCCGAAAATGCGAACATCTGCAGATAGCTCGCAGGCAGAAAGAGCTAGCCTGGAAAGCTGTTGCTCAGCCTCATCTGCCCATGGCACTGCTTGCACAGAGGCACAGAGACTGGGGCTGCTTGCTTGTCTTGCCCCCTCAAACTTCAAACGTATCTTAGGTGGTCTGTGCCGGGCGCCTCTGGCAGCCCTGCTCCGAAAATGCGAACGTCTGCAGATACCTCGCAGGCAGAAAGAGCTAGCCTGGAAAGCTGTTGCTCAGCCTCATCTGCCCATGGCACTGCTTGCACAGAGGCACAGAGACTGGGGCTGCTTGCTTGTCTTGCCCCCTCAAACTTCAAACGTAGCTTAGGTGGTCCGTGCCGGGCGCCTCCGTCAGCCCTACTCCGAAAATGCGAACATCTGCAGATAGCTCGCAGGCAGAAAGAGCTAGCCTGGAAAGCTGTTGCTCAGCCTCATCTGCCCATGGCACTGCTCGCACAGAGGCACAGAGACTGGGGCTGCTTGCTTGTCTTGCCCCCTCAAACTTCAAACGTAGCTTAGGTGGTCCGTGCCGGGCGCCTCCGGCAGCCCTGCTCCGAAAATACGAACGTCTGCAGATAACTCGCAGGCAGAAATATCTAGCCTGAAAAGCTGTTGCTCAGCCTCATCTGCCCATGGCACTGCTCGCACAGAGGCACAGAGACTGGGGCTGCTTGCTTGTCTTGCCCCCTCAAACTTCAAACGTAGCTTAGGTGGTCCGTGCCGGGCGCTTCATGCAGCCCTGCTCCGAAAATGCGAACGTCTGCAAATAGATCGCAGCCAGAAAGAGCTAGCCTGGAAAGCTGTTGCTCAGCCTCATCTGCCCATGGCACTGCTTGCACAGAGGCACAGAGACTGGGGCTGCTTGCTTGTCTTGCCCCCTCAAACTTCAAACGTAGCTTAGGTGGTCCGTGCCGGGCGCCTCCGGCAGCCGTGCTGCGAAAATACGAACGTCTGCAGATAACTCGCAGGCAGAAAGAGCTAGCCTGGAAAGCTCTTGCTCAGCCTCATCTGCCCATGGCACTGCTCGCACAGAGGCACAGAGACTGGGGCTGCTTGCTTGTCTTGCCCCCTCAAACTTCAAACGTAGCTTAGGTGGTCCGTGCCGGGCGCTTCATGCGGCCCTGCTCCGAAAATGCGAACGTCTGCAAATAGATCGCAGCCAGAAAGAGCTAGCCTGGAAAGCTGTTGCTCAGCCTCATCTGCCCATGGCACTGCTTGCACAGAGGCACAGAGACTGGGGCTGCTTGCTTGTCTTGCCCCCTCAAACTTCAAACGTAGCTTAGGTGGTCCGTGCCGGGCGCCTCCGTCAGCCCTGCTCTGAAAATGCGAAAGTCTGCCGATAGCTCGCAGGCAGAAAGAGCTAGCATGGAAAGCTGTTGCTCAGCCTCATCTGCCCATGGCACAGCTCTCACAGAGGCACAGAGACTGGGGCTGCTTGCTTGTCTTGTCTCCTCAAACTTCAAACGTAGCTTAGGTGGTCCGTGCCGGGCACCTCCGGCAGCCCTGCTCCGAAAATGCAAACGTCTGCAGATACCTCGCAGGCAGAAAGAGCTAGCCTGGAAAGCTGTTGCTCAGCCTCATCTGCCCATGGCACTGCTTGCACAGAGGCACAGAGACTGGGGCTGCTTGCTTGTCTTGCCCACTCAAACTTCAAACGTATCTTAGGTGGTCTGTGCCGGGCGCCTCCGTCAGCCCTGCTCTGAAAATGCGAACGTCTGCAGATAGCTCGCAGGCAGAAAGAGCTAGCCTGGAAAGCTGTTGCTCAGCCTCATCTGCCCATGGCACTGCTCGCACAGAGGCACAGAGACTGGGGCTGCTTGCTTGTCTTGCCCCCTCAAACTTCAAACGTAGCTTAGGTGGTCCGTGCCGGGTGCTTGCGGCAGCCCTGCTTCGAAAATGCGAACATCTGCAGATAGCTCGCAGGCAGAAAGAGCTAGCCTGGAAAGCTGTTGCTCAGCCTCATCTGCCCATGGCACTGCTTGCACAGAGGCACAGAGACTGGGGCTGCTTGCTTGTCTTGCCCCCTCAAACTTCAAACGTATCTTAGGTGGTCTGTGCCGGGCGCCTCTGGCAGCCCTGCTCCGAAAATGCGAACGTCTGCAGATACCTCGCAGGCAGAAAGAGCTAGCCTGGAAAGCTGTTGCTCAGCCTCATCTGCCCATGGCACTGCTCGCACAGAGGCACAGAGACTGGGGCTGCTTGCTTGTCTTGCCCCCTCAAACTTCAAACGTAGCTTAGGTGGTCCGTGCCGGGCGCCTCCGTCAGCCCTACTCCGAAAATGCGAACATCTGCAGATAGCTCGCAGGCAGAAAGAGCTAGCCTGGAAAGCTGTTGCTCAGCCTCATCTGCCCATGGCACTGCTCGCACAGAGGCACAGAGACTGGGGCTGCTTGCTTGTCTTGCCCCCTCAAACTTCAAACGTAGCTTAGGTGGTCCGTGCCGGGCGCCTCCGGCAGCCCTGCTCCGAAAATACGAACGTCTGCAGATAACTCGCAGGCAGAAAGAGCTAGCCTGGAAAGCTGTTGCTCAGCCTCATCTGCCCATGGCACTGCTCGCACAGAGGCACAGAGACTGGGGCTGCTTGCTTGTCTTGCCCCCTCAAACTTCAAACGTAGCTTAGGTGGTCCGTGCCGGGCGCTTCATGCAGCCCTGCTCCGAAAATGCGAACGTCTGCAAATAGATCGCAGCCAGAAAGAGCTAGCCTGGAAAGCTGTTGCTCAGCCTCATCTGCCCATGGCACTGCTTGCACAGAGGCACAGAGACTGGGGCTGCTTGCTTGTCTTGCCCCCTCAAACTTCAAACGTAGCTTAGGTGGTCCGTGCCGGGCGCCTCCGGCAGCCGTGCTGCGAAAATACGAACGTCTGCAGATAACTCGCAGGCAGAAAGAGCTAGCCTGGAAAGCTGTTGCTCAGCCTCATCTGCCCATGGCACTGCTCGCACAGAGGCACAGAGACTGGGGCTGCTTGCTTGTCTTGCCCCCTCAAACTTCAAACGTAGCTTAGGTGGTCCGTGTCGGGCGCTTCATGCGGCCCTGCTCCGAAAATGCGAACGTCTGCAAATAGATCGCAGCCAGAAAGAGCTAGCCTGGAAAGCTGTTGCTCAGCCTCATCTGCCCATGGCACTGCTTGCACAGAGGCACAGAGACTGGGGCTGCTTGCTTGTCTTGCCCCCTGAAACTTCAAACGTAGCTTAGGTGGTCCGTGCCGGGCGCCTCCGTCAGCCCTGCTCTGAAAATGCGAAAGTCTGCCGATAGCTCGCAGCCAGAAAGAGCTAGCATGGAAAGCTGTTGCTCAGCCTCATCTGCCCATGGCACTGCTCGCACAGAGGCACAGAGACTGGGGCTGCTTGCTTGTCTTGTCTCCTCAAACTTCAAAGGTAGCTTACGGGGTCCTTGCCGGGCTCTTCCGGCACCCCTGCTCCAAAAATGCGAACATCTGCAGATAGCTCGCAGGCAGAAAGAGCTAGCCTGGAAAGCTGTTGCTCAGCCTCATCTGCCCATGGCACTGCTTGCACAGAGGCACAGAGACTGGGGCTGCTTGCTTGTCTTGCCCCCTCAAACTTCAAACGTAGATTTCGGGGTCCTTGCCGGGCGCTTCCGGCAGCCCTGCTCCGAAAATGCGAACGTCTGCAAATAGCTCGCAGCCAGAAAGAGCTAGCCTGGAAAGCTCTTGCTCAGCCTCATCTGCCCATGGCACTGCTTGCACAGAGGCACAGAGACTGGGGCTGCTTGCTTGTCTTGCCCCATCAAGCTTCAAGTGTAGCTTAGGTGGTCTGTGCTGGGCGCGTCCGTCAGCCCTGCTCTGAAAATGCGAACGTCTGCAGATAGCTCGCAGGCAGAAAGAGCTAGCCTGGAAAGCTCTTGCTCAGCCTCATCTGCCCATGGCACAGCTCTCACAGAGGCACAGAGACTGGGGCTGCTTGCTTGTCTTGTCTCCTCAAACTTCAAACGTAGCTTAGGTGGTCCGTGCCGGGCACCTCCGGCAGCCCTGCTCCGAAAATGCAAACGTCTGCAGATAGCTCGCAGGCAGAAAGAGCTAGCCTGGAAAGCTGTTGCTCAGCCTCATCTGCCCATGGCACTGCTCGCACAGAGGCACAGAGACTGGGGCTGCTTGCTTGTCTTGCCCCCTCAAACTTCAAACGTAGCTTAGGTGGTCCGTGCCGGGCGCCTCCGTCAGCCCTACTCCGAAAATGCGAACATCTGCAGATAGCTCGCAGGCAGAAAGAGCTAGCCTGGAAAGCTGTTGCTCAGCCTCATCTGCCCATGGCATTGCTCGCACAGAGGCACAGAGACTGGGGCTGCTTGCTTGTCTTGCCCCCTCAAACTTCAAACGTAGCTTAGGTGGTCCGTGCCGGGCGCCTCCGGCAGCCCTGCTCCGAAAATACGAACGTCTGCAGATAACTCGCAGGCAGAAATATCTAGCCTGGAAAGCTGTTGCTCAGCCTCATCTGCCCATGGCACTGCTCGCACAGAGGCACAGAGACTGGGGCTGCTTGCTTGTCTTGCCCCCTCAAACTTCAAACGTAGCTTAGGTGGTCCGTGCCGGGCGCTTCATGCAGCCCTGCTCCGAAAATGCGAACGTCTGCAAATAGATCGCAGCCAGAAAGAGCTAGCCTGGAAAGCTGTTGCTCAGCCTCATCTGCCCATGGCACTGCTTGCACAGAGGCACAGAGACTGGGGCTGCTTGCTTGTCTTGCCCCCTCAAACTTCAAACGTAGCTTAGGTGGTCCGTGCCGGGCGCCTCCGGCAGCCGTGCTGCGAAAATACGAACGTCTGCAGATAACTCGCAGGCAGAAAGAGCTAGCCTGGAAAGCTGTTGCTCAGCCTCATCTGCCCATGGCACTGCTCGCACAGAGGCACAGAGACTGGGGCTGCTTGCTTGTCTTGCCCCCTCAAACTTCAAACGTAGCTTAGGTGGTCCGTGCCGGGCGCTTCATGCGGCCCTGCTCCGAAAATGCGAACGTCTGCAAATAGATCGCAGCCAGAAAGAGCTAGCCTGGAAAGCTGTTGCTCAGCCTCATCTGCCCATGGCACTGCTTGCACAGAGGCACAGAGACTGGGGCTGCTTGCTTGTCTTGCCCCCTCAAACTTCAAACGTAGCTTAGGTGGTCCGTGCCGGGCGCCTCCGTCAGCCCTGCTCCGAAAATGCGAAAGTCTGCCGATAGCTCGCAGGCAGAAAGAGCTAGCCTGGAAAGCTGTTGCTCAGCCTCATCTGCCCATGGCACTGCTCGCACAGAGGCACAGAGACTGGGGCTGCTTGCTTGTCTTGCCCTCTCAAACTTCAAACGTACCTTACGTGGTCCGTGCTGGGCGCTTCCGGCAGCCCTGCTCTGAAAATGCGAACGTCTGCAGATAACTCGCAGGCAGAAAGAGCTAGCCTGGAAAGCTGTTGCTCAGCCTCATCTGCCCATGGCACTGCTTGCACAGAGGCACAGAGACTGGGGCTGCTTGCTTGTCTTGCCCCCTCAAACTTCAAACGTAGATTTCGGGGTCCTTGCCGGGCGCTTCCGGCAGCCCTGCTCCGAAAATGCGAACGTCTGCAAATAGCTCGCAGCCAGAAAGAGCTAGCCTGGAAAGCTCTTGCTCAGCCTCATCTGCCCATGGCACTGCTTGCACAGAGGCACAGAGACTGGGGCTGCTTGCTTGTCTTGCCCCATCAAGCTTCAAATGTAGCTTAGGTGGTCTGTGCTGGGCGCGTCCGTCAGCCCTGCTCTGAAAATGCGAACGTCTGCAGATAGCTCGCAGGCAGAAAGAGCTAGCCTGGAAAGCTCTTGCTCAGCCTCATCTGCCCATGGCACAGCTCTCACAGAGGCACAGAGACTGGGGCTGCTTGCTTGTCTTGTCTCCTCAAACTTCAAACGTAGCTTAGGTGGTCCGTGCCGGGCACCTCCGGCAGCCCTGCTCCGAAAATGCAAACGTCTGCAGATAACTCGCAGGCAGAAATATCTAGCCTGGAAAGCTGTTGCTCAGCCTCATCTGCCCATGGCACTGCTCGCACAGAGGCACAGAGACTGGGGCTGCTTGCTTGTCTTGCGCCCTCAAACTTCAAACGTAGCTTAGGTGGTCCGTGCCGGGCGCTTCATGCAGCCCTGCTCCGAAAATGCGAACGTCTGCAAATAGATCGCAGCCAGAAAGAGCTAGCCTGGAAAGCTGTTGCTCAGCCTCATCTGCCCATGGCATTGCTCGCACAGAGGCACAGAGACTGGGGCTGCTTGCTTGTCTTGCCCCCTCAAACTTCAAACGTAGCTTAGGTGGTCCGTGCCGGGCGCCTCCGGCAGCCGTGCTGCGAAAATACGAACGTCTGCAGATAACTCGCAGGCAGAAAGAGCTAGCCTGGAAAGCTGTTGCTCAGCCTCATCTGCCCATGGCACTGCTCGCACAGAGGCACAGAGACTGGGGCTGCTTGCTTGTCTTGCCCCCTCAAACTTCAAACGTAGCTTAGGTGGTCCGTGCCGGGCGCTTCATGCGGCCCTGCTCCGAAAATGCGAACGTCTGCAAATAGATCGCAGCCAGAAAGAGCTAGCCTGGAAAGCTGTTGCTCAGCCTCATCTGCCCATGGCACTGCTTGCACAGAGGCACAGAGACTGGGGCTGCTTGCTTGTCTTGCCCCCTCAAACTTCAAACGTAGCTTAGGTGGTCCGTGCCGGGCGCCTCCGTCAGCCCTGCTCCGAAAATGCGAAAGTCTGCCGATAGCTCGCAGGCAGAAAGAGCTAGCCTGGAAAGCTGTTGCTCAGCCTCATCTGCCCATGGCACTGCTCGCACAGAGGCACAGAGACTGGGGCTGCTTGCTTGTCTTGCCCCCTCAAACTTCAAACGTAGATTTCGGGGTCCTTGCCGGGCGCTTCCGGCAGCCCTGCTCCGAAAATGCGAACGTCTGAAAATAGCTCGCAGCCAGAAAGAGCTAGCCTGGAAAGCTCTTGCTCAGCCTCATCTGCCCATGGCACTGCTTGCACAGAGGCACAGAGACTGGGGCTGCTTGCTTGTCTTGCCCCATCAAGCTTCAAATGTAGCTTAGGTGGTCTGTGCTGGGCGCGTCCGTCAGCCCTGCTCTGAAAATGCGAACGTCTGCAGATAACTCGCAGGCAGAAAGAGCTAGCCTGGAAAGCTGTTGCTCAGCCTCATCTGCCCATGGCACTGCTTGCACAGAGGCACAGAGACTGGGGCTGCTTGCTTGTCTTGCCCCCTCAAACTTCAAACGTAGATTTCGGGGTCCTTGCCGGGCGCTTCCGGCAGCCCTGCTCCGAAAATGCGAACGTCTGCAAATAGCTCGCAGCCAGAAAGAGCTAGCCTGGAAAGCTCTTGCTCAGCCTCATCTGCCCATGGCACTGCTTGCACAGAGGCACAGAGACTGGGGCTGCTTGCTTGTCTTGCCCCATCAAGCTTCAAATGTAGCTTAGGTGGTCTGTGCTGGGCGCGTCCGTCAGCCCTGCTCTGAAAATGCGAACGTCTGCAGATAGCTCGCAGGCAGAAAGAGCTAGCCTGGAAAGCTCTTGCTCAGCCTCATCTGCCCATGGCACAGCTCTCACAGAGGCACAGAGACTGGGGCTGCTTGCTTGTCTTGTCTCCTCAAACTTCAAACGTAGCTTAGGTGGTCCGTGCCGGGCACCTCCGGCAGCCCTGCTCCGAAAATGCAAACGTCTGCAGATAACTCGCAGGCAGAAATATCTAGCCTGGAAAGCTGTTGCTCAGCCTCATCTGCCCATGGCACTGCTCGCACAGAGGCACAGAGACTGGGGCTGCTTGCTTGTCTTGCGCCCTCAAACTTCAAACGTAGCTTAGGTGGTCCGTGCCGGGCGCTTCATGCAGCCCTGCTCCGAAAATGCGAACGTCTGCCGATAGCTCGCAGGCAGAAAGAGCTAGCCTGGAAAGCTGTTGCTCAGCCTCATCTGCCCATGGCACTGCTCGCACAGAGGCACAGAGACTGGGGCTGCTTGCTTGTCTTGCCCCCTCAAACTTCAAACGTAGATTTCGGGGTCCTTGCCGGGCGCTTCCGGCAGCCCTGCTCCGAAAATGCGAACGTCTGAAAATAGCTCGCAGCCAGAAAGAGCTAGCCTGGAAAGCTCTTGCTCAGCCTCATCTGCCCATGGCACTGCTTGCACAGAGGCACAGAGACTGGGGCTGCTTGCTTGTCTTGCCCCATCAAGCTTCAAATGTAGCTTAGGTGGTCTGTGCTGGGCGCGTCCGTCAGCCCTGCTCTGAAAATGCGAACGTCTGCAGATAACTCGCAGGCAGAAAGAGCTAGCCTGGAAAGCTGTTGCTCAGCCTCATCTGCCCATGGCACTGCTTGCACAGAGGCACAGAGACTGGGGCTGCTTGCTTGTCTTGCCCCCTCAAACTTCAAACGTAGATTTCGGGGTCCTTGCCGGGCGCTTCCGGCAGCCCTGCTCCGAAAATGCGAACGTCTGCAAATAGCTCGCAGCCAGAAAGAGCTAGCCTGGAAAGCTCTTGCTCAGCCTCATCTGCCCATGGCACTGCTTGCACAGAGGCACAGAGACTGGGGCTGCTTGCTTGTCTTGCCCCATCAAGCTTCAAATGTAGCTTAGGTGGTCTGTGCTGGGCGCGTCCGTCAGCCCTGCTCTGAAAATGCGAACGTCTGCAGATAGCTCGCAGGCAGAAAGAGCTAGCCTGGAAAGCTCTTGCTCAGCCTCATCTGCCCATGGCACAGCTCTCACAGAGGCACAGAGACTGGGGCTGCTTGCTTGTCTTGTCTCCTCAAACTTCAAACGTAGCTTAGGTGGTCCGTGCCGGGCACCTCCGGCAGCCCTGCTCCGAAAATGCAAACGTCTGCAGATAACTCGCAGGCAGAAATATCTAGCCTGGAAAGCTGTTGCTCAGCCTCATCTGCCCATGGCACTGCTCGCACAGAGGCACAGAGACTGGGGCTGCTTGCTTGTCTTGCGCCCTCAAACTTCAAACGTAGCTTAGGTGGTCCGTGCCGGGCGCTTCATGCAGCCCTGCTCCGAAAATGCGAACGTCTGCAAATAGATCGCAGCCAGAAAGAGCTAGCCTGGAAAGCTGTTGCTCAGCCTCATCTGCCCATGGCATTGCTCGCACAGAGGCACAGAGACTGGGGCTGCTTGCTTGTCTTGCCCCCTCAAACTTCAAACGTAGCTTAGGTGGTCCGTGCCGGGCGCCTCCGGCAGCCGTGCTGCGAAAATACGAACGTCTGCAGATAACTCGCAGGCAGAAAGAGCTAGCCTGGAAAGCTGTTGCTCAGCCTCATCTGCCCATGGCACTGCTCGCACAGAGGCACAGAGACTGGGGCTGCTTGCTTGTCTTGCCCCCTCAAACTTCAAACGTAGCTTAGGTGGTCCGTGCCGGGCGCTTCATGCGGCCCTGCTCCGAAAATGCGAACGTCTGCAAATAGATCGCAGCCAGAAAGAGCTAGCCTGGAAAGCTGTTGCTCAGCCTCATCTGCCCATGGCACTGCTTGCACAGAGGCACAGAGACTGGGGCTGCTTGCTTGTCTTGCCCCCTCAAACTTCAAACGTAGCTTAGGTGGTCCGTGCCGGGCGCCTCCGTCAGCCCTGCTCCGAAAATGCGAAAGTCTGCCGATAGCTCGCAGGCAGAAAGAGCTAGCCTGGAAAGCTGTTGCTCAGCCTCATCTGCCCATGGCACTGCTCGCACAGAGGCACAGAGACTGGGGCTGCTTGCTTGTCTTGCCCCCTCAAACTTCAAACGTAGATTTCGGGGTCCTTGCCGGGCGCTTCCGGCAGCCCTGCTCCGAAAATGCGAACGTCTGAAAATAGCTCGCAGCCAGAAAGAGCTAGCCTGGAAAGCTCTTGCTCAGCCTCATCTGCCCATGGCACTGCTTGCACAGAGGCACAGAGACTGGGGCTGCTTGCTTGTCTTGCCCCATCAAGCTTCAAATGTAGCTTAGGTGGTCTGTGCTGGGCGCGTCCGTCAGCCCTGCTCTGAAAATGCGAACGTCTGCAGATAGCTCGCAGGCAGAAAGAGCTAGCCTGGAAAGCTCTTGCTCAGCCTCATCTGCCCATGGCACAGCTCTCACAGAGGCACAGAGACTGGGGCTGCTTGCTTGTCTTGTCTCCTCAAACTTCAAACGTAGCTTAGGTGGTCCGTGCCGGGCACCTCCGGCAGCCCTGCTCCGAAAATGCAAACGTCTGCAGATACCTCGCAGGCAGAAAGAGCTAGCCTGGAAAGCTGTTGCTCAGCCTCATCTGCCCATGGCACTGCTCGCACAGAGGCACAGAGACTGGGGCTGCTTGCTTGTCTTGCCCCCTCAAACTTCAAACGTAGCTTAGGTGGTCCGTGCCGGGTGCTTGCGGCAGCCCTGCTTCGAAAATGCGAACATCTGCAGATAGCTCGCAGGCAGAAAGAGCTAGCCTGGAAAGCTGTTGCTCAGCCTCATCTGCCCATGGCACTGCTTGCACAGAGGCACAGAGACTGGGGCTGCTTGCTTGTCTTGCCCCCTCAAACTTCAAACGTATCTTAGGTGGTCTGTGCCGGGCGCCTCCGTCAGCCCTGCTCTGAAAATGCGAACGTCTGCAGATAGCTCGCAGGCAGAAAGAGCTAGCCTGGAAAGCTGTTGCTCAGCCTCATCTGCCCATGGCACTGCTCGCACAGAGGCACAGAGACTGGGGCTGCTTGCTTGTCTTGTCCCGTCAAACTTCAAACGTAGCTTAGGTGGTCTGTGCAGGGCGCCTCCGGCAGCCCTGCTCCGAAAATGCGAACATCTGCAGATAGCTCGCAGGCAGAAAGAGCTAGCCTGGAAAGCTGTTGCTCAGCCTCATCTGCCCATGGCACTGCTCGCACAGAGGCACAGAGACTGGGGCTGCTTGCTTGTCTTGCCCCCTCAAACTTCAAACGTAGCTTAGGTGGTCCGTGCCGGGTGCTTGCGGCAGCCCTGCTCCGAAAATGCGAACATCTGCAGATAGCTCGCAGGCAGAAAGAGCTAGCCTGGAAAGCTGTTGCTCAGCCTCATCTGCCCATGGCACTGCTTGCACAGAGGCACAGAGACTGGGGCTGCTTGCTTGTCTTGCCCCCTCAAACTTCAAACGTATCTTAGGCGGTCTGTGCCGGGCGCCTCTGGCAGCCCTGCTCCGAAAATGCGAACGTCTGCAGATACCTCGCAGGCAGAAAGAGCTAGCCTGGAAAGCTGTTGCTCAGCCTCATCTGCCCATGGCACTGCTTGCACAGAGGCACAGAGACTGGGGCTGCTTGCTTGTCTTGCCCCCTCAAACTTCAAACGTAGCTTAGGTGGTCCGTGCCGGGCGCCTCCGTCAGCCCTACTCCGAAAATGCGAACATCTGCAGATAGCTCGCAGGCAGAAAGAGCTAGCCTGGAAAGCTGTTGCTCAGCCTCATCTGCCCATGGCACTGCTCGCACAGAGGCACAGAGACTGGGGCTGCTTGCTTGTCTTGCCCCCTCAAACTTCAAACGTAGCTTAGGTGGTCCGTGCCGGGCGCCTCCGGCAGCCCTGCTCCGAAAATACGAACGTCTGCAGATAACTCGCAGGCAGAAATATCTAGCCTGGAAAGGTGTTGCTCAGCCTCATCTGCCCATGGCACTGCTCGCACAGAGGCACAGAGACTGGGGCTGCTTGCTTGTCTTGCCCCCTCAAACTTCAAACGTAGCTTAGGTGGTCCGTGCCGGGCGCTTCATGCAGCCCTGCTCCGAAAATGCGAACGTCTGCAAATAGATCGCAGCCAGAAAGAGCTAGCCTGGAAAGCTGTTGCTCAGCCTCATCTGCCCATGGCACTGCTTGCACAGAGGCACAGAGACTGGGGCTGCTTGCTTGTCTTGCCCCCTCAAACTTCAAACGTAGCTTAGGTGGTCCGTGCCGGGCGCCTCCGGCAGCCGTGCTGCGAAAATACGAACGTCTGCAGATAACTCGCAGGCAGAAAGAGCTAGCCTGGAAAGCTGTTGCTCAGCCTCATCTGCCCATGGCACTGCTCGCACAGAGGCACAGAGACTGGGGCTGCTTGCTTGTCTTGCCCCCTCAAACTTCAAACGTACCTTAGGTGGTCCGTGCCGGGCGCTTCATGCAGCCCTGCTCCGAAAATGCGAACGTCTGCAAATAGATCGCAGCCAGAAAGAGCTAGCCTGGAAAGCTGTTGCTCAGCCTCATCTGCCCATGGCACTGCTTGCACAGAGGCACAGAGACTGGGGCTGCTTGCTTGTCTTGCCCCCTCAAACTTCAAACGTAGCTTAGGTGGTCCGTGCCGGGCGCCTCCGTCAGCCCTGCTCTGAAAATGCGAAAGTCTGCCGATAGCTCGCAGGCAGAAAGAGCTAGCATGGAAAGCTGTTGCTCAGCCTCATCTGCCCATGGCACTGCTCGCACAGAGGCACAGAGACTGGGGCTGCTTGCTTGTCTTGTCTCCTCAAACTTCAAAGGTAGCTTACGGGGTCCTTGCCGGGCTCTTCCGGCACCCCTGCTCCAAAAATGCGAACATCTGCAGATAGCTCGCAGGCAGAAAGAGCTAGCCTGGAAAGCTGTTGCTCAGCCTCATCTGCCCATGGCACTGCTTGCACAGAGGCACAGAGACTGGGGCTGCTTGCTTGTCTTGCCCCCTCAAACTTCAAACGTAGATTTCGGGGTCCTTGCCGGGCGCTTCCGGCAGCCCTGCTCCGAAAATGCGAACGTCTGCAAATAGCTCGCAGCCAGAAAGAGCTAGCCTGGAAAGCTCTTGCTCAGCCTCATCTGCCCATGGCACTGCTTGCACAGAGGCACAGAGACTGGGGCTGCTTGCTTGTCTTGCCCCATCAAGCTTCAAATGTAGCTTAGGTGGTCTGTGCTGGGCGCGTCCGTCAGCCCTGCTCTGAAAATGCGAACGTCTGCAGATAGCTCGCAGGCAGAAAGAGCAAGCCTGGAAAGCTCTTGCTCAGCCTCATCTGCCCATGGCACAGCTCTCACAGAGGCACAGAGACTGGGGCTGCTTGCTTGTCTTGTCTCCTCAAACTTCAAACGTAGCTTAGGTGGTCCGTGCCGGGCACCTCCGGCAGCCCTGCTCCGAACATGCAAACGTCTGCAGATAGCTCGCAGGCAGAAAGAGCTAGCCTGGAAAGCTGTTGCTCAGCCTCATCTGCCCATGGCACTGCTCGCACAGAGGCACAGAGACTGGGGCTGCTTGCTTGTCTTGCCCCCTCAAACTTCAAACGTAGCTTAGGTGGTCCGTGCCGGGCGCCTCCGGCAGCCGTGCTGCGAAAATACGAACGTCTGCAGATAACTCGCAGGCAGAAAGAGCTAGCCTGGAAAGCTGTTGCTCAGCCTCATCTGCCCATGGCACTGCTCGCACAGAGGCACAGAGACTGGGGCTGCTTGCTTGTCTTGCCCCCTCAAACTTCAAACGTAGCTTAGGTGGTCCGTGCCGGGCGCTTCATGCAGCCCTGCTCCGAAAATGCGAACGTCTGCAAATAGATCGCAGCCAGAAAGAGCTAGCCTGGAAAGCTGTTGCTCAGCCTCATCTGCCCATGGCACTGCTTGCACAGAGGCACAGAGACTGGGGCTGCTTGCTTGTCTTGCCCCCTCAAACTTCAAACGTAGATTTCGGGGTCCTTGCCGGGCGCTTCCGGCAGCCCTGCTCCGAAAATGCGAACGTCTGAAAATAGCTCGCAGGCAGAAAGAGCTAGCCTGGAAAGCTCTTGCTCAGCCTCATCTGCCCATGGCACTGCTTGCACAGAGGCACAGAGACTGGGGCTGCTTGCTTGTCTTGCCCCATCAAGCTTCAAATGTAGCTTAGGTGGTCTGTGCTGGGCGCGTCCGTCAGCCCTGCTCTGAAAATGCGAACGTCTGCAGATAGCTCGCAGGCAGAAAGAGCTAGCCTGGAAAGCTCTTGCTCAGCCTCATCTGCCCATGGCACAGCTCTCACAGAGGCACAGAGACTGGGGCTGCTTGCTTGTCTTGTCTCCTCAAACTTCAAATGTAGCTTAGGTAGTCCGTGCCGGGCACCTCCGGCAGCCCTGCTCCGAAAATGCGAACGTCTGCAGATACCTCGCAGGCAGAAAGAGCTAGCCTGGAAAGCTGTTGCTCAGCCTCATCTGCCCATGGCACTGCTCGCACAGAGACACAGAGACTGGGGCTGCTTGCTTCTCTTGCCCACTCAAAGTTCAAACGTACCTTAGGTGGTCCGTGTCGGGTGCTTGCGGCAGCTCTGCTCCGAAAATGCGAACGTCTGCAGATAGCTCGCAGGCAGAAAGAGCTAGCCTGGAAAGCTGTTGCTCAGCCTCATCTGCCCATGGCACTGCTCGCACAGAGGCACAGAGACTGGGGCTGCTTGCTTGTCTTGTCCCCTCAAACTTCAAACGTAGCTTAGGTGGTCTGTGCAGGGCACCTCCGGCAGCCCTGCTCCGAAAATGCGAACATCTGCAGATAGCTCGCAGGCAGAAAGAGCTATCCTGGAAAGCTGTTGCTCAGCCTCATCTGCCCATGGCACTGCTCGCACAGAGGCACAGAGACTGGGGCTGCTTGCTTGTCTTGCCCCCTCAAACTTCAAACGTAGCTTAGGTGGTCCGTGCCGGGTGCTTGCGGCAGCCCTGCTCCGAAAATGCGAACGTCTGCAGATAGCTCGCAGGCAGAAAGAGCTAGCCTGGAAAGCTGTTGCTCAGCCTCATCTGCCCATGGCACTGCTTGCACAGAGGCACAGAGACTGGGGCTGCTTGCTTGTCTTGCCCCCTCAAACTTCAAACGTATCTTAGGTGGTCTGTGCCGGGCGCCTCTGGCAGCCCTGCTCCGAAAATGCGAACGTCTGCAGATACCTCGCAGGCAGAAAGAGCTAGCCTGGAAAGCTGTTGCTCAGCCTCATCTGCCCATGGCACTGCTCGCACAGAGGCACAGAGACTGGGGCTGCTTGCTTGTCTTGTCCCCTCAAAGTTCAAACGTACCTTAGGTGGTCCGTGCCGGGCGCCTCCGTCAGCCCTACTCCGAAAATGCGAACATCTGCAGATAGCTCGCAGGCAGAAAGAGCTAGCCTGGAAAGCTGTAGCTCAGCCTCATCTGCCCATGGCACTGCTCGCACAGAGGCACAGAGACTGGGGCTGCTTGCTTGTCTTGCCCCCTCAAACTTCAAACGTAGCTTAGGTGGTCCGTGCCGGGCGCTTCATGCAGCCCTGCTCCGAAAATGCGAACGTCTGCAAATAGATCGCAGGCAGAAATATCTAGCCTGGAAAGCTGTTGCTCAGCCTCATCTGGCCATGGCACTGCTTGCACAGAGGCACAGAGACTGGGGCTGCTTGCTTGTCTTGCCCCCTCAAACTTCAAACGTATCTTAGGTGGTCTGTGCCGGGCGCCTCTGGCAGCCCTGCTCCGAAAATGCGAACGTCTGCAGATACCTCGCAGGCAGAAAGAGCTAGCCTGGAAAGCTGTTGCTCAGCCTCATCTGCCCATGGCACTGCTCGCACAGAGGCACAGAGACTGGGGCTGCTTGCTTGTCTTGTCCCCTCAAAGTTCAAACGTACCTTAGGTGGTCCGTGCCGGGCGCCTCCGTCAGCCCTACTCCGAAAATGCGAACATCTGCAGATAGCTCGCAGGCAGAAAGAGCTAGCCTGGAAAGCTGTTGCTCAGCCTCATCTGCCCATGGCACTGCTCGCACAGAGGCACAGAGACTGGGGCTGCTTGCTTGTCTTGCCCCCTCAAACTTCAAACGTAGCTTAGGTGGTCCTTGCCGGGCTCTTCCGGCACCCCTGCTCCAAAAATGCGAACATCTGCAGATAGCTCGCAGGCAGAAAGAGCTAGCCTGGAAAGCTGTTGCTCAGCCTCATCTGCCCATGGCACTGCTCGCACAGAGGCACAGAGACTGGGGCTGCTTGCTTGTCTTGCCCTCTCAAACTTCAAACGTACCTTACGTGGTCCGTGCTGGGCGCTTCCGGCAGCCCTGCTCTGAAAATGCGAACGTCTGCAGATAACTCGCAGGCAGAAAGAGCTAGCCTGGAAAGCTGTTGCTCAGCCTCATCTGCCCATGGCACTGCTTGCACAGAGGCACAGAGACTGGGGCTGCTTGCTTGTCTTGCCCCCTCAAACTTCAAACGCAGATTTCGGGGTCCTTGCCGGGCGCTTCCGGCAGCCCTGCTCCGAAAATGCGAACGTCTGTAGATAGCTCGCAGGCAGAAAGAGCTAGCCTGGAAAGCTCTTGCTCAGCCTCATCTGCCCATGGCACTGCTTGCACAGAGGCACAGAGACTGGGGCTGCTTGCTTGTCTTGCCCCATCAAGCTTCAAATGTAGCTTAGGTGGTCTGTGCTGGGCGCGTCCGTCAGCCCTGCTCTGAAAATGCGAACGTCTGCAGATAGCTCACAGGCAGAAAGAGCTAGCCTGGAAAGCTCTTGCTCAGCCTCATCTGCCCATGGCACAGCTCTCACAGAGGCACAGAGACTGGGGCTGCTTGCTTGTCTTCTCTCCTCAAACTTCAAACGTAGCTTAGGTGGTCCGTGCCGGGCACCTCCGGCAGCCCTGCTCCGAAAATGCAAACGTCTGCAGATACCTCGCAGGCAGAAAGAGCTATCCTGGAAAGCTGTTGCTCAGCCTCATCTGCCCATGGCACTGCTCGCACAGAGGCACAGAGACTGGGGCTGCTTGCTTGTCTTGCCCCCTCAAACTTCAAACATAGATTTGGTTGTCCGTGCAGGGATTCTCCGGCAGCCCTGCTCTGAAAATTCGAGTGTCTTCAGACAGCTCGCAGGCAGAAAGAGCTAGCCTGGAAAGCTGTTGCTCAGCCTCATCTGCCCATGGCACTGCTCGCACAGAGGCACAGAGACTGGGGCTGCTTGCTTGTCTTGCCCCCTCAAAGTTCAAACGTACATTACGTGGTCCGTGTCGGGTGCTTGCGGCAGTTCTGCTCCGAAAATGAGAACGTCTGCAGATAGCTCGCAGGCAGAAAGAGCTAGCCTGGAAAGCTGTTGCTCAGCCTCATCTGCCCATGGCACTGCTCGCACAGAGGCACAGAGACTGGGGCTGCTTGCTTGTCTTGTCCCCTCAAAGTTCAAACGTACCTTAGGTGGTCCGTGCCGGGCGCCTCCGTCAGCCCTACTCCGAAAATGCGAACATCTGCAGATAGATCGCAGGCAGAAAGAGCTAGCCTGGAAAGCTGTTGCTCAGCCTCATCTGCCCATGGCACTGCTCGCACAGAGGCACAGAGACTGGGGCTGCTTGCTTGTCTTGCCCCCTCAAACTTCAAACGTAGCTTAGGTGGTCCTTGCCGGGCTCTTCCGGCACCCCTGCTCCAAAAATGCGAACATCTGCAGATAGCTCGCAGGCAGAAAGAGCTAGCCTGGAAAGCTGTTGCTCAGCCTCATCTGCCCATGGCACTGCTCGCACAGAGGCACAGAGACTGGGGCTGCTTGCTTGTCTTGCCCTCTCAAACTTCAAACGTACCTTACGTGGTCCGTGCTGGGCGCTTCCGGCAGCCCTGCTCCGAAAATGCGAACGTCTGCAGATAACTCGCAGGCAGAAAGAGCTAGCCTGGAAAGCTGTTGCTCAGCCTCATCTGCCCATGGCACTGCTTGCACAGAGGCACAGAGACTGGGGCTGCTTGCTTGTCTTGCCCCCTCAAACTTCAAACGCAGATTTCGGGGTCCTTGCCGGGCGCTTCCGGCAGCCCTGCTCCAAAAATGCGAACGTCTGAAAATAGCTCGCAGCCAGAAAGAGCTAGCCTGGAAAGCTCTTGCTCAGCCTCATCTGCCCATGGCACTGCTTGCACAGAGGCACAGAGACTGGGGCTGCTTGCTTGTCTTGCCCCATCAAGCTTCAAATGTAGCTTAGGTGGTCTGTGCCGGGCGCGTCCGTCAGCCCTGCTCTGAAAATGCGAACGTCTGCAGATAGCTCACAGGCAGAAAGAGCTAGCCTGGAAAGCTCTTGCTCAGCCTCATCTGCCCATGGCACAGCTCTCACAGAGGCACAGAGACTGGGGCTGCTTGCTTGTCTTCTCTCCTCAAACTTCAAACGTAGCTTAGGTGGTCCGTGCCGGGCACCTCCGGCAGCCCTGCTCCGAAAATGCAAACGTCTGCAGATACCTCGCAGGCAGAAAGAGCTATCCTGGAAAGCTGTTGCTCAGCCTCATCTACCCATGGCACTGCTCGCACAGAGGCACAGAGACTGGGGCTGCTTGCTTGTCTTGCCCCCTCAAACTTCAAACATAGATTTGGTTGTCCGTGCAGGGATTCTCCGGCAGCCCTGCTCTGAAAATTCGAGTGTCTTCAGACAGCTCGCAGGCAGAAAGAGCTAGCCTGGAAAGCTGTTGCTCAGCCTCATCTGCCCATGGCACTGCTCGCACAGAGGCACAGAGACTGGGGCTGCTTGCTTGTCTTGCCCCCTCAAAGTTCAAACGTACCTTAGGTGGTCCGTGTCGGGTGCTTGCGGCAGTTCTGCTCCGAAAATGCGAACGTCTGCAGATAGCTCGCAGGCAGAAAGAGCTAGCCTGGAAAGCTGTTGCTCAGCCTCATCTGCCCATGGCACTGCTTGCACAGAGGCACAGAGACTGGGGCTGCTTGCTTGTCTTGCCCCCTCAAACTTCAAACGTATCTTAGGTGGTCTGTGCCGGGCGCCTCTGGCAGCCCTGCTCCGAAAATGCGAACGTCTGCAGATACCTCGCAGGCAGAAAGAGCTAGCCTGGAAAGCTGTTGCTCAGCCTCATCTGCCCATGGCACTGCTCGCACAGAGGCACAGAGACTGGGGCTGCTTGCTTGTCTTGCCCCCTCAAACTTCAAACATAGATTTGGTTGTCCGTGCAGGGATTTTCCGGCAGCCCTGCTCTGAAAATTCGAGTGTCTTCAGACAGCTCGCAGGCAGAAAGAGCTAGCCTGGAAAGCTGTTGCTCAGCCTCATCTGCCCATGGCACTGCTCGCACAGAGGCACAGAGACTGGGGCTGCTTGCTTGTCTTGCCCCCTCAAAGTTCAAACGTACCTTAGGTGGTCCGTGTCGGGTGCTTGCGGCAGTTCTGCTCCGAAAATGCGAACGTCTGCAGATAGCTCGCAGGCAGAAAGAGCTAGCCTGGAAAGCTGTTGCTCAGCCTCATCTGCCCATGGCACTGCTCGCACAGAGGCACAGAGACTGGGGCTGCTTGCTTGTCTTGTCTCCTCAAACTTCAAACGTAGCTTACGGGGTCCTTGCCGGGCTCTTCCGGCAGCCCTGCTCCAAAAATGCGAACATCTGCAGATAGCTCGCAGGCAGAAAGAGCTAGCCTGGAAAGCTGTTGCTCAGCCTCATCTGCCCATGGCACTGCTCGCACAGAGGCACAGAGACTGGGCCTGCTTGCTTGTCTTGCCCTCTCAAACTTCAAACGTACCTTACGTGGTCCGTGCTGGGCGCTTCCGGCAGCCCTGCTCTGAAAATGCGAACGTCTGCAGATAACTCGCAGGCAGAAAGAGCTAGCCTGGAAAGCTCTTGCTCAGCCTCATCTGCCCATGGCACTGCTTGCACAGAGGCACAGAGACTGGGGCTGCTTGCTTGTCTTGCCCCATCAAGCTTCAAATGTAGCTTAGGTGGTCTGTGCTGGGCGCGTCCGTCAGCCCTGCTCTGAAAATGCGAACGTCTGCAGATAGCTCGCAGGCAGAAAGAGCTAGCCTGGAAAGCTCTTGCTCAGCCTCATCTGCCCATGGCACAGCTCTCACAGAGGCACAGAGACTGGGGCTGCTTGCTTGTCTTGTCTCCTCAAACTTCAAACGTAGCTTAGGTGGTCCGTGCCGGGCGACTCCGGCAGCCCTGCTCCGAAAATGCAAACGTCTGCAGATACCTCGCAGGCAGAAAGAGCTAGCCTGGAAAGCTGTTGCTCAGCCTCATCTGCCCATGGCACTGCTCGCACAGAGGCACAGAGACTGGGGCTGCTTGCTTGTCTTGCCCCCTCAAACTTCAAACATAGATTTGGTTGTCCGTGCAGGGATTCTCCGGCAGCCCTGCTCTGAAAATTCGAGTGTCTTCAGACAGCTCGCAGGCAGAAAGAGCTAGCCTGGAAAGCTGTTGCTCAGCCTCATCTGCCCATGGCACTGCTCGCACAGAGGCACAGAGACTGGGGCTGCTTGCTTGTCTTGCCCCCTCAAAGTTCAAACGTAGCTTAGGTGGTCCGTGTCGGGTGCTTGCGGCAGTTCTGCTCCGAAAATGCGAACGTCTGCAGATAGCTCGCAGCCAGAAAGAGCTAGCCTGGAAAGCTGTTGCTCAGCCTCATCTGCCCATGGCACTGCTCGCACAGAGGCACAGAGACTGGGGCTGCTTGCTTGTCTTGTCTCCTCAAACTTCAAACGTAGCTTAGATAGTCCGTGCCGGGCGCTTGCGGCAGCCCTGCTCCGAAAATGCGAACGTCTGCAGATAGCTCGCAGGCAGAAAGAGCTAGCCTGGAAAGCTGTTGCTCAGCCTCATCTGCCCATGGCACTGCTTGCACAGAGGCACAGAGACTGGGGCTGCTTGCTTGTCTTGCCCCCTCAAACTTCAAACGTATCTTAGGTGGTCTGTGCCGGGCGCCTCTGGCAGCCCTGCTCCGAAAATGCGAACGTCTGCAGATACCTCGCAGGCAGAAAGAGCTAGCCTGGAAAGCTGTTGCTCAGCCTCATCTGCCCATGGCACTGCTCGCACAGAGGCACAGAGACTGGGGCTGCTTGCTTGTCTTGCCCCCTCAAACTTCAAACGTAGCTTAGGTGGTCCGTGCCGGGCGCTTCATGCAGCCCTGCTCCGAAAATGCGAACGTCTGCAAATAGATCGCAGGCAGAAAGAGCTAGCCTGGAAAGCTGTTGCTCAGCCTCATCTGCCCATTGCACTGCTTGCACAGAGGCACAGAGACTGGGGCTGCTTGCTTGTCTTGCCCCCTCAAACTTCAAACGTATCTTAGGTGGTCTGTGCCGGGCGCCTCTGGCAGCCCTGCTCCGAAAATGCGAACGTCTGCAGATACCTCGCAGGCAGAAAGAGCTAGCCTGGAAAGCTGTTGCTCAGCCTCATCTGCCCATGGCACTGCTCGCACAGAGGCACAGAGACTGGGGCTGCTTGCTTGTCTTGTCCCCTCAAAGTTCAAACGTACCTTAGGTGGTCCGTGCCGGGCGCCTCCGTCAGCCCTACTCCGAAAATGCGAACATCTGCAGATAGCTCGCAGGCAGAAAGAGCTAGCCTGGAAAGCTGTTGCTCAGCCTCATCTGCCCATGGCACTGCTCGCACAGAGGCACAGAGACTGGGGCTGCTTGCTTGTCTTGCCCCCTCAAACTTCAAACGTAGCTTAGGTGGTCCTTGCCGGGCTCTTCCGGCACCCCTGCTCCAAAAATGCGAACATCTGCAGATAGCTCGCAGGCAGAAAGAGCTAGCCTGGAAAGCTCTTGCTCAGCCTCATCTGCCCATGGCACAGCTCTCACAGAGGCACAGAGACTGGGGCTGCTTGCTTGTCTTCTCTCCTCAAACTTCAAACGTAGCTTAGGTGGTCCGTGCCGGGCACCTCCGGCAGCCCTGCTCCGAAAATGCAAACGTCTGCAGATACCTCGCAGGCAGAAAGAGCTATCCTGGAAAGCTGTTGCTCAGCCTCATCTGCCCATGGCACTGCTCGCACAGAGGCACAGAGACTGGGGCTGCTTGCTTGTCTTGCCCCCTCAAAGTTCAAACGTACCTTAGGTGGTCCGTGTCGGGTGCTTGCGGCAGTTCTGCTCCGAAAATGAGAACGTCTGCAGATAGCTCGCAGGCAGAAAGAGCTAGCCTGGAAAGCTGTTGCTCAGCCTCATCTGCCCATGGCACTGCTCGCACAGAGGCACAGAGACTGGGGCTGCTTGCTTGTCTTGCCCCCTCAAAGTTCAAACGTACCTTAGGTGGTCCGTGTCGGGTGCTTGCGGCAGTTCTGCTCCGAAAATGCGAACGTCTGCAGATAGCTCGCAGCCAGAAAGAGCTAGCCTGGAAAGCTGTTGCTCAGCCTCATCTGCCCATGGCACTGCTCGCACAGAGGCACAGAGACTGGGGCTGCTTGCTTGTCTTGTCTCCTCAAACTTCAAACGTAGCTTAGGTAGTCCGTGCCGGGTGCTTGCGGCAGCCCTGCTCTGAAAATGCGAACGTCTGCAGATAGCTCGCAGGCAGAAAGAGCTAGCCTGGAAAGCTGTTGCTCAGCCTCATCTGCCCATGGCACTGCTTGCACAGAGGCACAGAGACTGGGGCTGCTTGCTTGTCTTGCCCCCTCAAACTTCAAACGTATCTTAGGTGGTCTGTGCCGGGCGCCTCTGGCAGCCCTGCTCCGAAAATGCGAACGTCTGCAGATACCTCGCAGGCAGAAAGAGCTAGCCTGGAAAGCTGTTGCTCAGCCTCATCTGCCCATGGCACTGCTCGCACAGAGGCACAGAGACTGGGGCTGCTTGCTTGTCTTGCCCCCTCAAACTTCAAACATAGATTTGGTTGTCCGTGCAGGGATTCTCCGGCAGCCCTGCTCTGAAAATTCGAGTGTCTTCAGACAGCTCGCAGGCAGAAAGAGCTAGCCTGGAAAGCTGTTGCTCAGCCTCATCTGCCCATGGCACTGCTCGCACAGAGGCACAGAGACTGGGGCTGCTTGCTTGTCTTGCCCCCTCAAAGTTCAAACGTACATTAGGTGGTCCGTGTCGGGTGCTTGCGGCAGTTCTGCTCCGAAAATGCGAACGTCTGCAGATAGCTCGCAGCCAGAAAGAGCTAGCCTGGAAAGCTGTTGCTCAGCCTCATCTGCCCATGGCACTGCTCGCACAGAGGCACAGAGACTGGGGCTGCTTGCTTGTCTTGTCTCCTCAAACTTCAAACGTAGCTTACGGGGTCCTTGCCGGGCTCTTCCGGCACCCCTGCTCCAAAAATGCGAACATCTGCAGATAGCTCGCAGGCAGAAAGAGCTAGCCTGGAAAGCTGTTGCTCAGCCTCATCTGCCCATGGCACTGCTCGCACAGAGGCACAGAGACTGGGGCTGCTTGCTTGTCTTGCCCTCTCAAACTTCAAACGTACCTTACGTGGTCCGTGCTGGGCGCTTCCGGCAGCCCTGCTCTGAAAATGCGAACGTCTGCAGATAACTCGCAGGCAGAAAGAGCTAGCCTGGAAAGCTGTTGCTCAGCCTCATCTGCCCATGGCACTGCTTGCACAGAGGCACAGAGACTGGGGCTGCTTGCTTGTCTTGCCCCCTCAAACTTCAAACGTAGATTTCGGGGTCCTTGCCGGGCGCTTCCGGCAGCCCTGCTCCGAAAATGCGAACGTCTGAAAATAGCTCGCAGCCAGAAAGAGCTAGCCTGGAAAGCTCTTGCTCAGCCTCATCTGCCCATGGCACTGCTTGCACAGAGGCACAGAGACTGGGGCTGCTTGCTTGTCTTGCCCCATCAAGCTTCAAATGTAGCTTAGGTGGTCTGTGCTGGGCGCGTCCGTCAGCCCTGCTCTGAAAATGCGAACGTCTGCAGATAGCTCGCAGGCAGAAAGAGCTAGCCTGGAAAGCTGTTGCTCAGCCTCATCTGCCCATGGCACAGCTCTCACAGAGGCACAGAGACTGGGGCTGCTTGCTTGTCTTGCCCCCTCAAACTTCAAACATAGATTTGGTTGTCCGTGCAGGGATTCTCCGGCAGCCCTGCTCTGAAAATTCGAGTGTCTTCAGACAGCTCGCAGGCAGAAAGAGCTAGCCTGGAAAGCTGTTGCTCAGCCTCATCTGCCCATGGCACTGCTCGCACAGAGGCACAGAGACTGGGGCTGCTTGCTTGTCTTGCCCCCTCAAAGTTCAAACGTACCTTAGGTGGTCCGTGTCGGGTGCTTGCGGCAGTTCTGCTCCGAAAATGCGAACGTCTGCAGATAGCTCGCAGCCAGAAAGAGCTAGCCTGGAAAGCTGTTGCTCAGCCTCATCTGCCCATGGCACTGCTCGCACAGAGGCACAGAGACTGGGGCTGCTTGCTTGTCTTGTCTCCTCAAACTTCAAACGTAGCTTAGGTGGTCCGTGCCGGGCGCTTGCGGCAGCCCTGCTCCGAAAATGCGAACGTCTGCAGATAGCTCGCAGGCAGAAAGAGCTAGCCTGGAAAGCTGTTGCTCAGCCTCATCTGCCCATGGCACTGCTTGCACAGAGGCACAGAGACTGGGGCTGCTTGCTTGTCTTGCCCCCTCAAACTTCAAACGTATCTTAGGTGGTCTGTGCCGGGCGCCTCTGGCAGCCCTGCTCCGAAAATGCGAACGTCTGCAGATACCTCGCAGGCAGAAAGAGCTAGCCTGGAAAGCTGTTGCTCAGCCTCATCTGCCCATGGCACTGCTCGCACAGAGGCACAGAGACTGGGGCTGCTTGCTTGTCTTGTCCCCTCAAAGTTCAAACGTACCTTAGGTGGTCCGTGCCGGGCGCCTCCGTCAGCCCTACTCCGAAAATGCGAACATCTGCAGATAGCTCGCAGGCAGAAAGAGCTAGCCTGGAAAGCTGTTGCTCAGCCTCATCTGCCCATGGCACTGCTCGCACAGAGGCACAGAGACTGGGGCTGCTTGCTTGTCTTGCCCCCTCAAACTTCAAACGTAGCTTAGGTGGTCCTTGCCGGGCTCTTCCGGCACCCCTGCTCCAAAAATGCGAACATCTGCAGATAGCTCGCAGGCAGAAAGAGCTAGCCTGGAAAGCTGTTGCTCAGCCTCATCTGCCCATGGCACTGCTCACACAGAGGCACAGAGACTGGGGCTGCTTGCTTGTCTTGCCCTCCCAAACTTCAAACGTACCTTACGTGGTCCGTGCTGGGCGCTTCCGGCAGCCCTGCTCTGAAAATGCGAACGTCTGCAGATAACTCGCAGGCAGAAAGAGCTAGCCTGGAAAGCTGTTGCTCAGCCTCATCTGCCCATGGCACTGCTTGCACAGAGGCACAGAGACTGGGGCTGCTTGCTTGTCTTGCCCCCTCAAACTTCAAACGTAGATTTCGGGGTCCTTGCCGGGCGCTTCCGGCAGCCCTGCTCCGAAAATGCGAACGTCTGAAAATAGCTCGCAGCCAGAAAGAGCTAGCCTGGAAAGCTCTTGCTCAGCCTCATCTGCCCATGGCACTGCTTGCACAGAGGCACAGAGACTGGGGCTGCTTGCTTGTCTTGCCCCATCAAGCTTCAAATGTAGCTTAGGTGGTCTGTGCTGGGCGCGTCCGTCAGCCCTGCTCTGAAAATGCGAACGTCTGCAGATAGCTCGCAGGCAGAAAGAGCTAGCCTGGAAAGCTCTTGCTCAGCCTCATCTGCCCATGGCACAGCTCTCACAGAGGCACAGAGACTGGGGCTGCTTGCTTGTCTTGTCTCCTCAAACTTCAAACGTAGCTTAGGTGGTCCGTGCCGGGCACCTCCGGCAGCCCTGCTCCGAAAATGCAAACGTCTGCAGATACCTCGCAGGCAGAAAGAGCTATCCTGGAAAGCTGTTGCTCAGCCTCATCTGCCCATGGCACTGCTCGCACAGAGGCACAGAGACTGGGGCTGCTTGCTTGTCTTGCCCCCTCAAACTTCAAACATAGATTTGGTTGTCCGTGCAGGGATTCTCCGGCAGCCCTGCTCTGAAAATTCGAGTGTCTTCAGACAGCTCGCAGGCAGAAAGAGCTAGCCTGGAAAGCTGTTGCTCAGCCTCATCTGCCCATGGCACTGCTCGCACAGAGGCACAGAGACTGGGGCTGCTTGCTTGTCTTGCCCCCTCAAACTTCAAACGTACCTTAGGTGGTCCGTGTCGGGTGCTTGCGGCAGCTCTGCTCCGAAAATGCGAACGTCTGCAGATAGCTCGCAGCCAGAAAGAGCTAGCCTGGAAAGCTGTTGCTCAGCCTCATCTGCCCATGGCACTGCTCGCACAGAGGCACAGAGACTGGGGCTGCTTGCTTGTCTTGCCCCCTCAAAGTTCAAACGTACCTTAGGTGGTCCGTGTCGGGTGCTTGCGGCAGTTCTGCTCCGAAAATGCGAACGTCTGCAGATAGCTCGCAGGCAGAAAGAGCTAGCCTGGAAAGCTGTTGCTCAGCCTCATCTGCCCATGGCACTGCTCGCACAGAGGCACAGAGACTGGGGCTGCTTGCTTGTGTTGTCTCCTCAAACTTCAAACGTAGCTTAGGTAGTCCGTGCCGGGTGCTTGCGGCAGCCCTGCTCCGAAAATGCGAACGTCTGCAGATAGCTCGCAGGCAGAAAGAGCTAGCCTGGAAAGCTGTTGCTCAGCCTCATCTGCCCATGGCACTGCTCGCACAGAGGCACAGAGACTGGGGCTGCTTGCTTGTCTTGCCACCTCAAACTTCGAAGGTGTCTTTGGGGGTCCGTGCCAGGTGCTTCCGGCAGCCCTGCTCTGAAAATGCAAACGTCTGCAGATAGCTCGCAGGTAGAAAGAGCTAGCCTGGAAAGCTGTTGCTCAGCCTCATCTGCCCATGGCACTGCTCGCACAGAGGCACAGAGACTGGGGCTGCTTGCTTGTCTTGTCTCCTCAAACTGCAAAGGTAGCTTAGGTGGTCCGTTTCGGGAGCCTTCGGCAGCCCTGCTCCAAAAATGCGAACGTCTGCAGATAGCTCGCAGGCAGAAAGAGCTAGCCTGGAAAGCTGTTGCTCAGCCTCATCTGCCCATGGCAATGCTCGCACAGAGGCACAGAGACTGGGGCTGCTTGCTTGTCTTGTCCCCTCAAACTGCAAAGGTAGCTTAGGTGGTCCGTTTCGGGAGCCTTCGGCAGCCCTGCTCCAAAAATGCGAACGTCTGCAGATAGCTCGCAGGCAGAAAGAGCTAGCCTGGAAAGCTGTTGCTCAGCCTCATCTGCCCATGGCACTGCTCGCACAGAGGCACAGAGACTGGGGCTGCTTGCTTGTCTTGCCCACTCAAACTTCAAAAGTAGCTTAGGTGGTCCATGCCGGTTGCTTGCGGCAGCTCTACTCCGAAAATGTGAACGTCTGCAGATAGCTCGCAGGCAGAAAGAGCTAGCCTGGAAAGCTGTTGCTCAGCCTCATCTGCCCATGGCACTGCTCGCACAGAGGCACAGAGACTGGGGCTGCTTGCTTGTCTTGTCCCCTCAAACTTCAAACGTAGCTTAGGTGGTCCGTGCCGGGCGCCTCTGGCAGCCCTGCTCCGAAAATGCGAACATCTGCAGATAGCTCGCAGGCAGAAAGAGCTAGCCTGGAAAGCTGTTGCTCAGCCTCATCTGCCCATGGCACTGCTTGCACAGAGGCACAGAGACTGGGGCTGCTTGCTTGTCTTGCCCCCTCAAACTTCAAACGTATCTTAGGTGGTCTGTGCCAGGCGCCTCTGGCAGCCCTGCTCCGAAAATGCGAACGTCTGCAGATAACTCGCAGGCAGAAAGAGCTAGCCTGGAAAGCTGTTGCTCAGCCTCATCTGCCCATGGCACTGCTCGCACAGAGACACAGAGACTGGGGCTGCTTGCTTCTCTTGCCCCCTCAAAGTTCAAACGTACCTTAGGTGGTCCGTGTCGGCTGCTTGCGGCAGCTCTGCTCCGAAAATGCGAACGTCTGCAGATAGCTCGCAGGCAGAAAGAGCTAGCCTGGAAAGCTGTTGCTCAGCCTCATCTGCCCATGGCACTGCTCGCACAGAGGCACAGAGACTGGGGCTGCTTGCTTGTCTTGTCCCCTCAAACTTCAAACGTAGCTTAGGTGGTCTGTGCAGGGCACCTCCGGCAGCCCTGCTCCGAAAATGCGAACATCTGCAGATAGCTCGCAGGCAGAAAGAGCTATCCTGGAAAGCTGTTGCTCAGCCTCATCTGCCCATGGCACTGCTCGCACAGAGGCACAGAGACTGGGGCTGCTTGCTTGTCTTGCCCCCTCAAACTTCAAACGTAGCTTAGGTGGTCCGTGCCGGGTGCTTGCGGCAGCCCTGCTCCGAAAATGCGAACATCTGCAGATAGCTCGCAGGCAGAAAGAGCTAGCCTGGAAAGCTGTTGCTCAGCCTCATCTGCCCATGGCACTGCTTGCACAGAGGCACAGAGACTGGGGCTGCTTGCTTGTCTTGCCCCCTCAAACTTCAAACGTATCTTAGGTGGTCTGTGCCGGGCGCCTCTGGCAGCCCTGCTCCGAAAATGCGAACGTCTGCAGATACCTCGCAGGCAGAAAGAGCTAGCCTGGAAAGCTGTTGCTCAGCCTCATCTGCCCATGGCACTGCTCGCACTCAGGCACAGAGACTGGGGCTGCTTGCTTGTCTTGTCCCCTCAAAGTTCAAACGTACCTTAGGTGGTCCGTGCCGGGCGCCTCCGTCAGCCCTACTCCGAAAATGCGAACATCTGCAGATAGCTCGCAGGCAGAAAGAGCTAGCCTGGAAAGCTGTTGCTCAGCCTCATCTGCCCATGGCACTGCTCGCACAGAGGCACAGAGACTGGGGCTGCTTGCTTGTCTTGCCCCCTCAAACTTCAAACGTAGCTTAGGTGGTCCGTGCCGGGCGCCTCCGGCAGCCCTGCTCCGAAAATGCGAACGTCTGCAGATAGCTCGCAGGCAGAAAGAGCTAGCCTGGAAAGCTGTTGCTCAGCCTCATCTGCCCATGGCACTGCTCGCACAGAGGCACAGAGACTGGGGCTGCTTGCTTGTCTTGCCCCCTCCAACTTCAAATGTAGCTTAGGTGGTCCGTTTCGGGAGCCTTCGGCAGCCCTGCTCCGAAAATGCAAACGTCTGCAGATACCTCGCAGGCAGAAAGAGCTAGCCTTGAAAGCTGTTGCTCAGCCTCATCTGCCCATGGCACTGCTCGCACAGAGGCACAGAGACTGGGGCTGCTTGCTTGTCTTGTCCCCTCAGACTTCAAACGTTGCTTAGGTGAACTGTGCCGGGTGCTTGCGGCAGCCCTGCTCCGAAAATGCGAACATCTACAGATAGCTCGCAGGCAGAAAGAGCTAGCATGGAAAGCTGTTGCTCAGCCTCATCTGCCCATGGCACTGCTCGCACAGAGGCACAGAGACTGGGACTGCTTGCTTGTCTTGCCCCATCAAGCTTCAAACGTAGCTTAGGTGGTCCGTGCCGGGCGCCTCCGGCAGCCCTGCTCCAAAAATGCGAACGTCTGCAGATAGCTCGCAGGCAGAAAGAGCCAGCCTGGAAAGCTGTTTCTCAGCCTCATCTGCCCATGGCACTGCTCGCACAGAGGCACAGAGACTGGGGCTGCTTGCTTGTCTTGTCACCTCAAACTTCAAACGTAGCTTAGGTGGTCCGTGCCAGGCGCCTTCGGCAGCCCTGCTCCGAAAATGTGAACGTCTGCAGATAGCTAGCAGCGAGAAAGAGCTAGCCTGGAAAGCTGTTGCTCAGCCTCATCTGCCCATGGCACTGCTCGCACAGAGGCACAGAGACTGGGGCTGCTTGCTTGTCTTGTCCCCTCAAACTTCAAATGTAGCTTAGGTGGTCCGTGCCGGGCGACTCCGGCAGCCCTGCTCCGAAAATGCGAACGTCTGCAGATAGCTCGCAGGCAGAAAGAGCTAGCCTGGAAAGCTGTTGCTCAGTCTCATCTGCCCATGGCACTGCTTGCACAGAGGCACAGAGACTGGGGCTGCTTGCTTGTCTTGTCCCCTCAAACTTCAAACGTAGCTTAGGTTGTCTGTGCCGGGCGCCTCTGGCAGCCCTGCTCCGAAAATGCGAACGTCTGCAGATAGCTCGCAGGCAGAAAGAGCTAGCCTGGAAAGCTGTTGCTCAGCCTCATCTGCCCATTGCACTGCTCGCACAGAGGCACAGAGACTGGGGCTGCTTGCTTGTCTTGTCCCCTCAGACTTCAAACGTTGCTTAGGTGGTCTGTGCCGGGTGTTTGCGGCAGCCCTGCTCCGAAAATGCGAACATCTGCAGATAGCTCGCAGGCAGAAAGAGCTAGCCTGGAAAGCTGTTGCTCAGCCTCATCTGCCCATGGCACAGCTCTCACAGAGGCACAGAGACTGGGACTGCTTGCTTGTCTTGCCCCATCAAGCTTCAAACGTAGCTTAGGTGGTCCGTGCCGGGCGCCTCCGGCAGCCCTGCTCCGAAAATGCAAACGTCTGCAGATACCTCGCAGGCAGAAAGAGCTAGCCTGGAAAGCTGTTGCTCAGCCTCATCTGCCCATGGCACAGCTCGCACAGAGGCACAGAGACTGGGACTGCTTGCTTGTCTTGCCCCATCAAGCTTCAAAACTAGCTTAGGTGGTCCGTGCCGGGCGCCTCCGGAAGCCCTGCTCCAAAAATGCGAACGTCTGCAGATACCTCGCAGGCAGAAAGAGCCAGCCTGGAAAGCTGTTGCTCAGCCTCATCTGCCCATGGCACTGCTCGCACAGAGGCACAGAGACTGGGGCTGCTTGCTTGTCTTGCCCCCTCAAACTTCAAACGTAGCTTAGGTGGTCCGTGCCAGGCGCCTCCGGCAGCCCTGCTCCGAAAATGTGAACGTCTGCAGATAGCTAGCAGCCAGAAAGAGCTAGCCTGGAAAGCTGTTGCTCAGCCTCATCTGCCCATGGCACTGCTTGCACAGAGGCACAGAGACTGGGGCTGCTTGCTTGTCTTGCCCCCTCAAACTTCAAACGTAGCTTAGGTTGTATGTGCTGGGCGCGTTCGTCGACCCTGCTCTGAAAATGCGAACGTCTGCAGACAGCTCGCAGGCAGAAAGAGCTATCCTGGAAAGCTGTTGCTCAGCCTCATCTGCCCATGGCACTGCTCGCACAGAGGCACAGAGACTGGGGCTGCTTGCTTGTCTTGCCCCCTCAAACTTCAAACGTAGCTTAGGTGTTCTGTGCCGGGCGCCTCCGGCAGCCCTGCTCCGAAAATGCAAACGTCTGCAGATAGCTCGCAGGCAGAAAGAGCTAGCCTTGAAAGCTGTTGCTCAGCCTCATCTGCCCATGGCACTGCTCGCACAGAGGCACAGAGACTGGGGCTGCTTGCTTGTCTTGTCCCTGCAGACTTCAAACGTTGCTTAGGTGGTCTGTGCCGCGTGCTTGCGGCAGCCCTGCTGCGAAAATGCGAACGTCTGCAGATAGCTCGCAGGCAGAAAGAGCTAGCCTGGAAAGCTGTTGCTCAGCCTCATCTGCCCATGGCACTGCTCGCACAGAGGCACAGAGACTGGGGCTGCTTGCTTGTCTTGTCCCCTCAAACTTCAAATGTAGCTTAGGTGGTCCGTGCCGGGCGACTCCGGCAGCCCTGCTCCGAAAATGCGAACGTCTGCAGATAGCTCGCAGGCAGAAAGAGCTAGCCTGGAAAGCAGTTGCTCAGTCTCATCTGCCCATGGCACTGCTTGCACAGAGGCACAGAGACTGGGGCTGCTTGCTTGTCTTGTCCCCTCAAACTTCAAACGTAGCTTAGGTTGTCTGTGCAGGGCGCCTGCGGCAGCCCTGCTCCAAAAATGCGAACGTCTGCAGATAGCTCGCAGGCAGAAAGAGCTAGCCTGGAAAGCTGTTGCTCAGCCTCATCTGCCCATTGCACTGCTCGCACAGAGGCACAGAGACTGGGGCTGCTTGCTTGTCTTGTCCCCTCAAACTTCAAACGTATCTTCGGTGGTCCGTGCCGGGCGCATCCGGCAGCCCTGCTCCGAAAATGCGAACGTCTGCAGATAGCTCGCAGGCAGAAAGAGCTAGCCTGGAAAGCTGTTGCTCAGCCTCATCTGCCCATGGCACTGCTCGCACAGAGGCACAGAGACTGGGGCTGCTTGCTTGTCTTGCCCCCTCAAACTTCACACGTAGCTTAGGTGGTCTGTGCTGGGCGTGTCCGTCAGCCCTGCTCTGAAAATGCGAACGTCTGCAGACAGCTCGCAGGCAGAAAGAGCTAGCCTGGAAAGCTGTTGCTCAGCCTCATCTGCCCATGGCACTGCTCGCACAGAGGCACAGAGACTGGGGCTGCTTGCTTGTCTTGTCCCGTCAAACTTCAAATGTAGCTTAGGTGGTCCGTGCCGGGCGCCTCCGGCAGCCCTGCTCCGAAAATGCAAACGTCTGCAGATAGCTCGCAGGCAGAAAGAGCTAGCCTGGAAAGCTGTTGCTCAGCCTCATCTGCCCATGGCACTGCTCGCACAGAGGCACAGAGACTGGGGCTGCTTGCTTGTCTTGCCCCCTCAAACTTCAAACGTAGCTTAGGTGGCCCGTGCCGGGCGCCTCCGGCAGCCCTGCTCCGAAAATGCGAACTTCTGCAGATAGCTCGCAGGCAGGAAGAGCTAGCCTGGAAAGCTGTTGCTCAGCCTCATCTGCCCATGGCACTGCTTGCACAGAGGCACAGAGACTGGGGCTGCTTGCTTGTCTTGTCCCCTCAAACTTCAAATGTAGTTTAGGTGGTCCGTGCCGGGTGACTCCGGCAGCCCTGCTCCGAAAATGCGAAAGTCTGCAGATAGCTCGCAGGCAGAAAGAGCTAGCCTGGAAAGCTGTTGCTCAGCCTCATCTGCCCATGGCACAGCTCGCACAGAGGCACAGAGACTGGAGCTGCTTGCTTGTCTTGCCCCCTCAAACTTCAAACGTACCTTAGGTGGTCTGTGCCCAGCGACTCCGGCAGCCCTGCTCCGAAAATGCAAACGTCTGCAGATAGCTCGCAGGCAGAAAGAGCTAGCCTGGAAAGCTGTTGCTCAGCCTCATCTGCCCATGGCACTGCTCGCACAGAGGCACAGAGACTGGGGCTGCTTGCTTGTCTTGTCACCTCAAACTTCAAACGTAGCTTAGGTGGTCCGTGCCGGGCGCCTCCGGCAGCCCTGCTCTGAAAATGCAAACGTCTGCAGATACCTCGCAGGCAGAAAGAGCTATCCTGGAAAGCTGTTGCTCAGCCTCATCTGCCCATGGCACAGCTCTCACAGAGGCACAGAGACTGGGACTGCTTGCTTGTCTTGCCCCCTCAAACTTCAAACGTAGCTTTGGTGGTACGTGTCGGTCGTTTCCGGCAGCCCTGTTCTGAAAATGCGAACGTCTGCAGATAGCTCGCAGGCAGAAAGAGCTAGCCTGGAAAGCTGTTGCTCAGCCTCATCTGCCCATGGCACTGCTCGCACAGAGGCACAGAGACTGGGGCTGCTTGCTTGTCTTGTCCCCTCAAACTTCAAATGTAGCTTAGGTGGTCCGTGCCGGGCGACTCCGGCAGCCCTGCTCCGAAAATGCGAACGTCTGCAGATAGCTCGCAGGCAGAAAGAGCTAGCCTGGAAAGCTGTTGCTCAGTCTCATCTGCCCATGGCACTGCTTGCACAGAGGCACAGAGACTGGGGCTGCTTGCTTGTCTTGTCCCCTCAAACTTCAAACGTAGCTTAGGTTGTCTGTGCAGGGCGCCTGCGGCAGCCCTGCTCCAAAAATGCGAACGTCTGCAGATAGCTCGCAGGCAGAAAGAGCTAGCCTGGAAAGCTGTTGCTCAGCCTCATCTGCCCATTGCACTGCTCGCACAGAGGCACAGAGACTGGGGCTGCTTGCTTGTCTTGTCCCCTCAAACTTCAAACGTATCTTCGGTGGTCCGTGCCGGGCGCATCCGGCAGCCCTGCTCCGAAAATGCGAACGTCTGCAGATAGCTCGCAGGCAGAAAGAGCTAGCCTGGAAAGCTGTTGCTCAGCCTCATCTGCCCATGGCACTGCTCGCACAGAGGCACAGAGACTGGGGCTGCTTTCTTGTCTTGTCCCCTCAAACTTCACACGTAGCTTAGGTGGTCTGTGCTGGGCGTGTCCGTCAGCCCTGCTCTGAAAATGCGAACGTCTGCAGACAGCTCGCAGGCAGAAAGAGCTAGCCTGGAAAGCTGTTGCTCAGCCTCATCTGCCCATGGCACTGCTCGCACAGAGGCACAGAGACTGGGGCTGCTTGCTTGTCTTGTCCCGTCAAACTTCAAATGTAGCTTAGGTGGTCCGTGCCGGGCGCCTCCGGCAGCCCTGCTCCAAAAATGCAAACGTCTGCAGATAGCTCGCAGGCAGAAAGAGCTAGCCTGGAAAGCTGTTGCTCAGCCTCATCTGCCCATGGCACTGCTCGCACAGAGGCACAGAGACTGGGGCTGCTTGCTTGTCTTGTCCCGTCAAACTTCAACTGTAGCTTAGATGGTCCGTGCCGGGCGCCTCCGGCAGCCCTGCTCCGAAAATGCAAACGTCTGCAGATAGCTCGCAGGCAGAAAGAGCTAGCCTGGAAAGCTGTTGCTCAGCCTCATCTGCCCATGGCACTGCTCGCACAGAGGCACAGAGACTGGGGCTGCTTGCTTGTCTTGTCACCTCAAACTTCAAACGTAGCTTAGGTGGTCCGTGCCGGTCGCCTCCGGCAGCCCTGCTCTGAAAATGCAAACGTCTGCAGATACCTCGCAGGCAGAAAGAGCTATCCTGGAAAGCTGTTGCTCAGCCTCATCTGCCCATGGCACAGCTCTCACAGAGGCACAGAGACTGGGACTGCTTGCTTGTCTTGCCCCCTCAAACTTCAAACGTAGCTTTGGTGGTACGTGTCGGTCGCTTCCGGCAGCCCTGCTCTGAGAATGCGAAAGTCTGCAGATAGCTCGCAGGCAGAAAGAGCTAGCCTGGAAAGCTGTTGCTCAGCCTCATCTGCCCATGGCACTGCTCGCACAGAGGCACAGAGACTGGGGCTGCTTGCTTGTCTTGCCCCCTCAAAGTTAAAACGTACCTTAGGTGGTCTGTGCCGGGTGCTTGCGGCAGCTCTGCTCCGAAAATGCGAACGTCTGCAGATAGCTCGCAGGCAGAAAGAGCTAGCCTGGAAAGCTGTTGCTCAGCCTCATCTGCCCATGGCACTGCTCGCACAGAGGCACAGAGAATGGGGCTGCTTGCTTGTCTTGCCACCTCAAACTTCAAACATAGCTTAGGTGGTCCGTGCCGGGCGCCTCCGGCAGCCCTGCTCCGAAAATTCGAACATATGAAGATAGCTCGCAGGCAGAAAGAGCTATCCTGGAAAGCTGTTGCTCAGCCTCATCTGCCCATGGCACTGCTCGCACGGAGGCACAGAGACTGGGGCTGCTTGCTTGTCTTGCCCCCTCAAACTTCAAATGTAGCTTAGGTGGTCCGTGCCGGGCGCCTCCGGCAGCCCTGCTCCGAAAATGCAAACGTCTGCAGATACCTCGCAGGCAGAAAGAGCTAGCCTTGAAAGCTGTTGCTCAGCCTCATCTGCCCATGGCACTGCTTGCACAGAGGCACAGAGACTGGGGCTGCTTGCTTGTCTTGTCTCCTCAAACTTCAAACGTAGCTTAGTTGGTCCGTGCCGGGCACCTCCGGCAGCCCTGCTCTCAAAATGCAAATGTCTGCAGATACCTCGCAGGCAGAAAGAGCTATCCTGGAAAGCTGTTGCTCAGCCTCATCTGCCCATGGCACAGCTCTCACAGAGGCACAGAGACTGGGACTGCTTGCTTGTCTTGCCCCCTCACACTTCAGACGTACCTTAGGTGGTCCGTGCCGGGCGACTCCGGCAGCCCTGCTTTGAAAATGCGAACGTCTGCAGATAGCTCGCAGGCAGAAAGAGCTAGCCTGGAAAGCTGTTGCTCAGCCTCATCTGCCCATGGCACTGCTCGCACAGAGGCACAGAGACTGGGGCTGCTTGCTTGTCTTGCCCCCTCAAACTTCAAATATAGATTTGGTTGTCCGTGCAGGGATTCTCCGGCAGTCCTGCTCTGAAAATGCGAACGTCTGCAGATAGCTCGCAGGCAGAAAGAGCTAGCCTGGAAAGCTGTTGCTCAGCCTCATCTGCCCATGGCACTGCTCGCACAGAGGCACAGAGACTGGGGCTGCTTGCTTGTCTTGCCCCCTCAAACTTCAAACGTAGCTTAGGTGGCCCGTGCCGGGCGCCTCCGGCAGCCCTGCTCCGAAAATGCGAACGTCTGCAGATAGCTCGCAGGCAGGAAGAGCTAGCCTGGAAAGCTGTTGCTCAGCCTCATCTGCCCATGGCACTGCTTGCACAGAGGCACAGAGACTGGGGCTGCTTGCTTCTCTTGTCCCCTCAAACTTCAAATGTAGTTTAGGTGGTCCGTGCCGGGTGCTTGCGGCAGCCCTGTTCTGAAAATGCGAACATCTGCAGATAGCTCGCAGGCAGAAAGAGCTAGCCTGGAAAGCTGTTGCTCAGCCTCATCTGCCCATGGCACAGCTCGCACAGAGGCACAGAGACTGGGGCTGCTTGCTTGTCTTGCCCCCTCAAGCTTCAAAAATAACTTCGGTAATCCGTGCCGTGATCCTCCGGCAGCCCTGCTCCGAAAATGCGAACATCTGCAGATAGCTCGCAGGCAGAAAGAGCTAGCCTGGAAAGCTGTTGCTCAGCCTCATCTGCCCATGGCACTGCTCTCACAGAGGCACAGAGACTGGGACTGCTTGCTTGTCTTGTCACCTCAAACTTCAAACGTAGCTTAGGTGGTCCGTGCCGGGCGCCTCCGGCAGCCCTGCTCTGAAAATGCAAACGTCTGCAGATACCTCGCAGGCAGAAAGAACTAGCCTGGAAAGCTCTTGCTCAGCCTCATCTGCCCATGGCACAGCTCTCACAGAGGCACAGAGACTGGGACTGCTTGCTTGTCTTGCCCCCTCAAACTTCAAACGTAGCTTAGGTGGTCCGTGCTGGGCGTTTCTGGCAGCCCTGCTCTGAAAATGCGAACGTCTGCAGATAGCTCGCAGGCAGAAAGAGCTAGCCTGGAAAGCTGTTGCTCAGCCTCATCTGCCCATGGCACTGCTCGCACAGAGGCACAGAGACTGGGGCTGCTTGCTTGTCTTGCCACCTCAAACTTCAAACGTAGCTTAGGTGGTCCGTGCCGGGCGCTTCAGGCAGCCCTGCTCCGAAAATGCAAACGTCTGCAAATAGCTCGCAGGCAGAAAGAGCTAGCCTGGAAAGCTGTTGCTCAGCCTCATCTGCCCATGGCACTGCTCGCACAGAAGCACAGAGACTGGAGCTGCTTGCTTGTCTTGCCCCCTCAAACTTCAAACGTACCTTAGGTGGTCTGTGCCGGGCGCGTCCGTCAGCCCTGCTCCGAAAATGCAAACGTCTGCATATAGCTCGCAGGCAGAAAGAGCTAGCCTGGAAAGCTGTTGCTCAGCCTCATCTGCCCATGGCACTGCTCGCACAGAGGCACAGAGACTGGGGCTGCTTGCTTGTCTTACCCCCTCAAACTTCAAATGTAGCTTAGGTGGTCCGTGCCGGGCGCCTCCGGCAGCCCTGCTCCGAAAATGCGAACATATGCAGATAGCTCGCAGGCAGAAAGAGCTAGCATGGAAAGCTGTTGCTCAGCCTGATCTGCCCATGGCACTGCTCGCACAGAGGCACAGAGACTGGTGCTGCTTGCTTGTCTTGTACCGTCAAACTTCAACTGTAACTTAGATGGTCCGTGCCGGGCGCCTCCGGCAGCCCTGCTCCGAAAATGCAAACGTCTGCAGATAGCTCGCAGGCAGAAAGAGCTATCCTGGAAAGCTGTTGCTCAGCCTCATCTGCCCATGGCACTGCTCGCACAGAGGCACAGAGACTGGGGCTGCTTGCTTGTCTTGCCCTCTCAAACTTCAAACGTACCTTACGTGGTCCGTGCTGGGCGCTTCCGGCAGCCCTGCTCTGAAAATGCAAACGTCTGCAGATACCTCGCAGGCAGAAAGAGCTAGCCTGGAAAGCTGTTGCTCAGCCTCATCTGCCCATGGCACAGCTCTCACAGAGGCACAGAGACTGGGACTGCTTACTTGTCTTGCCCCCTCAAACTTCAAAAGTAGCTTTGGTGGTACGTGTCTGTCGTTTCCGGCAGCCCTGCTCTGAAAATGCGAACGTCTGCAGATAACTCGCAGCCAGAAAGAGCTAGCCTGGAAAGCTGTTGCTCAGCCTCATCTGCCCATGGCACTGCTCGCACAGAGGCACAGAGACTGGGGCTGCTTGCTTGTCTTGTCTCCTCAAACTTCAAACGTAGCTTAGGTGGTCCGTGCCGGGCGCTTCCGGCAGCTCTGCTCCGAAAATGCGAACGTCTGCAGATAGCTCGCAGGCAGAAAGAGCTAGCCTGGAAAGCTGTTGCTCAGCCTCATCTGCCCATGGCACTGCTCACACAGAGGCACAGAGACTAGGGCTGCTTACTTGTCTTGTCCCCTCAAACTTCAGACGTATCTTAGGTGGTCAGTGCTGGGCGCGTCCGTCAGCCCTGCTCCAAAAATGCGAACGTCTGCAGACAGCTCGCAGGCAGAAAGAGCTAGCCTGGAAAGCTGTTGCTCAGCCTCATCTGCCCATGGCACTGCTCGCACAGAGGCACAGAGACTGGGGCTGCTTGCTTGTCTTGTCCCGTCAAACTTCAAATGTAGCTTAGGTGGTCCGTGCCGGGCGCCTCCGGCAGCCCTGCTCCGAAAATGCAAACGAATGCAGATAGCTCGCAGGCAGAAAGAGCTAGCCTGGAAAGCTGTTGCTCAGCCTCATCTGCCCATGGCACTGCTCGCACAGAGGCACAGAGACTGGGGCTGCTTGCTTGTCTTGCCACCTCAAACTTCAAACGTACCTTAGGTGGTCCGTGCCGGGCGCTTCAGGCAGCCCTGCTCCGAAAATGCAAACGTCTGCAAATAGCTCGCAGCCAGAAAGAGCTAGCCTGGAAAGCTGTTGCTCAGCCTCATCTGCCCATGGCACTGCTCGCACAGAAGCACAGAGACTGGAGCTGCTTGCTTGTCTTGCCCCCTCAAACTTCAAACGTACCTTAGGTGGTCCGTGCCGGGCGCCTCCGGCAGCCCTGCTCTGAAAATGCGAAAGTCTGCAGATAGCTCGCAGGCAGAAAGAGCTAGCCTGGAAAGCTGTTGCTCAGCCTCATCTGCCCATGGCACTGCTCGCACAGAGGCACAGAGACTGGGGCTGCTTGCTTGTCTTGTCCCGTCAAACTTCAACTGTAGCTTAGATGGTCCGTGCCGGGCGCCTCCGGCAGCCCTGCTCTGAAAATGCAAACGTCTGTAGATAGCTCGCAGGCAGAAAGAGCTAGCCTTGAAAGCTGTTGCTCAGCCTCATCTGTCCATGGCACTGCTCGCACAGAGGCACAGAGACTGGGGCTGCTTGCTTGTCTTGTCCCCTCAGACTTCAAACGTTGTTTAGGTGGTCTGTGCCGGGTGCTTGCGGCAGCCCTGCTCCGAAAATGCGAACATCTGCAGATAGCTCGCAGGCAGAAAGAGCTAGCCTGGAAAGCTGTTGCTCAGCCTCATCTGCCCATGGCACAGCTCTCACAGAGGCACAGAGATAGGACTGCTTGCTTGTCTTGCCCCATCAAGCTTCAAACGTAGCTTAGGTGGTCCGTGACGTGCGCCTCCGGCAGCCCTGCTCCGAAAATGCAAACGTCTGCAGATAGCTCGCAGGCAGAAAGAGCTATCCTGGAAAGCTGTTGCTCAGCCTCATCTGCCCATGGCACTGCTCGCACAGAGGCACAGAGACTGGGGCTGCTTGCTTGTCTTGTCACCTCAAACTTCAAACGTAGCTTAGGTGGTACGTGCCGGGCGCCTCCGGCAGCCCTGCTCTGAAAATGCAAACGTCTGCAGATACCTCGCAGGCAGAAAGAGCTAGCCTGGAAAGCTGTTGCTCAGCCTCATCTGCCCATGGCACAGCTCTCACAGAGGCACAGAGACTGGGACTGCTTGCTTGTCTTGCCCTCTCAAACTTCAAACGTAGCTTAGGTGGTCCGTGCCGGTCGTTTCCGGCAGCCCTGCTCTGAAAATGCGAACGTCTGCAGATAACTCGCAGGCAGAAAGAGCTAGCCTGGAAAGCTGTTGCTCAGCCTCATCTGCCCATGGCACTGCTCGCACAGAGGCACAGAGACTGGGGCTGCTTGCTTGTCTTGCCACCTCAAACTTCAAACGTACCTTAGGTGGTCCGTGCCGGGCGCTTCCGGCAGCCCTGCTCCGAAAATGCAAACGTCTGCAAATAGCTCGCAGCCAGAAAGAGCTAGCCTGGAAAGCTGTTGCTCAGCCTCATCTGCCCATGGCACTGCTTGCACAGAAGCACAGAGACTGGAGCTGCTTGCTTGTCTTGTCCCCTCAAACTTCAAACGTACCTTAGGTGGTCCGTGCCGGGCGCCTCCGGCAGCCCTGCTCTGAGAATGCGAACGTCTGCAGATAGCTCGCAGGCAGAAAGAGCTAGCCTGGAAAGCTGTTGCTCAGCCTCATCTGCCCATGGCACTGCTCGCACAGAGGCACAGAGACTGGGGCTGCTTGCTTGTCTTGCCCCCTCAAAGTTCAAACGTACCTTAGGTGGTCTGTGCCGGGTGCTTGCGGCAGCTCTGCTCCGAAAATGCGAACGTCTGCAGATAGCTCGCAGCCAGAAAGAGCTAGCCTGGAAAGCTGTTGCTCAGCCTCATCTGGCCATGGCACTGCTCGCACAGAGGCACAGAGACTGGGGCTGCTTGCTTTTCTTGCCCCCTCAAACTTCAAACGTAGCTTAGGTGGTCCGTGCCGGGCGCCTCCGGCAGCCCTGCTCTGAAAATGCGAACGTCTGCAGATAGCTCGCAGGCAGAAAGAGCTAGCCTGGAAAGCTGTTGCTCAGCCTCATCTGCCCATGGCACTGCTCGCACAGAGGCACAGAGACTGGGGCTGCTTGCTTGTCTTGTCTCCTCAAACTTCAAACGTAACTTAGGTGGTCCGTGCCGGGCGCTTCCGGCACCCCTGCTCCAAAAGTGCGAACATCTGCAGATAGCTTGCAGGCAGAAAGAGCTAGCCTGGAAAGCTGTTGCTCAGCCTCATCTGCCCATGGCACTGCTCGCACAGAGGCACAGAGACTGGGGCTGCTTGCTTGTCTTGCCCCCTCAAACTTCAAACGTAGCTTAGGTGGTCCGTGCCGGGTGCTTCCGGCAGCTCTGCTCCGAAAATGCGAACATCTCCAGATAGCTCGCAGGCAGAAAGAGCTAGCCTGGAAAGCTGTTGCTCAGCCTCATCTGCCCATGGCACTGCTCGCACAGAGGCACAGAGACTAGGGCTGCTTACTTGTCTTGTCCCCTCAAACTTCAGACGTATCTTAGGTGGTCTGTGCCGGGCGCGTCCTTCAGCCCTGCTCCAAAAATGCGAACGTCTGCAGACAGCTCGCAGGCAGAAAGAGCTAGCCTGGAAAGCTGTTGCTCAGCCTCATCTGCCCATGGCACTGCTCGCACAGAGGCACAGAGACTGGGGCTGCTTGCTTGTCTTGCCCCCTCAAAGTTAAAACGTACCTTAGGTGGTCTGTGCCGGGTGCTTGCGGCAGCTCTGCTCCGAAAATGCGAACGTCTGCAGATAGCTCGCAGCCAGAAAGAGCTAGCCTGGAAAGCTGTTGCTCAGCCTCATCTGCCCATGGCACTGCTCGCACAGAGGCACAGAGACTGGGGCTGCTTGCTTTTCTTGCCCCCTCAAACTTCAAACGTAGCTTAGGTGGTCCGTGCCGGGCGCCTCCGGCAGCCCTGCTCTGAAAATGCGAACGTCTGCAGATAGCTCGCAGGCAGAAAGAGCTAGCCTGGAAAGCTGTTGCTCAGCCTCATCTGCCCATGGCACTGCTCGCACAGAGGCACAGAGACTGGGGCTGCTTGCTTGTCTTGTCTCCTCAAACTTCAAACGTAGCTTAGGTGGTCCGTGCCGGGCGCTTCTGGCACCCCTGCTCCAAAAGTGCGAACATCTGCAGATAGCTCTCAGGCAGAAAGAGCTAGCCTGGAAAGCTGTTGCTCAGCCTCATCTGCCCATGGCACTGCTCGCACAGAAGCACAGAGACTGGAGCTGCTTGCTTGTCTTGCCCCCTCAAACTTCAAACGTACCTTAGGTGGTCCGTGCCAGGCGACTCCGGCAGCCCTGCTCTGAAAATGCGAAAGTCTGCAGATAGCTCGCAGGCAGAAATAGCTAGCCTGGAAAGCTGTTGCTCAGCCTCATCTGCCCATGGCACTGCTCGCACAGAGGCACAGAGACTGGGGCTGCTTGCTTGTCTTGCCCCCTCAAACTTCAAACATAGCTTAGGTGGTCCGTGCCGGGCGCCTCCGGCAGCCCTGCTCCGAAAATGCGAACATATGCAGATAGCTCGCAGGCAGAAAGAGCTAGCCTGGAAAGCTGTTGCTCAGCCTGATCTGCCCATGGCACTGCTCGTACAGAGGCACAGAGACTGGTGCTGCTTGCTTGTCTTGTCCCGTCAAACTTCAACTGTAGCTTAGGTGGTCCGTGCCGGGCGCCTCCGGCAGCCCTGCTCCGAAAATGCAAACGTCTGCAGATAGCTCGCAGGCAGAAAGAGCTAGCCTTGAAAGCTGTTGCTCAGCCTCATCTGTCCATGGCACTGCTCGCACAGAGGCACAGAGACTGGGGCTGCTTGCTTGTCTTGTCCCCTCAGACTTCAAACGTTGTTTAGGTGGTCTGTGCCGGGTGCTTGCAACAGCCCTGCTCCGAAAATGCGAACATCTGCAGATAGCTCGCAGGCAGAAAGAGCTAGCCTTGAAAGCTGTTGCTCAGCCTCATCTGCCCATGGCACAGCTCTCACAGAGGCACAGAGACTGGGACTGCTTGCTTGTCTTGCCCCATCAAGCTTCAAACGTAGCTTAGGTGGTCCGTGCCGGGCGCCTCCGGCAGCCCTGCTCCGAAAATGCAAACGTCTGCAGATAGCTCGCAGGCAGAAAGAGCTAGCCTGGAAAGCTGTTGCTCAGCCTCATCTGCCCATGGCACTGCTCGCACAGAGGCACAGAGACTGGGGCTGCTTGCTTGTCTTGTCACCTCAAACTTCAAACGTAGCTTAGGTGGTACGTGCCGGGCGCCTCCGGCAGCCCTGCTCTGAAAATGCAAACGTCTGCAGATACCTCGCAGGCAGAAAGAGCTAGCCTGGAAAGCTGTTGCTCAGCCTCATCTGCCCATGGCACAGCTCTCACAGAGGCACAGAGACTGGGACTGCTTGCTTGTCTTGCCCCCTCAAACTTCAAACGTAGCTTAGGTGGTCCGTGCCGGTCGTTTCCGGCAGCCCTGCTCTGAAAATGCGAACGTCTGCAGATAACTCGCAGGCAGAAAGAGCTAGCCTGGAAAGCTGTTGCTCAGCCTCATCTGCCCATGGCACTGCTCGCACAGAGGCACAGAGACTGGGGCTGCTTGCTTGTCTTGCCACCTCAAACTTCAAACGTACCTTAGGTGGTCCGTGCCGGGCGCTTCCGGCAGCCCTGCTCCGAAAATGCAAACGTCTGCAAATAGCTCGCAGCCAGAAAGAGCTAGCCTGGAAAGCTGTTGCTCAGCCTCATCTGCCCATGGCACTGCTTGCACAGAAGCACAGAGACTGGAGCTGCTTGCTTGTCTTGTCCCCTCAAACTTCAAACGTACCTTAGGTGGTCCGTGCCGGGCGCCTCCGGCAGCCCTGCTCTGAGAATGCGAACGTCTGCAGATAGCTCGCAGGCAGAAAGAGCTAGCCTGGAAAGCTGTTGCTCAGCCTCATCTGCCCATGGCACTGCTCGCACAGAGGCACAGAGACTGGGGCTGCTTGCTTGTCTTGCCCCCTCAAAGTTCAAACGTACCTTAGGTGGTCTGTGCCGGGTGATTGCGGCAGCTCTGCTCCGAAAATGCGAACGTCTGCAGATAGCTCGCAGCCAGAAAGAGCTAGCCTGGAAAGCTGTTGCTCAGCCTCATCTGGCCATGGCACTGCTCGCACAGAGGCACAGAGACTGGGGCTGCTTGCTTTTCTTGCCCCCTCAAACTTCAAACGTAGCTTAGGTGGTCCGTGCCGGGCGCCTCCGGCAGCCCTGCTCTGAAAATGCGAACGTCTGCAGATAGCTCGCAGGCAGAAAGAGCTAGCCTGGAAAGCTGTTGCTCAGCCTCATCTGCCCATGGCACTGCTCGCACAGAGGCACAGAGACTGGGGCTGCTTGCTTGTCTTGTCTCCTCAAACTTCAAACGTAACTTAGGTGGTCCGTGCCGGGCGCTTCCGGCACCCCTGCTCCAAAAGTGCGAACATCTGCAGATAGCTCGCAGGCAGAAAGAGCTAGCCTGGAAAGCTGTTGCTCAGCCTCATCTGCCCATGGCACTGCTCGCACAGAGGCACAGAGACTGGGGCTGCTTGCTTGTCTTGCCCCCTCAAACTTCAAACGTAGCTTAGGTGGTCCGTGCCGGGTGCTTCCGGCAGCTCTGCTCCGAAAATGCGAACATCTCCAGATAGCTCGCAGGCAGAAAGAGCTAGCCTGGAAAGCTGTTGCTCAGCCTCATCTGCCCATGGCACTGCTCGCACAGAGGCACAGAGACTAGGGCTGCTTACTTGTCTTGTTCCCTCAAACTTCAGACGTATCTTAGGTGGTCTGTGCCGGGCGCGTCCTTCAGCCCTGCTCCAAAAATGCGAACGTCTGCAGACAGCTCGCAGGCAGAAAGAGCTAGCCTGGAAAGCTGTTGCTCAGCCTCATCTGCCCATGGCACTGCTCGCACAGAGGCACAGAGACTGGGGCTGCTTGCTTGTCTTGCCCCCTCAAAGTTAAAACGTACCTTAGGTGGTCTGTGCCGGGTGCTTGCGGCAGCTCTGCTCCGAAAATGCGAACGTCTGCAGATAGCTCGCAGCCAGAAAGAGCTAGCCTGGAAAGCTGTTGCTCAGCCTCATCTGCCCATGGCACTGCTCGCACAGAGGCACAGAGACTGGGGCTGCTTGCTTTTCTTGCCCCCTCAAACTTCAAACGTAGCTTAGGTGGTCCGTGCCGGGCGCCTCCGGCAGCCCTGCTCTGAAAATGCGAACGTCTGCAGATAGCTCGCAGGCAGAAAGAGCTAGCCTGGAAAGCTGTTGCTCAGCCTCATCTGCCCATGCCACTGCTCGCACAGAGGCACAGAGACTGGGGCTGCTTGCTTGTCTTGTCTCCTCAAACTTCAAACGTAGCTTAGGTGGTCCGTGCCGGGCGCTTCTGGCACCCCTGCTCCAAAAGTGCGAACATCTGCAGATAGCTCGCAGGCAGAAAGAGCTAGCCTGGAAAGCTGTTGCTCAGCCTCATCTGCCCATGGCACTGCTCGCACAGAAGCACAGAGACTGGAGCTGCTTGCTTGTCTTGCCCCCTCAAACTTCAAACGTACCTTAGGTGGTCCGTGCCAGGCGACTCCGGCAGCCCTGCTCTGAAAATGCGAAAGTCTGCAGATAGCTCGCAGGCAGAAATAGCTAGCCTGGAAAGCTGTTGCTCAGCCTCATCTGCCCATGGCACTGCTCGCACAGAGGCACAGAGACTGGGGCTGCTTGCTTGTCTTGCCCCCTCAAACTTCAAACATAGCTTAGGTGGTCCGTGCCGGGCGCCTCCGGCAGCCCTGCTCCGAAAATGCGAACATATGCAGATAGCTCGCAGGCAGAAAGAGCTAGCCTGGAAAGCTGTTGCTCAGCCTGATCTGCCCATGGCACTGCTCGTACAGAGGCACAGAGACTGGTGCTGCTTGCTTGTCTTGTCCCGTCAAACTTCAACTGTAGCTTAGGTGGTCCGTGCCGGGCGCCTCCGGCAGCCCTGCTCCGAAAATGCAAACGTCTGCAGATAGCTCGCAGGCAGAAAGAGCTAGCCTTGAAAGCTGTTGCTCAGCCTCATCTGTCCATGGCACTGCTCGCACAGAGGCACAGAGACTGGGGCTGCTTGCTTGTCTTGTCCCCTCAGACTTCAAACGTTGTTTAGGTGGTCTGTGCCGGGTGCTTGCAACAGCCCTGCTCCGAAAATGCGAACATCTGCAGATAGCTCGCAGGCAGAAAGAGCTAGCCTTGAAAGCTGTTGCTCAGCCTCATCTGCCCATGGCACAGCTCTCACAGAGGCACAGAGACTGGGACTGCTTGCTTGTCTTGCCCCATCAAGCTTCAAACGTAGCTTAGGTGGTCCGTGCCGGGCGCCTCCGGCAGCCCTGCTCCGAAAATGCAAACGTCTGCAGATAGCTCGCAGGCAGAAAGAGCTAGCCTGGAAAGCTGTTGCTCAGCCTCATCTGCCCATGGCACTGCTCGCACAGAGGCACAGAGACTGGGGCTGCTTGCTTGTCTTGTCACCTCAAACTTCAAACGTAGCTTAGGTGGTCCGTGCCGGGCGCCTCCGGCAGCCCTGCTCTGAAAATGCAAACGTCTGCAGATAGCTCGCAGGCAGAAAGAGCTATCCTGGAAAGCTGTTGCTCAGCCTCATCTGCCCATGGCACAGCTCTCACAGAGGCACAGAGACTGGGACTGCTTGCTTGTCTTGCCCCCTCAAACTTCAAACGTAGCTTTGGTGGTACGTGACGGTCGTTTCCGGCAGCACTGCTCTGAAAATGTGAACGTCTGCAGATAGCTCGCAGGCAGAAAGAGCTAGCCTGGAAAGCTGTTGCTCAGCCTCATCTGCCCATGGCACTGCTCGCACAGAAGCACAGAGACTGGAGCTGCTTGCTTGTCTTGTCCCCTCAAACTTCAAACGTACCTTAGGTGGTCGGTGCCGGGAGACTCCGGCAGCCCTGCTCTGAGAATGCGAAAGTCTGCAGATAGCTCGCAGCCAGAAAGAGCTAGCCTGGAAAGCTGTTGCTCAGCCTCATCTGCCCATGGCACTGCTCGCACAGAGGCACAGAGACTGGGGCTGCTTGCTTGTCTTGCCCCCTCAAAGTTAAAACGTACCTTAGGTGGTCTGTGCCGGGTGCTTGCGGCAGCTCTGCTCCGAAAACGCGAACGTCTGCAGATAGCTCGCAGGCAGAAAGAGCTAGCCTGGAAAGCTGTTGCTCAGCCTCATCTGCCCATGGCACTGCTCGCACAGAGGCACAGAGACTGGAGCTGCTTGCTTGTCTTGCCCCCTCAAACTTCAAACGTAGCTTAGGTGGTCCGTGCCGGGCGCCTCCGGCAGCCGTGCTCCGAAAATGCGAACGTCTGCAAATAGCTCGCAGGCAGAAAGAGCTAGCCTGGAAAGCTGTTGCTCAGCCTCATCTGCCCATGGCACAGCTCTCACAGAGGCACAGAGACTGGGACTGCTTGCTTGTCTCGCCCCATCAAGCTTCAAACGTAGCTTAGGTGGTCCGTGCCGGGCGCCTCCGGCAGCCCTGCTCCGAAAATGCAAACGTCTGCAGATAGCTCGCAGGCAGAAAGAGCTAGCCTGGAAAGCTGTTGCTCAGCCTCATCTGCCCATGGCACTGCTCGCACAGAGGCACAGAGACTGGGGCTGCTTGCTTGTCTTGTCACCTCAAACTTCAAACGTAGCTTAGGTGGTCCGTGCCGGGCGCCTCCGGCAGCCCTGCTCTGAAAATGCAAACGTCTGCAGATACCTCGCAGGCAGAAAGAGCTATCCTGGAAAGCTGTTGCTCAGCCTCATCTGCCCATGGCACAGCTCTCACAGAGGCACAGAGACTGGGACTGCTTGCTTGTCTTGCCCCCTCAAACTTCAAACGTAGCTTTGGTGGTACCTGACGGTCGTTTCCGGCAGCACTGCTCTGAAAATGTGAACGTCTGCAGATAGCTCGCAGGCAGAAAGAGCTAGCCTGGAAAGCTGTTGCTCAGCCTCATCTGCCCATGGCACTGCTCGCACAGAAGCACAGAGACTGGAGCTGCTTGCTTGTCTTGTCCCCTCAAACTTCAAACGTACCTTAGGTGGTCGGTGCCGGGAGACTCCGGCAGCCCTGCTCTGAGAATGCGAAAGTCTGCAGATAGCTCGCAGCCAGAAAGAGCTAGCCTGGAAAGCTGTTGCTCAGCCTCATCTGCCCATGGCACTGCTCGCACAGAGGCACAGAGACTGGGGCTGCTTGCTTGTCTTGCCCCCTCAAAGTTAAAACGTACCTTAGGTGGTCTGTGCCGGGTGCTTGCGGCAGCTCTGCTCCGAAAACGCGAACGTCTGCAGATAGCTCGCAGCCAGAAAGAGCTAGCCTGGAAAGCTGTTGCTCAGCCTCATCTGCCCATGGCACTGCTCGCACAGAGGCACAGAGACTGGAGCTGCTTGCTTGTCTTGCCCCCTCAAACTTCAAACGTAGCTTAGGTGGTCCGTGCCGGGCGCCTCCGGCAGCCGTGCTCCGAAAATGCGAACGTCTGCAAATAGCTCGCAGGCAGAAAGAGCTAGCCTGGAAAGCTGTTGCTCAGCCTCATCTGCCCATGGCACTGCTTGCACAGAGGCACAGAGACTGGGGCTGCTTGCTTGTCTTGCCCCATCAAGCTTCAAATGTAGCTTAGGTGGTCTGTGCTGGGCGCGTCCGTCAGCCCTGCTCTGAAAATGCGAAAGTCTGCAGATAGCTCGCAGGCAGAAAGAGCTAGCCTGGAAAGCTCTTGTTCAGCCTCATCTGCCCATGGCACAGCTCTCACAGAGGCACAGAGACTGGGGCTGCTTGCTTGTCTTGCCAGCTCAAAATTCAAATGTATTTTAGGTGGTCCGTCTCGGGAGATTCCGGCACCTCTACTCCGAAAATGCGAACGTCTGCAGATAGCTCGCAGGCAGGAAGAGCTAGCCTGGAAAGCCGTTGCTCAGCCTCATCTGCCCATGGCACTGCTCGCACAGAGGCACAGAGACTGGGGCTGCTTGCTTGTCTTGTTCCCTCAAATTTCAAACGTAGCTTAGGTGGTCCGTGCCGGGTGCTTGCGGCAGCCCTGCTCCGAAAATGCGAACATCTGCAGATAGCTCGCAGGCAGAAAGAGCTAGCCTGGAAAGCTGTTGCTCAGCCTCATCTGCCCATGGCACAGCTCTCACAGAGGCACAGAGACTGGGACTGCTTGCTTGTCTTGCCCCATCAAGCTTCAAACGTAGCTTAGGTGGTCCGTGCCGGGCGCCTCCGGCAGCCCTGCTCCGAAAATGCAAACGTCTGCAGATAGCTCGCAGGCAGAAAGAGCTAGCCTGGAAAGCTGTTGCTCAGCCTCATCTGCCCATGGCACTGCTCGCACAGAGGCACAGAGACTGGGGCTGCTTGCTTGTCTTGTCACCTCAAACTTCAAACGTAGCTTAGGTGGTCCGTGCCGGGCGCCTCCGGCAGCCCTGCTCTGAAAATGCAAACGTCTGCAGATACCTCGCAGGCAGAAAGAGCTATCCTGGAAAGCTGTTGCTCAGCCTCATCTGCCCATGGCACAGCTCTCACAGAGGCACAGAGACTGGGACTGCTTGCTTGTCTTGCCCCCTCAAACTTCAAACGTAGCTTTGGTGGTACGTGACGGTCGTTTCCGGCAGCACTGCTCTGAAAATGTGAACGTCTGCAGATAGCTCGCAGGCAGAAAGAGCTAGCCTGGAAAGCTGTTGCTCAGCCTCATCTGCCCATGGCACTGCTCGCACAGAAGCACAGAGACTGGAGCTGCTTGCTTGTCTTGTCCCCTCAAACTTCAAACGTACCTTAGGTGGTCGGTGCCGGGAGACTCCGGCAGCCCTGCTCTGAGAATGCGAAAGTCTGCAGATAGCTCGCAGGCAGAAAGAGCTAGCCTGGAAAGCTGTTGCTCAGCCTCATCTGCCCATGGCACTGCTCGCACAGAGGCACAGAGACTGGGGCTGCTTGCTTGTCTTGCCCCCTCAAAGTTAAAACGTACCTTAGGTGGTCTGTGCCGGGTGCTTGCGGCAGCTCTGCTCCGAAAACGCGAACGTCTGCAGATAGCTCGCAGCCAGAAAGAGCTAGCCTGGAAAGCTGTTGCTAAGCCTCATCTGCCCATGGCACTGCTCGCACAGAGGCACAGAGACTGGAGCTGCTTGCTTGTCTTGCCCCCTCAAACTTCAAACGTAGCTTAGGTGGTCCGTGCCGGGCGCCTCCGGCAGCCGTGCTCCGAAAATGCGAACGTCTGCAAATAGCTCGCAGGCAGAAAGAGCTAGCCTGGAAAGCTGTTGCTCAGCCTCATCTGCCCATGGCACTGCTTGCACAGAGGCACAGAGACTGGGGCTGCTTGCTTGTCTTGCCCCATCAAGCTTCAAATGTAGCTTTGGTGGTCTGTGCTGGGCGCGTCCGTCAGCCCTGCTCTGAAAATGCGAACGTCTGCAGATAGCTCGCAGGCAGAAAGAGCTAGCCTGGAAAGCTCTTGCTCAGCCTCATCTGCCCATGGCACTGCTCGCACAGAGGCACAGAGACTGGGGCTGCTTGCTTGTCTTGCCACCTCAAAATTCAAATGTAGTTTAGGTGGTCCGTCTCGGGAGATTCCGGCACCTCTACTCCGAAAATGCGAACGTCTGCAGATAGCTCGCAGGCAGAAAGAGCTAGCCTGGAAAGCCGTTGCTCAGCCTCATCTGCCCATGGCACTGCTCGCACAGAGGCACAGAGACTGGGGCTGCTTGCTTGTCTTGTTCCCTCAAATTTCAAACGTAGCTTAGGTGGTCCGTGCCGGGTGCTTGCGGCAGCCCTGCTCTGAAAATGCGAACGTCTGCAGATAGCTCGCAGGCAGAAAGAGCTAGCCTGGAAAGCTGTTGCTCAGCCTCATCTGCCCATGGCACTGCTCGCACAGAGGCACAGAGACTGGGGCTGCTTGCTTGTCTTGTCCCATCAGACTTCAAACGTTGCTTAGGTGGACTGTGCCGGGTGCTTGCGGCAGCCCTGCTCCGAAAATGCGAACATCTACAGATAGCTCGCAGGCAGAAAGAGCTAGCATGGAAAGCTGTTGCTCAGCCTCATCTGCCCATGGCACAGCTCTCACAGAGGCACAGAGACTGGGACTGCTTGCTTGTCTTGCCCCATCAAGCTTCAAACGTAGCTTAGGTGGTCCGTGCCTGGCACTTCATGCAGCCCTGCTCTGAAAATGCGAACGTCTGCAAATAGCTCGCAGCCAGAAAGAGCTAGCCTGGAAAGCTGTTGCTCAGCCTCATCTGCCCATGGCACTGCTTGCACAGAGGCACAGAGACTGGGGCTGCTTGCTTGTCTTGCCCCCTCAAACTTCAAACGTAGCTTAGGTGGTCCGTGCCGGGCGCCTCCGTCAGCCCTGCTCTGAAAATGCGAAAGTCTGCCGATAGCTCGCAGGCAGAAAGAGCTAGCGTGGAAAGCTGTTGCTCAGCCTCATCTGCCCATGGCACTGCTCGCACAGAGGCACAGAGACTGGGGCTGCTTGCTTGTCTTGCCCCCTCAAACTTCAAACGTACCTTACGTGGTCCGTGCTGGGCACTTCCGGCAGCCCTGCTCTGAAAATGCGAACATCTGCAGACAGCTCGCAGGCAGAAAGAGCTAGCCTGGAAAGCTGTTGCTCAGCCTCATCTGCCCATGGCACTGCTCGCACAGAGGCACAGAGACTGGGGCTGCTTGCTTGTCTTGCCCCGTCAAACTTCAAACGTAGCTTAGGTGGTCCGTGCCGGGCGCCTCCGGCAGCCCTGCTACGAAAATGCAAAAGTCTGCAGATACCTCGCAGGCAGAAAGAGCTATCCTGGAAAGCTGTTGCTCAGCCTCATCTGCCCATGGCACTGCTCGCACAGAGGCACAGAGACTGGGGCTGCTTGCTTGTCTTGTCCCCTCAGACTTCAAAAGTTGCTTAGGTGGTCTGTGCCGGGTGCTTGCGGCAGCCCTGTTCTGAAAATGCGAACATCTGCAGATAGCTCGCAGGCAGAAAGAGCTAGCCTGGAAAGCTGTTGCTCAGCCTCATCTGCCCATGGCACTGCTCGCACAGAGGCACAGAGACTGGGGCTGCTTGCTTGTCTTGCCCTCTCAAAGTTCAAACGTACCTTAGGTGGTCTGTGCCGGGTGCTTGCGGCAGCTCTGCTCCGAAAATGCGAACGTCTGCAGATAGCTCGCAGCCAGAAAGAGCTAGCCTGGAAAGCTGTTGCTCAGCCTCATCTGCCCATGGCACTGCTCGCACAGAGGCACAGAGACTGGGGCTGCTTGCTTGTCTTGTCTCCTCAAACTTCAAAAGTAGCTTAGGTGGTCCGTGCCGGGCGCCTCCGGCAGCCCTGCTCCAAAAATGCGAACATCTGCAGATAGCTCGCAGGCAGAAAGAGCTAGCCTGGAAAGCTGTTGCTCAGCCTCATCTGCACATGGCACTGCTCGCACAGAGGCACAGAGACTGGGGCTGCTTGCTTGTCTTGCCACCTCAAACTTCAAACTTTGCTTAGGTGGTCCGTGCCGGGCGCTTCCAGCAGCCCTGCTCCGAAAATGCGAACGTCTGCAGATAGCTCGCAGGCAGAAAGAGCTAGCCTGGAAAGCTGTTGCTCAGCCTCATCTGCCCATGGCACTGCTCGCACAGAGGCACAGAGACTGGGGCTGCTTGCTTGTCTTGCCCCCTCAAACTTCAAACGTAGCTTAGGTGGTCCGTGTCGGGCGCTTCATGCAGCCCTGCTCCGAAAATGCGAACGTCTGCAAATAGCTCGCAGCCAGAAAGAGCTAGCCTGGAAAGCTGTTGCTCAGCCTCACCTGCCCATGGCACTGCTCGCACAGAGGCACAGAGACTGGGGCTGCTTGCTTGTCTTGCCCCCTCAAACTTCAAACGTAGCTTAGGTGGTCCGTGCCGGGCGCCTCCGTCAGCCCTGCTCTGAAAATGCGAAAGTCTGCCGATAGCTCGCAGGCAGAAAGAGCTAGCCTGGAAAGCTGTTGCTCAGCCTCATCTGCCCATGGCACTGCTCGCACAGAGGCACAGAGACTGGGGCTGCTTGCTTGTCTTGCCCCGTCAAACTTCAAACGTACCTTACGTGGTCCGTGCTGGGCGCTTCCGGCAGCCCTGCTCTGAAAATGCGAACATCTGCAGACAGCTCGCAGGCAGAAAGAGCTAGCCTGGAAAGCTGTTGCTCAGCCTCATCTGCCCATGGCACTGCTCGCACAGAGGCACAGAGACTGGGGCTGCTTGCTTGTCTTGCCCCGTCAAACTTCAAACGTAGCTTAGGTGGTCCGTGCCGGGCGCCTCCGGCAGCCCTGCTCCGAAAATGCAAAAGTCTGCAGATAGCTCGCAGCCAGAAAGAGCTAGCCTGGAAAGCTGTTGCTCAGCCTCATCTGCCCATGGCACTGCTCGCACAGAGGCACAGAGACTGGGGCTGCTTGCTTGTCTTGCCCCCTCAAAGTTAAAACGTACCTTAGGTGGTCTGTGCCGGGTGCTTGTGGCAGCTCTGCTCCGAAAACGCGAACGTCTGCAGATAGCTCGCAGGCAGAAAGAGCTAGCCTGGAAAGCTGTTGCTCAGCCTCATCTGCCCATGGCACTGCTCGCACAGAGGCACAGAGACTGGAGCTGCTTGCTTGTCTTGCCCCCTCAAACTTCAAACGTAGCTTAGGTGGTCCGTGCCGGGCGCCTCCGGCAGCCGTGCTCCGAAAATGCGAACGTCTGCAAATAGTTCGCAGGCAGAAAGAGCTAGCCTGGAAAGCTGTTGCTCAGCCTCATCTGCCCATGGCACTGCTCGCACAGAGGCACAGAGACTGGGGCTGCTTGCTTGTCTTGCCCCATCAAGCTTCAAATGTAGCTTAGGTGGTCTGTGCTGGGCGCGTCCGTCAGCCCTGCTCTGAAAATGCGAACGTCTGCAGATAGCTCGCAGGCAGAAAGAGCTAGCCTGGAAAGCTCTTGCTCAGCCTCATCTGCCCATGGCACAGCTCTCACAGAGGCACAGAGACTGGGGCTGCTTGCTTGTCTTGCCACCTCAAAATTCAAATGTAGTTTAGGTGGTCCGTCTCGGGAGATTCCGGCACCTCTACTCCGAAAATGCGAACGTCTGCAGATAGCTCGCAGGCAGAAAGAGCTAGCCTGGAAAGCCGTTGCTCAGCCTCATCTGCCCATGGCACTGCTCGCACAGAGGCACAGAGACTGGGGCTGCTTGCTTGTCTTGTTCCCTCAAATTTCAAACGTAGCTTAGGTGGTCCGTGCCGGGTGCTTGCGGCAGCCCTGCTCTGAAAATGCGAACGTCTGCAGATAGCTCGCAGGCAGAAAGAGCTAGCCTGGAAAGCTGTTGCTCAGCCTCATCTGCCCATGGCACTGCTCGCACAGAGGCACAGAGACTGGGGCTGCTTGCTTGTCTTGTCCCCTCAGACTTCAAACGTTGCTTAGGTGGACTGTGCCGGGTGCTTGCGGCAGCCCTGCTCCGAAAATGCGAACATCTACAGATAGCTCGCAGGCAGAAAGAGCTAGCATGGAAAGCTGTTGCTCAGCCTCATCTGCCCATGGCACAGCTCTCACAGAGGCACAGAGACTGGGACTGCTTGCTTGTCTTGCCCCATCAAGCTTCAAATGTAGCTTAGGTGGTCCGTGCCTGGCACTTCATGCAGCCCTGCTCTGAAAATGCGAACGTCTGCAAATAGCTCGCAGCCAGAAAGAGCTAGCCTGGAAAGATGTTGCTCAGCCTCACCTGCCCATGGCACTGCTTGCACAGAGGCACAGAGACTGGGGCTGCTTGCTTGTCTTGCCCCCTCAAACTTCAAACGTAGCTTAGGTGGTCCGTGCCGGGCGCCTCCGTCAGCCCTGCTCTGAAAATGCGAAAGTCTGCCGATAGCTCGCAGGCAGAAAGAGCTAGCGTGGAAAGCTGTTGCTCAGCCTCATCTGCCCATGGCACTGCTCGCACAGAGGCACAGAGACTGGGGCTGCTTGCTTGTCTTGTCTCCTCAAACTTCAAACGTAGCTTAGGTGGTCCGTGCCGGGCGCTTCCGGCACCCCTGCTCCAAAAATGCAAACATCTGCAGATAGCTCGCAGGCAGAAAGAGCTAGCCTGGAAAGCTGTTGCTCAGCCTCATCTGCCCATGGCACTGCTCGCACAGAGGCACAGAGACTGGGGCTGCTTGCTTGTCTTGCCCCCTCAAACTTCAAATGTACGTTACGTGGTCCGTGCTGGGCGCTTCCGGCAGCCCTGCTCTGAAAATGCGAACATCTGCAGACAGCTCGCAGGCAGAAAGAGCTAGCCTGGAAAGCTGTTGCTCAGCCTCATCTGCCCATGGCACTGCTCGCACAGAGGCACAGAGACTGGGGCTGCTTGCTTGTCTTGCCCCGTCAAACTTCAAACGTAGCTTAGGTGGTCCGTGCCGGGCGCCTCCAGCAGCCCTGCTACGAAAATGCAAAAGTCTGCAGATACCTCGCAGGCAGAAAGAGCTATCCTGGAAAGCTGTTGCTCAGCCTCATCTGCCCATGGCACTGCTCGCACAGAGGCACAGAGACTGGGGCTGCTTGCTTGTCTTGTCCCCTCAGACTTCAAAAGTTGCTTAGGTGGTCTGTGCCGGGTGCTTGCGGCAGCCCTGTTCTGAAAATGCGAACATCTGCAGATAGCTCGCAGGCAGAAAGAGCTAGCCTGGAAAGCTGTTGCTCAGCCTCATCTGCCCATGGCACAGCTCTCACAGAGGCACAGAGACTGGGACTGCTTGCTTGTCTTGCCTCATCAAGCTTCAAATGTAGCTTAGGTGGTCCGTGCCATGCGCCTCCGGCAGCCGTGCTCCGAAAATGCAAACGTCTGCAGATAGCTCGCAGGCAGAAAGAGCTAGCCTTGAAAGCTGTTGCTCAGCCTCATCTGCCCATGGCACTGCTCGCACAGAGGCACAGAGACTGGGGCTGCTTGCTTGTCTTGCCCCCTCAAAGTTCAAACGTACCTTAGGTGGTCTGTGCCGGGTGCTTGCGGCAGCTCTGCTCCGAAAATGCGAACGTCTGCAGATAGCTCGCAGCCAGAAAGAGCTAGCCTGGAAAGCTGTTGCTCAGCCTCATCTGCCCATGGCACTGCTCGCACAGAGGCACAGAGACTGGGGCTGCTTGCTTGTCTTGTCTCCTCAAACTTCAAAAGTAGCTTAGGTGGTCCGTGCCGGGCGCCTCCGGCAGCCCTGCTCCAAAAATGCGAACATCTGCAGATAGCTCGCAGGCAGAAAGAGCTAGCCTGGAAAGCTGTTGCTCAGCCTCATCTGCCCATGGCACTGCTCGCACAGAGGCACAGAGACTGGGGCTGCTTGCTTGTCTTGCCACCTCAAACTTCAAACTTAGCTTAGGTGGTCCGTGCCGGGCGCTTCCAGCAGCCCTGCTCCGAAAATGCGAACGTCTGCAGATAGCTCGCAGGCAGAAAGAGCTAGCCTGGAAAGCTGTTGCTCAGCCTCATCTGCCCATGGCACTGCTCGCACAGAGGCACAGAGACTGGGGCTGCTTGCTTGTCTTGCCCCCTCAAACTTCACACGTAGCTTAGGTGGTCCGTGTCGGGCGCTTCATGCAGCCCTGCTCCGAAAATGAGAACGTCTGCAAATAGCTCGCAGCCAGAAAGAGCTAGCCTGGAAAGCTGTTGCTCAGCCTCACCTGCCCATGGCACTGCTCGCACAGAGGCACAGACACTGGGGCTGCTTGCTTGTCTTGCCCCCTCAAACTTCAAACGTAGCTTAGGTGGTCCGTGCCGGGCGCCTCCGTCAGCCCTGCTCTGAAAATGCGAAAGTCTGCCGATAGCTCGCAGGCAGAAAGAGCTAGCGTGGAAAGCTGTTGCTCAGCCTCATCTGCCCATGGCACTGCTCGCACAGAGGCACAGAGACTGGGGCTGCTTGCTTGTCTTGTCTCCTCAAACTTCAAATGTAGCTTAGGTGGTCCGTGCCGGGCGCTTCCGGCACCCCTGCTCCAAAAATGCGAACATCTGCAGATAGCTCGCAGGCAGAAAGAGCTAGCCTGGAAAGCTGTTGCTCAGCCTCATCTGCCCATGGCACTGCTCGCACAGAGGCACAGAGACTGGGGCTGCTTGCTTGTCTTGCCCCCTCAAACTTCAAACGTACCTTACGTGGTCCGTGCTGGGCGCTTCCGGCAGCCCTGCTCTGAAAATGCGAACATCTGCAGACAGCTCGCAGGCAGAAAGAGCTAGCCTGGAAAGCTGTTGCTCAGCCTCATCTGCCCATGGCACTGCTCGCACAGAGGCACAGAGACTGGGGCTGCTTGCTTGTCTTGCCCCGTCAAACTTCAAACGTAGCTTAGGTGGTCCGTGCCGGGCGCCTCCGGCAGCCCTGCTCCGAAAATGCAAAAGTCTGCAGATACCTCGCAGGCAGAAAGAGCTATCCTGGAAAGCTGTTGCTCAGCCTCATCTGCCCATGGCACTGCTCGCACAGAGGCACAGAGACTGGGGCTGCTTGCTTGTCTTGTCCCCTCAGAGTTCAAACGTTGCTTAGGTGGTCTGTGCCGGGTGCTTGCGGCAGCCCTGTTCAGAAAATGCGAACATCTGCAGATAGCTCGCAGGCAGAAAGAGCTAGCCTGGAAAGCTGTTGCTCAGCCTCATCTGCCCATGGCACAGCTCTCACAGAGGCACAGAGACTGGGACTGCTTGCTTGTCTTGCCTCATCAAGCTTCAAATGTAGCTTAGGTGGTCCGTGCCGGGCGCCTCCGGCAGCCGTGCTCCGAAAATGCGAACGTCTGCAGATAGCTCGCAGGCAGAAAGAGTAGCCTGGAAAGCTGTTGCTCAGCCTCATCTGCCCATGGCACTGCTTGCACAGAGGCACAGAGACTGGGGCTGCTTGCTTGTCTTGCCACCTCAAAATTCAAATGTAGCTTAGGTGGTCCGTCTCGGGAGATTCCGGCACCTCTACTCCGAAAATGCGAACGTCTGCAGATAGCTCGCAGGCAGAAAGAGCTATCCTGGAAAGCTGTTGCTCAGCCTCATCTGCCCATGGCACTGCTCGCACTCAGGCACAGAGACTGGGGCTGCTTGCTTGTCTTGTTCCCTCAAATTTCAAACGTAGCTTAGGTGGTCCGTGCCGGGTGCTTGCGGCAGCCCTGCTCCGAAAATGCGAACGTCTGCAGATAGCTCGCAGGCAGAAAGAGCTAGCCTGGAAAGCTGTTGCTCAGCCTCATCTGCCCATGGCACTGCTCGCACAGAGGCACAGAGACTGGGGCTGCTTACTTGTCTTGTCCCCTCAAACTTCAAACGTAGCTTAGGTGGTCTGTGCTGGGCGCGTCCGTCAGCCCTGCTCTGAAAATGCGAACGTCTGCAGACAGCTCGCAGCAGAAAGAGCTAGCCTGGAAAGCTCTTGCTCAGCCTCATCTGCCCATGGCACTGCTCGCACAGAGGCACAGAGACTGGGGCTGCTTGCTTGTCTTGTCCCCTCAGACTTCAAACGTTGCTTAGGTGGACTGTGCCGGGTGCTTGCGGCAGCCCTGCTCCGAAAATGCGAACATCTACAGATAGCTCGCAGGCAGAAAGAGCTAGCATGGAAAGCTGTTGCTCAGCCTCATCTGCCGATGGCACAACTCTCACAGAGGCACAGAGACTGGAACTGCTTGCTTGTCTTGCCCCATCAAGCTTCAAACGTAGCTTAGGTGGTCCGTGCCTGGCGCTTCATGCAGCACTGCTCTGAAAATGCGAACGTCTGCAAATAGCTCGCAGCCAGAAAGAGCTAGCCTGGAAAGCTGTTGCTCAGCCTCACCTGCCCATGGCACTGCTTGCACAGAGGCACAGAGACTGGGGCTGCTTGCTTGTCTTGCCCCCTCAAACTTCAAACGTACCTTACGTGGTCCGTGCTGGGCGCTTCCGGCAGCCCTGCTCTGAAAATGCGAACATCTGCAGACAGCTCGCAGGCAGAAAGAGCTAGCCTGGAAAGCTGTTGCTCAGCCTCATCTGCCCATGGCACTGCTCGCACAGAGGCACAGAGACTGGGGTTGCTTGCTTGTCTTGCCCCGTCAAACTTCAAACGTAGCTTAGGTGGTCCATGCCGGGCGCCTCCGGCAGCCGTGCTCCGAAAATGTGAACGTCTGCAGATAACTCGCAGGCAGAAAGAGCTAGCCTGGAAAGCTGTTGCTCAGCCTCATCTGCCCATGGCACTGCTTGCACAGAGGCACAGAGACTGGGGCTGCTTGCTTATCTTGCCCCCTCAAACTTCAAACGTATATTACGGGGTCCTTGCCGGGCGCTTCCGGCAGCCCTGCTCCGAAAATGCGAACGTCTGCAAATAGCTCGCAGGCAGAAAGAGCTATCCTGGAAAGCTGTTGCTCAGCCTCATCTGCCCATGGCACTGCTCGCACAGAGGCACAGAGACTGGGGCTGCTTGCTTGTCTTGCCAGCTCAAAATTCAAATGTAGTTTAGGTGGTCCGTCTCGGGAGATTCCGGCACCTCTACTCCGAAAATGCGAACGTCTGCAGATAGCTCGCAGGCAGAAAGAGCTAGCCTGGAAAGCTGTTGCTCAGCCTCATCTGCCCATGGCACTGCTCGCACAGAGGCACAGAGACTGGGGCTGCTTGCTTGTCTTGTTCCCTCAAATTTCAAACGTAGCTTAGGTGGTCCGTGCCGGGTGCTTGCGGCAGCCCTGCTCCGAAAATGCAAACGTCTGCAGATACCTCGCAGGCAGAAAGAGCTATCCTGGAAAGCTGTTGCTCAGCCTCATCTGCCCATGGCACTGCTCGCACAGAGGCACAGAGACTGGGGCTGCTTGCTTGTCTTGTCCCCTCAGACTTCAAAAGTTGCTTAGGTGGACTGTGCCGGGTGCTTGCGGCAGCCCTGCTCCGAAAATGCGAACATCTACAGATAGCTCGCAGGCAGAAAGAGCTAGCATGGAAAGCTGTTGCTCAGCCTCATCTGCCCATGGCACTGCTCGCACAGAGGCACAGAGACTGGGGCTGCTTGCTTGTCTTGTCCCCTCAGACTTCAAACGTTGCTTAGGTGGTCTGTGCCGGGTGCTTGCGGCAGCCCTGTTCAGAAAATGCGAACATCTGCAGATAGCTCGCAGGCAGAAAGAGCTAGCCTGGAAAGCTGTTGCTCAGCCTCATCTGCCCATGGCACAGCTCTCACAGAGGCACAGAGACTGGGACTGCTTGCTTGTCTTGCCTCATCAAGCTTCAAACGTAACTTAGGTGGTCCGTGCCGGGCGCCTCCGGCAGCCCTGCTCCGAAAATGCAAACGTCTGCAGATAGCTCGCAGGCAGAAAGAGCTAGCCTTGAAAGCTGTTGCTCAGTCTCATCTGCCCATGGCACTGCTTGCACAGAGGCACAGAGACTGGGGCTGCTTGCTTGTCTTGTCCCCTCAGACTTCAAACGTAGATTACGGGGTCCTTGCCGGGTGCTTGCGGCAGCCCTGCTCCGAAAATGCGAACATCTACAGATAGCTCGCAGGCAGAAAGAGCTAGCACGGAAAGCTGTTGCTCAGCCTCATCTGCCCATGGCACAGCTCTCACAGAGGCACAGAGACTGGGACTGCTTGCTTGTCTTGCCCCATCAAGCTTCAAACGTAGCTTAGGTGGTCCGTGCCGGGCGCCTCCGGCAGCCGTGCTACGAAAATGCGAACGTCTGCAGATACCTCTCAGGCAGAATGAGCCAGCCTGGAAAGCTGTTGCTCAGCCTCATCTGCCCATGGCACTGCTCGCACAGAGGCACAGAGACTGGGGCTGCTTGCTTGTCTTGCCAGCTCAAAATTCAAATGTAGTTTAGGTGGTCCGTCTCGGGAGATTCCGGCACCTCTACTCCGAAAATGCGAACGTCTGCAGATAGCTCGCAGGCAGAAAGAGCTAGCCTGGAAAGCTGTTGCTCAGCCTCATCTGCCCATGGCACTGCTCGCACAGAGGCACAGAGACTGGGGCTGCTTGCTTGTCTTGTTCCCTCAAATTTCAAACGTAGCTTAGGTGGTCCGTGCCGGGTGCTTGCGGCAGCCCTGCTCCGAAAATGCAAACGTCTGCAGATACCTCGCAGGCAGAAAGAGCTATCCTGGAAAGCTGTTGCTCAGCCTCATCTGCCCATGGCACTGCTCGCACAGAGGCACAGAGACTGGGGCTGCTTGCTTGTCTTGTCCCCTCAGACTTCAAAAGTTGCTTAGGTGGACTGTGCCGGGTGCTTGCGGCAGCCCTGCTCCGAAAATGCGAACATCTACAGATAGCTCGCAGGCAGAAAGAGCTAGCATGGAAAGCTGTTGCTCAGCCTCATCTGCCCATGGCACTGCTCGCACAGAGGCACAGAGACTGGGGCTGCTTGCTTGTCTTGTCCCCTCAGACTTCAAACGTTGCTTAGGTGGTCTGTGCCGGGTGCTTGCGGCAGCCCTGTTCAGAAAATGCGAACATCTGCAGATAGCTCGCAGGCAGAAAGAGCTAGCCTGGAAAGCTGTTGCTCAGCCTCATCTGCCCATGGCACAGCTCTCACAGAGGCACAGAGACTGGGACTGCTTGCTTGTCTTGCCTCATCAAGCTTCAAACGTAACTTAGGTGGTCCGTGCCGGGCGCCTCCGGCAGCCCTGCTCCGAAAATGCAAACGTCTGCAGATAGCTCGCAGGCAGAAAGAGCTAGCCTTGAAAGCTGTTGCTCAGTCTCATCTGCCCATGGCACTGCTTGCACAGAGGCACAGAGACTGGGGCTGCTTGCTTGTCTTGTCCCCTCAGACTTCAAACGTAGATTACGGGGTCCTTGCCGGGTGCTTGCGGCAGCCCTGCTCCGAAAATGCGAACATCTACAGATAGCTCGCAGGCAGAAAGAGCTAGCACGGAAAGCTGTTGCTCAGCCTCATCTGCCCATGGCACAGCTCTCACAGAGGCACAGAGACTGGGACTGCTTGCTTGTCTTGCCCCATCAAGCTTCAAACGTAGCTTAGGTGGTCCGTGCCGGGCGCCTCCGGCAGCCGTGCTACGAAAATGCGAACGTCTGCAGATACCTCTCAGGCAGAATGAGCCAGCCTGGAAAGCTGTTGCTCAGCCTCATCTGCCCATGGCACTGCTCGCACAGAGGCACAGAGACTGGGGCTGCTTGCTTGTCTTGCCCCCTCAAACTTCAAACGTACCTTAGGTGGTCCATGCCAGGCGCCTCCGGCAGCCCTGCTCCGAAAATGTGAACGTCTGCAGATAGCTAGCAGCCAGAAAGAGCTAGCCTGGAAAGCTGTTGCTCAGCCTCATCTGCCCATGGCACTGCTTGCACAGAGGCACAGAGACTGGGGCTGCTTGCTTGTCTTGCCCCCTCAAACTTCAAACGTAGCTTAGGTTCTATGTGCTGGGCGCGTTCGTCGGCCCTGCTCTGAAAATGCGAACGTCTGCAGACAGCTCGCAGGCAGAAAGAGCTAGCCTGGAAAGCTGTTGCTCAGCCTCATCTGCCCATGGCACTGCTCGCACAGAGGCACAGAGACTGGGGCTGCTTGCGTGTCTTGCCCCCTCAAACTTCAAATGTAGCTTAGGTGGTCCGTGATGGGCGCCTCCGGCAGCCCTGTTCCGAAAATGCAAACGTCTGCAGATACCTCGCAGGCAGAAAGAGCTACCCTTGAAAGCTGTTGCTCAGCCTCATCTGCCCATGGCACTGCTTGCACAGAGGCACAGAGACTGGGGCTGCTTGCTTGTCTTGTCTCCTCAAACTTCAAAAGTAGCTTAGGTGGTCCGTATCAGGCGCTTCCGGCAGCCCTGCTCCGAAAATGCGAACGTCTGCAGATAGCTCGCAGGCAGAAAGAGCTAGCCTGGAAAGCTGTTGCTCAGCCTCATCTGCCCATGGCACTGCTTGCACAGAGGCACAGAGACTGGGGCTGCTTGCTTGTCTTGCCCCCTCAAACTTCAAACGTAGCTTAGGTGGTCCGTGCCGGGCACTTCCAGCAGCCCTGCTCCGAAAATGCGAACGTCTGCAGATAGCTCGCAGGCAGAAAGAGCTAGCCTGGAAAGCTGTTGCTCAGCCTCATCTGCCCATGGCACTGCTTGCACAGAGGCACAGAGACTGGGGCTGCTTGCTTGTCTTGCCCCCTCAAACTTCAAACGTAGCTTAGGTGTTCTGTGCCGGGCGCCTCCGGCAGCCCTGCTCCGAAAATGCGAACGTCTGCAGATAGCTCGCAGGCAGAAAGAGCTAGCCTTGAAAGCTGTTGCTCAGCCTCATCTGCCCATGGCACTGCTCGCACAGAGGCACAGAGACTGGGGCTGCTTACTTGTCTTGCCCCCTCAAAGTTCAAACGTACCTTAGGTGGTCTGTGCCGAGTGCTTGCGGCAGCTCTGCTCCGAAAATGCGAACGTCTGCAGATAGCTCGCAGCCAGAAAGAGCTAGCCTGGAAAGCTGTTGCTCAGCCTCATCTGCCCATGGCACTGCTCGCACAGAGGCACAGAGACTGGGGCTGCTTGCTTGTCTTGTCTCCTCAAACTTCAAAAGTAGCTTAGGTGGTCCGTGCCGGGCGCCTCCGGCAGCCCTGGTCCAAAAATGCGAACATCTGCAGATAGCTCGCAGGCAGAAAGAGCTAGCCTGGAAACCTGTTGCTCAGCCTCATCTGCCCATGGCACTGCTCGCACAGAGGCACAGAGACTGGGGCTGCTTGCTTGTCTTGCCACCACAAACTTCAAACTTAGCTTAGGTGGTCCGTGCCGGGCGCTTCCAGCAGCCCTGCTCCGAAAATGCGAACGTCTGCAGATAGCTCGCAGGCAGAAAGAGCTAGCCTGGAAAGCTGTTGCTCAGCCTCATCTGCCCATGGCACTGCTCGCACAGAGGCACAGAGACTGGGGCTGCTTGCTTGTCTTGCCCCCTCAAACTTCACACGTAGCTTAGGTGGTCCGTGTCGGGCGCTTCATGCAGCCCTGCTCTGAAAATGAGAACGTCTGCAAATAGCTCGCAGCCAGAAAGAGCTAGCCTGGAAAGCTGTTGCTCAGCCTCACCTGCCCATGGCACTGCTCGCACAGAGGCACAGAGACTGGGGCTGCTTGCTTGTCTTGCCCCCTCAAACTTCAAACGTAGCTTAGGTGGTCCGTGCCGGGCGCCTCCGTCAGCCCTGCTCTGAATAGCGAAAGTGTGCCGATAGCTCGCAGGCAGAAAGAGCTAGCGTGGAAAGCTGTTGCTCAGCCTCATCTGCCCATGGCACTGCTCGCACAGAGGCACAGAGACTGGGGCTGCTTGCTTGTCTTGTCTCCTCAAACTTCAAATGTAGCTTAGGTGGTCCGTGCCGGGCGCTTCCGGCACCCCTGCTCCAAAAATGCGAACATCTGCAGATAGCTCGCAGGCAGAAAGAGCTAGCCTGGAAAGCTGTTGCTCAGCCTCATCTGCCCATGGCACTGCTCGCACAGAGGCACAGAGACTGGGGCTGCTTGCTTGTCTTGCCCCCTCAAACTTCAAACGTACCTTACGTGGTCCGTGCTGGGCGCTTCCGGCAGCCCTGCTCTGAAAATGCGAACATCTGCAGACAGCTCGCAGGCAGAAAGAGCTAGCCTGGAAAGCTGTTGCTCAGCCTCATGTGCCCATGGCACTGCTCGCACAGAGGCACAGAGACTGGGGCTGCTTGCTTGTCTTGTCCCCTCAGAGTTCAAACGTTGCTTAGGTGGTCTGTGCCGGGTGCTTGCGGCAGCCCTGTTCAGAAAATGCGAACATCTGCAGATAGCTCGCAGGCAGAAAGAGCTAGCCTGGAAAGCTGTTGCTCAGCCTCATCTGCCCATGGCACAGCTCTCACAGAGGCACAGAGACTGGGATTGCTTGCTTGTCTTGCCTCATCAAGCTTCAAATGTAGCTTAGGTGGTCCGTGCCGGGCGCCTCCGGCAGCCGTGCTCCGAAAATGCGAAAGTCTGCAGATAGCTCGCAGGCAGAAAGAGTAGCCTGGAAAGCTGTTGCTCAGCCTCATCTGCCCATGGCACTGCTCGCACAGAGGCACAGAGACTGGGGCTGCTTGCTTGTCTTGCCCCCTCAAACTTCAAACGTAGATTACGGGGTCCTTGCCGGGCGCTTCCGGCAGCCCTGCTCCGAAAATGCGAACGTCTGCAAATAGCTCGCAGGCAGAAAGAGCTAGCCTGGAAAGCTGTTGCTCAGCCTCATCTGCCCTTGGCACTGCTTGCACAGAGGCACAGAGACTGGGGCTGCTTGCTTGTCTTGCCACCTCAAAATTCAAATGTAGCTTAGGTGGTCCGTCTCGGGAGATTCCGGCACCTCTACTCCGAAAATGCGAACGTCTGCAGATAGCTCGCAGGCAGAAAGAGCTATCCTGGAAAGCTGTTGCTCAGCCTCATCTGCCCATGGCACTGCTCGCACTCAGGCACAGAGACTGGGGCTGCTTGCTTGTCTTGTTCCCTCAAATTTCAAACGTAGCTTAGGTGGTCCGTGCCGGGTGCTTGCGGCAGCCCTGCTCCGAAAATGCGAACGTCTGCAGATAGCTCGCAGGCAGAAAGAGCTAGCCTGGAAAGCTGTTGCTCAGCCTCATCTGCCCATGGCACTGCTCGCACAGAGGCACAGAGACTGGGGCTGCTTACTTGTCTTGTCCCCTCAAACTTCAAACGTAGCTTAGGTGGTCCGTGCCGGGCGCCTCCGGCAGCCCTGCTACGAAAATGCAAAAGTCTGCAGATACCTCGCAGGCAGAAAGAGCTATCCTGGAAAGCTGTTGCTCAGCCTCATCTGCCCATGGCACTGCTCGCACAGAGGCACAGAGACTGGGGCTGCTTGCTTGTCTTGTCCCCTCAGACTTCAAAAGTTGCTTAGGTGGTCTGTGCCGGGTGCTTGCGGCAGCCCTGTTCTGAAAATGCGAACATCTGCAGATAGCTCGCAGGCAGAAAGAGCTAGCCTGGAAAGCTGTTGCTCAGCCTCATCTGCCCATGGCACTGCTCGCACAGAGGCACAGAGACTGGGGCTGCTTGCTTGTCTTGCCCTCTCAAAGTTCAAACGTACCTTAGGTGGTCTGTGCCGGGTGCTTGCGGCAGCTCTGCTCCGAAAATGCGAACGTCTGCAGATAGCTCGCAGCCAGAAAGAGCTAGCCTGGAAAGCTGTTGCTCAGCCTCATCTGCCCATGGCACTGCTCGCACAGAGGCACAGAGACTGGGGCTGCTTGCTTGTCTTGTCTCCTCAAACTTCAAAAGTAGCTTAGGTGGTCCGTGCCGGGCGCCTCCGGCAGCCCTGCTCCAAAAATGCGAACATCTGCAGATAGCTCGCAGGCAGAAAGAGCTAGCCTGGAAAGCTGTTGCTCAGCCTCATCTGCACATGGCACTGCTCGCACAGAGGCACAGAGACTGGGGCTGCTTGCTTGTCTTGCCACCTCAAACTTCAAACTTTGCTTAGGTGGTCCGTGCCGGGCGCTTCCAGCAGCCCTGCTCCGAAAATGCGAACGTCTGCAGATAGCTCGCAGGCAGAAAGAGCTAGCCTGGAAAGCTGTTGCTCAGCCTCATCTGCCCATGGCACTGCTCGCACAGAGGCACAGAGACTGGGGCTGCTTGCTTGTCTTGCCCCCTCAAACTTCAAACGTAGCTTAGGTGGTCCGTGTCGGGCGCTTCATGCAGCCCTGCTCCGAAAATGCGAACGTCTGCAAATAGCTCGCAGCCAGAAAGAGCTAGCCTGGAAAGCTGTTGCTCAGCCTCACCTGCCCATGGCACTGCTCGCACAGAGGCACAGAGACTGGGGCTGCTTGCTTGTCTTGCCCCCTCAAACTTCAAACGTAGCTTAGGTGGTCCGTGCCGGGCGCCTCCGTCAGCCCTGCTCTGAAAATGCGAAAGTCTGCCGATAGCTCGCAGGCAGAAAGAGCTAGCCTGGAAAGCTGTTGCTCAGCCTCATCTGCCCATGGCACTGCTCGCACAGAGGCACAGAGACTGGGGCTGCTTGCTTGTCTTGCCCCGTCAAACTTCAAACGTACCTTACGTGGTCCGTGCTGGGCGCTTCCGGCAGCCCTGCTCTGAAAATGCGAACATCTGCAGACAGCTCGCAGGCAGAAAGAGCTAGCCTGGAAAGCTGTTGCTCAGCCTCATCTGCCCATGGCACTGCTCGCACAGAGGCACAGAGACTGGGGCTGCTTGCTTGTCTTGCCCCGTCAAACTTCAAACGTAGCTTAGGTGGTCCGTGCCGGGCGCCTCCGGCAGCCCTGCTCCGAAAATGCAAAAGTCTGCAGATAGCTCGCAGCCAGAAAGAGCTAGCCTGGAAAGCTGTTGCTCAGCCTCATCTGCCCATGGCACTGCTCGCACAGAGGCACAGAGACTGGGGCTGCTTGCTTGTCTTGCCCCCTCAAAGTTAAAACGTACCTTAGGTGGTCTGTGCCGGGTGCTTGCGGCAGCTCTGCTCCGAAAACGCGAACGTCTGCAGATAGCTCGCAGGCAGAAAGAGCTATCCTGGAAAGCTGTTGCTCAGCCTCATCTGCCCATGGCACTGCTCGCACAGAGGCACAGAGACTGGAGCTGCTTGCTTGTCTTGCCCCCTCAAACTTCAAACGTAGCTTAGGTGGTCCGTGCCGGGCGCCTCCGGCAGCCGTGCTCCGAAAATGCGAACGTCTGCAAATAGTTCGCAGGCAGAAAGAGCTAGCCTGGAAAGCTGTTGCTCAGCCTCATCTGCCCATGGCACTGCTCGCACAGAGGCACAGAGACTGGGGCTGCTTGCTTGTCTTGCCCCATCAAGCTTCAAATGTAGCTTAGGTGGTCTGTGCTGGGCGCGTCCGTCAGCCCTGCTCTGAAAATGCGAACGTCTGCAGATAGCTCGCAGGCAGAAAGAGCTAGCCTGGAAAGCTCTTGCTCAGCCTCATCTGCCCATGGCACAGCTCTCACAGAGGCACAGAGACTGGGGCTGCTTGCTTGTCTTGCCACCTCAAAATTCAAATGTAGTTTAGGTGGTCCGTCTCGGGAGATTCCGGCACCTCTACTCCGAAAATGCGAACGTCTGCAGATAGCTCGCAGGCAGAAAGAGCTAGCCTGGAAAGCCGTTGCTCAGCCTCATCTGCCCATGGCACTGCTCGCACAGAGGCACAGAGACTGGGGCTGCTTGCTTGTCTTGTTCCCTCAAATTTCAAACGTAGCTTAGGTGGTCCGTGCCGGGTGCTTGCGGCAGCCCTGCTCTGAAAATGCGAACGTCTGCAGATAGCTCGCAGGCAGAAAGAGCTAGCCTGGAAAGCTGTTGCTCAGCCTCATCTGCCCATGGCACTGCTCGCACAGAGGCACAGAGACTGGGGCTGCTTGCTTGTCTTGTCCCCTCAGACTTCAAACGTTGCTTAGGTGGACTGTGCCGGGTGCTTGCGGCAGCCCTGCTCCGAAAATGCGAACATCTACAGATAGCTCGCAGGCAGAAAGAGCTAGCATGGAAAGCTGTTGCTCAGCCTCATCTGCCCATGGCACAGCTCTCACAGAGGCACAGAGACTGGGACTGCTTGCTTGTCTTGCCCCATCAAGCTTCAAATGTAGCTTAGGTGGTCCGTGCCTGGCACTTCATGCAGCCCTGCTCTGAAAATGCGAACGTCTGCAAATAGCTCGCAGCCAGAAAGAGCTAGCCTGGAAAGATGTTGCTCAGCCTCACCTGCCCATGGCACTGCTTGCACAGAGGCACAGAGACTGGGGCTGCTTGCTTGTCTTGCCCCCTCAAACTTCAAACGTAGCTTAGGTGGTCCGTGCCGGGCGCCTCCGTCAGCCCTGCTCTGAAAATGCGAAAGTCTGCCGATAGCTCGCAGGCAGAAAGAGCTAGCGTGGAAAGCTGTTGCTCAGCCTCATCTGCCCATGGCACTGCTCGCACAGAGGCACAGAGACTGGGGCTGCTTGCTTGTCTTGTCTCCTCAAACTTCAAACGTAGCTTAGGTGGTCCGTGCCGGGCGCTTCCGGCACCCCTGCTCCAAAAATGCAAACATCTGCAGATAGCTCGCAGGCAGAAAGAGCTAGCCTGGAAAGCTGTTGCTCAGCCTCATCTGCCCATGGCACTGCTCGCACAGAGGCACAGAGACTGGGGCTGCTTGCTTGTCTTGCCCCCTCAAACTTCAAATGTACGTTACGTGGTCCGTGCTGGGCGCTTCCGGCAGCCCTGCTCTGAAAATGCGAACATCTGCAGACAGCTCGCAGGCAGAAAGAGCTAGCCTGGAAAGCTGTTGCTCAGCCTCATCTGCCCATGGCACTGCTCGCACAGAGGCACAGAGACTGGGGCTGCTTGCTTGTCTTGCCCCGTCAAACTTCAAACGTAGCTTAGGTGGTCCGTGCCGGGCGCCTCCAGCAGCCCTGCTACGAAAATGCAAAAGTCTGCAGATACCTCGCAGGCAGAAAGAGCTATCCTGGAAAGCTGTTGCTCAGCCTCATCTGCCCATGGCACTGCTCGCACAGAGGCACAGAGACTGGGGCTGCTTGCTTGTCTTGTCCCCTCAGACTTCAAAAGTTGCTTAGGTGGTCTGTGCCGGGTGCTTGCGGCAGCCCTGTTCTGAAAATGCGAACATCTGCAGATAGCTCGCAGGCAGAAAGAGCTAGCCTGGAAAGCTGTTGCTCAGCCTCATCTGCCCATGGCACAGCTCTCACAGAGGCACAGAGACTGGGACTGCTTGCTTGTCTTGCCTCATCAAGCTTCAAATGTAGCTTAGGTGGTCCGTGCCATGCGCCTCCGGCAGCCGTGCTCCGAAAATGCAAACGTCTGCAGATAGCTCGCAGGCAGAAAGAGCTAGCCTTGAAAGCTGTTGCTCAGCCTCATCTGCCCATGGCACTGCTCGCACAGAGGCACAGAGACTGGGGCTGCTTGCTTGTCTTGCCCCCTCAAAGTTCAAACGTACCTTAGGTGGTCTGTGCCGGGTGCTTGCGGCAGCTCTGCTCCGAAAATGCGAACGTCTGCAGATAGCTCGCAGCCAGAAAGAGCTAGCCTGGAAAGCTGTTGCTCAGCCTCATCTGCCCATGGCACTGCTCGCACAGAGGCACAGAGACTGGGGCTGCTTGCTTGTCTTGTCTCCTCAAACTTCAAAAGTAGCTTAGGTGGTCCGTGCCGGGCGCCTCCGGCAGCCCTGCTCCAAAAATGCGAACATCTGCAGATAGCTCGCAGGCAGAAAGAGCTAGCCTGGAAAGCTGTTGCTCAGCCTCATCTGCCCATGGCACTGCTCGCACAGAGGCACAGAGACTGGGGCTGCTTGCTTGTCTTGCCACCTCAAACTTCAAACTTAGCTTAGGTGGTCCGTGCCGGGCGCTTCCAGCAGCCCTGCTCCGAAAATGCGAACGTCTGCAGATAGCTCGCAGGCAGAAAGAGCTAGCCTGGAAAGCTGTTGCTCAGCCTCATCTGCCCATGGCACTGCTCGCACAGAGGCACAGAGACTGGGGCTGCTTGCTTGTCTTGCCCCCTCAAACTTCACACGTAGCTTAGGTGGTCCGTGTCGGGCGCTTCATGCAGCCCTGCTCCGAAAATGAGAACGTCTGCAAATAGCTCGCAGCCAGAAAGAGCTAGCCTGGAAAGCTGTTGCTCAGCCTCACCTGCCCATGGCACTGCTCGCACAGAGGCACAGACACTGGGGCTGCTTGCTTGTCTTGCCCCCTCAAACTTCAAACGTAGCTTAGGTGGTCCGTGCCGGGCGCCTCCGTCAGCCCTGCTCTGAAAATGCGAAAGTCTGCCGATAGCTCGCAGGCAGAAAGAGCTAGCGTGGAAAGCTGTTGCTCAGCCTCATCTGCCCATGGCACTGCTCGCACAGAGGCACAGAGACTGGGGCTGCTTGCTTGTCTTGTCTCCTCAAACTTCAAATGTAGCTTAGGTGGTCCGTGCCGGGCGCTTCCGGCACCCCTGCTCCAAAAATGCGAACATCTGCAGATAGCTCGCAGGCAGAAAGAGCTAGCCTGGAAAGCTGTTGCTCAGCCTCATCTGCCCATGGCACTGCTCGCACAGAGGCACAGAGACTGGGGCTGCTTGCTTGTCTTGCCCCCTCAAACTTCAAACGTACCTTACGTGGTCCGTGCTGGGCGCTTCCGGCAGCCCTGCTCTGAAAATGCGAACATCTGCAGACAGCTCGCAGGCAGAAAGAGCTAGCCTGGAAAGCTGTTGCTCAGCCTCATCTGCCCATGGCACTGCTCGCACAGAGGCACAGAGACTGGGGCTGCTTGCTTGTCTTGCCCCGTCAAACTTCAAACGTAGCTTAGGTGGTCCGTGCCGGGCGCCTCCGGCAGCCCTGCTCCGAAAATGCAAAAGTCTGCAGATACCTCGCAGGCAGAAAGAGCTATCCTGGAAAGCTGTTGCTCAGCCTCATCTGCCCATGGCACTGCTCGCACAGAGGCACAGAGACTGGGGCTGCTTGCTTGTCTTGTCCCCTCAGAGTTCAAACGTTGCTTAGGTGGTCTGTGCCGGGTGCTTGCGGCAGCCCTGTTCAGAAAATGCGAACATCTGCAGATAGCTCGCAGGCAGAAAGAGCTAGCCTGGAAAGCTGTTGCTCAGCCTCATCTGCCCATGGCACAGCTCTCACAGAGGCACAGAGACTGGGACTGCTTGCTTGTCTTGCCTCATCAAGCTTCAAATGTAGCTTAGGTGGTCCGTGCCGGGCGCCTCCGGCAGCCGTGCTCCGAAAATGCGAACGTCTGCAGATAGCTCGCAGGCAGAAAGAGTAGCCTGGAAAGCTGTTGCTCAGCCTCATCTGCCCATGGCACTGCTTGCACAGAGGCACAGAGACTGGGGCTGCTTGCTTGTCTTGCCACCTCAAAATTCAAATGTAGCTTAGGTGGTCCGTCTCGGGAGATTCCGGCACCTCTACTCCGAAAATGCGAACGTCTGCAGATAGCTCGCAGGCAGAAAGAGCTATCCTGGAAAGCTGTTGCTCAGCCTCATCTGCCCATGGCACTGCTCGCACTCAGGCACAGAGACTGGGGCTGCTTGCTTGTCTTGTTCCCTCAAATTTCAAACGTAGCTTAGGTGGTCCGTGCCGGGTGCTTGCGGCAGCCCTGCTCCGAAAATGCGAACGTCTGCAGATAGCTCGCAGGCAGAAAGAGCTAGCCTGGAAAGCTGTTGCTCAGCCTCATCTGCCCATGGCACTGCTCGCACAGAGGCACAGAGACTGGGGCTGCTTACTTGTCTTGTCCCCTCAAACTTCAAACGTAGCTTAGGTGGTCTGTGCTAGGCGCGTCCGTCAGCCCTGCTCTGAAAATGCGAACGTCTGCAGACAGCTCGCAGCAGAAAGAGCTAGCCTGGAAAGCTCTTGCTCAGCCTCATCTGCCCATGGCACTGCTCGCACAGAGGCACAGAGACTGGGGCTGCTTGCTTGTCTTGTCCCCTCAGACTTCAAACGTTGCTTAGGTGGACTGTGCCGGGTGCTTGCGGCAGCCCTGCTCCGAAAATGCGAACATCTACAGATAGCTCGCAGGCAGAAAGAGCTAGCATGGAAAGCTGTTGCTCAGCCTCATCTGCCGATGGCACAACTCTCACAGAGGCACAGAGACTGGAACTGCTTGCTTGTCTTGCCCCATCAAGCTTCAAACGTAGCTTAGGTGGTCCGTGCCTGGCGCTTCATGCAGCACTGCTCTGAAAATGCGAACGTCTGCAAATAGCTCGCAGCCAGAAAGAGCTAGCCTGGAAAGCTGTTGCTCAGCCTCACCTGCCCATGGCACTGCTTGCACAGAGGCACAGAGACTGGGGCTGCTTGCTTGTCTTGCCCCCTCAAACTTCAAACGTACCTTACGTGGTCCGTGCTGGGCGCTTCCGGCAGCCCTGCTCTGAAAATGCGAACATCTGCAGACAGCTCGCAGGCAGAAAGAGCTAGCCTGGAAAGCTGTTGCTCAGCCTCATCTGCCCATGGCACTGCTCGCACAGAGGCACAGAGACTGGGGTTGCTTGCTTGTCTTGCCCCGTCAAACTTCAAACGTATCTTAGGTGGTCCATGCCGGGCGCCTCCGGCAGCCGTGCTCCGAAAATGTGAACGTCTGCAGATAACTCGCAGGCAGAAAGAGCTAGCCTGGAAAGCTGTTGCTCAGCCTCATCTGCCCATGGCACTGCTTGCACAGAGGCACAGAGACTGGGGCTGCTTGCTTATCTTGCCCCCTCAAACTTCAAACGTATATTACGGGGTCCTTGCCGGGCGCTTCCGGCAGCCCTGCTCCGAAAATGCGAACGTCTGCAAATAGCTCGCAGGCAGAAAGAGCTATCCTGGAAAGCTGTTGCTCAGCCTCATCTGCCCATGGCACTGCTCGCACAGAGGCACAGAGACTGGGGCTGCTTGCTTGTCTTGCCAGCTCAAAATTCAAATGTAGTTTAGGTGGTCCGTCTCGGGAGATTCCGGCACCTCTACTCCGAAAATGCGAACGTCTGCAGATAGCTCGCAGGCAGAAAGAGCTAGCCTGGAAAGCTGTTGCTCAGCCTCATCTGCCCATGGCACTGCTCGCACAGAGGCACAGAGACTGGGGCTGCTTGCTTGTCTTGTTCCCTCAAATTTCAAACGTAGCTTAGGTGGTCCGTGCCGGGTGCTTGCGGCAGCCCTGCTCCGAAAATGCGAACGTCTGCAGATAGCTCGCAGGCAGAAAGAGCTATCCTGGAAAGCTGTTGCTCAGCCTCATCTGCCCATGGCACTGCTCGCACAGAGGCACAGAGACTGGGGCTGCTTGCTTGTCTTGTCCCCTCAGACTTCAAAAGTTGCTTAGGTGGACTGTGCCGGGTGCTTGCGGCAGCCCTGCTCCGAAAATGCGAACATCTACAGATAGCTCGCAGGCAGAAAGAGCTAGCATGGAAAGCTGTTGCTCAGCCTCATCTGCCCATGGCACTGCTCGCACAGAGGCACAGAGACTGGGGCTGCTTGCTTGTCTTGTCCCCTCAGACTTCAAACGTTGCTTAGGTGGTCTGTGCCGGGTGCTTGCGGCAGCCCTGTTCAGAAAATGCGAACATCTGCAGATAGCTCGCAGGCAGAAAGAGCTAGCCTGGAAAGCTGTTGCTCAGCCTCATCTGCCCATGGCACAGCTCTCACAGAGGCACAGAGACTGGGACTGCTTGCTTGTCTTGCCTCATCAAGCTTCAAACGTAACTTAGGTGGTCCGTGCCGGGCGCCTCCGGCAGCCCTGCTCCGAAAATGCAAACGTCTGCAGATAGCTCGCAGGCAGAAAGAGCTAGCCTTGAAAGCTGTTGCTCAGTCTCATCTGCCCATGGCACTGCTTGCACAGAGGCACAGAGACTGGGGCTGCTTGCTTGTCTTGTCCCCTCAGACTTCAAACGTAGATTACGGGGTCCTTGCCGGGTGCTTGCGGCAGCCCTGCTCCGAAAATGCGAACATCTACAGATAGCTCGCAGGCAGAAAGAGCTAGCACGGAAAGCTGTTGCTCAGCCTCATCTGCCCATGGCACAGCTCTCACAGAGGCACAGAGACTGGGACTGCTTGCTTGTCTTGCCCCATCAAGCTTCAAACGTAGCTTAGGTGGTCCGTGCCGGGCGCCTCCGGCAGCCGTGCTACGAAAATGCGAACGTCTGCAGATACCTCTCAGGCAGAATGAGCCAGCCTGGAAAGCTGTTGCTCAGCCTCATCTGCCCATGGCACTGCTCGCACAGAGGCACAGAGACTGGGGCTGCTTGCTTGTCTTGCCCCCTCAAACTTCAAACGTACCTTAGGTGGTCCATGCCAGGCGCCTCCGGCAGCCCTGCTCCGAAAATGTGAACGTCTGCAGATAGCTAGCAGCCAGAAAGAGCTAGCCTGGAAAGCTGTTGCTCAGCCTCATCTGCCCATGGCACTGCTTGCACAGAGGCACAGAGACTGGGGCTGCTTGCTTGTCTTGCCCCCTCAAACTTCAAACGTAGCTTAGGTTCTATGTGCTGGGCGCGTTCGTCGGCCCTGCTCTGAAAATGCGAACGTCTGCAGACAGCTCGCAGGCAGAAAGAGCTAGCCTGGAAAGCTGTTGCTCAGCCTCATCTGCCCATGGCACTGCTCGCACAGAGGCACAGAGACTGGGGCTGCTTGCGTGTCTTGCCCCCTCAAACTTCAAATGTAGCTTAGGTGGTCCGTGATGGGCGCCTCCGGCAGCCCTGTTCCGAAAATGCAAACGTCTGCAGATACCTCGCAGGCAGAAAGAGCTACCCTTGAAAGCTGTTGCTCAGCCTCATCTGCCCATGGCACTGCTTGCACAGAGGCACAGAGACTGGGGCTGCTTGCTTGTCTTGTCTCCTCAAACTTCAAAAGTAGCTTAGGTGGTCCGTATCAGGCGCTTCCGGCAGCCCTGCTCCGAAAATGCGAACGTCTGCAGATAGCTCGCAGGCAGAAAGAGCTAGCCTGGAAAGCTGTTGCTCAGCCTCATCTGCCCATGGCACTGCTTGCACAGAGGCACAGAGACTGGGGCTGCTTGCTTGTCTTGCCCCCTCAAACTTCAAACGTAGCTTAGGTGGTCCGTGCCGGGCACTTCCAGCAGCCCTGCTCCGAAAATGCGAACGTCTGCAGATAGCTCGCAGGCAGAAAGAGCTAGCCTGGAAAGCTGTTGCTCAGCCTCATCTGCCCATGGCACTGCTTGCACAGAGGCACAGAGACTGGGGCTGCTTGCTTGTCTTGCCCCCTCAAACTTCAAACGTAGCTTAGGTGTTCTGTGCCGGGCGCCTCCGGCAGCCCTGCTCCGAAAATGCGAACGTCTGCAGATAGCTCGCAGGCAGAAAGAGCTAGCCTTGAAAGCTGTTGCTCAGCCTCATCTGCCCATGGCACTGCTCGCACAGAGGCACAGAGACTGGGGCTGCTTACTTGTCTTGCCCCCTCAAAGTTCAAACGTACCTTAGGTGGTCTGTGCCGAGTGCTTGCGGCAGCTCTGCTCCGAAAATGCGAACGTCTGCAGATAGCTCGCAGCCAGAAAGAGCTAGCCTGGAAAGCTGTTGCTCAGCCTCATCTGCCCATGGCACTGCTCGCACAGAGGCACAGAGACTGGGGCTGCTTGCTTGTCTTGTCTCCTCAAACTTCAAAAGTAGCTTAGGTGGTCCGTGCCGGGCGCCTCCGGCAGCCCTGGTCCAAAAATGCGAACATCTGCAGATAGCTCGCAGGCAGAAAGAGCTAGCCTGGAAACCTGTTGCTCAGCCTCATCTGCCCATGGCACTGCTCGCACAGAGGCACAGAGACTGGGGCTGCTTGCTTGTCTTGCCACCACAAACTTCAAACTTAGCTTAGGTGGTCCGTGCCGGGCGCTTCCAGCAGCCCTGCTCCGAAAATGCGAACGTCTGCAGATAGCTCGCAGGCAGAAAGAGCTAGCCTGGAAAGCTGTTGCTCAGCCTCATCTGCCCATGGCACTGCTCGCACAGAGGCACAGAGACTGGGGCTGCTTGCTTGTCTTGCCCCCTCAAACTTCACACGTAGCTTAGGTGGTCCGTGTCGGGCGCTTCATGCAGCCCTGCTCTGAAAATGAGAACGTCTGCAAATAGCTCGCAGCCAGAAAGAGCTAGCCTGGAAAGCTGTTGCTCAGCCTCACCTGCCCATGGCACTGCTCGCACAGAGGCACAGAGACTGGGGCTGCTTGCTTGTCTTGCCCCCTCAAACTTCAAACGTAGCTTAGGTGGTCCGTGCCGGGCGCCTCCGTCAGCCCTGCTCTGAATAGCGAAAGTGTGCCGATAGCTCGCAGGCAGAAAGAGCTAGCGTGGAAAGCTGTTGCTCAGCCTCATCTGCCCATGGCACTGCTCGCACAGAGGCACAGAGACTGGGGCTGCTTGCTTGTCTTGTCTCCTCAAACTTCAAATGTAGCTTAGGTGGTCCGTGCCGGGCGCTTCCGGCACCCCTGCTCCAAAAATGCGAACATCTGCAGATAGCTCGCAGGCAGAAAGAGCTAGCCTGGAAAGCTGTTGCTCAGCCTCATCTGCCCATGGCACTGCTCGCACAGAGGCACAGAGACTGGGGCTGCTTGCTTGTCTTGCCCCCTCAAACTTCAAACGTACCTTACGTGGTCCGTGCTGGGCGCTTCCGGCAGCCCTGCTCTGAAAATGCGAACATCTGCAGACAGCTCGCAGGCAGAAAGAGCTAGCCTGGAAAGCTGTTGCTCAGCCTCATGTGCCCATGGCACTGCTCGCACAGAGGCACAGAGACTGGGGCTGCTTGCTTGTCTTGTCCCCTCAGAGTTCAAACGTTGCTTAGGTGGTCTGTGCCGGGTGCTTGCGGCAGCCCTGTTCAGAAAATGCGAACATCTGCAGATAGCTCGCAGGCAGAAAGAGCTAGCCTGGAAAGCTGTTGCTCAGCCTCATCTGCCCATGGCACAGCTCTCACAGAGGCACAGAGACTGGGATTGCTTGCTTGTCTTGCCTCATCAAGCTTCAAATGTAGCTTAGGTGGTCCGTGCCGGGCGCCTCCGGCAGCCGTGCTCCGAAAATGCGAAAGTCTGCAGATAGCTCGCAGGCAGAAAGAGTAGCCTGGAAAGCTGTTGCTCAGCCTCATCTGCCCATGGCACTGCTCGCACAGAGGCACAGAGACTGGGGCTGCTTGCTTGTCTTGCCCCCTCAAACTTCAAACGTAGATTACGGGGTCCTTGCCGGGCGCTTCCGGCAGCCCTGCTCCGAAAATGCGAACGTCTGCAAATAGCTCGCAGGCAGAAAGAGCTAGCCTGGAAAGCTGTTGCTCAGCCTCATCTGCCCTTGGCACTGCTTGCACAGAGGCACAGAGACTGGGGCTGCTTGCTTGTCTTGCCACCTCAAAATTCAAATGTAGCTTAGGTGGTCCGTCTCGGGAGATTCCGGCACCTCTACTCCGAAAATGCGAACGTCTGCAGATAGCTCGCAGGCAGAAAGAGCTATCCTGGAAAGCTGTTGCTCAGCCTCATCTGCCCATGGCACTGCTCGCACTCAGGCACAGAGACTGGGGCTGCTTGCTTGTCTTGTTCCCTCAAATTTCAAACGTAGCTTAGGTGGTCCGTGCCGGGTGCTTGCGGCAGCCCTGCTCCGAAAATGCGAACGTCTGCAGATAGCTCGCAGGCAGAAAGAGCTAGCCTGGAAAGCTGTTGCTCAGCCTCATCTGCCCATGGCACTGCTCGCACAGAGGCACAGAGACTGGGGCTGCTTACTTGTCTTGTCCCCTCAAACTTCAAACGTAGCTTAGGTGGTCTGTGCTGGGCGCGTCCGTCAGCCCTGCTCTGAAAATGCGAACGTCTGCAGACAGCTCGCAGCAGAAAGAGCTAGCCTGGAAAGCTCTTGCTCAGCCTCATCTGCCCATGGCACTGCTCGCACAGAGGCACAGAGACTGGGGCTGCTTGCTTGTCTTGCCCCCTCAAACTTCAAACGTAGCTTAGGTGGTCCGTGCCGGGCGCCTCCGGCAGCCCTGCTCCGAAAATGCCAACGTCTGCAGATAGCTCGCAGGCAGAAAGAGCTAGCCTTGAAAGCTGTTGCTCAGCCTCATCTGCCCATGGCACTGCTCGCACAGAGGCACAGAGACTGGGGCTGCTTGCTTGTCTTGTCCCCTCAGACTTCAAACGTTGCTTAGGTGGACTGTGCCGGGTGCTTGCGGCAGCCCTGCTCCGAAAATGCGAACATCTACAGATAGCTCGCAGGCAGAAAGAGCTAGCATGGAAAGCTGTTGCTCAGCCTCATCTGCCGATGGCACAACTCTCACAGAGGCACAGAGACTGGGACTGCTTGCTTGTCTTGCCCCATCAAGCTTCAAACGTAGCTTAGGTGGTCCGTCCCTGGCGCTTCATGCAGCACTGCTCTGAAAATGCGAACGTCTGCAGATAGCTCGCAGGCAGAAAGAGCTAGCCTGGAAAGCTGTTGCTCAGCCTCACCTGCCCATGGCACTGCTTGCACAGAGGCACAGAGACTGGGGCTGCTTGCTTGTATTGCCCCCTCAAACTTCAAACGTAGCTTAGGTGGTCCGTGCCGGGCGCTTCCGGCACCCCTGCTCCAAAAATGCGAACATCTGCAGATAGCTCGCAGGCAGAAAGAGCTAGCCTGGAAAGCTGTTGCTCAGCCTCATCTGCCCATGGCACTGCTCGCACAGAGGCACAGAGACTGGGACTGCTTGCTTGTCTTGCCCCCTCAAACTTCAAACGTACCTTACGTGGTCCGTGCTGGGCGCTTCATGCAGCCCTGCTCTGAAAATGCGAACATCTGCAGACAGCTCGCAGGCAGAAAGAGCTAGCCTGGAAAGCTGTTGCTCAGCCTCATCTGCCCATGGCACTGCTCGCACAGAGGCACAGAGACTGGGGTTGCTTGCTTGTCTTGCCCCCTCAAACTTCAAAGTAGCTTAGGTGGTCCGTGCCGGGCGCCTCCGGCAGCCGTGCTCCGAAAATGCGAACGTCTGCAGATAACTCGCAGGCAGAAAGAGCTAGCCTGGAAAGCTGTTGCTCAGCCTCATCTGCCCATGGCACTGCTCGCACAGAGGCACAGAGACTGGGACTGCTTGCTTGTCTTGCCCCATCAAGCTTCAAACGTACCTTAGGTGGTCCATGCCAGGCGCCTCCGGCAGCCCTGCTCCGAAAATGTGAACGTCTGCAGATAGCTCGCAGCCAGAAAGAGCTAGCCTGGAAAGCTGTTGCTCAGCCTCATCTGCCCATGGCACTGCTTGCACAGAGGCACAGAGACTGGGGCTGCTTGCTTGTCTTGCCCCCTCAAACTTCAAACGTAGCTTAGGTTCTATGTGCTGGGCGCGTTCGTCGGCCCTGCTCTGAAAATGCGAAAGTCTGCCGATAGCTCGCAGGCAGAAAGAGCTAGCATGGAAAGCTGTTGCTCAGCCTCATCTGCCCATGGCACTGCTCGCACAGAGGCACAGAGACTGGGGCTGCTTGCTTGTCTTGTCTCCTCAAACTTCAAACGTAGCTTAGGTGGTCCGTGCAGGCGCTTCCGGCACCCCTGCTCCAAAAATGCGAACATCTGCAGATAGTTCGCAGGCAGAAAGAGCTAGCCTGGAAAGCTGTTGCTCAGCCTCATCTGCCCATGGCACTGCTCGCACAGAGGCACAGAGACTGGGGCTGCTTGCTTGTCTTGTCCCCTCAGACTTCAAACGTTGCTTAGTTGGTCTCTGCCGGGTGCTTCATGCAGACTTGTTCCGAAAATGCGAACATCTGCAGATAGCTCGCAGGCAGAAAGAGCTAGCCTGGAAAGCTGTTGCTCAGCCTCATCTGCCCATGGCACAGCTCTCACAGAGGCACAGAGACTGGGACTGCTTGCTTGTCTTGCCTCATCAAGCTTCAAATGTAGCTTAGCTGGTCCGTGCCGGGCGCCTCCGGCAGCCGTGCTCCGAAAATGCGAACGTCTGCAGATAACTCGCAGGCAGAAAGAGCTAGCCTGGAAAGCTGTTGCTCAGCCTCATCTGCCCACGGCACTGCTCGCACAGAGGCACAGAGACTGGGTCTGCTTGCTTGTCTTGCCCCCTCAAACTTCAAACGTAGATTACGGGGTCCTTGCCGGGCGCCTATGGCAGCCCTGCTCCGAAAATGCGAACGTCTGCAAATAGCTCGCAGGCAGAAAGAGCTAGCCTGGAAAGCTGTTGCTCAGCCTCATCTGCCCATGGCACTGCTTGCTCAGAGGCACAGAGACTGGGGCTGCTTGCTTGTCTTGCCCCCTCAAACTTCAAACGTAGCTTAGGTGGTCTGTGCTGGGCGCGTCCGTCAGCCCTGCTCTGAAAATGCGAACGTCTGCAGATAGCTCGCAGGCAGAAAGAGCTAGCCTGGAAAGCTCTTGCTCAGCCTCATCTGCCCATGGCACTGCTCGCACAGAGGCACAGAGACTGGGGCTGCTTGCTTCTCTTGTCCCCTCAGACTTCAAACGTTGCTTAGGTGGTCTGTGCCGGGTTCTTGCGGCAGCCCTGTTCTGAAAATGCGCACATCTGCAGATAGCTCGCAGGCAGAAAGAGCTAGCCTGGAAAGCTGTTGCTCAGCCTCATCTGCCCATGGCACAGCTCTCACAGAGGCACAGAGACTGGGACTGCTTGCTTGTCTTGCCTCATCAAGCTTCAAATGTAGCTTAGGTGGTCCGTGCCGGGCGCCTCCGGCAGCCGTGCTCCGAAAATGCGAACGTCTGCAGATAACTCGCAGGCAGAAAGAGCTAGCCTGGAAAGCTGTTGCTCAGCCTCATCTGCCCATGGCACTGCTCGCACAGAGGCACAGAGACTGGGGCTGCTTGCTTGTCTTACCCCCTCAAACTTCAAACGTAGCTTAGGTGTTCTGTGCCGGGAGACTCCGGCAGCCCTGCTCCGAAAATGCAAACGTCTGCAGATAGCTCGCAGGCAGAAAGAGCTAGCCTTGAAAGCTGTTGGTCAGCCTCATCTGCCCATGGCACTGCTCGCACAGAGGCACAGAGACTGGGGCTGCTTGCTTGTCTTGCCCCCTCAAAGTTCAAACGTACCTTAGGTGGTCTGTGCCGGGTGCTTGCGGCAGCTCTGCTCCGAAAATGCGAACGTCTGCAGATAGCTCGCAGCCAGAAAGAGCTAGCCTGGAAAGCTGTTGCTCAGCCTCATCTGCCCATGGCACTGCTCGCACAGAGGCACAGAGACTGGGGCTGCTTGCTTGTCTTGTCTCCTCAAACTTCAAATGTAGCTTAGGTGGTCCGTGCCGGGCGCTTCCGGTACCCCTGCTCCAAAAATGCGAACATCTGCAGATAGCTCGCAGGCAGAAAGAGCTAGCCTGGAAAGCTGTTGCTCAGCCTCATCTGCCCATGGCACTGCTCGCACAGAGGCACAGAGACTGGGGCTGCTTGCTTGTCTTGCCCCCTCAAACTTCAAACGTAGCTTAGGTGGTCCGTGCTGGGCGCTTCCGGCAGCCCTGCTCTGAAAATGCGAACGTCTGCAGACAGCTCGCAGGCAGAAAGAGCTAGCCTGGAAAGCTGTTGCTCAGCCTCATCTGCCCATGGCACTGCTCGCACAGAGGCACAGAGACTGGGGCTGCTTGCTTGTCTTGCCCCGTCAAACTGCAAACGTAGCTTAGGTGGTCCGTGCCGGGCGCCTCCGGCAGCCCTGCTCCGAAAATGCGAACGTCTGCAGATAGCTCGCAGGCAGAAAGAGCTATCCTGGAAAGCTGTTGCTCAGCCTCATCTGCCCATGGCACTGCTCGCACAGAGGCACAGAGACTGGGGCTGCTTGCTTGTCTTGTCCCCTCAGACTTCAAACGTTGCTTAGGTGGTCTGTGCCGGGTGCTTGCGGCAGCCCTGTTCAGAAAATGCGAACATCTACAGATAGCTCGCAGGCAGAAAGAGCTAGCACGGAAAGCTGTTGCTCAGCCTCATCTGCCCATGGCACAGCTCTCACAGAGGCACAGAGACTGGGACTGCTTGCTTGTCTTGCCCCATCAAGCTTCAAACGTAGCTTAGGTGGTCCGTGTCGGGCGCCTCCGGCAGCCCTGCTACGAAAATGCGAACGTCTGCAGATAGCTCGCAGGCAGAATGAGTCAGCCTGGAAAGCTGTTGCTCAGCCTCATCTGCCCATGGCACTGCTCGCACAGAGGCACAGAGACTGGGGCTGCTTGCTTGTCTTACCCCCTCAAACTTCAAACGTAGCTTAAGTGGTCCATGCCAGGCGCCTCCGGCAGCCCTGCTCCGAAAATGTGAACGTCTGCAGATATCTAGCAGCCAGAAAGAGCTAGCCTGGAAAGCTGTTGATCAGCCTCATCTGCCCATGGCACTGCTTGCACAGAGGCACAGAGACTGGGGCTGCTTGCTTGTCTTGCCCCCTCAAACTTCAAATGTAGCTTAGGTTCTATGTGCTGGGCGCGTTCGTCGGCCCTGCTCTGAAAATGCGAACGTCTGCAGACAGCTCGCAGGCAGAAAGAGCTAGCCTGGAAAGCTGTTGCTCAGCCTCATCTGCCCATGGCACTGCTCGCACAGAGGCACAGAGACTGGGGCTGCTTGCTTCTCTTGCCCCCTCAAACTTCAAACGTAGCTTAGGTGGTCCGTGCCGGGTGCTTGCAGCAGCGCTACTCCGAAAATGTGAACGTCTGCAGATAGCTCGCAGGCAGAAAGAGCTAGCCTGGAAAGCTGTTGCTCAGCCTCATCTGCCCATGGCACAGCTCTCACAGAGGCACAGAGACTGGGGCTGCTTGCTTGTCTTGCCCCCTCAAACTTCAAACGTATCTTTTGGCTCTTTTTGCCGGGCCCCTCCGGCAGCGCTGCTCCGAAAATGCGAAAGTCTGCAGATAGCTCGCAGGCAGAAAGAGCTAGCCTGGAAAGCTGTTGCTCAGCCTCATCTGCCCATGGCACTGCTCGCAAAGAGGCACAGAAACTGGGGCTGCTTGCTTCTCTTGCCCCCTCAAACTTCAAAGGTGTCGTTTTACATTTTATGCCGGGCGCTTCTGGCAGCGCTGCTCCGAAAATTCGAATGTCTGCGGATAGCTCGCAGGCAGAAAGAGCTAGCCTGGAAAGCTTTTGCTCAGCCTCATCTGCCCATGGCACTGCTCGCACAGAGGCACAGAGACTGGGCTGCTTGCTCGTCTTGCCCCATGAAACTTCACACGTATATTAGGTGGTCTGTTTCGGGAGCCTTCGGCAGCCCTGCTCCAAAAATGCCAACGTCTGCAGATAGCTCGCAGGCAGAAAGAGCTAGCCTGGAAAGCTGTTGCTCAGCCTCATCTGCCCATGGCACTGCTCGCACAGAGGCACAGAGACTGGGGCTGCTTGCTTGTCTTGCCCACTCAAACTTCAAAAGTAGCTTAGGTGGTCCATGCCGGTTGCTTGCGGCAGCGCTACTCCGAAAATGTGAACGTCTGCAGATAGCTCGCAGCCAGAAAGAGCTAGCCAGGAAAGCTGCTGCTCAGCGTCATCTGCCCATGGCACTGCTCGCACAGAGGCACAGAAACTGGGGCTGCTTGCTTGTCTTGCCCCCTCAAACTTCGAAGGTGTCTTTTGGGGTCCGTGCCAGGTGCTTCAGGCAGTCCTGCTCTGAAAATGCAAACGTCTGCAGATAGCTCGCAGGCAGAAAGAGCTAGCCTGGAAAGCTGTTGCTCAGCCTCATCTGCCCATGGCACTGCTCGCACAGAGGCACAGAGACTGGGCTGCTTGCTCGTCTTGCCCCATGAAACTTCACAAGTATATTAGGTGGTCTGTTTCGGGAGCCTTCGGCAGCCCTGCTCCAAAAATGCCAACGTCTGCAGATAGCTCGCAGGCAGAAAGAGCTAGCCTGGAAAGCTGTTGCTCAGCCTCATCTGCCCATGGCACTGCTCGCACAGAGGCACAGAGACTGGGGCTGCTTGCTCGTCTTGCCCCATGAAACTTCACACGTAGCTTAGGTGGTCTGTGCCGAGCGTCTCCGGCAGCCCTACTTTGAAAACGCGAACGTCTGCAGATAGCTCGCAGGCAGAAAGAGCTACCCTGGAAAGCTGTTGCTCAGCCTCATCTGCCCATGGCACTGCTCGCACAGAGGCACAGAGACTGGGGCTGCTTGCTTGTCTTGCCACCTCAAACTTCGAAGGTGTCTTTGGGGGTCCGTGGCCAGGTGCTTCCGGCAGCCCTGCTCTGAAAATGCAAACGTCTGCAGATAGCTCGCAGGCAGAAAGAGCTAGCCTGGAAAGCTGTTGCTCAGCCTCATCTGCACATGGTACTGCTCGCACAGAGGCACAGAGACTGGGGCTGCTTGCTTGTCTTGCCCCCTCAAACTTCAAACGTAGCTTAGGTGGTCTGTGCCGGGCGCCTCCGTCAGCCCTGCTCCGAAAATGCGAACGTCTGCAGATAGCTCGCAGGCAGAAAGAGCAAGCCTGGAAAGCTCTTTCTCAGCCTCATCTGCCCATGGCAGTGCTCGCACAGAGGCACAGCGACTGGGACTGCTTGCTTGTCTTGCCCCCTCAAACTTCAAACGTAGCTTAGGTGGTCCGTGCCGGGCGCTTCCAGCAGCCCTGCTCTGAAGATGCGAACGTCTGCAAATAGCTCGCAGCCAGAAAGAGCTAGCCTGGAAAGCTGTTGCTCAGCCTCATCTGCCCATGGCACTGCTCGCACAGAGGCACAGAAACTGGGGCTGCTTGCTTGTCTTGCCCCCTCAAACTTCGAAGGTGTCTTTGGGGGTCCGTGCCAGGTGCTTCAGGCATCCCTGCTCTGAAAATGCAAACGTCTTCAGATAGCTCGCAGGCAGAAAGAGCTAGCCTGGAAAGCTGTTGCTCAGCCTCATCTGCCCATGGCACTGCTCGCACAGAGGCACAGAGACTAGGGCTGCTTGCTTGTCTTGTCCCCTCAAACTGCAAAGGTAGCTTAGGTGGTCCGTTTCGGGAGCCTTCGGCAGCCCTGCTCCAAAAATGCGAACGTCTGCAGATAGCTCGCAGGCAGAAAGAGCTAGCCTGGAAAGCTGTTGCTCAGCCTCATCTGCCCATGGCACTGCTCGCACAGAGGCACAGAGACTGGGGCTGCTTGCTTGTCTTGTCCCCTCAAACTGCAAAGGTAGCTTAGGTGGTTCGTTTCGGGAGCCTTCGGCAGCCCTGCTCCAAAAATGCGAACGTCTGCAGATAGCTCGCAGGCAGAAAGAGCTAGCCTGGAAAGCTGTTGCTCAGCCTCATCTGCCCATGGCACTGCTCGCACAGAGGCACAGAGACTGGGGCTGCTTGCTTGTCTTGCCCACTCAAACTTCAAAAGTAGCTTAGGTGGTCCATGCCGGTTGCTTGCGGCAGCTCTACTCCGAAAATGTGAACGTCTGCAGATAGCTCGCAGGCAGAAAGAGCTAGCCTGGAAAGCTGTTGCTCAGCGTCATCTGCCCATGGCACTGCTCGCACAGAGGCACAGAGACTGGGGCTGCTTGCTCGTCTTGCCCCATGAAACTTCACACGTAGCTTAGGTGGTCTGTTCCGAGCGTCTCCGGCAGCCCTACTTTGAAAACGCGAACGTCTGCAGATAGCTCGCAGGCAGAAAGAGCTAGCCAGGAAAGCTGCTGCTCAGCGTCATCTGCCCATGGCACTGCTCGCACAGAGGCACAGAAACTGGGGCTGCTTGCTTGTCTTGCCCCCTCAAACTTCGAAGGTGTCTTTTATGGTTCGTGCCAGGTGCTTCAGGCAGTCCTGCTCTGAAAATGCAAACGTCTGCAGATAGCTGGCAGGCAGAAAGAGCTAGCCTGGAAAGCTGTTGCTCAGCCTCATCTGCCCATGGCACTGCTCGCACAGAGGCACAGAGACTGGGCTGCTTGCTCGTCTTGCCCCATGAAACTTCACACGTATATTAGGTGGTCTGTTTCGGGAGCCTTCGGCAGCCCTGCTCCAAAAATGCCAACGTCTGCAGATAGCTCGCAGGCAGAAAGAGCTAGCCTGGAAAGCTGTTGCTCAGCCTCATCTGCCCATGGCACTGCTCGCACAGAGGCACAGAGACTGGGGCTGCTTGCTCGTCTTGCCCCATGAAACTTCACACGTAGATTAGGTGGTCTGTGCCGGGCGCTTCGGGCAGCGCTGCTCCGAAAATTCGAACGTCTGCAGATAGCTCGCAGGCAGAAAGAGCTAGCCTGGAAAGCTGTTGCTCAGCCTCATCTGCCCATGGCACTGCTCGCACAGAGGCACAGAGACTGGGGCTGCTTGCTTGTCTTGCCACCTCAAACTTCGAAGGTGTCTTTGGGGGTCCGTGCCAGGTGCTTCCGGCAGCCCTGCTCTGAAAATGCAAACGTCTGCAGATAGCTCGCAGGCAGAAAGAGCTAGCCTGGAAAGCTGTTGCTCAGCCTCATCTGCCCATGGCAATGCTCGCACAGAGGCACAGAGACTGGGGCTGCTTGCTTGTCTTGTCCCCTCAAACTGCGAAGGTAGCTTAGGTGGTCCGTTTCGGGAGCCTTCGGCAGCCCTGCTCCAAAAATGCGAACGTCTGCAGATAGCTCGCAGGCAGAAAGAGCTAGCCTGGAAAGCTGTTGCTCAGCCTCATCTGCCCATGGCACTGCTCGCACAGAGGCACAGAGACTGGGGCTGCTTGCTTGTCTTGCCCACTCAAACTTCAAAAGTAGCTTAGGTGGTCCATGCCGGTTGCTTGCGGCAGCTCTACTCCGAAAATGTGAACGTCTGCAGATAGCTCGCAGGCAGAAAGAGCTAGCCTGGAAAGCTGTTGCTCAGCCTCATCTGCCCATGGCACTGCTCGCACAGAGGCACAGAGACTGGGGCTGCTTGCTCGTCTTGCCCCATGAAACTTCACACGTAGCTTAGGTGGTCTGTGCCGAGCGTCTCCGGCAGCCCTACTTTGAAAACGCGAACGTCTGCAGATAGCTCGCAGGCAGAAAGAGCTAGCCAGGAAAGCTGCTGCTCAGCGTCATCTGCCCATGGCACTGCTCGCACAGAGGCACAGAAACTGGGGCTGCTTGCTTGTCTTGCCCCCTCAAACTTCGAAGGTGTTTTTATGGTTCGTGCCAGGTGCTTTAGGCAGTCCTGCTCTGAAAATGCAAACGTCTGCAGATAGCTCGCAGGCAGAAAGAGCTAGCCTGGAAAGCTGTTGCTCAGCCTCATCTGCCCATGGCACTGCTCGCACAGAGGCACAGAGACTGGGCTGCTTGCTCGTCTTGCCCCATGAAACTTCACACGTATATTAGGTGGTCTGTTTCGGGAGCCTTCGGCAGCCCTGCTCCAAAAATGCCAACGTCTGCAGATAGCTCGCAGGCAGAAAGAGCTAGCCTGGAAAGCTGTTGCTCAGCCTCATCTGCCCATGGCACTGCTCGCACAGAGGCACAGAGACTGGGGCTGCTTGCTCGTCTTGCCCCATGAAACTTCACACGTAGATTAGGTGGTCTGTGCCGGGCGCTTCGGGCAGCGCTGCTCCGAAAATTCGAACGTCTGCAGATAGCTCGCAGGCAGAAAGAGCTAGCCTGGAAAGCTGTTGCTCAGCCTCATCTGCCCATGGCACTGCTCGCACAGAGGCACAGAGACTGGGGCTGCTTGCTTGTCTTGCCACCTCAAACTTCGAAGGTGTCTTTGGGGGTCCGTGCCAGGTGCTTCCGGCAGCCCTGCTCTGAAAATGCAAACGTCTGCAGATAGCTCGCAGGCAGAAAGAGCTAGCCTGGAAAGCTGTTGCTCAGCCTCATCTGCCCATGGCAATGCTCGCACAGAGGCACAGAGACTGGGGCTGCTTGCTTGTCTTGTCCCCTCAAACTGCAAAGGTAGCTTAGGTGGTCCGTTTCGGGAGCCTTCGACAGCCCTGCTCCAAAAATGCGAACGTCTGCAGATAGCTCGCAGGCAGAAAGAGCTAGCCTGGAAAGCTGTTGCTCAGCCTCATCTGCCCATGGCACTGCTCGCACAGAGGCACAGAGACTGGGGCTGCTTGCTTGTCTTGCCCACTCAAACTTCAAAAGTAGCTTAGGTGGTCCATGCCGGTTGCTTGCGGCAGCTCTACTCCGAAAATGTGAACGTCTGCAGATAGCTCGCAGGCAGAAAGAGCTAGCCTGGAAAGCTGTTGCTCAGCCTCATCTGCCCATGGCACTGCTCGCACAGAGGCACAGAGACTGGGGCTGCTTGCTCGTCTTGCCCCATGAAACTTCACACGTAGCTTAGGTGGTCTGTGCCGAGCGTCTCCGGCAGCCCTACTTTGAAAACGCGAACGTCTGCAGATAGCTCGCAGGCAGAAAGAGCTAGCCAGGAAAGCTGCTGCTCAGCGTCATCTGCCCATGGCACTGCTCGCACAGAGGCACAGAAACTGGGGCTGCTTGCTTGTCTTGCCCCCTCAAACTTCGAAGGTGTTTTTATGGTTCGTGCCAGGTGCTTTAGGCAGTCCTGCTCTGAAAATGCAAACGTCTGCAGATAGCTCGCAGGCAGAAAGAGCTAGCCTGGAAAGCTGTTGCTCAGCCTCATCTGCCCATGGCACTGCTCGCACAGAGGCACAGAGACTGGGGCTGCTTGCTTGTCTTGCCCACTCAAACTTCAAAAGTAGCTTAGGTGGTCCATGCCGGTTGCTTGCGACAGCTCTACTCCGAAAATGTGAACGTCTGCAGATAGCTCGCAGGCAGAAAGAGCTAGCCTGGAAAGCTGTTGCTCAGGCTCATCTGCCCATGGCACTGCTCGCACAGAGGCACAGAGACTGGGGCTGCTTGCTCGTCTTGCCCCATGAAACTTCACACGTAGCTTAGGTGGTCTGTGCCGAGCGTCTCCGGCAGCCCTACTTTGAAAACGCGAACGTCTGCAGATAGCTCGCAGGCAGAAAGAGCTAGCCAGGAAAGCTGCTGCTCAGCGTCATCTGCCCATGGCACTGCTCGCACAGAGGCACAGAAACTGGGGCTGCTTGCTTGTCTTGCCCCCTCAAACTTCGAAGGTGTCTTTTATGGTTCGTGCCAGGTGCTTCAGGCAGTCCTGCTCTGAAAATGCAAACGTCTGCAGATAGCTCGCAGGCAGAAAGAGCTAGCCTGGAAAGCTGTTGCTCAGCCTCATCTGCCCATGGCACTGCTCGCACAGAGGCACAGAGACTGGGCTGCTTGCTCGTCTTGCCCCATGAAACTTCACACGTAGATTAGGTGGTCTGTGCCGGGCGCTTCTGGCAGCGCTGCTCCGAAAATTCGAACGTCTGCAGATAGCTCGCAGGCAGAAAGAGCTAGCCTGGAAAGCTGTTGCTCAGCCTCATCTGCCCATGGCACTGCTCGCACAGAGGCACAGAGACTGGGGCTGCTTGCTTGTCTTGCCACCTCAAACTTCGAAGGTGTCTTTGGGGGTCCGTGCCAGGTGCTTCCGGCAGCCCTGCTCTGAAAATGCAAACGTCTGCAGATAGCTCGCAGGCAGAAAGAGCTAGCCTGGAAAGCTGTTGCTCAGCCTCATCTGCCTATGGCACTGCTCGCACAGAGGCACAGAGACTGGGGCTGCTTGCTTCTCTTGCCCCCTCAAACTTCAAAGGTGTCGTTTGGCTGTTTGTGCCGGGCGCTTCTGGCAGCGCTGCTCCGAAAATGCGAATGTCTGCAGATAGCTCGCAGGCAGAAAGAGCTAGCCTGGAAAGCTGTTGCTCAGCCTCATCTGCACATGGCACTGCTCGCACAGAGGCACAGAGACTGGGGCTGCTTGCTTGTCTTGCCCACTCAAACTTCAAAAGTAGCTTAGGTGGTCCATGCCGGTTGCTTGCGGCAGCGCTGGTCCGAAAATGCGAACGTCTGCAGATAGCTCGCAGGCAGAAAGAGCTAGCCTGGAAAGCTGTTGCTCAGCCTCATCTGCCCATGGCACTGCTCGCACAGAGGCACAGAGACTGGGGCTGCTTGCCCGTCTTGCCCCATGAAACTTCACACGTATCTTAGGTGGTCTGTGCCGAGCGTCTCCGGCAGCCCTACTTTGAAAACGCGAACGTCTGCAGATAGCTCGCAGCCAGAAAGAGCTAGCCAGGAAAGCTGTTGCTCAGCGTCATCTGCCCATGGCACTGCTCGCACAGAGGCACAGAAACTGGGGCTGCTTGCTTGTCTTGCCCCCTCAAACTTCGAAGGTGTCTTTTGGTGTCCGTTGCAGGTGCTTCAGGCAGTCCTGCTCTGAAAATGCAAACGTCTGCACATAGCTCGCAGGCAGAAAGAGCTAGCCTGGAAAGCTGTTGCTCAGCCTCATCTGCCCATGGCACTGCTCGCACAGAGGCACAGAGACTGGGCTGCTTGCTCGTCTTGCCCCATGAAACTTCACACGTCTATTAGGTGGTCTGTTTCGGGAGCCTTCTGCAGCCCTGCTCCAAAAATGCCAACGTCTGCAGATAGCTCGCAGGCAGAAAGAGCTAGCCTGGAAAGCTGTTGCTCAGCCTCATCTGCCCATGGCACTGCTCGCACAGAGGCACAGAGACTGGGGCTGCTTGCTCGTCTTGCCCCATGAAACTTCACACGTAGCTTAGGTGGTCTGTGCCGAGCGTCTCCGGCAGCCCTGCTCTGAAAATGCAAACGTCTGCAGATAGCTCGCAGGCAGAAAGAGCAAGCCTGGAAAGCTGTTGCTCAGCCTCATCTGCACATGGCACTGCTCGCACAGAGGCACAGAGACTGGGGCTGCTTGCTTGTCTTGCCCCCTCAAACTTCACACGTAGCTTAGGTGGTCTGTGCCAGGCGCCTCCGGCAGCCCTGCTCCGAAAATGCAAACGTCTGCAGATAGCTCGCAGGCAGAAAGAGCAAGCCTGGAAAGCTCTTTCTCAGCCTCATCTGCCCATGGCACTGCTCGCACAGAGGCACAGCGACTGGGACTGCTTGCTTGTCTTGCCCCCTCAAACTTCAAACGTAGCTTAGGTGGTCCGTGCTAGGCGCTTCCAGCAGCCCTGCTCTGAAAATGCGAACGTCTGCAGATAGCTCGCAGCCAGAAAGAGCTAGCCTGGAAAGCTGTTGCTCAGCCTCATCTGCCCATGGCACTGCTCGCACAGAGGCACAGAGACTGGGGCTGCTTGCTTGTCTTGCCCCCTCAAACTTCAAATGAATATTTTCGCTGTTTGTGCCGGACTCCTCCGGCAGCGCTGGTCCGAAAATGCAAACGTCTGCAGATAGCTCGCAGGCAGAAAGAGCTAGCCTGGAAAGCTGTTGCTCAGCCTCATCTGCCCATGGCACTGCTCGCACAGAGGCACAGAGACTGGGGCTGCTTGCTTGTCTTTCCCCCTCAAACTTCAAACGTAGCTTAGGTGGTCCGTGCCGGGCGCTTCGGGCAGCCCTGCTCCGAAAATGCGAACGTCTGCAGATAGCTCGCAGGCAGAAAGAGCTAGCCTGGAAAGCTGTTGCTCAGCCTCATCTGCCCATGGCACTGCTCGCACAGAGGCACAGAGACTGGGGGCTGCTTGCTTGTCTTGCCCCCTCAAACTTCGAAGGTGTCTTTGGGGGTCCGTGCCAGGTGCTTCCGGCAGCCCTGCTTTGAAAATGCAAACGTCTGCAGATAGCTCGCAAGCAGAAAGAGCTAGCCTGGAAAGCTGTTGCTCAGCCTCATCTGCCCATGGCACTGCTCGCACAGAGGCACAGAGACTGGGGCTGCTTGCTTGTCCTGTCCCCTCAAACTGCAAAGGTAGCTTAGGTGGTCCGTTTCGGGAGCCTTCGGCAGCCCTGATCCAAAAATGCGAACGTCTGCAGATAGCTCGCAGGCAGAAAGAGCTAGCCTGGAAAGCTGTTGCTCAGCCTCATCTGCCCATGGCACTGCTTGCACAGAGGCACAGAGACTGGGGCTGCTTGCTTGTCTTGCCCCCTCAAACTTCAAACGTATATTTTCGCTGTTTGTGCCGGACTCCTCCGGCAGCGCTGGTCCGAAAATGCAAACGTCTGCAGATAGCTCGCAGGCAGAAAGAGCTAGCCTGGAAAGCTGTTGCTCAGCCTCATCTGCCCATGGCACTGCTCGCACAGAGGCACAGAGACTGGGGCTGCTTGCTCGTCTTGCCTCATGAAACTTCACACGTAGCTTAGGTGGTCTGTGCCGAGCGTCTCCGGCAGCCCTACTTTGAAAACGCGAACGTCTGCAGATAGCTCGCAGGCAGAAAGAGCTAGCCTGGAAAGCTGTTGCTCAGCCTCATCTGCCCATGGCACTGCTCGCACAGAGGCACAGAGACTGGGGGCTGCTTGCTTGTCTTTCCCCCTCAAACTTCGAAGGTGTCTTTGGGGGTCCGTGCCAGGTGCTTCCGGCAGCCCTGCTCTGAAAATGCAAACGTCTGCAGATAGCTCTCAGGCAGAAAGAGCTAGCCTGGAAAGCTGTTGCTCAGCCTCATCTGCCCATGGCACTGCTCGCACAGAGGCACAGAGACTGGGGATGCTTGCTTCTCTTGCCCCCTCAAACTTCAAAGGTGTCGTTTGGCTGTTTGTGCCGGGCGCTTCTGGCAGCGCTGCTCCGAAAATGCGAACGTCTGCAGATAGCTCGCAGGCAGAAAGAGCTAGCCTGGAAAGCTGTTGCTCAGCCTCATCTGCCCATGGCACTGCTTGCACAGAGGCACAGAGACTGGGGCTGCTTGCTTGTCTTGCCCCCTCAAACTTCAAACGTATATTTTCGATGTTTGTGCCGGGCGCCTCCGGCAGCCCTGCTCTGAAAATGTGAACGTCTGCAGATAGCTCGCAGGCAGAAAGAGCAAGCCTGGAAAGCTCTTTCTCAGCCTCATCTGCCCATGGCACTGCTCGCACAGAGGCACAGAGACTGGGGCTGCTTGCTTGTCTTGCCCCCTCAAACGTCAAACGTAGCTTAGGTGGTGCGTGCTAGGCGCTTCCAGCAGCCCTGCTCTGAAAATGCAAACGTCTGCAGATAGCTCGCAGGCAGAAAGAGCTAGCCTGGAAAACTGTTGCTCAGCCTCATCTGCCCATGGCACTGCTCGCACAGAGGCACAGAGACTGGGGCTGCTTGCTTGTCTTGCCCACTCAAACTTCAAAAGTAGCTTAGGTGGTCCATGCCGGTTGCTTCCGGCAGCGCTACTCCGAAAATGTGAACGTCTGCAGATAGCTCGCAGGCAGAAAGAGCAAGCCTGGAAAGCTGTTGCTCAGCCTCATCTGCACATGGCACTGCTCGCACAGAGGCACAGAGACTGGGGCTGCTTGCTTGTCTTGCCCCCTCAAACTTCACACGTAGCTTAGGTGGTCTGTGCCAGGCGCCTCCGGCAGCCCTGCTCCAAAAATGCAAACGTCTGCAGATAGCTCGCAGGCAGAAAGAGCAAGCCTGGAAAGCTCTTTCTCAGCCTCATCTGCCCATGGCACTGCTCGCACAGAGGCACAGCGACTGGGACTGCTTGCTTGTCTTGCCCCCTCAAACTTCAAACGTAGCTTAGGTGGTCCGTGCTAGGCGCTTCCAGCAGCCCTGCTCTGAAAATGCGAACGTCTGCAGATAGCTCGCAGGCAGAAAGAGGTAGCCTGGAAAGCTGTTGCTCAGCCTCATCTGCCCATGGCACTGCTCGCACAGAGGCACAGAGACTGGGGCTGCTTGCTTGTCCTGTCCCCTCAAACTGCAAAGGTAGCTTAGGTGGTCCGTTTCGGGAGCCTTCGGCAGCCCTGATCCAAAAATGCGAACGTCTGCAGATAGCTCGCAGGCAGAAAGAGCTAGCCTGGAAAGCTGTTGCTCAGCCTCATCTGCCCATGGCACTGCTTGCACAGAGGCACAGAGACTGGGGCTGCTTGCTTGTCTTGCCCCCTCAAACTTCAAACGTATATTTTCGCTGTTTGTGCCGGACTCCTCCGGCAGCGCTGGTCCGAAAATGCAAACGTCTGCAGATAGCTCGCAGGCAGAAAGAGCTAGCCTGGAAAGCTGTTGCTCAGCCTCATCTGCCCATGGCACTGCTCGCACAGAGGCACAGAGACTGGGGCTGCTTGCTTGTCTTTCCCCCTCAAACTTCAAACGTAGCTTAGGTGGTCCGTGCCGGGCGCTTCGGGCAGCCCTGCTCCGAAAATGCGAACGTCTGCAGATAGCTCGCAGGCAGAAAGAGCTAGCCTGGAAAGCTGTTGCTCAGCCTCATCTGCCCATGGCACTGCTCGCACAGAGGCACAGAGACTGGGGCTGCTTGCTCGTCTTGCCTCATGAAACTTCACACGTAGCTTAGGTGGTCTGTGCCGAGCGTCTCCGGCAGCCCTACTTTGAAAACGCGAACGTCTGCAGATAGCTCGCAGCCAGAAAGAGCTAGCCTGGAAAGCTGTTGCTCAGCCTCATCTACCCATGGCACTGCTCGCACAGAGGCACAGAGACTGGGGGCTGCTTGCTTGTCTTGCCCCCTCAAACTTCGAAGGTGTCTTTGGGGGTCCGTGCCAGGTGCTTTCGGCAGCCCTGCTCTGAAAATGCAAACGTCTGCAGATAGCTCTCAGGCAGAAAGAGCTAGCCTGGAAAGGTGTTGCTCAGCCTCATCTGCCCATGGCACTGCTCGCACAGAGGCACAGAGACTGGGGCTGCTTGCTTGTCCTGTCCCCTCAAACTGCAAAGGTAGCTTAGGTGGTCCGTTTCGGGAGCCTTCGGCAGCCCTGATCCAAAAATGCGAACGTCTGCAGATAGCTCGCAGGCAGAAAGAGCTAGCCTGGAAAGCTGTTGCTCAGCCTCATCTGCCCATGGCACTGCTTGCACAGAGGCACAGAGACTGGGGCTGCTTGCTTGTCTTGCCCCCTCAAACTTCAAACGTATATTTTCGCTGTTTGTGCCGGACTCCTCCGGCAGCGCTGGTCCGAAAATGCAAACGTCTGCAGATAGCTCGCAGGCAGAAAGAGCTAGCCTGGAAAGCTGTTGCTCAGCCTCATCTGCCCATGGCACTGCTCGCACAGAGGCACAGAGACTGGGGCTGCTTGCTCGTCTTGCCTCATGAAACTTCACACGTAGCTTAGGTGGTCTGTGCCGAGCGTCTCCGGCAGCCCTACTTTGAAAACGCAAACGTCTGCAGATAGCTCGCAGCCAGAAAGAGCTAGCCTGGAAAGCTGTTGCTCAGCCTCATCTGCCCATGGCACTGCTCGCACAGAGGCACAGAGACTGGGGGCTGCTTGCTTGTCTTGCCCCCTCAAACTTCGAAGGTGTCGTTTGGCTGTTTGTGCCGGGCGCTTCTGGCAGCGCTGCTCCGAAAATGCGAACGTCTGCAGATAGCTCGCAGGCAGAAAGAGCTAGCCTGGAAAGCTGTTGCTCAGCCTCATCTGCCCATGGCACTGCTTGCACAGAGGCACAGAGACTGGGGCTGCTTGCTTGTCTTGCCCCCTCAAACTTCAAACGTATATTTTCGATGTTTGTGCCGGGCGCCTCCGGCAGCCCTGCTCTGAAAATGCGAACGTCTGCAGATAGCTCGCAGGCAGAAAGAGCAAGCCTGGAAAGCTCTTTCTCAGCCTCATCTGCCCATGGCACTGCTCGCACAGAGGCACAGAGACTGGGGCTGCTTGCTTGTCTTGCCCCCTCAAACGTCAAACGTAGCTTAGGTGGTGCGTGCTAGGCGCTTCCAGCAGCCCTGCTCTGAAAATGCGAACGTCTGCAGATAGCTCGCAGGCAGAAAGAGCTAGCCTGGAAAACTGTTGCTCAGCCTCATCTGCCCATGGCACTGCTCGCACAGAGGCACAGAGACTGGGGCTGCTTGCTTGTCTTGCCCACTCAAACTTCAAAAGTAGCTTAGGTGGTCCATGCCGGTTGCTTGCGGCAGCGCTACTCCGAAAATGTGAACGTCTGCAGATAGCTCGCAGGCAGAAAGAGCTAGCCTGGAAAGCTGTTGCTCAGCCTCATCTGCCCATGGCACTGCTCGCACAGAGGCACAGAGACTGGGGCTGCTTGCTCGTCTTGCCCCATGAAACTTCACACGTAGCTTAGGTGGTCTGTGCCGAGCGTCTCCGGCAGCCCTACTTTGAAAACGCGAACGTCTGCAGATAGCTCGCAGCCAGAAAGAGCTAGCCAGGAAAGCTGCTGCTCAGCGTCATCTGCCCATGGAACTGCTCGCACAGAGGCACAGAAACTGGGGCTGCTTGCTTGTCTTGACCCCTCAAACTTCGAAGGTGTCTTTTGGGGTCTGTGCCAGGTGCTTCCGGCATCCCTGCTCTGAAAATGCAAACGTCTGCAGATAGCTCGCAGGCAGAAAGAGCTAGCCTGGAAAGCTGTTGCTCAGCCTCATCTGCCCATGGCACTGCTCGCACAGAGGCACAGAGACTGGGGCTGCTTGCTTGTCTTCTCCCCTCAAACTGCAAAGGTAGCTTAGGTGGTTCGTTTCGGGAGCCTTCGACAGCCCTGCTCCAAAAATGCGAACGTCTGCAGATAGCTCGCAGGCAGAAAGAGCTAGCCTGGAAAGCTGTTGCTCAGCCTCATCTGCCCATGGCACTGCTCGCACAGAGGCACAGAGACTGGGGCTGCTTGCTTGTCTTGCCCCCTCAAACTTCAAAAGTAGCTTAGGTGGTACCTGACGGTCGTTTCCGGCAGCACTGCTCTGAAAATGTGCACGTCTGCTGATAGCTCGCAGGCAGAAAGAGCTAGCCTGGAAAGCTGTTGCTCAGCCTCATCTGCCCATGGCACTGCTCGCACAGAGGCACAGAGACTGGGGCTGCTTGCTCATCTTGGCCCATGAAACTTCACACGTAGCTTAGGTGGTCTGTGCCGAGCGTCTCCGGCAGACCTACTTCGAAAACACGAACGTCTGCAGATAGCTCGCAGCCAGAAAGAGCTAGCCAGGAAAGCTGCTGCTCAGCGTCATCTGCCCATGGCACTGCTCGCACAGAGGCACAGAAACTGGGGCTGCTTGCTTGTCTTGCCACCTCAAACTTCGAAGGTGTCTTTGGGGGTCCGTGCCAGGTGCTTCCGGCAGCCCTGCTCTGAAAATGCAAACGTCTGCAGATAGCTCGCAGGCAGAAAGAGCTAGCCTAGAAAGCTGTTGCTCAGCCTCATCTGCACATGGCACTGCTCGCACAGAGGCACAGAGACTGGGGCTGCTTGCTTCTCTTGCCCCCTCAAACTTCAAAGGTGTCGTTTTACATTTTGTGCCGGGCGCTTCTGGCAGCGCTGCTCCGAAAATTTGAACGTCTGCAGATAGCTCGCAGGCAGAAAGAGCTAGCCTGGAAAGCTGTTGCTCAGCCTCATCTGCCCATGGCACTGCTCGCACAGAGGCACAGAGACTGGGGCTGCTTGCTTGTCTTGCCCCCTCAAACTTCAAATGTAGCTTAGGTGGTCCGTGCCGGGCGCTTCCGGCAGCCCTGCTCTGAAAATGCGAACGTCTGCAGATAGCTCGCAGGCAGAAAGAGCTAGCCTTGAAAGCTGTTGCTCAGCCTCATCTGCCCATGGCACTGCTCGCACAGAGGCACAGAGACTGGGCCTGCTTGCTTGTCTTGCCCACTCATACTTCAAAAGTAGCTTAGGTGGTCCATGCCGGGTGCTTGCGGCAGCGCTACTCCGAAAATGTGAACGTCTGCAGATAGCTCGCAGGCAGAAAGAGCTAGCCTGGAAAGCTGTTGCTCAGCCTCATCTGCCCATGGCACTGCTCGCACAGAGGCACAGAGACTGGGGCTGCTTGCTTGTCTTGACCCCTCAAACTTCAAACGTAGCTTAGGTGGTCCATGCCGGGCGCCTCCGGCAGCCCTGCTCCGAAAATGCGAACGTCTGCAGATAGCTCGCAGGCAGAAAGAGCTAGCCTGGAAAGCTGTTGCTCAACCTCATCTGCCCCCATGGCACTGCTCGCACAGAGGCACAGAGACTGGGGCTGCTTGCTTGTCTTGTCCCCTCAAACTTCAGACGTAGCTTAGGTGATCCGTGCCGGGCGCCTCCGGCAGCCCTGCTCTGAAAATGCAAACGTCTGCAGATAGCTCGCAGGCAGAAAGAGCTAGCCTGGAAAGCTGTTGCTCAGCCTCATCTGCCCATGGCACTGCTCGCACAGAGGCACAGAGACTGGGGCTGCTTGCTTGTCTTGCCCCCTCAAACTTCAAACCTATCTTTTGGCTGTTTGTGCCGGGCTCCTCCGGAAGCCCTGCTCCGAAAATGCGAACGTCTGCAGATAGCTCGCAGCCAGAAAGAGCTAGCCTGGAAAGCTCAGCTCAGCCTCATCTGCCCATGGCACTGCTCGCACAGAGGCACAGAGACTGGGGCTGCTTGCTTGTCTTGCCCCCTCAAACTTCAAATGTAGCTTAGGTGGTCCGTGCCGGGCGCCTCCGGCAGCCCTGCTTCGAAAATGCGCACATCTGCAGACAGCTCGGAGGCAGAAAGAGCTATCCTGGAAAGCTGTTGCTCAGCCTCATCTGCCCATGGCACTGCTCGCACAGAGGCACAGAGACTGGGGCTGCTTGCTTGTCTTGTTCCCTCAAACTTCAAAAGTAGCTTAGGTGGTCCGTGCCGGGCGCCTCCGGCAGCCCTGCTCCGAAAATGCGAACGTCTGCAGATAGCTCGCAGGCAGAAAGAGCTAGCCTGGAAAGCTTTTGCTCAGCCTCATCTGCCCATGGCACTGCTCGCACAGAGGCACAGAGACTGGGGCTGCTTGCTCATCTTGGCCCATGAAACTTCACACGTAGCTTAGGTGGTCTGTGCCGAGCGTCTCCGGCAGACCTACTTCGAAAACACGAACGTCTGCAGATAGCTCGCAGCCAGAAAGAGCTATCCTGGAAAACTGTTGCTCAGCCTCATCTGCCCATGGCACTGCTCGCACAGAGGCACAGAGACTGGGGCTGCTTGCTTGTCTTGCCCACTCAAACTTCAAAAGTAGCTTAGGTGGTCCATGCCGGTTGCTTGCGGCAGCGCTACTCCGAAAATGTGAACGTCTGCAGATAGCTCGCAGGCAGAAAGAGCAAGCCTGGAAAGCTGTTGCTCAGCCTCATCTGCACATGGCACTGCTCGCACAGAGGCACAGAGACTGGGGCTGCTTGCTTGTCTTGCCCCCTCAAACTTCACACGTAGCTTAGGTGGTCTGTGCCAGGCGCCTCCGGCAGCCCTGCTCCAAAAATGCAAACGTCTGCAGATAGCTCGCAGGCAGAAAGAGCAAGCCTGGAAAGCTCTTTCTCAGCCTCATCTGCCCATGGCACTGCTCGCACAGAGGCACAGAGACTGGGCCTGCTTGCTTGTCTTGCCCACTCATACTTCAAAAGTAGCTTAGGTGGTCCATGCCGGGTGCTTGCGGCAGCGCTACTCCGAAAATGTGAACGTCTGCAGATAGCTCGCAGGCAGAAAGAGCTAGCCTGGAAAGCTGTTGCTCAGCCTCATCTGCCCATGGCACTGCTCGCACAGAGGCACAGAGACTGGGGCTGCTTGCTTGTCTTGACCCCTCAAACTTCAAACGTAGCTTAGGTGGTCCATGCCGGGCGCCTCCGGCAGCCCTGCTCCGAAAATGCGAACGTCTGCAGATAGCTCGCAGGCAGAAAGAGCTAGCCTGGAAAGCTGTTGCTCAACCTCATCTGCCCCCATGGCACTGCTCGCACAGAGGCACAGAGACTGGGGCTGCTTGCTTGTCTTGTCCCCTCAAACTTCAGACGTAGCTTAGGTGATCCGTGCCGGGCGCCTCCGGCAGCCCTGCTCTGAAAATGCAAACGTCTGCAGATAGCTCGCAGGCAGAAAGAGCTAGCCTGGAAAGCTGTTGCTCAGCCTCATCTGCCCATGGCACTGCTCGCACAGAGGCACAGAGACTGGGGCTGCTTGCTTGTCTTGCCCCCTCAAACTTCAAACCTATCTTTTGGCTGTTTGTGCCGGGCTCCTCCGGAAGCCCTGCTCCGAAAATGCGAACGTCTGCAGATAGCTCGCAGCCAGAAAGAGCTAGCCTGGAAAGCTCAGCTCAGCCTCATCTGCCCATGGCACTGCTCGCACAGAGGCACAGAGACTGGGGCTGCTTGCTTGTCTTGCCCCCTCAAACTTCAAATGTAGCTTAGGTGGTCCGTGCCGGGCGCCTCCGGCAGCCCTGCTTCGAAAATGCGCACATCTGCAGACAGCTCGGAGGCAGAAAGAGCTAGCCTGGAAAGCTGTTGCTCAGCCTCATCTGCCCATGGCACTGCTCGCACAGAGGCACAGAGACTGGGGCTGCTTGCTTGTCTTGTTCCCTCAAACTTCAAAAGTAGCTTAGGTGGTCCGTGCCGGGCGCCTCCGGCAGCCCTGCTCCGAAAATGCGAACGTCTGCAGATAGCTCGCAGGCAGAAAGAGCTAGCCTGGAAAGCTTTTGCTCAGCCTCATCTGCCCATGGCACTGCTCGCACAGAGGCACAGAGACTGGGGCTGCTTGCTCATCTTGGCCCATGAAACTTCACACGTAGCTTAGGTGGTCTGTGCCGAGCGTCTCCGGCAGACCTACTTCGAAAACACGAACGTCTGCAGATAGCTCGCAGCCAGAAAGAGCTATCCTGGAAAACTGTTGCTCAGCCTCATCTGCCCATGGCACTGCTCGCACAGAGGCACAGAGACTGGGGCTGCTTGCTTGTCTTGCCCACTCAAACTTCAAAAGTAGCTTAGGTGGTCCATGCCGGTTGCTTGCGGCAGCGCTACTCCGAAAATGTGAACGTCTGCAGATAGCTCGCAGGCAGAAAGAGCAAGCCTGGAAAGCTGTTGCTCAGCCTCATCTGCACATGGCACTGCTCGCACAGAGGCACAGAGACTGGGGCTGCTTGCTTGTCTTGCCCCCTCAAACTTCACACGTAGCTTAGGTGGTCTGTGCCAGGCGCCTCCGGCAGCCCTGCTCCAAAAATGCAAACGTCTGCAGATAGCTCGCAGGCAGAAAGAGCAAGCCTGGAAAGCTCTTTCTCAGCCTCATCTGCCCATGGCACTGCTCGCACAGAGGCACAGCGACTGGGACTGCTTGCTTGTCTTGCCCCCTCAAACTTCAAACGTAGCTTAGGTGGTCCGTGCTAGGCGCTTCCAGCAGCCCTGCTCTGAAAATGCGAACGTCTGCAGATAGCTCGCAGGCAGAAAGAGGTAGCCTGGAAAGCTGTTGCTCAGCCTCATCTGCCCATGGCACTGCTCGCACAGAGGCACAGAGACTGGGGCTGCTTGCTTGTCCTGTCCCCTCAAACTGCAAAGGTAGCTTAGGTGGTCCGTTTCGGGAGCCTTCGGCAGCCCTGATCCAAAAATGCGAACGTCTGCAGATAGCTCGCAGGCAGAAAGAGCTAGCCTGGAAAGCTGTTGCTCAGCCTCATCTGCCCATGGCACTGCTTGCACAGAGGCACAGAGACTGGGGCTGCTTGCTTGTCTTGCCCCCTCAAACTTCAAACGTATATTTTCGCTGTTTGTGCCGGACTCCTCCGGCAGCGCTGGTCCGAAAATGCAAACGTCTGCAGATAGCTCGCAGGCAGAAAGAGCTAGCCTGGAAAGCTGTTGCTCAGCCTCATCTGCCCATGGCACTGCTCGCACAGAGGCACAGAGACTGGGGCTGCTTGCTTGTCTTTCCCCCTCAAACTTCAAACGTAGCTTAGGTGGTCCGTGCCGGGCGCTTCGGGCAGCCCTGCTCCGAAAATGCGAACGTCTGCAGATAGCTCGCAGGCAGAAAGAGCTAGCCTGGAAAGCTGTTGCTCAGCCTCATCTGCCCATGGCACTGCTCGCACAGAGGCACAGAGACTGGGGCTGCTTGCTCGTCTTGCCTCATGAAACTTCACACGTAGCTTAGGTGGTCTGTGCCGAGCGTCTCCGGCAGCCCTACTTTGAAAACGCGAACGTCTGCAGATAGCTCGCAGCCAGAAAGAGCTAGCCTGGAAAGCTGTTGCTCAGCCTCATCTGCCCATGGCACTGCTCGCACAGAGGCACAGAGACTGGGGGCTGCTTGCTTGTCTTGCCCCCTCAAACTTCGAAGGTGTCTTTGGGGGTCCGTGCCAGGTGCTTCCGGCAGCCCTGCTCTGAAAATGCAAACGTCTGCAGATAGCTCTCAGGCAGAAAGAGCTAGCCTGGAAAGCTGTTGCTCAGCCTCATCTGCCCATGGCACTGCTCGCACAGAGGCACAGAGACTGGGGCTGCTTGCTTGTCCTGTCCCCTCAAACTGCAAAGGTAGCTTAGGTGGTCCGTTTCGGGAGCCTTCGGCAGCCCTGATCCAAAAATGCGAACGTCTGCAGATAGCTCGCAGGCAGAAAGAGCTAGCCTGGAAAGCTGTTGCTCAGCCTCATCTGCCCATGGCACTGCTTGCACAGAGGCACAGAGACTGGGGCTGCTTGCTTGTCTTGCCCCCTCAAACTTCAAACGTATATTTTCGCTGTTTGTGCCGGACTCCTCCGGCAGCGCTGGTCCGAAAATGCAAACGTCTGCAGATAGCTCGCAGGCAGAAAGAGCTAGCCTGGAAAGCTGTTGCTCAGCCTCATCTGCCCATGGCACTGCTCGCACAGAGGCACAGAGACTGGGGCTGCTTGCTTGTCTTTCCCCCTCAAACTTCAAACGTAGCTTAGGTGGTCCGTGCCGGGCGCTTCGGGCAGCCCTGCTCCGAAAATGCGAACGTCTGCAGATAGCTCGCAGGCAGAAAGAGCTAGCCTGGAAAGCTGTTGCTCAGCCTCATCTGCCCATGGCACTGCTCGCACAGAGGCACAGAGACTGGGGCTGCTTGCTCGTCTTGCCTCATGAAACTTCACACGTAGCTTAGGTGGTCTGTGCCGAGCGTCTCCGGCAGCCCTACTTTGAAAACGCAAACGTCTGCAGATAGCTCGCAGCCAGAAAGAGCTAGCCTGGAAAGCTGTTGCTCAGCCTCATCTGCCCATGGCACTGCTCGCACAGAGGCACAGAGACTGGGGGCTGCTTGCTTGTCTTGCCTCCTCAAACTTCGAAGGTGTCTTTGGGGGTCCGTGCCAGGTGCTTCCGGCAGCCCTGCTCTGAAAATGCAAACGTCTGCAGATAGCTCTCAGGCAGAAAGAGCTAGCCTGGAAAGCTGTTGCTCAGCCTCATCTGCCCATGGCACTGCTCGCACAGAGGCACAGAGACTGGGGCTGCTTGCTTGTCCTGTCCCCTCAAACTGCAAAGGTAGCTTAGGTGGTCCGTTTCGGGAGCCTTCGGCAGCCCTGATCCAAAAATGCGAACGTCTGCAGATAGCTCGCAGGCAGAAAGAGCTAGCCTGGAAAGCTGTTGCTCAGCCTCATCTGCCCATGGCACTGCTTGCACAGAGGCACAGAGACTGGGGCTGCTTGCTTGTCTTGCCCCCTCAAACTTCAAACGTATATTTTCGCTGTTTGTGCCGGACTCCTCCGGCAGCGCTGGTCCGAAAATGCAAACGTCTGCAGATAGCTCGCAGGCAGAAAGAGCTAGCCTGGAAAGCTGTTGCTCAGCCTCATCTGCCCATGGCACTGCTCGCACAGAGGCACAGAGACTGGGGCTGCTTGCTTGTCTTGCCCCCTCAAACTTCAAACGTAGCTTAGGTGGTCCGTGCCGGGCGCTTCGGGCAGCCCTGCTCCGAAAATGCGAACGTCTGCAGATAGCTCGCAGCCAGAAAGAGCTAGCCTGGAAAGCTGTTGCTCAGCCTCATCTACCCATGGCACTGCTCGCACAGAGGCACAGAGACTGGGGGCTGCTTGCTTGTCTTGCCCCCTCAAACTTCGAAGGTGTCTTTGGGGGTCCGTGCCAGGTGCTTCCGGCAGCCCTGCTCTGAAAATGCAAACGTCTGCAGATAGCTCTCAGGCAGAAAGAGCTAGCCTGGAAAGCTGTTGCTCAGCCTCATCTGCCCATGGCACTGCTCGCACAGAGGCACAGAGACTGGGGCTGCTTGCTTGTCCTGTCCCCTCAAACTGCAAAGGTAGCTTAGGTGGTCCGTTTCGGGAGCCTTCGGCAGCCCTGATCCAAAAATGCGAACGTCTGCAGATAGCTCGCAGGCAGAAAGAGCTAGCCTGGAAAGCTGTTGCTCAGCCTCATCTGCCCATGGCACTGCTTGCACAGAGGCACAGAGACTGGGGCTGCTTGCTTGTCTTGCCCCCTCAAACTTCAAACGTATATTTTCGCTGTTTGTGCCGGACTCCTCCGGCAGCGCTGGTCCGAAAATGCAAACGTCTGCAGATAGCTCGCAGGCAGAAAGAGCTAGCCTGGAAAGCTGTTGCTCAGCCTCATCTGCCCATGGCACTGCTCGCACAGAGGCACAGAGACTGGGGCTGCTTGCTTGTCTTTCCCCCTCAAACTTCAAACGTAGCTTAGGTGGTCCGTGCCGGGCGCTTCGGGCAGCCCTGCTCCGAAAATGCGAACGTCTGCAGATAGCTCGCAGGCAGAAAGAGCTAGCCTGGAAAGCTGTTGCTCAGCCTCATCTGCCCATGGCACTGCTCGCACAGAGGCACAGAGACTGGGGCTGCTTGCTCGTCTTGCCTCATGAAACTTCACACTTAGCTTAGGTGGTCTGTGCCGAGCGTCTCCGGCAGCCCTACTTTGAAAATGCAAACGTCTGCAGATAGCTCGCAGCCAGAAAGAGCTAGCCTGGAAAGCTGTTGCTCAGCCTCATCTGCCCATGGCACTGCTCGCACAGAGGCACAGAGACTGGGGGCTGCTTGCTTGTCTTGCCCCCTCAAACTTCGAAGGTGTCTTTGGGGGTCCGTGCCAGGTGCTTCCGGCAGCCCTGCTCTGAAAATGCAAACGTCTGCAGATAGCTCTCAGGCAGAAAGAGCTAGCCTGGAAAGCTGTTGCTCAGCCTCATCTGCCCATGGCACTGCTCGCACAGAGGCACAGAGACTGGGGATGCTTGCTTCTCTTGCCCCCTCAAACTTCAAAGGTGTCGTTTGGCTGTTTGTGCCGGGCGCTTCTGGCAGCGCTGCTCTGAAAATGCGAACGTCTGCAGATAGCTCGCAGGCAGAAAGAGCAAGCCTGGAAAGCTCTTTCTCAGCCTCATCTGCCCATGGCACTGCTCGCACAGAGGCACAGAGACTGGGGCTGCTTGCTTGTCTTGCCCCCTCAAACGTCAAACGTAGCTTAGGTGGTGCGTGCTAGGTGCTTCCAGCAGCCCTGCTCTGAAAATGCGAACGTCTGCAGATAGCTCGCAGGCAGAAAGAGCTAGCCTGGAAAACTGTTGCTCAGCCTCATCTGCCCATGGCACTGCTCGCACAGAGGCACAGAGACTGGGGCTGCTTGCTTGTCTTGCCCACTCAAACTTCAAAAGTAGCTTAGGTGGTCCATGCCGGTTGCTTGCGGCAGCGCTACTCCGAAAATGTGAACGTCTGCAGATAGCTCGCAGGCAGAAAGAGCTAGCCTGGAAAGCTGTTGCTCAGCCTCATCTGCCCATGGCACTGCTCGCACAGAGGCACAGAGACTGGGGCTGCTTGCTCGTCTTGCCCCATGAAACTTCACACGTAGCTTAGGTGGTCTGTGCCGAGCGTCTCCGGCAGCCCTACTTTGAAAACGCGAACGTCTGCAGATAGCTCGCAGCCAGAAAGAGCTAGCCAGGAAAGCTGCTGCTCAGCGTCATCTGCCCATGGAACTGCTCGCACAGAGGCACAGAAACTGGGGCTGCTTGCTTGTCTTGACCCCTCAAACTTCGAAGGTGTCTTTTGGGGTCTGTGCCAGGTGCTTCCGGCATCCCTGCTCTGAAAATGCAAACGTCTGCAGATAGCTCGCAGGCAGAAAGAGCTAGCCTGGAAAGCTGTTGCTCAGCCTCATCTGCCCATGGCACTGCTCGCACAGAGGCACAGAGACTGGGGCTGCTTGCTTGTCTTCTCCCCTCAAACTGCAAAGGTAGCTTAGGTGGTTCGTTTCGGGAGCCTTCGACAGCCCTGCTCCAAAAATGCGAACGTCTGCAGATAGCTCGCAGGCAGAAAGAGCTAGCCTGGAAAGCTGTTGCTCAGCCTCATCTGCCCATGGCACTGCTCGCACAGAGGCACAGAGACTGGGGCTGCTTGCTTGTCTTGCCCCCTCAAACTTCAAAAGTAGCTTAGGTGGTACCTGACGGTCGTTTCCGGCAGCACTGCTCTGAAAATGTGCACGTCTGCTGATAGCTCGCAGGCAGAAAGAGCTAGCCTGGAAAGCTGTTGCTCAGCCTCATCTGCCCATGGCACTGCTCGCACAGAGGCACAGAGACTGGGGCTGCTTGCTCATCTTGGCCCATGAAACTTCACACGTAGCTTAGGTGGTCTGTGCCGAGCGTCTCCGGCAGACCTACTTCGAAAACACGAACGTCTGCAGATAGCTCGCAGCCAGAAAGAGGTAGCCAGGAAAGCTGCTGCTCAGCGTCATCTGCCCATGGCACTGCTCGCACAGAGGCACAGAAACTGGGGCTGCTTGCTTGTCTTGCCACCTCAAACTTCGAAGGTGTCTTTGGGGGTCCGTGCCAGGTGCTTCCGGCAGCCCTGCTCTGAAAATGCAAACGTCTGCAGATAGCTCGCAGGCAGAAAGAGCTAGCCTAGAAAGCTGTTGCTCAGCCTCATCTGCACATGGCACTGCTCGCACAGAGGCACAGAGACTGGGGCTGCTTGCTTCTCTTGCCCCCTCAAACTTCAAAGGTGTCGTTTTACATTTTGTGCCGGGCGCTTCTGGCAGCGCTGCTCCGAAAATTTGAACGTCTGCAGATAGCTCGCAGGCAGAAAGAGCTAGCCTGGAAAGCTGTTGCTCAGCCTCATCTGCCCATGGCACTGCTCGCACAGAGGCACAGAGACTGGGGCTGCTTGCTCGTCTTGCCCCATGAAACTTCACACGTAGCTTAGGTGGTCTGTGCCGAGCGTCTCCGGCAGTCCTACTTTGAAAACGCGAACGTCTGCAGATAGCTCGCAGCCAGAAAGAGCTAGCCAGGAAAGCTGCTGCTCAGCGTCATCTGCCCATGGAACTGCTCGCACAGAGGCACAGAAACTGGGGCTGCTTGCTTGTCTTGACCCCTCAAACTTCGAAGGTGTCTTTTGGGGTCTGTGCCAGGTGCTTCCGGCATCCCTGCTCTGAAAATGCAAACGTCTGCAGATAGCTCGCAGGCAGAAAGAGCTAGCCTGGAAAGCTGTTGCTCAGCCTCATCTGCCCATGGCACTGCTCGCACAGAGGCACAGAGACTGGGGCTGCTTGCTTGTCTTGTCCCCTCAAACTGCAAAGGTAGCTTAGGTGGTTCGTTTCGGGAGCCTTCGACAGCCCTGCTCCAAAAATGCGAACGTCTGCAGATAGCTCGCAGGCAGAAAGAGCTAGCCTGGAAAGCTGTTGCTCAGCCTCATCTGCCCATGGCACTGCTCGCACAGAGGCACAGAGACTGGGGCTGCTTGCTTGTCTTGCCCCCTCAAACTTCAAAAGTAGCTTAGGTGGTACCTGACGGTCGTTTCCGGCAGCACTGCTCTGAAAATGTGCACGTCTGCTGATAGCTCGCAGGCAGAAAGAGCTAGCCTGGAAAGCTGTTGCTCAGCCTCATCTGCCCATGGCACTGCTCGCACAGAGGCACAGAGACTGGGGCTGCTTGCTCATCTTGGCCCATGAAACTTCACACGTAGCTTAGGTGGTCTGTGCCGAGCGTCTCCGGCAGACCTACTTCGAAAACACGAACGTCTGCAGATAGCTCGCAGCCAGAAAGAGGTAGCCAGGAAAGCTGCTGCTCAGCGTCATCTGCCCATGGCACTGCTCGCACAGAGGCACAGAAACTGGGGCTGCTTGCTTGTCTTGCCACCTCAAACTTCGAAGGTGTCTTTGGGGGTCCGTGCCAGGTGCTTCCGGCAGCCCTGCTCTGAAAATGCAAACGTCTGCAGATAGCTCGCAGGCAGAAAGAGCTAGCCTAGAAAGCTGTTGCTCAGCCTCATCTGCACATGGCACTGCTCGCACAGAGGCACAGAGACTGGGGCTGCTTGCTTCTCTTGCCCCCTCAAACTTCAAAGGTGTCGTTTTACATTTTGTGCCGGGCGCTTCTGGCAGCGCTGCTCCGAAAATTTGAACGTCTGCAGATAGCTCGCAGGCAGAAAGAGCTAGCCTGGAAAGCTGTTGCTCAGCCTCATCTGCCCATGGCACTGCTCGCACAGAGGCACAGAGACTGGGACTGCTTGCTTGTCTTGCCCCCTCAAACTTCAAATGTAGCTTAGGTGGTCCGTGCCGGGCGCTTCCGGCAGCCCTGCTCTGAAAATGCGAACGTCTGCAGATAGCTCGCAGGCAGAAAGAGCTAGCCTGGAAAGCTGTTGCTCAGCCTCATCTGCCCATGGCACTGCTCGCACAGAGGCACAGAGACTGGGGCTGCTTGCTTGTCTTGCCCCCTCAAACTTCAAACGTATATTTTCGCTGTTTGTGCCGGACTCCTCCGGCAGCGCTGGTCCGAAAATGCAAACGTCTGCAGATAGCTCGCAGGCAGAAAGAGCTAGCCTGGAAAGCTGTTGCTCAGCCTCATCTGCCCATGGCACTGCTCGCACAGAGGCACAGAGACTGGGGCTGCTTGCTTGTCTTTCCCCCTCAAACTTCAAACGTAGCTTAGGTGGTCCGTGCCGGGCGCTTCGGGCAGCCCTGCTCCGAAAATGCGAACGTCTGCAGATAGCTCGCAGGCAGAAAGAGCTAGCCTGGAAAGCTGTTGCTCAGCCTCATCTGCCCATGGCACTGCTCGCACAGAGGCACAGAGACTGGGGCTGCTTGCTCGTCTTGCCTCATGAAACTTCACACTTAGCTTAGGTGGTCTGTGCCGAGCGTCTCCGGCAGCCCTACTTTGAAAATGCAAACGTCTGCAGATAGCTCGCAGCCAGAAAGAGCTAGCCTGGAAAGCTGTTGCTCAGCCTCATCTGCCCATGGCACTGCTCGCACAGAGGCACAGAGACTGGGGGCTGCTTGCTTGTCTTGCCCCCTCAAACTTCGAAGGTGTCTTTGGGGGTCCGTGCCAGGTGCTTCCGGCAGCCCTGCTCTGAAAATGCAAACGTCTGCAGATAGCTCTCAGGCAGAAAGAGCTAGCCTGGAAAGCTGTTGCTCAGCCTCATCTGCCCATGGCACTGCTCGCACAGAGGCACAGAGACTGGGGATGCTTGCTTCTCTTGCCCCCTCAAACTTCAAAGGTGTCGTTTGGCTGTTTGTGCCGGGCGCTTCTGGCAGCACTGCTCTGAAAATGCGAACGTCTGCAGATAGCTCGCAGGCAGAAAGAGCAAGCCTGGAAAGCTCTTTCTCAGCCTCATCTGCCCATGGCACTGCTCGCACAGAGGCACAGAGACTGGGGCTGCTTGCTTGTCTTGCCCCCTCAAACGTCAAACGTAGCTTAGGTGGTGCGTGCTAGGTGCTTCCAGCAGCCCTGCTCTGAAAATGCGAACGTCTGCAGATAGCTCGCAGGCAGAAAGAGCTAGCCTGGAAAACTGTTGCTCAGCCTCATCTGCCCATGGCACTGCTCGCACAGAGGCACAGAGACTGGGGCTGCTTGCTTGTCTTGCCCACTCAAACTTCAAAAGTAGCTTAGGTGGTCCATGCCGGTTGCTTGCGGCAGCGCTACTCCGAAAATGTGAACGTCTGCAGATAGCTCGCAGGCAGAAAGAGCTAGCCTGGAAAGCTGTTGCTCAGCCTCATCTGCCCATGGCACTGCTCGCACAGAGGCACAGAGACTGGGGCTGCTTGCTCGTCTTGCCCCATGAAACTTCACACGTAGCTTAGGTGGTCTGTGCCGAGCGTCTCCGGCAGCCCTACTTTGAAAACGCGAACGTCTGCAGATAGCTCGCAGCCAGAAAGAGCTAGCCAGGAAAGCTGCTGCTCAGCGTCATCTGCCCATGGCACTGCTCGCACAGAGGCACAGAAACTGGGGCTGCTTGCTTGTCTTGACCCCTCAAACTTCGAAGGTGTCTTTTGGGGTCTGTGCCAGGTGCTTCCGGCATCCCTGCTCTGAAAATGCAAACGTCTGCAGATAGCTCGCAGGCAGAAAGAGCTAGCCTGGAAAGCTGTTGCTCAGCCTCATCTGCCCATGGCACTGCTCGCACAGAGGCACAGAGACTGGGGCTGCTTGCTTGTCTTCTCCCCTCAAACTGCAAAGGTAGCTTAGGTGGTTCGTTTCGGGAGCCTTCGACAGCCCTGCTCCAAAAATGCGAACGTCTGCAGATAGCTCGCAGGCAGAAAGAGCTAGCCTGGAAAGCTGTTGCTCAGCCTCATCTGCCCATGGCACTGCTCGCACAGAGGCACAGAGACTGGGGCTGCTTGCTTGTCTTGCCCCCTCAAACTTCAAAAGTAGCTTAGGTGGTACCTGACGGTCGTTTCCGGCAGCACTGCTCTGAAAATGTGCACGTCTGCTGATAGCTCGCAGGCAGAAAGAGCTAGCCTGGAAAGCTGTTGCTCAGCCTCATCTGCCCATGGCACTGCTCGCACAGAGGCACAGAGACTGGGGCTGCTTGCTCATCTTGGCCCATGAAACTTCACACGTAGCTTAGGTGGTCTGTGCCGAGCGTCTCCGGCAGACCTACTTCGAAAACACGAAAGTCTGCAGATAGCTCGCAGCCAGAAAGAGGTAGCCAGGAAAGCTGCTGCTCAGCGTCAGCTGCCCATGGCACTGCTCGCACAGAGGCACAGAAACTGGGGCTGCTTGCTTGTCTTGCCACCTCAAACTTCGAAGGTGTCTTTGGGGGTCCGTGCCAGGTGCTTCCGGCAGCCCTGCTCTGAAAATGCAAACGTCTGCAGATAGCTCGCAGGCAGAAAGAGCTAGCCTAGAAAGCTGTTGCTCAGCCTCATCTGCACATGGCACTGCTCGCACAGAGGCACAGAGACTGGGGCTGCTTGCTTCTCTTGCCCCCTCAAACTTCAAAGGTGTCGTTTTACATTTTGTGCCGGGCGCTTCTGGCAGCGCTGCTCCGAAAATTTGAACGTCTGCAGATAGCTCGCAGGCAGAAAGAGCTAGCCTGGAAAGCTGTTGCTCAGCCTCATCTGCCCATGGCACTGCTCGCACAGAGGCACAGAGACTGGGGCTGCTTGCTCGTCTTGCCCCATGAAACTTCACACGTAGCTTAGGTGGTCTGTGCCGAGCGTCTCCGGCAGCCCTACTTTGAAAACGCGAACGTCTGCAGATAGCTCGCAGCCAGAAAGAGCTAGCCAGGAAAGCTGCTGCTCAGCGTCATCTGCCCATGGCACTGCTCGCACAGAGGCACAGAAACTGGGGCTGCTTGCTTGTCTTGACCCCTCAAACTTCGAAGGTGTCTTTTGGGGTCTGTGCCAGGTGCTTCCGGCATCCCTGCTCTGAAAATGCAAACGTCTGCAGATAGCTCGCAGGCAGAAAGAGCTAGCCTGGAAAGCTGTTGCTCAGCCTCATCTGCCCATGGCACTGCTCGCACAGAGGCACAGAGACTGGGGCTGCTTGCTTGTCTTCTCCCCTCAAACTGCAAAGGTAGCTTAGGTGGTTCGTTTCGGGAGCCTTCGACAGCCCTGCTCCAAAAATGCGAACGTCTGCAGATAGCTCGCAGGCAGAAAGAGCTAGCCTGGAAAGCTGTTGCTCAGCCTCATCTGCCCATGGCACTGCTCGCACAGAGGCACAGAGACTGGGGCTGCTTGCTTGTCTTGCCCCCTCAAACTTCAAAAGTAGCTTAGGTGGTACCTGACGGTCGTTTCCGGCAGCACTGCTCTGAAAATGTGCACGTCTGCTGATAGCTCGCAGGCAGAAAGAGCTAGCCTGGAAAGCTGTTGCTCAGCCTCATCTGCCCATGGCACTGCTCGCACAGAGGCACAGAGACTGGGGCTGCTTGCTCATCTTGGTCCATGAAACTTCACACGTAGCTTAGGTGGTCTGTGCCGAGCGTCTCCGGCAGACCTACTTCGAAAACACGAACGTCTGCAGATAGCTCGCAGCCAGAAAGAGGTAGCCAGGAAAGCTGCTGCTCAGCGTCAGCTGCCCATGGCACTGCTCGCACAGAGGCACAGAAACTGGGGCTGCTTGCTTGTCTTGCCACCTCAAACTTCGAAGGTGTCTTTGGGGGTCCGTGCCAGGTGCTTCCGGCAGCCCTGCTCTGAAAATGCAAACGTCTGCAGATAGCTCGCAGGCAGAAAGAGCTAGCCTAGAAAGCTGTTGCTCAGCCTCATCTGCACATGGCACTGCTCGCACAGAGGCACAGAGACTGGGGCTGCTTGCTTCTCTTGCCCCCTCAAACTTCAAAGGTGTCGTTTTACATTTTGTGCCGGGCGCTTCTGGCAGCGCTGCTCCGAAAATTTGAACGTCTGCAGATAGCTCGCAGGCAGAAAGAGCTAGCCTGGAAAGCTGTTGCTCAGCCTCATCTGCCCATGGCACTGCTCGCACAGAGGCACAGAGACTGGGACTGCTTGCTTGTCTTGCCCCCTCAAACTTCAAATGTAGCTTAGGTGGTCCGTGCCGGGCGCTTCCGGCAGCCCTGCTCTGAAAATGCGAACGTCTGCAGATAGCTCGCAGGCAGAAAGAGCTAGCCTGGAAAGCTGTTGCTCAGCCTCATCTGCCCATGGCACTGCTCGCACAGAGGCACAGAGACTGGGCCTGCTTGCTTGTCTTGCCCACTCATACTTCAAAAGTAGCTTAGGTGGTCCATGCCGGGTGCTTGCGGCAGCGCTACTCCGAAAATGTGAACGTCTGCAGATAGCTCGCAGGCAGAAAGAGCTATCCTGGAAAGCTGTTGCTCAGCCTCATCTGCCCATGGCACTGCTCGCACAGAGGCACAGAGACTGGGGCTGCTTGCTCGTCTTGCCTCATGAAACTTCACACGTAGCTTAGGTGGTCCATGCCGGGCGCCTCCGGCAGCCCTGCTCCGAAAATGCGAACGTCTGCAGATAGCTCGCAGGCAGAAAGAGCTAGCCTGGAAAGCTGTTGCTCAACCTCATCTGCCCCCATGGCACTGCTCGCACAGAGGCACAGAGACTGGGGCTGCTTGCTTGTCTTGTCCCCTCAAACTTGAGACGTAGCTTAGGTGATCCGTGCCGGGCGCCTCCGGCAGCCCTGCTCTGAAAATGCAAACGTCTGCAGATAGCTCGCAGGCAGAAAGAGCTAGCCTGGAAAGCTGTTGCTCAGCCTCATCTGCCCATGGCACTGCTCGCACAGAGGCACAGAGACTGGGGCTGCTTGCTTGTCTTGCCCCCTCAAACTTCAAACCTATCTTTTGGCTGTTTGTGCCGGGCTCCTCCGGAAGCCCTGCTCCGAAAATGCGAATGTCTGCAGATAGCTCGCAGCCAGAAAGAGCTAGCCTGGAAAGCTCAGCTCAGCCTCATCTGCCCATGGCACTGCTCGCACAGAGGCACAGAGACTGGGGCTGCTTGCTTGTCTTGCCCCCTCAAACTTCAAATGTAGCTTAGGTGGTCCGTGCCGGGCGCCTCCGGCAGCCCTGCTTCGAAAATGCGCACATCTGCAGACAGCTCGGAGGCAGAAAGAGCTATCCTGGAAAGCTGTTGCTCAGCCTCATCTGCCCATGGCACTGCTCGCACAGAGGCACAGAGACTGGGGCTGCTTGCTTGTCTTGTTCCCTCAAACTTCAAAAGTAGCTTAGGTGGTCCGTGCCGGGCGCCTCCGGCAGCCCTGCTCCGAAAATGCGAACGTCTGCAGATAGCTCGCAGGCAGAAAGAGCTAGCCTGGAAAGCTTTTGCTCAGCCTCATCTGCCCATGGCACTGCTCGCACAGAGGCACAGAGACTGGGGCTGCTTGCTCATCTTGGCCCATGAAACTTCACACGTAGCTTAGGTGGTCTGTGCCGAGCGTCTCCGGCAGACCTACTTCGAAAACACGAACGTCTGCAGATAGCTCGCAGCCAGAAAGAGCTATCCTGGAAAACTGTTGCTCAGCCTCATCTGCCCATGGCACTGCTCGCACAGAGGCACAGAGACTGGGGCTGCTTGCTTGTCTTGCCCACTCAAACTTCAAAAGTAGCTTAGGTGGTCCATGCCGGTTGCTTGCGGCAGCGCTACTCCGAAAATGTGAACGTCTGCAGATAGCTCGCAGGCAGAAAGAGCAAGCCTGGAAAGCTGTTGCTCAGCCTCATCTGCACATGGCACTGCTCGCACAGAGGCACAGAGACTGGGGCTGCTTGCTTGTCTTGCCCCCTCAAACTTCACACGTAGCTTAGGTGGTCTGTGCCAGGCGCCTCCGGCAGCCCTGCTCCAAAAATGCAAACGTCTGCAGATAGCTCGCAGGCAGAAAGAGCAAGCCTGGAAATCTCTTTCTCAGCCTCATCTGCCCATGGCACTGCTCGCACAGAGGCACAGCGACTGGGACTGCTTGCTTGTCTTGCCCCCTCAAACTTCAAACGTAGCTTAGGTGGTCCGTGCTAGGCGCTTCCAGCAGCCCTGCTCTGAAAATGCGAACGTCTGCAGATAGCTCGCAGGCAGAAAGAGCTAGCCTGGAAAGCTGTTGCTCAGCCTCATCTGCCCATGGCACTGCTTGCACAGAGGCACAGAGACTGGGGCTGCTTGCTTGTCTTGCCCCCTCAAACTTCAAACGTATATTTTCGCTGTTTGTGCCGGACTCCTCCGGCAGCGCTGGTCCGAAAATGCAAACGTCTGCAGATAGCTCGCAGGCAGAAAGAGCTAGCCTGGAAAGCTGTTGCTCAGCCTCATCTGCCCATGGCACTGCTCGCACAGAGGCACAGAGACTGGGGCTGCTTGCTTGTCTTTCCCCCTCAAACTTCAAACGTAGCTTAGGTGGTCCGTGCCGGGCGCTTCGGGCAGCCCTGCTCCGAAAATGCGAACGTCTGCAGATAGCTCGCAGGCAGAAAGAGCTAGCCTGGAAAGCTGTTGCTCAGCCTCATCTGCCCATGGCACTGCTCGCACAGAGGCACAGAGACTGGGGCTGCTTGCTCGTCTTGCCTCATGAAACTTCACACGTAGCTTAGGTGGTCTGTGCCGAGCGTCTCCGGCAGCCCTACTTTGAAAACGCGAACGTCTGCAGATAGCTCGCAGCCAGAAAGAGCTAGCCTGGAAAGCTGTTGCTCAGCCTCATCTGCCCATGGCACTGCTCGCACAGAGGCACAGAGACTGGGGGCTGCTTGCTTGTCTTGCCCCCTCAAACTTCGAAGGTGTCTTTGGGGGTCCGTGCCAGGTGCTTCCGGCAGCCCTGCTCTGAAAATGCAAACGTCTGCAGATAGCTCTCAGGCAGAAAGAGCTAGCCTGGAAAGCTGTTGCTCAGCCTCATCTGCCCATGGCACTGCTCGCACAGAGGCACAGAGACTGGGGCTGCTTGCTTGTCCTGTCCCCTCAAACTGCAAAGGTAGCTTAGGTGGTCCGTTTCGGGAGCCTTCGGCAGCCCTGATCCAAAAATGCGAACGTCTGCAGATAGCTCGCAGGCAGAAAGAGCTAGCCTGGAAAGCTGTTGCTCAGCCTCATCTGCCCATGGCACTGCTTGCACAGAGGCACAGAGACTGGGGCTGCTTGCTTGTCTTGCCCCCTCAAACTTCAAACGTATATTTTCGCTGTTTGTGCCGGACTCCTCCGGCAGCGCTGGTCCGAAAATGCAAACGTCTGCAGATAGCTCGCAGGCAGAAAGAGCTAGCCTGGAAAGCTGTTGCTCAGCCTCATCTGCCCATGGCACTGCTCGCACAGAGGCACAGAGACTGGGGCTGCTTGCTTGTCTTTCCCCCTCAAACTTCAAACGTAGCTTAGGTGGTCCGTGCCGGGCGCTTCGGGCAGCCCTGCTCCGAAAATGCGAACGTCTGCAGATAGCTCGCAGGCAGAAAGAGCTAGCCTGGAAAGCTGTTGCTCAGCCTCATCTGCCCATGGCACTGCTCGCACAGAGGCACAGAGACTGGGGCTGCTTGCTCGTCTTGCCTCATGAAACTTCACACGTAGCTTAGGTGGTCTGTGCCGAGCGTCTCCGGCAGCCCTACTTTGAAAACGCAAACGTCTGCAGATAGCTCGCAGCCAGAAAGAGCTAGCCTGGAAAGCTGTTGCTCAGCCTCATCTGCCCATGGCACTGCTCGCACAGAGGCACAGAGACTGGGGGCTGCTTGCTTGTCTTGCCCCCTCAAACTTCGAAGGTGTCTTTGGGGGTCCGTGCCAGGTGCTTCCGGCAGCCCTGCTCTGAAAATGCAAACGTCTGCAGATAGCTCGCAGGCAGAAAGAGCAAGCCTGGAAAGCTGTTGCTCAGCCTCATCTGCCCATGGCACTGCTCGCACAGAGGCACAGAGACTGGGGCTGCTTGCTTGTCTTGACCCCTCAAACTTCAAACGTAGCTTAGGTGGTCCATGCCGGGCGCCTCCGGCAGCCCTGCTCCGAAAATGCGAACGTCTGCAGATAGCTCGCAGGCAGAAAGAGCTAGCCTGGAAAGCTGTTGCTCAACCTCATCTGCCCCCATGGCACTGCTCGCACAGAGGCACAGAGACTGGGGCTGCTTGCTTGTCTTGTCCCCTCAAACTTCAGACGTAGCTTAGGTGATCCGTGCCGGGCGCCTCCGGCAGCCCTGCTCTGAAAATGCAAACGTCTGCAGATAGCTCGCAGGCAGAAAGAGCTAGCCTGGAAAGCTGTTGCTCAGCCTCATCTGCCCATGGCACTGCTCGCACAGAGGCACAGAGACTGGGGCTGCTTGCTTGTCTTGCCCACTCAAACTTCAAAAGTAGCTTAGGTGGTCCATGCCGGTTGCTTGCGGCAGCGCTACTCCGAAAATGTGAACGTCTGCAGATAGCTCGCAGGCAGAAAGAGCTAGCCTGGAAAGCTGTTGCTCAGCCTCATCTGCCCATGGCACTGCTCGCACAGAGGCACAGAGACTGGGGCTGCTTGCTCGTCTTGCCCCATGAAACTTCACACGTAGCTTAGGTGGTCTGTGCCGAGCGTCTCCAGCAGCCCTACTTTGAAAACGCGAACGTCTGCAGATAGCTCGCAGCCAGAAAGAGCTAGCCAGGAAAGCTGCTGCTCAGCGTCATCTGCCCATGGAACTGCTCGCACAGAGGCACAGAAACTGGGGCTGCTTGCTTGTCTTGACCCCTCAAACTTCGAAGGTGTCTTTTGGGGTCTGTGCCAGGTGCTTCCGGCATCCCTGCTCTGAAAATGCAAACGTCTGCAGATAGCTCGCAGGCAGAAAGAGCTAGCCTGGAAAGCTGTTGCTCAGCCTCATCTGCCCATGGCACTGCTCGCACAGAGGCACAGAGACTGAGGCTGCTTGCTTGTCTTCTCCCCTCAAACTGCAAAGGTAGCTTAGGTGGTTCGTTTCGGGAGCCTTCGACAGCCCTGCTCCAAAAATGCGAACGTCTGCAGATAGCTCGCAGGCAGAAAGAGCTAGCCTGGAAAGCTGTTGCTCAGCCTCATCTGCCCATGGCACTGCTCGCACAGAGGCACAGAGACTGGGCCTGCTTGCTTGTCTTGCCCCCTCAAACTTCAAAAGTAGCTTAGGTGGTACCTGACGGTCGTTTCCGGCAGCACTGCTCTGAAAATGTGCACGTCTGCTGATAGCTCGCAGGCAGAAAGAGCTAGCCTGGAAAGCTGTTGCTCAGCCTCATCTGCCCATGGCACTGCTCGCACAGAGGCACAGAGACTGGGGCTGCTTGCTCGTCTTGGCCCATGAAACTTCACACGTAGCTTAGGTGGTCCGTGCCGGGCGCCTCCGGCAGCCCTGCTTCGAAAATGCGCACATCTGCAGACAGCTCGGAGGCAGAAAGAGCTATCCTGGAAAGCTGTTGCTCAGCCTCATCTGCCCATGGCACTGCTCGCACAGAGGCACAGAGACTGGGGCTGCTTGCTTGTCTTGTTCCCTCAAACTTCAAAAGTAGCTTAGGTGGTCCGTGCCGGGCGCCTCCGGCAGCCCTGCTCCGAAAATGCGAACGTCTGCAGATAGCTCGCAGGCAGAAAGAGCTAGCCTGGAAAGCTTTTGCTCAGCCTCATCTGCCCATGGCACTGCTCGCACAGAGGCACAGAGACTGGGGCTGCTTGCTCATCTTGGCCCATGAAACTTCACACGTAGCTTAGGTGGTCTGTGCCGAGCGTCTCCGGCAGACCTACTTCGAAAACACGAACGTCTGCAGATAGCTCGCAGCCAGAAAGAGCTAGCCAGGAAAGCCGCTGCTCAGCGTCATCTGCCCATGGCACTGCTCGCACAGAGGCACAGAAACTGGGGCTGCTTGCTTGTCTTGCCACCTCAAACTTCGAAGGTGTCTTTGGGGGTCCGTGCCAGGTGCTTCCGGCAGCCCTGCTCTGAAAATGCAAACGTCTGCAGATAGCTCGCAGGCAGAAAGAGCTAGCCTAGAAAGCTGTTGCTCAGCCTCATCTGCACATGGCACTGCTCGCACAGAGGCACAGAGACTGGGGCTGCTTGCTTCTCTTGCCCCCTCAAACTTCAAAGGTGTCGTTTTACATTTTGTGCCGGGCGCTTCTGGCAGCGCTGCTCCGAAAATTTGAACGTCTGCAGATAGCTCGCAGGCAGAAAGAGCTAGCCTGGAAATCTGTTGCTCAGCCTCATCTGACCATGGCACTGCTCGCACAGAGGCACAGAGACTGGGACTGCTTGCTTGTCTTGCCCCCTCAAACTTCAAATGTAGCTTAGGTGGTCCGTGCCGGGCGCTTCCGGCAGCCCTGCTCTGAAAATGCGAACGTCTGCAGATAGCTCGCAGGCAGAAAGAGCTAGCCTTGAAAGCTGTTGCTCAGCCTCATCTGCCCATGGCACTGCTCGCACAGAGGCACAGAGACTGGGCCTGCTTGCTTGTCTTGCCCACTCATACTTCAAAAGTAGCTTAGGTGGTCCATGCCGGGTGCTTGCGGCAGCGCTACTCCGAAAATGTGAACGTCTGCAGATAGCTCGCAGGCAGAAAGAGCTAGCCTGGAAAGCTGTTGCTCAGCCTCTCTGCCCATGGCACTGCTCGCACAGAGGCACAGAAACTGGGGCTGCTTGCTTGTCTTGTCACCTCAAACTTCGAAGGTGTCTTTGGGGGTCCGTGCTAGGTGCTTCCGGCAGCCCTGCTCTGAAAATGCAAACGTCTGCAGATAGCTCGCAGGCAGAAAGAGCTAGCCTGGAAAGCTGTTGCTCAGCCTCATCTGCCCATGGCACTGCTCGCACAGAGGCACAGAGACTGGGGCTGCTTGCTTGTCTTGCCCCCTCAAACTTCAAACGTAGCTTAGGTGGTCCATGCCGGGCGCCTCCAGCAGCCCTGCTCCGAAAATGCGAACGTCTGCAGATAGCTCGCAGGCAGAAAGAGCTAGCCTGGAAAGCTGTTGCTCAACCTCATCTGCCCCCATGACACTGCTCGCACAGAGGCACAGAGACTGGGGCTGCTTGCTTGTCTTGTCCCCTCAAACTTCAAACGTAGCTTAGGTGATCCGTGCCGGGCGCCTCCGGCAGCCCTGCTCTGAAAATGCAAACGTCTGCAGATAGCTCGCAGGCAGAAAGAGCTAGCCTGGAAAGCTGTTGCTCAGCCTCATCTGCCCATGGCACTGCTCGCACAGAGGCACAGAGACTGGGGCTGCTTGCTTGTCTTGCCCCCTCAAACTTCAAACCTATCTTTTGGCTGTTTGTGCCGGGCTCCTCCGGAAGCCCTGCTCCGAAAATGCGAACGTCTGCAGATAGCTCGCAGCCAGAAAGAGCTAGCCTGGAAAGCTCAGCTCAGCCTCATCTGCCCATGGCACTGCTCGCACAGAGGCACAGAGACTGGGGCTGCTTGCTTGTCTTGCCCCCTCAAACTTCAAATGTAGCTTAGGTGGTCCGTGCCGGGCGCCTCCGGCAGCCCTGCTTCGAAAATGCGAACATCTGCAGACAGCTCGCAGGCAGAAAGAGCTATCCTGGAAAGCTGTTGCTCAGCCTCATCTGCCCATGGCACTGCTCGCACAGAGGCACAGAGACTGGGGCTGCTTGCTTGTCTTGTTCCCTCAAACTTCAAAAGTAGATTAGGTGGTCCGTGCCGGGCGCCTCCGGCAGCCCTGCTCCGAAAATGCGAACGTCTGCAGATAGCTCGCAGGCAGAAAGAGCTAGCCTGGAAAGCTTTTGCTCAGCCTCATCTGCCAATGGCACTGCTCGCACAGAGGCACAGAGACTGGGGGTGCTTGCTTGTCTTGTCCCCTCAAACTTCAAACGTAGCTTAGGTGGTCCGTGCCGGGCGCCTCCGTCAGCTTTGCTCCAAAAATGCGAACGTCTGCAGATTGCTCGCAGCCAGAAAGAGCTAGCCTGGAAAGCTTTTGCTCAGCCTCATCTGCCAATGGCACTGCTCGCACAGAGGCACAGAGACTGGGGCTGCTTGCTTGTCTTGTCCCCTCAAACTTCAAACGTAGCTTAGGTGGTCCGTGCCGGGCGCCTCCGGCAGCTTTGCTCCAAAAATGCGAACGTCTGCAGATAGCTCGCAGGCAGAAAGAGCTAGCCTGGAAAGCTGTTGCTCAGCCTCATCTGCCCATGGCACTGCTCGCACAGAGGCACAGAGACTGGGGCTGCTTGCTTGTCTTTCCCCCTCAAACTTCAAACGTAGCTTAGGTGGTCCGTGCCGGGCGCTTCGGGCAGCCCTGCTCCGAAAATGCGAACGTCTGCAGATAGCTCGCAGGCAGAAAGAGCTATCCTGGAAAGCTGTTGCTCAGCCTCATCTGCCCATGGCACTGCTCGCACAGAGGCACAGAGACTGGGGATGCTTGCTTCTCTTGCCCCCTCAAACTTCAAAGGTGTCGTTTGGCTGTTTGTGCCGGGCGATTCTGGCAGCGCTGCTCCGAAAATGCGAACGTCTGCAGATAGCTCGCAGGCAGAAAGTGCTAGCCTGGAAAGCTGTTGCTCAGCCTCATCTGCCCATGGCACTGCTCGCACAGAGGCACAGAGACTGGGACTGCTTGCTTCTCTTGCCACCACAAACTTCAAACGTATCTTAGGTGGTCCGTGCCAGGCGCTTCCGGCAGCCCTGCTCTGAAAATGTGAACGTCTGCAGATAGCTTGCAGGCAGAAAGAGCTAGCCTGGAAAGCTGTTGCTCAGCCTCATCTGCCCATGGCACTGCTCGCACAGAGGCACAGAGACTGGGGCTGCTTGCTTCTCTTACCCCCTCAAACTTCAAAGGTGTCGTTTTACATTTTGTGCCGGGCGCTTCTGGCAGCGCTGCTCCGAAAATTCGAACGTCTGCAAATAGCTCGCAGGCAGAAAGAGCTAGCCTGGAAAGCTGTTGCTCAACCTCATCAGCCCCCATGGCACTGCTCGCACAGAGGCACAGAGACTGGGGCTGCTTGCTTGTCTTGTCCCCTCAAACTTCAAACGTAGCTTAGGTGATCCGTGCCGGGCGCCTCCGGCAGCCCTGCTTCGAAAATGCGAACGTCTGCAGATAACTCGCAGGCAGAAAGAGCTAGCCTGGAAAGCTGTTGCTCAGCCTCATCTGCCCATGGCACTGCTCGCACAGAGGCACATAGACTGGGGCTGCTTGCTTCTCTTGCCCCCTCAAACTTCAAACCTATCTTTTGGCTGTTTGTGCCGGGCTCCTCCAGAATCCCTGCTCCGAAAATGCGAACGTCTGCAGATAGCTCGCAGGCAGAAAGAGCTATCCTGGAAAGCTGTTGCTCAGCCTCATCTGCCCATGGCACTGCTCGCACAGAGGCACAGAGACTGGGGCTGCTTGCTTGTCTTTCCCCCTCAAACTTCAAACGTATCTTTTGGCTGTTTTTGCCGGGCCCCTCCGGCAGCGCTGCTAAGAATATGCGAACGTCTGCAGATAGCTCGCAGGCAGAAAGAGCTAGCCTGGAAAGCTGTTGCTCATCCTCATCTGCCCATGGCACTGCTCGCACAGAGGCACAGAGACTGGGGCTGCTTGCTTGTCTTGCCCCCTCAAACTTCAAACGTATCTTTTGGCTGTTTTTGCCGGGCCCCTCCGGCAGCGCTGCTCCGAAAATGCGAACGTCTGCAGATAGCTCGCAGGCAGAAAGAGCTAGCCTGGAAAGCTGTTGCTCAGCCTCATCTGCCCATGGCACTGCTCGCACAGAGGCACAGAGACTGGGGCTGCTTGCTTGTCTTCTCCCCTCAGACTGCAAAGGTAGCTTAGGTGGTTCGTTTCGGGAGCCTTCGACAGCCCTGCTCCAAAAATGCGAACGTCTGCAGATAGCTCGCAGGCAGAAAGAGCTAGCCTGGAAAGCTGTTGCTCAGCCTCATCTGCCCATGGCACTGCTCGCACAGAGGCACAGAGACTGGGCCTGCTTGCTTGTCTTGCCCCCTCAAACTTCAAAAGTAGCTTAGGTGGTACCTGACGGTCGTTTCCGGCAGCACTGCTCTGAAAATGTGCACGTCTGCTGATAGCTCGCAGGCAGAAAGAGCTAGCCTGGAAAGCTGTTGCTCAGCCTCATCTGCCCATGGCACTGCTCGCACAGAGGCACAGAGACTGGGGCTGCTTGCTCGTCTTGGCCCATGAAACTTCACACGTAGCTTAGGTGGTCTGTGCCGAGCGTCTCCGGCAGACCTACTTCGAAAACACGAACGTCTGCAGATAGCTCGCAGCCAAAAAGAGGTAGCCAGGAAAGCTGCTGCTCAGCGTCATCTGCCCATGGCACTGCTCGCACAGAGGCACAGAAACTGGGGCTGCTTGCTTGTCTTGCCACCTCAAACTTCGAAGGTGTCTTTGGGGGTCCGTGCCAGGTGCTTCCGGCAGCCCTGCTCTGAAAATGCAAACGTCTGCAGATAGCTCGCAGGCAGAAAGAGCTAGCCTAGAAAGCTGTTGCTCAGCCTCATCTGCACATGGCACTGCTCGCACAGAGGCACAGAGACTGGGGCTGCTTGCTTCTCTTGCCCCCTCAAACTTCAAAGGTGTCGTTTTACATTTTGTGCTGGGCGCTTCTGGCAGCGCTGCTCCGAAAATGCGAACGTCTGCAGATAGCTCGCAGGCAGAAAGAGCTAGCCTGGAAAGCTGTTGCTCAGCCTCATCTGCCCATGGCACTGCTCGCACAGAGGCACAGAGACTGGGGCTGCTTGCTTGTCTTGCCCCCTCAAACTTCAAATGTAGCTTAGGTGGTCCGTGCCGGGCGCTTCCGGCAGCCCTGCTCTGAAAATGCGAACGTCTGCAGATAGCTCGCAGGCAGAAAGAGCTAGCCTTGAAAGCTGTTGCTCAGCCTCATCTGCCCATGGCACTGCTCGCACAGAGGCACAGAGACTGGGCCTGCTTGCTTGTCTTGCCCACTCATACTTCAAAAGTAGCTTAGGTGGTCCATGCCGGGTGCTTGCGGCAGCGCTACTCCGAAAATGTGAACGTCTGCAGATAGCTCGCAGGCAGAAAGAGCTAGCCTGGAAAGCTGTTGCTCAGCCTCTCTGCCCATGGCACTGCTCGCACAGAGGCACAGAAACTGGGGCTGCTTGCTTGTCTTGCCACCTCAAACTTCGAAGGTGTCTTTGGGGGTCCGTGCCAGGTGCTTCCGGCAGCCCTGCTCTGAAAATGCAAACGTCTGCAGATAGCTCGCAGGCAGAAAGAGCAAGCCTGGAAAGCTGTTGCTCAGCCTCATCTGCCCATGGCACTGCTCGCACAGAGGCACAGAGACTGGGGCTGCTTGCTTGTCTTCTCCCCTCAAACTGCAAAGGTAGCTTAGGTGGATCGTTTCGGGAGCCTTCGACAGCCCTGCTCCAAAAATGCGAACGTCTGCAGATAGCTCGCAGGCAGAAAGAGCTAGCCTGGAAAGCTGTTGCTCAGCCTCATCTGCCCATGGCACTGCTCGCACAGAGGCACAGAGACTGGGCCTGCTTGCTTGTCTTGCCCCCTCAAACTTCAAAAGTAGCTTAGGTGGTACCTGACGGTCGTTTCCGGCAGCACTGCTCTGAAAATGTGCACGTCTGCTGATAGCTCGCAGGCAGAAAGAGCTAGCCTGGAAAGCTGTTGCTCAGCCTCATCTGCCCATGGCACTGCTCGCACAGAGGCACAGAGACTGGGGCTGCTTGCTCGTCTTGGCCCATGAAACTTCACACGTAGCTTAGGTGGTCTGTGCCGAGCGTCTCCGGCAGACCTACTTCGAAAACACGAACGTCTGCAGATAGCTCGCAGCCAGAAAGAGGTAGCCAGGAAAGCTGCTGCTCAGCGTCATCTGCCCATGGCACTGCTCGCACAGAGGCACAGAAACTGGGGCTGCTTGCTTGTCTTGCCACCTCAAACTTCGAAGGTGTCTTTGGGGGTCCGTGCCAGGTGCTTCCGGCAGCCCTGCTCTGAAAATGCAAACGTCTGCAGATAGCTCGCAGGCAGAAAGAGCTAGCCTAGAAAGCTGTTGCTCAGCCTCATCTGCACATGGCACTGCTCGCACAGAGGCACAGAGACTGGGGCTGCTTGCTTCTCTTGCCCCCTCAAACTTCAAAGGTGTCGTTTTACATTTTGTGCCGGGCGCTTCTGGCAGCGCTGCTCCGAAAATTTGAACGTCTGCAGATAGCTCGCAGGCAGAAAGAGCTAGCCTGGAAAGCTGTTGCTCAGCCTCATCTGCCCATGGCACTGCTCGCACAGAGGCACAGAGACTGGGGCTGCTTGCTTGTCTTGCCCCCTCAAACTTCAAATGTAGCTTAGGTGGTCCGTGCCGGGCGCTTCCGGCAGCCCTGCTCTGAAAATGCGAACGTCTGCAGATAGCTCGCAGGCAGAAAGAGCTAGCCTTGAAAGCTGTTGCTCAGCCTCATCTGCCCATGGCACTGCTCGCACAGAGGCACAGAGACTGGGCCTGCTTGCTTGTCTTGCCCACTCATACTTCAAAAGTAGCTTAGGTGGTCCATGCCGGGTGCTTGCGGCAGCGCTACTCCGAAAATGTGAACGTCTGCAGATAGCTCGCAGGCAGAAAGAGCTAGCCTGGAAAGCTGTTGCTCAGCCTCTCTGCCCATGGCACTGCTCGCACAGAGGCACAGAAACTGGGGCTGCTTGCTTGTCTTGCCACCTCAAACTTCGAAGGTGTCTTTGGGGGTCCGTGCCAGGTGCTTCCGGCAGCCCTGCTCTGAAAATGCAAACGTCTGCAGATAGCTCGCAGGCAGAAAGAGCAAGCCTGGAAAGCTGTTGCTCAGCCTCATCTGCCCATGGCACTGCTCGCACAGAGGCACAGAGACTGGGGCTGCTTGCTTGTCTTGACCCCTCAAACTTCAAACGTAGCTTAGGTGGTCCATGCCGGGCGCCTCCGGCAGCCCTGCTCCGAAAATGCGAACGTCTGGAGATAGCTCGCAGGCAGAAAGAGCTAGCCTGGAAAGCTGTTGCTCAACCTCATCTGCCCCCATGGCACTGCTCGCACAGAGGCACAGAGACTGGGGCTGCTTGCTTGTCTTGTCCCCTCAAACTTCAGACGTAGCTTAGGTGATCCGTGCCGGGCGCCTCCGGCAGCCCTGCTCTGAAAATGCAAACGTCTGCAGATAGCTCGCAGGCAGAAAGAGCTAGCCTGGAAAGCTGTTGCTCAGCCTCATCTGCCCATGGCACTGCTCGCACAGAGGCACAGAGACTGGGGCTGCTTGCTTGTCTTGCCCCCTCAAACTTCAAATGTAGCTTAGGTGGTCCGTGCCGGGCGCCTCCGGCAGCCCTGCTTCGAAAATGCGCACATCTGCAGACAGCTCGGAGGCAGAAAGAGCTATCCTGGAAAGCTGTTGCTCAGCCTCATCTGCCCATGGCACTGCTCGCACAGAGGCACAGAGACTGGGGCTGCTTGCTTGTCTTGTTCCCTCAAACTTCAAAAGTAGCTTAGGTGGTCCGTGCCGGGCGCCTCCGGCAGCCCTGCTCCGAAAATGCGAACGTCTGCAGATAGCTCGCAGGCAGAAAGAGCTAGCCTGGAAAGCTTTTGCTCAGCCTCATCTGCCCATGGCACTGCTCGCACAGAGGCACAGAGACTGGGGCTGCTTGCTCATCTTGGCCCATGAAACTTCACACGTAGCTTAGGTGGTCTGTGCCGAGCGTCTCCGGCAGACCTACTTCGAAAACACGAACGTCTGCAGATAGCTCGCAGCCAGAAAGAGCTAGCCAGGAAAGCCGCTGCTCAGCGTCATCTGCCCATGGCACTGCTCGCACAGAGGCACAGAAACTGGGGCTGCTTGCTTGTCTTGCCACCTCAAACTTCGAAGGTGTCTTTGGGGGTCCGTGCCAGGTGCTTCCGGCAGCCCTGCTCTGAAAATGCAAACGTCTGCAGATAGCTCGCAGGCAGAAAGAGCTAGCCTAGAAAGCTGTTGCTCAGCCTCATCTGCACATGGCACTGCTCGCACAGAGGCACAGAGACTGGGGCTGCTTGCTTCTCTTGCCCCCTCAAACTTCAAAGGTGTCGTTTTACATTTTGTGCCGGGCGCTTCTGGCAGCGCTGCTCCGAAAATTTGAACGTCTGCAGATAGCTCGCAGGCAGAAAGAGCTAGCCTGGAAATCTGTTGCTCAGCCTCATCTGACCATGGCACTGCTCGCACAGAGGCACAGAGACTGGGACTGCTTGCTTGTCTTGCCCCCTCAAACTTCAAATGTAGCTTAGGTGGTCCGTGCCGGGCGCTTCCGGCAGCCCTGCTCTGAAAATGCGAACGTCTGCAGATAGCTCGCAGGCAGAAAGAGCTAGCCTTGAAAGCTGTTGCTCAGCCTCATCTGCCCATGGCACTGCTCGCACAGAGGCACAGAGACTGGGGCTGCTTGCTTGTCTTGCCCACTCATACTTCAAAAGTAGCTTAGGTGGTCCATGCCGGGTGCTTGCGGCAGCGCTACTCCGAAAATGTGAACGTCTGCAGATAGCTCGCAGGCAGAAAGAGCTAGCCTGGAAAGCTGTTGCTCAGCCTCTCTGCCCATGGCACTGCTCGCACAGAGGCACAGAGACTGGGGCTGCTTGCTTGTCTTGCCCCCTCAAACTTCAAACGTAGCTTAGGTGGTCCATGCCGGGCGCCTCCAGCAGCCCTGCTCCGAAAATGCGAACGTCTGCAGATAGCTCGCAGGCAGAAAGAGCTAGCCTGGAAAGCTGTTGCTCAACCTCATCTGCCCCCATGACACTGCTCGCACAGAGGCACAGAGACTGGGGCTGCTTGCTTGTCTTGTCCCCTCAAACTTCAAACGTAGCTTAGGTGATCCGTGCCGGGCGCCTCCGGCAGCCCTGCTCTGAAAATGCAAACGTCTGCAGATAGCTCGCAGGCAGAAAGAGCTAGCCTGGAAAGCTGTTGCTCAGCCTCATCTGCCCATGGCACTGCTCGCACAGAGGCACAGAGACTGGGGCTGCTTGCTTGTCTTGCCCCCTCAAACTTCAAACCTATCTTTTGGCTGTTTGTGCCGGGCTCCTCCGGAAGCCCTGCTCCGAAAATGCGAACGTCTGCAGATAGCTCGCAGCCAGAAAGAGCTAGCCTGGAAAGCTCAGCTCAGCCTCATCTGCCCATGGCACTGCTCGCACAGAGGCACAGAGACTGGGGCTGCTTGCTTGTCTTGCCCCCTCAAACTTCAAATGTAGCTTAGGTGGTCCGTGCCGGGCGCCTCCGGCAGCCCTGCTTCGAAAATGCGAACATCTGCAGACAGCTCGCAGGCAGAAAGAGCTATCCTGGAAAGCTGTTGCTCAGCCTCATCTGCCCATGGCACTGCTCGCACAGAGGCACAGAGACTGGGGCTGCTTGCTTGTCTTGTTCCCTCAAACTTCAAAAGTAGATTAGGTGGTCCGTGCCGGGCGCCTCCGGCAGCCCTGCTCCGAAAATGCGAACGTCTGCAGATAGCTCGCAGGCAGAAAGAGCTAGCCTGGAAAGCTTTTGCTCAGCCTCATCTGCCAATGGCACTGCTCGCACAGAGGCACAGAGACTGGGGGTGCTTGCTTGTCTTGTCCCCTCAAACTTCAAACGTAGCTTAGGTGGTCCGTGCCGGGCGCCTCCGTCAGCTTTGCTCCAAAAATGCGAACGTCTGCAGATTGCTCGCAGCCAGAAAGAGCTAGCCTGGAAAGCTTTTGCTCAGCCTCATCTGCCAATGGCACTGCTCGCACAGAGGCACAGAGACTGGGGCTGCTTGCTTGTCTTGTCCCCTCAAACTTCAAACGTAGCTTAGGTGGTCCGTGCCGGGCGCCTCCGTCAGCTTTGCTCCAAAAATGCGAACGTCTGCATATAGCTCGCAGGCAGAAAGAGCTAGCCTGGAAAGCTGTTGCTCAGCCTCATCTGCCCATGGCACTGCTCGCACAGAGGCACAGAGACTGGGGCTGCTTGCTTGTCTTTCCCCCTCAAACTTCAAACGTAGCTTAGGTGGTCCGTGCCGGGCGCTTCGGGCAGCCCTGCTCCGAAAATGCGAACGTCTGCAGATAGCTCGCAGGCAGAAAGAGCTATCCTGGAAAGCTGTTGCTCAGCCTCATCTGCCCATGGCACTGCTCGCACAGAGGCACAGAGACTGGGGATGCTTGCTTCTCTTGCCCCCTCAAACTTCAAAGGTGTCGTTTGGCTGTTTGTGCCGGGCGCCTCCGGCAGCCCTGCTCCGAAAATGCAAACGTCTGCAGATAGCTCGCAGGCAGAAAGAGCTAGCCTGGAAAGCTTTTGCTCAGCCTCGTCTGCCAATGGCACTGCTCGCACAGAGGCACAGAGACTGGGGCTGCTTGCTTGTCTTGTCCCCTCAAACTTCAAACGTAGCTTAGGTGGTCCGTGCCGGGCGCCTCCGTCAGCTTTGCTCCAAAAATGCGAACGTCTGCAGATAGCTCGCAGGCAGAAAGAGCTAGCCTGGAAAGCTTTTGCTCAGCCTCATCTGCCCATGGCACTGCTCGCACAGAGGCACAGAGACTGGGGCTGCTTGCTTGTCTTGTCCCCTCAAACTTCAAACGTAGCTTAGGTGGTCCGTGCCGGGCGCCTCCGGCAGCTTTGCTCCAAAAATGACAATGTCTGCAGATAGCTCGCAGGCAGAAAGAGCTAGCCTGGAAAGCTGTTGCTCAGCCTCATCTGCCCATGGCACTGCTCGCACAGAGGCACAGAGACTGGGGCTGCTTGCTTGTCTTTCCCCCTCAAACTTCAAACGTAGCTTAGGTGGTCCGTGCCGGGCGCTTCGGGCAGCCCTGCTCCGAAAATGCGAACGTCTGCAGATAGCTCGCAGGCAGAAAGAGCTAGCCTGGAAAGCTGTTGCTCAGCCTCATCTGCCCATGGCACTGCTTGCACAGAGGCACAGAGACTGGGGATGCTTGCTTCTCTTGCCCCCTCAAACTTCAAAGGTGTCGTTTGGCTGTTTGTGCCGGGCGATTCTGGCAGCGCTGCTCCGAAAATGCGAACGTCTGCAGATAGCTCGCAGGCAGAAAGTGCTAGCCTGGAAAGCTGTTGCTCAGCCTCATCTGCCCATGGCACTGCTCGCACAGAGGCACAGAGACTGGGACTGCTTGCTTGTCTTGCCACCTCAAACTTCAAACGTATCTTAGGTGGTCCGTGCCAGGCGCTTCCGGCAGCCCTGCTCTGAAAATGCGAACGTCTGCAGATAGCTCGCAGGCAGAAAGAGCTAGCCTGGAAAGCTGTTGCTCAGCCTCATCTGCCCATGGCACTGCTCGCACAGAGGCACAGAGACTGGGGCTGCTTGCTTGTCTTGCCCACTCAAACTTCAAAAGTAGCTTAGGTGGTCCATGCCGTGTGCTTGCGGCAGCGCTACTCCGAAAATGCGAACGTCTACAGATAGCTCGCAGGCAGAAAGAGCTAGCCTGGAAAGCTGTTGCTCAGCCTCATCTGCCCATGGCACTGCTCGCACAGAGGCACAGAGACTGGGGCTGCTTGCTTGTCTTGCCCCCTCAAACTTCACACGTAGCTTAGGTGGTCTGTGCCGAGCGTCTCCGGCAGCCCTACTTTGAAAACGCGAACGTCTGCAGATAGCTCGCAGCCAGAAAGAGCTAGCCAGGAAAGCTGCTGCTCAGCGTCATCTGCCCATGGCACTGCTCGCACAGAGGCACAGAAACTGGGGCTGCTTGCTTGTCTTGCCCCCTCAAACTTCGAAGGTGTCTTTGGGGGTCCGTGCCAGGTGCTTCCGGCAGCCCTGCTCTGAAAATGCAAACGTCTGCAGATAGCTCGCAGGCAGAAAGAGCTAGCCTAGAAAGCTGTTGCTCAGCCTCATCTGCACATGGCACTGCTCGCACAGAGGCACAGAGACTGGGGCTGCTTGCTTCTCTTGCCCCCTCAAACTTCAAAGGTGTCGTTTTACATTTTGTGCCGGGCGCTTCTGGCAGCGCTGCTCCGAAAATTCGAACGTCTGCAGATAGCTCGCAGGCAGAAAGAGCTAGCCTGGAAAGCTTTTGCTCAGCCTCATCTGCCCATGGCACTGCTCGCACAGAGGCACAGAGACTGGGGCTGCTTGCTTGTCTTGCCCCATGAAATTTCACACGTATATTAGGTGGTCTGTTTCGGGAGCCTTCGGCAGCCCTGCTCCAAAAATGCGAACGTCTGCAGATAGCTCGCAGGCAGAAAGAGCTAGCCTGGAAAGCTGTTGCTCAGCCTCATCTGCCCATGGCACTGCTTGCACAGAGGCACAGAGACTGGGGCTGCTTGCTTGTCTTGCCACCTCAAACTTCAAACGTATCTTTTCGCTGTTTGTGCCGGGCTCCTCCGGCAGCGCTGGTCCGAAAATGCAAACGTCTGCAGATAGCTCGCAGGCAGAAAGAGCTAGCCTGGAAAGCTGTTGCTCAGCCTCATCTGCCCATGGCACTGCTCGCACAGAGGCACAGATACTGGGACTGCTTCCTTGTCTTTCCCCCTCAAACTTCAAACGTAGCTTAGGTGGTCCGTGCCGGGCGCTTCGGGCAGCCCTGCTCCGAAAATGCGAACGTCTGCAGATAGCTCGCAGGCAGAAAGAGCTAGACTGGAAAGCTGTTGCTCAGCCTCATCTGCCCATGGCACTGCTCGCACAGAGGCACAGAGACTGGGTCTGCTTGCTCGTCTTGCCCCATGAAACTTCACACGTAGCTTAGGTGGTCTGTGCCGAGCGTCTCCGGCAGCCCTACTTTGAAAACGCGAACGTCTGCAGATAGCTCGCAGCGAGAAAGAGCTAGCCTGGAAAGCTGTTGCTCAGCCTCATCTGCCCATGACACTGCTCGCACAGAGGCACAGAAACTGGGGCTGTTTGCTTGTCTTGCCCCCTCAAACTTCGAAGGTGTCTTTGGGGGTCCGTGCCAGGTGCTTCCGGCAGCCCTGCTCTGAAAATGCAAACGTCTGCAGATAGCTCGCAGGCAGAAAGAGCTAGCCTGGAAAGCTGTTGCTCAGCCTCATCTGCCCATGGCACTGCTCGCACAGAGGCACAGAGACTGGGGCTGCTTGCTTGTCTTGCCCCCTCAAACTTCAAACGTATCTTAGGTGGTCTGTGCCGGGCGCCTTCGGCAGCCCTGCTCCGAAAATGCGAACGTCTGCAGATAGCTCGCAGGCAGAAAGAGCTAGCCTGGAAAGCTGTTGCTCAGCCTCATCTGCCCATGGCACTGCTCGCACAGAGGCACAGAGACTGGGGCTGCTTGCTTGTCTTGCCCCCTCAAACTTCAAACGTATCTTTTGGCTGTTTTTGCCGGGCCCCTCTGGCAGCGCTGCTCCGAAAATGCGAACGTCTGCAGATAGCTCGCAGGCAGAAAGAGCTAGCCTGGAAAGCTGTTGCTCAGCCTCATCTGCCCATGGCACTGCTCGCACAGAGGCACAGAGACTGGGGCTGCTTCCTTGTCTTTCCCCCTCAAACTTCAAACGTATCTTAGGTGGTCCGTGCCGGGCGCTTCGGGCAGCCCTGCTCCGAAAATGCGAACGTCTGCAGATAGCTCGCAGGCAGAAAGAGCTAGCCTGGAAAGCTGTTGCTCAGCCTCATCTGCCCATGGCACTGCTCGCACAGAGGCACAGAGACTGGGGCTGCTTGCTCGTCTTGCCCCATGAAACTTCACACGTAGCTTAGGTGGTCTGTGCCGAGCGTCTCCGGCAGCCCTACTTTGAAAACGCGAACGTCTGCAGATAGCTCGCAGCGAGAAAGAGCTAGCCTGGAAAGCTGTTGCTCAGCCTCATCTGCCCATGACACTGCTCGCACAGAGGCACAGAAACTGGGGCTGTTTGCTTGTCTTGCCCCCTCAAACTTCGAAGGTGTCTTTGGGGGTCCGTGCCAGGTGCTTCCGGCAGCCCTGCTCTGAAAATGCAAACGTCTGCAGATAGCTCGCAGGCAGAAAGAGCTAGCCTGGAAAGCTGTTGCTCAGCCTCATCTGCACATGGCACTGCTCGCACAGAGGCACAGAGACTGGGGCTGCTTGCTTGTCTTGCCCCCTCAAACTTCAAACGTAGCTTAGGTGGTCTGTGCCGGGCGCCTCCGGCAGCCCTGCTCCGAAAATGCGAACGTCTGCAGATAGCTCGCAGGCAGAAAGAGCTAGCCTGGAAAGCTGTTGCTCAGCCTCATCTGCCCATGGCACTGCTCGCACAGAGGCACAGAGACTGGGACTGCTTGCTTGTCTTGCCCTCTCAAACTTCAAACGTAGCTTAGGTGGTCCGTGCCGGGCGCCTCCGGCAGCCCTGCTCCGAAAATGCGAACGTCTGCAGATAGCTCGCAGGCAGAAAGAGCTAGCCTGGAAAGCTGTTGCTCAGCCTCATCTGCCCATGGCACTGCTCGCACAGAGGCACAGAGACTGGGGCTGCTTTCTTGTCTTTCCCCCTCAAACTTCAAACGTAGCTTAGGTGGTCCGTGCCGGGCGCTTCGGGCAGCCCTGCTCCGAAAATGCGAACGTCTGCAGATAGCTCGCAGGCAGAAAGAGCTAGCCTGGAAAGCTGTTGCTCAGCCTCATCTGCCCATGGCACTGCTCGCACAGAGGCACAGATACTGGGACTGCTTGCTTGTCTTGCCCTCTCAAACTTCAAACGTAGCTTAGGTGGTCTGTGCCGGGCGCCTCCGGCAGCCCTGCTCCGAAAATGCGAACGTCTGCAGATAGCTCGCAGGCAGAAAGTGCTAGCCTGGAAAGCTGTTGCTCAGCCTCATCTGCCCATGGCACTGCTCGCACAGAGGCACAGAGACTGGGGCTGCTTGCTTGTCTTGCCCCCTCAAACTTCAAACGTATCTTTTGGCTGTTTTTGCCGGGCCCCTCCGGCAGCGCTGCTAAGAAAATGCGAACGTCTGCAGATAGCTCGCAGGCAGAAAAAGCTAGCCTGGAAAGCTGTTGCTCAGCCTCATCTGCCCATGGCACTGCTCGCACAGAGGCACAGAGAATGGGGCTGCTTGCTTGTCTTGCCCCCTCAAACTTCAAACGTATCTTTTGGCTGTTTTTGCCGGGCCCCTCTGGCAGCGCTGGTCCGAAAATGCGAACGTCTGCAGATAGCTCGCAGGCAGAAAGAGCTAGCCTGGAAAGCTGTTGCTCAGCCTCATCTGCCCATGGCACTGCTCGCACAGAGGCACAGAGACTGGGGCTGCTTCCTTGTCTTTCCCCCTCAAACTTCAAACGTAGCTTAGGTGGTCCGTGCCGGGCGCTTCGGGCAGCCCTGCTCCGAAAATGCGAACGTCTGCAGATAGCTCGCAGGCAGAAAGAGCTAGCCTGGAAAGCTGTTGCTCAGCCTCATCTGCCCATGGCACTGCTCGCACAGAGGCACAGAGACTGGGGCTGCTTGCTTGTCTTGTTCCCTCAAACTTCAAAAGTAGCTTAGGTGGTCCGTGCCGGGTGCTTGCGGCAGCCCTGCTCCGAAAATGCGAACGTCTGCAGATAGCTCGCAGGCAGAAAGAGCTAGCCTGGAAAGCTTTTGCTCAGCCTCGTCTGCCAATGGCACTGCTCGCACAGAGGCACAGAGACTGGGGTTGCTTGCTTGTCTTGTCCCCTCAAACTTCAAACGTAGCTTAGGTGGTCCGTGCCGGGCGCCTCCGTCAGCTTTGCTCCAAAAATGCGAACGTCTGCAGATAGCTCGCAGGCAGAAAGTGCTAGCCTGGAAAGCTGTTGCTCAGCCTCATCTGCCCATGGCACTGCTCGCACAGAGGCACAGAGACTGGGACTGCTTGCTTGTCTTGCCACCTCAAACTTCAAACGTATCTTAGGTGGTCCGTGCCAGGCGCTTCGGGCAGCCCTGCTCTGAAAATGCGAACGTCTGCAGATAGCTCGCAGCCAGAAAGAGCTAGCCTGGAAAGCTGTTGCTCAGCCTCATCTGCCCATGGCACTGCTCGCACAGAGGCACAGAGACTGGGCCTGCTTGCTTGTCTTGCCCACTCAAACTTCAAAAGTAGCTTAGGTGGTCCATGCCGTGTGCTTGCGGCAGCGCTACTCCGAAAATGCGAACGTCTGCAGATAGCTCGCAGGCAGAAAGAGCTAGCCTGGAAAGCTGTTGCTCAGCCTCATCTGCCCATGGCACTGCTCGCACAGAGGCACAGAGACTGAGGCTGCTTGCTTGTCTTGCCCCCTCAAACTTCAAACGTATCTTTTGGCTGTTTTTGCCGGGCCCCTCCGGCAGCGCTGCTAAGAAAATGCGAACGTCTGCAGATAGCTCGCAGGCAGAAAGAGCTAGCCTGGAAAGCTGTTGCTCAGCCTCATCTGCCCATGGCACTGCTCGCACAGAGGCACAGAGACTGGGACTGCTTGCTTGTCTTGCCCTCTCAAACTTCAAACGTAGCTTAGGTGGTCCGTGCTGGGCGCCTCCGGCAGCCCTGCTCCGAAAATGCGAACGTCTGCAGATAGCTCGCAGGCAGAAAGAGCTAGCCTGGAAAGCTGTTGCTCAGCCTCATCTGCCCATGGCACTGCTCGCACAGAGGCACAGAGACTGGGGCTGCTTCCTTGTCTTTCCCCCTCAAACTTCAAACGTAGCTTAGGTGGTCCGTGCCGGGCGCTTCGGGCAGCCCTGCTCCGAAAATGCGAACGTCTGCAGATAGCTCGCAGGCAGAAAGAGCTAGCCTGGAAAGCTGTTGCTCAGCCTCATCTGCCCATGGCACTGCTCGCACAGAGGCACAGAGACTGGGTCTGCTTGCTCGTCTTGCCCCATGAAACTTCACACGTAGCTTAGGTGGTCCGTGCCGAGCGTCTCCGGCAGCCCTACTTTGAAAACGCGAACGTCTGCACATAGCTCGCAGCGAGAAAGAGCTAGCCTGGAAAGCTGCTGCTCAGCCTCATCTGCCCATGGCACTGCTCGCACAGAGGCACAGAGACTGGGGCTGCTTGCTTCTCTTGCCCCCTCAAACTTCGAAGGTGTCGTTTTACATTTTGTGCCGGGCGCTTCTGGCAGCGCTGCTCCGAAAATTCGAACGTCTGCAGATAGCTCGCAGGCAGAAAGAGCTAGCCTGGAAAGCTTTTGCGCAGCCTCATCTGCCCATGGCACTGCTCGCACAGAGGCACAGAGACTGGGGCTGCTTGCTTGTCTTGCCCCATGAAATTTCACACGTATATTAGGTGGTCTGTTTCGGGAGCCTTCGGCAGCCCTGCTCCAAAAATGCGAACGTCTGCAGATAGCTCGCAGGCAGAAAGAGCTAGCCTGGAAAGCTGTTGCTCAGCCTCATCTGCCCATGGCACTGCTTGCACAGAGGCACAGAGACTGGGGCTGCTTGCTTGTCTTGCCCCCTCAAACTTCAAACGTATCTTTTCGCTGTTTGGTCCGGGCTCCTCCGGCAGCGCTGGTCCGAAAATGCAAACGTCTGCAGATAGCTCGCAGGCAGAAATAGCTAGCCTGGAAAGCTGTTGCTCAGCCTCATCTGCCCATGGCACTGCTCGCACAGAGGCACAGAGACTGGGGCTGCTTCCTTGTCTTTCCCCCTCAAACTTCAAACGTAGCTTAGGTGGTCCGTGCCGGGCGCTTCGGGCAGCCCTGCTCCGAAAATGCGAACGTCTGCAGATAGCTCGCAGGCAGAAAGAGCTAGACTGGAAAGCTGTTGCTCAGCCTCATCTGCCCATGGCACTGCTCGCACAGAGGCACAGAGACTGGGGCTGCTTGCTCGTCTTGCCCCATGAAACTTCACACGTAGCTTAGGTGGTCTGTGCCGAGCGTCTCCGGCAGCCCTACTTTGAAAACGCGAACGTCTGCAGATAGCTCGCAGCGAGAAAGAGCTAGCCTGGAAAGCTGTTGCTCAGCCTCATCTGCCCATGACACTGCTCGCACAGAGGCACAGAAACTGGGGCTGTTTGCTTGTCTTGCCCCCTCAAACTTCGAAGGTGTCTTTGGGGGTCCGTGCCAGGTGCTTCCGGCAGCCCTGCTCTGAAAATGCAAACGTCTGCAGATAGCTCGCAGGCAGAAAGAGCTAGCCTGGAAAGCTGTTGCTCAGCCTCATCTGCCCATGGCACTGCTCGCACAGAGGCACAGAGACTGGGACTGCTTGCTTGTCTTGCCACCTCAAACTTCAAACATATCTTAGGTGGTCCGTGCCAGGCGCTTCGGGCAGCCCTGCTCTGAAAATGCGAACGTCTGCAGATAGCTCGCAGGCAGAAAGAGCTAGCCTGGAAAGCTGTTGCTCAGCCTCATCTGCCCATGGCACTGCTCGCACAGAGGCACAGAGACTGGGCCTGCTTGCTTGTCTTGCCCACTCAAACTTCAAAAGTAGCTTAGGTGGTCCATGCCGTGTGCTTGCGGCAGCGCTACTCCGAAAATGCGAACGTCTGCAGATAGCTCGCAGGCAGAAAGAGCTAGCCTGGAAAGCTGTTGCTCAGCCTCATCTGCCCATGGCACTGCTCGCACAGAGGCACAGAGACTGAGGCTGCTTGCTTGTCTTGCCCCCTCAAACTTCAAACGTATCTTTTGGCTGTTTTTGCCGGGCCCCTCCGGCAGCGCTGCTAAGAAAATGCGAACGTCTGCAGATAGCTCGCAGGCAGAAAGAGCTAGCCTGGAAAGCTGTTGCTCAGCCTCATCTGCCCATGGCACTGCTCGCACAGAGGCACAGAGACTGGGGCTGCTTGCTTGTCTTGCCCCATGAAATTTCACACGTATATTAGGTGGTCTGTTTCGGGAGCCTTCGGCAGCCCTGCTCCAAAAATGCGAACGTCTGCAGATAGCTCGCAGGCAGAAAGAGCTAGCCTGGAAAGCTGTTGCTCAGCCTCATCTGCCCATGGCACTGCTTGCACAGAGGCACAGAGACTGGGGCTGCTTGCTTGTCTTGCCCCCTCAAACTTCAAACGTATCTTTTCGCTGTTTGTGCCGGGCTCCTCCGGCAGCGCTGGTCCGAAAATGCAAACGTCTGCAGATAGCTCGCAGGCAGAAAGAGCTAGCCTGGAAAGCTGTTGCTCAGCCTCATCTGCCCATGGCACTGCTCGCACAGAGGCACAGAGACTGGGGCTGCTTCCTTGTCTTTCCCCCTCAAACTTCAAACGTAGCTTAGGTGGTCCGTGCCGGGCGCTTCGGGCAGCCCTGCTCCGAAAATGCGAACGTCTGCAGATAGCTCGCAGGCAGAAAGAGCTAGACTGGAAAGCTGTTGCTCAGCCTCATCTGCCCATGGCACTGCTCGCACAGAGGCACAGAGACTGGGTCTGCTTGCTCGTCTTGCCCCATGAAACTTCACACGTAGCTTAGGTGGTCTGTGCCGAGCGTCTCCGGCAGCCCTACTTTGAAAACGCGAACGTCTGCAGATAGCTCGCAGCGAGAAAGAGCTAGCCTGGAAAGCTGTTGCTCAGCCTCATCTGCCCATGACACTGCTCGCACAGAGGCACAGAAACTGGGGCTGTTTGCTTGTCTTGCCCCCTCAAACTTCGAAGGTGTCTTTGGGGGTCCGTGCCAGGTGCTTCCGGCAGCCCTGCTCTGAAAATGCAAACGTCTGCAGATAGCTCGCAGGCAGAAAGAGCTAGCCTGGAAAGCTGTTGCTCAGCCTCATCTGCCCATGGCACTGCTCGCACAGAGGCACAGAGACTGGGACTGCTTGCTTGTCTTGCCACCTCAAACTTCAAACGTATCTTAGGTGGTCCGTGCCAGGCGCTTCGGGCAGCCCTGCTCTGAAAATGCGAACGTCTGCAGATAGCTCGCAGGCAGAAAGAGCTAGCCTGGAAAGCTGTTGCTCAGCCTCATCTGCCCATGGCACTGCTCGCACAGAGGCACAGAGACTGAGGCTGCTTGCTTGTCTTGCCCCCTCAAACTTCAAACGTATCTTTTGGCTGTTTTTGCCGGGCCCCTCCGGCAGCGCTGCTAAGAAAATGCGAACGTCTGCAGATAGCTCGCAGGCAGAAAGAGCTAGCCTGGAAAGCTCTTGCTCAGCCTCATCTGCCCATGGCACTGCTCGCACAGAGGCACAGAGACTGGAACTGCTTGCTTCTCTTGCCCTCTCAAACTTCAAACGTAGCTTAGGTGGTCCGTGCCGGGCGCCTCCGGCAGCCCTGCTCCGAAAATGCGAACGTCTGCAGATAGCTCGCAGGCAGAAAGAGCTAGCCTGGAAAGCTGTTGCTCAGCCTCATCTGCCCATGGCACTGCTCGCACAGAGGCACAGAGACTGGGGCTGCTTCCTTGTCTTTCCCCCTCAAACTTCAAACGTAGCTTAGGTGGTCCGTGCCGGGCGCTTCGGGCAGCCCTGCTCCGAAAATGCGAACGTCAGCAGATAGCTCGCAGGCAGAAAGAGCTAGCCTGGAAAGCTGTTGCTCAGCCTCATCTGCCCATGGCACTGCTCGCACAGAGGCACAGAGACTGGGTCTGCTTGCTCGTCTTGCCCCATGAAACTTCACACGTAGCTTAGGTGGTCTGTGCCGAGCGTCTCCGGCAGCCCTACTTTGAAAACGCGAACGTCTGCAGATAGCTCGCAGCGAGAAAGAGCTAGCCTGGAAAGCTGTTGCTCAGCCTCATCTGCCCATGGCACTGCTCGCACAGAGGCACAGAGACTGGGGCTGCTTGCTTCTCTTGCCCCCTCAAACTTCGAAGGTGTCGTTTTACATTTTGTGCCGGGCGCTTCTGGCAGCGCTGCTCCGAAAATTCGAACGTCTGCAGATAGCTCGCAGGCAGAAAGAGCTAGCCTGGAAAGCTTTTGCTCAGCCTCATCTGCCCATGGCACTGCTCGCACAGAGGCACAGAGACTGGGGCTGCTTGCTTGTCTTGCCCCATGAAATTTCACACGTATATTAGGTGGTCTGTTTCGGGAGCCTTCGGCAGCCCTGCTCCAAAAATGCGAACGTCTGCAGATAGCTCGCAGGCAGAAAGAGCTAGCCTGGAAAGCTGTTGCTCAGCCTCATCTGCCCATGGCACTGCTTGCACAGAGGCACAGAGACTGGGGCTGCTTGCTTGTCTTGCCCCCTCAAACTTCAAACGTATCTTTTCGCTGTTTGTGCCGGGCTCCTCCGGCAGCGCTGGTCTGAAAATGCAAACGTCTGCAGATAGCTCGCAGGCAGAAAGAGCTAGCCTGGAAAGCTGTTGCTCAGCCTCATCTGCCCATGGCACTGCTCGCACAGAGGCACAGAGACTGGGGCTGCTTCCTTGTCTTTCCCCCTCAAACTTCAAACGTAGCTTAGGTGGTCCGTGCCGGGCGCTTCGGGCAGCCCTGCTCCGAAAATGCGAACGTCTGCAGATAGCTCGCAGGCAGAAAGAGCTAGACTGGAAAGCTGTTGCTCAGCCTCATCTGCCCATGGCACTGCTCGCACAGAGGCACAGAGACTGGGTCTGCTTGCTCGTCTTGCCCCATGAAACTTCACACGTAGCTTAGGTGGTCTGTGCCGAGCGTCTCCGGCAGCCCTACTTTGAAAACGCGAACGTCTGCAGATAGCTCGCAGCGAGAAAGAGCTAGCCTGGAAAGCTGTTGCTCAGCCTCATCTGCCCATGACACTGCTCGCACAGAGGCACAGAAACTGGGGCTGTTTGCTTGTCTTGCCCCCTCAAACTTCGAAGGTGTCTTTGCGGGTCCGTGCCAGGTGCTTCCGGCAGCCCTGCTCTGAAAATGCGAACGTCTGCAGATAGCTCGCAGGCAGAAAGAGCTAGCCTGGAAAGCTGTTGCTCAGCCTCATCTGCCCATGGCACTGCTCGCACAGAGGCACAGAGACTGGGGCTGCTTGCTTGTCTTGCCCCCTCAAACTTCAAACGTATCTTAGGTGTTCTGTGCCGGGCGCCTTCGGCAGCCCTGCTCCGAAAATGCGAACGTCTGCAGATAGCTCGCAGGCAGAAAGAGCTAGCCTGGAAAGCTGTTGCTCAGCCTCATCTGCCCATGGCACTGCTCGCACAGAGGCACAGAGACTGGGGCTGCTTGCTTGTCTTGCCCCCTCAAACTTCAAACGTATCTTTTGGCTGTTTTTGCCGGGCCCCTCCGGCAGCGCTGCTAAGAAAATGCGAACGTCTGCAGATAGCTCGCAGGCAGAAAGAGCTAGCCTGGAAAGCTGTTGCTCAGCCTCATCTGCCCATGGCACTGCTCGCACAGAGGCACAGAGACTGGGGCTGCTTGCTTGTCTTGCCCCCTCAAACTTCAAACGTATCTTTTGGCTGTTTTTGCCGGGCCCCTCCGGCAGCGCTGCTAAGAAAATGCGAACGTCTGCAGATAGCTCGCAGGCAGAAAGAGCTAGCCTGGAAAGCTGTTGCTCAGCCTCATCTGCCCATGGCACTGCTCGCACAGAGGCACAGAGACTGGGGCTGCTTGCTTGTCTTGCCCCATGAAATTTCACACGTATATTAGGTGGTCTGTTTCGGGAGCCTTCGGCAGCCCTGCTCCAAAAATGCGAACGTCTGCAGATAGCTCGCAGGCAGAAAGAGCTAGCCTGGAAAGCTGTTGCTCAGCCTCATCTGCCCATGGCACTGCTTGCACAGAGGCACAGAGACTGGGGCTGCTTGCTTGTCTTGCCCCCTCAAACTTCAAACGTATCTTTTCGCTGTTTGTGCCGGGCTCCTCCGGCAGCGCTGGTCCGAAAATGCAAACGTCTGCAGATAGCTCGCAGGCAGAAAGAGCTAGCCTGGAAAGCTGTTGCTCAGCCTCATCTGCCCATGGCACTGCTCGCACAGAGGCACAGAGACTGGGGCTGCTTCCTTGTCTTTCCCCCTCAAACTTCAAACGTAGCTTAGGTGGTCCGTGCCGGGCGCTTCGGGCAGCCCTGCTCCGAAAATGCGAACGTCTGCAGATAGCTCGCAGGCAGAAAGAGCTAGACTGGAAAGCTGTTGCTCAGCCTCATCTGCCCATGGCACTGCTCGCACAGAGGCACAGAGACTGGGTCTGCTTGCTCGTCTTGCCCCATGAAACTTCACACGTAGCTTAGGTGGTCTGTGCCGAGCGTCTCCGGCAGCCCTACTTTGAAAACGCGAACGTCTGCAGATAGCTCGCAGCGAGAAAGAGCTAGCCTGGAAAGCTGTTGCTCAGCCTCATCTGCCCATGACACTGCTCGCACAGAGGCACAGAAACTGGGGCTGTTTGCTTGTCTTGCCCCCTCAAACTTCGAAGGTGTCTTTGGGGGTCCGTGCCAGGTGCTTCCGGCAGCCCTGCTCTGAAAATGCAAACGTCTGCAGATAGCTCGCAGGCAGAAAGAGCTAGCCTGGAAAGCTGTTGCTCAGCCTCATCTGCCCATGGCACTGCTCGCACAGAGGCACAGAGACTGGGACTGCTTGCTTGTCTTGCCACCTCAAACTTCAAACGTATCTTAGGTGGTCCGTGCCAGGCGCTTCGGGCAGCCCTGCTCTGAAAATGCGAACGTCTGCAGATAGCTCGCAGGCAGAAAGAGCTAGCCTGGAAAGCTGTTGCTCAGCCTCATCTGCCCATGGCACTGCTCGCACAGAGGCACAGAGACTGAGGCTGCTTGCTTGTCTTGCCCCCTCAAACTTCAAACGTATCTTTTGGCTGTTTTTGCCGGGCCCCTCCGGCAGCGCTGCTAAGAAAATGCGAACGTCTGCAGATAGCTCGCAGGCAGAAAGAGCTAGCCTGGAAAGCTGTTGCTCAGCCTCATCTGCCCATGGCACTGCTCGCACAGAGGCACAGAGACTGGAACTGCTTGCTTGTCTTGCCCTCTCAAACTTCAAACGTAGCTTAGGTGGTCCGTGCCGGGCGCCTCCGGCAGCCCTGCTCCGAAAATGCGAACGTCTGCAGATAGCTCGCAGGCAGAAAGAGCTAGCCTGGAAAGCTGTTGCTCAGCCTCATCTGCCCATGGCACTGCTCGCACAGAGGCACAGAGACTGGGGCTGCTTCCTTGTCTTTCCCCCTCAAACTTCAAACGTAGCTTAGGTGGTCCGTGCCGGGCGCTTCGGGCAGCCCTGCTCCGAAAATGCGAACGTCAGCAGATAGCTCGCAGGCAGAAAGAGCTAGCCTGGAAAGCTGTTGCTCAGCCTCATCTGCCCATGGCACTGCTCGCACAGAGGCACAGAGACTGGGTCTGCTTGCTCGTCTTGCCCCATGAAACTTCACACGTAGCTTAGGTGGTCTGTGCCGAGCGTCTCCGGCAGCCCTACTTTGAAAACGCGAACGTCTGCAGATAGCTCGCAGCGAGAAAGAGCTAGCCTGGAAAGCTGTTGCTCAGCCTCATCTGCCCATGGCACTGCTCGCACAGAGGCACAGAGACTGGGGCTGCTTGCTTCTCTTGCCCCCTCAAACTTCGAAGGTGTCGTTTTACATTTTGTGCCGGGCGCTTCTGGCAGCGCTGCTCCGAAAATTCGAACGTCTGCAGATAGCTCGCAGGCAGAAAGAGCTAGCCTGGAAAGCTGTTGCTCAGCCTCATCTGCCCATGACACTGCTCGCACAGAGGCACAGAAACTGGGGCTGTTTGCTTGTCTTGCCCCCTCAAACTTCGAAGGTGTCTTTGCGGGTCCGTGCCAGGTGCTTCCGGCAGCCCTGCTCTGAAAATGCGAACGTCTGCAGATAGCTCGCAGGCAGAAAGAGCTAGCCTGGAAAGCTGTTGCTCAGCCTCATCTGCCCATGGCACTGCTCGCACAGAGGCACAGAGACTGGGGCTGCTTGCTTGTCTTGCCCCCTCAAACTTCAAACGTATCTTAGGTGGTCTGTGCCGGGCGCCTTCGGCAGCCCTGCTCCGAAAATGCGAACGTCTGCAGATAGCTCGCAGGCAGAAAGAGCTAGCCTGGAAAGCTGTTGCTCAGCCTCATCTGCCCATGGCACTGCTCGCACAGAGGCACAGAGACTGGGGCTGCTTGCTTGTCTTGCCCCCTCAAACTTCAAACGTATCTTTTGGCTGTTTTTGCCGGGCCCCTCCGGCAGCGCTGCTAAGAAAATGCGAACGTCTGCAGATAGCTCGCAGGCAGAAAGAGCTAGCCTGGAAAGCTGTTGCTCAGCCTCATCTGCCCATGGCACTGCTCGCACAGAGGCACAGAGACTGGGGCTGCTTGCTTGTCTTGCCCCCTCAAACTTCAAACGTATCTTTTGGCTGTTTTTGCCGGGCCCCTCTGGCAGCCCTGCTCCGAAAATGCGAACGTCTGCAGATAGCTCGCAGGCAGAAAGAGCTAGCCTGGAAAGCTGTTGCTCAGCCTCATCTGCCCATGGCACTGCTCGCACAGAGGCACAGAGACTGGGTCTGCTTGCTCGTCTTGCCCCATGAAACTTCACACGTAGCTTAGGTGGTCTGTGCCGAGCGTCTCCGGCAGCCCTACTTTGAAAACGCGAACGTCTGCAGATAGCTCGCAGCGAGAAAGAGCTAGCCTGGAAAGCTGTTGCTCAGCCTCATCTGCCCATGGCACTGCTCGCACAGAGGCACAGAGACTGGGGCTGCTTGCTTCTCTTGCCCCCTCAAACTTCGAAGGTGTCGTTTTACATTTTGTGCCGGGCGCTTCTGGCAGCGCTGCTCCGAAAATTCGAACGTCTGCAGATAGCTCGCAGGCAGAAAGAGCTAGCCTGGAAAGCTTTTGCTCAGCCTCATCTGCCCATGGCACTGCTCGCACAGAGGCACAGAGACTGGGGCTGCTTGCTTGTCTTGCCCCATGAAATTTCACACGTATATTAGGTGGTCTGTTTCGGGAGCCTTCGGCAGCCCTGCTCCAAAAATGCGAACGTCTGCAGATAGCTCGCAGGCAGAAAGAGCTAGCCTGGAAAGCTGTTGCTCAGCCTCATCTGCCCATGGCACTGCTTGCACAGAGGCACAGAGACTGGGGCTGCTTGCTTGTCTTGCCCCCTCAAACTTCAAACGTATCTTTTCGCTGTTTGTGCCGGGCTCCTCCGGCAGCGCTGGTCCGAAAATGCAAACGTCTGCAGATAGCTCGCAGGCAGAAAGAGCTAGCCTGGAAAGCTGTTGCTCAGCCTCATCTGCCCATGGCACTGCTCGCACAGAGGCACAGAGACTGGGGCTGCTTCCTTGTCTTTCCCCCTCAAACTTCAAACGTAGCTTAGGTGGTCCGTGCCGGGCGCTTCGGGCAGCCCTGCTCCGAAAATGCGAACGTCTGCAGATAGCTCGCAGGCAGAAAGAGCTAGACTGGAAAGCTGTTGCTCAGCCTCATCTGCCCATGGCACTGCTCGCACAGAGGCACAGAGACTGGGTCTGCTTGCTCGTCTTGCCCCATGAAACTTCACACGTAGCTTAGGTGGTCTGTGCCGAGCGTCTCCGGCAGCCCTACTTTGAAAACGCGAACGTCTGCAGATAGCTCGCAGCGAGAAAGAGCTAGCCTGGAAAGCTGTTGCTCAGCCTCATCTGCCCATGACACTGCTCGCACAGAGACACAGAAACTGGGGCTGTTTGCTTGTCTTGCCCCCTCAAACTTCGAAGGTGTCTTTGGGGGTCCGTGCCAGGTGCTTCCGGCAGCCCTGCTCTGAAAATGCGAACGTCTGCAGATAGCTCGCAGGCAGAAAGAGCTAGCCTGGAAAGCTGTTGCTCACCCTCATCTGCCCATGGCACTGCTCGCACAGAGGCACAGAGACTGGGGCTGCTTGCTTGTCTTGCCCCCTCAAACTTCAAACGTATCTTAGGTGGTCTGTGCCGGGCGCCTTCGGCAGCCCTGCTCCGAAAATGCGAACGTCTGCAGATAGCTCGCAGGCAGAAAGAGCTAGCCTGGAAAGCTGTTGCTCAGCCTCATCTGCCCATGGCACTGCTCGCACAGAGGCACAGAGACTGGGGCTGCTTGCTTGTCTTGCCCCCTCAAACTTCAAACGTATCTTTTGGCTGTTTTTGCCGGGCCCCTCCGGCAGCGCTGCTAAGAAAATGCGAACGTCTGCAGATAGCTCGCAGGCAGAAAGAGCTAGCCTGGAAAGCTGTTGCTCAGCCTCATCTGCCCATGGCACTGCTCGCACAGAGGCACAGAGACTGGGGCTGCTTGCTTGTCTTGCCCCCTCAAACTTCAAACGTATCTTTTGGCTGTTTTTGCCGGGCCCCTCTGGCAGCGCTGCTCCGAAAATGCGAACGTCTGCAGATAGCTCGAAGGCAGAAAGAGCTAGCCTGGAAAGCTGTTGCTCAGCCTCATCTGCCCATGGCACTGCTCGCACAGAGGCACAGAGACTGGGGCTGCTTCCTTGTCTTTCCCCCTCAAACTTCAAACGTATCTTAGGTGGTCCGTGCCGGGCGCTTCGGGCAGCCCTGCTCCGAAAATGCGAACGTCTGCAGATAGCTCGCAGGCAGAAAGAGCTAGCCTGGAAAGCTGTTGCTCAGCCTCATCTGCCCATGGCACTGCTCGCACAGAGGCACAGATACTGGGACTGCTTGCTTGTCTTGCCCTCTCAAACTTCAAACGTAGCTTAGGTGGTCTGTGCCGGGCGCCTCCGGCAGCCCTGCTCCGAAAATGCGAACGTCTGCAGATAGCTCGCAGGCAGAAAGAGCTAGCCTGGAAAGCTGTTGCTCAGCCTCATCTGCCCATGGCACTGCTCGCACAGAGGCACAGAGACTGGGGCTGCTTGCTTGTCTTGCCCCCTCAAACTTCAAACGTATCTTTTGGCTGTTTTTGCCGGGCCCCTCCGGCAGCGCTGCTAAGAAAATGCGAACGTCTGCAGATAGCTCGCAGGCAGAAAAAGCTAGCCTGGAAAGCTGTTGCTCAGCCTCATCTGCCCATGGCACTGCTCGCACAGAGGCACAGAGAATGGGGCTGCTTGCTTGTCTTGCCCCCTCAAACTTCAAACGTATCTTTTGGCTGTTTTTGCCGGGCCCCTCTGGCAGCGCTGCTGCGAAAATGCGAACGTCTGCAGATAGCTCGCAGGCAGAAAGAGCTAGCCTGGAAAGCTGTTGCTCAGCCTCATCTGCCCATGGCACTGCTCGCACAGAGGCACAGAGACTGGGGCTGCTTCCTTGTCTTTCCCCCTCAAACTTCAAACGTAGCTTAGGTGGTCCGTGCCGGGCGCTTCGGGCAGCCCTGCTCCGAAAATGCGAACGTCTGCAGATAGCTCGCAGGGAGAAAGAGCTAGCCTGGAAAGCTGTTGCTCAGCCTCATCTGCCCATGGCACTGCTCGCACAGAGGCACAGAGACTGGGGCTGCTTGCTTGTCTTGTTCCCTCAAACTTCAAAAGTAGCTTAGGTGGTCCGTGCCGGGTGCTTGCGGCAGCCCTGCTCCGAAAATGCGAACGTCTGCAGATAGCTCGCAGGCAGAAAGAGCTAGCCTGGAAAGCTTTTGCTCAGCCTCGTCTGCCAATGGCACTGCTCGCACAGAGGCACAGAGACTGGGGCTGCTTGCTTGTCTTGTCCCCTCAAACTTCAAACGTAGCTTAGGTGGTCCGTGCCGGGCGCCTCCGTCAGCTTTGCTCCAAAAATGCGAACGTCTGCAGATAGCTCGCAGGCAGAAAGTGCTAGCCTGGAAAGCTGTTGCTCAGCCTCATCTGCCCATGGCACTGCTCGCACAGAGGCACAGAGACTGGGACTGCTTGCTTGTCTTGCCACCTCAAACTTCAAACGTATCTTAGGTGGTCCGTGCCAGGCGCTTCGGGCAGCCCTGCTCTGAAAATGCGAACGTCTGCAGATAGCTCGCAGGCAGAAAGAGCTAGCCTGGAAAGCTGTTGCTCAGCCTCATCTGCCCATGGCACTGCTCGCACAGAGGCACAGAGACTGGGCCTGCTTGCTTGTCTTGCCCACTCAAACTTCAAAAGTAGCTTAGGTGGTCCATGCCGTGTGCTTGCGGCAGCGCTACTCCGAAAATGCGAACGTCTGCAGATAGCTCGCAGGCAGAAAGAGCTAGCCTGGAAAGCTGTTGCTCAGCCTCATCTGCCCATGGCACTGCTCGCACAGAGGCACAGAGACTGAGGCTGCTTGCTTGTCTTGCCCCCTCAAACTTCAAACGTATCTTTTGGCTGTTTTTGCCGGGCCCCTCCGGCAGCGCTGCTAAGAAAATGCGAACGTCTGCAGATAGCTCGCAGGCAGAAAGAGCTAGCCTGGAAAGCTGTTGCTCAGCCTCATCTGCCCATGGCACTGCTCGCACAGAGGCACAGAGACTGGGTCTGCTTGCTCGTCTTGCCCCATGAAACTTCACACGTAGCTTAGGTGGTCTGTGCCGAGCGTCTCCGGCAGCCCTACTTTGAAAACGCGAACGTCTGCAGATAGGTCGCAGCGAGAAAGAGCTAGCCTGGAAAGCTGTTGCTCAGCCTCATCTGCCCATGACACTGCTCGCACAGAGGCACAGAAACTGGGGCTGTTTGCTTGTCTTGCCCCCTCAAACTTCGAAGGTGTCTTTGGGGGTCCGGGCCAGGTGCTTCCGGCAGCCCTGCTCTGAAAATGCAAACGTCTGCAGATAGCTCGCAGGCAGAAAGAGCTAGCCTGGAAAGCTGTTGCTCAGCCTCATCTGCCCATGGCACTGCTCGCACAGAGGCACAGAGACTGGGGCTGCTTGCTTGTCTTGCCCTCTCAAACTTCAAACGTAGCTTAGGTGGTCCGTGCCGGGCGCCTCCGGCAGCCCTGCTCCGAAAATGCGAACGTCTGCAGATAGCTCGCAGGCAGAAAGAGCTAGCCTGGAAAGCTGTTGCTCAGCCTCATCTGCCCATGGCACTGCTCGCACAGAGGCACAGAGAAAGGGGCTGCTTGCTTGTCTTGCCCCCTCAAACTTCAAACGTATCTTTTGGCTGTTTTTGCCGGGCCCCTCTGGCAGCGCTGCTCCGAAAATGCGAACGTCTGCAGATAGCTCGCAGGCAGAAAGAGCTAGCCTGGAAAGCTGTTGCTCAGCCTCATCTGCCCATGGCACTGCTCGCACAGAGGCACAGAGACTGGGGCTGCTTGCTTGTCTTTCCCCCTCAAACTTCAAACGTAGCTTAGGTGGTCCGTGCCGGGCGCTTCGGGCAGCCCTGCTCCGAAAATGCGAACGTCTGCAGATAGCTCGCAGGCAGAAAGAGCTAGCCTGGAAAGCTGTTGCTCAGCCTCATCTGCCCATGGCACTGCTCGCACAGAGGCACAGAGACTGGGTCTGCTTGCTCGTCTTGCCCCATGAAACTTCACACGTAGCTTAGGTGGTCTGTGCCGAGCGTCTCCGGCAGCCCTACTTTGAAAACGCGAACGTCTGCAGATAGCTCGCAGCGAGAAAGAGCTAGCCTGGAAAGCTGTTGCTCAGCCTCATCTGCCCATGACACTGCTCGCACAGAGGCACAGAAACTGGGGCTGTTTGCTTGTCTTGCCCCCTCAAACTTCGAAGGTGTCTTTGGGGGTCCGTGCCAGGTGCTTCCGGCAGCCCTGCTCTGAAAATGCAAACGTCTGCAGATAGCTCGCAGGCAGAAAGAGCTAGCCTGGAAAGCTGTTGCTCAGCCTCATCTGCACATGGCACTGCTCGCACAGAGGCACAGAGACTGGGGCTGCTTGCTTGTTTTGCCCCCTCAAACTTCAAACGTATCTTAGGTGGACCGTGCTGGCCCCTACAGCAGCCCTGCTCTGAAAATGCGAACGTCTGCAGATAGCTCGCAGTCAGAAAGAGCTAGCCTGGAAAGCTGTTGCTCAGCCTCATCTGCCAATGGCACTGCTCGCACAGAGGCACAGAGAATGGGGCTGCTTGCTTGTCTTGCCCCCTCAAACTTCAAACGTATCTTTTGGCTGTTTTTGCCGGGCCCCTCTGGCAGCGCTGCTGCGAAAATGCGAACGTCTGCAGATAGCTTGCAGGCAGAAAGAGCTAGCCTGGAAAGCTGTTGCTCAGCCTCATCTGCCCATGGCACTGCTCGCACAGAGGCACAGAGACTGGGGCTGCTTCCTTGTCTTTCCCCCTCAAACTTCAAACGTAGCTTAGGTGGTCCGTGCCGGGCGCTTCGGGCAGCCCTGCTCCGAAAATGCGAACGTCTGCAGATAGCTCGCAGGCAGAAAGAGCTAGCCTGGAAAGCTGTTGCTCAGCCTCATCTGCCCATGGCACTGCTCGCACAGAGGCACAGAGAATGGGGCTGCTTGCTTGTCTTGCCCCCTCAAACTTCAAACGTATCTTTTGGCTGTTTTTGCCGGGCCCCTCTGGCAGCGCTGCTCCGAAAATGCGAACGTCTGCAGATAGCTCGCAGGCAGAAAGAGCTAGCCTGGAAAGCTGTTGCTCAGCCTCATCTGCCCATGGCACTGCTCGCACAGAGGCACAGATACTGGGACTGCTTGCTTGTCTTGCCCCCTCAAACTTCAAACGTATCTTTTGGCTGTTTATGCCGGGCCCCTCCGGCAGCGCTGCTAAGAAAATGCGAACGTCTGCAGATAGCTTGCAGGCAGAAAGAGCTAGCCTGGAAAGCTGTTGCTCAGCCTCATCTGCCCATGGCACTGCTCGCACAGAGGCACAGAGAATGGGGCTGCTTGCTTGTCTTGCCCCCTCAAACTTCAAACGTATCTTTTGGCTGTTTTTGCCGGGCCCCTCTGGCAGCGCTGCTCCGAAAATGCGAACGTCTGCAGATAGCTCGCAGGCAGAAAGAGCTAGCCTGGAAAGCTGTTGCTCAGCCTCATCTGCCCATGGCACTGCTCGCACAGAGGCACAGATACTGGGACTGCTTGCTTGTCTTGCCCTCTCAAACTTCAAACGTAGCTTAGGTGGTCTGTGCCGGGCGCCTCCGGCAGCCCTGCTCCGAAAATGCGAACGTCTGCAGATAGCTCGCAGGCAGAAAGAGCTAGCCTGGAAAGCTGTTGCTCAGCCTCATCTGCCCATGGCACTGCTCGCACAGAGGCACAGAGACTGGGGCTGCTTGCTTGTCTTGCCCCCTCAAACTTCAAACGTATCTTTTGGCTGTTTTTCCGGGCCCCTCCGGCAGCGCTGCTAAGAAAATGCGAACGTCTGCAGATAGCTCGCAGGCAGAAAAAGCTAGCCTGGAAAGCTGTTGCTCAGCCTCATCTGCCCATGGCACTGCTCGCACAGAGGCACAGAGAATGGGGCTGCTTGCTTGTCTTGCCCCCTCAAACTTCAAACGTATCTTTTGGCTGTTTTTGCCGGGCCCCTCTGGCAGCGCTGCTGCGAAAATGCGAACGTCTGCAGATAGCTCGCAGGCAGAAAGAGCTAGACTGGAAAGCTGTTGCTCAGCCTCATCTGCCCATGGCACTGCTCGCACAGAGGCACAGAGACTGGGGCTGCTTCCTTGTCTTTCCCCCTCAAACTTCAAACGTAGCTTAGGTGGTCCGTGCCGGGCGCTTCGGGCAGCCCTGCTCCGAAAATGCGAACGTCTGCAGATAGCTCGCAGGCAGAAAGAGCTAGCCTGGAAAGCTGTTGCTCAGCCTCATCTGCCCATGGCACTGCTCGCACAGAGGCACAGAGACTGGGGCTGCTTGCTTGTCTTGTTCCCTCAAACTTCAAAAGTAGCTTAGGTGGTCCGTGCCGGGTGCTTGCGGCAGCCCTGCTCCGAAAATGCGAACGTCTGCAGATAGCTCGCAGGCAGAAAGAGCTAGCCTGGAAAGCTTTTGCTCAGCCTCGTCTGCCAATGGCACTGCTCGCACAGAGGCACAGAGACTGGGGCTGCTTGCTTGTCTTGTCCCCTCAAACTTCAAACGTAGCTTAGGTGGTCCGTGCCGGGCGCCTCCGTCAGCTTTGCTCCAAAAATGCGAACGTCTGCAGATAGCTCGCAGGCAGAAAGTGCTAGCCTGGAAAGCTGTTGCTCAGCCTCATCTGCCCATGGCACTGCTCGCACAGAGGCACAGAGACTGGGGCTTCTTGCTTGTCTTGCCACCTCAAACTTCAAACGTATCTTAGGTGGTCCGTGCCAGGCGCTTCGGGCAGCCCTGCTCTGAAAATGCGAACGTCTGCAGATAGCTCGCAGGCAGAAAGAGCTAGCCTGGAAAGCTGTTGCTCAGCCTCATCTGCCCATGGCACTGCTCGCACAGAGGCACAGAGACTGGGCCTGCTTGCTTGTCTTGCCCACTCAAACTTCAAAAGTAGCTTAGGTGGTCCATGCCGTGTGCTTGCGGCAGCGCTACTCCGAAAATGCGAACGTCTGCAGATAGCTCGCAGGCAGAAAGAGCTAGCCTGGAAAGCTGTTGCTCAGCCTCATCTGCCCATGGCACTGCTCGCACAGAGGCACAGAGACTGAGGCTGCTTGCTTGTCTTGCCCCCTCAAACTTCAAACGTATCTTTTGGCTGTTTTTGCCGGGCCCCTCCGGCAGCGCTGCTAAGAAAATGCGAACGTCTGCAGATAGCTCGCAGGCAGAAAGAGCTAGCCTGGAAAGCTGTTGCTCAGCCTCATCTGCCCATGGCACTGCTCGCACAGAGGCACAGAGACTGGGACTGCTTGCTTGTCTTGCCCTCTCAAACTTCAAACGTAGCTTAGGTGGTCCGTGCCGGGCGCCTCCGGCAGCCCTGCTCCGAAAATGCGAACGTCTGCAGATAGCTCGCAGGCAGAAAGAGCTAGCCTGGAAAGCTGTTGCTCAGCCTCATCTGCCCATGGCACTGCTCGCACAGAGGCACAGAGACTGGGGCTGCTTCCTTGTCTTTCCCCCTCAAACTTCAAACGTAGCTTAGGTGGTCCGTGCCGGGCGCTTCGGGCAGCCCTGCTCCGAAAATGCGAACGTCTGCAGATAGCTCGCAGGCAGAAAGAGCTAGCCTGGAAAGCTGTTGCTCAGCCTCATCTGCCCATGGCACTGCTCGCACAGAGGCACAGAGACTGGGTCTGCTTGCTCGTCTTGCCCCATGAAACTTCACACGTAGCTTAGGTGGTCTGTGCCGAGCGTCTCCGGCAGCCCTACTTTGAAAACGCGAACGTCTGCAGATAGCTCGCAGCGAGAAAGAGCTAGCCTGGAAAGCTGTTGCTCAGCCTCATCTGCCCATGACACTGCTCGCACAGAGGCACAGAAACTGGGGCTGTTTGCTTGTCTTGCCCCCTCAAACTTCGAAGGTGTCTTTGGGGGTCCGTGCCAGGTGCTTCCGGCAGCCCTGCTCTGAAAATGCAAACGTCTGCAGATAGCTCGCAGGCAGAAAGAGCTAGCCTGGAAAGCTGTTGCTCAGCCTCATCTGCCCATGGCACTGCTCGCACAGAGGCACAGAGACTGGGGCTGCTTGCTTGTCTTGCCCTCTCAAACTTCAAACGTAGCTTAGGTGGTCCGTGCCGGGCGCCTCCGGCAGCCCTGCTCCGAAAATGCGAACGTCTGCAGATAGCTCGCAGGCAGAAAGAGCTAGCCTGGAAAGCTGTTGCTCAGCCTCATCTGCCCATGGCACTGCTCGCACAGAGGCACAGAGAAAGGGGCTGCTTGCTTGTCTTGCCCCCTCAAACTTCAAACGTATCTTTTGGCTGTTTTTGCCGGGCCCCTCTTGCAGCGCTGCTCCGAAAATGCGAACGTCTGCAGATAGCTCGCAGGCAGAAAGAGCTAGCCTGGAAAGCTGTTGCTCAGCCTCATCTGCCCATGGCACTGCTCGCACAGAGGCACAGAGACTGGGGCTGCTTGCTTGTCTTTCCCCCTCAAACTTCAAACGTAGCTTAGGTGGTCTGTGCCGAGCGTCTCCGGCAGCCCTACTTTGAAAAAGCGAACGTCTGCAGATAGCTCGCAGCGAGAAAGAGCTAGCCTGGAAAGCTGTTGCTCAGCCTCATCTGCCCATGACACTGCTCGCACAGAGGCACAGAAACTGGGGCTGTTTGCTTGTCTTTCCCCCTCAAACTTCGAAGGTGTCTTTGGGGGTCCGTGCCAGGTGCTTCCGGCAGCCCTGCTCTGAAAATGCAAACGTCTGCAGATAGCTCGCAGGCAGAAAGAGCTAGCCTGGAAAGCTGTTGCTCAGCCTCATCTGCACATGGCACTGCTCGCACAGAGGCACAGAGACTGGGGCTGCTTGCTTGTCTTGCCCCATGAATCTTCACACGTAGCTTAGGTGGTCTGTGCCGAGCGTCTCCGGCAGCCCTACTTTGAATACGCGAACGTCTGCAGATAGCTCGCAGCCAGAAAGAGCTAGCCTGGAAAGCTGTTGCTCAGCCTCATCTGCCCATGGCACTGCTCGCACAGAGGCACAGAAACTGGGGCTGCTTGCTTGTCTTGCCCCCTCAAACTTCGAAGGTGTCTTTGGGGGTCCGTGCCAGGTGCTTCCGGCAGCCCTGCTCTGAAAATGCAAACGTCTGCAGATAGCTCGCAGGCAGAAAGAGAAAGCCTGGAAAGCTCTTGCTCAACCTCATCTGCCCATGGCACTGCTCGCACAGAGGCACAGAGACTGGGGCTGCTTGCTTGTCTTGCCCCCTCAAACTTCAAATGCAGCTTAGGTGCTCCGTGCCGGGTGCTTCCGGCAGCCCTGCTCCAAAAATGCGAACGTCTGCAGATAGCTCGCAGGCAGAAAGAGCTATCCTGGAAAGCTGTTGCTCAGCCTCATCTGCCCATGGCACTGCTCGCACAGAGGCACAGAGACTGGGGCTGCTTGCTTGTCTTGCCCCCTCAAACTTCAAACGTAACTTAGGTGGTCCGTGCCGGGCGCCTCCGGCAGCCCTGCTCCGAAAATGCGAATGTCTGCAGATAGCTCGCAGGCAGAAAGTGCTAGCCTGGAAAGCTGTTGCTCAGCCTCATCTGCCCATGGCACTGCTCGCACAGAGGCACAGAGACTGGGGCTGCTTGCTTGTCTTGTCCACTCAAACTTCAAACGTATCTTAGGTGGTCCGTGCCGGGCGCCTCCGGCAGCCCTGCTCCGAAAATGCGAACGTCTGCAGATAGCTCGCAGGCAGAAAGAGCTAGCGTGGAAAGCTGTTGCTCAGCCTCATCTGCCCATGGCACTGCTCGCACAGAGGCACAGAGACTGGGGCTGCTTGCTTCTCTTGCCCCCTCAAACTTCAAACGTAGCTTAGGTGGTCCGTGCCAGGCGACTCCGGCAGCCCTGCTCTGAAAATGCGAACGTCTGCAGATAGCTCGCAGCCAGAAAGATCTAGCCTGGAAAGCTGTTGCTCAGCCTCATCTGCCCATGGCACTGCTCGCACAGAGGCACAGAGACTGGGGCTGCTTGCTTGTCTTGTTCTCTCAAACTGCAAAGGTATCTTAGGTGGTCCGTTTCGGGAGCCTTCGGCAGCCCCGCTCCGAAAATGCGAACGTGTGCAGATAGCTCGCAGGCAGAAAGAGCTAGCCTGGAAAGCTGTTGCTCAGCCTCATCTGCCCATGGCACTGCTCGCACAGAGGCACAGAGACTGGGGCTGCTTGCTTGTCTTGCCCCCTCAAACTGCAAAGGTAGCTTAGGTGGTCCGTGCCGGGCGCCTCCGGCAGCCCTGCTCCGAAAATGCGAACGTCTGCAGATAGCTCGCAGGCAGAAAGAGCTAGCCTGGAAAGCTGTTGCTCAGCCTCATCTGCCCATGGCACTGCTCGCACAGAGGCACAGAGACTGGGGCTGCTTGCTTGTCTTGTTAACTCAAACTTCAAAAGTAGCTTAGGTGGTCCGTGCCGGGTGCTTGCGGCAGCCCTGCTCCGAAAATGCGAACGTCTGCAGATAGCTCGCAGGCAGAAAGAGCTAGCCTGGAAAGCTTTTGCTCAGCCTCGTCTGCCAATGGCACTGCTCGCACAGAGGCACAGAGACTGGGGCTGCTTGCTTGTCTTGTCCCCTCAAACTTGAAACGTAGCTTAGGTGGTCCTTGCCGGGCGCCTCCGTCAGCTTTGCTCCAAAAATGCGAACGTCTGCAGATAGCTCGCAGGCAGAAAGTGCTAGCCTGGAAAGTTGTTGCTCAGCCTCATCTGCCCATGGCACTGCTCGCACAGAGGCACAGAGACTGGGACTGCTTGCTTGTCTTGCCACCTCAAACTTCAAACGTATCTTAGGTGGTCCGTGCCAGGCGCTTCGGGCAGCCCTGCTCTGAAAATGCGAACGTCTGCAGATAGCTCGCAGGCAGAAAGAGCTAGCCTGGAAAGCTGTTGCTCAGCCTCATCTGCCCATGGCACTGCTCGCACAGAGGCACAGAGACTGGACCTGCTTGCTTGTCTTGCCCACTCAAACTTCAAAAGTAGCTTAGGTGGTCCATGCCGTGTGCTTGCGGCAGCGCTACTCCGAAAATGCGAACGTCTGCAGATAGCTCGCAGGCAGAAAGAGCTAGCCTGGAAAGCTGTTGCTCAGCCTCATCTGCCCATGGCACTGCTCGCACAGAGGCACAGAGACTGGGGCTGCTTGCTTGTCTTGCCCCCTCAAACTTCAAACGTATCTTTTGGCTGTTTTTGTCGGGCCCCTCCGGCAGCGCTGCTCCGAAAATGCGAAAGTCTGCAGATAGCTCGCAGGCAGAAAGAGCTAGCCTGGAAAGCTGTTGCTCAGCCTCATCTGCCCATGGCACTGCTCGCACAGAGGCACAGAGACTGGGGCTGCTTGCTCGTCTTGCCCCATGAAACTTCACACGTAGCTTAGGTGGTCTGTGCCGAGCGTCTCCGGCAGCCCTATTTTGAAAACGCGAACGTCTGCAGATAGCTCGCAGCCAGAAAGAGCTAGCCTGGAAAGCTGCTGCTCAGCGTCATCTGCCCATGGCACTGCTCGCACAGAGGCACAGAAACTGGGGCTGCTTTCTTGTCTTGCCACCTCAAACTTCGAAGGTGTCTTTGGGGGTCCGTGCCAGGTGCTTCCGGCAGCCCTGCTCTGAAAATGCAAACGTCTGCAGATAGCTCGCAGGCAGAAAGAGCTAGCCTAGAAAGCTGTTGCTCAGCCTCATCTGCCCATGGCACTGCTCGCACAGAGGCACAGAGACTGGGCTGCTTGCTTGTCTTGCCCCATGAAACTTCAAAGGTGTCGTTTTACATTTTGTGCCGGGCGCTTCTGGCAGCGCTGCTCCGAAAATTCGAACGTCTGCAGATAGCTCGCAGGCAGAAAGAGCTAGCCTGGAAAGCTTTTGCTCAGCCTCATCTGCCCATGGCACTGCTCGCACAGAGGCACAGAGACTGGGCTGCTTGCTTGTCTTGCCCCATGAAACTTCACACGTATATTAGGTGGTCTGTTTCGGGAGCCTTCGGCAGCCCTGCTCCAAAAATGCGAACGTCTGCAGATAGCTCGCAGGCAGAAAGAGCTAGCCTGGAAAGCTGTTGCTCAGCCTCATCTGCCCATGGCACTGCTCGCACAGAGGCACAGAGACTGGGACTGCTTGCTTGTCTTGCCCTCTCAAACTTCAAACGTAGCTTAGGTGGTCCGTGCCGGGCGTCTCCGGCAGCCCTGCTCCGAAAATGCGAACGTCTGCAGATACCTCGCAGGCAGAAAGAGCTAGCCTGGAAAGCTGTTGCTCAGCCTCATCTGCCCATGGCACTGCTCGCACAGAGGCACAGAGAATGGGGCTGCTTGCTTGTCTTGCCCCCTCAAACTTCAAACGTAGCTTAGGTGGTCTGTGCCGTGCGCCTCCGGCAGCCCTGCTCCGAAAATGCGAACGTCTGCAGATAGCTCGCAGCCAGAAAGAGCTAGCCTGGAAAGCTGTTGCTCAGCCTCATCTGCCCATGGCACTGCTCGCACAGAGGCACAGAAACTGGGGCTGCTTGCTTGTCTTGCCCCCTCAAACTTCGAAGGTGTCTTTGGGGGTCCGTGCCAGGTGCTTCCGGCAGCCCTGCTCTGAAAATGCAAACGTCTGCAGATAGCTCGCAGGCAGAAAGAGAAAGCCTGGAAAGCTCTTGCTCAGCCTCATCTGCCCATGGCACTGCTCGCACAGAGGCACAGAGACTGGGGCTGCTTGCTTGTCTTGCCCCCTCAAACTTCAAATGTAGCTTAGGTGCTCCGTGCCGGGTGCTTCCGGCAGCCCTGCTCCAAAAATGCGAACGTCTGCAGATAGCTCGCAGGCAGAAAGAGCTATCCTGGAAAGCTGTTGCTCAGCCTCATCTGCCCATGGCACTGCTCGCACAGAGGCACAGAGACTGGGGCTGCTTGCTTGTCTTGCCCCCTCAAACTTCAAACGTAACTTAGGTGGTCCGTGCCGGGCGCCTCCGGCAGCCCTGCTCCGAAAATGCGAATGTCTGCAGATAGCTCGCAGGCAGAAAGTGCTAGCCTGGAAAGCTGTTGCTCAGCCTCATCTGCCCATGGCACTGCTCGCACAGAGGCACAGAGACTGGGGCTGCTTGCTTCTCTTGCCCCCTCAAACTTCAAACGTAGCTTAGGTGGTCCGTGCCAGGCGACTCCGGCAGCCCTGCTCTGAAAATGCGAACGTCTGCAGATAGCTCGCAGGCAGAAAAAGCTAGCCTGGAAAGCTGTTGCTCAGCCTCATCTGCCCATGGCACTGCTCGCACAGAGGCACAGAGAATGGGGCTGCTTGCTTGTCTTGTTCTCTCAAACTGCAAAGGTATCTTAGGTGGTCCGTTTCGGGAGCCTTCGGCAGCCCTGCTCCGAAAATGCGAACGTCTGCAGATAGCTCGCAGGCAGAAAGAGCTAGCCTGGAAAGCTGTTGCTCAGCCTCATCTGCCCATGGCACAGCTCGCACAGAGGCACAGAGACTGGGGCTGCTTGCTTGTCTTGCCCCCTCAAACTGCAAAGGTAGCTTAGGTGGTCCGTGCCGGGCGCCTCCGGCAGCCCTGCTCCGAAAATGCGAACGTCTGCAGATAGCTCGCAGGCAGAAAGAGCTAGCCTGGAAAGCTGTTGCTCAGCCTCATATGCCCATGGCACTGCTCGCACAGAGGCACAGAGACTGGGGCTGCTTGCTTGTCTTGTTAACTCAAACTTCAAAAGTAGCTTAGGTGGTCCGTGCCGGGTGCTTGCGGCAGCCCTGCTCCGAAAATGCGAACGTCTGCAGATAGCTCGCAGGCAGAAAGAGCTAGCCTGGAAAGCTTTTGCTCAGCCTCGTCTGCCAATGGCACTGCTCGCACAGAGGCACAGAGACTGGGGCTGCTTGCTTGTCTTGTCCCCTCAAACTTCAAACGTAGCTTAGGTGGTCCTTGCCGGGCGCCTCCGTCAGCTTTGCTCCAAAAATGCGAACGTCTGCAGATAGCTCGCAGGCAGAAATTGCTAGCCTGGAAAGTTGTTGCTCAGCCTCATCTGCCCATGGCACTGCTCGCACAGAGGCACAGAGACTGGGACTGCTTGCTTGTCTTGCCACCTCAAACTTCAAACGTATCTTAGGTGGTCCGTGCCAGGCGCTTCGGGCATCCCTGCTCTGAAAATGCGAACGTCTGCAGATAGCTCGCAGGCAGAAAGAGCTAGCCTGGAAAGCTGTTGCTCAGCCTCATCTGCCCATGGCACTGCTCGCACAGAGGCACAGAGACTGGGGCTGCTTGCTTGTCTTGCCCCCTCAAACTTCAAACGTATCTTTTGGCTGTTTTTGTCGGGCCCCTCCGGCAGCGCTGCTCCGAAAATGCGAAAGTCTGCAGATAGCTCGCAGGCAGAAAGAGCTAGCCTGGAAAGCTGTTGCTCAGCCTCATCTGCCCATGGCACTGCTCGCACAGAGGCACAGAGACTGGGGCTGCTTGCTCGTCTTGCCCCATGAAACTTCACACGTAGCTTAGGTGGTCTGTGCCGAGCGTCTCCGGCAGCCCTATTTTGAAAACGCGAACGTCTGCAGATAGCTCGCAGCCAGAAAGAGCTAGCCTGGAAAGCTGCTGCTCAGCCTCATCTGCCCATGGCACTGCTCGCACAGAGGCACAGAAACTGGGGCTGCTTTCTTGTCTTGCCACCTCAAACTTCGAAGGTGTCTTTGGGGGTCCGTGCCAGTTGCTTCCGGCAGCCCTGCTCTGAAAATGCAAACGTCTGCAGATAGCTCGCAGGCAGAAAGAGCTAGCCTAGAAAGCTGTTGCTCAGCCTCATCTGCCCATGGCACTGCTCGCACAGAGGCACAGAGACTCGGGCTGCTTGCTTCTCTTGCCCCCTCAAACTTCAAAGGTGTCGTTTTACATTTTGTGCCGGGCGCTTCTGGCAGCGCTGCTCCGAAAATTCGAACGTCTGCAGATAGCTCGCAGGCAGAAAGAGCTAGCCTGGAAAGCTTTTGCTCAGCCTCATCTGCCCATGGCACTGCTCGCACAGAGGCACAGAGACTGGGCTGCTTGCTTGTCTTGCCCCATGAAACTTCACACGTATATTAGGTGGTCTGTTTCGGGAGCCTTCGGCAGCCCTGCTCCAAAAATGCGAACGTCTGCAGATAGCTCGCAGGCAGAAAGAGCTAGCCTGGAAAGCTGTTGCTCAGCCTCATCTGCCCATGGCACTGCTCGCACAGAGGCACAGAGACTGGGACTGCTTGCTTGTCTTGCCCTCTCAAACTTCAAACGTAGCTTAGGTGGTCCGTGCCGGGCGCCTCCGGCAGCCCTGCTCCGAAAATGCGAACGTCTGCAGATAGCTCGCAGGCAGAAAGAGCTAGCCTGGAAAGCTGTTGCTCAGCCTCATCTGCCCATGGCACTGCTCGCACAGAGGCACAGAGAATGGGGCTGCTTGCTTGTCTTGCCCCCTCAAACTTCAAACGTAGCTTAGGTGGTCTGTGCCGGGCGCCTCTGGCAGCCCTGCTCCGAAAATGCGAACGTCTGCAGATAGCTCGCAGGCAGAAAGAGCTAGCCTGGAAAGCTGTTGCTCAGCCTCATCTGCCCATGGCACTGCTCGCACAGAGGCACAGACACTGGGGCTGCTTGCTTGTCTTGCCCCCTCAAACTTCAAACGTATCTTTTGGCTGTTTTTGCCGGGCCCCTCCGGCAGCGCTGCTAAGAAAATGCGAACGTCTGCAGATAGATCGCAGGCAGAAAGAGCTAGCCTGGAAAGCTGTTGCTCAGCCTCATCTGCCCATGGCACTGCTCGCACAGAGGCACAGAGACTGGGGCTGCTTGCTTGTCTTGCCCTCTCAAACTTCAAACGTAGCTTAGGTGGTCCGTGCCGGGCACCTCCGGCAGCCCTGCTCCGAAAATGCGAACGTCTGCAGATAGCTCGCAGGCAGAAAGAGCTAGCCTGGAAAGCTGTTGCTCAGCCTCATCTGCCCTTTGCACTGCTCGCACAGAAGCACAGAGACTGGGGCTGCTTGCTTGTCTTGCCCCATGAAACTTCACACGTAGCTTAGGTGGTCTGTGCCGAGCGTCTCCGGCAGCCCTACTTTGAAAACGCGAACGTCTGCAGATAGCTCGCAGCCAGAAAGAGCTAGCCTGGAAAGCTGTTGCTCAGCCTCATCTGCCCATGGCACTGCTCGCACAGAGGCACAGAGACTGGGGCTGCTTGCTTGTCTTGTTAACTCAAACTTCAAAAGTAGCTTAGGTGGTCCGTGCCGGGTGCTTGCGGCAGCCCTGCTCCGAAAATGCGAACGTCTGCAGATAGCTCGCAGGCAGAAAGAGCTAGCCTGGAAAGCTTTTGCTCAGCCTCGTCTGCCCATGGCACTGCTCGCACAGAGGCACAGAGACTCGGGCTGCTTGCTTCTCTTGCCCCCTCAAACTTCAAAGGTGTCGTTTTACATTTTGTGCCGGGCGCTTCTGGCAGCGCTGCTCCGAAAATTCGAACGTCTGCAGATAGCTCGCAGGCAGAAAGAGCTAGCCTGGAAAGCTTTTGCTCAGCCTCATCTGCCCATGGCACTGCTCGCACAGAGGCACAGAGACTGGGCTGCTTGCTTGTCTTGCCCCATGAAACTTCACACGTATATTAGGTGGTCTGTTTCGGGAGCCTTCGGCAGCCCTGCTCCAAAAATGCGAACGTCTGCAGATAGCTCGCAGGCAGAAAGAGCTAGCCTGGAAAGCTGTTGCTCAGCCTCATCTGCCCATGGCACTGCTCGCACAGAGGCACAGAGACTGGGACTGCTTGCTTGTCTTGCCCTCTCAAACTTCAAACGTAGCTTAGGTGGTCCGTGCCGGGCGCCTCCGGCAGCCCTGCTCCGAAAATGCGAACGTCTGCAGATAGCTCGCAGCCAGAAAGAGCTAGCCTGGAAAGCTGTTGCTCAGCCTCATCTGCCCATGGCACTGCTCGCACAGAGGCACAGAGACTGGGGCTGCTTGCTTGTCTTGTTAACTCAAACTTCAAAAGTAGCTTAGGTGGTCCGTGCCGGGTGCTTGCGGCAGCCCTGCTCCGAAAATGCGAACGTCTGCAGATAGCTCGCAGGCAGAAAGAGCTAGCCTGGAAAGCTTTTGCTCAGCCTCGTCTGCCAATGGCACTGCTCGCACAGAGGCACAGAGACTGGGGCTGCTTGCTTGTCTTGTCCCCTCAAACTTCAAACGTAGCTTAGGTGGTCCTTGCCGGGCGCCTCCGTCAGCTTTGCTCCAAAAATGCGAACGTCTGCAGATAGCTCGCAGGCAGAAATTGCTAGCCTGGAAAGTTGTTGCTCAGCCTCATCTGCCCATGGCACTGCTCGCACAGAGGCACAGAGACTGGGACTGCTTGCTTGTCTTGCCACCTCAAACTTCAAACGTATCTTAGGTGGTCCGTGCCAGGCGCTTCGGGCAGCCCTGCTCTGAAAATGCGAACGTCTGCAGATAGCTCGCAGGCAGAAAGAGCTAGCCTGGAAAGCTGTTGCTCAGCCTCATCTGCCCATGGCACTGCTCGCACAGAGGCACAGAGACTGGGGCTGCTTGCTTGTCTTGCCCCCTCAAACTTCAAACGTATCTTTTGGCTGTTTTTGTCGGGCCCCTCCGGCAGCGCTGCTCCGAAAATGCGAAAGTCTGCAGATAGCTCGCAGGCAGAAAGAGCTAGCCTGGAAAGCTGTTGCTCAGCCTCATCTGCCCATGGCACTGCTCGCACAGAGGCACAGAGACTGGGGCTGCTTGCTCGTCTTGCCCCATGAAACTTCACACGTAGCTTAGGTGGTCTGTGCCGAGCGTCTCCGGCAGCCCTATTTTGAAAACGCGAACGTCTGCAGATAGCTCGCAGCCAGAAAGAGCTAGCCTGGAAAGCTGCTGCTCAGCGTCATCTGCCCATGGCACTGCTCGCACAGAGGCACAGAAACTGGGGCTGCTTTCTTGTCTTGCCACCTCAAACTTCGAAGGTGTCTTTGGGGGTCCGTGCCAGGTGCTTCCGGCAGCCCTGCTCTGAAAATGCAAACGTCTGCAGATAGCTCGCAGGCAGAAAGAGCTAGCCTAGAAAGCTGTTGCTCAGCCTCATCTGCCCATGGCACTGCTCGCACAGAGGCACAGAGACTCGGGCTGCTTGCTTCTCTTGCCCCCTCAAACTTCAAAGGTGTCGTTTTACATTTTGTGCCGGGCGCTTCTGGCAGCGCTGCTCCGAAAATTCGAACGTCTGCAGATAGCTCGCAGGCAGAAAGAGCTAGCCTGGAAAGCTTTTGCTCAGCCTCATCTGCCCATGGCACTGCTCGCACAGAGGCACAGAGACTGGGCTGCTTGCTTGTCTTGCCCCATGAAACTTCACACGTATATTAGGTGGTCTGTTTCGGGAGCCTTCGGCAGCCCTGCTCCGAAAATGCGAACGTCTGCAGATAGCTCGCAGGCAGAAAGAGCTAGCCTGGAAAGCTGTTGCTCAGCCTCATCTGCCCATGGCACTGCTCGCACAGAGGCACAGAGACTGGGACTGCTTGCTTGTCTTGCCCTCTCAAACTTCAAACGTAGCTTAGGTGGTCCGTGCCGGGCGCCTCCGGCAGCCCTGCTCCGAAAATGCGAACGTCTGCAGATAGCTCGCAGGCAGAAAGAGCTAGCCTGGAAAGCTGTTGCTCAGCCTCATCTGCCCATGGCACTGCTCGCACAGAGGCACAGAGAATGGGGCTGCTTGCTTGTCTTGCCCCCTCAAACTTCAAACGTAGCTTAGGTGGTCTGTGCCGGGCGCCTCTGGCAGCCCTGCTCCGAAAATGCGAACGTCTGCAGATAGCTCGCAGGCAGAAAGAGCTAGCCTGGAAAGCTGTTGCTCAGCCTCATCTGCCCATGGCACTGCTCGCACAGAGGCACAGACACTGGGGCTGCTTGCTTGTCTTGCCCCTCAAACTTCAAACGTATCTTTTTTTGGCTGTTTTTGCCGGGCCCCTCCGGCAGCGCTGCTAAGAAAATGCGAACGTCTGCAGATAGATCGCAGGCAGAAAGAGCTAGCCTGGAAAGCTGTTGCTCAGCCTCATCTGCCCATGGCACTGCTCGCACAGAGGCACAGAGACTGGGGCTGCTTGCTTGTCTTGCCCTCTCAAACTTCAAACGTATCTTAGGTGGTCCGTGCCGGGCGCCTCCGGCAGCCCTGCTCCGAAAATGCGAACGTCTGCAGATAGCTCGCAGGCAGAAAGAGCTAGCCTGGAAAGCTGTTGCTCAGCCTCATCTGCCCATGGCACTGCTCGCACAGAAGCACAGAGACTGGGGCTGCTTGCTTGTCTTGCCCCATGAAACTTCACACGTAGCTTAGGTGGTCTGTGCCGAGCGTCTCCGGCAGCCCTACTTTGAAAACGCGAACGTCTGCAGATAGCTCGCAGCCAGAAAGAGCTAGCCTGGAAAGCTGTTGCTCAGCCTCATCTGCCCATGGCACTGCTCGCACAGAGGCACAGAAACTGGGGCTGCTTGCTTGTCTTGCCCCCTCAAACTTCGAAGGTGTCTTTGGGGGTCCGTGCCAGGTGCTTCCGGCAGCCCTGCTCTGAAAATGCAAACGTCTGCAGATAGCTCGCAGGCAGAAAGAGAAAGCCTGGAAAGCTCTTGCTCAGCCTCATCTGCCCATGGCACTGCTCGCACAGAGGCACAGAGACTGGGGCTGCTTGCTTGTCTTGCCCCCTCAAACTTCAAACGTAGCTTAGGTGCTCCGTGCCGGGTGCTTCCGGCAGCCCTGCTCCAAAAATGCGAACGTCTGCAGATAGCTCGCAGGCAGAAAGAGCTATCCTGGAAAGCTGTTGCTCAGCCTCATCTGCCCATGGCACTGCTCGCACAGAGGCACAGAGACTGGGGCTGCTTGCTTGTCTTGCCCCCTTAAACTTCAAACGTAACTTAGGTGGTCCGTGCCGGGCGCCTCCGGCAGCCCTGCTCCGAAAATGCGAACGTCTGCAGATAGCTCGCAGGCAGAAAGTGCTAGCCTGGAAAGCTGTTGCTCAGCCTCATCTGCCCATGGCACTGCTCGCACAGAGGTACAGAGACTGGGGCTGCTTGCTTGTCTTGTCCCCTCAAACTTCAAAAGTATCTTAGGTGGTCCGTGCCGGGCGCCTCCGGCAGCCCTGCTCCGAAAATGCGAACGTCTGCAGATAGCTCGCAGGCAGAAAGAGCTAGCCTGGAAAGATGTTGCTCAGCCTCATCTGCCCATGGCACTGCTCGCACAGAGGCACAGAGACTGGGGCTGCTTGCTTGTCTTGTTCCCTCAAACTGCAAAGGTATCTTAGGTGGTCCGTTTCGGGAGCCTTCGGCAGCCCTGCTCCGAAAATGCGAACGTGTGCAGATAGCTCGCAGGCAGAAAGAGCTATCCTGGAAAGCTGTTGCTCAGCCTCATCTGCCCATGGCACTGCTCGCACAGAGGCACAGAGACTGGGGCTGCTTGCTTGTCTTGTTCCCTCAAACTTCAAAAGTAGCTTAGGTGGTCCGTGCCGGGCGCCTCCGGCAGCCCTGCTCCGAAAATGCGAACGTCTGCAGATAGCTCGCAGGCAGAAAGAGCTAGCCTGGAAAGCTTTTGCTCAGCCTCGTCTGCCAATGGCACTGCTCGCACAGAGGCACAGAGACTGGGGCTGCTTGCTTGTCTTGTTCCCTCAAACTTCAAACGTAGCTTAGGTGGTCCGTGCCGGGCGCTTCGGGCAGCCCTGCTCCGAAAATGCGAACGTCTGCAGATAGCTCGCAGGCAGAAAGAGCTAGCCTGGAAAGCTGTTGCTCAGCCTCATCTGCCCATGGCACTGCTCGCACAGAGGCACAGAGACTGGGGATGCTTGCTTCTCTTGCCCCCTCAAACTTCAAAGGTGTCGTTTGGCTGTTTGTGCCGGGCGATTCTGGCAGCGCTGCTCCGAAAATGCGAACGTCTGCAGATAGCTCGCAGGCAGAAAGAGCTAGCCTGGAAAGCTTTTGCTCAGCCTCGTCTGCCAATGGCACTGCTCGCACAGAGGCACAGAGACTGGGGCTGCTTGCTTGTCTTGTTTCCTCAAACTTCAAACGTAGCTTAGGTGGTCCGTGCCGGGCGCTTCGGGCAGCCCTGCTCCGAAAATGCGAACGTCTGCAGATAGCTCGCAGGCAGAAAGAGCTAGCCTGGAAAGCTGTTGCTCAGCCTCATCTGCCCATGGCACTGCTCGCACAGAGGCACAGAGACTGGGGATGCTTGCTTCTCTTGCCCCCTCAAACTTCAAAGGTGTCGTTTGGCTGTTTGTGCCGGGCGATTCTGGCAGCGCTGCTCCGAAAATGCAAACGTCTGCAGATAGCTCGCAGGCAGAAAGTGCTAGCCTGGAAAGCTGTTGCTCAGCCTCATCTGCCCATGGCACTGCTCGCACAGAGGCACAGAGACTGGGACTGCTTGCTTGTCTTGCCACCTCAAACTTCAAACGTATCTTAGGAGGTCCGTGCCAGGGGCTTCCGGCAGCCCTGCTCTGAAAATGCGAACGTCTGCAGATAGCTCGCAGGCAGAAAGAGCTAGCCTGGAAAGCTGTTGCTCAGCCTCATCTGCCCATGGCACTGCTCGCACAGAGGCACAGAGACTGGGCCTGCTTGCTTGTCTTGCCCACTCAAACTTCAAAAGTAGCTTAGGTGGTCCATGCCGTGTGCTTGCGGCAGCGCTGCTCCGAAAATGCGAAAGTCTGCAGATAGCTCGCAGGCAGAAAGAGCTAGCCTGGAAAGCTGTTGCTCAGCCTCATCTGCCCATGGCACTGCTCGCACAGAGGCACAGAGACTGGGGCTGCTTGCTTGTCTTGCCCCCTCAAACTTCAAACGTATCTTTTGGCTGTTTTTGCCGGGCCTCTCCGGCAGCGCTGCTCCGAAAATGCGAAAGTCTGCAGATAGCTCGCAGGCAGAAAGAGCTAGCCTGGAAAGCTGTTGCTCAGCCTCATCTGCCCATGGCACTGCTCGCACAGAGGCACAGAGACTGGGGCTGCTTGCTCGTCTTGCCCCATGAAACTTCACTCGTAGCTTAGGTGGTCTGTGCCGAGCGTCTCCGGCAGCCCTATTTTGAAAATGCAAACGTCTGCAGATAGCTCGCAGCCAGAAAGAGCTAGCCAGGAAAGCTGCTGCTCAGCGTCATCTGCCCATGGCACTGCTCGCACAGAGGCACAGAAACTGGGGCTGCTTGCTTGTCTTGCCACCTCAAACTTCGAAGGTGTCTTTGGGGGTCCGTGCCAGGTGCTTCCGGCAGCCCTGCTCTGAAAATGCAAACGTCTGCAGATAGCTCGCAGGCAGAAAGAGCTAGCCTAGAAAGCTGTTGCTCAGCCTCATCTGCACATGGCACTGCTCGCACAGAGGCACAGAGACTGGGGCTGCTTGCTTCTCTTGCCCCCTCAAACTTCAAAGGTGTCGTTTTACATTTTGTGCCGGGCGCTTCTGGCAGCGCTGCTCCGAAAATTCGAACGTCTGCAGATAGCTCGCAGGCAGAAAGAGCTAGCCAGGAAAGCTGCTGCTCAGCCTCATCTGCCCATGGCACTGCTCGCACAGAGGCACAGAGACTGGGCTGCTTGCTTGTCTTGCCCCATGAAACTTCACACGTATATTAGGTGGTCTGTTTCGGGAGCCTTCGGCAGCCCAGCTCCAAAAACGCGAACGTCTGCAGATAGCTCGCAGGCAGAAAGAGCTAGCCTGGAAAGCTGTTGCTCAGCCTCATCTGCCCATGGCACTGCTTGCACAGAGGCACAGAGACTGGGGCTGCTTGCTTGTCTTGCCCCCTCAAACTTCAAACGTATCTTTTCGCTGTTTGTGCCGGGCTAGTCCGGCAGCGCTGGTCCGAAAATGCAAACGTCTGCAGATAGCTCGCAGGCAGAAAGAGCTAGCCTGGAAAGCTGTTGCTCAGCCTCATCTGCCCATGGCACTGCTCGCACAGAGGCACAGAGACTGGGGCTGCTTGCTTGTCTTTCCCCCTCAAACTTCAAACGTAGCTTAGGTGGTCCGTGCCGGGCGCTTCGGGCAGCCCTGCTCCGAAAATGTGAACGTCTGCAGATAGCTCGCAGGCAGAAAGAGCTAGCCTGGAAAGCTGTTGCTCAGCCTCATCTGCCCATGGCACTGCTCGCACAGAGGCGCAGAGACTGGGTCTGCTTGCTCGTCTTGCCCCATGAAACTTCAAAAGTAGCTTAGGTGGTCTGTGCCGAGCGTCTCCGGCAGCCCTACTTTGAAAACGCGAACGTCTGCAGATAGCTCGCAGCGAGAAAGAGCTAGCCTGGAAAGCTGTTGCTCAGCCTCATCTGCCCATGACACTGCTCGCACAGAGGCACAGAAACTGGGGCTGTTTGCTTGTCTTGCCCCCTCAAACTTCGAAGGTGTCTTTGGGGGTCCGTGCCAGGTGCTTCCGGCAGCCCTGCTCTGAAAATGCAAACGTCTGCAGATAGCTCGCAGGCAGAAAGAGCTAGCCTGGAAAGATGTTGCTCAGCCTCATCTGCCCATGGCACTGCTCGCACAGAGGCACAGAGACTGGGGCTGCTTGCTTGTCTTGCCCCCTCAAACTGCAAAGGTAGCTTAGGTGGTCCGTGCCGGGCGCCTCCAGCAGCCCTGCTCCGAAAATGCGAACGTCTGCAGATAGCTCGCAGGCAGAAAGAGCTAGCCTGGAAAGCTGTTGCTCAGCCTCATCTGCCCATGGCACTGCTCGCACAGAGGCACAGAGACTGGGGCTGCTTGCTTGTCTTGTTCCCTCAAACTTCAAAAGTAGCTTAGGTGGTCCGTGCCGGGCGCCTCCGGCAGCCCTGCTCCGAAAATGCGAACGTCTGCAGATAGCTCGCAGGCAGAAAGAGCTAGCCTGGAAAGCTTTTGCTCAGCCTCGTCTGCCAATGGCAGTGCTCGCACAGAGGCACAGAGACTGGGGCTGCTTGCTTGTCTTGTCCCCTCAAACTTCAAACGTAGCTTAGGTGGTCCGTGCCGGGCGCCTCCGTCAGCTTTCCTCCAAAAATGCGAACGTCTGCAGATAGCTCGCAGCCAGAAAAAGCTAGCCTGGAAAGCTTTTGCTCAGCCTCATCTGCCAATGGCACTGCTCGCACAGAGGCACAGAGACTGGGGCTGCTTGCTTGTCTTGTCCCCTCAAACTTCAAACGTAGCTTAGGTGGTCCGTGCCGGGCGCCTCCGGCAGCTTTGCTCCAAAAATGAGAATGTCTGCAGATAGCTCGCAGGCAGAAAGAGCTAGCCTGGAAAGCTGTTGCTCATCCTCATCTGCCCATGGCACTGCTCGCACAGAGGCACAGAGACTGGGGCTGCTTGCTTGTCTTGTTCCCTCAAACTTCAAACGTAGCTTAGGTGGTCCGTGCCGGGCGCTTCGGGCAGCCCTGCTCCGAAAATGCGAACGTCTGCAGATAGCTCGCAGGCAGAAAGAGCTAGCCTGGAAAGCTGTTGCTCAGCCTCATCTGCCCATGGCACTGCTCGCACAGAGGCACAGAGACTGGGGATGCTTGCTTCTCTTGCCCCCTCAAAGTTCAAAGGTGTCGTTTGGCTGTTTGTGCCGGGCGATTCTGGCAGCGCTGCTCCGAAAATGCAAACGTCTGCAGATAGCTCGCAGGCAGAAAGTGCTAACCTGGAAAGCTGTTGCTCAGCCTCATCTGCCCATGGCACTGCTCGCACAGAGGCACAGAGACTGGGACTGCTTGCTTGTCTTGCCACCTCAAACTTCAAACTTATCTTAGGTGGTCCGTGCCAGGCGCTTCCGGCAGCCCTGCTCTGAAAATGCGAACGTCTGCAGATAGCTCGCAGGCAGAAAGAGCTAGCCTGGAAAGCTGTTGCTCAGCCTCATCTGCCCATGGCACTGCTCGCACAGAGGCACAGAGACTGGGCCTGCTTGCTTGTCTTGCCCACTCAAACTTCAAAAGTAGCTTAGGTGGTCCATGCCGTGTGCTTGCGGCAGCGCTACTCCGAAAATGCGAACGTCTGCAGATAGCTCGCAGGCAGAAAGAGCTAGCCTGGAAAGCTGTTGCTCAGCCTCATCTGCCCATGGCACTGCTCGCACAGAGGCACAGAGACTGGGGCTGCTTGCTTGTCTTGCACCCTCAAACTTCAAACGTATCTTTTGGCTGTTTTTGCCGGGCCCCTCCGGCAGCGCTGCTCCGAAAATGCGAAAGTCTGCAGATAGCTCGCAGGCAGAAAGAGCTAGCCTGGAAAGCTGTTGCTCAGCCTCATCTGCCCATGGCACTGCTCGCACAGAGGCACAGAGACTGGGGCTGCTTGCTCGTCTTGCCCCATGAAACTTCACTCGTATCTTAGGTGGTCTGTGCCGAGCGTCTCCGGCAGCCCTATTTTGAAAACGCGAACGTCTGCAGATAGCTCGCAGCCAGAAAGAGCTAGCCAGGAAAGCTGCTGCTCAGCGTCATCTGCCCATGGCACTGCTCGCACAGAGGCACAGAAACTGGGGCTGCTTGCTTGTCTTGCCACCTCAAACTTCGAAGGTGTCTTTGGGGGTCCGTGCCAGGTGCTTCCGGCAGCCCTGCTCTGAAAATGCGAACGTCTGCAGATAGCTCGCAGGCAGAAAGAGCTAGCCTAGAAAGCTGTTGCTCAGCCTCATCTGCACATGGCACTGCTCGCACAGAGGCACAGAGACTGGGCTGCTTGCTTGTCTTGCCCCATGAAACTTCACACGTATATTAGGTGGTCTGTTTCGGGAGCCTTCGGCAGCCCAGCTCCAAAAACGCGAACGTCTGCATATAGCTCGCAGGCAGAAAGAGCTAGCCTGGAAAGCTGTTGCTCAGCCTCATCTGCCCATGGCACTGCTTGCACAGAGGCACAGAGACTGGGGCTGCTTGCTTGTCTTGCCCCCTCAAACTTCAAACGTATCTTTTCGCTGTTTGTGCCGGGCTCCTCCGGCAGCGCTGGTCCGAAAATGCAAACGTCTGCAGATAGCTCGCAGGCAGAAAGAGCTAGCCTGGAAAGCTGTTGCTCAGCCTCATCTGCCCATGGCACTGCTCGCACAGAGGCACAGAGACTGGGGCTGCTTGCTTGTCTTTCCCCCTCAAACTTCAAACGTAGCTTAGGTGGTCCGTGCCGGGCGCTTCGGGCAGCCCTGCTCCGAAAATGCGAACGTCTGCAGATAGCTCGCAGGCAGAAAGAGCTAGCCTGGAAAGCTGTTGCTCAGCCTCATCTGCCCATGGCACTGCTCGCACAGAGGCACAGAGACTGGGGATGCTTGCTTCTCTTGCCCCCTAAAAGTTCAAAGGTGTCGTTTGGCTGTTTGTGCCGGGCGATTCTGGCAGCGCTGCTCCGAAAATGCAAACGTCTGCAGATAGCTCGCAGGCAGAAAGTGCTAGCCTGGAAAGCTGTTGCTCAGCCTCATCTGCCCATGGCACTGCTCGCACAGAGGCACAGAGACTGGGACTGCTTGCTTGTCTTGCCACCTCAAACTTCAAACGTATCTTAGGTGGTCCGTGCCAGGCGCTTCCGGCAGCCCTGCTCTGAAAATGCGAACGTCTGCAGATAGCTCGCAGGCAGAAAGAGCTAGCCTGGAAAGCTGTTGCTCAGCCTCATCTGCCCATGGCACTGCTCGCACAGAGGCACAGAGACTGGGCCTGCTTGCTTGTCTTGCCCACTCAAACTTCAAAAGTAGCTTAGGTGGTCCATGCCGTGTGCTTGCGGCAGCGCTACTCCGAAAATGCGAACGTCTGCAGATAGCTCGCAGGCAGAAAGAGCTAGCCTGGAAAGCTGTTGCTCAGCCTCATCTGCCCATGGCACTGCTCGCACAGAGGCACAGAGACTGGGGCTGCTTGCTTGTCTTGCACCCTCAAACTTCAAACGTATCTTTTGGCTGTTTTTGCCGGGCCCCTCCGGCAGCGCTGCTCCGAAAATGCGAAAGTCTGCAGATAGCTCGCAGGCAGAAAGAGCTAGCCTGGAAAGCTGTTGCTCAGCCTCATCTGCCCATGGCACTGCTCGCACAGAGGCACAGAGACTGGGGCTGCTTGCTCGTCTTGCCCCATGAAACTTCACACGTAGCTTAGGTGGTCTGTGCTGAGCGTCTCCGGCAGCCCTATTTTGAAAACGCGAACGTCTGCAGATAGCTCGCAGCCAGAAAGAGCTAGCCTGGAAAGCTGCTGCTCAGCCTCATCTGCCCATGGCACTGCTCGCACAGAGGCACAGAAACTGGGGCTGCTTTCTTGTCTTGCCACCTCAAACTTCGAAGGTGTCTTTGGGGGTCCGTGCCAGTTGCTTCCGGCAGCCCTGCTCTGAAAATGCAAACGTCTGCAGATAGCTCGCAGGCAGAAAGAGCTAGCCTAGAAAGCTGTTGCTCAGCCTCATCTGCCCATGGCACTGCTCGCACAGAGGCACAGAGACTCGGGCTGCTTGCTTCTCTTGCCCCCTCAAACTTCAAAGGTGTCGTTTTACATTTTGTGCCGGGCGCTTCTGGCAGCGCTGCTCCGAAAATTCGAACGTCTGCAGATAGCTCGCAGGCAGAAAGAGCTAGCCTGGAAAGCTTTTGCTCAGCCTCATCTGCCCATGGCACTGCTCGCACAGAGGCACAGAGACTGGGCTGCTTGCTTGTCTTGCCCCATGAAACTTCACACGTATATTAGGTGGTCTGTTTCGGGAGCCTTCGGCAGCCCTGCTCCAAAAATGCGAACGTCTGCAGATAGCTCGCAGGCAGAAAGAGCTAGCCTGGAAAGCTGTTGCTCAGCCTCATCTGCCCATGGCACTGCTCGCACAGAGGCACAGAGACTGGGACTGCTTGCTTGTCTTGCCCTCTCAAACTTCAAACGTAGCTTAGGTGGTCCGTGCCGGGCGCCTCCGGCAGCCCTGCTCCGAAAATGCGAACGTCTGCAGATAGCTCGCAGGCAGAAAGAGCTAGCCTGGAAAGCTGTTGCTCAGCCTCATCTGCCCATGGCACTGCTCGCACAGAGGCACAGAGAATGGGGCTGCTTGCTTGTCTTGCCCCCTCAAACTTCAAACGTAGCTTAGGTGGTCTGTGCCGGGCGCCTCTGGCAGCCCTGCTCCGAAAATGCGAACGTCTGCAGATAGCTCGCAGGCAGAAAGAGCTAGCCTGGAAAGCTGTTGCTCAGCCTCATCTGCCCATGGCACTGCTCGCACAGAGGCACAGACACTGGGGCTGCTTGCTTGTCTTGCCCCCTCAAACTTCAAACGTATCTTTTGGCTGTTTTTGCCGGGCCCCTCCGGCAGCGCTGCTAAGAAAATGCGAACGTCTGCAGATAGCTCGCAGGCAGAAAGAGCTAGCCTGGAAAGCTGTTGCTCAGCCTCATCTGCCCATGGCACTGCTCGCACAGAGGCACAGAGACTGGGGCTGCTTGCTTGTCTTGCCCTCTCAAACTTCAAACGTAGCTTAGGTGGTCCGTGCCGGGCACCTCCGGCAGCCCTGCTCCGAAAATGCGAACGTCTGCAGATAGCTCGCAGGCAGAAAGAGCTAGCCTGGAAAGCTGTTGCTCAGCCTCATCTGCCCATGGCACTGCTCGCACAGAAGCACAGAGACTGGGGCTGCTTGCTTGTCTTGCCCCATGAAACTTCACACGTAGCTTAGGTGGTCTGTGCCGAGCGTCTCCGGCAGCCCTACTTTGAAAACGCGAACGTCTGCAGATAGCTCGCAGCCAGAAAGAGCTAGCCTGGAAAGCTGTTGCTCAGCCTCATCTGCCCATGGCACTGCTCGCACAGAGGCACAGAGACTGGGGCTGCTTGCTTGTCTTGTTAACTCAAACTTCAAAAGTAGCTTAGGTGGTCCGTGCCGGGTGCTTGCGGCAGCCCTGCTCCGAAAATGCGAACGTCTGCAGATAGCTCGCAGGCAGAAAGAGCTAGCCTGGAAAGCTTTTGCTCAGCCTCGTCTGCCAATGGCACTGCTCGCACAGAGGCACAGAGACTGGGGCTGCTTGCTTGTCTTGTCCCCTCAAACTTCAAACGTAGCTTAGGTGGTCCTTGCCGGGCGCCTCCGTCAGCTTTGCTCCAAAAATGCGAACGTCTGCAGATAGCTCGCAGGCAGAAATTGCTAGCCTGGAAAGTTGTTGCTCAGCCTCATCTGCCCATGGCACTGCTCGCACAGAGGCACAGAGACTGGGACTGCTTGCTTGTCTTGCCACCTCAAACTTCAAACGTATCTTAGGTGGTCCGTGCCAGGCGCTTCGGGCAGCCCTGCTCTGAAAATGCGAACGTCTGCAGATAGCTCGCAGGCAGAAAGAGCTAGCCTGGAAAGCTGTTGCTCAGCCTCATCTGCCCATGGCACTGCTCGCACAGAGGCACAGAGACTGGGACTGCTTGCTTGTCTTGCCACCTCAAACTTCAAACTTATCTTAGGTGGTCCGTGCCAGGCGCTTCCGGCAGCCCTGCTCTGAAAATGCGAACGTCTGCAGATAGCTCGCAGGCAGAAAGAGCTAGCCTGGAAAGCTGTTGCTCAGCCTCATCTGCCCATGGCACTGCTCGCACAGAGGCACAGAGACTGGGCCTGCTTGCTTGTCTTGCCCACTCAAACTTCAAAAGTAGCTTAGGTGGTCCATGCCGTGTGCTTGCGGCAGCGCTACTCCGAAAATGCGAACGTCTGCAGATAGCTCGCAGGCAGAAAGAGCTAGCCTGGAAAGCTGTTGCTCAGCCTCATCTGCCCATGGCACTGCTCGCACAGAGGCACAGAGACTGGGGCTGCTTGCTTGTCTTGCACCCTCAAACTTCAAACGTATCTTTTGGCTGTTTTTGCCGGGCCCCTCCGGCAGCGCTGCTCCGAAAATGCGAAAGTCTGCAGATAGCTCGCAGGCAGAAAGAGCTAGCCTGGAAAGCTGTTGCTCAGCCTCATCTGCCCATGGCACTGCTCGCACAGAGGCACAGAGACTGGGGCTGCTTGCTCGTCTTGCCCCATGAAACTTCACTCGTATCTTAGGTGGTCTGTGCCGAGCGTCTCCGGCAGCCCTATTTTGAAAACGCGAACGTCTGCAGATAGCTCGCAGCCAGAAAGAGCTAGCCAGGAAAGCTGCTGCTCAGCGTCATCTGCCCATGGCACTGCTCGCACAGAGGCACAGAAACTGGGGCTGCTTGCTTGTCTTGCCACCTCAAACTTCGAAGGTGTCTTTGGGGGTCCGTGCCAGGTGCTTCCGGCAGCCCTGCTCTGAAAATGCGAACGTCTGCAGATAGCTCGCAGGCAGAAAGAGCTAGCCTAGAAAGCTGTTGCTCAGCCTCATCTGCACATGGCACTGCTCGCACAGAGGCACAGAGACTGGGCTGCTTGCTTGTCTTGCCCCATGAAACTTCACACGTATATTAGGTGGTCTGTTTCGGGAGCCTTCGGCAGCCCAGCTCCAAAAACGCGAACGTCTGCATATAGCTCGCAGGCAGAAAGAGCTAGCCTGGAAAGCTGTTGCTCAGCCTCATCTGCCCATGGCACTGCTTGCACAGAGGCACAGAGACTGGGGCTGCTTGCTTGTCTTGCCCCCTCAAACTTCAAACGTATCTTTTCGCTGTTTGTGCCGGGCTCCTCCGGCAGCGCTGGTCCGAAAATGCAAACGTCTGCAGATAGCTCGCAGGCAGAAAGAGCTAGCCTGGAAAGCTGTTGCTCAGCCTCATCTGCCCATGGCACTGCTCGCACAGAGGCACAGAGACTGGGGCTGCTTGCTTGTCTTTCCCCCTCAAACTTCAAACGTAGCTTAGGTGGTCCGTGCCGGGCGCTTCGGGCAGCCCTGCTCCGAAAATGCGAACGTCTGCAGATAGCTCGCAGGCAGAAAGAGCTAGCCTGGAAAGCTGTTGCTCAGCCTCATCTGCCCATGGCACTGCTCGCACAGAGGCACAGAGACTGGGGATGCTTGCTTCTCTTGCCCCCTAAAAGTTCAAAGGTGTCGTTTGGCTGTTTGTGCCGGGCGATTCTGGCAGCGCTGCTCCGAAAATGCAAACGTCTGCAGATAGCTCGCAGGCAGAAAGTGCTAGCCTGGAAAGCTGTTGCTCAGCCTCATCTGCCCATGGCACTGCTCGCACAGAGGCACAGAGACTGGGACTGCTTGCTTGTCTTGCCACCTCAAACTTCAAACGTATCTTAGGTGGTCCGTGCCAGGCGCTTCCGGCAGCCCTGCTCTGAAAATGCGAACGTCTGCAGATAGCTCGCAGGCAGAAAGAGCTAGCCTGGAAAGCTGTTGCTCAGCCTCATCTGCCCATGGCACTGCTCGCACAGAGGCACAGAGACTGGGCCTGCTTGCTTGTCTTGCCCACTCAAACTTCAAAAGTAGCTTAGGTGGTCCATGCCGTGTGCTTGCGGCAGCGCTACTCCGAAAATGCGAACGTCTGCAGATAGCTCGCAGGCAGAAAGAGCTAGCCTGGAAAGCTGTTGCTCAGCCTCATCTGCCCATGGCACTGCTCGCACAGAGGCACAGAGACTGGGGCTGCTTGCTTGTCTTGCACCCTCAAACTTCAAACGTATCTTTTGGCTGTTTTTGCCGGGCCCCTCCGGCAGCGCTGCTCCGAAAATGCGAAAGTCTGCAGATAGCTCGCAGGCAGAAAGAGCTAGCCTGGAAAGCTGTTGCTCAGCCTCATCTGCCCATGGCACTGCTCGCACAGAGGCACAGAGACTGGGGCTGCTTGCTCGTCTTGCCCCATGAAACTTCACACGTAGCTTAGGTGGTCTGTGCTGAGCGTCTCCGGCAGCCCTATTTTGAAAACGCGAACGTCTGCAGATAGCTCGCAGCCAGAAAGAGCTAGCCTGGAAAGCTGCTGCTCAGCCTCATCTGCCCATGGCACTGCTCGCACAGAGGCACAGAAACTGGGGCTGCTTTCTTGTCTTGCCACCTCAAACTTCGAAGGTGTCTTTGGGGGTCCGTGCCAGTTGCTTCCGGCAGCCCTGCTCTGAAAATGCAAACGTCTGCAGATAGCTCGCAGGCAGAAAGAGCTAGCCTAGAAAGCTGTTGCTCAGCCTCATCTGCCCATGGCACTGCTCGCACAGAGGCACAGAGACTCGGGCTGCTTGCTTCTCTTGCCCCCTCAAACTTCAAAGGTGTCGTTTTACATTTTGTGCCGGGCGCTTCTGGCAGCGCTGCTCCGAAAATTCGAACGTCTGCAGATAGCTCGCAGGCAGAAAGAGCTAGCCTGGAAAGCTTTTGCTCAGCCTCATCTGCCCATGGCACTGCTCGCACAGAGGCACAGAGACTGGGCTGCTTGCTTGTCTTGCCCCATGAAACTTCACACGTATATTAGGTGGTCTGTTTCGGGAGCCTTCGGCAGCCCTGCTCCAAAAATGCGAACGTCTGCAGATAGCTCGCAGGCAGAAAGAGCTAGCCTGGAAAGCTGTTGCTCAGCCTCATCTGCCCATGGCACTGCTCGCACAGAGGCACAGAGACTGGGACTGCTTGCTTGTCTTGCCCTCTCAAACTTCAAACGTAGCTTAGGTGGTCCGTGCCGGGCGCCTCCGGCAGCCCTGCTCCGAAAATGCGAACGTCTGCAGATAGCTCGCAGGCAGAAAGAGCTAGCCTGGAAAGCTGTTGCTCAGCCTCATCTGCCCATGGCACTGCTCGCACAGAGGCACAGAGAATGGGGCTGCTTGCTTGTCTTGCCCCCTCAAACTTCAAACGTAGCTTAGGTGGTCTGTGCCGGGCGCCTCTGGCAGCCCTGCTCCGAAAATGCGAACGTCTGCAGATAGCTCGCAGGCAGAAAGAGCTAGCCTGGAAAGCTGTTGCTCAGCCTCATCTGCCCATGGCACTGCTCGCACAGAGGCACAGACACTGGGGCTGCTTGCTTGTCTTGCCCCCTCAAACTTCAAACGTATCTTTTGGCTGTTTTTGCCGGGCCCCTCCGGCAGCGCTGCTAAGAAAATGCGAACGTCTGCAGATAGATCGCAGGCAGAAAGAGCTAGCCTGGAAAGCTGTTGCTCAGCCTCATCTGCCCATGGCACTGCTCGCACAGAGGCACAGAGACTGGGGCTGCTTGCTTGTCTTGCCCTCTCAAACTTCAAACGTAGCTTAGGTGGTCCGTGCCGGGCACCTCCGGCAGCCCTGCTCCGAAAATGCGAACGTCTGCAGATAGCTCGCAGGCAGAAAGAGCTAGCCTGGAAAGCTGTTGCTCAGCCTCATCTGCCCATGGCACTGCTCGCACAGAAGCACAGAGACTGGGGCTGCTTGCTTGTCTTGCCCCATGAAACTTCACACGTAGCTTAGGTGGTCTGTGCCGAGCGTCTCCGGCAGCCCTACTTTGAAAACGCGAACGTCTGCAGATAGCTCGCAGCCAGAAAGAGCTAGCCTGGAAAGCTGTTGCTCAGCCTCATCTGCCCATGGCACTGCTCGCACAGAGGCACAGAGACTGGGGCTGCTTGCTTGTCTTGTTAACTCAAACTTCAAAAGTAGCTTAGGTGGTCCGTGCCGGGTGCTTGCGGCAGCCCTGCTCCGAAAATGCGAACGTCTGCAGATAGCTCGCAGGCAGAAAGAGCTAGCCTGGAAAGCTTTTGCTCAGCCTCGTCTGCCAATGGCACTGCTCGCACAGAGGCACAGAGACTGGGGCTGCTTGCTTGTCTTGTCCCCTCAAACTTCAAACGTAGCTTAGGTGGTCCTTGCCGGGCGCCTCCGTCAGCTTTGCTCCAAAAATGCGAACGTCTGCAGATAGCTCGCAGGCAGAAATTGCTAGCCTGGAAAGTTGTTGCTCAGCCTCATCTGCCCATGGCACTGCTCGCACAGAGGCACAGAGACTGGGACTGCTTGCTTGTCTTGCCACCTCAAACTTCAAACGTATCTTAGGTGGTCCGTGCCAGGCGCTTCGGGCAGCCCTGCTCTGAAAATGCGAACGTCTGCAGATAGCTCGCAGGCAGAAAGAGCTAGCCTGGAAAGCTGTTGCTCAGCCTCATCTGCCCATGGCACTGCTCGCACAGAGGCACAGAGACTGGGACTGCTTGCTTGTCTTGCCACCTCAAACTTCAAACTTATCTTAGGTGGTCCGTGCCAGGCGCTTCCGGCAGCCCTGCTCTGAAAATGCGAACGTCTGCAGATAGCTCGCAGGCAGAAAGAGCTAGCCTGGAAAGCTGTTGCTCAGCCTCATCTGCCCATGGCACTGCTCGCACAGAGGCACAGAGACTGGGCCTGCTTGCTTGTCTTGCCCACTCAAACTTCAAAAGTAGCTTAGGTGGTCCATGCCGTGTGCTTGCGGCAGCGCTACTCCGAAAATGCGAACGTCTGCAGATAGCTCGCAGGCAGAAAGAGCTAGCCTGGAAAGCTGTTGCTCAGCCTCATCTGCCCATGGCACTGCTCGCACAGAGGCACAGAGACTGGGGCTGCTTGCTTGTCTTGCACCCTCAAACTTCAAACGTATCTTTTGGCTGTTTTTGCCGGGCCCCTCCGGCAGCGCTGCTCCGAAAATGCGAAAGTCTGCAGATAGCTCGCAGGCAGAAAGAGCTAGCCTGGAAAGCTGTTGCTCAGCCTCATCTGCCCATGGCACTGCTCGCACAGAGGCACAGAGACTGGGGCTGCTTGCTCGTCTTGCCCCATGAAACTTCACTCGTATCTTAGGTGGTCTGTGCCGAGCGTCTCCGGCAGCCCTATTTTGAAAACGCGAACGTCTGCAGATAGCTCGCAGCCAGAAAGAGCTAGCCAGGAAAGCTGCTGCTCAGCGTCATCTGCCCATGGCACTGCTCGCACAGAGGCACAGAAACTGGGGCTGCTTGCTTGTCTTGCCACCTCAAACTTCGAAGGTGTCTTTGGGGGTCCGTGCCAGGTGCTTCCGGCAGCCCTGCTCTGAAAATGCGAACGTCTGCAGATAGCTCGCAGGCAGAAAGAGCTAGCCTAGAAAGCTGTTGCTCAGCCTCATCTGCACATGGCACTGCTCGCACAGAGGCACAGAGACTGGGCTGCTTGCTTGTCTTGCCCCATGAAACTTCACACGTATATTAGGTGGTCTGTTTCGGGAGCCTTCGGCAGCCCAGCTCCAAAAACGCGAACGTCTGCATATAGCTCGCAGGCAGAAAGAGCTAGCCTGGAAAGCTGTTGCTCAGCCTCATCTGCCCATGGCACTGCTTGCACAGAGGCACAGAGACTGGGGCTGCTTGCTTGTCTTGCCCCCTCAAACTTCAAACGTATCTTTTCGCTGTTTGTGCCGGGCTCCTCCGGCAGCGCTGGTCCGAAAATGCAAACGTCTGCAGATAGCTCGCAGGCAGAAAGAGCTAGCCTGGAAAGCTGTTGCTCAGCCTCATCTGCCCATGGCACTGCTCGCACAGAGGCACAGAGACTGGGGCTGCTTGCTTGTCTTTCCCCCTCAAACTTCAAACGTAGCTTAGGTGGTCCGTGCCGGGCGCTTCGGGCAGCCCTGCTCCGAAAATGCGAACGTCTGCAGATAGCTCGCAGGCAGAAAGAGCTAGCCTGGAAAGCTGTTGCTCAGCCTCATCTGCCCATGGCACTGCTCGCACAGAGGCACAGAGACTGGGGATGCTTGCTTCTCTTGCCCCCTAAAAGTTCAAAGGTGTCGTTTGGCTGTTTGTGCCGGGCGATTCTGGCAGCGCTGCTCCGAAAATGCAAACGTCTGCAGATAGCTCGCAGGCAGAAAGTGCTAGCCTGGAAAGCTGTTGCTCAGCCTCATCTGCCCATGGCACTGCTCGCACAGAGGCACAGAGACTGGGACTGCTTGCTTGTCTTGCCACCTCAAACTTCAAACGTATCTTAGGTGGTCCGTGCCAGGCGCTTCCGGCAGCCCTGCTCTGAAAATGCGAACGTCTGCAGATAGCTCGCAGGCAGAAAGAGCTAGCCTGGAAAGCTGTTGCTCAGCCTCATCTGCCCATGGCACTGCTCGCACAGAGGCACAGAGACTGGGCCTGCTTGCTTGTCTTGCCCACTCAAACTTCAAAAGTAGCTTAGGTGGTCCATGCCGTGTGCTTGCGGCAGCGCTACTCCGAAAATGCGAACGTCTGCAGATAGCTCGCAGGCAGAAAGAGCTAGCCTGGAAAGCTGTTGCTCAGCCTCATCTGCCCATGGCACTGCTCGCACAGAGGCACAGAGACTGGGGCTGCTTGCTTGTCTTGCACCCTCAAACTTCAAACGTATCTTTTGGCTGTTTTTGCCGGGCCCCTCCGGCAGCGCTGCTCCGAAAATGCGAAAGTCTGCAGATAGCTCGCAGGCAGAAAGAGCTAGCCTGGAAAGCTGTTGCTCAGCCTCATCTGCCCATGGCACTGCTCGCACAGAGGCACAGAGACTGGGGCTGCTTGCTCGTCTTGCCCCATGAAACTTCACACGTAGCTTAGGTGGTCTGTGCTGAGCGTCTCCGGCAGCCCTATTTTGAAAACGCGAACGTCTGCAGATAGCTCGCAGCCAGAAAGAGCTAGCCTGGAAAGCTGCTGCTCAGCCTCATCTGCCCATGGCACTGCTCGCACAGAGGCACAGAAACTGGGGCTGCTTTCTTGTCTTGCCACCTCAAACTTCGAAGGTGTCTTTGGGGGTCCGTGCCAGTTGCTTCCGGCAGCCCTGCTCTGAAAATGCAAACGTCTGCAGATAGCTCGCAGGCAGAAAGAGCTAGCCTAGAAAGCTGTTGCTCAGCCTCATCTGCCCATGGCACTGCTCGCACAGAGGCACAGAGACTCGGGCTGCTTGCTTCTCTTGCCCCCTCAAACTTCAAAGGTGTCGTTTTACATTTTGTGCCGGGCGCTTCTGGCAGCGCTGCTCCGAAAATTCGAACGTCTGCAGATAGCTCGCAGGCAGAAAGAGCTAGCCTGGAAAGCTTTTGCTCAGCCTCATCTGCCCATGGCACTGCTCGCACAGAGGCACAGAGACTGGGCTGCTTGCTTGTCTTGCCCCATGAAACTTCACACGTATATTAGGTGGTCTGTTTCGGGAGCCTTCGGCAGCCCTGCTCCAAAAATGCGAACGTCTGCAGATAGCTCGCAGGCAGAAAGAGCTAGCCTGGAAAGCTGTTGCTCAGCCTCATCTGCCCATGGCACTGCTCGCACAGAGGCACAGAGACTGGGACTGCTTGCTTGTCTTGCCCTCTCAAACTTCAAACGTAGCTTAGGTGGTCCGTGCCGGGCGCCTCCGGCAGCCCTGCTCCGAAAATGCGAACGTCTGCAGATAGCTCGCAGGCAGAAAGAGCTAGCCTGGAAAGCTGTTGCTCAGCCTCATCTGCCCATGGCACTGCTCGCACAGAGGCACAGAGAATGGGGCTGCTTGCTTGTCTTGCCCCCTCAAACTTCAAACGTAGCTTAGGTGGTCTGTGCCGGGCGCCTCTGGCAGCCCTGCTCCGAAAATGCGAACGTCTGCAGATAGCTCGCAGGCAGAAAGAGCTAGCCTGGAAAGCTGTTGCTCAGCCTCATCTGCCCATGGCACTGCTCGCACAGAGGCACAGACACTGGGGCTGCTTGCTTGTCTTGCCCCCTCAAACTTCAAACGTATCTTTTGGCTGTTTTTGCCGGGCCCCTCCGGCAGCGCTGCTAAGAAAATGCGAACGTCTGCAGATAGATCGCAGGCAGAAAGAGCTAGCCTGGAAAGCTGTTGCTCAGCCTCATCTGCCCATGGCACTGCTCGCACAGAGGCACAGAGACTGGGGCTGCTTGCTTGTCTTGCCCTCTCAAACTTCAAACGTAGCTTAGGTGGTCCGTGCCGGGCACCTCCGGCAGCCCTGCTCCGAAAATGCGAACGTCTGCAGATAGCTCGCAGGCAGAAAGAGCTAGCCTGGAAAGCTGTTGCTCAGCCTCATCTGCCCATGGCACTGCTCGCACAGAAGCACAGAGACTGGGGCTGCTTGCTTGTCTTGCCCCATGAAACTTCACACGTAGCTTAGGTGGTCTGTGCCGAGCGTCTCCGGCAGCCCTACTTTGAAAACGCGAACGTCTGCAGATAGCTCGCAGCCAGAAAGAGCTAGCCTGGAAAGCTGTTGCTCAGCCTCATCTGCCCATGGCACTGCTCGCACAGAGGCACAGAGACTGGGGCTGCTTGCTTGTCTTGTTAACTCAAACTTCAAAAGTAGCTTAGGTGGTCCGTGCCGGGTGCTTGCGGCAGCCCTGCTCCGAAAATGCGAACGTCTGCAGATAGCTCGCAGGCAGAAAGAGCTAGCCTGGAAAGCTTTTGCTCAGCCTCGTCTGCCAATGGCACTGCTCGCACAGAGGCACAGAGACTGGGGCTGCTTGCTTGTCTTGTCCCCTCAAACTTCAAACGTAGCTTAGGTGGTCCTTGCCGGGCGCCTCCGTCAGCTTTGCTCCAAAAATGCGAACGTCTGCAGATAGCTCGCAGGCAGAAATTGCTAGCCTGGAAAGTTGTTGCTCAGCCTCATCTGCCCATGGCACTGCTCGCACAGAGGCACAGAGACTGGGACTGCTTGCTTGTCTTGCCACCTCAAACTTCAAACGTATCTTAGGTGGTCCGTGCCAGGCGCTTCGGGCAGCCCTGCTCTGAAAATGCGAACGTCTGCAGATAGCTCGCAGGCAGAAAGAGCTAGCCTGGAAAGCTGTTGCTCAGCCTCATCTGCCCATGGCACTGCTCGCACAGAGGCACAGAGACTGGGGCTGCTTGCTTGTCTTGCCCCCTCAAACTTCAAACGTATCTTTTGGCTGTTTTTGTCGGGCCCCTCCGGCAGCGCTGCTCCGAAAATGCGAAAGTCTGCAGATAGCTCGCAGGCAGAAAGAGCTAGCCTGGAAAGCTGTTGCTCAGCCTCATCTGCCCATGGCACTGCTCGCACAGAGGCACAGAGACTGGGGCTGCTTGCTCGTCTTGCCCCATGAAACTTCACACGTAGCTTAGGTGGTCTGTGCCGAGCGTCTCCGGCAGCCCTATTTTGAAAACGCGAACGTCTGCAGATAGCTCGCAGCCAGAAAGAGCTAGCCTGGAAAGCTGCTGCTCAGCGTCATCTGCCCATGGCACTGCTCGCACAGAGGCACAGAAACTGGGGCTGCTTTCTTGTCTTGCCACCTCAAACTTCGAAGGTGTCTTTGGGGGTCCGTGCCAGGTGCTTCCGGCAGCCCTGCTCTGAAAATGCAAACGTCTGCAGATAGCTCGCAGGCAGAAAGAGCTAGCCTAGAAAGCTGTTGCTCAGCCTCATCTGCCCATGGCACTGCTCGCACAGAGGCACAGAGACTCGGGCTGCTTGCTTCTCTTGCCCCCTCAAACTTCAAAGGTGTCGTTTTACATTTTGTGCCGGGCGCTTCTGGCAGCGCTGCTCCGAAAATTCGAACGTCTGCAGATAGCTCGCAGGCAGAAAGAGCTAGCCTGGAAAGCTTTTGCTCAGCCTCATCTGCCCATGGCACTGCTCGCACAGAGGCACAGAGACTGGGCTGCTTGCTTGTCTTGCCCCATGAAACTTCACACGTATATTAGGTGGTCTGTTTCGGGAGCCTTCGGCAGCCCTGCTCCAAAAATGCGAACGTCTGCAGATAGCTCGCAGGCAGAAAGAGCTAGCCTGGAAAGCTGTTGCTCAGCCTCATCTGCCCATGGCACTGCTCGCACAGAGGCACAGAGACTGGGACTGCTTGCTTGTCTTGCCCTCTCAAACTTCAAACGTAGCTTAGGTGGTCCGTGCCGGGCGCCTCCGGCAGCCCTGCTCCGAAAATGCGAACGTCTGCAGATAGCTCGCAGCCAGAAAGAGCTAGCCTGGAAAGCTGTTGCTCAGCCTCATCTGCCCATGGCACTGCTCGCACAGAGGCACAGAGACTGGGGCTGCTTGCTTGTCTTGTTAACTCAAACTTCAAAAGTAGCTTAGGTGGTCCGTGCCGGGTGCTTGCGGCAGCCCTGCTCCGAAAATGCGAACGTCTGCAGATAGCTCGCAGGCAGAAAGAGCTAGCCTGGAAAGCTTTTGCTCAGCCTCGTCTGCCAATGGCACTGCTCGCACAGAGGCACAGAGACTGGGGCTGCTTGCTTGTCTTGTTAACTCAAACTTCAAACGTAGCTTAGGTGGTCCTTGCCGGGCGCCTCCGTCAGCTTTGCTCCAAAAATGCGAACGTCTGCAGATAGCTCGCAGGCAGAAATTGCTAGCCTGGAAAGTTGTTGCTCAGCCTCATCTGCCCATGGCACTGCTCGCACAGAGGCACAGAGACTGGGACTGCTTGCTTGTCTTGCCACCTCAAACTTCAAACGTATCTTAGGTGGTCCGTGCCAGGCGCTTCGGGCAGCCCTGCTCTGAAAATGCGAACGTCTGCAGATAGCTCGCAGGCAGAAAGAGCTAGCCTGGAAAGCTGTTGCTCAGCCTCATCTGCCCATGGCACTGCTCGCACAGAGGCACAGAGACTGGGGCTGCTTGCTTGTCTTGCCCCCTCAAACTTCAAACGTATCTTTTGGCTGTTTTTGTCGGGCCCCTCCGGCAGCGCTGCTCCGAAAATGCGAAAGTCTGCAGATAGCTCGCAGGCAGAAAGAGCTAGCCTGGAAAGCTGTTGCTCAGCCTCATCTGCCCATGGCACTGCTCGCACAGAGGCACAGAGACTGGGGCTGCTTGCTCGTCTTGCCCCATGAAACTTCACACGTAGCTTAGGTGGTCTGTGCCGAGCGTCTCCGGCAGCCCTATTTTGAAAACGCGAACGTCTGCAGATAGCTCGCAGCCAGAAAGAGCTAGCCTGGAAAGCTGCTGCTCAGCGTCATCTGCCCATGGCACTGCTCGCACAGAGGCACAGAAACTGGGGCTGCTTTCTTGTCTTGCCACCTCAAACTTCGAAGGTGTCTTTGGGGGTCCGTGCCAGGTTCTTCCGGCAGCCCTGCTCTGAAAATGCAAACGTCTGCAGATAGCTCGCAGGCAGAAAGAGCTAGCCTAGAAAGCTGTTGCTCAGCCTCATCTGCCCATGGCACTGCTCGCACAGAGGCACAGAGACTCGGGCTGCTTGCTTCTCTTGCCCCCTCAAACTTCAAAGGTGTCGTTTTACATTTTGTGCCGGGCGCTTCTGGCAGCGCTGCTCCGAAAATTCGAACGTCTGCAGATAGCTCGCAGGCAGAAAGAGCTAGCCTGGAAAGCTTTTGCTCAGCCTCATCTGCCCATGGCACTGCTCGCACAGAGGCACAGAGACTGGGCTGCTTGCTTGTCTTGCCCCATGAAACTTCACACGTATATTAGGTGGTCTGTTTCGGGAGCCTTCGGCAGCCCTGCTCCGAAAATGCGAACGTCTGCAGATAGCTCGCAGGCAGAAAGAGCTAGCCTGGAAAGCTGTTGCTCAGCCTCATCTGCCCATGGCACTGCTCGCACAGAGGCACAGAGACTGGGACTGCTTGCTTGTCTTGCCCTCTCAAACTTCAAACGTAGCTTAGGTGGTCCGTGCCGGGCGCCTCCGGCAGCCCTGCTCCGAAAATGCAAACGTCTGCAGATAGCTCGCAGGCAGAAAGAGCTAGCCTGGAAAGCTGTTGCTCAGCCTCATCTGCCCATGGTACTGCTCGCACAGAGGCACAGAGAATGGGGCTGCTTGCTTGTCTTGCCCCCTCAAACTTCAAACGTAGCTTAGGTGGTCTGTGCCGGGCGCCTCTGGCAGCCCTGCTCCGAAAATGCGAACGTCTGCAGATAGCTCGCAGGCAGAAAGAGCTAGCCTGGAAAGCTGTTGCTCAGCCTCATCTGCCCATGGCACTGCTCGCACAGAGGCACAGACACTGGGGCTGCTTGCTTGTCTTGCCCCTCAAACTTCAAACGTATCTTTTGGCTGTTTTTGCCGGGCCCCTCCGGCAGCGCTGCTAAGAAAATGCGAACGTCTGCAGATAGATCGCAGGCAGAAAGAGCTAGCCTGGAAAGCTGTTGCTCAGCCTCATCTGCCCATGGCACTGCTCGCACAGAGGCACAGAGACTGGGGCTGCTTGCTTGTCTTGCCCTCTCAAACTTCAAACGTATCTTAGGTGGTCCGTGCCGGGCGCCTCCGGCAGCCCTGCTCCGAAAATGCGAACGTCTGCAGATAGCTCGCAGGCAGAAAGAGCTAGCCTGGAAAGCTGTTGCTCAGCCTCATCTGCCCATGGCACTGCTCGCACAGAAGCACAGAGACTGGGGCTGCTTGCTTGTCTTGCCCCATGAAACTTCACACGTAGCTTAGGTGGTCTGTGCCGAGCGTCTCCGGCAGCCCTACTTTGAAAACGCGAACGTCTGCAGATAGCTCGCAGCCAGAAAGAGCTAGCCTGGAAAGCTGTTGCTCAGCCTCATCTGCCCATGGCACTGCTCGCACAGAGGCACAGAAACTGGGGCTGCTTGCTTGTCTTGCCCCCTCAAACTTCGAAGGTGTCTTTGGGGGTCCGTGCCAGGTGCTTCCGGCAGCCCTGCTCTGAAAATGCAAACGTCTGCAGATAGCTCGCAGGCAGAAAGAGAAAGCCTGGAAAGCTCTTGCTCAGCCTCATCTGCCCATGGCACTGCTCGCACAGAGGCACAGAGACTGGGGCTGCTTGCTTGTCTTGCCCCCTCAAACTTCAAACGTAGCTTAGGTGCTCCGTGCCGGGTGCTTCCGGCAGCCCTGCTCCAAAAATGCGAACGTCTGCAGATAGCTCGCAGGCAGAAAGAGCTATCCTGGAAAGCTGTTGCTCAGCCTCATCTGCCCATGGCACTGCTCGCACAGAGGCACAGAGACTGGGGCTGCTTGCTTGTCTTGCCCCCTTAAACTTCAAACGTAACTTAGGTGGTCCGTGCCGGGCGCCTCCGGCAGCCCTGCTCCGAAAATGCGAACGTCTGCAGATAGCTCGCAGGCAGAAAGTGCTAGCCTGGAAAGCTGTTGCTCAGCCTCATCTGCCCATGGCACTGCTCGCACAGAGGTACAGAGACTGGGGCTGCTTGCTTGTCTTGTCCCCTCAAACTTCAAAAGTATCTTAGGTGGTCCGTGCCGGGCGCCTCCGGCAGCCCTGCTCCGAAAATGCGAACGTCTGCAGATAGCTCGCAGGCAGAAAGAGCTAGCCTGGAAAGCTGTTGCTCAGCCTCATCTGCCCATGGCACTGCTCGCACAGAGGCACAGAGACTGGGGCTGCTTGCTTGTCTTGTTCCCTCAAACTGCAAAGGTATCTTAGGTGGTCCGTTTCGGGAGCCTTCGGCAGCCCTGCTCCGAAAATGCGAACGTGTGCAGATAGCTCGCAGGCAGAAAGAGCTATCCTGGAAAGCTGTTGCTCAGCCTCATCTGCCCATGGCACTGCTCGCACAGAGGCACAGAGACTGGGGCTGCTTGCTTGTCTTGTTCCCTCAAACTTCAAAAGTAGCTTAGGTGGTCCGTGCCGGGCGCCTCCGGCAGCCCTGCTCCGAAAATGCGAACGTCTGCAGATAGCTCGCAGGCAGAAAGAGCTAGCCTGGAAAGCTTTTGCTCAGCCTCGTCTGCCAATGGCACTGCTCGCACAGAGGCACAGAGACTGGGGCTGCTTGCTTGTCTTGTTCCCTCAAACTTCAAACGTAGCTTAGGTGGTCCGTGCCGGGCGCTTCGGGCAGCCCTGCTCCGAAAATGCGAACGTCTGCAGATAGCTCGCAGGCAGAAAGAGCTAGCCTGGAAAGCTGTTGCTCAGCCTCATCTGCCCATGGCACTGCTCGCACAGAGGCACAGAGACTGGGGATGCTTGCTTCTCTTGCCCCCTCAAACTTCAAAGGTGTCGTTTGGCTGTTTGTGCCGGGCGATTCTGGCAGCGCTGGTCCGAAAATGCAAACGTCTGCAGATAGCTCGCAGGCAGAAAGTGCTAGCCTGGAAAGCTGTTGCTCAGCCTCATCTGCCCATGGCACTGCTCGCACAGAGGCACAGAGACTGGGACTGCTTGCTTGTCTTGCCACCTCAAACTTCAAACGTATCTTAGGAGGTCTGTGCCGAGCGTCTCCGGCAGCCCTATTTTGAAAATGCAAACGTCTGCAGATAGCTCGCAGCCAGAAAGAGCTAGCCAGGAAAGCTGCTGCTCAGCGTCATCTGCCCATGGCACTGCTCGCACAGAGGCACAGAAACTGGGGCTGCTTGCTTGTCTTGCCACCTCAAACTTCGAAGGTGTCTTTGGGGGTCCGTGCCAGGTGCTTCCGGCAGCCCTGCTCTGAAAATGCAAACGTCTGCAGATAGCTCGCAGGCAGAAAGAGCTAGCCTAGAAAGCTGTTGCTCAGCCTCATCTGCACATGGCACTGCTCGCACAGAGGCACAGAGACTGGGGCTGCTTGCTTCTCTTGCCCCCTCAAACTTCAAAGGTGTCGTTTTACATTTTGTGCCGGGCGCTTCTGGCAGCGCTGCTCCGAAAATTCGAACGTCTGCAGATAGCTCGCAGGCAGAAAGAGCTAGCCTGGAAAGCTTTTGCTCAGCCTCATCTGCCCATGGCACTGCTCGCACAGAGGCACAGAGACTGGGCTGCTTGCTTGTCTTGCCCCATGAAACTTCACACGTATATTAGGTGGTCTGTTTCGGGAGCCTTCGGCAGCCCAGCTCCAAAAACGCGAACGTCTGCAGATAGCTCGCAGGCAGAAAGAGCTAGCCTGGAAAGCTGTTGCTCAGCCTCATCTGCCCATGGCACTGCTTGCACAGAGGCACAGAGACTGGGGCTGCTTGCTTGTCTTGCCCCCTCAAACTTCAAACGTATCTTTTCGCTGTTTGTGCCGGGCTAGTCCGGCAGCGCTGGTCCGAAAATGCAAACGTCTGCAGATAGCTCGCAGGCAGAAAGAGCTAGCCTGGAAAGCTGTTGCTCAGCCTCATCTGCCCATGGCACTGCTCGCACAGAGGCACAGAGACTGGGGCTGCTTGCTTGTCTTTCCCCCTCAAACTTCAAACGTAGCTTAGGTGGTCCGTGCCGGGCGCTTCGGGCAGCCCTGCTCCGAAAATGTGAACGTCTGCAGATAGCTCGCAGGCAGAAAGAGCTAGCCTGGAAAGCTGTTGCTCAGCCTCATCTGCCCATGGCACTGCTCGCACAGAGGCGCAGAGACTGGGTCTGCTTGCTCGTCTTGCCCCATGAAACTTCAAAAGTAGCTTAGGTGGTCTGTGCCGAGCGTCTCCGGCAGCCCTACTTTGAAAACGCGAACGTCTGCAGATAGCTCGCAGCGAGAAAGAGCTAGCCTGGAAAGCTGTTGCTCAGCCTCATCTGCCCATGACACTGCTCGCACAGAGGCACAGAAACTGGGGCTGTTTGCTTGTCTTGCCCCCTCAAACTTCGAAGGTGTCTTTGGGGGTCCGTGCCAGGTGCTTCCGGCAGCCCTGCTCTGAAAATGCGAACGTGTGCAGATAGCTCGCAGGCAGAAAGAGCTAGCCTGGAAAGATGTTGCTCAGCCTCATCTGCCCATGGCACTGCTCGCACAGAGGCACAGAGACTGGGGCTGCTTGCTTGTCTTGCCCCCTCAAACTGCAAAGGTAGCTTAGGTGGTCCGTGCCGGGCGCCTCCGGCAGCCCTGCTCCGAAAATGCGAACGTCTGCAGATAGCTCGCAGGCAGAAAGAGCTAGCCTGGAAAGCTGTTGCTCAGCCTCATCTGCCCATGGCACTGCTCGCACAGAGGCACAGAGACTGGGGCTGCTTGCTTGTCTTGTTCCCTCAAACTTCAAAAGTAGCTTAGGTGGTCCGTGCCGGGCGCCTCCGGCAGCCCTGCTCCGAAAATGCGAACGTCTGCAGATAGCTCGCAGGCAGAAAGAGCTAGCCTGGAAAGCTTTTGCTCAGCCTCGTCTGCCAATGGCACTGCTCGCACAGAGGCACAGAGACTGGGGCTGCTTGCTTGTCTTGTCCCCTCAAACTTCAAACGTAGCTTAGGTGGTCCGTGCCGGGCGCCTCCGTCAGCTTTGCTCCAAAAATGCGAACGTCTGCAGATAGCTCGCAGCCAGAAAAAGCTAGCCTGGAAAGCTTTTGCTCAGCCTCATCTGCCAATGGCACTGCTCGCACAGAGGCACAGAGACTGGGGCTGCTTGCTTGTCTTGTCCCCTCAAACTTCAAACGTAGCTTAGGTGGTCCGTGCCGGGCGCCTCCGGCAGCTTTGCTCCAAAAATGAGAATGTCTGCAGATAGCTCGCAGGCAGAAAGAGCTAGCCTGGAAAGCTGTTGCTCATCCTCATCTGCCCATGGCACTGCTCGCACAGAGGCACAGAGACTGGGGCTGCTTGCTTGTCTTGTTCCCTCAAACTTCAAACGTAGCTTAGGTGGTCCGTGCCGGGCGCTTCGGGCAGCCCTGCTCCGAAAATGCGAACGTCTGCAGATAGCTCGCAGGCAGAAAGAGCTAGCCTGGAAAGCTGTTGCTCAGCCTCATCTGCCCATGGCACTGCTCGCACAGAGGCACAGAGACTGGGGATGCTTGCTTCTCTTGCCCCCTCAAAGTTCAAAGGTGTCGTTTGGCTGTTTGTGCCGGGCGATTCTGGCAGCGCTGCTCCGAAAATGCAAACGTCTGCAGATAGCTCGCAGGCAGAAAGTGCTAACCTGGAAAGCTGTTGCTCAGCCTCATCTGCCCATGGCACTGCTCGCACAGAGGCACAGAGACTGGGACTGCTTGCTTGTCTTGCCACCTCAAACTTCAAACTTATCTTAGGTGGTCCGTGCCAGGCGCTTCCGGCAGCCCTGCTCTGAAAATGCGAACGTCTGCAGATAGCTCGCAGGCAGAAAGAGCTAGCCTGGAAAGCTGTTGCTCAGCCTCATCTGCCCATGGCACTGCTCGCACAGAGGCACAGAGACTGGGCCTGCTTGCTTGTCTTGCCCACTCAAACTTCAAAAGTAGCTTAGGTGGACCATGCCGTGTGCTTGCGGCAGCGCTACTCCGAAAATGCGAACGTCTGCAGATAGCTCGCAGGCAGAAAGAGCTAGCCTGGAAAGCTGTTGCTCAGCCTCATCTGCCCATGGCACTGCTCGCACAGAGGCACAGAGACTGGGGCTGCTTGCTTGTCTTGCACCCTCAAACTTCAAACGTATCTTTTGGCTGTTTTTGCCGGGCCCCTCCGGCAGCGCTGCTCCGAAAATGCGAAAGTCTGCAGATAGCTCGCAGGCAGAAAGAGCTAGCCTGGAAAGCTGTTGCTCAGCCTCATCTGCCCATGGCACTGCTCGCACAGAGGCACAGAGACTGGGGCTGCTTGCTCGTCTTGCCCCATGAAACTTCACTCGTAGCTTAGGTGGTCTGTGCCGAGCGTCTCCGGCAGCCCTATTTTGAAAACGCGAACGTCTGCAGATAGCTCGCAGCCAGAAAGAGCTAGCCAGGAAAGCTGCTGCTCAGCGTCATCTGCCCATGGCACTGCTCGCACAGAGGCACAGAAACTGGGGCTGCTTGCTTGTCTTGCCACCTCAAACTTCGAAGGTGTCTTTGGGGGTCCGTGCCAGGTGCTTCCGGCAGCCCTGCTCTGAAAATGCGAACGTCTGCAGATAGCTCGCAGGCAGAAAGAGCTAGCCTAGAAAGCTGTTGCTCAGCCTCATCTGCACATGGCACTGCTCGCACAGAGGCACAGAGACTGGGCTGCTTGCTTGTCTTGCCCCATGAAACTTCACACGTATATTAGGTGGTCTGTTTCGGGAGCCTTCGGCAGCCCAGCTCCAAAAACGCGAACGTCTGCATATAGCTCGCAGGCAGAAAGAGCTAGCCTGGAAAGCTGTTGCTCAGCCTCATCTGCCCATGGCACTGCTTGCACAGAGGCACAGAGACTGGGGCTGCTTGCTTGTCTTGCCCCCTCAAACTTCAAACGTATCTTTTCGCTGTTTGTGCCGGGCTCCTCCGGCAGCGCTGGTCCGAAAATGCAAACGTCTGCAGATAGCTCGCAGGCAGAAAGAGCTAGCCTGGAAAGCTGTTGCTCAGCCTCATCTGCCCATGGCACTGCTCGCACAGAGGCACAGAGACTGGGGCTGCTTGCTTGTCTTTCCCCCTCAAACTTCAAACGTAGCTTAGGTGGTCCGTGCCGGGCGCTTCGGGCAGCCCTGCTCCGAAAATGCGAACGTCTGCAGATAGCTCGCAGGCAGAAAGAGCTAGCCTGGAAAGCTGTTGCTCAGCCTCATCTGCCCATGGCACTGCTCGCACAGAGGCACAGAGACTGGGACTGCTTGCTTGTCTTGCCACCTCAAACTTCAAACGTATCTTAGGTGGTCCGTGCCAGGCGCTTCCGGCAGCCCTGCTCTGAAAATGCGAACGTCTGCAGATAGCTCGCAGGCAGAAAGAGCTAGCCTGGAAAGCTGTTGCTCAGCCTCATCTGCCCATGGCACTGCTCGCACAGAGGCACAGAGACTGGGCCTGCTTGCTTGTCTTGCCAACTCAAACTTCAAAAGTAGCTTAGGTGGTCCATGCCGTGTGCTTGCGGCAGCGCTACTCCGAAAATGCGAACGTCTGCAGATAGCTCGCAGGCAGAAAGAGCTAGCCTGGAAAGCTGTTGCTCAGCCTCATCTGCCCATGGCACTGCTCGCACAGAGGCACAGAGACTGGGGCTGCTTGCTTGTCTTGCACCCTCAAACTTCAAACGTATCTTTTGGCTGTTTTTGCCGGGCCCCTCCGGCAGCGCTGCTCCGAAAATGCGAAAGTCTGCAGATAGCTCGCAGGCAGAAAGAGCTAGCCTGGAAAGCTGTTGCTCAGCCTCATCTGCCCATGGCACTGCTCGCACAGAGGCACAGAGACTGGGGCTGCTTGCTCGTCTTGCCCCATGAAACTTCACTCGTAGCTTAGGTGGTCTGTGCCGAGCGTCTCCGGCAGCCCTATTTTGAAAACGCGAACGTCTGCAGATAGCTCGCAGCCAGAAAGAGCTAGCCAGGAAAGCTGCTGCTCAGCGTCATCTGCCCATGGCACTGCTCGCACAGAGGCACAGAAACTGGGGCTGCTTGCTTGTCTTGCCACCTCAAACTTCGAAGGTGTCTTTGGGGGTCCGTGCCAGGTGCTTCCGGCAGCCCTGCTCTGAAAATGCGAACGTCTGCAGATAGCTCGCAGGCAGAAAGAGCTAGCCTAGAAAGCTGTTGCTCAGCCTCATCTGCACATGGCACTGCTCGCACAGAGGCACAGAGACTGGGCTGCTTGCTTGTCTTGCCCCATGAAACTTCACACGTATATTAGGTGGTCTGTTTCGGGAGCCTTCGGCAGCCCAGCTCCAAAAACGCGAACGTCTGCATATAGCTCGCAGGCAGAAAGAGCTAGCCTGGAAAGCTGTTGCTCAGCCTCATCTGCCCATGGCACTGCTTGCACAGAGGCACAGAGACTGGGGCTGCTTGCTTGTCTTGCCCCCTCAAACTTCAAACGTATCTTTTCGCTGTTTGTGCCGGGCTCCTCCGGCAGCCGTGCTCCGAAAATGCAAACGTCTGCAGATAGCTCGCAGGCAGAAAGAGCTAGCCTGGAAAGCTGTTGCTCAGCCTCATCTGCCCATGGCACTGCTCGCACAGAGGCACAGAGACTGGGGCTGCTTGCTTGTCTTTCCCCCTCAAACTTCAAACGTAGCTTAGGTGGTCCGTGCCGGGCGCTTCGGGCAGCCCTGCTCCGAAAATGCGAACGTCTGCAGATAGCTCGCAGGCAGAAAGAGCTAGCCTGGAAAGCTGTTGCTCAGCCTCATCTGCCCATGGCACTGCTCGCACAGAGGCACAGAGACTGGGGATGCTTGCTTCTCTTGCCCCCTCAAAGTTCAAAGGTGTCGTTTGGCTGTTTGTGCCGGGCGATTCTGGCAGCGCTGCTCCGAAAATGCAAACGTCTGCAGATAGCTCGCAGGCAGAAAGTGCTAGCCTGGAAAGCTGTTGCTCAGCCTCATCTGCCCATGGCACTGCTCGCACAGAGGCACAGAGACTGGGACTGCTTGCTTGTCTTGCCCCCTCAAACTTCAAAAGTAGCTTAGGTGGTCCATGCCGTGTGCTTGCGGCAGCGCTACTCCGAAAATGCGAACGTCTGCAGATAGCTCGCAGGCAGAAAGAGCTAGCCTGGAAAGCTGTTGCTCAGCCTCATCTGCCCATGGCACTGCTCGCACAGAGGCACAGAGACTGGGGCTGCTTGCTTGTCTTGCACCCTCAAACTTCAAACGTATCTTTTGGCTGTTTTTGCCGGGCACCTCCGGCAGCGCTGCTCCGAAAATGCGAAAGTCTGCAGATAGCTCGCAGGCAGAAAGAGCTAGCCTGGAAAGCTGTTGCTCAGCCTCATCTGCCCATGGCACTGCTCGCACAGAGGCACAGAGACTGGGGCTGCTTGCTCGTCTTGCCCCATGAAACTTCACTCGTAGCTTAGGTGGTCTGTGCCGAGCGTCTCCGGCAGCCCTATTTTGAAAACGCGAACGTCTGCAGATAGCTCGCAGCCAGAAAGAGCTAGCCAGGAAAGCTGCTGCTCAGCGTCATCTGCCCATGGCACTGCTCGCACAGAGGCACAGAAACTGGGGCTGCTTGCTTGTCTTGCCACCTCAAACTTCGAAGGTGTCTTTGGGGGTCCGTGCCAGGTGCTTCCGGCAGCCCTGCTCTGAAAATGCGAACGTCTGCAGATAGCTCGCAGGCAGAAAGAGCTAGCCTAGAAAGCTGTTGCTCAGCCTCATCTGCACATGGCACTGCTCGCACAGAGGCACAGAGACTGGGGCTGCTTGCTTCTCTTGCCCCCTCAAACTTCAAAGGTGTCGTTTTACATTTTGTGCCGGGCGCTTCTGGCAGCGCTGCTCCGAAAATTCGAACGTCTGCAGATAGCTCGCAGGCAGAAAGAGCTAGCCTGGAAAGCTGTTGCTCAGCCTCATCTGCCCATGGCACTGCTCGCACAGAGGCACAGAGACTGGGCTGCTTGCTTGTCTTGCCCCATGAAACTTCACACGTATATTAGGTGGTCTGTTTCGGGAGCCTTCGGCAGCCCAGCTCCAAAAACGCGAACGTCTGCAGATAGCTCGCAGGCAGAAAGAGCTAGCCTGGAAAGCTGTTGCTCAGCCTCATCTGCCCATGGCACTGCTTGCACAGAGGCACAGAGACTGGGGCTGCTTGCTTGTCTTGCCCCCTCAAACTTCAAACGTATCTTTTCGCTGTTTGTGCCGGGCTCCTCCGGCAGCGCTGGTCCGAAAATGCAAACGTCTGCAGATAGCTCGCAGGCAGAAAGAGCTAGCCTGGAAAGCTGTTGCTCAGCCTCATCTGCCCATGGCACTGCTCGCACAGAGGCACAGAGACTGGGGCTGCTTGCTTGTCTTTCCCCCTCAAACTTCAAACGTAGCTTAGGTGGTCCGTGCCGGGCGCTTCGGGCAGCCCTGCTCCGAAAATGCGAACGTCTGCAGATAGCTCGCAGGCAGAAAGAGCTAGCCTGGAAAGCTGTTGCTCAGCCTCATCTGCCCATGGCACTGCTCGCACAGAGGCACAGAGACTGGGGCTGCTTGCTTGTCTTGCCCCCTCAAAGTTCAAAGGTGTCGTTTGGCTGTTTGTGCCGGGCGATTCTGGCAGCGCTGCTCCGAAAATGCAAACGTCTGCAGATAGCTCGCAAGCAGAAAGTGCTAGCCTGGAAAGCTGTTGCTCAGCCTCATCTGCCCATGGCACTGCTCGCACAGAGGCACAGAGACTGGGCCTGCTTGCTTGTCTTGCCCACTCAAACTTCAAAAGTAGCTTAGGTGGTCCATGCCGTGTGCTTGCGGCAGCGCTACTCCGAAAATGCGAACGTCTGCAGATAGCTCGCAGGCAGAAAGAGCTAGCCTGGAAAGCTGTTGCTCAGCCTCATCTGCCCATGGCACTGCTCGCACAGAGGCACAGAGACTGGGGCTGCTTGCTTGTCTTGCACCCTCAAACTTCAAACGTATCTTTTGGCTGTTTTTGCCGGGCACCTCCGGCAGCGCTGCTCCGAAAATGCGAAAGTCTGCAGATAGCTCGCAGGCAGAAAGAGCTAGCCTGGAAAGCTGTTGCTCAGCCTCATCTGCCCATGGCACTGCTCGCACAGAGGCACAGAGACTGGGGCTGCTTGCTCGTCTTGCCCCATGAAACTTCACTCGTAGCTTAGGTGGTCTGTGCCGAGCGTCTCCGGCAGCCCTATTTTGAAAACGCGAACGTCTGCAGATAGCTCGCAGCCAGAAAGAGCTAGCCAGGAAAGCTGCTGCTCAGCGTCATCTGCCCATGGCACTGCTCGCACAGAGGCACAGAAACTGGGGCTGCTTGCTTGTCTTGCCACCTCAAACTTCGAAGGTGTCTTTGGGGGTCCGTGCCAGGTGCTTCCGGCAGCCCTGCTCTGAAAATGCGAACGTCTGCAGATAGCTCGCAGGCAGAAAGAGCTAGCCTAGAAAGCTGTTGCTCAGCCTCATCTGCACATGGCACTGCTCGCACAGAGGCACAGAGACTGGGGCTGCTTGCTTCTCTTGCCCCCTCAAACTTCAAAGGTGTCGTTTTACATTTTGTGCCGGGCGCTTCTGGCAGCGCTGCTCCGAAAATTCGAACGTCTGCAGATAGCTCGCAGGCAGAAAGAGCTAGCCTGGAAAGCTGTTGCTCAGCCTCATCTGCCCATGGCACTGCTCGCACAGAGGCACAGAGACTGGGCTGCTTGCTTGTCTTGCCCCATGAAACTTCACACGTATATTAGGTGGACTGTTTCGGGAGCCTTCGGCAGCCCAGCTCCAAAAACGCGAACGTCTGCAGATAGCTCGCAGGCAGAAAGAGCTAGCCTGGAAAGCTGTTGCTCAGCCTCATCTGCCCATGGCACTGCTCGCACAGAGGCACAGAGACTGGGCCTGCTTGCTTGTCTTGCCCACTCAAACTTCAAAAGTAGCTTAGGTGGTCCATGCCGTGTGCTTGCGGCAGCGCTACTCCGAAAATGCGAACGTCTGCAGATAGCTCGCAGGCAGAAAGAGCTAGCCTGGAAAGCTGTTGCTCAGCCTCATCTGCCCATGGCACTGCTCGCACAGAGGCACAGAGACTGGGGCTGCTTGCTTGTCTTGCACCCTCAAACTTCAAACGTATCTTTTGGCTGTTTTTGCCGGGCACTTCCGGCAGCCCTGCTCCGAAAATGCGAAAGTCTGCAGATAGCTCGCAGACAGAAAGAGCTAGCCTGGAAAGCTGTTGCTCAGCCTCATCTGCCCATGGCACTGCTCGCACAGAGGCACAGAGACTGGGGCTGCTTGCTCGTCTTGCCCCATGAAACTTCACTCGTAGCTTAGGTGGTCTGTGCCGAGCGTCTCCGGCAGCCCTATTTTGAAAACGCGAACGTCTGCAGATAGCTCGCAGCCAAAAAAGGGTTAGCCAGGAAAGCTGCTGCTCAGCCTCATCTGCCCATGGCACTGCTCGCACAGAGGCACAGAAACTGGGGCTGCTTGCTTGTCTTGCCACCTCAAACTTCGAAGGTGTCTTTGGGGGTCCGTGCCAGGTGCTTCCGGCAGCCCTGCTCTGAAAATGCGAACGTCTGCAGATAGCTCGCAGGCAGAAAGAGCTAGCCTAGAAAGCTGTTGCTCAGCCTCATCTGCACATGGCACTGCTCGCACAGAGGCACAGAGACTGGGGCTGCTTGCTTCTCTTGCCCCCTCAAACTTCAAAGGTGTCGTTTTACATTTTGTGCCGGGCGCTTCTGGCAGCGCTGCTCCGAAAATTCGAACGTCTGCAGATAGCTCGCAGGCAGAAAGAGCTAGCCTGGAAAGCTGTTGCTCAGCCTCATCTGCCCATGGCACTGCTCGCACAGAGGCACAGAGACTGGGCTGCTTGCTTGTCTTGCCCCATGAAACTTCACACGTATATTAGGTGGTCTGTTTCGGGAGCCTTCGGCAACCCAGCTCCAAAAACGCGAACGTCTGCAGATAGCTCGCAGGCAGAAAGAGCTAGCCTGGAAAGCTGTTGCTCAGCCTCATCTGCCCATGGCACTGCTTGCACAGAGGCACAGAGACTGGGGCTGCTTGCTTGTCTTGCCCCCTCAAACTTCAAACGTATCTTTTCGCTGTTTGTGCCGGGCTAGTCCGGCAGCGCTGGTCCGAAAATGCAAACGTCTGCAGATAGCTCGCAGGCAGAAAGAGCTAGCCTGGAAAGCTGTTGCTCAGCCTCATCTGCCCATGGCACTGCTCGCACAGAGGCACAGAGACTGGGGCTGCTTGCTTGTCTTTCCCCCTCAAACTTCAAACGTAGCTTAGGTGGTCCGTGCCGGGCGCTTCGGGCAGCCCTGCTCCGAAAATGCGAACGTCTGCAGATAGCTCGCAGGCAGAAAGAGCTAGCCTGGAAAGCTGTTGCTCAGCCTCATCTGCCCATGGCACTGCTCGCACAGAGGCACAGAGACTGGGTCTGCTTGCTCGTCTTGCCCCATGAAACTTCAAAAGTAGCTTAGGTGGTCTGTGCCGAGCGTCTCCGGCAGCCCTACTTTGAAAACGCGAACGTCTGCAGATAGCTCGCAGCGAGAAAGAGCTAGCGTGGAAAGCTGTTGCTCAGCCTCATCTGCCCATGACACTGCTCGCACAGAGGCACAGAAACTGGGGCTGTTTGCTTGTCTTGCCCCGTCAAACTTCGAAGGTGTCTTTGGGGGTCCGTGCCAGGTGCTTCCGGCAGCCCTGCTCTGAAAATGCAAACGTCTGCAGATAGCTCGCAGGCAGAAAGAGCTACCCTGGAAAGCTGTTGCTCAGCCTCATCTGCACATGGCACTGCTCGCACAGAGGCACAGAGACTGGGGCTGCTTGCTTGTCTTGCCCCCTCAAACTTCAAACGTAGCTTAGGTGGTCTGTGCCAGGCGCCTCCGGCAGCCCTGCTCCGAAAATGCGAACGTCTGCAGATAGCTCGCAGGCAGAAAGAGCTAGCCTGGAAAGCTGTTGCTCAGCCTCATCTGCCCATGGCACTGCTCGCACAGAGGCACAGAGACTGGGCCTGCTTGCTTGTCTTGCCCCCTCAAACTTCAAACGTATCATTTGGCTGTTTTTGCCGGGCCCCTCCGGCAGCGCTGCTAAGAAAATGCGAACGTCTGCAGATAGCTCGCAGGCAGAAAGAGCTAGCCTGGAAAGCTGTTGCTCAGCCTCATCTGCCCATGGCACTGCTCGCACAGAGGCACAGAGAATGGGGCTGCTTGCTTGTCTTGCCCCCTCAAACTTCAAACGTATCTTTTGGCTGTTTTTGCCGGGCCCCTCTGGCAGCGCTGCTCCGAAAATGCGAACGTCTGCAGATCGCTCGCAGGCAGAAAGAGCTAGCCTGGAAAGCTGTTGCTCAGCCTCATCTGCCCATGGCACTGCTCGCACAGAGGCACAGAGACCGGGGCTGCTTCCTTGTCTTTCCCCCTCAAACTTCAAACGTATCTTAGGTGGTCCGTGCCGGGCGCTTCGGGCAGCCCTGCTCCGAAAATGCGAACGTCTGCAGATAGCTCGCAGGCAGAAAGAGCTAGCCTGGAAAGCTGTTGCTCAGCCTCATCTGCCCATGGCACTGCTCGCACAGAGGCACAGAGACTGGGTCTGCTTGCTCGTCTTGCCCCCTCAAACTTCACACGTAGCTTAGGTGGTGTGTGCCGAGCGTCTCCGGCAGCCCTACTTTGAAAACGCGAACGTCTGCAGATAGCTCGCAGCGAGAAAGAGCTAGCCTGGAAAGCTGTTGCTCAGCCTCATCTGCCCATGACACTGCTCGCACAGAGGCACAGAAACTGGGGCTGTTTGCTTGTCTTGCCCCCTCAAACTTCGAAGGTGTCTTTGGGGGTCCGTGCCAGGTGCTTCCGGCAGCCCTGCTCTGAAAATGCAAACGTCTGCAGATAGCTCGCAGGCAGAAAGAGCAAGCCTGGAAAGCTGTTGCTCAGCCTCATCTGCCCATGGCAGTGCTCGCACAGAGGCACAGAGACTGGGGCTGCTTGCTTGTCTTGCCCCCTCAAACTTCAAACGTAGCTTAGGTGGTCCATGCCGGGCGCCTCCGGCAGCCCTGCTCCGAAAATGCGAACGTCTGCAGATAGCTCGCAGGCAGAAAGTGCTAGCCTGGAAAGCTGTTGCTCAACCTCATCTGCCCATGGCACTGCTCGCACAGAGGCACAGAGACTGGGGCTGCTTGCTTGTCTTGTCCCCTCAAACTTCAAACGTAGCTTAGGTGGTCCGTGCCGGGCGCCTCCGGCAGCCCTGCTCCGAAAATGCGAACGTCTGCAGATAGCTTGCAGGCAGAAAAAGCTAGCCTGGAAAGCTGTTGCTCAGCCTCATCTGGCCATGGCACTGCTCGCACAGAGGCACAGAGACTGGGGCTGCTTGCTTGTCTTGCCCCCTCAAACTTCAAAAGTATCTTTTGTCTGTGTGTGCCGGGCTCCTCCGGCAGCCCTGCTCCGAAAATGCGAACGTCTGCAGATAGCTCGCAGGCAGAAAGAGCTAGCCTGGTAAGCTGTTGCTCAGCCTCATCTGCACATGGCACTGCTCACACAGAGGCACAGAGACTGGGGCTGCTTGCTTGTCTTGCCCCCTCAAACTTCAAACGTAGCTTAGGTGGTCCGTGCCGGGCGCCTCCGGCAGCCCTGCTTAGAAAATGCGAACGTCTGCAGATAGCTTGCAGCCAGAAAGAGCAAGCCTGGAAAGCTCTTGCTCAGCCTCATCTGCCCATGGCACTGCTCGCACAGAGGCACAGAGACTGGGGCTGCTTGCTTGTCTTGCCCCCTCAAACTTCAAACGTAGCTTAGGTGGTCCGTGCCGGGCGCTTCATGCAGCCCTGCTCTGAAAATGCGAACGTCTGCAGAAGGCTCGCAGGCAGAAAGAGCTAGCCTGGAAAGCTGTTGCTCAGCCTCATCTGCCCATGGCACTGCTCGCACAGAGGCACATAGACTGGGGCTGCTTGCTTGTTTTGCCCCCTCAAACTTCAAACCTATCTTTTGGCTGTTTGTGTTGGGCTCCTCCGGCAGCCCTGCTCCGAAAATGCGAACGTCTGCAGATAGCTCGCAGGCAGAAAGAGCTAGCCTGGAAAGCTCTTGCTCAGCCTCATCTGGACATGGCACTGCTCGCACAGAGGCACAGAGACTGGGGCTGCTTGCTTGTCTTGCCCCCTCAAACTTCAAATGTAGCTTAGGTGCTCTGTGCCGGGTGCTTCCGGCAGCCCTGCTCCAAAAATGCGAACGTCTGCAGATAGCTCGCAGGCAGAAAGTGCTAGCCTGGAAAGCTGTTGCTCAGCCTCATCTGCCCATGGCACTGCTCGCACAGAGGCACAGAGACTGGGGATGCTTGCTTCTCTTCCCCCTCAAACTTCAAACGTAGCTTAGGTGGTGTGTGCCGGGCGCCTCCGGCAGCCCTGCTCCGAAAATGCGAACGTCTGCAGATAGCTCGCAGGCAGAAAGAGCTAGCCTGGAAAGCTGTTGCTCAGCCTCATCTGCCCATGGCACTGCTCGCACAGAGGCACAGAGACTGGGGCTGCTTGCTTCTCTTGCCCCCTCAAACTTCAAACGTAGCTTAGATGGTCCGTGCCAGGCGCCTCCGGCAGCCGTGCTCTGAAAATGCGAACGTCTGCAGATAGCTCGCAGGCAGAAAGAGCTAGCCTGGAAAGCTGTTGCTCAGCCTCATCTGGCCATGGCACTGCTCGCACAGAGGCACAGAGACTGGGGCTGCTTGCTTGTCTTGCCCCCTCAAACTTCAAATGTAGCTTAGGTGCTCCGTGCCGGGTGCTTCCGGCAGCCCTGCTCCAAAAATGCGAACGTCTGCAGATAGCTCGCAGGCAGAAAGAGCTATCCTGGAAAGCTGTTGCTCAGCCTCATCTGCCCATGGCACTGCTCGCACAGAGGCACAGAGACTGGGGCTGCTTGCTTGTCTTGCCCCCTCAAACTTCAAACGTAACTTAGGTGGTCCGTGCCGGGCGCCTCCGGCAGCCTTGCTCCGAAAATGCGAACGTCTGCAGATAGCTCGCAGGCAGAAAGTGCTAGCCTGGAAAGCTGTTGCTCAGCCTCATCTGCCCATGGCACTGCTCGCACAGAGGCACAGAGACTGGGGATGCTTGCTTCTCTTGCCCCCTCAAACTTCAAACGTAGCTTAGGTGGTCCGTGCCGGGCGCCTCCGGCAGCCCTGCTCCGAAAATGCGAACGTCTGCAGATAGCTCGCAGGCAGAAAGAGCTAGCCTGGAAAGCTGTTGCTCAGCCTCATCTGCCCATGGCACTGCTCGCACAGAGGCACAGAGACTGGGGCTGCTTGCTTGTCTTGTCCCCTCAAACTTCAAACGTAGCTTAGGTGGTCCGTGCCGGGCGCCTCCGGCAGCTTTGCTCCAAAAATGCGAACGTCTGCAGATAGCTCGCAGCCAGAAAGAGCTAGCCTGGAAAGCTTTTGCTCAGCCTCATCTGCCAATGGCACTGCTCGCACAGAGGCACAGAGACTGGGGCTGCTTGCTTGTCTTGTCCCCTCAAACTTCAAACGTATATTAGGTGGTCCGTGCCGGGCGCCTCCGGCAGCTTTGCTCCAAAAATGAGAATGTCTGCAGATAGCTTGCAGGCAGAAAGAGCTAGCCTGGAAAGCTGTTGCTCATCCTCATCTGCCCATGGCACTGCTCGCACAGAGGCACAGAGACTGGGGCTGCTTGCTTGTCTTGCCCCCTCAAACTTCAAACGTAGCTTTTGGCGGTTCGTGCCGGGCTCCTCCGGCAGCCCTGCTCCGAAAATGCGAACGTCTTCAGATAGCTCGCAGGCAGAAAGAGCTAGGCTGGAAAGCTGTTGCTCAGCCTCATCTGCCCATGGCACTGCTCGCACAGAGGCACAGAGACTGGGGCTGCTTGCTTGTCTTGCCCCCTCAAACTTCACACGTATCTTTTGGCTGTTTGTGCCGGGCGCTTCGGGCAGCCCTGCTCCGAAAATGCGAACGTCTGCAGATAGCTCGCAGGCAGAAAGAGCTAGCCTGGAAAGCTGTTGCTCAGCCTCATCTGCCCATGGCACTGCTCGCACAGAGGCACAGAGACTGGGGCTGCTTGCTTGTCTTGCCCCCTCAAACTTCAAACGTATCTTTTGGCTGTTTGTGCCGGGCTCCTCCGGCAACCCTGCTCCGAAAATGCGAACGTCTGCAGATAGCTCGCAGGCAGAAAGAGCTAGCCTGGAAAGCTGTTGCTCAGCCTCATCTGGCCATGGCACTGCTCGCACAGAGGCACAGAGACTGGGGCTGCTTGCTTGTCTTGCCCCCTCAAACTTCAAATGTATATTTTGGCTGTTTGTGCCGGGCGCCTCCGGCAGCCCTGCTCCGAAAATGCGAACGTATGCAGATAGCTCGCACGCAGAAAGAGCTAGCCTGGAAAGCTGTTGCTCAGCCTCATCTGCCCATGGCACTGCTCGCACAGAGGCACAGAGACTGGGGCTGCTTGCTTGTCTTGTCCCCTCAAACTTCGAAAGTAGCTTAGGTGGTCCGTGCCGGCCGCTTCCGGCAGCCCTACTTTGAAAATGCGAACGTCTGCAGATAGCTCGCAGGCAGAAAGAGCTAGCCTGGAAAGCTGTTGCTCAGCCTCATCTGGCCATGGCATTGCTCGCACAGAGGCACAGAGACTGGGGCTGCTTGCTTGTCTTGCCCCCTCAAACTTCAAACGTATCTTTTGGCTGTTTGTGCCGGGCTCCTCCGGCAACCCTGCTCCGAAAATGCGAACGTCTGCAGATAGCTCGCAGGCAGAAAGAGCTAGCCTGGAAAGCTGTTGCTCAGCCTCATCTGCCCATGGCACTGCTCGCACAGAGGCACAGAGACTGGGGCTGCTTGCTTGTCTTGTCCCCTCAAACTTCAAACGTAGCTTAGGTGGTCCGTGCCGGACGCCTCCGGCAGCCCTGCTCCGAAAATGCGAACGTCTGCAGATAGCTCGCAGGCAGAAAGTGCTAGCCTGGAAAGCTTTTGCTCAGCCTCATCTGCCAATGGCACTGCTCGCACAGAGGCACAGAGACTGGGACTGCTTGCTTGTTTTGCCCCCTCAAACTTCAAACGTAGCTTAGGTGATCCGTGCCGGGCGCCTACGGCAGCTCTGCTCCGAAAATGCGAACGTCTGCAGATAGCTCGCAGGCAGAAAGAGCTAGCCTGGAAAGCTGTTGCTCAGTTTCATCTGTCCATGGCACTGCTTGCACAGAGGCACAGAGACTGAGGGTGCTTGCTTGTCTTGTCCCCTCAAACGGCAAAGGTATCTTAGGTGGTCCGTTTCGGGTGCCTTCGGCAGCCCTGCTCTGAAAATGCGAACGTCTGCAGATAGCTCGCAGGCAGAAAGAGCTAGCCTGGAAAGCTGTTGCTCAGCCTCATCTGCCCATGGCACTGCTCGCACAGAGGCACAGAGACTGGGGCTGCTTGCTTCTCTTGCCCCCTCAAACTTCAAACGTAACTTTTGGCTGTTTGTGCCGGGCGCCTTTGGCAGCCCTGCTCCGAAAATGCGAACGTCTGCAGATAGCTCGCAGGCAGAAAGTGCTAGCCTGGAAAGCTTTTGCTCAGCCTCATCTGCCAATGGCACTGCTCGCACAGAGGCACAGAGACTGGGGCTGCTTGCTTGTCTTGTCCCCTGAAACTTCAAACGTAGCTTTCTTAGATTTGAAACTCCTTTCTTAGATTTTGTTAAATTTTGTTGTAGGCATTTTTTCTGTGTTACTTAAATAGTCGCCGGTAAAAATGTTTCTGTCTTTCATCAGATGGTTGTGGTTTTTGAATCCGTACTTGCTGTACTTGTTCCCTGTGGTGCTATTCATCGTCACGGGGAAAAAGATCAGGATGATAATTTTGCTCTACCTTACGATATCGACTTATGATATGATAACATCACTGTGCATGAAATTAGTCTTGTATTTGCATGCGGCACTGCGGTCATTTCCGTACCTCGGATCCTATGTCTTAGATTTTGTTAATAATCAAACCCAGTCTGTGGGGAAAGCCGAAGGGGATACCTTCCCCCACTCTTTCGGCCCCCCCCCCCTCTCCCTCAGGCTGGTCCTAACTGCTTTTGAGAATTTCGAGTACCCGTGGGATGCTCAGGGCAGCACTCTCCTTTTGTTATGCCTCCTGAATGGGTTGCAGGAATTGTTTCGGGTTAAGCAAGTAGTTAAGAACAACGTGCAGAGATCTGCCCCAGGGCTGGATAGCTGTGAGTGGCTGGGTGTGTGGGACAGCATGGGCAGATGTCTAGAGCAGTGGGCACCACCGGTGTGTTTTAAACTCACCCCTGAACAAATACAGAATCCGGACAATCTGGTAAAATATCTGAAAAAAGTGTGCTGCCACCCTGGGAATTCCAGAGAGACACAGATCACCACAATGTGCTGGGGTCTGGCCCATGCCTACCGAGCCCTGTTCAACTTGATTCAGTGCCCTAAAGGGGAAAGGGGGGGAAGCGAAGCGGCAGGCGCTGCAACTGGCGCTGCCCCCCCAGCCGGCCCTGCAGCCCCTCCAGCCCAGCAGGCAGTCCCAGCCCCCCTGACCGGCACCACCGCTGCTGCAGCCACAGCTGCAGGGTCTGCCTCGGTTTCCCCAGCGGACACAGCAGCTGCTCCAGCCCCAGCTCCAGCCACAGGCACAGTGACTGAGCCCAATGACCAACCTGTGCAGGTAGCAATCGCCCCCGTAAAACTAAAGAAAGATGCAAAGAGAGCAGATCGCTCCGGGAGGGATGATGATGAGCCAGGGTCATCACGGGAGATAGAGACAGAGATCATCACCCGGTCCCTGTCCCTGGGCGAGCTGCGAGACATGCGGAAAGATTTCAGCCACCACCCAGGCGAGCACATTGCCACCTGGCTGCTGCGGTGCTGGGATAACGGGGCCAGCAGCTTGGAGTTAGAAGGCAAGGAAGCCAAGCAGCTGGGATCCCTGGCCAGGGATGGGGGCATTGACAAGGCCATTGGGAAAAAGGAACAAATCCTCAGCCTCTGGAGGAGACTTCTGTCAGGCGTGAGGGAGAGGTACCCCTTCAGTGACGATTTTGTATGCTGTCCTGGCAAGTGGACCAATATGGAAAGGGGTATTCAGTACTTGAGGGAATTGGCTGTGCGGGAGCTGGTTTACTGTGACGCAGACGATGAGCAGGTACCCACAGACCCAGATGAACTCCAGTGCTCACAATCCATGTGGAGGAAGTTTGTGCCGAGCGCACCCTCCTCATATGCCAACTCACTGGCAGTTGTAAACTGGAAAGGTAAAGACGTACCAACAGTGGACGAGGTGGCTGTCAGACTCCGCCAATATGAGGAAAGTCTCTCTTCCTCCCTTGTCTCAGCTGTGGAGAAACTGGCTCGGGAGGTCCGACAAATGAAAGAGAGTAGGTCCTACTCCCCACCTGTACGGGCCAGTGTCTCAGCTATTAGGGGCAAGCGTTTCCCTGCTCAGGAGAGGGAATACAGAGGCTACACACCACGGGGCACCCTGTGGTTTTACCTGCGTGACCACGGAGAGGACATGAGGAAGTGGGATGGAAAACCCACCTCAAGTCTAGAGGCACAAGTACGTGAGTTGCGAGGTAAAACAATCACAAAAGGGGACTCTGTTAGGAAAAGTGCCGCTCCAGTTTCCAGAAGCCAGCTCTCCAGACCAGGTAGACAGTTTGACCTTGATTCCGATCCTCTGGAGGGGACCTCCAAGTCATTCTTACAGCAGGTGAGCAGCAAATTCTCTGACGAGGATTAGAGGGGCTCCTGCCTCCAGCCAGGTGGAGGAAAGGGACAACCGTGTCTATTGGACGGTGTGGATTCAGTGGCCTGGCACGTCAGATCCACAAGAGTATAAAGCTCTAGTGGACACTGTTGCACAGTGTACTTTAATGCCATCAGAGTTCAAAGGGTCAGAGTCCATTTGCATTTCGGGAGTGACAGGGGGGTCCCAAGAGCTGAGTGTACTGGAGGCTGAAGTGAGCCTCACTGGGCAGGAGTGGCAGAAGCACCCCATTGTAACTGGCCCCGAGGCTCCGTGCATCCTTGGGATAGACTATCTTAGGAGAGGCTATTTCAAGGACCCAAAGTGGTATCGGTGGGCTTTTGGCATAGCTGCTGTGGAGACGGAAGAAATTAAACAGCTGTCCATTTTGCCTGGTCTCTCGGAGGATCCTTCCGTTGTGGGGTTGCTGAGGGTTGAAGAACAACAGGTGCCAATCGCGACCACAACAGTGCACCGGCGACAGTATCATACCAACCGAGACTCCCTTCTCCCCATTCATCAGCTGATCCGCCAGCTGGAGAGTCAAGGAGTGATCACCAAAACTCGCTCACCCTTTAACAGTCCCATATGGCCAGTGAGAAAATCTACTGGAGAGTGGAGACTGACAATAGACTACCGTGGCCTGAATGAAGTCACACCACCATTGAGTGCTGCCGTGCCAGACACGCTGGAACTTCAATATCAGCTGGAGTCAAAGGCAGCCAAGTGGTACGCTACAATTGACATTGCTAATGCATTCTTCTCCATCCCTTTGGAAGCAGAGTGCAGGCCACAGTTTGCTTTCACCTGGAGGGGCATCCAGTACACCTGGAACCGACTGCCCCAGGGGTGGAAACACAGTCCCACCATTTGCCATGGACTAATCCAGACTGCACTGGAAAAAGGTGAAGCTCCAGAACATCTGCAGTACATTGACGACATCATTATATGGGGTGACACAGCGGAGGAGGTTTTTGAGAAAGGGGAGAAAATAGTTCAAATCCTTCTGAAAGCCGGTTTCGCCATTAAGCGAAGTAAAGTCAAGGGACCTGCTCAAGAGATCCAGTTTTTGGGAATAAAATGGCAGGATGGGCGCCGTCAAATCCCAATGGATGTCATCAACAAAATAGCAGCTATGTCCCCACCAACCAGCGAAAAGGAAGCACGGGCCTTCTTAGGTGTTGGAGGTTTTTGGAGGATGCACATCCCAAATTACAGCCAGATTGTAAGTCCTCTGTACCACGTGACCCGGAAGAAGAATGATTTTGAATGAGGCCCTGAGCAACGACAGGCATTTGCACAGATTAAACGGGAGATAGTTCATGCCGCAGCCCTTGGTCCAGTCCGATCAGAGCAAGATTTTAAAAACGTGCTCTACACTGCAGCCGGGGAGAATGGCCCAACCTGGAGTCTCTTACAGAAAGCACCAGGGGAGACTCGAGGTCGACTCCTGGGGTTTTGGAGCCGGGGATACATAGGATCCGAGGCCCGCTATACTCCCACTGAAAAAGAGATTCTGACAGCATATGAAGGCGTTCGAGGTGCTTCAGAAGTGGTGGGCACTGAAGCACAGCTCCTCCTAGTACCACGGTTGCCGGTCCTGGGCTGGATGTTCAAAGAGAGGGTCCCCTCTACGCTTCATGCCACCAATGCTACATGGAGTAAGTGGGTCGCTCTGATCACCCAGCGCGCCCGAATGGGAAACCCCAGTCGCCCAGGAATTCTGCAGGTAATCATGGACTGGCCAGAAGGCAAAGATTTTGAAGCATCGCCAGAGGAGAAGGTGACACGTGCTGAAGAGACCCCACTGTATAACCAGCTGCCAGAAGATAAGAAACAGTATGCCCTGTTCACGGATGGGTCCTGTCGCATTGTGGGGAAGCAGCGGAGGTGGAAGGCTGCTGTATGGAGCCCTACACGACAAGTCGCAGAAACTGCCGAGGGAGAAGGTGAGTCCAGCCAGTTTGCAGAGGTGAAAGCCATCCAGCTGGCTTTAGACATTGCTAGTTGAGAGAAGTGGCCAGTGCTCTATCTTTACACCGACTCTTGGATGGTGGCCAATGCCTTGTGGGGGTGGCTGCAGCAATGGAACAAGAACAACTGGCAGCGCAGAGGTAAACCTATCTGGGCTGCCCCATTGTGGCAAGATATTGCTGCCCGGCTAGAGCAGTTGGCTGTAAAAGTCCGTCACGTGGACGCCCACGTCCCTAAGAGTCGGGCCACTGAAGAACATCAAAACCACCACCAGGTAGATCAGGCTGCTAAGATTGAAGTGGCTCAGGTGGATCTGGACTGGCAACATAAGGGTGAACTCTTTATAGCTCGGTGGGCCCATGACACCTCGGGCCACCAAGGAAGAGACGCAACATACAGATGGGCTCGTGACTGAGGGGTGGACTTGACCATGGACACTATTGCACAGGTTATCCATGAATGTGAGACATGTGCTGCAATCAAGCAAGCCAAGCGGGTAAAGCCTCAGTGGTATGGAGGACGATGGCTAAAATATAAATATGGGGAGGCTTGGCAGATTGACTATATCACACTGTCACAAACCCGCCAAGGTAAGCGCTATGTGTTCACAATGTTGGAGGCCACCACCGGATGGCTGGAAACCTACCCTGTGCCCCATGCCACCGCCCGGAATACCATCCTGGGCCTTGAAAAACAAGTCCTGTGGTGACATGGCACCCCCAAAAGAATTGAGTCAGAAAACGGGACTCATTTTCGTAACAGCCTCATAGACACCTGGGCCAAAGAACACGGTATTGAGTGGGTGTATCACATCCCCTACCATGCACCAGCCTCTGGAAAGATCAAGAGGTACAATGGGCTGCTAAAAAACCTATCTGAGGGCAATGGGGGGTGGGACTTTCAAAAATTGGGATCCCCATTTAGCAAAGGTCACCTGGTTGGTTAACACCAGAGGGTCCACCAACCAGCCTGGTCCTGCCCAGTCAAAACCTCAGTGCCCCGTAGAAGGAGATAAAGTCCATGTAGTGCACATGCGGAACATGTTAGGGAAGACGGTTTGGGTTAGTCCTGCCTCGGGCAAAGGCAAGCCCGTCCGCGGGATTCTTTATGCTCAAGGTCCTGGGTGTACCTGGTGGGTAATGCGGAAGGATGGGGAAGTCCAATGTGTACCTGATGGGGATTTGATTACGGGCGAGAATAGTCCATAAATAAATTGTATAAAGTTAATAGTTAAATAACCCTGTCACTGTCTGTTATCACTGTTATAATTGTTATATTTTGTACCAGTAGTAGCATAGTAAGAATCATCCTGATTAAAGAAGGATGGACTTTTTCGATGAAAACCTAGCAGAGCACAGCGATGATGGAACTGGACCTGGTTTTCAACAACTGGCATCCAGCAACTTCATCAAGATCAACATCTCCTGCAGACTGTGGGCACGGGCCGCACCAGATACATCAGCCGTGAGCTCCGGATGCAGCAAGTGACCGTCCATCACCACACATCACCCCTCCTGCCACGGAAGACCATTACGACAGATGGAGCCCAAAGTCATGGATTAAATGAACTCAATGGACACTTTAGAGTGATGATCCATAGACTAAGGGAATGATATCTGGAGACAGGAGAAGTGGTGGTGATCAACTGGACAATGGGGGACCTGGCCATGACGTAGATGGTATGGAATAAGGGGTGGATAATGTCCTGGGTTTGGCCAGAACAGGGTTAATTTTCACCGGAATCCAGGAAGGGACACAGCCGGGGGTTGAGGGCTGACCCCACCTGGCCAAACAGAGCCCGGTGTTCCATACCCTGTGACGTCACGCTGGGTTCCGGTGGGGGGGGCGGGGCGGCGGGAAGGCACTCGGCTTGGGGGGACGCAGCGCCGGTCCTGTTTCGGGAGAGCGGCTGTCTGGGTTGTACGGTTCGTTGTTGTGTTTTCTCCTTATTTGTATCGTTGTTGTTCCTGTTTTTCCTCTGTTTGCTGTTCTGTTAAACTGCCCTTATCCCAACCCACCTGTTTCTGCCTCTTTCTTTTCATTCTCCTCCGCACGCCGGCGGGGGGAGGGGCGGCTGCGTGGCGCTTTTGTTGCCGGCGGCAGCCGAAACCGAAACAGTTTTTCAGCAATTTAAGTCACAGATATGATCTGTAATGGGACAGATGACACTAACTGCATCTGACCATCCTAATATACTCCAGATGTTTATCTTTGGAAATATTGTTAGCTTGCAGTAGACTTTGTGCAAAGGTAGCAAGAGGAAGAGAAGTCTGTCTTTGAATTTTAAAGCTTTCTTTGCATGTGTCATTTTGTGTCCTTCTGTCTACGTGACTCGCAGCACTACACTGCACGTTCTGCGGAGCCCCTGATCTGCTAGTGACATCAACGGCTAGCTGGGTGGTGGTGGAAGGGTGCCAGTTCTCGCAGTGCGATTTCAGTAAGGAATTTCAAACTAGTTAGACTTCCCTAAAATCCAGAAACTCATTTACCAGTTCAGGAAGAGGTGGTGGTGTTGCCTTGTGCTGCCAGTGCTGAGTGCTGTATGTCCTGGGTTCGGCCAGGACAGGGTTAATTTTCACCGGACTCCAGGAAGGGGCACAGCCGGGGGGTGGGGGCTGACCCCACCTGGCTGAACAGAGCCCGGTGTTCCATACCCTGTGACGTCACACTGGGTTCCGGTGGGGGGGGCGGCTTGGCGAGAACCCTCTCGCGGCTCGGGAGCGTGCGGCGCCGGTGCGGTCCGAGAGAGCGGGTCTGTTTTTTCTCGTGTTTTCTCCTTATCTGTATCGTTGTTGTTCCTGTTCCCTCTGTTTGCTGTTCTGTTAAACTGCCCTTATCCCGACCCACCGGTTTTCTGCCTGTTTTCTTTCCATTCTCCTCCGCACCGCGGCAGGGGGGAGGGGCGGCCGTGTAGCGCTTTTGTTGCCGGCGGCAGCTGAAACCAAAACACTGTAGCTGTCACAAGAAGATGTGCAGATGTTGCAAACCTGCCTGACAATAAGAAAAGCAACTGTTTTGCTACCGTTTTCCTTTAGAACAGCGTCTTTCCCAGGCAGGCGTTTGACCTGTTCGTGGAATAACAACTGCCACTAGAAGTGGGCCGCATGGGAAGAGCATGCTGTTCTCCTGGAAGTCAGAAGACTGGCTTCCGTTCCTGTGTGTTGCTGATTTGCTTTATGACCTGCGAGTCCTCTCCCGCTATGTTTGCTTTACTTGTTTTCTCGATGGCGATCTGTTCAGCAGAGGAAATGCCTTTTACTTCTGTGCAAGATCTGGGCTCAAGTTGCTTGGGGGGGAAATTGCAGCTGGTTGAGAAGTCAGGCACTAATTTTTGCTAACCAAATTGTAGCTGAGATAAATTTGCCTGAAAAGTACTTTCCTTTATTGGAAAGGACTCTATAGCTTTACACGCAATGAATTTAAAACCATGTAGAAACTTCAAAGTGCTTATGCCAGCTGAGCTTTTTGTATTTTAAATGTGTTTGAAGCTGCTTCAGATCAGAAGCTTTTGCTGCTCTAGGGAAAAAGCTTTAATTCTAGATACTGCATCAATTTACCAGCGACTGTCAGACTTTCCTTGACCTGTCTCTGTAACGTAGTTTGTAATGGAGAGATCCTTCAGTTAATTGATGGAATAACCTTGTACCTCCAGCTTTAGGCTATTGCTAAGGACGGTTTGCTTGCTTGGATGCGCTGTTTGCCGTAGCCCCTGGCTGGAGTTGATACAGCATTTGAATTCGGGCTAGTAAGGTTTTGTTTCTACTGGTAGTGGAATTGAGACTGAAATAAAGCAGGTGAAATTACGACCTTACTGAAGTCATTAGCAAAGCTGCCATTGACTGAAGTAAGGCTAGGATCTCAGCCAAGGGTTTTGGTTGTTTAATTTATGGTAACATATTCATTGAGTTATATTAAAACAAGGTTTTGAAAAAGTTAATCTTTAGCTTCGTGATACAATCTCCATTCCATAAATATTGTACATAGTGTTACTAAAAGTTTACCTTTTTTGGGCAGGTTGATAGAGGTAGATTTTAATTTATTTTTATAATCTGTGTGTTTGCACTCCTAGGAAAGAACTAAAGTACGCAGATGTCATTATTTCTGTAAATGAAAAGGACTTAATCCTAAATCTTCTAATTCTTTTATAGTATATGGCATCAGAGCTATCTAACACTCTGTCCTACAGGAAATATTTGGCATACTTGTAAGCTCCAGGGAGAGGAGAACTAGGATGATAACATCCATTAGCGTTGCTTTTGAATGAGAACTTGCATAAAGATTTTCTCGAGGAAAAAAAAAAATCACTATTAGATTTAAAGGCTTTTTAGCAAAAGGAATGTATTGCAAGCTTTCGACCTTCCTGTGCTGTATGAAGCTTTACTGGTGCGTATGCCAGAAAATCCTGTTGATTACTGGACTCTTCCAATGTGTGCTGCCCTTCTAGAAAGTCGACATCTGGACTGTATTTATTCTACTATTTTCTCGTCACTGGATGTGTCAGAGTAGATTTTCCTCCTTTAAATTTTGATAAACTTTGTTTCTATGATTTGGCAGAAAAGATTTTGTGCAATTTTAAAGGCACGACTAATAATGCGTTCCCAAGCTCTGATGACAGTTAGAACAAACGGTATTGTTTTAAAACGTAAATGTATATTTTGCTGTACTACTCTTCTTGCTTCTCTTATCTGCTAGAATAGTTTTAGCATTAAGCATATTTTAATACACATCTAGAAACAGGCAAGACTGCTTTTATTATATTATTATATTGCTTGAAGTCATGAATTATGTTAAAGTAAACACTGTAGTAAAAGGGAGACTGTATTGGCACCTGAGGTCTTTTATTCCTGCTTGTCAGTCTTCACATTTGTCTTGTATGTGGAGACTCTGGCCTGGGTAGAAATGGGATTGTTCATTCAGAGTCAAAGTGTGTTCTTGTAGCGGTCCCAAAGTACACCCTGTTTGTGTTGCACATCGATGGTATCTTGGCAAAAAGGAAACCGAGTTATTCATTAGCTAATTCTCAGAGTAATCTTCTTTGTAACCAGCTCTTCAAGTAATACCTTCCAAGTTTTCCCATGCAATGAGTAAAGCTAGCATAGTCAACAAGTTTCAAGGAACTACTCTCTCAATCACTGGAAAGTTTTGACTAATTTAGCACAGTGATTTTTAATCTCTGGTATTCTGTATTATTTTTCAGTGATGTTTGTCTTATGAGGAACAATGGAACAGAATGGTTTTGGACAGGTTGATGTAGTTGCTTCTGAGAATTCGGGAGCGTGCGGCGCCCGTGCAGTCCGAGAGAGCGGGTCTGTTTTATTGATGTATGCCATCAATAAAATCAGGTGCCTTGATTAACCCTCTAGTATTGCAGGCCGCAACTTGGTAACTGAGGCTAATGTGATGCATTGTATCAACATCTTAATGCTAAGATGATCTTTAGGATGAAGAAAGTATTTTAAACAAACACCATGTAGTTCCCTGCAACATCAGTGCTTTTTGTTCTAGACAGTGAAGGTCTGTTGTGTAGTCAAAGCCGTAAATGGAATGAAATGAGGTTGTTTTAAACAAAGGTTTCATAAGTTGTTGAAAATCAGTTTTGAGGAAAATGTCTGAAATGTTTTGCAGAGGTGAATCTGGTGCTGGGAAGACTGAAAACACAAAGAAGGTTATTCAATACCTTGCTCATATTGCTTCCTCTCATAAAGGAAGAAAGGACCATAATATTCCCGTAAGTTGGGATATTTTATCATTTGTTTATTGTTCTTTTTGAAAACCACCATCTTTGCATTTAAAAAAAAACATAACTTTTTTATTAAAGATAAGCTGTAATGTAATCCACATAATTTTTTCAACCGTTATTTTCTCTTTAGTAGGGGCTGAAATGAGCAGTTACATTAAAATTTCCAGTTGATGTTAGCTGTTTAACTTCTCTTCTGAAATTGAAGGCTTTATGCAACCATTGTAACTACGAACGGTATCAAAGCTTTCTGATGCAGTGTATGCCAGTTTTCCAAAAATTTAATTAACTTGGGCAAGTCTTAGTAAATTTAGTTCCCTCAGATGCAGTTTTCAGTACTATATTCGTGAACAAGCTTTCTGTTCTTTCAAAAATTATCTTGTAGATAAGAAAAACCATCAAGCTTCAAAACTGCTGTAGACTTGATATGTCTACAAGCGAGCAGCTAATAAAAAGCTCTAGTTTTAGTACATTACAGACAAAAGCATATGCAATTATGTCAGAGTCTTGGGTTTTTTGGTAACTTGTCACTAACTGATTTATGTAGAACTTTCTTCAGATTTACTGCTAGACTTCAAAATTCACAATGAGTTTTTATCAATATTTTGCTTTACAAGATATGAATGGGTTTGAATTTCTGTTGCTATGAGCACTTGGATCTCTTTGCAGTGGAATATTAATTCAACTTGCTAGAAGCAAGTGGCTTGCTATATTCGATACTGGCGTATGTGGTTGGAAGTTTTCAAACTATATCAGACTCAGAAGCATCAGCTTCTGTAATTTCTAGTGTATAACACTTAATATTAAGATATTCTGGAATGTGTCAAGACTCAAACTCCTAGAAAACCAGGAGAGGACTTTTGACCAGTCTGTGAAGGAAAAAAAGCAATAATTTGAAATTGGAGAAAGGGAATGATTGCTCTGCAGATAGATTTGGAGGCCTTAGGAGGATGCTGTGACTGGAGTGTCGGCAGCATTAGCATTGTCATGTGCTAGGGGAATACATGGCTCTGCAGAATGCTATTTAGAAAGTCATCCTTCAGAACTTGTTTTCTGTGTGGGTTTTGATTTATAAATATTCTTGGATTTATGGCTGTGCAGCCTTGAACAAAACTAGTGTTTCTAAAATTTCTACAGGAGTATAATTGCCTACAACTTTTTGGAGGGGAAGGGAATTATGCAGAGAATGGAACTGCACAGAGTTTGTATACCAAGTACTTCTAAACACACTATTGACAGCTTGGAATGCACCAGGTTGAAGAGACTTCTGTGAGCCTCTTGTCGAGCCTCCTTTCAAAATATGCTTTCCTTTAAAGCTGAGTTTTGAAAACCTTGTGTGATGAAGATTATACAACCTTTCTGCAAAACTTTTCCTGTGCTTAACCGCTTAAACAGTCAAAAATAGGGGTTTAAAAAGTACTCCTTGTTTGTTTGGATGTGTTTCCATAAGCACTTTGTGCCAGTACCTGTGCTAAAAGTAGTCCTCTTTTTGAGTTTTGTCATCGTAGCAATTCCTGTGGCCACTCACTGGGCTTGGAGACTGCAGGCTCAAGCTACTGTTCTGAAAGTCATAGAATCATAGAATGGTTTGGGTTGGAAAGGACCTTAAAGATCATCTGGTTCCAACCCCCCTGCCATCAGCAGGGACATCTTCCACCAGACCAGGTTGCTCACAGCTCCATCCAACCTGGCCTTGAACCCTGCCAGGGAGGGGGCAGACACAGCTTCTCTGGGCAACCTGGACCAGTGTTTCACCACCCTCACGGGGAAGAAATGAAGTCCATCTGGCGTTAGATGAAACAAGTTTCCTCTGTTTGTTGCGTGGATGCATAACTGATATGAAGTGAAGGCACAGAAAAAAGCTGGGGTGGAAGATGTTGGTGAAGGGAAGGATGAGTTGCTCAGTCTAATGCAGTGCTGGCTAATTCTGTTTAAGTTGCTGGTTGAACTGGAATCTAATTCTCTACTTAGCAGCGTGATCAAATGGGACAGGAGTTTAAGATGGTGGGTGTAATCAGCTGCTTCGTGAGCCATCAAAGACTGTCACGATGAAGACTGGAAAAGTTTTTATTCTTTGTAAAACATAGTTCAGACACAGTAAAAAGAATAGGGTAGTGTCCTGAACAGAAGTTTGATACTTTGATTGTGCGCCTCATTCAATGCACTGCTATAGTAAGCACTGAATTAAGTATATGTTTATGAAAAATGCAAAATGTTCACGTAACCTAAACCGTTTTGAAAATACAAATGAGTCTCGCTTCTGTAACAATTAATTTTTATTTATATACTGCAGATGAAGAATGTCTAATCTACACACCTAACACTCAAAAGTTAGGAAGTGTCAGAATTGGTTATATTTAAGCAGCCCTAACTTGTTCCTGTTCACATATACATTAGAAAACTGTAGAGGGCTGGTGGTGATCCGTAGTATCCATCTGTACAGCCTTTGCACTGACCTGTGCACAAAGATGATGCTAAACAGGCTTGTTAAATAGACAGCAAGTCATGGATTTACTTTTATCCATCCTGTAACGAATAATTATCAGTGCTATGCATATTACTGAGACTTATGAAAGTTGCATGGATTTTTTTTTATGAACAATTTGTATGCTGATGAACGAATAATTATCTTCCCGACACCATTCTGAAGTGTAGGGTTAACTTTGTCTCTTTTGCCTGACAGGTAAACCTTTGCAGGGTGCTGTAGAAGTATTACAAACAAACGCAGCCCCCAGTTTGACACCTCAGGCCATGGCCAGAGTAACAGTAATGGTCTGCCATGCCACAAATGCTCACCATGTACGTTCTCCAGCGGCACTGGCTGTGAAATGTTTGGCTTACGCAAGGAGCATCACATAGGAGCTCTACTCATCCCTTCAACAGCCTTCTTGTGTCTGGCATTCAGCTGTTTGTCTGTGACACTTTTCTTTCCCAGCCGCCCTGTTTCATCACAGCTGGTGGCTGTGTGCCTGCAGAGGAGTCCTGCGTAGCCCTTGGCACGTCATCCCCACGCAGGGGTCCTGTGGGGAACGGAGCCAGTAACACAGTGTAACCACGGAGGGTGGAATTACAGCGCCGAACAGCCTGAATACTAACGTTTCCTAGTTTTTGAGTGTTTGAATCTGTAGCCACACTGTCTCATTTCTGTTTAATCACAAAGAATGTTAAAGGTATTGTCTTGGGCACAGTGCTAGGAAGCGTGGGTGGGTGGTGGTGGTAAAAAGGTAAAAGAGAAGCTTTAGTGCTTGTGGGACTTGGCAGAGCTAGGTGAGACTAGGGTAGTCCCTTAAATTAGGAGTTGAGTCTGGGCTTTCTAGAGCCAGGTGATGGAGAGCAGAGAGAAGCGCATGGCAGTGAGTTATGAACAGGCTCATCTATAGATTGAAGGTGGAATGAAAGTGAGCCTGAATCCTTGTCTGCAGTGTGCTTTGTTGAGCATCAGAACTAACACGTGTACAGTTCTAGTGGTGCGTAGCAAGGGAGAAAAGATGGAAGATATCTGTTGTAAATAACTGGAAGCTTTAGCTTCACATCCAACACATCTGCGCTCTAATGAATTTGGGGGGAGTGGGGTGGTAGTGTTAAGAACTTTACCAGTAAATCTGAATATTTTATCTGCACCAGGCATATTGTGGTTTATTCGGTTGTTAACCAGGTCATACATGGACCAGCTTTCTAAAGGCAACCATTGTGCTTTAGCCTGGGCATCTCAGACCAAAGGGGACCCACACTGGTGTCTGTTGGTCTGGTCAGCTATCCCATGCTCCTAGGCCAGCATAGGAGCCTCTCTTGCCTTTGCTCTCAATTATTCCTCTGTAGACTCAGGTGGTGTGGAGAAAAGGTTATTTAGAATGAAAGGGTGAGGAAGAGAACAAGGACAGGTAACTGGTGAGTGGAGGGGGAGGCTCATGTGTCCAGAGAGGGTTTTTGACAGATTAAGCAAGGAGGGTAGGGAGTAAACAGAGTCTTCTAAACTACTTGGCTTTGTGGCTCATCAATCCTGTGTGCACTAAGTGGCATGGGAAAGAGAGAAAAGAATGAAATCGTGTTAATGCATGTGTTAGAGCTGCTTTAATATGGTTAAGTAATGAGTCCTAATTCTGACTCTTGGGCTCTGCTTTAGTTTAGAAACTTTGTGTTTTTGAATGGGGAGGGAAGTCAGTGCAAAATGTAGAAATAACTAAAAAAAAGTTTGCATACACAGCTTTCCAAAAGAAGGAAAAGTGCTGGTTGTCACTCACTGCCTGGGGGCTGCCATGAATCTGCAGGTTCTCCAGGCTGCGTGAGGTTAAGGGGGTACTCTAAGCTGGACTGTGGCCATACCTGGACCCTATTCATGGTCAGATACCTGAAATGGGCAGGTGTGTTCCATCGTGGTAGTGTGTGAAGTAAAGTTCTATAAATAACTGCATCCATCTACCACCGCTGTATCCAGTTCTAGGCATTCTGGTACTGTGTACCTCTGGTTCAGGTGAATGGAATTAGACTTTTGTTCACTTCCCTGCTCCTCAAAGCCTTCACATCCCAAACCCACTCTTATTGTCACTAAAATTCAGGTTTCTAGGTGGTGCCGTTTTAAGCTTCAGAAATAGAAGCATAGAATCACTTAAGCTGGAAAAGACCTTTAAGGTCATCGAGTTCAACCGTAACATAATTACTGGTACTTGCAGGTTAATGATGGCTTTCAGTGACTGCATTTGCCTTTGTAGCTGAAATACTAAATTGTTTAATCTGTTTTTCTTGTGGTCTGAGTTTCACCACCGCGTTTTCTCCCTAGGCTCTCTGGTGTGAAGCTCAAGATTGTTAAATCTGCTGACTGAGACAAGGGAATAGGGGAATTGAAAATTTCTGCGTTTCTGCAGAAACTGCAAATTTGGATTTTGGGGATTTTTTTGTTTTGCTTTATTACACTCATGTTCCATTTACCCTTTTTTCTGGCAAAAGTTAAAGGTATTCCAGTTTTTTAAGACTTTGCTTCTCATGTGGACGGCAATTCTTGACAGAAAGCTTCTGTCTCGATTGTAGGATTGCCTTTCTTAAGTACTTGAAGTACAGGGCAAAAACAAAGCCACAGGCTCTGTAAGTATTGCTTTCCTCTTGGTTCTTTCATAACCTTTATGATTTTTGAAAAATAGTGATGAACTTATCCATACAAAAACACCTTGCAGTGATTAAGGCTGTCGAGACAGTTACTTGGTGTTGTGGGTTTATTTTTGTTGTTGTTTGTCAAAATTGTGGAAAGCAGGGCTGCCGGAGGCCCGGCCAGTCTGACTAATTGAAGTCTTGCTTGTCTTGCAAGTCCCCCTTTCTGTTTGTTGGAGGACCAAAATTCCAAATTTCTGAAGGTGAGACCAGTATGCATGGTGGAGATTCTGCTCTTCAGTGATGGTAGTACCAAGTGATAGCTCTCAAACCATTTCAGGCTGCTGTTGCGTTATCTATAGAGTTTGCGCCTGAAGACTTGTGGGGTTTGACCAAGTGGAAGCTGAGACACTGAGAGCTTTAAAAGGGAGATATTTGCCATGCATTCTTTCCAATTCCATGGGTCTTCCAAACCTAAGAGCTGGAAACAGTGTTTATCATAGCTACTGTTGTTCATTGCAAACAGAGTTCCAAAAGTGTAAAACAAATGCTGTGCTAAAACCAGACCTCCTGTGTGTTCAATTCCAAGTCTCGCTTTCTTGGAAAACAAGTGTTCATGTCTCTGTACGGTTCCAGTTGATCCGTAGTATTGACAGGTCAGTCACTTGAAATCTGTATTATATCTGGTGTATGAGACCTCTGTATGGATTTTGTATATTCAGTTATTTGTGTTGCTTAGAGACTATTGTTGTGGAGTCTCCTTCTCTGGAGATATTCAAGACCTGCCTAGACGTGGTCCTGTGCAGCCTGGTCTGGGTGACCCTGCTTCGGCAGGGTTGTTGGACTGGGTGACCCACAGAGGTCCCTTCTAACCCCTACAATTCTGTGATTCTGTGATTCAAATTCTATTGTAGAAGTTATTCTTTCTCCCCTTTCTCATGGCTAGGAAAAGAAGCTGATGGAGGATGGAATTGCTGAATGTACTTCTCAGCTGGCTGAAGAAGGCGGCCAAATACTTGGCCAAACTCAAGAACAAGCAGGAAATGATGATCACTGATTTGGAAGGTTTGTTCTTGCTACATTTGCCTGTTAACAGGTTGTACATCATGCGAGAAAGGAGTGGATCACTTATTACAGTGTATGCAGTATCTGGTCCAGTCTGCTAAGTGTAACCTTCTATGTAGATACCTTAATAGCTGTTGCTTTTATCTAAATCTTGAAAGAATAATTTATTGCTTGCAAGCCTTGTTGCATTTGGCTGCTCAGTCTTTCTCGTGTTTAATTTGTTAGCTTTTCATTTTTGAGAATCCATTTTATTTAATGATACACTCCAGAAATTCATGTTGTTGCATGCATCCCTTAGTAACAAGGTAAAACATCTGTCTCTTGGGAAGGCACTACACTTTTCTATAATAACACATTAGAACAACATATTTCTGGAAAAATGTTAGTAGGCATTCATTAGTCTTCTAATATTTTTTGAATAAGCAAATCTGAATTGTTCTGCCTTTCTTGATGCCTTGTTTATCTAAAATGGTTCAATTTCTTTGGCCATTTATTTCTGATTGTTTTGCCTGTGTTGTCACGACTGAATTAGCCCTATATGTAACCTTTCATGATGTTATGGTGGGTTTTTTGATTACTTATGGTTGTAAATAGGTATTGTGCAACATTAATACACTGCCAAGCCAAAGTTGCAAAATATAAGGCAATGTTGCTATCTGCCCTAATTTGGAAATATTTTTTTCACTTACTGTTATGGGCTGTCTTGCTACATATTTTAATAATGATGCGCTTATGGAAAAATACCAAAGTTTAGTCTTATCTGTGTAGGAAGGTATTGAAGTAATATGAATAATAGATGATTGATGTACCTTTTATTTAAAAAGCCTATTCAGGGACTTTAAGATGGGCATAAGTAAGCTGTACTCATTGGAAAATAATGCTTGAGTAGTTGTGTACTTAAATTGGGACTAGTGTTTCTGAAGATACTTGACAGATGTGGTTGGTTATGGTGCTGTTCCCAGACTGATGACCTTAGAAATGGAAATTAAAGCTTAAATATAAGGCATGCAACTGCTTGGCTAGTAAAGCACAGTAAAATGATACTCTTTGAGACAATTCAAGAAGCCATGAAGGTCACTCTGCTAGGGTCTTGACACTGGTAAGTACTGAAATTTGGGGGGGGCAACAAAAACCCACAAAACCCCAAAAAAACCCCACTAATTCAGTTTACTGTGAGTTTTCCCCATTGCGAAATTGTGTCTTATGACACTCTTCTGTCACCTGCCAGAAATAGAATGTAAAAACAGAGAAAAGTGCTATTTTTTTTTTTGAATGAGGAGCTGTTTAGAGAAAAACAATGTTACTTTAGATTGTCTGGAAAATCCCAAATACCCCTCGGTAGCTCTAAGATATGATTCTTGAACATGGCTCCGTTTCCATGTAGAAGATGTCCTGATCTTGTAGCAGGCTTAGGAGGGGTGTGAGAAACCCCTGCACTGAGAACCCACAAAGTATTGAACAAGTCTAATAACTTACATTTATTCTAATAGATGTTGAATTGTGCTAATGCTATGCTAAGCAAAACCTTCCTGTGACTTCAATATATTACATACCTGGTCATTAGCTAACTGTAGACAATGCAGCCAATAACTGTCTTAATCAGACCACAGGCAGATCATCTAAATGTATTTTATTGCTAGGGCACTGATAACTGGATGGTTTTCACAAAGAAATACCTTAGGGCAGGAGTATCTTGGCTACACAAGGAAATTACTGGAGGCTATCAGGGTTGCAAAGTCTTGCTAAATATCAATGGGATGTGAGTTAGTGGTACAGATACTTGCAAAAACTGTTTATCCAAGTTTTCTTTAAGTTACACTATTTTCCAGTAGACCTTTTGGAGTCCAGCCTAGCCCTTCCACAACTACGCAAGCCATAAATTTTTCCAGTCTGTAGTTCTCCATTTTAGAATCCTGATGTCTGCGATCACCTGACCGAGCAGCTCAAACTGCTCTTCTGTTAGATTCTATTCCTTATTTTTCTGTCAACATGTGATTATGTTTGTTACCTTACTTCAAACTTTTTTCTCCAGTCATTGACTTTTTCTTGACTTTCTATCTGAATCATGCAGTTCTACTTTGCTATTTCATCTTTCCCAGTCACCCTTCCAGCTGCAGTCTGGAGAAAGAATTGACACAGTGTATATTAAACTTCCCACCCTTCTTGCTGTCCCATTGCCCTGCCCCTGAACCTTCTGAGGATAACAACAGTAAAAAATTGCTTATAAATATAATCCTTTACTTCCATAGAGTGCTTAAAAAAGGAGGAGAAGACCCGTCAAGAATTAGAAAAAGCTAAAAGAAAACTTGATGGTGAAACAACAGACCTACAGGACCAAATAGCTGAGCTGCAAGCCCAGATTGAAGAACCGAAGATCCAGCTGACCAAGAAAGAGGAAGAACTGCAGGCTGCTCTTGCTAGGTCAGATCATGATGGAGCTTTATGACTACAGAAGTGTGGTAGAAACCTACTTTCCCAGACAGAATTTCAGCTGACTGCAAACTGATGAGTTAAAACTGGGAGTGTTCAAGCAGAAGCCAGTTCATGTTTGTACTACAGCATCTCTAGACACCTGTGTGTTTTGCGTAGACAGGGCAAAAAAGGAACTCAATCTTTCATCACCATCCTTGCTCTATAAAGCTCCAAAACCAATGTTTCATCAGGGCTTAATAGCACTTTGGCTCTGGAAGCTTTTTAGTCTCCCAGAGTTCAGCCTCAGGAGGGGGAAAAAACATGTAATCGTCGAGAGTGTTCTTAGTTCGTCCAAATACTGGATAATGTCTGTCCAACTCAATCAAAGGTCTGTGTGGTAGTCTCGCAGCCACATGTTATAAACTAAACACCACCTGAGTTGTCTGAGTAATGATCTATAACTTTGCAGGAAGAGACAGTCCTACAGACAAGGGTGCATTTTTGGGAGTGTTGAGGTCTACAAAACTGGAATACCTGAATGCAAACTGGAAAGCTTGATCATTCCAGTAGCGCATCTGTAGTACCTGGGGCACTGCGCTCATTAGGATCTTGAGAATAACAGTGCGGTAGTGGCTTTGTCTATGAAATTTTAGGAGATGGATTTTGCTCAAGTGGGAAAGATGAGTTATTTTTTGAGTACATAACTTATACTAGACTTATGAGAAGAGATCTGAAGCTATGAAATATCATTAACTGTTGTGGTTCTGTTTAACAGAGGTGATGAAGAAGCAGTTCAGAAAAACAATGCACTGCAAGTGATAAGAGAGTTGCAGGCTCAAATTGCAGAACTGCAGGAGGATCTTGAACCTGAGAAGGCATCTCGCAACAAGGCGGAAAAGCAGAAAAGAGATTTAAGTGAAGAGCTGGAGGCTTTAAAAACTGAACAAGAAGATACCTTGGATACCACTGCAGAACAGCAAGAGCTGAGGTAGGATCATGTGTCTGTATAAGCAGGCACCATTAAAATTCACCTTGAATTTACAAAAGACTAAAATGTTGATTTTTGATAACTATTGATGCTTCCTCTAGGACAAAGCGAGAGCAGGAGGTGGCTGAACTGAAGGAAGCAATTGAAGAGGAAAGCAAAAACCATGAAGCACAGATCCAGGAAATCAGGCAGAGGCATGCTACTGCCCTGGAAGAGCTCTCTGAACAACTGGAACAGGCCAAAAGGGTGAGCAGAAAATTAATTACAGAAATACATTTTTCAGCTTCAGGACTTTTATAAGTAACATAAGTGGCGTGGTCACTTCCAGTGATATCTGCAGATCTAAATTGTCCTCTGTACATACTTAACTACTGCAGTTGAATCAAATATATCCTGCTGGTTTGAAGATATAGCAACTTTTCAGATAGATGCCAAGACTATCTAAAAGTGTTTGTTAGACCTGGAAACAGTGCACCTAGAGATAAATTGATGTAGTACTTTTGTGGGAATTCTCGAGCAGCCTATGTGCTTATTTGGTGAAAAGCAGTTCTCTGCCTAAGCGAACTGCGGAATGGTTCCAAATAAGGTAATTGCAATGTCGACACTCACAAATAACAAACTGTGAGTACCGGTAGCGTAAAAGTTCTTCCAGCCACTCTTCACTTTGTGCTTGTACCGTGACCTCCAGTGCTAGATATCTGTGGAGTATCTTGCTGATTTGCAGAGTTATATTTTGTCTCTGGTAACCCCTGCCAGAGCAGAGGAAGCGGCACACCTGGACAACGTGGTTCCTACCAGTGCAGCTTCAGTGTCTTTGTTCAGAAGTAGAATTAATCCAACACTGCCAAAAAAAAAAAAAAAAGTATCTCTAGCTTGTAAAATTTTATTTCTAGTCATTCACAGATATAGGTGTGGACAGTTCATATACTGTAGTAATATTTTTGTGTAGGAATATTTCAGAAGCCTCCTTAGTTTAAAATACTACGTGAGAAATATAGTAGTTAAACCTGATGGAAATTATAGTTTATTCACCTGAAAATCTTACGTGTTTCCTGTGGTCCTTATTCATTAAATATTCTCAATAAGAGCATAAAAAGACAGAAGAATACCCTACAATCTTAAACAAAGGTCCTGTGATAAGATTGTCAGTTCTGGCAATATAGTAAGAATGGCACTTAAACATCCCTTATGGCAATTACTACCTTTTTAAAAAGGTTTTTGACAAATGTCAGTGCAGTGGTGAAAAGTGCTTTATTATGCACCTCCAGGCTGCTATGCCTACTAAAATCAGGGCAGCTGTAGCTGATATCTTTCCTTTTATTTCTGTGAGATGAGCCATGCTGATCTGTTAATGGGCACATTCCTTCCTGCTCAGTGCTACTCACATGGTCCTTTTACAGCACTGACATCCCAGATCTTACTGAATTCATAGAAATATCTTCTGGTCCTCGCTGTTACCTGTGATATCTGAGAGTGGATTAACTTGCATTACCTTAATTTTTTTGGCTAACATATGCAAAATGTTACACAGCAGGATTTTAAATGCTCCCTACTTACAACTTGCTGAGCAGTGGTTTTATCTTTGAGCTTATAATCCTGATTTGCTGGACTGAATATTTTTAGCAGAAAACTTTATTGATATGTAAAAAAGTGTTGAAGTTCTTCCCTTTTGTTTTTCCTAGTTCAAAGCAAATCTTGAAAAAAACAAGCAAGGCCTAGAGTCCGACAACAAGGAGTTGGCCTGTGAAGTGAAGGTACTGCAGCAGGTCAAGGCAGAGTCTGAACATAAGAGGAAGAAGCTCGATGCTCAGGTGCAAGAGCTAACTGCTAGGGTCACAGAAGGAGAAAGAGTGAGGGTAGAGCTGGCGGAGAAAGCTAACAAGCTGCAGGTAAGGCTGTATGGAATTCCTAAACTGCTGAACTATACACAAGAAAGTAAAAGCTTTAACCATATACAGAAGTGGCTAGGAGGAATGACTATCAAAGATGCAGCTAGGTCTACAGGAACGGGGACTGTAGTTGATGTGGGAGGCGATCTCAGTCATGTACTCGTGTACTTGAGGGGCTTGAAAGTGGTGACACACCTCAGATAGCTGGAGAGCCATGACATGAATCCTGAACTTTTTGGACTATGTAAGAATCACAGTGGCTTTGAAGTAGATGGCTTCCCATTTTGGAGACCAAATCCTGTAGGAGGCTCTGCTGACAGCTGGCCTACAGGTTTTTGGCTTGGATGTGGAGTTGAGTAGAGTGGGCTGAGCTCATTTGTAGGCTTGAGCAAGAATGTACTGATTGATGATGGCCACACGTTTCCTTTTGTGCTTCAAAAGGAACTTGACAGATAGGGATTGCAAGTAAAGGGCTGTTCCTCTGCGAAATGGAGAAAACAGACAAAATGCAGTCAGAGCTGACTTCTTAGCCACAGCAAAGAGTATTATGAGTAAATCAAGCTAAAGTGCTTGAAAAAGGGAATGGCCCCATTCTTTTTGGGGGAAGCGTTTTGGCAGTCTCTCACTGTAAATACAAGTAGCATAGCCTAAAATAGCAAGAATTGGCACCTGGCATTGACCTTTTCTCTTGCAGTGATGCTTTAAACCCAACTGCCACCCTGATAATCCTTGAATTAATGGTACTGTAAAATACACGGTCCTATAAAATACATGATCCTATAATGAAAAATAGCTTTAAATATGATTGTAGATGTTGGAATGACATGCTCTGCTAAATATCATGGCTAACTCTTATTATGTTCTGTCTTAAGTTCAGGACTGACACGTTTCTAACCAAACTTCAGTATTCTTAGCTTGTTGTACCTGGGATGTGTTGTTGTCTTGCCTTCCACGGAATTTGTTGAGGTTTTGTGTTCCGTGTCAGATGTAGGCTTTGCCATGGATCTGCTGCGCTTTATTACCTTTAGACTGCTTGCTTTGCAGAACGAGTTGGATAATGTCTCAAGTCTCCTGGAGGAAGCAGAGAAGAAAGGCATTAAGTTTGCCAAGGATGCGGCTAGTTTGGAATCTCAGCTTCAGGATACACAGGTGTGTGTGCAGTGAAGCTTGAACTTAGCGCTGAAGCTTTGTTCCTCATTGAAATGCTAACTGCATAACAGAAAATACATTTTCATTCATGGTTTGGAAAGCCCCACGGGTAGAAGCTGTATTTCCTATTGAAGTCTAGTGAAATGCGATGTATGATGATTGCTCAGCTACATGTGGAGCCAGTTTTTCATTATCTAAGATTTATTGCTTGATAGACTGTAGCCTTTCAGTTTCTCTTTTTTATTTCTTAGTCTCTGTGGGAGATAAGTATTAAGTCAAAAAAACCTTTCCAAGTAGGATGTTAATGCAAATAAGGTCCTTGGGGTGTGTGAAAGGCATGAGGGACAATACCCTGTCTTTTACTGACTTAGGCTGAAGTTCTTTACTGACTTCAGCTTAAGTTGTTGAAACTGCCAGTGTTTGGTTTTTGGGTTAAATAATGCAGCTTGATACATGTATTCATCACTTAAATATACTCTTTTTTTTTTCCCCTGTATAAAAATGCTAATGGTGACTATTTGAGTAATGTGCATTACAGTTGGAGAGTTCTGTGAGGAACAGGGTGGGGGAAGAGAGGGCTGGTGGTTACACTTTTCATTAGTCTCGGTTATGACAGAAGTTTCCACTGCCAAATTACAGCTGTTTTTAAACTGACCTTTACATTTAAGCAATGCAGTGAATCTTGAAAGCATGCTGTCATTGTAGGATTTGTTGCTATATATTCATCTCAGGTGGTTTAAAATAGGGACTCTATATGCTTGTCGGAAAAGAAAGATATATTTTGAAGGCAACTGCTGTGCTTGTCCCTTTGAAGATAGAAAAGTATCATCCATTGGCTTCTATGAACAGACAGTGGCATGGATTCTCTGAGAAATACGCTTCATAAAGGCTTAAGTGTGCCCCAAATGACTGAGCAGTACCTTTTTGAAAACCCAAATTACGGATGGCTTCATAAGCATGTCGTTGTACAAAACTGCTGAGAGAAAAATAATCAAACCTGAACCTCCAAGTAGAGTAATGGAGGGTGGTGGGCCAAGGCCACACTTAACACGCTATGAACCAAACTGAACTTTGAATATGCCTGTTTGTGTAACAGGAGCTGCTTCAGGAAGAAACCCGCCAGAAACTCAACCTGAGCAGTAGAATTAGGCAGCTGGAAGAGGAGAAGAACAACCTGCAAGAGCAGCAGGAAGAGGAAGAGGAGGCCAGAAAGAATCTGGAGAAACAGATGCTTGCCTTACAATCACAGGTAAGCTGTTGTACATGGCAAGACTTCTGTAAGGGCTGCACGTTCCAGGTGAGATGAATTGGTCTCCTAAACCTCTTGGAAAAATGTCATGTAACTTGCACGTATGCTCGACCACACTTTGGAATAAAATTTTCCATGGACTTTCTCAATTGCCATAGTGACCAGTACAACTAACTGCAGTGGACAGGACTTTCCCCTACTTGGACTCCTGTTAGCTCATAATTTTTGTGTTACTCTAGCTAGCAATAACACCTAGTTTTGTATTTTTGACTTGTTGCCTTTCTTTCCTTTTCATGATGTACCAAGGAACATTATTTTCTTTTATTTAATTTCAGTTGGCTGATGCTAAGAAAAAGGTAGATGATGACTTGGGAACCATTGAAGGCTTGGAGGAAAACAAAAAGAAATTACTGAAGGACGCGGAGTCCTTAAGCCAGCGCCTAGAGGAGAAGGCAATGGCTTATGACAAACTGGAAAAGACAAAGAATCGCCTGCAGCAAGAGCTGGATGACTTGATGGTAGACCTAGATCATCAGCGCCAGAATGTTTCTAACCTGGAGAACAAGCAGAAGAAGTTTGATCAGGTAGTCTAGTTTCCTGTCATCTTGCTGATTTCTATGATTTTTAAATGGCATCTTGTTTGTGTTGATTGATAAATCTTTTGGAAGCAGCTTGGCCTTTGTTAGGAGTAACTTGTTGCTTCTAATTTCAGTGAGCTAAATGCCATCTTGGAGTCTTGTTAGATCAAGTAATAAGCTCTTTCTATACAAAAAAGAAATTCTATTGGAACAAAAACTTCAGACTATTATTGTAATCCCTCAGGATAGACTAAGAAAGGGTGTGAAGACTGAACAATGGAAATAATAGGAAAATTATTTCATCTTTATTAGTAGCTTGCTTTCCTCACCTCATTCCAGAGTAGCTGTAGCTGTTTTCTTACTAGCCTTTGGATCAAGACTGAGAGACTAGACAGCTTCTGAATGCCAGTTAAACTCAGAGCATTAACCACTTCAGTGACTAAAACACCTCTGAGGCAGGAAGGACCTGATTATAGAACTGATGAGATGGATTAATTATTTCTTATATTCAGATGCTGGCAGAAGAAAAGAACATTTCTGCCAGATATGCAGAGGAAAGAGATCGTGCTGAAGCAGAGGCAAGGGAGAAGGAAACCAAAGCACTGTCTCTGGCTCGGGCTTTGGAAGAAGCCCTGGAAGCTAAGGAAGAGTTTGAAAGACAGAACAAACAGTTGCGGGCAGATATGGAAGACTTAATGAGCTCGAAAGATGATGTGGGCAAAAATGTAAGTAACTTTCCACACCCTATTTTGTTATGAACTGCACAGGGAACAACACAGGAAAATTCCGTGGTTGGAGAAGTGTTTTTGACACAAATATGGAACGTTTTGAGGCTGATTTGTAACCCAGAATTCTGGAGGAATTAATGCTCAGAACAAGAGGGTGGTCTCTATTAAGATGAGGCCTGCTCAAAAGATGTGAAGACTTGGAGAGCAGCAGTTGCTGGCCAAATGCCTAATGGCACTTGTGCTGGATTTAAGAGCTTGTCTTACTACTACTACTTTTTCTCTGTGAATATTGCACAGCTCATCTCTCCATTCATCTGCACGGATGTTTGTTTGGTTCTCTAATCTGTATCTTAGAGATGCTGCTCTCCCTGTTCTGATTGTCCAGTTTGGAGCATCACAAAGTGTAGTGTACTGAGTTCATATAATGTCTACTTTTGCTGTTAACTGCTGATTTTGAGAGGGTCTGATTAATGTTTGTGGCTTAGGTCCATGAACTGGAGAAATCAAAAAGAACTTTAGAGCTACAGGTTGAAGAGAAGATGACTCAGCTTGAGGAACTGGAAGATGAACTGCAGGCCACAGAAGATGCTGAACTTCGTTTGGAGGTGAACATGCAAGCTATGAAAGCCCAGTTTGAGAGAGATCTGCAAGCCAGAGATGAACAGAATGAAGAGAAAAAGAGGATGCTGGTTAAACAAGTATGTATCTTACTGTGCTTCATAGTGGGAAGGGCGTGATGATCTTTTGACAAAGCTCTATGGCTTTGAGAACTTGCTACCAGGAAAATAAAACTCTGTGCTTAAAGATCCCATCCTATAGAAGTCCCAAGCACGGATCTTTACCCACAATACAATAGGTCTTGTTGTGGATTAGCCACTGTTAATGTTAGTGTGCCAGTGATGGTCCTCCAGTTCAACTGTACCTTGCCTCAAAAACACTCAACATGCAAGTAGATTTGGCTGTTGCTGCATGGGTGTCCTTCAAGCCCGTCCTGTTTGGTGTACAGCAACAAATCCATGGATGCCGACATAGACTGAAAGACTGTAATTAAGTGAACAGTTTCTTAAATGAAAAACGTAGCAAAGATTCCAGATTTGCCAGACTTGAGTCTCTTCAGATCTGCTTTATGATACTAGAATTCTAAAGAAATGCCTTTAAAATTTCATGCTTGTAGGAGAAGATAGATCTAAATTAACATTTCTAAAGCTTTAAGGAAAAAGCACCTAATATTTCAAGATTTATCACAAGAAAACAAAAACTTACTGAGAATCACCTGTATAGAGATCTCCTAGAAATAAATAAAAGCGTTGACCTGGAAGGCTTTTGAAGTTCCCTGCAATGCTGAATTGCTATTGTCTTGCACTGGACAAGAGCTCCTGACCTGGCATGAGGAGGGAGGCTTGATTCAAAAGAAACATATTCCTTCATGTTGGTAACCTGTGGCACTTCTGGCTCACTTTTATTGTTGTATGAGTTCATCTTAGTTCTTGTTAGTTGCTTTCTTAGATACTTTGCTTCTCTGTTTTCTTTTGAAAAAAAGAAAAGTTGTTGGTGTATACATTCTAGTAGCACATCTGTTTCAAAGAGAATTATTTCTTTTTTTTTTCCTTGAGAATGTCTGGTGATTCTATGTCGTATTTTCCTCTTAGTGGTTCGATCAGAATTAGCAACATCTGCCCCCAAGTCATACCTAAATGTAGACAGATGTACTGGGCCAGAAGCTGATCATGAAGTAGCTGAACAGATGAAATGGAAATGCTTCAGACGCTGAGCTCTTTTCTTTATTTTCCTTTTGTCAGTTCAGAGATCTCTGCTTCCAGTTTGTGGATTTTTTTGCCGTCTGCAGTGTCTTCCCATGTAGCTTGAGTTCTGTAGGCTCTTCGAATCGAGTAATGCTAATTCTGATCTGCAAAGACCTTTCGGATTCATCAGCCATTTTGTTAGGATTTTGTGTTTGCTCTGTTCCTGGAGCTTGAGCCTGTTAAATCCCTTGATTTCACAGGTACGAGAGCTGGAGGCAGAACTGGAAGATGAGCGCAAACAGAGGGCTCTTGTTGTGGCAGCCAAGAAGAAAATGGAGATGGATATGAAAGACCTGGAAGGTCAGATAGAAGCTGCAAACAAGGCTCGAGATGAAGCAATCAAACAGCTACTTAAGCTCCAGGTAGGCACAGCAAATCAGCTGAGCTGCTTTCCCTCCTGCTGACAGTGTGTCAAGGGTGCTGCTTTTCGTTACATGCATTTGTAGTGTGAAGGCAAGAAGGAGTATCAGACTCAGCTATGCTGGCACACGTCACAGTATCTGGCCTGAACTTATCAGCCGCTCAAAACTCCTCTCATCCTTTTGTTGCTAAGGAGTTAAGATTGTCCCCCACGTACTTCTATTCAATAGTCATCATTTTCAACGCTTTGCATAAGGATTTACTGAGGATTGCTTTTGAGGCTGAATCTTTAAAATTTATGGTTGTTTGTGTCTTTGAATTTACTGATTTCAGCTCAGCTCTTGCTGATTGCTACTTCCTCTAGTTGAGGAAGCCAAAAATGCTCCAGAGAAATAGGAGGAGAAAATTTTAGTTGCTTTGAAAAAGCTCCAAGATGCCTATTCTTTTTAGATTGGCAAGAAGAATCCAGTACTTGTGTCAAGGATTTATTTCCCATTCCCAGAGAAATACTCCGTCTTTAGTAGAGGTCAGTTTTCCCAAGGCTTTCAGTGCCATGGCCCAAAGCTGCAGGAGTATGAGGCCGTGGCAAGACCATGTAAAGCACAGAGCAAACTGCATTGCCTTTCTGCCCTGTCCACTCTATTCCTTGGCAATCCTACTTCAACTGAATGAGGGCAATTTTGGAACTTGGTCCAGGTGCTGGATGAGAAGGGAATGGAGATTAAAGCAAGAAATGCTGGTACCTAGCAGTAGCGGCTTCTCTATTCCCAGAGGCTGAGTCAGTTACAGAGTTCATACCTGATCTCTGTACACTTTCATGCAAGCACCTGAAATAAGTGGTCTCATGACTGGTGGTATTGCGAAGATGCAGGTACAACTTCAATGCAGTTTCTCCAGCTTTATTCTTTTAGCATCTGAAGTCAAACTTGTGTGAATTAAGATATCAGTCTGTGTTAAGTGTCTTACGGGAAGGATAAGTATGTGCTTCTACGTTATATGTGCAAAATGGTGAATTGTGGTACTTCTACACTGAGAAGTTTCTTACCTTGAGTACTTGTAATAGGTTTTATCAGTCAATTTAAGTAAATAGGTTTGTTTTTTATCAAGACAATTGCAAGAGCATTACCTATCTACTACAAAGGTATCTCTCCTACCTCTACTAGAGGTTTTTTCCTACAAGAAATATACTAATAAATGAAGTGAAGTCTTCTAATGGGATATTTCTGATGAGGAGTGAGTGATGGAAAGATGAGAAAATGAAGGGTTTAGACTGAAAGAGGGTAGCTTTAAATTGGATATAAGAAAGAAATTCTTCACTCTGAGGGTGATGAGGCACTGGCCCAGGTTGCCCAGAAAAGCTGTGGGTGCCCCCTCCCTGGCAGTGTTCAAGGCCAGGTTGGATGGGGCTTTGAGCAGCCTGGAAGGTGTCTCTGCCCGTGGCAGAGGGATAGAACTCTGATCTTTAAAGGTCCTGTCCAATTCAAACCATTCTATAATTCTATGAAAATAAGAACTGAAAATAAATATATTTAAGTGGAATGAAGCCACTTTAGGAGGAAGGTCTTGCCTCCTAAGGGCAAAAAAGCTTCAGAGCTACTACTAAATCTTCTGGTTGTCCTGCTGTATCATGGCTTATTCTTTCCTCTGCTCTCCAACTGCAGGCTCAAATGAAAGACTACCAGCGGGAGCTAGAAGAAGCCTGTGCATCCAGAGATGAGATCTTTGCACAGTCCAACGAAAGTGAAAAGAAGCTCAAAGGTCTTGAAGCAGAAATACTCCAGCTCCAAGAGGTGAGATTGAAATCCAAGAAATCTGGTTTTCTTTCTAGAGAAAAGGGGAAGGCCAGAGTGTGGTTTTTTTTAAAAAAAAAAAAAAGTAAAAAGCCATCCAGTGAGTTGAACAGAAAAGTGGGAGCCTGGAGATGTTTCTCTTCCTCGCTGCCCCAGGTCATTAGTGAGCTTCTTATAGCTTTGTAGGAATCCTTCTAGTAGTCTGGACTTCCTTTCCCTGCCTGGTTGCAGGGAAGCCTTACTACTGCTTAAACAGATTTCAATCCTCACTAAAATTTGCAAGGTGGTTTGAGAGTCTCTGGAAGCTGTGGTGCACAGTGTCAGTACTAAAACTGGTCACTGGAAGTATATAAAAACCTAACAATCTCTCCAGTGCCTCAGTGGACCATTTAAGTCTGTGGAGGTTTATCTCTCTGCTATCTGAGGTCCTCATCCCTTTTTTTTACAGGCATCTGTTCCCTCATTGTTGGCAATTCATGTAAGAGCTCCAAGTCGTGCTACATATCGCTGTCACTTATCTTCGATTATCTCCGTTGTCTGCCACAAGGTTAAACGTTTGAGGTTTGAAGGCAACAGAATTGCCTTGTGTGAGAGATGGCCTCTTTTTGCCCTGTTAGCTGCAAAGGTTGAAGCAATCACTCAGCTTACACTGCACTTAATGTTTGAGACTTTTACCTACAACTTACTAGAGTTTCTCCATGTCATTCTTTCACAGACTTCAAACTTGTCAGTCTTGCACTTGCAGTGCATTAGATTGTGTCCTTCTTGGTGAATGTCTGGGTGTTTCTACCACTCAATACCATTTCACAATACAAGATTCAGCGCTGTTATACTTTTGTGCTAAAAATTCATTTTCTATACTTTGCTTTCGGTCGTGCTACGTACTCTGTAGGAACCTAAAAAATTTGCTTAATTTAGTGCCCATGTTATACTTAATGAATTAGAGCATGTGACAGAACGGATTTCTCCTCCTGCTTAGGGCTTGAATGTTACTGGCCTTTTCAGGGGACGGGGAGAAGTAAATTCATAGTAGTCATGTGGCAGTTACGGGAGGGAAAGATCAAGGTGATGCGTCCTCCTAGCTTTTACAGCTGTTGGTTCTGTTTATCCATTAAAAGACCTCAGCGATATCACCCTTCACAGCATCTCCCAGAAGTTATTAGAAGGCATAATTGTTTGCAGAAGTTTTGAGATTCCTAATGCTGTAATGAATATTTCCTAAACCTTCACAGGAGTTTGCTGCATCTGAAAGAGCTCGTCCTCATGCTGAGCAAGAAAGGGATGAGTTGGCTGATGAGACTGCAAACAGCGCTTCGGGAAAGTGAGTCATCAAATGTATTAATTGTGCATCTGAAGAACTTCAGGCACCAGCAGCTGCAGTTCTTGGTAGCCTGCTTGCAATTTCTGTATTGACCTGTTGTCCCGATAAAAATTCCTTCTTGTTACGAAGAGAATTGCTTACACAGTAGCTTCTCGTTACAGTTTGGAATGTCTAAAGTATCAAAAGCAAAATAGCCAGTTGCTTTGTATCAGATCTGAGCGTGTCTTGACCCAAATACTTCTTTTCTAGGTCAGCGCTGCTGGATGAGAAGCGCCGGCTGGAAGCTCGGATTGCACAATTGGAGGAAGAGCTCGAGGAAGAGCAGAGCAACATGGAGCTTCTCAATGAGCGGTTCCGAAAGACCACGTTGCAGGTGAGTCCGTTGGTGGCAGTGCTGTAGGGGCAATCTATGTTTCAGTGTGCAGATAAGTGGAGGATCTGAATAGCACCAAATGATATTCTATCCTTCTCCTCTGAAAGGTTGACACGCTGAATTCTGAGCTAGCTGGGGAGCGGAGTGCTGCCCAGAAGAGTGAAAATGCACGGCAGCAGCTAGAAAGGCAGAACAAAGAGCTGAAAGCCAAGTTGCAGGAACTGGAGGGATCTGTGAAGTCGAAGTTCAAGGCAACAATTTCTACTCTAGAAGCCAAGATTGTGCAGCTAGAAGAACAGCTTGAGCAGGAAGCCAAGTAAGGAGAAAAAGAAAAAAAAAATCTGTTTGCTTGTGTTTGCCATGTCTGAAACCTCTGTGCCTTAGGTTTTTGTAGGGCTGAGATGAGCTTCCGGCAAAGGCATTGGGGTTTCTGATCAGGAAACCTACTGTTTGGGGGACACATTTTGACAAGACAGCTGCAAAGTAACTGGGGTTGAAATTTTCAGAAACTATTTGCTCCGTAACTAAAGCTGCTGAATTAACTCTGGACATTAACCAGGTGAATATGTTGACTGGTAGTCCCAGGATGCACAAGGTGATGCAGAAGTTTCTTGAGACAAGATGAAACATCGCCTTGAGACACCTGGTCTCTTTGGTTAGAGGAAGCCAGTTGAAGAGCTTAGGTGTGACAGCTTTAGTTGGTTGAGATGAATTCTGTACTCTGCAGAAGTCTTTCTGCAGTGAGCTCTTCCTGTCTGTCCTTGTCATCTTGGTGCTCCAAATATATGTATTTTTTTTAAGCTAGTTCCTCCCAGAATCTGAAGGTCTTATAACAATCTTTGTTCTTTTTGTGCTTTTGGCTCTATGGCAGGAACATGTTACTGGTTAGCAATAACTCTGTAAGAAGCACCTTTATATCCCTCTTTTGAGCCTGCATACCATACTGGTATTGCTCCAGTGCTAAGGCTTCATGTTTTCAAAGCTTCATCCCAGCCAACCACCAGCACGCTAAAACTGTTGCTGCTGTTGATGGTGGCAGGCGTGTTAGGAGAACGCAAGTATCAGTTACACCATGAGGTGAGAGCCTTTCAGAAGGAACAGATTTTGTCTTCCTGGCCTTCAAGTACTGGGACAAATGACGGCTTTTGATTATTCTAGGGAAAGAGCAGCTGCTAACAAACTGGTCCGTCGTACGGAGAAGAAATTGAAGGAAGTCTTCATGCAGGTGGAGGATGAGCGTCGACACGCAGACCAGTACAAGGAGCAGGTAGGTGGAAGGGCTTAGCTTTTGAGGCCTATTTCTCAGAAAAGGTAAATAAAACCATACTTTAAGTAGAAAGGGCTTGCTAAGAAGCATGTTAATGAAAAGATGTTGGGGAATCTATCTTGATGACTAAACCACTAGAGTAGTTCCCAGTGGTCAAAACCTCCCCGTGATAGCTCTGATGTGATGGTCCGTTACGCATCCTGGTCTCCCAGACTCAGGAGCTCTGCAGTGTTTCCAGGAGCCCGGGCTGGAGTCTGCGGTGAGGCTGTGTTGGTTCACCTCCAGCTGGAGTGCTGGGTGGACAGGACGTTGGCTAACTCCTGGTCGTGGCGTCGCAGCTGTCTAGTTTGAGTCCCTGGGTTTATATTTCAGATGGAAAAGGCAAATGCCAGAATGAAGCAGCTCAAACGCCAGCTGGAGGAGGCTGAAGAGGAAGCCACACGTGCAAATGCTTCCCGACGTAAACTTCAGCGTGAGCTGGACGATGCCACAGAGGCTAACGAGGGCCTGAGCCAGGAGGTCGGCACCCTGAAGAACAGGCTAAGGTAGGTGGTGCCAGTGGCGGTGGGCAGGGTTTGTCTGAGTCCTCGTGTGCCCACAGACTCTCCGCAGTGCATCCTTGGGGAGTATCCAGCTGTGGCGCTGCTGGTGTTAGGGATGTTCAGCTCAGGAAGTGTGGGCTGGATGAGTGCTCGGTGCGGTGGATTGAGAACTGGCTGAATGGCAGAGCTCAGAGGGCTGTCATCAGTGGCGCCGAGTCTGGTTGGAGGCCGGTAACTAGTGGTGTGCCTCAGGGGTCAGTACTGGGCCCAGTCTTGTTTAACTTCATCAGTGACCTGGATGAAGAGACGGAGTGTACCCTCAGCAAGTTTGCTGATGACACCAACCTGGGAGGAGTGGTAGATACACCAGCAGGCTGTGCTGCCATTCAGCGAGACCTGGACAGGCTGGAGAGTTGAGCAGAGAGGAACCTGATGAGGTTCAACAAGGGCAAGTGCAGGGTCCTGCACCTGGGGAGGAACAACCCCACGCATCAGTACAGGCTGGGGCGGACCTGCTGGAGAGCAGCTCTGCGGAGAGGGACCTGGGTGTTCTGGCGGACAACAGGTTGACCATGAGCCAGCAGCGTGCCCTGGGTGCCAAGAAGGCCAATGGGATCCTGGGGTACATTAGGAGGAGTGTGGGCAGCAAGTCGAGGAAGGTTCTCCTTCCCCTCTACACTGCCCTAGTAAGGCCCCATCTGGAGTGCTGTGTCCAGTGCTGGGCTCCCCAGTTTAAGAAAGATGAGGAGCTACTGGAGAGAGTCCAGCGGAGGGCTATGAGGATGGTGAGGGGACTGGAGCATCTCTCCTACGAGGAGAGGCTGAGGGAGCTGGGCTTGTTCAGCCTGAAGAAGAGAAGGCTGAGAGGGGACCTTAGAAAGGCTGATAAATATCTGCAGGGTGGGTGTCAGGAGGACGGGGCCAGACTCTTTCCAGTGGTGCCCAGTGACAGGACAAGGGGCAATGGGCACAAACCGAAGCTGAGGAAGTTCCAGCTGAACACGAGGAAGAACTTCTTCCCTCTGAGGGTGACGGAGCCCTGGCCCAGGCTGCCCAGGGAGGCTGTGGAGTCTCCTTCTCTGGAGATATTCCAGCCCCGCCTGGACGCGGTGCTGTGCAACCTGCTCTGGGTGACCCTGCTTGGGCAGCGGGTTGGGCTGGGTGACCCACAGAGGTCCCTTCCAACCCCCACCATTCTGTGATTCTGTGATTTTTCCAGTGGCTGGTACCAATCCCTTTTTTTCCCATACCCACTCCAGTGGGAATGTCTCAGCATTTTCCTTGAGAGCAGCTCTTGGAGATCAAGGTCTCTACCGAATACAGATGGGAGACAGCAGTGGTGAGGTTGCTGCAGAACAAAACCATCTCGGGGGTAGAGAGAGGCTTATAGGAGCGGCAGGAGGGGTGCAGCGCAGCGCTGCACAAACGAGTAGTTGGTATTATTTTAGAGACCCTGCTCTGTTTAGGACTTGGTCTGTGCTCGGTGCTTGTACAGAGGCAACATTTTAGGTTGCTTGGGACTTGCAAAATTAAGATGATGGTACGCGCTAAGCAGGAATACCAGAATACCGGAATGTTTGCGCACAGCCTGTCTTCTCCTTGGTCAGAGAAGGGGTTTCAAGACCCTGTGTGTGAAATTTGCCCCGTGGCTGGGGGCAAACTCTTCCCCCATGGTTCAGTGCGGAGGTCTTCCCAGAGCAGCCACCAGCATGGGGCCGTGGGCTGTGGGCGAGCCACGACCCTTCATGGATTGTCTGGTTGCTGTTCGCAGGAGGGGGGGCCCCATCACCTTCTCCTCGAGCCGATCCGGGAGACGCCAGCTGCACATCGAAGGGGCCTCGCTGGAGCTCTCGGACGACGACGCGGAGAGCAAAGGCAGCGACGTGAACGAAGCGCAGCCAGCGCCCGCCGAGTAGAGCCCCGTCTGTACCCTGCTTCAGATATAGTTACAACTGCTTTTTTTCTGTAGTAAATAAAATGGAATTGTCTCTGTTCAGTGCATCTATTTTCCAGATAGTCATTGTATAGCCATTTTATAAAGCATCATATGAAGGATGGAACTTTTTTTTTTATCAACACGGAAACTTCATTCCCAAGGGTAGGTGGTTGGGGCAGACCCGTCGTCATGACTATGCATGCTTTGTTGTACAGACAGCATCCTTCCGTTTCTCCTGTGCTCAGGCGGCCCGTGGCTGTATCGAGTCTGGTGGATCATTGAAGACTAAACTGCACCTGTATTATTTTTTCTTTTCTCCTAATTGTTGTGATCAGCACACAATCAGCGAGTGAACTGTGAAAAGGCCTTGGGAAGTGTTAGAGGGAGATGTAGGGATGAACGAATAGCGTCCATTTTTAACCTGCAATACCCTTTTGAAGTGTTCTCAGCACCTGCTTCATCAGTTAGCGTTCCTGCAGTACGGGCGAACTGAAACAGCGTCGCCGTTCCTCATCTGGACAGTACTTCTGCGTTTGTAGAGACCCGCTATCACCACACCCGACAGATCTGTGTATATATTAAGGCTACTATAATGTGAACACCAGTGGAAAATAAACAGACAATGCAGGCGAAATTAATTTATTAATTTAGGGCCGAGTGAGTTAGCCTTCAAGCCGCAGAGCCGAGCGGCTGCACGGTGCGTGAAGGCCGAGGCGGTGCGGCGGCTCCGGCGGGAGCGGCTCCGGGGCCGCGCGGGGCGGGTGCGGAGCCGGCGGTGACAGGGGTTCAGCGACGGATGTTGCCTGCCTAGGATTTGACATGCCAGTGGATGTGAATCCTTTTTGTTGTTGTTGTGTTTTGTTTTTTTTTTTATTTTGAACAGTATTACAGTGAGTAGTTAGCATTCTTTTTGTTTAAATAGCTGAAAAACTGACATTACCGAAAGTGCCTTAGACACTACAGTACTAAGACAATGTTACATATATAATTTGCCTATATAACAATGATTTAATGTATTCATTTTGACTGTGCTTCATATCACGTACCTCTCTAGTCCAAGTGGTATTATTGATATTAGTGACAATGAATCAGTGTTAACTAGGAACCTTCCTCTGCCACATAATCAAAAACCGTGGATTTCCTTTTTTGGTTAAAAGCTTTAACATCTGTCACAAAGGTTTCGTTGTGTGTGTTTGGATACTTTTAATCAAACTGGCTGTTGACCACCAGGCATCTGACTGCAAATATCTTGTTTTCTTGTATACCCATATTTCTAGACAATGATTTTTGTAAGACAATAAATTTATTCATTATAGATGTGGCCGCCTGCTCTGTTTACTTACATGAAAAGCTATCTCCTGAGGCTGGCGTAGACCTTAATAAAGAAGAATATGACTGGAAGCTGCATTTACCCTTCTTCCTCTTTTGTTTGCTCAGGGTTTTTTTTCTCTTTTGACCTAAACACAGTGTAAATGGCCTGGTCAGGGCTGAGCCTTTGTGTTGCCATTAGAGTCCAAAGTCCCCTCCTGCTGACCTGCAGGGCTGGGACCCAGGCAGAGGCCCCATGGCTGCCTTCAGCGGGGTCTGGGCTTTCTGCTGGGCGGTGGAATCTCCTGTTTCGGAGGTCCCAGTGTGCAGTACCTGCTCCCCTGGCCCAAGGCAGTGATGGCGTTGGGTAAGGCCAAGGCTGGCACTGGTGCCCTGGGGCTGGTCCCTGCACAGAGAAGGTGGACCAGCGTGGGGAGCTGATAGGAGCAGGGAGATGGTGGGCTTAAAACTGGAGTGAGAGAAGAGGGGTGGGGGAGAGCAGGAAGCCCCTGCCTGGGCTCTACAGTCCAGGGCTGCTGTCAGTGGTCCCTCTGGTCCCAGCAAGCCTGGGCTGAGGGAGCCTCCAGCACCGAAGGGCTGCTAGGGACCAAAGCTGATCCCAGGCACCCGCTCCTGGAACCCAGTTCAGTCAGGGGTACCGTCACCTCAGGTGTCTCCTTCAAGGCAGTGGCTGCTGCTCCTCCTGCTGTGAGGACCATACTGGGGAGGGGGCAGGGGCTGCTGAAGGGCTTTTCCCTGCCTCTCTCATGGCTTCCATACCTCAGGGCAGGGGTTGGGCCACTACCAGGCACAAACACAGGCTGGGCAGAGAATGGGAGCGAGAGCAGCCCTGAGGAGAAAGGCTTGGGGTGCTGCTGGGTGAGAAGCTGGACACGACCCAGCCGTGTGTGCTCACAGGGCAAGGGGGGGATTCTGCCTCTCTGCCCCACGCTGGTGAGACCCCCCAGGGGTACGGGGCTTGGGAATGTGAGGGCCCAGCTGATGAGGATGCGGGTGAAGCTCCAACCAGGAGGTTGCCCAGCATGAGTCGGTCAGCCCCACGCATTATGGCTGCCTCAGCTAAGAAAAAAAAGGAGGGTAACTGTCACAGGCGATTCCCTGCGGAGGGGAACAGAGGGCCCGATCTGCTGACAGGACCCATCCCAAGGGAAGTCTGCTGCCTCCCTGGGGCCCGGGTCAGGGATGTTGCTTGGAAACTCCCTGGTCTGGTGTGGTCCTCTGACTGTTACCCCCTCTTGGTAATGCAGGTTGGCGGGGACAAGATCGCGGAGAGAAGTCCCAAGGCCATCAAAGGGGACTTCAGGGCACTGGTCGAGGGATCGGGGGCACAGGTGGTGTTTTCCTCCATCCCATCAGTGGCAGGGAACAGCACTGAAAGGGGAGGAAAGCTCACCCGGTTAACAGGTGGCTCAGGGACTGGTGCCATCGGTTGAATTTTGGCTTCTTTGATCATGGGGAGGTGCACACAACACCGGGCCTGCTGGGGACAGACGAAGTACAGCTGTCTCAAAGGGGAAAAAGGATTCACTGAGAGGGCTTTAAACAAGGTTCCAAGGGGGATCACATCACTAGGGATGAGCTCAGGTGTGTCATGGCAGGGTCAGGGGGAGATCGACAGCCCAGCTCAAGCGCATCTACACTAATGCACGTAGCATGGGCAATAAACAGGAGGAGCTGGAAGCCATTGTACAGCAGGACAGCTAGGTCGTCATCACAGAAATGTGGTGGGACAGCTCGCATGACTGGCATGCTGTCACGGATGGCTACAGACCCTGCTTCGGCGGGGGAGGGGGGGGGGGTTGGACCAGATGACCCACAGAGGTCCCTTCCAACCCCGACCACTCTGTGATTCCGTGGGAGCCCTGCATCCAGCTCTGGAGCCCTCGGCACAGGACAGACCTGGAGCTGGTGGAGCGGGGCCAGAGGAGGCCCCAGCAATGATCTGAGGGCTGGAACCCCTCTGCTGGGAGGAAAGGCTGGGAGAGCTGGGGCTGTTTAGCCTGGGGAAGGGAAGGCTCCGGGGACACCTAAGAGCAGCCTGAAGGGACCTGCGAGAGAGCTGGAGAGGGTCTTGTGACAAGGGCATGGAGTGATAGGCCAAGGAGTGATGGCTTCAAGCTGCAAGAAGAGAGGGTTTGATTGAACGTGAGAAAGAAATTCTCCACTCTGTGGGTTGTGAGGCCCTGGCCCAGGCTGCCCAGAGAAGCTGTGGCTGCCTCCTCCCTGGCAGGGTTCAAGGCCAGGTTGGAGGGGGCTTGGAGCACCCCAGGCTGTGGAAGGGATTTCTGCTCATGACATGGGGGGCTGGACCTGGATGACCTGTAAGGCCCGTTCCAACCCAGACCATCCTATGGTTCCATGAACATGCAGAAGGCCCAGGCTCTGTGCAAGAACAGCATCCTCTTACTGGGGATTTTTTAAGGGGAGGGTGTTCCTGCTCCCCCAAGGAGGGAGCTGGTCCCAGGGTGGGGGGAGCTGTGTGGCCTCCCCCTGCATGGCACTGGGGCTCTGGCGGGAGCTGGAGGCCTCCGTCGCTTTGCAGGCTCTTCCCAAAAATCAGATCTTGAGGTCCAAGACAGTCGGTGCCATGGAGCGAAGGCGCTTGCTCAGCCGCCGCTCCCCTCTCTGCCCAGAGGGAAGGAGGAGGCAACACTGCAAGGGAAAGGCAGCAAGCGCTTCGCAGCGGCGCACAGCAGCATCGCTACGTGACAAAACCAAGGCCACTGCCACCAGTTCTGCAAAATCCACTGATTTCACATTAAAAGTCCTTTATTTTTGGAAGATGACGGTAATTTGGGTTTGGGTTTTTTTTGAAAACCCCTTCACGATCTGTGTCACCACGGTGGTATGGTACACTGTCCTACTGCAACATGCCATATAGATTTCGAATAAATAAAGCTACAAAGCCCAAGTTATGTACAAAGATCTTCGGCAAAGATAATTATGTTTACAAACCTATGTACAATAAAACAAATGTAAACAGTCAAATGCAGCAGAGGATGCACAGGAAAGGACGACCATACAAACCCTGACGGCGAGGGGGGGGCTTCCCGCCTCCCCTCTGCTGGGGCCGATGGTTTTTTTCTCAGCACTTGTAAATAAACCAGCTTGGAGCTGCAGAGCCAAGCGAACGCGACGGCCCCGAGCAGGAATGAAGATTTCTAAACCCACAGATCAAACCCCGGCTGGGTTTGCTGGTTCTTTGTATAAAATCCACCGACTCCGAGGCACACGGACAGAGAACTCTCACAAACACGTTGCTCTAAAGACCCATGAGGTACACGTAGTCGCCCAACACTGTCGCAGAAGCGCGCAGGTGACGCTGTGAGATCCAGTCCTATATTACACGGATCAGAACAGGGGTGGGGTGGTGGCGGGGTCCCAGGAGGGGGCTTTGTGGATTTGTGGCTTCCTAACGCTCCGGCGGAGTTCCCGGTGTGGCGGTGCGTGGATGTTTGCCTGACGAAGGCACCGGGAGCACACTCCAGCCGCTCGCTGCGTTGCTGCACGGGTGGGGGAGCGCCGAGGGGCCGCTTCAGCACAGCTCAGCCACGCCAGCACCCAGCAAGGCAGGCGATGTTCTGACTGACGAGTGCTGGGCACGGGACCGTCACCCCCGCGCCCCCAGCCCCTCCATCCCTCCCCCCCGTAGGGCCGCGCAGCTCAGCCTCCCATGCCCACTCCAACACACGGCCACGCACTGGCCCCGCAGTGATTTATTAAGCTGCGGTAACTGAGTCATGGACCTGATTCCTGTCCAAAGAGCCGCGGCGCAGCCTCAGCCAGGGGTCTGAGGTCTGAGCCTTACCGGGAGGGCAGCAGCTGCCCGTCCTGAGCAGCAGGATGCTGGAGCAGGCAGGGAGAAACGCTGCCAAACCTAAGTTAGAGAAGAGATACGGTGAGGGGCTGAGGACCGCCAGGCCGAGCAAGACTCCTGCAGCCCGTGAAACAGAGCACTGCGGGTGGCAGCTTGAGCAGCTCGGGGTGTGGGGCCAAGGCAGAGAACGTCCGCTACAGCGACAGGAGAAAACAAACTGTATTAATGTGACATGGAGGGCCATGAGCTCAGGGTCTCCTCAGGCAGCAGGGCGCAGGTCATGTTCCAGCGGGGCAGGAATGGGCAGCAATCAGGAGCAGTTCTTCTCGTGGTGGGCTGAGAAAAGCATCCGCATGTCCGAACACGACCTCCTGTGGGCTCATACGCTCAGGGGGAGCATGTTAGGCGCCGAGGACGGTCGAGAGGCTCCCAGTCCGGGGGGACCTTGATCAAAGCCGTTTACTGCCCTGAGGAGCAAGAAGAGACAGGCCGGTAAGTGATGAGCCCCAGGAGATGGCACCGCTCACCCCTCCCGGCCCCAGCAGCTGGAGAACAGACCCCTCTCCTCCCCTCTCACCTCACCCTGGCTGTACGATGGCTGCAAGGCCACTGTGACCACAACAGGGCTCCCATGGCTGCGCCCACCCGCAGCCAGGGACAGGCGCAGGTGGATGCTCACCCCGCTGCCTGGAGGTGGTGGGTGCTGCCTGATGACCACCCCAGGAGGACAAGCAGCTCCTGCGCAGACCCCAGACCCCCATGCCGGGCTCTGGGCAGCTGAGGGGCCGGGCACAGCAGCGCTGCAGGCTCGCTCCCCACGGCCAGCTCCCCTCCCCTCTTCACGGGTGCTGGTGGACTGCGAGAGGAGAACATGGGTCTGACAGCTTTTCCATCTCTACTCTGTTCTGGCTTTGGCAGATCTTCTGTGATCAGGCTCAACACACAGCGTCTGCCCAGGCTCACCATCTGCTGATCATCACCACCACCACAGCCTTGACAACCAGAAGCGATGGCATCCCCATATCAGGACAGCACGTCCACCCCCACTGTTGTCCCAGAACCAGCACCCTGCCCTCACAGTCGGGTTTGTAATAACAAAGGCGAGGGAGAACTCCCCCAGCCCTGCAAGGTCCCTACCTCGACGTCTGCTGGATCCCAAGTGCTGCCTCTGCAGCCCTTCACCAGCTTCGCCCGAACCACCGGCACCCCAGAAGATGCCATTGAGATCCCTCCTGGCAGAGCTACGTTTGGGAGAGGGGACACCTGAGGAGATAGCCTCTGCTGAACAGAGCTGCGAGCTGCGGTGAGTAGAAGCAAGAAGGAAGAGAAGCCGAGGGCTCTCCTGACGAGCTCGAAGCCAAGCCAGGAGCCGGCAGCTCCGGAGTCCCAGGCTGCGCCCACTCCGTGGAGCACATCCCGCTCGCTGCCGTCACTGCCCACGGGACCGAGATGCCACCAGCCCACGCGCGGTGGCTCACGACTGCATCCCCGGGCAGAGCAGCGCAGTTTCCGCACTCCTGTTCCTGTGCTGCGCACATTCACCGGTGACCTTGCAGCTCCTGCGTCAGGGATGAAAAAACTCCACCAGCAACCCCAGAGGCTGCTGCCGTTGCACTGGGCAGTCACAAGCTCCTTCCATGAGGAGCTAAAATCCCGACAGTCGCTAGCAAGAACAGATTCCCATGGTAACGCAGCTCACTGCCGCAGGGAGTCAGGCTGTTTTCTTTCCCCATAGAATCTCAAAATGGTGGGGGTTGGAAGGGACCTCTGTGGGTCACCCAGCCCAACCCCCTGCCCAAGCAGGGTCACCCAGAGCAAGTTGCACAGCACCGCGTCCAGGCGGGGCTGGAATATCTCCAGAGAAGGAGACTCCACAGCCTCCCTGGGCAGCCTGGGCCAGGGCTCCATCACCCTCAGAGGGAAGAAGTTCTTCCTCGTGTTCAGCTGGAACTTCCTCAGCTTCAGTTTGTGCCCATTGCCCCTTGTCCTGTCGCTGGGCACCACTGGAAAGAGTCTGGCCCCGTCCTCCTGACACCCACCCTGCAGATATTTATCAGCCTTTCTAAGGTCCCCTCTCAGCCTTCTCTTCTTCAGGCTGAACAAGCCCAGCTCCCTCAGCCTCTCCTCGTAGGAGAGATGCTCCAGTCCCCTCACCATCCTCGTAGCCCTCCGCTGGACTCTCTCCAGTAGCTCTTCATCTTTCTTAAACTGGGGTGCACAGCACTGGACACAGCATTCCAGATGGGGCCTCACCAGGGCAGAGTAGAGGGGAAGGAGAGCTTCCCTCGTCCTGCTGCCCACACTCCTCTTGATGCACCCCAGGATCCCATTGGCCTTCTTGGCACCCAGGGCACACTGCTGGCTCATGGTCAACCTGTCATCCACCAGGACACCCAGGTCCCTTTCCACAGAGCTGCTCTCCAGCAGGTCCGCCCCAGCCTGTACTGGTGCCTGGGGTTGTTCCTCCCCAGGTGCAGGACCCTGCACTTGCCCTTGTTGAACCTCATCAGGTTCCTCTCTGCCCAGCTCTCCAGCCTGTCCAGGTCACGCTGAATGGCAGCACAGCCTTCCGGTGTGTCTATCACACCTCCCAGTTTGGTGTCATCAGCAAACTTGCTGAGGGTACACTCAGTCTCTTCATACAGGTCATTGATGAAGAAGCTGAACAAGGCTGGGCCCAGTACTGACCCCTGGGGGACACCACTAGTTACTGGCCTCCAACTAGACTCAGCACCACTGATGACAACCCGCTGAGCTCTGCCATTCAGCCAGTTCTCAATCCACCGCACCGAGCACTCCTCCAGTCCACACTTCCTGAGCTTCCCTAGAAGGATGTTATGGGAAACCGTGTCGAAAGCCTCACTGTTAAACACCCACACTAGCACAGCCTGGCTCAGAGCAGGGAGAAACCACCTTTCCCACCTCCTCCCCATTGAGCTGGAAACTTCAACTCCCATTCGAGCATTGCCTTGATACAAGGAGGTGCCTCCCTGGCTGCATGCAGTAAAAAGCTGCTGGAAGAAGCTCAGGGGCAGACGTATCTCACTGTCTACATTTGGATGACGGGCCATGAAGCCAACCTGATCCTGACACGACTCTGCAAATTAGTTAACAGCTCGGAAGCACCTCTGACAAGTAGGACGGGGGGGGAAAACAAAACCTAACAACAACAAAAAAAAAACCAACCCAAACTGGATTAAAACGTGGTACTTTGCTCCCTTCTGAAAGGATCAGAGAAAAGTGGCATTCCACGTCAGCAGCCTGGGTGTGCTCAGGTCTGATGAGCTGCGTTCAAGCCCAGCTCTACGGCTCTGTCACGTTTCCTGCACTAAACTCCGGGCTGCTCTTTCACAGAATTGTTTGGGTTGGAAGGGACCTTCAGAGGCCATCTAGCCCAACCCCCTGCAGTAAGTAGGTGCCCAGCGACAGGACAAGGGGCAACGGGCACAGACTGAAGCAGAGGAAGCTCCAGCTGAACACGAGGAAGAACTTCTTCCCTCTGAGGGTGACGGAGCCCTGGCCCAGGCTGCCCAGGGAGGCTGTGGAGTCTCCTTCTCTGGAGATATTCCAGACCTGCCTGTATGAGGTGCTGTGCAGCCTGCTCTGGGTGACCCTGCTTGGGCAGGGGGTTGGGCTGGAGACCCACAGAGGTCCCTTGCAACCCCTACCATTCTGTGATTCTGTGAAATTAAAATACATTAAACAGAGGAACTGAGAAAAATAACAAATAAAGTATGCTGGATGACTCCTGGCTAACCTCCCAGAGGAGAGCGGGGAAGAGAAGTCCTTGCGCCCGGTCTCCAAGGTCTCCGACAGTGCCGGGAGGAGCACACGCATCGCTCCAGCCTTCAACCGCTCTGCCCAGGCCTGACACAGGCGCGGGGCTCCTGCACGGAGCTGATGCTGCCCGACAGTCTGGACACCTGCCCGCAGCCATTAATCCCAGCCAGATCACTTGCCTGCTGCTTCTGCCTCATTTCACCATCCCTCAGACCCGACCCACTCTATGGGGCCCGCGCTGCGCCCTTGCTCTGGGCTTCCTAAGAAACTGGGCTCAGGGGTGCTTCACAGGGAGCCGAAGCCCCAGTCCCTGCTGGGAACAGCCCCAGCAGTGGTTTCTGATGGATGCTCCTGACTGCCTGCCCCTGCAGTGGCGTGGACCTTGTGCCCGTTTCCAACTGCTCTCTCTGCCCTGTGATTGCTAAAGACAGATTTTTACATATTAATCTTTATTCCAAGCTGTATTTTGTGCTTGGCACCTTATCTCCAAGACTCTCTCAAGTCTAAGTATCCAACAAAGCCTCAGCAGAAAATTCTCCTGTTGCTGAATAGCCCAGGCTGAGGAGTAAATGGATGGGCTCAAAGCATGCTTGGAGACCAGCCCCCCAATAAAACAAGAGGAAAAGAGAGTTTTCAGGCAGGGCAGTGCTTTGAAACACACCCAAGCAGCAGTAACAGCACAAGGAGGCAGAGGAACGCCCAGCACAGAGATGCAAGGAGGAAGATGGGGACAAGGCTGTGGCAGATGAAGCTGACAGGGACCTGCACCTTTCGACAGCACAGGGAACCCTCCGTGCTCCCTCGAGAGGCAGATGAGGGAGACGAGCAAGACCCTTGGATGCTGGAGGTGGTGCCTGCACCGAGCCCCTGTGCCCAGGATCCCCCCACAGAGCCCGGGACCCCGGGGTCTGCACAGGCTGCTTCCAGCTGGCACGGCTGTGGCGGGCAGGGACGGTGGCACCGAGCCGGAGCACTGCTGTCTCGACGCGCACGCTGCTGATCACACCGTCCTCCGCCCCTGCTCTGCAACCCTGGCTGGCTCCCAGCACATCTGTGCCTTTGTTGGCTTTCCCATCGGCCAGAACCACGTCAACCGGGCATCGACAAGACGACAGCAACGAAACGTTGAAGGAAAAACACAACCAAAGGGCAAACTAACTTTCAAAATTCACTAAATTAACAGCAGGGATACTTCATCCTGTATCTCTGATGTGACTGATTCAATCAGAACCATGCATGTATTTGAAGAACTATTGATTAGATCAAGAAAGCATGCAGCACTCAATCTTATGTTTGCAACAGGTCACAGAAGCAGAGGAGTTTATCTAAAGTAAGGAGAAAGAGAGGGATTGCGGCCTCAGGCTTTGATCATGGACCATTAGTTTGTAACGCTGAGAGAACTACCCCATGCAGTTAGCACAACCACCGACTCGGCACCTCCAAGCATGGAGTTAAAAGGCATGCAGCTTATCATTGCAAATGAATTCATTTACCCATGACCAAGGTGGGGAATACGACCTTTTCACGCCTAGTGGAGAAAAATTGAAACAGTTTATGCACACGATAAAGACATTTTTGGCCATAACCCTGGACGCAAGGAATGGGGCAAAGCAAAGGTGTTCAGCTGAACCTCACCAGACCTCTCCCCTTCCACCTCTGCCCGGGCAGACGAGGGGTCCTATTTCAGCGACAACCAGCACTCCCACCATACTCCACGGTCGCAAGCGCGTGACCCAGATAAAACCCTGGAGCATTGCAAAGCACGTTACAGGACATGGGATTACTCACCTGCATCCGAGGTACCCACACGTCCCTCTTTTCCAGGAAAACTTTTTCATAAGGCGGACTAGGGAACGGGAAGACCGCCCTGCTTTCACTGCCTGATGTGTTACGATCAGGGTTGGGGTAACTGTGTGCACTGTGTAAATATCCCTACGTGCTTCACGGGACTGCTACAAGTGTGCAAGCAGAGGTGCTTCTCACATTCAAACCCGAGCTTGTTTGAATAAAACAAAGCCCAGCAGATTGACCAAAATAACCTAAGCATAAACACCATCTACAAGGACTTTGATAAGAGTGCAGGCAGGGGAGTGGGGGAGCAGTGAACACGGAGTTCATGCCTCAAGCAACAAACACTACATGCTGGCTCACATGCTGCCTCAGCTCTGCTGCTCAAGTGCCAAGGCTCTGCAGAGCCCATCAAAGTCAGAGCCATTTTGTTCCCCAACTGGATCGAAGTTAATAACCAATTAAGAAATAGTACAACACCAAAAAAAACAAGTATCTATTCGAGAACATCCTCAGGTGCTGTTCTGCCATGCCCGGGCATCCGAACAGTAACAGCACATTCCTGAAGGAACAAGTCTGCAGGAATCTAATCTCACAGCAGACATTGAGTTTTGAAAAAGTAGGCAAGTCCTGACTCTTCCAATTCCCCAGCAAAGCCTCGCTGCGGGCCCAGCTGTCCTCCAGGCCTCTGCTAAAGTGACGCTCCCCTATGTCAGCTCCTGCCCATCGCTGTCTTTGGCTGCCTGCTCAGCTCCGCTCAGCAAGCAAAGAGCAGATGTTTGACAGGAGATGGAGACTGGCCAAACACTTTAACCAACAAAATGGCAGAGGAAGGAAAGTAAGTGGAAATGTAATGCTGCAGCTGAGTTACCTCTGTCCCATTCCCACCACCCAACAACGGGCTGCTCTTTAGGCAGCGGCTGCAGATGGGATGGCATCTACAATCACATGTGGCTGTTTCAGGCTCCAGCAACAATGAGGGGCAGGGAGGAGAGTACAGGGGCTGGGGAGAGAGGAGGAGAGGGGATAAGCAAGGCATGCCTTGCCTCAGCCCCTCATGCCCAGCCACCGCCGCATGCTCCAGGTCCGACTCCTGCCAGCGCGGCTGGAGCTGGGCGGCTGCTGCAGCGTGCGGGCGTGATGGGGCTGACCACATTGCGGTTCAGAGCTCGGTTCAGCTTACACGTGCAAAGTTGTACAGGTTTTACACGGCAGCCACGGAGACGCGTGCCCAGCACAGACACTGCGATCAGCCCCAGCACTCAGAGACCTCCACAGGGGCAGCAAGATTGAGCAGGAGCCGATGTGGGGAAGAGGCACGGGCCATCCACTGTCAACAGCAGGTGGGCGCGCAGAGGAGGAGGACAGGACAGCAGGGATCTCTAACAACCTGCCGATAAGGACGTCAGTCATTTCCACCCCCTTTTCTAGCCCACTAACATCCTCCAGCTCTGCTGTAGAAGTTAGTTTTCAGGAGGGTGGGTTTCTAAACCTTTTTCAGCTACAACCTGCTGGTAACTACAGGCAGCCAGCCCAGATAGCAAGTGTGATGACAATCCAGATAATTAAAAGTGACCCCACCCCACACAGCAATCAGCTTATTTGTCACACCACAACTCGATATAGCCATGCTGCCTCCTAAGAACAGCTATAATCTCTCCCTAGCAACTACCCTGACAGCTTGTACCTGAAATATCACCCGTGCCCTGCAAGTGTGAGCTGCCGTGGTGATGCACAGACCCCAGCCAGCCTTGCAGTGCACAGACGACCCAAAAGTCTGTCCCATTTGCACAGGACACTGACTTTGTTATGTCTCCAAACTCTTCTTTTCCAAAACCAGCAAACAACAGTGACTCTAAAAAAACTCTGAATACCAGTTTCTAAGGTGCAACTTGTCCCGCTACCCACGTAGCAACACAATTCAGCTCAAACGAGGATGATTGTAGGAAGCTCAGCTTGTCTGCTCTGTATACAGCACTCTTCAGGTCGGCAACTGCTCATTTACTTCCCCAAAATAAATTCTGTATTGAGGATGTGTGGAAAGCCTTGACCACGGGCGAGTCACGGGAGACACACGGGGTCGTTTCTCCTGTGAAAGCAGTTTCTGGCTTCACGGCTGACGCACAGCACAGACAGCAGGGAAGCAGTTGCTCCCTCGATCAGCCAGAACTATGCCCTTAATGACGTTTTCTTTTTCCCCTCATAGAGGGGGAAGTACAGCAAACAGGGCACCACCCTCCAAGCGAGCATTTGCTGCCTGCACTCAGCTGTTCTCACCAAGGGAACCTCCAGATTTGCCATCACGTACTTCCCCCGTGTGAGCACACCAGTAGCTATGGCAACTCCACCGCTACTTACTTGAGATCCTTTCAAAGGGCACGTTCACTTCACCAGCAGGTTTGCTGCCTGGGTTGATTTTTTTGTTACCTGAGAGGCAGCTGCAGCTGCCAAGAGATTCGGCAGCAGAGGGACAGGACAGGCACTGACACCCTGCCAGCTACGAGACAATCACGCTTGCTTTGCTCTTTGCTTTACAGAAATCAGCACTGTCACCCTCCCCATCCCCTTGAGACTGGCTCCACAATTTATTTGTCCTATAGGATGAAAGCTGTGGTGGGCTAAAGACAAACCAAGAATAACTTCTGCTCCAAGTAGCATCCTGAAACACACTCCCTTTCAGGATAAAAGCATATCCTTACTTATCCTTTGTCGAAGAAAGAAGTATGTCCCGGATGAGGGTACTTTGTGACATTGCTGTTCATCACGCCGCTGTTAACATTCCCTGAAATGTAGGATTTCCGTGATGCCTGGTCCTTTGCAAAATTTCTGCAAGCAGCTAATTTGGATTCTAAGGCCTGTGAAAGAGGAAAAAAAAAATGACGTCAAAAAAGTAATACCGTTAAGAGGAAGTATTTTGCTGCTCAAGTTCAGGCTTTGTCATGACCCCAAGATCACCACGATCAGGAACCCAGTGTGATCACCTTTGGCGAAAGCTGAACTGAATGGGAACAAAGCTGTCATTTTCTCTGCCATCCAACCACAAAGGAAACCCACACAACGAGACGCTGACGCAGACTGCCACGCGTGACTCAGTTCCATCAGGGCTCAGATTTTACGACATATCAACACTCAATTAATTACCTAAAATAAGGAAGCCAATTCCTAGCAGAAGTTACCAAAACTTCCTGCTTCAGCAGCTGCAGTAAGGCTGGCATAAGCTAATCAGAAGTCTAAGACAGAGCCTAAAGCAGAATCCTCAAGTTTTGCCAGGGACTTTGTATTTGGGACTTTGTATTTGGAAATTCAAATTTTTTTCTCCAGGGCAATGCCTTCTAGCATTTCTTTCTTAATCTTGGCCTACAAAACAAAGCCAGTTTCTTAAGTGCCATTGGTATGCTTCAGAACAAGAAGTGCTACAGCATCAGATGAGGAACCCAAGGCAGCAACTAAGCCTGTCTCTGTGGTCTGTACATCATCTGTACTACTGCGCAGCAAGCCTGGTGAGATCTTGTTCCCCCGTACAAGGTGACAGTCTCTGCCTCATCTGCTGACTCCTGCTAGAAGGGAGGCCAAAATCCTGATTCTCTCCTTCACTGCAGCACACCCCCTGCCCTTTCTGCTGTCTGTCACAAACTGAGGCTTTGCTTCAATAGCAGTCCGGTCTAGCAGAAAGTCCTTGCAACAATTTATTACATCCACCCTGCGCATGGGAGCATTCATACACTTGCAAATGCATACAGCGGAGACAAAACCTCATCTCCCCAAACACGGGGCTTGGTCCCATTCCACGTAGAAAAATATTCCACTGATAAGACACTGGCATGCTATCACAAGTAAGTGAACACTACACAGTGTTCTAGAAATCCATGCAAGCTTACTCGGTGGCTATATAGGCAGATATATTGTGGTCAGCAGGTCGAGGGAGGTTCTCCTTCCCCTCTACTTTGTCCTAGTGAGGCCCCATCTGCAGTACTCTGTACAGTTCTGGGCTCCCCAGTTCAAGAAAGATGAGGAGCTACTGGAGAGAGTCCAGCGGAGGGCTGCTAAGATGGTGAGGGGACTGGAGCATCTCTCCTACGAAGAAAGGCTAAGGGAGCTGGGCTTGTTCAGCCTGGAGAAGAGAAGGCAGAGAGGGGACCTTATAACTGCCTAGAAACATCTTCAGGGTCGGTGTCAAGAGGATGGGGCCAGATTCTTTTCAGTGGTGCCCAGCGACAAGGGGCAACAGGCACAAATTGAAGAATACAAAGTTCCAGCTGAACATGAAGAACAACTTCTTCACTCTCAGGGTGGCAGAGCACTAGAACAGGCTACCCAGAGAGGCTGTGGAGTCTCCTTCTCTAGAGATACTCAAACCCTCCTGGACAAGGTCCTGTGCAGCCTGCTCTGGGTGACCCTGCTTCGGCAGGGGGCTGGACCGGGTGACCCACAGAGGTCCCTTCCAACCCCCACCATTCTGTGACCCTGTGAGATATAGATAACTACCTACCTCTTGGTCTCAAAGCACCTATCAGCTGGAAATAGCCTGTGTGATCTGTGCCAAGTGAATCTATCTCAGCTGCATGCAAGAAAGCTGAGGGGAAACTTCTTGCAGAGAAATGGAGTCTGAGGCTCAGGATGAGGCATCTTATGAGTAGCCAAAGCCACAGAAATCCTAAACATCCTCTAATCGTTACTGAACAAATGCATGAGCTGGAATTTTGTACCAGTGGCAGAGCGTGTGTCTCGGAGCAGGCTGGGAACAAGCATGCTTATTTGGCATTTCCTGTCCTTGCAGAATAATCACACGGGATTGTGCTTAAGCTCTCAAAATCCCCTGCAGACTCTTACTCACAATGATCCCATTTTAAACATGTCACTCCATAACCCCGAGTTATCCTGCTGCCCTTTCAAACCAGCTACGAGCTCACAGACTCCAAACATGAACAATGAGTTAATTTTTAATTTCAAACTTTGCTAAAACAACTGTCTGTACTGCAGCTATTGCTGTTCTCAGTGCTAACCACAAGAGATAGAGGAAAGCCAGCACCGGCGGTGAGACACGGAGGCTACCCATGCTTCCACTCAGAACACCAGCCACTGAGGCACGTCAACAAGCTTCTCATAACTCAAGAGTCGCCTTCATTCAACTGGAAAGCCATGCATCCTAAACAACACTGTAACAGATGTTTAAACCACTTCTTCCTTGCTTATTGTGGTAATCCCTTTAAAGGCTCACACATTTCACTTCCCCATCAACTACAGATGGGAACATTTGGCTTTCTCCTGATTTATTTTCTCACTTTCTTATCACAGGCTTCTACTTTTTTTTCTGTTTTCAGCACCTGTTGCAGATCTCCCCAGGCATGATCTCAGCTCCCCTCCCATGACACACAGTTACTGTGCAGCAGGCACCCAGAGTCTGAGTGCCAGTTCTGCATCTGGGTCTCACTAGAGAGGAAGCCACAGGCCACACCTGAGGTAAGAACAAGTGGCTGACAGTGTCTAACCCCATACACCAAAGTGCTTGAGAAACTTCTTATTCCAAATATGAATTTCATCACCCAAAGTTGGAATCAGAACCTTAGTAATATGCTTTACAAATCAAGATCATTAAAAAAAATACATTATCACATACTAAACACTGAATATGGATGCTTTGGAAACTACAGCACAGGCCAAGACCTTGTGATTGTGCACAAGGATGAAAGCTCAGTGACAACCCCACCGAGACAGGAATACTTCAGTTCAGAGCACTCACCCCCACTTTCCGCAACAGATCTCCCACAATGTTGAGCGCAGATATTCTAGCCGAAGGAGTAAGGGGGCTGGTACCAAATCCATTTGGTATAGCTGCAAACACAGACACATTTTATTACCTGCTCCACTTCTCCACAGGTTTTTTTATTTGTTTTTTTTGTTTGTTTGTTTCAATTTCAATAAATCAACTCCAACGTAAAAAAGTAAATCTAAAATCCTACTGCAGGCTATTCACACAATTACCCCACAATAACACGCAGACTGCATGATCACTAGCCATGGAAAAATGAAAAAGCTTAATTCCTGTCCACTGCCCTCTTTCCCATTAGAACTACACACAGAGTTCTCGCACTCTCCATCTGCAAGCTATTGCCCGCAATCCATCTAATCCAGCCAGAGCTTCCCCTGGAATCTATTCTTTCTAATTTGAAAAATAACGTATTAATCCTTGCAGTTGTCCAGAGCCTTCCAGACAGGGAAGCGGACTGGACTAACACCCTGCTGCCTCATAGAGAAAACAAGACCCCCAAAAAGTATGTGTTGTAACAGGGGCAGTCTAGACTGTTTGAATTACTGCCCACCATTTACTCACCACTGCTGCTCCACATTTAAGCAGAAATATCAGCCACTGCACTTCCCTGCGATCTCAAAGGTCTTCAGAGCTCTGCTGCAGGCATCCACTGCAGAGCACAAACCCTTGCCCCGGTAAAAGCAGTATCTAAGCTTCACCGTCCTGCTTCTCCATGCTCTTTACTGATTATACTCCTTAAATGCACCTGATGCTGCCCCAGGATTTAAACACACCTGATCCAATGCAGGTGGGATCCACACCTACCTACACTTACTTCAAGTTCACCAACAAGCACCTGGCCTGAAATTGTTTGTTAACAAGATGCAGGTACTGCCTAACAACTAGACACAGTTTCTAAAAATCATACATTTTGGGGAAGGAAAACTATTTGCCGATCCTTTTCCAACAGGTGTAGCTGGCAAGGAGAGAGATGCCTGGACAGCCGCATCCATCTTTTCACAGTCTACAGTCGGAGAACTGGGCGCTGACTTTCAGGTGACTTCTTGTTGCCTCTCCCGTACTACTACCTCTTGCCGTAAGTCTGAGGGCTGAAAGAATAAAAAACCCACACGTCTTGGTGACCGAGTTCCCTAATAAACACTGTCTCTATTCATTTGGGAGGGATGAGGAGGAAACACTTTGCAACAACTCTGTATTAACTGCCTGCTGCTGGCTTTCTGCAGCAGCGAGGACCGCCACCTCAGGGCTGTCACAGCCCCAGACCATCACTGCCTGCCACGTGTAAGCACAGCAGGTGACGTTTCCGCAGTATCTTTCCCATTTGTGGTGCGAATCCCATGGAAAGTGCGTTACGCGACCAGCAGCTGGTCACAAATGCCTGTGGAACTACACTACGCTCCTGCTCAAACAGCGGTGGGGAAAAGGGAGGAATGACCCATTCTTGCGTTTCCAACTCCCCGCATCATTCTTCCTGTTAAGCTCTGAGCTATCTGCAGACGTTTGTGTTTTCAGAGCAGGGCTGCCGGAGGCGCACGACACGCACCACATAAGCTACGTTTGAAGTTTGAGGTGGCAAGACAAGCAAGCAGCCCCAGTCTCTGTGCCTCTGTGCGAGCAGTGCCATGGGCAGATGAGGCTGAGCAACAGCTTTCCAGGATAGCTCTTTATGGCTGCGAGCCTTCTGCAGACGTTCGCATTTTCATAGCAGCACTGTTGGATGTGCCCAGAATGGACCCCCAAAGCTACGTTTGAAGTTTGAGGTGGCAAGACAAGCAAGCAGCCCCAAGCTCTGTGCCTCTGTGCGAGCAGTGCCATGCACATACGAGACTGAGCAACAGCTTTCTAGGCTAGCTTTTTCTGGCTGCGAGCTATCTTCAGACGTTCGCATTTTCAGAGCAGGGCTGCTGGTGGCCTTCTGCACGGACCACCTAAGCTACGTTTGAAGTTTGAGGTAGCAAGACAAGCAGAAGCCCCAGTCTCTGTGCCTCTGTGCGAGCAGTGCCCTGGTCAGATGAGGCTGAGCAACAGCTTTCCAGGTTAGCTCTTTCTGCCTGCGAGCTATCTGAAGACGTTCTCATTTTCAGAGCAGGGCCGCCGGAGGCCCCGTACATGAACACCCAAGCTACGTTTGAAGTTTGAGGTGGCCAGACAAGCAAGCAGCCCCAGTCTCTGTGCCGCTGTGCTAGCAGTGCCATGGGCAGATGAGGCTGAGAAACAGCTTCCCAGGCTAGCTCTTTCTGGCTGCAAGCTATCTGCAGACGTTCGAATTTTCAGAGCAGGGCTGTCGGAGGACCCCATCACGAACTCCCAAAGATACGTTCGAAGTTTGAGAGGGCAAGACAAGCAAGCAGCCTTAGTCTCTGTGCCTCTGTGCGAGCAGTGCCATGGGCAGATGAGGCTGAGCAACAGCTTTCCAGGCTAGCTCTTTCTGCCTGTGAGCTATCTACAGACGTTTGCATTTTCAGAGCAGGGCTGCCGGAGGCGCATGGCATGGTCCACCTAAGATACGTTTGAAGTTTGAGGGGGCAAGACAACCAAGCAGCCCCAGTCTCTGTGCCTCTGTGCGAGCAGTGCCATGGGCAGATGAGGCTGAGCAACAGCTTTCCAGGCTGGCTCTTTCTGGCTGCGACCTATCTGCAGACGTTCGCATTTTCAGAGCAGGGCTGAATGAGGCCCCCGACAAGGACCACCTAAGTTAAGTCGGAAGTTTGAGGGACAAAACAAGCAAGCAGCCCCAGTCTCTGTGCCTCTGTGCGAGCAGTGCCATGGGCACATGAGGCTGAGCATCAGCTTTCCAGGCTAGCTCTTTCTGCCTGCGATCTATCTGCAGACGTTCGCATTTTCAGAGCAGGGCTGTCGGAGGCCCCTACACGGACCACCAAATCTACGTTTGAAGTTTGAGGTGCCAAGACAAGCAAGCAACCCCAGTCTCTGTGCCTCTGTGCGAGCAGTGCCATGGGCAGATGAGGCTGAGCAACAGCTTTCCAGGCTAGCTCTTTCTGCCTGCGAGCTATCTGCAGACGATCGCATTTTCAGAGCTGGGCTGTTAGAGGCCCCCTGCATGGACCACCTAAGATACGTTTGAAGTTTGAGGTGGCAAGACAAGCAAGCAGCCCCAGTCTCTGTGCCTCTGTGCGAGCAGTGCCATGGGCAGATGAGGCTGAGCAACAGCTTTCCACGCTAGCTCTTTGTGCCTGCGAGCTATCTGCAGATGTTTGAATTTTCAGAGCAGGACTGTTAGAGGCCCCCTGCATGGACCACCTAAGCTACGTTTGAAGTTTGAGGGGGCAAAACAAGCAAGCAGCCCCAGTCTCTGTGCCTCTGTGCGAGCAGTGCCATTGGCAGATGAGGCTAGCTCTTTCTTCCTGCGAGCTATCTGCAGACGTTCGAATTTACGGAGCAGGGCTGCCGTAGGACCCCTTCACGGACCCCGAAATTTAGGTTTGAAGTTTGAGGTGGCAAGACAAGCAAGCAGCCCCAGTCTCTGTGCCTCTGTGCGAGCAGTGCCATGGGCAGATGAGGCTGAGCAACAGCTTTCCAGGCTAGCTCTTGCTGACTGCGAGCTATCTGCAGACGTTCGCATTTTCAGAGCAGCGCTGCCGAAGCCCCCCTACACGTACACCCAAATATACTTTTGAAGTTGGAGGGTGCAAGACAAGCAAGCAGCCCCAGTCTCTGTGCCTCTGTGCGAGCAGTGCCATGGGCACATGAGGCTGAGCAACAGCTTTCCAGGCTAGCTCTTTCTGCCTGCGAGCTATCTGCAGACGTTCGCATTTTCAGAGCAGGGCTGCTGGGGCCCCCCATCAAGAAATCCCAAAGATACTTTTGAACTTGGAGGTGGCAAGACAAGCAAGCACCACCAGTCTTTCTGTCTCTGTGCGAGCAGTGCTACGGGCAGATTAGGCTGAGCAACAGCTTTCCAGGCTAGCTCTTTCTGGCTGCGAGCTATCTGCAGACGTTCGCATTTTCAGAGCAGGGCTTCCGGAGCCCCCCTACACGGACCACCAAATCTACGTTTGAAGTTTGAGGTGCCAAGACAAGCAAGCAACCCCAGTCTCTGTGCCTCTGTGCGAGCAGTGCCATGGACAGATGAGGCTGAGCAACAGCTTTCCAGGCTAGCTCTTTCTGACTGCGAGCTATCTGCAGACGTTCGCACTTTGGAAGCAGGGCTGCTGTAGGGGCCAGCACGGACCACCTAAGATACGTTTGAAGTTTGAGGGTGCAAAACAAGCAAGCAGCCCCAGTCTCTGTGCCTCTGTGCGAGCAGTGCCATGGGCAGATGAGGCTGAGCAACAGCTTTCCAGGCTAGCTCTTTCTGCTTGTGAGCTATATGCAGACGTTCGCATTTTCAGAGCAGGGCTGCTAGAGGCCCTCTGCATTTACCACCTAATATACTTTTGAAGTTTGAGGGGGCAAAACAAGCAAGCAGAACCAGTCTCTGTGCCTCTGTGCGAGCAGTGCCATGGGCACATGAGGCTGAGCAACAGCTTTCCGGGCTAGCTCTTTCTGGCTGCGAGCTATCTGCAGACGTTCGCATTTTCAGAGCAGGGCTGCTGGGGTCCCCCATCAAGAAATCCCAAAGATACTTTTGAACTTGGAGGTGGCAAGACAAGCAAGCACCCCCAGTCTTTCTGTCTCTGTGCGAGCAGTGCTACGGGCAGATGAGGCTGAGCAACAGCTTTCCAGGCTAGCTCTTTCTGCCTGCGAACTATCTGCAGACGTTCGCATTTTCGGAGCAGGGCTGCCTTAAGCCCCTTGAACGGACTACCACAGCTACGTTTGAAGTTTGAGGTGGCAAGACAAGCAAGCAGCCCCAGTCTCTGTGCCTCTGTGCGAGCAGTGCCATGGGCACATGAGGCTGAGCAACAGCTTTCCAGGATAGCTCTTTCTGCCTGCGATCTATCTGCAGACGTTCGCATTTTCGGAGCAGGGCTGCCGGAGGCCCCTACACGGACCACCAAAGCTACGTTTGAAGTTTGAGGTGGCAAGACAAGAAAGCAGCCCCAGTCTGTGTGCCTCTGTGCGAGCAGTGCCATGGGCAGATTTAGCTGAGTAACAGCTTTCCACTCTAGCTCTTTATGCCTGCGAGCTATCTGCAGATGTTTGAATTTTCAGAGCAGGGCTGTTAGAGGCCCCCTGCATGGACCACCTAAGCTACGTTTGAAGTTTGAGGTGGCAAGACAAGCAAGCAGCCCCAGTCTCTGTGCCTCTGTGCGAGCAGTGCTACGGGCAGATGAGGCTGAGCAACAGCTTTCCAGGCTAGCTTTTTCTGACTGCGAGCTATCTGCAGACGTTCGCATTTTGGGAGCAGGGCTGCTGTAGGCCCGAGCACGGACCACCTAAGATACGTTTGAAGTTTGACGGGGCAAAACAAGCAAGCAGCCCCAGTCTCTGTGCCTCTGTGCGAGCAGTGCCATTGGCAGATGAGGCTAGCTCTTTCTTCCTGCGAGCTATCTGCAGACGTTCGGATTTCTGGAGGAGGGCTGCCGTAGGCCCCCTTCACGGACCCCGAAATTTAGGTTTGAAGTTTGAGGTGGCAAGACAAGCAAGCAGCCCCAGTCTCTGTGCCTCTGTGCGAGCAGTGCCATGGGCAGTTGAGGCTGAGCAACAGCTTTCCAGGCTAGCTCTTTCTGGCTGCGAGCTATCTGCAGACGTTTGCATTTTCACAGCAGGGCTGACGGACGCACCTTGAAAGAACCCCCACAGCTACGTTTGAAGTTTGAGGTGGCAAGACAAGCAAGCAGCCCCAGTCTCTGTGCCTCTGTGCGAGCAGTGACATGGGCAGATGAGGCTAGCACTTTCTGCCTGCGAGCTATCTGCAAAAGTTCGAATTTCGTAGCAGGGCTGCCGTAGGCCCCCTTCACAGACCCCGAAATTTAGGTTTGAAGTTTGAGGTGGCAAGACAAGCAAGCAGCCCCAGTCTCTGTGCCTCTGTGCGAGCAGTGCCATGGGCACATTAGGCTGAGCAACATCTTTCCAGGCTAGCTCTTTCTGGCTGCGATCTATCTGCAGACGTTTGCATTTTCAGAGCAGGGCTGCTGTACGCGCCCGACACGGACCACCTGAGCTACGTTTGAAGTTGGAGGGTGCTAGACAAGCAAGCAGCCCCAGTCTCTGTGCCTCTGTGCGAGCAGTGCCATGGGCACATGAGGCTGAGCAACAGCTTTCCAGGCTAGCTCTTTCTGCTTTCGAGCTATCTGCAGACGTTGGCATATTCAGAGCAGGCCTGCTAGAGTTCCCCTGCATGGACCACCTAATATACGTTTGTAGTTTGAGGTGGCAAGACAAGCAAGCAGTCCCAGTCTCTGTGCCTCTGTGTGAGCAGTGCCATGGGCAGATGAGGCTGAGCAACAGCTTTCCAGACTAGCTCTTTCTGCCTGCGAGCTATCTGCAGACGTTTGCATTTTCACAGCAGGGCTGTTGGGGCCCCCTATCAGGGTATCCCAAAGATACTTTTGAACTTGGAGGTGGCAAGACAAGCAAGCACCCCCGTCTTTGTGTCTCTGTGCGAGCAGTGCTACGGGCAGATGAGGCTGAGCAACAGCTTTCCAGGCTAGCTCTTTCTGCCTGCGAGCTATCTGCAGACGTTCGCATTTTCAGAGCAGGGCTGCTGTAGGCGCCAGCACGGACCACCTAAGATACGTTTGAAGTTTGAGGGGTCAAAACAAGCAAGCAGCCCCAGTCTCTGTGCCTCTGTGCGAGCAGTGCCATGGGCAGATGAGGCTGAGCAACAGCTTTCCAGGCTAGCTCTTTCTGGCTGCGATCTATCTGCAGACGTTCGCATTTTTGGAGCAGGGCTGCCGGAGGCCCCTACACGGACCACCAAATCTACGTTTGAAGTTTGAGGTGGCAAGACAAGAAAGCAACCCGAGTCTGTGTGCCTCTGTGCGAGCAGTGCCATGGGCAGATGAGGCTGAGCAACAGCTTTCCACGCTAGCTCTTTGTGCCTGCGAGCTATCTACAGATGTTTGAATTTTCAGAGCTGGGCTGTTAGAGGCCCCCTGCATGGACCACCTAAGATACGTTTGAAGTTTGAGGTGGCAAGACAAGCAAGCAGCCCCAGTCTCTGTGCCTCTGTGCGAGCAGTGCCATGGGCAGATGAGGCTGAGCAACAGCTTTCCACGCTAGCTCTTTCTGCCTGCGAGCTATCTGCAGATGTTTGAATTTTCAGAGCAGGGCTGTTAGAAAATCCCTGCATGGACCACCTAAGCTACATTTGAAGTTTGAGGTGGCAAGACAAGCAAGCAGCCCCAGTCTCTGTGCCTCTGTGCGAGCAGTGCCATGGGCACATGAGGCTGAGCAACAGCTTTCCGGGCTAGCTCTTTCTGGCTGCGAGCTATCTGCAGACGTTCGCATGTTCAGAGCAGGGCTGCTGGGGCCCCCCATCAAGAAATCCCAAAGATATTTTTGAACTTGGAGGTGGCAAGACAAGCAAGCACCACCAGTCTTTCTGTCTCTGTGCGAGCAGTGCTACGGGCAGATTAGGCTGAGCAACATCTTTCCAGGCTAGCTCTTTCTGGCTGCGAGCTATCTGCAGACGTTCGCATTTTCAGAGCAGGGCTTCCGGAGCGCCCCTACACGGACCACCAAATCTACGTTTGAAGTTTGAGGTGCCAAGACAAGCTAGCAACCCCAGTCTCTGTGCCTCTGTGCGAGCAGTGCCATGGGCACATGAGGCTGAGCAACAGCTTTCCAGGATAGATTTTCCTGACTGCGAGCTATCTGCCGACGTTCGCATTTTGGGAGCAGGGCTGCTGTAGGCCCCAGCACGGACCACATAAGATACGTTTGAAGTTTGAGGGGGCAAAACAATCAAGCAGCCCCAGTCTCTGTGCCTCTGTGCGAGCAGTGCCATTGGCAGATGAGGCTAGCTCTTTCTGCCTGCGAGCTATCTGCAGACGTTCGAATTTCCGGAGCAGGGCTTCCGTAGGCCCCCATCACGGACCCCGAAATTTAGGTTTGAAGTTTGAGGTGGCAAGACAAGCAAGCAGCCCCTGTCTCTGTGCCTCTGTGCGAGCAGTGCCATGGGCAGATGAGGCTGAGCAACAGCTTTCCAGGATAGCTTTTTCTGCCTGCGAGCTATCTGCAGACGTTCGCATTTTGGGAGCAGGGCTGCTGTAGGCCCCAGCACGGACCACATAAGATACTTTTGAAGTTTGAGGGGGCAAAACAATCAAGCAGCCCCAGTCTCTGTGCCTCTGTGCGAGCAGTGCCATTGGCAGATGAGGCTAGCTCTTTCTGCCTGCGAGCTATCTGCAGACGTTCGAATTTCCGGAGCAGGGCTTCCGTAGGCCCCCATCACGGACCCCGAAATTTAGGTTTGAAGTTTGAGGTGGCAAGACAAGCAAGGAGCCCCAGTCTCTGTGCCTCTGTGCGAGCAGTGCCATGGGCAGATGAGGCTGAGTAACAGCGTTCCACTCTATCACTTTCTGCCTGCGAGCTATCTGCAGATGTTTGAATTTTCAGAGCAGGACTTTAGAGGCCCCCTGCATGGACCACCTAAGCTACGTTTGAAGTTTGAGGGGGCAAAACAAGCAAGCAGCCCCAGTCTCTGTGCCTCTGTGCGAGCAGTGCCATTGGCAGATGAGGCTAGCTCTTTCTTCCTGCGAGCTATCTGCAGACGTTCGAATTTACGGAGCAGGGCTGCCGTAGGCCCCCTTCACGGACTCCAAAATTTAGGTTTGAAGTTTGAGGTGGCAAGACAAGCAAGCAGCCCCAGTCTCTGTGCCTCTGTGCGAGCAGTGCCATGGGCACATGAGGCTGAGCAACAGCTTTCCAGGCTAGCTCTTTCTGGCTGCGAGCTATCTGCAGACGTTCACATTTTCAGAGCAGGGCTGCTGGGGCCCCCCATCAAGAAATCCCAAAGATAATTTTGAACTTGGAGGTGGCAAGACAAGCAAGCACCACCAGTCTTTCTGTCTCTGTGCGAGCAGTGTTACGGGCAGATGAGGCTGAGCAAAAGCTTTCCAGGCTAGCTCTTTCTGCCTGCGAGCTATCTGCAGACGTTCGCATTTTTGGAGCAGGGCTGCCGGAGGACCCTACACGGACCACCAAATCTACGTTTGAAGTTTGAGGTGGCAAGACAAGAAAGCAACCCCAGTCTGTGTGCCTCTGTGCGAGCAGTGCCATGGGCAGATGAGGCTGAGCAACAGCTTTCCAGGCTAGCTTTTTCTGACTGCGAGCTATCTGCAGACGTTAGCATTTTGGGAGCAGGGCTGCTGTAGGCCCCAGCACGGACCACATAAGATACGTTTGAAGCTTGAGGGGGCAAAACAATCAAGCAGCCCCAGTCTCTGTGCCTCTGTGCGAGCAGTGCCATGGGCAGATGAGGCTGAGCAACAGCTTTCCACGCTAGCTCTTTGTGCCTACGAGCTATCTACAGATGTTTGAATTTTCAGAGCTGGGCTGTTAGAGGCCCCCTGCATGGACCACCTAAGCTACGTTTGAAGTTTGAGGTGGCAAGACAAGCAAGCAGCCCCAGTCTCTGTGCCTCTGTGCGAGCAGTGCCATGGGCAGATGAGGCTGAGCAACAGCTTTCCACGCTAGCTCTTTGTGCCTGCGAGCTATCTGCAGATGTTTGAATTTTCAGAGCAGGGCTGTTAGAGGATCCCTGCATGGACCACCTAAGCTACATTTGAAGTTTGAGGTGGCAAGACAAGCAAGCAGCCCCAGTCTCTGTGCCTCTGTGCGAGCAGTGCCATGGGCACATGAGGCTGAGCAACAGCTTTCCGGGCTAGCTCTTTCTGGCTGCGAGCTATCTGCAGACGTTCGCATGTTCAGAGCAGGGCTGCTGGGGCCCCCCATCAAGAAATCCCAAAGATACTTTTGAACTTGGAGGTGGCAAGACAAGCAAGCACCACCAGTCTTTCTGTCTCTGTGCGAGCAGTGCTACGGGCAGATTAGGCTGAGCAACAGCTTTCCAGGCTAGCTCTTTCTGGCTGCGAGCTATCTGCAGTCGTTGGCATTTTCAGAGCAGGGCTTCCGGAGCCCCCCTACACGGACCACCAAATCTACGTTTGAAGTTTGAGGTGCGAAGACAAGCAAGCAACCCCAGTCTGTGTGCCTCTGTGCGAGCAGTGCCATGGGCAGATGAGGCTGAGCAACAGCTTTCCAGGCTAGCTCTTTCTGCCTGCGAGCTATCTGCAGTCGTTGGCATTTTCATAGCTGGGCTGTTAGAGGCCCCCTGCATGGACCACCTAAGATACGTTTGAAGTTTGAGGGGGCAAGACAAGCAAGCAGCCCAAGTCTCTGTGCCTCTCTGCGAGCAGTGCCATGGGCAGATGAGGCTGAGCAACAGCTTTCCAGACTAGCTCTTTCTGCCTGCGAGCTATCTGCAGACGTTTGCATTTTCACAGCAGGGCTGTTGGGGCCCCCTATCAGGGTATCCCAAAGATACTTTTGAACTTGGAGGTGGCAAGACAAGCAAGCACCCCCGTCTTTGTGTCTCTGTGCGAGCAGTGCTACGGGCAGATGAGGCTGAGCAACAGCTTTCCAGGCTAGCTCTTTCTGCCTGCGAGCTATCTGCAGACGTTCGCATTTTCAGAGCAGGGCTGCTGTAGGCGCCAGCACGGACCACCTAAGATACGTTTGAAGTTTGAGGGGTCAAAACAAGCAAGCAGCCCCAGTCTCTGTGCCTCTGTGCGAGCAGTGCCATGGGCAGATGAGGCTGAGCAACAGCTTTCCAGGCTAGCTCTTTCTGGCTGCGATCTATCTGCAGACGTTCGCATTTTTGGAGCAGGGCTGCCGGAGGCCCCTACACGGACCACCAAATCTACGTTTGAAGTTTGAGGTGGCAAGACAAGAAAGCAACCCGAGTCTGTGTGCCTCTGAGCGAGCAGTGCCATGGGCAGATGAGGCTGAGCAACAGCTTTCCACGCTAGCTCTTTGTGCCTGCGAGCTATCTACAGATGTTTGAATTTTCAGAGCTGGGCTGTTAGAGGCCCCCTGCATGGACCACCTAAGATACGTTTGAAGTTTGAGGTGGCAAGACAAGCAAGCAGCCCCAGTCTCTGTGCCTCTGTGCGAGCAGTGCCATGGGCAGATGAGGCTGAGCAACAGCTTTCCACGCTAGCTCTTTCTGCCTGCGAGCTATCTGCAGATGTTTGAATTTTCAGAGCAGGGCTGTTAGAAAATCCCTGCATGGACCACCTAAGCTACATTTGAAGTTTGAGGTGGCAAGACAAGCAAGCAGCCCCAGTCTCTGTGCCTCTGTGCGAGCAGTGCCATGGGCACATGAGGCTGAGCAACAGCTTTCCGGGCTAGCTCTTTCTGGCTGCGAGCTATCTGCAGACGTTCGCATGTTCAGAGCAGGGCTGCTGGGGCCCCCCATCAAGAAATCCCAAAGATATTTTTGAACTTGGAGGTGGCAAGACAAGCAAGCACCACCAGTCTTTCTGTCTCTGTGCGAGCAGTGCTACGGGCAGATTAGGCTGAGCAACATCTTTCCAGGCTAGCTCTTTCTGGCTGCGAGCTATCTGCAGACGTTCGCATTTTCAGAGCAGGGCTTCCGGAGCGCCCCTACACGGACCACCAAATCTACGTTTGAAGTTTGAGGTGCCAAGACAAGCTAGCAACCCCAGTCTCTGTGCCTCTGTGCGAGCAGTGCCATGGGCACATGAGGCTGAGCAACAGCTTTCCAGGATAGATTTTCCTGACTGCGAGCTATCTGCCGACGTTCGCATTTTGGGAGCAGGGCTGCTGTAGGCCCCAGCACGGACCACATAAGATACGTTTGAAGTTTGAGGGGGCAAAACAATCAAGCAGCCCCAGTCTCTGTGCCTCTGTGCGAGCAGTGCCATTGGCAGATGAGGCTAGCTCTTTCTGCCTGCGAGCTATCTGCAGACGTTCGAATTTCCGGAGCAGGGCTTCCGTAGGCCCCCATCACGGACCCCGAAATTTAGGTTTGAAGTTTGAGGTGGCAAGACAAGCAAGCAGCCCCTGTCTCTGTGCCTCTGTGCGAGCAGTGCCATGGGCAGATGAGGCTGAGCAACAGCTTTCCAGGATAGCTTTTTCTGCCTGCGAGCTATCTGCAGACGTTCGCATTTTGGGAGCAGGGCTGCTGTAGGCCCCAGCACGGACCACATAAGATACTTTTGAAGTTTGAGGGGGCAAAACAATCAAGCAGCCCCAGTCTCTGTGCCTCTGTGCGAGCAGTGCCATTGGCAGATGAGGCTAGCTCTTTCTGCCTGCGAGCTATCTGCAGACGTTCGAATTTCCGGAGCAGGGCTTCCGTAGGCCCCCATCACGGACCCCGAAATTTAGGTTTGAAGTTTGAGGTGGCAAGACAAGCAAGGAGCCCCAGTCTCTGTGCCTCTGTGCGAGCAGTGCCATGGGCAGATGAGGCTGAGTAACAGCGTTCCACTCTATCACTTTCTGCCTGCGAGCTATCTGCAGATGTTTGAATTTTCAGAGCAGGACTTTAGAGGCCCCCTGCATGGACCACCTAAGCTACGTTTGAAGTTTGAGGGGGCAAAACAAGCAAGCAGCCCCAGTCTCTGTGCCTCTGTGCGAGCAGTGCCATTGGCAGATGAGGCTAGCTCTTTCTTCCTGCGAGCTATCTGCAGACGTTCGAATTTACGGAGCAGGGCTGCCGTAGGCCCCCTTCACGGACTCCAAAATTTAGGTTTGAAGTTTGAGGTGGCAAGACAAGCAAGCAGCCCCAGTCTCTGTGCCTCTGTGCGAGCAGTGCCATGGGCACATGAGGCTGAGCAACAGCTTTCCAGGCTAGCTCTTTCTGGCTGCGAGCTATCTGCAGACGTTCACATTTTCAGAGCAGGGCTGCTGGGGCCCCCCATCAAGAAATCCCAAAGATAATTTTGAACTTGGAGGTGGCAAGACAAGCAAGCACCACCAGTCTTTCTGTCTCTGTGCGAGCAGTGTTACGGGCAGATGAGGCTGAGCAAAAGCTTTCCAGGCTAGCTCTTTCTGCCTGCGAGCTATCTGCAGACGTTCGCATTTTTGGAGCAGGGCTGCCGGAGGACCCTACACGGACCACCAAATCTACGTTTGAAGTTTGAGGTGGCAAGACAAGAAAGCAACCCCAGTCTGTGTGCCTCTGTGCGAGCAGTGCCATGGGCAGATGAGGCTGAGCAACAGCTTTCCAGGCTAGCTTTTTCTGACTGCGAGCTATCTGCAGACGTTAGCATTTTGGGAGCAGGGCTGCTGTAGGCCCCAGCACGGACCACATAAGATACGTTTGAAGCTTGAGGGGGCAAAACAATCAAGCAGCCCCAGTCTCTGTGCCTCTGTGCGAGCAGTGCCATGGGCAGATGAGGCTGAGCAACAGCTTTCCACGCTAGCTCTTTGTGCCTACGAGCTATCTACAGATGTTTGAATTTTCAGAGCTGGGCTGTTAGAGGCCCCCTGCATGGACCACCTAAGCTACGTTTGAAGTTTGAGGTGGCAAGACAAGCAAGCAGCCCCAGTCTCTGTGCCTCTGTGCGAGCAGTGCCATGGGCAGATGAGGCTGAGCAACAGCTTTCCACGCTAGCTCTTTGTGCCTGCGAGCTATCTGCAGATGTTTGAATTTTCAGAGCAGGGCTGTTAGAGGATCCCTGCATGGACCACCTAAGCTACATTTGAAGTTTGAGGTGGCAAGACAAGCAAGCAGCCCCAGTCTCTGTGCCTCTGTGCGAGCAGTGCCATGGGCACATGAGGCTGAGCAACAGCTTTCCGGGCTAGCTCTTTCTGGCTGCGAGCTATCTGCAGACGTTCGCATGTTCAGAGCAGGGCTGCTGGGGCCCCCCATCAAGAAATCCCAAAGATACTTTTGAACTTGGAGGTGGCAAGACAAGCAAGCACCACCAGTCTTTCTGTCTCTGTGCGAGCAGTGCTACGGGCAGATTAGGCTGAGCAACAGCTTTCCAGGCTAGCTCTTTCTGGCTGCGAGCTATCTGCAGTCGTTGGCATTTTCAGAGCAGGGCTTCCGGAGCCCCCCTACACGGACCACCAAATCTACGTTTGAAGTTTGAGGTGCGAAGACAAGCAAGCAACCCCAGTCTGTGTGCCTCTGTGCGAGCAGTGCCATGGGCAGATGAGGCTGAGCAACAGCTTTCCAGGCTAGCTCTTTCTGCCTGCGAGCTATCTGCAGTCGTTGGCATTTTCATAGCTGGGCTGTTAGAGGCCCCCTGCATGGACCACCTAAGATACGTTTGAAGTTTGAGGGGGCAAGACAAGCAAGCAGCCCAAGTCTCTGTGCCTCTCTGCGAGCAGTGCCATGGGCAGATGAGGCTGAGCAACAGCTTTCCACGCTAGCTCTTTCTGCCTGCGAGCTATCTTCAGATGTTTGAATTTTCAGAGCTGGGCTGTTAGAGGACCCCTGCATGGACCACCTAAGCTAGGTTTGAAGTTTGAGGTGGCAAGACAAGAAAGCAACCCCAGTCTCTGTGCCTCTGTGCGAGCAGTGCCATGGGCAGATGAGGCTGAGCAACAGCTTTCCACGCTAGCTCTTTGTGCCTGCGAGCTATCTGCAGATGTTTGAATTTTCAGAGCAGGGCTGTTAGAGGACCCCTGCATGGACCACCTAAGCTACGTTTGAAGTTTGAGGTGGCAAGACAAGAAAGCAATCCCAGTCTCTGTGCCTCTGTGCGAGCAGTGCCATGGGCAGATGAGGCTGAGCAACAGCTTTCCAGGCTAGCTTTTTCTGACTGCGAGCTATCTGCAGACGTTCGCATTTTGGGAGCAGGGCTGCTGTAGGCCCCAGCACGGACCACATAAGATACGTTTGAAGTTTGAGGGGGCAAAACAATCAAGCAGCCCCAGTCTCTGTGCCTCTGTGCGAGCAGTGCCATGGGCAGATGAGGCTGAGCAACAGCTTTCCACGCTAGCTCTTTCTGCCTGCGAGCTATCTACAGAAGTTTGAATTTTCAGAGCTGGGCTGTTAGAGGCCCCCTGCATGGACCACCTAAGCTACGTTTGAAGTTTGAGGTGGCAAGACAAGCAAGCAGCCCCAGTCTCTGTGCCTCTGTGCGAGCAGTTCCATGGGCACATGAGGCTGAGCAACAGCTTTCCGGGCTAGCTCTTTCTGGCTGCGAGCTATCTGCAGACGTTCGCATGTTCAGAGCAGGGCTGCTGGGGCCCCCCATCAAGAAATCCCAAAGATACTTTTGAACTTGTAGGTGGCAAGACAAGAGAGCACCACCAGTCTTTCTGTCTCTGTGCGAGCAGTGCTACGGGCAGATTAGGCTGAGCAACAGCTTTCCAGGCTAGCTCTTTCTGGCTGCGAGCTATCTGCAGTCGTTGGCATTTTCAGAGCTGGGCTGTTAGAGGCCCCCTGCATGGACCACCTAAGATACGTTTGAAGTTTGAGGTGGCAAGACAAGCAAGCAGCCCCAGTCTCTGTGCCTCTGTGCGAGCAGTGCCATCGGCAGATGAGGCTGAGCAACAGCTTTCCACGCTAGCTCTTTCTGCCTGCGAGCTATCTTCAGATGTTTGAATTTTCAGAGCAGGGCTGTTAGAGGACCCCTGCATGGACCACCTAAGCTAGGTTTGAAGTTTGTGGTGGCAAGACAAGAAAGCAACCCCAGTCTCTGTGCCTCTGTGCGAGCAGTGCCATGGGCAGATGAGGCTGAGCAACAGCTTTCCACGCTAGCTCTTTCTGCCTGCGAGCTATCTGCAGATGTTTGAATTTTCAGAGCAGGGCTGTTAGAGGACCCCTGCATGGACCACCTAAGCTACGTTTGAAGTTTGAGGTGGCAAGACAAGAAAGCAACCCCAGTCTCTGTGCCTCTGTGCGAGCAGTGCCATGGGCAGATGAGGCTGAGCAACAGCTTTCCAGAATAGCTTTCCAGGCTAGCTCTTTCTGTCTGCGAGCTATCTGCAGACGTTCGCATGTTCAGAGCAGGGCTGCTGGGGCCCCCCATCAAGAAATCCCAAATATACCTTTGAACTTGGAGGTGGCAAGACAAGCAAGCACCCCCAGTCTTTCTGTCTCTGTGCGAGCAGTGCTACGGGCAGATGAGGCTGAGAAACAGCTTTCCAGGCTAGCTCTTTCTGCCTGCGAGTTATCTGCAGACGTTTGCATTTTCAGAGCAGGGCTTCCGGAGCCCCCCTACACTGACCACCAAATCTACGTTTGAAGTTTGAGGTGCCAATACAAGCAAGCAACCCCAGTCTCTGTGCCTCTGTGCGAGCAGTGCCATGGGCAGATAAGGCTGAGCAACAGCTTTCCAGGCTAGCTCTTTCTGACTGCGAGCTATCTGCAGACGTTCGCATTTTCAGAGCTGGGCTGCTGTAGGGGCCAGCACGGTCCACCTAAGATACGTTTGAAGTTTGAGGGGGCAAAACAAGCAAGCAGCCCCAGTCTCTGTGCCTCTGTGCGAGCAGTGCCATGGGCAGATGAGGCTGAGCAACAGCTTTCCAGGCTAGCTCTTTCTGCCTGCGAGCTATCTGCAGACGATCGCATTTTCAGAGCTGGGCTGTTAGAGGCCCCCTGCATGGACCACCTAAGATACGTTTGAAGTTTGAGGTGGCAAGACAAGCAAGCAGCCCCAGTCTCTGTGCCTCTGTGCGAGCAGTGCCATGGGCAGATGAGGCTGAGCAACAGCTTTCCACGCTAGCTCTTTGTGCCTGCGAGCTATCTGCAGATGTTTGAATTTTCAGAGCAGGGCTGTTAGAGGACCCCTGCATGGACCACCTAAGCTACGTTTGAAGTTTGAGGTGGCAAGACAAGCAAGCAGCCCCAGTCTCTGTGCCTCTGTGCAACCAGTGCCATGGGCAGATGAGGCTGAGCAACAGCTTTCCAGGCTAGCTCTTTCTGCCTGCGAGCTATCTGCAGACGTTGGCATTTTCAGAGCAGGTATGCTAGAGGCCCCCTGCATGGACCACCTAATATACGTTTGAAGTTTGAGGTGGCAAGACAAGCAAGCAGCCCCAGTCTCTGTGCCTCTGTGCGAGCAGTGCCATGGGCAGTTGAGGCTGAGCAACAGCTTTCCGGGCTAGCGCCTTCTGGCTGCGAGCTATCTGCAGACGTTCGCATTTTGGGAGCAGGGCTGCTGGGGCCCCCCATCAAGAAATCCCAAATATACCTTTCAACTTGGAGGTGGCAAGACAAGCAAGCAGCCCCAGTCTTTCTGTCTCTGTGAGAGCAGTACTACGGGCAGATGAGGCTGAGCAACAGCTTTCCAGGCTAGCTCTTTCTGCCTGCGAGCTATCTGCAGACGTTCGCATGTTAAGAGCAGGGCTGCTGGGGCCCCCCATCAAGAAATCCCAAAGATACATTTGAACTTGAAGGAGGCAAGACAAGCAAGCACCACCAGTCTTCATGTCTCTGTGCGAGCAGTGCTACGGGCAGATTAGGCTGAGCAACAGCTTTCCAGGCTAGCTCTTTCTGCCTGCGAGCTATCTGCAGACGTTCGCATTTTGGGAGCAGGGCTTCCGGAGGCCCCCTACACGGACCACCAAAGCTACGTTTGAAGTTTGAGGTGTCAATACAAGCAAGCAACCCCAGTCTCTGTGCCTCTGTGTGAGCAGTCCCATAGGCAGATGAGGCTGAGCAACAGCTTTCCACGCTAGCTCTTTCTGACTGCGAGCTATCTGCAGATGTTTGAATTTTCAGAGCAGGGCTGTTAGAGGACCCCTGCATGGACAACCTAATATACGTTTGAAGTTTGAGGGGGCAGACAAGCAAGCAGCCCCAGTCTCTGTGCCTCTGTGCGAGCAGTGCCATGGGCAGATGAGGCTGAGCAACAGCTTTCCGGGCTAGCTCTTTCTGGCTGCGAGCTATCTGCAGACGTTCGCATGTTCAGAGCAGGGCTGCTGGGGCCCCCCATCAAGAAATCCCAAATATACCTTTGAACTTGGAGGTGGCAAGACAAGCAAGCACCCCCAGTCTTTCTGTCTCTGTGCGAGCAGTGCTACGGGCAGATGAGGCTGAGCAACAGCTTTCCAGGCTAGCTCTTTCTGCCTGCGAGTTATCTGCAGACGTTCGCATTTTCAGAGCAGGGCTTCCGGAGCCCCCCTACACGGACCACCAAATCTACGTTTGAAGTTTGAGGTGCCAAGACAAGCAAGCAACCCCAGTCTCTGTGCCTCTGTGCGAGCAGTGCCATGGGCAGATGAGGCTGAGCAACAGCTTTCCAGGCTAGCTCTTTCTGACTGCGAGCTATCTGCAGACGTTCGCATTTTCAGAGCAGGGCTGAATGAGGCCCCCGACAAGGACCACCTAAGTTAAGTCGGAAGTTTGAGGGACAAAACAAGCAATCAGCCCCAGTCTCTGTGCCTCTGTGCGAGCAGTGCCATGGGCAGATGAGGCTAGCTCTTTCTGCCTGCGAGCTATCTGCAGACGTTCGAATTTCGGAGCAGGGCTGCTGTAGGCCCCCTTCACGGACCCCGATATTTAGGTTTGAAGTTTGAGGTGGCAAGACAAGCAAGCAGCCCCAGTCTCTGTGCCTCTGTGCGAGCAGTGCCATGTGCACATGAGGCTGAGCAACAGCTTTCCAGGCTAGCTCTTTCTGCCTGCGAGCTATCTGCAGACGTTGGCATTTTCAGAGCTGGGCTGTTAGAGGCCCCCTGCATGGACCACCTAAGATACGTTTGAAGTTTGAGGTGGCAAGACAAGCAAGCAGCCCCAGTCTCTGTGCCTCTGTGCGAGCAGTGCCATGGGCAGATGAGGCTGAGCAACAGCTTTCCACGCTAGCTCTTTCTGCCTGCGAGCTATCTGCATATGTTTGAATTTTCAGAGCAGGGCTGTTAGAGGACCCCTGCATGGACCACCTAAGCTACGTTTGAAGTTTGAGGTGGCAAGACAAGAGAGCACCACCAGTCTTTCTGTCTCTGTGCGAGCAGTGCTACGGGCAGATTAGGCTGAGCAACAGCTTTCCAGGCTAGCTCTTTCTGGCTGCGAGCTATCTGCAGACGTTGGCATTTTCAGAGCAGGGATGGTAGAGGACCCCTGCATGGACCACCTAATATACGTTTGAAGTTTGAGGTGGCAAGACAAGCAAGCAGCCCCAGTCTCTGTGCCTCTGTGCGAGCAGTGCCATGGGCAGTTGAGGCTGAGCAACAGCTTTCCGGGCTAGCGCTTTCTGGCTGCGAGCTATCTGCAGACGTTCGCATTTTGGGAGCAGGGCTGCCGGACGCCCCTTGAACGGACCCCCAAAGCTACGTTTGAAGTTTGAGATGGCAAGACAAGCAAGCAGCCCCAGTCTCTGTGCCTTGTGCGAGCAGTGCCATGGGCAGATGAGGCTGAGCAACAGCTTTCCACGCTAGCTCTTTCTGCCTGGAAGCTATCTGCAGATGTTTGAATTTTCAGAGCAGGGCTGTTAGAGGACCCCTGCATGGACCACCTAATATACGTTTGAAGTTTGAGGGGGCAGACAAGCAAGCAGCCCCAGTCTCTGTGCCTCTGTGCGAGCAGTGCCATGGGCAGATGAGGCTGAGCAACAGCTTTCCGGGCTAGCTCTTTCTGGCTGCGAGCTATCTGCATATGTTTGAATTTTCAGAGCAGGGCTGTTAGAGGACCCCTGCATGGACCACCTAAGCTAAGTTTGAAGTTTGAGGTGGCAAGACAAGCAAGCAGCCCCAGTCTCTGTGCCTCTGTGCGAGCAGTGCCATGGGCAGATGAGGCTGAGTAACAGCGTTCCACTCTAGCACTTTCTGGCTGCGAGCTATCTGCAGATGTTTGAATTTTCAGAGCAGGACTTTAGAGGCCCCCTGCATGGACCACCTAAGCTACGTTTGAAGTTTGAGGGGGCAAAACAAGCAAGCAGCCCCAGTCTCTGTGCCTCTGTGCGAGCAGTGCCATTGGCAGATGAGGCTAGCTCTTTCTTCCTGCGAGCTATCTGCAGACGTTCGAATTTACGGAGCAGGGCTGCCGTAGGCCCCCTTCACGGACCCCAAAATTTAGGTTTGAAGTTTGAGGTGGCAAGACAAGCAAGCAGCCCCAGTCTCTGTGCCTCTGTGCGAGCAGTGCCATGGGCAGATGAGGCTGAGCAACAGCTTTCCACGCTAGCTCTTTGTGCCTGCGAGCTATCTGCAGATGTTTGAATTTTCAGAGCAGGGCTGTTAGAGGATCCCTGCATGGACCACCTAAGCTACATTTGAAGTTTGAGGTGGCAAGACAAGCAAGCAGCCCCAGTCTCTGTGCCTCTGTGCGAGCAGTGCCATGGGCACATGAGGCTGAGCAACAGTTTTCGGGGTAGCTCTTTCTGGCTGCGAGCTATCTGCAGACGTTCGCATGTTCAGAGCAGGGCTGCTGGGGCCCCCCATCAAGAAATCCCAAAGATACTTTTGAACTTGGAGGTGGCAAGACAAGCAAGCACCACCAGTCTTTCTGTCTCTGTGCGAGCAGTGCTACGGGCAGATTAGGCTGAGACAGCTTTCCAGGCTAGCTCTTTCTGGCTGCGAGCTATCTGCAGTCGTTGGCATTTTCAGAGCAGGGCTTCCGGAGCCCCCCTACACGGACCACCAAATCTACGTTTGAAGTTTGAGGTGCCAAGACAAGCAAGCAACCCCAGTCTGTGTGCCTCTGTGCGAGCAGTGCCATGGGCAGATGAGGCTGAGCAACAGCTTTCCAGGCTAGCTCTTTCTGCCTGCGAGCTATCTGCAGTCGTTGGCATTTTCAGAGCTGGGCTGTTAGAGGCCCCCTGCATGGACCACCTAAGATACGTTTGAAGTTTGAGGGGGCAAGACAAGCAAGCAGCCCAAGTCTCTGTGCCTCTGTGCGAGCAGTGCCATGGGCAGATGAGGCTGAGCAACAGCTTTCCACGCTAGCTCTTTCTGCCTGCGAGCTATCTTCAGATGTTTGAATTTTCAGAGCTGGGCTGTTAGAGGACCCCTGCATGGACCACCTAAGCTAGGTTTGAAGTTTGAGGTGGCAAGACAAGAAAGCAACCCCAGTCTCTGTGCCTCTGTGCGAGCAGTGCCATGGGCAGATGAGGCTGAGCAACAGCTTTCCACGCTAGCTCTTTGTGCCTGCGAGCTATCTGCAGATGTTTGAATTTTCAGAGCAGGGCTGTTAGAGGACCCCTGCATGGACCACCTAAGCTACGTTTGAAGTTTGAGGTGGCAAGACAAGACAGCAATCCCAGTCTCTGTGCCTCTGTGCGAGCAGTGCCATGGGCAGATGAGGCTGAGCAACAGCTTTCCAGGCTAGCTTTTTCTGACTGCGAGCTATCTGCAGACGTTCGCATTTTGGGAGCAGGGCTGCTGTAGGCCCCAGCACGGACCACATAAGATACGTTTGAAGTTTGAGGGGGCAAAACAATCAAGCAGCCCCAGTCTCTGTGCCTCTGTGCGAGCAGTGCCATGGGCAGATGAGGCTGAGCAACAGCTTTCCACGCTAGCTCTTTCTGCCTGCGAGCTATCTACAGAAGTTTGAATTTTCAGAGCTGGGCTGTTAGAGGCCCCCTGCATGGACCACCTAAGCTACGTTTGAAGTTTGAGGTGGCAAGACAAGCAAGCAGCCCCAGTCTCTGTGCCTCTGTGCGAGCAGTTCCATGGGCACATGAGGCTGAGCAACAGCTTTCCGGGCTAGCTCTTTCTGGCTGCGAGCTATCTGCAGACGTTCGCATGTTCAGAGCAGGGCTGCTGGGGCCCCCCATCAAGAAATCCCAAAGATACTTTTGAACTTGTAGGTGGCAAGACAAGAGAGCACCACCAGTCTTTCTGTCTCTGTGCGAGCAGTGCTACGGGCAGATTAGGCTGAGCAACAGCTTTCCAGGCTAGCTCTTTCTGGCTGCGAGCTATCTGCAGTCGTTGGCATTTTCAGAGCTGGGCTGTTAGAGGCCCCCTGCATGGACCACCTAAGATACGTTTGAAGTTTGAGGTGGCAAGACAAGCAAGCAGCCCCAGTCTCTGTGCCTCTGTGCGAGCAGTGCCATCGGCAGATGAGGCTGAGCAACAGCTTTCCACGCTAGCTCTTTCTGCCTGCGAGCTATCTTCAGATGTTTGAATTTTCAGAGCAGGGCTGTTAGAGGACCCCTGCATGGACCACCTAAGCTAGGTTTGAAGTTTGTGGTGGCAAGACAAGAAAGCAACCCCAGTCTCTGTGCCTCTGTGCGAGCAGTGCCATGGGCAGATGAGGCTGAGCAACAGCTTTCCACGCTAGCTCTTTCTGCCTGCGAGCTATCTGCAGATGTTTGAATTTTCAGAGCAGGGCTGTTAGAGGACCCCTGCATGGACCACCTAAGCTACGTTTGAAGTTTGAGGTGGCAAGACAAGAAAGCAACCCCAGTCTCTGTGCCTCTGTGCGAGCAGTGCCATGGGCAGATGAGGCTGAGCAACAGCTTTCCAGAATAGCTTTCCAGGCTAGCTCTTTCTGTCTGCGAGCTATCTGCAGACGTTCGCATGTTCAGAGCAGGGCTGCTGGGGCCCCCCATCAAGAAATCCCAAATATACCTTTGAACTTGGAGGTGGCAAGACAAGCAAGCACCCCCAGTCTTTCTGTCTCTGTGCGAGCAGTGCTACGGGCAGATGAGGCTGAGAAACAGCTTTCCAGGCTAGCTCTTTCTGCCTGCGAGTTATCTGCAGACGTTTGCATTTTCAGAGCAGGGCTTCCGGAGCCCCCCTACACGGACCACCAAATCTACGTTTGAAGTTTGAGGTGCCAATACAAGCAAGCAACCCCAGTCTCTGTGCCTCTGTGCGAGCAGTGCCATGGGCAGATAAGGCTGAGCAACAGCTTTCCAGGCTAGCTCTTTCTGACTGCGAGCTATCTGCAGACGTTCGCATTTTCAGAGCTGGGCTGCTGTAGGGGCCAGCACGGTCCACCTAAGATACGTTTGAAGTTTGAGGGGGCAAAACAAGCAAGCAGCCCCAGTCTCTGTGCCTCTGTGCGAGCAGTGCCATGGGCAGATGAGGCTGAGCAACAGCTTTCCAGGCTAGCTCTTTCTGCCTGCGAGCTATCTGCAGACGATCGCATTTTCAGAGCTGGGCTGTTAGAGGCCCCCTGCATGGACCACCTAAGATACGTTTGAAGTTTGAGGTGGCAAGACAAGCAAGCAGCCCCAGTCTCTGTGCCTCTGTGCGAGCAGTGCCATGGGCAGATGAGGCTGAGCAACAGCTTTCCACGCTAGCTCTTTGTGCCTGCGAGCTATCTGCAGATGTTTGAATTTTCAGAGCAGGGCTGTTAGAGGACCCCTGCATGGACCACCTAAGCTACGTTTGAAGTTTGAGGTGGCAAGACAAGCAAGCAGCCCCAGTCTCTGTGCCTCTGTGCGAGCAGTGCCATGGGCAGATGAGGCTGAGCAACAGCTTTCCAGGCTAGCTCTTTCTGCCTGCGAGCTATCTGCAGACGTTGGCATTTTCAGAGCAGGTATGCTAGAGGCCCCCTGCATGGACCACCTAATATACGTTTGAAGTTTGAGGTGGCAAGACAAGCAAGCAGCCCCAGTCTCTGTGCCTCTGTGCGAGCAGTGCCATGGGCAGTTGAGGCTGAGCAACAGCTTTCCGGGCTAGCGCCTTCTGGCTGCGAGCTATCTGCAGACGTTCGCATTTTGGGAGCAGGGCTGCTGGGGCCCCCCATCAAGAAATCCCAAATATACCTTTCAACTTGGAGGTGGCAAGACAAGCAAGCAGCCCCAGTCTTTCTGTCTCTGTGAGAGCAGTACTACGGGCAGGTGAGGCTGAGCAACAGCTTTCCAGGCTAGCTCTTTCTGCCTGCGAGCTATCTGCAGACGTTCGCATTTTCGGAGCAGCGCTGCCGGAGGCCCCCTACACGGACCACGAAATCTACGTTTGAAGTTTGAGGTGCCAAGAGAAGCAAGCAACCCCAATCTCTGTGCCTCTGTGCGAGCAGTGCCATGGGCAGATGAGGCTGAGCAACAGCTTTCCAGGCTAGCTTTTTCTGGCTGCGATCTATCTGCAGACGTTTGCATTTTGGGAGCAGGACTGCTGTAGGCGTCAGCACGGACCACCTAAATTATGTTTGAACTTTGAGGTGGCAAGACAAGCAAGCAGGCCCAGTCTCTGTGCCTCTGTGCGAGCAGTGCCATGGGCAGATGAGGCTAGCTCTTTCTGCCTGCGAGCTATCTGCAGACGTTCGAGTTTCGGAGCAGGGCTGCTGTAGGCCCCCTTCACGGACTCCGAAATTTAGGTTTGAAGTTGGAGGGGGCAAGACAAGCAAGCAGCCCCAGTCTCTGTGCTTCTGTGCGAGCAGTGCCATGGGCACATGAGGCTGAGCAACAGCTTTCCAGGCTAGCTCTTTCTGGCTGCGAGCTATCTGCAGACGTTCGCATTTTCAAAGCTGGGCTGTTAGAGGACCCCTGCATGGACCACCTAAGCTAGGTTTGAAGTTTGAGGTGGCAAGACAAGAAAGCAACCCCAGTCTCTGTGCCTCTGTGCGAGCAGTGCCATGGGCAGATGAGGCTGAGCAACAGCTTTCCACGCTAGCTCTTTGTGCCTGCGAGCTATCTGCAGATGTTTGAATTTTCAGAGCAGGGCTGTTAGAGGACCCCTGCATGGACCACCTAAGCTACGTTTGAAGTTTGAGGTGGCAAGACAAGAAAGCAACCCCAGTCTCTGTGCCTCTGTGCGAGCAGTGCCATGGGCAGATGAGGCTGAGCAACAGCTTTCCAGGATAGCTTTCCAGGCTAGCTCTTTCTGGCTGCGAGCTATCTGCAGACGTTCGCATGTTCAGAGCAGGGCTGCTGGGGCCCCCCATCAAGAAATCCCAAATATACCTTTGAACTTGGAGGTGGCAAGACAAGCAAGCACCCCCAGTCTTTCTGTCTCTGTGCGAGCAGTGCTACGGGCAGATGAGGCTGAGAAACAGCTTTCCAGGCTAGCTATTTCTGGCTGCGAGTTATCTGCAGACGTTCGCATTTTCAGAGCAGGGCTTCCGGAGCCCCGCTACACGGACCACCAAATCTACGTTTGAAGTTTGAGGTGCCAAGACAAGCAAGCAACCCCAGTCTCTGTGCCTCTGTGCGAGCAGTGCCATGGACAGATAAGGCTGAGCAACAGCTTTCCAGGCTAGCTCTTTCTGACTGCGAGCTATCTGCAGACGTTCGCATTTTCAGAGCAGGGCTGCTGTAGGGGCCAGCACGGTCCACCTAAGATACGTTTGAAGTTTGAGGGGGCAAAACAAGCAAGCAGCCCCAGTCTCTGTGCCTCTGTGCGAGCAGTGCCATGGGCAGATGAGGCTAGGTCTTTCTGCCTGCGAGCTATCTGCAGACGTTCGAATTTCGGAGCAGGGCTGCTGTAGGCCCCCTTCACGGACCCCGATATTTAGGTTTGAAGTTTGAGGTGGCAAGACAAGCAAGCAGCCCCAGTCTCTGTGCCTCTGTACGAGCAGTGCCATGTGCACATGAGGCTGAGCAACAGCTTTCCAGGCTAGCTCTTTCTGCCTGCGAGCTATCTGCAGACGTTCGCATTTTCAGAGCTGGGCTGTTAGAGGCCCCCTGCATGGACCACCTAAGATACGTTTGAAGTTTGAGGTGGCAAGACAAGCAAGCAGCCCCAGTCTCTGTGCCTCTGTGCGAGCAGTGCCATGGGCAGATGAGGCTGAGCAACAGCTTTCCACGCTAGCTCTTTCTGCCTGCGAGCTATCTGCATATGTTTGAATTTTCAGAGCAGGGCTGTTAGAGGACCCCTGCATGGACCACCTAAGCTACGTTTGAAGTTTGAGGTGGCAAGACAAGCAAGCAGCCCCAGTCTCTGTGCCTCTGTGCGAGCAGTGCCATGGGCACATGAGGCTGAGCAACAGCTTTCCAGGCTAGCTCTTCTGCCTGCGAGCTATCTGCAGACGTTGGCATTTTCAGAGCAGGGATGCTAGAGGCCCCCTGCATGGACCACCTAATATACGTTTGAAGTTTGAGGTGGCAAGACAAGCAAGCAGCCCCAGTCTCTGTGCCTCTGTGCGAGCAGTGCCATGGGCAGTTGAGGCTGAGCAACAGCTTTCCGGGCTAGCGCTTTCTGGCTGCGAGCTATCTGCAGACGTTCGCATTTTGGGAGCAGGGCTGCCGGACGCCCCTTGAACGGACCCCCAAAGCTACGTTTGAAGTTTGAGATGGCAAGACAAGCAAGCAGCACCAGTCTCTGTGCCTTGTGCGAGCAGTGCCATGGGCAGATGAGGCTGAGCAACAGCTTTCCAGGCTACCTCTTTCTGCCTGGAAGCTATCTGCAGATGTTTGAATTTTCAGAGCAGGGCTGTTAGAGGACCCCTGCATGGACCACCTAATATACGTTTGAAGTTTGAGGGGGCAGACAAGCAAGCAGCCCCAGTCTCTGTGCCTCTGTGCGAGCAGTGCCATGGGCAGATGAGGCTGAGGAAGAGCTTTCCGGGCTAGCTCTTTCTGGCTGCGAGCTATCTGCAGACGTTCGCATTTTCAGAGCAGGGCTGCTGGGGCCCCCCATCAAGAAATCCCAAATATACCTTTCAACTTGCAGGTGGCAAGACAAGCAAGCAGCCCCAGTCTTTCTGTCTCTGTGAGAGCAGTACTACGGGCAGATGAGGCTGAGCAACAGCTTTCCAGGCTAGCTCTTTCTGGCTGCGAGCTATCTGCAGACGTTCGCATTTTCAGAGCAGGGCTGCTGGGGCCCCCCATCAAGAAATCCCAAAGATACTTTTGAACTTGGAGGTGGCAAGACAAGCAAGCACCCCCAGTCTTTCTGTCTCTGTGCGAGCAGTGCTACGGGCAGATGAGGCTGAGCAACAGCTTTCCAGGCTAGCTCTTTCTGCCTGCGAGCTATCTGCAGACGTTCGCATTTTCGGAGCAGCGCTGCCGGAGGCCCCCTACACGGACCACGAAATCTACGTTTGAAGTTTGAGGTGCCAAGACAAGCAAGCAACCCCAATCTCTGTGCCTCTGTGCGAGCAGTGCCATGGGCAGATGAGGCTGAGCAACATCTTTCCAGGCTAGCTTTTTCTGGCTGTGATCTATCTGCAGACGTTTGCATTTTGGAAGCAGGGCTGCTGTAGGCGTCAGCACGGACCACCTAAAATATGTTTGAAGTTTGAGGTGGCAAGACAAGCAAGCAGGCCCAGTCTCTGTGCCTCTGTGCGAGCAGTGCCATGGGCAGATGAGGCTAGCTCTTTCTGCCTGCGAGCTATCTGCAGACGTTCGAATTTCGGAGCAGGGCTGCTGTAGGCCCCCTTCACGGACTCCGAAATTTAGGTTTGAAGTTGGAGGGGGCAAGACAAGCAAGCAGCCCCAGTCTCTGTGCTTCTGTGCGAGCAGTGCCATGGGCACATGAGGCTGAGCAACAGCTTTCCAGGCTAGCTCTTTCTGCCTACGAGCTATCTGCAGACGTTGGCATTTTCAGAGCTGGGCTGTTAGAGGCCCCCTGCATGGACCACCTAAGATACGTTTGAAGTTTGAGGTGGCAAGACAAGCAAGCAGCCCCAGTCTCTGTGCCTCTGTGCGAGCAGTGCCATGGGCAGATGAGGCTGAGCAACAGCTTTCCACGCTAGCTCTTTCTGCCTGCGAGCTATCTGTAGATGTTTGAATTTTCAGAGCAGGGCTGTTAGAGGCCCCCTGCATGGACCACCTAATATACGTTTGAAGTTTGAGGATGCAAGACAAGCAAGCAGCCCCAGTCTCTGTGCCTCTGTGCAACCAGTGCCATGGGCAGATGAGGCTGAGCAACAGTTTTCCAGGCTAGCTCTTTCTGGCTGCGAGCTATCTGCAGACGTTGGCATTTTCAGAGCAGGGATGCTAGAGGACCCCTGCATGGACCACCTAATATACGTTTGAAGTTTGAGGTGGCAAGACAAGCAAGCAGCCCCAGTCTCTGTGCCTCTGTGCGAGCAGTGCCATGGGCAGTTGAGGTTGAGCAACAGCTTTCCGGGCTAGCGCTTTCTGGCTGCGAGCTATCTGCAGACGTTCGAATTTCGGAGCAGGGCTGCCGTAGGCCCCCTTCACGGACCCCGAAATTTAGGTTTGAAGTTTGAGGTGGCAAGACAAGCAAGCACCCCCAGTCTTTCTGTGCCTCTGTGCGAGCAGTGCCATGGGCAGATGAGGCTGAGCAACAGCTTTCCAGGCTAGCTCTTTCTGCCTGTGAGCTATCTGCAGACGTTCGCATTTTGGCAGCAGGGCTGCCGGAGGCCCCCTACACGGACCACCAAATCTACGTTTGAAGTTTGAGGTGCCAAGACAAGCAAGCAACCCCAGTCTCTGTGCCTCTGTGCGAGCAGTGCCATGGGCAGATGAGGCTGAGCAACAGCTTTCCAGGCTAGCTCTTTCTGGCTGCGAGCTATCTGCAGACGTTCGCATTTTGGGAGCAGGGCTGCTGTAGGCGCCAGCACGGACCACCAAATCTACGTTTGAAGTTTGAGGTGCCAAGACAAGCAAGCAACCCCAGTCTCTGTGCCTCTGTGCGAGCAGTGCCATGGGCAGATGAGGCTGAGCAACAGCTTTCCAGTCTAGCTCTTTCTGGCTACGAGCTATCTGCAGACGTTCGCATTTTGGGAGCACGGCTGCTATAGGCGCCAGCACGAACCACCAAATCTACGTTTGAAGTTTGAGGTGGCAAGACAAGCAAGCAGCCCCAGTCTCTGTGCCTCTGTGCGAGCAGTGCCATGGGCAGATGAGGCTAGGTCTTTCTGCCTGCGAGCTATCTGCAGACGTTCGCATTTTCAGAGCAGGGTTGCTGGATGCGCCCGGCAAGGACCACCTCAGATACGTTTCAAGTTGGAGGGTGCAAGACAAGCAAGCAGCCCCAGTCTCTGTGCCTCTGTGCGAGCAGTGCCATGGGCAGATGAGGCTGAGCAACAGATTTCCACGCTAGCTCTTTCTGCCTGGAAGCTATCTGCAGATGTTTGAATTTTGGGAGCAGGGCTGTTAGAGGACCCCTGCATGGACAACCTAATATACGTTTGAAGTTTGAGGGGGCAAGACAAGCAAGCAGCCCCAGTCTCTGTGCCTCTGTGCGAGCAGTGCCATGGGCAGATGAGGCTGAGGAACAGCTTTCCGGGCTAGCTCTTTCTGGCTGCGAGCTATCTGCAGACGTTCGCATGTTAAGAGCAGGGCTGCTGGGGCCCCCCATCAAGAAATCCCAAAGATACATTTGAACTTGAAGGAGGCAAGACAAGCAAGCACCACCAGTCTTCATGTCTCTGTGCGAGCAGTGCTACGGGCAGATTAGGCTGAGCAACAGCTTTCCAGGCTAGCTCTTTCTGCCTGCGAGCTATCTGCAGACGTTCGCATTTTGGGAGCAGGGCTTCCGGAGGCCCCCTACACGGACCACCAAAGCTACGTTTGAAGTTTGAGGTGTCAATACAAGCAAGCAACCCCAGTCTCTGTGCCTCTGTGTGAGCAGTCCCATAGGCAGATGAGGCTGAGCAACAGCTTTCCACGCTAGCTCTTTCTGACTGCGAGCTATCTGCAGATGTTTGAATTTTCAGAGCAGGGCTGTTAGAGGACCCCTGCATGGACAACCTAATATACGTTTGAAGTTTGAGGGGGCAGACAAGCAAGCAGCCCCAGTCTCTGTGCCTCTGTGCGAGCAGTGCCATGGGCAGATGAGGCTGAGCAACAGCTTTCCGGGCTAGCTCTTTCTGGCTGCGAGCTATCTGCAGACGTTCGCATGTTCAGAGCAGGGCTGCTGGGGCCCCCCATCAAGAAATCCCAAATATACCTTTGAACTTGGAGGTGGCAAGACAAGCAAGCACCCCCAGTCTTTCTGTCTCTGTGCGAGCAGTGCTACGGGCAGATGAGGCTGAGCAACAGCTTTCCAGGCTAGCTCTTTCTGCCTGCGAGTTATCTGCAGACGTTCGCATTTTCAGAGCAGGGCTTCCGGAGCCCCCCTACACGGACCACCAAATCTACGTTTGAAGTTTGAGGTGCCAAGACAAGCAAGCAACCCCAGTCTCTGTGCCTCTGTGCGAGCAGTGCCATGGGCAGATGAGGCTGAGCAACAGCTTTCCAGGCTAGCTCTTTCTGACTGCGAGCTATCTGCAGACGTTCGCATTTTCAGAGCAGGGCTGAATGAGGCCCCCGACAAGGACCACCTAAGTTAAGTCGGAAGTTTGAGGGACAAAACAAGCAATCAGCCCCAGTCTCTGTGCCTCTGTGCGAGCAGTGCCATGGGCAGATGAGGCTAGCTCTTTCTGCCTGCGAGCTATCTGCAGACGTTCGAATTTCGGAGCAGGGCTGCTGTAGGCCCCCTTCACGGACCCCGATATTTAGGTTTGAAGTTTGAGGTGGCAAGACAAGCAAGCAGCCCCAGTCTCTGTGCCTCTGTGCGAGCAGTGCCATGTGCACATGAGGCTGAGCAACAGCTTTCCAGGCTAGCTCTTTCTGCCTGCGAGCTATCTGCAGACGTTGGCATTTTCAGAGCTGGGCTGTTAGAGGCCCCCTGCATGGACCACCTAAGATACGTTTGAAGTTTGAGGTGGCAAGACAAGCAAGCAGCCCCAGTCTCTGTGCCTCTGTGCGAGCAGTGCCATGGGCAGATGAGGCTGAGCAACAGCTTTCCACGCTAGCTCTTTCTGCCTGCGAGCTATCTGCATATGTTTGAATTTTCAGAGCAGGGCTGTTAGAGGACCCCTGCATGGACCACCTAAGCTACGTTTGAAGTTTGAGGTGGCAAGACAAGCAAGCAGCCCCAGTCTCTGTGCCTCTGTGCGAGCAGTGCCATGGGCAGATGAGGCTGAGCAACAGCTTTCCAGGCTAGCTCTTTCTGGCTGCGAGCTATCTGCAGACGTTGGCATTTTCAGAGCAGGGATGGTAGAGGACCCCTGCATGGACCACCTAATATACGTTTGAAGTTTGAGGTGGCAAGACAAGCAAGCAGCCCCAGTCTCTGTGCCTCTGTGCGAGCAGTGCCATGGGCAGTTGAGGCTGAGCAACAGCTTTCCGGGCTAGCGCTTTCTGGCTGCGAGCTATCTGCAGACGTTCGCATTTTGGGAGCAGGGCTGCCGGACGCCCCTTGAACGGACCCCCAAAGCTACGTTTGAAGTTTGAGATGGCAAGACAAGCAAGCAGCCCCAGTCTCTGTGCCTTGTGCGAGCAGTGCCATGGGCAGATGAGGCTGAGCAACAGCTTTCCACGCTAGCTCTTTCTGCCTGGAAGCTATCTGCAGATGTTTGAATTTTCAGAGCAGGGCTGTTAGAGGACCCCTGCATGGACCACCTAATATACGTTTGAAGTTTGAGGGGGCAGACAAGCAAGCAGCCCCAGTCTCTGTGCCTCTGTGCGAGCAGTGCCATGGGCACATGAGGCTGAGCAACAGCTTTCCGGGCTAGCTCTTTCTGGCTGCGAGCTATCTGCAGACGTTCGCATGTTCAGAGCAGGGCTGCTGGGGCCCCCCATCAAGAAATCCCAAATATACCTTTGAACTTGGAGGTGGCAAGACAAGCAAGCACCCCCAGTCTTTCTGTCTCTGTGCGAGCTGTGCTACGGGCAGATGAGGCTGAGCAACAGTTTTCCAGGCTAGCTCTTTCTGGCTGCGAGCTATCTGCAGACGTTCGCATTTTCAGAGCAGGGCTGCTGGGGCCCCCCATCAAGAAATCCCAAAGATACTTTTGAACTTGGAGGTGGCAAGACAAGCAAGCACCCCCAGTCTTTCTGTCTCTGTGCGAGCAGTGCTACGGGCAGATGAGGCTGAGCAACAGCTTTCCAGGCTAGCTCTTTCTGCCTGCGAGCTATCTGTAGACGTTCGCATTTTCGGAGCAGCGCTGCCGGAGGCCCCCTACACGGACCACGAAATCTACGTTTGAAGTTTGAGGTGCCAAGACAAGCAAGCAACCCCAGTCTCTGTGCCTCTGTGCGAGCAGTGCCATGGGCAGATGAGGCTGAGCAACAGCTTTCCACGCTAGCTCTTTCTGCCTGCGAGCTATCTGCATATGTTTGAATTTTCAGAGCAGGGCTGTTAGAGGACCCCTGCATGGACCACCTAAGCTACGTTTGAAGTTTGAGGTGGCAAGACAAGCAAGCAGCCCCAGTCTCTGTGCCTCTGTGCGAGCAGTGCCATGGGCAGATGAGGCTGAGCAACAGCTTTCCAGGCTAGCTCTTTCTGGCTCCGAGCTATCTGCAGACGTTGGCATTTTCAGAGCAGGGATGCTAGAGGCCCCCTGCATGGACCACCTAATATACGTTTGAAGTTTGAGGTGGCAAGACAAGCAAGCAGCCCCAGTCTCTGTGCCTCTGTGCGAGCAGTGCCATGGGCAGTTGAGGCTGAGCAACAGCTTTCCGGGCTAGCGCTTTCTGGCTGCGAGCTATCTGCAGACGTTCGCATTTTGGGAGCAGGGCTGCCGGACGCCCCTTGAACGGACCCCCTAAGCTACGTCTGAAGTTTGAGATGGCAAGACAAGCAAACAGCCCCAGTCTCTGTGCCTTGTGCGAGCAGTGCCATGGGCAGATGAGGCTGAGCAACAGCTTTCCACGCTAGCTCTTTGTGCCTGGAAGCTATCTGCAGATGTTTGAATTTTCAGAGCAGGGCTGTTAGAGGACCCCTGCATGGACCACCTAATATACGTTTGAAGTTTGAGGGGGCAGACAAGCAAGCAGCCCCAGTCTCTGTGCCTCTGTGCGAGCAGTGCCATGGGCAGATGAGGCTGAGCAACAGCTTTCCGGGCTAGCTCTTTCTGGCTGCGAGCTATCTGCAGACGTTCGCATGTTCAGAGCAGGGCTGCTGGGGCCCCCCATCAAGAAATCCCAAATATACCTTTGAACTTGGAGGTGGCAAGACAAGCAAGCAGCCCCAGTCTTTCTGTCTCTGTGCGAGCTGTGCTACGGGCAGATTAGGCTGAGCAACAGCTTTCCAGGCTAGCTCTTTCTGGCTGCGAGCTATCTGCAGACGTTCGCATTTTCAGAGCAGGGCTGCTGGGGCCCCCCATCAAGAAATCCCAAAGATACTTTTGAACTTGGAGGTGGCAAGACAAGCAAGCACCCCCAGTCTTTCTGTCTCTGTGCGAGCAGTGCTACGGGCAGATGAGGCTGAGCAACAGCTTTCCAGGCTAGCTCTTTCTGCCTGCGAGCTATCTGTAGACGTTCGCCTTTTCGGAGCAGCGCTGCCGGAGGCCCCCTACACGGACCACGAAATCTACGTTTGAAGTTTGAGGTGCCAAGACAAGCAAGCAACCCCAGTCTCTGTGCCTCTGTGCGAGCAGTGCCATGGGCAGATGAGGCTGAGCAACAGCTTTCCAGGCTAGCTTTTTCTGGCTGCGATCTATCTGCAGACGTTTGCATTTTGGGAGCAGGACTGCTGTAGGCGTCAGCACGGACCACCTAAATACGTTTGAAGTTTGAGGTGGCAAGACAAGCAAGCAGCCCCAGTCTCTGTGCCTCTGTGCGAGCAGTGCCATGGGCAGATGAGGCTAGCTCTTTCTGCCTGCGAGCTATCTGCAGACGTTCGAATTTCGGAGCAGGGCTGCTGTAGGCCCCCTTCACGGACCCCGAAATTTAGGTTTGAAGTTTGAGGTGGCAAGACAAGCAAGCAGCCCCAGTCTCTGTGCCTCTGTGCGAGCAGTGCCATGGGCACATGAGGCTGAGCAACAGCTTTCCAGGCTAGCTCTTTCTGCCTGCGAGCTATCTGCAGACGTTGGCATTTTAAGAGCAGGGCTGTTAGAGGCCCCCTGCATGGACCACCAAAGATACGTTTGAAGTTTGAGGTGGCAAGACAAGCAAGCAGCCCCAGTCTCTGTGCCTCTGTGCGAGCAGTGCCATGGGCAGATGAGGCTAGCTCTTTCTGCCTGCGAGTTATCTGCAGACGTTCGAATTTCGGAGCAGGGCTGCCGTAGGCCCCCTTCACGGACCCAGAAATTTAGGTTTGAAGTTTGAGGTGGCAAGACAAGCAAGCAGCCCCAGTCTCTGTGCCTCTGTGTGAGCAGTGCCATGGGCAGATGAGGCTGAGCAACAGCTTTCCAGGCTAGCTTTTTCTGCTTGCGAGCTATCTGCAGACGTTCGCATTTTGGGAGCAGGGCTGCTGTAGGCCCCAGCACGGACCACATAATATACGTTTGAAGTTTCAGGGGGCAAAACAATCAAGCAGCCCCAGTCTCTGTGCCTCTGTGCGAGCAGTGCCATTGGCAGATGAGGCTAGCTCTTTCTGCCTGCGAGCTATCTGCAGACGTTAGCATTTCCGGAGCAGGGCTTCCGTAGGCCCCCATCACGGACCCCAAAATTTAGGTTTGAAGTTTGAGGTGGCAAGACAAGCAAGCAGCCCCAGTCTCTGTGCCTCTCTGCGAGCAGTGCCATGTGCACATGAGGCTGAGCAACAGCTTTCCAGGCTAGCTCTTTCTGGCTGCGATCTATCTGCAGACGTTCGCATTTTTAGAGGTGGGCTGTTAGAGGCCCCCTGCATTGACCACCTAAGATACGTTTGAAGTTTGAGGTGGCAAGACAAGCAAGCAGCCCCAGTCTCTGTGCCTCTGTGCGAGCAGTGCCATTGGTAGATGAGGCTAGCTCTTTCTGCCTGCGAGCTATCTGCAGACGTTAGCATTTCCGGAGCAGGGCTTCCGTAGGCCCCCATCACGGACCCCAAAATTTAGGTTTGAAGTTTGAGGTGGCAAGACAAGCAAGCAGCCCCAGTCTCTGTGCCTCTGTGCGAGCAGTGCCATGGGCACATGAGGCTGAGCAACAGCTTTCCAGGCTAGCTCTTTCTGGCTGCGATCTATCTGCAGACGTTCGCATTTTTAGAGGTGGGCTGTTAGAGGCCCCCTGCATTGACCACCTAAGATACGTTTGAAGTTTGAGGTGGCAAGACAAGCAAGCAGCCCCAGTCTCTGTGCCTCTGTGCGAGCAGTGCCATTGGCAGATGAGGCTAGCTCTTTCTGCCTGCGAGCTATCTGCAGACGTTCGAATTTCCGGAGCAGGGCTTCCGTAGGCCCCCATCACGGACCCCAAAATTTAGGTTTGAAGTTTGAGGTGGCAAGACAAGCAAGCAGCCCCAGTCTCTGTGCCTCTGTGCGAGCAGTGCCATGGGCACATGAGGCTGAGCAACAGCTTTCCAGGCTAGCTCTTTCTGGCTGCGATCTATCTGCAGACGTTCGCATTTTCAGAGCTGGGCTGTTAGAGGCCCCCTGCATTGACCACCTAAGATACGTTTGAAGTTTGAGGTGGCAAGACAAGCAAGCAGCCCCAGTCTCTGTGCCTCTGTGCGAGCAGTGCCATGGGCAGATGAGGCTGAGCAACAGCTTTCCAGGCTAGCTCTTTCTGCCTGCGAGCTATCTGCAGACGTTGGCATTTTGGGATCAGGGCTGCTGTAGGCGCCAGCACGGACCACCTAAGACACGTTTGAAGTTTGAGGGGGCAAGACAAGCAAGCAGCCCCAGTCTCTGTGCCTCTGTGCAAGCAGTGCCATGGGCAGATGAGGCTGAGCAACAGCTTTCCAGGCTAGCTCTTTCTGCCTGCGAGCTATCTGCAGACGTTCGCATTTTCAGAGCAGGGCTGCTGGATGCGCCCGGCACAACCACCTCAGATACGTTTGAAGTTGGAGGGTGCAAGACAAGCAAGCAGTCCCAGTCTCTGTGCCTCTGTGCGAGCAGTGCCATGGGCAGATGAGGCTGAGCAACAGCTTTCCAGGCTAGCTCTTTCTGCCTGGAAGCTATCTGCAGACGTTGGCATTTTCAGAGCAGGGCTGTTAGAGGCCCCCTGCATGGACCACCTAATATACGTTTGAAGTTTGAGGTGGCAAGACAAGCAAACAGCTCCAGTCTCTGTGCCTCTGTGCGAGCAGTGCCATGGGCAGATGAGGCTGAGCAACAGCTTTCCGGGCTAGCACTTTCTGGCTGCGAGCTATCTGCAGACGTTCGCATGTTCAGAGCGGGTCTGCTGGGGCCCCCCATCAAGAAATCCCAAAGATAGTTTTGAACTTGGAGGTGGCAAGACAAGCAAGCACCCCCAGTCTTTCTGTCTCTGTGCGAGCAGTGCTACGGGCAGATTAGGCTGAGCAACAGCTTTCCAGGCTAGCACTTTCTGGCTGCGAGCTATCTGCAGACGTTCGCATTTTGGGAGCAGGGCTTCCGAAGGCCCCCTACACTGACCACCAAAGCCACTTTTGAAATTTGAGGTGCCAAGACAAGCAAGCAACCCCAGTCTCTGTGCCTCTGTTGGAGCAGTGCCATGGGCAGATGAGGCTGAGCAACAGCTTTCCAGGCTAGCTCTTTCTGACTGCGAGCTATCTGCAGACGTTCGCATTTTGGGAGCAGGGCTGCTGTAGGGGCCAGCACGGTCCACCTAAGATACGTTTGAAGTTTGAGGGGGCAAAACAAGCAAGCAGCCCCAGTCTCTGTGCCTCTGTGCGAGCAGTGCCATGGGCACATGAGGCTGAGCAACCGCTTTCCAGGCTAGCTCTTTCTGGCTGCGAGCTATCTGCAGACATTCGCATTTTCAGGGCAAGGCTGCTGGGGCCCCCCATCAAGAAATCCCAAAGATACTTTTGAACTTGGAGGTGGCAAGACAAGCAAGCACCCCCAGTCTTTCTGTCTCTGTGTGAGCAGTGCTACGGGCAGATGAAGCTGAGCAACAGCTTTCCAGGCTAGCTCTATCTGCCTGATAGGTCTCTGCAGACGTTCGCATTTTCAGAGCAGCGCTGCCGGAGGCCTCCTACACGGACCACGAAATTTACGTTTGAAGTTTGAGGTGTCAATACAAGCAAGCAATCCCAGTCTCTGTGCATCTGTGCGAGCAGTGCCATGGGCACATGAGGCTGAGCAACAGCTTTCCAGGCTAGCTCTTTCTGGCTGCGATCTATCGGCAGACGTTCGCATTTTTAGAGCAGGGCTGCTGGATGCGCCCGGCACGGACCACCTCAGATACATTTGAATTTTGAGGTGGCAAGACAAGCAAGCAGCCCCTGTCTCTGTGCCTCTGTGCGAGCAGTGCCATGAGCAGATGAGGCTGAGCAACAGCTTTCCAGGCTAGCTCTTTCTGCCTGCGAGCTGTCTGCAGACGTTGGCATTTTCATAGCTGTTCTGCCGGACGCCCCCTGCATGGACCACCTAAGCTACGTTTGACGTTTGAGGGGGCAAGACAAGCAAGCAGCCCCAGTCTCTGTGCCTCTGTGCGAGCAGTGCCATGGGCACATGAGGCTGAGCAACAGCTTTCCAGGCTAGCTCTTTCTGGCTGCGATCTATCTGCAGACGTTCGCATTTTTAGAGGTGGGCTGTTAGAGGCCCCCTGCATTGACCACCTAAGATACGTTTGAAGTTTGAGGTGGCAAGACAAGCAAGCAGCCCCAGTCTCTGTGCCTCTGTGCGAGCAGTGCCATTGGCAGATGAGGCTAGCTCTTTCTGCCTGCGAGCTATCTGCAGACGTTAGCATTTCCGGAGCAGGGCTTCCGTAGGCCCCCATCACGGACCCCAAAATTTAGGTTTGAAGTTTGAGGTGGCAAGACAAGCAAGCAGCCCCAGTCTCTGTGCCTCTGTGCGAGCAGTGCCATGGGCACATGAGGCTGAGCAACAGCTTTCCAGGCTAGCTCTTTCTGGCTGCGATCTATCTGCAGACGTTCGCATTTTCAGAGCTGGGCTGTTAGAGGCCCCCTGCATTGACCACCTAAGATACGTTTGAAGTTTGAGGTGGCAAGACAAGCAAGCAGCCCCAGTCTCTGTGCCTCTGTGCGAGCAGTGCCATGGGCAGATGAGGCTGAGCAACAGCTTTCCAGGCTAGCTCTTTCTGCCTGCGAGCTATCTGCAGACGTTGGCATTTTGGGATCAGGGCTGCTGTAGGCGCCAGCACGGACCACCTAAGACACGTTTGAAGTTTGAGGGGGCAAGACAAGCAAGCAGCCCCAGTCTCTGTGCCTCTGTGCAAGCAGTGCCATGGGCAGATGAGGCTGAGCAACAGCTTTCCAGGCTAGCTCTTTCTGCCTGCGATCTATCTGCAGACGTTCGCATTTTCAGAGCAGGGCTGCTGGATGCGCCCGGCACGGACCACCTCAGATACGTTTGAAGTTGGAGGGTGCAAGACAAGCAAGCAGTCCCAGTCTCTGTGCCTCTGTGCGAGCAGTGCCATGGGCAGATGAGGCTGAGCAACAGCTTTCCAGGCTAGCTCTTTCTGCCTGCGAGCTATCTGCAGACGTTGGCATTTTCAGAGCAGGGCTGTTAGAGGCCCCCTGCATGGACCACCTAATATACGTTTGAAGTTTGAGGTGGCAAGACAAGCAAACAGCTCCAGTCTCTGTGCCTCTGTGCGAGCAGTGCCATGGGCAGATGAGGCTGAGCAACAGCTTTCCGGGCTAGCACTTTCTGGCTGCGAGCTATCTGCAGACGTTCGCATGTTCAGAGCGGGTCTGCTGGGGCCCCCCATCAAGAAATCCCAAAGATAGTTTTGAACTTGGAGGTGGCAAGACAAGCAAGCACCCCCAGTCTTTCTGTCTCTGTGCGAGCAGTGCTACGGGCAGATGAGGCTGAGCAACAGCTTTCCAGGCTAGCACTTTCTGGCTGCGAGCTATCTGCAGACGTTCGCATTTTGGGAGCAGGGCTTCCGAAGGCCCCCTACACTGACCACCAAAGCCACTTTTGAAATTTGAGGTGCCAAGACAAGCAAGCAACCCCAGTCTCTGTGCCTCTGTTGGAGCAGTGCCATGGGCAGATGAGGCTGAGCAACAGCTTTCCAGGCTAGCTCTTTCTGACTGCGAGCTATCTGCAGACGTTCGCATTTTGGGAGCAGGGCTGCTGTAGGGGCCAGCACGGTCCACCTAAGATACGTTTGAAGTTTGAGGGGGCAAAACAAGCAAGCAGCCCCAGTCTCTGTGCCTCTGTGCGAGCAGTGCCATGGGCACATGAGGCTGAGCAACCGCTTTCCAGGCTAGCTCTTTCTGGCTGCGAGCTATCTGCAGACATTCGCATTTTCAGGGCAAGGCTGCTGGGGCCCCCCATCAAGAAATCCCAAAGATACTTTTGAACTTGGAGGTGGCAAGACAAGCAAGCACCCCCAGTCTTTCTGTCTCTGTGTGAGCAGTGCTACGGGCAGATGAAGCTGAGCAACAGCTTTCCAGGCTAGCTCTATCTGCCTGATAGGTCTCTGCAGACGTTCGCATTTTCAGAGCAGCGCTGCCGGAGGCCTCCTACACGGACCACGAAATTTAGGTTTGAAGTTTGAGGTGTCAATACAAGCAAGCAATCCCAGTCTCTGTGCATCTGTGCGAGCAGTGCCATGGGCACATGAGGCTGAGCAACAGCTTTCCAGGCTAGCTCTTTCTGGCTGCGATCTATCGGCAGACGTTCGCATTTTTAGAGCAGGGCTGCTGGATGCGCCCGGCACGGACCACCTCAGATACATTTGAATTTTGAGGTGGCAAGACAAGCAAGCAGCCCCTGTCTCTGTGCCTCTGTGCGAGCAGTGCCATGAGCAGATGAGGCTGAGCAACAGCTTTCCAGGCTAGCTCTTTCTGCCTGCGAGCTGTCTGCAGACGTTGGCATTTTCATAGCTGTTCTGCCGGAGGCCCCCTGCATGGACCACCTAAGCTACGTTTGACGTTTGAGGGGGCAAGACAAGCAAGCAGCCCCAGTCTCTGTGCCTCTGTGCGAGCAGTGCCATAGGCAGATGAGGCTGAGCAACAGCTTTCCAGGCTAGCTCTTTCTGCCTGCGAGCTATCTGCAGACGTTTGCATATTCAGAGCAGGGCTGCCCGAAGCCCCTTGAACGGACCTACACAGCTACGTTTGAAGTTTGAGGTGGCAAGACAAGCAAGCAGCCCCAGTCTCTGTGCCTCTGTGCGAGCAGTGCCATGGGCACATGAGGCTGAGCAACAGCTTTCCAGGCTAGCTCTTTCTGGCTGCGAGCTATCTGCAGACGTTCGCATGTTCAGAGCAGGCCTGCTGGGGCCCCCCATCAAGAAATCCCAAATATACCTTTGAACTTGGAGGTGGCAAGACAAGCAAGCACCCCCAGTCTTTCTGTCTCTGTGCGAGCAGTGCTACGGGCAGATGAGGCTGAGCAACAGCTTTCCAGGCTAGCTCTTTCTGGCTGCCTGCTATCTGCAGACGTTCGCATTTTGGGAGCAGGGCTTCCGGAGGCCCCCTACACGGACCACCAAATCTACGTTTGAAGTTTGAGGTGCCAAGACAAGCAAGCAACCCCAGTCTCTGTGCCTCTGTGCGAGCAGTGCCATGGGCAGATGAGGCTGAGCAACAGCTTTCCAGGCTAGCTCTTTCTGCCTGCGAGCTATCTGCAGACGTTCGCATTTTGGGAGCAGGGCTGCTGTAGGGGCCAGCACGGTCCACCTAAGATACGTTTGAAGTTTGAGGGGGCAAAACAAGCAAGCAGCCCCACTCTCTGTGCCTCTGTGCGAGCAGTGCCATGGGCACATGAGGCTGAGCAACAGCTTTCCAGGCTAGCTCTTTCTGGCTGCGAGCTATCTGCAGACGTTCGCATTTTCGGAGCAGGGATGCTGGGGCCCCCCATCAAGAAATCCCAAAGATACTTTTGAACTTGGAGGTGGCAAGACAAGCAAGCACCCCCAGTCTTTCTGTCTCTGTGCGAGCAGTGCTACGGGCAGATGAGGCTGAGCAACAGCTTTCCAGGCTAGCTCTTTCTGCCTGCGAGCTATCTGCAGACGTTCGCATTTTCGGAGCAGCGCTGCCGGAGGCCCCCTACACGGACCACGAAATCTACGTTTGAAGATTGAGGTGCCAAGACAAGCAAGCAACCCCAGTCTCTGTGCCTCTGTGCGAGCAGTGCCATGGGCACATGAGGCTGAGCAACAGCTTTCCAGGCTAGCTCTTTCTGGTTGCGATCTATCTGCAGACGTTCGCATTTTCAGAGCTGGGCTGTTAGAGGCCCCCTGCATTGACCACCTAAGATACGTTTGAAGTTTGAGGTGGCAAGACAAGCAAGCAGCCCCAGTCTCTGTGCCTCTGTGCGAGCAGTGCCATGGGCAGATGAGGCTGAGCAACAGCTTTCCAGGCTAGCTCTTTCTGCCTGCGAGCTATCTGCAGACGTTGGCATTTTGGGATCAGGGCTGCTGTAGGCGCCAGCACGGACCACCTAAGACACGTTTGAAGTTTGAGGGGGCAAGACAAGCAAGCAGCCCCAGTCTCTGTGCCTCTGTGCAAGCAGTGCCATGGGCAGATGAGGCTGAGCAACAGCTTTCCAGGCTAGCTCTTTCTGCCTGCGAGCTATCTGCAGACGTTCGCATTTTCAGAGCAGGGCTGCTGGATGCGCCCGGCACGGACCACCTCAGATACGTTTGAAGTTGGAGGGTGCAAGACAAGCAAGCAGTCCCAGTCTCTGTGCCTCTGTGCGAGCAGTGCCATGGGCAGATGAGGCTGAGCAACAGCTTTCCAGGCTAGCTCTTTCTGCCTGCGAGCTATCTGCAGACGTTGGCATTTTCAGAGCAGGGCTGTTAGAGGCCCCCTGCATGGACCACCTAATATACGTTTGAAGTTTGAGGTGGCAAGACAAGCAAACAGCTCCAGTCTCTGTGCCTCTGTGCGAGCAGTGCCATGGGCAGATGAGGCTGAGCAACAGCTTTCCGGGCTAGCACTTTCTGGCTGCGAGCTATCTGCAGACGTTCGCATGTTCAGAGCGGGGCTGCTGGGGCCCCCCATCAAGAAATCCCAAAGATAGTTTTGAACTTGGAGGTGGCAAGACAAGCAAGCACCCCCAGTCTTTCTGTCTCTGTGCGAGCAGTGCTACGGGCAGATTAGGCTGAGCAACAGCTTTCCAGGCTAGCACTTTCTGGCTGCGAGCTATCTGCAGACGTTCGCATTTTGGGAGCAGGGCTTCCGAAGGCCCCCTACACTGACCACCAAAGCCACTTTTGAAATTTGAGGTGCCAAGACAAGCAAGCAACCCCAGTCTCTGTGCCTCTGTGCGAGCAGTGCCATGGGCAGATGAGGCTGAGCAACAGCTTTCCAGGCTAGCTCTTTCTGACTGCGAGCTATCTGCAGACGTTCGCATTTTGGGAGCAGGGCTGCTGTAGGGGCCAGCACGGTCCACCTAAGATACGTTTGAAGTTTGAGGGGGCAAAACAAGCAAGCAGCCCCAGTCTCTGTGCCTCTGTGCGAGCAGTGCCATGGGCACATGAGGCTGAGCAACCGCTTTCCAGGCTAGCTCTTTCTGGCTGCGAGCTATCTGCAGACATTCGCATTTTCAGGGCAAGGCTGCTGGGGCCCCCCATCAAGAAATCCCAAAGATACTTTTGAACTTGGAGGTGGCAAGACAAGCAAGCACCCCCAGTCTTTCTGTCTCTGTGTGAGCAGTGCTACGGGCAGATGAAGCTGAGCAACAGCTTTCCAGGCTAGCTCTATCTGCCTGATAGGTCTCTGCAGACGTTCGCATTTTCAGAGCAGCGCTGCCGGAGGCCTCCTACACGGACCACGAAATTTAGGTTTGAAGCTTGAGGTGTCAATACAAGCAACCAATCCCAGTCTCTGTGCATCTGTGCGAGCAGTGCCATGGGCACATGAGGCTGAGCAACAGCTTTCCAGGCTAGCTCTTTCTGGCTGCGATCTATCGGCAGACGTTCGCATTTTTAGAGCAGGGCTGCTGGATGCGCCCGGCACGGACCACCTCAGATACGTTTGAAGTTGGAGGGTGCAAGACAAGCAAGCAGCCCCAGTCTCTGTGCCTCTGTGCGAGCAGTGCCATGGGCACATGAGGCTGAGCAACAGCTTTCCAGGCTAGCTCTTTCTGCCTGCGAGCTATCTGTAGACGTTGGCATTTTCAGAGCAGGGCTGCCAGATGCGCCCGGCACGGACCACCTCAGATACATTTGAATTTTGAGGTGGCAAGACAAGCAAGCAGCCCCTGTCTCTGTGCCTCTGTGCGAGCAGTGCCATGAGCAGATGAGGCTGAGCAACAGCTTTCCAGGCTAGCTCTTTCTGCCTGCGAGCTGTCTGCAGACGTTGGCATTTTCATAGCTGTTCTGCCGGAGGCCCCCTGCATGGACCACCTAAGCTACGTTTGACGTTTGAGGGGGCAAGACAAGCAAGCAGCCCCAGTCTCTGTGTCTCTGTGCGAGCAGTGCCATAGGCAGATGAGGCTGAGCAACAGCTTTCCAGGCTAGCTCTTTCTGCCTGCGAGCTATCAGCAGACATTTGCATATTCAGAGCAGGGCTGCCCGAAGCCCCTTGAACGGACCTACACAGCTACGTTTGAAGTTTGAGGTGGCAAGACAAGCAAGCAGCCCCAGTCTCTGTGCCTTTGTGCGAGCAGTGCCATGGGCACATGAGGCTGAGCAACAGCTTTCCAGGCTAGCTCTTTCTGGCTGCGAGCTATCTGCAGACGTTCGCATGTTCAGAGCAGGCCTGCTGGGGCCCCCCATCAAGAAATCCCAAATATACCTTTGAACTTGGAGGTGGCAAGACAAGCAAGCACCCCCAGTCTTTCTGTCTCTGTGCGAGCAGTGCTACGGGCAGATGAGGCTGAGCAACAGCTTTCCAGGCTAGCTCTTTCTGGCTGCCTGCTATCTGCAGACGTTCGCATTTTGGGAGCAGGGCTTCCGGAGGCCCCCTACACTGACCACCAAAGCCACTTTTGAAATTTGAGGTGCCAAGACAAGCAAGCAACCCCAGTCTCTGTGCCTCTGTGCGAGCAGTGCCATGGGCAGATGAGGCTGAGCAACAGCTTTCCAGGCTAGCTCTTTCTGCCTGCGAGCTATCTGCAGACGTTCGCATTTTGGGAGCAGGGCTGCTGTAGGGGCCAGCACGGTCCACCTAAGATACGTTTGAAGTTTGAGGGGGCAAAACAAGCAAGCAGCCCCACTCTCTGTGCCTCTGTGCGAGCAGTGCCATGGGCACATGAGGCTGAGCAACAGCTTTCCAGGCTAGCTCTTTCTGGCTGCGAGCTATCTGCAGACGTTCGCATTTTCAGAGCAGGGCTGCTGGGGCCGCCCATCAAGAAATCCCAAAGATACTTTTGAACTTGGAGGTGGCAAGACAAGCAAGCACCCCCAGTCTTTCTGTCTCTGTGCGAGCAGTGCTACGGGCAGATGAGGCTGAGCAACAGCTTTCCAGGCTAGCTCTTTCTGCCTGCGAGCTATCTGCAGACGTTCGCATTTTCGGAGCAGCGCTGCCGGAGGCCCCCTACACGGACCACGAAATCTACGTTTGAAGATTGAGGTGCCAAGACAAGCAAGCAACCCCAGTCTCTGTGCCTCTGTGCGAGCAGTGCCATGGGCACATGAGGCTGAGCAACAGCTTTCCAGGCTAGCTCTTTCTGCCTGCGAGCAATCTGCAGACGTTCGCATTTTGGGAGCAGGGCTTCTGTAGGCGCCAGCACGGACCACCTAAGATACGTTTGAAGTTTGAGGTGGCAAAACAAGCAAGCAGCCCCAGTCTCTGTGCCTCTGTGCGAGCAGTGCCATGGGCAGATGAGGCTGAGCAACAGCTTTCCAGGCTAGCTCTTTCTGCCTGCGAGCTATCTGCAGACGTTCGCATTTTCTGAGCGGGGCTGCTGGGGCCACCCATCAAGAAATCCCAAAGATACTTTTGAATTTGAAGGAGGCAAGACAAGCAAGCACCCCCAGTCTTTCTGTCTCTGTGCGAGCAGTGCTACGGGCAGATGAGGCTGAGCAACAGCTTTCCAGGCTATCTCTTTCTGCCTGCTATGTCTCTGCAGACGTTCGCATTTTGGGAGCAGGGCTGCCGGAGGCCCCCCACACGGACCACCAAATCTACGTTTGAAGTTTGAGGTGCCAAGACAAGCAAGCAACCCCAGTCTCTGTGCCTCTGTGCGAGCAGTGCCATGGGCAGATGAGGCTAGATCTTTCTGCCTGCGAGCTATCTGCAGACGTTCGAATTTCGGAGCAGGGCTGCCGTAGGCCCCCTTCACTAACCCCGAAATTTAGGTTTGAAGTTTGAGGTGGCAAGACAAGCAAGCAGCCCCAGTCTCTGTGCCTCTGTGCGAGCAGTGCCAAGGGCACATGAGGCTGAGCAACAGCTTTCCAGGCTAGCACTTTCTGGCTGCGATCTATCTGCAGACGTTGGCATTTTCAGAGAAGAGCTGTTGGAGGCGCCCGGCACGGACCAGCTCAGATACGTTTGAAGTTGGAGGGGGCAAATAAGCAAGCAGCCCCAGTCTCTGTGCCTCTGTGCGAGCAGTGCCATGGGCAGATGAGGCTGAGCAACAGCTTTCCAGGCTAGCTCTTTCTGACTGCGAGCTATCTGCAGACGTTCGCATTTTGGGAGCAGGGCTGCTGTAGGGGCCAGCACGGTCCACCTAATATACGTTTGAAGTTTGAGGGTGCAAAACAAGCAAGCAGCCCCAGTCTCTGTGCCTCTGTGCAAGCAGTGCCATGGGCACATGAGGCTGAGCAACAGCTTTCCAGGCTAGCTCTTTCTGGCTGCGAGCTATCTGCAGACGTTCGCATTTTCAGAGCAGGGCTGCTGGGGCACCCCATCAAGAAATCCCAAAGATACTTTTGAACTTGGAGGTGGCAAGACAAGCAAGCACCCCCAGTCTTTCTGTCTCTGTGCGAGCAGTGCTACGGGCAGATGAGACTGAGCAACAGCTTTCCAGGCTAGCTCTTTCTGCCTGCGAGCTATCTGCAGACGTTCGCATTTTCGGAGCAGCGCTGCCGGAGCCCCCCTACATGGACCACGAAATCTACGTTTGAAGTTTGAGGTGGCAAAACAAGCAAGCAGCCGCAGTCTCTGTGCCTCTGTGCGAGCAGTGCCATGGGCAGATGAGGCTGAGCAACAGTTTTCCAGGCTAGCTCTTTCTGGCTGCGAGCTATTTGCAGACGTTCGAACTTTGGGAGCAGGGCTGCTGTAGGCGCCAGCATGGACCACCTAAGATACTTTTGAAGTTGGAGGGGGCAAAACAAGAGAGCAGCCCCAGTCTCTGTGCCTCTGTGCGAGCAGTGCCATGGGCACATGAGGCTGAGCAACAGCTTTCCAGGCTAGCTCTTTCCGGCTGCGAGCTATCTGCAGACGTTTGCATTTTCAGAGCAGGGCTGCTGGATGCGCCCGACGCGGACCACCTCAGGTACGTTTGAAGTTGGAGGCTGCAAGACAAGCAAGCAGCCCCAGTCTCTGTGCCTCTGTGCGAGCAGTGCCATGGGCACATGAGGCTGAGCAACAGCTTTCCAGGCTAGCTCTTTCTGCCTGCGAGCTATCTGCAGATATTGGCATTTTCAGAGCAGGGCTGCTAGAGGCCCCCTGCATGGACCACCTAATATACGTTTGAAGTTTGAGGTGGCAAGACAAGCAAGCAGCCCCAGTCTCTGTGCCTCTGTGCGAGCAGTGCCATGGGCACATGAGGCTGAGCAACAGCTTTCCGGGCTAGCTCTTTCTGGCTGCGAGCTATCTGCAGACTTTCGCATGTTCAGAGCGGGGCTGCTGGGGCCCCCCATCAAGAAATCCCAAAGATACTTTTGAACTTGGAGGTGGCAAGACAAGCAAGCACCCCCAGTCTTTCTGTCTCTGTGCGAGCAGTGCTACAGGCAGATTAGGCTGAGCAACAGCTTTCCAGGCTAGCTCTTTCTGCCTGCAAGCTATCTGCAGACGTTCGCATTTTGGGAGCAGGGCTTCGGAAGGCACCCTACACTGACCACCAAAGCTACGTTTGAAGTTTGAGGTGCCAATACAAGCAAGCAACCCCAGTCTCTGTGCCTCTGTACGAGCAGTGCCATGGGCAGATGAGGCTGAGCAACAGCTTTCCAGGCTAGCTCTTTCTGCCTGCGAGCTATCTGCAGACGTTCGCATTTTGGGAGCAGGGCTGCTGTAGGGGCCAGCACGGTCCTCCTAAGATACGTTTGAAGTTTGAGGGGGCAAAACAAGCAAGCAGCCCCAGTCTCTGTGCCTCTGTGCGAGCAGTGCCATGGGCAGATGAGGCTGAGCAACAGCTTTCCAGGCTAGCTCTTTCTGCCTGCGAGCTATCTGCAGACGTTCGCATTTTCGGAGCAGCGCTGCCGGAGGCCCCCTACACGGACCACGAAATCTACGTTTGAAGTTTGAGGTGCCAAGACAAGCAAGCAACCCCAGTCTCTGTGCCTCTGTGCGAGCAGTGCCATGGGCACATGAGGCTGAGCAACAGCTTTCCAGGCTAGCTTTTTTTGGCTGCGATCTATCTGCAGACGTTTGCATATTCAGAGCAGAGCTGCTGGATGCGCCCGGCACGGACCACCTCAGATACTTTTGAAGTTGGAGGGTGCAAGACAGGCAAGCAGCCCCAGTCTCTGTGTCTCTGTGCGAGCAGTGCCATGGGCAGATGAGGCTGAACAACAGCTTTCCAGGCTAGCTCTTTCTGCCTGCGAGCTATCTGCAGACGTTGGCATTTTCAGAGCTGGGCTGTTAGAGGCCCCCTGCATGGACCACCTAAGATACGTTTGAAGTTTGAGGTGCCAAGACAAGCAAGTAACCCCAGTCTCTGTGCCTCTGTGCGAGCAGTGCCATGGGCAGATGAGGCTGAGCAACAGCTTTAAACGCTAGCTCTTTCTGCCTGCGAGCTATCTGCATATGTTTGAATTTTCAGAGCAGGGCTGTTAGAGGACCCCTTCATGGACCACCTAAGCTACGTTTGAAGTTTGAGGTGGCAAGACAAGCAAGCAGCCCCAGTCTCTGTGCCTCTGTGCGAGCAGTGCCATGGGCAGTTGAGGCTGAGCAACAGCTTTCCAGGCTAGCTCTTTCTGTCTGCGATCTATCTGCAGACGTTCGCATTTTCAGAGCAGAGCTGTTGGAGGCGCCCGGCACGGACCACCTCAGATACGTTTGAAGTTGGAGGGGGCAAACAAGCAAGCAGCCCCAGTCTCTGTGCCTCTGTGCGAGCAGTGCCATGGGCAGATGAGGCTGAGCAACAGCTTTCCAGGCTAGCTCTTTCTGCTTGCGAGCTATCTGCAGACGTTCGCATTTTCAGAGCAGGGCTGCCGGACGCCCCTTTAATGGACCCCCACAGCTACGTTTGAAGTTGGACGTGGCAAGACAAGCAAGCAGCCCCAGTCTCTGTGCCTCTGTGCGAGCAGTGCCATGGGCACATGAGGCTGAGCAACAGCTTTCCAGGCTAGCTCTTTCTGCCTGCGAGCTATCTGCAGATATTGGCATTTTCAGAGCAGGGCTGCTAGAGGCCCCCTGCATGGACCACCTAATATACGTTTGAAGTTTGAGATGGCAAGACAAGCAAGCAGCCCCAGTCTCTGTGCCTCTGTGCGAGCAGTGCCATGGGCAGATGAGGCTGAGCAACAGCTTTCCGGGCTAGCTCTTTCTGGCTGCCAGCTATCTGCAGACTTTCGCATGTTCAGAGCGGGGCTGCTGGGGACCCCCATCAAGAAATCCCAAAGATACTTTTGAACTTGAAGGTGGCAAGACAAGCAAGCACCCCCAGTCTTTCTGTCTCTGTGCGAGCAGTGCTACGGGCAGATCAGGCTGAGCAAGAGCTTTCCAGGCTAGCTCTTTCTGCCTGCGAGCTATCTGCAGACGTTCGCATTTTCGGAGCAGGGCTGTTAGAGGTCCCCTACACGGACCACGAAATCTACGTTTGAAGTTTGAGGTGCCAATACAAGCAAGCAACCCCAGTCTCTGTGCCTCTGTGCGAGCAGTGCCATGGGCAGATGAGGCTGAGTAACATCTTTCCACTCTAGCACTTTCTGCCTGCGAGCTATCTGCAGATGTTTGAATTTTCAGAGCAGGGCTGTTAGAGCACCCCTGCATGGACCACACAAGCTAAGTTTGAAGTTGGACGTGGCAAGACAAGCAAGCAGCCCCAGTCTCTGTGCCTCTGTGCGAGCAGTGCCATGGGCACATGAGGCTGAGCAACAGCTTTCCAGGCTAGCTCTTTCTGCCTGCGAGCTATCTGCAGATATTGGCATTTTCAGAGCAGGGCTGCTAGAGGCCTCCTGCATGGACCACCTAATATACATTTGAAGTTTGAGGTGGCAAGACAAGCGAGCAGCCCCAGTCTCTGTGCCTCTGTGCGAGCAGTGCCATGGGCAGATGAGGCTGAGCAACAGCTTTCCAGGCTAGCTCTTTCTGCCTGCGAGCTATCTGCAGACGTTCGCATTTTCGGAGCAGCGCTGCCGGAGGCCCCCTACACGGACCACGAAATCTACGTTTGAAGTTTGAGGTGCCAAGACAAGCAAGCAACCCCAGTCTCTGTGCCTCTGTGCGAGCAGTGCCATGGGCACATGAGGCTGAGCAACAGCTTTCCAGGCTAGCTTTTTCTGGCTGCGATCTATCTGCAGACGTTTGCATTTTCAGAGCAGGGCTGCTGGATGCGCCCGGCACGGACCACCTCAGATACGTTTGAAGTTGGAGGGTGCAAGACAAGCAAGCAGCCCCAGTCTCTGTGCCTCTGTGCGAGCAGTGCCATGGGCACATGAGGCTGAGCAACAGCTTTCCAGGCTAGCTCTTTCTGCTTGAGAGCTATCTGCAGACGTTGGCATTTTCAGAGCTGGGCTGTTAGAGGCCCCCTGCATGGACCACCTAAGCTACGTTTGAAGTTTGAGGTGGCAAGACAAGCAAGCAGCCCCAGTCTCTGTGCCTCTGTGCGAGCAGTGCCATGGGCACATGAGGCTGAGCAACAGCTTTCCAGGCTAGCTCTTTCTGCCTGCGAGCTATCTGCAGATATTGGCATTTTCAGAGCAGGGCTGCTAGAGGCCCCCTGCATGGACCACCTAATATACGTTTGAAGTTTGAGATGGCAAGACAAGCAAGCAGCCCCAGTCTCTGTGCCTCTGTGCGAGCAGTGCCATGGGCACATGAGGCTGAGCAACAGCTTTCCGGGCTAGCTCCTTCTGGCTGCGAGCTATCTGCAGACTTACGCATGTTCAGAGCGGGGCTGCTGGGGCCCCCCATCAAGAAATCCCAAAGATACTTTTGAACTTGGAGGTGGCAAGACAAGCAAGCACCCCCAGTCTTTCTGTCTCTGTGCGAGCAGTGCTACGGGCAGATTAGGCTGAGCAACAGCTTTCCAGGCTAGCTCTTTCTGCCTGCAAGCTATCTGCAGACGTTCGCATTTTGGGAGCAGGGCTTCCGAAGGCCCCCTACACTGACCACCAAAGCTACGTTTGAAGTTTGAGATGCCAATACAAGCAAGCAACCCCAGTCTCTGTGCCTCTGTGCGAGCAGTGCCATGGGCAGATGAGGCTGAGCAACAGCTTTCCAGGCTAGCTCTTTCTGCCTGCGAGCTATCTGCAGACGTTCGCATTTTGGGAGCAGGGCTGCTGTAGGGGCCAGCACGGTCCTCCTAAGATACGTTTGAAGTTTGAGGGGGCAAAACAAGCAAGCAGCCCCAGTCTCTGTGCCTCTGTGCGAGCAGTGCCATGGGCAGATGAGGCTGAGCAACAGCTTTCCAGGCTAGCTCTTTCTGCCTGCGAGCTATCTGCAGACGTTCGCATTTTCGGAGCAGCGCTGCCGGAGGCCCCCTACACGGACCACGAAATCTACGTTTGAAGTTTGAGGTGCCAAGACAAGCAAGCAACCCCAGTCTCTGTGCCTCTGTGCGAGCAGTGCCATGGGCACATGAGGCTGAGCAAAAGCTTTCCAGGCTAGCTTTTTCTGGCTGCCATCTATCTGCAGACGTTTGCGTATTCAGAGCAGAGCTGCTGGATGCGCCCGGCACGGACCACCTCAGATACGTTTGAAGTTGGAGGGTGCAAGACAGGCAAGCAGCCCCAGTCTCTGTGCCTCTGTGCGAGCAGTGCCATGGGCAGATGAGGCTGAGCAACAGCTTTCCAGGCTAGCTCTTTCTGCCTGCGAGCTATCTGCAGACGTTGGCATTTTCAGAGCTGGGCTGTTAGAGGCCCCCTGCATGGACCACCTAAGATACGTTTGAAGTTTGAGGTGGCAAGACAAGCAAGCAGCCGCAGTCTCTGTGCCTCTGTGCGAGCAGTGCCATGGGCAGATGAGGCTTAGCAACAGCTTTAAACGCTAGCTCTTTCTGCCTGCGAGCTATCTGCAGATGTTTGAATTTTCAGAGCAGGGCTGTTAGAGGACCCCTGCATGGACCAGCTAAGCTACGTTTGAAGTTTGAGGTAGCAAGACAAGCAAGCAGCCCCAGTCTCTGTGCCTCTGTGCGAGCAGTGCCATGGGCAGTTGAGGCTGAGCAACAGCTTTCCAGGCTAGCTCTTTCTGGCTGCGATCTATATGCAGACGTTCGCATTTTCAGAGCAGAGCTGTTGGAGGCGCCCGGCACGGACCACCTCAGATACGTTTGAAGTTGGAGGGGGCAAACAAGCAAGCAGCCCCAGTCTCTGTGCCTCTGTGCGAGCAGTGCCATGGGCAGATGAGGCTGAGCAACAGCTTTCCGGGCTAGCTCTTTCTGGCTGCGAGCTATCTGCAGACGTTCACATTTTCGGAGCAGGGCTGCTGGATGCGCCCGGCACGGACCACCTCAGATACGTTTGAAGTTGGAGGGTGCAAGACAAGCAAGCAGCCCCAGTCTCTGTGCCTCTGTGCGAGCAGTGCCATGGCTCTGCCATGGGGCTGAGCAACAGCTTTCCAGGCTAGCTCTTTCTGCCTGCGAGCTATCTGCAGACGTTGGCATTTTCAGAGCTGGGCTATTAGAGGCCCCCTGCATGGACCACCTAAGATACGTTTGAAGTTTGAGGTGGCAAGACAAGCAAGCAGCCCCAGTCTCTGTGCCTCTGTGCGAGCAGTGCCATGGGCACATGAGGCTGAGCAACAGCTTTCCAGGCTAGCTCTTTCTGCCTGCGAGCTATCTGCAGATATTGGCATTTTCAGAGCAGGGCTGCTAGAGGCCCCCTGCATGGACCACCTAATATACGTTTGAAGTTTGAGGTGGCAAGACAAGCAAGCAGCCGCAGTCTCTGTGCCTCTGTGCGAGCAGTGCCATGGGCACATGAGGCTGAGCAACAGCTTTCCGGGCTAGCTCTTTCTGGCTGCGAGCTATCTGCAGACGTTCGCATTTTCAGAGCGGGGCTGCTGGGGCCCCCCATCAAGAAATCCCAAAGATACTTTTGAACTTGGAGGTGGCAAGACAAGCAAGCACCCCCACTCTTTCTGTCTCTGTGCGAGCAGTGCTACGGGCAGATTAGGCTGAGCAACAGCTTTCCAGGCTAGCTCTTTCTGCCTGCGAGCTATCTGCAGACGTTCTCATTTTGGGAGCAGGGCTTCCGAAGGCCCCCTACACTGACCACCAAATCTACGTTTGAAGTTTGAGGTGCCAATACAAGCAAGCAACCCCAGTCTCTGTGCCTCTGTGCGAGCAGTGCCATGGGCACATGAGGCTGAGCAACAGCTTTCCGGGCTAGCTCTTTCTGGCTGCGAGCTATCTGCAGACGTTCGCATTTTCAGAGCGGGGCTGCTGGGGCCCCCCATCAAGAAATCCCAAAGATACTTTTGAACTTGGAGGTGGCAAGACAAGCAAGCACCCCCACTCTTTCTGTCTCTGTGCGAGCAGTGCCATGGGCAGATGAGGCTGAGCAACAGCTTTCCAGGCTAGCTCTTTCTGCCTGCGAGCTATCTGCAGACGTTCGCATTTTGGGAGCAGGGCTGCTGTAGGGGCCAGCACGGTCCTCCTAAGATACGTTTGAAGTTTGAGGGGGCAAAACAAGCAAGCAGCCCCAGTCTCTGTGCCTCTGTGCGAGCAGTGCCATGGGCAGATGAGGCTGAGCAACAGCTTTCCAGGCTAGCTCTTTCTGCCTGCGAGCTATCTGCAGACGTTCGCATTTTCGGAGCAGCGTGTTGCCTTTGTTGGCGTTTCGACCTGGTTCAGGAACGGCACGGCGACCAACCCCAGGCCGCTCGGGCCATCAGCTCGCAGACACCAATGTGGTGGACGGCAAATGGCGTTTATTGACGGGTAGCACAGTATTATATAGCTTAGGTTTACAGCGTCACTTCCGTCTGCTTACACCTATGGGCTAAACGCTACTGGTTATCAGGAGAGGAGGGGGGGGCCTACCTTTCCGTACAGCACGACATCTTCCGACCGCCAGGCCCTAACTATCCACATTTCCCCCCTCCTTATGCTTAACTAAATGGGTTAATATAAAATATAAAAGTGTTAATACTTAACCTTAAGACTTAAACTTAATATCTGGCCAGACTTAACCTTACTTAACCTTAACTACAATTTAAAAAATGTAAATATTAAAATCTTACAATTACAAAGATAAGGTACCTTAGACAAATGCATTTGTAAATTAGCTAAAATATAATCTTAAAAATTCTATTGTTATTCTTATTCTATATTGTACAGTAGTGTTAAAAAGTATATGCTATAAACTTGAATAGAAAACATAAGGCACAGTAAACGGGTAGAAGTTGAGGTAACTTTTAGGGACGATTGAGGATAACACTGGGTAGGTACATTTTTAAAGCAGTTGTTGGTGTTCTACGAACATGATGTTAACTTTCTCTAGCCGACTCTTGACGAATGACACGATCTTGTTCAGTATACAGGGTCCAAAAATTAGTGTCATTACGATCATCGCGATCAGCCCTATCAAGGTGGATATCAGGGTGGTTAACCATGGCGAATGGTTAAACCATGACTCAAACCATCCTTGTTGGGCTTCTTTGTCTCTTTTTCTTTTTTCTAGACCTTCTCTAAGTTTGGCCATGGTATCTCTGACTACTCCGGTGTGATCAGCATAAAAACAGCACTCTTCCCCTAATGCAGCGCAGAGGCCTCCCTGTCGCAAGAAAAGAATATCCATTCCCCTCCTATTTTGTAACACAACTTCTGATAGTGAGGAACTTCCAGGCTTGGACAGAACGTTTGCTGACTTGTTATCTTCTTTTGTCGTCAGGGTGTGCGGGTTATGGGGGTGTCTGATGATCTGGTCCTGTGAACAAAAACTCACAGTTTTCATTAGTTTTATTCTGGCTAGTATGATGCGAACAGACACCTGGATCGGGGTTAGATGCTCTTCCTTCGCGACATGCTTAATCATGTCTGCGATACTCGACCCCACTGATAGTGATCGCAGGATTTCTTTGGTTGTCGAATTACACTGCTGATGTAAACATTCTGCTACGACTGGGCCTTTTGCCTCCACAGGCAAGGCTGATGAATCGACCGCTGCTTGGAGATGATCCACAAATGTTGTAAAACTCTCACTCTCACTTTGCTTAATTGTGGACCATGGCGATGGTTTGGCAATGACTCTAGAGGCTATGCGAATAGCTTCTCTGGCCGCACGAGTAGTTGTAATGACTTCATGGGCCCGCAGGCCCTGGGCTTGTGCCTGGGGAGTAATCATTGTGGGATCTGTGCCCATTAACCGCTGCAGGCTGGAGCCATGCAGTGGATGGTCTGCCCCAGTTACTTGGGCCAATTGCCTTGCACAGATGTCCTCCCATTCTTGTTTAAAAACGATCATCCCTGCCCCGTCAAAGATCAATCTACAAGTTTGTTTTATATCGAACGGGAGCATATTGTCTCCCCCGAAGACACCATCTATGAGGGCGGAGACAATGGCAGAATTAAGGCCTTTATCTGCGATTGCCTTAACAATCGCTTGTATATCCTTAGGGTTTATCGGTGTGTGGACCCTCTGTCCCCCGTCCGTCACCCGGACCGGGAACGCTAGTGCGGCCGATGGGGTCCAGTTGGCGCACGTAATCTTTATTTTCCTCCAGTCCGTGAGAGGGATTTCTCCCCCTCGCGGTTTCTCTTTAATTTGGATGGGGATATTTTGGCTCTTGACTTTATTTATCTTTGTTTTCTTCTCTTCTAAACTTAAATTAGTTACGAGCCACTCATCCCCGCTAGTGTTTGACTCGGAGTCGGAACTCGACTGACTGGTTACTTCCGGTCTCCAGTACATTTTTGCCGAGCTCTGGCCCCCTCCCCTATGGGCGGGCCGCTCCTCCCCCCGCCCGGGCCCGCCCCGCCCTCCGCCCGGCGGGGTGCCCACCTCACAGGCGCATCTTTTGAAATGCACGCGCCGGTTGGCTCTCTGCCCCCCGCTGGCCCCCCTTTCCCCTTCTAGGTCGCTCCTACCGCTCCTCTCCCCCCTGTTCTCCTCCGCCTCCCCTTTGTGTGCGCTTGATAACTTTAGCGCTTCCTCCCTGTTATCACCAAAGGAATTTTCATCCCGCCTTTCCCCTTTGTGCTCGGTGCCATCTTGGGGCGCATAGGGCGGTGGTGTGGCCCAGACTTTATCAGACTCTGTTTCTTTCGCGGCGCCCCTAGCCTCCTCAGCTAACCCGCCCCAGAAGGATTTAGCTTGTTTCTCTCCCTCCGTAAGCGGATCGGGGTCCGGGAGTTGAGGGGACGTGTCGCCCTCTTGCTGATTTTTAGGCTCAGCAGAACCGTTATCGTCTGGGGGGTGCGAAGTCTGTGTAGCTGCCCCGATTCCCAATTTTGGGGTAGCTAACAAACAGTTCTTTGCCGCCTTCCAGGTCTCCTGCTCTTGTATAGCTTTTTGCAGGGCCTGCACGACTTTCCCCCATGACTTAAGCTTTTTCCCACAACCCGAGGACATCGTTTCCTCGGCTAACGCTTTAGTGCACTTATCCCACACCTCAGGGTGGAGAATATCCACCGGCTGGTCAATGACCCCAATTTGCAAAAGCCTCGCAACTGCGAGCGTAAAATCTTTGGGCTTACAATCAATTCCCCACTGCTTATGTAATTGCGATACGACCTTCACAAGGGCTTCCATCCTCCTTGTTGGTCCGGGAGCGTCCTCCCCACCGGGCTGGTCCTGCCGCTCCGGCCGCCGTTCACCCGATTCCAGGCGAGTCTTTCCCGGGTTTCGGCACCACTTGTTGCCTTTGTTGGCGTGGCGACCTGGTTCAGGAACGGCACGGCGACCAACCCCAGGCCGCTCGGGCCATCAGCTCGCAGACACCAATGTGGTGGACGGCAAATGGCGTTTATTGACGGGTAGCACAGTATTATATAGCTTAGGTTTACAGCGTCACTTCCGTCTGCTTACACCTATGGGCTAAACGCTACTGGTTATCAGGAGAGGAGGGGGGGGCCTACCTTTCCGTACAGCACGACATCTTCCGACCGCCAGGCCCTAACTATCCACAGCAGCGCTGCCGGAGGCCCCCTACACGGACCACGAAATCTACGTTTGAAGTTTGAGGTGCCAAGACAAGCAAGCAACCCCAGTCTCTGTGCCTCTGTGCGAGCAGTGCCATGGGCACATGAGGCTGAGCAACAGCTTTCCAGGCTAGCTTTTTCTGGCTGCGATCTATCTGCAGACGTTTGCATTTTCAGAGCAGGGCTGCTGGATGCCCCCTGCATGGACCACCTAAGATACGTTTGAAGTTTGAGGTGGCAAGACAAGCAACCAGCCCCAGTCTCTGTGCCTCTGTGCGAGCAGTGCCATGGGCACATGAGGCTGAGCAAAAGCTTTCCAGGCTAGCTCTTTCTGGCTGCGAGCTATCTGCAGACTTTCGCAAGTTCAGAGCGGGGCTGCTGGGGCCCCCCATCAAGAAATCCCAAAGATACTTTTGAACTTGGAGGTAGCAAGACAAGCAAGCACCCCCAGTCTTTCTGTCTCTGTGCAAGCAGTGCTACGGGCAGATTAGGCTGAGAAACAGCTTTCCAGGCTAGCTCTTTCTGCCTGCGAGATATCTGCAGACGTTCGCATTTTGGGAGCAGGGCTTCCGAAGGCCCCCTACACTGACCACCAAAGCTACGTTTGAAGTTTGAGGTGCCAATACAAGCAAGCAACCCCAGTCTCTGTGCCTCTGTGCGAGCAGTGCCTTGGGCAGATGAGGCTGAGCAACAGCTTTCCAGGCTAGCTCTTTCTGCCTGCGATCTATCTGCAGACGTTCGCATTTTGGGAGCAGGGCTGCTGTAGGGGCCAGCACGGTCCTCCTAAGATACGTTTGAAGTTTGAGGGGGCAAAACAAGCAAGCAGCCCCAGTCTCTGTGCCTCTGTGCGAGCAGTGCCATGGGCAGATGAGGCTGAGCAACAGCTTTCCAGGCTAGCTCTTTCTGCTTGCGAGCTATCTGCAGACGTTCGCATTTTCGGAGCAGCGCTGCCGGAGGCCCCCTACACGGACCACGAAATCTACGTTTGAAGTTTGAGGTGCCAAGACAAGCAAGCAACCCCAGTCTCTGTGCCTCTGTGCGAGCAGTGCCATGGGCTCATGAGGCTGAGCAACAGCTTTCCAGCCTAGCTTTTTCTGGCTGCGATCTATCTGCAGACGTTTGCATATTCAGAGCAGAGCTGCTGGATGCGCCCGGCACGGACCACCTCAGATACTTTTGAAGTTGGAGGGTGCAAGACAGGCAAGCAGCCCCAGTCTCTGTGCCTCTGTGCGAGCAGTGCCATGGGCAGATGAGGCTGAGCAACAGCTTTCCAGGCTAGCTCTTTCTGCCAGCGAGCTATCTGCAGACGTTGGCATTTTCAGAGCTGGGCTGTTAGAGGCCCCTTGCATGGACCACCTAAGATACGTTTGAAGTTTGAGGTGGCAAGACAAGCAAGCAGCCGCAGTCTCTGTGCCTCTGTGCGAGCAGTGCCATGGGCAGATGAGGCTTAGCAACAGCTTTAAACGCTAGCTCTTTCTGCCTGCGAGCTATCTGCAGATGTTTGAATTTTCAGAGCAGGGCTGTTAGAGGACCCCTGCATGGACCACCTAAGCTACGTTTGAAGTTTGAGGTGGCAAGACAAGCAAGCAGCCCCAGTCTCTGTGCCTCTGTGCGAGCAGTGCCATGGGCAGATGAGGCTGAGCAACAGCTTTCCAGGCTAGCTCTTTCTGCTTGCGAGCTATCTGCAGACGTTCGCATTTTCAGAGCAGAGCTGCCGGACGCCCCTTGAATGGACCACCAAAGCTACGTTTGAAGTTTGAGGTGCCAAAACAAGCAAGCAGCCCCAGTCTCTGTGCCTCTGTGTGAGCAGTGCCATGGGCAGATGAGGCTGAGTAACATCTTTCCACTCTAGCACTTTCTGCCTGCGAGCTATCTGCAGATGTTTGAATTTTCAGAGCAGGGCTGTTAGAGCACCCCTGCATGGACCACATAAGTTAAGTTTGAAGTTGGACGTGGCAAGACAAGCAAGCAGCCCCAGTCTCTGTGCCTCTGTGCGAGCAGTGCCATGGGCAGATGAGGCTGAGCAACAGCTTTCCAGGCTAGCTCTTTCTGCCTGCGAGGTATCTGCAGACCTTCGCATTTTGGGAGCAGGGCTTCCGAAGGCCCCCTACACTGACCACCAAAGCTATGTTTGAAGTTTGCGGTGCCAATACAAGCAAGCAACCCCAGTCTCTGTGCCTCTGTGCGAGAAGTGTCATGGGCAGATGAGGCTGAGCAACAGCTTTCCAGGCTAGCTCTTTCTGGCTGCGATCTATCTGCAGACGTTTGCATTTTGGGAGCAGGGCTGCTGTAGGGGCCAGCACGGTCCTCCTAAGATACGTTTGAAGTTTCAGGAGGCAAAACAAGCAAGCAGCCCCAGTCTCTGTGCCTCTGTGCGAGCAGTGCTACGGGCAGATGAGGCTGAGCAACAGCTTTCCAGGCTAGCTCTTTCTGCCTGCGAGCTATCTGCAGACGTTCGCATTTTCGGAGCAGCGCTGCCGGAGGCCCCCTACACGGACCACGAAATCTGCGTTTGAAGTTTGAGGTGCCCAGAAGAGCAAGCAACCCCAGTCTCTGTGCCTCTGTGCGAGCAGTGCCATGGGCACATGAGGCTGAGCAACAGCTTTAAACGCTAGCTCTTTCTGCCTGCGAGCTATCTGCAGATGTTCGAATTTTCAGAGCAGGGCTGTTTGAGGACCCCTGCATGGACCACCTAATATACGTTTGAAGTTTGAGGTGGCAAGACAAGCAAGCAGCCCCAGTCTCTGTGCCTCTGTGCGAGCAGTGCCATGGGCAGATGAGGCTGAGCAACAGCTTTCCGGGCTAGCTCTTTCTGGCTGCGAGCTATCTGCAGATGTTCGCATTTTCAGAGCAGGGCTCCTGGGGCCCCCCATCAAGAAATCCCAAAGAGAGTTTTGAACTTGGAGGTGGCAAGACAAGCAAGAACCCCCAGTCTTCATGTCTCTGTGTGAGCAGTGCTACGGGCAGATGAGGCTGAGCAACAGCTTTCCAGGCTAGCTCTTTCCGGCTGCGAGCTATCTGCAGACGTTTGCATTTTCAGAGCAGGGCTGCTGGGTGCGACCGACGCGGACCACCTCAGATACGTTTGAAGTTGGAGGGTGCAAGACAAGCAAGCAGTCCCAGTCTCTGTGCCTCTGTGCGAGCAGTGCCATGGGCACATGAGGCTGAGCAACAGCTTTCCAGGCTAGCTCTTTCTGCCTGCGAGCTATCTGCAGATATTGGCATTTTCAGAGCAGGGCTGCTAGAGGCCCCCTGCATGGACCACCTAATATACGTTTGAAGTTTGAGGTGGCAAGACAAGCAAGCAGCCCTAGTCTCTGTGCCTCTGTGCGAGCAGTGCCATGGGCAGATGAGGCTTAGCAACAGCTTTAAACGCTAGCTCTTTCTGCCTGCGAGCTATCTGCAGATGTTTGAATTTTCAGAGCTGGGCTGTTAGAGGACCCCTGCATGGACCACCTAAGCTACGTTTGAAGCTTGAGGTGGCAAGACAAGCAAGCAGCCCCAGTCTCTGTGCCTCTGTGCGAGCAGTGCCATGGGCACATGAGGCTGAGCAACAGCTTTCCAGGCTAGCTCTTTCTGGCTGCGATCTATCTGCAGATGTTTGAATTTTCAGAGCTGGGCTGTTTGAGGACCCCTGCATGGACCACCTAATATACGTTTGAAGTTTGAGGTGGCAAGACAAGCAAGCAGCCCCAGTCTCTGTGCCTCTGTGCGAGCAGTGCTACGGGCAGATTAGGCTGAGCAACAGCTTTCCAGGCTAGCTCTTTCTGGCTGCGATCTATCTGCAGACGTTCGCATTTTCAGAGCAGGGCTTCCGGAGCCCCCCTACACAGAAGACCAAAGCTACGTTTGAAGTTTGAGGTGCCAATACAAGCAAGCAACCCCAGTCTCTGTGCTTCTGTGCGAGCAGTGCCATGGGCAGATGAGGCTGAGAAACAGTTTTCCAGGCTAGCTCTTTCTGGCTGCGAGCTATCTGCAGACGTTCGCATTTTGTGAGCAGGGCTGCTGTAGGGGCCAGCACGGACCACCTAAGATACGTTTGAAGTTTGAGGGTGCAAAACAAGCAAGCAGCCCCAGTCTCTGTGCCTCTGTGCGAGCAGTGCCATGGGCATATGAGGCTGAGCAACAGCTTTCCGGGCTAGCTCTTTCTGGCTGCGAGCTATCTGCAGATGTTCGCATTTTCAGAGCAGGGCTCCTGGGGCCCCCCATCAAGAAATCCCAAAGATAGTTTTGAAGTTGGAGGTGGCAAGACAAGCAAGCACCCCCAGTCTTCATGTCTCTGTGTGAGCAGTGCTACGGACAGATGAGGCTGAGCAACAGCTTTCCAGGCTAGCTCTTTCCGGCTGCGAGCTATCTGCAGACGTTTGCATTTTCAGAGCAGGGCTGCTGGGTGCGACCGACGTGGACCACCTCAGATACGTTTGAAGTTGGAGGGTGCAAGACAAGCAAGCAGCCCCAGTCTCTGTGCCTCTGTGCGAGCAGTGCCATGGGCACATGAGGCTGAGCAACAGCTTTCCAGGCTAGCTCTTTCTGACTGCGATCTATCTGCAGACGTTCGCATTTTCAGAGCAGGGCTGCCGGACGCCCCTTGAATGGACCCCCACAGCTGCGTTTGAAGTTTGAGGTGGCAAGACAAGCAAGCAGCCCCAGTCTCTGTGCCTCTGTGCGAGCAGTGCCATGAGCACATGAGGCTGAGCAACAGCTTTCCGGGCTAGCTCTTTCTGCCTGCGAGCTATCTGCAGACGTTCGCATGTTCAGAGCGGGGCTGCTGGGGCCCCCCATCAAGAAATCCCAAAGATACATTTGAAAATGGAGGTGGCAAGACAAGCAAGCCCCCCCAGTCTTTCTGTCTCTGTGCGAGCAGTGCTACGGGCAGATGAGGCTGAGCAACAGCTTTCCAGGCTAGCTCTTTCTGCCTGCGAGCTATCTGCAGACGTTCGCATTTTCGGAGCAGGGCTTCCGAAGGCCTCCTACACTGACCACCAAAGCTACGTTTGAAGTTCGAGGTGCCAATACAAGCAAGCAACCCCAGTCTCTGTGCCTCTGTGCGAGCAGTGCCATGGGCAGATGAGGCTGAGCAACAGCTATCCAGGCTAGCTCTTTCTGGCTGCGATCTATCTGCAGACGTTCGGATTTTGGGAGCAGGGCTGCTGTAGGGGCCAGCACGGTCCTCCTAAGATACGTTTGAAGTTTGAGGGGGCAAAACAAGCAAGCAGCCCCAGTCTCTGTGCTTCTGTGCGAGCAGTGCCATGGGCAGATGAGGCTGAGCAACAGCTTTCCAGGCTAGCTCTTTCTGGCTGCGAGCTATCTGCAGACTTTCGCATTTTCAGAGTAGGGCTTCTGGGGCACCCCATCAAGAAATCCCAAAGATACTTTTGAACTTGGAGGTGGCAAGACAAGCAAGCACCCCCAGTCTTTCTGTCTCTGTGCGAGCAGTGCTACGGGCAGATGAGGCTGAGCAACAGCTTTCCAGGCTAGCTCTTTCTGCCTGCGAGCTATCTGCAGACGTTCGCATTTTCGGAGCAGCGCTGCCGGAGGCCCCCTACACGGACCACGAAATCTACGTTTGAAGTTTGAGGTGCCAAGACAAGCAAGCAACCCCAGTCTCTGTGCCTCTGTGCGAGCAGTGCCATGGGCACATGAGGCTGAGCAACAGCTTTCCAGGCTAGCTTTTTCTGGCTGCGATCTATCTGCAGACGTTTGCATTTTCAGAGCAGGGCTGCTGGATGCGCCCGGCACGGACCACCTCAGATACGTTTGAAGTTGGAGGGTGCAAAACAAGCAAGCAGCCCCAGTCTCTGTGCCTCTGTGCGAGCAGTGCCATGGGCAGATGAGGCTGAGCAACAGCTTTCCAGGCTAGCTCTTTCTGCCTGCGAGCTATATGCAGACGTTGGCATTTTCAGAGCTGGCCTGTTAGAGGCCCCCTGCATGGACCACCTAAGATACATTTGAAGTTTGAGGTGGCAAGACAAGCAAGCAGCCCCAGTCTCTGTGCCTCTGTGCGAGCAGTGCCATGGGCAGATGAGGCTGAGCAACAGCTTTAAACGCTAGCTCTTTCTGCCTGCGAGCTATCTGCAGATGTTTGAATTTTCAGAGCAGGGCTGTTAGAGGACCCCTGCATGGACCACCTCAGATACTTTTGAAGTTGGAGGGTGCAAGACAGGCAAGCAGCCCCAGTCTCTGTGCCTCTGTGCGAGCAGTGCTACGGGCAGATTAGGCTGAGCAACAGCTTTCCAGGCTAGCTCTTTCTGGCTGCGAGCTATCTGCAGACGTTCGCATTTTCAGAGAAGAGCTGTTGGAGGCGCCCGGCACGGACCACCTCAGATACGTTTGAAATTGGGGGGGGCAAACAAGCAAGCAGCCCCAGTCTCTGTGCCTCTGTGCGAGCAGTGCCATGGGCAGATGAGGCTGAGCAACAGCTTTCCAGGCTAGTTCTTTCTGCTTGCGAGCTATCTGCAGACGTTCGCATTTTCAGAGCAGGGCTGCCGGACGCCCCTTGAATGGACCCCCACAGCTACGTTTGAAGTTTGAGGGGACAAGACAAGCAAGCAGCCCCAGTCTCTGTGCCTCTGTGTGAGCAGTGCCATGGGCAGATGAGGTTGAGTAACATCTTTCCACTCTAGCACTTTCTGCCTGCGAGCTATCTGCAGATGTTTGAATTTTCAGAGCAGGGCTGTTAGAGGACCACTGCATGGACCACCTAAGCTACGTTTGAAGTTTGAGGTGGCAAGACAAGCAAGCAGCCCCAGTCTCTGTGCCTCTGTGCGAGCAGTGCCATGGGCGCATGAGGCTGAGCAACATTTTTCCAGGCTAGCTCTTTCTGGCTGCGAGCTATCTGCAGACTTTCGCATTTTGGGATCAGGGCTGCTGTAGGCGCCAGCACGGACCACCTAAGATACGTTTGAAGTTTGAGGGGGCAAAACAAGCAAGCAGCCCCAGTCTCTGTGCCTCTGTGCGAGCAGTGCCATGGGCAGATGGGGCTGAGCAACAGCTTTCCAGGCTAGCTCTTTCTGCCTGCGAGCTATCTGCAGATGTTTGAATTTTCAGAGCAGGGCTGCTGGATGCGCACGACACGGACCACCTCAGATACGTTTGAAGTTGGAGGGTGCAAGACAAGCAAGCAGTCCCAGTCTCTGTGCCTCTGTGCGAGCAGTGCCATGGGCACATGAGGCTGAGCAACAGCTTTCCAGGCTAGCTCTTTCTGCCTGCGAGCTATCTGCAGACGTTGGCATTTGCAGAGCTGGGCTGTTAGAGCCCCCCTACATGGACCACCTAAGATACGTTTGAAGTTTGAGGTGCCAAGACAAGCAAGCAGCCGCAGTCTCTGTGCCTCTGTGCGAGCAGTGCCATGGGCAGATGAGGCTTAGCAACAGCTTTAAACGCTAGCTCTTTCTGCCTGCGAGCTATCTGCAGATGTTTGAATTTTCAGAGCAGGGCTGTTAGAGGACCCCTGCATGGACCACCTCAGATACGTTTGAAGTTGGAGGGTGCAAGACAGGCAAGCAGCCCCAGTCTCTGTGCCTCTGTGCGAGCAGTGCCATGGGCAGATGAGGCTGAGCAACAGCTTTCCAGGCTAGCTCTTTCTGCCTGCGATCTATTTGCAGATGTTTGAATTTTCAGAGCAGGGCTGTTAGAGCACCCCTGCATGTACCACCTAAGCTACGTTTGAAGTTTGAGGTGACAAGACAAGCAAGCAGCCCCAGTCTCTGTGCCTCTGTGCGAGCAGTGCCATGAGCACATGAGGCTGAGCAACAGCTTTCCGGGCTAGCTCTTTCTGCCTGCGAGCTATCTGCAGACGTTCGCATGTTCAGAGCGGGGCTGCTGGGGCCCCCCATCAAGAAATCCCAAAGATACATTTGAACTTGGAGGTGGCAAGACAAGCAAGCCCCCTCAGTCTTTCTGTCTCTGTGCAAGCAGTGCTACGGGCATATTAGGCTGAGCAACAGCTTTCCAGGCTAGCTCTTTCTGCCTGCGAGCTATCTGCAGACTTTCGCATTTTCAGAGCAGGGCTTCCGAAGGCCTCCTACACTGACCACCAAAGCTACGTTTGAAGTTTGAGGTGCCAATACAAGCAAGCAACCCCAGTCTCTGTGCCTCTGTGCGAGCAGTGCCATGGGCAGATGAGGCTGAGCAACAGCTATCCAGGCTAGCTCTTTCTGGCTGCGATCTATCTGCAGACGTTCGCATTTTGGGAGCAGGGCTGCTGTAGGGGCCAGCACGGTCCTCCTAAGATACGTTTGAAGTTTGAGGGGGCAAAACAAGCAAGCAGCCCCAGTCTCTGTGCTTCTGTGCGAGCAGTGCCATGGGCAGATGAGGCTGAGCAACAGCTTTCCAGGCTAGCTCTTTCTGGCTGCGAGCTATCTGCAGACGTTCGCATGTTCAGAGCAGGGCTTCTGGGGCACCCCATCAAGAAATCCCAAAGATACTTTTGAACTTGGAGGTGGCAAGACAAGCAAGCACCCCCAGTCTTTCTGTCTCTGTGCGAGCAGTGCTACGGGCAGATGAGGCTGAGCAACAGCTTTCCAGGCTAGCTCTTTCTGCCTGCGAGCTATCTGCAGACGTTCGCATTTTCAGAGCAGCGCTGCCGGAGGCCCCCTACACGGACCACGAAATCTACGTTTGAAGTTTGAGGTGGCAAGACAAGCAAGCAGCCGCAGTCTCTGTGCCTCTGTGCGAGCAGTGCCATGGGCAGATGAGGCTTAGCAACAGCTTTAAACGCTAGCTCTTTCTGCCTGCGAGCTATCTGCAGATGTTTGAATTTTCAGAGCAGGGTTGTTAGAGGACCCCAGCATGGACCACCTAAGCTACGTTTGAAGTTGGAGCGGGCAAACAAGCAAGCAGCCCCAGTCTCTGTGCCTCTGTGCGAGCAGTGCCATGGGCAGTTGAGGCTGAGCAACAGCTTTCCAGGCTAGCTTTTTCTGCTTGCGAGCTATCTGCAGACGTTCGCATTTTCAGAGCAGGGCTGCCGGACGCCCCTTGAATGGACCCCCACAGCTACGTTTGAAGTTTGAGGTGGCAAGACAAGCAAGCAGCCCCAGTCTCTGTGCCTCTGTGTGAGCAGTGCCATGGGCAGATGAGGCTGAGTAACATCTTTCCACTCTAGCACTTTCTGCCTGCGAGCTATCTGCAGATGTTTGAATTTTCAGAGCAGGGCTGTTAGAGCACCCCTGCATGGACCACATAAGCTAAGTTTGAAGTTGGACGTGGCAAGACAAGCAAGCACCCCCAGTCTCTGTGCCTCTGTGCGAGCAGTGCCATGGGCAGATGAGGCTGAGCAACAGCTATCCAGGCTAGCTCTTTCTGGCTGCGATCTATCTGCAGACGTTCGCATTTTGGGAGCAGGGCTGCTGTAGGGGCCAGCACGGTCCTCCTAAGATACGTTTGAAGTTTGAGGGGGCAAAACAAGCAAGCAGCCCCAGTCTCTGTGCCTCTGTGCGAGCAGTGCCATGGGCACATGAGGCTGAGCAACAGCTTTCCAGGCTAGCTCTTTCTGGCTGCGAGCTATCTGCAGACGTTCCCATATTCAGAGCAGGGCTGCTGGGGCCCCCCATCAAGAAATCCCAAAGATACTTTTGAACTTGGAGGTGGCAAGACAAGCAAGCACCCCCAGTCTTTCTGTCTCTGTGCGAGCAGTGCTACGGGCAGATGAGGCTGAGCAACAGCTTTCCAGGCTAGCTCTTTCTGCCTGCGAGCTATCTGCAGACGTTCGCATTTTCGGAGCAGCGCTGCCGGAGGCCCCCTACACGGACCACGAAATCTACGTTTGAAGTTTGAGGTGCCAAGACAAGCAAGCAACCCCAGTCTCTGTGCCTCTGTGCGAGCAGTGCCATGGGCACATGAGGCTGAGCAACAGCTTTCCAGGCTAGCTTTTTCTGGCTGCGATCTATCTGCAGACGTTTGCATTTTCAGAGCAGGGCTGCTGGATGCGCCCGGCACGGACCACCTCAGATACGTTTGAAGTTGGAGGGTGCAAGACAAGCAAGCAGCCCCAGTCTCTGTGCCTCTGTGCGAGCAGTGCCATGGGCAGATCAGGCTGAGCAACAGCTTTCCAGGCTAGCTCTTTCTGCCTGCGAGCTATCTGCAGACGTTGGCATTTTCAGAGCTGGGCTGTTAGAGGCCCCCTGCATGGACCACCTAAGATACGTTTGAAGTTTGAGGTGGCAAGACAAGCAAGCAGCCCCAGTCTCTGTGCCTCTGTGCGAGCAGTGCCATGGGCAGATGAGGCTGAGCAACAGCTTTAAACGCTAGCTCTTTCTGCCTGCGAGCTATCTGCAGATGTTTGAATTTTCAGAGCAGGGCTGTTAGAGGACCCCTGCATGGACCACCTAAGCTAAGTTTGAAGTTTGAGGTGGCAAGACAAGCAAGCAGCCCCAGTCTCTGTGCCTCTGTGCGAGCAGTGCCATGGGCAGATGAGGCTGAGCAACAGTTTTCCAGGCTAGCTCTTTCTGGCTGCGAGCTATCTGCAGACGTTCGCATGTTCAGAGCGGGGCTGCTGGGGCCCCCCATCAAGAAATCCCAAAGATACTTTTGAACTTGGAGGTGGCAAGACAAGCAAGCACCCCCAGTCTTTCTGTCTCTGTGCGAGCAGTGCTACGGGCAGATTAGGCTGAGCAACAGCTTTCCAGGCTAGCTCTTTCTTCCTGCGAGCTATCTGCAGACGTTCGCATTTTCAGAGCAGGGCTTCCGAAGGCCCCCTACACTGACCACCAAAGCTACGTTTGAAGTTTGAGGTGCCAATACAAGCAAGCAACCCCAGTCTCTGTGCCTCTGTGCGAGCAGTGCCATGGGCACATGAGGCTGAGCAACAGCTTTCCAGGCTAGTTCTTTCTGCCTGCGAGCTATCTGCAGACGTTCGCATTTTCAGAGCAGGGCTGCTGGGGCCCCCCATCAAGAAATCCCAAAGATACTTTTGAACTTGGAGGTGGCAAGACAAGCAAGCACCCCCAGTCTTTCTGTCTCTGTGCGAGCAGTGCTACGGGCAGATGAGGCTGAGCAACAGCTTTCCAGGCTAGCTCTTTCTGCCTGCGAGCTATCTGCAGACGTTCGCATTTTCGGAGCAGCGCTGCCGGAGGCCCCCTACACGGACCACGAAATCTACGTTTGAAGTTTGAGGTGCCAAGACAAGCAAGCAACCCCAGTCTCTGTGCCTCTGTGCGAGCAGTGCCATGGGCACATGAGGCTGAGCAACAGCTTTCCAGGCTAGCTCTTTCTGGCTGCGATCTATCTGCAGACGTTTGCATTTTCAGAGCAGGGCTGCTGGATGCGCCCGGCACGGACCACCTCAGATACGTTTGAAGTTGGAGGGTGCAAGACAAGCAAGCAGCCCCAGTCTCTGTGCCTCTGTGCGAGCAGTGCCATGGGCAGATCAGGCTGAGCAACAGCTTTCCAGGCTAGCTCTTTCTGCCTGCGAGCTATCTGCAGACGTTGGCATTTTCAGAGCTGGGCTGTTAGAGGCCCCCTGCATGGACCACCTAAGATACGTTTGAAGTTTGAGGTGGCAAGACAAGCAAGCAGCCCCAGTCTCTGTGCCTCTGTGCGAGCAGTGCCATGGGCAGATGAGGCTGAGCAACAGCTTTAAACGCTAGCTCTTTCTGCCTGCGAGCTATCTGCAGATGTTTGAATTTTCAGAGCAGGGCTGTTAGAGGACCCCTGCATGGACCACCTAAGCTAAGTTTGAAGTTTGAGGTGCCAATACAAGCAAGCAACCCCAGTCTCTGTGCCTCTGTGCGAGCAGTGCCATGGGCACATGAGGCTGAGCAACAGCTTTCCAGGCTAGTTCTTTCTGCCTGCGAGCTATCTGCAGACGTTCGCATTTTCAGAGCAGGGCTGCTGGGGACCCCCATCAAGAAATCCCAAAGATACTTTTGAACTTGGAGGTGGCAAGACAAGCAAGCACCCCCAGTCTTTCTGTCTCTGTGCGAGCAGCACTACGGGCAGATGAGGCTGAGCAACAGCTTTCCAGGCTAGCTTTTTCTGGCTGCGATCTATCTGCAGACGTTGGCATTTTCAGAGCTGGGCTGATAGAGGCCCCCTGCATGGACCACCTAAGATACGTTTGAAGTTGGAGGGGGCAAGACAAGCAAGCAGCCGCAGTCTCTGTGCCTCTGTGCGAGCAGTGCCATGGGCAGATGAATCTTAGCAACAGCTTTTAACGCTAGCTCTTTCTGCCTGCGAGCTATCTGCAGATGTTTGAATTTTCAGAGCAGGGTTGTTAGAGGACCCCAGCATGGACCACCTAAGCTACGTTTGAAGTTGGAGGGGGCAAACAAGCAAGCAGCCCCAGTCTCTGTGCCTCTGTGCGAGCAGTGCCATGGGCAGATGAGGCTGAGTAACATCTTTCCACTCTAGCACTTTCTGCCTGCGAGCTATCTGCAGATGTTTGAATTTTCAGAGCAGGGCTGTTAGAGCACCCCTGCATGGACCACATAAGCTAAGTTTGAAGTTGGACGTGGCAAGACAAGCAAGCAGCCCCAGTCTCTGTGCCTCTGTGCGAGCAGTGCCATGGGCAGATGAGGCTGAGCAACAGCTATCCAGGCTAGCTCTTTCTGGCTGCGATCTATCTGCAGACGTTCGCATTTTGGGAGCAGGGCTGCTGTAGGGGCCAGCACGGTCCTCCTAAGATACGTTTGAAGTTTGAGGGCGCAAAACAAGCAAGCAGCCCCAGTCTCTGTGCCTCTGTGCGAGCAGTGCCATGGGCAGATGAGGCTGAGCAACAGCTTTCCAGGCTAGCTCTTTCTGGCTGCGAGCTATCTGCAGACGTTCGCATTTTCAGAGCAGGGCTGCTGGGGCCCCCCATCAAGAAATCCCAAAGATACTTTTGAACTTGGAGGTGGCAAGACAAGCAAGCACCCCCAGTCTTTCTGTCTCTGTGCGAGCAGTGCTACGGGCAGATGAGGCTGAGCAACATCTTTCCAGGCTAGCTCTTTCTGCCTGCGAGCTATCTGCAGACGTTCGCATTTTCGGAGCAGCGCTGCCGGAGGCCCCCTACACGGACCACGAAATCTACGTTTGAAGTTTGAGGTGCCAAGACAAGCAAGCAACCCCAGTCTCTGTGCCTCTGTGCGAGCAGTGCCATGGGCACATGAGGCTGAGCAACAGCTTTCCAGGCTAGCTTTTTCTGGCTGCGATCTATCTGCAGACGTTTGCATTTTCAGAGCAGGGCTGCTGGATGCGCCCGGCACGGACCACCTCAGATACGTTTGAAGTTGGAGGGTGCAAGACAAGCAAGCAGCCCCAGTCTCTGTGCCTCTGTGCGAGCAGTGCCATGGGCAGATGAGGCTGAGCAACAGCTTTCCAGGCTAGCTCTTTCTGCCTGCGAGCTATCTGCAGACGTTGGCATTTTCAGAGCTGGGCTGTTTGAGGCCCCCTGCATGGACCACCTAAGATACGTTTGAAGTTTGAGGTGGCAAGACAAGCAAGCAGCCCCAGTCTCTGTGCCTCTGTGCGAGCAGTGCCATGGGCAGATGAGGCTGAGCAACAGCTTTAAACGCTAGCTCTTTCTGCCTGCGAGCTATCTGCAGATGTTTGAATTTTCAGAGCAGGGCTGTTAGAGGACCCCTGCATGGACCACCTAAGCTAAGTTTGAAGTTTGAGGTGGCAAGACAAGCAAGCAGCCCCAGTCTCTGTGCCTCTGTGCGAGCAGTGCCATGGGCAGATGAGGCTGAGCAACAGTTTTCCAGGCTAGCTCTTTCTGGCTGCGAGCTATCTGCAGACGTTCGCATGTTCAGAGCGGGGCTGCTGGGGCCCCCCATCAAGAAATCCCAAAGATACTTTTGAACTTGGAGGTGGCAAGACAAGCAAGCACCCCCAGTCTTTCTGTCTCTGTGCGAGCAGTGCTACGGGCAGATTAGGCTGAGCAACAGCTTTCCAGGCTAGCTCTTTCTGCCTGCGAGCTATCTGCAGACGTTCGCATTTTGGGAGCAGGGCTTCCGAAGGCCCCCTACACTGACCACCAAAGCTACGTTTGAAGTTTGAGGTGCCAATACAAGCAAGCAACCCCAGTCTCTGTGCCTCTGTTGGAGCAGTGCCATGGGCAGATGAGGCTGAGCAACAGCTTTCCAGGCTAGCTCTTTCTGCCTGCGATCTATCTGCAGACGTTCGCATTTTTGGAGCAGGGCTGCTGTAGGGGCCAGCACGGTCCACCTAAGATACGTTTGAAGTTTGAGGGGGCAAAACAAGGAAGCAGCCCCAGTCTCTGTGCCTCTGTGCGAGAAGTGCCATGGGCACATGAGGCTGAGCAACAGCTTTCCAGGCTAGCTCTTTCTGCCTGCGAGCTATCTGCAGACGTTCGCATTTTCAGAGCAGGGCTGCTGGGGCCCCCCATCAAGAAATCCCAAAGATACTTTTGAACTTGGAGGTGGCAAGACAAGCAAGCACCCCCAGTCTTTCTGTCTCTGTGCGAGCAGTGCTACGGGCAGATGAGGCTGAGCAACAGCTTTCCAGGCTAGCTTTTTCTGGCTGCGATCTATCTGCAGACGTTTGCATTTTCAGAGCAGGGCTGCTGGATGCGCCCGGCACGGACCACCTAAGATACGTTTGAAGTTGGAGGGTGCAAGACAAGCAAGCAGCCCCAGTCTCTGTGCCTCTGTGCGAGCAGTGCCATGGGCAGATGAGGCTGAGCAACAGCTTTCCAGGCTAGCTCTTTCTGCCTGCGAGCTATCTGCAGACGTTGGCATTTTCAGAGCTGGGCTGTTAGAGGCCCCCTGCATGGACCACCTAAGATACGTTTGAAGTTTGAGGTGGCAAGACAAGCAAGCAGCCCCAGTCTCTGTGCCTCTGTGCGAGCAGTGCCATGGGCACATGAGGCTGAGCAACAGCTTTAAACGCTAGCCCTTTCTGCCTGCGAGCTATCTGCAGATGTCTGAATTTTCAGAGCAGGGCTGTTAGAGGACCCCTGCATGGACCACCTAAGCTAAGTTTGAAGTTTGAGGTGGCAAGACAAGCAAGCAGCCCCAGTCTCTGTGCCTCTGTGCGAGCAGTGCCATGGGCAGATGAGGCTGAGCAACAGCTTTCCAGGCTAGCTCTTTCTGCCTGCGAGCTATCTGCAGACGTTCGCATTTTCAGAGCAGGGCTGCCGGACGCCCCTTGACTGGACCCCCACAGCTACGTTTGAAGTTTGAGGTGGCAAGACAAGCAAGCAGCCCCAGTCTCTGTGCCTCTATGTGAGCAGTGCCATGGGCAGATGAGGCTGAGTAACATGTTTCCACTCTAGCACTTTCTGCCTGCGAGCTATCTGCAGATGTTTGAATTTTCAAAGCAGGGCTGTTAGAGCAACCCTGCATGGACCACATAAGCTAAGTTTGAAGTTGGACGTGGCAAGACAAGCAAGCAGCCCCAGTCTCTGTGCCTCTGTGCGAGCAGTGCCATGGGCAGATGAGGCTGAGCAACAGCTTTAAACGCTAGCTCTTTCTGCCTGCGAGCTATCTGCAGATGTTTGAATTTTCAGAGCAGGGCTTTTAGAGGACCCCTGCATGGACCACCTAAGCTAAGTTTGAAGTTTGAGGTGGCAAGACAAGCAAGCAGCCCCAGTCTCTGTGCCTCTGTGCGAGCAGTGCCATGGGCAGATGAGGCTGAGCAACAGTTTTCCAGGCTAGCTCTTTCTGGCTGCGAGCTATCTGCAGACGTTCGCATGTTCAGAGCGGGGCTGCTGGGGCCCCCCATCAAGAAATCCCAAAGATACTTTTGAACTTGGAGGTGGCAAGACAAGCAAGCACCCCCAGTCTTTCTGTCTCTGTGCGAGCAGTGCTACGGGCAGATGAGGCTGAGCAACATCTTTCCAGGCTAGCTCTTTCTGCCTGCGAGCTATCTGCAGACGTTCGCATTTTCGGAGCAGCGCTGCCGGAGGCCCCCTACACGGACCACGAAATCTACGTTTGAAGTTTGAGGTGCCAAGACAAGCAAGCAACCCCAGTCTCTGTGCCTCTGTGCGAGCAGTGCCATGGGCACATGAGGCTGAGCAACAGCTTTCCAGGCTAGCTTTTTCTGGCTGCGATCTATCTGCAGACGTTTGCATTTTCAGAGCAGGGCTGCTGGATGCGCCCGGCACGGACCACCTCAGATACGTTTGAAGTTGGAGGGTGCAAGACAAGCAAGCAGCCCCAGTCTCTGTGCCTCTGTGCGAGCAGTGCCATGGGCAGATGAGGCTGAGCAACAGCTTTCCAGGCTAGCTCTTTCTGCCTGCGAGCTATCTGCAGACGTTGGCATTTTCAGAGCTGGGCTGTTTGAGGCCCCCTGCATGGACCACCTAAGCTACGTTTGAAGTTTGAGGTGGCAAGACAAGCAAGCAGCCCCAGTCTCTGTGCCTCTGTGCGAGCAGTGCCATGGGCAGATGAGGCTGAGCAACAGCTTTAAACGCTAGCTCTTTCTGCCTGCGAGCTATCTGCAGATGTCTGAATTTTCAGAGCAGGGCTGTTAGAGGACCCCTGCATGGACCACCTAAGCTAAGTTTGAAGTTTGAGGTGGCAAGACAAGCAAGCAGCCCCAGTCTCTGTGCCTCTGTGCGAGCAGTGCCATGGGCAGATGAGGCTGAGCAACAGCTTTCCAGGCTAGCTCTTTCTGCTTGCGAGCTATCTGCAGACGTTCGCATTTTCAGAGCAGGGCTGCCGGACGATCCTTGACTGGACCCCCACAGCTACGTTTGAAGTTTGAGGTGGCAAGACAAGCAAGCAGCCCCAGTCTCTGTGCCTCTATGTGAGCAGTGCCATGGGCAGATGAGGCTGAGTAACATGTTTCCACTCTAGCACTTTCTGCCTGCGAGCTATCTGCAGATGTTTGAATTTTCAAAGCAGGGCTGTTAGAGCAACCCTGCATGGACCACATAAGCTAAGTTTGAAGTTGGACGTGGCAAGACAAGCAAGCAGCCCCAGTCTCTGTGCCTCTGTGCGAGCAGTGCCATGGGCAGATGAGGCTGAGCAACAGCTTTAAACGCTAGCTCTTTCTGCCTGCGAGCTATCCGCAGATGTTTGAATTTTCAGAGCAGGGCTTTTAGAGGACCCCTGCATGGACCACCTAAGCTAAGTTTGAAGTTTGAGGTGGCAAGACAAGCAAGCAGCCCCAGTCTCTGTGCCTCTGTGCGAGCAGTGCCATGGGCAGATGAGGCTGAGCAACAGTTTTCCAGGCTAGCTCTTTCTGTCTGCGAGCTATCTGCAGACGTTCGCATGTTCAGAGCGGGGCTGCTGGGGCCCCCCATCAAGAAATCCCAAAGATACTTTTGAACTTGGAGGTGGCAAGACAAGCAAGCACCCCCAGTCTTTCTGTCTCTGTGCGAGCAGTGCTACGGGCAGATTAGGCTGAGCAACAGCTTTCCAGGCTAGCTCTTTCTGCCTGCGAGCTATCTGCAGACGTTCGCATTTTGGGAGCAGGGCTTCCGAAGGCCCCCTACACTGACCACCAAAGCTACGTTTGAAGTTTGAGGTGCCAATACAAGCAAGCAACCCCAGTCTCTGTGCCTCTGTGCGAGCAGTGCCATGGGCAGATGAGGCTGAGCAACAGCTTTCCAGGCTAGCTCTTTCTGCCTGCGATCTATCTGCAGACGTTCGCATTTTGGGAGCAGGGCTGCTGTAGGGGCCAGCACGGTCCACCTAAGATACGTTTGAAGTTTGAGGGGGCAAAACAAGGAAGCAGCCCCAGTCTCTGTGCCTCTGTGCGAGAAGTGCCATGGGCAGATGAGGCTGAGCAACAGCTTTCCAGGCTAGCTCTTTCTGCCTGCGAGCTATCTGCAGACGTTCGCATTTTCAGAGCAGGGCTGCTGGGGCCCCCCATCAAGAAATCCCAAAGATACTTTTGAACTTGGAGGTGGCAAGACAAGCAAGCACCCCCAGTCTTTCTGTCTCTGTGCGAGCAGTGCTACGGGCAGATTAGGCTGAGCAACAGCTTTCCAGGCTAGCTCTTTCTGCCTGCGAGCTATCTGCAGACGTTCGCATTTTGGGAGCAGGGCTTCCGAAGGCCCCCTACACTGACCACCAAAGCTACGTTTGAAGTTTGAGGTGCCAATACAAGCAAGCAACCCCAGTCTCTGTGCCTCTGTGCGAGCAGTGCCATGGGCAGATGAGGCTGAGCAACAGCTTTCCAGGCTAGCTCTTTCTGCCTGCGATCTATCTGCAGACGTTCGCATTTTGGGAGCAGGGCTGCTGTAGGGGCCAGCACGGTCCACCTAAGATACGTTTGAAGTTTGAGGGGGCAAAACAAGGAAGCAGCCCCAGTCTCTGTGCCTCTGTGCGAGAAGTGCCATGGGCAGATGAGGCTGAGCAACAGCTTTCCAGGCTAGCTCTTTCTGCCTGCGAGCTATCTGCAGACGTTCGCATTTTCAGAGCAGGGCTGCTGGGGCCCCCCATCAAGAAATCCCAAAGATACTTTTGAACTTGGAGGTGGCAAGACAAGCAAGCACCCCCAGTCTTTCTGTCTCTGTGCGAGCAGTGCTACTGGCAGATGAGGCTGAGCAACAGCTTTCCAGGCTAGCTTTTTCTGGCTGCGATCTATCTGCAGACGTTTGCATTTTCAGAGCAGGGCTGCTGGATGCGCCCGGCACGGACCACCTCAGATACGTTTGAAGTTTGAGGTGGCAAGACAAGCAAGCAGCCCCAGTCTCTGTGCCTCTATGTGAGCAGTGCCATGGGCAGATGAGGCTGAGTAACATGTTTCCACTCTAGCACTTTCTGCCTGCGAGCTATCTGCAGATGTTTGAATTTTCAAAGCAGGGCTGTTAGAGCAACCCTGCATGGACCACATAAGCTAAGTTTGAAGTTGGACGTGGCAAGACAAGCAAGCAGCCCCAGTCTCTGTGCCTCTGTGCGAGCAGTGCCATGGGCAGATGAGGCTGAGCAACAGCTTTAAACGCTAGCTCTTTCTGCCTGCGAGCTATCTGCAGATGTTTGAATTTTCAGAGCTGGGCTGTTTGAGGCCCCCTACACTGACCACCTAAGCTAAGTTTGAAGTTTGAGGTGGCAAGACAAGCAAGCAGCCCCAGTCTCTGTGCCTCTGTGCGAGCAGTGCCATGGGCAGATGAGGCTGAGCAACAGTTTTCCAGGCTAGCTCTTTCTGCCTGCGAGCTATCTGCAGACGTTGGCATTTTCAGAGCTGGGCTGTTAGAGGCCCCCTGCATGGACCACCTAAGATACGTTTGAAGTTTGAGGTGGCAAGACAAGCAAGCAGCCCCAGTCTCTGTGCCTCTGTGCGAGCAGTGCCATGGGCACATGAGGCTGAGCAACAGCTTTAAACGCTAGCTCTTTCTGCCTGCGAGCTATCTGCAGATGTCTGAATTTTCAGAGCAGGGCTGTTAGAGGACCCCTGCATGGACCACCTAAGCTAAGTTTGAAGTTTGAGGTGGCAAGACAAGCAAGCAGCCCCAGTCTCTGTGCCTCTGTGCGAGCAGTGCCATGGGCAGATGAGGCTGAGCAACAGCTTTCCAGGCTAGCTCTTTCTGCTTGCGAGCTATCTGCAGACGTTCGCATTTTCAGAGCAGGGCTGCCGGACGCCCCTTGACTGGACCCCCACAGCTACGTTTGAAGTTTGAGGTGGCAAGACAAGCAAGCAGCCCCAGTCTCTGTGCCTCTGTGTGAGCAGTGCCATGGGCAGATGAGGCTGAGTAACATGTTTCCACTCTAGCACTTTCTGCCTGCGAGCTATCTGCAGATGTTTGAATTTTCAAAGCAGGGCTGTTAGAGCAACCCTGCATGGACCACATAAGCTAAGTTTGAAGTTGGACGTGGCAAGACAAGCAAGCAGCCCCAGTCTCTGTGCCTCTGTGCGAGCAGTGCCATGGGCAGATGAGGCTGAGCAACAGTTTTCCAGACTAGATCTTTCTGGCTGCGAGCTATCTGCAGACGTTCGCATGTTCAGAGCCGGGCTGCTGGGGCCCCCCATCAAGAAATCCCAAAGATACTTTTGAAGTTTGAGGTGGCAAGACAAGCAAGCACCCCCAGTCTTTCTGTCTCTGTGCGAGCAGTGCTACGGGCAGATGAGGCTGAGCAACTGCTTTCCAGGCTAGCTCTTTCTGCCTGCGAGCTATCTGCAGACGTTCGCATTTTCGGAGCAGCGCTGCCGGAGGCCCCCTACACGGACCACCAAAGCTACGTTTGAAGTTTGAGGTGCCAATACAAGCAAGCAACCCCAGTCTCTGTGCCTCTGTGCGAGCAGTGCCATGGGCAGATGAGGCTGAGCAACAGCTTTCCAGGATAGCTCTTTCTGCCTGCGAGCTATCTGCAGACGTTCGCATTTTCAGAGCAGGGCTGCTGGGGACCCCCATCAAGAAATCCCAAAGATACTTTTGAACTTGGAGGTGGCAAGACAAGCAAGCACCCCCAGTCTTTCTGTCTCTGTGCGAGCAGTGCTACGGGCAGATGAGGCTGAGCAACAGCTTTCCAGGCTAGCTCTTTCTGCCTGCGAGCTATCTGCAGACGTTCGCATTTTCAGAGCAGAGCTGTTGGAGGCGCCCGGCACGGACCACCTCAGATACGTTTGAAGTTGGAGGGGGCAAACAAGCAAGCAGCCCCAGTCTCTGAGCCTCTGTGCGAGCAGTGCCATTGGCAGATGAGGCTGAGCAACAGCTTTCCAGGCTAGCTCTTTCTGCTTGCGAGCTATCTGCAGACGTTCGCATTTTCAGAGCAGGGCTGCCGGACGCCCCTTTAATGGACCCCCACAGCTACGTTTGAAGTTTGAGGTGGCAAGACAAGCAAGCAGCCCCAGTCTCTGTGCCTCTGTGTGAGCAGTGCCATGGGCAGATGAGGCTGAGTAACATCTTTCCACTCTAGAACTTTCTGCCTGCGAGCTATCTGCAGATGTTTGAATTTTCAGAGCAGGGCTGCTGGATGCGCCCGGCACGGACCACATAAGCTAAGTTTGAAGTTGGACGTGGCAAGACAAGCAAGCAGCCCCAGTCTCTGTGCCTCTGTGCGAGCAGTGCCATGGGCACATGAGGCTGAGCAACAGCTTTCCAGGCTAGCTCTTTCTGGCTGCGAGCTATCTGCAGACGTTGGCATTTTCAGAGCTGGGCTGATAGAGGCTCCATGCATGGACCACCTAAGATACGTTTGAAGTTTGAGGTGGCAAGACTAGCAAGCAGCCGCAGTCTCTGTGCCTCTGTGCGAGCAGTGCCATGGGCAGATGAGGCTGAGCAACAGCTTTAAACGCTAGCTCTTTCTGCCTGCGAGCTATCTGCAGATGTTTGAATTTTCAGAGCAGGGCTGTTAGAGGACCCCTGCATGGACCACCTAAGCTACGTTTGAAGTTTGAGGTGGCAAGACAAGCAAGCAGCCCCAATCTCTGTGCCTCTGTGCGAGCAGTGCCATGGGCAGTTGAGGCTGAGCAACAGCTTTCCAGGCTAGCTCTTTCTGGCTGCGATCTATCAGCAGACGTTCGCATTTTCAGTGCGGAGCTGTTGGAGGCGCCCGGCACGGACCACCTCAGATACGTTTGAAGTTGGAGGGGGCAAACAAGCAAGCAGCCCCAGTCTCTGTGCCTCTGTGCGAGCAGTGCCATGGGCAGATGAGGCTGAGCAACAGCTTTCCAGGCTAGCTCTTTCTGCTTGCGAGCTATCTGCAGACGTTCGCATTTTCAGAGCAGGGCTGCCGGACGCCCCTTTAATGGACCCCCACAGCTACGTTTGAAGTTTGAGGTGGCAAGACAAGCAAGCAGCCCCAGTCTCTGTGCCTCTGTGCGAGCAGTGCCATGGGCAGATGAGGCTGAGCAACAGCTTTCCGGGCTAGCTCTTTCTGGCTGCAAGCTATCTGCAGACGTTCGCATGTTCAGAGCGGGGCTGCTGTGGCCCCCCATCAAGAAATCCCAAAGATACTTTTGAACTTGGAGGTGGCAAGACAAGCAAGCACCCCCAGTCTTTCTGTCTCTGTGCGAGCAGTGCTACGGGCAGATGAGGCTGAGCAACAACTTTCCAGGCTAGCTCTTTCTGCCTGCGAGCTATCTGCAGACGTTCGCATTTTCGGAGCAGCGCTGCCGGAGGCCCCCTACACGGACCACGAAATCTACGTTTGAAGTTTGAGGTGCCAAGACAAGCAAGCAACCCCAGTCTCTGTGCCTCTGTGCGAGCAGTGCCATGGGCACATGAGGCTGAGCAACAGCTTTCCAGGCTAGCTTTTTCTGGCTGCGATCTATCTGCAGACGTTTGCATTTTCAGAGCAGGGCTGTTAGAGGACCCCTGCATGGACCACATAAGCTAAGTTTGAAGTTGGACGTGGCAAGAAAAGCAAGCAGCCCCAGTCTCTGTGCCTCTGTGCGAGCAGTGCCATGGGCAGATGAGGCTGAGCAACAGCTTTCCAGGCTAGCTCTTTCTGCCTGCGAGCTATCTGCAGACGTTGGCATTTTCAGAGCTGGGCTGTTAGAGGCCCCCTGCATGGACCACCTAAGATACGTTTGAAGTTTGAGGTGGCAAGACAAGCAAGCAGCCACAGTCTCTGTGCCTCTGTGCGAGCAGTGCCATGGGCAGATGAGGCTGAGCAACAGCTTTAAACGCTAGCTCTTTCTGCCTGCGAGCTATCTGCAGATGTTTGAATTTTCAGAGCAGGGCTGTTAGAGGACCCCTGCATGGACCCCCAGAGCTGCGTTTGAAGTTTGAGGTGGCAAGACAAGCAAGCAGCCCCAGTCTCTGTGCCTCTGTGCGAGCAGTGCCATGGGCAGTTGAGGCTGAGCAACAGCTTTCCAGGCTAGCTCTTTCTGGCTGCGATCTATCTGCAGACGTTCGCATTTTCAGAGCAGAGCTGTTGGAGGCGCCCGGCACGGACCACCTCAGATACGTTTGAAGTTGGAGGGGGCAAACAAGCAAGCAGCCCCAGTCTCTGTGCCTCTGTGCGAGCAGTGCCATGGGCAGATGAGGCTGAGCAACAGCTTTCCAGGCTAGCTCTTTCTGCTTGCGAGCTATCTACAGACGTTCGCATTTTCAGAGCAGGGCTGCCGGACGCCCCTTGACTGGACCCCCACAGCTACGTTTGAAGTTTGAGGTGGCAAGACAAGCAAGCAGCCCCAGTCTCTGTGCCTCTCTGTGAGCAGTGCCATGGGCACATGAGGCTGAGCAACAGCTTTCTAGGCTAGCTCTTTCTGCCTGCGAGCTATCTGCAGACGTTGGCATTTTCAGAGCTGGGCTGATAGAGGCTCCCTGCATGGACCAGCTAAGCTACGTTTGAAGTTTGAGGTGGCAAGACAAGCAAGCAGCCCCAGTCTCTGTGCCTCTGTGCGAGCAGTGCCATGGGCAGTTGAGGCTGAGCAACAGCTTTCCAGGCTAGCTCTTTCTGCCTGCGATCTATCTGCAGACGTTCGCATTTTCAGTGCAGAGCTGTTGGAGGCGCCCGGCACGGACCACCTCAGATACGTTTGAAGTTGGAGGGGGCAAACAAGCAAGCAGCCCCAGTCTCTGTGCCTCTGTGCGAGCAGTGCCATGGGCAGATGAGGCTGAGCAACAGCTTTCCAGGCTAGCTCTTTCTGCTTGCGAGCTATCTGCAGACGTTCGCATTTTCAGAGCAGGGCTGCCGGACGCCCCTTTAATGGACCCCCACAGCTACGTTTGAAGTTTGAGGTGGCAAGACAAGCAAGCAGCCCCAGTCTCTGTGCCTCTGTGCGAGCAGTGCCATGGGCAGATGAGGCTGAGCAACAGCTTTCCGGGCTAGCTTTTTCTGGCTGCAAGCTATCTGCAGACGTTCGCATGTTCAGAGCGGGGCTGCTGAACCCCCCCATCAAGAAATCCCAAAGATACATTTGAACTTGGAGGTGGCAAGACAAGCAAGCACCCCCATTCTTTCTGTCTCTGTGCGAGCAGTGCTACGGGCAGATGAGGCTGAGCAACAGCTTTCCAGGCTAGCTCTTTCTGCCTGCGAGCTATCTGCAGACGTTCGCATTTTGGGAGCAGGGCTTCCGAAGGCCCCCTACACTGACCACCAAAGCTACGTTTGAAGTTTGAGGTGCCAATACAAGCAAGCAACCCCAGTCTCTGTGCCTCTGTGCGAGCAGTGCCATGGGCAGATGAGGCTGAGCAACAGCTATCCAGGCTAGCTCTTTCTGGCTGCGATCTATCTGCAGACGTTCGCATTTTGGGAGCAGGGCTGCTGTAGGGGCCAGCACGGTCCTCCTAAGACACGTTTGAAGTTTGAGGGGGCAAAACAAGCAAGCAGCCCCAGTCTCTGTGCCTCTGTGCGAGCAGTGCCATGGGCACATGAGGCTGAGCAACAGCTTTCCAGGCTAGCTCTTTCTGGCTGCGAGCTATCTGCAGACGTTCGCATTTTCAGAGCAGGGCTGCTGGGGCCCCCCATCAAGAAATCCCAAAGATACTTTTGAACTTGGAGGTGGCAAGACAAGCAAGCACCCCCAGTCTTTCTGTCTCTGTGCGAGCAGTGCTACGGGCAGATTAGGCTGAGCAACAGCTTTCCAGGCTAGCTCTTTCTGCCTGCGAGCTATCTGCAGACGTTCGCATTTTCGGAGCAGCGCTGCCGGAGGCCCCCTACACGGACCACGAAATCTAAGTTTGAAGTTTGAGGTGCCAAGACAAGCAAGCAACCCCAGTCTCTGTGACTCTGTGCGAGCAGTGCCATGGGCACATGAGGCTGAGCAACAGCTTTCCAGGCTAGCTTTTTCTGGCTGCGATCTATCTGCAGACGTTTGCATTTTCAGAGCAGGGCTGCTGGATGCGCCCGGCACGGACCACCTCAGATACTTTTGAAGTTGGAGGGTGCAAGACAAGCAAGCAGCCCCAGTCTCTGTGCCTCTGTGCGAGCAGTGCCATGGGCAGATGAGGCTGAGCAACAGTTTTCCAGGCTAGCTCTTTCTGGCTGCGAGCTATTTGCAGACTTTCGCATGTTCAGAGCGGGGCTGCTGGGGCCCCCCATCAAGAAATCCCAAAGATACTTTTGAACTTGGAGGTGGCAAGACAAGCAAGCACCCCCAGTCTTTCTGTCTCTGTGCGAGCAGTGCTACGGGCAGATTAGGCTGAGCAACAGCTTTCCAGGATAGCTCTTTCTGCCTGCGAGCTATCTGCAGACGTTCGCATTTTCAGAGCAGGGCTGCCGGACGCCCCTTTAATGGACCCCCACAGCTACGTTTGAAGTTTGAGGTGGCAAGACAAGCAAGCAGCCCCAGTCTCTGTGCCTCTGTGTGAGCAGTGCCATGGGCAGATGAGGCTGAGTAACATCTTTCCACTCTAGAACTTTGTGCCTGCGAGCTATCTGCAGATGTTTGAATTTTCAGAGCAGGGCTGCTGGATGCGCCCGGCACGGACCACATAAGCTAAGTTTGAAGTTGGACGTGGCAAGACAAGCAAGCAGCCCCAGTCTCTGTGCCTCTGTGCGAGCAGTGCCATGGGCACATGAGGCTGAGCAACAGCTTTCCAGGCTAGCTCTTTCTGGCTGCGAGCTATCTGCAGACGTTCGCATTTTCAGAGCAGGGCTGCTGGGGCCCTCCATCAAGAAATCCCAAAGATACTTTTGAACTTGGAGGTGGCAAGACAAGCAAGCACCCCCAGTCTTTCTGTCTCTGTGCGAGCAGTGCTACGGGCAGATGAGGCTGAGCAACAACTTTCCAGGCTAGCTCTTTCTGCCTGCGAGCTATCTGCAGACGTTGGCATTTTCAGAGCTGGGCTGTTAGAGGCCCCCTGCATGGACCACCTAAGATACGTTTGAAGTTTGAGGTGGCAAGACAAGCAAGCAGCCCCAGTCTCTGTGCCTCTGTGCGAGCAGTGCCATGGGCAGATGAGGCTGAGCAACAGCTTTAAACGCTAGCTCTTTCTGCCTGCGAGCTATCTGCAGATGTTTGAATTTTCAGAGCAGGGCTGTTAGAGGACCCCTGCATGGACCCCCAGAGCTGCGTTTGAAGTTTGAGGTGGCAAGACAAGCAAGCAGCCCCAGTCTCTGTGCCTCTGTGCGAGCAGTGCCATGGGCAGTTGAGGCTGAGCAACAGCTTTCCAGGCTAGCTCTTTCTGGCTGCGATCTATCTGCAGACGTTCGCATTTTCAGAGCAGAGCGGTTGGAGGCGCCCGGCACGGACCACCTCAGATACGTTTGAAGTTGGAGGGGGCAAACAAGCAAGCAGCCCCAGTCTCTGTGCCTCTGTGCGAGCAGTGCCATGGGCAGATGAGGCTGAGCAACAGCTTTCCAGGCTAGCTCTTTCTGCTTGCGAGCTATCTTCAGACGTTCGCATTTTCAGAGCAGGGCTGCCGGACGCCCCTTGACTGGACCCCCACAGCTACGTTTGAAGTTTGAGGTGGCAAGACAAGCAAGCAGCCCCAGTCTCTGTGACTCTCTGTGAGCAGTGCCATGGGCACATGAGGCTGAGCAACAGCTTTCCAGGCTAGCTCTTTCTGCCTGCGAGCTATCTGCAGACGTTGGCATTTTCAGAGCTGGGCTGATAGAGGCTCCCTGCATGGACCACCTAAGATACGTTTGAAGTTTGAGGTGGCAAGACTAGCAAGCAGCCGCAGTCTCTGTGCCTCTGTGCGAGCAGTGCCATGGGCAGATGAGGCTGAGCAACAGCTTTAAACGCTAGCTCTTTCTGCCTGCGAGCTATCTGCAGATGTTTGAATTTTCAGAGCAGGGCTGTTAGAGGACCCCTGCATGGACCACCTAAGCTACGTTTGAAGTTTGAGGTGGCAAGACAAGCAAGCAGCCCCAGTCTCTGTGCCTCTGTGCGAGCAGTGCCATGGGCAGTTGAGGCTGAGCAACAGCTTTCCAGGCTAGCTCTTTCTGGCTGCGATCTATCAGCAGACGTTCGCATTTTCAGTGCGGAGCTGTTGGAGGCGCCCGGCACGGACCACCTCAGATACGTTTGAAGTTGGAGGGGGCAAACAAGCAAGCAGCCCCAGTCTCTGTGCCTCTGTGCGAGCAGTGCCATGGGCAGATGAGGCTGAGCAACAGCTTTCCAGGCTAGCTCTTTCTGCTTGCGAGCTATCTGCAGACGTTCGCATTTTCAGAGCAGGGCTGCCGGACGCCCCTTTAATGGACCCCCACAGCTACGTTTGAAGTTTGAGGTGGCAAGACAAGCAAGCAGCCCCAGTCTCTGTGCCTCTGTGCGAGCAGTGCCATGGGCAGATGAGGCTGAGCAACAGCTTTCCGGGCTAGCTCTTTCTGGCTGCAAGCTATCTGCAGACGTTCGCATGTTCAGAGCGGGGCTGCTGTGGCCCCCCATCAAGAAATCCAAAAGATACTTTTGAACTTGGAGGTGGCAAGACAAGCAAGCACCCCCAGTCTTTCTGTCTCTGTGCGAGCAGTGCTACGGGCAGATGAGGCTGAGCAACAACTTTCCAGGCTAGCTCTTTCTGCCTGCGAGCTATCTGCAGACGTTCGCATTTTCGGAGCAGCGCTGCCGGAGGCCCCCTACACGGACCACGAAATCTACGTTTGAAGTTTGAGGTGCCAAGACAAGCAAGCAACCCCAGTCTCTGTGCCTCTGTGCGAGCAGTGCCATGGGCACATGAGGCTGAGCAACAGCTTTCCAGGCTAGCTTTTTCTGGCTGCGATCTATCTGCAGACGTTTGCATTTTCAGAGCAGGGCTGTTAGAGGACCCCTGCATGGACCACATAAGCTAAGTTTGAAGTTGGACGTGGCAAGAAAAGCAAGCAGCCCCAGTCTCTGTGCCTCTGTGCGAGCAGTGCCATGGGCAGATGAGGCTGAGCAACAGCTTTCCAGGCTAGCTCTTTCTGCCTGCGAGCTATCTGCAGACGTTGGCATTTTCAGAGCTGGGCTGTTAGAGGCCCCCTGCATGGACCACCTAAGCTAAGTTTGAAGTTTGAGGTGGCAAGACAAGCAAGCAGCCACAGTCTCTGTGCCTCTGTGCGAGCAGTGCCATGGGCAGATGAGGCTGAGCAACAGCTTTAAACGCTAGCTCTTTCTGCCTGCGAGCTATCTGCAGATGTTTGAATTTTCAGAGCAGGGCTGTTAGAGGACCCCTGCATGGACCCCCAGAGCTGCGTTTGAAGTTTGAGGTGGCAAGACAAGCAAGCAGCCCCAGTCTCTGTGCCTCTGTGCGAGCAGTGCCATGGGCAGTTGAGGCTGAGCAACAGCTTTCCAGGCTAGCTCTTTCTGGCTGCGATCTATCTGCAGACGTTCGCATTTTCAGAGCAGAGCTGTTGGAGGCGCCCGGCACGGACCACCTCAGATACGTTTGAAGTTGGAGGGGGCAAACAAGCAAGCAGCCCCAGTCTCTGTGCCTCTGTGCGAGCAGTGCCATGGGCAGATGAGGCTGAGCAACAGCTTTCCAGGCTAGCTCTTTCTGCTTGCGAGCTATCTACAGACGTTCGCATTTTCAGAGCAGGGCTGCCGGACGCCCCTTGACTGGACCCCCACAGCTACGTTTGAAGTTTGAGGTGGCAAGACAAGCAAGCAGACGCAGTCTCTGTGCCTCTCTGTGAGCAGTGCCATGGGCAGATGAGGCTGAGCAACAGCTTTCCAGGCTAGCTCTTTCTGCCTGCGATCTATCTGCAGACGTTCGCATTTTCAGAGCTGGGCTGATAGAGGCTCCCTGCATGGACCAGCTAAACTACGTTTGAAGTTTGAGGTGGCAAGACAAGCAAGCAGCCCCAGTCTCTGTGCCTCTGTGCGAGCAGTGCCATGGGCAGTTGAGGCTGAGCAACAGCTTTCCAGGCTAGCTCTTTCTGGCTGCGATCTATCTGCAGACGTTCGCATTTTCAGTGCAGAGCTGTTGGAGGCGCCCGGCACGGACCACCTCAGATACGTTTGAAGTTGGAGGGGGCAAACAAGCAAGCAGCCCCAGTCTCTGTGCCTCTGTGCGAGCAGTGCCATGGGCAGATGAGGCTGAGCAACAGCTTTCCAGGCTAGCTCTTTCTGCTTGCGAGCTATCTGCAGACGTTCGCATTTTCAGAGCAGGGCTGCCGGACGCCCCTTTAATGGACCCCCACAGCTACGTTTGAAGTTTGAGGTGGCAAGACAAGCAAGCAGCCCCAGTCTCTGTGCCTCTGTGCGAGCAGTGCCATGGGCAGATGAGGCTGAGCAACAGCTTTCCGGGCTAGCTTTTTCTGGCTGCAAGCTATCTGCAGACGTTCGCATGTTCAGAGCGGGGCTGCTGACCCCCCCCATCAAGAAATCCCAAAGATACATTTGAACTTGGAGGTGGCAAGACAAGCAAGCACCCCCAGTCTTTCTGTCTCTGTGCGAGCAGTGCTACGGGCAGATGAGGCTGAGCAACAGCTTTCCAGGCTAGCTCTTTCTGCCTGCGAGCTATCTGCAGACGTTCGCATTTTGGGAGCAGGGCTTCCGAAGGCCCCCTACACTGACCACCAAAGCTACGTTTGAAGTTTGAGGTGCCAATACAAGCAAGCAACCCCAGTCTCTGTGCCTCTGTGCGAGCAGTGCCATGGGCAGATGAGGCTGAGCAACAGCTATCCAGGCTAGCTCTTTCTGGCTGCGATCTATCTGCAGACGTTCGCATTTTGGGAGCAGGGCTGCTGTAGGGGCCAGCACGGTCCTCCTAAGACACGTTTGAAGTTTGAGGGGGCAAAACAAGCAAGCAGCCCCAGTCTCTGTGCCTCTGTGCGAGCAGTGCCATGGGCACATGAGGCTGAGCAACAGCTTTCCAGGCTAGCTCTTTCTGGCTGCGAGCTATCTGCAGACGTTCGCATTTTCGGAGCAGGGCTGCTGGGGCACCCCATCAAGAAATCCCAAAGATACTTTTGAACTTGGAGGTGGCAAGACAAGCAAGCACCCCCAGTCTTTCTGTCTCTGTGCGAGCAGTGCTACGGGCAGATTAGGCTGAGCAACAGCTTTCCAGGCTAGCTCTTTCTGCCTGCGAGCTATCTGCAGACGTTCGCATTTTCGGAGCAGCGCTGCCGGAGGCCCCCTACACGGACCACGAAATCTAAGTTTGAAGTTTGAGGTGCCAAGACAAGCAAGCAACCCCAGTCTCTGTGACTCTGTGCGAGCAGTGCCATGGGCACATGAGGCTGAGCAACAGCTTTCCAGGCTAGCTTTTTCTGGCTGCGATCTATCTGCAGACGTTTGCATTTTCAGATCAGGGCTGCTGGATGCGCCCGGCACGGACCACCTCAGATACTTTTGAAGTTGGAGGGTGCAAGACAAGCAAGCAGCCCCAGTCTCTGTGCCTCTGTGCGAGCAGTGCCATGGGCAGATGAGGCTGAGCAACAGTTTTCCAGGCTAGCTCTTTCTGGCTGCGAGCTATTTGCAGACTTTCGCATGTTCAGAGCGGGGCTGCTGGGGCCCCCCATCAAGAAATCCCAAAGATACTTTTGAACTTGGAGGTGGCAAGACAAGCAAGCACCCCCAGTCTTTCTGTCTCTGTGCGAGCAGTGCTACGGGCAGATTAGGCTGAGCAACAGCTTTCCAGGATAGCTCTTTCTGCCTGCGAGCTATCTGCAGGCGTTCGCATTTTGGGAGCAGGGCTTCCGAAGGACCCCTACACTGACCACCAAAGCTACGTTTGAAGTTTGAGGTGCCAATACAAGCAAGCAACCCCAGTTTCTGTGCCTCTGTGCGAGCAGTGCCATGGGCAGATGAGGCTGAGCAACAGCTTTCCAGGCTAGCTCTTTCTGCCTGCGATCTATCTGCAGACGTTCGCATTTTGGGAGCAGGGCTGCTGTAGGGGCCAGCACGGTCCACCTAAGATACGTTTGAAGTTTGAGGTGGCAAGACAAGCAAGCACCCCCAATCTTTCTGTCTCTGTGCGAGCAGTGCTACGGGCAGATGAGGCTGAGCAACAGCTTTCCAGGCTAGCTCTTTCTGCCTGCGAGCTATCTGCAGACGTTGGCATTTTCAGAGCTGGGCTGATAGAGGCCCCCTTGCATGGACCACCTAAGATACGTTTGAAGTTTGAGGTGGCAAGACAAGCAAGCAGCCGCAGTCTCTGTGCCTCTGTGCGAGCAGTGCCATGGGCAGATGAGGCTGAGCAACAGCTTTCCAGGCTAGCTCTTTCTGCCTGCGAGCTATCTGCAGATGTTTGAATTTTCAGAGCAGGGCTGTTAGAGGACCCCTGCATGGACCACCTAAGCTACGTTTGAAGTTTGAGGTGGCAAGACAAGCAAGCAGCCCCAGTCTCTGTGCCTCTGTGCGAGCAGTGCCATGGGCAGCTGAGGCTGAGCAACAGCTTTCCAGGCTAGCTCTTTCTATCTGCGATCTATCTGCAGACGTTCGCATTTTCAGAGCAGGGCTGCCGGACGCCCCTTTAATGGACCCCCACAGCTATGTTTGAAGTTTGAGGTGGCAAGACAAGCAAGCAGCCCCAGTCTCTGTGCCTCTGTGTGAGCAGTGCCATGGGCAGATGAGGCTGAGTAACATCTTTCCACTCTAGCACTTTCTGCCTGCGAGCTATCTGCAGATGTTTGAATTTTCAGAGCAGGGCTGTTAGAGCACCCCTGCATGGACAACATAAGCTAAGTTTGAAGTTGGACGTGGCAAGACAAGCAAGCAGCCCCAGTCTCTGTGCCTCTGTGCGAGCAGTGCCATGGGCAGATGAGGCTGAGCAACAGCTTTCCGGGCTAGCTCTTTCTGGCTGCGAGCTATCTGCAGACGTTCGCATGTTCAGAGCGGGGCTGCTGGGGCCCCCCATCAAGAAATCCCAAAGATACATTTGAACTTGGAGGTGGCAAGACAAGCAAGCACCCCCAGTCTTTCTGTCTCTGTGCGAGCAGTGCTACGGGCAGATGAGGCTGAGCAACATCTTTCCAGGCTAGCTCTTTCTGCCTGCGAGCTATCTGCAGACGTTCGCATTTTGGAAGCAGGGCTTCCGAAGGCCCCCTACACGGACCACGAAATCTACGTTTGAAGTTTGAGGTGCCAATACAAGCAAGCAACCCCAGTCTCTGTGCCTCTGTGCGAGCAGTGCCATGGGCAGATGAGGCTGAGCAACAGCTTTCCAGGCTAGCACTTTCTGGCTGCGATCTATCTGCAGACGTTCGCATTTTGGGAGCAGGGCTGCTGTAGGGGCCAGCACGGTCCTCCTAAGATACGTTTGAAGTTTGAGGGGGCAAAACAAGCAAGCAGCCCCAGTCTCTGTGCCTCTGTGCGAGCAGTGCCATGGGCAGATGAGGCTGAGCAACAGCTTTCCAGGCTAGCTCTTTCTGGCTGCGAGCTATCTGCAGACGTTAGCATTTTCGGAGCAGGGCTGCTGGGGCACCCCATCAAGAAATCCCAAAGATACTTTTGAAGTTGGAGGTGGCAAGACAAGCAAGCACCCCCAGTCTTTCTGTCTCTGCGCGAGCAGTGCTACGGGCAGATTAGGCTGAGCAACAGCTTTCCAGGCTAGCTCTATCTGCCTGCGAGCTATCTGCAGACGTTCGCATTTTGGGAGCAGGGCTTCCGAAGGCCCCCTACACTGACCACCAAAGCTACTTCTGAAGTTTGAGGTGCCAATACAAGCAAGCAACCGCAGTCTCTGTGCCTCTGTGCGAGCAGTGCCATGGGCAGATGAGGCTGAGCAACAGCTTTAAACGCTAGCTCTTTCTGCCTGCGAGCTATCTGCAGATGTTTGAATTTTCAGAGCTGGGCTGTTAGAGGACCCCTGCATGGACCACCTAAGCTACGTTTGAAGTTTGAGGTGGCAAGACAAGCAAGCAGCCCCAGTCTCTGTGCCTCTGTGCGAGCAGTGCCATGGGCAGATGAGGCTGAGCAACAGCTTTCCGGGCTAGCTCTTTCTGGCTGCGAGCTATCTGCAGACGTTCGCATGTTCAGAGCGGGGCTGGTGGGGCCCCCCATCAAGAAATCCCAAAGATACATTTGAACTTGGAGGTGGCAAGACAAGCAAGCACCCCCAGTCTTTCTGTCTCTGTGCGAGCAGTGCCATGGGCAGATGAGGCTGAGCAACATCTTTCCAGGCTAGCTCTTTCTGCCTGCGAGCTATCTGCAGACGTTCGCATTTTGGGAGCAGGGCTTCCGAAGGCCCCCTACACGGACCACGAAATCTACGTTTGAAGTTTGAGGTTCCAATACAAGCAAGCAACCCCAGTCTCTGTGCCTCTGTGTGAGCAGTGCCATGGGCAGATGAGGCTGAGCAACAGCTTTCCAGGCTAGCTCTTTCTGGCTGCCTGCTATCTGCAGACGTTCGCATTTTGGGAGCACGGCTTCCGAAGGCCCCCTACACTGACCACCAAAGCTACTTCTGAAGTTTGAGGTGCCAATACAAGCAAGCAACCGCAGTCTCTGTGCCTCTGTGCGAGCAGTGCCATGGGCAGATGAGGCTGAGCAACAGCTTTAAACGCTAGCTCTTTCTGCCTGCGAGCTATCTGCAGATGTTTGAATTTTCAGAGCTGGGCTGTTAGAGGACCCCTGCATGGACCACCTAAGCTACGTTTGAAGTTTGAGGTGGCAAGACAAGCAAGCAGCCCCAGTCTCTGTGCCTCTGTGCGAGCAGTGCCATGGGCACATGAGGCTGAGCAAGAGCTTTCCAGGCTAGCTCTTTCTGGCTGCGATCTATCTGCAGACGTTGGCATTTTCAGAGAAGAGCTGTTGGAGGCGCCCGGCACGGACCACCTCAGATACGTTTGAAGTTGGAGGGGGCAAACAAGCAAGCAGCCCCAGTCTCTGTGCCTCTGTGCGAGCAGTGCCATGGGCAGATGAGGCTGAGCAACAGCTTTCCAGGCTAGCTCTTTCTGCTTGCGAGCTATCTGCAGACGTTCGCATTTTCAGAGCAGGGCTGCCGGACGCCCCTTTAATGGACCCCCACAGCTACGTTTGAAGTTTGAGGTGGCAAGACAAGCAAGCAGCCTTAGTCTCTGTGCCTCTGTGTGAGCAGTGCCATGGGCAGATGAGGCTGAGTAACATCTTTCCAGTCTAGCTCTTTCTGGCTGCGATCTATCTGCAGATGTTTGAATTTTCAGAGCAGGGCTGTTAGAGGACCCCTGCATGGACCACATAAGCTAAGATTGAAGTTGGACGTGGCAAGACAAGCAAGCAGCCCCAGTCTCTGTGCCTCTGTGCGAGCAGTGCCATGGGCAGATGAGGCTGAGCAACAGCTTTCCAGGCTAGCTCTTTCTGGCTGCGAGCTGTCTGCAGACGTTCGCATTTTGGGATCAGGGCTGCTGTAGGCGCCAGCACGGACCACCTAAGATACGTTTGAAGTTTGAGGTGGCAAAACAAGCAAGCAGCCCCAGTCTCTGTGCCTCTGTGCGAGCAGTGCCATGGGCAGATGAGGCTGAGCAACAGCTTTCCAGGCTAGCTCTTTCTGGCCAGCAGCTATCTGCAGACGTTCGCATTTTCAGAGCAGGGCTGCTGGATGCGACCGACACGGACCACCTCAGATACGTTTGAAGTTGGAGGGTGCAAGACAAGCAAGCAGTCCCAGTCTCTGTGCCTCTGTGCGAGCAGTGCCATGGGCACATGAGACTGAGCAACAGCTTTCCGGGCTAGCTCTTTCTGGCTGCGAGCTATCTGCAGATGTTCGCATGTTCAGAGCAGGGCTGCTGGGGCCCCCCATCCAGAAATCCCAAAGATACTTTTGAACTTGGAGGTGGCAAGACAAGCAAGCACCCCCAGTCTTTCTGTCTCTGTGCGAGCAGTGCTACGGGCAGATGAGGCTGAGCAACAGCTTTCCAGGCTAGCTCTTTCTGCCTGCGAGGTCTCTGCAGACGTTCGCAGTTTCGGAGCAGAGCTGCCGGAGGCCCCCTACACGGACCACCAAATCTCCGTTTGAAGTTTGAGGTGCCAAGACAAGCAAGCAATCCCAGTCTCTGTGCCTATGTGCGAGCAGTGCCATGGGCAGATGAGGCTGAGCAACAGCTTTCCAGGCTAGCTTTTTCTGACTGCGAGCTATCTGCAGACGTTCGCATTTTGGGAGCAGGGCTGCTGTAGGCGCCAGCATGGACCACCAAATCTACGTTTGAAGTTTGAGGTGCCAAGACAAGCAAGCAACCCCAGTCTCTGTGCCACTGTGCGAGCAGTGCCATGGGCAGATGAGGCTGAGCAACAGCTTTAAACGCTAGCTCTTTCTGCCTGCGAGCTATCTGCAGATGTTTGAATTTTCAGAGCTGGGCTGTTAGAGGACCCCTGCATGGACCACCTAAGCTACGTTTGAAGTTTGAGGTGGCAAGACAAGCAAGCAGCCCCAGTCTCTGTGCCTCTGTGCGAGCAGTGCCATGGGCAGATGAGGCTGAGCAACAGCTTTCCGGGCTAGCTCTTTCTGGCTGCGAGCTATCTGCAGACGTTCGCATGTTCAGAGCGGGGCTGGTGGGGCCCCCCATCAAGAAATCCCAAAGATACATTTGAACTTGGAGGTGGCAAGACAAGCAAGCACCCCCAGTCTTTCTGTCTCTGTGCGAGCAGTGCCATGGGCAGATGAGGCTGAGCAACATCTTTCCAGGCTAGCTCTTTCTGCCTGCGAGCTATCTGCAGACGTTCGCATTTTGGGAGCAGGGCTTCCGAAGGCCCCCTACACGGACCACGAAATCTACGTTTGAAGTTTGAGGTTCCAATACAAGCAAGCAACCCCAGTCTCTGTGCCTCTGTGTGAGCAGTGCCATGGGCAGATGAGGCTGAGCAACAGCTTTCCAGGCTAGCTCTTTCTGGCTGCCTGCTATCTGCAGACGTTCGCATTTTGGGAGCACGGCTTCCGAAGGCCCCCTACACTGACCACCAAAGCTACTTCTGAAGTTTGAGGTGCCAATACAAGCAAGCAACCGCAGTCTCTGTGCCTCTGTGCGAGCAGTGCCATGGGCAGATGAGGCTGAGCAACAGCTTTAAACGCTAGCTCTTTCTGCCTGCGAGCTATCTGCAGATGTTTGAATTTTCAGAGCTGGGCTGTTAGAGGACCCCTGCATGGACCACCTAAGCTACGTTTGAAGTTTGAGGTGGCAAGACAAGCAAGCAGCCCCAGTCTCTGTGCCTCTGTGCGAGCAGTGCCATGGGCACATGAGGCTGAGCAAGAGCTTTCCAGGCTAGCTCTTTCTGGCTGCGATCTATCTGCAGACGTTGGCATTTTCAGAGAAGAGCTGTTGGAGGCGCCCGGCACGGACCACCTCAGATACGTTTGAAGTTGGAGGGGGCAAACAAGCAAGCAGCCCCAGTCTCTGTGCCTCTGTGCGAGCAGTGCCATGGGCAGATGAGGCTGAGCAACAGCTTTCCAGGCTAGCTCTTTCTGCTTGCGAGCTATCTGCAGACGTTCGCATTTTCAGAGCAGGGCTGCCGGACGCCCCTTTAATGGACCCCCACAGCTACGTTTGAAGTTTGAGGTGGCAAGACAAGCAAGCAGCCTTAGTCTCTGTGCCTCTGTGTGAGCAGTGCCATGGGCAGATGAGGCTGAGTAACATCTTTCCAGTCTAGCTCTTTCTGGCTGCGATCTATCTGCAGATGTTTGAATTTTCAGAGCAGGGCTGTTAGAGGACCCCTGCATGGACCACATAAGCTAAGATTGAAGTTGGACGTGGCAAGACAAGCAAGCAGCCCCAGTCTCTGTGCCTCTGTGCGAGCAGTGCCATGGGCAGATGAGGCTGAGCAACAGCTTTCCAGGCTAGCTCTTTCTGGCTGCGAGCTGTCTGCAGACGTTCGCATTTTGGGATCAGGGCTGCTGTAGGCGCCAGCACGGACCACCTAAGATACGTTTGAAGTTTGAGGTGGCAAAACAAGCAAGCAGCCCCAGTCTCTGTGCCTCTGTGCGAGCAGTGCCATGGGCAGATGAGGCTGAGCAACAGCTTTCCAGGCTAGCTCTTTCTGGCCAGCAGCTATCTGCAGACGTTCGCATTTTCAGAGCAGGGCTGCTGGATGCGACCGACACGGACCACCTCAGATACGTTTGAAGTTGGAGGGTGCAAGACAAGCAAGCAGTCCCAGTCTCTGTGCCTCTGTGCGAGCAGTGCCATGGGCACATGAGACTGAGCAACAGCTTTCCGGGCTAGCTCTTTCTGGCTGCGAGCTATCTGCAGATGTTCGCATGTTCAGAGCAGGGCTGCTGGGGCCCCCCATCCAGAAATCCCAAAGATACTTTTGAACTTGGAGGTGGCAAGACAAGCAAGCACCCCCAGTCTTTCTGTCTCTGTGCGAGCAGTGCTACGGGCAGATGAGGCTGAGCAACAGCTTTCCAGGCTAGCTCTTTCTGCCTGCGAGGTCTCTGCAGACGTTCGCAGTTTCGGAGCAGAGCTGCCGGAGGCCCCCTACACGGACCACCAAATCTCCGTTTGAAGTTTGAGGTGCCAAGACAAGCAAGCAATCCCAGTCTCTGTGCCTATGTGCGAGCAGTGCCATGGGCAGATGAGGCTGAGCAACAGCTTTCCAGGCTAGCTTTTTCTGACTGCGAGCTATCTGCAGACGTTCGCATTTTGGGAGCAGGGCTGCTGTAGGCGCCAGCATGGACCACCAAATCTACGTTTGAAGTTTGAGGTGCCAAGACAAGCAAGCAACCCCAGTCTCTGTGCCACTGTGCGAGCAGTGCCATGGGCAGATGAGGCTGAGCAACAGCTTTCCAGGCTAGCTCTTTCTGCCTGCGAGCTATATGCAAATGTTTGAATTTTCAGAGCAGGGCTGTTACAGGACCCCTGCATGGACCACCTAAGATACGTTTGAAGTTTGAGGTGGCAAGACAAGCAAGCAGCCCCAGTCTCTGTGCCTCTGTGCGAGCAGTGCCATAGGCAGATGAGGCTAAGCAACAGCTTTCCAGGCTAGCTCTTTCTGCTTGCGAGCTATCTGCAGACGTTCGCATTTTCAGAGCAGGGCTGCCGGACGCCCCTTTAATGGACCCCCACTGCTACGTTTGAAGTTTGAGGTGGCAAGACAAGCAAGCAGCCCCAGTCTCTGTGCCTCTGTGTGAGCAGTGCCATGGGCAGATGAGGCTGAGTAACATCTTTCCAGTCTAGCTCTTTCTGGCTGCGATCTATCTGCAGATGTTTGAATTTTCAGAGCAGGGCTGTTAGAGGACCCCTGCATGGACCACATAAGATAAGTTTGAAGTTGGACGTGGCAAGACAAGCAAGCAGCCCCAGTCTCTGTGCCTCTGTGCGAGCAGTGCCATGGGCAGATGAGGCTGAGCAACAGTTTTCCAGGCTAGCTCTTTCTGGCTGCGAGCTATCTGCAGACGTTCGCATTTTGGGATCAGGGCTGTTGTAGGCGCCAGCATGGACCACCTAAGATACTTTTGAAGTTTGAGGTGGCAAGACAAGCAAGCAGCCCCAGTCTCTGTGCCTCTGTGCGAGCAGTGCCATGGGCAGATGAGGCTGAGCAACAGTTTTCCAGGCTAGCTCTTTCTGGCTGCGATCTATCTGCAGACGTTCGCATTTTGGGATCAGGGCTGCTGTAGGCGCCAGCACGGACCACCTAAGATACGTTTGAAGTTGGAGGGTGCAAGACAAGCAAGCAGCCCCAGTCTCTGTGCCTCTGTGCGAGCAGTGCCATGGGCACATGAGGCTGAGCAACAGCTTTCCAGGCTAGCTCTTTCTGCCTGCGAGCTATCTGCAGACGTTCGCATTTTGGGAGCAGGGCTGCTGTAGGAGCCAGCACGGTCCACCTAAGATACGTTTGAAGTTTGAGGGGGCAAAACAAGCAAGCAGCCCCAGTCTCTGTGCCTCTGTGCGAGCAGTGCCATGGGCACATGAGGCTGAGCAACAGCTTTCCAGGCTAGCACTTTCTGCCTGCGAGCTATCTGCACACGTTCGCATTTTCAGAGCAGGGCTTCTGGGGCCCCCATCAAGAAATTCCAAAGATACTTTTGAACTTGTAGGTGGCAAGACAAGCAAGCAACCCCAGTCTTTCTGTCTCTGTGCGAGCAGTGCTACGGGCAGATGAGGCTGAGCAACAGCTTTCCAGGCTAGCTCTTTCTGCCTGCGAGCTATCTGCAGACGTTCGCATTTTCAGAGCAGGGCTGCTGGGGCCCCCCATCAACAACTCCCAAAGATACTTTTGAACTTGGAGGAGGCAAGACAAGCAAGCACCCCCAGTGTTTCTGTCTCTGTGCGAGCATTGCTACGGGCAGATGAGGCTGAGCAACAGCTTTCCAGGCTAGCTCTTTCTGCCTGCGAGGTCTCTGCAGACGTTCGCATTTTGGGAGCAGGGCTGCCGGAGGCCCCCCACACGGACCACCAAATCTACGTTTGAAGTTTGAGGTGCCAAGACAAGCAAGCAATCCCAGTCTCTGTGCCTCTGTGCGAGCAGTGCCATGGGCAGATGAGGCTGAGCAACAGCTTTCCAGGCTAGCTTTTTCTGACTGCGAGCTATCTGCAGACGTTCGCATTTTGGGAGCAGGGCTGCTGTAGGCGCCAGCATGGACCACCAAATCTACGTTTGAAGTTTGAGGTGCCAAGACAAGCAAGCAACCCCAGTCTCTGTGCATCTGTGCGAGCAGTGCCATGGGCAGATGAGGCTGAGCAACAGTTTTCCATGCTAGCTCTTTCTGGCTGCGAGCTATCTGCAGATGTTTGAATTTTCAGAGCAGAGCTGTTAGAGGACCCCTGCATGGATCACATAAGCTAAGTTTGAAGTTGGACGTGGCAAGACAAGCAAGCAGCCCCAGTCTCTGTGCCTCTGTGCGAGCAGTGCCATGGGCAGATGAGGCTGAGCAACAGTTTTCCAGGATAGCTCTTTATGGCTGCGAGCTATCTGCAGACGTTCGCATTTTGGGATCAGGGCTGCTGTAGGCGCCAGCACGGACCACCTAAGATACGTTTGAAGTTGGAGGGTGCAAGACAAGCAAGCAGCCCCAGTCTCTGTGCCTCTGTGCGAGCAGTGCCATGGGCAGATGAGGCTGAGCAACAGCTTTCCAGGATAGCTTTTTCTGGCTGCGGTCTATATGCAGACGTTCGCATTTTCAGAGCAGGGCTGCTGGATGCGCCCGGCACGGACCACCTCAGATACGTTTGAAGTTTGAGGGGGCAAGACAAGCAAGCAGCCTCAGTCTCTGTGCCTCTGTGCGAGCAGTGCCATGGGCACATGAGGCTGAGCAACAGCTTTCCAGGCTAGCTCTTTCTGCCTGCGAGCTATCTGCAGACGTTGGCATTTTCAGAGCTGGGCTGATAGAGGCTCCCTGCATGGACCACCTAATATACGTTTGAAGTTTGAGGTGGCAAGACAAGCAAGCAGCCCCAGTCTCTGTGCCTCTGTGCGAGCAGAGCCATGGGCAGATGAGGCTTAGCAACAGCTTTCCAGGCTAGCTCTTTCTGGCTGCGAGCTATCTGCAGACGTTCGCATTTTCAGAGCAGGGCTGACGGACGTCCCTTGAACAGAAAGCCAAAGCTACGTTTCAAGTTTGAGGTGGCAAGACAAGCAAGCAGCCCCAGTCTCTGTGCCTCTGTGCGACCAGTGCCATCAGTAGATGAGGCTGAGCAACAGCTTTCCAGGCTAGCTCTTTCTGCCTGCGAGCTATCTGCAGACGTTCGAATTTTCAGAGCAGGGCTGCCGGACGCCCCTTGAACGGACCCCCTCAGCTACGTTTGAAGTTTGAGGTGGCAAGACAAGCAAGCAACCCCAGTCTCTGTGCCTCTGTGTGAGCAGTGCCATGGGCAGAGGAGGCTGAGCAACAGATTTCCGGGCTAGCTCTTTCTGGCTGCGAGCTATCTGCAGACGTTCGCATTTTGGGAGCAGGGCTGCTGTAGGCGCCAGCACGGACCACCTAAGATACGTTTGAAGTTTGAGGGGGCAAAACAAGCAAGCAACCCCAGTCTCTGTGCCTCTGTGCGAGCAGTGCCATGGGCAGATGAGGCTAGCTCTTTCTGCCTGCGAGCTATCTGCAGACGTTCGAATTTCGGAGCAGGGCTGCCGTAGGCCCCCTTCACAAAACCCGAAATTTAGGTTTGAAGTTTGAGGTGGCAAGACAAGCAAGCAGCCCCAGTCTCTGTGCCTCTGTGCGAGCAGTGCCATGGGCACATGAGGCTGAGCAACAGCTTTCCACTCTAGCTCTTTCTGCCTGCGAGCTATCTGCAGACGTTCGCATTTTGGGAGCAGGTCTGCTGGATGCGCACGGCACGGACCACCTCAGATACGTTTGAATTTTGAGGTGGCAAGACAAGCAAGCAGCCCCAGTCTCTGTGCCTCTGTGCGAGCAGTGCCATGGGCAGTTGAGGCTGAGCAACAGCTTTCCGTGCTAGCGCTTTCTGGCTGCGATCTATCTGCAGACGTTCGCATTTTGGGAGCAGGGCTGCCGGACGCCCCTTGAACGGACCCCCAAAACTACGTTTGAAGTTTGAGATGGCAAGACAAAAAAGCAGTCCCAGTCTCTGTGCCTCTGTGCGAGCAGTGCCATGGGCAGATGAGGCTGAGCAACAGCTTTCCACGCTAGCTCTTTCTGCCTGGAAGCTATCTGCAGATGTTTGAATTTTCAGAGCAGGGCTGTTAGAGGACCCCTGCATGGACCACCTAATATACGTTTGAAGTTTGAGGGGGCAGACAAGAGAGCAGTCCCAGTCTCTGTGCCTCTGTGCGAGCAGTGCCATGGGCAGATGAGGCTGAGCAACAGCTTTCCAGGATAGCTCTTTCTGCCTGCGAGCTATCTGCAGACGTTCGCATTTTAAGAGCAGGGCTGCTGGATGCGCCCGACACGGACCACCTAATATACGTTTGTAGTTTGAGGTGGCAAGACAAGCAAGCAGCCCCAGTCTCTGTGCCTCTGTGCAAGCAGTGCCATGGGCAGATGAGGCTAGCTCTTTCTGCCTGCGAGCTATCTGCAGACGTTCGAATTTCGGAGCAGGGCTGCCGTAAGCCCCCTTCACGGACCCCGAAATTTAGGTTTGAAGTTTGAGGTGGCAAGACAAGCAAGCAGCCCCAGTCTCTGTGCCTCTGTGCGAGCAGTGCCATGGACAGATGAGGCTGAGCAATAGCTTTCCAGGCTAGCTCTTTCTGGCGGCGAGCTATCTGCAGACGTTCGCATTTTCAGAGCAGCGCTGCCGGGGGCCCCCCATCAAGAAATCCCAAAGATACTTTTGAACTTGGAGGAGGCAAGACAAGCAAGCACCCCCAGTCTTTCTGTCTCTGTGCGAGCAGTGCTACGGGCAGATGAGGCTGAGCAACAGCTTTCCAGGCTAGCTCTTTCTGCCTGCGAGCTATCTGCAGACGTTCGCATTTTGGGAGCAGGGCTGCCGGAGGCCCCCTACACGGACCACCAAATCTACGTTTGAAGTTTGAGGTGCCAAGACAAGCAAGCAACCCCAGTCTCTGTGCCTCTGTGCGAGCAGTGCCATGGGCAGATGAGGCTGAGCAACAGCTTTCCAGGCTAGTTTTTCTGCCTGCGAGCTATCTGCAGACGTTCGCATTTTGGGAGCAGGGCTGCTGTAGGCGCCAGCACGGACCACCAAATCTACGTTTGAAGTTTGAGGTGCCAAGACAAGCAAGCAGCCCCAGTCTCTGTGCCTCTGTGCGAGCAGTGCCATGGGCAGATGAGGCTAGCTCTTCCTGCCTGCGAGCTATCTGCAGACGTTCGAATTTCGTAGCAGGGCTGCCGTAGGCCCCCTTCATAAACCCCCAAATTTAGCTTTCAAGTTTGAGGTGGCAAGACAAGTGAGCAGCCCCAGTCTCTGTGCCTCTGTGCGAGCAGTGCCAAGGGCACATGAGGCTGAGCAACAGCTTTCCAGGCTAGCTTTTTCTTTCTGCGGTCTATATGCAGACGTTCGCATTTTCAGAGCAGGGCTGCTGGATGTGCCCAGCACGGACCACCTCAGATACGTATGAAGTTGGAGGGTACAAGACAAGCAAGCAGCCCCAGTCTCTGTGCCTCTGTGCGAGCAGTGCCATGGGCAGATGAGGCTGAGCAACAGCTTTCCAGGCTAGCTCTTTCTGCCTGCGAGCTATCTGTAGACTTTGGCATTTTCAGAGCAGGGCTGCTAGAGGCCCCCTGCATGGACCACTTAATATACGTTTGAAGTTTGAAGTGGCAAGACAAGCAAGCAGCCCCAGTCTCTGTGCCTCTGTGCGAGCAGTGCCATGGGCAGTTGAGACTGAGCAACAGCTTTCCGGGCTAGCGCTTTCTGACTGCGAGCCATCTGCAGACGTTCGCATTTTGGGAGCAGGGCTGCCGGACGCCCCCTTCACAAACCCCGACATTTAGGTTTGAAGTTTGAGGTGGCAAGACAAGCAAGCAGCCCCAGTCTCTGTGCCTCTGTGCGAGCAGTGCCATGGGCAGATGAGGCTGAGCAACAGCTCTCCAGGATAGCTGTTTCTGGCTGCCAGCTATCTGCAGACCTTCGCCTTTTCACAGTCTGGCTGCCAGAGGAGCCCAGCACAGAACCCAAAGCTACGTTTGAAGTTTGAGGTGGCAAGACAAGCAAGCACATCCAGTATCTGTGCCTCTGTGCGAGCAGTGCCATGGCCAGATGAGGCTGAGCAACAGCTTTCCAGGCTAGCTGTTTCTGGCTGCCAGCTATCTGCACACGTTCTCATTTTCGCAACAGGGCTCACAAAGGCGCCTGGCACGGACCACCTAATCTAAGTGTGAAGTTTGATGTGGTAAGACAAGCAAGCAGCCCCAGTCTCTGTGCCTCTGTGCGAGCAGTGCCATAGGCAGATGAGGCTGAGCAACAGCTTTCCAGGCTAGCTCTTTCTGGCTGCCAGCTATCTGCAGACGTTCGCATTTTCAGAGCAGGGCTGCCGGAGGAGCCTGACACGGACCCCATAAGATACGTTTGAAGTTTGAGGTGGCAAGACAAGCAAGCAGCCCCAGTCTCTGTGCCTCTGTGCGAGCAGTGCCATGGGCAGATGAGGCTGAGCAACAGCTTTCCAGGATAGCTCTTTCTGGCTGCCAGCTATCTGCAGGCGTTCGCATTTTATCAACAAGGCTAACGGAAGCGCCTGGCACGGACCACCTAAGATACGTTTCAAGTCTGAGGGGGTAAGACAAGCAAGCAGCCCCAGTCTCTGTGCCTCTGTGCGAGCAGTGCCATGGGCACATGAGGCTGAGCAACAGCTTTCCAGGCTAGCTCTTTGTGCCTGCGAGCTATCTGCAGACGTTCTCATTTTCGCAACAGGGCTCACGGAGGCGCCTGGCACGGACCACCTAAGCTAAGTGTGAAGTTTGATGTGGCAAGACAAGCAAGCAGCCCCAGTCTCTGTGCCTCTGTGTGAGCAGTGCCATGGGCAGATGAGGCTGAGCAACAGCTTTCCAGGCTAGCTGTTTCTGGCTGCGAGCTATCTGCAGACGTTCGCATTTTCGGAGCAGGGCTGCCGGACGCCCCCTGGAAGGACCCCTCAATGATACGTTTGAATTTGAAGGGGGTAAGACAAGCAAGCAGCTCCAGTCTCTGTGCCTCTGTGCGAGCAGTGCCATGGGCAGATGAGGCTGGGCAACAGCTTTCCAGGATAGCTCTTTCTGCCTGAGAGCTATCTGCAGACGTTCGCATTTTCAAAGCAGGGCTGTTTGAGGCGCCCGGCACGGACCACCTAAGAAACGTTTGAAGTTTGAGGGGGCAAGACAAGCAAGCAGCCCCAGTCTCTGTGCCTCTGTGCGAGCAGTGCCATGGGCAGATGAGGCTGAGCAAGAGCTTTCCAGGCTGGCTCTTTCTGGCTGTAATCTATCTGGAGACATTCGCATTTTCAGAGTAGCGCTGTCGGAGGCCCCTGCACGGACACCAAACCTACGTTTGAAGTTTGAGGGGACAAGACAAGCAAGAAGCCCCAGAATCTGTGCCTCTGTGCGAGCAGTGCCATGGGCAGATGAGGCTGAGCAACAGCTTTCCAGGATAGCTCTTTCCGGCTGCGAGCCTTCTGCAGACGTTCGCATTTCAGAGCAGGGCTGCCGGAGGTGCCCGGCACGGACCACCTAATCTATCTTTTAAGTTTGAGATGGCAAGACAAGCAAGCATCCCCAGTCTCTGTGCCTCTGTACGAGCAGTGCCATGGGCAGATGAGGCTGAGGAACAGCTTCCCAGGGTAGCTGTTTCTGCCTGCAAGCTGTATGCACACGTTCGCATTTTCGGAGCAGGGCTCGCACGGGCCCTCTGCAGGGACCCACAAAGATACACTTGTAGTTTGAGGGGACAAGACAAGCAAGCAGTCCCAGTCTCTGTGCCTCTGTGCGAGCAGTGCCATGGGCAGATGAGGCTGAGCAACAGCTTTCCAAGCTAGCTCTTTCTGGCTGCGAGCTATCTGCAGACTTTGGCATTTTCAGAGCAGGGCTGCTAGAGGCCCCCTGCATGGACCACTTAATATACGTTTGAAGTTTGAGGTGGCAAGACAAGCAAGCAGCCCCAGTCTCTGTGCCTCTGTGCGAGCAGTGCCATGGGCAGTTGAGGCTGAGCAACAGCTTTCCGGGCTAGCGCTTTCTGACTGTGAGCCATCTGCAGACGTTCGCATTTTGGGAGCAGGGCTGCCGGACGCCCCTTGAACGGACTCCCAAAGCTACGTTTGAAGTTTGAGATGGCAAGACAAGCAAGCAGCCCCAGTCTCTGTGCCTCTTTGCGAGCAGTGCCATGGGCAGATGAGGCTGAGCAACAGCTTTCCGGGCTAGCTCTTTCTGCCTGTGATCTATCTGCAGACGTTCTCATTTTGGGAGCAGGGCTGCTGTAGGCGCCAGCACGGACCACCTAAGATACGTTTGAAGTTTGAGGGGGCAAAACAAGCAAGCAACCCCAGTCTCTGTGCCTCTGTGTGAGCAGTGCCATGGGCAGATGAGGCTAGCTCTTTCTGCCTGCGAGCTACCTGCAGACGTTCGAATTTCGGAGCAGGGCTGCCGTAGGCCCCCTTCACAAACCCCGACATTTAGGTTTGAAGTTTGAGGTGGCAAGACAAGCAAGCACACCCAGTCTCTGTGCCTCTGTGCGAGCAGTGCCATGGCCAGATGAGGCTGAGCAACAGCTTTCCAGGCTAGCTCTTTCTGGCTGCCAGCTATCTGCAGGCGTTCGCATTTTATCAACAGGGCTCACGGAGGCGCCTGGCACGGACCACCTAAGATACGTTTCAAGTCTGAGGGGGTAAGACAAGCAAGCAGCCCCAGTCTCTGTGCCTCTGTGCGAGCAGTGCCATGGGCAGATGAGGCTGAGCAACAGCTTTCCAGGCTAGCTCTTTCTGGCTGCGAGCTATCTGCAGACGTTCTCATTTTCGCAACAGGGCTCACGGAGGCGCCTGGCACGGACCACCTAAGCTAAGTGTGAAGTTTGATGTGGCAAGACAAGCAAGGAGCCCCAGTCTCTGTGCCTCTGTGTGAGCAGTGCCATGGGCAGATGAGGCTGAGCAACAGCTTTCCAGGCTAGCTGTTTCTGGCTGCGAGCTATCTGCAGACGTTCGCATTTTCGGAGCAGGGCTGCCGGACGCCCCCTGGAAGGACCCCTCAATGATACGTTTGAATTTGAAGGGGGTAAGACAAGCAAGCAGCTCCAGTCTCTGTGCCTCTGTGCGAGCAGTGCCATGGGCAGATGAGGCTGGGCAACAGCTTTCCAGGATAGCTCTTTCTGCCTGAGAGCTATCTGCAGACGTTCGCATTTTCAAAGCATAGCTGCTGGAGGCGCCCAGCACGGACCACCTAAGAAACGTTTGAAGTTTGAGGGGGCAAGACAAGCAAGAAGCCCCAGTCTCTGTGCCTCTGTGCGAGCAGTGCCATGGGCAGATGAGGCTGAGCAAGAGCTTTCCAGGCTGGCTCTTTCTGGCTGTAATCTATCTGGAGACATTCGCATTTTCAGAGTAGCGCTGTCGGAGGCCCCTGCACGGACACCAAACCTACGTTTGAAGTTTGAGGGGACAAGACAAGCAAGAAGCCCCAGAATCTGTGCCTCTGTGCGAGCAGTGCCATTGGCAAATGAGGCTGAGCAACATCTTTCCAGTCTAGCTCTTTCTGGCTGCGAGCTATCTGCAGACGTTCGCATTTTCGGAGCAGGGCTGTTGGAGGCGTCCGGTACGGACCACCTAAGCTATGTTTTATGTTTGAGGTGGCAAGACAAGCAAGCAGCCACAGTCTCTGTTCCTCTGTGCGAGCAGTGCCATGGGCATATGAGGATGAGCAACAGCTTCCCAGGCTAGCTCTTTCTGCCTGCGAGCTATATGCACACGTTCGCATTTTCACAGCAGGGCTGCTGGAGGCCACTGCGCGGACCCCCAAAGTTACGTTTGAAGTTTGAGGTGGCAAGACAAGCAAGCAGCCACAGTCTCTGTGCCTCTGTGCGAGCAGTGCCATGGGCAGATGAGGCTGAGCAACAGCTTTCCAGGATAGCTCTTTACGGCTGCGAGCCTTCTGCAGACGTTCGCATTTCAGAGCAGGGCTGCCGGAGGTGCCCGGCACGGACCACCTAATCTATCTTTTAAGTTTGAGATGGCAAGACAAGCAAGCATCCCCAGTCTCTGTGCCTCTGTACGAGCAGTGCCATGGGCAGATGAGGCTGAGCAACAGCTTCCCAGGGTAGCTGTTTCTGCCTGCAAGCTGTATGCACACGTTCGCATTTTCGGAGCAGGGCTTGCACGGGCCCCCTGCAGGGACCCACAAAGATACACTTGTAGTTTGAGGGGACAAGACAAGCAAGCAGCCCCAGTCTCTGTGCCTCTGTGCGAGCAGTACCATGGGCAGATGAGGCTGAGCAACAGCTTTCCGGGCTAGCGCTTTCTGACTGCGAGCCATCTGCAGACGTTCGCATTTTGGGAGCAGGGCTGCCGGACGCCCCTTGAACGGACTCCCAAAGCTACGTTTGAAGTTTGAGATGGCAAGACAAGCAAGCAGCCCCAGTCTCTGTGCCTCTTTGCGAGCAGTGCCATGGGCAGATGAGGCTGAGCAACAGCTTTCCAGGCTAGCTCTTTCTGCCTGCGAGCTATCTGCAGACGTTCGCATTTTGGGAGCAGGGCTACTGTAGGCGCCAGCACGGACCCCCTCAGATACGTTTGAAGTTTGAAGTGGCAAGACAAGCAAGCAGCCCCAGTCTCTGTGCCTCTGTGCGAGCAGTGCCATGGGCAGATGAGGCTGAGCAACAGCTTTCCAGGATAGCTGTTTCTGGCTGCCAGCTATCTGCAGACCTTCGCCTTTTCACAGTCTGGCTGCCAGAGGAGCCCAGCACAGAACCCAAAGCTACGTTTGAAGTTTGAGGTGGCAAGACAAGCAAGCAGCCCCAGTCTCTGTGCCTCTGTGCGAGCAGTGCCATGGGCAGATGAGGCTGAGCAACAGCTTTCCAGCCTAGCTCTTTCTGGCTGCGAGCTATCTGCACACGTTCTCATTTTCGCAACAGGGCTCACAAAGGCGCCTGGCACGGACCACCTAATCTAAGTGTGAAGTTTGATGTGGCAAGACAAGCAAGCAGCCCCAGTCTCTGTGCCTCTGTGCGAGCAGTGCCATAGGCAGATGAGGCTGAGCAACAGCTTTCCAGGCTAGCTGTTTCTGGCTGCCAGCTATCTGCAGACGTTCGCATTTTCAGAGCAGGGCTGCCGGAGGAGCCTGACACGGACCCCATAAGATACGTTTGAAGTTTGAGGTGGCAAGACAAGCAAGCATCCCCAGTCTCTGTGCCTCTGTGCGAGCAGTGCCATGGGCAGATGAGACTGAGCAACAGCTTTCCAGGATAGCTCTTTCTGGCTGCGAGATATCTGCAGACATTCGCATTTTCACAGTCTGGCTGCCGGAGGTGCCCAGCACAGAACCAAAAGCTACGTTTGAAGTTTGAGGGGGCAAGACAAGCAAGCAGCCCCTGTCTCTGTGCCTCTGTGCGAGTAGTGCCATGGGCAGATGAGGCAGAGCAAGAGCTTTCCAGGCTAGCTCTTTCTGGCTGCGAGCTATGTGCAGACGTTCGCGTTTTCAGAGCAGGGCTGCCAGACGCGCCCGGCACGGACCCCCTCAGCTACGTTTGAAGATTGAGGGGTCAAGACAAGCAAGCAGCCCCAGTCTCTGTGCCTCTGTGCGAGCAGTGCCATGGGCAGATGAGGCTGAGCAACAGCTTTCCAGGATAGCTCTTTCTGGCTGCCAGCTATCTGCAGGCGTTCGCATTTTATCAACAAGGCTAACGGAAGCGCCTGGCACAGACCACCTAAGATACGTTTCAAGTCTGAGGGGGTAAGACAAGCAAGCAGCCCCAGTCTCTGTGCCTCTGTGCGAGCAGTGCCATGGGCAGATGAGGCTGAGCAACAGCTTTCCAGGCTAGCTCTTTCTGGCTGCGAGCTATCTGCAGACGTTCTCATTTTCGCAACAGGGCTCACGGAGGCGCCTGGCACGGACCACCTAAGCTAAGTGTGAAGTTTGATGTGGCAAGACAAGCAAGGAGCCCCAGTCTCTGTGCCTCTGTGTGAGCAGTGCCATGGGCAGATGAGGCTGAGCAACAGCTTTCCAGGCTAGCTGTTTCTGGCTGCGAGCTATCTGCAGACGTTCGCATTTTCGGAGCAGGGCTGCCGGACGCCCCCTGGAAGGACCCCTCAATGATACGTTTGAATTTGAAGGGGGTAAGACAAGCAAGCAGCTCCAGTCTCTCTGCCTCTGTGCGAGCAGTGCCATGGGCAGATGAGGCTGGGCAACAGCTTTCCAGGATAGCTCTTTCTGCCTGAGAGCTATCTGCAGACGTTCGCATTTTCAAAGCAGGGCTGCTGGAGGCGCCCAGCACGGACCACCTAAGAAACGTTTGAAGTTTGAGGGGGCAAGACAAGCAAGAAGCCCCAGTCTCTGTGCCTCTGTGCGAGCAGTGCCATGGGCAGATGAGGCTGAGCAAGAGCTTTCCAGGCTGGCTCTTTCTGGCTGTAATCTATCTGGAGACATTCGCATTTTCAGAGTAGCGCTGTCGGAGGCCCCTGCACGGACACCAAACCTACGTTTGAAGTTTGAGGGGACAAGACAAGCAAGAAGCCCCAGAATCTGTGCCTCTGTGCGAGCAGTGCCATTGGCAAATGAGGCTGAGCAACATCTTTCCAGGCTAGCTCTTTCTGCCTGCGAGCTATCTGCAGACGTTCGCATTTTCGGAGCAGGGCTGTTGGAGGCGTCCGGTACGGACCACCTAAGCTATGTTTTATGTTTGAGGTGGCAAGACAAGCAAGCAGCCACAGTCTCTGTTCCTCTGTGCGAGCAGTGCCATGGGCATATGAGGATGAGCAACAGCTTCCCAGGCTAGCTCTTTCTGCCTGCGAGCTATATGCACACGTTCGCATTTTCACAGCAGGGCTGCTGGAGGCCACTGCGCGGACCCCCAAAGTTACGTTTGAAGTTTGAGGTGGCAAGACAAGCAAGCAGCCACAGTCTCTGTGCCTCTGTGCGAGCAGTGCCATGGGCAGATGAGGCTGAGCAACAGCTTTCCAGGATAGCTCTTTACGGCTGCGAGCCTTCTGCAGACGTTCGCATTTCAGAGCAGGGCTGCCGGAGGTGCCCGGCACGGACCACCTAATCTATCTTTTAAGTTTGAGATGGCAAGACAAGCAAGCATCCCCAGTCTCTGTGCCTCTGTACGAGCAGTGCCATGGGCAGATGAGGCTGAGCAACAGCTTCCCAGGGTAGCTGTTTCTGCCTGCAAGCTGTATGCACACGTTCGCATTTTCGGAGCAGGGCTTGCACGGGCCCCCTGCAGGGACCCACAAAGATACACTTGTAGTTTGAGGGGACAAGACAAGCAAGCAGCCCCAGTCTCTGTGCCTCTGTGCGAGCAGTACCATGGGCAGATGAGGCTGAGCAACAGCTTTCCGGGCTAGCGCTTTCTGACTGCGAGCCATCTGCAGACGTTCGCATTTTGGGAGCAGGGCTGCCGGACGCCCCTTGAACGGACTCCCAAAGCTACGTTTGAAGTTTGAGATGGCAAGACAAGCAAGCAGCCCCAGTCTCTGTGCCTCTTTGCGAGCAGTGCCATGGGCAGATGAGGCTGAGCAACAGCTTTCCAGGCTAGCTCTTTCTGCCTGCGAGCTATCTGCAGACGTTCGCATTTTGGGAGCAGGGCTACTGTAGGCGCCAGCACGGACCCCCTCAGATACGTTTGAAGTTTGAAGTGGCAAGACAAGCAAGCAGCCCCAGTCTCTGTGCCTCTGTGCGAGCAGTGCCATGGCCAGATGAGGCTGAGCAACAGCTTTCCAGGATAGCTGTTTCTGGCTGCCAGCTATCTGCAGACCTTCGCCTTTTCACAGTCTGGCTGCCAGAGGAGCCCAGCACAGAACCCAAAGCTACGTTTGAAGTTTGAGGTGGCAAGACAAGCAAGCACACCCAGTCTCTGTGCCTCTGTGCGAGCAGTGCCATGGGCAGATGAGGCTGAGCAACAGCTTTCCGGGCTAGCTCTTTCTGGCTGCGAGCTATCTGCCGATGTTCGCATGTTCAGAGCAGGGCTGCAGGGGCCCCTCATTAAGAAATCCCAAATATACCTTTGAACTTGGAGGTGGCAAGACAAGCAAGCACCCCCAGTCTTTCTGTCTCTGTGCGAGCAGTGCTACGGGCAGATGAGGCTGAGCAACAGCTTTCCAGGCTAGCTCTTTCTGGCGGCCTGCTATCTGCAGACGTTCGCATTTTCGGAGCACGGCTTCCGGAGGCCCCCTACACGGACCACGAAATCTACTTTTGAAGTTTGAGGTGCCAAGACAAGCAAGCAGCCCCAGTCTCTGTGCCTCTGTGCGAGCAGTGCCATGGGCAGATGAGGCTGAGCAACAGTTTTCCAGGCTAGCGCTTTCTGCCTGCGAGCTATCTGCAGACGTTCGCATTTTCGGAGCAGGGCTGCGGTAGGCGCCAGCATGGACCACCTAATATACGTTTAAGTCTGAGGGGGCAAAACAAGCAAGCAGCCCCAGTCTCTGTGCCTCTGTGCGAGCAGTGCCATGGGCAGATGAGGCTGAGCAACCGCTTTCCTGGCTAGCTTTTTCTGACTGCGATCTATCTGCAGACGTTCGCATTTTGGGAGCAGGGCTTCCGTAGGCCCCCTACACGGACCACCAAAGCTACGTTTGAAGTTTGAGGTGCCAAGACAAGCAAGCAACCCCAGTCTCTGTGCCTCTGTGTGAGCAGTGCCATGGGCAGATGAGGCTGAGTAACATATTTCCACTCTAGCACTTTCTGCCTGCGAGCTATCTGCAGATGTTTGAATATTCAGAGCAGGGTTGTTAGAGGACCCCTTCATGAACCACATAAGCTAAGTTTGAAGTTGGACGTGGCAAGAAAAGCAAGCAGCCCCAGTCTCTGTGCCTCTGTGCGAGCAGTGCCATGGGCAGATGAGGCTGAGCAACAGTTTTCCAGGCTAGCTCTTTCTGGCTGCGAGCTATCTGCAGACGTTCGCATTTTGGGATCAGGGCTGCTGTAGGCGCCAGCACGGACCACCTAAGATACGTTTGAAGTTTGAGGGGGCAAAACAAGCAAGCAGCCCCAGTCTCTGTGCCTCTGTGTGAGCAGTGCCATAGACAGATGAGACTGAGCAACAGCTTTCCAGGCTAGCTCTTTCTGCCTGCGAGCTATATGCAGACGTTCGCATTTTCAGAGCAGGGCTGCCGGACGCCCCTTGAACGGACCCCCTCAGCTACGTTTGAAGTTTGAGGTGGCAAGACAAGCAAGCAGCCCCAGTCTCTGTGCCTCTGTGCGAGCAGTGCCATGGGCACATGAGGCTGAGTAACAGCTTTCCACTCTAGCACTTTCTGCCTGCGAGCTATCTACGGATGTTTGAATTTTCAGAGCAGGGCTGCTAGAGGCCCCCTGCATGGACCACCTAAGCTACGTTTGAAGTTTGAGGTGGCAAGACAAGTAAGCAGCCCCAGTCTCTGTGCCTCTGTGCGAGCAGTGCCATGGGCACATGAGACTGAGCAACAGCTTTCCGGGCTAGCTCTTTCTGGCTGCGAGCTATCTGCAGACGATCGCATGTTCAGAGCAGGGCTGCTGGGGCCCCCCATTAAGAAATCCCAAATATACCTTTGAACTTGGAGGTGGCAAGACAAGCAAGCACCCCCAGTCTTTCCGTCTCTGTGCGAGCAGTGCTACGGGCAGATGAGGCTGAGCAACAGCTTTCCAGGCTAGCTCTTTCTGTCTGCCTGCTATCTGCAGACGTTCGCATTTTGGGAGCAGGGCTGCTTTAGGTGCCAGCACGGACTACCTAAGATACGTTTGAAGTTTGAGGGGGCAAAACAAGCAAGCAGCCCCAGTCTCTGTGCCTCTGTGCGAGCAGTGCCATGGGCAGATGAGGCTGAGCAACAGCTTTCCGGGCTAGCTCTTTCTGCCTGTGATCTATCTGCAGACGTTCTCATTTTGGGAGCAGGGCTGCTGTAGGCGCCAGCACGGACCACCTAAGATACGTTTGAAGTTTGAGGGGGCAAAACAAGCAAGCAACCCCAGTCTCTGTGCCTCTGTGTGAGCAGTGCCATGGGCAGATGAGGCTAGCTCTTTCTGCCTGCGAGCTACCTGCAGACGTTCGAATTTCGGAGCAGGGCTGCCGTAGGCCCCCTTCACAAACCCCGACATTTAGGTTTGAAGTTTGAGGTGGCAAGACAAGCAAGCACACCCAGTCTCTGTGCCTCTGTGCGAGCAGTGCCATGGCCAGATGAGGCTGAGCAACAGCTTTCCAGGCTAGCTCTTTCTGGCTGCCAGCTATCTGCAGGCGTTCGCATTTTATCAACAGGGCTCACGGAGGCGCCTGGCACGGACCACCTAAGATACGTTTCAAGTCTGAGGGGGTAAGACAAGCAAGCAGCCCCAGTCTCTGTGCCTCTGTGCGAGCAGTGCCATGGGCAGATGAGGCTGAGCAACAGCTTTCCAGGCTAGCTCTTTCTGGCTGCGAGCTATCTGCAGACGTTCTCATTTTCGCAACAGGGCTCACGGAGGCGCCTGGCACGGACCACCTAAGCTAAGTGTGAAGTTTGATGTGGCAAGACAAGCAAGGAGCCCCAGTCTCTGTGCCTCTGTGTGAGCAGTGCCATGGGCAGATGAGGCTGAGCAACAGCTTTCCAGGCTAGCTGTTTCTGGCTGCGAGCTATCTGCAGACGTTCGCATTTTCGGAGCAGGGCTGCCGGACGCCCCCTGGAAGGACCCCTCAATGATACGTTTGAATTTGAAGGGGGTAAGACAAGCAAGCAGCTCCAGTCTCTGTGCCTCTGTGCGAGCAGTGCCATGGGCAGATGAGGCTGGGCAACAGCTTTCCAGGATAGCTCTTTCTGCCTGAGAGCTATCTGCAGACGTTCGCATTTTCAAAGCATAGCTGCTGGAGGCGCCCAGCACGGACCACCTAAGAAACGTTTGAAGTTTGAGGGGGCAAGACAAGCAAGAAGCCCCAGTCTCTGTGCCTCTGTGCGAGCAGTGCCATGGGCAGATGAGGCTGAGCAAGAGCTTTCCAGGCTGGCTCTTTCTGGCTGTAATCTATCTGGAGACATTCGCATTTTCAGAGTAGCGCTGTCGGAGGCCCCTGCACGGACACCAAACCTACGTTTGAAGTTTGAGGGGACAAGACAAGCAAGAAGCCCCAGAATCTGTGCCTCTGTGCGAGCAGTGCCATTGGCAAATGAGGCTGAGCAACATCTTTCCAGGCTAGCTCTTTCTGGCTGCGAGCTATCTGCAGACGTTCGCATTTTCGGAGCAGGGCTGTTGGAGGCGTCCGGTACGGACCACCTAAGCTATGTTTTATGTTTGAGGTGGCAAGACAAGCAAGCAGCCACAGTCTCTGTTCCTCTGTGCGAGCAGTGCCATGGGCATATGAGGATGAGCAACAGCTTCCCAGGCTAGCTCTTTCTGCCTGCGAGCTACATGCACACGTTCGCATTTTCACAGCAGGGCTGCTGGAGGCCACTGCGCGGACCCCCAAAGTTACGTTTGAAGTTTGAGGTGGCAAGACAAGCAAGCAGCCACAGTCTCTGTGCCTCTGTGCGAGCAGTGCCATGGGCAGATGAGGCTGAGCAACAGCTTTCCAGGATAGCTCTTTACGGCTGCGAGCCTTCTGCAGACGTTCGCATTTCAGAGCAGGGCTGCCGGAGGTGCCCGGCACGGACCACCTAATCTATCTTTTAAGTTTGAGATGGCAAGACAAGCAAGCATCCCCAGTCTCTGTGCCTCTGTACGAGCAGTGCCATGGGCAGATGAGGCTGAGCAACAGCTTCCCAGGGTAGCTGTTTCTGCCTGCAAGCTGTATGCACACGTTCGCATTTTCGGAGCAGGGCTTGCACGGGCCCCCTGCAGGGACCCACAAAGATACACTTGTAGTTTGAGGGGACAAGACAAGCAAGCAGCCCCAGTCTCTGTGCCTCTGTGCGAGCAGTACCATGGGCAGATGAGGCTGAGCAACAGCTTTCCGGGCTAGCGCTTTCTGACTGCGAGCCATCTGCAGACGTTCGCATTTTGGGAGCAGGGCTGCCGGACGCCCCTTGAACGGACTCCCAAAGCTACGTTTGAAGTTTGAGATGGCAAGACAAGCAAGCAGCCCCAGTCTCTGTGCCTCTTTGCGAGCAGTGCCATGGGCAGATGAGGCTGAGCAACAGCTTTCCAGGCTAGCTCTTTCTGCCTGCGAGCTATCTGCAGACGTTCGCATTTTGGGAGCAGGGCTACTGTAGGCGCCAGCACGGACCCCCTCAGATACGTTTGAAGTTTGAAGTGGCAAGACAAGCAAGCAGCCCCAGTCTCTGTGCCTCTGTGCGAGCAGTGCCATGGGCAGATGAGGCTGAGCAACAGCTTTCCAGGATAGCTGTTTCTGGCTGCCAGCTATCTGCAGACCTTCGCCTTTTCACAGTCTGGCTGCCAGAGGAGCCCAGCACAGAACCCAAAGCTACGTTTGAAGTTTGAGGTGGCAAGACAAGCAAGCAGCCCCAGTCTCTGTGCCTCTGTGCGAGCAGTGCCATGGGCAGATGAGGCTGAGCAACAGCTTTCCAGCCTAGCTCTTTCTGGCTGCGAGCTATCTGCACACGTTCTCATTTTCGCAACAGGGCTCACAAAGGCGCCTGGCACGGACCACCTAATCTAAGTGTGAAGTTTGATGTGGCAAGACAAGCAAGCAGCCCCAGTCTCTGTGCCTCTGTGCGAGCAGTGCCATAGGCAGATGAGGCTGAGCAACAGCTTTCCAGGCTAGCTGTTTCTGGCTGCCAGCTATCTGCAGACGTTCGCATTTTCAGAGCAGGGCTGCCGGAGGAGCCTGACACGGACCCCATAAGATACGTTTGAAGTTTGAGGTGGCAAGACAAGCAAGCATCCCCAGTCTCTGTGCCTCTGTGCGAGCAGTGCCATGGGCAGATGAGACTGAGCAACAGCTTTCCAGGATAGCTCTTTCTGGCTGCGAGATATCTGCAGACATTCGCATTTTCACAGTCTGGCTGCCGGAGGTGCCCAGCACAGAACCAAAAGCTACGTTTGAAGTTTGAGGGGGCAAGACAAGCAAGCAGCCCCTGTCTCTGTGCCTCTGTGCGAGTAGTGCCATGGGCAGATGAGGCAGAGCAAGAGCTTTCCAGGCTAGCTCTTTCTGGCTGCGAGCTATGTGCAGACGTTCGCGTTTTCAGAGCAGGGCTGCCAGACGCGCCCGGCACGGACCCCCTCAGCTACGTTTGAAGATTGAGGGGTCAAGACAAGCAAGCAGCCCCAGTCTCTGTGCCTCTGTGCGAGCAGTGCCATGGGCAGATGAGGCTGAGCAACAGCTTTCCAGGATAGCTCTTTCTGGCTGCCAGCTATCTGCAGGCGTTCGCATTTTATCAACAAGGCTAACGGAAGCGCCTGGCACAGACCACCTAAGATACGTTTCAAGTCTGAGGGGGTAAGACAAGCAAGCAGCCCCAGTCTCTGTGCCTCTGTGCGAGCAGTGCCATGGGCAGATGAGGCTGAGCAACAGCTTTCCAGGCTAGCTCTTTCTGGCTGCGAGCTATCTGCAGACGTTCTCATTTTCGCAACAGGGCTCACGGAGGCGCCTGGCACGGACCACCTAAGCTAAGTGTGAAGTTTGATGTGGCAAGACAAGCAAGGAGCCCCAGTCTCTGTGCCTCTGTGTGAGCAGTGCCATGGGCAGATGAGGCTGAGCAACAGCTTTCCAGGCTAGCTGTTTCTGGCTGCGAGCTATCTGCAGACGTTCGCATTTTCGGAGCAGGGCTGCCGGACGCCCCCTGGAAGGACCCCTCAATGATACGTTTGAATTTGAAGGGGGTAAGACAAGCAAGCAGCTCCAGTCTCTCTGCCTCTGTGCGAGCAGTGCCATGGGCAGATGAGGCTGGGCAACAGCTTTCCAGGATAGCTCTTTCTGCCTGAGAGCTATCTGCAGACGTTCGCATTTTCAAAGCAGGGCTGCTGGAGGCGCCCAGCACGGACCACCTAAGAAACGTTTGAAGTTTGAGGGGGCAAGACAAGCAAGAAGCCCCAGTCTCTGTGCCTCTGTGCGAGCAGTGCCATGGGCAGATGAGGCTGAGCAAGAGCTTTCCAGGCTGGCTCTTTCTGGCTGTAATCTATCTGGAGACATTCGCATTTTCAGAGTAGCGCTGTCGGAGGCCCCTGCACGGACACCAAACCTACGTTTGAAGTTTGAGGGGACAAGACAAGCAAGAAGCCCCAGAATCTGTGCCTCTGTGCGAGCAGTGCCATTGGCAAATGAGGCTGAGCAACATCTTTCCAGGCTAGCTCTTTCTGCCTGCGAGCTATCTGCAGACGTTCGCATTTTCGGAGCAGGGCTGTTGGAGGCGTCCGGTACGGACCACCTAAGCTATGTTTTATGTTTGAGGTGGCAAGACAAGCAAGCAGCCACAGTCTCTGTTCCTCTGTGCGAGCAGTGCCATGGGCATATGAGGATGAGCAACAGCTTCCCAGGCTAGCTCTTTCTGCCTGCGAGCTATATGCACACGTTCGCATTTTCACAGCAGGGCTGCTGGAGGCCACTGCGCGGACCCCCAAAGTTACGTTTGAAGTTTGAGGTGGCAAGACAAGCAAGCAGCCACAGTCTCTGTGCCTCTGTGCGAGCAGTGCCATGGGCAGATGAGGCTGAGCAACAGCTTTCCAGGATAGCTCTTTACGGCTGCGAGCCTTCTGCAGACGTTCGCATTTCAGAGCAGGGCTGCCGGAGGTGCCCGGCACGGACCACCTAATCTATCTTTTAAGTTTGAGATGGCAAGACAAGCAAGCATCCCCAGTCTCTGTGCCTCTGTACGAGCAGTGCCATGGGCAGATGAGGCTGAGCAACAGCTTCCCAGGGTAGCTGTTTCTGCCTGCAAGCTGTATGCACACGTTCGCATTTTCGGAGCAGGGCTTGCACGGGCCCCCTGCAGGGACCCACAAAGATACACTTGTAGTTTGAGGGGACAAGACAAGCAAGCAGCCCCAGTCTCTGTGCCTCTGTGCGAGCAGTACCATGGGCAGATGAGGCTGAGCAACAGCTTTCCGGGCTAGCGCTTTCTGACTGCGAGCCATCTGCAGACGTTCGCATTTTGGGAGCAGGGCTGCCGGACGCCCCTTGAACGGACTCCCAAAGCTACGTTTCAAGTTTGAGATGGCAAGACAAGCAAGCAGCCCCAGTCTCTGTGCCTCTTTGCGAGCAGTGCCATGGGCAGATGAGGCTGAGCAACAGCTTTCCAGGCTAGCTCTTTCTGCCTGCGAGCTATCTGCAGACGTTCGCATTTTGGGAGCAGGGCTACTGTAGGCGCCAGCACGGACCCCCTCAGATACGTTTGAAGTTTGAAGTGGCAAGACAAGCAAGCAGCCCCAGTCTCTGTGCCTCTGTGCGAGCAGTGCCATGGCCAGATGAGGCTGAGCAACAGCTTTCCAGGATAGCTGTTTCTGGCTGCCAGCTATCTGCAGACCTTCGCCTTTTCACAGTCTGGCTGCCAGAGGAGCCCAGCACAGAACCCAAAGCTACGTTTGAAGTTTGAGGTGGCAAGACAAGCAAGCACACCCAGTCTCTGTGCCTCTGTGCGAGCAGTGCCATGGGCAGATGAGGCTGAGCAACAGCTTTCCGGGCTAGCTCTTTCTGGCTGCGAGCTATCTGCCGATGTTCGCATGTTCAGAGCAGGGCTGCAGGGGCCCCTCATTAAGAAATCCCAAATATACCTTTGAACTTGGAGGTGGCAAGACAAGCAAGCACCCCCAGTCTTTCTGTCTCTGTGCGAGCAGTGCTACGGGCAGATGAGGCTGAGCAACAGCTTTCCAGGCTAGCTCTTTCTGGCGGCCTGCTATCTGCAGACGTTCGCATTTTCGGAGCACGGCTTCCGGAGGCCCCCTACACGGACCACGAAATCTACTTTTGAAGTTTGAGGTGCCAAGACAAGCAAGCAGCCCCAGTCTCTGTGCCTCTGTGCGAGCAGTGCCATGGGCAGATGAGGCTGAGCAACAGTTTTCCAGGCTAGCGCTTTCTGCCTGCGAGCTATCTGCAGACGTTCGCATTTTCGGAGCAGGGCTGCGGTAGGCGCCAGCATGGACCACCTAATATACGTTTAAGTCTGAGGGGGCAAAACAAGCAAGCAGCCCCAGTCTCTGTGCCTCTGTGCGAGCAGTGCCATGGGCAGATGAGGCTGAGCAACCGCTTTCCTGGCTAGCTTTTTCTGACTGCGATCTATCTGCAGACGTTCGCATTTTGGGAGCAGGGCTTCCGTAGGCCCCCTACACGGACCACCAAAGCTACGTTTGAAGTTTGAGGTGCCAAGACAAGCAAGCAACCCCAGTCTCTGTGCCTCTGTGTGAGCAGTGCCATGGGCAGATGAGGCTGAGTAACATATTTCCACTCTAGCACTTTCTGCCTGCGAGCTATCTGCAGATGTTTGAATATTCAGAGCAGGGTTGTTAGAGGACCCCTTCATGAACCACATAAGCTAAGTTTGAAGTTGGACGTGGCAAGAAAAGCAAGCAGCCCCAGTCTCTGTGCCTCTGTGCGAGCAGTGCCATGGGCAGATGAGGCTGAGCAACAGTTTTCCAGGCTAGCTCTTTCTGGCTGCGAGCTATCTGCAGACGTTCGCATTTTGGGATCAGGGCTGCTGTAGGCGCCAGCACGGACCACCTAAGATACGTTTGAAGTTTGAGGGGGCAAAACAAGCAAGCAGCCCCAGTCTCTGTGCCTCTGTGTGAGCAGTGCCATAGACAGATGAGACTGAGCAACAGCTTTCCAGGCTAGCTCTTTCTGCCTGCGAGCTATATGCAGACGTTCGCATTTTCAGAGCAGGGCTGCCGGACGCCCCTTGAACGGACCCCCTCAGCTACGTTTGAAGTTTGAGGTGGCAAGACAAGCAAGCAGCCCCAGTCTCTGTGCCTCTGTGCGAGCAGTGCCATGGGCACATGAGGCTGAGTAACAGCTTTCCACTCTAGCACTTTCTGCCTGCGAGCTATCTACGGATGTTTGAATTTTCAGAGCAGGGCTGCTAGAGGCCCCCTGCATGGACCACCTAAGCTACGTTTGAAGTTTGAGGTGGCAAGACAAGTAAGCAGCCCCAGTCTCTGTGCCTCTGTGCGAGCAGTGCCATGGGCACATGAGACTGAGCAACAGCTTTCCGGGCTAGCTCTTTCTGGCTGCGAGCTATCTGCAGACGATCGCATGTTCAGAGCAGGGCTGCTGGGGCCCCCCATTAAGAAATCCCAAATATACCTTTGAACTTGGAGGTGGCAAGACAAGCAAGCACCCCCAGTCTTTCCGTCTCTGTGCGAGCAGTGCTACGGGCAGATGAGGCTGAGCAACAGCTTTCCAGGCTAGCTCTTTCTGTCTGCCTGCTATCTGCAGACGTTCGCATTTTGGGAGCAGGGCTGCTGTAGGTGCCAGCACGGACTACCTAAGATACGTTTGAAGTTTGAGGGGGCAAAACAAGCAAGCAGCCCCAGTCTCTGTGCCTCTGTGCGAGCAGTGCCATGGGCAGATGAGGCTAGCTCTTTCTGCCTGCGAGCTATCTGCAGATGTTCGAATTTCGGAGCAGGGCTGCTGTAGGCCCCCTTCACGGACCCCGAAATTTAGGTTTGAAGTTTGAGGTGGCAAGAAAAGCAAGCAGACCCAGTCTCTGTGCCTCTGTGCGAGCAGTGCCATGGGCAGATGAGGCTGAGCAACAGCTTTCCAGGCTAGCTCTTTCTGCCTGCGAGCTATCTGCAGACGTTCGCATTTTCAGAGCAGGGCTGCCAGATTCGCCCGGCACGGACCACCTCAGATACATTTGAATTTTGAGGTGGCAAGACAAGCAAGCAGCCCCAGTCTCTGTGCCTCTCTGCGAGCAGTGCCATGGGCAGATGAGGCTGAGCAACAGCTTTCCAGGCTAGCTCTTTCTGGCTGCGAGCTATCTGCAGACGTTGGCATTTTCAGAGCAGTTCTGCCGGTGGCCCCCTTCGTGGACCACCTAAGCTACGTTTGAAGTTTGAGGTGGCAAGACAAGCAAGCAGTCCCAGTCTCTGTGCCTCTGTGCGAGCAGTGCCATAGGCAGATGAGGCTGAGCAACAGCGTTCCAGGCTAGCTCTTTCTGCCTGCGAGCTATCTGCAGACGTTTGCATATTCAGAGCAGGGCTGCCGGAAGCCCCTTGAACGGACCCCCACAGCTACGTTTGAAGTTTGAGGTGGCAAGACAAGCAAGTAGCCCCAGTCTCTGTGCCTCTGTGCGAGCAGTGCCATCGGTAGATGAGGCTGAGCAACAGCTTTCCAGGCTAGCTCTTTCTGCCTGCGAGCTATCTGCAGACGTTCGCATTTTGGGAGCAGGGCTGCTGTAGGCGCCAGCACGAACCACCTAAGATACGTTTGAAGTTTGAGGGGGCAAAACAAGCAAGCAACCCAGTCTCTGTGCCTCTGTGCGAGCAGTGCCATGGGCAGTTGAGGCTGAGCAACAGCTTTCCAGGCTAGATCTTTCTGGCTGCGAGCTATCTGCAGACGTTCGCATTTTCAGAGCAGGGCTGCCGGACGCCCCTTGAACAGAAATCCAAAGCTACGTTTGAAGTTTGAGGTGGCAAGACAAGCAAGCAGCCCCAGTCTCTGTGCCTCTGTGCGAGCAGTGCCATGGGCACATGAGGCTGAGTAACAGCTTTCCACTCTAGCACTTTCTGCCTGCGAGCTATCTGCAGATGTTTGAATTTTCAGAGCAGGGCTGCTAGAGGCCCCCTGCATGGACCACCTAAGCTACGTTTGAAGTTTGAGGTGGCAAGACAAGCAAGCAGCCCCAGTCTCTGTGCCTCTGTGCGAGCAATGCCATGGGCAGATGAGGCTGAGCAACAGCTTTCCGGGCTAGCTCTTTCTGGCTGCGAGCTATCTGCAGACGATCGCATGTTCAGAGCAGGGCTGCAGGGGCCCCCCATTAAGAAATCCCAAATATACCTTTGAACTTGGAGGTGGCAAGACAAGCAAGCACCCCCAGTCTTTCCGTCTCTGTGCGAGCAGTGCTACGGGCAGATGAGGCTGAGCAACAGCTTTCCAGGCTAGCTCTTTCTCTCTGCCTGCTATCTGCAGACGTTCGCATTTTGGAAGCAGGGCTGCTGTAGGCGCCAGCACGGACTACCTAAGATACGTTTGAAGTTTGAGGGGGCAAAACAAGCAAGCAGCCCCAGTCTCTGTGCCTTTGTGCGAGCAGTGCCATGGGCAGATGAGGCTGAGCAACAGCTTTCCAGGCTAGCTCATTCTGGCTGCGAGCTATCTGCAGATGTTCGAATTTCGGAGCAGGGCTGCTGTAGGCCCCCTTCACGGACTCCGAAATATAGGTTTGAAGTTTGAGGTGGCAAGAAAAGCAAGCAGACCCAGTCTCTGTGCCTCTGTGCGAGCAGTGCCATGGGCACATGAGGCTGAGCAACAGCTTTCCAGGCTAGCTCTTTCTGCCTGCGAGCTATCTGCAGACGTTCGCATTTTCAGAGCAGGGCTGCCAGATGCGCCCGGCACGGACCACCTCAGATACATTTGAATTTTGAGGTGGCAAGACAAGCAAGCAGCCCCAGTCTCTGTGCCTCTGTGCGAGCAGTGCCATGGGCAGATGAGGCTGAGCAACAGCTTTCCAGGCTAGCTCTTTCTGGCTGCGAGCTATCTGCAGACGTTGGCATTTTCAGAGCAGTTCTGCCGGAGGCCCCCTTCGTGGACCACCTAAGCTAAGTTTGAAGTTTGAGGGGGCAAGACAAGCAAGCAGCCCCAGTCTCTGTGTCTCTGTGCGAGCAGTGCCATAGGCAGATGAGGCTGAGCAACAGCTTTCCAGGATAGCTCTTTCTGCCTGCGAGCTATCTGCAGACGTTTGCATATTCAGAGCAGGGCTGCCGGAAGCCTCTTGAACGGACCCCCACAGCTACTTTTGAAGTTTGAGGGGGCAAGACAAGCAAGCAGCCCCAGTCTCTGTGCCTCTGTGCGAGCAGTGCCATGGGCACATGAGGCTGAGCAACAGCTTTCCAGGCTAGCTCTTTCTGCCTGCGAGCTATCTGCAGACGTTCGAATTTCGGAGCAGGGCTGCGTAGGCCCCTTTCACAAACCCCGACATTTAGGTTTGAAGTTTCAGGTGGCAAGACAAGCAAGCAGCCCCAGTCTCTGTGCCTCTGTGCGAGCAGTGTCATGGGCAGATGAGGCTGAGCAACAGCTTTCCGGGCTAGCTCTTTCTGCCTGCGAGCTATCTGCAGACGTTCGCATTTTGGGAGCAGGGCTACTGTAGGCGCCAGCACGGACCCCCTCAGATACGTTTGAAGTTTGAAGTGGCAAGACAAGCAAGCAGCCCCAGTCTCTGTGCCTCTGTGCGAGCAGTGCCATGGGCAGATGAGGCTGAGCAACAGCTTTCCAGGATAGCTGTTTCTGGCTGCCAGCTATCTGCAGACCTTCGCCTTTTCACAGTCTGGCTGCCAGAGGAGCCCAGCACAGAACCCAAAGCTACGTTTGAAGTTTGAGGTGGCAAGACAAGCAAGCAGCCCCAGTCTCTGTGCCTCTGTGCGAGCAGTGCCATGGGCAGATGAGGCTGAGCAACAGCTTTCCAGGCTAGCTCTTTCTGGCTGCCAGCTATCTGCAGGCGTTCGCATTTTATCAACAGGGCTAACGGAGGCGCCCGTCACGGACCACCTAAGAAACGTTTGAATTTTGAGGGGGCAAGACAAGCAAGCAGCCCCTGTCTCTGTGCCTCTGTGCGAGCAGTGCCATGGGCAGATGAGGCTGAGCAACAGCTTTCCAGCCTAGCTCTTTCTGGCTGCGAGCTATCTGCACACGTTCTCGTTTTCGCAACAGGGCTCACAAAGGCGCCTGGCACGGACCACCTAATCTAAGTGTGAAGTTTGATGTGGCAAGACAAGCAAGCAGCCCCAGTCTCTGTGCCTCTGTGCGAGCAGTGCCATAGGCAGATGAGGCTGAGCAACAGCTTTCCAGGCTAGCTGTTTCTGGCTGCCAGCTATCTGCAGACGTTCGCATTTTCAGAGCAGGGCTGCCAGACGCGCCCGGCACGGACCCCCTCAGATACGTTTGAAGATTGAGGGGTCAAGACAAGCAAGCAGCCCCAGTCTCTGTGCCTCTGTGCGAGCAGTGCCATGGGCAGATGAGGCTGAGCAACAGCTTTCCAGGATAGCTCTTTCTGGCTGCCAGCTATCTGCAGGCGTTCGCGTTTTCAGAGCAGGGCTGCCAGACGCGCCCGGCACGGACCCCCTCAGCTACGTTTGAAGATTGAGGGGTCAAGACAAGCAAGCAGCCCCAGTCTCTGTGCCTCTGTGCGAGCAGTGCCATGGGCAGATGAGGCTGAGCAACAGCTTTCCAGGCTAGCTGTTTCTGGCTGCGAGCTATCTGCAGACGTTCGCATTTTCAAAGCAGGGCTGCTGGAGGCGCCCAGCACGGACCACCTAAGAAACGTTTGAAGTTTGAGGGGGCAAGACAAGCAAGAAGCCCCAGTCTCTGTGCCTCTGTGCGAGCAGTGCCATGGGCAAATGAGGCTGAGCAACATCTTTCCAGGCTAGGTCTTTCTGCCTGCGAGCTATCTGCAGACGTTCGCATTTTCGAAGCAGGGCTGTTGGAGGCGTCCGGTACGGACCACCTAAGCTATGTTTTATGTTTGAGGTGGCAAGACAAGCAAGCAGCCCCAGTCTCTGTTCCTCTGTGCGAGCAGTGCCATGGGCATATGAGGCTGAGCAACAGCTTCCCAGGCTAGCTCTTTCTGCCTGCGAGCTATATGCACACGTTCGCATTTTCACAGCAGGGCTGCTGGAGGCCACTGCGCGGACCCCCAAAGTTACGTTTGAAGTTTGAGGTGGCAAGACAAGCAAGCAGCCACAGTCTCTGTGCCTCTGTGCGAGCAGTGCCATGGGCAGATGAGGCTGAGCAACAGCTTTCCAGGATAGCTCTTTCCGGCTGCGAGCCTTCTGCAGACGTTCGCATTTCAGAGCAGGGCTGCCGGAGGTGCCCGGCACGGACCACCTAATCTATCTTTTAAGTTTGAGATGGCAAGACAAGCAAGCAGCCCCAGTCTCTGTGCCTCTGTGCGAGCAGTACCATGGGCAGATGAGGCTGAGCAACAACTTTCCAGGCTAGCTCTTTCTGGCTGCCAGCTATCTGCAGACGTTCGCATTTTCGGAGCACACCTGCATGAGGCCCCGGGCACGTACCCCAAAGATATGTTTGAAGTTTGAGGTGGCAAGACAAGCAAGCAGCCCCAGTCTCTGTGCCTCTGTGTGAGCAGTGCCATGGGCAGATGGGGCTGAGCAACAGCTTTCCAGGGTAGCTCTTTCTGGCTGCCAGCTATCTGCAGACTTTCGCATTTTCAGAGCAGGGCTACTAGAGGCCCCCTGCATGGACCACCTAATATACGTTTGAAGTTTGAGGTGGCAAGAGAAGCAAGCAGCCCCAGTCTCTGTGCCTCTGTGCGAGCAGTGCCATGGCCAGTTGAGGCTGAGCAACAGCTTTCCGGGCTAGCGCTTTCTGACTGCGAGCCATCTGCAGACGTTCGCATTTTGGGAGCAGGGCTGCCGGACGCCCCTTGAACGGACTCCCAAAGCTACGTTTGAAGTTTGAGATGGCAAGACAAGCAAGCAGCCCCAGTCTCTGTGCCTCTTTGCGAGCAGTGCCATGGGCAGATGAGGCTGAGCAACAGCTTTCCGGGCTAGCTCTTTCTGCCTGCGAGCTATCTGCAGACGTTCGCATTTTGGGAGCAGGGCTACTGTAGGCGCCAGCACGGACCCCCTCAGATACGTTTGATGTTTGAAGTGGCAAGACAAGCAAGCAGCCCCAGTCTCTGTGCCTCTGTGCGAGCAGTGCCATGGCCAGATGAGGCTGAGCAACAGCTTTCCAGGATAGCTGTTTCTGGCTGCCAGCTATCTGCAGACCTTCGCCTTTTCACAGTCTGGCTGCCAGAGGAGCCCAGCACAGAACCCAAAGCTACGTTTGAAGTTTGAGGTTGCAAGACAAGCAAGCACACCCAGTCTCTGTGCCTCTGTGCGAGCAGTGCCATGGCCAGATGAGGCTGAGCAACAGCTTTCCAGGCTAGCTCTTTCTGGCTGCGAGCTATCTGCAGGCGTTCGCATTTTATCAACAGGGTTAACGGAGGCGCCCGTCACGGACCACCTAAGAAACGTTTGAAGTTTGAGGGGGCAAGACAAGCAAGCAGCCCCTGTCTCTGTGCCTCTGTGCGATCAGTGCCATGGGCAGATGAGGCTGAGCAAAAGCTTTCCAGCCTAGCTCTTTCTGGCTGCGAGCTATCTGCACACGTTCTCATTTTCGCAACAGGGCTCACAAAGGCGCCTGGCACGAACCACCTAATTTAAGTGTGAAGTTTTATGTGGCAAGACAAGCAAGCAGCCCCAGTCTCTGTGCCTCTGTGCGAGCAGTGCCATAGGCAGATGAGGCTGAGCAACAGCTTTCCAGGCTAGCTGTTTCTGGCTGCCAGCTATCTGCAGACGTTCGCATTTTCAGAGCAGGGCTGCCGGAGGAGCCTGACACGGACCCCATAAGATACGTTTGAAGTTTGAGGGGGCAAGACAAGCAAGCAGCCCCAGTCTCTGTGCCTCTGTGCGAGCAGTGCCATGGGCAGATGAGGCTGAGCAACAACTTTCCAGGATAGCTCTTTCTGGCTGCGAGATATCTGCAGACATTCGCATTTTCACAGTCTGGCTGCCGGAGGTGCCCAGCACAGAACCAAAAGCTACGTTTGAAGTTTGAGGGGGCAAGACAAGCAAGCAGCCCCAGTCTCTGTGCCTCTGTGCGAGTAGTGCCATGGGCAGATGAGGCAGAGCAAGAGCTTTCCAGGCTAGCTCTTTCTGGCTGCGAGCTATCTGCAGACGTTCGCGTTTTCAGAGCAGGGCTGCCAGACGCGCCCGGCACGGACCCCCTCAGCTACGTTTGAAGATTGAGGGGTCAAGACAAGCAAGCAGCCCCAGTCTCTGTGCCTCTGTGCGAGCAGTGCCATGGGCAGATGAGGCTGAGCAACAGCTTTCCGGATAGCTCTTTCTGGCTGCCATCTATCTGCAGGCGTTCGCATTTTATCAACAAGGCTAACGGAAGCGCCTGGCACGGACCACCTAAGATACGTTTCAAGTCTGAGGGGGTAAGACAAGCAAGCAGCCCCAGTCTCTGTGCCTCTGTGCGAGCAGTGCCATGGGCAGATGAGGCTGAGCAACAGCTTTCCAGGCTAGCTCTTTCTGGCTGCGATCTATCTGCAGACGTTCTCATTTTCGCAACAGGGCTCACGGAGGCGCCTGGCACGGACCACCTAAGCTAAGTGTGAAGTTTGATGTGGCAAGACAAGCAAGCAGCCCCAGTCTCTGTGCCTCTGTGTGAGCAGTGCCATGGGCAGATGAGGCTGAGCAACAGCTTTCCAGGCTAGCTGTTTCTGGCTGCGAGCTATCTGCAGACGTTCGCATTTTCGGAGCAGGGCTGCCGGACGCCCCCTGGAAGGACCCCTCAATGATACGTTTGAATTTGAAGGGGGTAAGACAAGCAAGCAGCTCCAGTCTCTGTGCCTCTGTGCGAGAAGTGCCATGGGCAGATGAGGCTGGGCAACAGCTTTCCAGGATAGCTCTTTCTGCCTGAGAGCTATCTGCAGACGTTCGCATTTTCAAATCAGGGCTGCTGGAGGCGCCCAGCACGGACCACCTAAGAAACGTTTGAAGTTTGAGGGGGCAAGACAAGCAAGCAGCCCCAGTCTCTGTGCCTCTGTGCGAGCAGTGCCATGGGCAGATGAGGCTGAGCAAGAGCTTTCCAGGCTGGCTCTTTCTGGCTGTAATCTATCTGGAGACATTCGCATTTTCAGAGTAGAGCTGTCGGAGGCCCCTGCACGGACACCAAACCTACGTTTGAAGTTTGAGGGGACAAGACAAGCAAGAAGCCCCAGAATCTGTGCCTCTGTGCGAGCAGTGCCATGGGCAAATGAGGCTGAGCAACATCTTTCCAGGCTAGCTCTTTCTGCCTGCGAGCTATCTGCAGACGTTCGCATTTTCGGAGCAGGGCTGTTGGAGGCGTCCGGTACGGACCACCTAAGCTATGTTTTATGTTTGAGGTGGCAAGACAAGCAAGCAGCCCCAGTCTCTGTTCCTCTGTGTGAGCAGTGCCATGGGCATATGAGGCTGAGCAACAGCTTCCCAGGCTAGCTCTTTCTGCCTGCGAGCTATATGCACACGTTCGCATTTTCACAGCAGGGCTGCTGGAGGCCACTGCGCGGACCCCCAAAGTTACGTTTGAAGTTTGAGGTGGCAAGACAAGCAAGCAGCCACAGTCTCTGTGCCTCTGTGCGAGCAGTGCCATGGGCAGATGACGCTGAGCAACAGCTTTCCAGGATAGCTCTTTCCGGCTGCGAGCCTTCTGCAGACGTTCGCATTTCAGAGCAGGGCTGCCGGAGGTGCCCGGCACGGACCACCTAATCTATCTTTTAAGTTTGAGATGGCAAGACAAGCAAGCATCCCCAGTCTCTGTGCCTCTGTACGAGCAGTGCCATGGGCAGATGAGGCTGAGCAACAGCTTCCCAGGGTAGCTGTTTCTGCCTGCAAGCTGTATGCACACGTTCGCATTTTCGGAGCAGGGCTCGCACAGGCCCCCTGCAGGGACCCACAAAGATACACTTGAAGTTTGAGGGGACAAGACAAGCAAGCAGCCCCAGTCTCTGTGCCTCTGTGCGAGCAGTACCATGGGCAGATGAGGCTGAGCAACAACTTTCCAGGCTAGCTCTTTCTGGCTGCCAGCTATCTGCAGACGTTCGCATTTTCGGAGCACACCTGCATGAGGCCCCGGGCACGTACCCAAAAAATATGTTTGAAGTTTGCGGTGGCAAGACAAGCAAGCAGCCCCAGTCTCTCTGCCTCTGTGTGAGCAGTGCCATGGGCAGATGGGGCTGAGCAACAGCTTTCCAGGGTAGCTCTTTCTGGCTGCCAGCTATCTGCAGACTTTCGCATTTTCAGAGCAGGGCTAATAGAGGCGCCCGGCACGGACCACCAAAGATACATCTGAAGTTTGAGGGGGCAAGACAAGCAAGCAGCCCCAGTCTCTGTGCCTCTGTGTGAGCAGTGCCATGGGCAGATGAGGCTGAGCAACAGCTTTCCAGGATAGCTTTTTCTGGCTGCGATCTATCTGCAGACGTTCGCATTTTCGGAGCAGGGCTGCCGGACGCCCCCTGCAAGGACACCGCAATGATACGTTTGAATTTGAAGGGGTTAAGACAAGCAAGCAGCTCCCGTATCTGTGCCTCTGTGCGAGCAGTGCCATGGGCACATGAGGCTGAGAAAAAGCTTTCCAGGCTAGCTCTGTCTGGCTGCATGCTATCTGCAGACGTTCGCATTTTCGGAGCAGGGCTGCTGGAGGCCCCTGCACGCACCCCCAAAACTACGTTTCAACTTTGAGGGGGCAAGACAAGCAAGCAGCCCCAGTCTCTGTGCCTCTGTGCGAGCAGTGCCATGGGCAGATGAGTCTGAGCAACAGCTTTCCAGGATAGCTCTTTCTGGCTGCGAGCCTTCTGCAGACGTTCGCATTTCAGAGCAAGGCTGCCGAAGGTGCTCGGCACGGACCACCTAAGCTATCTTTTAAGTTTGAGATGGCAAGACAAGTTAGCAGCCCCAGTCTCTGTGCCTCTGTGCGAGCAGTACCATGGGCAGATGAGGCTGAGCAACAACTTTCCAGGCTAGCTCTTTCTGGCTGCGAGTTATCTGCAGACGTTTGCATTTGCGGAGCACACCTGCATGAGGCCCCGGGCACGTACCGCAAAGATATGTTTGAAGTTTGCGGTGGCAAGACAAGCAAGCAGCCCCAGTCTCTGTGCCTCTGTGCGAGCAGTGCCATGGGCAGATGAGGCTGAGCAACAGCTTTCCAGGCTAGCTATTTCTGACTGCAAGTTATCTGCAGATGTTCGTATTTTGGGAGCTGGGCTTCAGGAAGTGCCCGGCATGGACCCCCAAAGATACGTTTGAAGTTTGAGGGGGCAAGACAAGCAAGTAGCCCCAGTCTCTGTGCCTCTGTGCGAGCAGTGCCATGGGCAGATGAGGCTGAGCAACAGCTTTCGAGACTAGCTCTTTCTGCCTGCGAGCTATCCGCAGACGTTCGCATTTTCGCAACAGGGCTGCCGAATGCGCCCGGAATGGACCCCCAAAGCTACGTTTGAAGTTTGAGGTGGCAAGACAAGCAAGCAGCCCCAGTCTCTATGACTCTGTGCGAGCAGTGCCATGGGCAGGAGAGGCTGAGCAACAGCTTTCCAGGCAGGCCCCTTCTTGCTGCGAAGTAGCTGGAGACGTTCGCGTTTTGGGAGCAGGGCTGAGAAAAGGGGCCAGCAGGGACCCCTTAAGATACGTTTGAAGTTTGAGGAGGCAAGGCAAGAAAGCAGCCCCAGTCTTTGTGCCTCTGTGCGAGGAGTGCCATGGGCACATGAGGCTGAGCAACAGCTTTCCAGGCTAGCCTTTTCTGGCTGCGAGCTACATGCTCTAATACTAGAAGCATATGTGGTTAGCACACAATAAAGTTTGTTTAGGGATAACTTCTGAAGAAGGAAACATCAGATATACATTTTCTGTAATGTCATGTCACACTGTTTGAATTAATTTTTTGTTTGAACATAGGAAAATTTTACATAGCTAAGAACCTATTCCTCAGGGAATATGAATATATATATTTTTTTTCAACCTGTCTAAGCAATTAATTCTGTTTTCTTTGTTTCTTCTGTTCTGTTGTATTCACATGTAGTATTCTCTTGCGTTTTGTGATATTTTGTGGTGTTCTCCTGCGTTTTGATGTGTACTCATGTTTAGTGTTCCGTTGTTTTTTGTTGTGTTCTGTTGTGTTCTGTTGTGTTCTGATGTGTTCTCATGTGTAGTATTGTGTTGTGTTCTGGTTTGTTCTGATGTGTTCTCATGTGTAGTGTTCTTTTGTCTTCTGTTGTGATCTGTTGTGTTCTGATGTGTTCTCAGGTGTAGTGTTCTCTTTTGTTGTGTTCTGTTGTGTTCTGTTGTGTCCTGATGTGTATTGTTCTGTTGTGTTCTGTTGTGTTCTCTTGTGCTCTGTGGTGTTATGATGTGTACGGTTCTGTTGCGTTCTGTTGTGTTCTGATGTCTTCACGTGTGTAGTGTTCTGTTGTATTCTGTATTCTGTATTCTCTCAAGTGTAGTGTTCTCCTGTGTTCTCTTGTGTTCTCACGTGTAGTGTTCTGTTGTGTTCTGTTGTGTTCAAATGTGTAGTGTTCTTTTGTGTTCTGTTGTGTTCTGTTGTGTTCTCACGTGTACTGTTCTTTTGTGTTCTGTTGTGTTCTATTGTGTTCTCTTGTGTTCTCATGTGTTCTCATGCGTACTCATGTATAGTGTTCTGTTGTGTTCTGTTGTGTTCTGAGGTGTTCAAGAGTAGCGTTTTGTAGTGTTCTGTAGTGTTCTGTTGTGTTCGAATGTGTAGTGTTCTGTTCTGTTCTGTTCTGTTCACATGTGTAGTGTTTTTTTTTGTTCTGTTGTGTTCTCAGGTGTAGTTGTGTCAGGTCCGTTGTGTTCTGTTGTGTTCTCATGTGTTCTCTTTTGTTCTGATGTTTAGTATTCTGTTGCGTTCTGTTGTGTTCTGATGTGTTCACATGTGAGGTGTTCTGTTGTGTTCTGTTGTGTTCTCACCTGTAGTGTTCTGTTGTGTTCTGTTGTATTCGGTTGTGTTCACATGTGTGGTGTTCTGCTGTGTTCTGTTGTGTTCTGTTGCGTTCTCAAGTGTAGGGTTCTCTTGTGTTCTCTTGTGTTCTCACGTGTAGTGTTCTGTTGTGTTCTGTTGTCTTCTGTTGTGTTCTCTTGTGTTCTGATGTGTTCTGCTGTGTACTCATGTATAGTGTTCTGTTGTGTTCTCATGTGTTCTCATCTGCAGTGTTCTGTTCTGTTCTGCATTTTTCTGATGTGCAGAGTTCTGTTGTGTTCTCTTGTGTTCACGTGTAGTGTTCTGTTGTGTTTGGTTGTGTTCTGTTGAGTTCTGTTGTGTTCTCATGTGTTCTCTTGTGTTCTGTGTAGTATTCTCTTGTGTTCAGTGTTCGGTTGTGTTCTGTTCTGTTCTCTTGTGTTCTGATGTGTTCTCATATGTAGTGTTCTGTTATGTTCTGATGTGTTCTGTTGTATTCTGTTGTGTTCTCATGTGTAGTGTTCTGTTGTATTCAGATGTGTTCTGTTGTTTTCTGATGTGTTGTGTTCTGTCGTATTCTTTTGTGTTCTCTTGTGTTCTGATGTGTTCTCATGTGTAGTGTTCTGTTGTGTTCTGATGTGTTCTGTTGTATTCTGTTGTGTTTACATGTGTAGTGTTCTGTTGTATTCTGATGTGTTCTGTTGTGTTCACGTGTAGTATTCTCTTGTATTCTGTAATATTGGGTTGTGTTCTGCTGTGTTCTGATGTATACTCATGTTTTGTGTTCTGTTTTTTGTTCTGTTCTGTTGTGTTTTGTTGTGTTCTGATGCGCAGTGTTCTGTTGTGTTCTCTTGTGTTCACATATAGTTTTCTGTTGTGTTCTGTTGTGTTCTGTTGTTTTCTGTTGTGTTCTGCTGTGTTTTGATGTGTTGAGTTGTGTTATGATGTATTGTGTTCTGTTCTGTTGTGTTCTGCTTTTTTCTGATGTGTTCTGTTGTGTTCTGATATGTTTTCTTGTGTTCTCATTTATAGTGTTCTCCTGTGTTCTGGTGTGTTCTGTTGTGTTCTCTGGTGTTCTGATGTGTTCTCATGTGTAGTGTGGTGTTCTGTTGTGTTCTGTTGTGTTCTGTTGTGTTCTCATGTGTTCTCATGTGTAGTGTTCTGTTCTGTTGTGTTCTGTTGTGTTCTGTTGTGTTCTCTTGTGTTCTGTGGTGTTCTGAAGTGTAGTGTTCTGTTGCGTTCTGTTGTGTTCTGATGTGTTCACATGTGAAGTGTTCTGGTTTGTTCTGTTCTGTTCTAATGTGTAGTGTTCTGTTGTGTTCTGATGTGTAGTGTTCTGTTCTGTTCTGTAGTGTTCTGTTGTGTTCTGTTGCGTTCTGTTGTGTCTTGAAGTGTTCTCATGTGTAGTGTTCACTTGTGTTCAGTGGTGTTCTGTTGTGTTCTCTTCTGTTCAGTGTAGTGTTCTTTTGTATTCTGCTGTGTTCTGTTGTGTTCTGTTGTGTTCTGTTTTGTTCTGTTGTGTTCTCATGTGTAGTGTTCTGTTCTGTTCTGTTGTGTTCTGTTGTGTTCTGTTGTGTTCTTTTGTGTTCTTCTGTGTTCTGTTGTGTTCTGATGTGTTCTCATGTGTAGTATTGTGTTGTGCTCTGTTGTGTTCTTTTGTGTTCTGTTCTCTTCATATGTGCAGTGTTCTGCTGTGTTCTGTTTTGTTCTGATGTTTTCTGATGTGTTCTCATTTTTAGTTTTCTGTTGTTATTTTTTGTGTTCTGTTGTGTTCTGATGTGCAGTGATCTGTTGTGTTCTCTTGTGTTCTCTTGTGTTCTCTTGTGTTCTCATGTGTAGTGTTCTGTTGTGTTGACCTAACTTCAGCAAGGCTTTCGACACTGTCTCCCATAATATCCTCCTAGGGATGCTCAGGCAGTGTGGGCTGGATGAGTGGTCGGTGAAGTGGATTGAGAACTGGCTGAATGGCAGAACTCAGAGAGTTGTCATCAGTGGCGCTGAGTCTAGTTGGAGGCTGGTAACTAGTGGTGTCCCTCAGGGGTCAGTGCTGGGCCCAGTCTTGTTTAGCTTCTTCATCAACGACCTGGATGAAGAGTTAGAATGTACCCTCAGCAACTTTGCTGATGACACCAAACTGGGAGGTGTGGTGGACACAGCGGAAGGCTGTGCTGCCATTCAGCGTGACCTGGATAGGCTGGAAAGCTGGGCAGAGAGGAACCTGATGAGGTTTAACAAAGGCAAATGCAGGGTCCTGCACCTGGGGAGGAACAACCCCATGCATCAGTACAGGCTTGGGGTGGACCTGCTGGAGAGCAGCTCTGCGGAGAGGGACCTGGGTGTCCTGGTGGACGACAGGTTAACCATGAGCCAGCAGTGTGCCCTGGCTGCCAAGAAAGCCAATGGGATCCTGGGGTGCATCAAGAAGCGTGTGGCCAGCAGGACGAGGGAGGTTCTGCTCCCCCTCTACACTGCCCTGGTGAGGCCTCAAATGGAGTACGCTGTCCAGTTCTGGGCTCTCCAGTTCAAGAAAGATGAGGAGCTACTGGAAAGAGTCCAGCGGAGGGCTACAAGGATGGTGAGGGGACTGGAACATGTTCCCTACGAGGAGAGGCTGAGGGAGCTGGGCTTGTTCAGCCTGAAGAAGAGAAGGCTGAGAGGGGACCTAATAAATGCTGATAAATATCTGAAGGGTGGGTGTCAGGAGGATGGGGGCAAGCTCTTTTCAGTGGTGCCCAGTGACAGGACAAGGGGCAATGGGCACAAACTGAGGCACAGGAAGTTCCACCTGAACATGAGGAAGAACTTCTTCCCTCTGAGGGTGACGGAGCCCCGGAACAGGCTGCCCAGGGAGGTTGTGGAGTCTCCTTCTCTGGAGATATTGAAGATCCGCCTGGACAAGTTCCTGTGAAGCCTGCTGTAGGTGTCCCGATGTCCTGGGTTTAGCCAGGACAGGGTTAATTTTCACTGGACTCCAGGAAGGGGCACAGCCGGGGGGTGGGGGCTGACCCCACCTGGCCAAACAGAGCCCGATATTCCGTACCATGTGACGTCATGCTGGGTTCCGGTGGGGGGGGGCTGCGCAGCGGATAGGGACTCACGGCTTGGGGGGGCGCGGCGCCGATGCTGTTCGGGAGAGCGGCTGTCTGGGTCGTGTGGTTCGTTGTTGTGTTTTCTCCTTATTTGTACCGTAGTTGTTCCTGTTTCCCTCTGTTTGCTGTTCTGTTAAACTGCCCTTATCCCGACCCACCAGTTTCTGCCTTTTTCTTTTCATTCTCCTCCGCACGCTGGCGGGGGGTGGGGCGGCCGCGTGGCGCTTCTGTTGCCGGCGGCAGCCGAAACCAGGACATTTGAAATTGGCGCCCAGACGTGGGGCACAGATAACGACAGGGCTGAGCAGCGGCTGTTAAAACTGCTTTCTTACATTTTGTTAAATTTTCTTATACGCATTTTTCTGTGTTAAACAGTCGCCGGTAAAATTGTTTCTGTCTTTGATCACATGGTTGTGGTTTTTGAATCCGTATTTGCTGTACTTGTTTCCTGTGGTGATGTTCATTACCTCTGGGAAAAGGATCAGGATTATGATTTTACTGTATTGTACGATGTCGACTTATGACATGATAACATCACTGTGCATGAAATTAGGCTTGTATTTGCATGCGGCACTGAGGTCATTTCCGTACCTCGGATCCTATGTCTTAGAACTTGTTAATAATCGAACCCAGCCTGTAGGGAAAACCGGAGGGGATACCTTCCCCCACTCTTTCGCCCCCCCTCTCTCCCTCAGGCTGGTCCTAACTGCTTTTGAGAATTTTGAGTACCCGTGGGATGCCCAGGGCAGCACTCTCCTTTTGTTATGTCTCCTGAATGGGTTGCAGGTTTTGTTTAGGGCTAAACAAGTCGTTAAGAACATCGTGCAGAGAACTGCCCCGGGGCCGGATAGCTGTGAGTGGCTGGGTGTGTGGGACAGCATGTGCAGGTGTCTAGAGCAGTGGGCACCCCCAGTGTGTTTTAAACTCACCCCTGAACAAATACAGAATCCCGAAAATCTGGTAAAATATCTGCAAAAAGTGTGCTGTCACCCTGGGAACTCGAGAGAGACACAGATCACCGCAATGTGCTGGGGTCTGGCCCACGCCTACCGAGCCCTGTTCAACCTGATTCAGTGCCCTAAAGGAGAAAGTGAGGGGGAATGAAGCAGCAGGCACTGCGGCTGGTGCTGCCCCCCCAGCCGGCCCTTCAGCCCCTCCAGCCCCAGCTCCAGCCGCAGGCATCGCGGCTGAGCCCAGTGACCAACCTGTGCCGGTAGCATTCGCGCCCGTAAAACTAAAGAAAGACGCAAAGAGAGCAGATCGCTCCGGGAGGGATGACAATGAGCCAGGGTCATCGCAGGAGATAGAGACAGAGATCATCACCCGGTCCCTGTCCCTGGACGAGCTGCGAGGCATGCGGAAAGATTTCAGCCACCACCCAGGCGACCACATTGTCACCTGGCTGCTGCGGTGCTGGGATAACGGGGCCAGCAGCTTGGAGTTAGAGGGCAAGGAAGCCAAGCAGCTGGGATCCCTGGCCAAGGACGGGGGCATTGACAAGGCCATTGGGATGAAGGAACAAGTCCTCAGCCTCTGGAGGAGACTTCTGTCAGGCATGAGGGAGAGGTACCCCTTCAGTGACTATTTTGTGTGCTACCCTGGCAAGTGGACCAGTATGGAGAGGGGTATTCAGTACATGAGGGAATTAGCTGTGCGGGAGCTGGTTTATAATGTACCAGATGATGACCAGTTACCCACAGACCCAGATGAAGTCCAGTGCACACCATCTATGTGGAGAAAGTTTGTGCGGAGCGCACCCTCCTCATATGCCAACTCACTGGCAGTAGTAAACTGGAAAGGTAAAGAGGCACCAACGGTGGATGAGGTGGCTGTCAGACTCCGGCAATATGAGGAAAGTCTCTCTTCCTCCCTTGTCTCAGCTGTGGAGAAACTGGCCCGGGAGGTGTGGCAAATCAAAGAGAACATGTCCTACTCCCCACCTGTACGGGCCAGTGTCTCAGCTATTAGGGGCAAGCGTTTCTCTGCTCAGGAGAGGGAATAGAGAGACTACACACCAAGGGGCACCCTGTGGTTCTGCTTGACCACGGAGAGGACATGAGGAAGTGGGATGGAAAACCCACCTCAAGTCTACAGGCAAGAGTGCGTGAGTTGCGAGGTAAAACAGTCACGAAAGGGGATTTTGTTAGGAAAAATGCTGCTCCAATTTCCAGCAGTCAGCTCTCCAGACCAGACAGGCAGTTTGATTTTGATTCCAATTCTCTGGAGGGGACCTCCAAGTCATTTTTACAGCAGGTGAGCAGCAAATTCTCTGACGAGGATTAGAGGGGCCCTGCCTCCAGCCAGGTGGAGGAAAGGGACAACCGTGTTTATTGGACGGTGTGGATTCGGTGGCCTGGCACATCAGATCCACAAGAGTATAAAGCTCTAGTGGACACTGTTGCACAGTGTACTTTAATGCCATCAGAGTTCAAAGGGTCAGAGTCCATTTGCATTTCGGGAGTGACAGGGGGGTCCCAAGAACTGAGTGTACTGGAGGCTGAAGTGAGCCTCACTGGGCAGGAGTGGCAGAAGCACCCCATTGTAACTGGCCCCGAGGCTCCGTGCATCCTTGGGATAGACTATCTTAGGAGAGGGTATTTCAAGGACCCAAGGGGTTATTGGTGGGCTTTTGGCATAGCTGCTGTGGAGACGGAAGAAATTAAACAGCTGTCCATTTTGCCTGGTCTCTCAGAGGATCCTTCCGTTGTGGGGTTGCTGAGGGTTGAAGAACAACAGTTACCCATCGCAACCACAACGGTGCACCGGCGACAGTATCGTACCAACCAAGACTCCCTTCTCCCCATTCATCAGCTGATCCGTCAACTGGAGAGTCAAGGAGTGATCAGCAAAACTCGCTCACCCTTTAATAGTCCCATATGGCCAGTGAGAAAATCTACTGGAGAGTGGAGACTGACAATAGACTACCGTGGCCTGAATGAAGTCACACCACCACTGAGTACTGCCGTGCCAGACACGCTGGAACTTCAATATCAGCTGAAGTCAAAGGCAGCCAAGTGGTACGCTACAATTGACATTGCTAATGCATTCTTCTCCATCCCTTTGGAAGCAGAGTGCAGGCCACAGTTTGCTTTCACCTGGAGGGGCATCCAGTACACCTGGAATCGACTGCCCCAGGGGTGGAAACACAGTCCCACCATTTGCCATGGACTAATCCAGACTGCACTGGAAAAGGGTGAAGCTCCAGAACATCTGCAGTACATCGACGACATCATTATATGGGGCGACACAGCGGAGGAGGTTTTTGAGAAAGGGGAGAAAATAGTTCAGATCCTTCTGAAAGCCGGTTTTGCCATTAAGCGAAGTAAAGTCAAGGGACCTGCGCAAGAGATCCAGTTTTTGGGAATAAAATGGCAGGATGGGCGCCGTCAAATCCCAATGGATGTCATCAACAAAATAGCAGCTATGTCTCCACCAACCAGCAAAAAGGAAGCACAGGCCTTCCTGGGTGTTGTGGGTTTTTGGAGGATGCACATCCCAAATTACAGCCAAATAGTGAGTCGTCTGTACCACGTGACCCGGAACAAGAATGATTTTGAATGGGGCCCTGAGCAACGACAGGCATTTGAACAAATTAAACAGGAGATAGTTCATGCCGTACCCCTTGGTCCAGTCCGGTCAGGGCAAGATGTTAAAAACGTGCTCTACACCGCAGCCGGGGAGAATGGCCCAACCTGGCGTCTCTGGCAGAAAGCACCAGGGGAGACTCGAGGTCGACCCCTGGGGTTTTGGAGCCGGGGATACAAAGGATCCGAGGCCCGCTATACTCCCACTGAAAAAGAGATTCTGGCAGCATATGAAGGCGTTCGAGGTGCTTCAGAAGTGGTGGGCACTGAAGCACAGCTCCTCCTAGTACCACGGTTGCCGGTCTTGGGCTGGATGTCAAAGAGAGGGTCCCCTCTACGCATCATGCCACTGATGCTACTTGGAGTAAGTGGGTCGCGCTGATCACCCATCGCCCCCAAATGGGAAACTCCAGTTGCCCAGGAATTCTGGAGGTAATCATGGACTGGCCAGAAGGTAAAGATTTTGGAGCATCGCCAGAGGAGGAGGTGACACGTGCTGAAGAGGCCTCACTGTATAACCAGCTGCCAGAAGATGAGAAACAGTATGCCCTGTTCACGGATGGGTCCTGTCGCATTGTGGGGAAGCAGCGGAGGTGGAAGGCTGCTGTATAGAGCCCTACACAACAAGTCGCGGAAACTGCTGAGGGAGAAGGTGAGTCCAGCCAGTTTGCAGAGGTGAAAGCCATCCAGCTGGCTTTAGACATTGCCAGTCGAGAGAAGTGGCCAGTGCTCTGTCTTTACACCAACTCTTGGATGGTGGCCAATGCCTTGTGGGGGTGGCTGCAGCAATGGAACAAGAACAACTGGCAGCGCAGAGGCAAACCTATCTGGGCTGCCCCATTGTGGCAAGATATTGCTGCCCGGCTGGAGCAGTTGGTTGTAAAAGTCCGTCACGTGGACGCTCACATCCCTAAGAGTCTGGCCACTGAGGAACATCAAAACAACCACCAGGTAGATCAGGCTGCTAAGATTGAAGTGGCTCAGGTGGATCTGGACTGGCAACATAAGGGTGAACTCTTTATAGCTCGGTGGGCCCATGACACCTCGGGCCACCAAGGAAGAGACGCGACATACCGATGGGCTCGTGACCGAGGGGTGGACTTGGCCATGGATACCATCGCACAGGTTATCCATGAATGTGAAACATGTGCTGCAATCAAGCAAACCAAGCGGGTAAAGCCTCAGTGGTATGGAGGACGATGGCTAAAATATAAATATGGAGAGGCTTGACAGATTGACTACATCACACTGCCACAAACCCGCCAAGGCAAGCGCTATGTGTTCACAATGTTGGAGGCCACCACCGGATGGCTGGAAACCTACCCTGTGCCCCATGCCACCGCCCGGAATACCATCCTGGGCCTTGAAAAACAAGTACTGTGGTGACATGGCACCCCCAAAAGAACTGAGTCAGAAAACGGGACTCATTTTCGTAACAGCCTCATAGACACCTGGGCCAAAGAACACGGTATTGAGTGGGTGTATCACATCCCCTACCATGCACCAGCCTCTGGAAAGATCAAGCGGTACAGGGCTGCTAAAAAACCTATCTGAGGGCAATGGGGGGTGGGACTTTCAAAAATTGGGATCCCCATTTAGCAAAGGTCACCTGGTTGGTTAACAACCGGGGATCCACCAACCAGCCTGGTCCTGCCCAGTCAAAACCTCAGTGCCCCGTAGAAGGAGATAAAGTCCCTGTAGTGCACGTGCGGAACATGTTAGGGAAGACGGTTTGGGTTAGTCCTGCCTCGGGCAAAGGCAAGCCCGTCCGCCGGATTGCCTTTGCTCAAGGACCTGGGTGTACCTGGTGGGTAATGCGGAAGGATGGGGAAGTCCGATGTGTACCTCATGGGGATTTGATTTTGGGCGAAAATAGTCCATAAATAAATTGTATAAAGTTAATTGTTAAATAACCCTGTCACTGTCTGTTATCACTGTTATAATTGTTATATTTTGTACCAGTAGTAGCATAGTAAGAATCATCCTGATTAAAGAAGGATGGACTTTTTCGATGAAAACCTAGGAGAGCACAGCGATGATGGAATTGGACCTGGTTTTCAACAACTGGCATCCAGCAACTTCATCAAGATCAACATCTCCTGCAGACTGTGGGCACAGGCCGCACCAGATACATCAGCCGTGAGCTCCGGATGCAGCAAGTGACCGCCCACCACCACACATCACCTCTCCTGCCACAGAAGACCATTACGACAGATGGAGCCCAAAGTCATGGATTAAATGAACTCAATGGACACTTTAGAGTGATGATCCATAGACTAAGGGAATGATATCTGGAGACAGGAGAAATGGTGGTGATCAACTGGACAACGGGGGACCTGGGCATGACGTAGATGGTATGGAATAAGGGGTGGATAATGTCCTGGGTTTGGCCAGAACAGGGTTAATTTTCACTGGACTCCAGGAAGGGGCACAGCCGGGGGGTGGGGGCTGACCCCACCTGGCCAAACAGAGCCCGGTATTCCATACCCTGTGACATCACGCTGGGTTCCGGTGGGGGGGGGGGCGGGGCGGCGGGAAGGCACTCGCGGCTTGGGGGGACGCAGCGTCGGTCCTGTTTCGGGAGAGCGGCTGTCTGGGTTGTACGGTTCGTTGTTGTGTTTTCTCCTTATTTGTATTGTTGTTGTTCCTGTTTTCCCTCTGTTTGCTGTTCTGTTAAACTGCCCTTATCCCGACCCACCAGTTTCTGCCTCTTTCTTTTCATTCTCCTCCGCACGCCGGTGGGGGGAGGGGCGGCCGCGTGGCGCTTTTGTTGCCGGCGGCAGCCGAAACCGAAACAGTTTTTCAGCAATTTAAGTCACAGATATGATCTGTAATGGGACAGATGACACTAGCTGCTTCTGACCATCCTAATATACTCCAGATGTTTATCTTTGCAAATATTGTTAGCTTGCAGTAGATTTTGTGCAAAGGTAGCAAGAGGAAGAGAAGTCTGTCTTTGAATTTTAAAGCTTTCTTTGCATGTGTCATTTTGTGTCCTTCTGTCTACGTGACTCGCAGCACTACACTGCACGTTCTGCGGAGCCCCTGATCTGCTAGTGACATTAACGGCTAGCTGTGTTGTGGTGGAAGGGTGCCAGTTCTCGCAGTGTGATTTCAGTAAGGAATTTCAAACTAGTTAGACTTCCCTAAAATCCAGAAACTCATTTACCAGTTCAGGAAGAGGTGGTGGTGTTGCCTTGTCCTGCCAGTGCTGAGTGCTGTATGTCCTGGGTTCGGCCAGGACAGGGTTAATTTTCACCGGACTCCAGGAAGGGGCACAGCCGGGGGGTGGGGGCTAACCCCACCTGGCCAAACAGAGCCCGGTGTTCCATACCCTGTGACGTCACACTGGGTTCCGGTGGGGGGGGCGGCTTGGTGAGAACCCTCTCGCGGCTCGGGAGCGTGCGGCGCCGGTGCGGTCCAAGAGAGCGGGTCTGTTGTTTGTCGTGTTTTCTCCTTATCTGTATCCTTGTTGTTCCTGTTTCCCTCTGTTTGCTGTTCTGTTAAACTGCCCTTATCCCGACCCACCGGTTTTCTGCCTGTTTTCTTTCCATTCTCCTCCGCACCGCGGCGGGGGGGAGGGAGGGCCCCGTGGCGCTTTTGTTGCCGGCAGCAGCCGAAACCAAAACACTGTAGCTGTCACAAGAACATGTGCAGATGTTGCAAACCTGCCTGACAATAAGAGAAGCAACTGTTTTGCTACCGTTTTCCTTTAGAACAGCGTCTTTCCCAGGCAGGTGTTTGACCTGTTCGTGGAATAACAACTGCCATTAGAACTGGGCTGCATGGGAAGAGCATGCTGTTCTCCTGGAAGTCAGAAGACTGGCTTCCGTTCCTGCTTTACGACCTGCGAGTCCTCTCCCGCTATGTTTGCTTTACTTGTTTTCTCGATGGCGATCTGTTCAGCAGAGGAAATGCCTTTTACTTCTGTGCAAGATCTGGGCTCAAGTTGCTTGGGGGGGAAATTGCAGCTGGTTGAGAAGTCAGTCACTAATTTTTGCTAACCAAATTGTAGCTGAGATAAATTTGCCTGAAAAGTACTTTCCTTTATTGGAAAGGACTCATATATAGCTTTACACGCAATGAATTTAAAACCCTGTAGAAACTTCAAAGTGCTTATGCCAGCTGAGCTTTTTGTATTTTAAATGTGTTTGAAGCTGCTTCAGATCAGAAGCTTTTGCTGCTCTAGGGAAAAAAGCTTTAATTCTAGATACTGCATCAATTTACCAGCGACTGTCAGACTTTCCTTGACCTGTCTCTGTAACGTAGTTTGTAATGGAGAGATCCTTCAGTTAATTGATGGAATAATCTTGTACCTCCAGCTTTAGGCTATTGCTAAGGACGGTTTGCTTGCTTGGATGCGCTGTTTGCCGTAGCCCCTGGCTGGAGTTGATACAGCATTTGAATTCGGGCTGGGAAGGTTTTGTTTCTACTGGTAGTGGAATTGAGACTGAAATAAAGCAGGTGAAATTACGACCTTACTGAAGTCATTAGCAAAGCTGCCATTGACTGAAGTAAGGCTAGGATCTCAGCCAAGGGTTTTGGTTGTTTAATTTATGGTAACATATTCATTGAGTTGTATTAAAACAAGGTTTTGAAAAAGTTAATCTTTACCTTCGTGATACAATCTCCATTCCATAAATATTGTACATAGTGTTACTAAGAGTTTACCTTTGTTGGGCAGGTTGATAGAGGCAGATTTTAATTTATTTTTATAATCTGTGTGTTTGCACTCCTAGGAAAGAACTAAAGTATGCAGATGTCATTATTTCTGTAAATGAAAAGGACTTAATCCTAAATCTTCTAATTCTTTTATAGTATATGGCAGCAGAGCTATCTAACACTCTGTCCTGCAGGAAATATTTGGCATACTTGTAAGCTCCAGGGAGAGGAGAACTAGGATGATAACATCCATTAGCATTGCTTTTGAATGAGAACTTGCATAAAGACTTTCTCGAGGAAAAAAAAAAATCACTATTAGATTTAAAGGCTTTTTAGCAAAAGGAACGTATTGCAAGCTTTCGACCTTCCTGTGCTGTATGAAGCTTTACTGGTGCGTATGCCAGAAAATCCTGTTGATTACTGGACTCTTCCAATGTGTGCTGCCCTTCTAGAAAGTCGACATCTGGACTGTATTTATTCTACTATTTTCTCGTCACTGGATGTGTCAGAGTAGATTTTCCTCCTTTAAATTTTGATAAACTTTGTTTCTATGATTTGGCAGAAAAGATTTTGTGCAATTTTAAAGGCAAAACTAATAATGCGTTCCCAAGCTCTGATGACAGTTAGAACAAACGGTATTGTTTTAAAACATAAATGTCTATTTTGCTGTACTACTCTTCTTGCTTCTCTTATCTGCTAGAATAGTTTTAGCATTAAGCATATTTTAATACACATCTAGAAACAGGCAAGACTGCTTTTATTATATTATTATATTGCTTGAAGTCATGAATTATGTTAAAGTAAACACTGTAGTAAAAGGGAGACTGTATTGGCACCTGAGGTCTTTTATTCCTGCTTGTCAGTCTTCACATTTGTCTTGTATGTGGAGACTCTGGCCTGGGTAGAAATGGGATTGTTCATTAAGAGTCAAAGTGTGTTCTTCCACTTGTAGCGGTCCCAAAGTACACCCAGTTTGTGTTGCACATCGATGGTATCTTGGCAAAAAGGAAACCGAGTTATCCATTAGCTAATTCTCAGAGTAATCTTCTTTGTAACCAGCTCTTCAAGTAATACCTTCCAAGTTTTCCCATGCAATGAGTAAAGCTAGCATAGTCAACAAGTTTCAAGGAACTACTCTCTCAATCACTGGAAAGTTTTGACTAATTGAGCACAGTGATTTTTAATCTCTGGTATTCTGTATTATTTTTCAGTGATGTTTGTCTTATGAGGAACAATGGAACAAAATGGTTTTGGACAGGTTGATGTAGTTGCTTCTGAGAATTCGGGAGCGTGCGGCGCCCGTGCGGTCCGAGAGAGCGGGTCTGTTTTATTGATGTATGCCATCAATAAAATCAGGTGCCTTGATTAACCCTCTAGTATTGCAGGCCACAACTTGGTAACTGAGGCTGTGATAAATATCCCATAGCTTGTCTGCAGAATCAACTTTTTTTTTTAGTGTTCTCAGTTAAAAGTTTTCTCCTGCAAAACCTAGGGACTGATACTGTTCTGTCAGGTCAAACAGATAAGCTGTTTCACCTGAAGTTTGTACCTAGCTCTTGTAGGCTACTTTTCCGTGATGGGTTTGCTAAGCTGCTGTGAGTGCACTCCCTCAGTCTCCATTGCTGCTTGCTCATGGGTGGAGGGGTGCACATATGGCCACCTCATAGCGAGAGGTCACCTCTGCTAGCGCAGCTGTCCCGTGGGCTTTCCATCATTTGAGAGGGTTGGAAGGTAAGAAGAAATGAGATTGTTTTAGAGTCCATTCTCTTTGAACATCTGGGGTGATATCCTTTCTGGGGTGATATCCTTTCTGTATATGCAAAGTTAAAATTTCAAGTGCTATATTGTCTCATTTTTGCAGAGGTTAAGTGTAATGTGAGAATAGGGATGCTTCTAAGCTGCCTATCTGATCAAGAAGTGCAGGTCTGAAGGTACTAAATACCCAAGTGAATGCAGACTAGCTGCAAAACTGACGTATGCAGCATGGTAGAGGAAGATGAAGACTGTAAGAATGTGCTTAAACTCCCCCTGCTAAATTAACATTGCTGTTCTGAGTATCTTAGCTGAGAAATATGCAAGCATGCAAAATGTACACTTGTCATTCTTAAAGTAGTTGGTTTCCAACCTTTAATTTCGGAAGGACTGTTGAATGACGGAACTACTTTGACTTTTTCCACACAAATCCCTCTAATGAAATGCGTTTCTGCTTCACACCCATCAGAGTTGCTAGTGGCAGTCACTGTCTCGCTTGAAATGGGATCTTTCTCCAGTAACCTACTGCCAGTTAATCATGGCTAAGTGAGACCTGGTAATCCCATTGATGTGCCTGGACTTATCTGAAGACAAGACCTAATTTTTATTTTTTTAAAAAGAGCTGTAGTAACATCATTTGTAATTATAGTGATATGAACTTGGTCACGCTTCCTGCCTACAATATCATGTATGTAAACACTACAATAAATTCTGTCTAAACACGTTCTGCTTTAACTCTGCCTCTGTCTTAAGAAGTAAATGTGCATTTGCTGTCTTTATTTATCTCTGTACTGTACCACTCTGCACTAATAAATTCATTTCTTAATGAATTCATGTAGCCGTATGGCCAGAAATATATTTTTAACTAGTTAAGAGTGTGTGATAAGCAGTGCAAAGAATCTGTTTCTTTAAAATATGTTTTACTGTACTTTGAAACTGGCTTCTAAAGATACTGAATGTTTCCATCAACTTGGTAATACTCATAACCAGCTCCTGGTATATACAATATATTAAAATGATGCTAAATATAAAAGTGTGTGTGTATAATGATTTTAAGAAAACTAATATATATGTCTCTGCACTCTGAATAAATCTGTCTCTGGACTTGTGATCAAGGCAGAGGACAGGGCTGTTTCTTGTTACTTAAGGTAACACAGGAATTCAGGCACATAGCAAAAAGCTTTTAATCACACTAATGTGATGCATTGTATCAACTTCTTAATGCTAAGATGATCTTTAGGATGAAGAAAGTATTTTAAACAAACACCATGTAGTTCCCTGCAACATCAGTGCTTTTTGTTCTAGACAGTGAAGGTCTGTTGTGTAGTCAAAGCCGTAAATGGAATGAAATCAGGTTGCTTTAAACAAAGGTTTCATAAGTTGTTGAAAATCAGTTTTGAGGAAAATGTCTGAAATGTTTTGCAGAGGTGAATCTGGTGCTGGGAAGACTGAAAACACAAAGAAGGTTATTCAATACCTTGCTCATATTGCTTCCTCCCATAAAGGAAGAAAGGACCATAATATTCCCGTAAGTTGGGATATTTTATCATTTGTTTATTGTTCTTTTTGAAAACCACCATCTTTGCATTTAAAAAAACCATAACTTTTTTATTAAAGATAAGCTGGAATGTAATCCACATAATTTTCTCAACCATTATTTTCTCTTTAGTAGGGGCTGAAATGAGCAGTTACATTAAAATTTCCAGTTCATGTTAGCTGTTTAACTTCTCTTCTGAAATTAAAGGTTTTATGCAACCATTGTAACTAGGAAAGGTATCAAAGCTTTCTGATGCAGTGTATGCCAGTTTTCCAAAAATTTAATTAACTTGGGCAAGTCTTAGTAAATTTAGTTCCCACAGATGCAGTTTTCAGTACTATATTTGTGAACAAGCTTTCTGTTCTTTCAAAAATTATCTTGTAGATAAGAAGAATCATCAAGCTTCAAAACTGCTGTAAACTTGATACGTCTACAAGCGAGCAGCTAATAAAAAGCTCTAGTTTTAGTACATTACAGACAAAAGCATATGCACTTATGTCAGAGTCTTGGGTTTTTTCGTAACTTGTCACTAACTGATTTATGTAGAACTTTCTTCAGATTTACTGCTAGACTTCAAAATTCACAATGAGTTTTTATCAATATTTTGCTTTACAAGATATGGATGGGTTTGAATATCTGTTGCTATGAGCACTTGGATCTCTTTGCAGTGGAATATTAATTCAACTTGCTAGAAGCAAGTGGCTTGCTATATTCGATACTGGCGTATGTGGTTGGAAGTTTTCAAGCTATATCAGAATCAGAAGCATCAGCTTCTGTAATTTCTAGTGTATAACACTTAATATTAAGATATTCTGGAATGTGTCAAGACTCAAACTCCTAGAAAACCAGGAGAGGACTTTTGACCAGTCTGTGAAGAAAAAAAAGCAAGAATTTGAAGCTGGAGAGAGGGGAAGATTGCTCTGCAGATAGATTTGGAGGCCTTAGGAGGATGCTGTGACTGGAGTGTCGGCAGCATTAGCATTGTCATGTGCTAGGGGAATACATGGCTCTGCAGAATGCTATTTAGAAAGTCATCCTTCAGAACTTGTTTTCTGTGTGGGTTTTGATTTATAAATATTCTTGGATTTATGGCTGTGCAGCCTTGAACAAAACTAGTGTTTTTAAAATTTCTACAGGAGTATAATTGCCTACAAATTTGGGGGGGGGGGGGGAAGGGAATTATGCAGAGAATGGAACTGCACAGAGTTTGTATACCAAGTACTTCTAAACACACTATTGACAGCTTGGAATGCACCAGGTTGAAGAGACTTCTGTGAGCCTCTTGTCGAGCCTCCTTTCAAAATATGCTTCCCTTTAAAGCTGAGTTTTGAAAACCTTGTGTGATGAAGATTATACAACCTTTCTGCAAAACTTTTCCTGTGCTTAACCACTTAAACAGCCAAAAATAGGGGTTTAAAAAGTACTCCTTGTTTGTTTGGATGTGTTTCCATAAGCACTTTGTGCCAGTACCTGTGCTAAAAGTAGTCCCCTTTTTGAGTTTTGTCATCGTAGCAATTCCTGTGGCCACTCACTGGGCTTGGAGAGTGCAGGCTCAAACTACTGTTCTGAAAGTCATAGAATCATAGAATGGTTTGGGTTGGAAAGGACCTTAAAGATCATCTGGTTCCAACCCCCCTGCCATCAGCAGGGACATCTTCCACCAGACCAGGTTGCTCACAGCTCCATCCAACCTGGCCTTGAACCCTGCCAGGGAGGGGGCAGCCACAGCTTCTCTGGGCAACCTGGACCAGTGTTTCATCACCCTCATGGGGAAGAAATGAAGTCCATCTGGCTTTAGATGAAACAAGTTTCCTCTGTTTGTTGCGTGGCTGCATAACTGATAGGAAGTGAAGGCACAGAAAAAAGCTGGGGTGGAAGATGTTGGTGAAGGGAAGGATGAGTTGCTCAGTCTAATGCAGTGCTGGCTAATTCTGTTTAAGTTGCTGGTTGAACTGGAATCTAATTCTCTACTTAGCAGCGTGATCAAATGGGACAGGAGTTTAAGATGGTGGGTGTAATCAGCTGCTTCGTGAGCCATCGAAGACTGTCACGATGAAGACTGGAAAAGTTTTTATTCTTTGTAAAACATAGTTCAGACACAGTAAAAAGAATAGGGTAGTGTCCTGAATAGAAGTTTGATACTTTGATTGTGCGCTTCATTCAATGCACTGCTATAGTAAGCACTGAATTAAGTATATGTTTATGAAAAATGCAAAATGTTCACATAACCTAAACCGTTTTGAAAATACAAATGAGTCTCGCTTCTGTAACAATTAATTTTTATTTATATACTGCAGATGAAGAATGTCTAATCTACACACCTAACACTCAAAAGTTAGGAAGTGTCAGAATTGGTTATATTTAAGCAGCCCTAACTTGTTCCTGTTCACATATACATTAGAAAACTGTAGAGGGCTGGTGGTGATCCGTAGTATCCATCTGTACAGCCTTTGCACTGACCTGTGCACAAAGATGATGCTAAACAGGCTTGTTAAATAGACAGCAAGTCATGGGTTTACTTTTATCCATCCTGTAACGAATAATTATCAGTGCTATGCATATTACTGAGACTTATGAAAGTTGCATGGATTTTTTTTTATGAACAATTTGTATGCTGATGAATGAATAATTATCTTCCCGACACCATTCTGAAGTGTAGGGTTGACTTTGTCTCTTTTGCCTGACAGGCAAACCTTTACAGGGTGCTGTAGAAGTATTACAAACAAACGCAGCCCCCAGTTTGACACCTCAGGCCATGGCCAGAGTAACAGTAATGGTCTGCCATGCCACAAATGCTCACCATGTACGTTCTCCAGCGGCACTGGCTGTGAAATGTTTGGCTTACGCAAGGAGCATCACATAGGAGCTCTACTCATCCCTTCAACAGCCTTCTTGTGTCTGGCATTCAGCTGTTTGTCTGTGACACTTTTCTTTCCCAGCCGCCCTGTTTCATCACAGCTGGTGGCTGTGTGCCTGCAGAGGAGTCCTGCGTAGCCCTTGGCACGTCATCCCCACGCAGGGGTCCTGTGGGGAACGGAGCCAGTAACACAGTGTAACCACGGAGGGTGGAATTACAGCGCCGAACAGCCTGAATACTAACGTTTCCTAGTTTTTGAGTGTTTGAATCTGTAGCCACACTGTCTCATTTCTGTTTAATCACAAAGAATGTTAAAGGTATTGTCTTGGGCACAGTGCTAGGAAGCGTGGGTGGGTGGTGGTGGTAAAAAGGTAGAAGAGAAGCTTTAGTGCTTGTGGGACTTGGCAGAGCTAGGTGAGACTAGGGTAGTCCCTTCAATTAGGAATTGAGTCTGGGCTTTCTAGAGCCAGGTGATGGAGAGCAGAGAGAAGCGCATGGCAGTGAGTTATGAACAGGCTCATCTATAGATTGAAGGTGGAATGAAAGTGAGCCTGAATCCTTGTCTGCAGTGTGCTTGGTTGAGCATCAGAACTACCACGTGTACAGTTCTAGTTGGTGAGTAGCAAGGGAGAAAAGATGGAAGATATCTGTTGTAAATAACTGGAAGCTTTAGCTTCACATCCAACACATCTGCGCTCTAATGAATTTGGGGGGAGTGGGGTGGTAGTGTTAAGAACTTTACCAGTAAATCTGAATATTTTATCTGCACCAGGCATATTGTGGTTTATTCGGTTGTTAACCAGGTCATACATGGACCAGCTTTCTAAAGGCAACCATTGTGCTTTAGCCTGGGCATCTCAGACCAAAGGGGACCCACACTGGTGTCTGTTGGTCTGGTCAGCTATCCCATGCTCCTAGGCCAGCATAGGAGCCTCTCTTGCCTTTGCTCTCAATTATTCCTCTGTAGACTCAGGTGGTGTGGAGAAAAGGTTATTTAGAATGAAAGGGTGAGGAAGAGAACAAGGACAGGTAACTGGTGAGTGGAGGGGGAGGCTCATGTGTCCAGAGAGGGTTTTTGACAGATTAAGCAAGGAGGGTAGGGAGTAAACAGAGTCTTCTAAACTACTTGGCTTTGTGGCTCATCAATCCTGTGTGCACTAAGTGGCATGGGAAAGAGAGAAAAGAATGAAATCGTGTTAATGCATGTGTTAGAGCTGCTTTAATATGGTTAAGTAATGAGTCCTAATTCTGACTCTTGGGCTCTGCTTTAGTTTAGAAACTTTGTGTTTTTGAATGGGGAGGGAAGTCAGTGCAAAATGTAGAAATAACTAAAAAAAAGTTTGCATACACAGCTTTCCAAAAGAAGGAAAAGTGCTGGTTGTCACTCACTGCCTGGGGGCTGCCATGAATCTGCAGGTTCTCCAGGCTGCGTGAGGTTAAGGGGGTACTCTAAGCTGGACTGTGGCCATACCTGGACCCTATTCATGGTCAGATACCTGAAATGGGCAGGTGTGTTCCATCGTGGTAGTGTGTGAAGTAAAGTTCTATAAATAACTGCATCCATCTACCACCGCTGTATCCAGTTCTAGGCATTCTGGTACTGTGTACCTCTGGTTCAGGTGAATGGAATTAGACTTTTGTTCACTTCCCTGCTCCTCAAAGCCTTCACATCCCAAACCCACTCTTATTGTCACTAAAATTCAGGTTTCTAGGTGGTGCCGTTTTAAGCTTCAGAAATAGAAGCATAGAATCACTTAAGCTGGAAAAGACCTTTAAGGTCATCGAGTTCAACCGTAACATAATTACTGGTACTTGCAGGTTAATGATGGCTTTCAGTGACTGCATTTGCCTTTGTAGCTGAAATACTAAATTGTTTAATCTGTTTTATGAATTTCAGAAGAAATATAATTGGCTTTGAAGTACAGGATCATGGGTAGGCTCATTCAGACTGAAGCTCCCCTTGGTGAGGATTTCCCAGATGAGCTTTAACTGCCCTAATTGAAACACAGAAGTTAAGTGTGTGTCTGATTATGTTCCGTTCTGTTTCTAAGTGAGGACAGAAATGGACACCCTCAGGAAGCAGTCTATCCTGTCTGAAGATAAGCAAAAGAAATGCCTCTTAAGTTCCCAGGTGTACCTATCCTTCTCCAGTGATTTCGGAAGGAGCGGTAGCTTCATACTGAAACATCTAACCTTATTTTTAGATCCTGAGTTGTTTTCTGAGCAGGTATGATGCAGCTTTGCAAAATTCACATCACTTAGCTGAGTAAACTAAACCTTTGCTAGCTGCTTTACAGAACTCTGTCAAAACCTGTTATTCTTCACTAAAACAGTGCTAGTTGCTAGTTATTTAAATTAGTAGACATAAACGGAAGAAGTGTGCATCTGTCTTGGTGTGAAAATTTCTTGTGGTCTGAGTTTCACCACCGCGTTTTCTCCCTAGGCTCTCCGGTGTGAAGCTCAAGATTGTTAAATTTGCTGACTGAGACAAGGGAATAGGGGAATTGAAAATTTCTGCGTTTCTGCAGAAACTGCAAATTTGGATTTTGGGGATTTTTTTGTTTTGCTTTATTACACTCGTGTTCCATTTACCCTTTTTTCTGGCAAAAGTTAAAGGTATTCCAGTTTTTTAAGACTTTGCTTCTCATGTGGACGGTAATTCTTGAAAGCAAGCTTCTGTCTCGATTGTAGGATTGCCTTTCTTAAGTACTTGAAGTGCAGGGCAAAAACAAAGCCACAGGCTCTGTAAGTATTGCTTTCCTCTTGGTTCTTTCATAACCTTTTTGATTTTTGAAAAATAGTGATGATCTTATCCATACAAAAACACCTTGCAGTGACTAAGGCTGTCGAGACAGTTACTTGGTGTTGTGGGTTTATTTTTGTTGTTGTTTGTCAAAACTGTGGAAAGCAGGGCTGCCGGAGGCCCGGCCAGTCTGACTAACTGAAGTCTTGCTTGTCTTGCAATCCCCCCTTTCTGTTTGTTGGAGGACCAAAATTCCAAATTTCTGAAGGTGAGACCAGTATGCATGGTGGAGATTCTGCTCTTAAGTGATGGTAGTACCAAGTGATAGCTCTCAAAGCATTTCAGGCTGCTGTTGCGTTATCTATAGAGTTTGCGCCTGAAGACTTGTGGGGTTTGACCAAGTGGAAGCTGAGACACTGAGAGCTTTAAAAGGGAGATATTTGCCATGCATTCTTTCCAATTCCATGGGTCTTCCAAACCTAAGAGCTGGAAACAGTGTTTATCATAGCTACTGTTGTTCATTGCAAACAGAGTTCCAAAAGTGTAAAACAAATGCTGTGCTAAAACCAGACCTCCTGTGTGTTCAATTCCAAGTCTCGCTTTCTTGGAAAACAAGTGTTCATGTCTCTGTACGGTTCCAGTTGATCCGTAGTATTGACAGGTCAGTCACTTGAAATGAAATCTGTATTATATCTGGTGTACGAGACCTCTGTATGGATTTTGTATATTCAGTTATTTGTGTTGCTTAGAGACTATTGTTGCGGAGTCTCCTTCTCTGGAGATATTCAAGACCTGCCTAGACGTGGTCCTGTGCAGCCTGGTCTGGGTGACCCTGCTTCGGCAGGGTTGTTGGACTGGGTGACCCACAGAGGTCCCTTCTAACCCCTACAATTCTGTGATTCTGTGATTCAAATTCTATTGTAGAAGTTATTCGTTCTCCCCTTTCTCATGGCTAGGAAAAGAAGCTGATGGAGGATCCAATTGCTGAATGTACTTCTCAGCTGGCTGAAGAAGAAGAAAAGGCCAAAAACTTGGCCAAACTCAAGAACAAGCAGGAAATGATGATCACTGATTTGGAAGGTTTGTTCTTGCTACATTTGCCTGTTAACAGGTTGTACATCATGCGAGAAAGGAGTGGATCACTTATTACAGTGTATGCAGTATCTGGTCCAGTCTGCTAAGTGTAACCTTCTATGTAGATACCTTAATAGCTGTTGCTTTTATCTAAATCTTGAAAGAATAATTTATTGCTTGCAAGCCTTGTTGCATTTGGCTGCTCAGTCTTTCTCGTGTTTAATTTGTTAGCTTTTCATTTTTGAGAATCCATTTTATTTAATGATACGCTCCAGAAATTCATGTTGTTGCATGCATCCCTTAGTAACAAGGTAAAACACCTGTCTCTTGGGAAGGCGCTACACTTTTCTATAATAACACATTAGAACAACATATTTCTGGAAAAATGTTAGTAGGCATTCATTAGTCTTCTAATATTTTTTGAATAAGCAAATCCGAATTGTTCTGCCTTTCTTGATGCCTTGTTTATCTAAAATGGTTCAATTTCTTTGGCCATTTATTTCTGATTGTTTTGCCTGTGTTGTCACGACTGAATTAGCCCTATATGTAACCTTTCATGATGTTATGGTGGGTTTTTTAATTACTTATGGTTGTAAATAGGTATTGTGCAACATTAATAAACTGCCAAGCCAAAGTTGCAAAATATAAGGCAATGTTGCTATCTGCCCTAATTTGGAAATATTTTTTTCACTTACTGTTATGGGCTGTCTTGCTACATATTTTAATAATGATGCGCTTATGGAAAAATACCAAAGTTTAGTCTTATCTGTGTAGGAAGGTATTGAAGTAATATGAATAATAGATGATTGATGTACCTTTTATTTAAAAAGCCTATTCAGGGACTTTAAGATGGGCATAAGTAAGCTGTACTCATTGGAAAATAATGCTTGAGTAGTTGTGTACTTAAATTGGGACTAGTGTTTCTGAAGATACTTGACAGATGTGGTTGGTTATGGTGCTGTTCCCAGACTGATGACCTTAGAAATGGAAATTAAAGCTTAAATATAAGGCATGCAGCTGCTTGGCTAGTAAAGCACAGTAAAATGATACTCTTTGAGACAATTCAAGAAGCCATGAAGGTCACTCTGCTAGGGTCTTGACACTGGTAAGTACTGAAATTTGGGGGGGGGGGGCAACAAAAACCCACAAAACCCAAAAAAACCCCCACTAATTCAGTTTACTGTGAGTTTTCCCCATTGCGAAATTGTGTCTTATGACACTCTTCTGTCACCTGCCAGAAATAGAATGTAAAAACAGAGAAAAGTGCTATTTTTTTTTTTGAATGAGGAGCTGTTTAGAGAAAAACAATGTTACTTTAGATTGTCTGGAAAATCCCAAATACCCCTCGGTAGCTCTAAGATATGATTCTTGAATATGGCTCCGTTTCCATGTAGAAGATGTCCTGATCTTGTAGCAGGCTTAGGAGGGGTGTGAGAAACCCCTGCACTGAGAACCCACAAAGTATTGAACAAGTCTAACAACTTACATTTATTCTATTAGATGTTGAATTGTGCTAATGCTATGCTAAGCAAAACCTTCCTGTGACTTCAATATATTACATACCTGGTCATTAGCTACCTGTAGACAATGCAGCCAATAACTATCTTAATCAGACCACAGGCAGATCATCTAAATGTATTTTATTGCTAGGGCACTGATAACTGGATGGTTTTCACAAAGAAATACCTTAGGGCAGGAGTATCTTGGCTACACAAGGAAATTACTGGAGGCTATCAGGGTTGCAAAGTCTTGCTAAATATCAATGGGATGTGAGTTAGTGGTACAGATACTTGCAAAAATTGTTTATCCAAGTTTTCTTTAAGTTACACTATTTTCCAGTAGACCTTTTGGAGTCTAGCCTAGCCCTTCCACAACTACGCAAGCCATAATTTTTTCCAGTCTGTAGTTCTTCATTTTTGAATCCTGATGTCTGCGATCACCTGGCCGAGCAGCTCAAACTGCTCTTCTGTTAGATTCTATTCCTTATTTTTCTGTCAACATGGGATTATGTTTGTTACCTTACTTCAAACTTTTTTCTCCAGTCATTGACTTTTTCTTGACTTTCTATCTGAATCATGCAGTTCTACTTTGCTATTTCATCTTTCCCAGTCACCCTTCCAGCTGCAGTCTGGAGAAAGAATTGACACAGTGTATATTAAACTTCCCACCCTTCTTGCTGTCCCATCGCCCTGCCCCTGAACCTTCTGAGGATAACAACAGGAAAAAATTGCTTATAAATATAATCCTTTACTTCCGTAGAGTGCTTAAAAAAGGAGGAGAAGACAAAAAAAAGAAGACAAAAAAAAAGGAGAAGACAAAAAAAGGAGGAGAAGACATCTCGCATCAAGGCGGAAAAGCAGAAAAGAGATTTAAGTGAAGAGCTGGAGGCTTTAAAAACTGAACAAGAAGATACCTTGGATACCACTGCAGCACAGCAAGAGCTGAGGTAGGATCATGTGTCTGTATAAGCAGGCACCATTAAAATTCACCTTGAATTTACAAAAGACTAAAATGTTGATTTTTGATAACTATTGATGCTTCCTCTAGGACAAAGCGAGAGCAGGAGGTGGCTGAACTGAAGAAAGCAATTGAAGAGGAAACCAAAAACCATGAAGCACAGATCCAGGAAATCAGGCAGAGGCATGCTACTGCCCTGGAAGAGCTCTCTGAACAACTGGAACAGGCCAAAAGGGTGAGCAGAAAATTAATTACAGAAATACATTTTTCAGCTTCAGGACTTTTATAAGTAACATAAGTGGCGTGGTCACTTCCAGTGATATCTGCAGATCTAAATTGTCCTCTGTACATACTTAACTACTGCAGTTGAATCAAATATATCCTGCTGGTTTGAAGATATAGCAACTTTTCAGATAGATGCCAAGACTATCTAAAAGTGTTTGTTAGACCTGGAAACAGTGCACCTAGAGATAAATTGATGTAGTACTTTTGTGGGAATTCTCGAGCAGCCTATGTGCTTATTTGGTGAAAAGCAGTTCTCTGCCTAAGCGAACTGCGGAATGGTTCCAAATAAGGTAATTGTAATGTCGACACTCACAAATAACAAACTGTGAGTACCGGTAGCGTAAAAGTTCTTCCAGCCACTCTTCACTTTGTGCTTGTACCGTGACCTCCAGTGCTAGATATCTGTGGAGTATCTTGCTGATTTGCAGAGTTATATTGTGTCTCTGGTAACCCCTGCCAGAGCAGAGGAAGCGGCACACCTGGACAACGTGGTTCCTACCAGTGCAGCTTCAGTGTCTTTGTTCAGAAGTAGAATTAATCCAACACTGCCAAAAAAAAAAAAAAAAAAGTATCTCTAGCTTGTAAAATTTTATTTCTAGTCATTCACAGATATAGGTGTGGACAGTTCATATACTGTAGTAATATTTTTGTGTAGGAATATTTCAGAAGCCTCCTTAGTTTAAAATACTACGTGAGAAATATAGTAGTTAAACCTGATGGAAATTATAGTTTATTCACCTGAAAATCTTACGTGTTTCCTGTGCTCCTTATTCATTAAATATTCTCAATAAGAGCATAAAAAGACAGAAAAATACCCTACAATCTTAAACAAAGGTCCTGTGATAAGATTGTCAGTTCTGGCAATATAGTAAGAATGGCACTTAAACATCCCTTATGGCAATTACTACCTTTTTAAAAAGGTTTTTGACAAATGTCAGTGCAGTGGTGAAAAGTGCTTTATTATGCACTTCCAGGCTGCTATGCCTACTAAAATCAGGGCAGCTGTAGCTGATATCTTTCCTTTTATTTCTGTGAGATGAGCCATGCTGATCTGTTAATGGGCACATTCCTTCCTGCTCAGTGCTACTCACATGGTCCTTTTACAGCACTGACATCCCAGATCTTACTGAATTCATAGAAATATCTTCTGGTCCTCGCTGTTACCTGTGATATCTGAGAGTGGATTAACTTGCATTACCTTAATTTTTTTGGCTAACATATGCAAAATGTTACACAGCAGGATTTTAAATGCTCCCTACTTACAACTTGCTGAGCAGTGGTTTTATCTTTGAGCTTATAATCCTGATTTGCTGGACTGAATATTTTTAGCAGAAAACTTTATTGATATGTAAAAAAGTGTTGAAGTTCTTCCCTTTTGTTTTTCCTAGTTCAAAGCAAATCTTGAAAAAAACAAGCAAGGCCTAGAGTCCGACAACAAGGAGTTGGCCTGTGAAGTGAAGGTACTGCAGCAGGTCAAGGCAGAGTCTGAACATAAGAGGAAGAAGCTCGATGCTCAGGTGCAAGAGCTAACTGCTAGGGTCACAGAAGGAGAAAGAGTGAGGGTAGAGCTGGCGGAGAAAGCTAACAAGCTGCAGGTAAGGCTGTATGGAATTCCTAAACTGCTGAACTATACACAAGAAAGTAAAAGCTTTAACCATATACAGAAGTGGCTAGGAGGAATGACTATCAAAGATGCAGCTAGGTCTACAGGAACGGGGACTGTAGTTGATGTGGGAGGCGATCTCAGTCATGTACTCGTGTACTTGAGGGGCTTGAAAGTGGTGACACACCTCAGATAGCTGGAGAGCCATGACATGAATCCTGAACTTTTTGGACTATGTAAGAATCACAGTGGCTTTGAAGTAGATGGCTTCCCATTTTAGAGACCAAATCCTGTAGGAGGCTCTGCTGACAGCTGGCCTACAGGTTTTTGGCTTGGATGTGGAGTTGAGTAGAGTGGGCTGAGCTCATTTGTAGGCTTGAGCAAAAATGTACTGATTGATGATGGCCACACGTTTCCTTTTGTGCTTCAAAAGGAACTTGACAGATAGGGATTGCAAGTAAAGGGCTGTTCCTCTGCGAAATGGAGAAAACAGACAAAATGCAGTCAGAGCTGACTTCTTAGCCACAGCAAAGAGTATTATGAGTAAATCAAGCTAAAGTGCTTGAAAAAGGGAATGGCCCCATTCTTTTGGGGGGAAGCGTTTTGGCAGTCTCTCACTGTATATACAAGTAGCATAGGCTAAAATAGCAAGAATTAGCACCTGGCATTGACCTTTTCTCTTGCAGTGATGCTTTAAACCCAGCTGCCACCCTGATAATCCTTGAATTAATGGTACTGTAAAATACACGGTCCTATAAAATACATGATCCTATAATGAAAAATAGCTTTAAATATGATTGTAGATGTTGGAATGACATGCTCTGCTAAATATCATGGCTAACTCTTATTATGTTCTGTCTTAAGTTCAGGACTGACACGTTTCTAACCAAACTTCAGTATTCTTAGCTTGTTGTACCTGGGATGTGTTGTTGTCTTGCCTTCCACGGAATTTGTTGAGGTTTTGTGTTCCGTGTCAGATGTAGGCTTTGCCATGGATCTGCTGCGCGTTATTACCTTTAGACTGCTTGCTTTGCAGAACGAGTTGGATAATGTCTCAAGTCTCCTGGAGGAAGCAGAGAAGAAAGGCATTAAGTTTGCCAAGGATGCGGCTAGTTTGGAATCTCAGCTTCAGGATACACAGGTGTGTGTGCAGTGAAGCTTGAACTTAGCGCTGAAGCTTTGTTCCTCATTGAAATGCTAACTGCATAACAGAAAATACATTTTCATTCATGGTTTGGAAAGCCCCACGGGTAGAAGCTGTATTTCCTATTGAAGTCTAGTGAAATGCGATGTATGATGATTGCTCAGCTACATGTGGAGCCAGTTTTTCATTATCTAAGATTTACTGCTTGATAGACTGTAGCCTTTCAGTTTCTCTTTTTTATTTCTTAGTCTCTGTGGGAGATAAGTATTAAGTCAAAAAAACCTTTCCAAGTAGGATGTTAATGCAAATAAGGTCCTTGGGGTGTGTGAAAGGCACGAGGGACAATACCCTGTCTTTTACTGACTTAGGCTGAAGTTCTTTACTGACTTCAGCTTAAGTTGTTGAAACTGCCAGTGTTTGCTTTTTGGGTTAAATAATGCAGCTTGATACATGTATTCATCACTTAAATATACTCTTTTTTTTTTCCCATGTATAAAAATGCTAATGGTGACTATTTGAGTAATGTTCATTACAGTTGGAGAGTTCTGTGAGGAACAGGGTGGGGGAAGAGAGGGCTGGTGGTTACACTTTTCATTAGTCTTGGTTATGACAGAAGTTTCCACTGCCAAATTACAGCTGTCTTTAAACTGACCTTTACATTTAAGCTATGCAGTGAATCTTGAAAGCATGCTGTCATTGCAGGATTTGTTGCCATATATTCGTCTCAGGTGGTTTAAAATAGGGACTCTATATGCTTGTCGGAAAAGAAAGATATATTTTGAAGGCAACTGCTGTGCTTGTCCCTTTGAAGATAGAAAAGTATCATCCATTGGCTTCTATGAACAGACAGTGGCATGGATTCTCTGAGAAATACGCTTCATAAAGGCTTAAGTGTGCCCCAAATGACTGAGCAGTACCTTTTTGAAAACCCAAATTACGGATGGCTTCATAAGCATGTCGTTGTACAAAACTGCTGAGAGAAAAATAATCAAACCTGAACCTCCAAGTAGAGTAATGGAGGGTGGTGGGCCAAGGCCACACTTAACACGCTATGAACCAAACTGAACTTTGAATATGCCTGTTTGTGTAACAGGAGCTGCTTCAGGAAGAAACCCGCCAGAAACTCAACCTGAGCAGTAGGATTAGGCAGCTGGAAGAGGAGAAGAACAACCTGCAAGAGCAGCAGGAAGAGGAAGAGGAGGCCAGAAAGAATTTGGAGAAACAGATGCTTGCCTTACAATCACAGGTAAGCTGTTGCACATGGCAAGACTTCTGTAAGGGCTGCACGTTCCAGGTGAGATGAATTGGTGTCCTAAACCTCTTGGAAAAATGTCATGTAACTTGCACGTATGCTCGACCACACTTTGGAATAAAGTTTTCCATGGACTTTCTCAATTGCCATAGTGACCAGTACAACTAACTGCAGTGGACAGGACTTTCCCCTACTTGGACTCCTGTTAGCTCATAATTTTTGTGTTACTCTAGCTAGCAATAACACCTAGTTTTGTATTTTTGACTTGTTGCCTTTCTTTCCTTTTCATGATGTACCAAGGAACATTATTTTCTTTTATTTAATTTCAGTTGGCTGATGCTAAGAAAAAGGTAGATGATGACTTGGGAACCATTGAAGGCTTGGAGGAAAACAAAAAGAAATTACTGAAGGACGCGGAGTCCTTAAGCCAACGCCTAGAGGAGAAGGCAATGGCTTATGACAAACTGGAAAAGACAAAGAATCGCCTGCAGCAAGAGCTGGATGACTTGATGGTAGACCTAGATCATCAGCGCCAGATTGTTTCTAACCTGGAGAAAAAGCAGAAGTTGTTTGATCAGGTAGTCTAGTTTCCTGTCATCTTGCTGATTTCTATGATTTTTAAATGGCATCTTGTTTGTGTTGATTGATAAATCTTTTGGAAGCAGCTTGGCCTTTGTTAGGAGTAACTTGTTGCTTCTAATTTCAGTGAGCTAAATGCCATCTTGGAGTCTTGTTAGATCAAGTAATAAGCTCTTTATATACAAAAAAGAAATTCTGTTGGAACAAAAACTTCAGACTATTATTGTAATCCCTCAGGATAGACTAAGAAAGGGTGTGAAGACTGAACGATGGAAATAATAGGAAAATTATTTCATCTTTATTAGCAGCTTGCTTTCCTCACCTCATTCCAGAGTAGCTGTAGCTGTTTTCTTACTAGCCTTTGGATCAAGACTGAGAGACTAGACAGCTTCTGAATGCCAGTTAAACTCAGAGCATTAACCACTTCTGTGACTAAAACACCTCTGAGGCAGGAAGGACCTGATTATAGAACTGATGAGATGGATTAATTATTTCTTATATTCAGATGCTGGCAGAAGAAAAGAACATTTCTGCCAGATATGCAGAGGAAAGAGATCGTGCTGAAGCAGAGGCAAGGGAGAAGGAAACCAAAGCACTGTCTCTGGCTCGGGCTTTGGAAGAAGCCCTGGAAGCTAAGGAAGAGTTTGAAAGGCAGAACAAACAGTTGCGGGCAGATATGGAAGACTTAATGAGCTCGAAAGATGATGTGGGCAAAAATGTAAGTAACTTTCCACACCCTATTTTGTTATGAACTGCACAGGGAACAACACAGGAAAATTCCCTGGTTGGAGAAGTGTTTTTGACACAAATATGGAACGTTTTGAGGCTGACTTGTAACCCAAAGTTCTGGAGGAATTAATGCTCAGAACAAGAGGGTGGTCTCTATTAAGATGAGGCCTGTTCAAAAGATGTGAAGACTTGGAGAGCAGCAGTTGCTGGCCAAATGCCTAATGGCACTTGTGCTGGATTTAAGAGCTTGTCTTACTACTACTACTTTTTCTCTGTGAATATTGCACAGCTCATCTCTCCATTCATCTGCACGGATGTTTGTTTGGTTCTCTAATCTGTATCTTAGAGATGCTGCTCTCCCTGTTCTGATTGTCCAGTTTGGAGCATCACAAAGTGTAGTGTACTGAGTTCATATAATGTCTACTTTTGCTGTTAACTGCTGATTTTGAGAGGGTCTAATTAATGTTTGTGGCTTAGGTCCATGAACTGGAGAAATCAAAAAGAACTTTAGAGCAACAGGTTGAAGAGATGAGGACTCAGCTTGAGGAACTGGAAGATGAACTGCAGGCCACAGAAGATGCTAAACTTCGCTTGGAGGTGAACATGCAAGCTATGAAAGCCCAGTTTGAGAGAGATCTGCAAGCCAGAGATGAACAGAATGAAGAGAAAAAGAGGATGTTGGTTAAACAAGTATGTATCTTACTGTGCTTCATAGTGGGAAGGGCGTGATGATCTTTTGACAAAGCTCTATGGCTTTGAGAACTTGCTACCAGGAAAATAAAACTCTGTGCTTAAAGATCCCATCCTATAGAAGTCCCAAGCACGGATCTTTACCAACAAGACAATAGGTCTTGTTGTGGATTAGCCACTGTTAATGTTAGTGTGCCAGTGATGGTCCTCCAATTCAACTGTACCTTGCCTCCAAAGCACTCAACATGCAAGTAGATTTGGCTGTTGCTGCATGGGTGTCCTTCAAGCCCGTCCTGTTTGCTGTACAGCAACAAATCCATGGATGCCGACATAGACTGAAAGACTGCAATCACAGAATCACAGAATCACAGAATAGTAGGTGTTGGAAGGGACCTCTGTGGGTCATCTAGTCCAACCCCCCATGCCGAAGCAGGGTCACCTACAGTAGGCTGCACAGGATCTTGTCCAGGCGGGTCTTGAATATCTCCAGAGAAGGAGACTCCACAACCTTCCTGGGCAGCCTGTTCCAGTGCTCCGTCACCCTCAGAGGGAAGAAGTTCTTCCTCATGTTCAGACGGAACTTCCTGTGCCTCAGTTTGTGCCCATTGCCCCTTGTCCTGTCACTGGGCACCATTGAAAAGAGCTTGGCCCCATCCTCCTGACACCCACCCTTCAGATATTTGTAGGCATTTATAAGGTCCCCTCGCAGCCTTCTCTTCTTCAGGCTGATCAAGCCCAGCTCCCTCAGCCTCTCCTCGTAGGGGAGATGCTCCAGTCCCCTCACCATCCTTGTAGCCCTCCGCTGGACTCTCTCCAGTAGCTCTTCACCTTTCTTGAACTGGGGAGCCCAGAACTGGACACAGTACTCCAGATGAGGCCTCACCAGGGCAGTGTAGAGGGGAAGGAGAACCTCCCTCATCTTGCTGGCCACTCTCTTCTTGATGCACCCCAGGATCCCATTGGCTTTCTTGGCAGCCAGGGCACACTGCTGGCTCATGGTTAACCTGTCGTCCACCAGGACACCCAGGTCCCTCTCCGCAGAGCTGCTCTCCAGCAGGTCCACCCCAAGCCTGTACTGATGCATGGGGTTGTTCCTCCCCAGGTGCAGGACCCTGCACTTGCCCTTGTTGAACCTCATCAGGTTCCTCTCTGCCCAGCTTTCCAGCCTATCCAGGTCACGCTGAATGGCAGCACAGCCTTCAGGTGTATCTACCACACCTCCCAGTTTGGTGTCGCCAGCAAACTTGCTGAGGGTACATTCTAACTCTTCATCCAGGTCGTTGATGAAGAAGTTAAACAAGACTGAATTAAGTGAACAGTTTCTTAAATGAAAAACTTAGCAAAGATTCCAGATTTGCCAGACTTGAGTCTCTTCAGATCTGCTTTATGATACTACAATTCTAAAGAAATGCCTTTAAAATTTCATGCTTGTAGGAGAAGATAGATCTAAATTAACATTTCTAAAGCTTTAAGGAAAAAGCACCTAATATTTCAAGATTTATCACAAGAAAACAAAAACTTACTGAGAATCACCTGTATAGAGATCTCCTAGAAATAAATAAAAGCATTAACCTGGAAGGCTTTTGAAGTTCCCTGCAATGCTGAATTGCTATTGTCTTGCACTGGACAAGAGCTCCTGACCTGGCATGAGGAGGGAGGCTTGATTCAAAAGAAACGTATTCCTTCATGTTGGTAACCTGTGGCACTTCTGGCTCACTTTTATTGTTGTATGAGTTCATCTTAGTTCTTGTTAGTTGCTTTCTTAGATACTTTGCTTCTCTGTTTTCTTTTGAAAAAAAGAAAAGTTGTTGGTGTATACATTCTAGTAGCACATCTGTTTCAAAGAGAATTATTTCTTTTTTTTTTCCTTGAGAATGTCTGGTGATTCTATGTCGTATTTTCCTCTTAGTGGTTTGATCAGAATTAGCAACATCTGCCCCCAAGTCATACCTAAATGTAGACAGATGTACTGGGCCAGAAGCTGATCATGAAGTAGCTGAACAGATGAAATGGAAATACTTCATACGCTGAGCTCTTTTCTTTATTTTCCTTTTGTCAGTTCAGAGATCTCTGCTTCCAGTTTGTGGATTTTTTTGCCGTCTGCAGTGTCTTCCCATGTAGCTTGAGTTCTGTAGGCTCTTCGAATCGAGTAATGCTAATTCTGATCTGCAAAGGCCTTTCGGATTCATCAGCCATTTTGTTAGGATTTTGTGTTTGCTCTGTTCCTGGAGCTTGAGCCTGTTAAATCCCTTGATTTCACAGGTGCGAGAGCTGGAGGCAGAACTGGAAGATGAGCGCAAACAGAGGGCTCTTGCTGTGGCAGCCAAGAAGAAAATGGAGATGGATATGAAAGACCTGGAAGGTCAGATAGAAGCTGCAAACAAGGCTCGAGAAGAAGCAATCAAACAGCTGCGTAAGCTCCAGGTAGGCACAGCAAATCAGCTGAGCTGCTTTCCCTCCTGCTGACAGTCTGTCAAGGGTGCTGCTTTTCGTTACATGCATTTGTAGTGTGAAGGCAAGAAGGAGTATCAGACTCAGCTATGCTGGCACACGTCACAGTATCTGGCCTGAACTTATCAGCCGCTCAAAACTCCTCTCATCCTTTTGTTGCTAAGGAGTTAAGATTGTCCCCCACGTACTTCTATTCAATAGTCATCATTTTCAACGCTTTGCATAAGGATTTACTGAGGATTGCTTTTGAGGCTGAATCTTTAAAATTTATGGTTGTTTGTATCTTTGAATTTACTGATTTCAGCTCAGCTCTTGCTGATTGCTACTTCCTCTAGTTGAGGAAGCCAAAAATGCTCCAGAGAAATAGGAGGAGAAAATTTTAGTTGCTTTGAAAAAGCTCCAAGATGCCTATTCTTTTTAGATTGGCAAGAAGAATCCAGTACTTGTGTCAAGGATTTATTTCCCATTCCCAGAGAAATACTCCGTCTTTAGTAGAGGTCAGTTTTCCCAAGGCTTTCAGTGCCATGGCCCAAAGCTGCAGGAGTATGAGGCCGTGGCAAGACCATGTAAAGCACAGAGCAAACTGCATTGCCTTTCTGCCCTGTCCACTCTATTCCTTGGCAATCCTACTTCAACTGAATGAGGGCAATTTTGGAACTTGGTCCAGGCGCTGGATGAGAAGGGAATGGAGATTAAAGCAAGAAATGCTGGTACCTAGCAGTAGCGGCTTCTCTATTCCCAGAGGCTGAGTCAGTTACAGAGTTCATACCTGATCTCTGTACACTTTCATGCAAGCACCTGAAATAAGTGGTCTCATGACTAGTGGTATTGTGAAGATGCAGGTACAACTTCAATGCAGTTTCTCCAGCTTTATTCTTTTAGCATCTGAAGTCAAACTTGTGTGAATTAAGATATCAGTCTGTGTTAAGTGTCTTACGGGAAGGATATGTGCTTCTACGTTATATGTGCAAAATGGTGAATTGTGGTACTTCTACACTGAGAAGTTTCTTACCTTGAGTACTTGTAATAGGTTTTATCAGTCAATTTAAGTAAATAGGTTTGTTTTTTTTCCAAGACAATTGCAAGAGCATTACCTATCTACTACAAAGGTATCTCTACTACCTCTACTAGAGGTTTTTTCCTACAAGAAATATACTAATAAATGAAGTGAAGTCTTCTAATGGGATATTTCTGATGAGGAGTGAGTGATGGAAAGATGAGAAAATGAAGGGTTTAGACTGAAAGAGGGTAGCTTTAAATTGGATATAAGAAAGAAATTCTTCACTCTGAGGGTGATGAGGCACTGGCCCATGTTGCCCAGAGAAGCTGTGGCTGCCCCCTCCCTGGCAGTGTTCAAGGCCAGGTTGGATGGGGCTTTGAGCAGCCTGGAAGGTGTCTCTGCCCGTGGCAGAGGGATAGAACTCTGATCTTTAAAGGTCCTGTCCAACCCAAACCATTCTATAATTCTATGAAAATAAGAACTGAAAATAAATATATTTAAGTGGAATGAAGCCACTTTAGGAGGAAGGTCTTGCCTCCTAAGGGCAAAAAAGCTTCAGAGCTACTAATAAATCTTGTGGTTGTCCTGCAGTATCATGGCTTATTCTTTCCTCTGCTCTCCAACTACAGGCTCAAATGAAAGACTACCAGCGGGAGCTAGAAGAAGCCCGTGCATCCAGAGATGAGATCTTTGCACAGTCCAAAGAAAGTGAAAAGAAGCTCAAAGGTCTTGAAGCAGAAATACTCCAGCTCCAAGAGGTGAGATTGAAATCCAAGAAATCTGGTTTTCTTTCTAGAGAAAAGGGGAAGGCCAGAGTCTGTTTGTTTTTAAAAAAAAAAAAAAAAAAGTAAAAAGCCATCCAGTGAGTTGAACAGAAAAGTGGGAGCCTGGAGATGTTTCTCTTCCTCACTGCCCCAGGTCATTAGTGAGCTTCTTATAGCTTTGTAGGAATCCTTCTAGTAGTCTGGACTTCCTTTCCCTGCCTGGGTAGCAGGGAAGCCTTACTACTGCTTAAACAGATTTCAAGCCTCACTAAAATTTGCAAGGTGGTTTGAGAGTCTCTGGAAGCTGTGGTGCACAGTGTCAGTACTAAAACTGGTCACTGGAAGTATATAAAAACCTAACAATCTCTCCAGTACCTCAGTGGACCATTTAAGTCTGTGGAGGTTTATCTCTCTGCTATCTGAGGTCCTCATCCCTTTCTTTTACGGGCATCTGTTCCCTCATTGTTGGCAATTCATGTAAGAGCTCCGAGTCGTGCTACGTATCGCTGTCACTTATCTCCGATTATCTCCGTTGTCTGCCACAAGGTTAAACGTTTGAGGTTTGAAGGCAACAGAATTGCCTTGTGTGAGAGACGGCCTCTTTTTGCCCTGTTAGCTGCAAAGGTTGAAGCAATCACTCAGCTTACACTGCACTTAATGTTTGAGACTTTTATCTACAACTTACTAGAGCTTCTCCATGTCATTCTTTCACAGACTTCAAACTTGTCAGTCTTGCACTTGCAGTGCATTAGATTGTGTCTTTCTTGGTGAATGTCTGGGTGTTTCTACCACTCAATACAATTTCACAATACAAGATTCAGCGCTGTTATACTTTTGTGCTAAAAATTCATTTTCTATATTTTGCTTTCAGTCATGCTACGTACTCTGTAGGAACCTAAAAAATTTGCTGAATTTAGTGCCCACGTTATACTTAATGAATTAGAGCATGTGACAGAACGGTTTTCTCCTCCTGCTTAGGGCTTGAATGTTACTGGCCTTTTCAGGGGACGGGGAGAAGTAAATTCATAGTAGTCATGTGGCAGTTACGGGAGGGAAAGATCAAGGTGATGCGTCCTCCTAGCTTTTACAGCTGTTGGTTCTGTTTATCCATTAAAAGACCTCGGCGATATCACACTTCACAGAATCTCCCAGAAGTTATTAGAAGGCACAATTGTTTGCAGAAGTTTTGAGATTCCTAATGCTGTAATGAATATTTCCTAAACCTTCACAGGAGTTTGCTTCGTCTGAAAGAGCTCGTCGTCATGCTGAGCAAGAAAGGGATGAGTTGGCTGATGAGACTGCAAACAGCGCTTCGGGAAAGTGAGTCATCAAATGTATTAATTGTGCATCTGAAGAACTTCAGGCACCAGCAGCTGCAGTTCTTGGTAGCCTGCTTGCAATTTCTGTATTGACCTGTTGTCCCGATAAAAATTCCTTCTTGTTACGAAGAGAATTGCTTACACAGTAGCTTCTCGTTACAGTTTGGAATGTCTAAAGTATCAAAAGCAAAATAGCCAGTTGCTTTGTATCAGATCTGAGTGTGTCTTGACCCAAAATACTTCTTTTCTAGGTCAGCGCTGCTGGATGAGAAGCGCCGGCTGGAAGCTCAGATTGCACAGTTGGAGGAAGAGCTCGAGGAAGAGCAGAGCAACATGGATCTTCTCAATGAGCGGTTCCGAAAGACCACATTGCAGGTGAGTCCATTGGTGGCAATGCTGTAGGGGCAATCTATGTTTCAGTGTGCAGATAAGTGGAGGATCTGAATAGCACCAAATGATCTTCTATCCTTCTCCTCTGAAAGGTTGACACGCTGAATTCTGAGCTAGCTGGGGAGCGGAGTGCTGCCCAGAAGAGTGAAAATGCACGGCAGCAGCTAGAAAGGCAGAACAAAGAGCTGAAAGCCAAGTTGCGGGAACTGGAGGGATCTGTGAAGTCGAAGTTCAAGGCAACAATTTCTACTCTAGAAGCCAAGATTGTGCAGCTAGAAGAACAGCTTGAGCAGGAAGTCAAGTAAGGAGAAAAAGAAAAAAAAAAATCTGTTTGCTTGTGTTTGCCATGTCTGAAACCTCTGTGCCTTAGGTTTTTGTAGGGCTGAGATACGAGCTTCCGGCAAAGGCATTGGGGTTTCTGATCAGGAAACCTACTGTTTGGGGGACACATTTTGACAAGACAGCTGCAAAGTAACTGGGGTTGAAATTTTCAGAAACTATTTGCTCCGTAACTAAAGCTGCTGAATTAACTCTGGACATTAACCAGGTGAATATGTTGACTGGTAGTCCCAGGATGCACAAGGTGATGCAGAAGTTTCTTGAGACAAGATGAAACATCGCCTTGAGACACCTGGTCTCTTTGGTTAGAGGAAGCCAGTTGAAGAGCTTAGGTGTGACAGCTTTAGTTGGTTGAGATGAATTCTGTACTCTGCAGAAGTCTTTCTGCAGTGAGCTCTTCCTGTCTATCCTTGTCATCTTGGTGCTCCAAATATATGTATTTTTTTTAAGCTAGTTCCTCCCAGAATCTGAAGGTCTTATAACAATCTTTGTTCTTTTTGTGCTTTTGGCTCTATGAGAGGAACATGTTACTGGTTAGCAATAACTCTGTAAGAAGCACCTTTATATCCCTCTTTTGAGCCTGCATACCATACTGGTATTGCTCCAGTGCTAAGGCTTCATGTTTTCAAAGCTGCATCCCAGCCAACCACCAGCACGCTAAAACTGTTGCTGCTGTTGATGGTGGCAGGCGTGTTAGGAGAACTCAAGTATCAGTTACACCATGAGGTGAGAGCCTTTCAGAAGGAACAGATTTTGTCTTCCTGGCCTTCAAGTACTGGGACAAATGACGGCTTTTGATTATTCTAGGGAAAGAGCAGCTGCTAACAAACTGGTCCGTCGTACGGAGAAGAAATTGAAGGAAGTCTTCATGCAGGTGGAGGATGAGCGTCGACACGCAGACCAGTACAAGGAGCAGGTAGGTGGAAGGGCTTAGCTTTTGAGGCCTATTTCTCAGAAAAGGTAAATAAAACCATACTTTAAGTAGAAAGGGCTTGCTAAGAAGCATGTTAATGAAAAGATGTTGGGGAATCTATCTTGATGACTAAACCACTAGAGTAGTTCCCAGTGGTCAAAACCTCCCCGTGATAGCTCTGATGTGATGGTCCGTTACGCACCCTGGTCTCCCAGACCCAGGAGCTCTGCAGTGTTTCCAGGAGCCCGGGCTGCAGTCTGCAGTGAGGCTGTGTTGGTTCATCTCCAGCTGGAGTGGCTGGGTGGACAGGACGTTGGCTAACTCCTGGTCGTGGCGTTGCAGCTGTCTAGTTTGATCCTGAGTCCCTGGGTTTATATTTCAGATGGAAAAGGCAAATGCCAGAATGAAGCAGCTCAAACGCCAGCTGGAGGAGGCTGAAGAGGAAGCCACACGTGCAAATGCTTCCCGACGTAAACTTCAGCGTGAGCTGGACGATGCCACAGAGGCTAACGAGGGCCTGAGCCGGGAGGTCAGCACCCTGAAGAACAGGCTAAGGTAGGTGGTGCCAGTGGCGGTGGGCAGGGTTTGTCTGAGCCCTCGTGTGCCCACAGACTCTCCACAGTGCATCCTTGGTGAGTATGCAGCTGTGGCGCTGCTGGTGTTAGGGATGTTCTGCTCAGGAAGTGTGGGCTGGATGAGTGCTCGGTGCGGTGGATTGAGAACTGGCTGAATGGCAGAGCTCAGAAGGCTGTCATCAGCGGCGCCGAGTCTGGTTGGAGGCCGGTAACTAGTGGTGTCCCCCAGGGGTCAGTACTGGGCCCAGTCTTGTTTAACTTCATCAGTGACCTGGATGAAGAGATGGAGTGTACCCTCAGCAAGTTTGCTGATGACACCAAACTGGGAGGAGTGGTAGATACACCGGCAGGCTGTGCTGCCATTCAGAGAGACCTGGACAGGCTGGAGAGTTGGGCAGAGAAGAACCTGATGAGGTTCAACAAGGGCAAGTGCAGGGTCCTGCACCTGGGGAGGAACAACCCCACGCACCAGTACAGGCTGGGGCGGACCTGCTGGAGAGCAGCTCTGCAGAGAGGGTCCTGGGTGTTCTGGCGGACGACAGGTTAACCATGAGCCAGCAGCGGTGCCCTGGGTGCCAAGAAGGCCAATGGGATCCTGGGGTGCATTAGGAGGAGTGTGGGCCAGCAGGTCGAGGGAGGTTCTCCTTCCCCTCTACACGGCCCTGGTGAGGCCCCATCTGGAGTGCAGTGTCCAGTGCTGGGCTCCCCAGTTCAAGAAAGATGAGGAGCTACTGGAGAGAGTCCAGCGGAGGGCTACGAGGATGGTGAGGGGACTGGAGCATCTCTCCTACGAGGAGAGGCTGAGGGAGCTTGTCTTGTTCAGCCTGGAGAAGAGAAGGGTTCGAGGGGACCTTAGAAATGCTTATAAATACCTGCAGGGTGGGTGTCAGGAGGACGGGGCCAGACTCTTTCCAGTGGTGCCCAACGACAGGACAAGGGGCAATGGGCACAAACTGAAGCAGAGGAAGTTCCAGCTGAACACGAGCAAGAACTTCTTCCCTCTGAGGGTGACGGAGCCCTGGCCCAGGCTGCCCAGGGAGGCTGTGGAGTCTCCTTCTCTCTCCTTCTCTGGAGATATTCCAGCCCCGCCTGGACGCGGTGCTGTGCAGCCTGCTCTGGGTGACCCTGCTTGGGCAGCGGGTTGGGCTGGGTGACCCACAGAGGTCCCTTCCAACCCCCACCATTCTGTGATTCTGTGATTTTTCCAGTGGCTGGTACCAATCCCTTTTTTTCCCATACCCACTCCAGTGGGAATGTCTCAGCATTTTCCTTGAGAGCAGCTCTTGGAGATCAAGGTCTCTACCGAATACAGATGGGAGACAGCAGTGGTGAGGTTGCTGCAGAACAAAACCATCTCGGGGGTAGAGAGAGGCTTATAGGAGCGGCAGGAGGGGTGCAGCGCAGCGCTGCACAAACGAGTAGTTGGTATTATTTTAGAGACCCTGCTCTGTTTAGGACTTGGTCTGTGCTCGGTGCTTGTACAGAGGCAATATTTTAGGTTGCTTGGGACTTGCAAAATTAAGATGATGGTACGCGCTAAGCAGGAATACCAGAATACCGGAATGTTTGCGCACAGCCTGTCTTCTCCTTGGTCAGAGAAGGGGTTTCAAGACCCTGTGTGTGAAATTTGCCCCGTGGCTGGGGGCAAACTCTTCCCCCATGGTTCAGTGCAGAGGTCTTCCCAGAGCAGCCACCAGCATGGGGCCGTGGGCTGTGGGCGAGCCACGACCCTTCATGGATTGTCTGGTTGCTGTTCGCAGGAGGGGGGGCCCCATCACCTTCTCCTCGAGCCGATCCGGGAGACGCCAGCTGCACATCGAAGGGGCCTCGCTGGAGCTCTCGGACGATGACGCGGAGAGCAAAGGCAGCGACGTGAACGAAGCGCAGCCGGCGCCCGCCGAGTAGAGCCCCGTCACACCGTTTGCATGCAGAGACCTTTGACACAACAGTCGGCAGGAGGAGGAGGACTTTCCTGACCACCCAACTGCCTTGTGGCCATCAATCTGCCTTACGAGATGTCGGCATGCTACAATGTTACTTATCCTAGGTCAACTATGTCTTAAGGCTCTCCAGCCTCACCATACTGTACCCTGCTTCAGATATAGTTACAACTGCTTTTTTTCTGTAGTAAATAAAATGGAGTTGTCTCTGTTCAGTGCATCTATTTTCCAGATACTCATTGTATAGCCATTTTATAAAGCATCATGTGAAGGATCGAACTTTTTTTTTTATCAACACGGAAACTTCATTTCCAGAGGGTAGGTGGTTGGGGCAGACCCGTCGTCATGACTATGCATGCTTTGTTGTACAGACAGCATCCTTCCGTTTCTCCTGTGCTCAGGCGGCCCGTGGCTGTATCGAGTCTGGTGGATCATTGAAGACTAAACTGCACCTGTATTATTTTTTCTTTTCTCCTAATTGTTGTGATCAGCACACAATCAGCGAGTGAACTGTGAAAAGGCCTTGGGAAGTGTTAGAGGGAGATGTAGGGATGAACGAATAGCGTCCATTTTTAACCTGCAATACCCTTTTGAAGTGTTCTCAGCACCTGCTTCATCAGTTAGTGTTCCTGCAGTACGGGCAAACTGAAACAGCGTCGCCGTTCCTCATCTGTACAGTACTTCTGCGTTTGTAGAGACCCGCTATCACCACACCCGACAGATCTGTGTATATATTAAGGCTACTATAATGTGAACACCAGTGGAAAATAAACAGACAATGCAGGCGAAATTAATTTATTAATTTAGGGCCGAGTGAGTTAGCCTTCAAGCCGCAGAGCCGAGCGGCTACACGGTGCATGGAGGCCGAGGCGGTGCGGTGGCTCCGGCGGGAGCGGCTCCGGGGCCGCGCGGGGCGGGTGCGGAGCCAGTGGTGACAGGGGTTCAGCGACGGATGTTGCCTGCCTAGGAGTTGACATGCCAGTGGATGTGAATCCTTTTTGTTGTTGTTGTGTTTTGTTTTTTTTTTTTATTTTGAACAGTATTACAGCGAGTAGTTAGCATTCTTTTTGTTTAAATAGCTGAAAAACTGACATTACCGAAAGTGCCTTAGACACTACAGTACTAAGACAATGTTACATATATAATTTGCCTATATAACAATGATTTCATGTATTCATTTTGACTGTGCTTCATATCACGTACCTCTCTAGTCCAAGTGGTGTTATTGATATTAGTGACAATGAATCAGTGTTAACTAGGAACCTTCCTCTGCCACATACTCAAAAACCGTGGATTTCCTTTTTTGGTTAAAAGCTTTAACATCTGTCACAAAGGTTTTGTTGTGTGTGTTTGGATACTTTTAATCAAACTGGCTGTTGACCACCAGGCATCTGACTGCAAATATCTTGTTTTCTTGTATACCCATATTTCTAGACAATGATTTTTGTAAGACAATAAATTTATTCATTATAGATGTGACCGCCTGCTCTGTTTACTTACAGGAAGAGCTATCTCCTGAGGCTGGCGTAGACCTTAATAAAGAAGAATATGACTGGAAGCTGCATTTACCCTTCTTCCTCTTTTGTTTGCTCAGGGTTTTTTATCTCTTTTGACCTAAACACAGTGTAAATGGCCTGGTCAGGGCTGAGCCTTTGTGTTGCCATTAGAGTCCAAAGTCCCCTCCTGCTGACCTGCAGGGCTGGGACCCAGGCAGAGGCCCCATGGCTGCCTTCAGCGGGGTCTGGGCTTTCTGCTGGGCGGTGGAATCTCCTGTTTCGGAGGTCCCAGTGTGCAGTACCTGCTCCCCTGGCCCAAGGCAGTGATGGCGTTGGGTAAGGCCATTTATACCAATCTGATAGCTTTCTACGATGACATGACTGGCTGGGTAGGCGAAGGGAGAGCCGTGGATGTTATCTACCTTGACTTCAGCAAGGCTTTCGACACAGTCTCCCATGATATCCTTCTGGGGAAGCTGAGGAAGTGTGGGCTGGATGAGTGCTCGGTGCGGTGGATTGAGAACTGACTGAATGGCAGAACTCAGAGGGTTGTCATCAGCGGCGCTGAGTCTAGTTGGAGGCTGGTGACAAGTGGTGTCCCTCAGGGGTCAGTACTGGGCCCAGTCTTGTTTAACTTCTTCATCAACGACCTGGATGAAGAGTTAGAATGTACCCTCAGCAAGTTTGCTGACGACAACAAACTGGGAGGTGTGGTAGATACACCAGAAGGCTGTGCTGCCATTCAGCGTGACCTGGATAGGCTGGAAAGCTGGGCAGAGAGGAACCTGATGAGGTTCAACAAGGGCAAGAGCAGGGTCCTGCACCTGGGGAGGAACAACTTCATGCACCAGTACAGGCTTGGGGTGGACCTGCTGGAGAGCAGCTCTGCGGAGAGGGACCTGGGTGTCCTGATGGACGACAGGTTAACCATGAGGCAGCAGTGTGCCCTGGCTGCCAAGAAAGCCAATGGGATCCTGGGGTGCATCAAGAAGAGCGTGGCCAGCAGGACAAGGGAGGTTCTCCTTCCCCTCTACACTGCCCTGGTGAGGCCTCATCTGGAGTACTGTGTCCAGTTCTGGGCTCCCCAGTTCAAGAAGGATTAAGAGCTACTGGAGAGAGTCCAGCGGAGGGCTACAAGGATGGTGAGGGGACTGGAGCATCTCCCCTACGAGGAGAGGTTGAGGGAACTGGGCTTGTTCAGCCTGAAGAAGAGAAGGCTGCGAGGGGACCTTATAAATGCCTACAAATATCTGAAGGGTGGGTGTCAGGAGGATGGGGCCAAGCTCTTTTCAGTGGTGCCCAGTGACAGGACAAGGGGCAATGGGCACAAACTGAGGCACAGGAAGTTCCGTCTGAACATGAGTAGGAACTTCTTCCCTCTGAGGGTGACGGAGCACTGGAACAGGCTGCCCAGGAAGGTTGTGGAGTCTCCTTCTCTGGAGATATTCAAGACCCGCCTGGACAAGATCCTGTGCAGCCTACTGTAGGTGACCCTGCTTCGGCATGGGGGGTTGGACTAGATGACCCACAGAGGTCCCTTCCAACCCCTACTATTCTGTGATTCAGTGATTCTGTGAAGGCCAAGGCTGGCACTGGTGCCCTGGGGCTGGTCCCTGCACAGAGAAGGTGGACCAGCGTGGGGAGCTGATAGGAGCAGGGAGATGGTGGGCTTAAAACTGGAGTGAGAGGAGAGGGGTGGGGGAGAGCAGGAAGCCCCTGCCTGGGCTCTACAGTCCAGGGCTGCTGTCAGTGGTCCCTCTGGTCCCAGCAAGCCTGGGCTGAGGGATCCTCCAGCACCGAAGGGCTGCTGGGGACCAGAGCTGATCCCAGGCACCCGCTCCTGGAACCCAGTTCAGTCAGGGGTACCGTTACCTCAGGTGTCTCCTTCAAGGCAGTGGCTGCTGCTCCTCCTGCTGTGAGGACCATACTGGGGAGGGGGCAGGGGCTGCTGAAGGGCTTTTCCCTGCCTCTCTCATGGCTTCCATACCTCAGGGCAGGGGTTGGGCCACTACCAGGCACAAACACAGGCTGGGCAGAGAATGGGAGCGAGAGCAGCCCTGAGGAGAAAGGCTTGGGGTGCTGCTGGGTGAGAAGCTGGACACGACCCAGCCGTGTGTGCTCACAGGGCAAGGGGGGGATTCTGCCTCTCTGCCCCACGCTGGTGAGACCCCCCAGGGGTATGGGGCTTGGGAATGTGAGGGCCCGGCTGATGAGGACGCGGGTGAAGCTCCAACCAGGAGGTTGCCCAGCATGAGTCGGTCAGCCCCATGCATTACGGCTGCCTCAGCTAAGAAAAAAATGGAGGGTAACTGTCACAGGCGATTCCCTGCGGAGGGGAACAGAGGGCCCGATCTGCTGACAGGACCCATCCCAAGGGAAGTCTGCTGCCTCCCTGGGGCCCGAGTCAGGGATGTTGCTTGGAAACTCCCTGGTCTGGTGTGGTCCTCTGACTGTTACCCCCTCTTGGTAATGCAGGTTGGCGGGGAAAAGATCGCGGAGAGAAGTCCCAAGGCCATCAAAGGGGACTTCAGGGCACTGGTCGAGGGATCGGGGGCACAGGTGGTGTTTTCCTCCATCCCATCAGTGGCAGGGAACAGCACTGAAAGGGGAGGAAAGCTCACCCGGTTAACAGGTGGCTCAGGGACTGGTGCCATCGGTTGAATTTTGGCTTCTTTGATCATGGGGAGGTGCACACAGCACCGGGACAGACGAAGTACAGCTGTCTCAAAGGGGAAAAAGGATTCACTGAGAGGGCTTTAAACAAGGTTCCAAGGGGGATCACATCACTAGGGATGAGCTCAGGTGTGTCATGGCAGGGTCAGGGGGAGATCGACAGCCCAGCTCAAGCGCATCTACACTAATGCACGTAGCATGGGCAATAAACAGGAGGAGCTGGAAGCCATTGTACAGCAGGACAGCTAGGTCGTCATCACAGAAATGTGGTGGGACAGCTCGCATGACTGGCATGCTGTCATGGATGGCTACAGACCCTGCTTTGGCGGGGGGGGGGGGGGGTTGGACCAGATGACCCACAGAGGTCCCTTCCAACCCCGACCACTCTGTGATTCCGTGGGAGCCCTGCATCCAGCTCTGGAGCCCTCGGCACAGGACAGACCTGGAGCTGGTGGAGCGGGGCCAGAGGAGGCCCCAGCAATGATCTGAGGGCTGGAACCCCTCTGCTGGGAGGAAAGGCTGGGAGAGCTGGGGCTGTTTAGCCTGGGGAAGGGAAGGCTCCGGGGACACCTTAGAGCCGCCTGAAGGGACCTGCGAGAGAGCTGGAGAGGGTCTTGTGACAAGGGCATGGAGTGATAGGTCAAGGAGTGATGGCTTCAAGCTGCAAGAAGGGAGGGTTTGATTGAACGTGAGAAAGAAATTCTCCACTCTGTGGGTTGTGAGGCCCTGGCCCAGGCTGCCCAGAGAAGCTGTGGCTGCCTCCTCCCTGGCAGGGTTCAAGGCCAGGTTGGAGGGGGCTTGGAGCACCCCAGGCTGGTGCAAGGGACCCCTGCCCATGACATGGGGGGCTGGACCTGGATGACCTGTAAGGTCCCTTCCAACCCAGACCATCCTATGGTTCCATGAACATGCAGAAGGCCCAGGCTCTGTGCAAGAACAGCATCCTCTTACTGGGGATTTTTTAAGGGGAGGGTGTTCCTGCTCCCCCAAGGAGGGAGCTGGTCCCAGGGTGGGGGGAGCTGTGTGGCCTCCCCCTGCATGGCACTGGGGCTCTGGCGGGAGCTGGAGGCCTCCGTCGCTTTGCAGGCTCTTCCCAAAAATCACATCTTGAGGTCCAAGACAGTCGGTGCCATGGAGGGAAGGCACTTGCTCAGCCGCCGCTCCCCTCTCTGCGCAGAGGGAAGGGGGAGGTAACACTGCAAGGGAAAGGCAGCAAGCGCTTCGCAGCGACGCACAGCAGCATCGCTACGTGACAAAACCACGGCCACTGCCACCAGTTCTGCAAAATCCACTGATTTCACATTAAAAGACCTTTATTTTTGGAAGATGGCGGTAATTTGGGTTTGGGTTTTTTTTGAAAACCCCTTCACGATCTGTGTCACCACGGTGGTATGGTACACTGTCCTACTGCAACATGCCATATAGATTTCGAATAAATAAAGCTACAAAGCCCAAGTTATGTACAAAGATCTTCGGCAAAGATAATTATGTTTACAAACCTATGTACAATAAAACAAATGTAAACAGTCAAATGCAGCAGAGGATGCACAGGAAAGGACGACCATACAAACCCTGACGGCGAGGGGGGGGCTTCCCGCCTCCCCTCTGCTGGGGCCGATGGTTTTTTTCTCAGCACTTGTAAATAAACCAGCTTGGAGCTGCAGAGCCAAGTGAACGCAACGGCCCCGAGCGGGAATGAAGATTTCTAAACCCACAGATCAAACCCCGGCTGGGTTTGCTGGTTCTTTGTATAAAATCCACCGACTCCGAGGCACACGGACAGAGAACTCTCACAAACACGTTGCTCGAAAGACCCACGAGGTACACGCAGTCGCCCAACACTGTCGCAGAAGCGCGCAGGTGACGCTGTGAGATCCAGTCCTATATTACACGGATCGGAACAGGGGTGGGGTGGTGGCGGAGTCCCAGGAGCGGGCTTTGTGGATTTGTGGCTTCCTAATGCTCCGGCGGAGTTCCCGGTGTGGCGGTGCGTGGATGTTTGCCTGACGAAGGCACCGGGAGCACGCTCCAGCCGCTCGCTGCGTTGCTGCACAGGTGGGGGAGCGCCGAGGGGCCGCTTCAGCACGGCTCAGCCACGCCAGCACCCAGCAAGGCAGGCGATGTTCTGACTGACGAGTGCTGAGCACGGGACCGTCACCCCCGTGCCCCCAGCCCCTCCGTCCCTCCCCCCCGTAGGGCCGCGCAGCTCAGCCTCCCATGCCCACTCCAACACACGGCCACGCACTGGCCCCGCAGTGATTTATTAAGCTGCGGTAACTGAGTCATGGACCTGATTCCTGTCCAAAGAGCCGCGGCGCAGCCTCAGCCAGGGGTCTGAGGTCTGAGCCTTACCGGGAGGGCAGCAGCTGCCTGTCCTGAGCAGCAGGATGCTGGAGCAGGCAGGGAGAAACGCTGCCAAACCTAAGTTAGAGAAGAGATACGGTGAGGGGCTGAGGACCGCCAGGCCGAGAAAGACTCCTGCAGCCCGTGAAACAGAGCACTGCAGGTGGCAGCTTGAGCAGCGCGGGGTGTGGGGCCAAGGCAGAGAACGTCCGCTACAGCGACAGGAGAAAACAAACTGTATTAATGTGACATGGAGGGCCATGAGCTCAGGGTCTCCTCGGGCAGCAGGGTGCAGGTCATGTTCCAGCGGGGCAGGAATGGGCAGAAATCGGGAGCAGTTCTTCTCGTGGTGGGCTGAGAAAAGCATCCGCAAGTCCGAACACGACCTCCTGTGGGCTCATATGCTCAGGGGGAGCATGCCAGGCGCCGAGGACGGTCGAGAGGCTCCCAGTCCGAGGGGACCTTGATCAAAGCCGTTTACTGCCCTGAGGAGCAAGAAGAGACAGGCCGGTAAGTGATGAGCCCCAGGAGATGGCACCGCTCACCCCTCCCGGCCCCAGCAGCTGGAGAACAGACCCCTCTCCTCCTCTCTCACCTCACCCTGGCTGTACGATGGCTGCAAGGCCACTGTGACCACAACAGGGCTCCCATGGTTGCGCCCACCCGCAGCCAGGGACAGGCGCAGGTGGGTGCTCACCCCGCTGCCTGGAGGTGGTGGGTGCTGCCTGATGACCAACCCAGGAGGACAAAGAGCTCCTGCGCAGACCCCAGGCCCCCACGCCAGGCTCTGGGCAGCTGAGGGGCCAGGCACAGCAGCGCTGCAGGCTCGCTCCCCACGGCCAGCTCCCCTCCCCTCTTCACGGGTGCTGGTGGGCTGCGAGAGGAGAACATGGGTCTGACAGCTTTTCCATCTCTACTCTGTTCTGGCTTTGGCAGATCTTCTGTGATCAGGCTCAACACACAGCGTCTGCCCAGGCTCACCATCTGCTGATCATCACCACCACCACAGCCTTGACAACCAGAAGCGATGGCATCCCCATATCAGGACAACACGTCCACCCCCACTGTTGTCCCAGAACCAGCACCCTGCCCTCACAGTCGGGTTTGTAATAACAAAGGCGAGGGAGAACTCCCCCAGCCCTGCAAGGTCCCTACCTCGACGTCTGCTGGGTCCCAAGTGCTGCCTCTGCAGCCCTTCACCAGCTTCGCCCGAACCACCGGCACCCCAGAAGATGCCATTGAGATCCCTCCTGGCAGAGCTACGTTTGGGAGAGGGGACACCTGAGGAGACAGCCTCTGCTGCCCACAGCTGCGGTGAGTAGAAGCAAGAAGGAAGAGAAGCCGAGGGCTCTCCTGACGAGCTCGTAGCCAAGCCAGGAACCGGCAGCTCCGGGGTCCCAGGCTGCGCCCACTCCGCGGAGCACATCCCGCTCGCTGCCGTCACTGCCCACGGGACCGAGATGCCACCAGCCCACGCGCGGTGGCTCACGACTGCATCCCCGGGCAGAGCAGCGCAGTTTCCGCACTCCCGTTCCTGTGCTGCGCACATTCACCGGTGACCTTGCAGCTCCTGCGTCAGGGATGAAAAAACCCCGCCAGCAACCCCAGAGGCTGCTGCCGTTGCACTGGGCAGTCACAAGCTCCTTCCATGAAGAGCTAAAATCCCGACAGTCGCTAGCAAGAACAGATTCCCATGGTAACGCAGCTCACTGCAGCAGGGAGTCAGGCTGTTTTCTTTCCCCATAGAATCTCAGAATGGTGGGGGTTGGAAGGGACCTCTGTGGGCCACCCAGCCCAACCCCCTACCCAAGCAGGGTCACCCAGAGCAGGCTACAGAGCACCGCGTCCAGGCGGGGCTGGAATATCTCCGGAGAAGGAGACTCTACAGCCTCCCTGTGCAGCCTGGGCCAGGGCTCCGTCACCCTCAGAGGGAAGAAGTTCTTCCTCGTGTTCAGCTGGAACTTCCTCTGCTTCAGTTTGTGCCCGTTGCCCCTTGTCCTGTCGCTGGGCACCACTGGAAAGAGTCTGGCCCCGTCCTCCTGACACCCACCCTGCAGATATTTGTAGGCATTTATAAGGTCCCCTCGCAGCCTTCTCTTCTTCAGGCTGAACAAGACAAGCTCCCTCAGCCTCTCCTCGTAGGAGAGAGGCTCCAGTCCCCTCACCATCCTCGTAGCCCTGCACTGGACTCTCTCCAGTAGCTCTTCATCTTTCTTGAACTGGGGTGCTCAGAACTGGACACAGTACTCCAGATGGGGCCTCACCAGGACAGAGTAGAGGGGAAGGAGAACTTCCCTCGCCCTGCTGCCCACACTCCTCTTGATGCACCCCAGGATCCCATTGGCCTTCTTGGCACCCAGGGCACACTGCTGGCTCATGGTCACCCTGTCATCCACCAGGACACCCAGGTCCCTCTCTGCAGAGCTGCTCTCCAGCAGGTCCGCCCCAGCCTGTACTGGTGCCTGGGGTTGTTCCTCCCCAGGTGCAGGACCCTGCACTTGCCCTTGTTGAACCTCATCAGGTTCCTCTCTGCCCAGCTCTCCAGCCTGTCCAGGTCACACTGAATGGCAGCACAGCCTTCCGGTGTGTCTATCACACCTCCCAGTTTGTTGTCATCAGCAAACTTGCTGAGGGCACACTCTGTCTCTTCATACAGGTCATTGATGAAGAAGTTGAACAAGGCTGGGCCCAGTACTGACCCCTGGGGGACACCACTAGTTACCGGCCTCCAACTAGACTCAGCACCACTGATGACAACCCGCTGAGCTCTGCCATTCAGTCAGTTCTCAATCCACCGCACCGAGCACTCCTCCAGTCCACACTTCCTGAGCTTCCCTAGAAGGATGTTATGGGAAACCGTGTCGAAAGCCTCGCTGTTAAACACCCACACTAGCACAGCCTGGCTCAGAGCAGGGAGAAACCACCTTTCCCACCTCCTCCCCATTGAGCTGGAAACTTCAACTCCCATTTGAACATTGCCTTGATACAGGGAGGTACCTCCCTGGCTGCACGCAGTAAAAAGCTGCTGGAAGAAGCTCAGGGGCAGACGTATCTCACTGTCTCCATTTGGATGATGGGCCATGAAGCCAACCTGATCCTGACACGACTCTGCAAATTAGTTAACAGCTCGGAAGCACCTCTGACAAGTAGGACGGGGGGGGAAAAAAAACCAAACAACAACAAAAAAAAACCAACCCAAACTGGATTAAAACGTGGTACTTTGCTCCCTTCTGAAAGGATCAGAGAAAAGTGGCATTGCACGTCAGCAGCCTGGGTGTGCTCAGGTCTGATGAGCTGCGTTCAAGCCCAGCTCTACAGCTCTGTCACGTTTCCTGCACTAAACTCCGGGCTGCTCTTTCACAGAATGGTTTGGGTTGGAAGGGACCTTCAGAGGCCATCTAGCCCAACCCCCTGCAGTAAGTAGGTGCCCAGCGACAGGACAAGGGGCAACGGGCACAGACTGAAGCAGAGGAAGCTCCAGCTGAACACGAGGACGAACTTCTTCCCTCTGAGGGTGACGGAGCCCTGGCCCAGGCTGCCCAGGGAGGCTGTGGAGTCTCCTTCTCTGGAGATATTCCAGACCCGCCTGGATGCGGTGCTGTGCAGCCTGCTCTGGGTGACCCTGCTTGGGCAGGGGGTTGGGCTGGAGACCCACAGAGGTCCCTTGCAACCCCTACCATTCTGTGATTCTGTGAAATTAAAATACATTAAACAGAGGAACTGAGAAAAATAACAAATAAAGTATGCTGGATGACTCCTGGCTAACCTCCCAGAGGAGAGCGGGGAAGAGAAGTCCTTGCGCCCGGTCTCCAAGGTCTCCGACAGTGCCGGGAGGAGCACACGCATCGCTCCAGCCTTCAACCGCTCTGCCCAGGCCTGACACAGGTGCGGGGCTCCTGCACGGAGCTGACGCTGCCCAACAGCCTGGAGACCTGCCCACAGCCATTAATCCCAGCCAGATCACTTGCCTGCTGCTTCTGCCTCATTTCGCCATCCCTCAGACCCGACCCACTCTGTGGGGCCCGCGCTGCGCCCTTGCTCTGGGCTTCCTAAGAAACTGGGCTCAGGGGTGCTTCACAGGGAGCCGAAGCCCCAGTCCCTGCTGGGAACAGCCCCAGCAGTGGTTTCTGATGGATGCTCCTGACTGCCTGCCCCTGCAGTGGCGTGGACCTTGTGCCCGTTTCCAACTGCTCTCTCTGCCCTGTGATTGCTAAAGACAGATTTTTACATATTAATCTTTATTCCAAGCTGTATTTTGTGCTTGGCACCTTATCTCCAAGACTCTCTCAAGTCTAAGTATCCAACAAAGCCTCAGCAGAATATTCTCCTGTTGTTGAATAGCCCAGGCTGAGGAGTAAATGGATGGGCTCAAAGCATGCTTGGAGAGCAGCCCCCCAATAAAACAAGAGGAAAAGGGAGTTTTCAGGCAGGGCAGTGCTTTGAAACACACCCAAGCAGCAGTAACAGCACAAGGAGGCAGAGGAACGCCCAGCACGGAGATGCAAGGAGGAAGATGGGGACAAGGCTGTGGCAGATGAAGCTGACAGGGACCTGCACCTTTCGACAGCACAGGGAACCCTCCGCGCTCCCTCGAGAGGCAGATGAGGGAGACGAGCCAGACCCTTGCATGCTGGAGGTGGTGCCTGCACCGAGCCCCTGTGCCCAGGATCCCCCCACAGAGCCCGGGACCCCGGGGTCTGCGCAGGCTGCTTCCAGCTGGCATGGCTGTGGCGGGCAGGGACGGTGGCACCGAGCTGGAGCACTGCTGTCTCGACGCGCACGCTGATGATCACACCGTCCTCCGCCTCTGCTCTGCAACCCTGGCCGGCTCCCAGCACATTTGTGCCTTTGTTGGCTTTCCCATCGGCCAGAACCACGGCAACCGAGCAACTACAAGACGACAGCAACGAAACGTCTCAGGAAAAACACAACCAAAGGGCAAACTAACTTTCAAAATTCACTAAATTAACAGCAGGGATACTTCATCCTGTATCTCTGATGTGACTGATTCAATCAGAACCATGCATGTATTTGAAGAACTATTGATTAGATCAAGAAAGCAAGCAGCACTCAATCTTATGTTTGCAACAGGTCACAGCAGCAGAGGAGTTTATCTAAAGTAAGGAGAAAGAGAGGGATTGCGGCCTCAGGCTTTGATCATGGACCATTAGTTTGTAACACTGAGAGAACTACCCCATGCAGTTAGCACAACCACCGACTCGGCACCTCCAAGCACCGAGTTAAAAGGCATGCAGCTTATCATTGCAAATGAATTCATTTACCCATGACCAAGGTGGGGAATACGACCTTTTCACGCCTAGTGGAGAAAAATTGAAACAGTTTATGCACACGATAAAGACGTTCTTGGCCATAACCCTGGACGCAAGGAATGGGGCAAAGCAAAGGTGTTCAGCTGAACCTCACCAGACCTCTCCCCTTCCACCTCTGCCCGGGCAGACGAGGGGTCCTATTTCAGCGACAACCAGCACTCCCACCATACTCCACGGCCGCAAGCGCGTGACCCAGATAAAACCCTGGAGCATTGCAAAGCACGTTACAGGACATGGGATTACTCACCTGCATCCGAGGTACCCACACGTCCCTCTTTCCAGGAAAACTTTTTCATAAGGAGGACTAGGGAACGGGAAGACCGCCCTGCTTTCACTGCCTGATGTATTATGATCAGGGTTGGGGTAACTGTGTGCACTGTGTAAATATCCCTACGTGCTTCACGGGACTGCTACAAGTGTGCAAGCAGAGGTGTTTCTCACATTCAAATCTGAGCTTGTTTGAATAAAACAAAGCCCAGCAGATTGACCAAAATAACCTAAGCATAAACACCATCTACAAGGACTTTGATAAGAGTGCAGGCAGGGGAGTGGGGGAGCAGTGAACACGGAGTTCATGCCTCAAGCAACAAACACTACTTGCTGGCTCACATGCTGCCTCAGCTCTGCTGCTCAAGTGCCAAGGCTCTGCAGAGCCCATCAAAGTCAGAGCCATTTTGTTCCCCAACTGGATCGAAGTTAATAACCAATTAAGAAATATTACAACACCAAAAAAAACAAGTATCTATTCGAGAACATCCTCAGGTGCTGTTCTGCCATGCCTGGGCATCCGAACAGTAACAGCACATTCCTGAAGGAACAAGTCTGCAGGAATCTAATCTCACAGCAGACACTGAGTTTTGAAAAAGTAGGCAAGTCCTGACTCTTCCAATTCCCCAGCAAAGCCTCGCTGCGGGCCCAGCTGTCCTCCAGGCCTCTGCTAAAGTGACGCTCCCCTATGTCAGCTCCTGCCCATCGCTGTCTTTGGCTGCCTGCTCAGCTCCGCTCAGCAAGCAAAGAGCAGATGTTTGACAGGAGATGGGGACTGGCCAAACACTTTAACCAACAAAATGGCAGAGGAAGGAAAGTAAGTGGAAATGTAATGCTGCAGCTGAGTTACCTCTGTCCCATTCCCACCACCCAACAACGGGCTGCTCTTTAGGCAGCGGCTGCAGATGGGATGGCATCTACAATCACATGTGGCTGTTTCAGGCTCCAGCAACAATGAGGGGCAGGGAGGAGAGTACAGGGGCTGGGGAGAGAGGAGGAGAGGGGATAAGCAAGGCATGCCTTGCCTCAGCCCCTCGTACCCAGCCACCGCCGCATGCTCCAAGTCCGACTCCTGCCAGCGCGGCTGGAGCTGGGCGGCTGCTGCAGCGTGCGGGCGTGATGGGGCTGACCACATTGCGGTTCAGAGCTCGGTTCAGCTTACACGTGCAAAGTTGTACAGGTTTTACACGGCAGCCACGGAGACGCGTGCCCAGCACAGACACTGCGATCAGCCCCAGCACTCAGAGACCTCCACAGGGGCAGCAAGATTGAGCAGGAGCCGATGCGGGGAAGAGGCACGGGCCATCCGCTGTCAACAGAATGTGGGCGCGCAGAGGAGGAGGACAGGGCAGCAGGGATCTCTAACAACCTGCCGATAAGGACGTCAGTCATTTCCACCCCCTTTTCTAGCCCACTAACATCCTCCAGCTCTGCTGTAGATGTTAGTTTTCAGGAGGGTGGGTTTCTAAACCTTTTTCAGCTACAACCTGCTGGTAACTACAGGCAGCCAGCCCAGATAGCAAGTGTGATGACAATCCAGATAATTAAAAGTGACCCCACCCCACACAGCAATCAGCTTATTTGTCACACCACAACTCGATATAGCCATGCTGCCTCCTAAGAACAGCTATAATCTCTCCCTAGCAACTACCCTGACAGCTTGTACCTCAAATATCGCCCGTGCCCTGCAAGTGTGAGCTGCCGTGGTGATGCACAGACCCCAGCCAGCCTTGCAGTGCCCAGACGACCCAAAAGTCTGTCCGATTTGCACAGGACACTGACTTTGTTATGTCTCCAAACTCTTCTTTTCCAAAACCAGCAAACAACAGTGACTCTAAAAAAACTCTGAATACCAGTTTCTAAGATGCAACTTGTCCCGCTACCCACGTAGCAACACAATTCAGCTCAAACGAGGATGATTGTAGGAAGCTCAGCTTGTCTGCTCTGTATACGGCACTCTTCAGGTCGGCAACTGCTCATTTACTTCTCCAAAATAAATTCTGTATTGAGGATGTGCGGAAAGCCCTGACCACGGGCGAGTCACGGGAGACACACGGGGTCGTTTCTCCTGTGAAAGCAGTTTCTGGCTTCACGGCTGACGCACAGCACAGACAGCACGGAAGCAGTTGCTCCCTCGATCAGCCAGAACTATGCCCTTAATGACGTTTTCTTTTTCCCCTCATAGAGGGGGAAGTACAGCAAACAGGGCACCACCCTCCAAGCGAGCATTTGCTGCCTGCACTCAGCTGTTCTCACCAAGGGAACCTCCAGATTTGCCATCACGTACTTCCCCCGTGTGAGCACACCAGTAGCTATGGCAACTCCACCGCTACTTACTTGAGATCCTTTCAAAGGGCACGTTCACTTCACCAGCAGGTTTGCTGCCTCGGTTGATTTTTTTATTACCTGAGATGCAGCTGCCAAGAGATTCGGCAGCAGAGGGACAGGACAGGCAATGACACCCTGCCAGCTACGAGAATATCACGCTTGCTTTGCTCTTTGCTTTACAGAAATCAGCACTGTCACCCTCCCCATCCCCTTGAGACTGGCTCCACAATTTATTTGTCCTATAGGATGAAAGCTGTGGTGGGCTAAAGACAAACCAAGAATAACTTCTGCTCCAAGTAGCATCCTGAAACACACTCCCTTTCAGGATAAAAGCATATCGTTACTTACCCTTTGTCAAAGAAAGAAGTATGTCCCGGATGAGGGTACTTCGTGCCATTGCTGTTCATCACGCCGCTGTTAACATTCCCTGAAATGTAGGATTTCCGTGATGCCTGGTCCTTTGCAAAATTTCTGCAAGCAGCTAATTTGGATTCTAAGGCCTGTGAAAGGGGAAAAAAAAAATGACGTCAAAAAAGTAATACCATTAAGAGGAAGTATTTTGCTGCTCAAGTTCAGGCTTTGTCATGACCCCAAGATCACCACGATCAGGAACCCAGTGTGATCACCTTTGGCGAAAGCTGAACTGAATGGGAACAAAGCTGTCATTTTCTCTGTCATCCAACCACAAAGGAAACCCACACAACGAGACGCTGACGCAGACTGCCACGCGTGACTCAGTTCCATCAGGGCTCAGATTTTACAACATATCAACACTCAATTAATTACCTAAAATAAGGAAGCCAATTCCTAGCAGAAGTTACCAAAACTTCCTGCTTCAGCAGCTGCAGTAAGGCTGGCATAAGCTAATCAGAAGTCTAAGACAGAGCCTAAAGCAGAATCCTCAAGTTTTGCCAGGGACTTTATTTGGGACTTCGTATTTGGAAATTCGAATTTTTTTCTCCAGGGCAATGCCTTCTAGCATTTCTTTCTTAATCTTGGCCTGCAAAACAAAGCCAGTTTCTTAAGTGCCATTGGTATGCTTCAGAACAAGAAGTGCTACAGCATCAGATGAGGAACCCAAGGCAGCAACTAAGCCTGTCTCTGTGGTCTGTACCTCATCTGTACTACTGCGCAGCAAGCCTGGTGAGATCTTGTTCCCCTGTACAAGGTGACAGTCTCTGCCTCATCTGCTGACTCTTGCCAGAAGGGAGGCCAAAATCCTGATTCTCTCCTTCACTGCAGCACACCCCCTGCCCTTTCTGCTGTCTGTCACAAACTGAGGCTTTGCTTCAATGGCAGTCCGGTCTAGCAGAAAGTCCTTGCAACAATTTATTACATCCACCCTGCGCATGGGAGCATTCATACACTTGCAAATGCATACAGCGGAGACAAAACCTCATCTCCCCAAACACGGGGCTTGGTCCCATTCCACGTAGAAAAATATTCCACTGATAAGACACTGGCATGCTATCACAAGTAAGTGAACACTACACAGTGTTCTAGAAATCCATGCAAGCTTACTCGGTGGCTATATAGGCAGATATATTGTGGTCAGCAAGTCGAGGGAGGTTCTCCTTCCCCTCTACTTGGTCCTAGTGAGGCCCCATCTGCAGTACTCTGTCCAGTTCTGGGCTCCCCAGTTCAAGAAAGATGAGGAGCTACTGGAGAGAGTCCAGCGGAGGGCTGCAAAGATGGTGAGGGGACTGGAGCATCTCTCCTACGAGGAAAGGCTAAGGGAGCTGGGCTTGTTCAGCCTGGAGAAGAGAAGGCAGAGAGGGGACCTTATAACTGCCTAGAAACATCTTCAGGGTCGGTGTCAAGAGGATGGGGCCAGATTCTTTTCAGTGGTGCCCAGCGACAAGGGGCAACAGGCACAAATTGAAGAATACAAAGTTCCAGCTGAACATGAAGAACAACTTCTTCACTCTGAGGGTGACAGAGCACTAGAACAGGCTACCCAGAGAGGCTGTGGAGTCTCCTTCTCTAGAGATACTCAAACCCTCCTGGACAAGGTCCTGTGCAGCCTGCTCTGGGTGACCCTGCTTCGGCAGGGGGCTGGACCGGGTGACCCACAGAGGTCCCTTCCAACCCCCACCATTCTGTGACCCTGTGAGATATAGATAACTACCTACCTCTTGGTCTCAAAGCACCTATCAGCTGGAAATAGCCTGTGTGATCTGTGCCAAGTGACTCTATCTCAGCTGCATGCAAGAAAGCTGAGGGGAAACTTCTTGCAGAGAAATGGAGTCTGAGGCTCAGGATGAGGCATCTTATGAGTAGCCAAAGCCACAGAAATCCTAAACATCCTCTAATCATTAATGAACAAATGCATGAGCTGGAATTTTGTACCAGTGGCAGAGCGTGTGTCTCGGAGCAGGCTGGGAACAAGCATGCTTATTTGGCATTTCCTGTCCTTGCAGAGTAATCACACGGGATTGTGCTTAAGCTCTCAAAATCCCCTGCAGACTCTTACTCACAATGATCCCATTTTAAACATGTCACTCCATAACCCCGAGTTATCCTGCTGCCCTTTCAAACCAGCTACGAGCTCACCGACTCCAAACATGAACAATGAGTTAATTTTTAATTTCAAACTTTGCTAAAACAACTGTCTGTACTGCAGCTATTGCTGTTCTCAGTGCTAACCACAAGAGACAGAGGAAAGCCAGCACCGGCGGCGAGACACGGAGGCTACCCATGCTTCCACTCAGAACAGCAGCCACTGAGGCACGTCAACAAGCTTCTCATAACTCAAGAGTCGCCTTCATTCAACTGGAAAGCCATGCATCCTAAACAACACTGTAACAGATGTTTAAACCACTTCTTCCTTGCTTATTGTGGTAATCCCTTTAAAGGCTCACGCATTTCACTTCCCCATCAACTACAGATGGGAACATTTGGCTTTCTCCTGATTTATTTTCTCACTTTCTTATCACAGGCTTCTACTTTTTTTTCTGTTTTCAGCACCTGTTGCAGATCTCCCCAGGCATGATCTCAGCTCCCCTCCCATGACACACAGTTACTGTGCAGCAGGCACCCAGAGTCTGAGTGCCAGTTCTGCATCTGGGTCTCACTAGAGAGGAAGCCACAGGCCACACCTGAGGTAAGAACAAGTGGCTGACAGTGTCTAACCCCATACACCAAAGTGCTTGAGAAACTTCTTACTCCAAATATGAATTTCATCACCCAAAGCTGGAATCAGAACCTTAGTAATATGCTTTACAAATCAAGATCATTAAAAAAAATACATTATCACATACTAAACACTGAATATGGATGCTTTGGAAACTACAGCACAGGCCAAGACCTTGTGATTGTGCACAAGGATGAAAGCTCAGTGACAACCCCACCGAGACAGGAATACTTCAGTTCAGAGCACTCACCCCCACTTTCCGCAACAGATCTCCCACAATGTTGAGCGCAGATATTCTAGCCGAAGGAGTAAGGGGGCTGGTACCAATTCCATTTGGTATAGCTGCAAACACAGACACATTTTATTACCTGCTGCACTTCTCCACAGGTTTTTTTATTTGGTTTTTTTTTTGTTTGTTTCAATTTCAATAAATCAACTCCAACGTAAAAAAGTAAATCTAAAATCCTACTGCAGGCTATTCACAAAATTACCCCACAATAACACGCAGACTACATGATCACTAGCCATGGAAAAACGAAAAAGCTTAATTCCTGTCCACTGCCCTCTTTCCCATTAGAACTACACACAGAGTTCTCGCACTCTCCATCTGCAAGGCTATTGCCCGCAATCCATCTAATCCAGCCAGAGCTTCCCATGGAATCTATTCTTTCTAATTTGAAAAATAACGTATTAATCCTTGCAGTTGTCCAGAGCCTTCCAGACAGGGAAGCGGACTGGACTAACACCCTGCTGCCTCATAGAGAAAACAAGACCCCCAAAAAGTATGTGTTGTAACAGGGGCAGTCTAGACTGTTTGAATTACTGCCCACCATTTACTCACCACTGCTGCTCCACATTTAAGCAGAAATATCAGCCACTGCACTTCCCTGCGATCTCAAAGGTCTTCAGAGCTCTGCTGCAGGCATCCACTGCAGAGCACAAACCCTTGCCCCGGTAAAAGCAGTATCTAAGCTTCACCGTCCTGCTTCTCCATGCTCTTTACTGATTATACTCCTTAAATGCACCTGATGCTGCCCCAGGATTTAAACACACCTGATCCAATGCAGGTGGGATCCACACCTACCTACACTTACTTCAAGTTCACCAACAAGCACCTGGCCTGAAATTGTTTGTTAACAAGCTGCAGGTACTGCCTAACAACTAGACACAGTTTCTACAAATTATACCTTTTGGGGAAGGAAAACTATTTTCCAATCCTTTTCCAACAGGTGTAGCTGACAAGGAGAGAGATGCCTGGACAGCCGAATCCATCTTTTCACAGTCTACAGTCGGCGAACTGGGCGCTGAATTTAGGGTGACTTCTTGTTGCCTCTCCCGTACTGCTAGCTCTTGCCGTAAGTCTGAGGGTTGAAAGAATAAAAAACCCACACGTCTTGGTGACCGAGTTCCCTAATAAACACTGTCTCTATTCATTTGAGAGGGATGAGGAGGAAACACTTTGCAACAACTCTGTATTAACTGCCTGCTGCTGGCTTTCTGCAGCAGCGAGGACCGCCACCTCAGGGCTGTCACAGCCCCAGACCATCACTGCCTGTCACGTGTAAGCACAGCAGGTGACGTTTCCGCAGTATCTTCCCCATCTGTGGTGCGAGTCCCATGGAAAGTGCGTTAAGCGAACGGCAGCTGGTCACAAATGCCTGCGGAAATACACTCCGCTCCTGCTCAAAAAACGGTGGGGAAAAGGAAGGAATGACTCATTCTTACGTTTCCAACTCCCTACATCATTCTTCCTGTTAAGCTGTGAGCTATCTGCAGACGTTCGCATATTCAGAGCAGGGCTGCCGGAGGCCCCCGGCACGGACCACTTAAGCTACGTTTGAAGTTTGAGGTGGCAAGACAAGCAAGCAGCCCCAGTCTCTGTGCCTCTGTGCGAGCAGTGCCATGGGCAGATGAGGCTGAACAACAGCTTTCCAGGCTAGCTCTTTCTGGTTGCGAGCTATCTGCAGACGTTTGCACTTTCAGAGCAGGGCTGCGGAATGTGCCCTGCATGGACCACCTAAGATACGTTTGAAGTTTGAGGGGGCAAGACAAGCAAGCAGCCCCAGTCTCTGTGCCTCTGTGCGAGCAGTGCCATGGGCAGATGAGGCTGAGCAACAGCTTTCCAGGATAGATCTTTCTGCCTGCGAGCTATCTGCAGAAGTTCGCATTTTCGGATCAGGGCTGCTGGAGGCGCCCGGCACGGACCCTGAAGGCTACGTTTGAAGTTTGAGGGGTCAAGACAAGCAAGCAGCCCCAGTCTCTGTGCCTCTGTGCGAGCAGTGCCATGGGCAGATGAGGCTGAGCAACAGCTTTCCAGGCTAGCTCTTTCTGGCTGCGAGCTATCTGCAGACGTTCGCGTTTTCGGATCTGGGCTGCTGGAGGCGCCCGGCACGGAACGCGAATGTTACGTTTGAAGCTTTAGGGGACAAGACAAGCAAGCAGGCCCAGTCTCTGTGCCTCTGTGTGAGAAGTGCCATGGGCAGATGAGGCTGAGCAACAGCTTTCCAGCCTAGCTCTTTCTGGCTGCGAGCTATCTGCAGACATTCGCATTTTCACAGTCTGGCTGCCAAAGGAGCCCAGTACAGAACCCAAAGCTACGTTTGAAGTTTGAGGTGGCCAGACAAGCAAGCAGCCCTATTGTCTGTGCCTCTGTGCGAGCAGTGCCATGGGCACATGAGGCTGAGCAACAGCTTTCCAGCCTAGCTCTTTCTGGCTGCGACCTATCTGCAGACGTTCTCATTTTCGCAACAGGGCTCACGAAGGCGCCTGGCACGGACCACCTAAGCTAAGTGTGAAGTTTGATGTGGCAAGACAAGCAAGCAGCCCCAGTCTCTGTGCCTCTGTGCGAGCAGTGCCATGGGCAGATGAGTCTGAGCAACAGCTTTCCAGGATAGCTGTTTCTGGCTGCCAGCTATCTGCAGACCTTCGCATTTTCATAGCAGGGCTACCAGAGGCACCCGGCACGAACCACCTAAGCTACATTTGAAGTTTGAGGTGGCAAGACAAGCAAGCAGCCCCAGTCTCTGTGCCTCTGTGCGAGCAGTGCCATGGGCAGATGAGGCTGAGCAACAGCTTTCCAGGATAGCTCTTTCTGGCTGCGAGCTATCTGCAGACGTTCGCATTTTCTCAGCAAGGCTGCCGGATGCGCCCGTCACGGACCACGTAAGAAACGTTTCAAGTTTGAGAGGGCAAGACAAGCAACCAGCCCCTGTCTCTGTGCCTCTGTGCGAGCAGTGCCATGGGCAGATGAGGCTGAGCAACAGCTTTCCAGGCTAGCTCTTTCTGGCTGCGAGCTATCTGCAGACGTTCTCATTTTCGCAACAGGGCTCACGGAGGCGCGTGGCAAGGACCACCTAATATAAGTGTGAAGTTTGATGTGGCAAGACAAGCAAGCAGCCCCAGTCTCTGTGCCTCTGTGCGAGCAGTGCCATGGGCAGATGAGGCTGAGCAACAGCTTTCCAGGATAGCTGTTTCTGGCTGATAGCTATCTGCAGACGTTCGCATTTTCACAGCAGGGCTGCCGGAGGAGACTGACACGGACCCCATAAGATACGTTTGAAGTTTGAGGTGGCAAGACAAGCAAGCAGCCCCAGTCTCTGTGCCTCTGTGCGAGCAGTGCCATGGGCAGATGAGGCTGAGCAACAGCTTTCCAGGCTAGCTCTTTCTGGCTGCGAGATATCTGCAGACATTCGCATTTTCACAGTCAGGCTGCCGGAGGAGCCCAGCACAGAACCCAAAGCTACGTTTGAAGTTTGAGATGGCAAGACAAGCAAGCAGCCCCAGACTCTGTGCCTCTGTGCGAGTAGTGCCATGGGCAGATGAGGCAGAGCAAGAGCTTTCCAGGCTAGCTCTTTCTGGCTGCGAGCTATCTGCAGACGTTCGCATTTTCAGAGCAAGGCTGCCGGAGGAGCCTGGCATGGACCCCATAAGATACGTTTGAATTTTGAAGTGGCAAAACAAGCAAGCAGCCCCAGTCTCTGTGCCTCTGTGCGAGCAGTGCCATGGGCAGATGAGGCTGAGCATCAGCTTTTCAGGATAGCTCTTTCTGCCTGCAGGTTATCTGCAGACGTGCGCATTTTCAGAGCAGGGCTGGCGGAGGCGCCTGCCACGGACCCCCTCAGCTACGTTTGAAGTTTGAGTTGGGAAAACAGGCAAGCAGCCCCAGTCTCTGTGCCTCTGTGCGAGCAGTGCCATGGGCAGATCAGGATGAGCAACAGCTTTCCAGCCTAGCTCTTTCTGGCTGCGAGCTATCTGCAGACGTTCTCATTTTCGCAACAGGGCTCACGGAGGCGCCTGTCACGGACCACCTAAGCTACATTTGAAGTTTGATGTGGCAAGACAAGCAAGCAGCCCCAGTCTCTGTGCCTCTGTGCGAGCAGTGCCATGGGCAGATGAGGCTGAGCAACAGCTTTCCAGCATAGCTGTTTCTGGCTGCCAGCTATCTGCAGACCTTCGCATTTTCATAGCAGGGCTACCAGAGGCACCCGGCACGAACCACCTAAGCTACATTTGAAGTTTGAGGTGGCAAGACAAGCAAGCAGCCCCAGTCTCTGTGCCTCTGTGCGAGCAGTGCCATGGGCAGATGAGGCTGAGCAACAGCTTTCCAGGATAGCTCTTTCTGCCTGCGAGCTATCTGCAGACGTTCGCATTTTCTCAGCAAGTCTGCCGGATGCGCCCGTCACGGACCACGTAAGAAACGTTTCAAGTTTGAGAGGGCAAGACAAGCAACCAGCCCCTGTCTCTGTGCCTCTGTGCGAGCAGTGCCATGGGCAGATGAGGCTGAGCAACAGCTTTCCAGGCTAGCTCTTTCTGGCTGCGAGATATCTGCAGACATTCGCATTTTCACAGTCGGGCTGCCGGAGGAGCCCAGCACAGAACCCAAAGCTACGTTTGAAGTTTGAGATGGCAAGACAAGCAAGCAGCCCCAGACTCTGTGCCTCTGTGTGAGTAGTGCCATGGGCAGATGAGGCAGAGCAAGAGCTTTCCAGGCTAGCTCTTTCTGGCTGCGATCTATCTGCAGACGTTCGCATTTTCAGAGCAGGGCTGCCGGAGGCGCCTGGCACGGACCCCCTCAGCTACGTTTGAAGATTGAGGGGTCAAGACAAGCAAGCAGCCCCAGTCTCTGTGCCTCTGTGCGAGCAGTGCCATGGGCAGATGGGGCTGAGTAACAGCTTTCGAGGCTAGCTCTTTCTGGCTGCGAGCTATCTGCAGACGTTCGCATTTTCAGAGCAGCGCTGCTGGAGGCATCCGTCACGGACCCCCTCAGCTACGTTTGAAGTTTGAGGTAGCCAGACAAGCAAGCAGCCTCAGTCTCTGTGCCTCTGTGCGAGCAGTGCCATGGGCAGATGAGGCTGAGCAACAGCTTTCCAGGATAGCTCTTTCTGGCTGCCAGCTATCTGCAGGCGTTCGCATTTTATCAACAGGGCTAACGGAGGCGCCTGGCACGGACCACCTAAGATACGTTTCAAGTTTGAGGGGGCAAGACAAGCAACCAGCCCCTGTCTCTGTGCCTCTGTGCGAGCAGTGCCATGGGCAGATGAGGCTGAGCAACAGCTTTCCAGCCTAGCTCTTTCTGGCTACGGCCTATCTGCAGACGTTCCCATTTTCGCAACAGGGCTCACGGAGGCGCCTGGCACGGACCACCTAAGCTAAGTGTGAAGTTTGATGTGGCAAGACAAGCAAGCAGCCCCAGTCTCTGTGCCTCTGTGTGAGCAGTGCCATGAGCAGATGAGGCTGAGCAACAGCTTTCCAGGATAGCTGTTTCTGGCTGCCAGATATCTGCAGACGTTCGCATTTTCAGAGCAGGGCTGCCGGAGGAGCCTGGAACGGACCCCATAAGATACGTTTGAAGTTTGAGGTGGCAAGACAAGCAAGCAGCCCCAGTCTCTGTGCCTCTGTGCGAGCAGTGCCATGGGCAGATGAGGCTGAGCATCAGCTTTCCAGGATAGCTATTTCTGCCTGCAGGTTATCTGCAGACGTGCGCATTTTCAGAGCAGGGCTGGCGGAGGCGCCTGCCACGGACCCCCTCAGCTACGTTTGAAGTTTGAGTTGGGAAAACAGGCAAGCAGCCCCAGTCTCTGTGCCTCTGTGCAAGTAGTGCCATGGGCAGATGAGGCTGAGTAACAGCTTTCCAGGATAGCTCTTTCTGCCTGCAGGTTATCTGCAGACGTGCGCATTTTCAGAGCAGGGCTGGCGGAGGCGCCTGCCACGGACCCCCTCAGCTACGTTTGAAGTTTGAGTTGGGAAAACAGGCAAGCAGCCCCAGTCTCTGTGCCTCTGTGCGAGCAGTGCCATGGGCAGATGAGGCTGAGCAACAGCTTTCCAGGATAGATCTTTCTGGCTGCGAGATATCTGCAGACATTCGCATTTTCACAGTCGGGCTGCCGGAGGAGCCCAGCACAGAACCCAAAGCTACGTTTGAAGTTTGAGATGGCAAGACAAGCAAGCAGCCCCAGTCTCTGTGCCTCTGTGCGAGCAGTGCCATGGGCAGATGAGGCTGAGCAACAGCTTTCCAGCATAGCTGTTTCTGGCTGCCAGCTATCTGCAGACCTTCGCATTTTCATAGCAGGGCTACCAGAGGCACCCGGCACGAACCACCTAAGCTACATTTGAAGTTTGAGGTGGCAAGACAAGCAAGCAGCCCCAGTCTCTGTGCCTCTGTGCGAGCAGTGCCATGGGCAGATGAGGCTGAGCAACAGCTTTCCAGGATAGCTCTTTCTGCCTGCGAGCTATCTGCAGACGTTCGCATTTTCTCAGCAAGTCTGCCGGATGCGCCCGTCACGGACCACGTAAGAAACGTTTCAAGTTTGAGAGGGCAAGACAAGCAACCAGCCCCTGTCTCTGTGCCTCTGTGCGAGCAGTGCCATGGGCAGATGAGGCTGAGCAACAGCTTTCCAGGCTAGCTCTTTCTGGCTGCGAGCTATCTGCAGACGTTCTCATTTTCAACAACAGGGCTCACGGAGGCGCCTGGCACGGACGACCTAATCTAAGTGTGAAGTTTGATGCGGCAAGACAAGCAAGCAGCCCCAGTCTCTGTGCCTCTGTGCGAGCAGTGCCATGGGCAGATGAGGCTGAGCAACAGCTTTCCAGCATAGCTGTTTCTGGCTGCCAGCTATCTGCAGATCTTCGCATTTTCATAGCAGGGCTACCAGAGGCACCCGGCACGAACCACCTAAGCTACATTTGAAGTTTGAGGTGGCAAGACAAGCAAGCAGCCCCAGTCTTTGTGCCTCTGTGCGAGCAGTGCCATGGGCAGATGAGGCTGAGCAACAGCTTTCCAGGATAGCTCTTTCTGCCTGCGAGCTATCTGCAGACGTTCGCATTTTCTGAGCAAGTCTGCCGGATGCGCCCGTCACGGACCACGTAAGAAACGTTTCAAGTTTGAGAGGGCAAGACAAGCAACCAGCCCCTGTCTCTGTGCCTCTGTGCGAGCAGTGCCATGGGCAGATGAGGCTGAGCAACAGCTTTCCAGGCTAGCTCTTTCTGGCTGCGAGCTATCTGCAGACGTTCTCATTTTCAACAACAGGGCTCACGGAGGCGCCTGGCAAGGACGACCTAATCTAAGTGTGAAGTTTGATGCGGCAAGACAAGCAAGCAGCCCCAGTCTCTGTGCCTCTGTGCGAGCAGTGCCATGGGCAGATGAGGCTGAGCAACAGCTTTCCAGGATAGCTGTTTCTGGCTGCCAGCTATCTGCAGACATTCGCATTTTCAGAGCAGGGCTGGCGGAGGAGACTGACACGGACCCCATAAGATACGTTTGAAGTTTGAGGTGGCAAGACAAGCAAGCAGCCCCAGTCTCTGTGCCTCTGTGCGAGCAGTGCCATGGGCAGATGAGGCTGAGCAACAGCTTTCCAGGCTAGCTCTTTCTGGCTGCGAGATATCTGCAGACATTCGCATTTTCACAGTCGGGCTGCCGGAGGAGCCCAGCACAGAACCCAAAGATACGTTTGAAGTTTGAGATGGCAAGACAAGCAAGCAGCCCCAGACTCTGTGCCTCTGTGCGAGTAGTGCCATGGGCAGATGAGGCAGAGCAAGAGCTTTCCAGGCTAGCTCTTTCTGGCTGCGATCTATCTGCAGACGTTCGCATTTTCAGAGCAGGGCTGCCGGAGGCGCCCGGCACGGACCCCCTCAGCTACGTTTGAAGATTGAGGGGTCAAGACAAGCAAGCAGCCCCAGTCTCTGTGCCTCTGTGCGAGCAGTGCCATGGGCAGATGGGGCTGAGTAACAGCTTTCGAGGCTAGCTCTTTCTGGCTGCGAGCTATCTGCAGACGTTCGCATTTTCAGAGCAGCGCTGCTGGAGGCATCCGTCACGGACCCCCTCAGCTACGTTTGAAGTTTGAGGTAGCCAGACAAGCAAGCAGCCTCAGTCTCTGTGCCTCTGTGCGAGCAGTGCCATGGGCAGATGAGGCTGAGCAACAGCTTTCCAGGATAGCTCTTTCTGGCTGCCAGCTATCTGCAGGCGTTCGCATTTTATCAACAGGGCTAACGGAGGCGCCTGGCACGGACCACCTAAGATACGTTTCAAGTTTGAGGGGGCAAGACAAGCAAGCAGCCCCAGTCTCTGTGCCTCTGTGCGAGCAGTGCCATGGGCAGATGAGGCTGAGCAACAGCTTTCCAGCCTAGCTCTTTCTGGCTACGGCCTATCTGCAGACGTTCCCATTTTCGCAACAGGGCTCACGGAGGCGCCTGGCACGGACCACCTAAGCTAAGTGTGAAGTTTGATGTGGCAAGACAAGCAAGCAGCCCCAGTCTCTGTGCCTCTGTGTGAGCAGTGCCATGAGCAGATGAGGCTGAGCAACAGCTTTCCAGGATAGCTGTTTCTGGCTGCCAGATATCTGCAGACGTTCGCATTTTCAGAGCAGGGCTGCCGGAGGAGCCTGGCACGGACCCCATAAGATGCGTTTGAAGTTTGAGGTGGCAAGACAAGCAAGCAGCCCCAGTCTCTGTGCCTCTGTGCGAGCAGTGCCATGGGCAGATGAGGCTGAGCATCAGCTTTCCAGGATAGCTCTTTCTGCCTGCAGGTTATCTGCAGACGTGCGCATTTTCAGAGCAGGGCTGCCGGAGGCGCCTGCCACGGACCCCCTCAGCTACGTTTGAAGTTTGAGTTGGGAAAACAGGCAAGCAGCCCCAGTCTCTGTGCCTCTGTGTGAGCAGTGCCATGAGCAGATGAGGCTGAGCAACAGCTTTCCAGGCTAGCTCTTTCTGGCTGCCAGATATCTGCAGACGTTCGCATTTTCAGAGCAGGGCTGCCGGAGGAGCCTGGCACGGACCCCATAAGATACGTTTGAAGTTTGAGGTGGCAAGACAAGCAAGCAGCCCCAGTCTCTGTGCCTCTGTGCGAGCAGTGCCATGGGCAGATGAGGCTGAGCAACAGCTTTCCAGGATAGCTCTTTCTGCCTCCAGGTTATCTGCAGACGTGCGCATTTTTAGAGCAGGGCTGGCGGAGGCGCCTGCCACGGACCCCCTCAGCTACGTTTGAAGTTTGAGTTGGGAAAACAGGCAAGCAGCCCCAGTCTCTGTGCCTCTGTGCAAGTAGTGCCATGGGCAGATGAGGCTGAGTAACAGCTTTCCAGGATAGCTCTTTCTGCCTGCAGGTTATCTGCAGATGTGCGCATTTTCAGAGCAGGGCTGGCGGAGGCGCCTGCCACGGACCCCCTCAGCTACGTTTGAAGTTTGAGTTGGGAAAACAGGCAAGCAGCCCCAGTCTCTTTGCCTCTGTGCGAGCAGTGCCATGGGCAGATGAGGCTGAGCAACAGCTTTCCAGCCTAGCTCTTTCTGGCTGCGAGCTATCTGCAGACGTTCTCATTTTCGCAACAGGGCTCACGGAGTCGCTTGGCACGGACCACCTAAGCTACATTTGAAATTTGATGTGGCAAGACAAGCAAGCAGCCCCAGTCTCTGTGCCTCTGTGCGTGCAGTGCCATGGGCAGATGAGGCTGAGCAACAGCTTTCCAGGATAGCTGTTTCTGGCTGCCAGCTATCTGCAGACCTTCGCATTTTCAGAGCAGGGCTACCAGAGGCACCCGGCACGAACCACCTAAGCTACATTTGAAGTTTGAGGTGGCAAGACAAGCAAGCAGCCCCAGTCTCTGTGCCTCTGTGCGAGCAGTGCAATGGGCAGATGAGGCTGAGCAACAGCTTTCCAGGATAGCTGTTTCTGGCTGCCAGCTATCTGCAGACGTTCGCATTTTCACAGCAGGGCTGCCGGAGGAGACTGACACGGACCCCATAAGATACGTTTGAAGTTTGAGATGGCAAGACAAGTTAGCAGCCCCAGTCTCTGTGCCTCTGTGCGAGTAGTACCATGGGCAGATGAGGCTGAGCAACAGCTTTCCAGGCAAGCGCTTTCTGGCCACCAGCTATCTGCAGACGTTCGCATTTTCAGAGAAGGGCTGCCAGAAGGGCCTGGCACAGACCCCCAAAGCTACGTTTGAAGTTTGAGGTGGCAAGACAAGCAAGCAGCCCCAGTCTCCGTGCCTCTGTGCGAGTAGTGCCATAGGGAGATAAGGCTGAGCAACAGCTTTCTAGGCTAGGTCTTTCTGGCTGCGAGCTATCTGCAGATGTTCACGTTTTCGGAGCAGGGCTCGCACAGGCCCCCTGCAGGGACTCACAAAGATACATTTGAAGTTTGAGGGGACAAGACAAGCAAGCAGCCCCAGTCTCTGTGCCTCTGTGCGAGCAGTACCATGGGCAGATGAGGCTGAGCAACAACTTTCCAGGCTAGCTCTTTCTGGCTGCGAGTTATCTGCAGACGTTTGCATTTTCGGAGCACACCTGCATGAAGCCCCGGGCACGTACCGCAAAGATATGTTTGAAGTTTGCGGTGGCAAGACAAGCAAGCAGCCCCAGTCTCTGTGCCTCTGTGCGAGCAGTGCCATGGGCAGATGAGGCTGAGCAACAGCTTTCCAGGCTAGCTATTTCTGACTGCAAGTTATCTGCAGATGTTCGTATTTTGGGAGCTGGGCTTCAGGAAGTGCCCGGCATGGACCCCCAAAGATACGTTTGAAGTTTGAGGGGGCAAGACAAGCAAGCAGCCCCAGTCTCTGTGCCTCTGTGCGAGCAGTGCCATGGGCAGATGAGGCTGAGCAACAGCTTTCCAGGCTAGCTATTTCTGACTGCAAGTTATCTGCAGATGTTCGTATTTTGGGAGATGGGCTTCAGGAAGTGCCCGGCATGGACCCCCTCAGATACGTTTGAAGTTTGAAGTGGCAAGACAAGCAAGCAGCCCCAGTCTCTGTGCCTCTGTGCAAGCAGTGCCATGGGCACATGAGGCTGAGCAACAGTTTTCCAGGCTAGATCTTTCTGCCTGCGAGATATCTGCAGACATTCGCTTTTTCACAGTCTGGCTGCCGGAGGAGCCCAGCACAGAACCCAAAGCTACGTTTGAAGTTTGAGGTGGCAAGACAAGCAAGCAGCCCCAGTCTCTGTGCCTCTGTGCGAGCAGTGCCATGGGCAGATGAGGCTGAGCAACAGCTTTCCAGCCTAGCTGTTTCTGGCTGCCAGCTATCTGCAGACGTTCTCATTTTCGCAACAGGGCTCACGGAGGCGCCTGGCACGGACCACCTAAGCTAAGTGTGAAGTTTGATGTGGCAAGACAAGCAAGCAGCCCCAGTCTCTGTGCCTCTGTGCGAGCAGTGTCATGGGCAGATAAGGCTGAGCAACAGTTTTCCGGGCTAGCTATTTCTGGCTGCGTGCTATCTGCAGACGTTCGCATTTTCAGAGCAGGACTGCTGGAGGCATCAGACACGGACCACCTAAACTACGTTTCAAGATTGAGGTTGCAAGACAAGAAAGCAGCCCCAGCCTCTGTGCCTCTGTGCGAGTAGTGCCATGGGCAGATGAGGCTGAGCAACAGCTTTGCAGGGTAGCTCTTTCTGCCTGCAGGCTATCTGCAGACGTTCGCATTTTCAGAGCAGGGCTGTCGTAGCCGCCTGGCACGGACCCCCTCAGCTACGTTTGAAGTTTGAGGTTGGAAGACAGGCAAGCAGCCCCAGTCTCTGTGCCTCTGTGCGAGCAGTGCCATGGGCAGATGAGGCTGAGCAACAGCTTTCCAGGCTAGCTCTTTCTGGCTGCGAGCTATCTGCAGACATTCACATTTCATCAAAAGGGCTGACGGACGTGCCTGGCACGGACCACCTAAGATACGTTTGAAGTTTGAGGGGGCAAGACAAGCAAGCAGCCGCAGTCTCTGTGCCTCTGTGCGAGCAGTGCCATGGGCACATGAGGCTGAGCAACAGCTTTCCAGGCTAGTTATTTCTGGCTGCGAGATATCTGCAGACATTCGCATTTTCACAGTCTGGCTGCCGAAGGAGCCCAGCACAGAACCCAAAGCTGCGTTTGAAGTTTGAGGTGGCCAGACAAGCAAGCAGCCCCATTGTCTGTGCCTCTGTGCGAGCAGTGCCGTGGGCAGATGACCCTGAGCAACAGCTTTCCAGCCTAGCTCTTTCTGGCTGCGACCTATCTGCAGACGTTCGCATTTTCAGAGCAGGGCTACCAGAGGCGCCCGGCACGATCCACCTAAACTACATTTGAAGTTTGAGGTGGCAGGACAAGCAAGCAGCCGAAGTCTCTGTGCCTCTGTGCGAGCAGTGCCATGGGCAGCTGAGGCTGAGGAACAGCTTTCCGGGGTAGCTCTTTCTGGCTGCCAGCTATCTGCAGACGTTCGCATTTTAAGAGCAGTGCTGTCGGACGCCCCTGCACGGACCCCCAAATATACTTTTGAAGTTTGAGGTGACCAGACAGACAAGCAGTCCCACTTTCTGTGCTTCTGTGCGAGCAGTGCCATGGGCAGATGAGTCTGAGCAACAACTTTCCAGGATAGATTTTTCTGCCTGTAGGCTATCTGCATACGTTCGCATTTTCAGAGCAAGGCTGCCGGAGGAGCCTGGCATGGACCCCCTCAGATACGTTTGAAGTTTGAAGTGGCAAAACAAGCAAGCAGCCCCAGTCTCTGTGCCTCTGTGCGAGCAGTGCCATGGGCAGATGAGGCTGAGCAACAGCTTTCCAGGATAGCTCTTTCTGCCTCCAGGTTATCTGCAGACGTGCGCATTTTCAGAGCAGGGCTGGCGGATGCGCCTGCCACGGACCCCCTCAGCTACGTTTGAAGTTTGAGTTGGGAAAACAGGCAAGCAGCCCCAGTCTCTGTGCCTCTGTGCGAGCAGTGCCATGGGCAGATGAGGCTGAGCAACAGCTTTCCAGCCTAGCTCTTTCTGGCTGCGAGCTATCTGCAGACGTTCTCATTTTCACAACAGGGCTCACGGAGGTGCCTGGCACGGACCACCTAAGCTACATTTGAAGTTTGATGTGGCAAGACAAGCAAGCAGCCCCAGTCTCTGTGCCTCTGTGCGAGCAGTGCCATGGGCAGATGAGGCTGAGCAACAGCTTTCCAGGATAGCTGTTTCTGGCTGCCAGCTATCTGCAGACCTTCGCATTTTCAGAGCAGGGCTACCAGAGGCACCCGGCACGAACCACCTAAGCTACATTTGAAGTTTGAGGTGGCAAGACAAGCAAGCAGCCCCAGTCTCTGTGCCTCTGTGCGAGCAGTGCCATGGGCAGATGAGGCTGAGCAACAGCTTTCCAGGATAGCTCTTTCTGGCTGCGAGCCTTCTGCAGACGTTCGCATTTTAGAGCAGGGCTGCCGGAGGTGCCCGGCACGGACCACCTAAGTTATCTTTTAAGTTTGAGATGGCAAGACAAGTTAGCAGCCCCAGTCTCTGTGCCTCTGTGCGAGTAGTGCCATGGGCAGATGAGGCTGAGCAACAGCTTTCCAGGCAAGCGCTTTCTGGCCACCAGCTATCTGCAGACGTTCGCATTTTCAGAGAAGGGCTGCCGGAAGGGCCTGGCACAGACCCCCAAAGCTACGTTTGAAGTTTGAGGTGGCAAGACAAGCAAGCAGCCCCAGTCTCCGTGCCTCTGTGCGAGTAGTGCCATAGGGAGATAAGGCTGAGCAACAGCTTTCTAGGCTAGGTCTTTCTGGCTGCGAGCTATCTGCAGATGTTCACGTTTTCGGAGCAGGGCTCGCACAGGCCCCCTGCAGGGACTCACAAAGATACATTTGAAGTTTGAGGGGACAAGACAAGCAAGCAGCCCCAGTCTCTGTGCCTCTGTGCGAGCAGTACCATGGGCAGATGAGGCTGAGCAACAACTTTCCAGGCTAGCTCTTTCTGGCTGCGAGTTATCTGCAGACGTTTGCATTTTCGGAGCACACCTGCATGAAGCCCCGGGCATGTACCGCAAAGATATGTTTGAAGTTTGCGGTGGCAAGACAAGCAAGCAGCCCCAGTCTCTGTGCCTCTGTGCGAGCAGTGCCATGGGCAGATGAGGCTGAGCAACAGCTTTCCAGGCTAGCTATTTCTGATTGCAAGTTATCTGCAGATGTTCGTATTTTGGGAGCTGGGCTTCAGGAAGTGCCCGGCATGGACCCCCAAAGATACGTTTGAAGTTTGAGGGGGCAAGACAAGCAAGCAGCCCCAGTCTCTGTGCCTCTGTGCGAGCAGTGCCATGGGCAGATGAGGCTGAGCAACAGCTTTCCAGGCTAGCTCTTTCTGGCTGCGAGCTATCTGCAGACATTCACATTTCATCAAAAGGGCTGACGGACGTGCCTGGCACGGACCACCTAAGATACGTTTGAAGTTTGAGGGGGCAAGACAAGCAAGCAGCCCCAGTCTCTGTGCCTCTGTGCGAGCAGTGCCATGGGCACATGAGGCTGAGCAACAGCTTTCCAGGCTAGTTATTTCTGGCTGCGAGATATCTGCAGACATTCGCATTTTCACAGTCTGGCTGCCGAAGGAGCCCAGCACAGAACCCAAAGCTACGTTTGAAGTTTGAGGTGGCCAGACAAGCAAGCAGCCCCATTGTCTGTGCCTCTGTGCGAGCAGTGCCGTGGGCAGATGACCCTGAGCAACAGCTTTCCAGCCTAGCTCTTTCTGGCTGCGACCTATCTGCAGACGTTCGCATTTTCAGAGCAGGGCTACCAGAGGCGCCCGGCACGATCCACCTAAACTACATTTGAAGTTTGAGGTGGCAAGACAAGCAAGCAGCCGAAGTCTCTGTGCCTCTGTGCGAGCAGTGCCATGGGCAGCTGAGGCTGAGGAACAGCTTTCCGGGGTAGCTCTTTCTGGCTGCCAGCTATCTGCAGACGTTCGCATTTTAAGAGCAGTGCTGTCGGACGCCCCTGCACGGACCCCCAAATATACTTTTGAAGTTTGAGGTGACCAGACAGACAAGCAGTCCCACTTTCTGTGCTTCTGTGCGAGCAGTGCCATGGGCAGATGAGTCTGAGCAACAACTTTCCAGGATAGATTTTTCTGCCTGTAGGCTATCTGCATACGTTCGCATTTTCAGAGCAAGGCTGCCGGAGGAGCCTGGCATGGACCCCCTCAGATACGTTTGAAGTTTGAAGTGGCAAAACAAGCCAGCAGCCCCAGTCTCTGTGCCTCTGTGCGAGCAGTGCCATGGGCAGATGAGGCTGAGCAACAGCTTTCCAGGATAGCTCTTTCTGCCTGCAGCTTATCTGCAGACGTGCGCATTTTCAGAGCAGGGCTGGCGGAGGCGCCTGCCACGGACCCCCTCAGCTACGTTTGAAGTTTGAGTTGGGAAAACAGGCAAGCAGCCCCAGTCTCTGTGCCTCTGTGCGAGCAGTGCCATGGGCAGATGAGGCTGAGCAACAGCTTTCCAGCCTAGCTCTTTCTGGCTGCGAGCTATCTGCAGACGTTCTCATTTTCACAACAGGGCTCACGGAGGTGCCTGGCACGGACCACCTAAGCTACATTTGAAGTTTGATGTGGCAAGACAAGCAAGCAGCCCCAGTCTCTGTGCCTCTGTGCGAGCAGTGCCATGGGCAGATGAGGCTGAGCAACAGCTTTCCAGGATAGCTGTTTCTGGCTGCCAGCTATCTGCAGACCTTCGCATTTTCAGAGCAGGGCTACCAGAGGCACCCGGCACGAACCACCTAAGCTACATTTGAAGTTTGAGGTGGCAAGACAAGCAAGCAGCCCCAGTCTCTGTGCCTCTGTGCGAGCAGTGCCATGGGCAGATGAGGCTGAGTAACAGCTTTCCAGGATAGCTCTTTCTGCCTGCAGGTTATCTGCAGACGTGCGCATTTTAAGAGCAGGGCTGGCGGAGGCGCCTGCCACGGACCCCCTCAGCTACGTTTGAAGTTTCAGTTGGGAAAACAGGCAAGCAGCCCCAGTCTCTGTGCCTCTGTGCGAGCAGTGCCATGGGCAGATGAGGCTGAGCAACAGCTTTCCAGCCTAGCTCTTTCTGGCTGCGAGCTATCTGCAGACGTTCTCATTTTCGCAACAGGGCTCACGGAGTCGCTTGGCATGGACCACCTAAGCTACATTTGAAGTTTGATGTGGCAAGACAAGCAAGCAGCCCCAGTCTCTGTGCCTCTGTGCGAGCAGTGCCATGGGCAGATGAGGCTGAGCAACAGCTTTCCAGGATAGCTGTTTCTGGCTGCCAGCTATCTGCAGACCTTCGCATTTTCAGAGCAGGGCTACCAGAGGCACCCGGCACGAACCACCTAAGCTACATTTGAAGTTTGAGGTGGCAAGACAAGCAAGCAGCCCCAGTCTCTGTGCCTCTGTGCGAGCAGTGCCATGGGAAGATGAGGCTGAGCAACAGCTTTCCAGGCAAGCGCTTTCTGGCCACCAGCTATCTGCAGACGTTCGCATTTTCAGAGCAGGGCTGCCGGAAGGGCCTGGCACAGACCCCCAAAGCTACTTTTGAAGTTTGAGGTGGCAAGACAAGCAAGCAGCCCCAGTCTCCGTGCCTCTGTGCGAGTAGTGCCATAGGGAGATAAGTCTGAGCAACAGCTTTCTAGGCTAGGTCTTTCTGGCTGCGAGCTATCTGCAGATGTTCACGTTTTCGGAGCAGGGCTCGCACAGGCCCCCTGCAGGGACTCACAAAGATACATTTGAAGTTTGAGGGGACAAGACAAGCAAGCAGCCCCAGTCTCTGTGCCTCTGTGCGAGCAGTACCATGGGCAGATGAGGCTGAGCAACAACTTTCCAGGCTAGCTCTTTCTGGCTGCGAGTTATCTGCAGACGTTTGCATTTTCGGAGCACACCTGCATGAAGCCCCGGGCACGTACCGCAAAGATATGTTTGAAGTTTGCGGTGGCAAGACAAGCAAGCAGCCCCAGTCTCTGTGCCTCTGTGCGAGCAGTGCCATGGGCAGATGAGGCTGAGCAACAGCTTTCCAGGCTAGCTATTTCTGACTGCAAGTTATCTGCAGATGTTCGTATTTTGGGAGCTGGGCTTCAGGAAGTGCCCGGCATGGACCCCCAAAGATACGTTTGAAGTTTGAGGGGGCAAGACAAGCAAGCAGCCCCAGTCTCTGTGCCTCTGTGCGAGCAGTGCCATGGGCAGATGAGGCTGAGCAACAGCTTTCCAGGCTAGCTCTTTCTGGCTGCGAGCTATCTGCAGACATTCACATTTCATCAAAAGGGCTGACGGACGTGCCTGGCACGGACCACCTAAGATACGTTTGAAGTTTGAGGGGGCAAGACAAGCAAGCAGCCCCAGTCTCTGTGCCTCTGTGCGAGCAGTGCCATGGGCACATGAGGCTGAGCAACAGCTTTCCAGGCTAGTTATTTCTGGCTGCGAGATATCTGCAGACATTCGCATTTTCACAGTCTGGCTGCCGAAGGAGCCCAGCACAGAACCCAAAGCTACGTTTGAAGTTTGAGGTGGCCAGACAAGCAAGCAGCCCCATTGTCTGTGCCTCTGTGCGAGCAGTGCCGTGGGCAGATGACCCTGAGCAACAGCTTCCCAGCCTAGCTCTTTCTGGCTGCGACCTATCTGCAGACGTTCGCATTTTCAGAGCAGGGCTACCAGAGGCGCCCGGCACGATCCACCTAAACTACATTTGAAGTTTGAGGTGGCAAGACAAGCAAGCAGCCGAAGTCTCTGTGCCTCTGTGCGAGCAGTGCCATGGGCAGCTGAGGCTGAGGAACAGCTTTCCGGGGTAGCTCTTTCTGGCTGCCAGCTATCTGCAGACGTTCGCATTTTAAGAGCAGTGCTGTCGGACGCCCCTGCACGGACCCCCAAATATACTTTTGAAGTTTGAGGTGACCAGACAGACAAGCAGTCCCACTTTCTGTGCTTCTGTGCGAGCAGTGCCATGGGCAGATGAGTCTGAGCAACAACTTTCCAGGATAGATTTTTCTGCCTGTAGGCTATCTGCATACGTTCGCATTTTCAGAGCAAGGCTGCCGGAGGAGCCTGGCATGGACCCCCTCAGATACGTTTGAAGTTTGAAGTGGCAAAACAAGCCAGCAGCCCCAGTCTCTGTGCCTCTGTGCGAGCAGTGCCATGGGCAGATGAGGCTGAGCAACAGCTTTCCAGGATAGCTCTTTCTGCCTGCAGGTTATCTGCAGACGTGCGCATTTTCAGAGCAGGGCTGGCGGAGGCGCCTGCCACGGACCCCCTCAGCTACGTTTGAAGTTTGAGTTGGGAAAACAGGCAAGCAGCCCCAGTCTCTGTGCCTCTGTGCGAGCAGTGCCATGGGCAGATGAGGCTGAGCAACAGCTTTCCAGCCTAGCTCTTTCTGGCTGCGAGCTATCTGCAGACGTTCTCATTTTCACAACAGGGCTCACGGAGGTGCCTGGCACGGACCACCTAAGCTACATTTGAAGTTTGATGTGGCAAGACAAGCAAGCAGCCCCAGTCTCTGTGCCTCTGTGCGAGCAGTGCCATGGGCAGATGAGGCTGAGCAACAGCTTTCCAGGATAGCTGTTTCTGGCTGCCAGCTATCTCCAGACCTTCGCATTTTCAGAGCAGGGCTACCAGAGGCACCCGGCACGAACCACCTAAGCTACATTTGAAGTTTGAGGTGGCAAGACAAGCAAGCAGCCCCAGTCTCTGTGCCTCTGTGCGAGCAGTGCCATGGGCAGATGAGGCTGAGCAACAGCTTTCCAGGATAGCTCTTTCTGCCTGCGAGCTATCTGCAGACGTTCGCATTTTCTCAGCAAGGCTGCCGGATGCGCTCGTCACGGACCACGTAAGAAACGTTTAAAGTTTGAGGGGGCAAGACAAGCAAGAAGCCCCAGTCTCTGTGCCTCTGTGCGAGCAGTGCCATGGGCAGATAAGGCTGAGCAACAGCTTTCCGGGCTAGCTATTTCTGGCTGCGTGCTATCTGCAGACGTTCGCATTTTCAGAGCAGTGCTGTCGGAGGAACCTGCACGGACCCCCAAATATACTTTTGAAGTTTGAGGTGACCACACAGGCAAGCAGTCACACTTTCTGTGCCTCTGTGCGAGTAGTGCCATGAACAGATGAGTCTGAGCAACAGCTTTCCAGGATAGCTATTTCTGTCTGTAGGCTATCTGCATACGTTCGCATTTTCAGAGCAAGGCTGCCGGAGGAGCCTGGCACGGACCTCCTCAGATACGTTTGAAGTTTGAAGTGGCAAGACAAGCAAGCAGCCCCAGTCTCTGTGCCTCTGTGCGAGCAGTGCCATGGGCAGATGAGTCTGAGCAACAGCTTTCCAGGATAGATCTTTCTGGCTGCGAGCTATCTGCAGGCGTTCGCATTTTCAGAGCAGCGCTGCTGGAGGCATCCGTCACGGACCCCCTCAGCTACGTTTGAAGTTTGAGGTGGCCAGACAAGCAAGCAGCCCCAGTCTCTGTGCCTCTGTGCGAGCAGTGCCATGGGCAGATGAGGCTGAGCAACAGCTTTCCAGGCTAGCTCTTTCTGGCTGCCAGCTATCTGCAGACCTTCGCATTTTATCAACAGGGCTCACGGAGGCGCCTGGCACGGACCACCTAAGCTAAGTGTGAAGTTTGATGTGGCAAGACAAGCAAGCAGCCCCAGTCTCTGTGCCTCTGTGCGAGCAGTGCCATGGGCAGATGAGGCTGAGCAACAGCTTTCCAGGATAGCTCTTTCTGCCTGCAGGTTATCTGCAGACGTGCGCATTTTCAGAGCAGGGCTGGCGGAGGCGCCTGCCACGGACCCCCTCAGCTACGTTTGAAGTTTGAGTTGGGAAAACAGGCAAGCAGCCCCAGTCTCTGTGCCTCTGTGCAAGTAGTGCCATGGGCAGATGAGGCTGAGTAACAGCTTTCCAGGCTAGCTCTTTCTGCCTGCAAGTTATCTGCAGACGTGCGCATTTTCAGAGCTGGGCTGGCGGAGGCGCCTGCCACGGACCCCCTCATCTACATTTGAAGTTTGAGTTGGGAAAACAGGCAAGCAGCCCCAGTCTCTGTGCCTCTGTGCGAGCAGTGCCATGGGCAGATGAGGCTGAGCAACAGCTTTCCAGCCTAGCTCTTTCTGGCTGCGAGCTATCTGCAGACGTTCTCATTTCGGCAACAGGGCTCACGGAGTCGCTTGGCACGGACCACCTAAGCTACATTTGAAGTTTGATGTGGCAAGACAAGCAAGCAGCCCCAGTCTCTGTGCCTCTGTGCGAGCAGTGCCATGGGCAGATGAGGCTGAGCAACAGCTTTCCAGGATAGCTCTTTCTGGCTGCCAGCTATCTGCAGACCTTCGCATTTTCAGAGCAGGGCTACCAGAGGCACCCGGCACGAACCACCTAAGCTACATTTGAAGTTTGAGGTGGCAAGACAAGCAAGCAGCCCCAGTCTCTGTGCCTCTGTGCGAGTAGTGCCATGGGCAGATGAGGCTGAGCAACAGCTTTCCAGGCAAGCGCTTTCTGGCCACCAGCTATCTGCAGACGTTCGCATTTTCAGAGAAGGGCTGCCGGAAGGGCCTGGCACAGACCCCCAAAGCTACGTTTGAAGTTTGAGGTGGCAAGACAAGCAAGCAGCCCCAGTCTCCGTGCCTCTGTGCGAGTAGTGCCATAGGGAGATAAGGCTGAGCAACAGCTTTCTAGGCTGGGTCTTTCTGGCTGCGAGCTATCTGCAGATGTTCACGTTTTCGGAGCAGGGCTCGCACAGGCCCCCTGCAGGGACTCACAAAGATACATTTGAAGTTTGAGGGGACAAGACAAGCAAGCAGCCCCAGTCTCTGTGCCTCTGTGCGAGCAGTACCATGGGCAGATGAGGCTGAGCAACAACTTTCCAGGCTAGCTCTTTCTGGCTGCGAGTTATCTGCAGACGTTTGCATTTTCGGAGCACACCTGCATGAGGCCCCGGGCACGTACCGCAAAGATATGTTTGAAGTTTGCGGTGGCAAGACAAGCAAGCAGCCCCAGTCTCTGTGCCTCTGTGTGAGCAGTGCCATGGGCAGATGAGGCTGAGCAACAGCTTTCCAGGCTAGCTATTTCTGACTGCAAGTTATCTGCAGATGTTCGTATTTTGGGAGCTGGGCTTCAGGAAGTGCCCGGCATGGACCCCCAAAGATACGTTTGAAGTTTGAGGGGGCAAGACAAGCAAGCAGCCCCAGTCTCTGTGCCTCTGTGCGAGCAGTGCCATGGGCAGATGAGGCTGAGCAACAGCTTTCCAGGCTAGCTATTTCTGACTGCAAGTTATCTGCAGATGTTCGTATTTTGGGAGCTGGGCTTCAGGAAGTGCCCGGCATGGACCCCCAAAGATACGTTTGAAGTTTGAGGGGGCAAGACAAGCAAGTAGCCCCAGTCTCTGTGCCTCTGTGCGAGCAGTGCCATGGGCAGATGAGGCTGAGCAACAGCTTTTCAGGATAGCTCTTTCTGTCTGCGAACTATCTGCAGACGTTCGCATTTTCGGAGCAAGGCTGCCGGATGCGCCTGTCACGGACAACCTAAGAAACGTTTGAAGTTTGAGGTGGCAAGACAAGCAAGCAGCCCCAGTCTCTGTGCCTCTGTGTGAGCAGTGCCATGGGCAGATGAGCTGAGCAACAGCTTTCCGGGCTAGCTATTTCTGGCTGCGTGCTATCTGCAGACGTTCGCATTTTCAGAGCTGTGCTGTCGGAGGCGCCTGCACGGACCCCCAAATATACTTTTGAAGTTTGACGTGACCAGACAGGCAAGCAGTCCCACTTTCTGTGCTTCTGTGCGAGCAGTGCCATGGGCAGATGAGTCTGAGCAACAGCTTTCCAGGATAGCTCTTTCTGCCTGTAGGCTATATGCATACGTTCGCATTTTCAGAGCAGGGCTGTCGTAGCCGCCTGGCACGGACCCCCTCAGCTACGTTTGAAGTTTGAGGTTGGAAGACAGGCAAGCAGCCCCAGTCTCTGTGCCTCTGTGCGAGCAGTGCCATGGGCAGATGAGGCTGAGCAACAGCTTTCCAGGCTAGCTCTTTCTGGCTGCGAGCTATCTGCAGACATTCACATTTCATCAAAAGGGCTGACGGACGTGCCTGGCACGGACCACCTAAGATACGTTTGAAGTTTGAGGGGGCAAGACAAGCAAGCAGCCCCAGTCTCTGTGCCTCTGTGCGAGCAGTGCCATGGGCACATGAGGCTGAGCAACAGCTTTCCAGGCTAGTTGTTTCTGGCTGCGAGATATCTGCAGACATTCGCATTTTCACAGTCTGGCTGCCGAAGGAGCCCAGCACAGAACCCAAAGCTACGTTTGAAGTTTGAGGTGGCCAGACAAGCAAGCAGCCCCATTGTCTGTGCCTCTGTGCGAGCAGTGCCGTGGGCAGATGACCCTGAGCAACAGCTTTCCAGCCTAGCTCTTTCTGGCTGCGACCTATCTGCAGACGTTCGCATTTTCAGAGCAGGGCTGCCGGAGGAGCCTGACACGGACCCCATAAGATACGTTTCAAGTTTGAGGTGTCAAGACAAGCAAGCAGCCCCTGTCTCTGTGCCTCTGTGCGAGCAGTGCCATGGGCAGATGAGGCTGAGCAACAGCTTTCCAGGCTAGCTCTTTCTGGCTGCGAGATATCTGCAGACATTCGCATTTTCGCAACAGGGCTCACGGAGGCGCCTGGCACGGACCACCTAAGCTACGTTTGAAGTTTGACGGGGCAAGACAAGCAAGCAGCCCCAGTCTCTGTGCCTCTGTGCGAGCTGTGTCATGGGCAGATAAGGCTGAGCAACAGTTTTCCGGGCTAGCTCTTTCTGCCTGCGTGCTATCTGCAGACGTTCGCATTTTCAGAGCAGGACTGCCGGAGGCATCAGACACGGACCACCTAAACTACGTTTCAAGATTGAGGTTGCAAGACAAGAAAGCAGCCCCAGCCTCTGTGCCTCTGTGCGAGTAGTGCCATGGGCAGATGAGGCTGAGCAACAGCTTTGCAGGGTAGCTCTTTCTGCCTGCAGGCTATCTGCAGACGTTCGCATTTTCAGAGCAGGGCTGTGGTAGCCGCCTGGCATGGACCCCCTCAGCTACGTTTGAAGTTTGAGGTTGGAAGACAGGCAAGCAGCCCCAGTCTCTGTGCCTCTGTGCGAGCAGTGCCATGGGCAGATGAGGCTGAGCAACAGCTTTCCAGGCTAGCTCTTTCTGGCTGCGAGCTATCTGCAGACATTCACATTTCATCAAAAGGGCTGACGGACGTGCCTGGCACGGACCACCTAAGATAAGTTTGAAGTTTGAGGTGGCAAGACAAGCAAGCAGCCCCAGTCTCTGTGCCTCTGTGCGAGCAGTGCCATGGGCACATGAGGCTGAGCAACAGCTTTCCAGGCTAGTTATTTCTGGCTGCGAGATATCTGCAGACATTCGCATTTTCACAGTCTGGCTGCCGAAGGAGCCCAGCACAGAACCCAAAGCTACGTTTGAAGTTTGAGGTGGCCAGACAAGCAAGCAGCCCCATTGTCTGTGCCTCTGTGCGAGCAGTGCCGTGGGCAGATGACCCTGAGCAACAGCTTTCCAGCCTAGCTCTTTCTGGCTGCGACCTATCTGCAGACGTTCGCATTTTCAGAGCAGGGCTACCAGAGGCGCCCGGCACGATCCACCTAAACTACATTTGAAGTTTGAGGTGGCAAGACAAGCAAGCAGCCGAAGTCTCTGTGCCTCTGTGCGAGCAGTGCCATGGGCAGCTGAGGCTGAGGAACAGCTTTCCGGGGTAGCTCTTTCTGGCTCCCAGCTATCTGCAGACGTTCGCATTTTAAGAGCAGTGCTGTCGGACACCCCTGCACGGACCCCCAAATATACTTTTGAAGTTTGAGGTGACCAGACAGACAAGCAGTCCCACTTTCTGTGCTTCTGTGCGAGCAGTGCCATGGGCAGATGAGTCTGAGCAACAACTTTCCAGGATAGATTTTTCTGCCTGTAGGCTATCTGCATACGTTCGCATTTTCAGAGCACGGCTGCCGGAGGAGCCTGGCATGGACCCCCTCAGATACGTTTGAAGTTTGAAGTGGCAAAACAAGCAAGCAGCCCCAGTCTCTGTGCCTCTGTGCGAGCAGTGCCATGGGCAGATGAGGCTGAGCAACAGCTTTCCAGGATAGCTCTTTCTGCCTGCAGGTTATCTGCAGACGTGCGCATTTTCAGAGCAGGGCTGGCGGATGCGCCTGCCACGGACCCCCTCAGCTACGTTTGAAGTTTGAGTTGGGAAAACAGGCAAGCAGCCCCAGTCTCTGTGCCTCTGTGCGAGCAGAGCCATGGGCAGATGAGGCTGAGCAACAGCTTTCCAGCCTAGCTCTTTCTGGCTGCGAGCTATCTGCAGACGTTCTCATTTTCACAACAGGGCTCACGGAGGTGCCTGGCACGGACCACCTAAGCTACATTTGAAGTTTGATGTGGCAAGACAAGCAAGCAGCCCCAGTCTCTGTGCCTCTGTGCGAGCAGTGCCATGGGCAGATGAGGCTGAGCAACAGCTTTCCAGGATAGCTGTTTCTGGCTGCCAGCTATCTGCAGACCTTCGCATTTTCAGAGCAGGGCTACCAGAGGCACCCGGCACGAACCACCTAAGCTACATTTGAAGTTTGAGGTGGCAAGACAAGCAAGCAGCCCCAGTCTCTGTGCCTCTGTGCGAGCAGTGCCATGGGCAGATGAGGCTGAGCAACAGCTTTCCAGGATAGCTCTTTCTGCCTGCGAGCTATCTGCAGACGTTCGCATTTTCTCAGCAAGGCTGCCGGATGCGCTCGTCACGGACCACGTAAGAAACGTTTAAAGTTTGAGGGGGCAAGACAAGCAAGAAGCCCCAGTCTCTGTGCCTCTGTGCGAGCAGTGCCATGGGCAGATAAGGCTGAGCAACAGCTTTCTGGGCTAGCTCTTTCTGGCTGCGATCTATCTGCATACGTTCGCATTTTTGAAGCAGGGCTGCCGGAACCCCCTTCACGGACCCCCAAAGATATGTTTCAAGTTTGAGGGGGCAAGACAAGCAAGCAGCCCCAGTCTCTATGACTCTGTGCGAGCAGTGCCATGGGCAGGAGAGGCTGAGCAACAGCTTTCCAGGCAGGCCCCTTCTTGCTGCGAAGTAGCTGGAGACGTTCGCGTTTTGGGAGCAGGGCTGAGAAAAGGGGCCAGCAGGGACCCCTTAAGATACGTTTGAAGTTTGAGGAGGCAAGGCAAGAAAGCAGCCCCAGTCTTTGTGCCTCTGTGCGAGCAGTGCCATGGGCAGACGGGGCTGAGCAACAGCTTTCCAGGCTAGCCTTTTCTGGCTGCGAGCTACATGCTCTAATACTAGAAGCATATGTGGTTAGCACACAATAAAGTTTGTTTAGGGATAACTTCTGAAGAAGGAAACATCAGATATACATTTTCTGTAATGTCATGTCACACTGTTTGAATTAATTTTTTGTTTGAACATAGGAAAATTTTACATAGCCAAGAACCTATTCCTCAGGCAATATGAATATATATATTTTTTTTCAACCTGTCTAAGCAATTAATTCTGTTTTCTTTGTTTCTTCTGTTCTGTTGTATTCACATGTAGTATTCTCTTGCGTTTTGTGATATTTTGTGGTTTTCTCCTGCGTTCTGATGTGTACTCATGTTTAGTGTTCCGTTGTTTTTTGTTGTGTTCTGTTGTGTTCTGTTGTGTTCTGATGTGTTCTCATGTGTAGTATTGTGTTGTGTTCTGGTTTGTTCTGATGTGTTCTCATGTGTAGTGTTCTTTTGTCTTCTGTTGTGATCTGTTGTGTTCTGATGTGTTCTCAGGTGTAGTGTTCTCTTTTGTTGTGTTCTGTTGTGTTCTGTTGTGTCCTGATGTGTATTGTTCTGTTGTGTTCTGTTGTGTTCTCTTGTGCTCTGTGGTGTTATGATGTGTACGGTTCTGTTGCGTTCTGTTGTGTTCTGATGTCTTCACGTGTGTAGTGTTCTGTTGTATTCTGTATTCTGTATTCTCTCAAGTGTAGTGTTCTCCTGTGTTCTCTTGTGTTCTCACGTGTAGTGTTCTGTTGTGTTCTGTTGTGTTCAAATGTGTAGTGTTCTTTTGTGTTCTGTTGTGTTCTGTTGTGTTCTCACGTGTACTGTTCTTTTGTGTTCTGTTGTGTTCTATTGTGTTCTCTTGTGTTCTCATGTGTTCTCATGCGTACTCATGTATAGTGTTCTGTTGTGTTCTGTTGTGTTCTGAGGTGTTCAAGAGTAGCGTTTTGTAGTGTTCTGTAGTGTTCTGTTGTGTTCGAATGTGTAGTGTTCTGTTCTGTTCTGTTCTGTTCACATGTGTAGTGTTCTTTTTTGTTCTGTTGTGTTCTCAGGTGTAGTTGTGTCAGGTCCGTTGTGTTCTGTTGTGTTCTCATGTGTTCTCTTTTGTTCTGATGTTTAGTATTCTGTTGCGTTCTGTTGTGTTCTGATGTGTTCACATGTGAGGTGTTCTGTTGTGTTCTGTTGTGTTCTCACCTGTAGTGTTCTGTTGTGTTCTGTTGTATTCGGTTGTGTTCACATGTGTGGTGTTCTGCTGTGTTCTGTTGTGTTCTGTTGCGTTCTCAAGTGTAGGGTTCTCTTGTGTTCTCTTGTGTTCTCACGTGTAGTGTTCTGTTGTGTTCTGTTGTCTTCTGTTGTGTTCTCTTGTGTTCTGATGTGTTCTGCTGTGTACTCATGTATAGTGTTCTGTTGTGTTCTCATGTGTTCTCATCTGCAGTGTTCTGTTCTGTTCTGCATTTTTCTGATGTGCAGAGTTCTGTTGTGTTCTCTTGTGTTCACGTGTAGTGTTCTGTTGTGTTTGGTTGTGTTCTGTTGAGTTCTGTTGTGTTCTCATGTGTTCTCTTGTGTTCTGTGTAGTATTCTCTTGTGTTCAGTGTTCGGTTGTGTTCTGTTCTGTTCTCTTGTGTTCTGATGTGTTCTCATATGTAGTGTTCTGTTATGTTCTGATGTGTTCTGTTGTATTCTGTTGTGTTCTCATGTGTAGTGTTCTGTTGTATTCAGATGTGTTCTGTTGTTTTCTGATGTGTTGTGTTCTGTCGTATTCTTTTGTGTTCTCTTGTGTTCTGATGTGTTCTCATGTGTAGTGTTCTGTTGTGTTCTGATGTGTTCTGTTGTATTCTGTTGTGTTTACATGTGTAGTGTTCTGTTGTATTCTGATGTGTTCTGTTGTGTTCACGTGTAGTATTCTCTTGTATTCTGTAATATTGGGTTGTGTTCTGCTGTGTTCTGATGTATACTCATGTTTTGTGTTCTGTTTTTTGTTCTGTTCTGTTGTGTTTTGTTGTGTTCTGATGCGCAGTGTTCTGTTGTGTTCTCTTGTGTTCACATATAGTTTTCTGTTGTGTTCTGTTGTGTTCTGTTGTTTTCTGTTGTGTTCTGCTGTGTTTTGATGTGTTGAGTTGTGTTATGATGTATTGTGTTCTGTTCTGTTGTGTTCTGCTTTTTTCTGATGTGTTCTGTTGTGTTCTGATATGTTTTCTTGTGTTCTCATTTATAGTGTTCTCCTGTGTTCTGGTGTGTTCTGTTGTGTTCTCTGGTGTTCTGATGTGTTCTCATGTGTAGTGTGGTGTTCTGTTGTGTTCTGTTGTGTTCTGTTGTGTTCTCATGTGTTCTCATGTGTAGTGTTCTGTTCTGTTGTGTTCTGTTGTGTTCTGTTGTGTTCTCTTGTGTTCTGTGGTGTTCTGAAGTGTAGTGTTCTGTTGCGTTCTGTTGTGTTCTGATGTGTTCACATGTGAAGTGTTCTGGTTTGTTCTGTTCTGTTCTAATGTGTAGTGTTCTGTTGTGTTCTGATGTGTAGTGTTCTGTTCTGTTCTGTAGTGTTCTGTTGTGTTCTGTTGCGTTCTGTTGTGTCTTGAAGTGTTCTCATGTGTAGTGTTCACTTGTGTTCAGTGGTGTTCTGTTGTGTTCTCTTCTGTTCAGTGTAGTGTTCTTTTGTATTCTGCTGTGTTCTGTTGTGTTCTGTTGTGTTCTGTTTTGTTCTGTTGTGTTCTCATGTGTAGTGTTCTGTTCTGTTCTGTTGTGTTCTGTTGTGTTCTGTTGTGTTCTTTTGTGTTCTTCTGTGTTCTGTTGTGTTCTGATGTGTTCTCATGTGTAGTATTGTGTTGTGCTCTGTTGTGTTCTTTTGTGTTCTGTTCTCTTCATATGTGCAGTGTTCTGCTGTGTTCTGTTTTGTTCTGATGTTTTCTGATGTGTTCTCATTTTTAGTTTTCTGTTGTTATTTTTTGTGTTCTGTTGTGTTCTGATGTGCAGTGATCTGTTGTGTTCTCTTGTGTTCTCTTGTGTTCTCTTGTGTTCTCATGTGTAGTGTTCTGTTGTGTTGACCTAACTTCAGCAAGGCTTTCGACACTGTCTCCCATAATATCCTCCTAGGGATGCTCAGGCAGTGTGGGCTGGATGAGTGGTTGGTGAAGTGGATTGAGAACTGGCTGAATGGCAGAACTCAGAGAGTTGTCATCAGTGGCGCTGAGTCTAGTTGGAGGCTGGTAACTAGTGGTGTCCCTCAGGGGTCAGTGCTGGGCCCAGTCTTGTTTAGCTTCTTCATCAACGACCTGGATGAAGAGTTAGAATGTACCCTCAGCAACTTTGCTGATGACACCAAACTGGGAGGTGTGGTGGACACAGCGGAAGGCTGTGCTGCCATTCAGCGTGACCTGGATAGGCTGGAAAGCTGGGCAGAGAGGAACCTGATGAGGTTTAACAAAGGCAAATGCAGGGTCCTGCACCTGGGGAGGAACAACCCCATGCATCAGTACAGGCTTGGGGTGGACCTGCTGGAGAGCAGCTCTGCGGAGAGGGACCTGGGTGTCCTGGTGGACGACAGGTTAACCATGAGGCAGCAGTGTGCCCTGGCTGCCAAGAAAGCCAATGGGATCCTGGGGTGCATCAAGAAGCGTGTGGCCAGCAGGACGAGGGAGGTTCTGCTCCCCCTCTACACTGCCCTGGTGAGGCCTCAAATGGAGTACGCTGTCCAGTTCTGGGCTCCCCAGTTCAAGAAAGATGAGGAGCTACTGGAAAGAGTCCAGCGGAGGGCTACAAGGATGGTGAGGGGACTGGAACATGTTCCCTACGAGGAGAGGCTGAGGGAGCTGGGCTTGTTCAGCCTGAAGAAGAGAAGGCTGAGAGGGGACCTAATAAATGCTGATAAATATCTGAAGGGTGGGTGTCAGGAGGATGGGGGCAAGCTCTTTTCAGTGGTGCCCAGTGACAGGACAAGGGGCAATGGGCACAAACTGAGGCACAGGAAGTTCCACCTGAACATGAGGAAGAACTTCTTCCCTCTGAGGGTGACGGAGCCCCGGAACAGGCTGCCCAGGGAGGTTGTGGAGTCTCCTTCTCTGGAGATATTGAAGATCCGCCTGGACAAGTTCCTGTGAAGCCTGCTGTAGGTGTCCCGATGTCCTGGGTTTAGCCAGGACAGGGTTAATTTTCACTGGACTCCAGGAAGGGGCACAGCCGGGGGGTGGGGGCTGACCCCACCTGGCCAAACAGAGCCCGATATTCCGTACCATGTGACGTCATGCTGGGTTCCGGTGGGGGGGGCTGCGCAGCGGATAGGGACTCACGGCTTGGGGGGGCGCGGCGCCGGTGCTGTTCGGGAGAGCGGCTGTCTGGGTCGTGTGGTTCGTTGTTGTGTTTTCTCCTTATTTGTACCGTAGTTGTTCCTGTTTCCCTCTGTTTGCTGTTCTGTTAAACTGCCCTTATCCCGACCCACCAGTTTCTGCCTTTTTCTTTTCATTCTCCTCCGCACGCTGGCGGGGGGTGGGGCGGCCGCGTGGCGCTTCTGTTGCCGGCGGCAGCCGAAACCAGGACATTTGAAATTGGCGCCCAGACGTGGGGCACAGATAACGACAGGGCTGAGCAGCGGCTGTTAAAACTGCTTTCTTACATTTTGTTAAATTTTCTTATACGCATTTTTCTGTGTTAAACAGTCGCCGGTAAAATTGTTTCTGTCTTTGATCACATGGTTGTGGTTTTTGAATCCGTATTTGCTGTACTTGTTTCCTGTGGTGATGTTCATTACCTCTGGGAAAAGGATCAGGATTATGATTTTACTGTATTGTACGATGTCGACTTATGACATGATAACATCACTGTGCATGAAATTAGGCTTGTATTTGCATGCGGCACTGAGGTCATTTCCGTACCTCGGATCCTATGTCTTAGAACTTGTTAATAATCGAACCCAGCCTGTAGGGAAAACCGGAGGGGATACCTTCCCCCACTCTTTCGCCCCCCCTCTCTCCCTCAGGCTGGTCCTAACTGCTTTTGAGAATTTTGAGTACCCGTGGGATGCCCAGGGCAGCACTCTCCTTTTGTTATGTCTCCTGAATGGGTTGCAGGTTTTGTTTAGGGCTAAACAAGTCGTTAAGAACATCGTGCAGAGAACTGCCCCGGGGCCGGATAGCTGTGAGTGGCTGGGTGTGTGGGACAGCATGTGCAGGTGTCTAGAGCAGTGGGCACCCCCAGTGTGTTTTAAACTCACCCCTGAACAAATACAGAATCCCGAAAATCTGGTAAAATATCTGCAAAAAGTGTGCTGTCACCCTGGGAACTCGAGAGAGACACAGATCACCGCAATGTGCTGGGGTCTGGCCCACGCCTACCGAGCCCTGTTCAACCTGATTCAGTGCCCTAAAGGAGAAAGTGAGGGGGAATGAAGCAGCAGGCACTGCGGCTGGTGCTGCCCCCCCAGCCGGCCCTTCAGCCCCTCCAGCCCCAGCTCCAGCCGCAGGCATCGCGGCTGAGCCCAGTGACCAACCTGTGCCGGTAGCATTCGCGCCCGTAAAACTAAAGAAAGACGCAAAGAGAGCAGATCGCTCCGGGAGGGATGACAATGAGCCAGGGTCATCGCAGGAGATAGAGACAGAGATCATCACCCGGTCCCTGTCCCTGGACGAGCTGCGAGGCATGCGGAAAGATTTCAGCCACCACCCAGGCGACCACATTGTCACCTGGCTGCTGCGGTGCTGGGATAACGGGGCCAGCAGCTTGGAGTTAGAGGGCAAGGAAGCCAAGCAGCTGGGATCCCTGGCCAAGGACGGGGGCATTGACAAGGCCATTGGGATGAAGGAACAAGTCCTCAGCCTCTGGAGGAGACTTCTGTCAGGCATGAGGGAGAGGTACCCCTTCAGTGACTATTTTGTGTGCTACCCTGGCAAGTGGACCAGTATGGAGAGGGGTATTCAGTACATGAGGGAATTAGCTGTGCGGGAGCTGGTTTATAATGTACCAGATGATGACCAGTTACCCACAGACCCAGATGAAGTCCAGTGCACACCATCTATGTGGAGAAAGTTTGTGCGGAGCGCACCCTCCTCATATGCCAACTCACTGGCAGTAGTAAACTGGAAAGGTAAAGAGGCACCAACGGTGGATGAGGTGGCTGTCAGACTCCGGCAATATGAGGAAAGTCTCTCTTCCTCCCTTGTCTCAGCTGTGGAGAAACTGGCCCGGGAGGTGCGGCAAATCAAAGAGAACATGTCCTACTCCCCACCTGTACGGGCCAGTGTCTCAGCTATTAGGGGCAAGCGTTTCTCTGCTCAGGAGAGGGAATAGAGAGACTACACACCAAGGGGCACCCTGTGGTTCTGCTTGACCACGGAGAGGACATGAGGAAGTGGGATGGAAAACCCACCTCAAGTCTACAGGCAAGAGTGCGTGAGTTGCGAGGTAAAACAGTCACGAAAGGGGATTCGGTTAGGAAAAATGCTGCTCCAATTTCCAGCAGTCAGCTCTCCAGACCAGGCAGGCAGTTTGATTTTGATTCCAATTCTCTGGAGGGGACCTCCAAGTCATTTTTACAGCAGGTGAGCAGCAAATTCTCTGACGAGGATTAGAGGGGCCCTGCCTCCAGCCAGGTGGAGGAAAGGGACAACCGTGTTTATTGGACGGTGTGGATTCGGTGGCCTGGCACATCAGATCCACAAGAGTATAAAGCTCTAGTGGACACTGTTGCACAGTGTACTTTAATGCCATCAGAGTTCAAAGGGTCAGAGTCCATTTGCATTTCGGGAGTGACAGGGGGGTCCCAAGAACTGAGTGTACTGGAGGCTGAAGTGAGCCTCACTGGGCAGGAGTGGCAGAAGCACCCCATTGTAACTGGCCCCGAGGCTCCGTGCATCCTTGGGATAGACTATCTTAGGAGAGGGTATTTCAAGGACCCAAGGGGTTATTGGTGGGCTTTTGGCATAGCTGCTTTGGAGACGGAAGAAATTAAACAGCTGTCCATTTTGCCTGGTCTCTCAGAGGATCCTTCCGTTGTGGGGTTGCTGAGGGTTGAAGAACAACAGGTGCCAATCGCAACCACAACGGTGCACCGGCGAAAGTATCGTACCAACCAAGACTCCCTTCTCCCCATTCATCAGCTGATCCGCCAGCTGGAGAGTCAAGGAGTGATCAGCAAAACTCACTCACCCTTTAATAGTCCCATATGGCCAGTGAGAAAATCTACTGGAGAGTGGAGACTGACAATAGACTACCGTGGCCTGAATGAAGTCACACCACCACTGAGTACTGCCGTGCCAGACACGCTGGAACTTCAATATCAGCTGGAGTCAAAGGCAGCCAAGTGGTATGCTACAATTGACATTGCTAATGCATTCTTCTCCATCCCTTTGGAAGCAGAGTGCAGGCCACAGTTTGCTTTCACCTGGAGGGACATCCAGTACACCTGGAATCGACTGCCCCAGGGGTGGAAACACAGTCCCACCATTTGCCATGGACTAATCCAGACTGCACTGGAAAAGGGTGAAGCTCCAGAACATCTGCAGTACATCGACGACATCATTATATGGGGCGACACAGCGGAGGAGGTTTTTGAGAAAGGGGAGAAAATAGTTCAGATCCTTCTGAAAGCCGGTTTTGCCATTAAGCGAAGTAAAGTCAAGGGACCTGCGCAAGAGATCCAGTTTTTGGGAATAAAATGGCAGGATGGGCGCCGTCAAATCCCAATGGATGTCATCAACAAAATAGCAGCTATGTCTCCACCAACCAGCAAAAAGGAAGCACAGGCCTTCCTGGGTGTTGTGGGTTTTTGGAGGATGCACATCCCAAATTACAGCCAAATAGTGAGTCGTCTGTACCACGTGACCCGGAACAAGAATGATTTTGAATGGGGCCCTGAGCAACGACAGGCATTTGAACAAATTAAACAGGAGATAGTTCATGCCGTAGCCCTTGGTCCAGTCCGGTCAGGGCAAGATGTTAAAAACGTGCTCTACACCGCAGCCGGGGAGAATGGCCCAACCTGGCGTCTCTGGCAGAAAGCACCAGGGGAGACTCGAGGTCGACCCCTGGGGTTTTGGAGCCGGGGATACAAAGGATCCGAGGCCCGCTATACTCCCACTGAAAAAGAGATTCTGGCAGCATATGAAGGCGTTCGAGGTGCTTCAGAAGTGGTGGGCACTGAAGCACAGCTCCTCCTAGTACCACGGTTGCCGGTCTTGGGCTGGATGTCAAAGAGAGGGTCCCCTCTACGCATCATGCCACTGATGCTACTTGGAGTAAGTGGGTCGCGCTGATCACCCATCGCCCCCAAATGGGAAACTCCAGTTGCCCAGGAATTCTGGAGGTAATCATGGACTGGCCAGAAGGTAAAGATTTTGGAGCATCGCCAGAGGAGGAGGTGACACGTGCTGAAGAGGCCTCACTGTATAACCAGCTGCCAGAAGATGAGAAACAGTATGCCCTGTTCACGGATGGGTCCTGTCGCATTGTGGGGAAGCAGCGGAGGTGGAAGGCTGCTGTATAGAGCCCTACACAACAAGTCGCGGAAACTGCTGAGGGAGAAGGTGAGTCCAGCCAGTTTGCAGAGGTGAAAGCCATCCAGCTGGCTTTAGACATTGCCAGTCGAGAGAAGTGGCCAGTGCTCTGTCTTTACACCAACTCTTGGATGGTGGCCAATGCCTTGTGGGGGTGGCTGCAGCAATGGAACAAGAACAACTGGCAGCGCAGAGGCAAACCTATCTGGGCTGCCCCATTGTGGCAAGATATTGCTGCCCGGCTGGAGCAGTTGGTTGTAAAAGTCCGTCACGTGGACGCTCACATCCCTAAGAGTCTGGCCACTGAGGAACATCAAAACAACCACCAGGTAGATCAGGCTGCTAAGATTGAAGTGGCTCAGGTGGATCTGGACTGGCAACATAAGGGTGAACTCTTTATAGCTCGGTGGGCCCATGACACCTCGGGCCACCAAGGAAGAGACGCGACATACCGATGGGCTCGTGACCGAGGGGTGGACTTGGCCATGGATACCATCGCACAGGTTATCCATGAATGTGAAACATGTGCTGCAATCAAGCAAACCAAGCGGGTAAAGCCTCAGTGGTATGGAGGACGATGGCTAAAATATAAATATGGAGAGGCTTGACAGATTGACTACATCACACTGCCACAAACCCGCCAAGGCAAGCGCTATGTGTTCACAATGTTGGAGGCCACCACCGGATGGCTGGAAACCTACCCTGTGCCCCATGCCACCGCCCGGAATACCATCCTGGGCCTTGAAAAACAAGTACTGTGGTGACATGGCACCCCCAAAAGAACTGAGTCAGAAAACGGGACTCATTTTCGTAACAGCCTCATAGACACCTGGGCCAAAGAACACGGTATTGAGTGGGTGTATCACATCCCCTACCATGCACCAGCCTCTGGAAAGATCAAGCGGTACAGGGCTGCTAAAAAACCTATCTGAGGGCAATGGGGGGTGGGACTTTCAAAAATTGGGATCCCCATTTAGCAAAGGTCACCTGGTTGGTTAACAACCGGGGATCCACCAACCAGCCTGGTCCTGCCCAGTCAAAACCTCAGTGCCCCGTAGAAGGAGATAAAGTCCCTGTAGTGCACGTGCGGAACATGTTAGGGAAGACGGTTTGGGTTAGTCCTGCCTCGGGCAAAGGCAAGCCCGTCCGCCGGATTGCCTTTGCTCAAGGACCTGGGTGTACCTGGTGGGTAATGCGGAAGGATGGGGAAGTCCGATGTGTACCTCATGGGGATTTGATTTTGGGCGAAAATAGTCCATAAATAAATTGTATAAAGTTAATTGTTAAATAACCCTGTCACTGTCTGTTATCACTGTTATAATTGTTATATTTTGTACCAGTAGTAGCATAGTAAGAATCATCCTGATTAAAGAAGGATGGACTTTTTCGATGAAAACCTAGGAGAGCACAGCGATGATGGAATTGGACCTGGTTTTCAACAACTGGCATCCAGCAACTTCATCAAGATCAACATCTCCTGCAGACTGTGGGCACGGGCCGCACCAGATACATCAGCCGTGAGCTCCGGATGCAGCAAGTGACCGCCCACCACCACACATCACCTCTCCTGCCACAGAAGACCATTACGACAGATGGAGCCCAAAGTCATGGATTAAATGAACTCAATGGACACTTTAGAGTGATGATCCATAGACTAAGGGAATGATATCTGGAGACAGGAGAAATGGTGGTGATCAACTGGACAACGGGGGACCTGGGCATGACGTAGATGGTATGGAATAAGGGGTGGATAATGTCCTGGGTTTGGCCAGAACAGGGTTAATTTTCACTGGACTCCAGGAAGGGGCACAGCCGGGGGGTGGGGGCTGACCCCACCTGGCCAAACAGAGCCCGGTGTTCCATACCCTGTGACGTCATGCTGGGTTCCGGTGGGGGGGGGCGGGGCGGCGGGAAGGCACTCGCGGCTTGGGGGGACACAGCGTCGGTCCTGTTTCGGGAGAGCGGCTGTCTGGGTTGTACGGTTCGTTGTTGTGTTTTCTCCTTATTTGTATCGTTGTTGTTCCTGTTTTCCCTCTGTTTGCTGTTCTGTTAAACTGCCCTTATCCCGACCCACCAGTTTCTGCCTCTTTCTTTTCATTCTCCTCCGCACGCCGGTGGGGGGAGGGGCGGCCGCGTGGCGCTTTTGTTGCCGGCGGCAGCCGAAACCGAAACAGTTTTTCAGCAATTTAAGTCACAGATATGATCTGTAATGGGACAGATGACACTAGCTGCTTCTGACCATCCTAATATACTCCAGATGTTTATCTTTGCAAATATTGTTAGCTTGCAGTAGATTTTGTGCAAAGGTAGCAAGAGGAAGAGAAGTCTGTCTTTGAATTTTAAAGCTTTCTTTGCATGTGTCATTTTGTGTCCTTCTGTCTACGTGACTCGCAGCACTACACTGCACGTTCTGCGGAGCCCCTGATCTGCTAGTGACATTAACGGCTAGCTGTGTTGTGGTGGAAGGGTGCCAGTTCTCGCAGTGCGATTTCAGTAAGGAATTTCAAACTAGTTAGACTTCCCTAAAATCCAGAAACTCATTTACCAGTTCAGGAAGAGGTGGTGGTGTTGCCTTGTCCTGCCAGTGCTGAGTGCTGTATGTCCTGGGTTCGGCCAGGACAGGGTTAATTTTCACCGGACTCCAGGAAGGGGCACAGCCGGGGGGTGGGGGCTAACCCCACCTGGCCAAACAGAGCCCGGTGTTCCATACCCTGTGACGTCACACTGGGTTCCGGTGGGGGGGGCGGCTCGGTGAGAACCCTCTCGCGGCTCGGGAGCGTGCGGCGCCGGTGCGGTCCAAGAGAGCGGGTCTGTTGTTTGTCGTGTTTTCTCCTTATCTGTATCCTTGTTGTTCCTGTTTCCCTCTGTTTGCTGTTCTGTTAAACTGCCCTTATCCCGACCCACCGGTTTTCTGCCTGTTTTCTTTCCATTCTCCTCCGCACCGCGGCGGGGGGGAGGGAGGGCCCCGTGGCGCTTTTGTTGCCGGCAGCAGCCGAAACCAAAACACTGTAGCTGTCACAAGAACATGTGCAGATGTTGCAAACCTGCCTGACAATAAGAGAAGCAACAGTTTTGCTACCGTTTTCCTTTAGAACAGCGTCTTTCCCAGGCAGGCGTTTGACCTGTTCGTGGAATAACAACTGCCATTAGAAGTGGGCCGCATGGGAAGAGCATGCTGTTCTCCTGGAAGTCAGAAGACTGGCTTCCGTTCCTGCTTTACGACCTGCGAGTCCTCTCCCGCTATGTTTGCTTTACTTGTTTTCTCGATGGCGATCTGTTCAGCAGAGGAAATGCCTTTTACTTCTGTGCAAGATCTGGGCTCAAGTTGCTTGGGGGGGAAATTGCAGCTGGTTGAGAAGTCAGTCACTAATTTTTGCTAACCAAATTGTAGCTGAGATAAATTTGCCTGAAAAGTACTTTCCTTTATTGGAAAGGACTCATATATAGCTTTACACGCAATGAATTTAAAACCCTGTAGAAACTTCAAAGTGCTTATGCCAGCTGAGCTTTTTGTATTTTAAATGTGTTTGAAGCTGCTTCAGATCAGAAGCTTTTGCTGCTCTAGGGAAAAAAGCTTTAATTCTAGATACTGCATCAATTTACCAGCGACTGTCAGACTTTCCTTGACCTGTCTCTGTAACGTAGTTTGTAATGGAGAGATCCTTCAGTTAATTGATGGAATAATCTTGTACCTCCAGCTTTAGGCTATTGCTAAGGACGGTTTGCTTGCTTGGATGCGCTGTTTGCCGTAGCCCCTGGCTGGAGTTGATACAGCATTTGAATTCGGGCTGGGAAGGTTTTGTTTCTACTGGTAGTGGAATTGAGACTGAAATAAAGCAGGTGAAATTACGACCTTACTGAAGTCATTAGCAAAGCTGCCATTGACTGAAGTAAGGCTAGGATCTCAGCCAAGGGTTTTGGTTGTTTAATTTATGGTAACATATTCATTGAGTTGTATTAAAACAAGGTTTTGAAAAAGTTAATCTTTACCTTCGTGATACAATCTCCATTCCATAAATATTGTACATAGTGTTACTAAGAGTTTACCTTTGTTGGGCAGGTTGATAGAGGCAGATTTTAATTTATTTTTATAATCTGTGTGTTTGCACTCCTAGGAAAGAACTAAAGTATGCAGATGTCATTATTTCTGTAAATGAAAAGGACTTAATCCTAAATCTTCTAATTCTTTTATAGTATATGGCAGCAGAGCTATCTAACACTCTGTCCTGCAGGAAATATTTGGCATACTTGTAAGCTCCAGGGAGAGGAGAACTAGGATGATAACATCCATTAGCATTGCTTTTGAATGAGAACTTGCATAAAGACTTTCTCGAGGAAAAAAAAAAAATCACTATTAGATTTAAAGGCTTTTTAGCAAAAGGAACGTATTGCAAGCTTTCGACCTTCCTGTGCTGTATGAAGCTTTACTGGTGCGTATGCCAGAAAATCCTGTTGATTACTGGACTCTTCCAATGTGTGCTGCCCTTCTAGAAAGTCGACATCTGGACTGTATTTATTCTACTATTTTCTCGTCACTGGATGTGTCAGAGTAGATTTTCCTCCTTTAAATTTTGATAAACTTTGTTTCTATGATTTGGCAGAAAAGATTTTGTGCAATTTTAAAGGCAAAACTAATAATGCGTTCCCAAGCTCTGATGACAGTTAGAACAAACGGTATTGTTTTAAAACATAAATGTCTATTTTGCTGTACTACTCTTCTTGCTTCTCTTATCTGCTAGAATAGTTTTAGCATTAAGCATATTTTAATACACATCTAGAAACAGGCAAGACTGCTTTTATTATATTATTATATTGCTTGAAGTCATGAATTATGTTAAAGTAAACACTGTAGTAAAAGGGAGACTGTATTGGCACCTGAGGTCTTTTATTCCTGCTTGTCAGTCTTCACATTTGTCTTGTATGTGGAGACTCTGGCCTGGGTAGAAATGGGATTGTTCATTAAGAGTCAAAGTGTGTTCTTCCACTTGTAGCGGTCCCAAAGTACACCCAGTTTGTGTTGCACATCGATGGTATCTTGGCAAAAAGGAAACCGAGTTATCCATTAGCTAATTCTCAGAGTAATCTTCTTTGTAACCAGCTCTTCAAGTAATACCTTCCAAGTTTTCCCATGCAATGAGTAAAGCTAGCATAGTCAACAAGTTTCAAGGAACTACTCTCTCAATCACTGGAAAGTTTTGACTAATTGAGCACAGTGATTTTTAATCTCTGGTATTCTGTATTATTTTTCAGTGATGTTTGTCTTATGAGGAACAATGGAACAAAATGGTTTTGGACAGGTTGATGTAGTTGCTTCTGAGAATTCGGGAGCGTGCGGCGCCCGTGCGGTCCGAGAGAGCGGGTCTGTTTTATTGATGTATGCCATCAATAAAATCAGGTGCCTTGATTAACCCTCTAGTATTGCAGGCCACAACTTGGTAACTGAGGCTGTGATAAATATCCCATAGCTTGTCTGCAGAATCAACTTTTTTTTTTAGTGTTCTCAGTTAAAAGTTTTCTCCTGCAAAACCTAGGGACTGATACTGTTCTGTCAGGTCAAACAGATAAGCTGTTTCACCTGAAGTTTGTACCTAGCTCTTGTAGGCTACTTTTCCGTGATGGGTTTGCTAAGCTGCTGTGAGTGCACTCCCTCAGTCTCCATTGCTGCTTGCTCATGGGTGGAGGGGTGCACATATGGCCACCTCATAGCGAGAGGTCACCTCTGCTAGCGCAGCTGTCCCGTGGGCTTTCCATCATTTGAGAGGGTTGGAAGGTAAGAAGAAATGAGATTGTTTTAGAGTCCATTCTCTTTGAACATCTGGGGTGATATCCTTTCTGGGGTGATATCCTTTCTGTATATGCAAAGTTAAAATTTCAAGTGCTATATTGTCTCATTTTTGCAGAGGTTAAGTGTAATGTGAGAATAGGGATGCTTCTAAGCTGCCTATCTGATCAAGAAGTGCAGGTCTGAAGGTACTAAATACCCAAGTGAATGCAGACTAGCTGCAAAACTGACGTATGCAGCATGGTAGAGGAAGATGAAGACTGTAAGAATGTGCTTAAACTCCCCCTGCTAAATTAACATTGCTGTTCTGAGTATCTTAGCTGAGAAATATGCAAGCATGCAAAATGTACACTTGTCATTCTTAAAGTAGTTGGTTTCCAACCTTTAATTTCGGAAGGACTGTTGAATGACGGAACTACTTTGACTTTTTCCACACAAATCCCTCTAATGAAATGCGTTTCTGCTTCACACCCGTCAGAGTTGCTAGTGGCAGTCACTGTCTCGCTTGAAATGGGATCTTTCTCCAGTAACCTACTGCCAGTTAATCATGGCTAAGTGAGACCTGGTAATCCCATTGATGTGCCTGGACTTATCTGAAGACAAGACCTAATTTTTATTTTTTTAAAAAGAGCTGTAGTAACATCATTTGTAATTATAGTGATATGAACTTGGTCACGCTTCCTGCCTACAATATCATGTATGTAAACACTACAATAAATTCTGTCTAAACACGTTCTGCTTTAACTCTGCCTCTGTCTTAAGAAGTAAATGTGCATTTGCTGTCTTTATTTATCTCTGTACTGTACCACTCTGCACTAATAAATTCATTTCTTAATGAATTCATGTAGCCGTATGGCCAGAAATATATTTTTAACTAGTTAAGAGTGTGTGATAAGCAGTGCAAAGAATCTGTTTCTTTAAAATATGTTTTACTGTACTTTGAAACTGGCTTCTAAAGATACTGAATGTTTCCATCAACTTGGTAATACTCATAACCAGCTCCTGGTATATACAATATATTAAAATGATGCTAAATATAAAAGTGTGTGTGTATAATGATTTTAAGAAAACTAATATATATGTCTCTGCACTCTGAATAAATCTGTCTCTGGACTTGTGATCAAGGCAGAGGACAGGGCTGTTTCTTGTTACTTAAGGTAACACAGGAATTCAGGCACATAGCAAAAAGCTTTTAATCACACTAATGTGATGCATTGTATCAACATCTTAATGCTAAGATGATCTTTAGGATGAAGAAAGTATTTTAAACAAACACCATGTAGTTCCCTGCAACATCAGTGCTTTTTGTTCTAGACAGTGAAGGTCTGTTGTGTAGTCAAAGCCGTAAATGGAATGAAATCAGGTTGCTTTAAACAAAGGTTTCATAAGTTGTTGAAAATCAGTTTTGAGGAAAATGTCTGAAATGTTTTGCAGAGGTGAATCTGGTGCTGGGAAGACTGAAAACACAAAGAAGGTTATTCAATACCTTGCTCATATTGCTTCCTCCCATAAAGGAAGAAAGGACCATAATATTCCCGTAAGTTGGGATATTTTATCATTTGTTTATTGTTCTTTTTGAAAACCACCATCTTTGCATTTAAAAAAACCATAACTTTTTTATTAAAGATAAGCTGGAATGTAATCCACATAATTTTCTCAACCATTATTTTCTCTTTAGTAGGGGCTGAAATGAGCAGTTACATTAAAATTTCCAGTTCATGTTAGCTGTTTAACTTCTCTTCTGAAATTAAAGGTTTTATGCAACCATTGTAACTAGGAAAGGTATCAAAGCTTTCTGATGCAGTGTATGCCAGTTTTCCAAAAATTTAATTAACTTGGGCAAGTCTTAGTAAATTTAGTTCCCACAGATGCAGTTTTCAGTACTATATTTGTGAACAAGCTTTCTGTTCTTTCAAAAATTATCTTGTAGATAAGAAGAATCATCAAGCTTCAAAACTGCTGTAAACTTGATACGTCTACAAGCGAGCAGCTAATAAAAAGCTCTAGTTTTAGTACATTACAGACAAAAGCATATGCACTTATGTCAGAGTCTTGGGTTTTTTCGTAACTTGTCACTTACTGATTTATGTAGAACTTTCTTCAGATTTACTGCTAGACTTCAAAATTCACAATGAGTTTTTATCAATATTTTGCTTTACAAGATATGGATGGGTTTGAATATCTGTTGCTATGAGCACTTGGATCTCTTTGCAGTGGAATATTAATTCAACTTGCTAGAAGCAAGTGGCTTGCTATATTCGATACTGGCGTATGTGGTTGGAAGTTTTCAAGCTATATCAGAATCAGAAGCATCAGCTTCTGTAATTTCTAGTGTATAACACTTAATATTAAGATATTCTGGAATGTGTCAAGACTCAAACTCCTAGAAAACCAGGAGAGGACTTTTGACCAGTCTGTGAAGAAAAAAAAGCAAGAATTTGAAGCTGGAGAGAGGGGAAGATTGCTCTGCAGATAGATTTGGAGGCCTTAGGAGGATGCTGTGACTGGAGTGTCGGCAGCATTAGCATTGTCATGTGCTAGGGGAATACATGGCTCTGCAGAATGCTATTTAGAAAGTCATCCTTCAGAACTTGTTTTCTGTGTGGGTTTTGATTTATAAATATTCTTGGATTTATGGTTGTGCAGCCTTGAACAAAACTAGTGTTTTTAAAATTTCTACAGGAGTATAATTGCCTACAAATTTTGGGGGGGGGGGAAGGGAATTATGCAGAGAATGGAACTACACAGAGTTTGTATACCAAGTACTTCTAAACACACTATTGACAGCTTGGAATGCACCAGGTTGAAGAGACTTCTGTGAGCCTCTTGTCGAGCCTCCTTTCAAAATATGCTTCCCTTTAAAGCTGAGTTTTGAAAACCTTGTGTGATGAAGATTATACAACCTTTCTGCAAAACTTTTCCTGTGCTTAACCACTTAAACAGCCAAAAATAGGGGTTTAAAAAGTACTCCTTGTTTGTTTGGATGTGTTTCCATAAGCACTTTGTGCCAGTACCTGTGCTAAAAGTAGTCCCCTTTTTGAGTTTTGTCATCGTAGCAATTCCTGTGGCCACTCACTGGGCTTGGAGAGTGCAGGCTCAAACTACTGTTCTGAAAGTCATAGAATCATAGAATGGTTTGGGTTGGAAAGGACCTTAAAGATCACCTGGTTCCAACCCCCCTGCCATCAGCAGGGACATCTTCCACCAGACCAGGTTGCTCACAGCTCCATCCAACCTGGCCTTGAACCCTGCCAGGGAGGGGGCAGCCACAGCTTCTCTGGGCAACCTGGACCAGTGTTTCATCACCCTCATGGGGAAGAAATGAAGTCCATCTGGCTTTAGATGAAACAAGTTTCCTCTGTTTGTTGCGTGGCTGCATAACTGATAGGAAGTGAAGGCACAGAAAAAAGCTGGGGTGGAAGATGTTGGTGAAGGGAAGGATGAGTTGCTCAGTCTAATGCAGTGCTGGCTAATTCTGTTTAAGTTGCTGGTTGAACTGGAATCTAATTCTCTACTTAGCAGCGTGATCAAATGGGACAGGAGTTTAAGATGGTGGGTGTAATCAGCTGCTTCGTGAGCCATCGAAGACTGTCACGATGAAGACTGGAAAAGTTTTTATTCTTTGTAAAACATAGTTCAGACACAGTAAAAAGAATAGGGTAGTGTCCTGAATAGAAGTTTGATACTTTGATTGTGCGCTTCATTCAATGCACTGCTATAGTAAGCACTGAATTAAGTATATGTTTATGAAAAATGCAAGATGTTCACATAACCTAAACCGTTTTGAAAATACAAATGAGTCTCGCTTCTGTAACAATTAATTTTTATTTATATACTGCAGATGAAGAATGTCTAATCTACACACCTAACACTCAAAAGTTAGGAAGTGTCAGAATTGGTTATATTTAAGCAGCCCTAACTTGTTCCTGTTCACATATACATTAGAAAACTGTAGAGGGCTGGTGGTGATCCGTAGTATCCATCTGTACAGCCTTTGCACTGACCTGTGCACAAAGATGATGCTAAACAGGCTTGTTAAATAGACAGCAAGTCATGGGTTTACTTTTATCCATCCTGTAACGAATAATTATCAGTGCTATGCATATTACTGAGACTTATGAAAGTTGCATGGATTTTTTTTTATGAACAATTTGTATGCTGATGAATGAATAATTATCTTCCCGACACCATTCTGAAGTGTAGGGTTGACTTTGTCTCTTTTGCCTGACAGGCAAACCTTTACAGGGTGCTGTAGAAGTATTACAAACAAACGCAGCCCCCAGTTTGACACCTCAGGCCATGGCCAGAGTAACAGTAATGGTCTGCCATGCCACAAATGCTCACCATGTACGTTCTCCAGCGGCACTGGCTGTGAAATGTTTGGCTTACGCAAGGAGCATCACATAGGAGCTCTACTCATCCCTTCAACAGCCTTCTTGTGTCTGGCATTCAGCTGTTTGTCTGTGACACTTTTCTTTCCCAGCCGCCCTGTTTCATCACAGCTGGTGGCTGTGTGCCTGCAGAGGAGTCCTGCGTAGCCCTTGGCACGTCATCCCCACGCAGGGGTCCTGTGGGGAACGGAGCCAGTAACACAGTGTAACCACGGAGGGTGGAATTACAGCGCCGAACAGCCTGAATACTAACGTTTCCTAGTTTTTGAGTGTTTGAATCTGTAGCCACACTGTCTCATTTCTGTTTAATCACAAAGAATGTTAAAGGTATTGTCTTGGGCACAGTGCTAGGAAGCGTGGGTGGGTGGTGGTGGTAAAAAGGTAGAAGAGAAGCTTTAGTGCTTGTGGGACTTGGCAGAGCTAGGTGAGACTAGGGTAGTCCCTTCAATTAGGAATTGAGTCTGGGCTTTCTAGAGCCAGGTGATGGAGAGCAGAGAGAAGCGCATGGCAGTGAGTTATGAACAGGCTCATCTATAGATTGAAGGTGGAATGAAAGTGAGCCTGAATCCTTGTCTGCAGTGTGCTTGGTTGAGCATCAGAACTACCACGTGTACAGTTCTAGTTGGTGCGTAGCAAGGGAGAAAAGATGGAAGATATCTGTTGTAAATAACTGGAAGCTTTAGCTTCACATCCAACACATCTGCGCTCTAATGAATTTGGGGGGAGTGGGGTGGTAGTGTTAAGAACTTTACCAGTAAATCTGAATATTTTATCTGCACCAGGCATATTGTGGTTTATTCGGTTGTTAACCAGGTCATACATGGACCAGCTTTCTAAAGGCAACCATTGTGCTTTAGCCTGGGCATCTCAGACCAAAGGGGACCCACACTGGTGTCTGTTGGTCTGGTCAGCTATCCCATGCTCCTAGGCCAGCATAGGAGCCTCTCTTGCCTTTGCTCTCAATTATTCCTCTGTAGACTCAGGTGGTGTGGAGAAAAGGTTATTTAGAATGAAAGGGTGAGGAAGAGAACAAGGACAGGTAACTGGTGAGTGGAGGGGGAGGCTCATGTGTCCAGAGAGGGTTTTTGACAGATTAAGCAAGGAGGGTAGGGAGTAAACAGAGTCTTCTAAACTACTTGGCTTTGTGGCTCATCAATCCTGTGTGCACTAAGTGGCATGGGAAAGAGAGAAAAGAATGAAATCGTGTTAATGCATGTGTTAGAGCTGCTTTAATATGGTTAAGTAATGAGTCCTAATTCTGACTCTTGGGCTCTGCTTTAGTTTAGAAACTTTGTGTTTTTGAATGGGGAGGGAAGTCAGTGCAAAATGTAGAAATAACTAAAAAAAAGTTTGCATACACAGCTTTCCAAAAGAAGGAAAAGTGCTGGTTGTCACTCACTGCCTGGGGGCTGCCATGAATCTGCAGGTTCTCCAGGCTGCGTGAGGTTAAGGGGGTACTCTAAGCTGGACTGTGGCCATACCTGGACCCTATTCATGGTCAGATACCTGAAATGGGCAGGTGTGTTCCATCGTGGTAGTGTGTGAAGTAAAGTTCTATAAATAACTGCATCCATCTACCACCGCTGTATCCAGTTCTAGGCATTCTGGTACTGTGTACCTCTGGTTCAGGTGAATGGAATTAGACTTTTGTTCACTTCCCTGCTCCTCAAAGCCTTCACATCCCAAACCCACTCTTATTGTCACTAAAATTCAGGTTTCTAGGTGGTGCCGTTTTAAGCTTCAGAAATAGAAGCATAGAATCACTTAAGCTGGAAAAGACCTTTAAGGTCATCGAGTTCAACCGTAACATAATTACTGGTACTTGCAGGTTAATGATGGCTTTCAGTGACTGCATTTGCCTTTGTAGCTGAAATACTAAATTGTTTAATCTGTTTTATGAATTTCAGAAGAAATATAATTGGCTTTGAAGTACAGGATCATGGGTAGGCTCATTCAGACTGAAGCTCCCCTTGGTGAGGATTTCCCAGATGAGCTTTAACTGCCCTAATTGAAACACAGAAGTTAAGTGTGTGTCTGATTATGTTCCGTTCTGTTTCTAAGTGAGGACAGAAATGGACACCCTCAGGAAGCAGTCTATCCTGTCTGAAGATAAGCAAAAGAAATGCCTCTTAAGTTCCCAGGTGTACCTATCCTTCTCCAGTGATTTCGGAAGGAGCGGTAGCTTCATACTGAAGCGTCTAACCTTATTTTTAGATCCTGAGTTGTTTTCTGAGCAGGTATGATGCAGCTTTGCAAAATTCACATCACTTAGCTGAGTAAACTAAACCTTTGCTAGCTGCTTTACAGAACTCTGTCAAAACCTGTTATTCTTCACTAAAACAGTGCTAGTTGCTAGTTATTTAAATTAGTAGACATAAACGGAAGAAGTGTGCATCTGTCTTGGTGTGAAAATTTCTTGTGGTCTGAGTTTCACCACCGCGTTTTCTCCCTAGGCTCTCCGGTGTGAAGCTCAAGATTGTTAAATTTGCTGACTGAGACAAGGGAATAGGGGAATTGAAAATTTCTGCGTTTCTGCAGAAACTGCAAATTTGGATTTTGGGGATTTTTCTGTTTTGCTTTATTACACTCATGTTCCATTTACCCTTTTTTCTGGCAAAAGTTAAAGGTATTCCAGTTTTTTAAGACTTTGCTTCTCATGTGGACGGTAATTCTTGAAAGCAAGCTTCTGTCTCGATTGTAGGATTGCCTTTCTTAAGTACTTGAAGTGCAGGGCAAAAACAAAGCCACAGGCTCTGTAAGTATTGCTTTCCTCTTGGTTCTTTCATAACCTTTTTGATTTTTGAAAAATAGTGATGACCTTATCCATACAAAAACACCTTGCAGTGACTAAGGCTGTCGAGACAGTTACTTGGTGTTGTGGGTTTATTTTTGTTGTTGTTTGTCAAAACTGTGGAAAGCAGGGCTGCCGGAGGCCCGGCCAGTCTGACTAACTGAAGTCTTGCTTGTCTTGCAATCCCCCCTTTCTGTTTGTTGGAGGACCAAAATTCCAAATTTCTGAAGGTGAGACCAGTATGCGTGGTGGAGATTCTGCTCTTAAGTGATGGTAGTACCAAGTGATAGCTCTCAAAGCATTTCAGGCTGCTGTTGCGTTATCTATAGAGTTTGCGCCTGAAGACTTGTGGGGTTTGACCAAGTGGAAGCTGAGACACTGAGAGCTTTAAAAGGGAGATATTTGCCATGCATTCTTTCCAATTCCATGGGTCTTCCAAACCTAAGAGCTGGAAACAGTGTTTATCATAGCTACTGTTGTTCATTGCAAACAGAGTTCCAAAAGTGTAAAACAAATGCTGTGCTAAAACCAGACCTCCTGTGTGTTCAATTCCAAGTCTCGCTTTCTTGGAAAACAAGTGTTCATGTCTCTGTACGGTTCCAGTTGATCCGTAGTATTGACAGGTCAGTCACTTGAAATGAAATCTGTATTATATCTGGTGTATGAGACCTCTGTATGGATTTTGTATATTCAGTTATTTGTGTTGCTTAGAGACTATTGTTGCGGAGTCTCCTTCTCTGGAGATATTCAAGACCTGCCTAGACGTGGTCCTGTGCAGCCTGGTCTGGGTGACCCTGCTTCGGCAGGGTTGTTGGACTGGGTGACCCACAGAGGTCCCTTCTAACCCCTACAATTCTGTGATTCTGTGATTCAAATTCTATTGTAGAAGTTATTCTTTCTCCCCTTTCTCATGGCTAGGAAAAGAAGCTGATGGAGGATCCAATTGCTGAATGTACTTCTCAGCTGGCTGAAGAAGAAGAAAAGGCCAAAAACTTGGCCAAACTCAAGAACAAGCAGGAAATGATGATCACTGATTTGGAAGGTTTGTTCTTGCTACATTTGCCTGTTAACAGGTTGTACATCATGCGAGAAAGGAGTGGATCACTTATTACAGTGTATGCAGTATCTGGTCCAGTCTGCTAAGTGTAACCTTCTATGTAGATACCTTAATAGCTGTTGCTTTTATCTAAATCTTGAAAGAATAATTTATTGCTTGCAAGCCTTGTTGCATTTGGCTGCTCAGTCTTTCTCGTGTTTAATTTGTTAGCTTTTCATTTTTGAGAATCCATTTTATTTAATGATACGCTCCAGAAATTCATGTTGTTGCATGCATCCCTTAGTAACAAGGTAAAACACCTGTCTCTTGGGAAGGCGCTACACTTTTCTATAATAACACATTAGAACAACATATTTCTGGAAAAATGTTAGTAGGCATTCATTAGTCTTCTAATATTTTTTGAATAAGCAAATCCGAATTGTTCTGCCTTTCTTGATGCTTTGTTTATCTAAAATGGTTCAATTTCTTTGGCCATTTATTTCTGATTGTTTTGCCTGTGTTGTCACGACTGAATTAGCCCTATATGTAACCTTTCATGATGTTATGGTGGGTTTTTTAATTACTTATGGTTGTAAATAGGTATTGTGCAACATTAATAAACTGCCAAGCCAAAGTTGCAAAATATAAGGCAATGTTGCTATCTGCCCTAATTTCGAAATATTTTTTTCACTTACTGTTATGGGCTGTCTTGCTACATATTTTAATAATGATGCGCTTATGGAAAAATACCAAAGTTTAGTCTTATCTGTGTAGGAAGGTATTGAAGTAATATGAATAATAGATGATTGATGTACCTTTTATTTAAAAAGCCTATTCAGGGACTTTAAGATGGGCATAAGTAAGCTGTACTCATTGGAAAATCATGCTTGAGTAGTTGTGTACTTAAATTGGGACTAGTGTTTCTGAAGATACTTGACAGATGTGGTTGGTTATGGTGCTGTTCCCAGACTGATGACCTTAGAAATGGAAATTAAAGCTTAAATATAAGGCATGCAACTGCTTGGCTAGTAAAGCACAGTAAAATGATACTCTTTGAGACAATTCAAGAAGCCATGAAGGTCACTCTGCTAGGGTCTTGACACTGGTAAGTACTGAAATTTGGGGGGGGGGGCAACAAAAACCCACAAAACCCAAAAAAACCCCCACTAATTCAGTTTACTGTGAGTTTTCCCCATTGCGAAATTGTGTCTTATGACACTCTTCTGTCACCTGCCAGAAATAGAATGTAAAAACAGAGAAAAGTGCTATTTTTTTTTTTTGAATGAGGAGCTGTTTAGAGAAAAACAATGTTACTTTAGATTGTCTGGAAAATCCCAAATACCCCTCGGTAGCTCTAAGATATGATTCTTGAATATGGCTCCGTTTCCATGTAGAAGATGTCCTGATCTTGTAGCAGGCTTAGGAGGGGTGTGAGAAACCCCTGCACTGAGAACCCACAAAGTATTGAACAAGTCTAACAACTTACATTTATTCTATTAGATGTTGAATTGTGCTAATGCTATGCTAAGCAAAACCTTCCTGTGACTTCAATATGTTACATACCTGGTCATTAGCTACCTGTAGACAATGCAGCCAATAACTATCTTAATCAGACCACAGGCAGATCATCTAAATGTATTTTATTGCTAGGGCACTGATAACTGGATGGTTTTCACAAAGAAATACCTTAGGGCAGGAGTATCTTGGCTACACAAGGAAATTACTGGAGGCTATCAGGGTTGCAAAGTCTTGCTAAATATCAATGGGATGTGAGTTAGTGGTACAGATACTTGCAAAAATTGTTTATCCAAGTTTTCTTTAAGTTACACTATTTTCCAGTAGACCTTTTGGAGTCTAGCCTAGCCCTTCCACAACTACGCAAGCCATAATTTTTTCCAGTCTGTAGTTCTTCATTTTTGAATCCTGATGTCTGCGATCACCTGGCCGAGCAGCTCAAACTGCTCTTCTGTTAGATTCTATTCCTTATTTTTCTGTCAACATGGGATTATGTTTGTTACCTTACTTCAAACTTTTTTCTCCAGTCATTGACTTTTTCTTGACTTTCTATCTGAATCATGCAGTTCTACTTTGCTATTTCATCTTTCCCAGTCACCCTTCCAGCTGCAGTCTGGAGAAAGAATTGACACAGTGTATATTAAACTTCCCACCCTTCTTGCTGTCCCATCGCCCTGCCCCTGAACCTTCTGAGGATAACAACAGGAAAAAATTGCTTATAAATATAATCCTTTACTTCCATAGAGTGCTTAAAAAAGGAGGAGAAGACAAAAAAAAGAAGACAAAAAAAAAGGAGAAGACAAAAAAAGGAGGAGAAGACATCTCGCATCAAGGCGGAAAAGCAGAAAAGAGATTTAAGTGAAGAGCTGGAGGCTTTAAAAACTGAACAAGAAGATACCTTGGATACCACTGCAGCACAGCAAGAGCTGAGGTAGGATCATGTGTCTGTATAAGCAGGCACCATTAAAATTCACCTTGAATTTACAAAAGACTAAAATGTTGATTTTTGATAACTATTGATGCTTCCTCTAGGACAAAGCGAGAGCAGGAGGTGGCTGAACTGAAGAAAGCAATTGAAGAGGAAACCAAAAACCATGAAGCACAGATCCAGGAAATCAGGCAGAGGCATGCTACTGCCCTGGAAGAGCTCTCTGAACAACTGGAACAGGCCAAAAGGGTGAGCAGAAAATTAATTACAGAAATACATTTTTCAGCTTCAGGACTTTTATAAGTAACATAAGTGGCGTGGTCACTTCCAGTGATATCTGCAGATCTAAATTGTCCTCTGTACATACTTAACTACTGCAGTTGAATCAAATATATCCTGCTGGTTTGAAGATATAGCAACTTTTCAGATAGATGCCAAGACTATCTAAAAGTGTTTGTTAGACCTGGAAACAGTGCACCTAGAGATAAATTGATGTAGTACTTTTGTGGGAATTCTCGAGCAGCCTATGTGCTTATTTGGTGAAAAGCAGTTCTCTGCCTAAGCGAACTGCGGAATGGTTCCAAATAAGGTAATTGTAATGTCGACACTCACAAATAACAAACTGTGAGTACCGGTAGCGTAAAAGTTCTTCCAGCCACTCTTCACTTTGTGCTTGTACCGTGACCTCCAGTGCTAGATATCTGTGGAGTATCTTGCTGATTTGCAGAGTTATATTGTGTCTCTGGTAACCCCTGCCAGAGCAGAGGAAGCGGCACACCTGGACAACGTGGTTCCTACCAGTGCAGCTTCAGTGTCTTTGTTCAGAAGTAGAATTAATCCAACACTGCCAAAAAAAAAAAAAAAAAGTATCTCTAGCTTGTAAAATTTTATTTCTAGTCATTCACAGATATAGGTGTGGACAGTTCATATACTGTAGTAATATTTTTGTGTAGGAATATTTCAGAAGCCTCCTTAGTTTAAAATACTACGTGAGAAATAAAGTAGTTAAACCTGATGGAAATTATAGTTTATTCACCTGAAAATCTTACGTGTTTCCTGTGCTCCTTATTCATTAAATATTCTCAATAAGAGCATAAAAAGACAGAAAAATACCCTACAATCTTAAACAAAGGTCCTGTGATAAGATTGTCAGTTCTGGCAATATAGTAAGAATGGCACTTAAACATCCCTTATGGCAATTACTACCTTTTTAAAAAGGTTTTTGACAAATGTCAGTGCAGTGGTGAAAAGTGCTTTATTATGCACTTCCAGGCTGCTATGCCTACTAAAATCAGGGAAGCTGTAGCTGATATCTTTCCTTTTATTTCTGTGAGATGAGCCATGCTGATCTGTTAATGGGCACATTCCTTCCTGCTCAGTGCTACTCACATGGTCCTTTTACAGCACTGACATCCCAGATCTTACTGAATTCATAGAAATATCTTCTGGTCCTCGCTGTTACCTGTGATATCTGAGAGTGGATTAACTTGCATTACCTTAATTTTTTTGGCTAACATATGCAAAATGTTACACAGCAGGATTTTAAATGCTCCCTACTTACAACTTGCTGAGCAGTGGTTTTATCTTTGAGCTTATAATCCTGATTTGCTGGACTGAATATTTTTAGCAGAAAACTTTATTGATATGTAAAAAAGTGTTGAAGTTCTTCCCTTTTGTTTTTCCTAGTTCAAAGCAAATCTTGAAAAAAACAAGCAAGGCCTAGAGTCCGACAACAAGGAGTTGGCCTGTGAAGTGAAGGTACTGCAGCAGGTCAAGGCAGAGTCTGAACATAAGAGGAAGAAGCTCGATGCTCAGGTGCAAGAGCTAACTGCTAGGGTCACAGAAGGAGAAAGAGTGAGGGTAGAGCTGGCGGAGAAAGCTAACAAGCTGCAGGTAAGGCTGTATGGAATTCCTAAACTGCTGAACTATACACAAGAAAGTAAAAGCTTTAACCATATACAGAAGTGGCTAGGAGGAATGACTATCAAAGATGCAGCTAGGTCTACAGGAACGGGGACTGTAGTTGATGTGGGAGGCGATCTCAGTCATGTACTCGTGTACTTGAGGGGCTTGAAAGTGGTGACACACCTCAGATAGCTGGAGAGCCATGACATGAATCCTGAACTTTTTGGACTATGTAAGAATCACAGTGGCTTTGAAGTAGATGGCTTCCCATTTTGGAGACCAAATCCTGTAGGAGGCTCTGCTGACAGCTGGCCTACAGGTTTTTGGCTTGGATGTGGAGTTGAGTAGAGTGGGCTGAGCTCATTTGTAGGCTTGAGCAAAAATGTACTGATTGATGATGGCCACACGTTTCCTTTTGTGCTTCAAAAGGAACTTGACAGATAGGGATTGCAAGTAAAGGGCTGTTCCTCTGCGAAATGGAGAAAACAGACAAAATGCAGTCAGAGCTGACTTCTTAGCCACAGCAAAGAGTATTATGAGTAAATCAAGCTAAAGTGCTTGAAAAAGGGAATGGCCCCATTCTTTTGGGGGGAAGCGTTTTGGCAGTCTCTCACTGTATATACAAGTAGCATAGGCTAAAATAGCAAGAATTAGCACCTGGCATTGACCTTTTCTCTTGCAGTGATGCTTTAAACCCAGCTGCCACCCTGATAATCCTTGAATTAATGGTACTGTAAAATACACGGTCCTATAAAATACATGATCCTATAATGAAAAATAGCTTTAAATATGATTGTAGATGTTGGAATGACATGCTCTGCTAAATATCATGGCTAACTCTTATTATGTTCTGTCTTAAGTTCAGGACTGACACGTTTCTAACCAAACTTCAGTATTCTTAGCTTGTTGTACCTGGGATGTGTTGTTGTCTTGCCTTCCACGGAATTTGTTGAGGTTTTGTGTTCCGTGTCAGATGTAGGCTTTGCCATGGATCTGCTGCGCGTTATTACCTTTAGACTGCTTGCTTTGCAGAACGAGTTGGATAATGTCTCAAGTCTCCTGGAGGAAGCAGAGAAGAAAGGCATTAAGTTTGCCAAGGATGCGGCTAGTTTGGAATCTCAGCTTCAGGATACACAGGTGTGTGTGCAGTGAAGCTTGAACTTAGCGTTGAAGCTTTGTTCCTCATTGAAATGCTAACTGCATAACAGAAAATACATTTTCATTCATGGTTTGGAAAGCCCCACGGGTAGAAGCTGTATTTCCTATTGAAGTCTAGTGAAATGCGATGTATGATGATTGCTCAGCTACATGTGGAGCCAGTTTTTCATTATCTAAGATTTACTGCTTGATAGACTGTAGCCTTTCAGTTTCTCTTTTTTATTTCTTAGTCTCTGTGGGAGATAAGTATTAAGTCAAAAAAACCTTTCCAAGTAGGATGTTAATGCAAATAAGGTCCTTGGGGTGTGTGAAAGGCACGAGGGACAATACCCTGTCTTTTACTGACTTAGGCTGAAGTTCTTTACTGACTTCAGCTTAAGTTGTTGAAACTGCCAGTGTTTGCTTTTTGGGTTAAATAATGCAGCTTGATACATGTATTCATCACTTAAATATACTCTTTTTTTTTTCCCATGTATAAAAATGCTAATGGTGACTATTTGAGTAATGTTCATTACAGTTGGAGAGTTCTGTGAGGAACAGGGTGGGGGAAGAGAGGGCTGGTGGTTACACTTTTCATTAGTCTCGGTTATGACAGAAGTTTCCACTGCCAAATTACAGCTGTCTTTAAACTGACCTTTACATTTAAGCTATGCAGTGAATCTTGAAAGCATGCTGTCATTGCAGGATTTGTTGCCATATATTCGTCTCAGGTGGTTTAAAATAGGGACTCTATATGCTTGTCGGAAAAGAAAGATATATTTTGAAGGCAACTGCTGTGCTTGTCCCTTTGAAGATAGAAAAGTATCATCCATTGGCTTCTATGAACAGACAGTGGCATGGATTCTCTGAGAAATACGCTTCATAAAGGCTTAAGTGTGCCCCAAATGACTGAGCAGTACCTTTTTGAAAACCCAAATTACGGATGGCTTCATAAGCATGTCGTTGTACAAAACTGCTGAGAGAAAAATAATCAAACCTGAACCTCCAAGTAGAGTAACGGAGGGTGGTGGGCCAAGGCCACACTTAACACGCTATGAACCAAACTGAACTTTGAATATGCCTGTTTGTGTAACAGGAGCTGCTTCAGGAAGAAACCCGCCAGAAACTCAACCTGAGCAGTAGGATTAGGCAGCTGGAAGAGGAGAAGAACAACCTGCAAGAGCAGCAGGAAGAGGAAGAGGAGGCCAGAAAGAATTTGGAGAAACAGATGCTTGCCTTACAATCACAGGTAAGCTGTTGCACATGGCAAGACTTCTGTAAGGGCTGCACGTTCCAGGTGAGATGAATTGGTGTCCTAAACCTCTTGGAAAAATGTCATGTAACTTGCACGTATGCTCGACCACACTTTGGAATAAAGTTTTCCATGGACTTTCTCAATTGCCATAGTGACCAGTACAACTAACTGCAGTGGACAGGACTTTCCCCTACTTGGACTCCTGTTAGCTCATAATTTTTGTGTTACTCTAGCTAGCAATAACACCTAGTTTTGTATTTTTGACTTGTTGCCTTTCTTTCCTTTTCATGATGTACCAAGGAACATTATTTTCTTTTATTTAATTTCAGTTGGCTGATGCTAAGAAAAAGGTAGATGATGACTTGGGAACCATTGAAGGCTTGGAGGAAAACAAAAAGAAATTACTGAAGGACGCGGAGTCCTTAAGCCAACGCCTAGAGGAGAAGGCAATGGCTTATGACAAACTGGAAAAGACAAAGAATCGCCTGCAGCAAGAGCTGGATGACTTGATGGTAGACCTAGATCATCAGCGCCAGATTGTTTCTAACCTGGAGAAAAAGCAGAAGTTGTTTGATCAGGTAGTCTAGTTTCCTGTCATCTTGCTGATTTCTATGATTTTTAAATGGCATCTTGTTTGTGTTGATTGATAAATCTTTTGGAAGCAGCTTGGCCTTTGTTAGGAGTAACTTGTTGCTTCTAATTTCAGTGAGCTAAATGCCATCTTGGAGTCTTGTTAGATCAAGTAATAAGCTCTTTATATACAAAAAAGAAATTCTGTTGGAACAAAAACTTCAGACTATTATTGTAATCCCTCAGGATAGACTAAGAAAGGGTGTGAAGACTGAACGATGGAAATAATAGGAAAATTATTTCATCTTTATTAGCAGCTTGCTTTCCTCACCTCATTCCAGAGTAGCTGTAGCTGTTTTCTTACTAGCCTTTGGATCAAGACTGAGAGACTAGACAGCTTCTGAATGCCAGTTAAACTCAGAGCATTAACCACTTCTGTGACTAAAACACCTCTGAGGCAGGAAGGACCTGATTATAGAACTGATGAGATGGATTAATTATTTCTTATATTCAGATGCTGACAGAAGAAAAGAACATTTCTGCCAGATATGCAGAGGAAAGAGATCGTGCTGAAGCAGAGGCAAGGGAGAAGGAAACCAAAGCACTGTCTCTGGCTCGGGCTTTGGAAGAAGCCCTGGAAGCTAAGGAAGAGTTTGAAAGGCAGAACAAACAGTTGCGGGCAGATATGGAAGACTTAATGAGCTCGAAAGATGATGTGGGCAAAAATGTAAGTAACTTTCCACACCCTATTTTGTTATGAACTGCACAGGGAACAACACAGGAAAATTCCCTGGTTGGAGAAGTGTTTTTGACACAAATATGGAACGTTTTGAGGCTGACTTGTAACCCAAAGTTCTGGAGGAATTAATGCTCAGAACAAGAGGGTGGTCTCTATTAAGATGAGGCCTGTTCAAAAGATGTGAAGACTTGGAGAGCAGCAGTTGCTGGCCAAATGCCTAATGGCACTTGTGCTGGATTTAAGAGCTTGTCTTACTACTACTACTTTTTCTCTGTGAATATTGCACAGCTCATCTCTCCATTCATCTGCACGGATGTTTGTTTGGTTCTCTAATCTGTATCTTAGAGATGCTGCTCTCCCTGTTCTGATTGTCCAGTTTGGTGCATCACAAAGTGTAGTGTACTGAGTTCATATAATGTCTACTTTTGCTGTTAACTGCTGATTTTGAGAGGGTCTAATTAATGTTTGTGGCTTAGGTCCATGAACTGGAGAAATCAAAAAGAACTTTAGAGCAACAGGTTGAAGAGATGAGGACTCAGCTTGAGGAACTGGAAGATGAACTGCAGGCCACAGAAGATGCTAAACTTCGTTTGGAGGTGAACATGCAAGCTATGAAAGCCCAGTTTGAGAGAGATCTGCAAGCCAGAGATGAACAGAATGAAGAGAAAAAGAGGATGCTGGTTAAACAAGTATGTATCTTACTGTGCTTCATAGTGGGAAGGGCGTGATGATCTTTTGACAAAGCTCTATGGCTTTGAGAACTTGCTACCAGGAAAATAAAACTCTGTGCTTAACGATCCCATCCTATAGAAGTCCCAAGCACAGATCTTTACCAACAATAAAATAGGTCTTGTTGTGGATTAGCCACTGTTAATGTTAGTGTGCCAGTGATGGTCCTCCAATTCAACTGTACCTTGCCTCCAAAGCACTCAACATGCAAGTAGATTTGGCTGTTGCTGCATGGGTGTCCTTCAAGCCCGTCCTGTTTGCTGTACAGCAACAAATCCATGGATGCCGACATAGACTGAAAGACTGCAATCACAGAATCACAGAATCACAGAATAGTAGGGGTTGGAAGGGACCTCTGTGGGTCATCTAGTCCAACCCCCCATGCCGAAGCAGGGTCACCTACAGTAGGCTGCACAGGATCTTGTCCAGGCGGGTCTTGAATATCTCCAGAGAAGGAGACTCCACAACCTTCCTGGGCAGCCTGTTCCAGTGCTCCGTCACCCTCAGAGGGAAGAAGTTCTTCCTCATGTTCAGACGGAACTTCCTGTGCCTCAGTTTGTGCCCATTGCCCCTTGTCCTGTCACTGGGCACCATTGAAAAGAGCTTGGCCCCATCCTCCTGACACCCACCCTTCAGATATTTGTAGGCATTTATAAGGTCCCCTCGCAGCCTTCTCTTCTTCAGGCTGATCAAGCCCAGCTCCCTCAGCCTCTCCTCGTAGGGGAGATGCTCCAGTCCCCTCACCATCCTTGTAGCCCTCCGCTGGACTCTCTCCAGTAGCTCTTCACCTTTCTTGAACTGGGGAGCCCAGAACTGGACACAGTACTCCAGATGAGGCCTCACCAGGGCAGTGTAGAGGGGAAGGAGAACCTCCCTCATCCTGCTGGCCACTCTCTTCTTGATGCACCCCAGGATCCCATTGGCTTTCTTGGCAGCCAGGGCACACTGCTGGCTCATGGTTAACCTGTCGTCCACCAGGACACCCAGGTCCCTCTCCGCAGAGCTGCTCTCCAGCAGGTCCACCCCAAGCCTGTACTGATGCATGGGGTTGTTCCTCCCCAGGTGCAGGACCCTGCACTTGCCCTTGTTGAACCTCATCAGGTTCCTTTCTGCCCAGCTTTCCAGCCTATCCAGGTCATGCTGAATGGCAGCACAGCCTTCTGGTGTATCTACCACACCTCCCAGTTTGGTGTCGCCAGCAAACTTGCTGAGGGTACATTCTAACTCTTCATCCAGGTCGTTGATGAAGAAGTTAAACAAGACTGAATTAAGTGAACAGTTTCTTAAATGAAAAACTTAGCAAAGATTCCAGATTTGCCAGACTTGAGTCTCTTCAGATCTGCTTTATGATACTACAATTCTAAAGAAATGCCTTTAAAATTTCATGCTTGTAGGGGAAGATAGATCTAAATTAACATTTCTAAAGCTTTAAGGAAAAAGCACCTAATATTTCAAGATTTATCACAAGAAAACTAAAACTTACTGAGAATCACCTGTATAGAGATCTCCTAGAAATAAATAAAAGCATTAACCTGGAAGGCTTTTGAAGTTCCCTGCAATGCTGAATTGCTATTGTCTTGCACTGGACAAGAGCTCCTGACCTGGCATGAGGAGGGAGGCTTGATTCAAAAGAAACATATTCCTTCATGTTGGTAACCTGTGGCACTTCTGGCTCACTTTTATTGTTGTATGAGTTCATCTTAGTTCTTGTTAGTTGCTTTCTTAGATACTTTGCTTCTCTGTTTTCTTTTGAAAAAAAGAAAAGTTGTTGGTGTATACATTCTAGTAGCACATCTGTTTCAAAGAGAATTATTTCTTTTTTTTTTCCTTGAGAATATCTGGTGATTCTATGTCGTATTTTCCTCTTAGTGGTTTGATCAGAATTAGCAACATCTGCCCCCAAGTCATACCTAAATGTAGACAGATGTACTGGGCCAGAAGCTGATCATGAAGTAGCTGAACAGATGAAATGGAAATACTTCAGACGCTGAGCTCTCTTCTTTATTTTCCTTTTGTCAGTTCAGAGATCTCTGCTTCCAGTTTGTGGATTTTTTTGCCGTCTGCAGTGTCTTCCCATGTAGCTTGAGTTCTGTAGGCTCTTCGAATCGAGTAATGCTAATTCTGATCTGCAAAGGCCTTTCGGATTCATCAGCCATTTTGTTAGGATTTTGTGTTTGCTCTGTTCCTGGAGCTTGAGCCTGTTAAATCCCTTGATTTCACAGGTGCGAGAGCTGGAGGCAGAACTGGAAGATGAGCGCAAACAGAGGGCTCTTGCTGTGGCAGCCAAGAAGAAAATGGAGATGGATATGAAAGACCTGGAAGGTCAGATAGAAGCTGCAAACAAGGCTCGAGAAGAAGCAATCAAACAGCTGCGTAAGCTCCAGGTAGGCACAGCAAATCAGCTGAGCTGCTTTCCCTCCTGCTGACAGTCTGTCAAGGGTGCTGCTTTTCGTTACATGCATTTGTAGTGTGAAGGCAAGAAGGAGTATCAGACTCAGCTATGCTGGCACACGTCACAGTATCTGGCCTGAACTTATCAGCCGCTCAAAACTCCTCTCATCCTTTTGTTGCTAAGGAGTTAAGATTGTCCCCCACGTACTTCTATTCAATAGTCATCATTTTCAACGCTTTGCATAAGGATTTACTGAGGATTGCTTTTGAGGCTGAATCTTTAAAATTTATGGTTGTTTGTATCTTTGAATTTACTGATTTCAGCTCAGCTCTTGCTGATTGCTACTTCGTCTAGTTGAGGAAGCCAAAAATGCTCCAGAGAAATAGGAGGAGAAAATTTTAGTTGCTTTGAAAAAGCTCCAAGATGCCTATTCTTTTTAGATTGGCAAGAAGAATCCAGTACTTGTGTCAAGGATTTATTTCCCATTCCCAGAGAAATACTCCGTCTTTAGTAGAGGTCAGTTTTCCCAAGGCTTTCAGTGCCATGGCCCAAAGCTGCAGGAGTATGAGGCCGTGGCAAGACCATGTAAAGCACAGAGCAAACTGCATTGCCTTTCTGCCCTGTCCACTCTATTCCTTGGCAATCCTACTTCAACTGAATGAGGGCAATTTTGGAACTTGGTCCAGGCGCTGGATGAGAAGGGAATGGAGATTAAAGCAAGAAATGCTGGTACCTAGCAGTAGCGGCTTCTCTATTCCCAGAGGCTGAGTCAGTTACAGAGTTCATACCTGATCTCTGTACACTTTCATGCAAGCACCTGAAATAAGTGGTCTCATGACTAGTGGTATTGTGAAGATGCAGGTACAACTTCAATGCAGTTTCTCCAGCTTTATTCTTTTAGCATCTGAAGTCAAACTTGTGTGAATTAAGATATCAGTCTGTGTTAAGTGTCTTACGGGAAGGATAAGTATGTGCTTCTACGTTATATGTGCAAAATGGTGAATTGTGGTACTTCTACACTGAGAAGTTTCTTACCTTGAGTACTTGTAATAGGTTTTATCAGTCAATTTAAGTAAATAGGTTTGTTTTTTATCAAGACAATTGCAAGAGCATTACCTATCTACTACAAAGGTATCTCTACTACCTCTACTAGAGGTTTTTTCCTACAAGAAATATACTAATAAATGAAGTGAAGTCTTCTAATGGGATATTTCTGATGAGGAGTGAGTGATGGAAAGATGAGAAAATGAAGGGTTTAGACTGAAAGAGGGTAGCTTTAAATTGGATATAAGAAAGAAATTCTTCACTCTGAGGGTGATGAGGCACTGGCCCATGTTGCCCAGAGAAGCTGTGGCTGCCCCCTCCCTGGCAGTGTTCAAGGCCAGGTTGGATGGGGCTTTGAGCAGCCTGGAAGGTGTCTCTGCCCGTGGCAGAGGGATAGAACTCTGATCTTTAAAGGTCCTGTCCAACCCAAACCATTCTATAATTCTATGAAAATAAGAACTGAAAATAAATATATTTAAGTGGAATGAAGCCACTTTAGGAGGAAGGTCTTGCCTCCTAAGGGCAAAAAAGCTTCAGAGCTACTAATAAATCTTGTGGTTGTCCTGCTGTATCATGGCTTATTCTTTCCTCTGCTCTCCAACTACAGGCTCAAATGAAAGACTACCAGCGGGAGCTAGAAGAAGCCCGTGCATCCAGAGATGAGATCTTTGCACAGTCCAAAGAAAGTGAAAAGAAGCTCAAAGGTCTTGAAGCAGAAATACTCCAGCTCCAAGAGGTGAGATTGAAATCCAAGAAATCTGGTTTTCTTTCTAGAGAAAAGGGGAAGGCCAGAGTGTGTTTGTTTTTAAAAAAAAAAAAAAAAGTAAAAAGCCATCCAGTGAGTTGAACAGAAAAGTGGGAGCCTGGAGATGTTTCTCTTCCTCACTGCCCCAGGTCATTAGTGAGCTTCTTATAGCTTTGTAGGAATCCTTCTAGTAGTCTGGACTTCCTTTCCCTGCCTGGGTAGCAGGGAAGCCTTACTACTGCTTAAACAGATTTCAAGCCTCACTAAAATTTGCAAGGTGGTTTGAGAGTCTCTGGAAGCTGTGGTGCACAGTGTCAGTACTAAAACTGGTCACTGGAAGTATATAAAAACCTAACAATCTCTCCAGTACCTCAGTGGACCATTTAAGTCTGTGGAGGTTTATCTCTCTGCTATCTGAGGTCCTCATCCCTTTCTTTTACGGGCATCTGTTCCCTCATTGTTGGCAATTCATGTAAGAGCTCCGAGTCGTGCTACGTATCGCTGTCACTTATCTCCGATTATCTCCGTTGTCTGCCACAAGGTTAAACGTTTGAGGTTTGAAGGCAACAGAATTGCCTTGTGTGAGAGACGGCCTCTTTTTGCCCTGTTAGCTGCAAAGGTTGAAGCAATCACTCAGCTTACACTGCACTTAATGTTTGAGACTTTTATCTACAACTTACTAGAGCTTCTCCATGTCATTCTTTCACAGACTTCAAACTTGTCAGTCTTGCACTTGCAGTGCATTAGATTGTGTCTTTCTTGGTGAATGTCTGGGTGTTTCTACCACTCAATACAATTTCACAATACAAGATTCAGCGCTGTTATACTTTTGTGCTAAAAATTCATTTTCTATATTTTGCTTTCAGTCATGCTACGTACTCTGTAGGAACCTAAAAAATTTGCTGAATTTAGTGCCCACGTTATACTTAATGAATTAGAGCATGTGACAGAACGGTTTTCTCCTCCTGCTTAGGGCTTGAATGTTACTGGCCTTTTCAGGGGACGGGGAGAAGTAAATTCATAGTAGTCATGTGGCAGTTACGGGAGGGAAAGATCAAGGTGATGCGTCCTCCTAGCTTTTACAGCTGTTGGTTCTGTTTATCCATTAAAAGACCTCGGCGATATCACACTTCACAGAATCTCCCAGAAGTTATTAGAAGGCACAATTGTTTGCAGAAGTTTTGAGATTCCTAATGCTGTAATGAATATTTCCTAAACCTTCACAGGAGTTTGCTTCGTCTGAAAGAGCTCGTCGTCATGCTGAGCAAGAAAGGGATGAGTTGGCTGATGAGACTGCAAACAGCGCTTCGGGAAAGTGAGTCATCAAATGTATTAATTGTGCATCTGAAGAACTTCAGGCACCAGCAGCTGCAGTTCTTGGTAGCCTGCTTGCAATTTCTGTATTGACCTGTTGTCCCGATAAAAATTCCTTCTTGTTACGAAGAGAATTGCTTACACAGTAGCTTCTCGTTACAGTTTGGAATGTCTAAAGTATCAAAAGCAAAATAGCCAGTTGCTTTGTATCAGATCTGAGTGTGTCTTGACCCAAAATACTTCTTTTCTAGGTCAGCGCTGCTGGATGAGAAGCGCCGGCTGGAAGCTCAGATTGCACAGTTGGAGGAAGAGCTCGAGGAAGAGCAGAGCAACATGGATCTTCTCAATGAGCGGTTCCGAAAGACCACATTGCAGGTGAGTCCATTGGTGGCAATGCTGTAGGGGCAATCTATGTTTCAGTGTGCAGATAAGTGGAGGATCTGAATAGCACCAAATGATCTTCTATCCTTCTCCTCTGAAAGGTTGACACGCTGAATTCTGAGCTAGCTGGGGAGCGGAGTGCTGCCCAGAAGAGTGAAAATGCACGGCAGCAGCTAGAAAGGCAGAACAAAGAGCTGAAAGCCAAGTTGCGGGAACTGGAGGGATCTGTGAAGTCGAAGTTCAAGGCAACAATTTCTACTCTAGAAGCCAAGATTGTGCAGCTAGAAGAACAGCTTGAGCAGGAAGTCAAGTAAGGAGAAAAAGAAAAAAAAAAATCTGTTTGCTTGTGTTTGCCATGTCTGAAACCTCTGTGCCTTAGGTTTTTGTAGGGCTGAGATACGAGCTTCCGGCAAAGGCATTGGGGTTTCTGATCAGGAAACCTACTGTTTGGGGGACACATTTTGACAAGACAGCTGCAAAGTAACTGGGGTTGAAATTTTCAGAAACTATTTGCTCCGTAACTAAAGCTGCTGAATTAACTCTGGACATTAACCAGGTGAATATGTTGACTGGTAGTCCCAGGATGCACAAGGTGATGCAGAAGTTTCTTGAGACAAGATGAAACATCGCCTTGAGACACCTGGTCTCTTTGGTTAGAGGAAGCCAGTTGAAGAGCTTAGGTGTGACAGCTTTAGTTGGTTGAGATGAATTCTGTACTCTGCAGAAGTCTTTCTGCAGTGAGCTCTTCCTGTCTATCCTTGTCATCTTGGTGCTCCAAATATATGTATTTTTTTTAAGCTAGTTCCTCCCAGAATCTGAAGGTCTTATAACAATCTTTGTTCTTTTTGTGCTTTTGGCTCTATGAGAGGAACATGTTACTGGTTAGCAATAACTCTGTAAGAAGCACCTTTATATCCCTCTTTTGAGCCTGCATACCATACTGGTATTGCTCCAGTGCTAAGGCTTCATGTTTTCAAAGCTGCATCCCAGCCAACCACCAGCACGCTAAAACTGTTGCTGCTGTTGATGGTGGCAGGCGTGTTAGGAGAACTCAAGTATCAGTTACACCATGAGGTGAGAGCCTTTCAGAAGGAACAGATTTTGTCTTCCTGGCCTTCAAGTACTGGGACAAATGACGGCTTTTGATTATTCTAGGGAAAGAGCAGCTGCTAACAAACTGGTCCGTCGTACGGAGAAGAAATTGAAGGAAGTCTTCATGCAGGTGGAGGATGAGCGTCGACACGCAGACCAGTACAAGGAGCAGGTAGGTGGAAGGGCTTAGCTTTTGAGGCCTATTTCTCAGAAAAGGTAAATAAAACCATACTTTAAGTAGAAAGGGCTTGCTAAGAAGCATGTTAATGAAAAGATGTTGGGGAATCTATCTTGATGACTAAACCACTAGAGTAGTTCCCAGTGGTCAAAACCTCCCCGTGATAGCTCTGATGTGATGGTCCGTTACGCACCCTGGTCTCCCAGACCCAGGAGCTCTGCAGTGTTTCCAGGAGCCCGGGCTGCAGTCTGCAGTGAGGCTGTGTTGGTTCATCTCCAGCTGGAGTGGCTGGGTGGACAGGATGTTGGCTAACTCCTGGTCGTGGCGTTGCAGCTGTCTAGTTTGATCCTGAGTCCCTGGGTTTATATTTCAGATGGAAAAGGCAAATGCCAGAATGAAGCAGCTCAAACGCCAGCTGGAGGAGGCTGAAGAGGAAGCCACACGTGCAAATGCTTCCCGACGTAAACTTCAGCGTGAGCTGGACGATGCCACAGAGGCTAACGAGGGCCTGAGCCGGGAGGTCAGCACCCTGAAGAACAGGCTAAGGTAGGTGGTGCCAGTGGCGGTGGGCAGGGTTTGTCTGAGCCCTCGTGTGCCCACAGACTCTCCACAGTGCATCCTTGGTGAGTATGCAGCTGTGGCGCTGCTGGTGTTAGGGATGTTCCGCTCAGGAAGTGTGGGCTGGATGAGTGCTCGGTGCGGTGGATTGAGAACTGGCTGAATGGCAGAGCTCAGAGGGCTGTCATCAGCGGCGCCGAGTCTGGTTGGAGGCCGGTAACTAGTGGTGTCCCCCAGGGGTCAGTACTGGGCCCAGTCTTGTTTAACTTCATCAGTGACCTGGATGAAGAGATGGAGTGTACCCTCAGCAAGTTTGCTGATGACACCAAACTGGGAGGAGTGGTAGATACACCGGCAGGCTGTGCTGCCATTCAGCGAGACCTGGACAGGCTGGAGAGTTGGGCAGAGAAGAACCTGATGAGGTTCAACAAGGGCAAGTGCAGGGTCCTGCACCTGGGGAGGAACAACCCCAGGCACCAGTACAGGCTGGGGCGGACCTGCTGGAGAGCAGCTCTGCAGAGAGGGTCCTGGGTGTTCTGGCGGACGACAGGTTAACCATGAGCCAGCAGCGGTGCCCTGGGTGCCAAGAAGGCCAATGGGATCCTGGGGTGCATTAGGAGGAGTGTGGGCCAGCAGGTCGAGGGAGGTTCTCCTTCCCCTCTACACGGCCCTGGTGAGGCCCCATCTGGAGTGCAGTGTCCAGTGCTGGGCTCCCCAGTTCAAGAAAGATGAGGAGCTACTGGAGAGAGTCCAGCGGAGGGCTACGAGGATGGTGAGGGGACTGGAGCATCTCTCCTACGAGGAGAGGCTGAGGGAGCTTGTCTTGTTCAGCCTGGAGAAGAGAAGGGTTCGAGGGGACCTTAGAAATGCTTATAAATACCTGCAGGGTGGGTGTCAGGAGGACGGGGCCAGACTCTTTCCAGTGGTGCCCAACGACAGGACAAGGGGCAATGGGCACAAACTGAAGCAGAGGAAGTTCCAGCTGAACACGAGCAAGAACTTCTTCCCTCTGAGGGTGACGGAGCCCTGGCCCAGGCTGCCCAGGGAGGCTGTGGAGTCTCCTTCTCTCTCCTTCTCTGGAGATATTCCAGCCCCGCCTGGACGCGGTGCTGTGCAGCCTGCTCTGGGTGACCCTGCTTGGGCAGCGGGTTGGGCTGGGTGACCCACAGAGGTCCCTTCCAACCCCCACCATTCTGTGATTCTGTGATTTTTCCAGTGGCTGGTACCAATCCCTTTTTTTCCCATACCCACTCCAGTGGGAATGTCTCAGCATTTTCCTTGAGAGCAGCTCTTGGAGATCAAGGTCTCTACCGAATACAGATGGGAGACAGCAGTGGTGAGGTTGCTGCAGAACAAAACCATCTCGGGGGTAGAGAGAGGCTTATAGGAGCGGCAGGAGGGGTGCAGCGCAGCGCTGCACAAACGAGTAGTTGGTATTATTTTAGAGACCCTGCTCTGTTTAGGACTTGGTCTGTGCTCGGTGCTTGTACAGAGGCAATATTTTAGGTTGCTTGGGACTTGCAAAATTAAGATGATGGTACGCGCTAAGCAGGAATACCAGAATACCGGAATGTTTGCGCACAGCCTGTCTTCTCCTTGGTCAGAGAAGGGGTTTCAAGACCCTGTGTGTGAAATTTGCCCCGTGGTTGGGGGCAAACTCTTCCCCCATGGTTCAGTGCAGAGGTCTTCCCAGAGCAGCCACCAGCATGGGGCCGTGGGCTGTGGGCGAGCCACGACCCTTCATGGATTGTCTGGTTGCTGTTCGCAGGAGGGGGGGCCCCATCACCTTCTCCTCGAGCCGATCCGGGAGACGCCAGCTGCACATCGAAGGGGCCTCGCTGGAGCTCTCGGACGACGACGCGGAGAGCAAAGGCAGCGACGTGAACGAAGCGCAGCCGGCGCCCGCCGAGTAGAGCCCCGTCACACCGTTTGCATGCAGAGACCTTTGACACAACAGTCGGCAGGAGGAGGAGGACTTTCCTGACCACCCAACTGCCTTGTGGCCATCAATCTGCCTTACGAGATGTCGGCATGCTACAATGTTACTTATCCTAGGTCAACTATGTCTTAAGGCTCTCCAGCCTCACCATACTGTACCCTGCTTCAGATATAGTTACAACTGCTTTTTTTCTGTAGTAAATAAAATGGAGTTGTCTCTGTTCAGTGCATCTATTTTCCAGATACTCATTGTATAGCCATTTTATAAAGCATCATGTGAAGGATCGAACTTTTTTTTTTATCAACACGGAAACTTCATTTCCAGAGGGTAGGTGGTTGGGGCAGACCCGTCGTCATGACTATGCATGCTTTGTTGTACAGACAGCATCCTTCCGTTTCTCCTGTGCTCAGGCGGCCCGTGGCTGTATCGAGTCTGGTGGATCATTGAAGACCAAACTGCACCTGTATTATTTTTTCTTTTCTCCTAATTGTTGTGATCAGCACACAATCAGCGAGTGAACTGTGAAAAGGCCTTGGGAAGTGTTAGAGGGAGATGTAGGGATGAACGAATAGCGTCCATTTTTAACCTGCAATATCCTTTTGAAGTGTTCTCAGCAACTGCTTCATCAGTTAGCGTTCCTGCAGTACGGGCAAACTGAAACAGCGTCGCCGTTCCTCATCTGTACAGTACTTCTGCGTTTGTAGAGACCTGCTATCACCACACCCGACAGATCTGTGTATATATTAAGGCTACTATAATGTGAACACCAGTGGAAAATAAACAAACAATGCAGGCGAAATTAATTTATTAATTTAGGGCCGAGTGAGTTAGCCTTCAAGCCGCAGAGCCGAGCGGCTACACGGTGCATGGAGGCCGAGGCGGTGCGGTGGCTCCGGCGGGAGCGGCTCCGGGGCCGCGCGGGGCGGGTGCGGAGCCAGTGGTGACAGGGGTTCAGCGACGGATGTTGCCTGCCTAGGAGTTGACATGCCAGTGGATGTGAATCCTTTTTGTTGTTGTTGTGTTTTGTTTTTTTTTTTTATTTTGAACAGTATTACAGCGAGTAGTTAGCATTCTTTTTGTTTAAATAGCTGAAAAACTGACATTACAGAAAGTGCCTTAGACACTACAGTACTAAGACAATGTTACATATATAATTTGCCTATATAACAATGATTTAATGTATTCATTTTGACTGTGCTTCATATCACGTACCTCTCTAGTCCAAGTGGTGTTATTGATATTAGTGACAATGAATCAGTGTTAACTAGGAACCTTCCTCTGCCACATACTCAAAAACCGTGGATTTCCTTTTTTGGTTAAAAGCTTTAACATCTGTCACAAAGGTTTTGTTGTGTGTGTTTGGATACTTTTAATCAAACTGGCTGTTGACCACCAGGCATCTGACTGCAAATATCTTGTTTTCTTGTATACCCATATTTCTAGACAATGATTTTTGTAAGACAATAAATTTATTCATTATAGATGTGACCGCCTGCTCTGTTTACTTACAGGAAGAGCTATCTCCTGAGGCTGGCGTAGACCTTAATAAAGAAGAATATGACTGGAAGCTGCATTTACCCTTCTTCCTCTTTTGTTTGCTCAGGGTTTTTTATCTCTTTTGACCTAAACACAGTGTAAATGGCCTGGTCAGGGCTGAGCCTTTGTGTTGCCATTAGAGTCCAAAGTCCCCTCCTGCTGACCTGCAGGGCTGGGACCCAGGCAGAGGCCCCATGGCTGCCTTCAGCGGGGTCTGGGCTTTCTGCTGGGCGGTGGAATCTCCTGTTTCGGAGGTCCCAGTGTGCAGTACCTGCTCCCCTGGCCCAAGGCAGTGATGGCGTTGGGTAAGGCCATTTATACCAATCTGATAGCTTTCTACGATGACATGACTGGCTGGGTAGGCGAAGGGAGAGCCGTGGATGTTATCTACCTTGACTTCAGCAAGGCTTTCGACACAGTCTCCCATGATATCCTTCTGGGGAAGCTGAGGAAGTGTGGGCTGGATGAGTGCTCGGTGCGGTGGATTGAGAACTGACTGAATGGCAGAACTCAGAGGGTTGTCATCAGCGGCGCTGAGTCTAGTTGGAGGCTGGTGACAAGTGGTGTCCCTCAGGGGTCAGTACTGGGCCCAGTCTTGTTTAACTTCTTCATCAACGACCTGGATGAAGAGTTAGAATGTACCCTCAGCAAGTTTGCTGACGACAACAAACTGGGAGATGTGGTAGATACACCAGAAGGCTGTGCTGCCATTCAGCGTGACCTGGATAGGCTGGAAAGCTGGGCAGAGAGGAACCTGATGAGGTTCAACAAGGGCAAGAGCAGGGTCCTGCACCTGCGGAGGAACAACCTCATGCACCAGTACAGGCTTGGGGTGGACCTGCTGGAGAGCAGCTCTGCGGAGAGGGACCTGGGTGTCCTGGTGGACGACAGGTTAACCATGAGCCAGCAGTGTGCCCTGGCTGCCAAGAAAGCCAATGGGATCCTGGGGTGCATCAAGAAGAGCGTGGCCAGCAGGACAAGGGAGGTTCTCCTTCCCCTCTACACTGCCCTGGTGAGGCCTCATCTGGAGTACTGTGTCCAGTTCTGAGCACCCCAGTTCAAGAAGGATGAAGAGCTACTGGAGAGAGTCCAGCGGAGGGCTACGAGGATGGTGAGGGGACTGGAGCATCTCTCCTACGAGGAGAGGTTGAGGGAACTGGGCTTGTTCAGCCTGAAGAAGAGAAGGCTGCGAGGGGACCTTATAAATGCCTACAAATATCTGAAGGGTGGGTGTCAGGAGGATGGGGCCAAGCTCTTTTCAGTGGTGCCCAGTGACAGGACAAGGGGCAATGGGCACAAACTGAGGCACAGGAAGTTCCGTCTGAACATGAGTAGGAACTTCTTCCCTCTGAGGGTGACGGAGCACTGGAACAGGCTGCCCAGGAAGGTTGTGGAGTCTCCTTCTCTGGAGATATTCAAGACCCGCCTGGACAAGATCCTGTGCAGCCTACTGTAGGTGACCCTGCTTCGGCAGGGGGGTTGGACTAGATGACCCACAGAGGTCCCTTCCAACCCCTACTATTCTGTGATTCAGTGATTCTGTGAAGGCCAAGGCTGGCACTGGTGCCCTGGGGCTGGTCCCTGCACAGAGAAGGTGGACCAGCGTGGGGAGCTGATAGGAGCAGGGAGATGGTGGGCTTAAAACTGGAGTGAGAGGAGAGGGGTGGGGGAGAGCAGGAAGCCCCTGCCTGGGCTCTACAGTCCAGGGCTGCTGTCAGTGGTCCCTCTGGTCCCAGCAAGCCTGGGCTGAGGGATCCTCCAGCACTGAAGGGCTGCTGGGGACCAGAGCTGATCCCAGGCACCCGCTCCTGGAACCCAGTTCAGTCAGGGGTACCGTTACCTCAGTTGTCTCCTTCAAGGCAGTGGCTGCTGCTCCTCCTGCTGTGAGGACCATACTGGGGAGGGGGCAGGGGCTGCTGAAGGGCTTTTCCCTGCCTCTCTCATGGCTTCCATACCTCAGGGCAGGGGTTGGGCCACTACCAGGCACAAACACAGGCTGGGCAGAGAATGGGAGCGAGAGCAGCCCTGAGGAGAAAGGCTTGGGGTGCTGCTGGGTGAGAAGCTGGACACGACCCAGCCGTGTGTGCTCACAGGGCAAGGGGGGGATTCTGCCTCTCTGCCCCACGCTGGTGAGACCCCCCAGGGGTATGGGGCTTGGGAATGTGAGGGCCCGGCTGATGAGGATGCGGGTGAAGCTCCAACCAGGAGGTTGCCCAGCATGAGTCGGTCAGCCCCATGCATTACGGCTGCCTCAGCTAAGAAAAAAATGGAGGGTAACTGTCACAGGCGATTCCCTGCGGAGGGGAACAGAGGGCCCGATCTGCTGACAGGACCCATCCCAAGGGAAGTCTGCTGCCTCCCTGGGGCCCGAGTCAGGGATGTTGCTTGGAAACTCCCTGGTCTGGTGTGGTCCTCTGACTGTTACCCCCTCTTGGTAATGCAGGTTGGCGGGGAAAAGATCGCGGAGAGAAGTCCCAAGGCCATCAAAGGGGACTTCAGGGCACTGGTCGAGGGATCGGGGGCACAGGTGGTGTTTTCCTCCATCCCATCAGTGGCAGGGAACAGCACTGAAAGGGTAGGAAAGCTCACCCGGTTAACAGGTGGCTCAGGGACTGGTGCCATCGGTTGAATTTTGGCTTCTTTGATCATGGGGAGGTGCACACAGCACCGGGCCTGCTGGGGACAGACGGAGTACAGCTGTCTCAAAGGGGAAAAAGGATTCACTGAGAGGGCTTTAAACAAGGTTCCAAGGGGGATCACATCACTAGGGATGAGCTCAGGTGTGTCATGGCAGGGTCAGGGGGAGATCGACAGCCCAGCTCAAGCGCATCTACACTAATGCACGTAGCATGGGCAATAAACAGGAGGAGCTGGAAGCCATTGTACAGCAGGACAGCTAGGTCGTCATCACAGAAATGTGGTGGGACAGCTCGCATGACTGGCATGCTGTCACGGATGGCTACAGACCCTGCTTCGGCGGGGGAGGGGGGGGGGGGTTGGACCAGATGACCCACAGAGGTCCCTTCCAACCCCGACCACTCTGTGATTCCGTGGGAGCCCTGCATCCAGCTCTGGAGCCCTCGGCACAGGACAGACCTGGAGCTGGTGGAGCGGGGCCAGAGGAGGCCCCAGCAATGATCTGAGGGCTGGAACCCCTCTGCTGGGAGGAAAGGCTGGGAGAGCTGGGGCTGTTTAGCCTGGGGAAGGGAAGGCTCCGGGGACACCTTAGAGCCGCCTGAAGGGACCTGCGAGAGAGCTGGAGAGGGTCTTGTGACAAGGGCATGGAGTGATAGGTCAAGGAGTGATGGCTTCAAGCTGCAAGAAGGGAGGGTTTGATTGAACGTGAGAAAGAAATTCTCCACTCTGTGGGTTGTGAGGCCCTGGCCCAGGCTGCCCAGAGAAGCTGTGGCTGCCTCCTCCCTGGCAGGGTTCAAGGCCAGGTTGGAGGGGGCTTGGAGCACCCCAGGCTGGTGGAAGGGACCCCTGCCCATGACATGGGGGGCTGGACCTGGATGACCTGTAAGGTCCCTTCCAACCCAGACCATCCTATGGTTCCATGAACATGCAGAAGGCCCAGGCTCTGTGCAAGAACAGCATCCTCTTACTGGGGATTTTTTAAGGGGAGGGTGTTCCTGCTCCCCCAAGGAGGGAGCTGGTCCCAGGGTGGGGGGAGCTGTGTGGCCTCCCCCTGCATGGCACTGGGGCTCTGGCGGGAGCTGGAGGCCTCCGTCGCTTTGCAGGCTCTTCCCAAAAATCACATCTTGAGGTCCAAGACAGTCGGTGCCATGGAGGGAAGGCACTTGCTCAGCCGCCGCTCCCCTCTCTGCGCAGAGGGAAGGGGGAGGTAACACTGCAAGGGAAAGGCAGCAAGCGCTTCGCAGCGACGCACAGCAGCATCGCTACGTGACAAAACCACGGCCACTGCCACCAGTTCTGCAAAATCCACTGATTTCACATTAAAAGACCTTTATTTTTGGAAGATGGCAGTAATTTGGGTTTGGGTTTTTTTTTGAAAACCCCTTCACGATCTGTGTCACCACGGTGGTATGGTACACTGTCCTACTGCAACATGCCATATAGATTTCGAATAAATAAAGCTACAAAGCCCAAGTTATGTACAAAGATCTTCGGCAAAGATTATTATGTTTACAAACCTATGTACAATAAAACAAATGTAAACAGTCAAATGCAGCAGAGGATGCACAGGAAAGGACGACCATACAAACCCTGACGGCGAGGGGGGGGCTTCCCGCCTCCCCTCTGCTGGGGCCGATGGTTTTTTTCTCAGCACTTGTAAATAAACCAGCTTGGAGCTGCAGAGCCAAGTGAACGCGACGGCCCCGAGCGGGAATGAAGATTTCTAAACCCACAGATCAAACCCCGGCTGGGTTTGCTGGTTCTTTGTATAAAATCCACCGACTCCGAGGCACACGGACAGAGAACTCTCACAAACACGTTGCTCGAAAGACCCATGAGGTACACGTAGTCGCCCAACACTGTCGCAGAAGCGCGCAGGTGACGCTGTGAGATCCAGTCCTATATTACACGGATGGGAACAGGGGTGGGGTGGTGGCGGGGTCCCAGGAGCGGGCTTTGTGGATTTGTGGCTTCCTAACGCTCTGGCGGAGTTCCCGGTGTGGCGGTGCGTGAATGTTTGCCTGACGAAGGCACCGGGAGCACACTCCAGCCGCTCGCTGCGTTGCTGCACGGGTGGGGGAGCGCCGAGGGGCCGCTTCAGCACGGCTCAGCCACGCCAGCACCCAGCAAGGCAGGCGATGTTCTGACTGACGAGTGCTGAGCACGGGACCGTCACCCCCGTGCCCCCAGCCCCTCCGTCCCTCCCCCCCGTAGGGCCGCGCAGCTCAGCCTCCCATGCCCACTCCAACACACGGCCACGCACTGGCCCCGCAGTGATTTATTAAGCTGCGGTAACTGAGTCATGGACCTGATTCCTGTCCAAAGAGCCGCGGCGCAGCCTCAGCCAGGGGTCTGAGGTCTGAGCCTTACCGGGAGGGCAGCAGCTGCCTGTCCTGAGCAGCAGGATGCTGGAGCAGGCAGGGAGAAACGCTGCCAAACCTAAGTTAGAGAAGAGATACGGTGAGGGGCTGAGGACCGCCAGGCCGAGAAAGACTCCTGCAGCCCGTGAAACAGAGCACTGCGGGTGGCAGCTTGAGCAGCGCGGGGTGTGGGGCCAAGGCAGAGAACGTCTGCTACAGCGACAGGAGAAAACAAACTGTATTAATGTGACATGGAGGGCCATGAGCTCAGGGTCTCCTCGGGCAGCAGGGTGCAGGTCATGTTCCAGCGGGGCAGGAATGGGCAGAAATCGGGAGCAGTTCTTCTCGTGGTGGGCTGAGAAAAGCATCCGCAAGTCCGAACACGACCTCCTGTGGGCTCATATGCTCAGGGGGAGCATGCCAGGCGCCGAGGACGGTCGAGAGGCTCCCAGTCCGAGGGGACCTTGATCAAAGCCGTTTACTGCCCTGAGGAGCAAGAAGAGACAGGCCGGTAAGTGATGAGCCCCAGGAGATGGCACCGCTCACCCCTCCCGGCCCCAGCAGCTGGAGAACAGACCCCTCTCCTCCTCTCTCACCTCACCCTGGCTGTACGATGGCTGCAAGGCCACTGTGACCACAACAGGGCTCCCATGGTTGCGCCCACCCGCAGCCAGGGACAGGCACAGGTGGGTGCTCACCCCGCTGCCTGGAGGTGGTGGGTGCTGCCTGATGACCAACCCAGGAGGACAAAGAGCTCCTGCGCAGACCCCAGGCCCCCACGCCGGGCTCTGGGCAGCTGAGGGGCCAGGCACAGCAGCGCTGCAGGCTCGCTCCCCACGGCCAGCTCCCCTCCCCTCTTCACGGGTGCTGGTGGGCTGCGAGAGGAGAACATGGGTCTGACAGCTTTTCCATCTCTACTCTGTTCTGGCTTTGGCAGATCTTCTGTGATCAGGCTCAACACACAGCGTCTGCCCAGGCTCACCATCTGCTGATCATCACCACCACCACAGCCTTGACAACCAGAAGCGATGGCATCCCCATATCAGGACAACACGTCCACCCCCACTGTTGTCCCAGAACCAGCACCCTGCCCTCACAGTCGGGTTTGTAATAACAAAGGCGAGGGAGAACTCCCCCAGCCCTGCAAGGTCCCTACCTCGACGTCTGCTGGGTCCCAAGTGCTGCCTCTGCAGCCCTTCACCAGCTTCGCCCGAACCACCGGCACCCCAGAAGATGCCATTGAGATCCCTCCTGGCAGAGCTACGTTTGGGAGAGGGGACACCTGAGGAGACAGCCTCTGCTGCCCACAGCTGCGGTGAGTAGAAGCAAGAAGGAAGAGAAGCCGAGGGCTCTCCTGACGAGCTCGTAGCCAAGCCAGGAACCGGCAGCTCCGGGGTCCCAGGCTGCGTCCACTCCGCGGAGCACATCCCGCTCGCTGCCGTCACTGCCCACGGGACCGAGATGCCACCAGCCCACGCGCGGTGGCTCACGACTGCATCCCCGGGCAGAGCAGCGCAGTTTCCGCACTCCCGTTCCTGTGCTGCGCACATTCACCGGTGACCTTGCAGCTCCTGCGTCAGGGATGAAAAAACCCCGCCAGCAACCCCAGAGGCTGCTGCCGTTGCACTGGGCAGTCACAAGCTCCTTCCATGAAGAGCTAAAATCCCGACAGTCGCTAGCAAGAACAGATTCCCATGGTAACGCAGCTCACTGCAGCAGGGAGTCAGGCTGTTTTCTTTCCCCATAGAATCTCAGAATGGTGGGGGTTGGAAGGGACCTCTGTGGGCCACCCAGCCCAACCCCCTACCCAAGCAGGGTCACCCAGAGCAGGCTACAGAGCACCGCGTCCAGGCGGGGCTGGAATATCTCCGGAGAAGGAGACTCTACAGCCTCCCTGTGCAGCCTGGGCCAGGGCTCCGTCACCCTCAGAGGGAAGAAGTTCTTCCTCGTGTTCAGCTGGAACTTCCTCTGCTTCAGTTTGTGCCCGTTGCCCCTTGTCCTGTCACTGGGCACCACTGGAAAGAGTCTGGCCCCGTCCTCCTGACACCCACCCTGCAGATATTTGTAGGCATTTATAAGGTCCCCTCGCAGCCTTCTCTTCTTCAGGCTGAACAAGACAAGCTCCCTCAGCCTCTCCTCGTAGGAGAGATGCTCCAGTCCCCTCACCATCCTCGTAGCCCTGCACTGGACTCTCTCCAGTAGCTCTTCATCTTTCTTGAACTGGGGTGCTCAGAACTGGACACAGTACTCCAGATGGGGCCTCACCAGGGCAGAGTAGAGGGGAAGGAGAACTTCCCTCGCCCTGCTGCCCACACTCCTCTTGATGCACCCCAGGATCCCATTGGCCTTCTTGGCACCCAGGGCACACTGCTGGCTCATGGTCACCCTGTCATCCACCAGGACACCCAGGTCCCTCTCTGCAGAGCTGCTCTCCAGCAGGTCCGCCCCAGCCTGTACTGGTGCCTTTGGTTGTTCCTCCCCAGGTGCAGGACCCTGCACTTGCCCTTGTTGAACCTCATCAGGTTCCTCTCTGCCCAGCTCTCCAGCCTGTCCAGGTCACGCTGAATGGCAGCACAGCCTTCCGGTGTGTCTATCACACCTCCCAGTTTGTTGTCATCAGCAAACTTGCTGAGGGCACACTCAGTCTCTTCATACAGGTCATTGATGAAGAAGTTGAACAAGGCTGGGCCCAGTACTGACCCCTGGGGGACACCACTAGTTACCGGCCTCCAACTAGACTCAGCACCACTGATGACAACCCGCTGAGCTCTGCCATTCAGTCAGTTCTCAATCCACCGCACCGAGCACTCCTCCAGTCCACACTTCCTGAGCTTCCCTTGAAGGATGTTATGGGAAACCGTGTCGAAAGCCTCGCTGTTAAACACCCACACTAGCACAGCCTGGCTCAGAGCAGGGAGAAACCACCTTTCCCACCTCCTCCCCATTGAGCTGGAAACTTCAACTCCCATTTGAACATTGCCTTGATACAGGGAGGTGCCTCCCTGGCTGCACGCAGTAAAAAGCTGCTGGAAGAAGCTCAGGGGCAGACGTATCTCACTGTCTCCATTTGGATGATGGGCCATGAAGCCAACCTGATCCTGACACGACTCTGCAAATTAGTTAACAGCTCGGAAGCACCTCTGACAAGTAGGACGGGGGGGGAAAAAAAACCAAACAACAACAAAAAAAAACCAACCCAAACTGGATTAAAACGTGGTACTTTGCTCCCTTCTGAAAGGATCAGAGAAAAGTGGCATTGCACGTCAGCAGCCTGGGTGTGCTCAGGTCTGATGAGCTGCGTTCAAGCCCAGCTCTACAGCTCTGTCACGTTTCCTGCACTAAACTCCGGGCTGCTCTTTCACAGAATGGTTTGGGTTGGAAGGGACCTTCAGAGGCCATCTAGCCCAACCCCCTGCAGTAAGTAGGTGCCCAGCGACAGGACAAGGGGCAACGGGCACAGACTGAAGCAGAGGAAGCTCCAGCTGAACACGAGGACGAACTTCTTCCCTCTGAGGGTGACGGAGCCCTGGCCCAGGCTGCCCAGGGAGGCTGTGGAGTCTCCTTCTCTGGAGATATTCCAGACCCGCCTGGATGCGGTGCTGTGCAGCCTGCTCTGGGTGACCCTGCTTGGGCAGGGGGTTGGGCTGGAGACCCACAGAGGTCCCTTGCAACCCCTACCATTCTGTGATTCTGTGAAATTAAAATACATTAAACAGAGGAACTGAGAAAAATAACAAATAAAGTATGCTGGATGACTCCTGGCTAACCTCCCAGAGGAGAGCGGGGAAGAGAAGTCCTTGCGCCCGGTCTCCAAGGTCTCCGACAGTGCCGGGAGGAGCACACGCATCGCTCCAGCCTTCAACCGCTCTGCCCAGGCCTGACACAGGTGCGGGGCTCCTGCACGGAGCTGACGCTGCCCAACAGCCTGGAGACCTGCCCGCAGCCATTAATCCCAGCCAGATCACTTGCCTGCTGCTTCTGCCTCATTTCGCCATCCCTCAGACCCGACCCACTCTGTGGGGCCCGCGCTGCGCCCTTGCTCTGGGCTTCCTAAGAAACTGGGCTCAGGGGTGCTTCACAGGGAGCCGAAGCCCCAGTCCCTGCTGGGAACAGCCCCAGCAGTGGTTTCTGATGGATGCTCCTGACTGCCTGCCCCTGCAGTGGCGTGGACCTTGTGCCCGTTTCCAACTGCTCTCTCTGCCCTGTGATTGCTAAAGACAGATTTTTACATATTAATCTTTATTCCAAGCTGTATTTTGTGCTTGGCACCTTATCTCCAAGACTCTCTCAAGTCTAAGTATCCAACAAAGCCTCAGCAGAAAATTCTCCTGTTGCTGAATAGCCCAGGCTGAGGAGTAAATGGATGGGCTCAAAGCATGCTTGGAGAGCAGCCCCCCAATAAAACAAGAGGAAAAGGGAGTTTTCAGGCAGGGGCAGTGCTTTGAAACACACCCAAGCAGCAGTAACAGCACAAGGAGGCAGAGGAACGCCCAGCACGGAGATGCAAGGAGGAAGATGGGGACAAGGCTGTGGCAGATGAAGCTGACAGGGACCTGCACCTTTCGACAGCACAGGGAACCCTCCGCGCTCCCTCGAGAGGCAGATGAGGGAGACGAGCCAGACCCTTGCATGCTGGAGGTGGTGCCTGCACCGAGCCCCTGTGCCCAGGATCCCCCCACAGAGCCCGGGACCCCGGGGTCTGCGCAGGCTGCTTCCAGCTGGCATGGCTGTGGCGGGCAGGGACGGTGGCACCGAGCTGGAGCACTGCTGTCTCGACGCGCACGCTGCTGATCACACCGTCCTCCGCCTCTGCTCTGCAACCCTGGCCGGCTCCCAGCACATTTGTGCCTTTGTTGGCTTTCCCATTGGCCAGAACCACGGCAACCGAGCATCTACAAGACGACAGCAACGAAACGTCTCAGGAAAAACACAACCAAAGGGCAAACTAACTTTCAAAATTCACTAAATTAACAGCAGGGATACTTCATCCTGTATCTCTGATGTGACTGATTCAATCAGAACCATGCATGTATTTGAAGAACTATTGATTAGATCAAGAAAGCAAGCAGCACTCAATCTTATGTTTGCAACAGGTCACAGCAGCAGAGGAGTTTATCTAAAGTAAGGAGAAAGAGAGGGATTGCGGCCTCAGGCTTTGATCATGGACCATTAGTTTGTAACACTGAGAGAACTACCCCATGCAGTTAGCACAACCACCGACTCGGCACCTCCAAGCACCGAGTTAAAAGGCATGCAGCTTATCATTGCAAATGAATTCATTTACCCATGACCAAGGTGGGGAATACGACCTTTTCACGCCTAGTGGAGAAAAATTGAAACAGTTTATGCACACGATAAAGACGTTCTTGGCCATAACCCTGGACGCAAGGAATGGGGCAAAGCAAAGGTGTTCAGCTGAACCTCACCAGACCTCTCCCCTTCCACCTCTGCCCGGGCAGACGAGGGGTCCTATTTCAGCGACAACCAGCACTCCCACCATACTCCACGGCCGCAAGCGCGTGACCCAGATAAAACCCTGGAGCATTGCAAAGCACGTTACAGGACATGGGATTACTCACCTGCATCCGAGGTACCCACACGTCCCTCTTTCCAGGAAAACTTTTTCATAAGGAGGACTAGGGAACGGGAAGACCGCCCTGCTTTCACTGCCTGATGTATTATGATCAGGGTTGGGGTAACTGTGTGCACTGTGTAAATATCCCTACGTGCTTCACGGGACTGCTACAAGTGTGCAAGCAGAGGTGTTTCTCACATTCAAATCTGAGCTTGTTTGAATAAAACAAAGCCCAGCAGATTGACCAAAATAACCTAAGCATAAACACCATCTACAAGGACTTTGATAAGAGTGCAGGCAGGGGAGTGGGGGAGCAGTGAACACGGAGTTCATGCCTCAAGCAACAAACACTACATGCTGGCTCACATGCTGCCTCAGCTCTGCTGCTCAAGTGCCAAGGCTCTGCAGAGCCCATCAAAGTCAGAGCCATTTTGTTCCCCAACTGGATCGAAGTTAATAACCAATTAAGAAATAGTACAACACCAAAAAAAACAAGTATCTATTCGAGAACATCCTCAGGTGCTGTTCTGCCATGCCTGGGCATCCGAACAGTAACAGCACATTCCTGAAGGAACAAGTCTGCAGGAATCTAATCTCACAGCAGACACTGAGTTTTGAAAAAGTAGGCAAGTCCTGACTCTTCCAATTCCCCAGCAAAGCCTCGCTGCGGGCCCAGCTGTCCTCCAGGCCTCTGCTAAAGTGACGCTCCCCTATGTCAGCTCCTGCCCATCGCTGTCTTTGGCTGCCTGCTCAGCTCCGCTCAGCAAGCAAAGAGCAGATGTTTGACAGGAGATGGAGACTGGCCAAACACTTTAACCAACAAAATGGCAGAGGAAGGAAAGTAAGTGGAAATGTAATGCTGCAGCTGAGTTACCTCTGTCCCATTCCCACCACCCAACAACAGGCTGCTCTTTAGGCAGCGGCTGCAGATGGGATGGCATCTACAATCACATGTGGCTGTTTCAGGCTCCAGCAACAATGAGGGGCAGGGAGGAGAGTACAGGGGCTGGGGAGAGAGGAGGAGAGGGGATAAGCAAGGCATGCCTTGCCTCAGCCCCTCGTACCCAGCCACCGCCGCATGCTCCAAGTCCGACTCCTGCCAGCGCGGCTGGAGCTGGGCGGCTGCTGCAGCGTGCGGACGTGATGGGGCTGACCACATTGCGGTTCAGAGCTCGGTTCAGCTTACACGTGCAAAGTTGTACAGGTTTTACACGGCAGCCACGGAGACGCGTGCCCAGCACAGACACTGCGATCAGCCCCAGCACTCAGAGACCTCCACAGGGGCAGCAAGATTGAGCAGGAGCCGATGCGGGGAAGAGGCACGGGCCATCCGCTGTCAACAGAATGTGGGCGCGCAGAGGAGGAGGACAGGGCAGCAGGGATCTCTAACAACCTGCCGATAAGGACGTCAGTCATTTCCACCCCCTTTTCTAGCCCACTAACATCCTCCAGCTCTGCTGTAGATGTTAGTTTTCAGGAGGGTGGGTTTCTAAACCTTTTTCAGCTACAACCTGCTGGTAACTACAGGCAGCCAGCCCAGATAGCAAGTGTGATGACAATCCAGATAATTAAAAGTGACCCCACCCCACACAGCAATCAGCTTATTTGTCACACCACAACTCGATATAGCCATGCTGCCTCCTAAGAACAGCTATAATCTCTCCCTAGCAACTACCCTGACAGCTTGTACCTCAAATATCGCCCGTGCCCTGCAAGTGTGAGCTGCCGTGGTGATGCACAGACCCCAGCCAGCCTTGCAGTGCCCAGACGACCCAAAAGTCTGTCCGATTTGCACAGGACACTGACTTTGTTATGTCTCCAAACTCTTCTTTTCCAAAACCAGCAAACAACAGTGACTCTAAAAAAACTCTGAATACCAGTTTCTAAGATGCAACTTGTCCCGCTACCCACGTAGCAACACAATTCAGCTCAAACGAGGATGATTGTAGGAAGCTCAGCTTGTCTGCTCTGTATACGGCACTCTTCAGGTCGGCAACTGCTCATTTACTTCTCCAAAATAAATTCTGTATTGAGGATGTGCGGAAAGCCCTGACCACGGGTGAGTCACGGGAGACACACGGGGTCGTTTCTCCTGTGAAAGCAGTTTCTGGCTTCACGGCTGACGCACAGCACAGACAGCACGGAAGCAGTTGCTCCCTCGATCAGCCAGAACTATGCCCTTAATGACGTTTTCTTTTTCCCCTCATAGAGGGGGAAGTACAGCAAACAGGGCACCACCCTCCAAGCGAGCATTTGCTGCCTGCACTCAGCTGTTCTCACCAAGGGAACCTCCAGATTTGCCATCACGTACTTCCCCCGTGTGAGCACACCAGTAGCTATGGCAACTCCACCGCTACTTACTTGAGATCCTTTCAAAGGGCACGTTCACTTCACCAGCAGGTTTGCTGCCTCGGTTGATTTTTTTATTACCTGAGATGCAGCTGCCAAGAGATTCGGCAGCAGAGGGACAGGACAGGCACTGACACCCTGCCAGCTACGAGAATATCACGCTTGCTTTGCTCTTTGCTTTACAGAAATCAGCACTGTCACCCTCCCCATCCCCTTGAGACTGGCTCCACAATTTATTTGTCCTATAGGATGAAAGCTGTGGTGGGCTAAAGACAAACCAAGAATAACTTCTGCTCCAAGTAGCATCCTGAAACACACTCCCTTTCAGGATAAAAGCATATCGTTACTTACCCTTTGTCAAAGAAAGAAGTATGTCCCGGATGAGGGTACTTCGTGCCATTGCTGTTCATCACGCCGCTGTTAACATTCCCTGAAATGTAGGATTTCCGTGATGCCTGGTCCTTTGCAAAATTTCTGCAAGCAGCTAATTTGGATTCTAAGGCCTGTGAAAGGGGAAAAAAAAAATGACGTCAAAAAAGTAATACCATTAAGAGGAAGTATTTTGCTGCTCAAGTTCAGGCTTTGTCATGACCCCAAGATCACCACGATCAGGAACCCAGTGTGATCACCTTTGGCGAAAGCTGAACTGAATGGGAACAAAGCTGTCATTTTCTCTGTCATCCAACCACAAAGGAAACCCACACAACGAGACGCTGACGCAGACTGCCACGCGTGACTCAGTTCCATCAGGGCTCAGATTTTACAACATATCAACACTCAATTAATTACCTAAAATAAGGAAGCCAATTCCTAGCAGAAGTTACCAAAACTTCCTGCTTCAGCAGCTGCAGTAAGGCTGGCATAAGCTAATCAGAAGTCTAAGACAGAGCCTAAAGCAGAATCCTCAAGTTTTGCCAGGGACTTTGTATTTGGGACTTTGTATTTGGAAATTCGAATTTTTTTCTCCAGGGCAATGCCTTCTAGCATTTCTTTCTCAATCTTGGCCTGCAAAACAAAGCCAGTTTCTTAAGTGCCATTGGTATGCTTCAGAACAAGAAGTGCTACAGCATCAGATGAGGAACCCAAGGCAGCAACTAAGCCTGTCTCTGTGGTCTGTACCTCATCTGTACTACTGCGCAGCAAGCCTGGTGAGATCTTGTTCCCCTGTACAAGGTGACAGTCTCTGCCTCATCTGCTGACTCTTGCCAGAAGGGAGGCCAAAATCCTGATTCTCTCCTTCACTGCAGCACACCCCCTGCCCTTTCTGCTGTCTGTCACAAACTGAGGCTTTGCTTCAATGGCAGTCCGGTCTAGCAGAAAGTCCTTGCAACAATTTATTACATCCACCCTGCGCATGGGAGCATTCATACACTTGCAAATGCATACAGAGGAGACAAAACCTCATCTCCCCAAACACGGGGCTTGGTCCCATTCCACGTAGAAAAATATTCCACTGATAAGACACTGGCATGCTATCACAAGTAAGTGAACACTACACAGTGTTCTAGAAATCCATGCAAGCTTACTCGGTGGCTATATAGGCAGATATATTGTGGTCAGCAGGTCGAGGGAGGTTCTCCTTCCCCTCTACTTGGTCCTAGTGAGGCCCCATCTGCAGTACTCTGTCCAGTTCTGGGCTCCCCAGTTCAAGAAAGATGAGGAGCTACTGGAGAGAGTCCAGCGGAGGGCTGCAAAGATGGTGAGGGGACTGGAGCATCTCTCCTACGAGGAAAGGCTAAGGGAGCTGGGCTTGTTCAGCCTGGAGAAGAGAAGGCAGAGAGGGGACCTTATAACTGCCTAGAAACATCTTCAGGGTCGGTGTCAAGAGGATGGGGCCAGATTCTTTTCAGTGGTGCCCAGCGACAAGGGGCAACAGGCACAAATTGAAGAATACGAAGTTCCAGCTGAATATGAAGAACAACTTCTTCACTCTGAGGGTGACAGAGCACTAGAACAGGCTACCCAGAGAGGCTGTGGAGTCTCCTTCTCTAGAGATACTCAAACCCTCCTGGACAAGGTCCTGTGCAGCCTGCTCTGGGTGACCCTGCTTCGGCAGGGGGCTGGACCGGGTGACCCACAGAGGTCCTTTCCAACCCCCACCATTCTGTGACCCTGTGAGATATAGATAACTACCTACCTCTTGGTCTCAAAGCACCTATCAGCTGGAAATAGCCTGTGTGATCTGTGCCAAGTGACTCTATCTCAGCTGCATGCAAGAAAGCTGAGGGGAAACTTCTTGCAGAGAAATGGAGTCTGAGGCTCAGGATGAGGCATCTTACGAGTAGCCAAAGCCACAGAAATCCTAAACATCCTCTAATCATTAATGAACAAATGCATGAGCTGGAATTTTGTACCAGTGGCAGAGCGTGTGTCTCGGAGCAGGCTGGGAACAAGCATGCTTATTTGGCATTTCCTGTCCTTGCAGAGTAATCACACGGGATTGTGCTTAAGCTCTCAAAATCCCCTGCAGACTCTTACTCACAATGATCCCATTTTAAACATGTCACTCCATAACCCCGAGTTATCCTGCTGCCCTTTCAAACCAGCTACGAGCTCACCGACTCCAAACATGAACAATGAGTTAATTTTTAATTTCAAACTTTGCTAAAACAACTGTCTGTACTGCAGCTATTGCTGTTCTCAGTGCTAACCACAAGAGACAGAGGAAAGCCAGCACCGGCGGCGAGACACGGAGGCTACCCATGCTTCCACTCAGAACAGCAGCCACTGAGGCACGTCAACAAGCTTCTCATAACTCAAGAGTCGCCTTCATTCAACTGGAAAGCCATGCATCCTAAACAACACTGTAACAGATGTTTAAACCACTTCTTCCTTGCTTATTGTGGTAATCCCTTTAAAGGCTCACGCATTTCACTTCCCCATCAACTACAGATGGGAACATTTGGCTTTCTCCTGATTTATTTTCTCACTTTCTTATCACAGGCTTCTACTTTTTTTTCTGTTTTCAGCACCTGTTGCAGATCTCCCCAGGCATGATCTCAGCTCCCCTCCCATGACACACAGTTACTGTGCAGCAGGCACCCAGAGTCTGAGTGCCAGTTCTGCATCTGGGTCTCACTAGAGAGGAAGCCACAGGCCACACCTGAGGTAAGAACAAGTGGCTGACAGTGTCTAACCCCATACACCAAAGTGCTTGAGAAACTTCTTACTCCAAATATGAATTTCATCACCCAAAGCTGGAATCAGAACCTTAGTAATATGCTTTACAAATCAAGATCATTAAAAAAAATACATTATCACATACTAAACACTGAATATGGATGCTTTGGAAACTACAGCACAGGCCAAGACCTTGTGATTGTGCACAAGGATGAAAGCTCAGTGACAACCCCACCGAGACAGGAATACTTCAGTTCAGAGCACTCACCCCCACTTTCCGCAACAGATCTCCCACAATGTTGAGCGCAGATATTCTAGCCAAAGGAGTAAGGGGGCTGGTACCAATTCCATTTGGTATAGCTGCAAACACAGACACATTTTATTACCTGCTGCACTTCTCCACAGGTTTTTTTATTTGGTTTTTTTTTTGTTTGTTTCAATTTCAATAAATCAACTCCAACGTAAAAAAGTAAATCTAAAATCCTACTGCAGGCTATTCACAAAATTACCCCACAATAACACGCAGACTACATGATCACTAGCCATGGAAAAACGAAAAAGCTTAATTCCTGTCCACTGCCCTCTTTCCCATTAGAACTACACACAGAGTTCTCGCACTCTCCATCTGCAAGGCTATTGCCCGCAATCCATCTAATCCAGCCAGAGCTTCCCATGGAATCTATTCTTTCTAATTTGAAAAATAACGTATTAATCCTTGCAGTTGTCCAGAGCCTTCCAGACAGGGAAGCGGACTGGACTAACACCCTGCTGCCTCATAGAGAAAACAAGACCCCCAAAAAGTATGTGTTGTAACAGGGGCAGTCTAGACTGTTTGAATTACTGCCCACCATTTACTCACCACTGCTGCTCCACATTTAAGCAGAAATATCAGCCACTGCACTTCCCTGCGATCTCAAAGGTCTTCAGAGCTCTGCTGCAGGCATCCACTGCAGAGCACAAACCCTTGCCCCGGTAAAAGCAGTATCTAAGCTTCACCGTCCTGCTTCTCCATGCTCTTTACTGATTATACTCCTTAAATGCACCTGATGCTGCCCCAGGATTTAAACACACCTGATCCAATGCAGGTGGGATCCACACCTACCTACACTTACTTCAAGTTCACCAACAAGCACCTGGCCTGAAATTGTTTGTTAACAAGCTGCAGGTACTGCCTAACAACTAGACACAGTTTCTACAAATTATACCTTTTGGGGAAGGAAAACTATTTTCCAATCCTTTTCCAACAGGTGTAGCTGACAAGGAGAGAGATGCCTGGACAGCCGAATCCATCTTTTCACAGTCTACAGTCGGAGAACTGGGCGCTGAATTTAGGGTGACTTCTTGTTGCCTCTCCCGTACTGCTAGCTCTTGCCGTAAGTCTGAGGGTTGAAAGAATAAAAAACCCACACGTCTTGGTGACCGAGTTCCCTAATAAACACTGTCTCTATTCATTTGGGAGGGATGAGGAGGAAACACTTTGCAACAACTCTGTATTAACTGCCTGCTGCTGGCTTTCTGCAGCAGCGAGGACCGCCACCTCAGGGCTGTCACAGCCCCAGACCATCACTGCCTGTCACGTGTAAGCACAGCAGGTGACGTTTCCGCAGTATCTTCCCCATCTGTGGTGCGAGTCCCATGGAAAGTGCGTTAAGCGAACGGCAGCTGGTCACAAATGCCTGCGGAAATACACTCCGCTCCTGCTCAAAAAACGGTGGGGAAAAGGAAGGAATGACTCCTTCTTACGTTTCCAACTCCCTACATCATTCTTCCTGTTAAGCTGTGAGCTATCTGCAGACGTTCGCATATTCAGAGCAGGGCTGCCGGAGGCCCCCGGCACGGACCACTTAAGCTACGTTTGAAGTTTGAGGTGGCAAGACAAGCAAGCAGCCCCAGTCTCTGTGCCTCTGTGCGAGCAGTGCCATGGGCAGATGAGGCTGAACAACAGCTTTCCAGGCTAGCTCATTCTGGTTGCGAGCTATCTGCAGACGTTTGCACTTTCAGAGCAGGGCTGCCGGATGTGCCCTGCATGGACCACCTAAGATACGTTTGAAGTTTGAGGTGGCAAGACAAGCAAGCAGCCCCAGTCTCTGTGCCTCTGTGCGAGCAGTGCCATGGGCAGATGAGGCTGAGCAACAGCTTTCCAGGCTAGCTCTTTCTGGCTGCGAGCTATCTGCAGAAGTTCGCATTTTCGGATCAGGGCTGCTGGAGGCGCCCGGCACGGACCCTGAAGGCTACGTTTGAAGTTTGAGGGGTCAAGACAAGCAAGCAGCCCCAGTCTCTGTGCCTCTGTGCGAGCAGTGCCATGGGCAGATGAGGCTGAGCAACAGCTTTCCATGCTAGCTCTTTCTGGCTGCGAGCTATCTGCAGACGTTCGCGTTTTCGGATCTGGGCTGCTGGAGGCGCCCGGCACGGAACGCGAATGTTACGTTTGAAGTTTTAGGGGACAAGACAAGCAAGCAGCCCCAGTCTCTGTGCCTCTGTGTGAGAAGTGCCATGGGCAGATGAGGCTGAGCAACAGCTTTCCAGGCTAGCTCTATCTGGCTACATGCTATCTGCAGACGTTCGTATTTTGGGAGCAGTGCTTCGAATGGCGCCTCATATGTGCCCCCAAATATACGTTTGAAGTTTGAGATGGCAAGACAAGCAAGCAGCTGCAGTCTCTGTGCCTTTGCGCGAGCAGTGCCATGGGCAGATGAGGCTGAGCAACAGCTTTCCAGGCTAGCTCTTTCTGCCTGCGAGCTATCTGCAGACGTTCGCATTTTCAGAGCAGGGCTACAGTAGGTTACCAGCACGCACCACCTAAGATACCTTTGAAGTTTGAGGGTGCAAGACAGGCAAGCAGCCCCAGTCTCTGTGCCTCTGTGCGAGCAGTGCCATGGGCAGATGAGGCTGAGCAACAGCTTTCCAGGCTAGCTCTTTCTGGCTGCGAGCAATCTGCAGACGTTCGCATTTTGAAAGCAGGGCTGCCGGAGACGCCTGAAACGGACCACCTAAGCTACATTTGAAGTTTGAGGGAGCAAGACAAGCAAGCAGCCCCAGTCTCTGTGCCTCTGTGCGAGCAGTGCCATGGGCAGATGAGGCTGAGCAACAGCTTTCCAGGATAGCTCTTTCTGCCTGCGAGATATCTGCAGACGTTCGTATTTTTGGAGCAGGGTGCCAGAGCCCCCTGCACGAACTTACAAATCTACGTTTGAAGTTGTAGAGGGCAAGACAAGCAAGCAGCCCCAGTCTCTGTGCCTCTGTGCGAGCAGTGCCATGGGCAGATGAGGGTGAGCAACAGCTTTCCAGGCTAGCTCTTTCTGGCTGCAATCTATCTGCAGACGTTCGCATTTTCAGAGCATGGCTGCCGGAGACGTCCGACACGGACCACCTAAGCTACGTTTGAAGTTTGAGGTGGCAAGACAAGCAAGCAGATGCAGTCTCTGTGCCTCTGTGCGAGCAGTGCCATGGGCAGATGAGGCTGAGCAACAGCTTTCCAGGCTAGCTCTTTCTGGCTGCCAACTATCTGCAGACGTTCGTATTTTTGGAGCAGTGCTGCGAATGGCGCCTGGCATGTACCCCCAAAGGTACTTTTGAAGTTTAAGGGGGCAAGGCAAGCAAGCAGCCCCAGTCTCTGTGCCTCTGTGCGAGCAGTGCTATGGGCAGATGAGGCTGAGCAACATCTTTCCAGGTAAACCTCTTCTGGCTGCGATCTACATGCCCTAATACTAGAAGCATATGTGTTTAGCACAGAAGAATATTTGTTTAGGGATAACTACTGAAGAAGGAAACATCAGATATACAGTTTCTGTAATGACATGTAACACTATTTGAATTAATTTTTTGTTTGAACATAGGGAAATTGTACATAGCTATGAACCTATCCCTGAGGAAATACGTATATATTTTTTTTGCAACCTGTCCAAGCAATTAATTCTCTTTTCTTTCTTTCTTCTCTCCTGTTGTGTTCACATGTAGTATTCTCTTGCATTTTGTGATATTTTGTTGTGTTCTCCTGTGTTCTGGTGTGTACTCATGTTTAGTGTTCTGTTGTTTTTTGTGGTGTTCTTTTGTGTTCTGTTGTGTTCTGATGTGCAGTGTTCTGTTGTATTCTCTTGTGTTCACCTGTAGTGCTCTGTTTTTTTCTGTTTCCTTCTGCTGTGTTCTGTTGTGTTCTGCTGTGTTCTGTTGTGTTCTGCTGTGTTCTGTTTTTTTTCTGTTGTGTTCTTATGTGTTCTGACGTGTTTTATTGTGTTCTGATATGTTTTCTTGTGTTCTCATTTATATTGTTCTCCTGTGTTCTGATGTGTTCTGTTGTGTTATATTGTGTTCTGTTGTGTTCTCTGGTGTTCTGATGTGTTCTCATGTGTACTGTTCTGTTGTGTTCTCATGTGTAGTGTTCTGTTCTGTTCTGTTGTGATCTCTTGTGCTCTTTTGTGTTTACGTGTAGTGTTCTCCTGTGTTCTGTAATATTGTGTTGTGTTCTGCTGTGTTCTGTTGTGTTCTGATGTGTTCTCATGTGTTCTCATGTTTAGTGTTCTGTTGTTTTTTGTTGTGTTCTGTTGTGTTTTGATGTATTCTTTTGTGTTCTGCTGTGTTCTGCTGTGTTCTGTTGTGTTCTAATGTGTTGTGTTCTCTTGTGTTCTGCAGCGTTCTGTTGTGTTCTGATGTGTAGTGTTCTGTTTTGTTCTGTTTTGTTCTGTTGTTTTCTGTTGTGTTCTGCTGTGTTCTGATGTGTTCTGTTGTGTTCTGTAGTGTTCTGCTGTGTTCTGATGTGTTCTTATGTGTAGTGTTCTCTTGTGTTCTGTAGTGTTCTGTTGTGTTTTGCTGTCTTCTCGTGTTGTGTTCTGTTGTGTTCAGTGGTGTTCTGTTGTGTTCTGTGTCTTCTGTTGTGTTCTGATGTGTTCTCATGTGTAGTGTTCTGTTGTTTTCTGTTGTGTTCTGTTGTTTTCTGTTGTGTTCTGCTGTGTTCTGACGTGTTCTGTTGTGTTCTATTGTGTTCTCATGTGTACTATTCTGTTGTGTTCTGTTGTGATCTCTTGTGCTCTTTTGTGTTCTCTTCTGTTCACATGTAGTGTTCTGTTTCGTTCTGTTGTGTTTTGTTGCGTTCTGTTGTGTTCTCTTGTGTTCTGTTGTGTTCTCATATTTAGTGTTCTGGGTTTTTTTATTGTGTTCTATTGTTTTCTTATGTATTCTGTTGTGTTCTGCTGTGTTCTGCTGTGTTCTGTTCTGTTCTGATGTGTAGTGATCTTTTGTGTTCTGTTGTTTTGTGATGTGTTCTCATGTGTACTGTTCTGTTTTGTTCTGTTTTTTTCGGTTTTGTTCTGTTGTGTTCTCATGTGTAGTATTCTATTCTGTTGTGTACTTTTGTGTTCTGTTGTGCTCTTTTGTGTTCTGTTGTGTTCTCTTGTGTTCTCATGTGTAGTGTTCTGCTGTGTTCTGTTGTGTTCTGTTGTGTTGTGACGTGTTCTGATGTTTTTTCATCTGTAGTGTTTTGTTGTGTTCTGTTGTGTTCTGATGTGTTCTCACGTGTTGTGTTCTGTTGTGTTGACTTGACTTCAGCAAGGCTTTCGACACTGTCTCCCATAATATCCTCCTAGGGATGCTCAGGAAGTGTGGGCTGGATGAGTGGTCAGTGAAGTGGACTGAGAACTGGCTGAATGGCAGAACTCAGAGGGTTGTCATCAGTGGCGCTGAGTCTAGTTGGAGGCTGGTAACTAGTGGTGTCCCTCAGGAGTCAGTGCTGGGCCCAGTCTTGTTTAGCTTCTTCATCAACGACCTGGATGAAGAGTTAGAATGTACCCTCAGCAACTTTGCTGACGACAACAAACTGGGAGGTGTGGTAGATACACCGGCAGGCTGTGCTGCCATTCAGCGTGACCTGGATAGGCTGGAAATTTGGGCAGAGAGGAACCTGATGAGGTTCAACAAAGGCAAGTGCAGGGTCCTGCACCTGGGGAGGAACAACCCCATGCATCAGTACAGGCTTGGGGTGGACCTGCTGGAGAGCAGCTCTGCGGAGAGGGACCTGGGTGTCCTGGTGGACGACAGGTTAACCATGAGGCAGCAGTGTGCCCTGGCTGCCAAGAAAGCCAATGGGATCCTAGGGTGCATCAAGAAGAGTGTGGCCAGCAGGACGAGGGAGATTCTGCTTCCCCTCTACACTGCCCTGGTGAGGCCTCTAATGGAGTACTGTGTCCAGTTCTGGGCTCCCCAGTTCAAGAAAGATGAGGAGCTACTGGAAAGAGTCCAGTGGACGGCTGCAAGGATGGTGAGGGGACTGGAACATGTTCCCTACGAGGAGAGGCTGAGGGAGCTGGGCTTGTTCAGCCTGAAGAAGAGAAGGCTGAGAGGGGACCTAATAAATGCTTATAAATATATGAAGGGTGGGTGTCAGGAGGATGGGGGCAAGCTCTTTTCAGTGGTGCCCAGTGACAGGACAAGGGGCAATGGGCACAAACTGAGGCACAGGAAGTTCCGTCTGAACATGAGGAAGAACTTCTTCCCTCTGAGGGTGACGGAACCCTGGAACAGGCTGCCCAGGAAGGTTGTGGAGTCTCCTTCTCTGGAGATATTGAAGATCCGCCTGGACAAGATCCTGTGCAGCCTGATGTAGGTGTCCCGATGTCTTGGGTTTGGCCAGGACAGGGTTAATTTTCACTGGACTCCAGGAAGGGGCACAGCCGGGGGGTGGGGGCTGACCCCACCTGGCCAAACAGAGCCCGGTATTCCATACCATGTGACATCACGCTGGCTTCCGGTGGGGGGGGCTGCGCAGCGGATAGGGACTCACGGCTTGGGGGGCCAAGTGCTTGGCGCCGGTGCTGTTCGGGAGAGCGGCTGTCTGGGTTGTACGGTTCGTTGTTGTGTTTTCTCCTTATTTGTACCGTAGTTGTTCCTGTTTCCCTCTGTTTGCTGTTCTGTTAAACTGCCCTAATCCCGACCCACCAGTTTCTGCCTTTTTCTTTTCATTTTCCTCTGCACGTCGGCGGGGGGGAGGGGCGGCCGCGTGGCACTTTTGTTGCCAGCGGCAGCCGAAACCGAAACATTAAATTGGCACCCAGACGTGGAGCGGGGATAACGGCAGGGCTGAGCAGCGGGTGTTAAAACTGCTTTCATAGATTTTGTTAAAATTTATTATACGCATTTACTGTGCTAGTTAAAGTCGCCGGTAAAAATGTTTCTAACTTTGATCAAATATCTGTGCTACGTAAATCCTTACTTGCTGTATGTGTTTGCCGCCGTGCTGTTTGTTACCTCGGGAAAAAAGATCAGGATGATGATTTTGCTGTACTGTACGATATCGACTTATGATATGATAACATCACTGTGCATGAAATTAGTCTTGTATTTGCATGCGGCACTGCGGTCATTTCCGTACCTCGGATCCTATGTCTTAGATTTTGTTAATAATCATACCCAATCTGTGGGGAAAACCGAAGGGGATACCTTCCCCCACTCTTTCGCCCCCCCTCTCTTCCTCAGGCTGGTCCTAAATGCTTTTGAGAATTTTGAGTACCCGTGGGATGCTCAGGGCAGCACTCTCCTTTTGTTCTGCCTCCTGAACGGGTTCTGGGTTTTGTTTAGGGTTAAGCAAGTCGTTAAGAACATCCTGCAGAGACCTGCGCCGGGGCCGGATAGCTGTGAGTGGCTGGGTGTGTGGGACAGCATGTGCAGGTGTCTAGAGCATTGGGCACACCCGGTGTGTTTTAAACTCACCCCTGAGCAAATACAGAATCCGGACAAACTAGTAAAATATCTGCAAAAAGTGTGCTGCCACCCTGGGAACTCCAGAGAGACACAGATCACCTCAATGTGCTGGGGTCTGGCCCACGCCTACCGAGCTTCCGTGTTCAACACTGTTCAGTGCCTTAAAGGGGAAGGGGGGGGAAACGAAGCAGCAGGCACTGGCGCTGCACCCCTAGCCGGCCCTGCAGCCCCTCCAGCCCAGCAGGCAGTCACAGCCCCCCCGACCGGCACCACGGCTGCTGCAGCCACAGCTGCAGGGTCTGCCTCGGTTTCCCCGACAGGCACGGTAGCTGCTGCAGCCCCAGCTCCAGCTGCAGGCATCGCGGCTGAGCCCAATGACCAACCTGTGCCAGTAGCAGCCGCCCCTGTAAAACTAAAGAAAGACGCAAAGAGAGCAGATCGCTCCAGGAGGGATGACGATAAGCCAGGGTCATCACAGGAGATAGAGACAGAGATCATCACCCGGTCCCTGTCCCTGGGCGAACTGCGAGACATGCGGAAAGATTTCAGCCACCACCCAGGCGAGCACATTGTCACCTGGCTGCTGCGGTGCTGGGATAACGGGGCCAGCAGCTTGGAGTTAGAGGGCAAGGAAGCCAAGCAGCTGGGATCCCTGGCCAGGGATGGGGGCATTGACAAGGCCATTGGGAAAAAGGAACAAATCCTCAGCCTTTGGAGGAGACTTCTGTCAGGCATGAGGGAGAGGTACCCCTTCAGTGACGATTTTGTATGCTATCCTGGCAAGTGGACCAATATGGAAAGGGGTATTCAGTACTTGAGGGAATTAGCTGTGCGGGAGCTGGTTTACTGTGACACAGACAATGAGCAGGTACCCACAGACCCAGATGAATTCCAGTGCTCACAATCCATGTGGAGGAAGTTTGTGCGGAGCGCACCCTCCTCATATGCCAACTCACTGGCAGTTGTAAACTGGAAAGGTAAGGAGGCACCAACGGTGGATGAGGTGGCTGTCAGACTCCGCCAATACGAGGAAAGCCCCTCTTCCTCCCTTGTCTCAGCTGTGGAGAAACTGGTCAAGCGACTAGACAGGAATACGTCCTACTCCCCACCTGTACGGGCCAGTGTCTCAGCTATTAGGGGCAGGCGTTACTCTGCTCAGGAGAGGGAATACAGAGGCTATACACCCCGGGGCACCCTGTGGTTCTACCTGCGTGACCACGGAGAGGACATGAGGAAGTGGGATGGAAAACCCACCTCAAGTCTAGAGGCACGAGTCCGTGAGTTGCGAGGTAAAACAATCACAAAAGGGGATTCGGTTAGGAAAAATGCTGCTCCAGTTTCCAGAAGCCAGCTCTCCAGACCAGGTAGATAGTTTGACCTTGATTCCGATCCTCTGGAGGGGACCTCCAAGTCATTCTTACAGCAAGTGAGCAGTAAATTCTCTGACGAGGATTAGAGGGGCCCTGCCTCAAGCCAGGTGGAGGAAAGGGACAACCGTGTTTATTGGACGGTGTGGATTCGGTGGCCTGGCACGTCAGATCCACAAGAGTATAAAGCTCTAGTGGACACTGTTGCACAGTGTACTTTAATGCCATCAGAGTTCAAAGGGTCAGAGTCCATTTGCATTTCGGGAGTGACAGGGGGGTCCCAAGAGCTGAGTGTACTGGAGGCTGAAGTGAGCCTCACTGGGCAGGACTGGCAGAAGCATCCCATTGTAACTGGCCCCGAGGCTCCGTGCATCCTTGGGATAGACTATCTTAGGAGAGGCTATTTCAAGGACCCAAAGGGGTATCGGTGGGCTTTTGGCATAGCTGCTGTGGAGACGGAAGAAATTAAATAGCTGTCCATTTTGCCTGGTCTCTCGGAGGATCCTTCCGTTGTGGGGTTGCTGAGGGTTGAAGAACAACAGGTGCCAATCGCGACCACAACGGTGCACCGGCGACAGTATCGTACCAACCAAGACTCCCTTCTCCCCATTCATCAGCTGATCCGTCAACTGGAGAGTCAAGGAGTGATCATGAAAACTCACTCACCCTTTAATAGTCCCATATGGCCAGTGAGAAAATCTACTGGAGAGTGGAGACTGACAATAGACTACCGTGGCCTGAATGAAGTCACACCACCACTGAGTGCTGCCGTGCCAGACATGCTAGAAATTCATTATCAGCTGGAGTCAAAGGCAGCCAAGTGGTATGCTACAATTGACATCGCTAATGCATTCTTCTCCATCCCTTTGGCAGCAGAGTGCAGGCCACAGTTTGCTTTCACCTGGAGGGGCATCCAGTACACTTGGAATCGACTGCCCCAGGGGTGGAAACACAGTCCCACCATTTGCCATGGACTAATCCAGACTGCACTGGAAAAGGGTGAAGCTCCAGAACATCTGCAGTACATCGACAACATCATTATATGGGGCGACACAGCGGAGGAGGTTTTTGAGAAAGGGGAGAAAATAGTTCAGATCCTTCTGAAAGCCGGTTTCGCCATTAAGCGAAGTAAAGTCAAGGGACCTGCTCAAGAGATCCAGTTTTTAGGAATAAAATGGCAGGATGGGCGCCGTCAAATCCCAATGGATGTCATCAACAAAATAGCAGCTATGTCTCCACCAACCAGCAAAAAGGAAGCACAGGCCTTCCTGGGTGTTGTGGGTTTTTGGAGGATGCACATCCCAAATTACAGCCAGATTGTAAGTCCTCTGTACCACGTGACCGGGAGGAAGAATGATTTTGAATGGGGCCCTGAGCAACGACAGGCATTTGAACAAATTAAACAGGAGATAGTTCATGCCGTAGCCCTTGGTCCAGTCCGGTCAGGGCAAGATGTTAAAAACGTGCTCTACACCGCAGCCGGGGAGAATGGCCCAACCTGGCGTCTCTGGCAGAAAGCACCAGGGGAGACTCGAGGTCGACCCCTGGGGTTTTGGAGCCGGGGATACAAAGGATCCGAGGCCCGCTATACTCCCACTGAAAAAGAGATTCTGGCAGCATATGAAGGCGTTCGAGGTGCTTCAGAAGTGGTGGGCACTGAAGCACAGCTCCTCCTAGTACCACGGTTGCCGGTCTTGGGCTGGATGTTCAAAGAGAGGGTCCCCTCTACGCATCATGCCACTGATGCTACTTGGAGTAAGTGGGTCGCGCTGATCACCCATCGCCCCCAAATGGGAAACTCCAGTTGCCCAGGAATTCTGGAGGTAATCATGGACTGGCCAGAAGGTAAAGATTTTGGAGCATCGCCAGAGGAGGAGGTGACACGTGCTGAAGAGGCCCCACTGTATAACCACCTGCCAGAAGATGAGAAACAGTATGCCCTGTTCACGGATGGGTCCTGTCGCATTGTGGGGAAGCACGGAGGTGGAAGGCTGCTGTATGGAGCCCTACACAACAAGTCGCGGAAACTGCTGAGGGAGAAGGTGAGTCCAGCCAGTTTGCAGAGGTGAAAGCCATCCAGCTGGCTTTAGACATTGCCAGTCGAGAGAAGTGGCCAGTGCTCTGTCTTTACACCGACTCTTGGATGGTGGCCAATGCCTTGTGGGGGTGGCTGCAGCAATGGAACAAGAACAACTGGCAGCGCAGAGGCAAACCTATCTGGGCTGCCCCATTGTGGCAAGATATTGCTGCCCGGCTGGAGCAGTTGGTTGTAAAAGTCCGTCACGTGGACGCTCACATCCCTAAGAGTCTGGCCACTGAGGAACATCAAAACAACCACCAGGTAGATCAGGCTGCTAAGATTGAAGTGGCTCAGGTGGATCTGGACTGGCAACATAAGGGTGAACTCTTTATAGCTCGGTGGGCCCATGACACCTCGGGCCACCAAGGAAGAGACGCGACATACCGATGGGCTCGTGACCGAGGGGTGGACTTGGCCATGGATACCATCGCACAGGTTATCCATGAATGTGACACATGCGCTGCAATCAAGCAAGCCAAGCGGGTAAAGCCTCAGTGGTATGGAGGACGATGGCTAAAATATAAATATGGAGAGGCTTGACAGATTGACTACATCACACTGCCACAAACCCGCCAAGGCAAGCGCTATGTGTTCACAATGTTGGAGGCCACCACCGGATGGCTGGAAACCTACCCTGTGCCCCATGCCACCGCCCGGAATACCATCCTGGGCCTTGAAAAACAAGTACTGTGGTGACATGGCACCCCCAAAAGAACTGAGTCAGAAAACGGGACTCATTTTCGTAACAGCCTCATAGACACCTGGGCCAAAGAACACGGTATTGAGTGGGTGTATCACATCCCCTACCATGCACCAGCCTCTGGAAAGATCAAGCGGTACAGGGCTGCTAAAAAACCTATCTGAGGGCAATGGGGGGTGGGACTTTCAAAAATTGGGATCCCCATTTAGCAAAGGTCACCTGGTTGGTTAACAACCGGGGATCCACCAACCAGCCTGGTCCTGCCCAGTCAAAACCTCAGTGCCCCGTAGAAGGAGATAAAGTCCCTGTAGTGCACGTGCGGAACATGTTAGGGAAGACGGTTTGGGTTAGTCCTGCCTCGGGCAAAGGCAAGCCCGTCCGCCGGATTGCCTTTGCTCAAGGACCTGGGTGTACCTGGTGGGTAATGCGGAAGGATGGGGAAGTCCGATGTGTACCTCATGGGGATTTGATTTTGGGCGAAAATAGTCCATAAATAAATTGTATAAAGTTAATTGTTAAATAACCCTGTCACTGTCTGTTATCACTGTTATAATTGTTATATTTTGTACCAGTAGTAGCATAGTAAGAATCATCCTGATTAAAGAAGGATGGACTTTTTCGATGAAAACCTAGGAGAGCACAGCGATGATGGAATTGGACCTGGTTTTCAACAACTGGCATCCAGCAACTTCATCAAGATCAACATCTCCTGCAGACTGTGGGCACGGGCCGCACCAGATACATCAGCCGTGAGCTCCGGATGCAGCAAGTGACCGCCCACCACCACACATCACCTCTCCTGCCACAGAAGACCATTACGACAGATGGAGCCCAAAGTCATGGATTAAATGAACTCAATGGATACTTTAGAGTGATGATCCATAGACTAAGGGAATGATATCTGGAGACAGGAGAAATGGTGGTGATCAACTGGACAACGGGGGACCTGGGTATGACGTAGATGGTATGGAATAAGGGGTGGATAATGTCCTGGGTTTGGCCAGAACAGGGTTAATTTTCACTGGACTCCAGGAAGGGGCACAGCCGGGGGGTGGGGGCTGACCCCACCTGGCCAAACAGAGCCCGGTGTTCCATACCCTGTGACGTCATGCTGGGTTCCGGTGGGGGGGGGCGGGGCGGCGGGAAGGCACTCGCGGCTTGGGGGGACGCAGCGTCGGTCCTGTTTCGGGAGAGCGGCTGTCTGGGTTGTACGGTTCGTTGTTGTGTTTTCTCCTTATTTGTATCGTTGTTGTTCCTGTTTTCCCTCTGTTTGCTGTTCTGTTAAACTGCCCTTATCCCGACCCACCAGTTTCTGCCTCTTTCTTTTCATTCTCCTCCGCACGCCGGTGGGGGGAGGGGCGGCCGCGTGGCGCTTTTGTTGCCGGCGGCAGCCGAAACCGAAACAGTTTTTCAGCAATTTAAGTCACAGATATGATCTGTAATGGGACAGATGACACTAGCTGCTTCTGACCATCCTAATATACTCCAGATGTTTATCTTTGCAAATATTGTTAGCTTGCAGTAGATTTTGTGCAAAGGTAGCAAGAGGAAGAGAAGTCTGTCTTTGAATTTTAAAGCTTTCTTTGCATGTGTCATTTTGTGTCCTTCTGTCTACGTGACTCGCAGCACTACACTGCACGTTCTGCGGAGCCCCTGATCTGCTAGTGACATTAACGGCTAGCTGTGTTGTGGTGGAAGGGTGCCAGTTCTCGCAGTGCGATTTCAGTAAGGAATTTCAAACTAGTTAGACTTCCCTAAAATCCAGAAACTCATTTACCAGTTCAGGAAGAGGTGGTGGTGTTGCCTTGTCCTGCCAGTGCTGAGTGCTGTATGTCCTGGGTTCGGCCAGGACAGGGTTAATTTTCACCGGACTCCAGGAAGGGGCACAGCCGGGGGGTGGGGGCTAACCCCACCTGGCCAAACAGAGCCCGGTGTTCCATACCCTGTGACGTCACACTGGGTTCCGGTGGGGGGGGCGGCTCGGTGAGAACCCTCTCGCGGCTCGGGAGCGTGCGGCGCCGGTGCGGTCCAAGAGAGCGGGTCTGTTGTTTGTCGTGTTTTCTCCTTATCTGTATCCTTGTTGTTCCTGTTTCCCTCTGTTTGCTGTTCTGTTACACTGCCCTTATCCCGACCCACCGGTTTTCTGCCTGTTTTCTTTCCATTCTCCTCCGCACCGCGGCGGGGGGGAGGGAGGGCCCCGTGGCGCTTTTGTTGCCGGCAGCAGCCGAAACCAAAACACTGTAGCTGTCACAAGAACATGTGCAGATGTTGCAAACCTGCCTGACAATAAGAGAAGCAACTGTTTTGCTACCGTTTTCCTTTAGAACAGTGTCTTTCCCAGGCAGGCGTTTGACCTGTTCGTGGAATAACAACTGCCATTAGAAGTGGGCCGCATGGGAAGAGCATGCTGTTCTCCTGGAAGTCAGAAGACTGGCTTCCGTTCCTGCTTTACGACCTGCGAGTCCTCTCCCGCTATGTTTGCTTTACTTGTTTTCTCGATGGCGATCTGTTCAGCAGAGGAAATGCCTTTTACTTCTGTGCAAGATCTGGGCTCAAGTTGCCTGGGGGGGAAATTGCAGCTGGTTGAGAAGTCAGTCACTAATTTTTGCTAACCAAATTGTAGCTGAGATAAATTTGCCTGAAAAGTACTTTCCTTTATTGGAAAGGACTCATATATAGCTTTACACGCAATGAATTTAAAACCCTGTAGAAACTTCAAAGTGCTTATGCCAGCTGAGCTTTTTGTATTTTAAATGTGTTTGAAGCTGCTTCAGATCAGAAGCTTTTGCTGCTCTAGGGAAAAAAGCTTTAATTCTAGATACTGCATCAATTTACCAGCGACTGTCAGACTTTCCTTGACCTGTCTCTGTAACGTAGTTTGTAATGGAGAGATCCTTCAGTTAATTGATGGAATAATCTTGTACCTCCAGCTTTAGGCTATTGCTAAGGACGGTTTGCTTGCTTGGATGCGCTGTTTGCCGTAGCCCCTGGCTGGAGTTGATACAGCATTTGAATTCGGGCTGGGAAGGTTTTGTTTCTACTGGTAGTGGAATTGAGACTGAAATAAAGCAGGTGAAATTACGACCTTACTGAAGTCATTAGCAAAGCTGCCATTGACTGAAGTAAGGCTAGGATCTCAGCCAAGGGTTTTGGTTGTTTAATTTATGGTAACATATTCATTGAGTTGTATTAAAACAAGGTTTTGAAAAAGTTAATCTTTACCTTCGTGATACAATCTCCATTCCATAAATATTGTACATAGTGTTACTAAGAGTTTACCTTTGTTGGGCAGGTTGATAGAGGCAGATTTTAATTTATTTTTATAATCTGTGTGTTTGCACTCCTAGGAAAGAACTAAAGTATGCAGATGTCATTATTTCTGTAAATGAAAAGGACTTAATCCTAAATCTTCTAATTCTTTTATAGTATATGGCAGCAGAGCTATCTAACACTCTGTCCTGCAGGAAATATTTGGCATACTTGTAAGCTCCAGGGAGAGGAGAACTAGGATGATAACATCCATTAGCATTGCTTTTGAATGAGAACTTGCATAAAGACTTTCTCGAGGAAAAAAAAAAAATCACTATTAGATTTAAAGGCTTTTTAGCAAAAGGAACGTATTGCAAGCTTTCGACCTTCCTGTGCTGTATGAAGCTTTACTGGTGCGTATGCCAGAAAATCCTGTTGATTACTGGACTCTTCCAATGTGTGCTGCCCTTCTAGAAAGTCGACATCTGGACTGTATTTATTCTACTATTTTCTCGTCACTGGATGTGTCAGAGTAGATTTTCCTCCTTTAAATTTTGATAAACTTTGTTTCTATGATTTGGCAGAAAAGATTTTGTGCAATTTTAAAGGCAAAACTAATAATGCGTTCCCAAGCTCTGATGACAGTTAGAACAAACGGTATTGTTTTAAAACATAAATGTCTATTTTGCTGTACTACTCTTCTTGCTTCTCTTATCTGCTAGAATAGTTTTAGCATTAAGCATATTTTAATACACATCTAGAAACAGGCAAGACTGCTTTTATTATATTATTATATTGCTTGAAGTCATGAATTATGTTAAAGTAAACACTGTAGTAAAAGGGAGACTGTATTGGCACCTGAGGTCTTTTATTCCTGCTTGTCAGTCTTCACATTTGTCTTGTATGTGGAGACTCTGGCCTGGGTAGAAATGGGATTGTTCATTAAGAGTCAAAGTGTGTTCTTCCACTTGTAGCGGTCCCAAAGTACACCCAGTTTGTGTTGCACATCGATGGTATCTTGGCAAAAAGGAAACCGAGTTATCCATTAGCTAATTCTCAGAGTAATCTTCTTTGTAACCAGCTCTTCAAGTAATACCTTCCAAGTTTTCCCATGCAATGAGTAAAGCTAGCATAGTCAACAAGTTTCAAGGAACTACTCTCTCAATCACTGGAAAGTTTTGACTAATTGAGCACAGTGATTTTTAATCTCTGGTATTCTGTATTATTTTTCAGTGATGTTTGTCTTATGAGGAACAATGGAACAAAATGGTTTTGGACAGGTCGATGTAGTTGCTTCTGAGACTTTGGGAGCGTGCGGCGCCCGTGCGGTCCGAGAAAGCGGGTCTGTTTTATTGATGTATGCCATCAATAAAATCAGGTGCCTTGATTAACCCTCTAGTATTGCAGGCCACAACTTGGTAACTGAGGCTGTGATAAATATCCCATAGCTTGTCTGCAGAATCAACTTTTTTTTTTAGTGTTCTCAGTTAAAAGTTTTCTCCTGCAAAACCTAGGGACTGATACTGTTCTGTCAGGTCAAACAGATAAGCTGTTTCACCTGAAGTTTGTACCTAGCTCTTGTAGGCTACTTTTCCGTGATGGGTTTGCTAAGCTGCTGTGAGTGCACTCCCTCAGTCTCCATTGCTGCTTGCTCATGGGTGGAGGAGTGCACATATGGCCACCTCATAGCGAGAGGTCACCTCTGCTAGCGCAGCTGTCCCGTGGGCTTTCCATCATTTGAGAGGGTTGGAAGGTAAGAAGAAATGAGATTGTTTTAGAGTCCATTCTCTTTGAACATCTGGGGTGATATCCTTTCTGGGGTGATATCCTTTCTGGGGTGATATCCTTTCTGTATATGCAAAGTTAAAATTTCAAGTGCTATATTGTCTCATTTTTGCAGAGGTTAAGTGTAATGTAAGGATAGGGATGCTTCTAAGCTGCCTATCTGATCAAGAAGTGCAGGTCTGAAGGTACTAAATACCCAAGTGAATGCAGACTAGCTGCAAAACTGACGTATGCAGCATGGTGGAGAAAGGTGAAGACTGTAAGAATGTGCTTAAACTCCCCCTGCTAAATTAACATTGCTGTTCTGAGTATCTTAGCTGAGAAATATGCAAGCATGCAAAATGTACACTTGTCATTCTTAAAGTAGTTGGTTTCCAACCTTTAATTTCGGAAGGACTGTTGAATGACGGAACTACTTTGACTTTTTCCACACAAATCCCTCTAATGAAATGCGTTTCTGCTTCACACCCATCAGAGCTGCTAGTGGCAGTCACTGTCTCGCTTGAAATGGGATCTTTCTCCAGTAATTTACTGCCAGTTAATCATGGCTAAGTGAGACCTGGTAATCCCATTGATGTGCCTGGACTTATCTGAAGACAAGACCTAATTTTTATTTTTTTAAAAAGAGCTGTAGTAACATCATTTGTAATTATAGTGATATGAACTTGGTCACGCTTCCTGCCTACAATATCATGTATGTAAACACTACAATAAATTCTGTCTAAACACGTTCTGCTTTAACTCTACCTCTGTCTTAAGAAGTAAATGTGCATTTGCTGTCTTTATTTATCTCTGTACTGTACCACTCTGCACTAATAAATTCATTTCTTAATGAATTCATGTAGCCGTATGGCCAGAAATATATTTTTAACTAGTTAAGAGTGTGTGATAAGCAGTGCAAAGAATCTGTTTCTTTAAAATATGTTTTACTGTACTTTGAAACTGGCTTCTAAAGATACTGAATGTTTCCATCAACTTGGTAATACTCATAACCAGCTCCTGGTATATACAATATATTAAAATGATGCTAAATATAAAAGTGTGTGTGTATAATGATTTTAAGAAAACTAATATATATGTCTCTGCACTCTGAATAAATCTGTCTCTGGACTTGTGATCAAGGCAGAGGACAGGGCTGTTTCTTGTTACTTAAGGTAACACAGGAATTCAGGCACATAGCAAAAAGCTTTTAATCACACTAATGTGATGCATTGTATCAACATCTTAATGCTAAGATGATCTTTAGGATGAAGAAAGTATTTTAAACAAACACCATGTAGTTCCCTGCAACATCAGTGCTTTTTGTTCTAGACAGTGAAGGTCTGTTGTGTAGTCAAAGCCGTAAATGGAATGAAATCAGGTTGCTTTAAACAAAGGTTTCATAAGTTGTTGAAAATCAGTTTTGAGGAAAATGTCTGAAATGTTTTGCAGAGGTGAATCTGGTGCTGGGAAGACTGAAAACACAAAGAAGGTTATTCAATACCTTGCTCATATTGCTTCCTCCCATAAAGGAAGAAAGGACCATAATATTCCCGTAAGTTGGGATATTTTATCATTTGTTTATTGTTCTTTTTGAAAACCACCATCTTTGCATTTAAAAAAACCATAACTTTTTTATTAAAGATAAGCTGTAATGTAACCCACATAATTTTCTCAACCGTTATTTTCTCTTTAGTAGGGGCTGAAATGAGCAGTTACATTAAAATTTCCAGTTGATGTTAGCTGTTTAACTTCTCTTCTGAAACTAAAGGCTTTATGCAACCATTGTAACTAGGAACGGTATCAAAGCTTTCTGACGCAGTGTATGCCAGTTTTCCAAAAATTTAATTAAATTGGGCAAGTCTTACTGAATTTAGTTCCCACAGATGCAGTTTTCAGTACTATATTTGTGAACAAGCTTTCTGTTCTTTCAAAAATTATCTTGTAGATAAGAAGAATCATCAAGCTTCAAAACTGCTGTAGACTTGATACGTCTACAAGCGAGCAGCTAATAAAAAGCTCTAGTTTTAGTACATTACAGACAAAAGCATATGCACTTATGTCAGAGTCTTGGGTTTTTTCGTAACTTGTCACTAACTGATTTATGTAGAACTTTCTTCAGATTTACTGCTAGACTTCAAAATTCACAATGAGTTTTTATCAATATTTTGCTTTACAAGATATGGATGGGTTTGAATATCTGTTGCTATGAGCACTTGGATCTCTTTGCAGTGGAATATTAATTCAACTTGCTAGAAGCAAGTGGCTTGCTATATTCGATACTGGCGTATGTGGTTGGAAGTTTTCAAGCTATATCAGAATCAGAAGCATCAGCTTCTGTAATTTCTAGTGTATAACACTTAATATTAAGATATTCTGGAATGTGTCAAGACTCAAACTCCTAGAAAACCAGGAGAGGACTTTTGACCAGTCTGTGAAGAAAAAAAAGCAAGAATTTGAAGCTGGAGAGAGGGGAAGATTGCTCTGCAGATAGATTTGGAGGCCTTAGGAGGATGCTGTGACTGGAGTGTCGGCAGCATTAGCATTGTCATGTGCTAGGGGAATACATGGCTCTGCAGAATGCTATTTAGAAAGTCATCCTTCAGAACTTGTTTTCTGTGTGGGTTTTGATTTATAAATATTCTTGGATTTATGGTTGTGCAGCCTTGAACAAAACTAGTGTTTTTAAAATTTCTACAGGAGTATAATTGCCTACAACTTTTTTTGGGGGAAGGGAATTATGCAGAGAATGGAACTACACAGAGTTTGTATACCAAGTACTTCTAAACACACTATTGACAGCTTGGAATGCACCAGGTTGAAGAGACTTCTGTGAGCCTCTTGTCGAGCCTCCTTTCAAAATATGCTTCCCTTTAAAGCTGAGTTTTGAAAACCTTGTGTGATGAAGATTATACAACCTTTCTGCAAAACTTTTCTTGTGCTTAACCACTTAAACAGTCAAAAATAGGGCTTTAAAAAGTACTCCTTCTTTGTTTGGCTGTGTTTCCATAAGCACTTTGTGCCAGTACCTGTGCTAAAAGTAGTCCCCTTTTTGAGTTTTGTCATCGTAACAATTCCTGTGGCCACTCACTGGGCTTGGAGAGTGCAGGCTCAAACTACTGTTCTGAAAGTCATAGAATCATAGAATGGTTTGGGTTGGAAAGGACCTTAAAGATCACCTGGTTCCAACCTCCCTGCCATCAGCAGGGACATCTTCCACCAGACCAGGATGCTCACAGCTCCATCCAACCTGGCCTTGAACCCTGCCAGGGAGGGGGCAGCCACAGCTTCTCTGGGCAACCTGGACCAGTGTTTCATCACCCTCATGGGGAAGAAATGAAGTCCATCTGGCTTTAGATGAAACAAGTTTCCTCTGTTTGTTGCGTGGCTGCATAACTGATATGAAGTGAAGGCATAGAAAAAAGCTGGGGTGGAAGATGTTGGTGAAGGGAAGGATGAGTTGCTCAGTCTAATGCAGTGCTGGCTAATTCTGTTTAAGTTGCTGGTTGAACTGGAATCTAATTCTCTACTTAGCAGCGTGATCAAATGGGACAGGAGTTTAAGATGGTGGGTGTAATCAGCTGCTTCGTGAGCCATCGAAGACTGTCACGATGAAGACTGGAAAAGTTTTTATTCTTTGTAAAACATAGTTCAGACACAGTAAAAAGAATAGGGTAGTGTCCTGAATAGAAGTTTGATACTTTGATTGTGCGCTTCATTCAATGCACTGCTATAGTAAGCACTGAATTAAGTATATGTTTATGAAAAATGCAAAATGTTCACATAACCTAAACCGTTTTGAAAATACAAATGAGTCTCGCTTCTGTAACAATTAATTTTTATTTATATACTGCAGATGAAGAATGTCTAATCTACACACCTAACACTCAAAAGTTAGGAAGTGTCAGAATTGGTTATATTTAAGCAGCCCTAACTTGTTCCTGTTCACATATACATTAGAAAACTGTAGAGGGCTGGTGGTGATCCGTAGTATCCATCTGTACAGCCTTTGCACTGACCTGTGCACAAAGATGATGCTAAACAGGCTTGTTAAATAGACAGCAAGTCATGGGTTTACTTTTATCCATCCTGTAACGAATAATTATCAGTGCTATGCATATTACTGAGACTTATGAAAGTTGCATGGATTTTTTTTTATGAACAATTTGTATGCTGATGAATGAATAATTATCTTCCCGACACCATTCTGAAGTGTAGGGTTGACTTTGTCTCTTTTGCCTGACAGGCAAACCTTTACAGGGTGCTGTAGAAGTATTACAAACAAACGCAGCCCCCAGTTTGACACCTCAGGCCATGGCCAGAGTAACAGTAATGGTCTGCCATGCCACAAATGCTCACCATGTACGTTCTCCAGCGGCACTGGCTGTGAAATGTTTGGCTTACGCAAGGAGCATCACATAGGAGCTCTACTCATCCCTTCAACAGCCTTCTTGTGTCTGGCATTCAGCTGTTTGTCTGTGACACTTTTCTTTCCCAGCCGCCCTGTTTCATCACAGCTGGTGGCTGTGTGCCTGCAGAGGAGTCCTGCGTAGCCCTTGGCACGTCATCCCCACGCAGGGGTCCTGTGGGGAACGGAGCCAGTAACACAGTGTAACCACGGAGGGTGGAATTACAGCGCCGAACAGCCTGAATACTAACGTTTCCTAGTTTTTGAGTGTTTGAATCTGTAGCCACACTGTCTCATTTCTGTTTAATCACAAAGAATGTTAAAGGTATTGTCTTGGGCACAGTGCTAGGAAGCGTGGGTAGGTGGTGGTGGTAAAAAGGTAGAAGAGAAGCTTTAGTGCTTGTGGGACTTGGCAGAGCTAGGTGAGACTAGGGTAGTCCCTTCAATTAGGAATTGAGTCTGGGCTTTCTAGAGCCAGGTGATGGAGAGCAGAGAGAAGCGCATGGCAGTGAGTTATGAACAGGCTCATCTATAGATTGAAGGTGGAATGAAAGTGAGCCTGAATCCTTGTCTGCAGTGTGCTTGGTTGAGCATCAGAACTACCACGTGTACAGTTCTAGTTGGTGCGTAGCAAGGGAGAAAAGATGGAAGATATCTGTTGTAAATAACTGGAAGCTTTAGCTTCACATCCAACACATCTGCGCTCTAATGAATTTGGGGGGAGTGGGGTGGTAGTGTTAAGAACTTTACCAGTAAATCTGAATATTTTATCTGCACCAGGCATATTGTGGTTTATTCGGTTGTTAACCAGGTCATACATGGACCAGCTTTCTAAAGGCAACCATTGTGCTTTAGCCTGGGCATCTCAGACCAAAGGGGACCCACACTGGTGTCTGTTGGTCTGGTCAGCTATCCCATGCTCCTAGGCCAGCATAGGAGCCTCTCTTGCCTTTGCTCTCAATTATTCCTCTGTAGACTCAGGTGGTGTGGAGAAAAGGTTATTTAGAATGAAAGGGTGAGGAAGAGAACAAGGACAGGTAACTGGTGAGTGGAGGGGGAGGCTCATGTGTCCAGAGAGGGTTTTTGACAGATTAAGCAAGGAGGGTAGGGAGTAAACAGAGTCTTCTAAACTACTTGGCTTTGTGGCTCATCAATCCTGTGTGCACTAAGTGGCATGGGAAAGAGAGAAAAGAATGAAATCGTGTTAATGCATGTGTTAGAGCTGCTTTAATATGGTTAAGTAATGAGTCCTAATTCTGACTCTTGGGCTCTGCTTTAGTTTAGAAACTTTGTGTTTTTGAATGGGGAGGGAAGTCAGTGCAAAATGTAGAAATAACTAAAAAAAAGTTTGCATACACAGCTTTCCAAAAGAAGGAAAAGTGCTGGTTGTCACTCACTGCCTGGGGGCTGCCATGAATCTGCAGGTTCTCCAGGCTGCGTGAGGTTAAGGGGGTACTCTAAGCTGGACTGTGGCCATACCTGGACCCTATTCATGGTCAGATACCTGAAATGGGCAGGTGTGTTCCATCGTGGTAGTGTGTGAAGTAAAGTTCTATAAATAACTGCATCCATCTACCACCGCTGTATCCAGTTCTAGGCATTCTGGTACTGTGTACCTCTGGTTCAGGTGAATGGAATTAGACTTTTGTTCACTTCCCTGCTCCTCAAAGCCTTCACATCCCAAACCCACTCTTATTGTCACTAAAATTCAGGTTTCTAGGTGGTGCCGTTTTAAGCTTCAGAAATAGAAGCATAGAATCACTTAAGCTGGAAAAGACCTTTAAGGTCATCGAGTTCAACCGTAACATAATTACTGGTACTTGCAGGTTAATGATGGCTTTCAGTGACTGCATTTGCCTTTGTAGCTGAAATACTAAATTGTTTAATCTGTTTTATGAATTTCAGAAGAAATATAATTGGCTTTGAAGTACAGGATCATGGGTAGGCTCATTCAGACTGAAGCTCCCCTTGGTGAGGATTTCCCAGATGAGCTTTAACTGCCCTAATTGAAACACAGAAGTTAAGTGTGTGTCTGATTATGTTCCGTTCTGTTTCTAAGTGAGGACAGAAATGGACACCCTCAGGAAGCAGTCTATCCTGTCTGAAGATAAGCAAAAGAAATGCCTCTTAAGTTCCCAGGTGTACCTATCCTTCTCCAGTGATTTCGGAAGGAGCGGTAGCTTCATACTGAAACATCTAACCTTATTTTTAGATCCTGAGTTGTTTTCTGAGCAGGTATGATGCAGCTTTGCAAAATTCACATCACTTAGCTGAGTAAACTAAACCTTTGCTAGCTGCTTTACAGAACTCTGTCAAAACCTGTTATTCTTCACTAAAACAGTGCTAGTTGCTAGTTATTTTAATTAGTAGACATAAACGGAAGAAGTGTGCGTCTGTCTTGGTGTGAAAATTTCTTGTGGTCTGAGTTTCACCACCGCGTTTTCTCCCTAGGCTCTCCGGTGTGAAGCTCAAGATTGTTAAATTTGCTGACTGAGACAAGGGAATAGGGGAATTGAAAATTTCTGCGTTTCTGCAGAAACTGCAAATTTGGATTTTGGGGATTTTTCTGTTTTGCTTTATTACACTCATGTTCCATTTACCCTTTTTTCTGGCAAAAGTTAAAGGTATTCCAGTTTTTTAAGACTTTGCTTCTCATGTGGACGGTAATTCTTGAAAGCAAGCTTCTGTCTCGATTGTAGGATTGCCTTTCTTAAGTACTTGAAGTGCAGGGCAAAAACAAAGCCACAGGCTCTGTAAGTATTGCTTTCCTCTTGGTTCTTTCATAACCTTTTTGATTTTTGAAAAATAGTGATGATCTTATCCATACAAAAACACCTTGCAGTGACTAAGGCTGTCGAGACAGTTACTTGGTGTTGTGGGTTTATTTTTGTTGTTGTTTGTCAAAATTGTGGAAAGCAGGGCTGCCGGAGGCCCGGCCAGTCTGACTAACTGAAGTCTTGCTTGTCTTGCAATCCCCCCTTTCTGTTTGTTGGAGGACCAAAATTCCAAATTTCTGAAGGTGAGACCAGTATGCGTGGTGGAGATTCTGCTCTTAAGTGATGGTAGTACCAAGTGATAGCTCTCAAAGCATTTCAGGCTGCTGTTGCGTTATCTATAGAGTTTGCGCCTGAAGACTTGTGGGGTTTGACCAAGTGGAAGCTGAGACACTGAGAGCTTTAAAAGGGAGATATTTGCCATGCATTCTTTCCAATTCCATGGGTCTTCCAAACCTAAGAGCTGGAAACAGTGTTTATCATAGCTACTGTTGTTCATTGCAAACAGAGTTCCAAAAGTGTAAAACAAATGCTGTGCTAAAACCAGACCTCCTGTGTGTTCAATTCCAAGTCTCGCTTTCTTGGAAAACAAGTGTTCATGTCTCTGTACGGTTCCAGTTGATCCGTAGTATTGACAGGTCAGTCACTTGAAATGAAATCTGTATTATATCTGGTGTATGAGACCTCTGTATGGATTTTGTATATTCAGTTATTTGTGTTGCTTAGAGACTATTGTTGCGGAGTCTCTTTCTCTGGAGATATTCAAGACCTGCCTAGACGTGGTCCTGTGCAGCCTGGTCTGGGTGACCCTGCTTCGGCAGGGTTGTTGGACTGGGTGACCCACAGAGGTCCCTTCTAACCCCTACAATTCTGTGATTCTGTGATTCAAATTCTATTGTAGAAGTTATTCTTTCTCCCCTTTCTCATGGCTAGGAAAAGAAGCTGATGGAGGATCCAATTGCTGAATGTACTTCTCAGCTGGCTGAAGAAGAAGAAAAGGCCAAAAACTTGGCCAAACTCAAGAACAAGCAGGAAATGATGATCACTGATTTGGAAGGTTTGTTCTTGCTACATTTGCCTGTTAACAGGTTGTACATCATGCGAGAAAGGAGTGGATCACTTATTACAGTGTATGCAGTATCTGGTCCAGTCTGCTAAGTGTAACCTTCTATGTAGATACCTTAATAGCTGTTGCTTTTATCTAAATCTTGAAAGAATAATTTATTGCTTGCAAGCCTTGTTGCATTTGGCTGCTCAGTCTTTCTCGTGTTTAATTTGTTAGCTTTTCATTTTTGAGAATCCATTTTATTTAATGATACGCTCCAGAAATTCATGTTGTTGCATGCATCCCTTAGTAACAAGGTAAAACACCTGTCTCTTGGGAAGGCGCTACACTTTTCTATAATAACACATTAGAACAACATATTTCTGGAAAAATGTTAGTAGGCATTCATTAGTCTTCTAATATTTTTTGAATAAGCAAATCCGAATTGTTCTGCCTTTCTTGATGCTTTGTTTATCTAAAATGGTTCAATTTCTTTGGCCATTTATTTCTGATTGTTTTGCCTGTGTTGTCACGACTGAATTAGCCCTATATGTAACCTTTCATGATGTTATGGTGGGTTTTTTAATTACTTATGGTTGTAAATAGGTATTGTGCAACATTAATAAACTGCCAAGCCAAAGTTGCAAAATATAAGGCAATGTTGCTATCTGCCCTAATTTGGAAATATTTTTTTCACTTACTGTTATGGGCTGTCTTGCTACATATTTTAATAATGATGCGCTTATGGAAAAATACCAAAGTTTAGTCTTATCTGTGTAGGAAGGTATTGAAGTAATATGAATAATAGATGATTGATGTACCTTTTATTTAAAAAGCCTATTCAGGGTCTTTAAGATGGGCATAAGTAAGCTGTACTCATTGGAAAATAATGCTTGAGTAGTTGTGTACTTAAATTGGGACTAGTGTTTCTGAAGATACTTGACAGATGTGGTTGGTTATGGTGCTGTTCCCAGACTGATGACCTTAGAAATGGAAATTAAAGCTTAAATATAAGGCATGCAACTGCTTGGCTAGTAAAGCACAGTAAAATGATACTCTTTGAGACAATTCAAGAAGCCATGAAGGTCACTCTGCTAGGGTCTTGACACTGGTAAGTACTGAAATTTGGGGGGGGGGGCAACAAAAACCCACAAAACCCAAAAAAACCCCCACTAATTCAGTTTACTGTGAGTTTTCCCCATTGCGAAATTGTGTCTTATGACACTCTTCTGTCACCTGCCAGAAATAGAATGTAAAAACAGAGAAAAGTGCTATTTTTTTTTTTGAATGAGGAGCTGTTTAGAGAAAAACAATGTTACTTTAGATTGTCTGGAAAATCCCAAATACCCCTCGGTAGCTCTAAGATATGATTCTTGAATATGGCTCCGTTTCCATGTAGAAGATGTCCTGATCTTGTAGCAGGCTTAGGAGGGGTGTGAGAAACCCCTGCACTGAGAACCCACAAAGTATTGAACAAGTCTAACAACTTACATTTATTCTATTAGATGTTGAATTGTGCTAATGCTATGCTAAGCAAAACCTTCCTGTGACTTCAATATATTACATACCTGGTCATTAGCTACCTGTAGACAATGCAGCCAATAACTATCTTAATCAGACCACAGGCAGATCATCTAAATGTATTTTATTGCTAGGGCACTGATAACTGGATGGTTTTCACAAAGAAATACCTTAGGGCAGGAGTATCTTGGCTACACAAGGAAATTACTGGAGGCTATCAGGGTTGCAAAGTCTTGCTAAATATCAATGGGATGTGAGTTAGTGGTACAGATACTTGCAAAAATTGTTTATCCAAGTTTTCTTTAAGTTACACTATTTTCCAGTAGACCTTTTGGAGTCTAGCCTAGCCCTTCCACAACTACGCAAGCCATAATTTTTTCCAGTCTGTAGTTCTTCATTTTTGAATCCTGATGTCTGCGATCACCTGGCCGAGCAGCTCAAACTGCTCTTCTGTTAGATTCTATTCCTTATTTTTCTGTCAACATGGGATTATGTTTGTTACCTTACTTCAAACTTTTTTCTCCAGTCATTGACTTTTTCTTGACTTTCTATCTGAATCATGCAGTTCTACTTTGCTATTTCATCTTTCCCAGTCACCCTTCCAGCTGCAGTCTGGAGAAAGAATTGACACAGTGTATATTAAACTTCCCACCCTTCTTGCTGTCCCATCGCCCTGCCCCTGAACCTTCTGAGGATAACAACAGGAAAAAATTGCTTATAAATATAATCCTTTACTTCCATAGAGTGCTTAAAAAAGGAGGAGAAGACAAAAAAAAGAAGACAAAAAAAAAGGAGAAGACAAAAAAAGGAGGAGAAGACATCTCGCATCAAGGCGGAAAAGCAGAAAAGAGATTTAAGTGAAGAGCTGGAGGCTTTAAAAACTGAACAAGAAGATACCTTGGATACCACTGCAGCACAGCAAGAGCTGAGGTAGGATCATGTGTCTGTATAAGCAGGCACCATTAAAATTCACCTTGAATTTACAAAAGACTAAAATGTTGATTTTTGATAACTATTGATGCTTCCTCTAGGACAAAGCGAGAGCAGGAGGTGGCTGAACTGAAGAAAGCAATTGAAGAGGAAACCAAAAACCATGAAGCACAGATCCAGGAAATCAGGCAGAGGCATGCTACTGCCCTGGAAGAGCTCTCTGAACAACTGGAACAGGCCAAAAGGGTGAGCAGAAAATTAATTACAGAAATACATTTTTCAGCTTCAGGACTTTTATAAGTAACATAAGTGGCGTGGTCACTTCCAGTGATATCTGCAGATCTAAATTGTCCTCTGTACATACTTAACTACTGCAGTTGAATCAAATATATCCTGCTGGTTTGAAGATATAGCAACTTTTCAGATAGATGCCAAGACTATCTAAAAGTGTTTGTTAGACCTGGAAACAGTGCACCTAGAGATAAATTGATGTAGTACTTTTGTGGGAATTCTCGAGCAGCCTATGTGCTTATTTGGTGAAAAGCAGTTCTCTGCCTAAGCGAACTGCGGAATGGTTCCAAATAAGGTAATTGTAATGTCGACACTCACAAATAACAAACTGTGAGTACCGGTAGCGTAAAAGTTCTTCCAGCCACTCTTCACTTTGTGCTTGTACCGTGACCTCCAGTGCTAGATATCTGTGGAGTATCTTGCTGATTTGCAGAGTTATATTGTGTCTCTGGTAACCCCTGCCAGAGCAGAGGAAGCGGCACACCTGGACAACGTGGTTCCTACCAGTGCAGCTTCAGTGTCTTTGTTCAGAAGTAGAATTAATCCAACACTGCCAAAAAAAAAAAAAAAAGTATCTCTAGCTTGTAAAATTTTATTTCTAGTCATTCACAGATATAGGTGTGGACAGTTCATATACTGTAGTAATATTTTTGTGTAGGAATATTTCAGAAGCCTCCTTAGTTTAAAATACTACGTGAGAAATATAGTAGTTAAACCTGATGGAAATTATAGTTTATTCACCTGAAAATCTTACGTGTTTCCTGTGCTCCTTATTCATTAAATATTCTCAATAAGAGCATAAAAAGACAGAAAAATACCCTACAATCTTAAACAAAGTTCCTGTGATAAGATTGTCAGTTCTGGCAATATAGTAAGAATGGCACTTAAACATCCCTTATGGCAATTACTACCTTTTTAAAAAGGTTTTTGACAAATGTCAGTGCAGTGGTGAAAAGTGCTTTATTATGCACTTCCAGGCTGCTATGCCTACTAAAATCAGGGCAGCTGTAGCTGATATCTTTCCTTTTATTTCTGTGAGATGAGCCATGCTGATCTGTTAATGGGCACATTCCTTCCTGCTCAGTGCTACTCACATGGTCCTTTTACAGCACTGACATCCCAGATCTTACTGAATTCATAGAAATATCTTCTGGTCCTCGCTGTTACCTGTGATATCTGAGAGTGGATTAACTTGCATTACCTTAATTTTTTTGGCTAACATATGCAAAATGTTACACAGCAGGATTTTAAATGCTCCCTACTTACAACTTGCTGAGCAGTGGTTTTATCTTTGAGCTTATAATCCTGATTTGCTGGACTGAATATTTTTAGCAGAAAACTTTATTGATATGTAAAAAAGTGTTGAAGTTCTTCCCTTTTGTTTTTCCTAGTTCAAAGCAAATCTTGAAAAAAACAAGCAAGGCCTAGAGTCCGACAACAAGGAGTTGGCCTGTGAAGTGAAGGTACTGCAGCAGGTCAAGGCAGAGTCTGAACATAAGAGGAAGAAGCTCGATGCTCAGATGCAAGAGCTAACTGCTAGGGTCACAGAAGGAGAAAGAGTGAGGGTGGAGCTGGCGGAGAAAGCTAACAAGCTGCAGGTAAGGCTGTATGGAATTCCTAAACTGCTGAACTATACACAAGAAAGTAAAAGCTTTAACCATATACAGAAGTGGCTAGGAGGAATGACTATCAAAGATGCAGCTAGGTCTACAGGAACGGGGACTGTAGTTGATGTGGGAGGCGATCTCAGTCATGTACTCGTGTACTTGAGGGGCTTGAAAGTGGTGACACACCTCAGATAGCTGGAGAGCCATGACATGAATCCTGAACTTTTTGGACTATGTAAGAATCACAGTGGCTTTGAAGTAGATGGCTTCCCATTTTGGAGACCAAATCCTGTAGGAGGCTCTGCTGACAGCTGGCCTACAGGTTTTTGGCTTGGATGTGGAGTTGAGTAGAGTGGGCTGAGCTCATTTGTAGGCTTGAGCAAAAATGTACTGATTGATGATGGCCACACATGGTTTGGAAAGCCCCACGGGTAGAAGCTGTATTTCCTATTGAAGTCCAGTGAAATGCGATGTATGATGATTGCTCAGCTACATGTGGAGCCAGTTTTTCATTATCTAAGATTTACTGCTTGATAGACTGTAGCCTTTCAGTTTCTCTTTTTTATTTCTTAGTCTCTGTGGGAGATAAGTATTAAGTCAAAAAAACCTTTCCAAGTAGGATGTTAATGCAAATAAGGTCCTTGGGGTGTGTGAAAGGCACGAGGGACAATACCCTGTCTTTTACTGACTTAGGCTGAAGTTCTTTACTGACTTCAGCTTAAGTTGTTGAAACTGCCAGTGTTTGCTTTTTGGGTTAAATAATGCAGCTTGATACATGTATTCATCACTTAAATATACTCTTTTTTTTTTTCCCATGTATAAAAATGCTAATGGTGACTATTTGAGTAATGTTCATTACAGTTGGAGAGTTCTGTGAGGAACAGGGTGGGGGAAGAGAGGGCTGGTGGTTACACTTTTCATTAGTCTCGGTTATGACAGAAGTTTCCACTGCCAAATTACAGCTGTCTTTAAACTGACCTTTACATTTAAGCTATGCAGTGAATCTTGAAAGCATGCTGTCATTGCAGGATTTGTTGCCATATATTCGTCTCAGGTGGTTTAAAATAGGGACTCTATATGCTTGTCGGAAAAGAAAGATATATTTTGAAGGCAACTGCTGTGCTTGTCCCTTTGAAGATAGAAAAGTATCATCCATTGGCTTCTATGAACAGACAGTGGCATGGATTCTCTGAGAAATACGCTTCATAAAGGCTTAAGTGTGCCCCAAATGACTGAGCAGTACCTTTTTGAAAACCCAAATTACGGATGGCTTCATAAGCATGTCGTTGTACAAAACTGCTGAGAGAAAAATAATCAAACCTGAACCTCCAAGTAGAGTAACGGAGGGTGGTGGGCCAAGGCCACACTTAACACGCTATGAACCAAACTGAACTTTGAATATGCCTGTTTGTGTAACAGGAGCTGCTTCAGGAAGAAACCCGCCAGAAACTCAACCTGAGCAGTAGGATTAGGCAGCTGGAAGAGGAGAAGAACAACCTGCAAGAGCAGCAGGAAGAGGAAGAGGAGGCCAGAAAGAATTTGGAGAAACAGATGCTTGCCTTACAATCACAGGTAAGCTGTTGCACATGGCAAGACTTCTGTAAGGGCTGCACGTTCCAGGTGAGATGAATTGGTGTCCTAAACCTCTTGGAAAAATGTCATGTAACTTGCACGTATGCTCGACCACACTTTGGAATAAAGTTTTCCATGGACTTTCTCAATTGCCATAGTGACCAGTACAACTAACTGCAGTGGACAGGACTTTCCCCTACTTGGACTCCTGTTAGCTCATAATTTTTGTGTTACTCTAGCTAGCAATAACACCTAGTTTTGTATTTTTGACTTGTTGCCTTTCTTTCCTTTTCATGATGTACCAAGGAACATTATTTTCTTTTATTTAATTTCAGTTGGCTGATGCTAAGAAAAAGGTAGATGATGACTTGGGAACCATTGAAGGCTTGGAGGAAAACAAAAAGAAATTACTGAAGGACGCGGAGTCCTTAAGCCAACGCCTAGAGGAGAAGGCAATGGCTTATGACAAACTGGAAAAGACAAAGAATCGCCTGCAGCAAGAGCTGGATGACTTGATGGTAGACCTAGATCATCAGCGCCAGATTGTTTCTAACCTGGAGAAAAAGCAGAAGTTGTTTGATCAGGTAGTCTAGTTTCCTGTCATCTTGCTGATTTCTATGATTTTTAAATGGCATCTTGTTTGTGTTGATTGATAAATCTTTTGGAAGCAGCTTGGCCTTTGTTAGGAGTAACTTGTTGCTTCTAATTTCAGTGAGCTAAATGCCATCTTGGAGTCTTGTTAGATCAAGTAATAAGCTCTTTATATACAAAAAAGAAATTCTGTTGGAACAAAAACTTCAGACTATTATTGTAATCCCTCAGGATAGACTAAGAAAGGGTGTGAAGACTGAACGATGGAAATAATAGGAAAATTATTTCATCTTTATTAGCAGCTTGCTTTCCTCACCTCATTCCAGAGTAGCTGTAGCTGTTTTCTTACTAGCCTTTGGATCAAGACTGAGAGACTAGACAGCTTCTGAATGCCAGTTAAACTCAGAGCATTAACCACTTCTGTGACTAAAACACCTCTGAGGCAGGAAGGACCTGATTATAGAACTGATGAGATGGATTAATTATTTCTTATATTCAGATGCTGACAGAAGAAAAGAACATTTCTGCCAGATATGCAGAGGAAAGAGATCGTGCTGAAGCAGAGGCAAGGGAGAAGGAAACCAAAGCACTGTCTCTGGCTCGGGCTTTGGAAGAAGCCCTGGAAGCTAAGGAAGAGTTTGAAAGGCAGAACAAACAGTTGCGGGCAGATATGGAAGACTTAATGAGCTCGAAAGATGATGTGGGCAAAAATGTAAGTAACTTTCCACACCCTATTTTGTTATGAACTGCACAGGGAACAACACAGGAAAATTCCCTGGTTGGAGAAGTGTTTTTGACACAAATATGGAACGTTTTGAGGCTGACTTGTAACCCAAAGTTCTGGAGGAATTAATGCTCAGAACAAGAGGGTGGTCTCTATTAAGATGAGGCCTGTTCAAAAGATGTGAAGACTTGGAGAGCAGCAGTTGCTGGCCAAATGCCTAATGGCACTTGTGCTGGATTTAAGAGCTTGTCTTACTACTACTACTTTTTCTCTGTGAATATTGCACAGCTCATCTCTCCATTCATCTGCACGGATGTTTGTTTGGTTCTCTAATCTGTATCTTAGAGATGCTGCTCTCCCTGTTCTGATTGTCCAGTTTGGAGCATCACAAAGTGTAGTGTACTGAGTTCATATAATGTCTACTTTTGCTGTTAACTGCTGATTTTGAGAGGGTCTAATTAATGTTTGTGGCTTAGGTCCATGAACTGGAGAAATCAAAAAGAACTTTAGAGCAACAGGTTGAAGAGATGAGGACTCAGCTTGAGGAACTGGAAGATGAACTGCAGGCCACAGAAGATGCTAAACTTCGTTTGGAGGTGAACATGCAAGCTATGAAAGCCCAGTTTGAGAGAGATCTGCAAGCCAGAGATGAACAGAATGAAGAGAAAAAGAGGATGCTGGTTAAACAAGTATGTATCTTACTGTGCTTCATAGTGGGAAGGGCGTGATGATCTTTTGACAAAGCTCTATGGCTTTGAGAACTTGCTACCAGGAAAATAAAACTCTGTGCTTAAAGATCCCATCCTATAGAAGTCCCAAGCACGGATCTTTACCAACAAGACAATAGGTCTTGTTGTGGATTAGCCACTGTTAATGTTAGTGTGCCAGTGATGGTCCTCCAATTCAACTGTACCTTGCCTCCAAAGCACTCAACATGCAAGTAGATTTGGCTGTTGCTGCATGGGTGTCCTTCAAGCCCGTCCTGTTTGCTGTACAGCAACAAATCCATGGATGCCGACATAGACCGAAAGACTGCAATCACAGAATCACAGAATCACAGAATAGTAGGTGTTGGAAGGGACCTCTGTGGGTCATCTAGTCCAACCCCCCATGCCGAAGCAGGGTCACCTACAGTAGGCTGCACAGGATCTTGTCCAGGCAGGTCTTGAATATCTCCAGAGAAGGAGACTCCACAACCTTCCTGGGCAGCCTGTTCCAGTGCTCCGTCACCCTCAGAGGGAAGAAGTTCTTCCTCATGTTCAGACGGAACTTCCTGTGCCTCAGTTTGTGCCCATTGCCCCTTGTCCTGTCACTGGGCACCATTGAAAAGAGCTTGGCCCCATCCTCCTGACACCCACCCTTCAGATATTTGTAGGCATTTATAAGGTCCCCTCGCAGCCTTCTCTTCTTCAGGCTGATCAAGCCCAGCTCCCTCAGCCTCTCCTCGTAGGGGAGATGCTCCAGTCCCCTCACCATCCTTGTAGCCCTCCGCTGGACTCTCTCCAGTAGCTCTTCACCTTTCTTGAACTGGGGAGCCCAGAACTGGACACAGTACTCCAGATGAGGCCTCACCAGGGCAGTGTAGAGGGGAAGGAGAACCTCCCTCATCCTGCTGGCCACTCTCTTCTTGATGCACCCCAGGATCCCATTGGCTTTCTTGGCAGCCAGGGCACACTGCTGGCTCATGGTTAACCTGTCGTCCACCAGGACACCCAGGTCCCTCTCCGCAGAGCTGCTCTCCAGCAGGTCCACCCCAAGCCTGTACTGATGCATGGGGTTGTTCCTCCCCAGGTGCAGGACCCTGCACTTGCCCTTGTTGAACCTCATCAGGTTCCTCTCTGCCCAGCTTTCCAGCCTATCCAGGTCACGCTGAATGGCAGCACAGCCTTCAGGTGTATCTACCACACCTCCCAGTTTGGTGTCGCCAGCAAACTTGCTGAGGGTACATTCTAACTCTTCATCCAGGTCGTTGATGAAGAAGTTAAACAAGACTGAATTAAGTGAACAGTTTCTTAAATGAAAAACTTAGCAAAGATTCCAGATTTGCCAGACTTGAGTCTCTTCAGATCTGCTTTATGATACTACAATTCTAAAGAAATGCCTTTAAAATTTCATGCTTGTAGGAGAAGATAGATCTAAATTAACATTTCTAAAGCTTTAAGGAAAAAGCACCTAATATTTCAAGATTTATCACAAGAAAACAAAAACTTACTGAGAATCACCTGTATAGAGATCTCCTAGAAATAAATAAAAGCATTAACCTGGAAGGCTTTTGAAGTTCCCTGCAATGCTGAATTGCTATTGTCTTGCACTGGACAAGAGCTCCTGACCTGGCATGAGGAGGGAGGCTTGATTCAAAAGAAACGTATTCCTTCATGTTGGTAACCTGTGGCACTTCTGGCTCACTTTTATTGTTGTATGAGTTCATCTTAGTTCTTGTTAGTTGCTTTCTTAGATACTTTGCTTCTCTGTTTTCTTTTGAAAAAAAGAAAAGTTGTTGGTGTATACATTCTAGTAGCACATCTGTTTCAAAGATAATTATTTCTTTTTTTTTTCCTTGAGAATGTCTGGTGATTCTATGTCGTATTTTCCTCTTAGTGGTTTGATCAGAATTAGCAACATCTGCCCCCAAGTCATACCTAAATGTAGACAGATGTACTGGGCCAGAAGCTGATCATGAAGTAGCTGAACAGATGAAATGGAAATACTTCATACGCTGAGCTCTTTTCTTTATTTTCCTTTTGTCAGTTCAGAGATCTCTGCTTCCAGTTTGTGGATTTTTTTGCCGTCTGCAGTGTCTTCCCATGTAGCTTGAGTTCTGTAGGCTCTTCGAATCGAGTAATGCTAATTCTGATCTGCAAAGGCCTTTCGGATTCATCAGCCATTTTGTTAGGATTTTGTGTTTGCTCTGTTCCTGGAGCTTGAGCCTGTTAAATCCCTTGATTTCACAGGTGCGAGAGCTGGAGGCAGAACTGGAAGATGAGCGCAAACAGAGGGCTCTTGCTGTGGCAGCCAAGAAGAAAATGGAGATGGATATGAAAGACCTGGAAGGTCAGATAGAAGCTGCAAACAAGGCTCGAGAAGAAGCAATCAAACAGCTGCGTAAGCTCCAGGTAGGCACAGCAAATCAGCTGAGCTGCTTTCCCTCCTGCTGACAGTCTGTCAAGGGTGCTGCTTTTCGTTACATGCATTTGTAGTGTGAAGGCAAGAAGGAGTATCAGACTCAGCTATGCTGGCACACGTCACAGTATCTGGCCTGAACTTATCAGCCGCTCAAAACTCCTCTCATCCTTTTGTTGCTAAGGAGTTAAGATTGTCCCCCACGTACTTCTATTCAATAGTCATCATTTTCAACGCTTTGCATAAGGATTTACTGAGGATTGCTTTTGAGGCTGAATCTTTAAAATTTATGGTTGTTTGTATCTTTGAATTTACTGATTTCAGCTCAGCTCTTGCTGATTGCTACTTCGTCTAGTTGAGGAAGCCAAAAATGCTCCAGAGAAATAGGAGGAGAAAATTTTAGTTGCTTTGAAAAAGCTCCAAGATGCCTATTCTTTTTAGATTGGCAAGAAGAATCCAGTACTTGTGTCAAGGATTTATTTCCCATTCCCAGAGAAATACTCCGTCTTTAGTAGAGGTCAGTTTTCCCAAGGCTTTCAGTGCCATGGCCCAAAGCTGCAGGAGTATGAGGCCGTGGCAAGACCATGTAAAGCACAGAGCAAACTGCATTGCCTTTCTGCCCTGTCCACTCTATTCCTTGGCAATCCTACTTCAACTGAATGAGGGCAATTTTGGAACTTGGTCCAGGCGCTGGATGAGAAGGGAATGGAGATTAAAGCAAGAAATGCTGGTACCTAGCAGTAGCGGCTTCTCTATTCCCAGAGGCTGAGTCAGTTACAGAGTTCATACCTGATCTCTGTACACTTTCATGCAAGCACCTGAAATAAGTGGTCTCATGACTAGTGGTATTGTGAAGATGCAGGTACAACTTCAATGCAGTTTCTCCAGCTTTATTCTTTTAGCATCTGAAGTCAAACTTGTGTGAATTAAGATATCAGTCTGTGTTAAGTGTCTTACGGGAAGGATATGTGCTTCTACGTTATATGTGCAAAATGGTGAATTGTGGTACTTCTACACTGAGAAGTTTCTTACCTTGAGTACTTGTAATAGGTTTTATCAGTCAATTTAAGTAAATAGGTTTGTTTTTTTTCCAAGACAATTGCAAGAGCATTACCTATCTACTACAAAGGTATCTCTACTACCTCTACTAGAGGTTTTTTCCTACAAGAAATATACTAATAAATGAAGTGAAGTCTTCTAATGGGATATTTCTGATGAGGAGTGAGTGATGGAAAGATGAGAAAATGAAGGGTTTAGACTGAAAGAGGGTAGCTTTAAATTGGATATAAGAAAGAAATTCTTCACTCTGAGGGTGATGAGGCACTGGCCCATGTTGCCCAGAGAAGCTGTGGCTGCCCCCTCCCTGGCAGTGTTCAAGGCCAGGTTGGATGGGGCTTTGAGCAGCCTGGAAGGTGTCTCTGCCCGTGGCAGAGGGATAGAACTCTGATCTTTAAAGGTCCTGTCCAACCCAAACCATTCTATAATTCTATGAAAATAAGAACTGAAAATAAATATATTTAAGTGGAATGAAGCCACTTTAGGAGGAAGGTCTTGCCTCCTAAGGGCAAAAAAGCTTCAGAGCTACTAATAAATCTTGTGGTTGTCCTGCAGTATCATGGCTTATTCTTTCCTCTGCTCTCCAACTACAGGCTCAAATGAAAGACTACCAGCGGGAGCTAGAAGAAGCCCGTGCATCCAGAGATGAGATCTTTGCACAGTCCAAAGAAAGTGAAAAGAAGCTCAAAGGTCTTGAAGCAGAAATACTCCAGCTCCAAGAGGTGAGATTGAAATCCAAGAAATCTGGTTTTCTTTCTAGAGAAAAGGGGAAGGCCAGAGTCTGTTTGTTTTTAAAAAAAAAAAAAAAAAAGTAAAAAGCCATCCAGTGAGTTGAACAGAAAAGTGGGAGCCTGGAGATGTTTCTCTTCCTCACTGCCCCAGGTCATTAGTGAGCTTCTTATAGCTTTGTAGGAATCCTTCTAGTAGTCTGGACTTCCTTTCCCTGCCTGGGTAGCAGGGAAGCCTTACTACTGCTTAAACAGATTTCAAGCCTCACTAAAATTTGCAAGGTGGTTTGAGAGTCTCTGGAAGCTGTGGTGCACAGTGTCAGTACTAAAACTGGTCACTGGAAGTATATAAAAACCTAACAATCTCTCCAGTACCTCAGTGGACCATTTAAGTCTGTGGAGGTTTATCTCTCTGCTATCTGAGGTCCTCATCCCTTTCTTTTACGGGCATCTGTTCCCTCATTGTTGGCAATTCATGTAAGAGCTCCGAGTCGTGCTACGTATCGCTGTCACTTATCTCCGATTATCTCCGTTGTCTGCCACAAGGTTAAACGTTTGAGGTTTGAAGGCAACAGAATTGCCTTGTGTGAGAGACGGCCTCTTTTTGCCCTGTTAGCTGCAAAGGTTGAAGCAATCACTCAGCTTACACTGCACTTAATGTTTGAGACTTTTATCTACAACTTACTAGAGCTTCTCCATGTCATTCTTTCACAGACTTCAAACTTGTCAGTCTTGCACTTGCAGTGCATTAGATTGTGTCTTTCTTGGTGAATGTCTGGGTGTTTCTACCACTCAATACAATTTCACAATACAAGATTCAGCGCTGTTATACTTTTGTGCTAAAAATTCATTTTCTATATTTTGCTTTCAGTCATGCTACGTACTCTGTAGGAACCTAAAAAATTTGCTGAATTTAGTGCCCACGTTATACTTAATGAATTAGAGCATGTGACAGAACGGTTTTCTCCTCCTGCTTAGGGCTTGAATGTTACTGGCCTTTTCAGGGGACGGGGAGAAGTAAATTCATAGTAGTCATGTGGCAGTTACGGGAGGGAAAGATCAAGGTGATGCGTCCTCCTAGCTTTTACAGCTGTTGGTTCTGTTTATCCATTAAAAGACCTCGGCGATATCACACTTCACAGAATCTCCCAGAAGTTATTAGAAGGCACAATTGTTTGCAGAAGTTTTGAGATTCCTAATGCTGTAATGAATATTTCCTAAACCTTCACAGGAGTTTGCTTCGTCTGAAAGAGCTCGTCGTCATGCTGAGCAAGAAAGGGATGAGTTGGCTGATGAGACTGCAAACAGCGCTTCGGGAAAGTGAGTCATCAAATGTATTAATTGTGCATCTGAAGAACTTCAGGCACCAGCAGCTGCAGTTCTTGGTAGCCTGCTTGCAATTTCTGTATTGACCTGTTGTCCCGATAAAAATTCCTTCTTGTTACGAAGAGAATTGCTTACACAGTAGCTTCTCGTTACAGTTTGGAATGTCTAAAGTATCAAAAGCAAAATAGCCAGTTGCTTTGTATCAGATCTGAGTGTGTCTTGACCCAAAATACTTCTTTTCTAGGTCAGCGCTGCTGGATGAGAAGCGCCGGCTGGAAGCTCAGATTGCACAGTTGGAGGAAGAGCTCGAGGAAGAGCAGAGCAACATGGATCTTCTCAATGAGCGGTTCCGAAAGACCACATTGCAGGTGAGTCCATTGGTGGCAATGCTGTAGGGGCAATCTATGTTTCAGTGTGCAGATAAGTGGAGGATCTGAATAGCACCAAATGATCTTCTATCCTTCTCCTCTGAAAGGTTGACACGCTGAATTCTGAGCTAGCTGGGGAGCGGAGTGCTGCCCAGAAGAGTGAAAATGCACGGCAGCAGCTAGAAAGGCAGAACAAAGAGCTGAAAGCCAAGTTGCGGGAACTGGAGGGATCTGTGAAGTCGAAGTTCAAGGCAACAATTTCTACTCTAGAAGCCAAGATTGTGCAGCTAGAAGAACAGCTTGAGCAGGAAGTCAAGTAAGGAGAAAAAGAAAAAAAAAAATCTGTTTGCTTGTGTTTGCCATGTCTGAAACCTCTGTGCCTTAGGTTTTTGTAGGGCTGAGATACGAGCTTCCGGCAAAGGCATTGGGGTTTCTGATCAGGAAACCTACTGTTTGGGGGACACATTTTGACAAGACAGCTGCAAAGTAACTGGGGTTGAAATTTTCAGAAACTATTTGCTCCGTAACTAAAGCTGCTGAATTAACTCTGGACATTAACCAGGTGAATATGTTGACTGGTAGTCCCAGGATGCACAAGGTGATGCAGAAGTTTCTTGAGACAAGATGAAACATCGCCTTGAGACACCTGGTCTCTTTGGTTAGAGGAAGCCAGTTGAAGAGCTTAGGTGTGACAGCTTTAGTTGGTTGAGATGAATTCTGTACTCTGCAGAAGTCTTTCTGCAGTGAGCTCTTCCTGTCTATCCTTGTCATCTTGGTGCTCCAAATATATGTATTTTTTTTAAGCTAGTTCCTCCCAGAATCTGAAGGTCTTATAACAATCTTTGTTCTTTTTGTGCTTTTGGCTCTATGAGAGGAACATGTTACTGGTTAGCAATAACTCTGTAAGAAGCACCTTTATATCCCTCTTTTGAGCCTGCATACCATACTGGTATTGCTCCAGTGCTAAGGCTTCATGTTTTCAAAGCTGCATCCCAGCCAACCACCAGCACGCTAAAACTGTTGCTGCTGTTGATGGTGGCAGGCGTGTTAGGAGAACTCAAGTATCAGTTACACCATGAGGTGAGAGCCTTTCAGAAGGAACAGATTTTGTCTTCCTGGCCTTCAAGTACTGGGACAAATGACGGCTTTTGATTATTCTAGGGAAAGAGCAGCTGCTAACAAACTGGTCCGTCGTACGGAGAAGAAATTGAAGGAAGTCTTCATGCAGGTGGAGGATGAGCGTCGACACGCAGACCAGTACAAGGAGCAGGTAGGTGGAAGGGCTTAGCTTTTGAGGCCTATTTCTCAGAAAAGGTAAATAAAACCATACTTTAAGTAGAAAGGGCTTGCTAAGAAGCATGTTAATGAAAAGATGTTGGGGAATCTATCTTGATGACTAAACCACTAGAGTAGTTCCCAGTGGTCAAAACCTCCCCGTGATAGCTCTGATGTGATGGTCCGTTACGCACCCTGGTCTCCCAGACCCAGGAGCTCTGCAGTGTTTCCAGGAGCCCGGGCTGCAGTCTGCAGTGAGGCTGTGTTGGTTCATCTCCAGCTGGAGTGGCTGGGTGGACAGGACGTTGGCTAACTCCTGGTCGTGGCGTTGCAGCTGTCTAGTTTGATCCTGAGTCCCTGGGTTTATATTTCAGATGGAAAAGGCAAATGCCAGAATGAAGCAGCTCAAACGCCAGCTGGAGGAGGCTGAAGAGGAAGCCACACGTGCAAATGCTTCCCGACGTAAACTTCAGCGTGAGCTGGACGATGCCACAGAGGCTAACGAGGGCCTGAGCCGGGAGGTCAGCACCCTGAAGAACAGGCTAAGGTAGGTGGTGCCAGTGGCGGTGGGCAGGGTTTGTCTGAGCCCTCGTGTGCCCACAGACTCTCCACAGTGCATCCTTGGTGAGTATGCAGCTGTGGCGCTGCTGGTGTTAGGGATGTTCTGCTCAGGAAGTGTGGGCTGGATGAGTGCTCGGTGCGGTGGATTGAGAACTGGCTGAATGGCAGAGCTCAGAAGGCTGTCATCAGCGGCGCCGAGTCTGGTTGGAGGCCGGTAACTAGTGGTGTCCCCCAGGGGTCAGTACTGGGCCCAGTCTTGTTTAACTTCATCAGTGACCTGGATGAAGAGATGGAGTGTACCCTCAGCAAGTTTGCTGATGACACCAAACTGGGAGGAGTGGTAGATACACCGGCAGGCTGTGCTGCCATTCAGAGAGACCTGGACAGGCTGGAGAGTTGGGCAGAGAAGAACCTGATGAGGTTCAACAAGGGCAAGTGCAGGGTCCTGCACCTGGGGAGGAACAACCCCACGCACCAGTACAGGCTGGGGCGGACCTGCTGGAGAGCAGCTCTGCAGAGAGGGTCCTGGGTGTTCTGGCGGACGACAGGTTAACCATGAGCCAGCAGCGGTGCCCTGGGTGCCAAGAAGGCCAATGGGATCCTGGGGTGCATTAGGAGGAGTGTGGGCCAGCAGGTCGAGGGAGGTTCTCCTTCCCCTCTACACGGCCCTGGTGAGGCCCCATCTGGAGTGCAGTGTCCAGTGCTGGGCTCCCCAGTTCAAGAAAGATGAGGAGCTACTGGAGAGAGTCCAGCGGAGGGCTACGAGGATGGTGAGGGGACTGGAGCATCTCTCCTACGAGGAGAGGCTGAGGGAGCTTGTCTTGTTCAGCCTGGAGAAGAGAAGGGTTCGAGGGGACCTTAGAAATGCTTATAAATACCTGCAGGGTGGGTGTCAGGAGGACGGGGCCAGACTCTTTCCAGTGGTGCCCAACGACAGGACAAGGGGCAATGGGCACAAACTGAAGCAGAGGAAGTTCCAGCTGAACACGAGCAAGAACTTCTTCCCTCTGAGGGTGACGGAGCCCTGGCCCAGGCTGCCCAGGGAGGCTGTGGAGTCTCCTTCTCTCTCCTTCTCTGGAGATATTCCAGCCCCGCCTGGACGCGGTGCTGTGCAGCCTGCTCTGGGTGACCCTGCTTGGGCAGCGGGTTGGGCTGGGTGACCCACAGAGGTCCCTTCCAACCCCCACCATTCTGTGATTCTGTGATTTTTCCAGTGGCTGGTACCAATCCCTTTTTTTCCCATACCCACTCCAGTGGGAATGTCTCAGCATTTTCCTTGAGAGCAGCTCTTGGAGATCAAGGTCTCTACCGAATACAGATGGGAGACAGCAGTGGTGAGGTTGCTGCAGAACAAAACCATCTCGGGGGTAGAGAGAGGCTTATAGGAGCGGCAGGAGGGGTGCAGCGCAGCGCTGCACAAACGAGTAGTTGGTATTATTTTAGAGACCCTGCTCTGTTTAGGACTTGGTCTGTGCTCGGTGCTTGTACAGAGGCAATATTTTAGGTTGCTTGGGACTTGCAAAATTAAGATGATGGTACGCGCTAAGCAGGAATACCAGAATACCGGAATGTTTGCGCACAGCCTGTCTTCTCCTTGGTCAGAGAAGGGGTTTCAAGACCCTGTGTGTGAAATTTGCCCCGTGGCTGGGGGCAAACTCTTCCCCCATGGTTCAGTGCAGAGGTCTTCCCAGAGCAGCCACCAGCATGGGGCCGTGGGCTGTGGGCGAGCCACGACCCTTCATGGATTGTCTGGTTGCTGTTCGCAGGAGGGGGGGCCCCATCACCTTCTCCTCGAGCCGATCCGGGAGACGCCAGCTGCACATCGAAGGGGCCTCGCTGGAGCTCTCGGACGATGACGCGGAGAGCAAAGGCAGCGACGTGAACGAAGCGCAGCCGGCGCCCGCCGAGTAGAGCCCCGTCACACCGTTTGCATGCAGAGACCTTTGACACAACAGTCGGCAGGAGGAGGAGGACTTTCCTGACCACCCAACTGCCTTGTGGCCATCAATCTGCCTTACGAGATGTCGGCATGCTACAATGTTACTTATCCTAGGTCAACTATGTCTTAAGGCTCTCCAGCCTCACCATACTGTACCCTGCTTCAGATATAGTTACAACTGCTTTTTTTCTGTAGTAAATAAAATGGAGTTGTCTCTGTTCAGTGCATCTATTTTCCAGATACTCATTGTATAGCCATTTTATAAAGCATCATGTGAAGGATCGAACTTTTTTTTTTATCAACACGGAAACTTCATTTCCAGAGGGTAGGTGGTTGGGGCAGACCCGTCGTCATGACTATGCATGCTTTGTTGTACAGACAGCATCCTTCCGTTTCTCCTGTGCTCAGGCGGCCCGTGGCTGTATCGAGTCTGGTGGATCATTGAAGACTAAACTGCACCTGTATTATTTTTTCTTTTCTCCTAATTGTTGTGATCAGCACACAATCAGCGAGTGAACTGTGAAAAGGCCTTGGGAAGTGTTAGAGGGAGATGTAGGGATGAACGAATAGCGTCCATTTTTAACCTGCAATACCCTTTTGAAGTGTTCTCAGCACCTGCTTCATCAGTTAGCGTTCCTGCAGTACGGGCAAACTGAAACAGCGTCGCCGTTCCTCATCTGTACAGTACTTCTGCGTTTGTAGAGACCCGCTATCACCACACCCGACAGATCTGTGTATATATTAAGGCTACTATAATGTGAACACCAGTGGAAAATAAACAGACAATGCAGGCGAAATTAATTTATTAATTTAGGGCCGAGTGAGTTAGCCTTCAAGCCGCAGAGCCGAGCGGCTACACGGTGCATGGAGGCCGAGGCGGTGCGGTGGCTCCGGCGGGAGCGGCTCCGGGGCCGCGCGGGGCGGGTGCGGAGCCAGTGGTGACAGGGGTTCAGCGACGGATGTTGCCTGCCTAGGAGTTGACATGCCAGTGGATGTGAATCCTTTTTGTTGTTGTTGTGTTTTGTTTTTTTTTTTTATTTTGAACAGTATTACAGCGAGTAGTTAGCATTCTTTTTGTTTAAATAGCTGAAAAACTGACATTACAGAAAGTGCCTTAGACACTACAGTACTAAGACAATGTTACATATATAATTTGCCTATATAACAATGATTTAATGTATTCATTTTGACTGTGCTTCATATCACGTACCTCTCTAGTCCAAGTGGTGTTATTGATATTAGTGACAATGAATCAGTGTTAACTAGGAACCTTCCTCTGCCACATACTCAAAAACCGTGGATTTCCTTTTTTGGTTAAAAGCTTTAACATCTGTCACAAAGGTTTTGTTGTGTGTGTTTGGATACTTTTAATCAAACTGGCTGTTGACCACCAGGCATCTGACTGCAAATATCTTGTTTTCTTGTATACCCATATTTCTAGACAATGATTTTTGTAAGACAATAAATTTATTCATTATAGATGTGACCGCCTGCTCTGTTTACTTACAGGAAGAGCTATCTCCTGAGGCTGGCGTAGACCTTAATAAAGAAGAATATGACTGGAAGCTGCATTTACCCTTCTTCCTCTTTTGTTTGCTCAGGGTTTTTTATCTCTTTTGACCTAAACACAGTGTAAATGGCCTGGTCAGGGCTGAGCCTTTGTGTTGCCATTAGAGTCCAAAGTCCCCTCCTGCTGACCTGCAGGGCTGGGACCCAGGCAGAGGCCCCATGGCTGCCTTCAGCGGGGTCTGGGCTTTCTGCTGGGCGGTGGAATCTCCTGTTTCGGAGGTCCCAGTGTGCAGTACCTGCTCCCCTGGCCCAAGGCAGTGATGGCGTTGGGTAAGGCCATTTATACCAATCTGATAGCTTTCTACGATGACATGACTGGCTGGGTAGGCGAAGGGAGAGCCGTGGATGTTATCTACCTTGACTTCAGCAAGGCTTTCGACACAGTCTCCCATGATATCCTTCTGGGGAAGCTGAGGAAGTGTGGGCTGGATGAGTGCTCGGTGCGGTGGATTGAGAACTGACTGAATGGCAGAACTCAGAGGGTTGTCATCAGCGGCGCTGAGTCTAGTTGGAGGCTGGTGACAAGTGGTGTCCCTCAGGGGTCAGTACTGGGCCCAGTCTTGTTTAACTTCTTCATCAACGACCTGGATGAAGAGTTAGAATGTACCCTCAGCAAGTTTGCTGACGACAACAAACTGGGAGATGTGGTAGATACACCAGAAGGCTGTGCTGCCATTCAGCGTGACCTGGATAGGCTGGAAAGCTGGGCAGAGAGGAACCTGATGAGGTTCAACAAGGGCAAGAGCAGGGTCCTGCACCTGGGGAGGAACAACTTCATGCACCAGTACAGGCTTGGGGTGGACCTGCTGGAGAGCAGCTCTGCGGAGAGGGACCTGGGTGTCCTGATGGACGACAGGTTAACCATGAGGCAGCAGTGTGCCCTGGCTGCCAAGAAAGCCAATGGGATCCTGGGGTGCATCAAGAAGAGCGTGGCCAGCAGGACAAGGGAGGTTCTCCTTCCCCTCTACACTGCCCTGGTGAGGCCTCATCTGGAGTACTGTGTCCAGTTCTGGGCTCCCCAGTTCAAGAAGGATTAAGAGCTACTGGAGAGAGTCCAGCGGAGGGCTACAAGGATGGTGAGGGGACTGGAGCATCTCCCCTACGAGGAGAGGTTGAGGGAACTGGGCTTGTTCAGCCTGAAGAAGAGAAGGCTGCGAGGGGACCTTATAAATGCCTACAAATATCTGAAGGGTGGGTGTCAGGAGGATGGGGCCAAGCTCTTTTCAGTGGTGCCCAGTGACAGGACAAGGGGCAATGGGCACAAACTGAGGCACAGGAAGTTCCGTCTGAACATGAGTAGGAACTTCTTCCCTCTGAGGGTGACGGAGCACTGGAACAGGCTGCCCAGGAAGGTTGTGGAGTCTCCTTCTCTGGAGATATTCAAGACCCGCCTGGACAAGATCCTGTGCAGCCTACTGTAGGTGACCCTGCTTCGGCATGGGGGGTTGGACTAGATGACCCACAGAGGTCCCTTCCAACCCCTACTATTCTGTGATTCAGTGATTCTGTGAAGGCCAAGGCTGGCACTGGTGCCCTGGGGCTGGTCCCTGCACAGAGAAGGTGGACCAGCGTGGGGAGCTGATAGGAGCAGGGAGATGGTGGGCTTAAAACTGGAGTGAGAGGAGAGGGGTGGGGGAGAGCAGGAAGCCCCTGCCTGGGCTCTACAGTCCAGGGCTGCTGTCAGTGGTCCCTCTGGTCCCAGCAAGCCTGGGCTGAGGGATCCTCCAGCACCGAAGGGCTGCTGGGGACCAGAGCTGATCCCAGGCACCCGCTCCTGGAACCCAGTTCAGTCAGGGGTACCGTTACCTCAGGTGTCTCCTTCAAGGCAGTGGCTGCTGCTCCTCCTGCTGTGAGGACCATACTGGGGAGGGGGCAGGGGCTGCTGAAGGGCTTTTCCCTGCCTCTCTCATGGCTTCCATACCTCAGGGCAGGGGTTGGGCCACTACCAGGCACAAACACAGGCTGGGCAGAGAATGGGAGCGAGAGCAGCCCTGAGGAGAAAGGCTTGGGGTGCTGCTGGGTGAGAAGCTGGACACGACCCAGCCGTGTGTGCTCACAGGGCAAGGGGGGGATTCTGCCTCTCTGCCCCACGCTGGTGAGACCCCCCAGGGGTATGGGGCTTGGGAATGTGAGGGCCCGGCTGATGAGGACGCGGGTGAAGCTCCAACCAGGAGGTTGCCCAGCATGAGTCGGTCAGCCCCATGCATTACGGCTGCCTCAGCTAAGAAAAAAATGGAGGGTAACTGTCACAGGCGATTCCCTGCGGAGGGGAACAGAGGGCCCGATCTGCTGACAGGACCCATCCCAAGGGAAGTCTGCTGCCTCCCTGGGGCCCGAGTCAGGGATGTTGCTTGGAAACTCCCTGGTCTGGTGTGGTCCTCTGACTGTTACCCCCTCTTGGTAATGCAGGTTGGCGGGGAAAAGATCGCGGAGAGAAGTCCCAAGGCCATCAAAGGGGACTTCAGGGCACTGGTCGAGGGATCGGGGGCACAGGTGGTGTTTTCCTCCATCCCATCAGTGGCAGGGAACAGCACTGAAAGGGGAGGAAAGCTCACCCGGTTAACAGGTGGCTCAGGGACTGGTGCCATCGGTTGAATTTTGGCTTCTTTGATCATGGGGAGGTGCACACAGCACCGGGACAGACGGAGTACAGCTGTCTCAAAGGGGAAAAAGGATTCACTGAGAGGGCTTTAAACAAGGTTCCAAGGGGGATCACATCACTAGGGATGAGCTCAGGTGTGTCATGGCAGGGTCAGGGGGAGATCGACAGCCCAGCTCAAGCGCATCTACACTAATGCACGTAGCATGGGCAATAAACAGGAGGAGCTGGAAGCCATTGTACAGCAGGACAGCTAGGTCGTCATCACAGAAATGTGGTGGGACAGCTCGCATGACTGGCATGCTGTCATGGATGGCTACAGACCCTGCTTTGGCGGGGGGGGGGGGGGGTTGGACCAGATGACCCACAGAGGTCCCTTCCAACCCCGACCACTCTGTGATTCCGTGGGAGCCCTGCATCCAGCTCTGGAGCCCTCGGCACAGGACAGACCTGGAGCTGGTGGAGCGGGGCCAGAGGAGGCCCCAGCAATGATCTGAGGGCTGGAACCCCTCTGCTGGGAGGAAAGGCTGGGAGAGCTGGGGCTGTTTAGCCTGGGGAAGGGAAGGCTCCGGGGACACCTTAGAGCCGCCTGAAGGGACCTGCGAGAGAGCTGGAGAGGGTCTTGTGACAAGGGCATGGAGTGATAGGTCAAGGAGTGATGGCTTCAAGCTGCAAGAAGGGAGGGTTTGATTGAACGTGAGAAAGAAATTCTCCACTCTGTGGGTTGTGAGGCCCTGGCCCAGGCTGCCCAGAGAAGCTGTGGCTGCCTCCTCCCTGGCAGGGTTCAAGGCCAGGTTGGAGGGGGCTTGGAGCACCCCAGGCTGGTGCAAGGGACCCCTGCCCATGACATGGGGGGCTGGACCTGGATGACCTGTAAGGTCCCTTCCAACCCAGACCATCCTATGGTTCCATGAACATGCAGAAGGCCCAGGCTCTGTGCAAGAACAGCATCCTCTTACTGGGGATTTTTTAAGGGGAGGGTGTTCCTGCTCCCCCAAGGAGGGAGCTGGTCCCAGGGTGGGGGGAGCTGTGTGGCCTCCCCCTGCATGGCACTGGGGCTCTGGCGGGAGCTGGAGGCCTCCGTCGCTTTGCAGGCTCTTCCCAAAAATCACATCTTGAGGTCCAAGACAGTCGGTGCCATGGAGGGAAGGCACTTGCTCAGCCGCCGCTCCCCTCTCTGCGCAGAGGGAAGGGGGAGGTAACACTGCAAGGGAAAGGCAGCAAGCGCTTCGCAGCGACGCACAGCAGCATCGCTACGTGACAAAACCACGGCCACTGCCACCAGTTCTGCAAAATCCACTGATTTCACATTAAAAGACCTTTATTTTTGGAAGATGGCGGTAATTTGGGTTTGGGTTTTTTTTGAAAACCCCTTCACGATCTGTGTCACCACGGTGGTATGGTACACTGTCCTACTGCAACATGCCATATAGATTTCGAATAAATAAAGCTACAAAGCCCAAGTTATGTACAAAGATCTTCGGCAAAGATAATTATGTTTACAAACCTATGTACAATAAAACAAATGTAAACAGTCAAATGCAGCAGAGGATGCACAGGAAAGGACGACCATACAAACCCTGACGGCGAGGGGGGGGCTTCCCGCCTCCCCTCTGCTGGGGCCGATGGTTTTTTTCTCAGCACTTGTAAATAAACCAGCTTGGAGCTGCAGAGCCAAGTGAACGCGACGGCCCCGAGCGGGAATGAAGATTTCTAAACCCACAGATCAAACCCCGGCTGGGTTTGCTGGTTCTTTGTATAAAATCCACCGACTCCGAGGCACACGGACAGAGAACTCTCACAAACACGTTGCTCGAAAGACCCACGAGGTACACGCAGTCGCCCAACACTGTCGCAGAAGCGCGCAGGTGACGCTGTGAGATCCAGTCCTATATTACACGGATCGGAACAGGGGTGGGGTGGTGGCGGAGTCCCAGGAGCGGGCTTTGTGGATTTGTGGCTTCCTAATGCTCCGGCGGAGTTCCCGGTGTGGCGGTGCGTGGATGTTTGCCTGACGAAGGCACCGGGAGCACGCTCCAGCCGCTCGCTGCGTTGCTGCACGGGTGGGGGAGCGCCGAGGGGCCGCTTCAGCACGGCTCAGCCACGCCAGCACCCAGCAAGGCAGGCGATGTTCTGACTGACGAGTGCTGAGCACGGGACCGTCACCCCCGTGCCCCCAGCCCCTCCGTCCCTCCCCCCCGTAGGGCCGCGCAGCTCAGCCTCCCATGCCCACTCCAACACACGGCCACGCACTGGCCCCGCAGTGATTTATTAAGCTGCGGTAACTGAGTCATGGACCTGATTCCTGTCCAAAGAGCCGCGGCGCAGCCTCAGCCAGGGGTCTGAGGTCTGAGCCTTACCGGGAGGGCAGCAGCTGCCTGTCCTGAGCAGCAGGATGCTGGAGCAGGCAGGGAGAAACGCTGCCAAACCTAAGTTAGAGAAGAGATACGGTGAGGGGCTGAGGACCGCCAGGCCGAGAAAGACTCCTGCAGCCCGTGAAACAGAGCACTGCAGGTGGCAGCTTGAGCAGCGCGGGGTGTGGGGCCAAGGCAGAGAACGTCCGCTACAGCGACAGGAGAAAACAAACTGTATTAATGTGACATGGAGGGCCATGAGCTCAGGGTCTCCTCGGGCAGCAGGGTGCAGGTCATGTTCCAGCGGGGCAGGAATGGGCAGAAATCGGGAGCAGTTCTTCTCGTGGTGGGCTGAGAAAAGCATCCGCAAGTCCGAACACGACCTCCTGTGGGCTCATATGCTCAGGGGGAGCATGCCAGGCGCCGAGGACGGTCGAGAGGCTCCCAGTCCGAGGGGACCTTGATCAAAGCCGTTTACTGCCCTGAGGAGCAAGAAGAGACAGGCCGGTAAGTGATGAGCCCCAGGAGATGGCACCGCTCACCCCTCCCGGCCCCAGCAGCTGGAGAACAGACCCCTCTCCTCCTCTCTCACCTCACCCTGGCTGTACGATGGCTGCAAGGCCACTGTGACCACAACAGGGCTCCCATGGTTGCGCCCACCCGCAGCCAGGGACAGGCGCAGGTGGGTGCTCACCCCGCTGCCTGGAGGTGGTGGGTGCTGCCTGATGACCAACCCAGGAGGACAAAGAGCTCCTGCGCAGACCCCAGGCCCCCACGCCAGGCTCTGGGCAGCTGAGGGGCCAGGCACAGCAGCGCTGCAGGCTCGCTCCCCACGGCCAGCTCCCCTCCCCTCTTCACGGGTGCTGGTGGGCTGCGAGAGGAGAACATGGGTCTGACAGCTTTTCCATCTCTACTCTGTTCTGGCTTTGGCAGATCTTCTGTGATCAGGCTCAACACACAGCGTCTGCCCAGGCTCACCATCTGCTGATCATCACCACCACCACAGCCTTGACAACCAGAAGCGATGGCATCCCCATATCAGGACAACACGTCCACCCCCACTGTTGTCCCAGAACCAGCACCCTGCCCTCACAGTCGGGTTTGTAATAACAAAGGCGAGGGAGAACTCCCCCAGCCCTGCAAGGTCCCTACCTCGACGTCTGCTGGGTCCCAAGTGCTGCCTCTGCAGCCCTTCACCAGCTTCGCCCGAACCACCGGCACCCCAGAAGATGCCATTGAGATCCCTCCTGGCAGAGCTACGTTTGGGAGAGGGGACACCTGAGGAGACAGCCTCTGCTGCCCACAGCTGCGGTGAGTAGAAGCAAGAAGGAAGAGAAGCCGAGGGCTCTCCTGACGAGCTCGTAGCCAAGCCAGGAACCGGCAGCTCCGGGGTCCCAGGCTGCGTCCACTCCGCGGAGCACATCCCGCTCGCTGCCGTCACTGCCCACGGGACCGAGATGCCACCAGCCCACGCGCGGTGGCTCACGACTGCATCCCCGGGCAGAGCAGCGCAGTTTCCGCACTCCCGTTCCTGTGCTGCGCACATTCACCGGTGACCTTGCAGCTCCTGCGTCAGGGATGAAAAAACCCCGCCAGCAACCCCAGAGGCTGCTGCCGTTGCACTGGGCAGTCACAAGCTCCTTCCATGAAGAGCTAAAATCCCGACAGTCGCTAGCAAGAACAGATTCCCATGGTAACGCAGCTCACTGCAGCAGGGAGTCAGGCTGTTTTCTTTCCCCATAGAATCTCAGAATGGTGGGGGTTGGAAGGGACCTCTGTGGGCCACCCAGCCCAACCCCCTACCCAAGCAGGGTCACCCAGAGCAGGCTACAGAGCACCGCGTCCAGGCGGGGCTGGAATATCTCCGGAGAAGGAGACTCTACAGCCTCCCTGTGCAGCCTGGGCCAGGGCTCCGTCACCCTCAGAGGGAAGAAGTTCTTCCTCGTGTTCAGCTGGAACTTCCTCTGCTTCAGTTTGTGCCCGTTGCCCCTTGTCCTGTCGCTGGGCACCACTGGAAAGAGTCTGGCCCCGTCCTCCTGACACCCACCCTGCAGATATTTGTAGGCATTTATAAGGTCCCCTCGCAGCCTTCTCTTCTTCAGGCTGAACAAGACAAGCTCCCTCAGCCTCTCCTCGTAGGAGAGAGGCTCCAGTCCCCTCACCATCCTCGTAGCCCTGCACTGGACTCTCTCCAGTAGCTCTTCATCTTTCTTGAACTGGGGTGCTCAGAACTGGACACAGTACTCCAGATGGGGCCTCACCAGGACAGAGTAGAGGGGAAGGAGAACTTCCCTCGCCCTGCTGCCCACACTCCTCTTGATGCACCCCAGGATCCCATTGGCCTTCTTGGCACCCAGGGCACACTGCTGGCTCATGGTCACCCTGTCATCCACCAGGACACCCAGGTCCCTCTCTGCAGAGCTGCTCTCCAGCAGGTCCGCCCCAGCCTGTACTGGTGCCTGGGGTTGTTCCTCCCCAGGTGCAGGACCCTGCACTTGCCGTTGTTGAACCTCATCAGGTTCCTCTCTGCCCAGCTCTCCAGCCTGTCCAGGTCACACTGAATGGCAGCACAGCCTTCCGGTGTGTCTATCACACCTCCCAGTTTGTTGTCATCAGCAAACTTGCTGAGGGCACACTCTGTCTCTTCATACAGGTCATTGATGAAGAAGTTGAACAAGGCTGGGCCCAGTACTGACCCCTGGGGGACACCACTAGTTACCGGCCTCCAACTAGACTCAGCACCACTGATGACAACCCGCTGAGCTCTGCCATTCAGTCAGTTCTCAATCCACCGCACCGAGCACTCCTCCAGTCCACACTTCCTGAGCTTCCCTAGAAGGATGTTATGGGAAACCGTGTCGAAAGCCTCGCTGTTAAACACCCACACTAGCACAGCCTGGCTCAGAGCAGGGAGAAACCACCTTTCCCACCTCCTCCCCATTGAGCTGGAAACTTCAGCTCCCATTTGAACATTGCCTTGATACAGGGAGGTACCTCCCTGGCTGCACGCAGTAAAAAGCTGCTGGAAGAAGCTCAGGGGCAGACGTATCTCACTGTCTCCATTTGGATGATGGGCCATGAAGCCAACCTGATCCTGACACGACTCTGCAAATTAGTTAACAGCTCGGAAGCACCTCTGACAAGTAGGACGGGGGGGGAAAAAAAACCAAACAACAACAAAAAAAAACCAACCCAAACTGGATTAAAACGTGGTACTTTGCTCCCTTCTGAAAGGATCAGAGAAAAGTGGCATTGCACGTCAGCAGCCTGGGTGTGCTCAGGTCTGATGAGCTGTGTTCAAGCCCAGCTCTACAGCTCTGTCACGTTTCCTGCACTAAACTCCGGGCTGCTCTTTCACAGAATGGTTTGGGTTGGAAGGGACCTTCAGAGGCCATCTAGCCCAACCCCCTGCAGTAAGTAGGTGCCCAGCGACAGGACAAGGGGCAACGGGCACAGACTGAAGCAGAGGAAGCTCCAGCTGAACACGAGGACGAACTTCTTCCCTCTGAGGGTGACGGAGCCCTGGCCCAGGCTGCCCAGGGAGGCTGTGGAGTCTCCTTCTCTGGAGATATTCCAGACCCGCCTGGATGCGGTGCTGTGCAGCCTGCTCTGGGTGACCCTGCTTGGGCAGGGGGTTGGGCTGGAGACCCACAGAGGTCCCTTGCAACCCCTACCATTCTGTGATTCTGTGAAATTAAAATACATTAAACAGAGGAACTGAGAAAAATAACAAATAAAGTATGCTGGATGACTCCTGGCTAACCTCCCAGAGGAGAGCGGGGAAGAGAAGTCCTTGCGCCCGGTCTCCAAGGTCTCCGACAGTGCCGGGAGGAGCACACGCATCGCTCCAGCCTTCAACCGCTCTGCCCAGGCCTGACACAGGTGCGGGGCTCCTGCACGGAGCTGACGCTGCCCAACAGCCTGGAGACCTGCCCGCAGCCATTAATCCCAGCCAGATCACTTGCCTGCTGCTTCTGCCTCATTTCGCCATCCCTCAGACCCGACCCACTCTGTGGGGCCCGCGCTGCGCCCTTGCTCTGGGCTTCCTAAGAAACTGGGCTCAGGGGTGCTTCACAGGGAGCCGAAGCCCCAGTCCCTGCTGGGAACAGCCCCAGCAGTGGTTTCTGATGGATGCTCCTGACTGCCTGCCCCTGCAGTGGCGTGGACCTTGTGCCCGTTTCCAACTGCTCTCTCTGCCCTGTGATTGCTAAAGACAGATTTTTACATATTAATCTTTATTCCAAGCTGTATTTTGTGCTTGGCACCTTATCTCCAAGACTCTCTCAAGTCTAAGTATCCAACAAAGCCTCAGCAGAATATTCTCCTGTTGTTGAATAGCCCAGGCTGAGGAGTAAATGGATGGGCTCAAAGCATGCTTGGAGAGCAGCCCCCCAATAAAACAAGAGGAAAAGGGAGTTTTCAGGCAGGGCAGTGCTTTGAAACACACCCAAGCAGCAGTAACAGCACAAGGAGGCAGAGGAACGCCCAGCACGGAGATGCAAGGAGGAAGATGGGGACAAGGCTGTGGCAGATGAAGCTGACAGGGACCTGCACCTTTCGACAGCACAGGGAACCCTCCGCGCTCCCTCGAGAGGCAGATGAGGGAGACGAGCCAGACCCTTGCATGCTGGAGGTGGTGCCTGCACCGAGCCCCTGTGCCCAGGATCCCCCCACAGAGCCCGGGACCCCGGGGTCTGCGCAGGCTGCTTCCAGCTGGCATGGCTGTGGCGGGCAGGGACGGTGGCACCGAGCTGGAGCACTGCTGTCTCGACGCGCACGCTGATGATCACACCGTCCTCCGCCTCTGCTCTGCAACCCTGGCCGGCTCCCAGCACATTTGTGCCTTTGTTGGCTTTCCCATCGGCCAGAACCACGGCAACCGAGCAACTACAAGACGACAGCAACGAAACGTCTCAGGAAAAACACAACCAAAGGGCAAACTAACTTTCAAAATTCACTAAATTAACAGCAGGGATACTTCATCCTGTATCTCTGATGTGACTGATTCAATCAGAACCATGCATGTATTTGAAGAACTATTGATTAGATCAAGAAAGCAAGCAGCACTCAATCTTATGTTTGCAACAGGTCACAGCAGCAGAGGAGTTTATCTAAAGTAAGGAGAAAGAGAGGGATTGCGGCCTCAGGCTTTGATCATGGACCATTAGTTTGTAACACTGAGAGAACTACCCCATGCAGTTAGCACAACCACCGACTCGGCACCTCCAAGCACCGAGTTAAAAGGCATGCAGCTTATCATTGCAAATGAATTCATTTACCCATGACCAAGGTGGGGAATACGACCTTTTCACGCCTAGTGGAGAAAAATTGAAACAGTTTATGCACACGATAAAGACGTTCTTGGCCATAACCCTGGACGCAAGGAATGGGGCAAAGCAAAGGTGTTCAGCTGAACCTCACCAGACCTCTCCCCTTCCACCTCTGCCCGGGCAGACGAGGGGTCCTATTTCAGCGACAACCAGCACTCCCACCATACTCCACGGCCGCAAGCGCGTGACCCAGATAAAACCCTGGAGCATTGCAAAGCACGTTACAGGACATGGGATTACTCACCTGCATCCGAGGTACCCACACGTCCCTCTTTCCAGGAAAACTTTTTCATAAGGAGGACTAGGGAACGGGAAGACCGCCCTGCTTTCACTGCCTGATGTATTATGATCAGGGTTGGGGTAACTGTGTGCACTGTGTAAATATCCCTACGTGCTTCACGGGACTGCTACAAGTGTGCAAGCAGAGGTGTTTCTCACATTCAAATCTGAGCTTGTTTGAATAAAACAAAGCCCAGCAGATTGACCAAAATAACCTAAGCATAAACACCATCTACAAGGACTTTGATAAGAGTGCAGGCAGGGGAGTGGGGGAGCAGTGAACACGGAGTTCATGCCTCAAGCAACAAACACTACTTGCTGGCTCACATGCTGCCTCAGCTCTGCTGCTCAAGTGCCAAGGCTCTGCAGAGCCCATCAAAGTCAGAGCCATTTTGTTCCCCAACTGGATCGAAGTTAATAACCAATTAAGAAATATTACAACACCAAAAAAAACAAGTATCTATTCGAGAACATCCTCAGGTGCTGTTCTGCCATGCCTGGGCATCCGAACAGTAACAGCACATTCCTGAAGGAACAAGTCTGCAGGAATCTAATCTCACAGCAGACACTGAGTTTTGAAAAAGTAGGCAAGTCCTGACTCTTCCAATTCCCCAGCAAAGCCTCGCTGCGGGCCCAGCTGTCCTCCAGGCCTCTGCTAAAGTGACGCTCCCCTATGTCAGCTCCTGCCCATCGCTGTCTTTGGCTGCCTGCTCAGCTCCGCTCAGCAAGCAAAGAGCAGATGTTTGACAGGAGATGGGGACTGGCCAAACACTTTAACCAACAAAATGGCAGAGGAAGGAAAGTAAGTGGAAATGTAATGCTGCAGCTGAGTTACCTCTGTCCCATTCCCACCACCCAACAACGGGCTGCTCTTTAGGCAGCGGCTGCAGATGGGATGGCATCTACAATCACATGTGGCTGTTTCAGGCTCCAGCAACAATGAGGGGCAGGGAGGAGAGTACAGGGGCTGGGGAGAGAGGAGGAGAGGGGATAAGCAAGGCATGCCTTGCCTCAGCCCCTCGTACCCAGCCACCGCCGCATGCTCCAAGTCCGACTCCTGCCAGCGCGGCTGGAGCTGGGCGGCTGCTGCAGCGTGCGGGCGTGATGGGGCTGACCACATTGCGGTTCAGAGCTCGGTTCAGCTTACACGTGCAAAGTTGTACAGGTTTTACACGGCAGCCACGGAGACGCGTGCCCAGCACAGACACTGCGATCAGCCCCAGCACTCAGAGACCTCCACAGGGGCAGCAAGATTGAGCAGGAGCCGATGCGGGGAAGAGGCACGGGCCATCCGCTGTCAACAGAATGTGGGCGCGCAGAGGAGGAGGACAGGGCAGCAGGGATCTCTAACAACCTGCCGATAAGGACGTCAGTCATTTCCACCCCCTTTTCTAGCCCACTAACATCCTCCAGCTCTGCTGTAGATGTTAGTTTTCAGGAGGGTGGGTTTCTAAACCTTTTTCAGCTACAACCTGCTGGTAACTACAGGCAGCCAGCCCAGATAGCAAGTGTGATGACAATCCAGATAATTAAAAGTGACCCCACCCCACACAGCAATCAGCTTATTTGTCACACCACAACTCGATATAGCCATGCTGCCTCCTAAGAACAGCTATAATCTCTCCCTAGCAACTACCCTGACAGCTTGTACCTCAAATATCGCCCGTGCCCTGCAAGTGTGAGCTGCCGTGGTGATGCACAGACCCCAGCCAGCCTTGCAGTGCCCAGACGACCCAAAAGTCTGTCCGATTTGCACAGGACACTGACTTTGTTATGTCTCCAAACTCTTCTTTTCCAAAACCAGCAAACAACAGTGACTCTAAAAAAACTCTGAATACCAGTTTCTAAGATGCAACTTGTCCCGCTACCCACGTAGCAACACAATTCAGCTCAAACGAGGATGATTGTAGGAAGCTCAGCTTGTCTGCTCTGTATACGGCACTCTTCAGGTCGGCAACTGCTCATTTACTTCTCCAAAATAAATTCTGTATTGAGGATGTGCGGAAAGCCCTGACCACGGGCGAGTCACGGGAGACACACGGGGTCGTTTCTCCTGTGAAAGCAGTTTCTGGCTTCACGGCTGACGCACAGCACAGACAGCACGGAAGCAGTTGCTCCCTCGATCAGCCAGAACTATGCCCTTAATGACGTTTTCTTTTTCCCCTCATAGAGGGGGAAGTACAGCAAACAGGGCACCACCCTCCAAGCGAGCATTTGCTGCCTGCACTCAGCTGTTCTCACCAAGGGAACCTCCAGATTTGCCATCACGTACTTCCCCCGTGTGAGCACACCAGTAGCTATGGCAACTCCACCGCTACTTACTTGAGATCCTTTCAAAGGGCACGTTCACTTCACCAGCAGGTTTGCTGCCTCGGTTGATTTTTTTATTACCTGAGATGCAGCTGCCAAGAGATTCGGCAGCAGAGGGACAGGACAGGCAATGACACCCTGCCAGCTACGAGAATATCACGCTTGCTTTGCTCTTTGCTTTACAGAAATCAGCACTGTCACCCTCCCCATCCCCTTGAGACTGGCTCCACAATTTATTTGTCCTATAGGATGAAAGCTGTGGTGGGCTAAAGACAAACCAAGAATAACTTCTGCTCCAAGTAGCATCCTGAAACACACTCCCTTTCAGGATAAAAGCATATCGTTACTTACCCTTTGTCAAAGAAAGAAGTATGTCCCGGATGAGGGTACTTCGTGCCATTGCTGTTCATCACGCCGCTGTTAACATTCCCTGAAATGTAGGATTTCCGTGATGCCTGGTCCTTTGCAAAATTTCTGCAAGCAGCTAATTTGGATTCTAAGGCCTGTGAAAGGGGAAAAAAAAAATGACGTCAAAAAAGTAATACCATTAAGAGGAAGTATTTTGCTGCTCAAGTTCAGGCTTTGTCATGACCCCAAGATCACCACGATCAGGAACCCAGTGTGATCACCTTTGGCGAAAGCTGAACTGAATGGGAACAAAGCTGTCATTTTCTCTGTCATCCAACCACAAAGGAAACCCACACAACGAGACGCTGACGCAGACTGCCACGCGTGACTCAGTTCCATCAGGGCTCAGATTTTACAACATATCAACACTCAATTAATTACCTAAAATAAGGAAGCCAATTCCTAGCAGAAGTTACCAAAACTTCCTGCTTCAGCAGCTGCAGTAAGGCTGGCATAAGCTAATCAGAAGTCTAAGACAGAGCCTAAAGCAGAATCCTCAAGTTTTGCCAGGGACTTTATTTGGGACTTCGTATTTGGAAATTCGAATTTTTTTCTCCAGGGCAATGCCTTCTAGCATTTCTTTCTTAATCTTGGCCTGCAAAACAAAGCCAGTTTCTTAAGTGCCATTGGTATGCTTCAGAACAAGAAGTGCTACAGCATCAGATGAGGAACCCAAGGCAGCAACTAAGCCTGTCTCTGTGGTCTGTACCTCATCTGTACTACTGCGCAGCAAGCCTGGTGAGATCTTGTTCCCCTGTACAAGGTGACAGTCTCTGCCTCATCTGCTGACTCTTGCCAGAAGGGAGGCCAAAATCCTGATTCTCTCCTTCACTGCAGCACACCCCCTGCCCTTTCTGCTGTCTGTCACAAACTGAGGCTTTGCTTCAATGGCAGTCCGGTCTAGCAGAAAGTCCTTGCAACAATTTATTACATCCACCCTGCGCATGGGAGCATTCATACACTTGCAAATGCATACAGCGGAGACAAAACCTCATCTCCCCAAACACGGGGCTTGGTCCCATTCCACGTAGAAAAATATTCCACTGATAAGACACTGGCATGCTATCACAAGTAAGTGAACACTACACAGTGTTCTAGAAATCCATGCAAGCTTACTCGGTGGCTATATAGGCAGATATATTGTGGTCAGCAAGTCGAGGGAGGTTCTCCTTCCCCTCTACTTGGTCCTAGTGAGGCCCCATCTGCAGTACTCTGTCCAGTTCTGGGCTCCCCAGTTCAAGAAAGATGAGGAGCTACTGGAGAGAGTCCAGCGGAGGGCTGCAAAGATGGTGAGGGGACTGGAGCATCTCTCCTACGAGGAAAGGCTAAGGGAGCTGGGCTTGTTCAGCCTGGAGAAGAGAAGGCAGAGAGGGGACCTTATAACTGCCTAGAAACATCTTCAGGGTCGGTGTCAAGAGGATGGGGCCAGATTCTTTTCAGTGGTGCCCAGCGTCAAGGGGCAACAGGCACAAATTGAAGAATACAAAGTTCCAGCTGAACATGAAGAACAACTTCTTCACTCTGAGGGTGACAGAGCACTAGAACAGGCTACCCAGAGAGGCTGTGGAGTCTCCTTCTCTAGAGATACTCAAACCCTCCTGGACAAGGTCCTGTGCAGCCTGCTCTGGGTGACCCTGCTTCGGCAGGGGGCTGGACCGGGTGACCCACAGAGGTCCCTTCCAACCCCCACCATTCTGTGACCCTGTGAGATATAGATAACTACCTACCTCTTGGTCTCAAAGCACCTATCAGCTGGAAATAGCCTGTGTGATCTGTGCCAAGTGACTCTATCTCAGCTGCATGCAAGAAAGCTGAGGGGAAACTTCTTGCAGAGAAATGGAGTCTGAGGCTCAGGATGAGGCATCTTATGAGTAGCCAAAGCCACAGAAATCCTAAACATCCTCTAATCATTAATGAACAAATGCATGAGCTGGAATTTTGTACCAGTGGCAGAGCGTGTGTCTCGGAGCAGGCTGGGAACAAGCATGCTTATTTGGCATTTCCTGTCCTTGCAGAGTAATCACACGGGATTGTGCTTAAGCTCTCAAAATCCCCTGCAGACTCTTACTCACAATGATCCCATTTTAAACATGTCACTCCATAACCCCGAGTTATCCTGCTGCCCTTTCAAACCAGCTACGAGCTCACCGACTCCAAACATGAACAATGAGTTAATTTTTAATTTCAAACTTTGCTAAAACAACTGTCTGTACTGCAGCTATTGCTGTTCTCAGTGCTAACCACAAGAGACAGAGGAAAGCCAGCACCGGCGGCGAGACACGGAGGCTACCCATGCTTCCACTCAGAACAGCAGCCACTGAGGCACGTCAACAAGCTTCTCATAACTCAAGAGTCGCCTTCATTCAACTGGAAAGCCATGCATCCTAAACAACACTGTAACAGATGTTTAAACCACTTCTTCCTTGCTTATTGTGGTAATCCCTTTAAAGGCTCACGCATTTCACTTCCCCATCAACTACAGATGGGAACATTTGGCTTTCTCCTGATTTATTTTCTCACTTTCTTATCACAGGCTTCTACTTTTTTTTCTGTTTTCAGCACCTGTTGCAGATCTCCCCAGGCATGATCTCAGCTCCCCTCCCATGACACACAGTTACTGTGCAGCAGGCACCCAGAGTCTGAGTGCCAGTTCTGCATCTGGGTCTCACTAGAGAGGAAGCCACAGGCCACACCTGAGGTAAGAACAAGTGGCTGACAGTGTCTAACCCCATACACCAAAGTGCTTGAGAAACTTCTTACTCCAAATATGAATTTCATCACCCAAAGCTGGAATCAGAACCTTAGTAATATGCTTTACAAATCAAGATCATTAAAAAAAATACATTATCACATACTAAACACTGAATATGGATGCTTTGGAAACTACAGCACAGGCCAAGACCTTGTGATTGTGCACAAGGATGAAAGCTCAGTGACAACCCCACCGAGACAGGAATACTTCAGTTCAGAGCACTCACCCCCACTTTCCGCAACAGATCTCCCACAATGTTGAGCGCAGATATTCTAGCCAAAGGAGTAAGGGGGCTGGTACCAATTCCATTTGGTATAGCTGCAAACACAGACACATTTTATTACCTGCTGCACTTCTCCACAGGTTTTTTTATTTGGTTTTTTTTTTGTTTGTTTCAATTTCAATAAATCAACTCCAACGTAAAAAAGTAAATCTAAAATCCTACTGCAGGCTATTCACAAAATTACCCCACAATAACACGCAGACTACATGATCACTAGCCATGGAAAAACGAAAAAGCTTAATTCCTGTCCACTGCCCTCTTTCCCATTAGAACTACACACAGAGTTCTCGCACTCTCCATCTGCAAGGCTATTGCCCGCAATCCATCTAATCCAGCCAGAGCTTCCCATGGAATCTATTCTTTCTAATTTGAAAAATAACGTATTAATCCTTGCAGTTGTCCAGAGCCTTCCAGACAGGGAAGCGGACTGGACTAACACCCTGCTGCCTCATAGAGAAAACAAGACCCCCAAAAAGTATGTGTTGTAACAGGGGCAGTCTAGACTGTTTGAATTACTGCCCACCATTTACTCACCACTGCTGCTCCACATTTAAGCAGAAATATCAGCCACTGCACTTCCCTGCGATCTCAAAGGTCTTCAGAGCTCTGCTGCAGGCATCCACTGCAGAGCACAAACCCTTGCCCCGGTAAAAGCAGTATCTAAGCTTCACCGTCCTGCTTCTCCATGCTCTTTACTGATTATACTCCTTAAATGCACCTGATGCTGCCCCAGGATTTAAACACACCTGATCCAATGCAGGTGGGATCCACACCTACCTACACTTACTTCAAGTTCACCAACAAGCACCTGGCCTGAAATTGTTTGTTAACAAGCTGCAGGTACTGCCTAACAACTAGACACAGTTTCTACAAATTATACCTTTTGGGGAAGGAAAACTATTTTCCAATCCTTTTCCAACAGGTGTAGCTGACAAGGAGAGAGATGCCTGGACAGCCGAATCCATCTTTTCACAGTCTACAGTCGGCGAACTGGGCGCTGAATTTAGGGTGACTTCTTGTTGCCTCTCCCGTACTGCTAGCTCTTGCCGTAAGTCTGAGGGTTGAAAGAATAAAAAACCCACACGTCTTGGTGACCGAGTTCCCTAATAAACACTGTCTCTATTCATTTGAGAGGGATGAGGAGGAAACACTTTGCAACAACTCTGTATTAACTGCCTGCTGCTGGCTTTCTGCAGCAGCGAGGACCGCCACCTCAGGGCTGTCACAGCCCCAGACCATCACTGCCTGTCACGTGTAAGCACAGCAGGTGACGTTTCCGCAGTATCTTCCCCATCTGTGGTGCGAGTCCCATGGAAAGTGCGTTAAGCGAACGGCAGCTGGTCACAAATGCCTGCGGAAATACACTCCGCTCCTGCTCAAAAAACGGTGGGGAAAAGGAAGGAATGACTCATTCTTACGTTTCCAACTCCCTACATCATTCTTCCTGTTAAGCTGTGAGCTATCTGCAGACGTTCGCATATTCAGAGCAGGGCTGCCGGAGGCCCCCGGCACGGACCACTTAAGCTACGTTTGAAGTTTGAGGTGGCAAGACAAGCAAGCAGCCCCAGTCTCTGTGCCTCTGTGCGAGCAGTGCCATGGGCAGATGAGGCTGAACAACAGCTTTCCAGGCTAGCTCTTTCTGGTTGCGAGCTATCTGCAGACGTTTGCACTTTCAGAGCAGGGCTGCGGAATGTGCCCTGCATGGACCACCTAAGATACGTTTGAAGTTTGAGGGGGCAAGACAAGCAAGCAGCCCCAGTCTCTGTGCCTCTGTGCGAGCAGTGCCATGGGCAGATGAGGCTGAGCAACAGCTTTCCAGGATAGATCTTTCTGCCTGCGAGCTATCTGCAGAAGTTCGCATTTTCGGATCAGGGCTGCTGGAGGCGCCCGGCACGGACCCTGAAGGCTACGTTTGAAGTTTGAGGGGTCAAGACAAGCAAGCAGCCCCAGTCTCTGTGCCTCTGTGCGAGCAGTGCCATGGGCAGATGAGGCTGAGCAACAGCTTTCCAGGCTAGCTCTTTCTGGCTGCGAGCTATCTGCAGACGTTCGCGTTTTCGGATCTGGGCTGCTGGAGGCGCCCGGCACGGAACGCGAATGTTACGTTTGAAGCTTTAGGGGACAAGACAAGCAAGCAGGCCCAGTCTCTGTGCCTCTGTGTGAGAAGTGCCATGGGCAGATGAGGCTGAGCAACAGCTTTCCAGCCTAGCTCTTTCTGGCTGCGAGCTATCTGCAGACATTCGCATTTTCACAGTCTGGCTGCCAAAGGAGCCCAGTACAGAACCCAAAGCTACGTTTGAAGTTTGAGGTGGCCAGACAAGCAAGCAGCCCTATTGTCTGTGCCTCTGTGCGAGCAGTGCCATGGGCACATGAGGCTGAGCAACAGCTTTCCAGCCTAGCTCTTTCTGGCTGCGAGCTATCTGCAGACGTTCTCATTTTCGCAACAGGGCTCACGAAGGCGCCTGGCACGGACCACCTAAGCTAAGTGTGAAGTTTGATGTGGCAAGACAAGCAAGCAGCCCCAGTCTCTGTGCCTCTGTGCGAGCAGTGCCATGGGCAGATGAGTCTGAGCAACAGCTTTCCAGGATAGCTGTTTCTGGCTGCCAGCTATCTGCAGACCTTCGCATTTTCATAGCAGGGCTACCAGAGGCACCCGGCACGAACCACCTAAGCTACATTTGAAGTTTGATGTGGCAAGACAAGCAAGCAGCCCCAGTCTCTGTGCCTCTGTGCGAGCAGTGCCATGGGCAGATGAGGCTGAGCAACAGCTTTCCAGGCTAGCTCTTTCTGGCTGCGAGATATCTGCAGACATTCGCATTTTCACAGTCAGGCTGCCGGAGGAGCCCAGCACAGAACCCAAAGCTACGTTTGAAGTTTGAGATGGCAAGACAAGCAAGCAGCCCCAGACTCTGTGCCTCTGTGCGAGTAGTGCCATGGGCAGATGAGGCAGAGCAAGAGCTTTCCAGGCTAGCTCTTTCTGGCTGCGAGCTATCTGCAGACGTTCGCATTTTCAGAGCAAGGCTGCCGGAGGAGCCTGGCATGGACCCCATAAGATACGTTTGAATTTTGAAGTGGCAAAACAAGCAAGCAGCCCCAGTCTCTGTGCCTCTGTGCGAGCAGTGCCATGGGCAGATGAGGCTGAGCATCAGCTTTTCAGGATAGCTCTTTCTGCCTGCAGGTTATCTGCAGACGTGCGCATTTTCAGAGCAGGGCTGGCGGAGGCGCCTGCCACGGACCCCCTCAGCTACGTTTGAAGTTTGAGTTGGGAAAACAGGCAAGCAGCCCCAGTCTCTGTGCCTCTGTGCGAGCAGTGCCATGGGCAGATCAGGATGAGCAACAGCTTTCCAGCCTAGCTCTTTCTGGCTGCGAGCTATCTGCAGACGTTCTCATTTTCGCAACAGGGCTCACGGAGGCGCCTGTCACGGACCACCTAAGCTACATTTGAAGTTTGATGTGGCAAGACAAGCAAGCAGCCCCAGTCTCTGTGCCTCTGTGCGAGCAGTGCCATGGGCAGATGAGGCTGAGCAACAGCTTTCCAGCATAGCTGTTTCTGGCTGCCAGCTATCTGCAGACCTTCGCATTTTCATAGCAGGGCTACCAGAGGCACCCGGCACGAACCACCTAAGCTACATTTGAAGTTTGAGGTGGCAAGACAAGCAAGCAGCCCCAGTCTCTGTGCCTCTGTGCGAGCAGTGCCATGGGCAGATGAGGCTGAGCAACAGCTTTCCAGGATAGCTCTTTCTGCCTGCGAGCTATCTGCAGACGTTCGCATTTTCTCAGCAAGTCTGCCGGATGCGCCCGTCATGGACCACGTAAGAAACGTTTCAAGTTTGAGAGGGCAAGACAAGCAACCAGCCCCTGTCTCTGTGCCTCTGTGCGAGCAGTGCCATGGGCAGATGAGGCTGAGCAACAGCTTTCCAGGCTAGCTCTTTCTGGCTGCGAGCTATCTGCAGACGTTCTCATTTTCAACAACAGGGCTCACGGAGGCGCCTGGCACGGACGACCTAATCTAAGTGTGAAGTTTGATGCGGCAAGACAAGCAAGCAGCCCCAGTCTCTGTGCCTCTGTGCGAGCAGTGCCATGGGCAGATGAGGCTGAGCAACAGCTTTCCAGCATAGCTGTTTCTGGCTGCCAGCTATCTGCAGACCTTCGCATTTTCATAGCAGGGCTACCAGAGGCACCCGGCACGAACCACCTAAGCTACATTTGAAGTTTGAGGTGGCAAGACAAGCAAGCAGCCCCAGTCTCTGTGCCTCTGTGCGAGCAGTGCCATGGGCAGATGAGGCTGAGCAACAGCTTTCCAGGATAGCTCTTTCTGCCTGCGAGCTATCTGCAGACGTTCGCATTTTCTCAGCAAGTCTGCCGGATGCGCCCGTCACGGACCACGTAAGAAACGTTTCAAGTTTGAGAGGACAAGACAAGCAACCAGCCCCTGTCTCTGTGCCTCTGTGCGAGCAGTGCCATGGGCAGATGAGGCTGAGCAACAGCTTTCCAGGATAGCTCTTTCTGGCTGAGAGCTATCTGCAGACGTTCGCATTTTCTCAGCAAGGCTGCCGGATGCGCCCGTCACGGACCACGTAAGAAACGTTTCAAGTTTGAGAGGGCAAGACAAGCAACCAGCCCCTGTCTCTGTGCCTCTGTGCGAGCAGTGCCATGGGCAGATGAGGCTGAGCAACAGCTTTCCAGGCTAGCTCTTTCTGGCTGCGAGCTATCTGCAGACGTTCTCATTTTCGCAACAGGGCTCACGGAGGCGCGTGGCAAGGACCACCTAATCTAAGTGTGAAGTTTGATGTGGCAAGACAAGCAAGCAGCCCCAGTCTCTGTGCCTCTGTGCGAGCAGTGCCATGGGCAGATGAGGCTGAGCAACAGCTTTCCAGGATAGCTGTTTCTGGCTGCCAGCTATCTGCAGACGTTCGCATTTTCACAGCAGGGCTGCCGGAGGAGACTGACACGGACCCCATAAGATACGTTTGAAGTTTGAGGTGGCAAGACAAGCAAGCAGCCCCAGTCTCTGTGCCTCTGTGCGAGCAGTGCCATGGGCAGATGAGGCTGAGCAACAGCTTTCCAGGCTAGCTCTTTCTGGCTGCGAGATATCTGCAGACATTCGCATTTTCACAGTCAGGCTGCCGGAGGAGCCCAGCACAGAACCCAAAGCTACGTTTGAAGTTTGAGATGGCAAGACAAGCAAGCAGCCCCAGACTCTGTGCCTCTGTGCGAGTAGTGCCATGGGCAGATGAGGCAGAGCAAGAGCTTTCCAGGCTAGCTCTTTCTGGCTGCGAGCTATCTGCAGACGTTCGCATTTTCAGAGCAAGGCTGCCGGAGGAGCCTGGCATGGACCCCATAAGATACGTTTGAATTTTGAAGTGGCAAAACAAGCAAGCAGCCCCAGTCTCTGTGCCTCTGTGCGAGCAGTGCCATGGGCAGATGAGGCTGAGCATCAGCTTTTCAGGATAGCTCTTTCTGCCTGCAGGTTATCTGCAGACGTGCGCATTTTCAGACCAGGGCTGGCGGAGGCGCCTGCCACGGTCCCCCTCAGCTACGTTTGAAGTTTGAGTTGGGAAAACAGGCAAGCAGCCCCAGTCTCTGTGCCTCTGTGCGAGCAGTGCCATGGGCAGATCAGGATGAGCAACAGCTTTCCAGCCTAGCTCTTTCTGGCTGCGAGCTATCTGCAGACGTTCTCATTTTCGCAACAGGGCTCACGGAGGCGCCTGTCACGGACCACCTAAGCTACATTTGAAGTTTGATGTGGCAAGACAAGCAAGCAGCCCCAGTCTCTGTGCCTCTGTGCGAGCAGTGCCATGGGCAGATGAGGCTGAGCAACAGCTTTCCAGCATAGCTGTTTCTGGCTGCCAGCTATCTGCAGACCTTCGCATTTTCATAGCAGGGCTACCAGAGGCACCCGGCACGAACCACCTAAGCTACATTTGAAGTTTGAGGTGGCAAGACAAGCAAGCAGCCCCAGTCTCTGTGCCTCTGTGCGAGCAGTGCCATGGGCAGATGAGGCTGAGCAACAGCTTTCCAGGATAGCTCTTTCTGCCTGCGAGCTATCTGCAGACGTTCGCATTTTCTCAGCAAGTCTGCCGGATGCGCCCGTCACGGACCACGTAAGAAACGTTTCAAGTTTGAGAGGGCAAGACAAGCAACCAGCCCCTGTCTCTGTGCCTCTGTGCGAGCAGTGCCATGGGCAGATGAGGCTGAGCAACAGCTTTCCAGGCTAGCTCTTTCTGGCTGCGAGCTATCTGCAGACGTTCTCATTTTCAACAACAGGGCTCACGGAGGCGCCTGGCACGGACGACCTAATCTAAGTGTGAAGTTTGATGCGGCAAGACAAGCAAGCAGCCCCAGTCTCTGTGCCTCTGTGCGAGCAGTGCCATGGGCAGATGAGGCTGAGCAACAGCTTTCCAGCATAGCTGTTTCTGGCTGCCAGCTATCTGCAGACCTTCGCATTTTCATAGCAGGGCTACCAGAGGCACACGGCACGAACCACCTAAGCTACATTTGAAGTTTGAGGTGGCAAGACAAGCAAGCAGCCCCAGTCTCTGTGCCTCTGTGCGAGCAGTGCCATGGGCAGATGAGGCTGAGCAACAGCTTTCCAGGATAGCTCTTTCTGGCTGCGAGCTATCTGCAGACGTTCTCATTTTCAACAACAGGGCTCACGGAGGCGCCTGGCACGGACGACCTAATCTAAGTGTGAAGTTTGATGCGGCAAGACAAGCAAGCAGCCCCAGTCTCTGTGCCTCTGTGCGAGCAGTGCCATGGGCAGATGAGGCTGAGCAACAGCTTTCCAGGATAGCTGTTTCTGGCTGCCAGCTATCTGCAGACGTTCGCATTTTCAGAGCAGGGCTGGCGGAGGAGACTGACACGGACCCCATAAGATACGTTTGAAGTTTGAGGTGGCAAGACAAGCAAGCAGCCCCAGTCTCTGTGCCTCTGTGCGAGCAGTGCCATGGGCAGATGAGGCTGAGCAACAGCTTTCCAGGCTAGCTCTTTCTGGCTGCGAGATATCTGCAGACATTCGCATTTTCACAGTCGGGCTGCCGGAGGAGCCCAGCACAGAACCCAAAGCTACGTTTGAAGTTTGAGATGGCAAGACAAGCAAGCAGCCCCAGACTCTGTGCCTCTGTGCGAGTAGTGCCATGGGCAGATGAGGCAGAGCAAGAGCTTTCCAGGCTAGCTCTTTCTGGCTGCGATCTATCTGCAGACGTTCGCATTTTCAGAGCAGGGCTGCCGGAGGCGCCCGGCACGGACCCCCTCAGCTACGTTTGAAGATTGAGGGGTCAAGACAAGCAAGCAGCCCCAGTCTCTGTGCCTCTGTGCGAGCAGTGCCATGGGCAGATGGGGCTGAGTAACAGCTTTCGAGACTAGCTCTTTCTGGCTGCGAGCTATCTGCAGACGTTCGCATTTTCAGAGCAGCGCTGCTGGAGGCATCCGTCACGGACCCCCTCAGCTACGTTTGAAGTTTGAGGTAGCCAGACAAGCAAGCAGCCTCAGTCTCTGTGCCTCTGTGCGAGCAGTGCCATGGGCAGATGAGGCTGAGCAACAGCTTTCCAGGATAGCTCTTTCTGGCTGCCAGCTATCTGCAGGCGTTCGCATTTTATCAACAGGGCTAACGGAGGCGCCTGGCACGGACCACCTAAGATACGTTTCAAGTTTGAGGGGGCAAGACAAGCAACCAGCCCCTGTCTCTGTGCCTCTGTGCGAGCAGTGCCATGGGCAGATGAGGCTGAGCAACAGCTTTCCAGCCTAGCTCTTTCTGGCTACGGCCTATCTGCAGACGTTCCCATTTTCGCAACAGGGCTCACGGAGGCGCCTGGCACGGACCACCTAAGCTAAGTGTGAAGTTTGATGTGGCAAGACAAGCAAGCAGCCCCAGTCTCTGTGCCTCTGTGTGAGCAGTGCCATGAGCAGATGAGGCTGAGCAACAGCTTTCCAGGATAGCTGTTTCTGGCTGCCAGATATCTGCAGACGTTCGCATTTTCAGAGCAGGGCTGCCGGAGGAGCCTGGAACGGACCCCATAAGATACGTTTGAAGTTTGAGGTGGCAAGACAAGCAAGCAGCCCCAGACTCTGTGCCTCTGTGCGAGCAGTGCCATGGGCAGATGAGGCTGAGCATCAGCTTTCCAGGATAGCTATTTCTGCCTGCAGGTTATCTGCAGACGTGCGCATTTTCAGAGCAGGGCTGGCGGAGGCGCCTGCCACGGACCCCCTCAGCTACGTTTGAAGTTTGAGTTGGGAAAACAGGCAAGCAGCCCCAGTCTCTGTGCCTCTGTGCAAGTAGTGCCATGGGCAGATGAGGCTGAGTAACAGCTTTCCAGGATAGCTCTTTCTGCCTGCAGGTTATCTGCAGACGTGCGCATTTTCAGAGCAGGGCTGGCGGAGGCGCCTGCCACGGACCCCCTCAGCTACGTTTGAAGTTTGAGTTGGGAAAACAGGCAAGCAGCCCCAGTCTCTGTGCCTCTGTGCGAGCAGTGCCATGGGCAGATGAGGCTGAGCAACAGCTTTCCAGGCTAGCTCTTTCTGGCTGCGAGATATCTGCAGACATTCGCATTTTCACAGTCGGGCTGCCGGAGGAGCCCAGCACAGAACCCAAAGCTACGTTTGAAGTTTGAGATGGCAAGACAAGCAAGCAGCCCCAGACTCTGTGCCTCTGTGCGAGTAGTGCCATGGGCAGATGAGGCAGAGCAAGAGCTTTCCAGGCTAGCTCTTTCTGGCTGCGAGCTATCTGCAGACGTTCTCATTTTCGCAACAGGGCTCACGGAGGCGCCTGTCACGGACCACCTAAGCTACATTTGAAGTTTGATGTGGCAAGACAAGCAAGCAGCCCCAGTCTCTGTGCCTCTGTGCGAGCAGTGCCATGGGCAGATGAGGCTGAGCAACAGCTTTCCAGGATAGCTGTTTCTGGCTGCCAGCTATCTGCAGACCTTCGCATTTTCATAGCAGGGCTACCAGAGGCACCCGGCACGAACCACCTAAGCTACATTTGAAGTTTGAGGTGGCAAGACAAGCAAGCAGCCCCAGTCTCTGTGCCTCTGTGCGAGCAGTGCCATGGGCAGATGAGGCTGAGCAACAGCTTTCCAGGATAGCTCTTTCTGCCTGCGAGCTATCTGCAGACGTTCGCATTTTCTCAGCAAGTCTGCCGGATGCGCCCGTCACGGACCACGTAAGAAACGTTTCAAGTTTGAGAGGGCAAGACAAGCAACCAGCCCCTGTCTCTGTGCCTCTGTGCGAGCAGTGCCATGGGCAGATGAGGCTGAGCAACAGCTTTCCAGGCTAGCTCTTTCTGGCTGCGAGCTATCTGCAGACGTTCTCATTTTCAACAACAGGGCTCACGGAGGCGCCTGGCACGGACGACCTAATCTAAGTGTGAAGTTTGATGCGGCAAGACAAGCAAGCAGCCCCAGTCTCTGTGCCTCTGTGCGAGCAGTGCCATGGGCAGATGAGGCTGAGCAACAGCTTTCCAGCATAGCTGTTTCTGGCTGCCAGCTATCTGCAGACCTTCGCATTTTCATAGCAGGGCTACCAGAGGCACCCGGCACGAACCACCTAAGCTACATTTGAAGTTTGAGGTGGCAAGACAAGCAAGCAGCCCCAGTCTCTGTGCCTCTGTGCGAGCAGTGCCATGGGCAGATGAGGCTGAGCAACAGCTTTCCAGGATAGCTCTTTCTGCCTGCGAGCTATCTGCAGACGTTCGCATTTTCTCAGCAAGTCTGCCGGATGCGCCCGTCACGGACCACGTAAGAAACGTTTCAAGTTTGAGAGGGCAAGACAAGCAACCAGCCCCTGTCTCTGTGCCTCTGTGCGAGCAGTGCCATGGGCAGATGAGGCTGAGCAACAGCTTTCCAGGCTAGCTCTTTCTGGCTGCGAGCTATCTGCAGACGTTCTCATTTTCAACAACAGGGCTCACGGAGGCGCCTGGCAAGGACGACCTAATCTAAGTGTGAAGTTTGATGCGGCAAGACAAGCAAGCAGCCCCAGTCTCTGTGCCTCTGTGCGAGCAGTGCCATGGGCAGATGAGGCTGAGCAACAGCTTTCCAGGATAGCTGTTTCTGGCTGCCAGCTATCTGCAGACATTCGCATTTTCAGAGCAGGGCTGGGGGAGGAGACTGACACGGACCCCATAAGATACGTTTGAAGTTTGAGGTGGCAAGACAAGCAAGCAGCCCCAGTCTCTGTGCCTCTGTGCGAGCAGTGCCATGGGCAGATGAGGCTGAGCAACAGCTTTCCAGGCTAGCTCTTTCTGGCTGCGAGATATCTGCAGACATTCGCATTTTCACAGTCGGGCTGCCGGAGGAGCCCAGCACAGAACCCAAAGCTACGTTTGAAGTTTGAGATGGCAAGACAAGCAAGCAGCCCCAGACTCTGTGCCTCTGTGCGAGTAGTGCCATGGGCAGATGAGGCAGAGCAAGAGCTTTCCAGGCTAGCTCTTTCTGGCTGCGATCTATCTGCAGACGTTCGCATTTTCAGAGCAGGGCTGCCGGAGGCGCCCGGCACGGACCCCCTCAGCTACGTTTGAAGATTGAGGGGTCAAGACAAGCAAGCAGCCCCAGTCTCTGTGCCTCTGTGCGAGCAGTGCCATGGGCAGATGGGGCTGAGTAACAGCTTTCGAGGCTAGCTCTTTCTGGCTGCGAGCTATCTGCAGACGTTCGCATTTTCAGAGCAGCGCTGCTGGAGGCATCCGTCACGGACCCCCTCAGCTACGTTTGAAGTTTGAGGTAGCCAGACAAGCAAGCAGCCTCAGTCTCTGTGCCTCTGTGCGAGCAGTGCCATGGGCAGATGAGGCTGAGCAACAGCTTTCCAGGATAGCTCTTTCTGGCTGCCAGCTATCTGCAGGCGTTCGCATTTTATCAACAGGGCTAACGGAGGCGCCTGGCACGGACCACCTAAGATACGTTTCAAGTTTGAGGGGGCAAGACAAGCAAGCAGCCCCAGTCTCTGTGCCTCTGTGCGAGCAGTGCCATGGGCAGATGAGGCTGAGCAACAGCTTTCCAGCCTAGCTCTTTCTGGCTACGGCCTATCTGCAGACGTTCCCATTTTCGCAACAGGGCTCACGGAGGCGCCTGGCACGGACCACCTAAGCTAAGTGTGAAGTTTGATGTGGCAAGACAAGCAAGCAGCCCCAGTCTCTGTGCCTCTGTGTGAGCAGTGCCATGAGCAGATGAGGCTGAGCAACAGCTTTCCAGGATAGCTGTTTCTGGCTGCCAGATATCTGCAGACGTTCGCATTTTCAGAGCAGGGCTGCCGGAGGAGCCTGGCACGGACCCCATAAGATACGTTTGAAGTTTGAGGTGGCAAGACAAGCAAGCAGCCCCAGTCTCTGTGCCTCTGTGCGAGCAGTGCCATGGGCAGATGAGGCTGAGCATCAGCTTTCCAGGATAGCTCTTTCTGCCTGCAGGTTATCTGCAGACGTGCGCATTTTCAGAGCAGGGCTGCCGGAGGCGCCTGCCACGGACCCCCTCAGCTACGTTTGAAGTTTGAGTTGGGAAAACAGGCAAGCAGCCCCAGTCTCTGTGCCTCTGTGTGAGCAGTGCCATGAGCAGATGAGGCTGAGCAACAGCTTTCCAGGCTAGCTCTTTCTGGCTGCCAGATATCTGCAGACGTTCGCATTTTCAGAGCAGGGCTGCCGGAGGAGCCTGGCACGGACCCCATAAGATACGTTTGAAGTTTGAGGTGGCAAGACAAGCAAGCAGCCCCAGTCTCTGTGCCTCTGTGCGAGCAGTGCCATGGGCAGATGAGGCTGAGCAACAGCTTTCCAGGATAGCTATTTCTGCCTCCAGGTTATCTGCAGACGTGCGCATTTTTAGAGCAGGGCTGGCGGAGGCGCCTGCCACGGACCCCCTCAGCTACGTTTGAAGTTTGAGTTGGGAAAACAGGCAAGCAGCCCCAGTCTCTGTGCCTCTGTGCAAGTAGTGCCATGGGCAGATGAGGCTGAGCAACAGCTTTCCAGGATAGCTCTTTCTGCCTGCAGGTTATCTGCAGATGTGCGCATTTTCAGAGCAGGGCTGGCGGAGGCGCCTGCCACGGACCCCCTCAGCTACGTTTGAAGTTTGAGTTGGGAAAACAGGCAAGCAGCCCCAGTCTCTTTGCCTCTGTGCGAGCAGTGCCATGGGCAGATGAGGCTGAGCAACAGCTTTCCAGCCTAGCTCTTTCTGGCTGCGAGCTATCTGCAGACGTTCTCATTTTCGCAACAGGGCTCACGGAGTCGCTTGGCACGGACCACCTAAGCTACATTTGAAATTTGATGTGGCAAGACAAGCAAGCAGCCCCAGTCTCTGTTCCTCTGTGCGTGCAGTGCCATGGGCAGATGAGGCTGAGCAACAGCTTTCCAGGATAGCTGTTTCTGGCTGCCAGCTATCTGCAGACCTTCGCATTTTCAGAGCAGGGCTACCAGAGGCACCCGGCACGAACCACCTAAGCTACATTTGAAGTTTGAGGTGGCAAGACAAGCAAGCAGCCCCAGTCTCTGTGCCTCTGTGCGAGCAGTGCCATGGGCAGATGAGGCTGAGCAACAGCTTTCCAGGATAGCTGTTTCTGGCTGCCAGCTATCTGCAGACGTTCGCATTTTCACAGCAGGGCTGCCGGAGGAGACTGACACGGACCCCATAAGATACGTTTGAAGTTTGAGATGGCAAGACAAGTTAGCAGCCCCAGTCTCTGTGCCTCTGTGCGAGTAGTACCATGGGCAGATGAGGCTGAGCAACAGCTTTCCAGGCAAGCGCTTTCTGGCCACCAGCTATCTGCAGACGTTCGCATTTTCAGAGAAGGGCTGCCAGAAGGGCCTGGCACAGACCCCCAAAGCTACGTTTGAAGTTTGAGGTGGCAAGACAAGCAAGCAGCCCCAGTCTCCGTGCCTCTGTGCGAGTAGTGCCATAGGGAGATAAGGCTGAGCAACAGCTTTCTAGGCTAGGTCTTTCTGGCTGCGAGCTATCTGCAGATGTTCACGTTTTCGGAGCAGGGCTCGCACAGGCCCCCTGCAGGGACTCACAAAGATACATTTGAAGTTTGAGGGGACAAGACAAGCAAGCAGCCCCAGTCTCTGTGCCTCTGTGCGAGCAGTACCATGGGCAGATGAGGCTGAGCAACAACTTTCCAGGCTAGCTCTTTCTGGCTGCGAGTTATCTGCAGACGTTTGCATTTTCGGAGCACACCTGCATGAAGCCCCGGGCACGTACCGCAAAGATATGTTTGAAGTTTGCGGTGGCAAGACAAGCAAGCAGCCCCAGTCTCTGTGCCTCTGTGCGAGCAGTGCCATGGGCAGATGATTCTGAGCAACAGCTTTCCAGGCTAGCTATTTCTGACTGCAAGTTATCTGCAGATGTTCGTATTTTGGGAGCTGGGCTTCAGGAAGTGCCCGGCATGGACCCCCAAAGATACGTTTGAAGTTTGAGGGGGCAAGACAAGCAAGCAGCCCCAGTCTCTGTGCCTCTGTGCGAGCAGTGCCATGGGCAGATGAGGCTGAGCAACAGCTTTCCAGGCTAGCTATTTCTGACTGCAAGTTATCTGCAGATGTTCGTATTTTGGGAGCTGGGCTTCAGGAAGTGCCCGGCACTGACCCCCAAAGATACGTTTGAAGTTTGAGGGGGCAAGACAAGCAAGTAGCCCCAGTCTCTGTGCCTCTGTGCGAGCAGTGCCATGGGCAGATGAGGCTGAGCAACAGCTTTTCAGGATAGCTCTTTCTGTCTGCGAACTATCTGCAGACGTTCGCATTTTCGGAGCAAGGCTGCCGGATGCGCCCGTCACGGACAACCTAAGAAACGTTTGAAGTTTGAGGGGGCAAGACAAGCAAGCAGCCCCAGTCTCTGTGCCTCTGTGTGAGCAGTGCCATGGGCAGATGAGCTGAGCAACAGCTTTCCGTGCTAGCTATTTCTGGCTGCGTGCTATCTGCAGACGTTCGCATTTTCAGAGCTGTGCTGTCGGACGCCCCTGCACGGACCCCCAAATATACTTTTGAAGTTTGAGGTGACCAGACAGGCAAGCAGTCCCACTTTCTGTGCTTCTGTGCGAGCAGTGCCATGGGCAGATGAGTCTGAGCAACAGCTTTCCAGGATAGCTCTTTCTGCCTGTAGGCTATCTGCATACGTTCGCATTTTCAGAGCAAGGCTGCCGGAGGAGCCTGGCATGGACCCCCTCAGATACGTTTGAAGTTTGAAGTGGCAAGACAAGCAAGCAGCCCCAGTCTCTGTGCCTCTGTGCAAGCAGTGCCATGGGCACATGAGGCTGAGCAACAGCTTTCCAGGCTAGATCTTTCTGCCTGTGAGATATCTGCAGACATTCGCTTTTTCACAGTCTGGCTGCCGGAGGAGCCCAGCACAGAACCCAAAGCTACGTTTGAAGTTTGAGGTGGCAAGACAAGCAAGCAGCCCCAGTCTCTGTGCCTCTGTGCGAGCAGTGCCATGGGCAGATGAGGCTGAGCAACAGCTTTCCAGCCTAGCTGTTTCTGGCTGCCAGCTATCTGCAGACGTTCTCATTTTCGCAACAGGGCTCACGGAGGCGCCTGGCACGGACCACCTAAGCTAAGTGTGAAGTTTGATGTGGCAAGACAAGCAAGCAGCCCCAGTCTCTGTGCCTCTGTGCGAGCAGTGTCATGGGCAGATAAGGCTGAGCAACAGTTTTCCGGGCTAGCTATTTCTGGCTGCGTGCTATCTGCAGACGTTCGCATTTTCAGAGCAGGACTGCTGGAGGCATCAGACACGGACCACCTAAACTACGTTTCAAGATTGAGGTTGCAAGACAAGAAAGCAGCCCCAGCCTCTGTGCCTCTGTGCGAGTAGTGCCATGGGCAGATGAGGCTGAGCAACAGCTTTGCAGGGTAGCTCTTTCTGCCTGCAGGCTATCTGCAGACGTTCGCATTTTCAGAGCAGGGCTGTCGTAGCCGCCTGGCACGGACCCCCTCAGCTACGTTTGAAGTTTGAGGTTGGAAGACAGGCAAGCAGCCCCAGTCTCTGTGCCTCTGTGCGAGCAGTGCCATGGGCAGATGAGGCTGAGCAACAGCTTTCCAGGCTAGCTCTTTCTGGCTGCGAGCTATCTGCAGACATTCACATTTCATCAAAAGGGCTGACGGACGTGCCTGGCACGGACCACCTAAGATACGTTTGAAGTTTGAGGGGGCAAGACAAGTAAGCAGCCCCAGTCTCTGTGCCTCTGTGCGAGCAGTGCCATGGGCACATGAGGCTGAGCAACAGCTTTCCAGGCTAGTTATTTCTGGCTGCGAGATATCTGCAGACATTCGCATTTTCACAGTCTGGCTGCCGAAGGAGCCCAGCACAGAACCCAAAGCTGCGTTTGAAGTTTGAGGTGGCCAGACAAGCAAGCAGCCCCATTGTCTGTGCCTCTGTGCGAGCAGTGCCGTGGGCAGATGACCCTGAGCAACAGCTTTCCAGCCTAGCTCTTTCTGGCTGCGACCTATCTGCAGACGTTCGCATTTTCAGAGCAGGGCTACCAGAGGCGCCGGGCACGATCCACCTAAACTACATTTGAAGTTTGAGGTGGCAGGACAAGCAAGCAGCCGAAGTCTCTGTGCCTCTGTGCGAGCAGTGCCATGGGCAGCTGAGGCTGAGGAACAGCTTTCCGGGGTAGCTCTTTCTGGCTGCCAGCTATCTGCAGACGTTCGCATTTTAAGAGCAGTGCTGTCGGACGCCCCTGCACGGACCCCCAAATATACTTTTGAAGTTTGAGGTGACCAGACAGACAAGCAGTCCCACTTTCTGTGCTTCTGTGCGAGCAGTGCCATGGGCAGATGAGTCTGAGCAACAACTTTCCAGGATAGATTTTTCTGCCTGTAGGCTATCTGCATACGTTCGCATTTTCAGAGCAAGGCTGCCGGAGGAGCCTGGCATGGACCCCCTCAGATACGTTTGAAGTTTGAAGTGGCAAAACAAGCAAGCAGCCCCAGTCTCTGTGCCTCTGTGCGAGCAGTGCCATGGGCAGATGAGGCTGAGCAACAGCTTTCCAGGATAGCTCTTTCTGCCTGCAGGTTATCTGCAGACGTGCGCATTTTCAGAGCAGGGCTGGCGGATGCGCCTGCCACGGACCCCCTCAGCTACGTTTGAAGTTTGAGTTGGGAAAACAGGCAAGCAGCCCCAGTCTCTGTGCCTCTGTGCGAGCAGTGCCATGGGCAGATGAGGCTGAGCAACAGCTTTCCAGCCTAGCTCTTTCTGGCTGCGAGCTATCTGCAGACGTTCTCATTTTCACAACAGCGCTCACGGAGGTGACTGGCACGGACCACCTAAGCTACATTTGAAGTTTGATGTGGCAAGACAAGCAAGCAGCCCCAGTCTCTGTGCCTCTGTGCGAGCAGTGCCATGGGCAGATGAGGCTGAGCAACAGCTTTCCAGGATAGCTGTTTCTGGCTGCCAGCTATCTGCAGACCTTCGCATTTTCAGAGCAGGGCTACCAGAGGCACCCGGCACGAACCACCTAAGCTACATTTGAAGTTTGAGGTGGCAAGACAAGCAAGCAGCCCCAGTCTCTGTGCCTCTGTGCGAGCAGTGCCATGGGCAGATGAGGCTGAGCAACAGCTTTCCAGGATAGCTCTTTCTGCCTGCGAGCTATCTGCAGACGTTCGCATTTTCTCAGCAAGTCTGCCGGATGCGCTCGTCACGGACCACGTAAGAAACGTTTAAAGTTTGAGGGGGCAAGACAAGCAAGCAGCCCCAGTCTCTGTGCCTCTGTGCGAGCAGTGCCATGGGCAGATGAGGCTGAGCAACAGCTTTCCAGGCTAGCTCTTTCTGGCTGCCAGCTATCTGCAGGCGTTCGCATTTTATCAACAGGGCTCACGGAGGCGCCTGGCACGGACCACCTAAGCTAAGTGTGAAGTTTGATGTGGCAAGACAAGCAAGCAGCCCCAGTCTCTGTGCCTCTGTGCGAGCAGTGCCATGGGCAGATGAGGCTGAGCAACAGCTTTCCAGGCTAGCTCTTTCTGGCTGCGAGATATCTGCAGACATTCGCATTTTCACAGTCGGGCTGCCGGAGGAGCCCATCACAGAACCCAAAGCTACGTTTGAAGTTTGAGATGGCAAGACAAGCAAGCAGCCCCAGACTCTTTGCCTCTGTGCGAGTAGTGCCATGGGCAGATGAGGCAGAGCAAGAGCTTTCCAGGCTAGCTCTTTCTAGCTGCGAGCTATCTGCAGACGTTCGCATTTTCAGAGCAGGGCTGCCGCAGGCGCCCGGCACGGACCCCCTCAGCTACGTTTGAAGATTGAGGGGTCAAGACAAGCAAGCAGCCCCAGTCTCTGTGCCTCTGTGCGAGCAGTGCCATGGGCAGATGGGGCTGAGCAACAGCTTTCGAGGCTAGCTCTTTCTGGCTGCGAGCTATCTGCAGACGTTCGCATTTTCAGAGCAGCGCTGCTGGAGGCATCCGTCACGGACCCCCTCAGCTACGTTTGAAGTTTGAGGTAGCCAGACAAGCAAGCAGCCTCAGTCTCTGTGCCTCTGTGCGAGCAGTGCCATGGGCAGATGAGGCTGAGCAACAGCTTTCCAGGATAGCTCTTTCTGGCTGCCAGCTATCTGCAGGCGTTCGCATTTTATCAACAGGGCTAACGGAGGCGCCTGGCACGGACCACCTAAGATACGCTTCAAGTTTGAGGGGGCAAGACAAGCAAGCAGCCCCAGTCTCTGTGCCTCTGTGCAAGCAGTGCCATGGGCAGATGAGGCTGAGCAACAGCTTTCCAGCCTAGCTCTTTCTGGCTGCGACCTATCTGCAGACGTTCCCATTTTCGCAACAGGGCTCACGGAGGCGCCTGGCACGGACCACCTAAGCTAAGTGTGAAGTTTGATGTGGCAAGACAAGCAAGCAGCCCCAGTCTCTGTGCCTCTGTGTGAGCAGTGCCATGAGCAGATGAGGCTGAGCAACAGCTTTCCAGGATAGCTGTTTCTGGCTGCCAGATATCTGCAGACGTTCGCATTTTCAGAGCAGGGCTGCCGGAGGAGCCTGGCACGGACCCCATAAGATACGTTTGAAGTTTGATGTGGCAAGACAAGCAAGCAGCCCCAGTCTCTGTGCCTCTGTGCGAGCAGTGCCATGGGCAGATGAGGCTGAGCAACAGCTTTCCAGGATAGCTCTTTCTGCCTGCAGCTTATCTGCAGACGTGCGCATTTTCAGAGCAGGGCTGGCGGAGGCGCCTGCCACGGACCCCCTCAGCTACGTTTGAAGTTTGAGTTGGGAAAACAGGCAAGCAGCCCCAGTCTCTGTGCCTCTGTGCAAGTAGTGCCATGGGCAGATGAGGCTGAGCAACAGCTTTCCAGGATAGCTCTTTCTGCCTGCAGGTTATCTGCAGTCGTGCGCATTTTCAGAGCTGGGCTGGCGGAGGCGCCTGCCACGGACCCCCTCAGCTACGTTTGAAGTTTCAGTTGGGAAAACAGGCAAGCAGCCCCAGTCTCTGTGCCTCTGTGCGAGCAGTGCCATGGGCAGATGAGGCTGAGCAACAGCTTTCCAGCCTAGCTCTTTCTGGCTGCGAGCTATCTGCAGACGTTCTCATTTTCGCAACAGGGCTCACGGAGTCGCTTGGCACGGACCACCTAAGCTACATTTGAAGTTTGATGTGGCAAGACAAGCAAGCAGCCCCAGTCTCTGTGCCTCTGTGCGAGCAGTGCCATGGGCAGATGAGGCTGAGCAACAGCTTTCCAGGATAGCTGTTTCTGGCTGCCAGCTATCTGCAGACCTTCGCATTTTCAGAGCAGGGCTAACAGAGGCACCCGGCACGAACCACCTAAGCTACATTTGAAGTTTGAGGTGGCAAGACAAGTTAGCAGCCCCAGTCTCTGTGCCTCTGTGCGAGTAGTGCCATGGGCAGATGAGGCTGAGCAACAGCTTTCCAGGCAAGCGCTTTCTGGCCACCAGCTATCTGCAGACGTTCGCATTTTCAGAGAAGGGCTGCCGGAAGGGCCTGGCACAGACCCCCAAAGCTACGTTTGAAGTTTGAGGTGGCAAGACAAGCAAGCAGCCCCAGTCTCTGTGCCTCTGTGCGAGCAGTGCCATAGGGAGATAAGGCTGAGCAACAGCTTTCTAGGCTGGGTCTTTCTGGCTGCGAGCTATCTGCAGATGTTCACGTTTTCGGAGCAGGGCTCGCACAGGCCCCCTGCAGGGACTCACAAAGATACATTTGAAGTTTGAGGGGACAAGACAAGCAAGCAGCCCCAGTCTCTGTGCCTCTGTGCGAGCAGTACCATGGGCAGATGAGGCTGAGCAACAACTTTCCAGGCTAGCTCTTTCTGGCTGCGAGTTATCTGCAGACGTTTGCATTTTCGGAGCACACCTGCATGAGGCCCCGGGCACGTACCGCAAAGATATGTTTGAGGTTTGCGGTGGCAAGACAAGCAAGCAGCCCCAGTCTCTGTGCCTCTGTGCGAGCAGTGCCATGGGCAGATGAGGCTGAGCAACAGCTTTCCAGGCTAGCTATTTCTGACTGCAAGTTATCTGCAGATGTTCGTATTTTGGGAGCTGGGCTTCAGGAAGTGCCCGGCATGGACCCCCAAAGATACGTTTGAAGTTTGAGGGGGCAAGACAAGCAAGCAGCCCCAGTCTCTGTGCCTCTGTGTGAGCAGTGCCATGGGCAGATGAGGCTGAGCAACAGCTTTCCAGGCTAGCTATTTCTGACTGCAAGTTATCTGCAGATGTTCGTATTTTGGGAGCTGGGCTTCAGGAAGTGCCCGGCATGGACCCCCAAAGATACGTTTGAAGTTTGAGGGGGCAAGACAAGCAAGTAGCCCCAGTCTCTGTGCCTCTGTGTGAGCAGTGCCATGGGCAGATGAGCTGAGCAACAGCTTTCCGGGCTAGCTATTTCTGGCTGCGTGCTATCTGCAGACGTTCGCATTTTCAGAGCTGTGCTGTCGGACGCCCCTGCACGGACCCCCAAATATACTTTTGAAGTTTGAGGTGACCAGACAGACAAGCAGTCCCACTTTCTGTGCTTCTGTGCGAGCAGTGCCATGGGCAGATGAGTCTGAGCAACAGCTTTCCAGCATAGCTCTTTCTGCCTGTAGGCTATATGCATACGTTCGCATTTTCAGAGCAAGGCTGCCGGAGGAGCCTGGCACGGACCCCCTCAGATACGTTTGAAGTTTGAAGTGGCAAGACAAGCAAGCAGCCCCAGTCTCTGTGCCTCTGTGCGAGCAGTGCCATGGGCACATGAGGCTGAGCAACAGCTTTCCAGGCTAGATCTTTCTGCCTGCGAGATATCTGCAGACATTCGCTTTTTCACAGTCTGGCTGCCGGAGGAGCCCAGCACAGAACCCAAAGATACGTTTGAAGTTTGAGGTGGCAAGACAAGCAAGCAGCCCCAGTCTCTGTGCCTCTGTGCGAGCAGTGCCATGGGCAGATGAGGCTGAGCAACAGCTTTCCACCCTAGCTCTTTCTGGCTGCGACCTATCTGCAGACGTTCCCATTTTCGCAACAGGGCTCACGGAGGTGCCTGGCACGGACCACCTAAGCTAAGTGTGAAGTTTGATGTGGCAAGACAAGCAGGCAGCCCCAGTCTCTGTGCCTCTGTGTGAGCAGTGCCATGAGCAGATGAGGCTGAGCAACAGCTTTCCAGGATAGCTGTTTCTGGCTGCCAGATATCTGCAGACGTTCGCATTTTCAGAGCAGGGCTGCCGGAGGAGCCTGGCACGGACCCCATAAGATACGTTTGAAGTTTGAGGTGGCAAGACAAGCAAGCCGCCTCAGTCTCTGTGCCTCTGTGCGAGCAGTGCCATGGGCAGATGAGGCTGAGCAACAGCTTTCCAGGATAGCTCTTTCTGCCTGCAAGTTATCTGCAGACGTGCGCATTTTCAGAGCAGGGCTGGCGGAGGCGCCTGCCACGGACCCCCTCAGCTACGTTTGAAGTTTGAGTTGGGAAAACAGGCAAGCAGCCCCAGTCTCTGTGCCTCTGTGCAAGTAGTGCCATGGGCAGATGAGGCTGAGTAACAGCTTTCCAGGATAGCTCTTTCTGCCTGCAGGTTATCTGCAGACGTGCGCATTTTCAGAGCAGGGCTGGCGGAGGCGCCTGCCACGGACCCCCTCAGCTACGTTTGAAGTTTGAGTTGGGAAAACAGGCAAGCAGCCCCAGTCTCCGTGCCTCTGTGCGAGTAGTGCCATAGGGAGATAAGGCTGAGCAACAGCTTTCTAGGCTAGGTCTTTCTGGCTGCGAGCTATCTGCAGATGTTCACGTTTTCGGAGCAGGGCTCGCACAGGCCCCCTGCAGGGACTCACAAAGATACATTTGAAGTTTGAGGGGACAAGACAAGCAAGCAGCCCCAGTCTCTGTGCCTCTGTGCGAGCAGTACCATGGGCAGATGAGGCTGAGCAACAACTTTCCAGGCTAGCTCTTTCTGGCTGCGAGTTATCTGCAGACGTTTGCATTTTCGGAGCACACCTGCATGAAGCCCCGGGCACGTACCGCAAAGATATGTTTGAAGTTTGCGGTGGCAAGACAAGCAAGCAGCCCCAGTCTCTGTGCCTCTGTGCGAGCAGTGCCATGGGCAGATGAGGCTGAGCAACAGCTTTCCAGGCTAGCTATTTCTGATTGCAAGTTATCTGCAGATGTTCGTATTTTGGGAGCTGGGCTTCAGGAAGTGCCCGGCATGGACCCCCAAAGATACGTTTGAAGTTTGAGGGGGCAAGACAAGCAAGCAGCCCCAGTCTCTGTGCCTCTGTGCGAGCAGTGCCATGGGCAGATGAGGCTGAGCAACAGCTTTCCAGGCTAGCTCTTTCTGGCTGCGAGCTATCTGCAGACATTCACATTTCATCAAAAGGGCTGACGGACGTGCCTGGCACGGACCACCTAAGATACGTTTGAAGTTTGAGGGGGCAAGACAAGCAAGCAGCCCCAGTCTCTGTGCCTCTGTGCGAGCAGTGCCATGGGCACATGAGGCTGAGCAACAGCTTTCCAGGCTAGTTATTTCTGGCTGCGAGATATCTGCAGACATTCGCATTTTCACAGTCTGGCTGCCGAAGGAGCCCAGCACAGAACCCAAAGCTACGTTTGAAGTTTGAGGTGGCCAGACAAGCAAGCAGCCCCATTGTCTGTGCCTCTGTGCGAGCAGTGCCGTGGGCAGATGACCCTGAGCAACAGCTTTCCAGCCTAGCTCTTTCTGGCTGCGACCTATCTGCAGACGTTCGCATTTTCAGAGCAGGGCTACCAGAGGCGCCCGGCACGATCCACCTAAACTACATTTGAAGTTTGAGGTGGCAAGACAAGCAAGCAGCCGAAGTCTCTGTGCCTCTGTGCGAGCAGTGCCATGGGCAGCTGAGGCTGAGGAACAGCTTTCCGGGGTAGCTCTTTCTGGCTGCCAGCTATCTGCAGACGTTCGCATTTTAAGAGCAGTGCTGTCGGACGCCCCTGCACGGACCCCCAAATATACTTTTGAAGTTTGAGGTGACCAGACAGACAAGCAGTCCCACTTTCTGTGCTTCTGTGCGAGCAGTGCCATGGGCAGATGAGTCTGAGCAACAACTTTCCAGGATAGATTTTTCTGCCTGTAGGCTATCTGCATACGTTCGCATTTTCAGAGCAAGGCTGCCGGAGGAGCCTGGCATGGACCCCCTCAGATACGTTTGAAGTTTGAAGTGGCAAAACAAGCCAGCAGCCCCAGTCTCTGTGCCTCTGTGCGAGCAGTGCCATGGGCAGATGAGGCTGAGCAACAGCTTTCCAGGATAGCTCTTTCTGCCTGCAGGTTATCTGCAGACGTGCGCATTTTCAGAGCAGGGCTGGCGGAGGCGCCTGCCACGGACCCCCTCAGCTACGTTTGAAGTTTGAGTTGGGAAAACAGGCAAGCAGCCCCAGTCTCTGTGCCTCTGTGCGAGCAGTGCCATGGGCAGATGAGGCTGAGCAACAGCTTTCCAGCCTAGCTCTTTCTGGCTGCGAGCTATCTGCAGACGTTCTCATTTTCACAACAGGGCTCACGGAGGTGCCTGGCACGGACCACCTAAGCTACATTTGAAGTTTGATGTGGCAAGACAAGCAAGCAGCCCCAGTCTCTGTGCCTCTGTGCGAGCAGTGCCTTGGGCAGATGAGGCTGAGCAACAGCTTTCCAGGATAGCTGTTTCTGGCTGCCAGCTATCTGCAGACGTTCGCATTTTCACAGCAGGGCTACCAGAGGCACCCGGCACGAACCACCTAAGCTACATTTGAAGTTTGAGGTGGCAAGACAAGCAAGCAGCCCCAGTCTCTGTGCCTCTGTGCGAGCAGTGCCATGGGCAGATGAGGCTGAGTAACAGCTTTCCAGGATAGCTCTTTCTGCCTGCAGGTTATCTGCAGACGTGCGCATTTTAAGAGCAGGGCTGCCGGAGGTGCCCGGCACGGACCACCTAAGTTATCTTTTAAGTTTGAGATGGCAAGACAAGTTAGCAGCCCCAGTCTCTGTGCCTCTGTGCGAGTAGTGCCATGGGAAGATGAGGCTGAGCAACAGCTTTCCAGGCAAGCGCTTTCTGGCCACCAGCTATCTGCAGACGTTCGCATTTTCAGAGAAGGGCTGCCGGAAGGGCCTGGCACAGACCCCCAAAGCTACTTTTGAAGTTTGAGGTGGCAAGACAAGCAAGCAGCCCCAGTCTCCGTGCCTCTGTGCGAGTAGTGCCATAGGGAGATAAGGCTGAGCAACAGCTTTCTAGGCTAGGTCTTTCTGGCTGCGAGCTATCTGCAGATGTTCACGTTTTCGGAGCAGGGCTCGCACAGGCCCCCTGCAGGGACTCACAAAGATACATTTGAAGTTTGAGGGGACAAGACAAGCAAGCAGCCCCAGTCTCTGTGCCTCTGTGCGAGCAGTACCATGGGCAGATGAGGCTGAGCAACAACTTTCCAGGCTAGCTCTTTCTGGCTGCGAGTTATCTGCAGACGTTTGCATTTTCGGAGCACACCTGCATGAAGCCCCGGGCACGTACCGCAAAGATATGTTTGAAGTTTGCGGTGGCAAGACAAGCAAGCAGCCCCAGTCTCTGTGCCTCTGTGCGAGCAGTGCCATGGGCAGATGAGGCTGAGCAACAGCTTTCCAGGCTAGCTATTTCTGACTGCAAGTTATCTGCAGATGTTCGTATTTTGGGAGCTGGGCTTCAGGAAGTGCCCGGCATGGACCCCCAAAGATACGTTTGAAGTTTGAGGGGGCAAGACAAGCAAGCAGCCCCAGTCTCTGTGCCTCTGTGCGAGCAGTGCCATGGGCAGATGAGGCTGAGCAACAGCTTTCCAGGCTAGCTCTTTCTGGCTGCGAGCTATCTGCAGACATTCACATTTCATCAAAAGGGCTGACGGACGTGCCTGGCACGGACCACCTAAGATACGTTTGAAGTTTGAGGGGGCAAGACAAGCAAGCAGCCCCAGTCTCTGTGCCTCTGTGCGAGCAGTGCCATGGGCACATGAGGCTGAGCAACAGCTTTCCAGGCTAGTTATTTCTGGCTGCGAGATATCTGCAGACATTCGCATTTTCACAGTCTGGCTGCCGAAGGAGCCCAGCACAGAACCCAAAGCTACGTTTGAAGTTTGAGGTGGCCAGACAAGCAAGCAGCCCCATTGTCTGTGCCTCTGTGCGAGCAGTGCCGTGGGCAGATGACCCTGAGCAACAGCTTTCCAGCCTAGCTCTTTCTGGCTGCGACCTATCTGCAGACGTTCGCATTTTCAGAGCAGGGCTACCAGAGGCGCCCGGCACGATCCACCTAAACTACATTTGAAGTTTGAGGTGGCAAGACAAGCAAGCAGCCGAAGTCTCTGTGCCTCTGTGCGAGCAGTGCCATGGGCAGCTGAGGCTGAGGAACAGCTTTCCGGGGTAGCTCTTTCTGGCTGCCAGCTATCTGCAGACGTTCGCATTTTAAGAGCAGTGCTGTCGGACGCCCCTGCACGGACCCCCAAATATACTTTTGAAGTTTGAGGTGACCAGACAGACAAGCAGTCCCACTTTCTGTGCTTCTGTGCGAGCAGTGCCATGGGCAGATGAGTCTGAGCAACAACTTTCCAGGATAGATTTTTCTGCCTGTAGGCTATCTGCATACGTTCGCATTTTCAGAGCAAGGCTGCCGGAGGAGCCTGGCATGGACCCCCTCAGATACGTTTGAAGTTTGAAGTGGCAAAACAAGCAAGCAGCCCCAGTCTCTGTGCCTCTGTGCGAGCAGTGCCATGGGCAGATGAGGCTGAGCAACAGCTTTCCAGGATAGCTCTTTCTGCCTGCAGGTTATCTGCAGACGTGCGCATTTTCAGAGCAGGGCTGGCGGAGGCGCCTGCCACGGACCCCCTCAGCTACGTTTGAAGTTTGAGTTGGGAAAACAGGCAAGCAGCCCCAGTCTCTGTGCCTCTGTGCGAGCAGTGCCATGGGCAGATGAGGCTGAGCAACAGCTTTCCAGCCTAGCTCTTTCTGGCTGCGAGCTATCTGCAGACGTTCTCATTTTCACAACAGGGCTCACGGAGGTGCCTGGCACGGACCACCTAAGCTACATTTGAAGTTTGATGTGGCAAGACAAGCAAGCAGCCCCAGTCTCTGTGCCTCTGTGCGAGCAGTGCCATGGGCAGATGAGGCTGAGCAACAGCTTTCCAGGATAGCTGTTTCTGGCTGCCAGCTATCTGCAGACCTTCGCATTTTCAGAGCAGGGCTACCAGAGGCACCCGGCACGAACCACCTAAGCTACATTTGAAGTTTGAGGTGGCAAGACAAGCAAGCAGCCCCAGTCTCTGTGCCTCTGTGCGAGCAGTGCCATGGGCAGATGAGGCTGAGCAACAGCTTTCCAGGATAGCTCTTTCTGCCTGCGAGCTATCTGCAGACGTTCGCATTTTCTCAGCAAGGCTGCCGGATGCGCTCGTCACGGACCACGTAAGAAACGTTTAAAGTTTGAGGGGGCAAGACAAGCAAGAAGCCCCAGTCTCTGTGCCTCTGTGCGAGCAGTGCCATGGGCAGATAAGGCTGAGCAACAGCTTTCCGGGCTAGCTATTTCTGGCTGCGTGCTATCTGCAGACGTTCGCATTTTCAGAGCAGTGCTGTCGGAGGAACCTGCACGGACCCCCAAATATACTTTTGAAGTTTGAGGTGACCACACAGGCAAGCAGTCACACTTTCTGTGCCTCTGTGCGAGTAGTGCCATGAACAGATGAGTCTGAGCAACAGCTTTCCAGGATAGCTATTTCTGTCTGTAGGCTATCTGCATACGTTCGCATTTTCAGAGCAGCGCTGCTGGAGGCATCCGTCACGGACCCCCTCAGCTACGTTTGAAGTTTGAGGTGGCCAGACAAGCAAGCAGCCCCAGTCTCTGTGCCTCTGTGCGAGCAGTGCCATGGGCAGATGAGGCTGAGCAACAGCTTTCCAGGCTAGCTCTTTCTGGCTGCCAGCTATCTGCAGACGTTCGCATTTTATCAACAGGGCTCACGGAGGCGCCTGGCACGGACCACCTAAGCTAAGTGTGAAGTTTGATGTGGCAAGACAAGCAAGCAGCCCCAGTCTCTGTGCCTCTGTGCGAGCAGTGCCATGGGCACATGAGGCTGAGCAACAGCTTTCCAGGCTAGTTGTTTCTGGCTGCGAGATATCTGCAGACATTCGCATTTTCACAGTCTGGCTGCCGAAGGAGCCCAGCACAGAACCCAAAGCTACGTTTGAAGTTTGAGGTGGCCAGACAAGCAAGCAGCCCCATTGTCTGTGCCTCTGTGCGAGCAGTACCGTGGGCAGATGACCCTGAGCAACAGCTTTCCAGCCTAGCTCTTTCTGGCTGCGACCTATCTGCAGACGTTCGCATTTTCAGAGCAGGGCTACCAGAGGCGCCCGGCACGATCCACCTAAACTACATTTGAAGTTTGAGGTGGCAAGACAAGCAAGCAGCCGAAGTCTCTGTGCCTCTGTGCGAGCAGTGCCATGGGCAGCTGAGGCTGAGGAACTGCTTTCCGGGGTAGCTCTTTCTGGCTGCCAGCTATCTGCAGACGTTCGCATTTTAAGAGCAGTGCTGTCGGACGCCCCTGCACGGACCCCCAAATATACTTTTGAAGTTTGAGGTGACCAGACAGACAAGCAGTCCCACTTTCTGTGCTTCTGTGCGAGCAGTGCCATGGGCAGATGAGTCTGAGCAACAACTTTCCAGGATAGATTTTTCTGCCTGTAGGCTATCTGCATACGTTCGCATTTTCAGAGCAAGGCTGCCGGAGGAGCCTGGCATGGACCCCCTCAGATACGTTTGAAGTTTGAAGTGGCAAAACAAGCAAGCAGCCCCAGTCTCTGTGCCTCTGTGCGAGCAGTGCCATGGGCAGATGAGGCTGAGCAACAGCTTTCCAGGATAGCTCTTTCTGCCTGCAGGTTATCTGCAGACGTGCGCATTTTCAGAGCAGGGCTGGCGGATGCGCCTGCCACGGACCCCCTCAGCTACGTTTGAAGTTTGAGTTGGGAAAACAGGCAAGCAGCCCCAGTCTCTGTGCCTCTGTGCGAGCAGTGCCATGGGCAGATGAGGCTGAGCAACAGCTTTCCAGGATAGCTGTTTCTGGCTGCCAGCTATCTGCAGACCTTCGCATTTTCAGAGCAGGGCTACCAGAGGCACCCGGCACGGACCACCTAAGCTACATTTGAAGTTTGATGTGGCAAGACAAGCAAGCAGCCCCAGTCTCTGTGCCTCTGTGCGAGCAGTGCCATGGGCAGATGAGGCTGAGCAACAGCTTTCCAGGATAGCTCTTTCTGCCTGCGAGCTATCTGCAGACGTTCGCATTTTCTCAGCAAGGCTGCCGGATGCGCCCGTCACGGACCACGTAAGAAACGTTTAAAGTTTGAGGGGGCAAGACAAGCAAGAAGCCCCAGTCTCTGTGCCTCTGTGCGAGCAGTGCCATGGGCAGATAAGGCTGAGCAACAGCTTTCCGGGCTAGCTATTTCTGGCTGCGTGCTATCTGCAGACGTTCGCATTTTCAGAGCAGTGCTGTCGGAGGCACCTGCACGGACCCCCAAATATACTTTTGAAGTTTGAGGTGACCACACAGGCAAGCAGTCCCACTTTCTGTGCCTCTGTGCGAGTAGTGCCATGGGCAGATGAGTCTGAGCAACAGCTTTCCAGGATAGTTATTTCTGTCTGTAGGCTATCTGCATACGTTCGCATTTTCAGAGCAAGGCTGCCGGAGGAGCCTGGCACGGACCCCCTCAGATACGTTTGAAGTTTGAAGTGGCAAGACAAGCAAGCAGCCCCAGTCTCTGTGCCTCTGTGCGAGCAGTGCCATGGACACATGAGGCTGAGCAAGAGCTTTCTAGGCTAGCTATTTCTGGCTGCGAAATATCTGCAGACATTCGCATTTTCACAGTCGGGCTGCCGGAGGAGCCCAGCACAGAACCCAAAGCTACGTTTGAAGTTTGAGGTGGCAAGACAAGCAAGCAGCCCCAGTCTCTGTGCCTCTGTGCGAGCAGTGCCATGGGCAGATGAGGCTGAGCAACAGCTTTCCAGGCTAGCTCTTTCTGGCTGCGAGCTATCTGCAGACATTCGCATTTTCAGAGCAGCGCTGCTGGAGGCATCCGTCACGGACCCCCTCAGCTACGTTTGAAGTTTGAGGTGGCCAGACAAGCAAGCAGCCCCAGTCTCTGTGCCTCTGTGCGAGCAGTGCCATGGGCAGATGAGGCTGAGCAACAGCTTTCCAGGCTAGCTCTTTCTGGCTGCCAGCTATCTGCAGGCGTTCGCATTTTATCAACAGGGCTCACGGAGGCGCCTGGCACGGACCACCTAAGCTAAGTGTGAAGTTTGATGTGGCAAGACAAGCAAGCAGCCCCAGTCTCTGTGCCTCTGTGCGAGCAGTGCCATGGGCAGATGAGGCTGAGCAACAGCTTTCCACCCTAGCTCTTTCTGGCTGCGAGATATCTGCAGACGTTCGCATTTTCACAGTCGGGCTGCCGGAGGAGCCCAGCACAGAACCCAAAGCTACTTTTGAAGTTTGAGATGGCAAGACAAGAAAGCAGCCCCAGTCTCTGTGCCTCTGTGCGAGTAGTGCCATGGGCAGATGAGGCAGAGCAAGAGCTTTCCAGGCTAGCTCTTTCTGGCTGCGAGCTATCTGCAGACGTTCGCATTTTCAGAGCAGGGCTGCCGGAGGCGCCCGGCACGGACCCCCTTAGCTACATTTGAAGATTGAGGGGTCAAGACAAGCAAGCAGCCCCAGTCTCTGTGCCTCTGTGCGAGCAGTGCCATGGGCAGATGAGGCTGAGCAACAGCTTTCGAGGCTAGCTCTTTCTGGCTGCGAGCTATCTGCAGACGTTCGCATTTTCAGAGCAGCGCTGCTGGAGGCATCCGTCACGGACCCCCTCAGCTACGTTTGAAGTTTGAGGTGGCCACACAAGCAAGCAGAATCAGTCTCTGTGCCTCTGTGCGAGCAGTGCCATGGGCAGATGAGGCTGAGCAACAGCTTTCCAGGATAGCTGTTTCTGGCTGCCAGATATCTGCAGACGTTCGCATTTTGGAAGCAGGGCTGCCGGAGGAGCCTGACACGGACCCCATAAGATACGTTTGAAGTTTGAGGGGGCAAGACAAGCAAGCAGCCCCAGTCTCTGTGCCTCTGTGCGAGCAGTGCCATGGGCAGATGAGGCTGAGCAACAGCTTTCCAGGCTAGCTCTTTCTGGCTGCCAGCTATCTGCAGACGTTCGCATTTTATCAACAGTTCTAACGGAGGCGCCTGGCACGGACCACCTAAGATACGTTTGAAGTTTGAGGTGGCAAGAGAAGCAAGCAGCCCCAGTCTCTGTGCCTCTGTGCGAGCAGTGCCATGGGCAGATGAGGCTGAGCAACAGCTTTCCAGGATAGCTGTTTCTGGCTGCCAGATATCTGCAGACGTTCGCATTTTCAGAGCAGGGCTGCCGGAGGAGCCTGACACGGACCCCATAAGATACGTTTCAAGTTTGAGGTGTCAAGACAAGCAAGCAGCCCCTGTCTCTGTGCCTCTGTGCGAGCAGTGCCATGGGCAGATGAGGCTGAGCAACAGCTTTCCAGGCTAGCTCTTTCTGGCTGCGAGATATCTGCAGACATTCGCATTTTCGCAACAGGGCTCACGGAGGCGCCTGGCACGGACCACCTAAGCTAAGTGTGAAGTTTGATGTGGCAAGACAAGCAAGCAGCCCCAGTCTCTGTGCCTCTGTGCGAGCTGTGTCATGGGCAGATAAGGCTGAGCAACAGTTTTCCGGGCTAGCTCTTTCTGCCTGCGTGCTATCTGCAGACGTTCGCATTTTCAGAGCAGGACTGCCGGAGGCATCAGACACGGACCACCTAAACTACGTTTCAAGATTGAGGTTGCAAGACAAGAAAGCAGCCCCAGCCTCTGTGCCTCTGTGCGAGTAGTTCCATGGGCAGATGAGGCTGAGCAACAGCTTTGCAGGGTAGCTCTTTCTGCCTGCAGGCTATCTGCAGACGTTCGCATTTTCAGAGCAGGGCTGTGGTAGCCGCCTGGCATGGACCCCCTCAGCTACGTTTGAAGTTTGAGGTTGGAAGACAGGCAAGCAGCCCCAGTCTCTGTGCCTCTGTGCGAGCAGTGCCATGGGCAGATGAGGCTGAGCAACAGCTTTCCAGGCTAGCTCTTTCTGGCTGCGAGCTATCTGCAGACATTCACATTTCATCAAAAGGACTGACGGACGTGCCTGGCACGGACCACCTAAGATAAGTTTGAAGTTTGAGGGGGCAAGACAAGCAAGCAGCCCCAGTCTCTGTGCCTCTGTGCGAGCAGTGCCATGGGCACACGAGGCTGAGCAACAGCTTTCCAGGCTAGTTATTTCTGGCTGCGAGATATCTGCAGACATTCGCATTTTCACAGTCTGGCTGCCGAAGGAGCCCAGCACAGAACCCAAAGCTACGTTTGAAGTTTGAGGTGGCCAGACAAGCAAGCAGCCCCATTGTCTGTGCCTCTGTGCGAGCAGTGCCGTGGGCAGATGACCCTGAGCAACAGCTTTCCAGCCTAGCTCTTTCTGGCTGCGACCTATCTGCAGACGTTCGCATTTTCAGAGCAGGGCTACCAGAGGCGCCCGGCACGATCCACCTAAATTACATTTGAAGTTTGAGGTGGCAAGACAAGCAAGCAGCCGAAGTCTCTGTGCCTCTGTGCGAGCAGTGCCATGGGCAGCTGAGGCTGAGGAACAGCTTTCCGGGGTAGCTCTTTCTGGCTCCCAGCTATCTGCAGACGTTCGCATTTTAAGAGCAGTGCTGTCGGACGCCCCTGCACGGACCCCCAAATATACTTTTGAAGTTTGAGGTGACCAGACAGACAAGCAGTCCCACTTTCTGTGCTTCTGTGCGAGCAGTGCCATGGGCAGATGAGTCTGAGCAACAACTTTCCAGGATAGATTTTTCTGCCTGTAGGCTATCTGCATACGTTCGCATTTTCAGAGCACGGCTGCCGGAGGAGCCTGGCATGGACCCCCTCAGATACGTTTGAAGTTTGAAGTGGCAAAACAAGCAAGCAGCCCCAGTCTCTGTGCCTCTGTGCGAGCAGTGCCATGGGCAGATGAGGCTGAGCAACAGCTTTCCAGGATAGCTCTTTCTGCCTGCAGGTTATCTGCAGACGTGCGCATTTTCAGAGCAGGGCTGGCGGATGCGCCTGCCACGGACCCCCTCAGCTACGTTTGAAGTTTGAGTTGGGAAAACAGGCAAGCAGCCCCAGTCTCTGTGCCTCTGTGCGAGCAGAGCCATGGGCAGATGAGGCTGAGCAACAGCTTTCCAGCCTAGCTCTTTCTGGCTGCGAGCTATCTGCAGACGTTCTCATTTTCACAACAGGGCTCACGGAGGTGACTGGCACGGACCACCTAAGCTACATTTGAAGTTTGATGTGGCAAGACAAGCAAGCAGCCCCAGTCTCTGTGCCTCTGTGCGAGCAGTGCCATGGGCAGATGAGGCTGAGCAACAGCTTTCCAGGATAGCTGTTTCTGGCTGCCAGCTATCTGCAGACCTTCGCATTTTCAGAGCAGGGCTACCAGAGGCACCCGGCACGAACCACCTAAGCTACATTTGAAGTTTGAGGTGGCAAGACAAGCAAGCAGCCCCAGTCTCTGTGCCTCTGTGCGAGCAGTGCCATGGGCAGATGAGGCTGAGCAACAGCTTTCCAGGATAGCTCTTTCTGCCTGCGAGCTATCTGCAGACGTTCGCATTTTCTCAGCAAGGCTGCCGGATGCGCTCGTCACGGACCACGTAAGAAACGTTTAAAGTTTGAGGGGGCAAGACAAGCAAGAAGCCCCAGTCTCTGTGCCTCTGTGCGAGCAGTGCCATGGGCAGATAAGGCTGAGCAACAGCTTTCTGGGCTAGCTCTTTCTGGCTGCGATCTATCTGCATACGTTCGCATTTTTGAAGCAGGGCTGCCGGAACCCCCTTCACGGACCCCCAAAGATATGTTTCAAGTTTGAGGGGGCAAGACAAGCAAGCAGCCCCAGTCTCTATGACTCTGTGCGAGCAGTGCCATGGGCAGGAGAGGCTGAGCAACAGCTTTCCAGGCAGGCCCCTTCTTGCTGCGAAGTAGCTGGAGACGTTCGCGTTTTGGGAGCAGGGCTGAGAAAAGGGGCCAGCAGGGACCCCTTAAGATACGTTTGAAGTTTGAGGAGGCAAGGCAAGAAAGCAGCCCCAGTCTTTGTGCCTCTGTGCGAGCAGTGCCATGGGCAGACGGGGCTGAGCAACAGCTTTCCAGGCTAGCCTTTTCTGGCTGCGAGCTACATGCTCTAATACTAGAAGCATATGTGGTTAGCACACAATAAAGTTTGTTTAGGGATAACTTCTGAAGAAGGAAACATCAGATATACATTTTCTGTAATGTCATGTCACACTGTTTGAATTAATTTTTTGTTTGAACATAGGAAAATTTTACATAGCTAAGAACCTATTCCTCAGGGAATATGAATATATATATTTTTTTTCAACCTGTCTAAGCAATTAATTCTGTTTTCTTTGTTTCTTCTGTTCTGTTGTATTCACATGTAGTATTCTCTTGCGTTTTGTGATATTTTGTGGTGTTCTCCTGCGTTCTGATGTGTACTCATGTTTAGTGTTCCGTTGTTTTTTGTTGTGTTCTGTTGTGTTCTGTTGTGTTCTGATGTGTTCTCATGTGTAGTATTGTGTTGTGTTCTGGTTTGTTCTGATGTGTTCTCATGTGTAGTGTTCTTTTGTCTTCTGTTGTGATCTGTTGTGTTCTGATGTGTTCTCAGGTGTAGTGTTCTCTTTTGTTGTGTTCTGTTGTGTTCTGTTGTGTCCTGATGTGTATTGTTCTGTTGTGTTCTGTTGTGTTCTCTTGTGCTCTGTGGTGTTATGATGTGTACGGTTCTGTTGCGTTCTGTTGTGTTCTGATGTCTTCACGTGTGTAGTGTTCTGTTGTATTCTGTATTCTGTATTCTCTCAAGTGTAGTGTTCTCCTGTGTTCTCTTGTGTTCTCACGTGTAGTGTTCTGTTGTGTTCTGTTGTGTTCAAATGTGTAGTGTTCTTTTGTGTTCTGTTGTGTTCTGTTGTGTTCTCACGTGTACTGTTCTTTTGTGTTCTGTTGTGTTCTATTGTGTTCTCTTGTGTTCTCATGTGTTCTCATGCGTACTCATGTATAGTGTTCTGTTGTGTTCTGTTGTGTTCTGAGGTGTTCAAGAGTAGCGTTTTGTAGTGTTCTGTAGTGTTCTGTTGTGTTCGAATGTGTAGTGTTCTGTTCTGTTCTGTTCTGTTCACATGTGTAGTGTTCTTTTTTGTTCTGTTGTGTTCTCAGGTGTAGTTGTGTCAGGTCCGTTGTGTTCTGTTGTGTTCTCATGTGTTCTCTTTTGTTCTGATGTTTAGTATTCTGTTGCGTTCTGTTGTGTTCTGATGTGTTCACATGTGAGGTGTTCTGTTGTGTTCTGTTGTGTTCTCACCTGTAGTGTTCTGTTGTGTTCTGTTGTATTCGGTTGTGTTCACATGTGTGGTGTTCTGCTGTGTTCTGTTGTGTTCTGTTGCGTTCTCAAGTGTAGGGTTCTCTTGTGTTCTCTTGTGTTCTCACGTGTAGTGTTCTGTTGTGTTCTGTTGTCTTCTGTTGTGTTCTCTTGTGTTCTGATGTGTTCTGCTGTGTACTCATGTATAGTGTTCTGTTGTGTTCTCATGTGTTCTCATCTGCAGTGTTCTGTTCTGTTCTGCATTTTTCTGATGTGCAGAGTTCTGTTGTGTTCTCTTGTGTTCACGTGTAGTGTTCTGTTGTGTTTGGTTGTGTTCTGTTGAGTTCTGTTGTGTTCTCATGTGTTCTCTTGTGTTCTGTGTAGTATTCTCTTGTGTTCAGTGTTCGGTTGTGTTCTGTTCTGTTCTCTTGTGTTCTGATGTGTTCTCATATGTAGTGTTCTGTTATGTTCTGATGTGTTCTGTTGTATTCTGTTGTGTTCTCATGTGTAGTGTTCTGTTGTATTCAGATGTGTTCTGTTGTTTTCTGATGTGTTGTGTTCTGTCGTATTCTTTTGTGTTCTCTTGTGTTCTGATGTGTTCTCATGTGTAGTGTTCTGTTGTGTTCTGATGTGTTCTGTTGTATTCTGTTGTGTTTACATGTGTAGTGTTCTGTTGTATTCTGATGTGTTCTGTTGTGTTCACGTGTAGTATTCTCTTGTATTCTGTAATATTGGGTTGTGTTCTGCTGTGTTCTGATGTATACTCATGTTTTGTGTTCTGTTTTTTGTTCTGTTCTGTTGTGTTTTGTTGTGTTCTGATGCGCAGTGTTCTGTTGTGTTCTCTTGTGTTCACATATAGTTTTCTGTTGTGTTCTGTTGTGTTCTGTTGTTTTCTGTTGTGTTCTGCTGTGTTTTGATGTGTTGAGTTGTGTTATGATGTATTGTGTTCTGTTCTGTTGTGTTCTGCTTTTTTCTGATGTGTTCTGTTGTGTTCTGATATGTTTTCTTGTGTTCTCATTTATAGTGTTCTCCTGTGTTCTGGTGTGTTCTGTTGTGTTCTCTGGTGTTCTGATGTGTTCTCATGTGTAGTGTGGTGTTCTGTTGTGTTCTGTTGTGTTCTGTTGTGTTCTCATGTGTTCTCATGTGTAGTGTTCTGTTCTGTTGTGTTCTGTTGTGTTCTGTTGTGTTCTCTTGTGTTCTGTGGTGTTCTGAAGTGTAGTGTTCTGTTGCGTTCTGTTGTGTTCTGATGTGTTCACATGTGAAGTGTTCTGGTTTGTTCTGTTCTGTTCTAATGTGTAGTGTTCTGTTGTGTTCTGATGTGTAGTGTTCTGTTCTGTTCTGTAGTGTTCTGTTGTGTTCTGTTGCGTTCTGTTGTGTCTTGAAGTGTTCTCATGTGTAGTGTTCACTTGTGTTCAGTGGTGTTCTGTTGTGTTCTCTTCTGTTCAGTGTAGTGTTCTTTTGTATTCTGCTGTGTTCTGTTGTGTTCTGTTGTGTTCTGTTTTGTTCTGTTGTGTTCTCATGTGTAGTGTTCTGTTCTGTTCTGTTGTGTTCTGTTGTGTTCTGTTGTGTTCTTTTGTGTTCTTCTGTGTTCTGTTGTGTTCTGATGTGTTCTCATGTGTAGTATTGTGTTGTGCTCTGTTGTGTTCTTTTGTGTTCTGTTCTCTTCATATGTGCAGTGTTCTGCTGTGTTCTGTTTTGTTCTGATGTTTTCTGATGTGTTCTCATTTTTAGTTTTCTGTTGTTATTTTTTGTGTTCTGTTGTGTTCTGATGTGCAGTGATCTGTTGTGTTCTCTTGTGTTCTCTTGTGTTCTCTTGTGTTCTCATGTGTAGTGTTCTGTTGTGTTGACCTAACTTCAGCAAGGCTTTCGACACTGTCTCCCATAATATCCTCCTAGGGATGCTCAGGCAGTGTGGGCTGGATGAGTGGTTGGTGAAGTGGATTGAGAACTGGCTGAATGGCAGAACTCAGAGAGTTGTCATCAGTGGCGCTGAGTCTAGTTGGAGGCTGGTAACTAGTGGTGTCCCTCAGGGGTCAGTGCTGGGCCCAGTCTTGTTTAGCTTCTTCATCAACGACCTGGATGAAGAGTTAGAATGTACCCTCAGCAACTTTGCTGATGACACCAAACTGGGAGGTGTGGTGGACACAGCGGAAGGCTGTGCTGCCATTCAGCGTGACCTGGATAGGCTGGAAAGCTGGGCAGAGAGGAACCTGATGAGGTTTAACAAAGGCAAATGCAGGGTCCTGCACCTGGGGAGGAACAACCCCATGCATCAGTACAGGCTTGGGGTGGACCTGCTGGAGAGCAGCTCTGCGGAGAGGGACCTGGGTGTCCTGGTGGACGACAGGTTAACCATGAGGCAGCAGTGTGCCCTGGCTGCCAAGAAAGCCAATGGGATCCTGGGGTGCATCAAGAAGCGTGTGGCCAGCAGGACGAGGGAGGTTCTGCTCCCCCTCTACACTGCCCTGGTGAGGCCTCATCTGGAGTACTGTGTCCAGTTCTGGGCTCCCCAGTTCAAGAAAGATGAGGAGCTACTGGAAAGAGTCCAGCGGAGGGCTAAAAGGATGGTGAGGGGACTGGAACATGTTCCCTACGAGGAGAGGCTGAGGGAGCTGGGCTTGTTCAGCCTGAAGAAGAGAAGGCTGAGAGGGGACCTAATAAATGCTGATAAATATCTGAAGGGTGGGTGTCAGGAGGATGGGGGCAAGCTCTTTTCAGTGGTGCCCAGTGACAGGACAAGGGGCAATGGGCACAAACTGAGGCACAGGAAGTTCCACCTGAACATGAGGAAGAACTTCTTCCCTCTGAGGGTGACGGAGCCCCGGAACAGGCTGCCCAGGGAGGTTGTGGAGTCTCCTTCTCTGGAGATATTGAAGATCCGCCTGGACAAGTTCCTGTGAAGCCTGCTGTAGGTGTCCCGATGTCCTGGGTTTAGCCAGGACAGGGTTAATTTTCACTGGACTCCAGGAAGGGGCACAGCCGGGGGGTGGGGGCTGACCCCACCTGGCCAAACAGAGCCCGATATTCCGTACCATGTGACGTCATGCTGGGTTCCGGTGGGGGGGGCTGCGCAGCGGATAGGGACTCACGGCTTGGGGGGGCGCGGCGCCGGTGCTGTTCGGGAGAGCGGCTGTCTGGGTCGTGTGGTTCGTTGTTGTGTTTTCTCCTTATTTGTACCGTAGTTGTTCCTGTTTCCCTCTGTTTGCTGTTCTGTTAAACTGCCCTTATCCCGACCCACCAGTTTCTGCCTTTTTCTTTTCATTCTCCTCCGCACGCTGGCGGGGGGTGGGGCGGCCGCGTGGCGCTTCTGTTGCCGGCGGCAGCCGAAACCAGGACATTTGAAATTGGCGCCCAGACGTGGGGCACAGATAACGACAGGGCTGAGCAGCGGCTGTTAAAACTGCTTTCTTACATTTTGTTAAATTTTCTTATACGCATTTTTCTGTGTTAAACAGTCGCCGGTAAAATTGTTTCTGTCTTTGATCACATGGTTGTGGTTTTTGAATCCGTATTTGCTGTACTTGTTTCCTGTGGTGATGTTCATTACCTCTGGGAAAAGGATCAGGATTATGATTTTACTGTATTGTACGATGTCGACTTATGACATGATAACATCACTGTGCATGAAATTAGGCTTGTATTTGCATGCGGCACTGAGGTCATTTCCGTACCTCGGATCCTATGTCTTAGAACTTGTTAATAATCGAACCCAGCCTGTAGGGAAAACCGGAGGGGATACCTTCCCCCACTCTTTCGCCCCCCCTCTCTCCCTCAGGCTGGTCCTAACTGCTTTTGAGAATTTTGAGTACCCGTGGGATGCCCAGGGCAGCACTCTCCTTTTGTTATGTCTCCTGAATGGGTTGCAGGTTTTGTTTAGGGCTAAACAAGTCGTTAAGAACATCGTGCAGAGAACTGCCCCGGGGCCGGATAGCTGTGAGTGGCTGGGTGTGTGGGACAGCATGTGCAGGTGTCTAGAGCAGTGGGCACCCCCAGTGTGTTTTAAACTCACCCCTGAACAAATACAGAATCCCGAAAATCTGGTAAAATATCTGCAAAAAGTGTGCTGTCACCCTGGGAACTCGAGAGAGACACAGATCACCGCAATGTGCTGGGGTCTGGCCCACGCCTACCGAGCCCTGTTCAACCTGATTCAGTGCCCTAAAGGAGAAAGTGAGGGGGAATGAAGCAGCAGGCACTGCGGCTGGTGCTGCCCCCCCAGCCGGCCCTTCAGCCCCTCCAGCCCCAGCTCCAGCCGCAGGCATCGCGGCTGAGCCCAGTGACCAACCTGTGCCGGTAGCATTCGCGCCCGTAAAACTAAAGAAAGACGCAAAGAGAGCAGATCGCTCCGGGAGGGATGACAATGAGCCAGGGTCATCGCAGGAGATAGAGACAGAGATCATCACCCGGTCCCTGTCCCTGGACGAGCTGCGAGGCATGCGGAAAGATTTCAGCCACCACCCAGGCGACCACATTGTCACCTGGCTGCTGCGGTGCTGGGATAACGGGGCCAGCAGCTTGGAGTTAGAGGGCAAGGAAGCCAAGCAGCTGGGATCCCTGGCCAAGGACGGGGGCATTGACAAGGCCATTGGGATGAAGGAACAAGTCCTCAGCCTCTGGAGGAGACTTCTGTCAGGCATGAGGGAGAGGTACCCCTTCAGTGACTATTTTGTGTGCTACCCTGGCAAGTGGACCAGTATGGAGAGGGGTATTCAGTACATGAGGGAATTAGCTGTGCGGGAGCTGGTTTATAATGTACCAGATGATGACCAGTTACCCACAGACCCAGATGAAGTCCAGTGCACACCATCTATGTGGAGAAAGTTTGTGCGGAGCGCACCCTCCTCATATGCCAACTCACTGGCAGTAGTAAACTGGAAAGGTAAAGAGGCACCAACGGTGGATGAGGTGGCTGTCAGACTCCGGCAATATGAGGAAAGTCTCTCTTCCTCCCTTGTCTCAGCTGTGGAGAAACTGGCCCGGGAGGTGCGGCAAATCAAAGAGAACATGTCCTACTCCCCACCTGTACGGGCCAGTGTCTCAGCTATTAGGGGCAAGCGTTTGTCTGCTCAGGAGAGGGAATAGAGAGACTACACACCAAGGGGCACCCTGTGGTTCTGCTTGACCACGGAGAGGACATGAGGAAGTGGGATGGAAAACCCACCTCAAGTCTACAGGCAAGAGTGCGTGAGTTGCGAGGTAAAACAGTCACGAAAGGGGATTTTGTTAGGAAAAATGCTGCTCCAATTTCCAGCAGTCAGCTCTCCAGACCAGGCAGGCAGTTTGATTTTGATTCCAATTCTCTGGAGGGGACCTCCAAGTCATTTTTACAGCAGGTGAGCAGCAAATTCTCTGACGAGGATTAGAGGGGCCCTGCCTCCAGCCAGGTGGAGGAAAGGGACAACCGTGTTTATTGGACGGTGTGGATTCGGTGGCCTGGCACATCAGATCCACAAGAGTATAAAGCTCTAGTGGACACTGTTGCACAGTGTACTTTAATGCCATCAGAGTTCAAAGGGTCAGAGTCCATTTGCATTTCGGGAGTGACAGGGGGGTCCCAAGAACTGAGTGTACTGGAGGCTGAAGTGAGCCTCACTGGGCAGGAGTGGCAGAAGCACCCCATTGTAACTGGCCCCGAGGCTCCGTGCATCCTTGGGATAGACTATCTTAGGAGAGGGTATTTCAAGGACCCAAGGGGTTATTGGTGGGCTTTTGGCATAGCTGCTTTGGAGACGGAAGAAATTAAACAGCTGTCCATTTTGCCTGGTCTCTCAGAGGATCCTTCCGTTGTGGGGTTGCTGAGGGTTGAAGAACAACAGGTGCCAATCGCAACCACAACGGTGCACCGGCGAAAGTATCGTACCAACCAAGACTCCCTTCTCCCCATTCATCAGCTGATCCGCCAGCTGGAGAGTCAAGGAGTGATCAGCAAAACTCACTCACCCTTTAATAGTCCCATATGGCCAGTGAGAAAATCTACTGGAGAGTGGAGACTGACAATAGACTACCGTGGCCTGAATGAAGTCACACCACCACTGAGTACTGCCGTGCCAGACACGCTGGAACTTCAATATCAGCTGGAGTCAAAGGCAGCCAAGTGGTACGCTACAATTGACATTGCTAATGCATTCTTCTCCATCCCTTTGGAAGCAGAGTGCAGGCCACAGTTTGCTTTCACCTGGAGGGACATCCAGTACACCTGGAATCGACTGCCCCAGGGGTGGAAACACAGTCCCACCATTTGCCATGGACTAATCCAGACTGCACTGGAAAAGGGTGAAGCTCCAGAACATCTGCAGTACATCGACGACATCATTATATGGGGCGACACAGCGGAGGAGGTTTTTGAGAAAGGGGAGAAAATAGTTCAGATCCTTCTGAAAGCCGGTTTTGCCATTAAGCGAAGTAAAGTCAAGGGACCTGCGCAAGAGATCCAGTTTTTGGGAATAAAATGGCAGGATGGGCGCCGTCAAATCCCAATGGATGTCATCAACAAAATAGCAGCTATGTCTCCACCAACCAGCAAAAAGGAAGCACAGGCCTTCCTGGGTGTTGTGGGTTTTTGGAGGATGCACATCCCAAATTACAGCCAAATAGTGAGTCGTCTGTACCACGTGACCCGGAACAAGAATGATTTTGAATGGGGCCCTGAGCAACGACAGGCATTTGAACAAATTAAACAGGAGATAGTTCATGCCGTAGCCCTTGGTCCAGTCCGGTCAGGGCAAGATGTTAAAAACGTGCTCTACACCGCAGCCGGGGAGAATGGCCCAACCTGGCGTCTCTGGCAGAAAGCACCAGGGGAGACTCGAGGTCGACCCCTGGGGTTTTGGAGCCGGGGATACAAAGGATCCGAGGCCCGCTATACTCCCACTGAAAAAGAGATTCTGGCAGCATATGAAGGCGTTCGAGGTGCTTCAGAAGTGGTGGGCACTGAAGCACAGCTCCTCCTAGTACCACGGTTGCCGGTCTTGGGCTGGATGTCAAAGAGAGGGTCCCCTCTACGCATCATGCCACTGATGCTACTTGGAGTAAGTGGGTCGCGCTGATCACCCATCGCCCCCAAATGGGAAACTCCAGTTGCCCAGGAATTCTGGAGGTAATCATGGACTGGCCAGAAGGTAAAGATTTTGGAGCATCGCCAGAGGAGGAGGTGACACGTGCTGAAGAGGCCTCACTGTATAACCAGCTGCCAGAAGATGAGAAACAGTATGCCCTGTTCACGGATGGGTCCTGTCGCATTGTGGGGAAGCAGCGGAGGTGGAAGGCTGCTGTATAGAGCCCTACACAACAAGTCGCGGAAACTGCTGAGGGAGAAGGTGAGTCCAGCCAGTTTGCAGAGGTGAAAGCCATCCAGCTGGCTTTAGACATTGCCAGTCGAGAGAAGTGGCCAGTGCTCTGTCTTTACACCGACTCTTGGATGGTGGCCAATGCCTTGTGGGGGTGGCTGCAGCAATGGAACAAGAACAACTGGCAGCGCAGAGGCAAACCTATCTGGGCTGCCCCATTGTGGCAAGATATTGCTGCCCGGCTGGAGCAGTTGGTTGTAAAAGTCCGTCACGTGGACGCTCACATCCCTAAGAGTCTGGCCACTGAGGAACATCAAAACAACCACCAGGTAGATCAGGCTGCTAAGATTGAAGTGGCTCAGGTGGATCTGGACTGGCAACATAAGGGTGAACTCTTTATAGCTCGGTGGGCCCATGACACCTCGGGCCACCAAGGAAGAGACGCGACATACCGATGGGCTCGTGACCGAGGGGTGGACTTGGCCATGGATACCATCGCACAGGTTATCCATGAATGTGAAACATGTGCTGCAATCAAGCAAACCAAGCGGGTAAAGCCTCAGTGGTATGGAGGACGATGGCTAAAATATAAATATGGAGAGGCTTGACAGATTGACTACATCACACTGCCACAAACCCGCCAAGGCAAGCGCTATGTGTTCACAATGTTGGAGGCCACCACCGGATGGCTGGAAACCTACCCTGTGCCCCATGCCACCGCCCGGAATACCATCCTGGGCCTTGAAAAACAAGTACTGTGGTGACATGGCACCCCCAAAAGAACTGAGTCAGAAAACGGGACTCATTTTCGTAACAGCCTCATAGACACCTGGGCCAAAGAACACGGTATTGAGTGGGTGTATCACATCCCCTACCATGCACCAGCCTCTGGAAAGATCAAGCGGTACAGGGCTGCTAAAAAACCTATCTGAGGGCAATGGGGGGTGGGACTTTCAAAAATTGGGATCCCCATTTAGCAAAGGTCACCTGGTTGGTTAACAACCGGGGATCCACCAACCAGCCTGGTCCTGCCCAGTCAAAACCTCAGTGCCCCGTAGAAGGAGATAAAGTCCCTGTAGTGCACGTGCGGAACATGTTAGGGAAGACGGTTTGGGTTAGTCCTGCCTCAGGCAAAGGCAAGCCCGTCCGCCGGATTGCCTTTGCTCAAGGACCTGGGTGTACCTGGTGGGTAATGCGGAAGGATGGGGAAGTCCGATGTGTACCTCATGGGGATTTGATTTTGGGCGAAAATAGTCCATAAATAAATTGTATAAAGTTAATTGTTAAATAACCCTGTCACTGTCTGTTATCACTGTTATAATTGTTATATTTTGTACCAGTAGTAGCATAGTAAGAATCATCCTGATTAAAGAAGGATGGACTTTTTCGATGAAAACCTAGGAGAGCACAGCGATGATGGAATTGGACCTGGTTTTCAACAACTGGCATCCAGCAACTTCATCAAGATCAACATCTCCTGCAGACTGTGGGCACGGGCCGCACCAGATACATCAGCCGTGAGCTCCGGATGCAGCAAGTGACCGCCCACCACCACACATCACCTCTCCTGCCACAGAAGACCATTACGACAGATGGAGCCCAAAGTCATGGATTAAATGAACTCAATGGACACTTTAGAGTGATGATCCATAGACTAAGGGAATGATATCTGGAGACAGGAGAAATGGTGGTGATCAACTGGACAACGGGGGACCTGGGCATGACGTAGATGGTATGGAATAAGGGGTGGATAATGTCCTGGGTTTGGCCAGAACAGGGTTAATTTTCACTGGACTCCAGGAAGGGGCACAGCCGGGGGGTGGGGGCTGACCCCACCTGGCCAAACAGAGCCCGGTGTTCCATACCCTGTGACGTCATGCTGGGTTCCGGTGGGGGGGGGCGGGGCGGCGGGAAGGCACTCGCGGCTTGGGGGGACACAGCGTCGGTCCTGTTTCGGGAGAGCGGCTGTCTGGGTTGTACGGTTCGTTGTTGTGTTTTCTCCTTATTTGTATCGTTGTTGTTCCTGTTTTCCCTCTGTTTGCTGTTCTGTTAAACTGCCCTTATCCCGACCCACCAGTTTCTGCCTCTTTCTTTTCATTCTCCTCCGCACGCCGGTGGGGGGAGGGGCGGCCGCGTGGCGCTTTTGTTGCCGGCGGCAGCCGAAACCGAAACAGTTTTTCAGCAATTTAAGTCACAGATATGATCTGTAATGGGACAGATGACACTAGCTGCTTCTGACCATCCTAATATACTCCAGATGTTTATCTTTGCAAATATTGTTAGCTTGCAGTAGATTTTGTGCAAAGGTAGCAAGAGGAAGAGAAGTCTGTCTTTGAATTTTAAAGCTTTCTTTGCATGTGTCATTTTGTGTCCTTCTGTCTACGTGACTCGCAGCACTACACTGCACGTTCTGCGGAGCCCCTGATCTGCTAGTGACATTAACGGCTAGCTGTGTTGTGGTGGAAGGGTGCCAGTTCTCGCAGTGCGATTTCAGTAAGGAATTTCAAACTAGTTAGACTTCCCTAAAATCCAGAAACTCATTTACCAGTTCAGGAAGAGGTGGTGGTGTTGCCTTGTCCTGCCAGTGCTGAGTGCTGTATGTCCTGGGTTCGGCCAGGACAGGGTTAATTTTCACCGGACTCCAGGAAGGGGCACAGCCGGGGGGTGGGGGCTAACCCCACCTGGCCAAACAGAGCCCGGTGTTCCATACCCTGTGACGTCACACTGGGTTCCGGTGGGGGGGGCGGCTCGGTGAGAACCCTCTCGCGGCTCGGGAGCGTGCGGCGCCGGTGCGGTCCAAGAGAGCGGGTCTGTTGTTTGTCGTGTTTTCTCCTTATCTGTATCCTTGTTGTTCCTGTTTCCCTCTGTTTGCTGTTCTGTTACACTGCCCTTATCCCGACCCACCGGTTTTCTGCCTGTTTTCTTTCCATTCTCCTCCGCACCGCGGCGGGGGGGAGGGAGGGCCCCGTGGCGCTTTTGTTGCCGGCAGCAGCCGAAACCAAAACACTGTAGCTGTCACAAGAACATGTGCAGATGTTGCAAACCTGCCTGACAATAAGAGAAGCAACTGTTTTGCTACCGTTTTCCTTTAGAACAGCGTCTTTCCCAGGCAGGCGTTTGACCTGTTCGTGGAATAACAACTGCCATTAGAAGTGGGCCGCATGGGAAGAGCATGCTGTTCTCCTGGAAGTCAGAAGACTGGCTTCCGTTCCTGCTTTACGACCTGCGAGTCCTCTCCCGCTATGTTTGCTTTACTTGTTTTCTCGATGGCGATCTGTTCAGCAGAGGAAATGCCTTTTACTTCTGTGCAAGATCTGGGCTCAAGTTGCTTGGGGGGGAAATTGCAGCTGGTTGAGAAGTCAGTCACTAATTTTTGCTAACCAAATTGTAGCTGAGATAAATTTGCCTGAAAAGTACTTTCCTTTATTGGAAAGGACTCATATATAGCTTTACACGCAATGAATTTAAAACCCTGTAGAAACTTCAAAGTGCTTATGCCAGCTGAGCTTTTTGTATTTTAAATGTGTTTGAAGCTGCTTCAGATCAGAAGCTTTTGCTGCTCTAGGGAAAAAAGCTTTAATTCTAGATACTGCATCAATTTACCAGCGACTGTCAGACTTTCCTTGACCTGTCTCTGTAACGTAGTTTGTAATGGAGAGATCCTTCAGTTAATTGATGGAATAATCTTGTACCTCCAGCTTTAGGCTATTGCTAAGGACGGTTTGCTTGCTTGGATGCGCTGTTTGCCGTAGCCCCTGGCTGGAGTTGATACAGCATTTGAATTCGGGCTGGGAAGGTTTTGTTTCTACTGGTAGTGGAATTGAGACTGAAATAAAGCAGGTGAAATTACGACCTTACTGAAGTCATTAGCAAAGCTGCCATTGACTGAAGTAAGGCTAGGATCTCAGCCAAGGGTTTTGGTTGTTTAATTTATGGTAACATATTCATTGAGTTGTATTAAAACAAGGTTTTGAAAAAGTTAATCTTTACCTTCGTGATACAATCTCCATTCCATAAATATTGTACATAGTGTTACTAAGAGTTTACCTTTGTTGGGCAGGTTGATAGAGGCAGATTTTAATTTATTTTTATAATCTGTGTGTTTGCACTCCTAGGAAAGAACTAAAGTATGCAGATGTCATTATTTCTGTAAATGAAAAGGACTTAATCCTAAATCTTCTAATTCTTTTATAGTATATGGCAGCAGAGCTATCTAACACTCTGTCCTGCAGGAAATATTTGGCATACTTGTAAGCTCCAGGGAGAGGAGAACTAGGATGATAACATCCATTAGCATTGCTTTTGAATGAGAACTTGCATAAAGACTTTCTCGAGGAAAAAAAAAAAATCACTATTAGATTTAAAGGCTTTTTAGCAAAAGGAACGTATTGCAAGCTTTCGACCTTCCTGTGCTGTATGAAGCTTTACTGGTGCGTATGCCAGAAAATCCTGTTGATTACTGGACTCTTCCAATGTGTGCTGCCCTTCTAGAAAGTCGACATCTGGACTGTATTTATTCTACTATTTTCTCGTCACTGGATGTGCCAGAGTAGATTTTCCTCCTTTAAATTTTGATAAACTTTGTTTCTATGATTTGGCAGAAAAGATTTTGTGCAATTTTAAAGGCAAAACTAATAATGCGTTCCCAAGCTCTGATGACAGTTAGAACAAACGGTATTGTTTTAAAACATAAATGTCTATTTTGCTGTACTACTCTTCTTGCTTCTCTTATCTGCTAGAATAGTTTTAGCATTAAGCATATTTTAATACACATCTAGAAACAGGCAAGACTGCTTTTATTATATTATTATATTGCTTGAAGTCATGAATTATGTTAAAGTAAACACTGTAGTAAAAGGGAGACTGTATTGGCACCTGAGGTCTTTTATTCCTGCTTGTCAGTCTTCACATTTGTCTTGTATGTGGAGACTCTGGCCTGGGTAGAAATGGGATTGTTCATTAAGAGTCAAAGTGTGTTCTTCCACTTGTAGCGGTCCCAAAGTACACCCAGTTTGTGTTGCACATCGATGGTATCTTGGCAAAAAGGAAACCGAGTTATCCATTAGCTAATTCTCAGAGTAATCTTCTTTGTAACCAGCTCTTCAAGTAATACCTTCCAAGTTTTCCCATGCAATGAGTAAAGCTAGCATAGTCAACAAGTTTCAAGGAACTACTCTCTCAATCACTGGAAAGTTTTGACTAATTGAGCACAGTGATTTTTAATCTCTGGTATTCTGTATTATTTTTCAGTGATGTTTGTCTTATGAGGAACAATGGAACAAAATGGTTTTGGACAGGTTGATGTAGTTGCTTCTGAGAATTCGGGAGCGTGCGGCGCCCGTGCGGTCCGAGAGAGCGGGTCTGTTTTATTGATGTATGCCATCAATAAAATCAGGTGCCTTGATTAACCCTCTAGTATTGCAGGCCACAACTTGGTAACTGAGGCTGTGATAAATATCCCATAGCTTGTCTGCAGAATCAACTTTTTTTTTTAGTGTTCTCAGTTAAAAGTTTTCTCCTGCAAAACCTAGGGACTGATACTGTTCTGTCAGGTCAAACAGATAAGCTGTTTCACCTGAAGTTTGTACCTAGCTCTTGTAGGCTACTTTTCCGTGATGGGTTTGCTAAGCTGCTGTGAGTGCACTCCCTCAGTCTCCATTGCTGCTTGCTCATGGGTGGAGGGGTGCACATATGGCCACCTCATAGCGAGAGGTCACCTCTGCTAGCGCAGCTGTCCCGTGGGCTTTCCATCATTTGAGAGGGTTGGAAGGTAAGAAGAAATGAGATTGTTTTAGAGTCCATTCTCTTTGAACATCTGGGGTGATATCCTTTCTGGGGTGATATCCTTTCTGTATATGCAAAGTTAAAATTTCAAGTGCTATATTGTCTCATTTTTGCAGAGGTTAAGTGTAATGTGAGAATAGGGATGCTTCTAAGCTGCCTATCTGATCAAGAAGTGCAGGTCTGAAGGTACTAAATACCCAAGTGAATGCAGACTAGCTGCAAAACTGACGTATGCAGCATGGTAGAGGAAGATGAAGACTGTAAGAATGTGCTTAAACTCCCCCTGCTAAATTAACATTGCTGTTCTGAGTATCTTAGCTGAGAAATATGCAAGCATGCAAAATGTACACTTGTCATTCTTAAAGTAGTTGGTTTCCAACCTTTAATTTCGGAAGGACTGTTGAATGACGGAACTACTTTGACTTTTTCCACACAAATCCCTCTAATGAAATGCGTTTCTGCTTCACACCCATCAGAGTTGCTAGTGGCAGTCACTGTCTCGCTTGAAATGGGATCTTTCTCCAGTAACCTACTGCCAGTTAATCATGGCTAAGTGAGACCTGGTAATCCCATTGATGTGCCTGGACTTATCTGAAGACAAGACCTAATTTTTATTTTTTTAAAAAGAGCTGTAGTAACATCATTTGTAATTATAGTGATATGAACTTGGTCACGCTTCCTGCCTACAATATCATGTATGTAAACACTACAATAAATTCTGTCTAAACACGTTCTGCTTTAACTCTGCCTCTGTCTTAAGAAGTAAATGTGCATTTGCTGTCTTTATTTATCTCTGTACTGTACCACTCTGCACTAATAAATTCATTTCTTAATGAATTCATGTAGCCGTATGGCCAGAAATATATTTTTAACTAGTTAAGAGTGTGTGATAAGCAGTGCAAAGAATCTGTTTCTTTAAAATATGTTTTACTGTACTTTGAAACTGGCTTCTAAAGATACTGAATGTTTCCATCAACTTGGTAATACTCATAACCAGCTCCTGGTATATACAATATATTAAAATGATGCTAAATATAAAAGTGTGTGTGTATAATGATTTTAAGAAAACTAATATATATGTCTCTGCACTCTGAATAAATCTGTCTCTGGACTTGTGATCAAGGCAGAGGACAGGGCTGTTTCTTGTTACTTAAGGTAACACAGGAATTCAGGCACATAGCAAAAAGCTTTTAATCACACTAATGTGATGCATTGTATCAACATCTTAATGCTAAGATGATCTTTAGGATGAAGAAAGTATTTTAAACAAACACCATGTAGTTCCCTGCAACATCAGTGCTTTTTGTTCTAGACAGTGAAGGTCTGTTGTGTAGTCAAAGCCGTAAATGGAATGAAATCAGGTTGCTTTAAACAAAGGTTTCATAAGTTGTTGAAAATCAGTTTTGAGGAAAATGTCTGAAATGTTTTGCAGAGGTGAATCTGGTGCTGGGAAGACTGAAAACACAAAGAAGGTTATTCAATACCTTGCTCATATTGCTTCCTCCCATAAAGGAAGAAAGGACCATAATATTCCCGTAAGTTGGGATATTTTATCATTTGTTTATTGTTCTTTTTGAAAACCACCATCTTTGCATTTAAAAAAACCATAACTTTTTTATTAAAGATAAGCTGGAATGTAATCCACATAATTTTCTCAACCATTATTTTCTCTTTAGTAGGGGCTGAAATGAGCAGTTACATTAAAATTTCCAGTTGATGTTAGCTGTTTAACTTCTCTTCTGAAACTAAAGGCTTTATGCAACCATTGTAACTAGGAACGGTATCAAAGCTTTCTGACGCAGTGTATGCCAGTTTTCCAAAAATTTAATTAAATTGGGCAAGTCTTACTGAATTTAGTTCCCACAGATGCAGTTTTCAGTACTATATTTGTGAACAAGCTTTCTGTTCTTTCAAAAATTATCTTGTAGATAAGAAGAATCATCAAGCTTCAAAACTGCTGTAGACTTGATACGTCTACAAGCGAGCAGCTAATAAAAAGCTCTAGTTTTAGTACATTACAGACAAAAGCATATGCACTTATGTCAGAGTCTTGGGTTTTTTCGTAACTTGTCACTAACTGATTTATGTAGAACATTCTTCAGATTTACTGCTAGACTTCAAAATTCACAATGAGTTTTTATCAATATTTTGCTTTACAAGATATGGATGGGTTTGAATATCTGTTGCTATGAGCACTTGGATCTCTTTGCAGTGGAATATTAATTCAACTTGCTAGAAGCAAGTGGCTTGCTATATTCGATACTGGCGTATGTGGTTGGAAGTTTTCAAGCTATATCAGAATCAGAAGCATCAGCTTCTGTAATTTCTAGTGTATAACACTTAATATTAAGATATTCTGGAATGTGTCAAGACTCAAACTCCTAGAAAACCAGGAGAGGACTTTTGACCAGTCTGTGAAGAAAAAAAAGCAAGAATTTGAAGCTGGAGAGAGGGGAAGATTGCTCTGCAGATAGATTTGGAGGCCTTAGGAGGATGCTGTGACTGGAGTGTCGGCAGCATTAGCATTGTCATGTGCTAGGGGAATACATGGCTCTGCAGAATGCTATTTAGAAAGTCATCCTTCAGAACTTGTTTTCTGTGTGGGTTTTGATTTATAAATATTCTTGGATTTATGGCTGTGCAGCCTTGAACAAAACTAGTGTTTTTAAAATTTCTACAGGAGTATAATTGCCTACAAATTTTGGGGGGGGGGGAAGGGAATTATGCAGAGAATGGAACTACACAGAGTTTGTATACCAAGTACTTCTAAACACACTATTGACAGCTTGGAATGCACCAGGTTGAAGAGACTTCTGTGAGCCTCTTGTCGAGCCTCCTTTCAAAATATGCTTCCCTTTAAAGCTGAGTTTTGAAAACCTTGTGTGATGAAGATTATACAACCTTTCTGCAAAACTTTTCCTGTGCTTAACCACTTAAACAGCCAAAAATAGGGGTTTAAAAAGTACTCCTTGTTTGTTTGGATGTGTTTCCATAAGCACTTTGTGCCAGTACCTGTGCTAAAAGTAGTCCCCTTTTTGAGTTTTGTCATCGTAGCAATTCCTGTGGCCACTCACTGGGCTTGGAGAGTGCAGGCTCAAACTACTGTTCTGAAAGTCATAGAATCATAGAATGGTTTGGGTTGGAAAGGACCTTAAAGATCACCTGGTTCCAACCCCCCTGCCATCAGCAGGGACATCTTCCACCAGACCAGGTTGCTCACAGCTCCATCCAACCTGGCCTTGAACCCTGCCAGGGAGGGGGCAGCCACAGCTTCTCTGGGCAACCTGGACCAGTGTTTCATCACCCTCATGGGGAAGAAATGAAGTCCATCTGGCTTTAGATGAAACAAGTTTCCTCTGTTTGTTGCGTGGCTGCATAACTGATATGAAGTGAAGGCACAGAAAAAAGCTGGGGTGGAAGATGTTGGTGAAGGGAAGGATGAGTTGCTCAGTCTAATGCAGTGCTGGCTAATTCTGTTTAAGTTGCTGGTTGAACTGGAATCTAATTCTGTACTTAGCAGCGTGATCAAATGGGACAGGAGTTTAAGATGGTGGGTGTAATCAGCTGCTTCGTGAGCCATCGAAGACTGTCACGATGAAGACTGGAAAAGTTTTTATTCTTTGTAAAACATAGTTCAGACACAGTAAAAAGAATAGGGTAGTGTCCTGAATAGAAGTTTGATACTTTGATTGTGCGCTTCATTCAATGCACTGCTATAGTAAGCACTGAATTAAGTATATGTTTATGAAAAATGCAAGATGTTCACATAACCTAAACCGTTTTGAAAATACAAATGAGTCTCGCTTCTGTAACAATTAATTTTTATTTATATACTGCAGATGAAGAATGTCTAATCTACACACCTAACACTCAAAAGTTAGGAAGTGTCAGAATTGGTTATATTTAAGCAGCCCTAACTTGTTCCTGTTCACATATACATTAGAAAACTGTAGAGGGCTGGTGGTGATCCGTAGTATCCATCTGTACAGCCTTTGCACTGACCTGTGCACAAAGATGATGCTAAACAGGCTTGTTAAATAGACAGCAAGTCATGGGTTTACTTTTATCCATCCTGTAACGAATAATTATCAGTGCTATGCATATTACTGAGACTTATGAAAGTTGCATGGATTTTTTTTTATGAACAATTTGTATGCTGATGAATGAATAATTATCTTCCCGACACCATTCTGAAGTGTAGGGTTGACTTTGTCTCTTTTGCCTGACAGGCAAACCTTTACAGGGTGCTGTAGAAGTATTACAAACAAACGCAGCCCCCAGTTTGACACCTCAGGCCATGGCCAGAGTAACAGTAATGGTCTGCCATGCCACAAATGCTCACCATGTACGTTCTCCAGCGGCACTGGCTGTGAAATGTTTGGCTTACGCAAGGAGCATCACATAGGAGCTCTACTCATCCCTTCAACAGCCTTCTTGTGTCTGGCATTCAGCTGTTTGTCTGTGACACTTTTCTTTCCCAGCCGCCCTGTTTCATCACAGCTGGTGGCTGTGTGCCTGCAGAGGAGTCCTGCGTAGCCCTTGGCACGTCATCCCCACGCAGGGGTCCTGTGGGGAACGGAGCCAGTAACACAGTGTAACCACGGAGGGTGGAATTACAGCGCCGAACAGCCTGAATACTAACGTTTCCTAGTTTTTGAGTGTTTGAATCTGTAGCCACACTGTCTCATTTCTGTTTAATCACAAAGAATGTTAAAGGTATTGTCTTGGGCACAGTGCTAGGAAGCGTGGGTGGGTGGTGGTGGTAAAAAGGTAGAAGAGAAGCTTTAGTGCTTGTGGGACTTGGCAGAGCTAGGTGAGACTAGGGTAGTCCCTTCAATTAGGAATTGAGTCTGGGCTTTCTAGAGCCAGGTGATGGAGAGCAGAGAGAAGCGCATGGCAGTGAGTTATGAACAGGCTCATCTATAGATTGAAGGTGGAATGAAAGTGAGCCTGAATCCTTGTCTGCAGTGTGCTTGGTTGAGCATCAGAACTACCACGTGTACAGTTCTAGTTGGTGCGTAGCAAGGGAGAAAAGATGGAAGATATCTGTTGTAAATAACTGGAAGCTTTAGCTTCACATCCAACACATCTGCGCTCTAATGAATTTGGGGGGAGTGGGGTGGTAGTGTTAAGAACTTTACCAGTAAATCTGAATATTTTATCTGCACCAGGCATATTGTGGTTTATTCGGTTGTTAACCAGGTCATACATGGACCAGCTTTCTAAAGGCAACCATTGTGCTTTAGCCTGGGCATCTCAGACCAAAGGGGACCCACACTGGTGTCTGTTGGTCTGGTCAGCTATCCCATGCTCCTAGGCCAGCATAGGAGCCTCTCTTGCCTTTGCTCTCAATTATTCCTCTGTAGACTCAGGTGGTGTGGAGAAAAGGTTATTTAGAATGAAAGGGTGAGGAAGAGAACAAGGACAGGTAACTGGTGAGTGGAGGGGGAGGCTCATGTGTCCAGAGAGGGTTTTTGACAGATTAAGCAAGGAGGGTAGGGAGTAAACAGAGTCTTCTAAACTACTTGGCTTTGTGGCTCATCAATCCTGTGTGCACTAAGTGGCATGGGAAAGAGAGAAAAGAATGAAATCGTGTTAATGCATGTGTTAGAGCTGCTTTAATATGGTTAAGTAATGAGTCCTAATTCTGACTCTTGGGCTCTGCTTTAGTTTAGAAACTTTGTGTTTTTGAATGGGGAGGGAAGTCAGTGCAAAATGTAGAAATAACTAAAAAAAAGTTTGCATACACAGCTTTCCAAAAGAAGGAAAAGTGCTGGTTGTCACTCACTGCCTGGGGGCTGCCATGAATCTGCAGGTTCTCCAGGCTGCGTGAGGTTAAGGGGGTACTCTAAGCTGGACTGTGGCCATACCTGGACCCTATTCATGGTCAGATACCTGAAATGGGCAGGTGTGTTCCATCGTGGTAGTGTGTGAAGTAAAGTTCTATAAATAACTGCATCCATCTACCACCGCTGTATCCAGTTCTAGGCATTCTGGTACTGTGTACCTCTGGTTCAGGTGAATGGAATTAGACTTTTGTTCACTTCCCTGCTCCTCAAAGCCTTCACATCCCAAACCCACTCTTATTGTCACTAAAATTCAGGTTTCTAGGTGGTGCCGTTTTAAGCTTCAGAAATAGAAGCATAGAATCACTTAAGCTGGAAAAGACCTTTAAGGTCATCGAGTTCAACCGTAACATAATTACTGGTACTTGCAGGTTAATGATGGCTTTCAGTGACTGCATTTGCCTTTGTAGCTGAAATACTAAATTGTTTAATCTGTTTTATGAATTTCAGAAGAAATATAATTGGCTTTGAAGTACAGGATCATGGGTAGGCTCATTCAGACTGAAGCTCCCCTTGGTGAGGATTTCCCAGATGAGCTTTAACTGCCCTAATTGAAACACAGAAGTTAAGTGTGTGTCTGATTATGTTCCGTTCTGTTTCTAAGTGAGGACAGAAATGGACACCCTCAGGAAGCAGTCTATCCTGTCTGAAGATAAGCAAAAGAAATGCCTCTTAAGTTCCCAGGTGTACCTATCCTTCTCCAGTGATTTCGGAAGGAGCGGTAGCTTCATACTGAAGCGTCTAACCTTATTTTTAGATCCTGAGTTGTTTTCTGAGCAGGTATGATGCAGCTTTGCAAAATTCACATCACTTAGCTGAGTAAACTAAACCTTTGCTAGCTGCTTTACAGAACTCTGCCAAAACCTGTTATTCTTCACTAAAACAGTGCTAGTTGCTAGTTATTTAAATTAGTAGACATAAACGGAAGAAGTGTGCGTCTGTCTTGGTGTGAAAATTTCTTGTGGTCTGAGTTTCACCACCGCGTTTTCTCCCTAGGCTCTCCGGTGTGAAGCTCAAGATTGTTAAATTTGCTGACTGAGACAAGGGAATAGGGGAATTGAAAATTTCTGCGTTTCTGCAGAAACTGCAAATTTGGATTTTGGGGATTTTTCTGTTTTGCTTTATTACACTCATGTTCCATTTACCCTTTTTTCTGGCAAAAGTTAAAGGTATTCCAGTTTTTTAAGACTTTGCTTCTCATGTGGACGGTAATTCTTGAAAGCAAGCTTCTGTCTCGATTGTAGGATTGCCTTTCTTAAGTACTTGAAGTGCAGGGCAAAAACAAAGCCACAGGCTCTGTAAGTATTGCTTTCCTCTTGGTTCTTTCATAACCTTTTTGATTTTTGAAAAATAGTGATGATCTTATCCATACAAAAACACCTTGCAGTGACTAAGGCTGTCGAGACAGTTACTTGGTGTTGTGGGTTTATTTTTGTTGTTGTTTGTCAAAACTGTGGAAAGCAGGGCTGCCGGAGGCCCGGCCAGTCTGACTAACTGAAGTCTTGCTTGTCTTGCAATCCCCCCTTTCTGTTTGTTGGAGGACCAAAATTCCAAATTTCTGAAGGTGAGACCAGTATGCGTGGTGGAGATTCTGCTCTTAAGTGATGGTAGTACCAAGTGATAGCTCTCAAAGCATTTCAGGCTGCTGTTGCGTTATCTATAGAGTTTGCGCCTGAAGACTTGTGGGGTTTGACCAAGTGGAAGCTGAGACACTGAGAGCTTTAAAAGGGAGATATTTGCCATGCATTCTTTCCAATTCCATGGGTCTTCCAAACCTAAGAGCTGGAAACAGTGTTTATCATAGCTACTGTTGTTCATTGCAAACAGAGTTCCAAAAGTGTAAAACAAATGCTGTGCTAAAACCAGACCTCCTGTGTGTTCAATTCCAAGTCTCGCTTTCTTGGAAAACAAGTGTTCATGTCTCTGTACGGTTCCAGTTGATCCGTAGTATTGACAGGTCAGTCACTTGAAATGAAATCTGTATTATATCTGGTGTATGAGACCTCTGTATGGATTTTGTATATTCAGTTATTTGTGTTGCTTAGAGACTATTGTTGCGGAGTCTCCTTCTCTGGAGATATTCAAGACCTGCCTAGACGTGGTCCTGTGCAGCCTGGTCTGGGTGACCCTGCTTCGGCAGGGTTGTTGGACTGGGTGACCCACAGAGGTCCCTTCTAACCCCTACAATTCTGTGATTCTGTGATTCAAATTCTATTGTAGAAGTTATTCTTTCTCCCCTTTCTCATGGCTAGGAAAAGAAGCTGATGGAGGATCCAATTGCTGAATGTACTTCTCAGCTGGCTGAAGAAGAAGAAAAGGCCAAAAACTTGGCCAAACTCAAGAACAAGCAGGAAATGATGATCACTGATTTGGAAGGTTTGTTCTTGCTACATTTGCCTGTTAACAGGTTGTACATCATGCGAGAAAGGAGTGGATCACTTATTACAGTGTATGCAGTATCTGGTCCAGTCTGCTAAGTGTAACCTTCTATGTAGATACCTTAATAGCTGTTGCTTTTATCTAAATCTTGAAAGAATAATTTATTGCTTGCAAGCCTTGTTGCATTTGGCTGCTCAGTCTTTCTCGTGTTTAATTTGTTAGCTTTTCATTTTTGAGAATCCATTTTATTTAATGATACGCTCCAGAAATTCATGTTGTTGCATGCATCCCTTAGTAACAAGGTAAAACACCTGTCTCTTGGGAAGGCGCTACACTTTTCTATAATAACACATTAGAACAACATATTTCTGGAAAAATGTTAGTAGGCATTCATTAGTCTTCTAATATTTTTTGAATAAGCAAATCCGAATTGTTCTGCCTTTCTTGATGCTTTGTTTATCTAAAATGGTTCAATTTCTTTGGCCATTTATTTCTGATTGTTTTGCCTGTGTTGTCACGACTGAATTAGCCCTATATGTAACCTTTCATGATGTTATGGTGGGTTTTTTAATTACTTATGGTTGTAAATAGGTATTGTGCAACATTAATAAACTGCCAAGCCAAAGTTGCAAAATATAAGGCAATGTTGCTATCTGCCCTAATTTCGAAATATTTTTTTCACTTACTGTTATGGGCTGTCTTGCTACATATTTTAATAATGATGCGCTTATGGAAAAATACCAAAGTTTAGTCTTATCTGTGTAGGAAGGTATTGAAGTAATATGAATAATAGATGATTGATGTACCTTTTATTTAAAAAGCCTATTCAGGGACTTTAAGATGGGCATAAGTAAGCTGTACTCATTGGAAAATAATGCTTGAGTAGTTGTGTACTTAAATTGGGACTAGTGTTTCTGAAGATACTTGACAGATGTGGTTGGTTATGGTGCTGTTCCCAGACTGATGACCTTAGAAATGGAAATTAAAGCTTAAATATAAGGCATGCAACTGCTTGGCTAGTAAAGCACAGTAAAATGATACTCTTTGAGACAATTCAAGAAGCCATGAAGGTCACTCTGCTAGGGTCTTGACACTGGTAAGTACTGAAATTTGGGGGGGGGGGCAACAAAAACCCACAAAACCCAAAAAAACCCCCACTAATTCAGTTTACTGTGAGTTTTCCCCATTGCGAAATTGTGTCTTATGACACTCTTCTGTCACCTGCCAGAAATAGAATGTAAAAACAGAGAAAAGTGCTATTTTTTTTTTTGAATGAGGAGCTGTTTAGAGAAAAACAATGTTACTTTAGATTGTCTGGAAAATCCCAAATACCCCTCGGTAGCTCTAAGATATGATTCTTGAATATGGCTCCGTTTCCATGTAGAAGATGTCCTGATCTTGTAGCAGGCTTAGGAGGGGTGTGAGAAACCCCTGCACTGAGAACCCACAAAGTATTGAACAAGTCTAACAACTTACATTTATTCTATTAGATGTTGAATTGTGCTAATGCTATGCTAAGCAAAACCTTCCTGTGACTTCAATATATTACATACCTGGTCATTAGCTACCTGTAGACAATGCAGCCAATAACTATCTTAATCAGACCACAGGCAGATCATCTAAATGTATTTTATTGCTAGGGCACTGATAACTGGATGGTTTTCACAAAGAAATACCTTAGGGCAGGAGTATCTTGGCTACACAAGGAAATTACTGGAGGCTATCAGGGTTGCAAAGTCTTGCTAAATATCAATGGGATGTGAGTTAGTGGTACAGATACTTGCAAAAATTGTTTATCCAAGTTTTCTTTAAGTTACACTATTTTCCAGTAGACCTTTTGGAGTCTAGCCTAGCCCTTCCACAACTACGCAAGCCATAATTTTTTCCAGTCTGTAGTTCTTCATTTTTGAATCCTGATGTCTGCGATCACCTGGCCGAGCAGCTCAAACTGCTCTTCTGTTAGATTCTATTCCTTATTTTTCTGTCAACATGGGATTATGTTTGTTACCTTACTTCAAACTTTTTTCTCCAGTCATTGACTTTTTCTTGACTTTCTATCTGAATCATGCAGTTCTACTTTGCTATTTCATCTTTCCCAGTCACCCTTCCAGCTGCAGTCTGGAGAAAGAATTGACACAGTGTATATTAAACTTCCCACCCTTCTTGCTGTCCCATCGCCCTGCCCCTGAACCTTCTGAGGATAACAACAGGAAAAAATTGCTTATAAATATAATCCTTTACTTCCATAGAGTGCTTAAAAAAGGAGGAGAAGACAAAAAAAAGAAGACAAAAAAAAAGGAGAAGACAAAAAAAGGAGGAGAAGACATCTCGCATCAAGGCGGAAAAGCAGAAAAGAGATTTAAGTGAAGAGCTGGAGGCTTTAAAAACTGAACAAGAAGATACCTTGGATACCACTGCAGCACAGCAAGAGCTGAGGTAGGATCATGTGTCTGTATAAGCAGGCACCATTAAAATTCACCTTGAATTTACAAAAGACTAAAATGTTGATTTTTGATAACTATTGATGCTTCCTCTAGGACAAAGCGAGAGCAGGAGGTGGCTGAACTGAAGAAAGCAATTGAAGAGGAAACCAAAAACCATGAAGCACAGATCCAGGAAATCAGGCAGAGGCATGCTACTGCCCTGGAAGAGCTCTCTGAACAACTGGAACAGGCCAAAAGGGTGAGCAGAAAATTAATTACAGAAATACATTTTTCAGCTTCAGGACTTTTATAAGTAACATAAGTGGCGTGGTCACTTCCAGTGATATCTGCAGATCTAAATTGTCCTCTGTACATACTTAACTACTGCAGTTGAATCAAATATATCCTGCTGGTTTGAAGATATAGCAACTTTTCAGATAGATGCCAAGACTATCTAAAAGTGTTTGTTAGACCTGGAAACAGTGCACCTAGAGATAAATTGATGTAGTACTTTTGTGGGAATTCTCGAGCAGCCTATGTGCTTATTTGGTGAAAAGCAGTTCTCTGCCTAAGCGAACTGCGGAATGGTTCCAAATAAGGTAATTGTAATGTCGACACTCACAAATAACAAACTGTGAGTACCGGTAGCGTAAAAGTTCTTCCAGCCACTCTTCACTTTGTGCTTGTACCGTGACCTCCAGTGCTAGATATCTGTGGAGTATCTTGCTGATTTGCAGAGTTATATTGTGTCTCTGGTAACCCCTGCCAGAGCAGAGGAAGCGGCACACCTGGACAACGTGGTTCCTACCAGTGCAGCTTCAGTGTCTTTGTTCAGAAGTAGAATTAATCCAACACTGCCAAAAAAAAAAAAAAAGTATCTCTAGCTTGTAAAATTTTATTTCTAGTCATTCACAGATATAGGTGTGGACAGTTCATATACTGTAGTAATATTTTTGTGTAGGAATATTTCAGAAGCCTCCTTAGTTTAAAATACTACGTGAGAAATAAAGTAGTTAAACCTGATGGAAATTATAGTTTATTCACCTGAAAATCTTACGTGTTTCCTGTGCTCCTTATTCATTAAATATTCTCAATAAGAGCATAAAAAGACAGAAAAATACCCTACAATCTTAAACAAAGGTCCTGTGATAAGATTGTCAGTTCTGGCAATATAGTAAGAATGGCACTTAAACATCCCTTATGGCAATTACTACCTTTTTAAAAAGGTTTTTGACAAATGTCAGTGCAGTGGTGAAAAGTGCTTTATTATGCACTTCCAGGCTGCTATGCCTACTAAAATCAGGGCAGCTGTAGCTGATATCTTTCCTTTTATTTCTGTGAGATGAGCCATGCAGATCTGTTAATGGGCACATTCCTTCCTGCTCAGTGCTACTCACATGGTCCTTTTACAGCACTGACATCCCAGATCTTACTGAATTCATAGAAATATCTTCTGGTCCTCGCTGTTACCTGTGATATCTGAGAGTGGATTAACTTGCATTACCTTAATTTTTTTGGCTAACATATGCAAAATGTTACACAGCAGGATTTTAAATGCTCCCTACTTACAACTTGCTGAGCAGTGGTTTTATCTTTGAGCTTATAATCCTGATTTGCTGGACTGAATATTTTTAGCAGAAAACTTTATTGATATGTAAAAAAGTGTTGAAGTTCTTCCCTTTTGTTTTTCCTAGTTCAAAGCAAATCTTGAAAAAAACAAGCAAGGCCTAGAGTCCGACAACAAGGAGTTGGCCTGTGAAGTGAAGGTACTGCAGCAGGTCAAGGCAGAGTCTGAACATAAGAGGAAGAAGCTCGATGCTCAGGTGCAAGAGCTAACTGCTAGGGTCACAGAAGGAGAAAGAGTGAGGGTAGAGCTGGCGGAGAAAGCTAACAAGCTGCAGGTAAGGCTGTATGGAATTCCTAAACTGCTGAACTATACACAAGAAAGTAAAAGCTTTAACCATATACAGAAGTGGCTAGGAGGAATGACTATCAAAGATGCAGCTAGGTCTACAGGAACGGGGACTGTAGTTGATGTGGGAGGCGATCTCAGTCATGTACTCGTGTACTTGAGGGGCTTGAAAGTGGTGACACACCTCAGATAGCTGGAGAGCCATGACATGAATCCTGAACTTTTTGGACTATGTAAGAATCACAGTGGCTTTGAAGTAGATGGCTTCCCATTTTGGAGACCAAATCCTGTAGGAGGCTCTGCTGACAGCTGGCCTACAGGTTTTTGGCTTGGATGTGGAGTTGAGTAGAGTGGGCTGAGCTCATTTGTAGGCTTGAGCAAAAATGTACTGATTGATGATGGCCACACATGGTTTGGAAAGCCCCACGGGTAGAAGCTGTATTTCCTATTGAAGTCCAGTGAAATGCGATGTATGATGATTGCTCAGCTACATGTGGAGCCAGTTTTTCATTATCTAAGATTTACTGCTTGATAGACTGTAGCCTTTCAGTTTCTCTTTTTTATTTCTTAGTCTCTGTGGGAGATAAGTATTAAGTCAAAAAAACCTTTCCAAGTAGGATGTTAATGCAAATAAGGTCCTTGGGGTGTGTGAAAGGCACGAGGGACAATACCCTGTCTTTTACTGACTTAGGCTGAAGTTCTTTACTGACTTCAGCTTAAGTTGTTGAAACTGCCAGTGTTTGCTTTTTGGGTTAAATAATGCAGCTTGATACATGTATTCATCACTTAAATATACTCTTTTTTTTTTCCCATGTATAAAAATGCTAATGGTGACTATTTGAGTAATGTTCATTACAGTTGGAGAGTTCTGTGAGGAACAGGGTGGGGGAAGAGAGGGCTGGTGGTTACACTTTTCATTAGTCTCGGTTATGACAGAAGTTTCCACTGCCAAATTACAGCTGTCTTTAAACTGACCTTTACATTTAAGCTATGCAGTGAATCTTGAAAGCATGCTGTCATTGCAGGATTTGTTGCCATATATTCGTCTCAGGTGGTTTAAAATAGGGACTCTATATGCTTGTCGGAAAAGAAAGATATATTTTGAAGGCAACTGCTGTGCTTGTCCCTTTGAAGATAGAAAAGTATCATCCATTGGCTTCTATGAACAGACAGTGGCATGGATTCTCTGAGAAATACGCTTCATAAAGGCTTAAGTGTGCCCCAAATGACTGAGCAGTACCTTTTTGAAAACCCAAATTACGGATGGCTTCATAAGCATGTCGTTGTACAAAACTGCTGAGAGAAAAATAATCAAACCTGAACCTCCAAGTAGAGTAACGGAGGGTGGTGGGCCAAGGCCACACTTAACACGCTATGAACCAAACTGAACTTTGAATATGCCTGTTTGTGTAACAGGAGCTGCTTCAGGAAGAAACCCGCCAGAAACTCAACCTGAGCAGTAGGATTAGGCAGCTGGAAGAGGAGAAGAACAACCTGCAAGAGCAGCAGGAAGAGGAAGAGGAGGCCAGAAAGAATTTGGAGAAACAGATGCTTGCCTTACAATCACAGGTAAGCTGTTGCACATGGCAAGACTTCTGTAAGGGCTGCACGTTCCAGGTGAGATGAATTGGTGTCCTAAACCTCTTGGAAAAATGTCATGTAACTTGCACGTATGCTCGACCACACTTTGGAATAAAGTTTTCCATGGACTTTCTCAATTGCCATAGTGACCAGTACAACTAACTGCAGTGGACAGGACTTTCCCCTACTTGGACTCCTGTTAGCTCATAATTTTTGTGTTACTCTAGCTAGCAATAACACCTAGTTTTGTATTTTTGACTTGTTGCCTTTCTTTCCTTTTCATGATGTACCAAGGAACATTATTTTCTTTTATTTAATTTCAGTTGGCTGATGCTAAGAAAAAGGTAGATGATGACTTGGGAACCATTGAAGGCTTGGAGGAAAACAAAAAGAAATTACTGAAGGACGCGGAGTCCTTAAGCCAACGCCTAGAGGAGAAGGCAATGGCTTATGACAAACTGGAAAAGACAAAGAATCGCCTGCAGCAAGAGCTGGATGACTTGATGGTAGACCTAGATCATCAGCGCCAGATTGTTTCTAACCTGGAGAAAAAGCAGAAGTTGTTTGATCAGGTAGTCTAGTTTCCTGTCATCTTGCTGATTTCTATGATTTTTAAATGGCATCTTGTTTGTGTTGATTGATAAATCTTTTGGAAGCAGCTTGGCCTTTGTTAGGAGTAACTTGTTGCTTCTAATTTCAGTGAGCTAAATGCCATCTTGGAGTCTTGTTAGATCAAGTAATAAGCTCTTTATATACAAAAAAGAAATTCTGTTGGAACAAAAACTTCAGACTATTATTGTAATCCCTCAGGATAGACTAAGAAAGGGTGTGAAGACTGAACGATGGAAATAATAGGAAAATTATTTCATCTTTATTAGCAGCTTGCTTTCCTCACCTCATTCCAGAGTAGCTGTAGCTGTTTTCTTACTAGCCTTTGGATCAAGACTGAGAGACTAGACAGCTTCTGAATGCCAGTTAAACTCAGAGCATTAACCACTTCTGTGACTAAAACACCTCTGAGGCAGGAAGGACCTGATTATAGAACTGATGAGATGGATTAATTATTTCTTATATTCAGATGCTGACAGAAGAAAAGAACATTTCTGCCAGATATGCAGAGGAAAGAGATCGTGCTGAAGCAGAGGCAAGGGAGAAGGAAACCAAAGCACTGTCTCTGGCTCGGGCTTTGGAAGAAGCCCTGGAAGCTAAGGAAGAGTTTGAAAGGCAGAACAAACAGTTGCGGGCAGATATGGAAGACTTAATGAGCTCGAAAGATGATGTGGGCAAAAATGTAAGTAACTTTCCACACCCTATTTTGTTATGAACTGCACAGGGAACAACACAGGAAAATTCCCTGGTTGGAGAAGTGTTTTTGACACAAATATGGAACGTTTTGAGGCTGACTTGTAACCCAAAGTTCTGGAGGAATTAATGCTCAGAACAAGAGGGTGGTCTCTATTAAGATGAGGCCTGTTCAAAAGATGTGAAGACTTGGAGAGCAGCAGTTGCTGGCCAAATGCCTAATGGCACTTGTGCTGGATTTAAGAGCTTGTCTTACTACTACTACTTTTTCTCTGTGAATATTGCACAGCTCATCTCTCCATTCATCTGCACGGATGTTTGTTTGGTTCTCTAATCTGTATCTTAGAGATGCTGCTCTCCCTGTTCTGATTGTCCAGTTTGGAGCATCACAAAGTGTAGTGTACTGAGTTCATATAATGTCTACTTTTGCTGTTAACTGCTGATTTTGAGAGGGTCTAATTAATGTTTGTGGCTTAGGTCCATGAACTGGAGAAATCAAAAAGAACTTTAGAGCAACAGGTTGAAGAGATGAGGACTCAGCTTGAGGAACTGGAAGATGAACTGCAGGCCACAGAAGATGCTAAACTTCGTTTGGAGGTGAACATGCAAGCTATGAAAGCCCAGTTTGAGAGAGATCTGCAAGCCAGAGATGAACAGAATGAAGAGAAAAAGAGGATGCTGGTTAAACAAGTATGTATCTTACTGTGCTTCATAGTGGGAAGGGCGTGATGATCTTTTGACAAAGCTCTATGGCTTTGAGAACTTGCTACCAGGAAAATAAAACTCTGTGCTTAACGATCCCATCCTATAGAAGTCCCAAGCACAGATCTTTACCAACAATAAAATAGGTCTTGTTGTGGATTAGCCACTGTTAATGTTAGTGTGCCAGTGATGGTCCTCCAATTCAACTGTACCTTGCCTCCAAAGCACTCAACATGCAAGTAGATTTGGCTGTTGCTGCATGGGTGTCCTTCAAGCCCGTCCTGTTTGCTGTACAGCAACAAATCCATGGATGCCGACATAGACTGAAAGACTGCAATCACAGAATCACAGAATCACAGAATAGTAGGGGTTGGAAGGGACCTCTGTGGGTCATCTAGTCCAACCCCCCATGCCGAAGCAGGGTCACCTACAGTAGGCTGCACAGGATCTTGTCCAGGCGGGTCTTGAATATCTCCAGAGAAGGAGACTCCACAACCTTCCTGGGCAGCCTGTTCCAGTGCTCCGTCACCCTCAGAGGGAAGAAGTTCTTCCTCATGTTCAGACGGAACTTCCTGTGCCTCAGTTTGTGCCCATTGCCCCTTGTCCTGTCACTGGGCACCATTGAAAAGAGCTTGGCCCCATCCTCCTGACACCCACCCTTCAGATATTTGTAGGCATTTATAAGGTCCCCTCGCAGCCTTCTCTTCTTCAGGCTGATCAAGCCCAGCTCCCTCAGCCTCTCCTCGTAGGGGAGATGCTCCAGTCCCCTCACCATCCTTGTAGCCCTCCGCTGGACTCTCTCCAGTAGCTCTTCACCTTTCTTGAACTGGGGAGCCCAGAACTGGACACAGTACTCCAGATGAGGCCTCACCAGGGCAGTGTAGAGGGGAAGGAGAACCTCCCTCATCCTGCTGGCCACTCTCTTCTTGATGCACCCCAGGATCCCATTGGCTTTCTTGGCAGCCAGGGCACACTGCTGGCTCATGGTTAACCTGTCGTCCACCAGGACACCCAGGTCCCTCTCCGCAGAGCTGCTCTCCAGCAGGTCCACCCCAAGCCTGTACTGATGCATGGGGTTGTTCCTCCCCAGGTGCAGGACCCTGCACTTGCCCTTGTTGAACCTCATCAGGTTCCTTTCTGCCCAGCTTTCCAGCCTATCCAGGTCATGCTGAATGGCAGCACAGCCTTCTGGTGTATCTACCACACCTCCCAGTTTGGTGTCGCCAGCAAACTTGCTGAGGGTACATTCTAACTCTTCATCCAGGTCGTTGATGAAGAAGTTAAACAAGACTGAATTAAGTGAACAGTTTCTTAAATGAAAAACTTAGCAAAGATTCCAGATTTGCCAGACTTGAGTCTCTTCAGATCTGCTTTATGATACTACAATTCTAAAGAAATGCCTTTAAAATTTCATGCTTGTAGGGGAAGATAGATCTAAATTAACATTTCTAAAGCTTTAAGGAAAAAGCACCTAATATTTCAAGATTTATCACAAGAAAACAAAAACTTACTGAGAATCACCTGTATAGAGATCTCCTAGAAATAAATAAAAGCATTAACCTGGAAGGCTTTTGAAGTTCCCTGCAATGCTGAATTGCTATTGTCTTGCACTGGACAAGAGCTCCTGACCTGGCATGAGGAGGGAGGCTTGATTCAAAAGAAACATATTCCTTCATGTTGGTAACCTGTGGCACTTCTGGCTCACTTTTATTGTTGTATGAGTTCATCTTAGTTCTTGTTAGTTGCTTTCTTAGATACTTTGCTTCTCTGTTTTCTTTTGAAAAAAAGAAAAGTTGTTGGTGTATACATTCTAGTAGCACATCTGTTTCAAAGAGAATTATTTCTTTTTTTTTTCCTTGAGAATATCTGGTGATTCTATGTCGTATTTTCCTCTTAGTGGTTTGATCAGAATTAGCAACATCTGCCCCCAAGTCATACCTAAATGTAGACAGATGTACTGGGCCAGAAGCTGATCATGAAGTAGCTGAACAGATGAAATGGAAATACTTCAGACGCTGAGCTCTCTTCTTTATTTTCCTTTTGTCAGTTCAGAGATCTCTGCTTCCAGTTTGTGGATTTTTTTGCCGTCTGCAGTGTCTTCCCATGTAGCTTGAGTTCTGTAGGCTCTTCGAATCGAGTAATGCTAATTCTGATCTGCAAAGGCCTTTCGGATTCATCAGCCATTTTGTTAGGATTTTGTGTTTGCTCTGTTCCTGGAGCTTGAGCCTGTTAAATCCCTTGATTTCACAGGTGCGAGAGCTGGAGGCAGAACTGGAAGATGAGCGCAAACAGAGGGCTCTTGCTGTGGCAGCCAAGAAGAAAATGGAGATGGATATGAAAGACCTGGAAGGTCAGATAGAAGCTGCAAACAAGGCTCGAGAAGAAGCAATCAAACAGCTGCGTAAGCTCCAGGTAGGCACAGCAAATCAGCTGAGCTGCTTTCCCTCCTGCTGACAGTCTGTCAAGGGTGCTGCTTTTCGTTACATGCATTTGTAGTGTGAAGGCAAGAAGGAGTATCAGACTCAGCTATGCTGGCATACGTCACAGTATCTGGCCTGAACTTATCAGCCGCTCAAAACTCCTCTCATCCTTTTGTTGCTAAGGAGTTAAGATTGTCCCCCACGTACTTCTATTCAATAGTCATCATTTTCAACGCTTTGCATAAGGATTTACTGAGGATTGCTTTTGAGGCTGAATCTTTAAAATTTATGGTTGTTTGTATCTTTGAATTTACTGATTTCAGCTCAGCTCTTGCTGATTGCTACTTCGTCTAGTTGAGGAAGCCAAAAATGCTCCAGAGAAATAGGAGGAGAAAATTTTAGTTGCTTTGAAAAAGCTCCAAGATGCCTATTCTTTTTAGATTGGCAAGAAGAATCCAGTACTTGTGTCAAGGATTTATTTCCCATTCCCAGAGAAATACTCCGTCTTTAGTAGAGGTCAGTTTTCCCAAGGCTTTCAGTGCCATGGCCCAAAGCTGCAGGAGTATGAGGCCGTGGCAAGACCATGTAAAGCACAGAGCAAACTGCATTGCCTTTCTGCCCTGTCCACTCTATTCCTTGGCAATCCTACTTCAACTGAATGAGGGCAATTTTGGAACTTGGTCCAGGCGCTGGATGAGAAGGGAATGGAGATTAAAGCAAGAAATGCTGGTACCTAGCAGTAGCGGCTTCTCTATTCCCAGAGGCTGAGTCAGTTACAGAGTTCATACCTGATCTCTGTACACTTTCATGCAAGCACCTGAAATAAGTGGTCTCATGACTAGTGGTATTGTGAAGATGCAGGTACAACTTCAATGCAGTTTCTCCAGCTTTATTCTTTTAGCATCTGAAGTCAAACTTGTGTGAATTAAGATATCAGTCTGTGTTAAGTGTCTTACGGGAAGGATAAGTATGTGCTTCTACGTTATATGTGCAAAATGGTGAATTGTGGTACTTCTACACTGAGAAGTTTCTTACCTTGAGTACTTGTAATAGGTTTTATCAGTCAATTTAAGTAAATAGGTTTGTTTTTTATCAAGACAATTGCAAGAGCATTACCTATCTACTACAAAGGTATCTCTACTACCTCTACTAGAGGTTTTTTCCTACAAGAAATATACTAATAAATGAAGTGAAGTCTTCTAATGGGATATTTCTGATGAGGAGTGAGTGATGGAAAGATGAGAAAATGAAGGGTTTAGACTGAAAGAGGGTAGCTTTAAATTGGATATAAGAAAGAAATTCTTCACTCTGAGGGTGATGAGGCACTGGCCCATGTTGCCCAGAGAAGCTGTGGCTGCCCCCTCCCTGGCAGTGTTCAAGGCCAGGTTGGATGGGGCTTTGAGCAGCCTGGAAGGTGTCTCTGCCCGTGGCAGAGGGATAGAACTCTGATCTTTAAAGGTCCTGTCCAACCCAAACCATTCTATAATTCTATGAAAATAAGAACTGAAAATAAATATATTTAAGTGGAATGAAGCCACTTTAGGAGGAAGGTCTTGCCTCCTAAGGGCAAAAAAGCTTCAGAGCTACTAATAAATCTTGTGGTTGTCCTGCTGTATCATGGCTTATTCTTTCCTCTGCTCTCCAACTACAGGCTCAAATGAAAGACTACCAGCGGGAGCTAGAAGAAGCCCGTGCATCCAGAGATGAGATCTTTGCACAGTCCAAAGAAAGTGAAAAGAAGCTCAAAGGTCTTGAAGCAGAAATACTCCAGCTCCAAGAGGTGAGATTGAAATCCAAGAAATCTGGTTTTCTTTCTAGAGAAAAGGGGAAGGCCAGAGTGTGTTTGTTTTTAAAAAAAAAAAAAAAAAGTAAAAAGCCATCCAGTGAGTTGAACAGAAAAGTGGGAGCCTGGAGATGTTTCTCTTCCTCACTGCCCCAGGTCATTAGTGAGCTTCTTATAGCTTTGTAGGAATCCTTCTAGTAGTCTGGACTTCCTTTCCCTGCCTGGGTAGCAGGGAAGCCTTACTACTGCTTAAACAGATTTCAAGCCTCACTAAAATTTGCAAGGTGGTTTGAGAGTCTCTGGAAGCTGTGGTGCACAGTGTCAGTACTAAAACTGGTCACTGGAAGTATATAAAAACCTAACAATCTCTCCAGTACCTCAGTGGACCATTTAAGTCTGTGGAGGTTTATCTCTCTGCTATCTGAGGTCCTCATCCCTTTCTTTTACGGGCATCTGTTCCCTCATTGTTGGCAATTCATGTAAGAGCTCCGAGTCGTGCTACGTATCGCTGTCACTTATCTCCGATTATCTCCGTTGTCTGCCACAAGGTTAAACGTTTGAGGTTTGAAGGCAACAGAATTGCCTTGTGTGAGAGACGGCCTCTTTTTGCCCTGTTAGCTGCAAAGGTTGAAGCAATCACTCAGCTTACACTGCACTTAATGTTTGAGACTTTTATCTACAACTTACTAGAGCTTCTCCATGTCATTCTTTCACAGACTTCAAACTTGTCAGTCTTGCACTTGCAGTGCATTAGATTGTGTCTTTCTTGGTGAATGTCTGGGTGTTTCTACCACTCAATACAATTTCACAATACAAGATTCAGCGCTGTTATACTTTTGTGCTAAAAATTCATTTTCTATATTTTGCTTTCAGTCATGCTACGTACTCTGTAGGAACCTAAAAAATTTGCTGAATTTAGTGCCCACGTTATACTTAATGAATTAGAGCATGTGACAGAACGGTTTTCTCCTCCTGCTTAGGGCTTGAATGTTACTGGCCTTTTCAGGGGACGGGGAGAAGTAAATTCATAGTAGTCATGTGGCAGTTACGGGAGGGAAAGATCAAGGTGATGCGTCCTCCTAGCTTTTACAGCTGTTGGTTCTGTTTATCCATTAAAAGACCTCGGCGATATCACACTTCACAGAATCTCCCAGAAGTTATTAGAAGGCACAATTGTTTGCAGAAGTTTTGAGATTCCTAATGCTGTAATGAATATTTCCTAAACCTTCACAGGAGTTTGCTTCGTCTGAAAGAGCTCGTCGTCATGCTGAGCAAGAAAGGGATGAGTTGGCTGATGAGACTGCAAACAGCGCTTCGGGAAAGTGAGTCATCAAATGTATTAATTGTGCATCTGAAGAACTTCAGGCACCAGCAGCTGCAGTTCTTGGTAGCCTGCTTGCAATTTCTGTATTGACCTGTTGTCCCGATAAAAATTCCTTCTTGTTACGAAGAGAATTGCTTACACAGTAGCTTCTCGTTACAGTTTGGAATGTCTAAAGTATCAAAAGCAAAATAGCCAGTTGCTTTGTATCAGATCTGAGTGTGTCTTGACCCAAAATACTTCTTTTCTAGGTCAGCGCTGCTGGATGAGAAGCGCCGGCTGGAAGCTCAGATTGCACAGTTGGAGGAAGAGCTCGAGGAAGAGCAGAGCAACATGGATCTTCTCAATGAGCGGTTCCGAAAGACCACATTGCAGGTGAGTCCATTGGTGGCAATGCTGTAGGGGCAATCTATGTTTCAGTGTGCAGATAAGTGGAGGATCTGAATAGCACCAAATGATCTTCTATCCTTCTCCTCTGAAAGGTTGACACGCTGAATTCTGAGCTAGCTGGGGAGCGGAGTGCTGCCCAGAAGAGTGAAAATGCACGGCAGCAGCTAGAAAGGCAGAACAAAGAGCTGAAAGCCAAGTTGCGGGAACTGGAGGGATCTGTGAAGTCGAAGTTCAAGGCAACAATTTCTACTCTAGAAGCCAAGATTGTGCAGCTAGAAGAACAGCTTGAGCAGGAAGTCAAGTAAGGAGAAAAAGAAAAAAAAAAATCTGTTTGCTTGTGTTTGCCATGTCTGAAACCTCTGTGCCTTAGGTTTTTGTAGGGCTGAGATACGAGCTTCCGGCAAAGGCATTGGGGTTTCTGATCAGGAAACCTACTGTTTGGGGGACACATTTTGACAAGACAGCTGCAAAGTAACTGGGGTTGAAATTTTCAGAAACTATTTGCTCCGTAACTAAAGCTGCTGAATTAACTCTGGACATTAACCAGGTGAATATGTTGACTGGTAGTCCCAGGATGCACAAGGTGATGCAGAAGTTTCTTGAGACAAGATGAAACATCGCCTTGAGACACCTGGTCTCTTTGGTTAGAGGAAGCCAGTTGAAGAGCTTAGGTGTGACAGCTTTAGTTGGTTGAGATGAATTCTGTACTCTGCAGAAGTCTTTCTGCAGTGAGCTCTTCCTGTCTATCCTTGTCATCTTGGTGCTCCAAATATATGTATTTTTTTTAAGCTAGTTCCTCCCAGAATCTGAAGGTCTTATAACAATCTTTGTTCTTTTTGTGCTTTTGGCTCTATGAGAGGAACATGTTACTGGTTAGCAATAACTCTGTAAGAAGCACCTTTATATCCCTCTTTTGAGCCTGCATACCATACTGGTATTGCTCCAGTGCTAAGGCTTCATGTTTTCAAAGCTGCATCCCAGCCAACCACCAGCACGCTAAAACTGTTGCTGCTGTTGATGGTGGCAGGCGTGTTAGGAGAACTCAAGTATCAGTTACACCATGAGGTGAGAGCCTTTCAGAAGGAACAGATTTTGTCTTCCTGGCCTTCAAGTACTGGGACAAATGACGGCTTTTGATTATTCTAGGGAAAGAGCAGCTGCTAACAAACTGGTCCGTCGTACGGAGAAGAAATTGAAGGAAGTCTTCATGCAGGTGGAGGATGAGCGTCGACACGCAGACCAGTACAAGGAGCAGGTAGGTGGAAGGGCTTAGCTTTTGAGGCCTATTTCTCAGAAAAGGTAAATAAAACCATACTTTAAGTAGAAAGGGCTTGCTAAGAAGCATGTTAATGAAAAGATGTTGGGGAATCTATCTTGATGACTAAACCACTAGAGTAGTTCCCAGTGGTCAAAACCTCCCCGTGATAGCTCTGATGTGATGGTCCGTTACGCACCCTGGTCTCCCAGACCCAGGAGCTCTGCAGTGTTTCCAGGAGCCCGGGCTGCAGTCTGCAGTGAGGCTGTGTTGGTTCATCTCCAGCTGGAGTGGCTGGGTGGACAGGACGTTGGCTAACTCCTGGTCGTGGCGTTGCAGCTGTCTAGTTTGATCCTGAGTCCCTGGGTTTATATTTCAGATGGAAAAGGCAAATGCCAGAATGAAGCAGCTCAAACGCCAGCTGGAGGAGGCTGAAGAGGAAGCCACACGTGCAAATGCTTCCCGACGTAAACTTCAGCGTGAGCTGGACGATGCCACAGAGGCTAACGAGGGCCTGAGCCGGGAGGTCAGCACCCTGAAGAACAGGCTAAGGTAGGTGGTGCCAGTGGCGGTGGGCAGGGTTTGTCTGAGCCCTCGTGTGCCCACAGACTCTCCACAGTGCATCCTTGGTGAGTATGCAGCTGTGGCGCTGCTGGTGTTAGGGATGTTCCGCTCAGGAAGTGTGGGCTGGATGAGTGCTCGGTGCGGTGGATTGAGAACTGGCTGAATGGCAGAGCTCAGAGGGCTGTCATCAGCGGCGCCGAGTCTGGTTGGAGGCCGGTAACTAGTGGTGTCCCCCAGGGGTCAGTACTGGGCCCAGTCTTGTTTAACTTCATCAGTGACCTGGATGAAGAGATGGAGTGTACCCTCAGCAAGTTTGCTGATGACACCAAACTGGGAGGAGTGGTAGATACACCGGCAGGCTGTGCTGCCATTCAGAGAGACCTGGACAGGCTGGAGAGTTGGGCAGAGAAGAACCTGATGAGGTTCAACAAGGGCAAGTGCAGGGTCCTGCACCTGGGGAGGAACAACCCCAGGCACCAGTACAGGCTGGGGCGGACCTGCTGGAGAGCAGCTCTGCAGAGAGGGTCCTGGGTGTTCTGGCGGACGACAGGTTAACCATGAGCCAGCAGCGGTGCCCTGGGTGCCAAGAAGGCCAATGGGATCCTGGGGTGCATTAGGAGGAGTGTGGGCCAGCAGGTCGAGGGAGGTTCTCCTTCCCCTCTACACGGCCCTGGTGAGGCCCCATCTGGAGTGCAGTGTCCAGTGCTGGGCTCCCCAGTTCAAGAAAGATGAGGAGCTACTGGAGAGAGTCCAGCGGAGGGCTACGAGGATGGTGAGGGGACTGGAGCATCTCTCCTACGAGGAGAGGCTGAGGGAGCTTGTCTTGTTCAGCCTGGAGAAGAGAAGGGTTCGAGGGGACCTTAGAAATGCTTATAAATACCTGCAGGGTGGGTGTCAGGAGGACGGGGCCAGACTCTTTCCAGTGGTGCCCAACGACAGGACAAGGGGCAATGGGCACAAACTGAAGCAGAGGAAGTTCCAGCTGAACACGAGCAAGAACTTCTTCCCTCTGAGGGTGACGGAGCCCTGGCCCAGGCTGCCCAGGGAGGCTGTGGAGTCTCCTTCTCTGGAGATATTCCAGCCCCGCCTGGACGCGGTGCTGTGCAGCCTGCTCTGGGTGACCCTGCTTGGGCAGCGGGGTTGGGCTGGGTGACCCACAGAGGTCCCTTCCAACCCCCACCATTCTGTGATTCTGTGATTTTTCCAGTGGCTGGTACCAATCCCTTTTTTTCCCATACCCACTCCAGTGGGAATGTCTCAGCATTTTCCTTGAGAGCAGCTCTTGGAGATCAAGGTCTCTACCGAATACAGATGGGAGACAGCAGTGGTGAGGTTGCTGCAGAACAAAACCATCTCGGGGGTAGAGAGAGGCTTATAGGAGCGGCAGGAGGGGTGCAGCGCAGCGCTGCACAAACGAGTAGTTGGTATTATTTTAGAGACCCTGCTCTGTTTAGGACTTGGTCTGTGCTCGGTGCTTGTACAGAGGCAATATTTTAGGTTGCTTGGGACTTGCAAAATTAAGATGATGGTACGCGCTAAGCAGGAATACCAGAATACCGGAATGTTTGCGCACAGCCTGTCTTCTCCTTGGTCAGAGAAGGGGTTTCAAGACCCTGTGTGTGAAATTTGCCCCGTGGCTGGGGGCAAACTCTTCCCCCATGGTTCAGTGCAGAGGTCTTCCCAGAGCAGCCACCAGCATGGGGCCGTGGGCTGTGGGCGAGCCACGACCCTTCATGGATTGTCTGGTTGCTGTTCGCAGGAGGGGGGGCCCCATCACCTTCTCCTCGAGCCGATCCGGGAGACGCCAGCTGCACATCGAAGGGGCCTCGCTGGAGCTCTCGGACGACGACGCGGAGAGCAAAGGCAGCGACGTGAACGAAGCGCAGCCGGCGCCCGCCGAGTAGAGCCCCGTCACACCGTTTGCATGCAGAGACCTTTGACACAACAGTCGGCAGGAGGAGGAGGACTTTCCTGACCACCCAACTGCCTTGTGGCCATCAATCTGCCTTACGAGATGTCGGCATGCTACAATGTTACTTATCCTAGGTCAACTATGTCTTAAGGCTCTCCAGCCTCACCATACTGTACCCTGCTTCAGATATAGTTACAACTGCTTTTTTTCTGTAGTAAATAAAATGGAGTTGTCTCTGTTCAGTGCATCTATTTTCCAGATACTCATTGTATAGCCATTTTATAAAGCATCATGTGAAGGATCGAACTTTTTTTTTTATCAACACGGAAACTTCATTTCCAGAGGGTAGGTGGTTGGGGCAGACCCGTCGTCATGACTATGCATGCTTTGTTGTACAGACAGCATCCTTCCGTTTCTCCTGTGCTCAGGCGGCCCGTGGCTGTATCGAGTCTGGTGGATCATTGAAGACCAAACTGCACCTGTATTATTTTTTCTTTTCTCCTAATTGTTGTGATCAGCACACAATCAGCGAGTGAACTGTGAAAAGGCCTTGGGAAGTGTTAGAGGGAGATGTAGGGATGAACGAATAGCGTCCATTTTTAACCTGCAATATCCTTTTGAAGTGTTCTCAGCACCTGCTTCATCAGTTAGCGTTCCTGCAGTACGGGCAAACTGAAACAGCGTCGCCGTTCCTCATCTGTACAGTACTTCTGCGTTTGTAGAGACCTGCTATCACCACACCCGACAGATCTGTGTATATATTAAGGCTACTATAATGTGAACACCAGTGGAAAATAAACAGACAATGCAGGCGAAATTAATTTATTAATTTAGGGCCGAGTGAGTTAGCCTTCAAGCCGCAGAGCCGAGCGGCTACACGGTGCATGGAGGCCGAGGCGGTGCGGTGGCTCCGGCGGGAGCGGCTCCGGGGCCGCGCGGGGCGGGTGCGGAGCCAGTGGTGACAGGGGTTCAGCGACGGATGTTGCCTGCCTAGGAGTTGACATGCCAGTGGATGTGAATCCTTTTTGTTGTTGTTGTGTTTTGTTTTTTTTTTTTTATTTTGAACAGTATTACAGCGAGTAGTTAGCATTCTTTTTGTTTAAATAGCTGAAAAACTGACATTACCGAAAGTGCCTTAGACACTACAGTACTAAGACAATGTTACATATATAATTTGCCTATATAACAATGATTTAATGTATTCATTTTGACTGTGCTTCATATCACGTACCTCTCTAGTCCAAGTGGTGTTATTGATATTAGTGACAATGAATCAGTGTTAACTAGGAACCTTCCTCTGCCACATACTCAAAAACCGTGGATTTCCTTTTTTGGTTAAAAGCTTTAACATCTGTCACAAAGGTTTTGTTGTGTGTGTTTGGATACTTTTAATCAAACTGGCTGTTGACCACCAGGCATCTGACTGCAAATATCTTGTTTTCTTGTATACCCATATTTCTAGACAATGATTTTTGTAAGACAATAAATTTATTCATTATAGATGTGACCGCCTGCTCTGTTTACTTACAGGAAGAGCTATCTCCTGAGGCTGGCGTAGACCTTAATAAAGAAGAATATGACTGGAAGCTGCATTTACCCTTCTTCCTCTTTTGTTTGCTCAGGGTTTTTTATCTCTTTTGACCTAAACACAGTGTAAATGGCCTGGTCAGGGCTGAGCCTTTGTGTTGCCATTAGAGTCCAAAGTCCCCTCCTGCTGACCTGCAGGGCTGGGACCCAGGCAGAGGCCCCATGGCTGCCTTCAGCGGGGTCTGGGCTTTCTGCTGGGCGGTGGAATCTCCTGTTTCGGAGGTCCCAGTGTGCAGTACCTGCTCCCCTGGCCCAAGGCAGTGATGGCGTTGGGTAAGGCCATTTATACCAATCTGATAGCTTTCTACGATGACATGACTGGCTGGGTAGGCGAAGGGAGAGCCGTGGATGTTATCTACCTTGACTTCAGCAAGGCTTTCGACACAGTCTCCCATGATATCCTTCTGGGGAAGCTGAGGAAGTGTGGGCTGGATGAGTGCTCGGTGCGGTGGATTGAGAACTGACTGAATGGCAGAACTCAGAGGGTTGTCATCAGCGGCGCTGAGTCTAGTTGGAGGCTGGTGACAAGTGGTGTCCCTCAGGGGTCAGTACTGGGCCCAGTCTTGTTTAACTTCTTCATCAACGACCTGGATGAAGAGTTAGAATGTACCCTCAGCAAGTTTGCTGACGACAACAAACTGGGAGGTGTGGTAGATACACCAGAAGGCTGTGCTGCCATTCAGCGTGACCTGGATAGGCTGGAAAGCTGGGCAGAGAGGAACCTGATGAGGTTCAACAAGGGCAAGAGCAGGGTCCTGCACCTGCGGAGGAACAACCTCATGCACCAGTACAGGCTTGGGGTGGACCTGCTGGAGAGCAGCTCTGCGGAGAGGGACCTGGGTGTCCTGGTGGACGACAGGTTAACCATGAGCCAGCAGCGGTGCCCTGGGTGCCAAGAAGGCCAATGGGATCCTGGGGTGCATTAGGAGGAGTGTGGGCCAGCAGGTCGAGGGAGGTTCTCCTTCCCCTCTACACGGCCCTGGTGAGGCCCCATCTGGAGTGCAGTGTCCAGTGCTGGGCTCCCCAGTTCAAGAAAGATGAGGAGCTACTGGAGAGAGTCCAGCGGAGGGCTACGAGGATGGTGAGGGGACTGGAGCATCTCTCCTACGAGGAGAGGCTGAGGGAGCTTGTCTTGTTCAGCCTGGAGAAGAGAAGGGTTCGAGGGGACCTTAGAAATGCTTATAAATACCTGCAGGGTGGGTGTCAGGAGGACGGGGCCAGACTCTTTCCAGTGGTGCCCAACGACAGGACAAGGGGCAATGGGCACAAACTGAAGCAGAGGAAGTTCCAGCTGAACACGAGCAAGAACTTCTTCCCTCTGAGGGTGACGGAGCCCTGGCCCAGGCTGCCCAGGGAGGCTGTGGAGTCTCCTTCTCTCTCCTTCTCTGGAGATATTCCAGCCCCGCCTGGACGCGGTGCTGTGCAGCCTGCTCTGGGTGACCCTGCTTGGGCAGCGGGTTGGGCTGGGTGACCCACAGAGGTCCCTTCCAACCCCCACCATTCTGTGATTCTGTGATTTTTCCAGTGGCTGGTACCAATCCCTTTTTTTCCCATACCCACTCCAGTGGGAATGTCTCAGCATTTTCCTTGAGAGCAGCTCTTGGAGATCAAGGTCTCTACCGAATACAGATGGGAGACAGCAGTGGTGAGGTTGCTGCAGAACAAAACCATCTCGGGGGTAGAGAGAGGCTTATAGGAGCGGCAGGAGGGGTGCAGCGCAGCGCTGCACAAACGAGTAGTTGGTATTATTTTAGAGACCCTGCTCTGTTTAGGACTTGGTCTGTGCTCGGTGCTTGTACAGAGGCAATATTTTAGGTTGCTTGGGACTTGCAAAATTAAGATGATGGTACGCGCTAAGCAGGAATACCAGAATACCGGAATGTTTGCGCACAGCCTGTCTTCTCCTTGGTCAGAGAAGGGGTTTCAAGACCCTGTGTGTGAAATTTGCCCCGTGGCTGGGGGCAAACTCTTCCCCCATGGTTCAGTGCAGAGGTCTTCCCAGAGCAGCCACCAGCATGGGGCCGTGGGCTGTGGGCGAGCCACGACCCTTCATGGATTGTCTGGTTGCTGTTCGCAGGAGGGGGGGCCCCATCACCTTCTCCTCGAGCCGATCCGGGAGACGCCAGCTGCACATCGAAGGGGCCTCGCTGGAGCTCTCGGACGACGACGCGGAGAGCAAAGGCAGCGACGTGAACGAAGCGCAGCCGGCGCCCGCCGAGTAGAGCCCCGTCACACCGTTTGCATGCAGAGACCTTTGACACAACAGTCGGCAGGAGGAGGAGGACTTTCCTGACCACCCAACTGCCTTGTGGCCATCAATCTGCCTTACGAGATGTCGGCATGCTACAATGTTACTTATCCTAGGTCAACTATGTCTTAAGGCTCTCCAGCCTCACCATACTGTACCCTGCTTCAGATATAGTTACAACTGCTTTTTTTCTGTAGTAAATAAAATGGAGTTGTCTCTGTTCAGTGCATCTATTTTCCAGATACTCATTGTATAGCCATTTTATAAAGCATCATGTGAAGGATCGAACTTTTTTTTTTATCAACACGGAAACTTCATTTCCAGAGGGTAGGTGGTTGGGGCAGACCCGTCGTCATGACTATGCATGCTTTGTTGTACAGACAGCATCCTTCCGTTTCTCCTGTGCTCAGGCGGCCCGTGGCTGTATCGAGTCTGGTGGATCATTGAAGACCAAACTGCACCTGTATTATTTTTTCTTTTCTCCTAATTGTTGTGATCAGCACACAATCAGCGAGTGAACTGTGAAAAGGCCTTGGGAAGTGTTAGAGGGAGATGTAGGGATGAACGAATAGCGTCCATTTTTAACCTGCAATATCCTTTTGAAGTGTTCTCAGCACCTGCCTCATCAGTTAGCGTTCCTGCAGTACGGGCAAACTGAAACAGCGTCGCCGTTCCTCATCTGTACAGTACTTCTGCGTTTGTAGAGACCTGCTATCACCACACCCGACAGATCTGTGTATATATTAAGGCTACTATAATGTGAACACCAGTGGAAAATAAACAGACAATGCAGGCGAAATTAATTTATTAATTTAGGGCCGAGTGAGTTAGCCTTCAAGCCGCAGAGCCGAGCGGCTACACGGTGCATGGAGGCCGAGGCGGTGCGGTGGCTCCGGCGGGAGCGGCTCCGGGGCCGCGCGGGGCGGGTGCGGAGCCAGTGGTGACAGGGGTTCAGCGACGGATGTTGCCTGCCTAGGAGTTGACATGCCAGTGGATGTGAATCCTTTTTGTTGTTGTTGTGTTTTGTTTTTTTTTTTTTATTTTGAACAGTATTACAGCGAGTAGTTAGCATTCTTTTTGTTTAAATAGCTGAAAAACTGACATTACCGAAAGTGCCTTAGACACTACAGTACTAAGACAATGTTACATATATAATTTGCCTATATAACAATGATTTAATGTATTCATTTTGACTGTGCTTCATATCACGTACCTCTCTAGTCCAAGTGGTGTTATTGATATTAGTGACAATGAATCAGTGTTAACTAGGAACCTTCCTCTGCCACATACTCAAAAACCGTGGATTTCCTTTTTTGGTTAAAAGCTTTAACATCTGTCACAAAGGTTTTGTTGTGTGTGTTTGGATACTTTTAATCAAACTGGCTGTTGACCACCAGGCATCTGACTGCAAATATCTTGTTTTCTTGTATACCCATATTTCTAGACAATGATTTTTGTAAGACAATAAATTTATTCATTATAGATGTGACCGCCTGCTCTGTTTACTTACAGGAAGAGCTATCTCCTGAGGCTGGCGTAGACCTTAATAAAGAAGAATATGACTGGAAGCTGCATTTACCCTTCTTCCTCTTTTGTTTGCTCAGGGTTTTTTATCTCTTTTGACCTAAACACAGTGTAAATGGCCTGGTCAGGGCTGAGCCTTTGTGTTGCCATTAGAGTCCAAAGTCCCCTCCTGCTGACCTGCAGGGCTGGGACCCAGGCAGAGGCCCCATGGCTGCCTTCAGCGGGGTCTGGGCTTTCTGCTGGGCGGTGGAATCTCCTGTTTCGGAGGTCCCAGTGTGCAGTACCTGCTCCCCTGGCCCAAGGCAGTGATGGCGTTGGGTAAGGCCATTTATACCAATCTGATAGCTTTCTACGATGACATGACTGGCTGGGTAGGCGAAGGGAGAGCCGTGGATGTTATCTACCTTGACTTCAGCAAGGCTTTCGACACAGTCTCCCATGATATCCTTCTGGGGAAGCTGAGGAAGTGTGGGCTGGATGAGTGCTCGGTGCGGTGGATTGAGAACTGACTGAATGGCAGAACTCAGAGGGTTGTCATCAGCGGCGCTGAGTCTAGTTGGAGGCTGGTGACAAGTGGTGTCCCTCAGGGGTCAGTACTGGGCCCAGTCTTGTTTAACTTCTTCATCAACGACCTGGATGAAGAGTTAGAATGTACCCTCAGCAAGTTTGCTGACGACAACAAACTGGGAGGTGTGGTAGATACACCAGAAGGCTGTGCTGCCATTCAGCGTGACCTGGATAGGCTGGAAAGCTGGGCAGAGAGGAACCTGATGAGGTTCAACAAGGGCAAGAGCAGGGTCCTGCACCTGCGGAGGAACAACCTCATGCACCAGTACAGGCTTGGGGTGGACCTGCTGGAGAGCAGCTCTGCGGAGAGGGACCTGGGTGTCCTGGTGGACGACAGGTTAACCATGAGCCAGCAGCGGTGCCCTGGGTGCCAAGAAGGCCAATGGGATCCTGGGGTGCATTAGGAGGAGTGTGGGCCAGCAGGTCGAGGGAGGTTCTCCTTCCCCTCTACACGGCCCTGGTGAGGCCCCATCTGGAGTGCAGTGTCCAGTGCTGGGCTCCCCAGTTCAAGAAAGATGAGGAGCTACTGGAGAGAGTCCAGCGGAGGGCTACGAGGATGGTGAGGGGACTGGAGCATCTCTCCTACGAGGAGAGGCTGAGGGAGCTTGTCTTGTTCAGCCTGGAGAAGAGAAGGGTTCGAGGGGACCTTAGAAATGCTTATAAATACCTGCAGGGTGGGTGTCAGGAGGACGGGGCCAGACTCTTTCCAGTGGTGCCCAACGACAGGACAAGGGGCAATGGGCACAAACTGAAGCAGAGGAAGTTCCAGCTGAACACGAGCAAGAACTTCTTCCCTCTGAGGGTGACGGAGCCCTGGCCCAGGCTGCCCAGGGAGGCTGTGGAGTCTCCTTCTCTCTCCTTCTCTGGAGATATTCCAGCCCCGCCTGGACGCGGTGCTGTGCAGCCTGCTCTGGGTGACCCTGCTTGGGCAGCGGGTTGGGCTGGGTGACCCACAGAGGTCCCTTCCAACCCCCACCATTCTGTGATTCTGTGATTTTTCCAGTGGCTGGTACCAATCCCTTTTTTTCCCATACCCACTCCAGTGGGAATGTCTCAGCATTTTCCTTGAGAGCAGCTCTTGGAGATCAAGGTCTCTACCGAATACAGATGGGAGACAGCAGTGGTGAGGTTGCTGCAGAACAAAACCATCTCGGGGGTAGAGAGAGGCTTATAGGAGCGGCAGGAGGGGTGCAGCGCAGCGCTGCACAAACGAGTAGTTGGTATTATTTTAGAGACCCTGCTCTGTTTAGGACTTGGTCTGTGCTCGGTGCTTGTACAGAGGCAATATTTTAGGTTGCTTGGGACTTGCAAAATTAAGATGATGGTACGCGCTAAGCAGGAATACCAGAATACCGGAATGTTTGCGCACAGCCTGTCTTCTCCTTGGTCAGAGAAGGGGTTTCAAGACCCTGTGTGTGAAATTTGCCCCGTGGCTGGGGGCAAACTCTTCCCCCATGGTTCAGTGCAGAGGTCTTCCCAGAGCAGCCACCAGCATGGGGCCGTGGGCTGTGGGCGAGCCACGACCCTTCATGGATTGTCTGGTTGCTGTTCGCAGGAGGGGGGGCCCCATCACCTTCTCCTCGAGCCGATCCGGGAGACGCCAGCTGCACATCGAAGGGGCCTCGCTGGAGCTCTCGGACGACGACGCGGAGAGCAAAGGCAGCGACGTGAACGAAGCGCAGCCGGCGCCCGCCGAGTAGAGCCCCGTCACACCGTTTGCATGCAGAGACCTTTGACACAACAGTCGGCAGGAGGAGGAGGACTTTCCTGACCACCCAACTGCCTTGTGGCCATCAATCTGCCTTACGAGATGTCGGCATGCTACAATGTTACTTATCCTAGGTCAACTATGTCTTAAGGCTCTCCAGCCTCACCATACTGTACCCTGCTTCAGATATAGTTACAACTGCTTTTTTTCTGTAGTAAATAAAATGGAGTTGTCTCTGTTCAGTGCATCTATTTTCCAGATACTCATTGTATAGCCATTTTATAAAGCATCATGTGAAGGATCGAACTTTTTTTTTTATCAACACGGAAACTTCATTTCCAGAGGGTAGGTGGTTGGGGCAGACCCGTCGTCATGACTATGCATGCTTTGTTGTACAGACAGCATCCTTCCGTTTCTCCTGTGCTCAGGCGGCCCGTGGCTGTATCGAGTCTGGTGGATCATTGAAGACCAAACTGCACCTGTATTATTTTTTCTTTTCTCCTAATTGTTGTGATCAGCACACAATCAGCGAGTGAACTGTGAAAAGGCCTTGGGAAGTGTTAGAGGGAGATGTAGGGATGAACGAATAGCGTCCATTTTTAACCTGCAATATCCTTTTGAAGTGTTCTCAGCACCTGCTTCATCAGTTAGCGTTCCTGCAGTACGGGCAAACTGAAACAGCGTCGCCGTTCCTCATCTGTACAGTACTTCTGCGTTTGTAGAGACCTGCTATCACCACACCCGACAGATCTGTGTATATATTAAGGCTACTATAATGTGAACACCAGTGGAAAATAAACAGACAATGCAGGCGAAATTAATTTATTAATTTAGGGCCGAGTGAGTTAGCCTTCAAGCCGCAGAGCCGAGCGGCTACACGGTGCATGGAGGCCGAGGCGGTGCGGTGGCTCCGGCGGGAGCGGCTCCGGGGCCGCGCGGGGCGGGTGCGGAGCCAGTGGTGACAGGGGTTCAGCGACGGATGTTGCCTGCCTAGGAGTTGACATGCCAGTGGATGTGAATCCTTTTTGTTGTTGTTGTGTTTTGTTTTTTTTTTTTTTATTTTGAACAGTATTACAGCGAGTAGTTAGCATTCTTTTTGTTTAAATAGCTGAAAAACTGACATTACCGAAAGTGCCTTAGACACTACAGTACTAAGACAATGTTACATATATAATTTGCCTATATAACAATGATTTAATGTATTCATTTTGACTGTGCTTCATATCACGTACCTCTCTAGTCCAAGTGGTGTTATTGATATTAGTGACAATGAATCAGTGTTAACTAGGAACCTTCCTCTGCCACATACTCAAAAACCGTGGATTTCCTTTTTTGGTTAAAAGCTTTAACATCTGTCACAAAGGTTTTGTTGTGTGTGTTTGGATACTTTTAATCAAACTGGCTGTTGACCACCAGGCATCTGACTGCAAATATCTTGTTTTCTTGTATACCCATATTTCTAGACAATGATTTTTGTAAGACAATAAATTTATTCATTATAGATGTGACCGCCTGCTCTGTTTACTTACAGGAAGAGCTATCTCCTGAGGCTGGCGTAGACCTTAATAAAGAAGAATATGACTGGAAGCTGCATTTACCCTTCTTCCTCTTTTGTTTGCTCAGGGTTTTTTATCTCTTTTGACCTAAACACAGTGTAAATGGCCTGGTCAGGGCTGAGCCTTTGTGTTGCCATTAGAGTCCAAAGTCCCCTCCTGCTGACCTGCAGGGCTGGGACCCAGGCAGAGGCCCCATGGCTGCCTTCAGCGGGGTCTGGGCTTTCTGCTGGGCGGTGGAATCTCCTGTTTCGGAGGTCCCAGTGTGCAGTACCTGCTCCCCTGGCCCAAGGCAGTGATGGCGTTGGGTAAGGCCATTTATACCAATCTGATAGCTTTCTACGATGACATGACTGGCTGGGTAGGCGAAGGGAGAGCCGTGGATGTTATCTACCTTGACTTCAGCAAGGCTTTCGACACAGTCTCCCATGATATCCTTCTGGGGAAGCTGAGGAAGTGTGGGCTGGATGAGTGCTCGGTGCGGTGGATTGAGAACTGACTGAATGGCAGAACTCAGAGGGTTGTCATCAGCGGCGCTGAGTCTAGTTGGAGGCTGGTGACAAGTGGTGTCCCTCAGGGGTCAGTACTGGGCCCAGTCTTGTTTAACTTCTTCATCAACGACCTGGATGAAGAGTTAGAATGTACCCTCAGCAAGTTTGCTGACGACAACAAACTGGGAGATGTGGTAGATACACCAGAAGGCTGTGCTGCCATTCAGCGTGACCTGGATAGGCTGGAAAGCTGGGCAGAGAGGAACCTGATGAGGTTCAACAAGGGCAAGAGCAGGGTCCTGCACCTGCGGAGGAACAACCTCATGCACCAGTACAGGCTTGGGGTGGACCTGCTGGAGAGCAGCTCTGCGGAGAGGGACCTGGGTGTCCTGGTGGACGACAGGTTAACCATGAGCCAGCAGTGTGCCCTGGCTGCCAAGAAAGCCAATGGGATCCTGGGGTGCATCAAGAAGAGCGTGGCCAGCAGGACAAGGGAGGTTCTCCTTCCCCTCTACACTGCCCTGGTGAGGCCTCATCTGGAGTACTGTGTCCAGTTCTGAGCACCCCAGTTCAAGAAGGATGAAGAGCTACTGGAGAGAGTCCAGCGGAGGGCTACGAGGATGGTGAGGGGACTGGAGCATCTCCCCTACGAGGAGAGGTTGAGGGAACTGGGCTTGTTCAGCCTGAAGAAGAGAAGGCTGCGAGGGGACCTTATAAATGCCTACAAATATCTGAAGGGTGGGTGTCAGGAGGATGGGGCCAAGCTCTTTTCAGTGGTGCCCAGTGACAGGACAAGGGGCAATGGGCACAAACTGAGGCACAGGAAGTTCCGTCTGAACATGAGTAGGAACTTCTTCCCTCTGAGGGTGACGGAGCACTGGAACAGGCTGCCCAGGAAGGTTGTGGAGTCTCCTTCTCTGGAGATATTCAAGACCCGCCTGGACAAGATCCTGTGCAGCCTACTGTAGGTGACCCTGCTTCGGCAGGGGGGTTGGACTAGATGACCCACAGAGGTCCCTTCCAACCCCTACTATTCTGTGATTCAGTGATTCTGTGAAGGCCAAGGCTGGCACTGGTGCCCTGGGGCTGGTCCCTGCACAGAGAAGGTGGACCAGCGTGGGGAGCTGATAGGAGCAGGGAGATGGTGGGCTTAAAACTGGAGTGAGAGGAGAGGGGTGGGGGAGAGCAGGAAGCCCCTGCCTGGGCTCTACAGTCCAGGGCTGCTGTCAGTGGTCCCTCTGGTCCCAGCAAGCCTGGGCTGAGGGATCCTCCAGCACTGAAGGGCTGCTGGGGACCAGAGCTGATCCCAGGCACCCGCTCCTGGAACCCAGTTCAGTCAGGGGTACCGTTACCTCAGTTGTCTCCTTCAAGGCAGTGGCTGCTGCTCCTCCTGCTGTGAGGACCATACTGGGGAGGGGGCAGGGGCTGCTGAAGGGCTTTTCCCTGCCTCTCTCATGGCTTCCATACCTCAGGGCAGGGGTTGGGCCACTACCAGGCACAAACACAGGCTGGGCAGAGAATGGGAGCGAGAGCAGCCCTGAGGAGAAAGGCTTGGGGTGCTGCTGGGTGAGAAGCTGGACACGACCCAGCCGTGTGTGCTCACAGGGCAAGGGGGGGATTCTGCCTCTCTGCCCCACGCTGGTGAGACCCCCCAGGGGTATGGGGCTTGGGAATGTGAGGGCCCGGCTGATGAGGATGCGGGTGAAGCTCCAACCAGGAGGTTGCCCAGCATGAGTCGGTCAGCCCCATGCATTACGGCTGCCTCAGCTAAGAAAAAAATGGAGGGTAACTGTCACAGGCGATTCCCTGCGGAGGGGAACAGAGGGCCCGATCTGCTGACAGGACCCATCCCAAGGGAAGTCTGCTGCCTCCCTGGGGCCCGAGTCAGGGATGTTGCTTGGAAACTCCCTGGTCTGGTGTGGTCCTCTGACTGTTACCCCCTCTTGGTAATGCAGGTTGGCGGGGAAAAGATCGCGGAGAGAAGTCCCAAGGTCATCAAAGGGGACTTCAGGGCACTGGTCGAGGGATCGGGGGCACAGGTGGTGTTTTCCTCCATCCCATCAGTGGCAGGGAACAGCACTGAAAGGGTAGGAAAGCTCACCCGGTTAACAGGTGGCTCAGGGACTGGTGCCATCGGTTGAATTTTGGCTTCTTTGATCATGGGGAGGTGCACACAGCACCGGGCCTGCTGGGGACAGACGGAGTACAGCTGTCTCAAAGGGGAAAAAGGATTCACTGAGAGGGCTTTAAACAAGGTTCCAAGGGGGATCACATCACTAGGGATGAGCTCAGGTGTGTCATGGCAGGGTCAGGGGGAGATCGACAGCCCAGCTCAAGCGCATCTACACTAATGCACGTAGCATGGGCAATAAACAGGAGGAGCTGGAAGCCATTGTACAGCAGGACAGCTAGGTCGTCATCACAGAAATGTGGTGGGACAGCTCGCATGACTGGCATGCTGTCATGGATGGCTACAGACCCTGCTTCGGCGGGGGGGGGGGGGGGTTGGACCAGATGACCCACAGAGGTCCCTTCCAACCCCGACCACTCTGTGATTCCGTGGGAGCCCTGCATCCAGCTCTGGAGCCCTCGGCACAGGACAGACCTGGAGCTGGTGGAGCGGGGCCAGAGGAGGCCCCAGCAATGATCTGAGGGCTGGAACCCCTCTGCTGGGAGGAAAGGCTGGGAGAGCTGGGGCTGTTTAGCCTGGGGAAGGGAAGGCTCCGGGGACACCTTAGAGCCGCCTGAAGGGACCTGCGAGAGAGCTGGAGAGGGTCTTGTGACAAGGGCATGGAGTGATAGGTCAAGGAGTGATGGCTTCAAGCTGCAAGAAGGGAGGGTTTGATTGAACGTGAGAAAGAAATTCTCCACTCTGTGGGTTGTGAGGCCCTGGCCCAGGCTGCCCAGAGAAGCTGTGGCTGCCTCCTCCCTGGCAGGGTTCAAGGCCAGGTTGGAGGGGGCTTGGAGCACCCCAGGCTGGTGCAAGGGACCCCTGCCCATGACATGGGGGGCTGGACCTGGATGACCTGTAAGGTCCCTTCCAACCCAGACCATCCTATGGTTCCATGAACATGCAGAAGGCCCAGGCTCTGTGCAAGAACAGCATCCTCTTACTGGGGATTTTTTAAGGGGAGGGTGTTCCTGCTCCCCCAAGGAGGGAGCTGGTCCCAGGGTGGGGGGAGCTGTGTGGCCTCCCCCTGCATGGCACTGGGGCTCTGGCGGGAGCTGGAGGCCTCCGTCGCTTTGCAGGCTCTTCCCAAAAATCACATCTTGAGGTCCAAGACAGTCGGTGCCATGGAGGGAAGGCACTTGCTCAGCCGCCGCTCCCCTCTCTGCGCAGAGGGAAGGGGGAGGTAACACTGCAAGGGAAAGGCAGCAAGCGCTTCGCAGCGACGCACAGCAGCATCGCTACGTGACAAAACCACGGCCACTGCCACCAGTTCTGCAAAATCCACTGATTTCACATTAAAAGACCTTTATTTTTGGAAGATGGCAGTAATTTGGGTTTGGGTTTTTTTTTGAAAACCCCTTCACGATCTGTGTCACCACGGTGGTATGGTACACTGTCCTACTGCAACATGCCATATAGATTTCGAATAAATAAAGCTACAAAGCCCAAGTTATGTACAAAGATCTTCGGCAAAGATAATTATGTTTACAAACCTATGTACAATAAAACAAATGTAAACAGTCAAATGCAGCAGAGGATGCACAGGAAAGGACGACCATACAAACCCTGACGGCGAGGGGGGGGCTTCCCGCCTCCCCTCTGCTGGGGCCGATGGTTTTTTTCTCAGCACTTGTAAATAAACCAGCTTGGAGCTGCAGAGCCAAGTGAACGCGACGGCCCCGAGCGGGAATGAAGATTTCTAAACCCACAGATCAAACCCCGGCTGGGTTTGCTGGTTCTTTGTATAAAATCCACCGACTCCGAGGCACACGGACAGAGAACTCTCACAAACACGTTGCTCGAAAGACCCATGAGGTACACGTAGTCGCCCAACACTGTCGCAGAAGCGCGCAGGTGACGCTGTGAGATCCAGTCCTATATTACACGGATGGGAACAGGGGTGGGGTGGTGGCGGGGTCCCAGGAGCGGGCTTTGTGGATTTGTGGCTTCCTAACGCTCTGGCGGAGTTCCCGGTGTGGCGGTGCGTGAATGTTTGCCTGACGAAGGCACCGGGAGCACACTCCAGCCGCTCGCTGCGTTGCTGCACGGGTGGGGGAGCGCCGAGGGGCCGCTTCAGCACGGCTCAGCCACGCCAGCACCCAGCAAGGCAGGCGATGTTCTGACTGACGAGTGCTGAGCACGGGACCGTCACCCCCGTGCCCCCAGCCCCTCCGTCCCTCCCCCCCGTAGGGCCGCGCAGCTCAGCCTCCCATGCCCACTCCAACACACGGCCACGCACTGGCCCCGCAGTGATTTATTAAGCTGCGGTAACTGAGTCATGGACCTGATTCCTGTCCAAAGAGCCGCGGCGCAGCCTCAGCCAGGGGTCTGAGGTCTGAGCCTTACCGGGAGGGCAGCAGCTGCCTGTCCTGAGCAGCAGGATGCTGGAGCAGGCAGGGAGAAACGCTGCCAAACCTAAGTTAGAGAAGAGATACGGTGAGGGGCTGAGGACCGCCAGGCCGAGAAAGACTCCTGCAGCCCGTGAAACAGAGCACTGCGGGTGGCAGCTTGAGCAGCGCGGGGTGTGGGGCCAAGGCAGAGAACGTCTGCTACAGCGACAGGAGAAAACAAACTGTATTAATGTGACATGGAGGGCCATGAGCTCAGGGTCTCCTCGGGCAGCAGGGTGCAGGTCATGTTCCAGCGGGGCAGGAATGGGCAGAAATCGGGAGCAGTTCTTCTCGTGGTGGGCTGAGAAAAGCATCCGCAAGTCCGAACACGACCTCCTGTGGGCTCATATGCTCAGGGGGAGCATGCCAGGCGCCGAGGACGGTCGAGAGGCTCCCAGTCCGAGGGGACCTTGATCAAAGCCGTTTACTGCCCTGAGGAGCAAGAAGAGACAGGCCGGTAAGTGATGAGCCCCAGGAGATGGCACCGCTCACCCCTCCCGGCCCCAGCAGCTGGAGAACAGACCCCTCTCCTCCTCTCTCACCTCACCCTGGCTGTACGATGGCTGCAAGGCCACTGTGACCACAACAGGGCTCCCATGGTTGCGCCCACCCGCAGCCAGGGACAGGCACAGGTGGGTGCTCACCCCGCTGCCTGGAGGTGGTGGGTGCTGCCTGATGACCAACCCAGGAGGACAAAGAGCTCCTGCGCAGACCCCAGGCCCCCACGCCGGGCTCTGGGCAGCTGAGGGGCCAGGCACAGCAGCGCTGCAGGCTCGCTCCCCACGGCCAGCTCCCCTCCCCTCTTCACGGGTGCTGGTGGGCTGCGAGAGGAGAACATGGGTCTGACAGCTTTTCCATCTCTACTCTGTTCTGGCTTTGGCAGATCTTCTGTGATCAGGCTCAACACACAGCGTCTGCCCAGGCTCACCATCTGCTGATCATCACCACCACCACAGCCTTGACAACCAGAAGCGATGGCATCCCCATATCAGGACAACACGTCCACCCCCACTGTTGTCCCAGAACCAGCACCCTGCCCTCACAGTCGGGTTTGTAATAACAAAGGCGAGGGAGAACTCCCCCAGCCCTGCAAGGTCCCTACCTCGACGTCTGCTGGGTCCCAAGTGCTGCCTCTGCAGCCCTTCACCAGCTTCGCCCGAACCACCGGCACCCCAGAAGATGCCATTGAGATCCCTCCTGGCAGAGCTACGTTTGGGAGAGGGGACACCTGAGGAGACAGCCTCTGCTGCCCACAGCTGCGGTGAGTAGAAGCAAGAAGGAAGAGAAGCCGAGGGCTCTCCTGACGAGCTCGTAGCCAAGCCAGGAACCGGCAGCTCCGGGGTCCCAGGCTGCGTCCACTCCGCGGAGCACATCCCGCTCGCTGCCGTCACTGCCCACGGGACCGAGATGCCACCAGCCCACGCGCGGTGGCTCACGACTGCATCCCCGGGCAGAGCAGCGCAGTTTCCGCACTCCCGTTCCTGTGCTGCGCACATTCACCGGTGACCTTGCAGCTCCTGCGTCAGGGATGAAAAAACCCCGCCAGCAACCCCAGAGGCTGCTGCCGTTGCACTGGGCAGTCACAAGCTCCTTCCATGAAGAGCTAAAATCCCGACAGTCGCTAGCAAGAACAGATTCCCATGGTAACGCAGCTCACTGCAGCAGGGAGTCAGGCTGTTTTCTTTCCCCATAGAATCTCAGAATGGTGGGGGTTGGAAGGGACCTCTGTGGGCCACCCAGCCCAACCCCCTACCCAAGCAGGGTCACCCAGAGCAGGCTACAGAGCACCGCGTCCAGGCGGGGCTGGAATATCTCCGGAGAAGGAGACTCTACAGCCTCCCTGTGCAGCCTGGGCCAGGGCTCCGTCACCCTCAGAGGGAAGAAGTTCTTCCTCGTGTTCAGCTGGAACTTCCTCTGCTTCAGTTTGTGCCCGTTGCCCCTTGTCCTGTCACTGGGCACCACTGGAAAGAGTCTGGCCCCGTCCTCCTGACACCCACCCTGCAGATATTTGTAGGCATTTATAAGGTCCCCTCGCAGCCTTCTCTTCTTCAGGCTGAACAAGACAAGCTCCCTCAGCCTCTCCTCGTAGGAGAGATGCTCCAGTCCCCTCACCATCCTCGTAGCCCTGCACTGGACTCTCTCCAGTAGCTCTTCATCTTTCTTGAACTGGGGTGCTCAGAACTGGACACAGTACTCCAGATGGGGCCTCACCAGGGCAGAGTAGAGGGGAAGGAGAACTTCCCTCGCCCTGCTGCCCACACTCCTCTTGATGCACCCCAGGATCCCATTGGCCTTCTTGGCACCCAGGGCACACTGCTGGCTCATGGTCACCCTGTCATCCACCAGGACACCCAGGTCCCTCTCTGCAGAGCTGCTCTCCAGCAGGTCCGCCCCAGCCTGTACTGGTGCCTTTGGTTGTTCCTCCCCAGGTGCAGGACCCTGCACTTGCCCTTGTTGAACCTCATCAGGTTCCTCTCTGCCCAGCTCTCCAGCCTGTCCAGGTCACGCTGAATGGCAGCACAGCCTTCCGGTGTGTCTATCACACCTCCCAGTTTGTTGTCATCAGCAAACTTGCTGAGGGCACACTCAGTCTCTTCATACAGGTCATTGATGAAGAAGTTGAACAAGGCTGGGCCCAGTACTGACCCCTGGGGGACACCACTAGTTACCGGCCTCCAACTAGACTCAGCACCACTGATGACAACCCGCTGAGCTCTGCCATTCAGTCAGTTCTCAATCCACCGCACCGAGCACTCCTCCAGTCCACACTTCCTGAGCTTCCCTTGAAGGATGTTATGGGAAACCGTGTCGAAAGCCTCGCTGTTAAACACCCACACTAGCACAGCCTGGCTCAGAGCAGGGAGAAACCACCTTTCCCACCTCCTCCCCATTGAGCTGGAAACTTCAACTCCCATTTGAACATTGCCTTGATACAGGGAGGTGCCTCCCTGGCTGCACGCAGTAAAAAGCTGCTGGAAGAAGCTCAGGGGCAGACGTATCTCACTGTCTCCATTTGGATGATGGGCCATGAAGCCAACCTGATCCTGACACGACTCTGCAAATTAGTTAACAGCTCGGAAGCACCTCTGACAAGTAGGACGGGGGGGGAAAAAAAACCAAACAACAACAAAAAAAAACCAACCCAAACTGGATTAAAACGTGGTACTTTGCTCCCTTCTGAAAGGATCAGAGAAAAGTGGCATTGCACGTCAGCAGCCTGGGTGTGCTCAGGTCTGATGAGCTGCGTTCAAGCCCAGCTCTACAGCTCTGTCACGTTTCCTGCACTAAACTCCGGGCTGCTCTTTCACAGAATGGTTTGGGTTGGAAGGGACCTTCAGAGGCCATCTAGCCCAACCCCCTGCAGTAAGTAGGTGCCCAGCGACAGGACAAGGGGCAACGGGCACAGACTGAAGCAGAGGAAGCTCCAGCTGAACACGAGGACGAACTTCTTCCCTCTGAGGGTGACGGAGCCCTGGCCCAGGCTGCCCAGGGAGGCTGTGGAGTCTCCTTCTCTGGAGATATTCCAGACCCGCCTGGATGCGGTGCTGTGCAGCCTGCTCTGGGTGACCCTGCTTGGGCAGGGGGTTGGGCTGGAGACCCACAGAGGTCCCTTGCAACCCCTACCATTCTGTGATTCTGTGAAATTAAAATACATTAAACAGAGGAACTGAGAAAAATAACAAATAAAGTATGCTGGATGACTCCTGGCTAACCTCCCAGAGGAGAGCGGGGAAGAGAAGTCCTTGCGCCCGGTCTCCAAGGTCTCCGACAGTGCCGGGAGGAGCACACGCATCGCTCCAGCCTTCAACCGCTCTGCCCAGGCCTGACACAGGTGCGGGGCTCCTGCACGGAGCTGACGCTGCCCAACAGCCTGGAGACCTGCCCGCAGCCATTAATCCCAGCCAGATCACTTGCCTGCTGCTTCTGCCTCATTTCGCCATCCCTCAGACCCGACCCACTCTGTGGGGCCCGCGCTGCGCCCTTGCTCTGGGCTTCCTAAGAAACTGGGCTCAGGGGTGCTTCACAGGGAGCCGAAGCCCCAGTCCCTGCTGGGAACAGCCCCAGCAGTGGTTTCTGATGGATGCTCCTGACTGCCTGCCCCTGCAGTGGCGTGGACCTTGTGCCCGTTTCCAACTGCTCTCTCTGCCCTGTGATTGCTAAAGACAGATTTTTACATATTAATCTTTATTCCAAGCTGTATTTTGTGCTTGGCACCTTATCTCCAAGACTCTCTCAAGTCTAAGTATCCAACAAAGCCTCAGCAGAAAATTCTCCTGTTGCTGAATAGCCCAGGCTGAGGAGTAAATGGATGGGCTCAAAGCATGCTTGGAGAGCAGCCCCCCAATAAAACAAGAGGAAAAGGGAGTTTTCAGGCAGGGGCAGTGCTTTGAAACACACCCAAGCAGCAGTAACAGCACAAGGAGGCAGAGGAACGCCCAGCACGGAGATGCAAGGAGGAAGATGGGGACAAGGCTGTGGCAGATGAAGCTGACAGGGACCTGCACCTTTCGACAGCACAGGGAACCCTCCGCGCTCCCTCGAGAGGCAGATGAGGGAGACGAGCCAGACCCTTGCATGCTGGAGGTGGTGCCTGCACCGAGGCCCTGTGCCCAGGATCCCCCCACAGAGCCCGGGACCCCGGGGTCTGCGCAGGCTGCTTCCAGCTGGCATGGCTGTGGCGGGCAGGGACGGTGGCACCGAGCTGGAGCACTGCTGTCTCGACGCGCACGCTGCTGATCACACCGTCCTCCGCCTCTGCTCTGCAACCCTGGCCGGCTCCCAGCACATTTGTGCCTTTGTTGGCTTTCCCATTGGCCAGAACCACGGCAACCGAGCATCTACAAGACGACAGCAACGAAACGTCTCAGGAAAAACACAACCAAAGGGCAAACTAACTTTCAAAATTCACTAAATTAACAGCAGGGATACTTCATCCTGTATCTCTGATGTGACTGATTCAATCAGAACCATGCATGTATTTGAAGAACTATTGATTAGATCAAGAAAGCAAGCAGCACTCAATCTTATGTTTGCAACAGGTCACAGCAGCAGAGGAGTTTATCTAAAGTAAGGAGAAAGAGAGGGATTGCGGCCTCAGGCTTTGATCATGGACCATTAGTTTGTAACACTGAGAGAACTACCCCATGCAGTTAGCACAACCACCGACTCGGCACCTCCAAGCACCGAGTTAAAAGGCATGCAGCTTATCATTGCAAATGAATTCATTTACCCATGACCAAGGTGGGGAATACGACCTTTTCACGCCTAGTGGAGAAAAATTGAAACAGTTTATGCACACGATAAAGACGTTCTTGGCCATAACCCTGGACGCAAGGAATGGGGCAAAGCAAAGGTGTTCAGCTGAACCTCACCAGACCTCTCCCCTTCCACCTCTGCCCGGGCAGACGAGGGGTCCTATTTCAGCGACAACCAGCACTCCCACCATACTCCACGGCCGCAAGCGCGTGACCCAGATAAAACCCTGGAGCATTGCAAAGCACGTTACAGGACATGGGATTACTCACCTGCATCCGAGGTACCCACACGTCCCTCTTTCCAGGAAAACTTTTTCATAAGGAGGACTAGGGAACGGGAAGACCGCCCTGCTTTCACTGCCTGATGTATTATGATCAGGGTTGGGGTAACTGTGTGCACTGTGTAAATATCCCTACGTGCTTCACGGGACTGCTACAAGTGTGCAAGCAGAGGTGTTTCTCACATTCAAATCTGAGCTTGTTTGAATAAAACAAAGCCCAGCAGATTGACCAAAATAACCTAAGCATAAACACCATCTACAAGGACTTTGATAAGAGTGCAGGCAGGGGAGTGGGGGAGCAGTGAACACGGAGTTCATGCCTCAAGCAACAAACACTACATGCTGGCTCACATGCTGCCTCAGCTCTGCTGCTCAAGTGCCAAGGCTCTGCAGAGCCCATCAAAGTCAGAGCCATTTTGTTCCCCAACTGGATCGAAGTTAATAACCAATTAAGAAATAGTACAACACCAAAAAAAACAAGTATCTATTCGAGAACATCCTCAGGTGCTGTTCTGCCATGCCTGGGCATCCGAACAGTAACAGCACATTCCTGAAGGAACAAGTCTGCAGGAATCTAATCTCACAGCAGACACTGAGTTTTGAAAAAGTAGGCAAGTCCTGACTCTTCCAATTCCCCAGCAAAGCCTCGCTGCGGGCCCAGCTGTCCTCCAGGCCTCTGCTAAAGTGACGCTCCCCTATGTCAGCTCCTGCCCATCGCTGTCTTTGGCTGCCTGCTCAGCTCCGCTCAGCAAGCAAAGAGCAGATGTTTGACAGGAGATGGAGACTGGCCAAACACTTTAACCAACAAAATGGCAGAGGAAGGAAAGTAAGTGGAAATGTAATGCTGCAGCTGAGTTACCTCTGTCCCATTCCCACCACCCAACAACAGGCTGCTCTTTAGGCAGCGGCTGCAGATGGGATGGCATCTACAATCACATGTGGCTGTTTCAGGCTCCAGCAACAATGAGGGGCAGGGAGGAGAGTACAGGTGCTGGGGAGAGAGGAGGAGAGGGGATAAGCAAGGCATGCCTTGCCTCAGCCCCTCGTACCCAGCCACCGCCGCATGCTCCAAGTCCGACTCCTGCCAGCGCGGCTGGAGCTGGGCGGCTGCTGCAGCGTGCGGACGTGATGGGGCTGACCACATTGCGGTTCAGAGCTCGGTTCAGCTTACACGTGCAAAGTTGTACAGGTTTTACACGGCAGCCACGGAGACGCGTGCCCAGCACAGACACTGCGATCAGCCCCAGCACTCAGAGACCTCCACAGGGGCAGCAAGATTGAGCAGGAGCCGATGCGGGGAAGAGGCACGGGCCATCCGCTGTCAACAGAATGTGGGCGCGCAGAGGAGGAGGACAGGGCAGCAGGGATCTCTAACAACCTGCCGATAAGGACGTCAGTCATTTCCACCCCCTTTTCTAGCCCACTAACATCCTCCAGCTCTGCTGTAGATGTTAGTTTTCAGGAGGGTGGGTTTCTAAACCTTTTTCAGCTACAACCTGCTGGTAACTACAGGCAGCCAGCCCAGATAGCAAGTGTGATGACAATCCAGATAATTAAAAGTGACCCCACCCCACACAGCAATCAGCTTATTTGTCACACCACAACTCGATATAGCCATGCTGCCTCCTAAGAACAGCTATAATCTCTCCCTAGCAACTACCCTGACAGCTTGTACCTCAAATATCGCCCGTGCCCTGCAAGTGTGAGCTGCCGTGGTGATGCACAGACCCCAGCCAGCCTTGCAGTGCCCAGACGACCCAAAAGTCTGTCCGATTTGCACAGGACACTGACTTTGTTATGTCTCCAAACTCTTCTTTTCCAAAACCAGCAAACAACAGTGACTCTAAAAAAACTCTGAATACCAGTTTCTAAGATGCAACTTGTCCCGCTACCCACGTAGCAACACAATTCAGCTCAAACGAGGATGATTGTAGGAAGCTCAGCTTGTCTGCTCTGTATACGGCACTCTTCAGGTCGGCAACTGCTCATTTACTTCTCCAAAATAAATTCTGTATTGAGGATGTGCGGAAAGCCCTGACCACGGGTGAGTCACGGGAGACACACGGGGTCGTTTCTCCTGTGAAAGCAGTTTCTGGCTTCACGGCTGACGCACAGCACAGACAGCACGGAAGCAGTTGCTCCCTCGATCAGCCAGAACTATGCCCTTAATGACGTTTTCTTTTTCCCCTCATAGAGGGGGAAGTACAGCAAACAGGGCACCACCCTCCAAGCGAGCATTTGCTGCCTGCACTCAGCTGTTCTCACCAAGGGAACCTCCAGATTTGCCATCACGTACTTCCCCCGTGTGAGCACACCAGTAGCTATGGCAACTCCACCGCTACTTACTTGAGATCCTTTCAAAGGGCACGTTCACTTCACCAGCAGGTTTGCTGCCTCGGTTGATTTTTTTATTACCTGAGATGCAGCTGCCAAGAGATTCGGCAGCAGAGGGACAGGACAGGCACTGACACCCTGCCAGCTACGAGAATATCATGCTTGCTTTGCTCTTTGCTTTACAGAAATCAGCACTGTCACCCTCCCCATCCCCTTGAGACTGGCTCCACAATTTATTTGTCCTATAGGATGAAAGCTGTGGTGGGCTAAAGACAAACCAAGAATAACTTCTGCTCCAAGTAGCATCCTGAAACACACTCCCTTTCAGGATAAAAGCATATCGTTACTTACCCTTTGTCAAAGAAAGAAGTATGTCCCGGATGAGGGTACTTCGTGCCATTGCTGTTCATCACGCCGCTGTTAACATTCCCTGAAATGTAGGATTTCCGTGATGCCTGGTCCTTTGCAAAATTTCTGCAAGCAGCTAATTTGGATTCTAAGGCCTGTGAAAGGGGAAAAAAAAAATGACGTCAAAAAAGTAATACCATTAAGAGGAAGTATTTTGCTGCTCAAGTTCAGGCTTTGTCATGACCCCAAGATCACCACGATCAGGAACCCAGTGTGATCACCTTTGGCGAAAGCTGAACTGAATGGGAACAAAGCTGTCATTTTCTCTGTCATCCAACCACAAAGGAAACCCACACAACGAGACGCTGACGCAGACTGCCACGCGTGACTCAGTTCCATCAGGGCTCAGATTTTACAACATATCAACACTCAATTAATTACCTAAAATAAGGAAGCCAATTCCTAGCAGAAGTTACCAAAACTTCCTGCTTCAGCAGCTGCAGTAAGGCTGGCATAAGCTAATCAGAAGTCTAAGACAGAGCCTAAAGCAGAATCCTCAAGTTTTGCCAGGGACTTTGTATTTGGGACTTTGTATTTGGAAATTCGAATTTTTTTCTCCAGGGCAATGCCTTCTAGCATTTCTTTCTCAATCTTGGCCTGCAAAACAAAGCCAGTTTCTTAAGTGCCATTGGTATGCTTCAGAACAAGAAGTGCTACAGCATCAGATGAGGAACCCAAGGCAGCAACTAAGCCTGTCTCTGTGGTCTGTACCTCATCTGTACTACTGCGCAGCAAGCCTGGTGAGATCTTGTTCCCCTGTACAAGGTGACAGTCTCTGCCTCATCTGCTGACTCTTGCCAGAAGGGAGGCCAAAATCCTGATTCTCTCCTTCACTGCAGCACACCCCCTGCCCTTTCTGCTGTCTGTCACAAACTGAGGCTTTGCTTCAATGGCAGTCCGGTCTAGCAGAAAGTCCTTGCAACAATTTATTACATCCACCCTGCGCATGGGAGCATTCATACACTTGCAAATGCATACAGAGGAGACAAAACCTCATCTCCCCAAACACGGGGCTTGGTCCCATTCCACGTAGAAAAATATTCCACTGATAAGACACTGGCATGCTATCACAAGTAAGTGAACACTACACAGTGTTCTAGAAATCCATGCAAGCTTACTCGGTGGCTATATAGGCAGATATATTGTGGTCAGCAGGTCGAGGGAGGTTCTCCTTCCCCTCTACTTGGTCCTAGTGAGGCCCCATCTGCAGTACTCTGTCCAGTTCTGGGCTCCCCAGTTCAAGAAAGATGAGGAGCTACTGGAGAGAGTCCAGCGGAGGGCTGCAAAGATGGTGAGGGGACTGGAGCATCTCTCCTACGAGGAAAGGCTAAGGGAGCTGGGCTTGTTCAGCCTGGAGAAGAGAAGGCAGAGAGGGGACCTTATAACTGCCTAGAAACATCTTCAGGGTCGGTGTCAAGAGGATGGGGCCAGATTCTTTTCAGTGGTGCCCAGCGACAAGGGGCAACAGGCACAAATTGAAGAATACGAAGTTCCAGCTGAATATGAAGAACAACTTCTTCACTCTGAGGGTGACAGAGCACTAGAACAGGCTACCCAGAGAGGCTGTGGAGTCTCCTTCTCTAGAGATACTCAAACCCTCCTGGACAAGGTCCTGTGCAGCCTGCTCTGGGTGACCCTGCTTCGGCAGGGGGCTGGACCGGGTGACCCACAGAGGTCCTTTCCAACCCCCACCATTCTGTGACCCTGTGAGATATAGATAACTACCTACCTCTTGGTCTCAAAGCACCTATCAGCTGGAAATAGCCTGTGTGATCTGTGCCAAGTGACTCTATCTCAGCTGCATGCAAGAAAGCTGAGGGGAAACTTCTTGCAGAGAAATGGAGTCTGAGGCTCAGGATGAGGCATCTTACGAGTAGCCAAAGCCACAGAAATCCTAAACATCCTCTAATCATTAATGAACAAATGCATGAGCTGGAATTTTGTACCAGTGGCAGAGCGTGTGTCTCGGAGCAGGCTGGGAACAAGCATGCTTATTTGGCATTTCCTGTCCTTGCAGAGTAATCACACGGGATTGTGCTTAAGCTCTCAAAATCCCCTGCAGACTCTTACTCACAATGATCCCATTTTAAACATGTCACTCCATAACCCCGAGTTATCCTGCTGCCCTTTCAAACCAGCTACGAGCTCACCGACTCCAAACATGAACAATGAGTTAATTTTTAATTTCAAACTTTGCTAAAACAACTGTCTGTACTGCAGCTATTGCTGTTCTCAGTGCTAACCACAAGAGACAGAGGAAAGCCAGCACCGGCGGCGAGACACGGAGGCTACCCATGCTTCCACTCAGAACAGCAGCCACTGAGGCACGTCAACAAGCTTCTCATAACTCAAGAGTCGCCTTCATTCAACTGGAAAGCCATGCATCCTAAACAACACTGTAACAGATGTTTAAACCACTTCTTCCTTGCTTATTGTGGTAATCCCTTTAAAGGCTCACGCATTTCACTTCCCCATCAACTACAGATGGGAACATTTGGCTTTCTCCTGATTTATTTTCTCACTTTCTTATCACAGGCTTCTACTTTTTTTTCTGTTTTCAGCACCTGTTGCAGATCTCCCCAGGCATGATCTCAGCTCCCCTCCCATGACACACAGTTACTGTGCAGCAGGCACCCAGAGTCTGAGTGCCAGTTCTGCATCTGGGTCTCACTAGAGAGGAAGCCACAGGCCACACCTGAGGTAAGAACAAGTGGCTGACAGTGTCTAACCCCATACACCAAAGTGCTTGAGAAACTTCTTACTCCAAATATGAATTTCATCACCCAAAGTTGGAATCAGAACCTTAGTAATATGCTTTACAAATCAAGATCATTAAAAAAAATACATTATCACATACTAAACACTGAATATGGATGCTTTGGAAACTACAGCACAGGCCAAGACCTTGTGATTGTGCACAAGGATGAAAGCTCAGTGACAACCCCACCGAGACAGGAATACTTCAGTTCAGAGCACTCACCCCCACTTTCCGCAACAGATCTCCCACAATGTTGAGCGCAGATATTCTAGCCGAAGGAGTAAGGGGGCTGGTACCAATTCCATTTGGTATAGCTGCAAACACAGACACATTTTATTACCTGCTGCACTTCTCCACAGGTTTTTTTATTTGGTTTTTTTTTTGTTTGTTTCAATTTCAATAAATCAACTCCAACGTAAAAAAGTAAATCTAAAATCCTACTGCAGGCTATTCACAAAATTACCCCACAATAACACGCAGACTACATGATCACTAGCCATGGAAAAACGAAAAAGCTTAATTCCTGTCCACTGCCCTCTTTCCCATTAGAACTACACACAGAGTTCTCGCACTCTCCATCTGCAAGGCTATTGCCCGCAATCCATCTAATCCAGCCAGAGCTTCCCATGGAATCTATTCTTTCTAATTTGAAAAATAACGTATTAATCCTTGCAGTTGTCCAGAGCCTTCCAGACAGGGAAGCGGACTGGACTAACACCCTGCTGCCTCATAGAGAAAACAAGACCCCCAAAAAGTATGTGTTGTAACAGGGGCAGTCTAGACTGTTTGAATTACTGCCCACCATTTACTCACCACTGCTGCTCCACATTTAAGCAGAAATATCAGCCACTGCACTTCCCTGCGATCTCAAAGGTCTTCAGAGCTCTGCTGCAGGCATCCACTGCAGAGCACAAACCCTTGCCCCGGTAAAAGCAGTATCTAAGCTTCACCGTCCTGCTTCTCCATGCTCTTTACTGATTATACTCCTTAAATGCACCTGATGCTGCCCCAGGATTTAAACACACCTGATCCAATGCAGGTGGGATCCACACCTACCTACACTTACTTCAAGTCCACCAACAAGCACCTGGCCTGAAATTGTTTGTTAACAAGCTGCAGGTACTGCCTAACAACTAGACACAGTTTCTACAAATTATACCTTTTGGGGAAGGAAAACTATTTTCCAATCCTTTTCCAACAGGTGTAGCTGACAAGGAGAGAGATGCCTGGACAGCCGAATCCATCTTTTCACAGTCTACAGTCGGAGAACTGGGCGCTGAATTTAGGGTGACTTCTTGTTGCCTCTCCCGTACTGCTAGCTCTTGCCGTAAGTCTGAGGGTTGAAAGAATAAAAAACCCACACGTCTTGGTGACCGAGTTCCCTAATAAACACTGTCTCTATTCATTTGGGAGGGATGAGGAGGAAACACTTTGCAACAACTCTGTATTAACTGCCTGCTGCTGGCTTTCTGCAGCAGCGAGGACCGCCACCTCAGGGCTGTCACAGCCCCAGACCATCACTGCCTGTCACGTGTAAGCACAGCAGGTGACGTTTCCGCAGTATCTTCCCCATCTGTGGTGCGAGTCCCATGGAAAGTGCGTTAAGCGAACGGCAGCTGGTCACAAATGCCTGCGGAAATACACTCCGCTCCTGCTCAAAAAACGGTGGGGAAAAGGAAGGAATGACTCCTTCTTACGTTTCCAACTCCCTACATCATTCTTCCTGTTAAGCTGTGAGCTATCTGCAGACGTTCGCATATTCAGAGCAGGGCTGCCGGAGGCCCCCGGCACGGACCACTTAAGCTACGTTTGAAGTTTGAGGTGGCAAGACAAGCAAGCAGCCCCAGTCTCTGTGCCTCTGTGCGAGCAGTGCCATGGGCAGATGAGGCTGAACAACAGCTTTCCAGGCTAGCTCATTCTGGTTGCGAGCTATCTGCAGACGTTTGCACTTTCAGAGCAGGGCTGCCGGATGTGCCCTGCATGGACCACCTAAGATACGTTTGAAGTTTGAGGTGGCAAGACAAGCAAGCAGCCCCAGTCTCTGTGCCTCTGTGCGAGCAGTGCCATGGGCAGATGAGGCTGAGCAACAGCTTTCCAGGCTAGCTCTTTCTGGCTGCGAGCTATCTGCAGAAGTTCGCATTTTCGGATCAGGGCTGCTGGAGGCGCCCGGCACGGACCCTGAAGGCTACGTTTGAAGTTTGAGGGGTCAAGACAAGCAAGCAGCCCCAGTCTCTGTGCCTCTGTGCGAGCAGTGCCATGGGCAGATGAGGCTGAGCAACAGCTTTCCATGCTAGCTCTTTCTGGCTGCGAGCTATCTGCAGACGTTCGCGTTTTCGGATCTGGGCTGCTGGAGGCGCCCGGCACGGAACGCGAATGTTACGTTTGAAGTTTTAGGGGACAAGACAAGCAAGCAGCCCCAGTCTCTGTGCCTCTGTGTGAGAAGTGCCATGGGCAGATGAGGCTGAGCAACAGCTTTCCAGGCTAGCTCTATCTGGCTACATGCTATCTGCAGACGTTCGTATTTTGGGAGCAGTGCTTCGAATGGCGCCTCATATGTGCCCCCAAATATACGTTTGAAGTTTGAGATGGCAAGACAAGCAAGCAGCTGCAGTCTCTGTGCCTTTGCGCGAGCAGTGCCATGGGCAGATGAGGCTGAGCAACAGCTTTCCAGGCTAGCTCTTTCTGCCTGCGAGCTATCTGCAGACGTTCGCATTTTCAGAGCAGGGCTACAGTAGGTTACCAGCACGCACCACCTAAGATACTTTTGAAGTTTGAGGGTGCAAGACAGGCAAGCAGCCCCAGTCTCTGTGCCTCTGTGCGAGCAGTGCCATGGGCAGATGAGGCTGAGCAACAGCTTTCCAGGCTAGCTCTTTCTGGCTGCGAGCAATCTGCAGACGTTCGCATTTTGAAAGCAGGGCTGCCGGAGACGCCTGAAACGGACCACCTAAGCTACGTTTGAAGTTTGAGGGAGCAAGACAAGCAAGCAGCCCCAGTCTCTGTGCCTCTGTGCGAGCAGTGCCATGGGCAGATGAGGCTGAGCAACAGCTTTCCAGGATAGCTCTTTCTGCCTGCGAGATATCTGCAGACGTTCGTATTTTTGGAGCAGGGTGCCAGAGCCCCCTGCACGAACTTACAAATCTACGTTTGAAGTTGTAGAGGGCAAGACAAGCAAGCAGCCCCAGTCTCTGTGCCTCTGTGCGAGCAGTGCCATGGGCAGATGAGGGTGAGCAACAGCTTTCCAGGCTAGCTCTTTCTGGCTGCAATCTATCTGCAGACGTTCGCATTTTCAGAGCACGGCTGCCGGAGACGTCCGACACGGACCACCTAAGCTACGTTTGAAGTTTGAGGTGGCAAGACAAGCAAGCAGATGCAGTCTCTGTGCCTCTGTGCGAGCAGTGCCATGGGCAGATGAGGCTGAGCAACAGCTTTCCAGGCTAGCTCTTTCTGGCTGCCAACTATCTGCAGACGTTCGTATTTTTGGAGCAGTGCTGCGAATGGCGCCTGGCATGTACCCCCAAAGGTACTTTTGAAGTTTAAGGGGGCAAGGCAAGCAAGCAGCCCCAGTCTCTGTGCCTCTGTGCGAGCAGTGCTATGGGCAGATGAGGCTGAGCAACATCTTTTCAGGTAAACCTCTTCTGGCTGCGATCTACATGCCCTAATACTGGAAGCATATGTGTTTAGCACAGAAGAATATTTGTTTAGGGATAACTACTGAAGAAGGAAACATCAGATATACAGTTTCTGTAATGACATGTAACACTATTTGAATTAATTTTTTGTTTGAACATAGGGAAATTGTACATAGCTATGAACCTATCCCTGAGGAAATACGTATATATTTTTTTTGCAACCTGTCCAAGCAATTAATTCTCTTTTCTTTCTTTCTTCTCTCCTGTTGTGTTCACATGTAGTATTCTCTTGCATTTTGTGATATTTTGTTGTGTTCTCCTGTGTTCTGGTGTGTACTCATGTTTAGTGTTCTGTTGTTTTTTGTGGTGTTCTTTTGTGTTCTGTTGTGTTCTGATGTGCAGTGTTCTGTTGTATTCTCTTGTGTTCACCTGTAGTGCTCTGTTTTTTTCTGTTTCCTTCTGCTGTGTTCTGTTGTGTTCTGCTGTGTTCTGTTGTGTTCTGCTGTGTTCTGTTTTTTTTCTGTTGTGTTCTTATGTGTTCTGACGTGTTTTATTGTGTTCTGATATGTTTTCTTGTGTTCTCATTTATATTGTTCTCCTGTGTTCTGATGTGTTCTGTTGTGTTATATTGTGTTCTGTTGTGTTCTCTGGTGTTCTGATGTGTTCTCATGTGTACTGTTCTGTTGTGTTCTCATGTGTAGTGTTCTGTTCTGTTCTGTTGTGATCTCTTGTGCTCTTTTGTGTTTACGTGTAGTGTTCTCCTGTGTTCTGTAATATTGTGTTGTGTTCTGCTGTGTTCTGTTGTGTTCTGATGTGTTCTCATGTGTTCTCATGTTTAGTGTTCTGTTGTTTTTTGTTGTGTTCTGTTGTGTTTTGATGTATTCTTTTGTGTTCTGCTGTGTTCTGCTGTGTTCTGTTGTGTTCTAATGTGTTGTGTTCTCTTGTGTTCTGCAGCGTTCTGTTGTGTTCTGATGTGTAGTGTTCTGTTTTGTTCTGTTTTGTTCTGTTGTTTTCTGTTGTGTTCTGCTGTGTTCTGATGTGTTCTGTTGTGTTCTGTAGTGTTCTGCTGTGTTCTGATGTGTTCTTATGTGTAGTGTTCTCTTGTGTTCTGTAGTGTTCTGTTGTGTTTTGCTGTCTTCTCGTGTTGTGTTCTGTTGTGTTCAGTGGTGTTCTGTTGTGTTCTGTGTCTTCTGTTGTGTTCTGATGTGTTCTCATGTGTAGTGTTCTGTTGTTTTCTGTTGTGTTCTGTTGTTTTCTGTTGTGTTCTGCTGTGTTCTGACGTGTTCTGTTGTGTTCTATTGTGTTCTCATGTGTACTATTCTGTTGTGTTCTGTTGTGATCTCTTGTGCTCTTTTGTGTTCTCTTCTGTTCACATGTAGTGTTCTGTTTCGTTCTGTTGTGTTTTGTTGCGTTCTGTTGTGTTCTCTTGTGTTCTGTTGTGTTCTCATATTTAGTGTTCTGGGTTTTTTTATTGTGTTCTATTGTTTTCTTATGTATTCTGTTGTGTTCTGCTGTGTTCTGCTGTGTTCTGTTCTGTTCTGATGTGTAGTGATCTTTTGTGTTCTGTTGTTTTGTGATGTGTTCTCATGTGTACTGTTCTGTTTTGTTCTGTTTTTTTCGGTTTTGTTCTGCTGTGTTCTCATGTGTAGTATTCTATTCTGTTGTGTACTTTTGTGTTCTGTTGTGCTCTTTTGTGTTCTGTTGTGTTCTCTTGTGTTCTCATGTGTAGTGTTCTGCTGTGTTCTGTTGTGTTCTGTTGTGTTGTGACGTGTTCTGATGTTTTTTCATCTGTAGTGTTTTGTTGTGTTCTGTTGTGTTCTGATGTGTTCTCACGTGTTGTGTTCTGTTGTGTTGACTTGACTTCAGCAAGGCTTTCGACACTGTCTCCCATAATATCCTCCTAGGGATGCTCAGGAAGTGTGGGCTGGATGAGTGGTCAGTGAAGTGGACTGAGAACTGGCTGAATGGCAGAACTCAGAGGGTTGTCATCAGTGGCGCTGAGTCTAGTTGGAGGCTGGTAACTAGTGGTGTCCCTCAGGAGTCAGTGCTGGGCCCAGTCTTGTTTAGCTTCTTCATCAACGACCTGGATGAAGAGTTAGAATGTACCCTCAGCAACTTTGCTGACGACACCAAACTGGGAGGTGTGGTAGATACACCGGCAGGCTGTGCTGCCATTCAGCGTGACCTGGATAGGCTGGAAATTTGGGCAGAGAGGAACCTGATGAGGTTCAACAAAGGCAAGTGCAGGGTCCTGCACCTGGGGAGGAACAACCCCATGCATCAGTACAGGCTTGGGGTGGACCTGCTGGAGAGCAGCTCTGCGGAGAGGGACCTGGGTGTCCTGGTGGACGACAGGTTAACCATGAGGCAGCAGTGTGCCCTGGCTGCCAAGAAAGCCAATGGGATCCTAGGGTGCATCAAGAAGAGTGTGGCCAGCAGGACGAGGGAGATTCTGCTTCCCCTCTACACTGCCCTGGTGAGGCCTCTAATGGAGTACTGTGTCCAGTTCTGGGCTCCCCAGTTCAAGAAAGATGAGGAGCTACTGGAAAGAGTCCAGTGGACGGCTGCAAGGATGGTGAGGGGACTGGAACATGTTCCCTACGAGGAGAGGCTGAGGGAGCTGGGCTTGTTCAGCCTGAAGAAGAGAAGGCTGCGAGGGGACCTAATAAATGCTTATAAATATATGAAGGGTGGGTGTCAGGAGGATGGGGGCAAGCTCTTTTCAGTGGTGCCCAGTGACAGGACAAGGGGCAATGGGCACAAACTGAGGCACAGGAAGTTCCGTCTGAACATGAGGAAGAACTTCTTCCCTCTGAGGGTGACGGAACCCTGGAACAGGCTGCCCAGGAAGGTTGTGGAGTCTCCTTCTCTGGAGATATTGAAGATCCGCCTGGACAAGATCCTGTGCAGCCTGATGTAGGTGTCCCGATGTCTTGGGTTTGGCCAGGACAGGGTTAATTTTCACTGGACTCCAGGAAGGGGCACAGCCGGGGGGTGGGGGCTGACCCCACCTGGCCAAACAGAGCCCGGTATTCCATACCATGTGACATCACGCTGGCTTCCGGTGGGGGGGGCTGCGCAGCGGATAGGGACTCACGGCTTGGGGGGCCAAGTGCTTGGCGCCGGTGCTGTTCGGGAGAGCGGCTGTCTGGGTTGTACGGTTCGTTGTTGTGTTTTCTCCTTATTTGTACCGTAGTTGTTCCTGTTTCCCTCTGTTTGCTGTTCTGTTAAACTGCCCTAATCCCGACCCACCAGTTTCTGCCTTTTTCTTTTCATTTTCCTCTGCACGTCGGCGGGGGGGAGGGGCGGCCGCGTGGCACTTTTGTTGCCGGCGGCAGCCGAAACCGAAACATTAAATTGGCACCCAGACGTGGAGCGGGGATAACGGCAGGGCTGAGCAGCGGGTGTTAAAACTGCTTTCATAGATTTTGTTAAAATTTATTATACGCATTTACTGTGCTAGTTAAAGTCGCCGGTAAAAATGTTTCTAACTTTGATCAAATATCTGTGCTACGTAAATCCTTACTTGCTGTATGTGTTTGCCGCCGTGCTGTTTGTTACCTCGGGAAAAAAGATCAGGATGATGATTTTGCTGTACTGTACGATATCGACTTATGATATGATAACATCACTGTGCATGAAATTAGTCTTGTATTTGCATGCGGCACTGCGGTCATTTCCGTACCTCGGATCCTATGTCTTAGATTTTGTTAATAATCATACCCAATCTGTGGGGAAAACCGAAGGGGATACCTTCCCCCACTCTTTCGCCCCCCCTCTCTTCCTCAGGCTGGTCCTAAATGCTTTTGAGAATTTTGAGTACCCGTGGGATGCTCAGGGCAGCACTCTCCTTTTGTTCTGCCTCCTGAACGGGTTCTGGGTTTTGTTTAGGGTTAAGCAAGTCGTTAAGAACATCCTGCAGAGACCTGCGCCGGGGCCGGATAGCTGTGAGTGGCTGGGTGTGTGGGACAGCATGTGCAGGTGTCTAGAGCATTGGGCACACCCGGTGTGTTTTAAACTCACCCCTGAGCAAATACAGAATCCGGACAAACTAGTAAAATATCTGCAAAAAGTGTGCTGCCACCCTGGGAACTCCAGAGAGACACAGATCACCTCAATGTGCTGGGGTCTGGCCCACGCCTACCGAGCTTCCGTGTTCAACACTGTTCAGTGCCTTAAAGGGGAAGGGGGGGGAAACGAAGCAGCAGGCACTGGCGCTGCACCCCTAGCCGGCCCTGCAGCCCCTCCAGCCCAGCAGGCAGTCACAGCCCCCCCGACCGGCACCACGGCTGCTGCAGCCACAGCTGCAGGGTCTGCCTCGGTTTCCCCGACAGGCACGGTAGCTGCTGCAGCCCCAGCTCCAGCTGCAGGCATCGCGGCTGAGCCCAATGACCAACCTGTGCCAGTAGCAGCCGCCCCTGTAAAACTAAAGAAAGACGCAAAGAGAGCAGATCGCTCCAGGAGGGATGACGATAAGCCAGGGTCATCACAGGAGATAGAGACAGAGATCATCACCCGGTCCCTGTCCCTGGGCGAACTGCGAGACATGCGGAAAGATTTCAGCCACCACCCAGGCGAGCACATTGTCACCTGGCTGCTGCGGTGCTGGGATAACGGGGCCAGCAGCTTGGAGTTAGAGGGCAAGGAAGCCAAGCAGCTGGGATCCCTGGCCAGGGATGGGGGCATTGACAAGGCCATTGGGAAAAAGGAACAAATCCTCAGCCTTTGGAGGAGACTTCTGTCAGGCATGAGGGAGAGGTACCCCTTCAGTGACGATTTTGTATGCTATCCTGGCAAGTGGACCAATATGGAAAGGGGTATTCAGTACTTGAGGGAATTAGCTGTGCGGGAGCTGGTTTACTGTGACACAGACAATGAGCAGGTACCCACAGACCCAGATGAATTCCAGTGCTCACAATCCATGTGGAGGAAGTTTGTGCGGAGCGCACCCTCCTCATATGCCAACTCACTGGCAGTTGTAAACTGGAAAGGTAAGGAGGCACCAACAGTGGATGAGGTGGCTGTCAGACTCCGCCAATACGAGGAAAGCCCCTCTTCCTCCCTTGTCTCAGCTGTGGAGAAACTGGTCAAGCGACTAGACAGGAATACGTCCTACTCCCCACCTGTACGGGCCAGTGTCTCAGCTATTAGGGGCAGGCGTTACTCTGCTCAGGAGAGGGAATACAGAGGCTATACACCCTGGGGCACCCTGTGGTTCTACCTGCGTGACCACGGAGAGGACATGAGGAAGTGGGATGGAAAACCCACCTCAAGTCTAGAGGCACGAGTCCGTGAGTTGCGAGGTAAAACAATCACAAAAGGGGATTCGGTTAGGAAAAATGCTGCTCCAGTTTCCAGAAGCCAGCTCTCCAGACCAGGTAGATAGTTTGACCTTGATTCCGATCCTCTGGAGGGGACCTCCAAGTCATTCTTACAGCAAGTGAGCAGTAAATTCTCTGACGAGGATTAGAGGGGCCCTGCCTCAAGCCAGGTGGAGGAAAGGGACAACCGTGTTTATTGGACGGTGTGGATTCGGTGGCCTGGCACGTCAGATCCACAAGAGTATAAAGCTCTAGTGGACACTGTTGCACAGTGTACTTTAATGCCATCAGAGTTCAAAGGGTCAGAGTCCATTTGCATTTCGGGAGTGACAGGGGGGTCCCAAGAGCTGAGTGTACTGGAGGCTGAAGTGAGCCTCACTGGGCAGGACTGGCAGAAGCATCCCATTGTAACTGGCCCCGAGGCTCCGTGCATCCTTGGGATAGACTATCTTAGGAGAGGCTATTTCAAGGACCCAAAGGGGTATCGGTGGGCTTTTGGCATAGCTGCTGTGGAGACGGAAGAAATTAAATAGCTGTCCATTTTGCCTGGTCTCTCGGAGGATCCTTCCGTTGTGGGGTTGCTGAGGGTTGAAGAACAACAGGTGCCAATCGCGACCACAACGGTGCACCGGCGACAGTATCGTACCAACCAAGACTCCCTTCTCCCCATTCATCAGCTGATCCGTCAACTGGAGAGTCAAGGAGTGATCATGAAAACTCACTCACCCTTTAATAGTCCCATATGGCCAGTGAGAAAATCTACTGGAGAGTGGAGACTGACAATAGACTACCGTGGCCTGAATGAAGTCACACCACCGCTGAGTGCTGCCGTGCCAGACATGCTAGAAATTCATTATCAGCTGGAGTCAAAGGCAGCCAAGTGGTATGCTACAATTGACATCGCTAATGCATTCTTCTCCATCCCTTTGGCAGCAGAGTGCAGGCCACAGTTTGCTTTCACCTGGAGGGGCATCCAGTACACTTGGAATCGACTGCCCCAGGGGTGGAAACACAGTCCCACCATTTGCCATGGACTAATCCAGACTGCACTGGAAAAGGGTGAAGCTCCAGAACATCTGCAGTACATCGACAACATCATTATATGGGGCGACACAGCGGAGGAGGTTTTTGAGAAAGGGGAGAAAATAGTTCAGATCCTTCTGAAAGCCGGTTTCGCCATTAAGCGAAGTAAAGTCAAGGGACCTGCTCAAGAGATCCAGTTTTTAGGAATAAAATGGCAGGATGGGCGCCGTCAAATCCCAATGGATGTCATCAACAAAATAGCAGCTATGTCTCCACCAACCAGCAAAAAGGAAGCACAGGCCTTCCTGGGTGTTGTGGGTTTTTGGAGGATGCACATCCCAAATTACAGCCAGATTGTAAGTCCTCTGTACCACGTGACCGGGAGGAAGAATGATTTTGAATGGGGCCCTGAGCAACGACAGGCATTTGAACAAATTAAACAGGAGATAGTTCATGCCGTAGCCCTTGGTCCAGTCCGGTCAGGGCAAGATGTTAAAAACGTGCTCTACACCGCAGCCGGGGAGAATGGCCCAACCTGGCGTCTCTGGCAGAAAGCACCAGGGGAGACTCGAGGTCGACCCCTGGGGTTTTGGAGCCGGGGATACAAAGGATCCGAGGCCCGCTATACTCCCACTGAAAAAGAGATTCTGGCAGCATATGAAGGCGTTCGAGGTGCTTCAGAAGTGGTGGGCACTGAAGCACAGCTCCTCCTAGTACCACGGTTGCCGGTCTTGGGCTGGATGTTCAAAGAGAGGGTCCCCTCTACGCATCATGCCACTGATGCTACTTGGAGTAAGTGGGTCGCGCTGATCACCCATCGCCCCCAAATGGGAAACTCCAGTTGCCCAGGAATTCTGGAGGTAATCATGGACTGGCCAGAAGGTAAAGATTTTGGAGCATCGCCAGAGGAGGAGGTGACACGTGCTGAAGAGGCCCCACTGTATAACCACCTGCCAGAAGATGAGAAACAGTATGCCCTGTTCACGGATGGGTCCTGTCGCATTGTGGGGAAGCACGGAGGTGGAAGGCTGCTGTATGGAGCCCTACACAACAAGTCGCGGAAACTGCTGAGGGAGAAGGTGAGTCCAGCCAGTTTGCAGAGGTGAAAGCCATCCAGCTGGCTTTAGACATTGCCAGTCGAGAGAAGTGGCCAGTGCTCTGTCTTTACACCGACTCTTGGATGGTGGCCAATGCCTTGTGGGGGTGGCTGCAGCAATGGAACAAGAACAACTGGCAGCGCAGAGGCAAACCTATCTGGGCTGCCCCATTGTGGCAAGATATTGCTGCCCGGCTGGAGCAGTTGGTTGTAAAAGTCCGTCACGTGGACGCTCACATCCCTAAGAGTCTGGCCACTGAGGAACATCAAAACAACCACCAGGTAGATCAGGCTGCTAAGATTGAAGTGGCTCAGGTGGATCTGGACTGGCAACATAAGGGTGAACTCTTTATAGCTCGGTGGGCCCATGACACCTCGGGCCACCAAGGAAGAGACGCGACATACCGATGGGCTCGTGACCGAGGGGTGGACTTGGCCATGGATACCATCGCACAGGTTATCCATGAATGTGACACATGCGCTGCAATCAAGCAAGCCAAGCGGGTAAAGCCTCAGTGGTATGGAGGACGATGGCTAAAATATAAATATGGAGAGGCTTGACAGATTGACTACATCACACTGCCACAAACCCGCCAAGGCAAGCGCTATGTGTTCACAATGTTGGAGGCCACCACCGGATGGCTGGAAACCTACCCTGTGCCCCATGCCACCGCCCGGAATACCATCCTGGGCCTTGAAAAACAAGTACTGTGGTGACATGGCACCCCCAAAAGAACTGAGTCAGAAAACGGGACTCATTTTCGTAACAGCCTCATAGACACCTGGGCCAAAGAACACGGTATTGAGTGGGTGTATCACATCCCCTACCATGCACCAGCCTCTGGAAAGATCAAGCGGTACAGGGCTGCTAAAAAACCTATCTGAGGGCAATGGGGGGTGGGACTTTCAAAAATTGGGATCCCCATTTAGCAAAGGTCACCTGGTTGGTTAACAACCGGGGATCCACCAACCAGCCTGGTCCTGCCCAGTCAAAACCTCAGTGCCCCGTAGAAGGAGATAAAGTCCCTGTAGTGCACGTGCGGAACATGTTAGGGAAGACGGTTTGGGTTAGTCCTGCCTCGGGCAAAGGCAAGCCCGTCCGCCGGATTGCCTTTGCTCAAGGACCTGGGTGTACCTGGTGGGTAATGCGGAAGGATGGGGAAGTCCGATGTGTACCTCATGGGGATTTGATTTTGGGCGAAAATAGTCCATAAATAAATTGTATAAAGTTAATTGTTAAATAACCCTGTCACTGTCTGTTATCACTGTTATAATTGTTATATTTTGTACCAGTAGTAGCATAGTAAGAATCATCCTGATTAAAGAAGGATGGACTTTTTCGATGAAAACCTAGGAGAGCACAGCGATGATGGAATTGGACCTGGTTTTCAACAACTGGCATCCAGCAACTTCATCAAGATCAACATCTCCTGCAGACTGTGGGCACGGGCCGCACCAGATACATCAGCCGTGAGCTCCGGATGCAGCAAGTGACCGCCCACCACCACACATCACCTCTCCTGCCACAGAAGACCATTACGACAGATGGAGCCCAAAGTCATGGATTAAATGAACTCAATGGATACTTTAGAGTGATGATCCATAGACTAAGGGAATGATATCTGGAGACAGGAGAAATGGTGGTGATCAACTGGACAACGGGGGACCTGGGCATGACGTAGATGGTATGGAATAAGGGGTGGATAATGTCCTGGGTTTGGCCAGAACAGGGTTAATTTTCACTGGACTCCAGGAAGGGGCACAGCCGGGGGGTGGGGGCTGACCCCACCTGGCCAAACAGAGCCCGGTGTTCCATACCCTGTGACGTCATGCTGGGTTCCGGTGGGGGGGGGCGGGGCGGCGGGAAGGCACTCGCGGCTTGGGGGGACGCAGCGTCGGTCCTGTTTCGGGAGAGCGGCTGTCTGGGTTGTACGGTTCGTTGTTGTGTTTTCTCCTTATTTGTATCATTGTTGTTCCTGTTTTCCCTCTGTTTGCTGTTCTGTTAAACTGCCCTTATCCCGACCCACCAGTTTCTGCCTCTTTCTTTTCATTCTCCTCCGCACGCCGGTGGGGGGAGGGGCGGCCGCGTGGCGCTTTTGTTGCCGGCGGCAGCCGAAACCGAAACAGTTTTTCAGCAATTTAAGTCACAGATATGATCTGTAATGGGACAGATGACACTAGCTGCTTCTGACCATCCTAATATACTCCAGATGTTTATCTTTGCAAATATTGTTAGCTTGCAGTAGATTTTGTGCAAAGGTAGCAAGAGGAAGAGAAGTCTGTCTTTGAATTTTAAAGCTTTCTTTGCATGTGTCATTTTGTGTCCTTCTGTCTACGTGACTCGCAGCACTACACTGCACGTTCTGCGGAGCCCCTGATCTGCTAGTGACATTAACGGCTAGCTGTGTTGTGGTGGAAGGGTGCCAGTTCTCGCAGTGCGATTTCAGTAAGGAATTTCAAACTAGTTAGACTTCCCTAAAATCCAGAAACTCATTTACCAGTTCAGGAAGAGGTGGTGGTGTTGCCTTGTCCTGCCAGTGCTGAGTGCTGTATGTCCTGGGTTCGGCCAGGACAGGGTTAATTTTCACCGGACTCCAGGAAGGGGCACAGCCGGGGGGTGGGGGCTAACCCCACCTGGCCAAACAGAGCCCGGTGTTCCATACCCTGTGACGTCACACTGGGTTCCGGTGGGGGGGGCGGCTCGGTGAGAACCCTCTCGCGGCTCGGGAGCGTGCGGCGCCGGTGCGGTCCAAGAGAGCGGGTCTGTTGTTTGTCGTGTTTTCTCCTTATCTGTATCCTTGTTGTTCCTGTTTCCCTCTGTTTGCTGTTCTGTTACACTGCCCTTATCCCGACCCACCGGTTTTCTGCCTGTTTTCTTTCCATTCTCCTCCGCACCGCGGCGGGGGGGAGGGAGGGCCCCGTGGCGCTTTTGTTGCCGGCAGCAGCCGAAACCAAAACACTGTAGCTGTCACAAGAACATGTGCAGATGTTGCAAACCTGCCTGACAATAAGAGAAGCAACTGTTTTGCTACCGTTTTCCTTTAGAACAGTGTCTTTCCCAGGCAGGCGTTTGACCTGTTCGTGGAATAACAACTGCCATTAGAAGTGGGCCGCATGGGAAGAGCATGCTGTTCTCCTGGAAGTCAGAAGACTGGCTTCCGTTCCTGCTTTACGACCTGCGAGTCCTCTCCCGCTATGTTTGCTTTACTTGTTTTCTCGATGGTGATCTGTTCAGCAGAGGAAATGCCTTTTACTTCTGTGCAAGATCTGGGCTCAAGTTGCTTGGGGGGGAAATTGCAGCTGGTTGAGAAGTCAGTCACTAATTTTTGCTAACCAAATTGTAGCTGAGATAAATTTGCCTGAAAAGTACTTTCCTTTATTGGAAAGGACTCATATATAGCTTTACACGCAATGAATTTAAAACCCTGTAGAAACTTCAAAGTGCTTATGCCAGCTGAGCTTTTTGTATTTTAAATGTGTTTGAAGCTGCTTCAGATCAGAAGCTTTTGCTGCTCTAGGGAAAAAAGCTTTAATTCTAGATACTGCATCAATTTACCAGCGACTGTCAGACTTTCCTTGACCTGTCTCTGTAACGTAGTTTGTAATGGAGAGATCCTTCAGTTAATTGATGGAATAATCTTGTACCTCCAGCTTTAGGCTATTGCTAAGGACGGTTTGCTTGCTTGGATGCGCTGTTTGCCGTAGCCCCTGGCTGGAGTTGATACAGCATTTGAATTCGGGCTGGGAAGGTTTTGTTTCTACTGGTAGTGGAATTGAGACTGAAATAAAGCAGGTGAAATTACGACCTTACTGAAGTCATTAGCAAAGCTGCCATTGACTGAAGTAAGGCTAGGATCTCAGCCAAGGGTTTTGGTTGTTTAATTTATGGTAACATATTCATTGAGTTGTATTAAAACAAGGTTTTGAAAAAGTTAATCTTTACCTTCGTGATACAATCTCCATTCCATAAATATTGTACATAGTGTTACTAAGAGTTTACCTTTGTTGGGCAGGTTGATAGAGGCAGATTTTAATTTATTTTTATAATCTGTGTGTTTGCACTCCTAGGAAAGAACTAAAGTATGCAGATGTCATTATTTCTGTAAATGAAAAGGACTTAATCCTAAATCTTCTAATTCTTTTATAGTATATGGCAGCAGAGCTATCTAACACTCTGTCCTGCAGGAAATATTTGGCATACTTGTAAGCTCCAGGGAGAGGAGAACTAGGATGATAACATCCATTAGCATTGCTTTTGAATGAGAACTTGCATAAAGACTTTCTCGAGGAAAAAAAAAAAATCACTATTAGATTTAAAGGCTTTTTAGCAAAAGGAACGTATTGCAAGCTTTCGACCTTCCTGTGCTGTATGAAGCTTTACTGGTGCGTATGCCAGAAAATCCTGTTGATTACTGGACTCTTCCAATGTGTGCTGCCCTTCTAGAAAGTCGACATCTGGACTGTATTTATTCTACTATTTTCTCGTCACTGGATGTGTCAGAGTAGATTTTCCTCCTTTAAATTTTGATAAACTTTGTTTCTATGATTTGGCAGAAAAGATTTTGTGCAATTTTAAAGGCAAAACTAATAATGCTTTCCCAAGCTCTGATGACAGTTAGAACAAACGGTATTGTTTTAAAACATAAATGTCTATTTTGCTGTACTACTCTTCTTGCTTCTCTTATCTGCTAGAATAGTTTTAGCATTAAGCATATTTTAATACACATCTAGAAACAGGCAAGACTGCTTTTATTATATTATTATATTGCTTGAAGTCATGAATTATGTTAAAGTAAACACTGTAGTAAAAGGGAGACTGTATTGGCACCTGAGGTCTTTTATTCCTGCTTGTCAGTCTTCACATTTGTCTTGTATGTGGAGACTCTGGCCTGGGTAGAAATGGGATTGTTCATTAAGAGTCAAAGTGTGTTCTTCCACTTGTAGCGGTCCCAAAGTACACCCAGTTTGTGTTGCACATCGATGGTATCTTGGCAAAAAGGAAACCGAGTTATCCATTAGCTAATTCTCAGAGTAATCTTCTTTGTAACCAGCTCTTCAAGTAATACCTTCCAAGTTTTCCCATGCAATGAGTAAAGCTAGCATAGTCAACAAGTTTCAAGGAACTACTCTCTCAATCACTGGAAAGTTTTGACTAATTGAGCACAGTGATTTTTAATCTCTGGTATTCTGTATTATTTTTCAGTGATGTTTGTCTTATGAGGAACAATGGAACAAAATGGTTTTGGACAGGTCGATGTAGTTGCTTCTGAGACTTTGGGAGCGTGCGGCGCCCGTGCGGTCCGAGAAAGCGGGTCTGTTTTATTGATGTATGCCATCAATAAAATCAGGTGCCTTGATTAACCCTCTAGTATTGCAGGCCACAACTTGGTAACTGAGGCTGTGATAAATATCCCATAGCTTGTCTGCAGAATCAACTTTTTTTTTTAGTGTTCTCAGTTAAAAGTTTTCTCCTGCAAAACCTAGGGACTGATACTGTTCTGTCAGGTCAAACAGATAAGCTGTTTCACCTGAAGTTTGTACCTAGCTCTTGTAGGCTACTTTTCCGTGATGGGTTTGCTAAGCTGCTGTGAGTGCACTCCCTCAGTCTCCATTGCTGCTTGCTCATGGGTGGAGGAGTGCACATATGGCCACCTCATAGCGAGAGGTCACCTCTGCTAGCGCAGCTGTCCCGTGGGCTTTCCATCATTTGAGAGGGTTGGAAGGTAAGAAGAAATGAGATTGTTTTAGAGTCCATTCTCTTTGAACATCTGGGGTGATATCCTTTCTGGGGTGATATCCTTTCTGGGGTGATATCCTTTCTGTATATGCAAAGTTAAAATTTCAAGTGCTATATTGTCTCATTTTTGCAGAGGTTAAGTGTAATGTAAGGATAGGGATGCTTCTAAGCTGCCTATCTGATCAAGAAGTGCAGGTCTGAAGGTACTAAATACCCAAGTGAATGCAGACTAGCTGCAAAACTGACGTATGCAGCATGGTGGAGAAAGGTGAAGACTGTAAGAATGTGCTTAAACTCCCCCTGCTAAATTAACATTGCTGTTCTGAGTATCTTAGCTGAGAAATATGCAAGCATGCAAAATGTACACTTGTCATTCTTAAAGTAGTTGGTTTCCAACCTTTAATTTCGGAAGGACTGTTGAATGACGGAACTACTTTGACTTTTTCCACACAAATCCCTCTAATGAAATGCGTTTCTGCTTCACACCCATCAGAGCTGCTAGTGGCAGTCACTGTCTCGCTTGAAATGGGATCTTTCTCCAGTAATTTACTGCCAGTTAATCATGGCTAAGTGAGACCTGGTAATCCCATTGATGTGCCTGGACTTATCTGAAGACAAGACCTAATTTTTATTTTTTTAAAAAGAGCTGTAGTAACATCATTTGTAATTATAGTGATATGAACTTGGTCACGCTTCCTGCCTACAATATCATGTATGTAAACACTACAATAAATTCTGTCTAAACACGTTCTGCTTTAACTCTACCTCTGTCTTAAGAAGTAAATGTGCATTTGCTGTCTTTATTTATCTCTGTACTGTACCACTCTGCACTAATAAATTCATTTCTTAATGAATTCATGTAGCCGTATGGCCAGAAATATATTTTTAACTAGTTAAGAGTGTGTGATAAGCAGTGCAAAGAATCTGTTTCTTTAAAATATGTTTTACTGTACTTTGAAACTGGCTTCTAAAGATACTGAATGTTTCCATCAACTTGGTAATACTCATAACCAGCTCCTGGTATATACAATATATTAAAATGATGCTAAATATAAAAGTGTGTGTGTATAATGATTTTAAGAAAACTAATATATATGTCTCTGCACTCTGAATAAATCTGTCTCTGGACTTGTGATCAAGGCAGAGGACAGGGCTGTTTCTTGTTACTTAAGGTAACACAGGAATTCAGGCACATAGCAAAAAGCTTTTAATCACACTAATGTGATGCATTGTATCAACATCTTAATGCTAAGATGATCTTTAGGATGAAGAAAGTATTTTAAACAAACACCATGTAGTTCCCTGCAACATCAGTGCTTTTTGTTCTAGACAGTGAAGGTCTGTTGTGTAGTCAAAGCCGTAAATGGAATGAAATCAGGTTGCTTTAAACAAAGGTTTCATAAGTTGTTGAAAATCAGTTTTGAGGAAAATGTCTGAAATGTTTTGCAGAGGTGAATCTGGTGCTGGGAAGACTGAAAACACAAAGAAGGTTATTCAATACCTTGCTCATATTGCTTCCTCCCATAAAGGAAGAAAGGACCATAATATTCCCGTAAGTTGGGATATTTTATCATTTGTTTATTGTTCTTTTTGAAAACCACCATCTTTGCATTTAAAAAAACCATAACTTTTTTATTAAAGATAAGCTGTAATGTAACCCACATAATTTTCTCAACCGTTATTTTCTCTTTAGTAGGGGCTGAAATGAGCAGTTACATTAAAATTTCCAGTTGATGTTAGCTGTTTAACTTCTCTTCTGAAACTAAAGGCTTTATGCAACCATTGTAACTAGGAACGGTATCAAAGCTTTCTGACGCAGTGTATGCCAGTTTTCCAAAAATTTAATTAAATTGGGCAAGTCTTACTGAATTTAGTTCCCACAGATGCAGTTTTCAGTACTATATTTGTGAACAAGCTTTCTGTTCTTTCAAAAATTATCTTGTAGATAAGAAGAATCATCAAGCTTCAAAACTGCTGTAGACTTGATACGTCTACAAGCGAGCAGCTAATAAAAAGCTCTAGTTTTAGTACATTACAGACAAAAGCATATGCACTTATGTCAGAGTCTTGGGTTTTTTCGTAACTTGTCACTAACTGATTTATGTAGAACATTCTTCAGATTTACTGCTAGACTTCAAAATTCACAATGAGTTTTTATCAATATTTTGCTTTACAAGATATGGATGGGTTTGAATATCTGTTGCTATGAGCACTTGGATCTCTTTGCAGTGGAATATTAATTCAACTTGCTAGAAGCAAGTGGCTTGCTATATTCGATACTGGCGTATGTGGTTGGAAGTTTTCAAGCTATATCAGAATCAGAAGCATCAGCTTCTGTAATTTCTAGTGTATAACACTTAATATTAAGATATTCTGGAATGTGTCAAGACTCAAACTCCTAGAAAACCAGGAGAGGACTTTTGACCAGTCTGTGAAGAAAAAAAAGCAAGAATTTGAAGCTGGAGAGAGGGGAAGATTGCTCTGCAGATAGATTTGGAGGCCTTAGGAGGATGCTGTGACTGGAGTGTCGGCAGCATTAGCATTGTCATGTGCTAGGGGAATACATGGCTCTGCAGAATGCTATTTAGAAAGTCATCCTTCAGAACTTGTTTTCTGTGTGGGTTTTGATTTATAAATATTCTTGGATTTATGGTTGTGCAGCCTTGAACAAAACTAGTGTTTTTAAAATTTCTACAGGAGTATAATTGCCTACAACTTTTTTTGGGGGAAGGGAATTATGCAGAGAATGGAACTACACAGAGTTTGTATACCAAGTACTTCTAAACACACTATTGACAGCTTGGAATGCACCAGGTTGAAGAGACTTCTGTGAGCCTCTTGTCGAGCCTCCTTTCAAAATATGCTTCCCTTTAAAGCTGAGTTTTGAAAACCTTGTGTGATGAAGATTATACAACCTTTCTGCAAAACTTTTCTTGTGCTTAACCACTTAAACAGTCAAAAATAGGGCTTTAAAAAGTACTCCTTCTTTGTTTGGCTGTGTTTCCATAAGCACTTTGTGCCAGTACCTGTGCTAAAAGTAGTCCCCTTTTTGAGTTTTGTCATCGTAACAATTCCTGTGGCCACTCACTGGGCTTGGAGAGTGCAGGCTCAAACTACTGTTCTGAAAGTCATAGAATCATAGAATGGTTTGGGTTGGAAAGGACCTTAAAGATCACCTGGTTCCAACCTCCCTGCCATCAGCAGGGACATCTTCCACCAGACCAGGATGCTCACAGCTCCATCCAACCTGGCCTTGAACCCTGCCAGGGAGGGGGCAGCCACAGCTTCTCTGGGCAACCTGGACCAGTGTTTCATCACCCTCATGGGGAAGAAATGAAGTCCATCTGGCTTTAGATGAAACAAGTTTCCTCTGTTTGTTGCGTGGCTGCATAACTGATAGGAAGTGAAGGCACAGAAAAAAGCTGGGGTGGAAGATGTTGGTGAAGGGAAGGATGAGTTGCTCAGTCTAATGCAGTGCTGGCTAATTCTGTTTAAGTTGCTGGTTGAACTGGAATCTAATTCTCTACTTAGCAGCGTGATCAAATGGGACAGGAGTTTAAGATGGTGGGTGTAATCAGCTGCTTCGTGAGCCATCGAAGACTGTCACGATGAAGACTGGAAAAGTTTTTATTCTTTGTAAAACATAGTTCAGACACAGTAAAAAGAATAGGGTAGTGTCCTGAATAGAAGTTTGATACTTTGATTGTGCGCTTCATTCAATGCACTGCTATAGTAAGCACTGAATTAAGTATATGTTTATGAAAAATGCAAAATGTTCACATAACCTAAACCGTTTTGAAAATACAAATGAGTCTCGCTTCTGTAACAATTAATTTTTATTTATATACTGCAGATGAAGAATGTCTAATCTACACACCTAACACTCAAAAGTTAGGAAGTGTCAGAATTGGTTATATTTAAGCAGCCCTAACTTGTTCCTGTTCACATATACATTAGAAAACTGTAGAGGGCTGGTGGTGATCCGTAGTATCCATCTGTACAGCCTTTGCACTGACCTGTGCACAAAGATGATGCTAAACAGGCTTGTTAAATAGACAGCAAGTCATGGGTTTACTTTTATCCATCCTGTAACGAATAATTATCAGTGCTATGCATATTACTGAGACTTATGAAAGTTGCATGGATTTTTTTTTATGAACAATTTGTATGCTGATGAATGAATAATTATCTTCCCGACACCATTCTGAAGTGTAGGGTTGACTTTGTCTCTTTTGCCTGACAGGCAAACCTTTACAGGGTGCTGTAGAAGTATTACAAACAAACGCAGCCCCCAGTTTGACACCTCAGGCCATGGCCAGAGTAACAGTAATGGTCTGCCATGCCACAAATGCTCACCATGTACGTTCTCCAGCGGCACTGGCTGTGAAATGTTTGGCTTACGCAAGGAGCATCACATAGGAGCTCTACTCATCCCTTCAACAGCCTTCTTGTGTCTGGCATTCAGCTGTTTGTCTGTGACACTTTTCTTTCCCAGCCGCCCTGTTTCATCACAGCTGGTGGCTGTGTGCCTGCAGAGGAGTCCTGCGTAGCCCTTGGCACGTCATCCCCACGCAGGGGTCCTGTGGGGAACGGAGCCAGTAACACAGTGTAACCACGGAGGGTGGAATTACAGCGCCGAACAGCCTGAATACTAACGTTTCCTAGTTTTTGAGTGTTTGAATCTGTAGCCACACTGTCTCATTTCTGTTTAATCACAAAGAATGTTAAAGGTATTGTCTTGGGCACAGTGCTAGGAAGCGTGGGTGGGTGGTGGTGGTAAAAAGGTAGAAGAGAAGCTTTAGTGCTTGTGGGACTTGGCAGAGCTAGGTGAGACTAGGGTAGTCCCTTCAATTAGGAATTGAGTCTGGGCTTTCTAGAGCCAGGTGATGGAGAGCAGAGAGAAGCGCATGGCAGTGAGTTATGAACAGGCTCATCTATAGATTGAAGGTGGAATGAAAGTGAGCCTGAATCCTTGTCTGCAGTGTGCTTGGTTGAGCATCAGAACTACCACGTGTACAGTTCTAGTTGGTGCGTAGCAAGGGAGAAAAGATGGAAGATATCTGTTGTAAATAACTGGAAGCTTTAGCTTCACATCCAACACATCTGCGCTCTAATGAATTTGGGGGGAGTGGGGTGGTAGTGTTAAGAACTTTACCAGTAAATCTGAATATTTTATCTGCACCAGGCATATTGTGGTTTATTCGGTTGTTAACCAGGTCATACATGGACCAGCTTTCTAAAGGCAACCATTGTGCTTTAGCCTGGGCATCTCAGACCAAAGGGGACCCACACTGGTGTCTGTTGGTCTGGTCAGCTATCCCATGCTCCTAGGCCAGCATAGGAGCCTCTCTTGCCTTTGCTCTCAATTATTCCTCTGTAGACTCAGGTGGTGTGGAGAAAAGGTTATTTAGAATGAAAGGGTGAGGAAGAGAACAAGGACAGGTAACTGGTGAGTGGAGGGGGAGGCTCATGTGTCCAGAGAGGGTTTTTGACAGATTAAGCAAGGAGGGTAGGGAGTAAACAGAGTCTTCTAAACTACTTGGCTTTGTGGCTCATCAATCCTGTGTGCACTAAGTGGCATGGGAAAGAGAGAAAAGAATGAAATCGTGTTAATGCATGTGTTAGAGCTGCTTTAATATGGTTAAGTAATGAGTCCTAATTCTGACTCTTGGGCTCTGCTTTAGTTTAGAAACTTTGTGTTTTTGAATGGGGAGGGAAGTCAGTGCAAAATGTAGAAATAACTAAAAAAAAGTTTGCATACACAGCTTTCCAAAAGAAGGAAAAGTGCTGGTTGTCACTCACTGCCTGGGGGCTGCCATGAATCTGCAGGTTCTCCAGGCTGCGTGAGGTTAAGGGGGTACTCTAAGCTGGACTGTGGCCATACCTGGACCCTATTCATGGTCAGATACCTGAAATGGGCAGGTGTGTTCCATCGTGGTAGTGTGTGAAGTAAAGTTCTATAAATAACTGCATCCATCTACCACCGCTGTATCCAGTTCTAGGCATTCTGGTACTGTGTACCTCTGGTTCAGGTGAATGGAATTAGACTTTTGTTCACTTCCCTGCTCCTCAAAGCCTTCACATCCCAAACCCACTCTTATTGTCACTAAAATTCAGGTTTCTAGGTGGTGCCGTTTTAAGCTTCAGAAATAGAAGCATAGAATCACTTAAGCTGGAAAAGACCTTTAAGGTCATCGAGTTCAACCGTAACATAATTACTGGTACTTGCAGGTTAATGATGGCTTTCAGTGACTGCATTTGCCTTTGTAGCTGAAATACTAAATTGTTTAATCTGTTTTATGAATTTCAGAAGAAATATAATTGGCTTTGAAGTACAGGATCATGGGTAGGCTCATTCAGACTGAAGCTCCCCTTGGTGAGGATTTCCCAGATGAGCTTTAACTGCCCTAATTGAAACACAGAAGTTAAGTGTGTGTCTGATTATGTTCCGTTCTGTTTCTAAGTGAGGACAGAAATGGACACCCTCAGGAAGCAGTCTATCCTGTCTGAAGATAAGCAAAAGAAATGCCTCTTAAGTTCCCAGGTGTACCTATCCTTCTCCAGTGATTTCGGAAGGAGCGGTAGCTTCATACTGAAACATCTAACCTTATTTTTAGATCCTGAGTTGTTTTCTGAGCAGGTATGATGCAGCTTTGCAAAATTCACATCACTTAGCTGAGTAAACTAAACCTTTGCTAGCTGCTTTACAGAACTCTGTCAAAACCTGTTATTCTTCACTAAAACAGTGCTAGTTGCTAGTTATTTAAATTAGTAGACATAAACGGAAGAAGTGTGCGTCTGTCTTGGTGTGAAAATTTCTTGTGGTCTGAGTTTCACCACCGCGTTTTCTCCCTAGGCTCTCCGGTGTGAAGCTCAAGATTGTTAAATTTGCTGACTGAGACAAGGGAATAGGGGAATTGAAAATTTCTGCGTTTCTGCAGAAACTGCAAATTTGGATTTTGGGGATTTTTCTGTTTTGCTTTATTACACTCATGTTCCATTTACCCTTTTTTCTGGCAAAAGTTAAAGGTATTCCAGTTTTTTAAGACTTTGCTTCTCATGTGGACGGTAATTCTTGAAAGCAAGCTTCTGTCTCGATTGTAGGATTGCCTTTCTTAAGTACTTGAAGTGCAGGGCAAAAACAAAGCCACAGGCTCTGTAAGTATTGCTTTCCTCTTGGTTCTTTCATAACCTTTTTGATTTTTGAAAAATAGTGATGATCTTATCCATACAAAAACACCTTGCAGTGACTAAGGCTGTCGAGACAGTTACTTGGTGTTGTGGGTTTATTTTTGTTGTTGTTTGTCAAAATTGTGGAAAGCAGGGCTGCCGGAGGCCCGGCCAGTCTGACTAACTGAAGTCTTGCTTGTCTTGCAATCCCCCCTTTCTGTTTGTTGGAGGACCAAAATTCCAAATTTCTGAAGGTGAGACCAGTATGCGTGGTGGAGATTCTGCTCTTAAGTGATGGTAGTACCAAGTGATAGCTCTCAAAGCATTTCAGGCTGCTGTTGCGTTATCTATAGAGTTTGCGCCTGAAGACTTGTGGGGTTTGACCAAGTGGAAGCTGAGACACTGAGAGCTTTAAAAGGGAGATATTTGCCATGCATTCTTTCCAATTCCATGGGTCTTCCAAACCTAAGAGCTGGAAACAGTGTTTATCATAGCTACTGTTGTTCATTGCAAACAGAGTTCCAAAAGTGTAAAACAAATGCTGTGCTAAAACCAGACCTCCTGTGTGTTCAATTCCAAGTCTCGCTTTCTTGGAAAACAAGTGTTCATGTCTCTGTACGGTTCCAGTTGATCCGTAGTATTGACAGGTCAGTCACTTGAAATGAAATCTGTATTATATCTGGTGTATGAGACCTCTGTATGGATTTTGTATATTCAGTTATTTGTGTTGCTTAGAGACTATTGTTGCAGAGTCTCTTTCTCTGGAGATATTCAAGACCTGCCTAGACGTGGTCCTGTGCAGCCTGGTCTGGGTGACCCTGCTTCGGCAGGGTTGTTGGACTGGGTGACCCACAGAGGTCCCTTCTAACCCCTACAATTCTGTGATTCTGTGATTCAAATTCTATTGTAGAAGTTATTCTTTCTCCCCTTTCTCATGGCTAGGAAAAGAAGCTGATGGAGGATCCAATTGCTGAATGTACTTCTCAGCTGGCTGAAGAAGAAGAAAAGGCCAAAAACTTGGCCAAACTCAAGAACAAGCAGGAAATGATGATCACTGATTTGGAAGGTTTGTTCTTGCTACATTTGCCTGTTAACAGGTTGTACATCATGCGAGAAAGGAGTGGATCACTTATTACTGTGTATGCAGTATCTGGTCCAGTCTGCTAAGTGTAACCTTCTATGTAGATACCTTAATAGCTGTTGCTTTTATCTAAATCTTGAAAGAATAATTTATTGCTTGCAAGCCTTGTTGCATTTGGCTGCTCAGTCTTTCTCGTGTTTAATTTGTTAGCTTTTCATTTTTGAGAATCCATTTTATTTAATGATACGCTCCAGAAATTCATGTTGTTGCATGCATCCCTTAGTAACAAGGTAAAACACCTGTCTCTTGGGAAGGCGCTACACTTTTCTATAATAACACATTAGAACAACATATTTCTGGAAAAATGTTAGTAGGCATTCATTAGTCTTCTAATATTTTTTGAATAAGCAAATCCGAATTGTTCTGCCTTTCTTGATGCTTTGTTTATCTAAAATGGTTCAATTTCTTTGGCCATTTATTTCTGATTGTTTTGCCTGTGTTGTCACGACTGAATTAGCCCTATATGTAACCTTTCATGATGTTATGGTGGGTTTTTTAATTACTTATGGTTGTAAATAGGTATTGTGCAACATTAATAAACTGCCAAGCCAAAGTTGCAAAATATAAGGCAATGTTGCTATCTGCCCTAATTTGGAAATATTTTTTTCACTTACTGTTATGGGCTGTCTTGCTACATATTTTAATAATGATGCGCTTATGGAAAAATACCAAAGTTTAGTCTTATCTGTGTAGGAAGGTATTGAAGTAATATGAATAATAGATGATTGATGTACCTTTTATTTAAAAAGCCTATTCAGGGTCTTTAAGATGGGCATAAGTAAGCTGTACTCATTGGAAAATAATGCTTGAGTAGTTGTGTACTTAAATTGGGACTAGTGTTTCTGAAGATACTTGACAGATGTGGTTGGTTATGGTGCTGTTCCCAGACTGATGACCTTAGAAATGGAAATTAAAGCTTAAATATAAGGCATGCAACTGCTTGGCTAGTAAAGCACAGTAAAATGATACTCTTTGAGACAATTCAAGAAGCCATGAAGGTCACTCTGCTAGGGTCTTGACACTGGTAAGTACTGAAATTTGGGGGGGGGGGCAACAAAAACCCACAAAACCCAAAAAAACCCCCACTAATTCAGTTTACTGTGAGTTTTCCCCATTGCGAAATTGTGTCTTATGACACTCTTCTGTCACCTGCCAGAAATAGAATGTAAAAACAGAGAAAAGTGCTATTTTTTTTTTTGAATGAGGAGCTGTTTAGAGAAAAACAATGTTACTTTAGATTGTCTGGAAAATCCCAAATACCCCTCGGTAGCTCTAAGATATGATTCTTGAATATGGCTCCGTTTCCATGTAGAAGATGTCCTGATCTTGTAGCAGGCTTAGGAGGGGTGTGAGAAACCCCTGCACTGAGAACCCACAAAGTATTGAACAAGTCTAACAACTTACATTTATTCTATTAGATGTTGAATTGTGCTAATGCTATGCTAAGCAAAACCTTCCTGTGACTTCAATATATTACATACCTGGTCATTAGCTACCTGTAGACAATGCAGCCAATAACTATCTTAATCAGACCACAGGCAGATCATCTAAATGTATTTTATTGCTAGGGCACTGATAACTGGATGGTTTTCACAAAGAAATACCTTAGGGCAGGAGTATCTTGGCTACACAAGGAAATTACTGGAGGCTATCAGGGTTGCAAAGTCTTGCTAAATATCAATGGGATGTGAGTTAGTGGTACAGATACTTGCAAAAATTGTTTATCCAAGTTTTCTTTAAGTTACACTATTTTCCAGTAGACCTTTTGGAGTCTAGCCTAGCCCTTCCACAACTACGCAAGCCATAATTTTTTCCAGTCTGTAGTTCTTCATTTTTGAATCCTGATGTCTGCGATCACCTGGCCGAGCAGCTCAAACTGCTCTTCTGTTAGATTCTATTCCTTATTTTTCTGTCAACATGGGATTATGTTTGTTACCTTACTTCAAACTTTTTTCTCCAGTCATTGACTTTTTCTTGACTTTCTATCTGAATCATGCAGTTCTACTTTGCTATTTCATCTTTCCCAGTCACCCTTCCAGCTGCAGTCTGGAGAAAGAATTGACACAGTGTATATTAAACTTCCCACCCTTCTTGCTGTCCCATCGCCCTGCCCCTGAACCTTCTGAGGATAACAACAGGAAAAAATTGCTTATAAATATAATCCTTTACTTCCATAGAGTGCTTAAAAAAGGAGGAGAAGACAAAAAAAAGAAGACAAAAAAAAAGGAGAAGACAAAAAAAGGAGGAGAAGACATCTCGCATCAAGGCGGAAAAGCAGAAAAGAGATTTAAGTGAAGAGCTGGAGGCTTTAAAAACTGAACAAGAAGATACCTTGGATACCACTGCAGCACAGCAAGAGCTGAGGTAGGATCATGTGTCTGTATAAGCAGGCACCATTAAAATTCACCTTGAATTTACAAAAGACTAAAATGTTGATTTTTGATAACTATTGATGCTTCCTCTAGGACAAAGCGAGAGCAGGAGGTGGCTGAACTGAAGAAAGCAATTGAAGAGGAAACCAAAAACCATGAAGCACAGATCCAGGAAATCAGGCAGAGGCATGCTACTGCCCTGGAAGAGCTCTCTGAACAACTGGAACAGGCCAAAAGGGTGAGCAGAAAATTAATTACAGAAATACATTTTTCAGCTTCAGGACTTTTATAAGTAACATAAGTGGCGTGGTCACTTCCAGTGATATCTGCAGATCTAAATTGTCCTCTGTACATACTTAACTACTGCAGTTGAATCAAATATATCCTGCTGGTTTGAAGATATAGCAACTTTTCAGATAGATGCCAAGACTATCTAAAAGTGTTTGTTAGACCTGGAAACAGTGCACCTAGAGATAAATTGATGTAGTCTTTTGTGGGAATTCTCGAGCAGCCTATGTGCTTATTTGGTGAAAAGCAGTTCTCTGCCTAAGCGAACTGCGGAATGGTTCCAAATAAGGTAATTGTAATGTCGACACTCACAAATAACAAACTGTGAGTACCGGTAGCGTAAAAGTTCTTCCAGCCACTCTTCACTTTGTGCTTGTACCGTGACCTCCAGTGCTAGATATCTGTGGAGTATCTTGCTGATTTGCAGAGTTATATTGTGTCTCTGGTAACCCCTGCCAGAGCAGAGGAAGCGGCACACCTGGACAACGTGGTTCCTACCAGTGCAGCTTCAGTGTCTTTGTTCAGAAGTAGAATTAATCCAACACTGCCAAAAAAAAAAAAAAAAGTATCTCTAGCTTGTAAAATTTTATTTCTAGTCATTCACAGATATAGGTGTGGACAGTTCATATACTGTAGTAATATTTTTGTGTAGGAATATTTCAGAAGCCTCCTTAGTTTAAAATACTACGTGAGAAATATAGTAGTTAAACCTGATGGAAATTATAGTTTATTCACCTGAAAATCTTACGTGTTTCCTGTGCTCCTTATTCATTAAATATTCTCAATAAGAGCATAAAAAGACAGAAAAATACCCTACAATCTTAAACAAAGTTCCTGTGATAAGATTGTCAGTTCTGGCAATATAGTAAGAATGGCACTTAAACATCCCTTATGGCAATTACTACCTTTTTAAAAAGGTTTTTGACAAATGTCAGTGCAGTGGTGAAAAGTGCTTTATTATGCACTTCCAGGCTGCTATGCCTACTAAAATCAGGGCAGCTGTAGCTGATATCTTTCCTTTTATTTCTGTGAGATGAGCCATGCTGATCTGTTAATGGGCACATTCCTTCCTGCTCAGTGCTACTCACATGGTCCTTTTACAGCACTGACATCCCAGATCTTACTGAATTCATAGAAATATCTTCTGGTCCTCGCTGTTACCTGTGATATCTGAGAGTGGATTAACTTGCATTACCTTAATTTTTTTGGCTAACATATGCAAAATGTTACACAGCAGGATTTTAAATGCTCCCTACTTACAACTTGCTGAGCAGTGGTTTTATCTTTGAGCTTATAATCCTGATTTGCTGGACTGAATATTTTTAGCAGAAAACTTTATTGATATGTAAAAAAGTGTTGAAGTTCTTCCCTTTTGTTTTTCCTAGTTCAAAGCAAATCTTGAAAAAAACAAGCAAGGCCTAGAGTCCGACAACAAGGAGTTGGCCTGTGAAGTGAAGGTACTGCAGCAGGTCAAGGCAGAGTCTGAACATAAGAGGAAGAAGCTCGATGCTCAGATGCAAGAGCTAACTGCTAGGGTCACAGAAGGAGAAAGAGTGAGGGTGGAGCTGGCGGAGAAAGCTAACAAGCTGCAGGTAAGGCTGTATGGAATTCCTAAACTGCTGAACTATACACAAGAAAGTAAAAGCTTTAACCATATACAGAAGTGGCTAGGAGGAATGACTATCAAAGATGCAGCTAGGTCTACAGGAACGGGGACTGTAGTTGATGTGGGAGGCGATCTCAGTCATGTACTCGTGTACTTGAGGGGCTTGAAAGTGGTGACACACCTCAGATAGCTGGAGAGCCATGACATGAATCCTGAACTTTTTGGACTATGTAAGAATCACAGTGGCTTTGAAGTAGATGGCTTCCCATTTTGGAGACCAAATCCTGTAGGAGGCTCTGCTGACAGCTGGCCTACAGGTTTTTGGCTTGGATGTGGAGTTGAGTAGAGTGGGCTGAGCTCATTTGTAGGCTTGAGCAAAAATGTACTGATTGATGATGGCCACACATGGTTTGGAAAGCCCCACGGGTAGAAGCTGTATTTCCTATTGAAGTCCAGTGAAATGCGATGTATGATGATTGCTCAGCTACATGTGGAGCCAGTTTTTCATTATCTAAGATTTACTGCTTGATAGACTGTAGCCTTTCAGTTTCTCTTTTTTATTTCTTAGTCTCTGTGGGAGATAAGTATTAAGTCAAAAAAACCTTTCCAAGTAGGATGTTAATGCAAATAAGGTCCTTGGGGTGTGTGAAAGGCACGAGGGACAATACCCTGTCTTTTACTGACTTAGGCTGAAGTTCTTTACTGACTTCAGCTTAAGTTGTTGAAACTGCCAGTGTTTGCTTTTTGGGTTAAATAATGCAGCTTGATACATGTATTCATCACTTAAATATACTCTTTTTTTTTTTCCCATGTATAAAAATGCTAATGGTGACTATTTGAGTAATGTTCATTACAGTTGGAGAGTTCTGTGAGGAACAGGGTGGGGGAAGAGAGGGCTGGTGGTTACACTTTTCATTAGTCTCGGTTATGACAGAAGTTTCCACTGCCAAATTACAGCTGTCTTTAAACTGACCTTTACATTTAAGCTATGCAGTGAATCTTGAAAGCATGCTGTCATTGCAGGATTTGTTGCCATATATTCGTCTCAGGTGGTTTAAAATAGGGACTCTATATGCTTGTCGGAAAAGAAAGATATATTTTGAAGGCAACTGCTGTGCTTGTCCCTTTGAAGATAGAAAAGTATCATCCATTGGCTTCTATGAACAGACAGTGGCATGGATTCTCTGAGAAATACGCTTCATAAAGGCTTAAGTGTGCCCCAAATGACTGAGCAGTACCTTTTTGAAAACCCAAATTACGGATGGCTTCATAAGCATGTCGTTGTACAAAACTGCTGAGAGAAAAATAATCAAACCTGAACCTCCAAGTAGAGTAACGGAGGGTGGTGGGCCAAGGCCACACTTAACACGCTATGAACCAAACTGAACTTTGAATATGCCTGTTTGTGTAACAGGAGCTGCTTCAGGAAGAAACCCGCCAGAAACTCAACCTGAGCAGTAGGATTAGGCAGCTGGAAGAGGAGAAGAACAACCTGCAAGAGCAGCAGGAAGAGGAAGAGGAGGCCAGAAAGAATTTGGAGAAACAGATGCTTGCCTTACAATCACAGGTAAGCTGTTGCACATGGCAAGACTTCTGTAAGGGCTGCACGTTCCAGGTGAGATGAATTGGTGTCCTAAACCTCTTGGAAAAATGTCATGTAACTTGCACGTATGCTCGACCACACTTTGGAATAAAGTTTTCCATGGACTTTCTCAATTGCCATAGTGACCAGTACAACTAACTGCAGTGGACAGGACTTTCCCCTACTTGGACTCCTGTTAGCTCATAATTTTTGTGTTACTCTAGCTAGCAATAACACCTAGTTTTGTATTTTTGACTTGTTGCCTTTCTTTCCTTTTCATGATGTACCAAGGAACATTATTTTCTTTTATTTAATTTCAGTTGGCTGATGCTAAGAAAAAGGTAGATGATGACTTGGGAACCATTGAAGGCTTGGAGGAAAACAAAAAGAAATTACTGAAGGACGCGGAGTCCTTAAGCCAACGCCTAGAGGAGAAGGCAATGGCTTATGACAAACTGGAAAAGACAAAGAATCGCCTGCAGCAAGAGCTGGATGACTTGATGGTAGACCTAGATCATCAGCGCCAGATTGTTTCTAACCTGGAGAAAAAGCAGAAGTTGTTTGATCAGGTAGTCTAGTTTCCTGTCATCTTGCTGATTTCTATGATTTTTAAATGGCATCTTGTTTGTGTTGATTGATAAATCTTTTGGAAGCAGCTTGGCCTTTGTTAGGAGTAACTTGTTGCTTCTAATTTCAGTGAGCTAAATGCCATCTTGGAGTCTTGTTAGATCAAGTAATAAGCTCTTTATATACAAAAAAGAAATTCTGTTGGAACAAAAACTTCAGACTATTATTGTAATCCCTCAGGATAGACTAAGAAAGGGTGTGAAGACTGAACGATGGAAATAATAGGAAAATTATTTCATCTTTATTAGCAGCTTGCTTTCCTCACCTCATTCCAGAGTAGCTGTAGCTGTTTTCTTACTAGCCTTTGGATCAAGACTGAGAGACTAGACAGCTTCTGAATGCCAGTTAAACTCAGAGCATTAACCACTTCTGTGACTAAAACACCTCTGAGGCAGGAAGGACCTGATTATAGAACTGATGAGATGGATTAATTATTTCTTATATTCAGATGCTGGCAGAAGAAAAGAACATTTCTGCCAGATATGCAGAGGAAAGAGATCGTGCTGAAGCAGAGGCAAGGGAGAAGGAAACCAAAGCACTGTCTCTGGCTCGGGCTTTGGAAGAAGCCCTGGAAGCTAAGGAAGAGTTTGAAAGGCAGAACAAACAGTTGCGGGCAGATATGGAAGACTTAATGAGCTCGAAAGATGATGTGGGCAAAAATGTAAGTAACTTTCCACACCCTATTTTGTTATGAACTGCACAGGGAACAACACAGGAAAATTCCCTGGTTGGAGAAGTGTTTTTGACACAAATATGGAACGTTTTGAGGCTGACTTGTAACCCAAAGTTCTGGAGGAATTAATGCTCAGAACAAGAGGGTGGTCTCTATTAAGATGAGGCCTGTTCAAAAGATGTGAAGACTTGGAGAGCAGCAGTTGCTGGCCAAATGCCTAATGGCACTTGTGCTGGATTTAAGAGCTTGTCTTACTACTACTACTTTTTCTCTGTGAATATTGCACAGCTCATCTCTCCATTCATCTGCACGGATGTTTGTTTGGTTCTCTAATCTGTATCTTAGAGATGCTGCTCTCCCTGTTCTGATTGTCCAGTTTGGAGCATCACAAAGTGTAGTGTACTGAGTTCATATAATGTCTACTTTTGCTGTTAACTGCTGATTTTGAGAGGGTCTAATTAATGTTTGTGGCTTAGGTCCATGAACTGGAGAAATCAAAAAGAACTTTAGAGCAACAGGTTGAAGAGATGAGGACTCAGCTTGAGGAACTGGAAGATGAACTGCAGGCCACAGAAGATGCTAAACTTCGTTTGGAGGTGAACATGCAAGCTATGAAAGCCCAGTTTGAGAGAGATCTGCAAGCCAGAGATGAACAGAATGAAGAGAAAAAGAGGATGCTGGTTAAACAAGTATGTATCTTACTGTGCTTCATAGTGGGAAGGGCGTGATGATCTTTTGACAAAGCTCTATGGCTTTGAGAACTTGCTACCAGGAAAATAAAACTCTGTGCTTAAAGATCCCATCCTATAGAAGTCCCAAGCACGGATCTTTACCAACAAGACAATAGGTCTTGTTGTGGATTAGCCACTGTTAATGTTAGTGTGCCAGTGATGGTCCTCCAATTCAACTGTACCTTGCCTCCAAAGCACTCAACATGCAAGTAGATTTGGCTGTTGCTGCATGGGTGTCCTTCAAGCCCGTCCTGTTTGCTGTACAGCAACAAATCCATGGATGCCGACATAGACTGAAAGACTGCAATCACAGAATCACAGAATCACAGAATAGTAGGTGTTGGAAGGGACCTCTGTGGGTCATCTAGTCCAACCCCCCATGCCGAAGCAGGGTCACCTACAGTAGGCTGCACAGGATCTTGTCCAGGCGGGTCTTGAATATCTCCAGAGAAGGAGACTCCACAACCTTCCTGGGCAGCCTGTTCCAGTGCTCCGTCACCCTCAGAGGGAAGAAGTTCTTCCTCATGTTCAGACGGAACTTCCTGTGCCTCAGTTTGTGCCCATTGCCCCTTGTCCTGTCACTGGGCACCATTGAAAAGAGCTTGGCCCCATCCTCCTGACACCCACCCTTCAGATATTTGTAGGCATTTATAAGGTCCCCTCGCAGCCTTCTCTTCTTCAGGCTGATCAAGCCCAGCTCCCTCAGCCTCTCCTCGTAGGGGAGATGCTCCAGTCCCCTCACCATCCTTGTAGCCCTCCGCTGGACTCTCTCCAGTAGCTCTTCACCTTTCTTGAACTGGGGAGCCCAGAACTGGACACAGTACTCCAGATGAGGCCTCACCAGGGCAGTGTAGAGGGGAAGGAGAACCTCCCTCATCCTGCTGGCCACTCTCTTCTTGATGCACCCCAGGATCCCATTGGCTTTCTTGGCAGCCAGGGCACACTGCTGGCTCATGGTTAACCTGTCGTCCACCAGGACACCCAGGTCCCTCTCCGCAGAGCTGCTCTCCAGCAGGTCCACCCCAAGCCTGTACTGATGCATGGGGTTGTTCCTCCCCAGGTGCAGGACCCTGCACTTGCCCTTGTTGAACCTCATCAGGTTCCTCTCTGCCCAGCTTTCCAGCCTATCCAGGTCACGCTGAATGGCAGCACAGCCTTCAGGTGTATCTACCACACCTCCCAGTTTGGTGTCGCCAGCAAACTTGCTGAGGGTACATTCTAACTCTTCATCCAGGTCGTTGATGAAGAAGTTAAACAAGACTGAATTAAGTGAACAGTTTCTTAAATGAAAAACTTAGCAAAGATTCCAGATTTGCCAGACTTGAGTCTCTTCAGATCTGCTTTATGATACTACAATTCTAAAGAAATGCCTTTAAAATTTCATGCTTGTAGGAGAAGATAGATCTAAATTAACATTTCTAAAGCTTTAAGGAAAAAGCACCTAATATTTCAAGATTTATCACAAGAAAACAAAAACTTACTGAGAATCACCTGTATAGAGATCTCCTAGAAATAAATAAAAGCATTAACCTGGAAGGCTTTTGAAGTTCCCTGCAATGCTGAATTGCTATTGTCTTGCACTGGACAAGAGCTCCTGACCTGGCATGAGGAGGGAGGCTTGATTCAAAAGAAACGTATTCCTTCATGTTGGTAACCTGTGGCACTTCTGGCTCACTTTTATTGTTGTATGAGTTCATCTTAGTTCTTGTTAGTTGCTTTCTTAGATACTTTGCTTCTCTGTTTTCTTTTGAAAAAAAGAAAAGTTGTTGGTGTATACATTCTAGTAGCACATCTGTTTCAAAGAGAATTATTTCTTTTTTTTTTCCTTGAGAATGTCTGGTGATTCTATGTCGTATTTTCCTCTTAGTGGTTTGATCAGAATTAGCAACATCTGCCCCCAAGTCATACCTAAATGTAGACAGATGTACTGGGCCAGAAGCTGATCATGAAGTAGCTGAACAGATGAAATGGAAATACTTCAGACGCTGAGCTCTTTTCTTTATTTTCCTTTTGTCAGTTCAGAGATCTCTGCTTCCAGTTTGTGGATTTTTTTGCCGTCTGCAGTGTCTTCCCATGTAGCTTGAGTTCTGTAGGCTCTTCGAATCGAGTAATGCTAATTCTGATCTGCAAAGGCCTTTCGGATTCATCAGCCATTTTGTTAGGATTTTGTGTTTGCTCTGTTCCTGGAGCTTGAGCCTGTTAAATCCCTTGATTTCACAGGTGCGAGAGCTGGAGGCAGAACTGGAAGATGAGCGCAAACAGAGGGCTCTTGCTGTGGCAGCCAAGAAGAAAATGGAGATGGATATGAAAGACCTGGAAGGTCAGATAGAAGCTGCAAACAAGGCTCGAGAAGAAGCAATCAAACAGCTGCGTAAGCTCCAGGTAGGCACAGCAAATCAGCTGAGCTGCTTTCCCTCCTGCTGACAGTCTGTCAAGGGTGCTGCTTTTCGTTACATGCATTTGTAGTGTGAAGGCAAGAAGGAGTATCAGACTCAGCTATGCTGGCACACGTCACAGTATCTGGCCTGAACTTATCAGCCGCTCAAAACTCCTCTCATCCTTTTGTTGCTAAGGAGTTAAGATTGTCCCCCACGTACTTCTATTCAATAGTCATCATTTTCAACGCTTTGCATAAGGATTTACTGAGGATTGCTTTTGAGGCTGAATCTTTAAAATTTATGGTTGTTTGTATCTTTGAATTTACTGATTTCAGCTCAGCTCTTGCTGATTGCTACTTCGTCTAGTTGAGGAAGCCAAAAATGCTCCAGAGAAATAGGAGGAGAAAATTTTAGTTGCTTTGAAAAAGCTCCAAGATGCCTATTCTTTTTAGATTGGCAAGAAGAATCCAGTACTTGTGTCAAGGATTTATTTCCCATTCCCAGAGAAATACTCCGTCTTTAGTAGAGGTCAGTTTTCCCAAGGCTTTCAGTGCCATGGCCCAAAGCTGCAGGAGTATGAGGCCGTGGCAAGACCATGTAAAGCACAGAGCAAACTGCATTGCCTTTCTGCCCTGTCCACTCTATTCCTTGGCAATCCTACTTCAACTGAATGAGGGCAATTTTGGAACTTGGTCCAGGCGCTGGATGAGAAGGGAATGGAGATTAAAGCAAGAAATGCTGGTACCTAGCAGTAGCGGCTTCTCTATTCCCAGAGGCTGAGTCAGTTACAGAGTTCATACCTGATCTCTGTACACTTTCATGCAAGCACCTGAAATAAGTGGTCTCATGACTAGTGGTATTGTGAAGATGCAGGTACAACTTCAATGCAGTTTCTCCAGCTTTATTCTTTTAGCATCTGAAGTCAAACTTGTGTGAATTAAGATATCAGTCTGTGTTAAGTGTCTTACGGGAAGGATATGTGCTTCTACGTTATATGTGCAAAATGGTGAATTGTGGTACTTCTACACTGAGAAGTTTCTTACCTTGAGTACTTGTAATAGGTTTTATCAGTCAATTTAAGTAAATAGGTTTGTTTTTTTTCCAAGACAATTGCAAGAGCATTACCTATCTACTACAAAGGTATCTCTACTACCTCTACTAGAGGTTTTTTCCTACAAGAAATATACTAATAAATGAAGTGAAGTCTTCTAATGGGATATTTCTGATGAGGAGTGAGTGATGGAAAGATGAGAAAATGAAGGGTTTAGACTGAAAGAGGGTAGCTTTAAATTGGATATAAGAAAGAAATTCTTCACTCTGAGGGTGATGAGGCACTGGCCCATGTTGCCCAGAGAAGCTGTGGCTGCCCCCTCCCTGGCAGTGTTCAAGGCCAGGTTGGATGGGGCTTTGAGCAGCCTGGAAGGTGTCTCTGCCCGTGGCAGAGGGATAGAACTCTGATCTTTAAAGGTCCTGTCCAACCCAAACCATTCTATAATTCTATGAAAATAAGAACTGAAAATAAATATATTTAAGTGGAATGAAGCCACTTTAGGAGGAAGGTCTTGCCTCCTAAGGGCAAAAAAGCTTCAGAGCTACTAATAAATCTTGTGGTTGTCCTGCAGTATCATGGCTTATTCTTTCCTCTGCTCTCCAACTACAGGCTCAAATGAAAGACTACCAGCGGGAGCTAGAAGAAGCCCGTGCATCCAGAGATGAGATCTTTGCACAGTCCAAAGAAAGTGAAAAGAAGCTCAAAGGTCTTGAAGCAGAAATACTCCAGCTCCAAGAGGTGAGATTGAAATCCAAGAAATCTGGTTTTCTTTCTAGAGAAAAGGGGAAGGCCAGAGTCTGTTTGTTTTTAAAAAAAAAAAAAAAAAAGTAAAAAGCCATCCAGTGAGTTGAACAGAAAAGTGGGAGCCTGGAGATGTTTCTCTTCCTCACTGCCCCAGGTCATTAGTGAGCTTCTTATAGCTTTGTAGGAATCCTTCTAGTAGTCTGGACTTCCTTTCCCTGCCTGGGTAGCAGGGAAGCCTTACTACTGCTTAAACAGATTTCAAGCCTCACTAAAATTTGCAAGGTGGTTTGAGAGTCTCTGGAAGCTGTGGTGCACAGTGTCAGTACTAAAACTGGTCACTGGAAGTATATAAAAACCTAACAATCTCTCCAGTACCTCAGTGGACCATTTAAGTCTGTGGAGGTTTATCTCTCTGCTATCTGAGGTCCTCATCCCTTTCTTTTACGGGCATCTGTTCCCTCATTGTTGGCAATTCATGTAAGAGCTCCGAGTCGTGCTACGTATCGCTGTCACTTATCTCCGATTATCTCCGTTGTCTGCCACAAGGTTAAACGTTTGAGGTTTGAAGGCAACAGAATTGCCTTGTGTGAGAGACGGCCTCTTTTTGCCCTGTTAGCTGCAAAGGTTGAAGCAATCACTCAGCTTACACTGCACTTAATGTTTGAGACTTTTATCTACAACTTACTAGAGCTTCTCCATGTCATTCTTTCACAGACTTCAAACTTGTCAGTCTTGCACTTGCAGTGCATTAGATTGTGTCTTTCTTGGTGAATGTCTGGGTGTTTCTACCACTCAATACAATTTCACAATACAAGATTCAGCGCTGTTATACTTTTGTGCTAAAAATTCATTTTCTATATTTTGCTTTCAGTCATGCTACGTACTCTGTAGGAACCTAAAAAATTTGCTTAATTTAGTGCCCACGTTATACTTAATGAATTAGAGCATGTGACAGAACGGTTTTCTCCTCCTGCTTAGGGCTTGAATGTTACTGGCCTTTTCAGGGGACGGGGAGAAGTAAATTCATAGTAGTCATGTGGCAGTTACGGGAGGGAAAGATCAAGGTGATGCGTCCTCCTAGCTTTTACAGCTGTTGGTTCTGTTTATCCATTAAAAGACCTCGGCGATATCACACTTCACAGAATCTCCCAGAAGTTATTAGAAGGCACAATTGTTTGCAGAAGTTTTGAGATTCCTAATGCTGTAATGAATATTTCCTAAACCTTCACAGGAGTTTGCTTCGTCTGAAAGAGCTCGTCGTCATGCTGAGCAAGAAAGGGATGAGTTGGCTGATGAGACTGCAAACAGCGCTTCGGGAAAGTGAGTCATCAAATGTATTAATTGTGCATCTGAAGAACTTCAGGCACCAGCAGCTGCAGTTCTTGGTAGCCTGCTTGCAATTTCTGTATTGACCTGTTGTCCCGATAAAAATTCCTTCTTGTTACGAAGAGAATTGCTTACACAGTAGCTTCTCGTTACAGTTTGGAATGTCTAAAGTATCAAAAGCAAAATAGCCAGTTGCTTTGTATCAGATCTGAGTGTGTCTTGACCCAAAATACTTCTTTTCTAGGTCAGTGCTGCTGGATGAGAAGCGCCGGCTGGAAGCTCAGATTGCACAGTTGGAGGAAGAGCTCGAGGAAGAGCAGAGCAACATGGATCTTCTCAATGAGCGGTTCCGAAAGACCACATTGCAGGTGAGTCCATTGGTGGCAATGCTGTAGGGGCAATCTATGTTTCAGTGTGCAGATAAGTGGAGGATCTGAATAGCACCAAATGATCTTCTATCCTTCTCCTCTGAAAGGTTGACACGCTGAATTCTGAGCTAGCTGGGGAGCGGAGTGCTGCCCAGAAGAGTGAAAATGCACGGCAGCAGCTAGAAAGGCAGAACAAAGAGCTGAAAGCCAAGTTGCGGGAACTGGAGGGATCTGTGAAGTCGAAGTTCAAGGCAACAATTTCTACTCTAGAAGCCAAGATTGTGCAGCTAGAAGAACAGCTTGAGCAGGAAGTCAAGTAAGGAGAAAAAGAAAAAAAAAAATCTGTTTGCTTGTGTTTGCCATGTCTGAAACCTCTGTGCCTTAGGTTTTTGTAGGGCTGAGATACGAGCTTCTGGCAAAGGCATTGGGGTTTCTGATCAGGAAACCTACTGTTTGGGGGACACATTTTGACAAGACAGCTGCAAAGTAACTGGGGTTGAAATTTTCAGAAACTATTTGCTCCGTAACTAAAGCTGCTGAATTAACTCTGGACATTAACCAGGTGAATATGTTGACTGGTAGTCCCAGGATGCACAAGGTGATGCAGAAGTTTCTTGAGACAAGATGAAACATCGCCTTGAGACACCTGGTCTCTTTGGTTAGAGGAAGCCAGTTGAAGAGCTTAGGTGTGACAGCTTTAGTTGGTTGAGATGAATTCTGTACTCTGCAGAAGTCTTTCTGCAGTGAGCTCTTCCTGTCTATCCTTGTCATCTTGGTGCTCCAAATATATGTATTTTTTTTAAGCTAGTTCCTCCCAGAATCTGAAGGTCTTATAACAATCTTTGTTCTTTTTGTGCTTTTGGCTCTATGAGAGGAACATGTTACTGGTTAGCAATAACTCTGTAAGAAGCACCTTTATATCCCTCTTTTGAGCCTGCATACCATACTGGTATTGCTCCAGTGCTAAGGCTTCATGTTTTCAAAGCTGCATCCCAGCCAACCACCAGCACGCTAAAACTGTTGCTGCTGTTGATGGTGGCAGGCGTGTTAGGAGAACTCAAGTATCAGTTACACCAAGAGGTGAGAGCCTTTCAGAAGGAACAGATTTTGTCTTCCTGGCCTTCAAGTACTGGGACAAATGACGGCTTTTGATTATTCTAGGGAAAGAGCAGCTGCTAACAAACTGGTCCGTCGTACGGAGAAGAAATTGAAGGAAGTCTTCATGCAGGTGGAGGATGAGCGTCGACACGCAGACCAGTACAAGGAGCAGGTAGGTGGAAGGGCTTAGCTTTTGAGGCCTATTTCTCAGAAAAGGTAAATAAAACCATACTTTAAGTAGGAAGGGCTTGCTAAGAAGCATGTTAATGAAAAGATGTTGGGGAATCTATCTTGATGACTAAACCACTAGAGTAGTTCCCAGTGGTCAAAACCTCCCCGTGATAGCTCTGATGTGATGGTCCGTTACGCACCCTGGTCTCCCAGACCCAGGAGCTCTGCAGTGTTTCCAGGAGCCCGGGCTGCAGTCTGCAGTGAGGCTGTGTTGGTTCATCTCCAGCTGGAGTGGCTGGGTGGACAGGACGTTGGCTAACTCCTGGTCGTGGCGTTGCAGCTGTCTAGTTTGATCCTGAGTCCCTGGGTTTATATTTCAGATGGAAAAGGCAAATGCCAGAATGAAGCAGCTCAAACGCCAGCTGGAGGAGGCTGAAGAGGAAGCCACACGTGCAAATGCTTCCCGACGTAAACTTCAGCGTGAGCTGGACGATGCCACAGAGGCTAACGAGGGCCTGAGCCGGGAGGTCAGCACCCTGAAGAACAGGCTAAGGTAGGTGGTGCCAGTGGCGGTGGGCAGGGTTTGTCTGAGCCCTCGTGTGCCCACAGACTCTCCACAGTGCATCCTTGGTGAGTATGCAGCTGTGGCGCTGCTGGTGTTAGGGATGTTCCGCTCAGGAAGTGTGGGCTGGATGAGTGCTCGGTGCGGTGGATTGAGAACTGGCTGAATGGCAGAGCTCAGAGGGCTGTCATCAGCGGCGCCGAGTCTGGTTGGAGGCCGGTAACTAGTGGTGTCCCCCAGGGGTCAGTACTGGGCCCAGTCTTGTTTAACTTCATCAGTGACCTGGATGAAGAGATGGAGTGTACCCTCAGCAAGTTTGCTGATGACACCAAACTGGGAGGAGTGGTAGATACACCGGCAGGCTGTGCTGCCATTCAGCGAGACCTGGACAGGCTGGAGAGTTGGGCAGAGAAGAACCTGATGAGGTTCAACAAGGGCAAGTGCAGGGTCCTGCACCTGGGGAGGAACAACCCCAGGCACCAGTACAGGCTGGGGCGGACCTGCTGGAGAGCAGCTCTGCCGAGAGGGTCCTGGGTGTTCTGGCGGACGACAGGTTAACCATGAGCCAGCAGCGGTGCCCTGGGTGCCAAGAAGGCCAATGGGATCCTGGGGTGCATTAGGAGGAGTGTGGGCCAGCAGGTCGAGGGAGGTTCTCCTTCCCCTCTACACGGCCCTGGTGAGGCCCCATCTGGAGTGCAGTGTCCAGTGCTGGGCTCCCCAGTTCAAGAAAGATGAGGAGCTACTGGAGAGAGTCCAGCGGAGGGCTACGAGGATGGTGAGGGGACTGGAGCATCTCTCCTACGAGGAGAGGCTGAGGGAGCTTGTCTTGTTCAGCCTGGAGAAGAGAAGGGTTCGAGGGGACCTTAGAAATGCTTATAAATACCTGCAGGGTGGGTGTCAGGAGGACGGGGCCAGACTCTTTCCAGTGGTGCCCAACGACAGGACAAGGGGCAATGGGCACAAACTGAAGCAGAGGAAGTTCCAGCTGAACACGAGCAAGAACTTCTTCCCTCTGAGGGTGACGGAGCCCTGGCCCAGGCTGCCCAGGGAGGCTGTGGAGTCTCCTTCTCTGGAGATATTCCAGCCCCGCCTGGACGCGGTGCTGTGCAGCCTGCTCTGGGTGACCCTGCTTGGGCAGCGGGGTTGGGCTGGGTGACCCACAGAGGTCCCTTCCAACCCCCACCATTCTGTGATTCTGTGATTTTTCCAGTGGCTGGTACCAATCCCTTTTTTTCCCATACCCACTCCAGTGGGAATGTCTCAGCATTTTCCTTGAGAGCAGCTCTTGGAGATCAAGGTCTCTACCGAATACAGATGGGAGACAGCAGTGGTGAGGTTGCTGCAGAACAAAACCATCTCGGGGGTAGAGAGAGGCTTATAGGAGCGGCAGGAGGGGTGCAGCGCAGCGCTGCACAAACGAGTAGTTGGTATTATTTTAGAGACCCTGCTCTGTTTAGGACTTGGTCTGTGCTCGGTGCTTGTACAGAGGCAATATTTTAGGTTGCTTGGGACTTGCAAAATTAAGATGATGGTACGCGCTAAGCAGGAATACCAGAATACCGGAATGTTTGCGCACAGCCTGTCTTCTCCTTGGTCAGAGAAGGGGTTTCAAGACCCTGTGTGTGAAATTTGCCCCGTGGCTGGGGGCAAACTCTTCCCCCATGGTTCAGTGCAGAGGTCTTCCCAGAGCAGCCACCAGCATGGGGCCGTGGGCTGTGGGCGAGCCACGACCCTTCATGGATTGTCTGGTTGCTGTTCGCAGGAGGGGGGGCCCCATCACCTTCTCCTCGAGCCGATCCGGGAGACGCCAGCTGCACATCGAAGGGGCCTCGCTGGAGCTCTCGGACGACGACGCGGAGAGCAAAGGCAGCGACGTGAACGAAGCGCAGCCGGCGCCCGCCGAGTAGAGCCCCGTCACACCGTTTGCATGCAGAGACCTTTGACACAACAGTCGGCAGGAGGAGGAGGACTTTCCTGACCACCCAACTGCCTTGTGGCCATCAATCTGCCTTACGAGATGTCGGCATGCTACAATGTTACTTATCCTAGGTCAACTATGTCTTAAGGCTCTCCAGCCTCACCATACTGTACCCTGCTTCAGATATAGTTACAACTGCTTTTTTTCTGTAGTAAATAAAATGGAGTTGTCTCTGTTCAGTGCATCTATTTTCCAGATACTCATTGTATAGCCATTTTATAAAGCATCATGTGAAGGATCGAACTTTTTTTTTTATCAACACGGAAACTTCATTTCCAGAGGGTAGGTGGTTGGGGCAGACCCGTCGTCATGACTATGCATGCTTTGTTGTACAGACAGCATCCTTCCGTTTCTCCTGTGCTCAGGCGGCCCGTGGCTGTATCGAGTCTGGTGGATCATTGAAGACCAAACTGCACCTGTATTATTTTTTCTTTTCTCCTAATTGTTGTGATCAGCACACAATCAGCGAGTGAACTGTGAAAAGGCCTTGGGAAGTGTTAGAGGGAGATGTAGGGATGAACGAATAGCGTCCATTTTTAACCTGCAATATCCTTTTGAAGTGTTCTCAGCACCTGCTTCATCAGTTAGCGTTCCTGCAGTACGGGCAAACTGAAACAGCGTCGCCGTTCCTCATCTGTACAGTACTTCTGCGTTTGTAGAGACCTGCTATCACCACACCCGACAGATCTGTGTATATATTAAGGCTACTATAATGTGAACACCAGTGGAAAATAAACAGACAATGCAGGCGAAATTAATTTATTAATTTAGGGCCGAGTGAGTTAGCCTTCAAGCCGCAGAGCCGAGCGGCTACACGGTGCATGGAGGCCGAGGCGGTGCGGTGGCTCCGGCGGGAGCGGCTCCGGGGCCGCGCGGGGCGGGTGCGGAGCCAGTGGTGACAGGGGTTCAGCGACGGATGTTGCCTGCCTAGGAGTTGACATGCCAGTGGATGTGAATCCTTTTTGTTGTTGTTGTGTTTTGTTTTTTTTTTTTATTTTGAACAGTATTACAGCGAGTAGTTAGCATTCTTTTTGTTTAAATAGCTGAAAAACTGACATTACAGAAAGTGCCTTAGACACTACAGTACTAAGACAATGTTACATATATAATTTGCCTATATAACAATGATTTAATGTATTCATTTTGACTGTGCTTCATATCACGTACCTCTCTAGTCCAAGTGGTGTTATTGATATTAGTGACAATGAATCAGTGTTAACTAGGAACCTTCCTCTGCCACATACTCAAAAACCGTGGATTTCCTTTTTTGGTTAAAAGCTTTAACATCTGTCACAAAGGTTTTGTTGTGTGTGTTTGGATACTTTTAATCAAACTGGCTGTTGACCACCAGGCATCTGACTGCAAATATCTTGTTTTCTTGTATACCCATATTTCTAGACAATGATTTTTGTAAGACAATAAATTTATTCATTATAGATGTGACCGCCTGCTCTGTTTACTTACAGGAAGAGCTATCTCCTGAGGCTGGCGTAGACCTTAATAAAGAAGAATATGACTGGAAGCTGCATTTACCCTTCTTCCTCTTTTGTTTGCTCAGGGTTTTTTATCTCTTTTGACCTAAACACAGTGTAAATGGCCTGGTCAGGGCTGAGCCTTTGTGTTGCCATTAGAGTCCAAAGTCCCCTCCTGCTGACCTGCAGGGCTGGGACCCAGGCAGAGGCCCCATGGCTGCCTTCAGCGGGGTCTGGGCTTTCTGCTGGGCGGTGGAATCTCCTGTTTCGGAGGTCCCAGTGTGCAGTACCTGCTCCCCTGGCCCAAGGCAGTGATGGCGTTGGGTAAGGCCATTTATACCAATCTGATAGCTTTCTACGATGACATGACTGGCTGGGTAGGCGAAGGGAGAGCCGTGGATGTTATCTACCTTGACTTCAGCAAGGCTTTCGACACAGTCTCCCATGATATCCTTCTGGGGAAGCTGAGGAAGTGTGGGCTGGATGAGTGCTCGGTGCGGTGGATTGAGAACTGACTGAATGGCAGAACTCAGAGGGTTGTCATCAGCGGCGCTGAGTCTAGTTGGAGGCTGGTGACAAGTGGTGTCCCTCAGGGGTCAGTACTGGGCCCAGTCTTGTTTAACTTCTTCATCAACGACCTGGATGAAGAGTTAGAATGTACCCTCAGCAAGTTTGCTGACGACAACAAACTGGGAGGTGTGGTAGATACACCAGAAGGCTGTGCTGCCATTCAGCGTGACCTGGATAGGCTGGAAAGCTGGGCAGAGAGGAACCTGATGAGGTTCAACAAGGGCAAGAGCAGGGTCCTGCACCTGCGGAGGAACAACCTCATGCACCAGTACAGGCTTGGGGTGGACCTGCTGGAGAGCAGCTCTGCGGAGAGGGACCTGGGTGTCCTGGTGGACGACAGGTTAACCATGAGCCAGCAGTGTGCCCTGGCTGCCAAGAAAGCCAATGGGATCCTGGGGTGCATCAAGAAGAGCGTGGCCAGCAGGACAAGGGAGGTTCTCCTTCCCCTCTACACTGCCCTGGTGAGGCCTCATCTGGAGTACTGTGTCCAGTTCTGGGCTCCCCAGTTCAAGAAGGATGAAGAGCTACTGGAGAGAGTCCAGCGGAGGGCTACGAGGATGGTGAGGGGACTGGAGCATCTCCCCTACGAGGAGAGGTTGAGGGAACTGGGCTTGTTCAGCCTGAAGAAGAGAAGGCTGCGAGGGGACCTTATAAATGCCTACAAATATCTGAAGGGTGGGTGTCAGGAGGATGGGGCCAAGCTCTTTTCAGTGGTGCCCAGTGACAGGACAAGGGGCAATGGGCACAAACTGAGGCACAGGAAGTTCCGTCTGAACATGAGGAAGAACTTCTTCCCTCTGAGGGTGACGGAGCACTGGAACAGGCTGCCCAGGAAGGTTGTGGAGTCTCCTTCTCTGGAGATATTCAAGACCCGCCTGGACAAGATCCTGTGCAGCCTACTGTAGGTGACCCTGCTTCGGCAGGGGGGTTGGACTAGATGACCCACAGAGGTCCCTTCCAACCCCTACTATTCTGTGATTCAGTGATTCTGTGAAGGCCAAGGCTGGCACTGGTGCCCTGGGGCTGGTCCCTGCACAGAGAAGGTGGACCAGCGTGGGGAGCTGATAGGAGCAGGGAGATGGTGGGCTTAAAACTGGAGTGAGAGGAGAGGGGTGGGGGAGAGCAGGAAGCCCCTGCCTGGGCTCTACAGTCCAGGGCTGCTGTCAGTGGTCCCTCTGGTCCCAGCAAGCCTGGGCTGAGGGATCCTCCAGCACCGAAGGGCTGCTGGGGACCAGAGCTGATCCCAGGCACCCGCTCCTGGAACCCAGTTCAGTCAGGGGTACCGTTACCTCAGGTGTCTCCTTCAAGGCAGTGGCTGCTGCTCCTCCTGCTGTGAGGACCATACTGGGGAGGGGGCAGGGGCTGCTGAAGGGCTTTTCCCTGCCTCTCTCATGGCTTCCATACCTCAGGGCAGGGGTTGGGCCACTACCAGGCACAAACACAGGCTGGGCAGAGAATGGGAGCGAGAGCAGCCCTGAGGAGAAAGGCTTGGGGTGCTGCTGGGTGAGAAGCTGGACACGACCCAGCCGTGTGTGCTCACAGGGCAAGGGGGGGATTCTGCCTCTCTGCCCCACGCTGGTGAGACCCCCCAGGGGTATGGGGCTTGGGAATGTGAGGGCCCGGCTGATGAGGACGCGGGTGAAGCTCCAACCAGGAGGTTGCCCAGCATGAGTCGGTCAGCCCCATGCATTACGGCTGCCTCAGCTAAGAAAAAAATGGAGGGTAACTGTCACAGGCGATTCCCTGCGGAGGGGAACAGAGGGCCCGATCTGCTGACAGGACCCATCCCAAGGGAAGTCTGCTGCCTCCCTGGGGCCCGAGTCAGGGATGTTGCTTGGAAACTCCCTGGTCTGGTGTGGTCCTCTGACTGTTACCCCCTCTTGGTAATGCAGGTTGGCGGGGAAAAGATCGCGGAGAGAAGTCCCAAGGCCATCAAAGGGGACTTCAGGGCACTGGTCGAGGGATCGGGGGCACAGGTGGTGTTTTCCTCCATCCCATCAGTGGCAGGGAACAGCATTGAAAGGGGAGGAAAGCTCACCCGGTTAACAGGTGGCTCAGGGACTGGTGCCATCGGTTGAATTTTGGCTTCTTTGATCATGGGGAGGTGCACACAGCACCGGGCCTGCTGGGGACAGACGGAGTACAGCTGTCTCAAAGGGGAAAAAGGATTTCACTGAGAGGGCTTTAAACAAGGTTCCAAGGGGGATCACATCACTAGGGATGAGCTCAGGTGTGTCATGGCAGGGTCAGGGGGAGATCGACAGCCCAGCTCAAGCGCATCTACACTAATGCACGTAGCATGGGCAATAAACAGGAGGAGCTGGAAGCCATTGTACAGCAGGACAGCTAGGTCGTCATCACAGAAATGTGGTGGGACAGCTCGCATGACTGGCATGCTGTCATGGATGGCTACAGACCCTGCTTCGGCGGGGGGGGGGGGGGTTGGACCAGATGACCCACAGAGGTCCCTTCCAACCCCGACCACTCTGTGATTCCGTGGGAGCCCTGCATCCAGCTCTGGAGCCCTCGGCACAGGACAGACCTGGAGCTGGTGGAGCGGGGCCAGAGGAGGCCCCAGCAATGATCTGAGGGCTGGAACCCCTCTGCTGGGAGGAAAGGCTGGGAGAGCTGGGGCTGTTTAGCCTGGGGAAGGGAAGGCTCCGGGGACACCTTAGAGCCGCCTGAAGGGACCTGCGAGAGAGCTGGAGAGGGTCTTGTGACAAGGGCATGGAGTGATAGGTCAAGGAGTGATGGCTTCAAGCTGCAAGAAGGGAGGGTTTGATTGAACGTGAGAAAGAAATTCTCCACTCTGTGGGTTGTGAGGCCCTGGCCCAGGCTGCCCAGAGAAGCTGTGGCTGCCTCCTCCCTGGCAGGGTTCAAGGCCAGGTTGGAGGGGGCTTGGAGCACCCCAGGCTGGTGGAAGGGACCCCTGCCCATGACATGGGGGGCTGGACCTGGATGACCTGTAAGGTCCCTTCCAACCCAGACCATCCTATGGTTCCATGAACATGCAGAAGGCCCAGGCTCTGTGCAAGAACAGCATCCTCTTACTGGGGATTTTTTAAGGGGAGGGTGTTCCTGCTCCCCCAAGGAGGGAGCTGGTCCCAGGGTGGGGGGAGCTGTGTGGCCTCCCCCTGCATGGCACTGGGGCTCTGGCGGGAGCTGGAGGCCTCCGTCGCTTTGCAGGCTCTTCCCAAAAATCACATCTTGAGGTCCAAGACAGTCGGTGCCATGGAGGGAAGGCACTTGCTCAGCCGCCGCTCCCCTCTCTGCGCAGAGGGAAGGGGGAGGTAACACTGCAAGGGAAAGGCAGCAAGCGCTTCGCAGCGACGCACAGCAGCATCGCTACGTGACAAAACCACGGCCACTGCCACCAGTTCTGCAAAATCCACTGATTTCACATTAAAAGACCTATATTTTTGGAAGATGGCGGTAATTTGGGTTTGGGTTTTTTTTGAAAACCCCTTCACGATCTGTGTCACCACGGTGGTATGGTACACTGTCCTACTGCAACATGCCATATAGATTTCGAATAAATAAAGCTACAAAGCCCAAGTTATGTACAAAGATCTTCGGCAAAGATAATTATGTTTACAAACCTATGTACAATAAAACAAATGTAAACAGTCAAATGCAGCAGAGGATGCACAGGAAAGGACGACCATACAAACCCTGACGGCAAGGGGGGGGCTTCCCGCCTCCCCTCTGCTGGGGCCGATGGTTTTTTTCTCAGCACTTGTAAATAAACCAGCTTGGAGCTGCAGAGCCAAGTGAACGCGACGGCCCCGAGCGGGAATGAAGATTTCTAAACCCACAGATCAAACCCCGGCTGGGTTTGCTGGTTCTTTGTATAAAATCCACCGACTCCGAGGCACACGGACAGAGAACTCTCACAAACACGTTGCTCGAAAGACCCACGAGGTACACGCAGTCGCCCAACACTGTCGCAGAAGCGCGCAGGTGACGCTGTGAGATCCAGTCCTATATTACACGGATCGGAACAGGGGTGGGGTGGTGGCGGAGTCCCAGGAGCGGGCTTTGTGGATTTGTGGCTTCCTAACGCTCCGGCGGAGTTCCCGGTGTGGCAGTGCGTGAATGCTTGCCTGACGAAGGCACCGGGAGCACGCTCCAGCCGCTCGCTGCGTTGCTGCACGGGTGGGGGAGCGCCGAGGGGCCGCTTCAGCACGGCTCAGCCACGCCAGCACCCAGCAAGGCAGGCGATGTTCTGACTGACGAGTGCTGAGCACGGGACCGTCACCCCGTGCCCCCAGCCCCTCCGTCCCTCCCCCCCGTAGGGCCGCGCAGCTCAGCCTCCCATGCCCACTCCAACACACGGCCACGCACTGGCCCCGCAGTGATTTATTAAGCTGCGGTAACTGAGTCATGGACCTGATTCCTGTCCAAAGAGCCGCGGCGCAGCCTCAGCCAGGGGTCTGAGGTCTGAGCCTTACCGGGAGGGCAGCAGCTGCCTGTCCTGAGCAGCAGGATGCTGGAGCAGGCAGGGAGAAACGCTGCCAAACCTAAGTTAGAGAAGAGATACGGTGAGGGGCTGAGGACCGCCAGGCCGAGAAAGACTCCTGCAGCCCGTGAAACGGAGCACTGCAGGTGGCAGCTTGAGCAGCGCGGGGTGTGGGGCCAAGGCAGAGAACGTCCGCTACAGCGACAGGAGAAAACAAACTGTATTAATGTGACATGGAGGGCCATGAGCTCAGGGTCTCCTCGGGCAGCAGGGTGCAGGTCATGTTCCAGCGGGGCAGGAATGGGCAGAAATCGGGAGCAGTTCTTCTCGTGGTGGGCTGAGAAAAGCATCCGCAAGTCCGAACACGACCTCCTGTGGGCTCATATGCTCAGGGGGAGCATGCCAGGCGCCGAGGACGGTCGAGAGGCTCCCAGTCCGAGGGGACCTTGATCAAAGCCGTTTACTGCCCTGAGGAGCAAGAAGAGACAGGCCGGTAAGTGATGAGCCCCAGGAGATGGCACCGCTCACCCCTCCCGGCCCCAGCAGCTGGAGAACAGACCCCTCTCCTCCTCTCTCACCTCACCCTGGCTGTACGATGGCTGCAAGGCCACTGTGACCACAACAGGGCTCCCATGGTTGCGCCCACCCGCAGCCAGGGACAGGCACAGGTGGGTGCTCACCCCGCTGCCTGGAGGTGGTGGGTGCTGCCTGATGACCAACCCAGGAGGACAAAGAGCTCCTGCGCAGACCCCAGGCCCCCACGCCGGGCTCTGGGCAGCTGAGGGGCCAGGCACAGCAGCGCTGCAGGCTCGCTCCCCACGGCCAGCTCCCCTCCCCTCTTCACGGGTGCTGGTGGGCTGCGAGAGGAGAACATGGGTCTGACAGCTTTTCCATCTCTACTCTGTTCTGGCTTTGGCAGATCTTCTGTGATCAGGCTCAACACACAGCGTCTGCCCAGGCTCACCATCTGCTGATCATCACCACCACCACAGCCTTGACAACCAGAAGCGATGGCATCCCCATATCAGGACAACACGTCCACCCCCACTGTTGTCCCAGAACCAGCACCCTGCCCTCACAGTCGGGTTTGTAATAACAAAGGCGAGGGAGAACTCCCCCAGCCCTGCAAGGTCCCTACCTCGACGTCTGCTGGGTCCCAAGTGCTGCCTCTGCAGCCCTTCACCAGCTTCGCCCGAACCACCGGCACCCCAGAAGATGCCATTGAGATCCCTCCTGGCAGAGCTACGTTTGGGAGAGGGGACACCTGAGGAGACAGCCTCTGCTGCCCACAGCTGCGGTGAGTAGAAGCAAGAAGGAAGAGAAGCCGAGGGCTCTCCTGACGAGCTCGTAGCCAAGCCAGGAACCGGCAGCTCCGGGGTCCCAGGCTGCGTCCACTCCACGGAGCACATCCCGCTCGCTGCCGTCACTGCCCACGGGACCGAGATGCCACCAGCCCACGCGCGGTGGCTCACGACTGCATCCCCGGGCAGAGCAGCGCAGTTTCCGCACTCCCGTTCCTGTGCTGCGCACATTCACCGGTGACCTTGCAGCTCCTGCGTCAGGGATGAAAAAACCCCGCCAGCAACCCCAGAGGCTGCTGCCGTTGCACTGGGCAGTCACAAGCTCCTTCCATGAAGAGCTAAAATCCCGACAGTCGCTAGCAAGAACAGATTCCCATGGTAACGCAGCTCACTGCAGCAGGGAGTCAGGCTGTTTTCTTTCCCCATAGAATCTCAGAATGGTGGGGGTTGGAAGGGACCTCTGTGGGCCACCCAGTCCAACCCCCTGCCCAAGCAGGGTCACCCAGAGCAGGCTACAGAGCACCGCGTCCAGGCGGGGCTGGAATATCTCCGGAGAAGGAGACTCTACAGCCTCCCTGTGCAGCCTGGGCCAGGGCTCCGTCACCCTCAGAGGGAAGAAGTTCTTCCTCGTGTTCAGCTGGAACTTCCTCTGCTTCAGTTTGTGCCCGTTGCCCCTTGTCCTGTCGCTGGGCACCACTGGAAAGAGTCTGGCCCCGTCCTCCTGACACCCACCCTGCAGATATTTGTAGGCATTTATAAGGTCCCCTCGCAGCCTTCTCTTCTTCAGGCTGAACAAGCCCAGCTCCCTCAGCCTCTCCTCGTAGGAGAGAGGCTCCAGTCCCCTCACCATCCTCGTAGCCCTCCGCTGGACTCTCTCCAGTAGCTCTTCATCTTTCTTGAACTGGGGTGCTCAGAACTGGACACAGTACTCCAGATGGGGCCTCACCAGGGCAGAGTAGAGGGGAAGGAGAACTTCCCTCGCCCTGCTGCCCACACTCCTCTTGATGCACCCCAGGATCCCATTGGCCTTCTTGGCACCCAGGGCACACTGCTGGCTCATGGTCACCCTGTCATCCACCAGGACACCCAGGTCCCTCTCTACAGAGCTGCTCTCCAGCAGGTCCGCCCCAGCCTGTACTGGTGCCTGGGGTTGTTCCTCCCCAGGTGCAGGACCCTGCACTTGCCCTTGTTGAACCTCATCAGGTTCCTCTCTGCCCAGCTCTCCAGCCTGTCCAGGTCACGCTGAATGGCAGCACAGCCTTCCGGTGTGTCTATCACACCTCCCAGTTTGTTGTCATCAGCAAACTTGCTGAGGGCACACTCAGTCTCTTCATACAGGTCATTGATGAAGAAGTTGAACAAGGCTGGGCCCAATACTGACCCCTGGGGGACACCACTAGTTACCAGCCTCCAACTAGACTCAGCACCACTGATGACAACCCGCTGAGCTCTGCCATTCAGTCAGTTCTCAATCCACCGCACCGAGCACTCCTCCAGTCCACACTTCCTGAGCTTCCCTAGAAGGATGTTATGGGAAACCGTGTCGAAAGCCTCGCTGTTAAACACCCACACTAGCACAGCCTGGCTCAGAGCAGGGAGAAACCACCTTTCCCACCTCCTCCCCATTGAGCTGGAAACTTCAACTCCCATTTGAACATTGCCTTGATACAGGGAGGTGCCTCCCTGGCTGCACGCAGTAAAAAGCTGCTGGAAGAAGCTCAGGGGCAGACGTATCTCACTGTCTCCATTTGGATGATGGGCCATGAAGCCAACCTGATCCTGACACGACTCTGCAAATTAGTTAACAGCTCGGAAGCACCTCTGACAAGTAGGACGGGGGGGGAAAAAAAACCAAACAACAACAAAAAAAAACCAACCCAAACTGGATTAAAACGTGGTACTTTGCTCCCTTCTGAAAGGATCAGAGAAAAGTGGCATTGCACGTCAGCAGCCTGGGTGTGCTCAGGTCTGATGAGATGCGTTCAAGCCCAGCTCTACAGCTCTGTCACGTTTCCTGCACTAAACTCCGGGCTGCTCTTTCACAGAATGGTTTGGGTTGGAAGGGACCTTCAGAGGCCATCTAGCCCAACCCCCTGCAGTAAGTAGGTGCCCAGCGACAGGACAAGGGGCAACGGGCACAGACTGAAGCAGAGGAAGCTCCAGCTGAACACGAGGACGAACTTCTTCCCTCTGAGGGTGACGGAGCCCTGGCCCAGGCTGCCCAGGGAGGCTGTGGAGTCTCCTTCTCTGGAGATATTCCAGACCCGCCTGGATGCGGTGCTGTGCAGCCTGCTCTGGGTGACCCTGCTTGGGCAGGGGGTTGGGCTGGAGACCCACAGAGGTCCCTTGCAACCCCTACCATTCTGTGATTCTGTGAAATTAAAATACATTAAACAGAGGAACTGAGAAAAATAACAAATAAAGTATGCTGGATGACTCCTGGCTAACCTCCCAGAGGAGAGCGGGGAAGAGAAGTCCTTGCGCCCGGTCTCCAAGGTCTCCGACAGTGCCGGGAGGAGCACACGCATCCCTCCAGCCTTCAACCGCTCTGCCCAGGCCTGACACAGGTGCGGGGCTCCTGCACGGAGCTGACGCTGCCCAACAGCCTGGAGACCTGCCCGCAGCCATTAATCCCAGCCAGATCACTTGCCTGCTGCTTCTGCCTCATTTCGCCATCCCTCAGACCCGACCCACTCTGTGGGGCCTGCGCTGCGCCCTTGCTCTGGGCTTCCTAAGAAACTGGGCTCAGGGGTGCTTCACAGGGAGCCGAAGCCCCAGTCCCTGCTGGGAACAGCCCCAGCAGTGGTTTCTGATGGATGCTCCTGACTGCCTGCCCCTGCAGTGGCGTGGACCTTGTGCCCGTTTCCAACTGCTCTCTCTGCCCTGTGATTGCTAAAGACAGATTTTTACATATTAATCTTTATTCCAAGCTGTATTTTGTGCTTGGCACCTTATCTCCAAGACTCTCTCAAGTCTAAGTATCCAACAAAGCCTCAGCAGAAAATTCTCCTGTTGCTGAATAGCCCAGGCTGAGGAGTAAATGGATGGGCTCAAAGCATGCTTGGAGAGCAGCCCCCCAATAAAACAAGAGGAAAAGGGAGTTTTCAGGCAGGGCAGTGCTTTGAAACACACCCAAGCAGCAGTAACAGCACAAGGAGGCAGAGGAACGCCCAGCACGGAGATGCAAGGAGGAAGATGGGGACAAGGCTGTGGCAGATGAAGCTGACAGGGACCTGCACCTTTCGACAGCACAGGGAACCCTCCGCGCTCCCTCGAGAGGCAGATGAGGGAGACGAGCCAGACCCTTGCATGCTGGAGGTGGTGCCTGCACCGAGCCCCTGTGCCCAGGATCCCCCCACAGAGCCCGGGACCCCGGGGTCTGCGCAGGCTGCTTCCAGCTGGCATGGCTGTGGCGGGCAGGGACGGTGGCACCGAGCTGGAGCACTGCTGTCTCGACGCGCACGCTGCTGATCACACCGTCCTCCGCCTCTGCTCTGCAACCCTGGCCGGCTCCCAGCACATTTGTGCCTTTGTTGGCTTTCCCATCGGCCAGAACCACGGCAACCGAGCAACTACAAGACGACAGCAACGAAACGTCTCAGGAAAAACACAACCAAAGGGCAAACTAACTTTCAAAATTCACTAAATTAACAGCAGGGATACTTCATCCTGTATCTCTGATGTGACTGATTCAATCAGAACCATGCATGTATTTGAAGAACTATTGATTAGATCAAGAAAGCAAGCAGCACTCAATCTTATGTTTGCAACAGGTCACAGCAGCAGAGGAGTTTATCTAAAGTAAGGAGAAAGAGAGGGATTGCGGCCTCAGGCTTTGATCATGGACCATTAGTTTGTAACACTGAGAGAACTACCCCATGCAGTTAGCACAACCACCGACTCGGCACCTCCAAGCACCGAGTTAAAAGGCATGCAGCTTATCATTGCAAATGAATTCATTTACCCATGACCAAGGTGGGGAATACGACCTTTTCACGCCTAGTGGAGAAAAATTGAAACAGTTTATGCACACGATAAAGACGTTCTTGGCCATAACCCTGGACGCAAGGAATGGGGCAAAGCAAAGGTGTTCAGCTGAACCTCACCAGACCTCTCCCCTTCCACCTCTGCCCGGGCAGACGAGGGGTCCTATTTCAGCGACAACCAGCACTCCCACCATACTCCACGGCCGCAAGCGCGTGACCCAGATAAAACCCTGGAGCATTGCAAAGCACGTTACAGGACATGGGATTACTCACCTGCATCCGAGGTACCCACACGTCCCTCTTTCCAGGAAAACTTTTTCATAAGGAGGACTAGGGAACGGGAAGACCGCCCTGCTTTCACTGCCTGATGTATTATGATCAGGGTTGGGGTAACTGTGTGCACTGTGTAAATATCCCTACGTGCTTCACGGGACTGCTACAAGTGTGCAAGCAGAGGTGTTTCTCACATTCAAATCTGAGCTTGTTTGAATAAAACAAAGCCCAGCAGATTGACCAAAATAACCTAAGCATAAACACCATCTACAAGGACTTTGATAAGAGTGCAGGCAGGGGAGTGGGGGAGCAGTGAACACGGAGTTCATGCCTCAAGCAACAAACACTACATGCTGGCTCACATGCTGCCTCAGCTCTGCTGCTCAAGTGCCAAGGCTCTGCAGAGCCCATCAAAGTCAGAGCCATTTTGTTCCCCAACTGGATCGAAGTTAATAACCAATTAAGAAATAGTACAACACCAAAAAAAACAAGTATCTATTCGAGAACATCCTCAGGTGCTGTTCTGCCATGCCTGGGCATCCGAACAGTAACAGCACATTCCTGAAGGAACAAGTCTGCAGGAATCTAATCTCACAGCAGACACTGAGTTTTGAAAATGTAGGCAAGTCCTGACTCTTCCAATTCCCCAGCAAAGCCTCGCTGCGGGCCCAGCTGTCCTCCAGGCCTCTGCTAAAGTGACGCTCCCCTATGTCAGCTCCTGCCCATCGCTGTCTTTGGCTGCCTGCTCAGCTCCGCTCAGCAAGCAAAGAGCAGATGTTTGACAGGAGATGGAGACTGGCCAAACACTTTAACCAACAAAATGGCAGAGGAAGGAAAGTAAGTGGAAATGTAATGCTGCAGCTGAGTTACCTCTGTCCCATTCCCACCACCCAACAACAGGCTGCTCTTTAGGCAGCGGCTGCAGATGGGATGGCATCTACAATCACATGTGGCTGTTTCAGGCTCCAGCAACAATGAGGGGCAGGGAGGAGAGTACAGGGGCTGGGGAGAGAGGAGGAGAGGGGATAAGCAAGGCATGCCTTGCCTCAGCCCCTCGTACCCAGCCACCGCCGCATGCTCCAAGTCCGACTCCTGCCAGCGCGGCTGGAGCTGGGCGGCTGCTGCAGCGTGCGGACGTGATGGGGCTGACCACATTGCGGTTCAGAGCTCGGTTCAGCTTACACGTGCAAAGTTGTACAGGTTTTACACGGCAGCCACGGAGACGCGTGCCCAGCACAGACACTGCGATCAGCCCCAGCACTCAGAGACCTCCACAGGGGCAGCAAGATTGAGCAGGAGCCGATGCGGGGAAGAGGCACGGGCCATCCGCTGTCAACAGAATGTGGGCGCGCAGAGGAGGAGGACAGGGCAGCAGGGATCTCTAACAACCTGCCGATAAGGACGTCAGTCATTTCCACCCCCTTTTCTAGCCCACTAACATCCTCCAGCTCTGCTGTAGATGTTAGTTTTCAGGAGGGTGGGTTTCTAAACCTTTTTCAGCTACAACCTGCTGGTAACTACAGGCAGCCAGCCCAGATAGCAAGTGTGATGACAACCCAGATAATTAAAAGTGACCCCACCCCACACAGCAATCAGCTTATTTGTCACACCACAACGATATAGCCATGCTGCCTCCTAAGAACAGCTATAATCTCTCCCTAGCAACTACCCTGACAGCTTGTACCTCAAATATCGCCCGTGCCCTGCAAGTGTGAGCTGCCGTGGTGATGCACAGACCCCAGCCAGCCTTGCAGTGCCCAGACGACCCAAAAGTCTGTCCGATTTGCACAGGACACTGACTTTGTTATGTCTCCAAACTCTTCTTTTCCAAAACCAGCAAACAACAGTGACTCTAAAAAAACTCTGAATACCAGTTTCTAAGATGCAACTTGTCCCGCTACCCACGTAGCAACACAATTCAGCTCAAACGAGGATGATTGTAGGAAGCTCAGCTTGTCTGCTCTGTATACGGCACTCTTCAGGTCGGCAACTGCTCATTTACTTCTCCAAAATAAATTCTGTATTGAGGATGTGCGGAAAGTCCTGACCACGGGCGAGTCACGGGAGACACACGGGGTCGTTTCTCCTGTGAAAGCAGTTTCTGGCTTCACGGCTGACGCACAGCACAGACAGCAGGGAAGCAGTTGCTCCCTCGATCAGCCAGAACTATGCCCTTAATGACGTTTTCTTTTTCCCCTCATAGAGGGGGAAGTACAGCAAACAGGGCACCACCCTCCAAGCGAGCATTTGCTGCCTGCACTCAGCTGTTCTCACCAAGGGAACCTCCAGATTTGCCATCACGTACTTCCCCCGTGTGAGCACACCAGTAGCTATGGCAACTCCACCGCTACTTACTTGAGATCCTTTCAAAGGGCACGTTCACTTCACCAGCAGGTTTGCTGCCTCGGTTGATTTTTTTATTACCTGAGATGCAGCTGCCAAGAGATTCGGCAGCAGAGGGACAGGACAGGCACTGACACCCTGCCAGCTACGAGAATATCACGCTTGCTTTGCTCTTTGCTTTACAGAAATCAGCACTGTCACCCTCCCCATCCCCTTGAGACTGGCTCCACAATTTATTTGTCCTATAGGATGAAAGCTGTGGTGGGCTAAAGACAAACCAAGAATAACTTCTGCTCCAAGTAGCATCCTGAAACACACTCCCTTTCAGGATAAAAGCATATCGTTACTTACCCTTTGTCAAAGAAAGAAGTATGTCCCGGATGAGGGTACTTCGTGCCATTGCTGTTCATCACGCCGCTGTTAACATTCCCTGAAATGTAGGATTTCCGTGATGCCTGGTCCTTTGCAAAATTTCTGCAAGCAGCTAATTTGGATTCTAAGGCCTGTGAAAGGGGAAAAAAAAAATGATGTCAAAAAAGTAATACCATTAAGAGGAAGTATTTTGCTGCTCAAGTTCAGGCTTTGTCATGACCCCAAGATCACCACGATCAGGAACCCAGTGTGATCACCTTTGGCGAAAGCTGAACTGAATGGGAACAAAGCTGTCATTTTCTCTGTCATCCAACCACAAAGGAAACCCACACAACGAGACGCTGACGCAGACTGCCACGCGTGACTCAGTTCCATCAGGGCTCAGATTTTACAACATATCAACACTCAATTAATTACCTAAAATAAGGAAGCCAATTCCTAGCAGAAGTTACCAAAACTTCCTGCTTCAGCAGCTGCAGTAAGGCTGGCATAAGCTAATCAGAAGTCTAAGACAGAGCCTAAAGCAGAATCCTCAAGTTTTGCCAGGGACTTTGTATTTGGGACTTTGTATTTGGAAATTCGAATTTTTTTCTCCAGGGCAATGCCTTCTAGCATTTCTTTCTCAATCTTGGCCTGCAAAACAAAGCCAGTTTCTTAAGTGCCATTGGTATGCTTCAGAACAAGAAGTGCTACAGCATCAGATGAGGAACCCAAGGCAGCAACTAAGCCTGTCTCTGTGGTCTGTACCTCATCTGTACTACTGCGCAGCAAGCCTGGTGAGATCTTGTTCCCCTGTACAAGGTGACAGTCTCTGCCTCATCTGCTGACTCTTGCCAGAAGGGAGGCCAAAATCCTGATTCTCTCCTTCACTGCAGCACACCCCCTGCCCTTTCTGCTGTCTGTCACAAACTGAGGCTTTGCTTCAATGGCAGTCCGGTCTAGCAGAAAGTCCTTGCAACAATTTATTACATCCACCCTGCGCATGGGAGCATTCATACACTTGCAAATGCATACAGAGGAGACAAAACCTCATCTCCCCAAACACGGGGCTTGGTCCCATTCCACGTAGAAAAATATTCCACTGATAAGACACTGGCATGCTATCACAAGTAAGTGAACACTACACAGTGTTCTAGAAATCCATGCAAGCTTACTCGGTGGCTATATAGGCAGATATATTGTGGTCAGCAGGTCGAGGGAGGTTCTCCTTCCCCTCTACTTGGTCCTAGTGAGGCCCCATCTGCAGTACTCTGTCCAGTTCTGGGCTCCCCAGTTCAAGAAAGATGAGGAGCTACTGGAGAGAGTCCAGCGGAGGGCTGCTAAGATGGTGAGGGGACTGGAGCATCTCTCCTACGAGGAAAGGCTAAGGGAGCTGGGCTTGTTCAGCCTGGAGAAGAGAAGGCAGAGAGGGGACCTTATAACTGCCTAGAAACATCTTCAGGGTCGGTGTCAAGAGGATGGGGCCAGATTCTTTTCAGTGGTGCCCAGCGACAAGGGGCAACAGGCACAAATTGAAGAATACGAAGTTCCAGCTGAACATGAAGAACAACTTCTTCACTCTGAGGGTGACAGAGCACTAGAACAGGCTACCCAGAGAGGCTGTGGAGTCTCCTTCTCTAGAGATACTCAAACCCTCCTGGACAAGGTCCTGTGCAGCCTGCTCTGGGTGACCCTGCTTCGGCAGGGGGCTGGACCGGGTGACCCACAGAGGTCCCTTCCAACCCCCACCATTCTGTGACCCTGTGAGATATAGATAACTACCTACCTCTTGGTCTCAAAGCACCTATCAGCTGGAAATAGCCTGTGTGATCTGTGCCAAGTGACTCTATCTCAGCTGCATGCAAGAAAGCTGAGGGGAAACTTCTTGCAGAGAAATGGAGTCTGAGGCTCAGGATGAGGCATCTTATGAGTAGCCAAAGCCACAGAAATCCTAAACATCCTCTAATCATTAATGAACAAATGCATGAGCTGGAATTTTGTACCAGTGGCAGAGCGTGTGTCTCGGAGCAGGCTGGGAACAAGCATGCTTATTTGGCATTTCCTGTCCTTGCAGAGTAATCACACGGGATTGTGCTTAAGCTCTCAAAATCCCCTGCAGACTCTTACTCACAATGATCCCATTTTAAACATGTCACTCCATAACCCCGAGTTATCCTGCTGCCCTTTCAAACCAGCTACGAGCTCACCGACTCCAAACATGAACAATGAGTTAATTTTTAATTTCAAACTTTGCTAAAACAACTGTCTGTACTGCAGCTATTGCTGTTCTCAGTGCTAACCACAAGAGACAGAGGAAAGCCAGCACCGGCGGCGAGACACGGAGGCTACCCATGCTTCCACTCAGAACAGCAGCCACTGAGGCACGTCAACAAGCTTCTCATAACTCAAGAGTCGCCTTCATTCAACTGGAAAGCCATGCATCCTAAACAACACTGTAACAGATGTTTAAACCACTTCTTCCTTGCTTATTGTGGTAATCCCTTTAAAGGCTCACGCATTTCACTTCCCCATCAACTACAGATGGGAACATTTGGCTTTCTCCTGATTTATTTTCTCACTTTCTTATCACAGGCTTCTACTTTTTTTTCTGTTTTCAGCACCTGTTGCAGATCTCCCCAGGCATGATCTCAGCTCCCCTCCCATGACACACAGTTACTGTGCAGCAGGCACCCAGAGTCTGAGTGCCAGTTCTGCATCTGGGTCTCACTAGAGAGGAAGCCACAGGCCACACCTGAGGTAAGAACAAGTGGCTGACAGTGTCTAACCCCATACACCAAAGTGCTTGAGAAACTTCTTACTCCAAATATGAATTTCATCACCCAAAGTTGGAATCAGAACCTTAGTAATATGCTTTACAAATCAAGATCATTAAAAAAAATACATTATCACATACTAAACACTGAATATGGATGCTTTGGAAACTACAGCACAGGCCAAGACCTTGTGATTGTGCACAAGGATGAAAGCTCAGTGACAACCCCACCGAGACAGGAATACTTCAGTTCAGAGCACTCACCCCCACTTTCCGCAACAGATCTCCCACAATGTTGAGCGCAGATATTCTAGCCAAAGGAGTAAGGGGGCTGGTACCAATTCCATTTGGTATAGCTGCAAACACAGACACATTTTATTACCTGCTGCACTTCTCCACAGGTTTTTTTATTTGGTTTTTTTTTTGTTTGTTTCAATTTCAATAAATCAACTCCAACGTAAAAAAGTAAATCTAAAATCCTACTGCAGGCTATTCACAAAATTACCCCACAATAACACGCAGACTACATGATCACTAGCCATGGAAAAACGAAAAAGCTTAATTCCTGTCCACTGCCCTCTTTCCCATTAGAACTACACACAGAGTTCTCGCACTCTCCATCTGCAAGGCTATTGCCCGCAATCCATCTAATCCAGCCAGAGCTTCCCCTGGAATCTATTCTTTCTAATTTGAAAAATAACGTATTAATCCTTGCAGTTGTCCAGAGCCTTCCAGACAGGGAAGCGGACTGGACTAACACCCTGCTGCCTCATAGAGAAAACAAGACCCCCAAAAAGTATGTGTTGTAACAGGGGCAGTCTAGACTGTTTGAATTACTGCCCACCATTTACTCACCACTGCTGCTCCACATTTAAGCAGAAATATCAGCCACTGCACTTCCCTGCGATCTCAAAGGTCTTCAGAGCTCTGCTGCAGGCATCCACTGCAGAGCACAAACCCTTGCCCCGGTAAAAGCAGTATCTAAGCTTCACCGTCCTGCTTCTCCATGCTCTTTACTGATTATACTCCTTAAATGCACCTGATGCTGCCCCAGGATTTAAACACACCTGATCCAATGCAGGTGGGATCCACACCTACCTACACTTACTTCAAGTTCACCAACAAGCACCTGGCCTGAAATTGTTTGTTAACAAGATGCAGGTACTGCCTAACAACTAGACACAGTTTCTACAAATTATACCTTTTGGGGAAGGAAAACTATTTTCCAATCCTTTTCCAACAGGTGTAGCTGACAAGGAGAGAGATGCCTGGGCAGCCGAATCCATCTTTTCACAGTCTACAGTCGGAGAACTGGGCGCTGAATTTAGGGTGACTTCTTGTTGCCTCTCCCGTACTGCTAGCTCTTGCCGTAAGTCTGAGGGTTGAAAGAATAAAAAACCCACACGTCTTGGTGACCGAGTTCCCTAATAAACACTGTCTCTATTCATTTGAGAGGGATGAGGAGGAAACACTTTGCAACAACTCTGTATTAACTGCCTGCTGCTGGCTTTCTGCAGCAGCGAGGACCGCCACCTCAGGGCTGTCACAGCCCCAGACCATCACTGCCTGTCACGTGTAAGCACAGCAGGTGACGTTTCCGCAGTATCTTCCCCATCTGTGGTGCGAGTCCCATGGAAAGTGCGTTAAGCGAACGGCAGCTGGTCACAAATGCCTGCGGAAATACACTCCGCTCCTGCTCACACAACGGTGGGGAAAAGGAAGGAATGACTCATTCTTACGTTTCCAACTCCCTGCATCATTCTTCCTGTTAAGCTGTGAGCTATCTGCAGACGTTCGCATATTCAGAGCAGGGCTGCCGGAGGCCCCCGGCACGGACCACTTAAGCTACGTTTGAAGTTTGAGGTGGCAAGACAAGCAAGCAGCCCCAGTCTCTGTGCCTCTGTGCGAGCAGTGCCATGGGCAGATGAGGCTGAACAACAGCTTTCCAGGCTAGCTCTTTCTGGTTGCGAGCTATCTGCAGACGTTTGCACTTTCAGAGCAGGGCTGCGGAATGTGAACTGCATGGACCACCTAAGATACGTTTGAAGTTTGAGGGGGCAAGACAAGCAAGCAGCCCCAGTCTCTGTGCCTCTGTGCGATCAGTGCCATGGGCAGATGAGTCTGAGCAACAGCTTTCCAGGCTAGCTCTTTCTGGCTGCGAGCTATCTGCAGAAGTTCGCATTTTCGGATCAGGGCTGCTGGAGGCGCCCGGCACGGACCCTGAAGGCTACGTTTGAAGTTTGAGGGGTCAAGACAAGCAAGCAGCCCCAGTCTCTGTGCCTCTGTGCGAGCAGTGCCATGGGCAGATGAGGCTGAGCAACAGCTTTCCAGGCTAGCTCTTTCTGGCTGCGAGCTATCTGCAGACGTTCGCGTTTTCACAGTCTGGCTGCCAAAGGAGTCCAGTACAGAACCCAAAGCTACGTTTGAAGTTTGAGGTGGCCAGACAAGCAAGCAGCCCTATTGTCTGTGCCTCTGTGCGAGCAGTGCCATGGGCAGATGAGGCTGAGCAACAGCTTTCCAGCCTAGCTCTTTCTGGCTGCGACCTATCTGCAGACGTTCTCATTTTCGCAACAGGGCTCACGGAGGCGCCTGGCACGGACCACCTAAGCTAAGTGTGAAGTTTGATGTGGCAAGACAAGCAAGCAGCCCCAGTCTCTGTGCCTCTGTGCGAGCAGTGCCATGGGCAGATGAGGCTGAGCAACAGCTTTCCAGGATAGCTGTTTCTGGCTGCCAGCTATCTGCAGACGTTCGCATTTTCAGAGCAGGGCTACCAGAGGCACACGGCACGAACCACCTAAGCTACATTTGAAGTTTGAGGGGGCAAGACAAGCAAGCAGCCCCAGTCTCTGTGCCTCTGTGCGAGCAGTGCCATGGGCAGATGAGGCTGAGCAACAGCTTTCCAGGATAGCTCTTTCTGCCTGCGAGCTATCTGCAGACATTCGCATTTTCTCAGCAAGGCTGCCGGATGCGCCCGTCACGGACCACGTAAGAAACGTTTCAAGTTTGAGAGGGCAAGACAAGCAACCAGCCCCTGTCTCTGTGCCTCTGTGCGAGCAGTGCCATGGGCAGATGAGGCTGAGCAACAGCTTTCCAGCCTAGCTCTTTCTGGCTGCGAGCTATCTGCAGACGTTCTCATTTTCGCAACAGGGCTCACGGAGGCGCGTGGCAAGGACCACCTAATCTAAGTGTGAAGTTTGATGTGGCAAGACAAGCAAGCAGCCCCAGTCTCTGTGCCTCTGTGCGAGCAGTGCCATGGGCAGATGAGGCTGAGCAACAGCTTTCCAGGATAGCTGTTTCTGGCTGCCAGCTATCTGCAGACGTTCGCATATTCACAGCAGGGCTGCCGGAGGAGACTGACACGGACCCCATAAGATACGTTTGAAGTTTGAGGTGGCAAGACAAGCAAGCAGCCCCAGTCTCTGTGCCTCTGTGCGAGCAGTGCCATGGGCAGATGAGGCTGAGCAACAGCTTTCCAGGCTAGCTCTTTCTGGCTGCGATATATCTGCAGACATTCGCATTTTCACAGTCAGGCTGCCGGAGGAGCCCAGCACAGAACCCAAAGCTACGTTTGAAGTTTGAGATGGCAAGACAAGCAAGCAGCCCCAGACTCTGTGCCTCTGTGCGAGTAGTGCCATGGGCAGATGAGGCAGAGCAAGAGCTTTCCAGGCTAGCTCTTTCTGGCTGCGAGCTATCTGCAGACGTTCGCATTTTCAGAGCAGGGTTGCCGGAGGCGCCCAGCACGGACCCCCTCAGCTACGTTTGAAGATTGAGGGGTCAAGACAAGCAAGCAGCCCCAGTCTCTGTGCCTCTGTGCGAGCAGTGCCATGGGCAGATGGGGCTGAGCAACAGCTTTCGAGGCTAGCTCTTTCTGGCTGCCAGCTATCTGCAGGCGTTCGCATTTTATCAACAGGGCTAACGGAGGCGCCTGGCACGGACCACCTAAGATACGTTTGAAGTTTGAGGTGGCAAGACAAGCAAGCAGCCCCAGTCTCTGTGCCTCTGTGCGAGCAGTGCCATGGGCAGATGAGGCTGAGCAACAGCTTTCCAGCCTAGCTCTTTCTGGCTGCGACCTATCTGCAGACGTTCGCATTTTCTCAGCAAGGCTGCCGGATGCGCCCGTCACGGACCACGTAAGAAACGTTTAAAGTTTGAGAGGGCAAGACAAGCAAGAAGCCCCTGTCTCTGTGCCTCTGTGCAAGCAGTGTCATGGGCAGATAAGGCTGAGCAACAGTTTTCCGGGCTAGCTATTTCTGGCTGTGTGCTATCTGCAGACGTTCGCATTTTCAGAGCAGGACTGCCGGAGGCATCAGACACGGACCACCTAAACTATGTTTCAAGATTGAGGTGGCAAGACAAGAAAGCAGTCCCAGTCTCTGTGCCTCTGTGCGAGTAGTGCCATGGGCAGATGAGGCTGAGCAACAGCTTTGCAGGGTAGCTCTTTCTGCCTGCAGGCTATCTGCAGACGTTCGCATTTTCAGAGCAGGGCTGTCGTAGCCGCCTGGCACGGACCCCCTCAGCTACGTTTGAAGTTTGAGGTTGGAAGACAGGCAAGCAGCCCCAGTCTCTGTGCCTCTGTGCGAGCAGTGCCATGGGCAGATGAGGCTGAGCAACAGCTTTCCAGGCTAGCTCTTTCTGGCTGCGAGCTATCTGCAGACATTCACATTTCATCAAAAGGGCTGACGGACGTGCCTGGCACGGACCACCTAAGATACGTTTGAAGTTTGAAGGGGCAAGACAAGCAAGCAGCCCCAGTCTCTGTGCCTCTGTGCGAGCAGTGCCATGGGCACATGAGGCTGAGCAACAGCTTTCCAGGCTAGTTATTTCTGGCTGCGAGCTATCTGCAGACATTCGCATTTTCACAGTCTGGTTTCCGAAGGAGCCCAGCACAGAATCCAAAGCTACGTTTGAAGTTTGAGGTGGCCAGACAAGCAAGCAGCCCCATTGTCTGTGCCTCCGTGCGAGCAGTGCCGTGGGCAGATGACCCTGAGCAACAGCTTTCCAGCCTAGCTCTTTCTGGCCACCAGCGATCTGCAGACGTTCGCATTTTCAGAGCAGGGCTGCCGGAAGCGCCCGGCACGATCCACCTAAACTACATTTGAAGTTTGAGGTGGCAACACAAGCAAGCAGCCCCAGTCTCTGTGCCTCTGTGCGAGCAGTGCCATGGGCAGATGAGGCTGAGGAACAGCTTTCCGGGGTAGCTCTTTCTGGCTGCCAGCTATCTGCAGACGTTCGCTTTTTAAGAGCAGTGCTGTCGGACGCCCCTGCACGGACCCCCAAATATACTTTTGAAGTTTGAGGTGACCAGACAGACAAGCAGTCCCACTTTCTGTGCTTCTGTGCGAGCAGTGCCATGGGCAGATGAGTCTGAGCAACAACTTTCCAGGATAGATTTTTCTGCCTGTAGGCTATCTGCATACGTTCGCATTTTCAGAGCAAGGCTGGCGGAGGCGCCTGCCACGGACCCCCTCAGCTACGTTTGAAGTTTGAGTTGGGAAAACAGGCAAGCAGCCCCAGTCTCTGTGCCTCTGTGCGAGCAGTGCCATGGGCAGATGAGGCTGAGCAACAGCTTTCCAGGATAGCTCTTTCTGCCGGCAGGTTATCTGCAGACGTGCGCATTTTCAGAGCAGGGCTGGCGGAGGCGCCTGCCACGGACCCCCTCAGCTACGTTTGAAGTTTGGGTTGGGAAAACAGGCAAGCAGCCCCAGTCTCTGTGCCTCTGTGCGAGCAGTGCCATGGGCAGATGAGGCTGAGCAACAGCTTTCCAGGATAGCTGTTTCTGGCTGCCAGCCTTCTGCAGACGTTCGCATTTCAGAGCAGGGCTGCCGGAGGTGCCCGGCACGGACCACCTAAGCTATCTTTTAAGTTTGAGATGGCAAGACAAGTTAGCAGCCCCAGTCTCTGTGCCTCTGTGCGAGTAGTGCCATGGGCAGATGAGGCTGAGCAACAGCTTTCCAGGCAAATGCTTTCTGGCCACCAGCTATCTGCAGACGTTCGCATTTTCAGAGAAGGGCTGCCGGAAGGGCCTGGCACAGACCCCCAAAGATACGTTTGAAGTTTGAGGTGGCAAGACAAGCAAGCAGCCCCAGTCTTCGTGCCTCTGTGCGATTAGTGCCATAGGGAGATAAGGCTGAGCAACAGCTTTCTAGGCTAGGTCTTTCTGGCTGCGAGCTATCTGCAGATGTTCACGTTTTCGGAGCAGGGCTCGCACAGGCCCCCTGCAGGGACTCACAAAGATACATTTGAAGTTTGAGGGGACAAGACAAGCAAGCAGCCCCAGTCTCTGTGCCTCTGTGCGAGCAGTACCATGGGCAGATGAGGCTGAGCAACAACTTTCCAGGCTAGCTCTTTCTGGCTGCGAGTTATCTGCAGACGTTTGCATTTTCGGAGCACACCTGCATGTGGCCCCGGGCACGTACCGCAAAAATATGTTTGAAGTTTGCGGTGGCAAGACAAGCAAGCAGCCCCAGTCTCTGTGCCTCTGTGCGAGCAGTGCCATGGGCAGATGAGGCTGAGCAACAGCTTTCCAGGCTAGCTCTTTCTGACTGCAAGTTATCTGCAGATGTTCGTATTTTGGGAGCTGGGCTTCAGGAAGTGCCCGGCATGGACCCCCAAAGATACGTTTGAAGTTTGAGGGGGCAAGACAAGCAAGCAGCCCAAATCTCTGTGCCTCTGTGCGAGCAGTGCCATGGGCAGATGAGGCTGAGCAACAGCTTTCCAGGCTAGCTCTTTCTGGCTGCTAGCTATCTGCAGACGTTCGCATTTTAAGAGCAGTGCTGTCGGATGCCCCTGCACGGACCCCCACATATACTTTTGAAGTTTGAGGTGACCAGACAGACAAGCAGTCCCACTTTCTGTGCTTCTGTGCGAGCAGTGCCATGGGCAGATGAGTCTGAGCAACAACTTTCCAGGATAGATTTTTCTGCCTGTAGGCTATCTGCATACGTTCGCATTTTCAGAGCAAGGCTGCCGGAGGAGCCTGGCATGGACCCCCTCAGATACGTTTGAAGTTTGAAGTGGCAAAACAAGCAAGCAGCCCCAGTATCTGTGCCACTGTGCAAGCAGTGCCATGGGCAGATGAGGCTGAGCAACAGCTTTCCAGGCTAGCTCTTTCTGGCTGCGAGCTATCTGCAGACATTCGCATTTTCACAGTCTGGCTGCCGAAGGAGCCCAGCACAGAACCCAAAGCTACGTTTGAAGTTTCAGGTAGCCAGACAAGCAAGCAGCACTATTATCTGTGCCTCTGTGCGAGCAGTGCCATGGGCAGATGAGGCTGAGCAACAGCTTTCCAGCCTAGCTCTTTCTGGCTGCGACCTATCTGCAGACGTTCTCATTTTCGCAACAGGGCTCACGGAGGCACCTGGCACGGACCACCAAAGCTAAGTGTGAAGTTTGATGTGGCAAGACAAGCAAGCAGCCCTATCTCTGTGCCTCTGTGCGATCAGTGCCATGGGCAGATGAGGCTGAGCAACAGCTTTCCAGCATAGCTGTTTCTGGCTGCCAGCTATCTGCAGACCTTCGCATTTTCATAGCAGGGCTACCAGAGGCACCCGGCACGAACCACCTAAGCTACATTTGAAGTTTGAGGTGGCAAGACAAGCAAGCAGCCCCAGTCTCTGTGCCTCTGTGCGAGCAGTGCCATGGGCAGATGAGGCTGAGCAACAGCTTTCCAGGATAGCTCTTTCTGCCTGCGAGCTATCTGCAGACGTTCGCATTTTCTCAGCAAGTCTGCCGGATGCGCCCGTCACGGAACACGTAAGAAACGTTTCAAGTTTGAGAGGGCAAGACAAGCAACCAGCCCCTGTCTCTGTGCCTCTGTGCGAGCAGTGCCATGGGCAGATGAGGCTGAGCAACAGCTTTCCAGGCTAGCTCTTTCTGGCTGCGACCTATCTGCAGACGTTCTCATTTTCACAACAGGGCTCACGGAGGCGCCTGGCACGGACGACCCAATCTAAGTGTGAAGTTTGATGCGGCAAGACAAGCAAGCAGCCCCAGTCTCTGTGCCTCTGTGCGAGCAGTGCCATGGGCAGATGAGGCTGAGCAACAGCTTTCCAGGATAGCTGTTTCTGGCTGCCAGCTATCTGCAGACGTTCGCATTTTCAGAGCAGGGCTGCCGGAGGAGACTGACACGGACCCCATAAGATACGTTTGAAGTTTGAGGTGGCAAGACAAGCAAGCAGCCCCAGTCTCTGTGCCTCTGTGCGAGCAGTGCCATGGGCAGATGAGGCTGAGCAACAGCTTTCCAGGCTAGCTCTTTCTGGCTGCGAGATATCTGCAGACATTCGCATTTTCACAGTCGGGCTGCCGGAGGAGCCCAGCACAGAACCCAAAGCTACGTTTGAAGTTTGAGATGGCAAGCCAAGCAAGCAGCCCCAGACTCTGTGCCTCTGTGCGAGTAGTGCCATGGGCAGATGAGGCAGAGCAAGAGCTTTCCAGGCTAGCTCTTTCTGGCTGCGAGCTATCTGCAGACGTTCGCATTTTCAGAGCAGGGCTGCCGGAGGCATCCGTCACGGACCCCCTCAGCTACGTTTGAAGTTTGAGGTAGCCAGACAAGCAAGCAGCCTCAGTCTCTGTGCCTCTGTGCGAGCAGTGCCATGGGCAGATGAGGCTGAGCAACAGCTTTCCAGGATAGCTCTTTCTGCCTGCAGGTTATCTGCAGACGTGCGCATTTTTAGAGCAGGGCTGGCGGAGGCGCCTGCCACGGACCCCCTCAGCTACGTTTGAAGTTTGAGTTGGGAAAACAGGCAAGCAGCCCCAGTCTCTGTGCCTCTGTGCAAGTAGTGCCATGGGCAGATGAGGCTGAGTAACAGCTTTCCAGGATAGCTCTTTCTGCCTGCAGGTTATCTGCAGACGTGCGCATTTTCAGAGCAGGGCTGGCGGAGGCGCCTGCCACGGACCCCCTCAGCTACGTTTGAAGTTTGAGTTGGGAAAACACGCAAGCAGCCCCAGTCTCTGTGCCTCTGTGCGAGCAGTGCCATGGGCAGATGAGGCTGAGCAACAGCTTTCCAGCCTAGCTCTTTCTGGCTGCGAGCTATCTGCAGACGTTCTCATTTTCGCAACAGGGCTCACGGAGTTGCTTGGCACGGACCACCTAAGCTACATTTGAAGTTTGATGTGGCAAGACAAGCAAGCAGCCCCAGTCTCTGTGCCTCTGTGCGAGTAGTGCCATGGGCAGATGAGGCTGAGCAACAGCTTTCCAGGATAGCTGTTTCTGGCTGCCAGCTATCTTCAGACGTTCGCATTTTCAGAGCAGGGCTGCCGGAGGAGACTGACACGGACCCCATAAGATACGTTTGAAGTTTGAGGTGGCAAGACAAGCAAGCAGCCCCAGTCTCTGTGCCTCTGTGCGAGCAGTGCCATGGGCAGATGAGGCTGAGCAACAGCTTTCCAGGCTAGCTCTTTCTGGCTGCGAGATATCTGCAGACATTCGCATTTTCACAGTCGGGCTGCCGGAGGAGCCCAGCACAGAACCCAAAGCTACGTTTGAAGTTTGAGATGGCAAGCCAAGCAAGCAGCCCCAGACTCTGTGCCTCTGTGCGAGCAGTGCCATGGGCAGATGGGGCTGAGTAACAGCTTTCGAGGCTAGCTCTTTCTGGCTGCGAGCTATCTGCAGACGTTCGCATTTTCAGAGCAGCGCTGCTGGAGGCATCCGTCACGGACCCCCTCAGCTACGTTTGAAGTTTGAGGTAGCCAGACAAGCAAGCAGCCTCAGTCTCTGTGCATCTGTGCGAGCAGTGCCATGGGCAGATGAGGCTGAGCAACAGCTTTCCAGGATAGCTCTTTCTGGCTGCCAGCTATCTGCAGGCGTTCGCATTTTATCAACAGGGCTAACGGAGGCGCCTGGCACGGACCACCTAAGATACGTTTCAAGTTTGAGGGGGCAAGACAAGCAAGCAGCCCCAGTCTCTGTGCCTCTGTGTGAGCAGTGCCATGAGCAGATGAGGCTGAGCAACAGCTTTCCAGGATAGCTGTTTCTGGCTGCCAGATATCTGCAGATGTTCGCATTTTCAGAACAGGGCTGCCGGAGGAGCCTGGCACGGACCCCATAAGATACGTTTGAAGTTTGAGGTGGCAAGACAAGCAAGCAGCCCCAGTCTCTGTGCCTCTGTGCGAGCAGTGCCATGGGCAGATGAGGCTGAGCAACAGCTTTCCAGGATAGCTCTTTCTGCCTGCAGGTTATCTGCAGACGTGCGCATTTTTAGAGCAGGGCTGGCGGAGGCGCCTGCCACGGACCCCCTCAGCTACGTTTGAAGTTTGAGTTGGGAAAACAGGCAAGCAGCCCCAGTCTCTGTGCCTCTGTGCAAGTAGTGCCATGGGCAGATGAGGCTGAGTAACAGCTTTCCAGGATAGCTCTTTCTGCCTGCAGGTTATCTGCAGACATTCGCATTTTCAGAGCAGGGCTGGCGGAGGCGCCTGCCACGGACCCCCTCAGCTACGTTTGAAGTTTGAGTTGGGAAAACACGCAAGCAGCCCCAGTCTCTGTGCCTCTGTGCGAGCAGTGCCATGGGCAGATGAGGCTGAGCAACAGCTTTCCAGCCTAGCTCTTTCTGGCTGCGAGCTATCTGCAGACGTTCTCATTTTCGCAACAGGGCTCACGGAGTTGCTTGGCACGGACCACCTAAGCTACATTTGAAGTTTGATGTGGCAAGACAAGCAAGCAGCCCCAGTCTCTGTGCCTCTGTGCGAGCAGTGCCATGGGCAGATGAGGCTGAGCAACAGCTTTCCAGGATAGCTGTTTCTGGCTGCCAGCTATCTGCAGACGTTCGCATTTTCAGAGCAGGGCTACCAGAGGCACCCGGCACGAACCACCTAAGCTACATTTGAAGTTTGAGGTGGCAAGACAAGCAAGCAGCCCCAGTCTCTGTGCCTCTGTGCGAGCAGTGCCATGGGCAGATGAGGCTGAGCAACAGCTTTCCAGGCTAGCTCTTTCTGGCTGCGAGCCTTCTGCAGACGTTCGCATTTCAGAGCAGGGCTGCCGGAGGTGCCCGGCACAGACCACCTAAGTTATCTTTTAAGTTTGAGATGGCAAGACAAGTTAGCAGCCCCAGTCTCTGTGCCTCTGTGCGAGTAGTGCCATGGCCAGATGATGCTGAGCAACAGCTTTCCAGGCAAGCGCTTTCTGGCCACCAGCTATCTGCAGACGTTCGCATTTTCAGAGAAGGGCTGCCGGAAGGGCCTGGCACAGACCCCCAAAGCTACGTTTGAAGTTTGAGGTGGCAAGACAAGCAAGCAGTCCCAGTCTCCGTGCCTCTGTGCGATTAGTGCCATAGGGAGATAAGGCTGAGCAACAGCTTTCTAGGCTAGGTCTTTCTGGCTGCGAGCTATCTGCAGATGTTCACGTTTTCGGAGCAGGGCTCGCACAGGCCCCCTGCAGGGACTCACAAAGATACATTTGAAGTTTGAGGGGACAAGACAAGCAAGCAGCCCCAGTCTCTGTGCCTCTGTGCGAGCAGTACCATGGGCAGATGAGGCTGAGCAACAACTTTCCAGGCTAGCTCTTTCTGGCTGCGAGTTATCTGCAGACGTTTGCATTTTCGGAGCACACCTGCATGAAGCCCCGGGCACGTACCGCAAAGATATGTTTGAAGTTTGCGGTGGCAAGACAAGCAGGCAGCCCCAGTCTCTGTGCCTCTGTGCGAGCAGTGCCATGGGCAGATGAGGCTGAGCAACAGCTTTCCAGGCTAGCTCTTTCTGACTGCAAGTTATCTGCAGATGTTCGTATTTTGGGAGCTGGGCTTCAGGAAGTGCCCGGCATGGACCCCCAAAGATACGTTTGAAGTTTGAGGGGGCAAGACAAGCAAGTAGCCTCAGTCTCTGTGCCTCTGTGCGAGCAGTGCCATGGGCAGATGAGGCTGAGCAACAGCTTTTCAGGATAGCTCTTTCTTTCTGCGAACTATCTGCAGACGTTCGCATTTTCGGAGCAAGGCTGCCGGATGCGCCCGTCACGGACAACCTAAGAAACGTTTGAAGTTTGAGGGGGCAAGACAAGCAAGCAGCCCCAGTCTCTGTGCCTCTGTGTGAGCAGTGCCATGGGCAGATGAGCTGAGCAACAGCTTTCCGGGCTAGCTATTTCTGGCTGCGTGCTATCTGCAGACGTTCGCATTTTCAGAGCTGTGCTGTCGGAGGCCCCTGCACGGACCCCCAAATATACTTTTGAAGTTTGAGGTGACCAAACAGGCAAGCAGTTCCACTTTCTGTGCTTCTGTGCGAGCAGTGCCATGGGCAGATGAGTCTGAGCAACAGCTTTCCAGGAGAGCTCTTTCTGCCTGTAGGCTATCTGCATACGTTCGCATTTTCAGAGCAAGGCTGCCGGAGGAGCCTGGCACGGACCCCCTCAGATACGTTTGAAGTTTGAAGTGGCAAGACAAGCAAGCAGCCCCAGTCTCTGTGCCTCTGTGCGAGCAGTGCCATGGGCACATGAGGCTGAGCAACAGCTTTGCAGGCTAGATCTTTCTGCCTGCGAGATATCTGCAGACATTCGCTTTTTCACAGTCTGGCTGCCGGAGGAGCCCAGCACAGAACCCAAAGCTACGTTTGAAGTTTGAGGTGGCAAGACAAGCAAGCAGCCCCAGTCTCTGTGCCTCTGTGCGAGCAGTGCCATGGGCAGATGAGGCTGAGCAACAGCTTTCCAGCCTAGCTGTTTCTGGCTGCCAGCTATCTGCAGACGTTCTCATTTTCGCAACAGGGCTCACGGAGGCGCCTGGCACGGACCACCTAAGCTAAGTGTGAAGTTTGATGTGGCAAGACAAGCAAGCAGCCCCAGTCTCTGTGCCTCTGTGCGAGCAGTGCCATGGGCAGATGAGGCTGAGCAACAGCTTTCCAGGATAGCTCTTTCTGCCTGCGAGCTATCTGCAGACGTTCGCATTTTCTCAGCAAGGCTGCCGGATGCGCCCGTCACGGACCACGTAAGAAACGTTTAAAGTTTGAGGGGGCAAGACAAGCAAGAAGCCCCAGTCTCTGTGCCTCTGTGCGAGCAGTGTCATGGGCAGATAAGGCTGAGCAACAGTTTTCCGGGCTAGCTATTTCTGGCTGTGTGCTATCTGCAGACGTTCGCATTTTCAGAGCAGGACTGCCGGAGGCATCAGACACGGACCACCTAAACTACGTTTCAAGATTGAGGTTGCAAGACAAGAAAGCAGCCCCAGCCTCTGTGCCTCTGTGCGAGTAGTGCCATGGGCAGATGAGGCTGAGCAACAGCTTTGCAGGGTAGCTCTTTCTGCCTGCAGGCTATCTGCAGACGTTCGCATTTTCAGAGCAGGGCTGTCGTAGCCGCCTGGCACGGACCCCCTCAGCTACGTTTGAAGTTTGAGGTTGGAAGACAGGCAAGCAGCCCCAGTCTCTGTGCCTCTGTGCGAGCAGTGCCATGGGCAGATGAGGCTGAGCAACAGCTTTCCAGGCTAGCTCTTTCTGGCTGCGAGCTATCTGCAGACATTCACATTTCATCAAAAGGGCTGACGGACGTGCCTGGCACGGACCACCTAAGATACGTTTGAAGTTTGAGGGGGCAAGACAAGCAAGCAGCCCCAGTCTCTGTGCCTCTGTGCGAGCAGTGCCATGGGCACATGAGGCTGAGCAACAGCTTTCCAGGCTAGTTATTTCTGGCTGCGAGATATCTGCAGACATTCGCATTTTCACAGTCTGGCTGCCGAAGGAGCCCAGCACAGAACCCAAAGCTACGTTTGAAGTTTGAGGTGGCCAGACAAGCAAGCAGCCCCATTGTCTGTGCCTCTGTGCGAGCAGTGCCGTGGGCAGATGACCCTGAGCAACAGCTTTCCAGCCTAGCTCTTTCTGTCTGCGACCTATCTGCAGACGTTCGCATTTTCAGAGCAGGGCTACCAGAGGCGCCCGGCACGATCCACCTAAACTACATTTGAAGTTTGAGGTGGCAAGACAAGCAAGCAGCCGAAGTCTCTGTGCCTCTGTGCGAGCAGTGCCATGGGCAGCTGAGGCTGAGGAACAGCTTTCCGGGGTAGCTCTTTCTGGCTGCCAGCTATCTGCAGACGTTCGCATTTTAAGAGCAGTGCTGTCGGACGCCCCTGCACGGACCCCCAAATATACTTTTGAAGTTTGAGGTGACCAGACAGACAAGCAGTCCCACTTTCTGTGCTTCTGTGCGAGCAGTGCCATGGGCAGATGAGTCTGAGCAACAACTTTCCAGGATAGATTTTTCTGCCTGTAGGCTATCTGCATACGTTCGCATTTTCAGAGCAAGGCTGCCGGAGGAGCCTGGCATGGACCCCCTCAGATACGTTTGAAGTTTGAAGTGGCAAAACAAGCAAGCAGCCCCAGTCTCTGTGCCTCTGTGCGAGCAGTGCCATGGGCAGATGAGGCTGAGCAACAGCTTTCCAGGATAGCTCTTTCTGCCTGCAGGTTATCTGCAGACGTGCGCATTTTCAGAGCAGGGCTGGCGGATGAGCCTGCCAGGGACCCCCTCAGCTACGTTTGAAGTTTGAGTTGGGAAAACAGGCAAGCAGCCCCAGTCTCTGTGCCTCGGTGTGAGCAGTGCCATGGGCAGATGAGGCTGAGCAACAGCTTTCCAGCCTAGCTCTTTCTGGCTGCGAGCTATCTGCAGACGTTCTCATTTTCGCAACAGGGCTCACGGAGGTGCCTGGCACGGACCACCTAAGCTACATTTGAAGTTTGATGTGGCAAGACAAGCAAGCAGCCCCAGTCTCTGTGCCTCTGTGCGAGCAGTGCCATGGGCAGATGAGGCTGAGCAACAGCTTTCCAGGATAGCTGTTTCTGGCTGCCAGCTATCTGCAGACCTTCGCATTTTCAGAGCAGGGCTACCAGAGGCACCCGGCACGAACCACCTAAGCTACATTTGAAGTTTGAGGTGGCAAGACAAGCAAGCAGCCCCAGTCTCTGTGCCTCTGTGCGAGCAGTGCCATGGGCAGATGAGGCTGAGCAACAGCTTTCCAGGATAGCTCTTTCTGCCTGCGAGCTATCTGCAGACGTTCGCATTTTCTCAGCAAGGCTGCCGGATGCGCTCGTCACGGACCACGTAAGAAACGTTTAAAGTTTGAGGGGGCAAGACAAGCAAGAAGCCCCAGTCTCTGTGCCTCTGTGCGAGCAGTGCCATGGGCAGATAAGGCTGAGCAACAGCTTTCCGGGCTAGCTATTTCTGGCTGCGTGCTATCTGCAGACGTTCGCATTTTCAGAGCAGTGCTGTCGGAGGAACCTGCACGGACCCCCAAATATACTTTTGAAGTTGAGGTGACCACACAGGCAAGCAGTCCCACTTTCTGTGCCTCTGTGCGAGTAGTGCCATGAACAGATGAGTCTGAGCAACAGCTTTCCAGGATAGCTATTTCTGTCTGTAGGCTATCTGCATACGTTCGCATTTTCAGAGCAAGGCTGCCGGAGGAGCCTGGCACGGACCCCCTCAGATACGTTTGAAGTTTGAAGTGGCAAGACAAGCAAGCAGCCCCAGTCTCTGTGCCTCTGTGCGAGCAGTGCCATGGGCAGATGAGTCTGAGCAACAGCTTTCCAGGCTAGCTCTTTCTGGCTGCGAGATATCTGCAGACATTCGCATTTTCACAGTCGGGCTGCCGGAGGAGCCCAGCACAGAACCCAAAGCTACGTTTGAAGTTTGAGGGGGCAAGACAAGCAAGCAGCCCCAGACTCTTTGCCTCTGTGCGAGTAGTGCCATGGGCAGATGAGGCAGAGCAAGAGCTTTCCAGGCTAGCTCTTTCTGGCTGCAAGCTATCTGCAGACGTTCGCATTTTCAGAGCAGGGCTGCCGCAGGCGCCCGGCACGGACCCCCTCAGCTACGTTTGAAGTTTGAGGTGGCAAAACAAGCAAGCAGCCCCAGTCTCTGTGCCTCTGTGCGAGCAGTGCCATGGGCAGATGAGGCTGAGCAACAGCTTTCCAGGCTAGCTCTTTCTGGCTGCCAGCTATCTGCAGGCGTGCGCATTTTATCAACAGGGCTCACGGAGGCGCCTGGCACGGACCACCTAAGCTAAGTGTGAAGTTTGATGTGGCAAGACAAGCAAGCAGCCTCAGTCTCTGTGCCTCTGTGCGAGCAGTGCCATGGGCAGATGAGGCTGAGCAACAGCTTTCCAGGCTAGCTCTTTCTGGCTGCCAGCTATCTGCAGGCGTTCTCATTTTATCAACAGGGCTCACGGAGGCGCCTGGCACGGACCACCTAAGCTAAGTGTGAAGTTTGATGTGGCAAGACAAGCAAGCAGCCCCAGTCTCTGTGCCTCTGTGCGAGCAGTGCCATGGGCAGATGAGGCTGAGCAACAGCTTTCCAGGCTAGCTCTTTCTGGCTGCGAGATATCTGCAGACATTCGCATTTTCACAGTCGGGCTGCCGGAGGAGCCCAGCACAGAACCCAAAGCTACGTTTGAAGTTTGAGGGGGCAAGACAAGCAAGCAGCCCCAGACTCTTTGCCTCTGTGCGAGTAGTGCCATGGGCAGATGAGGCAGAGCAAGAGCTTTCCAGGCTAGCTCTTTCTGGCTGCAAGCTATCTGCAGACGTTCGCATTTTCAAAGCAGGGCTGATGCAGGCGCCCGGCACGGACCCCCTCAGCTACGTTTGAAGTTTGAGGTGGCCAGACAAGCAAGCAGCCCCAGTCTCTGTGCCTCTGTGCGAGCAGTGCCATGGGCAGATGAGGCTGAGCAACAGCTTTCCAGGCTAGCTCTTTCTGGCTGCCAGCTATCTGCAGGCGTTCGCATTTTATCAACAGGGCTCACGGAGGCGCCTGGCACGGACCACCTAAGCTAAGTGTGAAGTTTGATGTGGCAAGACAAGCAAGCAGCCCCAGTCTCTGTGCCTCTGTGCGAGCAGTGCCATGGGCAGATGAGGCTGAGCAACAGCTTTCCAGGCTAGCTCTTTCTGGCTGCGAGATATCTGCAGACGTTCGCATTTTCACAGTCGGGCTGCCGGAGGAGCCCAGCACAGAACCCAAAGCTACGTTTGAAGTTTGAGGGGGCAAGACAAGCAAGCAGCCCCAGACTCTTTGCCTCTGTGCGAGTAGTGCCGTGGGCAGATGAGGCAGAGCAAGAGCTTTCCAGGCTAGCTCTTTCTGGCTGCAAGCTATCTGCAGACGTTCGCATTTTCAGAGCAGGGCTGCCGCAGGCGCCCGGCACGGACCCCCTCAGCTACGTTTGAAGATTGAGGGGTCAAGACAAGCAAGCAGCCCCAGTCTCTGTGCCTCTGTGCGAGCAGTGCCATGGGCAGATGGGGCTGAGTAACAGCTTTCGAGGCTAGCTCTTTCTGGCTGCGAGCTATCTGCAGACGTTCGCATTTTCAGAGCAGCGCTGCTGGAGGCATCCGTCACGGACCCCCTCATCTACGTTTGAAGTTTGAGGTAGCCAGACAAGCAAGCAGCCTCAGTCTCTGTGCCTCTGTGCGAGCAGTGCCATGGGCAGATGAGGCTGAGCAACAGCTTTCCAGGATAGCTCTTTCTGGCTGCCAGCTATCTGCAGGCGTTCGCATTTTATCAACAGGGCTAACGGAGGCGCCTGGCACGGACCACCTAAGATACGTTTCAATTTTGAGGGGGCAAGACAAGCAAGCAGCCCCAGTCTCTGTGCCTCTGTGCGAGCAGTGCCATGGGCAGATGAGGCTGAGCAACAGCTTTCTAGGCTAGCTCTTTCTGGCTGCGAGATATCTGCAGACATTCGCATTTTCACAGTCGGGCTGCCGGAGGAGCCCAGCACAGAACCCAAAGCTACGTTTCAAGTTTGAGATGGCAAGACAAGCAAGCAGCCCCAGACTCTTTGCCTCTGTGCGAGTAGTGCCATGGGCAGATGAGGCAGAGCAAGAGCTTTCCAGGCTAGCTCTTTCTGGCTGCAAGCTATCTGCAGACGTTCGCATTTTCAGAGCAGGGCTGCCGCAGGCGCCCGGCACGGACCCCCTCAGCTACGTTTGAAGTTTGAGGTGGCCAGACAAGCAAGCAGCCCCAGTCTCTGTGCCTCTGTGCGAGCAGTGCCATGGGCAGATGAGGCTGAGCAACAGCTTTCCAGGCTAGCTCTTTCTGGCTGCCAGCTATCTGCAGGGGTTCGCATTTTATCAACAGGGCTCACGGAGGCGCCTGGCACGGACCACCTAAGCTAAGTGTGAAGTTTGATGTGGCAAGACAAGCAAGCAGCCCCAGTCTCTGTGCCTCTGTGCGAGCAGTGCCATGGGCAGATGAGGCTGAGCAACAGCTTTCCAGGCTAGCTCTTTCTGGCTGCGAGATATCTGCAGACATTCGCATTTTCACAGTCGGGCTGCCGGAGGAGCCCAGCACAGAACCCAAAGCTATGTTTGAAGTTTGAGATGGCAAGACAAGCAAGCAGCCCCAGACTCTTTGCCTCTGTGCGAGTAGTGCCATGGGCAGATGAGGCAGAGCAAGAGCTTTCCAGGCTAGCTCTTTCTGGCTGCAAGCTATCTGCAGACGTTCGCATTTTCAGAGCAGGGCTGCCGCAGGCGCCCGGCACGGACCCCCTCAGCTACGTTTGAAGATTGAGGGGTCAAGACAAGCAAGCAGCCCCAGTCTCTGTGCCTCTGTGCGAGCAGTGCCATGGGCAGATGGGGCTGAGTAACAGCTTTCGAGGCTAGCTCTTTCTGGCTGCGAGCTATCTGCAGACGTTCGCATTTTCAGAGCAGCGCTGCTGGAGGCATCCGTCACGGACCCCCTCAGCTACGTTTGAAGTTTGAGGTAGCCAGACAAGCAAGCAGCCTCAGTCTCTGTGCCTCTGTGCGAGCAGTGCCATGCGCAGATGAGGCTGAGCAACAGCTTTCCAGGATAGCTCTTTCTGGCTGCCAGCTATCTGCAGGCGTTCGCATTTTATCAACAGGGCTAACGGAGGCACCTGGCACGGACCACCTAAGATACGTTTCAATTTTGAGGGGGCAAGACAAGCAAGCAGCCCCAGTCTCTGTGCCTGTGTGCGAGCAGTGCCATGGGCAGATGAGGCTGAGCAACAGCTTTCCAGCCTAGCTCTTTCTGGCTGCGAACTATCTGCAGATGTTCCCATTTTCGCAACAGGGCTCACGGAGGCGCCTGGCACGGACCACCTAAGCTAAGTGTGAACTTTGATGTGGCAAGACAAGCAAGCAGCCCCAGTCTCTGTGCCTCTGTGTGAGCAGTGCCATGAGCAGATGAGGCTGAGCAACAGCTTTCCAGGATAGCTGTTTCTGGCTGCCAGATATCTGCAGACGTTCGTATTTTCAGAGCAGGGCTGACGGAGGAGCCTGGCACGGACCCCATAAGATACGTTTGAAGTTTGAGGTGGCAAGACAAGCAAGCAGCCCCAGTCTCTGTGCCTCTGTGCGAGCAGTGCCATGGGCAGATGAGGCTGAGCAACAGCTTTCCAGGCTAGCTATTTCTGACTGCAAGTTATCTGCAGATGTTCGTATTTTGGGAGCTGGGCTTCAGGAAGTGCCCGGCATGGACCCCCAAAGATACGTTTGAAGTTTGAGGGGGCAAGACAAGCAAGTAGCCCCAGTCTCTGTGCCTCTGTGCGAGCAGTGCCATGGGCAGATGAGGCTGAGCAACAGCTTTTCAGGATAGCTCTTTCTGTCTGCGAACTATCTGCAGACGTTCGCAATTTCGGAGCAAGGCTGCCGGATGCGCCCGTCACGGACAACCTAAGAAACGTTTGAAGTTTGAGGGGGCAAGACAAGCAAGCAGCCCCAGTCTCTGTGCCTCTGTCTGAGCAGTGCCATGGGCAGATGAGGCTGAGCAACAGCTTTCCGGGCTAGCTATTTCTGGCTGCGTGCTATCTGCAGACGTTCGCATTTTCAGAGCTGTGCTGTCGGAGGCGCCTGCACGGACCCCCAAATATACTTTTGAAGTTTGAGGTGACCAGACAGGCAAGCAGTCCCACTTTCTGTGCTTCTGTGCGAGCAGTGCCATGGGCAGATGAGTCTGAGCAACAGCTTTCCAGGATAGCTCTTTCTGCCTGTAGGCTATCTGCATACGTTCGCATTTTCAGAGCAAGGCTGCCGGAGGAGCCTGGCACGGACCCCCTCAGATACGTTTGAAGTTTGAAGTGGCAAGACAAGCAAGCAGCCCCAGTCTCTGTGCCTCTGTGCGAGCAGTGCCATGGGCACATGAGGCTGAGCAATAGCTTTCGAGGCTAGATCTTTCTGCCTGCGAGATATCTGCAGACATTCGCTTTTTCACAGTCTGGCTGCCGGAGGAGCCCAGCACAGAACCCAAAGATACGTTTGAAGTTTGAGGTGGCAAGACAAGCAAGCAGCCCCAGTCTCTGTGCCTCTGTGCGAGCAGTGCCATGGGCAGATGAGGCTGAGCAACAGCTTTCCAGGCTAGCTCTTTCTGGCTGCCAGCTATCTGCAGGCATTCGCATTTTATCAACAGGGCTCACGGAGGCGCCTGGCACGGACCACCTAAGATACGTTTGAAGTTTGAGGTGGCAAGACAAGCAAGCAGCCCCAGTCTCTGTGCCTCTGTGCGAGCAGTGCCATGGGCAGATGAGGCTGAGCAACAGCTTTCCAGGATAGCTGTTTCTGGCTGCCAGCTATCTGCAGACGTTCGCATTTTCAGAGCAGGACTGCCGGAGGAGCCTGACACGGACCCCATAAGATACGTTTCAAGTTTGAGGTGTCAAGACAAGCAAGCAGCCCCAGTCTCTGTGCCTCTGTGCGAGCAGTGCCATGGGCAGATGAGGCTGAGCAACAGCTTTCCAGGCTAGCTCTTTCTGGCTGCGAGATATCTGCAGACATTCGCATTTTCAGAGCAGGGCTGCCGGAGGAGCCTGACACGGACCCCATAAGATACGTTTGAAGTTTGAGGTGGCAAGATAAGCAAGCAGCCCCAGTCTCTGTGCCTCTGTGCGAGCAGTGCCATGGGCAGATGAGGCTGAGCAACAGCTTTCCATCCTAGCTGTTTCTGGCTGCCAGCTATCTGCAGACGTTCTCATTTTCGCAACAGGGCTCACGGAGGCGCCTGGCACGGACCACCTAAGCTAAGTGTGAAGTTTGATGTGGCAAGACAAGCAAGCAGCCCCAGTCTCTGTGCCTCTGTGCGAGCAGTGCCATGGGCAGATGAGGCTGAGCAACAGCTTTCCAGGATAGCTCTTTCTGCCTGCGAGCTATCTGCAGATGTTCGCATTTTCTCAGCAAGGCTGCCGGATGCGCCCGTCACGGACCATGTAAGAAACGTTTAAAGTTTGAGGGGGCAAGACAAGCAAGAAGCCCCAGTCTCTGTGCCTCTGTGCGAGCAGTGTCATGGGCAGATAAGGCTGAGCAACAGTTTTCCGGGCTAGCTATTTCTGGCTGCGTGCTATCTGCAGACGTTCGCATTTTCAGAGCAGTACTGCCGGAGGCATCAGACACGGACCACCCAAACTACGTTTCAAGATTGAGGTTGCAAGACAAGAAAGCAGCCCCAGCCTCTGTGCCTCTGTGCCAGTAGTGCCATGGGCAGATGAGGCTGAGCAACAGCTTTGCAGGGTAGCTCTTTCTGCCTGCAGGCTATCTGCAGACGTTCGCATTTTCAGAGCAGGGCTGTCGTAGCCGCCTGGCACGGACCCCCTCAGCTACGTTTGAAGTTTGAGGTTGGAAGACAGGCAAGCAGCCCCAGTCTCTGTGCCTCTGTGCGAGCAGTGCCATGGGCAGATGAGGCTGAGCAACAGCTTTCCAGGCTAGCTCTTTCTGGCTGCGAGCTATCTGCAGACATTCACATTTCATCAAAAGGGCTGACGGACGTGCCTGGCACGGACCACCTAAGATACGTTTGAAGTTTGAGGGGGCAAGACAAGCAAGCAGCCCCAGTCTCTGTGCCTCTGTGCGAGCAGTGCCATGGGCACATGAGGCTGAGCAACAGCTTTCCAGGCTAGTTATTTCTGGCTGCGAGATATCTGCAGACATTCGCATTTTCACAGTCTGGCTGCCGAAGGAGCCCAGCACAGAACCCAAAGCTACGTTTGAAGTTTGAGGTGGCCAGACAAGCAAGCAGCCCCATTGTCTGTGCCTCTGTGCGAGCAGTGCCGTGGGCAGATGACCCTGAGCAACAGCTTTCCAGCCTAGCTCTTTCTGGCTGCGACCTATCTGCAGACGTTCGCATTTTCGGAGCAGGGCTACCAGAGGCGCCCGGCACGATCCACCTAAACTACATTTGAAGTTTGAGGTGGCAAGACAAGCAAGCAGCCGAAGTCTCTGTGCCTCTGTGCGAGCAGTGCCATGGGCAGCTGAGGCTGAGGAACAGCTTTCCGGGGTAGCTCTTTCTGGCTGCCAGCTATCTGCAGACGTTCGCATTTTAAGAGCAGTGCTGTCGGACGCCCCTGCACGGACCCCCAAATATACTTTTGAAGTTTGAGGTGACCAGACAGACAAGCAGTCCCACTTTCTGTGCTTCTGTGCGAGCAGTGCCATGGGCAGATGAGTCTGAGCAACAACTTTCCAGGATAGCTCTTTCTGCCTGTAGGCTATCTGCATACGTTCGCATTTTCAGAGCAAGGCTGCCGGAGGAGCCTGGCATGGACCCCCTCAGATACGTTTGAAGTTTGAAGTGGCAAAACAAGCAAGCAGCCCCAGTCTCTGTGCCTCTGTGCGAGCAGTGCCATGGGCAGATGAGGCTGAGCAACAGCTTTCCAGGATAGCTCTTTCTGCCTGCAGGTTATCTGCAGACGTGCGCATTTTCAGAGCAGGGCTGGCGGATGCGCCTGCCACGGACCCCCTCAGCTACGTTTGAAGTTTGAGTTGGGAAAACAGGCAAGCAGCCCCAGTCTCTGTGCCTCTGTGCGAGCAGTGCCATGGGCAGATGAGGCTGAGCAACAGCTTTCCAGGATAGCTGTTTCTGGCTGCCAGCTATCTGCAGACCTTCGCATTTTCAGAGCAGGGCTACCAGAGGCACCCGGCACGAACCACCTAAGCTACATTTGAAGTTTGAGGTGGCAAGACAAGCAAGCAGCCCCAGTCTCTGTGCCTCTGTGCGAGCAGTGCCATGGGCAGATGAGGCTGAGCAACAGCTTTCCTGGCTAGCTCTTTCTGGCTGCGAGCTATCTGCAGACGTTCGCATTTTCTCAGCAAGGCTGCCGGATGCGCCCGTCACGGACCACGTAAGAAATGTTTAAAGTTTGAGGGGGCAAGACAAGCAAGAAGCCCCAGTCTCTGTGCCTCTGTGCGAGCAGTGCCATGGGCAGATAAGGCTGAGCAACAGCTTTCCGGGCTAGCTATTTCTGGCTGCGTGCTATCTGCAGACGTTCGCATTTTCAGAGCAGTGCTGTCGGAGGCACCTGCACGGACCCCCAAATATACTTTTGAAGTTTGAGGTGACCACACAGGCAAGCAGTCCCACTTTCTGTGCCTCTGTGCGAGTAGTGCCATGGACAGATGAGTCTGAGCAACAGCTTTCCAGGATAGCTATTTCTGTCTGTAGGCTATCTGCATACGTTCGCATTTTCAGAGCAAGGCTGCCGGAGGAGCCTGGCACGGACCCCCTCAGATACGTTTGAAGTTTGAAGTGGCAAGACAAGCAAGCAGCCCCAGTCTCTGTGCCTCTGTGCGAGCAGTGCCATGGGCACATGAGGCTGAGCAAGAGCTTTCTAGGCTAGCTATTTCTGGCTGCGAAATATCTGCAGACATTCGCATTTTCACAGTCGGGCTGCCGGAGGAGCCCAGCACAGAACCCAAAGCTACGTTTGAAGTTTGAGGTGGCAAGACAAGCAAGCAGCCCCAGTCTCTGTGCCTCTGTGCGAGCAGTGCCATGGGCAGATGAGTCTGAGCAACAGCTTTCCAGGCTAGCTCTTTCTGGCTGCGAGCTATCTGCAGACGTTCGCATTTTCAGAGCAGCGCTGCTGGAGGCATCCGTCACGGACCCCCTCAGCTACGTTTGAAGTTTTAGATGGCCAGACAAGCAAGCAGCCCCAGTCTCTGTGCCTCTGTGCGAGCAGTGCCATGGGCAGATGAGGCTGAGCAACAGCTTTCCAGGCTAGCTCTTTCTGGCTGCCAGATATCTGCAGACGTTCGCATTTTGGAAGCAGGGCTGCCGGAGGAGCCTGACACGGACCACCTAAGCTAAGTGTGAAGTTTGATGTGGCAAGACAAGCAAGCAGCCCCAGTCTCTGTGCCTCTGTGCGAGCAGTGCCATGGGCAGATGAGGCTGAGCAACAGCTTTCCAGGCTAGCTCTTTCTGGCTGCGAGATATCTGCAGACGTTCGCATTTTCACAGTCGGGATGCCGGAGGAGCCCAGCACAGAACCCAAAGCTACTTTTGAAGTTTGAGATGGCAAGACAAGAAAGCAGCCCCAGTCTCTGTGCCTCTGTGCGAGTAGTGCCATGGGCAGATGAGGCTGAGCAACAGCTTTCGAGGCTAGCTCTTTCTGGCTGCGAGCTATCTGCAGACGTTCGCATTTTCAGAGCAGCGCTGCTGGAGGCATCCGTCACGGACCCCCTCAGCTACGTTTCAAGTTTGAGGGGGCAAGACAAGCAAGCAGCCCCAGTCTCTGTGCCTCTGTGCGAGCAGTGCCATGGGCAGATGAGGCTGAGCAACAGCTTTCCAGCCTAGCTCTTTCTGGCTGCGAGATATCTGCAGACGTTCTCATTTTCGCAACAGGGCTCACGGAGGCGCCTGGCACGGACCACCTAAGCTAAATGTGAAGTTTGATGTGGCAAGACAAGCAAGCAGCCCCAGTCTCTGTGCCTCTGTGCAAGCAGTGCCATGGGCAGATGAGGCTGAGCAACAGCTTTCCAGGATAGCTGTTTCTGGCTGCCAGATATCTGCAGACGTTCGCATTTTGGAAGCAGGGCTGCCGGAGGAGCCTGACACGGACCACCTAAGATACGTTTGAAGTTTGAGGGGGCAAGACAAGCAAGCAGCCCCAGTCTCTGTGCCTCTGTGCGAGCAGTGCCATGGGCACATGAGGCTGAGCAACAGCTTTCCATGCTAGTTATTTCTGGCTGCGAGATATCTGCAGACATTCGCATTTTCACAGTCTGGCTGCCGAAGGAGCCCAGCACAGAACCCAAAGCTACGTTTGAAGTTTGAGGTGGCCAGACAAGCAAGCAGCCCCATTGTCTGTGCCTCTGTGCGAGCAGTGCCGTGGGCAGATGACCCTGAGCAACAGCTTTCCAGCCTAGCTCTTTCTGGCTGCGACCTATCTGCAGACGTTCGCATTTTCGGAGCAGGGCTACCAGAGGCGCCCGGCACGATCCACCTAAACTACATTTGAAGTTTGAGGTGGCAAGACAAGCAAGCAGCCGAAGTCTCTGTGCCTCTGTGCGAGCAGTGCCATGGGCAGCTGAGGCTGAGGAACAGCTTTCCGGGGTAGCTCTTTCTGGCTGCCAGCTATCTGCAGACGTTCGCATTTTAAGAGCAGTGCTGTCGGACGCCCCTGCACGGACCCCCAAATATACTTTTGAAGTTTGAGGTGACCAGACAGACAAGCAGTCCCACTTTCTGTGCTTCTGTGCGAGCAGTGCCATGGGCAGATGAGTCTGAGCAACAACTTTCCAGGATAGATTTTTCTGCCTGTAGGCTATCTGCATACGTTCGCATTTTCAGAGCAAGGCTGCCGGAGGAGCCTGGCATGGACCAACTCAGATACGTTTGAAGTTTGAAGTGGCAAAACAAGCAAGCAGCCCCAGTCTCTGTGCCTCTGTGCGAGCAGTGCCATGGGCAGATGAGGCTGAGCAACAGCTTTCCAGGATAGCTCTTTCTGCCTGCAGGTTATCTGCAGACGTGCGCATTTTCAGAGCAGGGCTGGCGGATGCGCCTGCCACGGACCCCCTCAGCTACGTTTGAAGTTTGAGTTGGGAAAACAGGCAAGCAGCCCCAGTCTCTGTGCCTCTGTGCGAGCAGTGCCATGGGCAGATGAGGCTGAGCAACAGCTTTCCAGGATAGCTGTTTCTGGCTGCCAGCTATCTGCAGACCTTCGCATTTTCAGAGCAGGGCTACCAGAGGCACCCGGCACGAACCACCTAAGCTACATTTGAAGTTTGAGGTGGCAAGACAAGCAAGCAGCCCCAGTCTCTGTGCCTCTGTGCGAGCAGTGCCATGGGCAGATGAGGCTGAGCAACAGCTTTCCAGGATAGCTCTTTCTGCCTGCGAGCTATCTGCAGACGTTCGCATTTTCTCAGCAAGGCTGCCGGATGCGCCCGTCACGGACCACGTAAGAAACGTTTAAAGTTTGAGGGGGCAAGACAAGCAAGAAGCCCCAGTCTCTGTGCCTCTGTGCGAGCAGTGCCATGGGCAGATAAGGCTGAGCAACAGCTTTCCGGGCTAGCTATTTCTGGCTGCGTGCTATCTGCAGACGTTCGCATTTTCAGAGCAGTGCTGTCGGAGGCACCTGCACGGACCCCCAAATATACTTTTGAAGTTTGAGGTGACCACACAGGCAAGCAGTCCCACTTTCTGTGCCTCTGTGCGAGTAGTGCCATGGGCAGATGAGTCTGAGCAACAGCTTTCCAGGATAGCTATTTCTGTCTGTAGGCTATCTGCATACGTTCGCATTTTCAGAGCAAGGCTGCCGGAGGAGCCTGGCACGGACCCCCTCAGATACGTTTGAAGTTTGAAGTGGCAAGACAAGCAAGCAGCCCCAGTCTCTGTGCCTCTGTGCGAGCAGTGCCATGGGCACATGAGGCTGAGCAAGAGCTTTCTAGGCTAGCTATTTCTGGCTGCGAAATATCTGCAGACATTCGCATTTTCACAGTCGGGCTGCCGGAGGAGCCCAGCACAGAACCCAAAGCTACGTTTGAAGTTTGAGGTGGCAAGACAAGCAAGCAGCCCCAGTCTCTGTGCCTCTGTGCGAGCAGTGCCATGGGCAGATGAGTCTGAGCAACAGCTTTCCAGGCTAGCTCTTTCTGGCTGCGAGCTATCTGCAGACGTTCGCATTTTCAGAGCAGCGCTGCTGGAGGCATCCGTCACGGACCCCCTCAGCTACGTTTGAAGTTTTAGGTGGCCAGACAAGCAAGCAGCCCCAGTCTCTGTGCCTCTGTGCGAGCAGTGCCATGGGCAGATGAGGCTGAGCAACAGCTTTCCAGGCTAGCTCTTTCTGGCTGCCAGATATCTGCAGACGTTCGCATTTTGGAAGCAGGGCTGCCGGAGGAGCCTGACACGGACCACCTAAGCTAAGTGTGAAGTTTGATGTGGCAAGACAAGCAAGCAGCCCCAGTCTCTGTGCCTCTGTGCGAGCAGTGCCATGGGCAGATGAGGCTGAGCAACAGCTTTCCAGGCTAGCTCTTTCTGGCTGCGAGATATCTGCAGACGTTCGCATTTTCACAGTCGGGCTGCCGGAGGAGCCCAGCACAGAACCCAAAGCTACTTTTGAAGTTTGAGATGGCAAGACAAGAAAGCAGCCCCAGTCTCTGTGCCTCTGTGCGAGTAGTGCCATGGGCAGATGAGGCAGAGCAAGAGCTTTCCAGGCTAGCTCTTTCTGGCTGCGAGCTATCTGCAGACGTTCGCATTTTCAGAGCAGGGCTGCCGGAGGCGCCCGGCACGGACCCCCTCAGCTACGTTTCAAGTTTGAGGGGGCAAGACAAGCAAGCAGCCCCAGTCTCTGTGCCTCTGTGCGAGCAGTGCCATGGGCAGATGAGGCTGAGCAACAGCTTTCCAGCCTAGCTCTTTCTGGCTGCGAGATATCTGCAGACGTTCTCATTTTCGCAACAGGGCTCACGGAGGCGCCTGGCACGGACCACCTAAGCTAAATGTGAAGTTTGATGTGGCAAGACAAGCAAGCAGCCCCAGTCTCTGTGCCTCTGTGCAAGCAGTGCCATGGGCAGATGAGGCTGAGCAACAGCTTTCCAGGATAGCTGTTTCTGGCTGCCAGATATCTGCAGACGTTCGCATTTTGGAAGCAGGGCTGCCGGAGGAGCCTGACACGGACCACCTAAGATACGTTTGAAGTTTGAGGGGGCAAGACAAGCAAGCAGCCCCAGTCTCTGTGCCTCTGTGCGAGCAGTGCCATGGGCACATGAGGCTGAGCAACAGCTTTCCATGCTAGTTATTTCTGGCTGCGAGATATCTGCAGACATTCGCATTTTCACAGTCTGGCTGCCGAAGGAGCCCAGCACAGAACCCAAAGCTACGTTTGAAGTTTGAGGTGGCCAGACAAGCAAGCAGCCCCATTGTCTGTGCCTCTGTGCGAGCAGTGCCGTGGGCAGATGACCCTGAGCAACAGCTTTCCAGCCTAGCTCTTTCTGGCTGCGACCTATCTGCAGACGTTCGCATTTTCGGAGCAGGGCTACCAGAGGCGCCCGGCACGATCCACCTAAACTACATTTGAAGTTTGAGGTGGCAAGACAAGCAAGCAGCCGAAGTCTCTGTGCCTCTGTGCGAGCAGTGCCATGGGCAGCTGAGGCTGAGGAACAGCTTTCCGGGGTAGCTCTTTCTGGCTGCCAGCTATCTGCAGACGTTCGCATTTTAAGAGCAGTGCTGTCGGACGCCCCTGCACGGACCCCCAAATATACTTTTGAAGTTTGAGGTGACCAGACAGACAAGCAGTCCCACTTTCTGTGCTTCTGTGCGAGCAGTGCCATGGGCAGATGAGTCTGAGCAACAACTTTCCAGGATAGATTTTTCTGCCTGTAGGCTATCTGCATACGTTCGCATTTTCAGAGCAAGGCTGCCGGAGGAGCCTGGCATGGACCAACTCAGATACGTTTGAAGTTTGAAGTGGCAAAACAAGCAAGCAGCCCCAGTCTCTGTGCCTCTGTGCGAGCAGTGCCATGGGCAGATGAGGCTGAGCAACAGCTTTCCAGGATAGCTCTTTCTGCCTGCAGGTTATCTGCAGACGTGCGCATTTTCAGAGCAGGGCTGGCGGATGCGCCTGCCACGGACCCCCTCAGCTACGTTTGAAGTTTGAGTTGGGAAAACAGGCAAGCAGCCCCAGTCTCTGTGCCTCTGTGCGAGCAGTGCCATGGGCAGATGAGGCTGAGCAACAGCTTTCCAGGATAGCTGTTTCTGGCTGCCAGCTATCTGCAGACCTTCGCATTTTCAGAGCAGGGCTACCAGAGGCACCCGGCACGAACCAAATAAGCTACATTTGAAGTTTGAGGTGGCAAGACAAGCAAGCAGCCCCAGTCTCTGTGCCTCTGTGCGAGCAGTGCCATGGGCAGATGAGGCTGAGCAACAGCTTTCCAGGATAGCTCTTTCTGCCTGCGAGCTATCTGCAGACGTTCGCATTTTCTCAGCAAGGCTGCCGGATGCGCCCGTCACGGACCACGTAAGAAACGTTTAAAGTTTGAGGGGGCAAGACAAGCAAGAAGCCCCAGTCTCTGTGCCTCTGTGCGAGCAGTGCCATGGGCAGATAAGGCTGAGCAACAGCTTTCCGGGCTAGCTATTTCTGGCTGCGTGCTATCTGCAGACGTTCGCATTTTCAGAGCAGTGCTGTCGGAGGCACCTGCACGGACCCCCAAATATACTTTTGAAGTTTGAGGTGACCACACAGGCAAGCAGTCCCACTTTCTGTGCCTCTGTGCGAGTAGTGCCATGGGCAGATGAGTCTGAGCAACAGCTTTCCAGGATAGCTATTTCTGTCTGTAGGCTATCTGCATACGTTCGCATTTTCAGAGCAAGGCTGCCGGAGGAGCCTGGCACGGACCCCCTCAGATACGTTTGAAGTTTGAAGTGGCAAGACAAGCAAGCAGCCCCAGTCTCTGTGCCTCTGTGCGAGCAGTGCCATGGGCACATGAGGCTGAGCAAGAGCTTTCTAGGCTAGCTATTTCTGGCTGCGAAATATCTGCAGACATTCGCATTTTCACAGTCGGGCTGCCGGAGGAGCCCAGCACAGAACCCAAAGCTACGTTTGAAGTTTGAGGTGGCAAGACAAGCAAGCAGCCCCAGTCTCTGTGCCTCTGTGCGAGCAGTGCCATGGGCAGATGAGTCTGAGCAACAGCTTTCCAGGCTAGCTCTTTCTGGCTGCGAGCTATCTGCAGACGTTCGCATTTTCAGAGCAGCGCTGCTGGAGGCATCCGTCACGGACCCCCTCAGCTACGTTTGAAGTTTTAGGTGGCCAGACAAGCAAGCAGCCCCAGTCTCTGTGCCTCTGTGCGAGCAGTGCCATGGGCAGATGAGGCTGAGCAACAGCTTTCCAGGCTAGCTCTTTCTGGCTGCCAGATATCTGCAGACGTTCGCATTTTGGAAGCAGGGCTGCCGGAGGAGCCTGACACGGACCACCTAAGCTAAGTGTGAAGTTTGATGTGGCAAGACAAGCAAGCAGCCCCAGTCTCTGTGCCTCTGTGCGAGCAGTGCCATGGGCAGATGAGGCTGAGCAACAGCTTTCCAGGCTAGCTCTTTCTGGCTGCGAGATATCTGCAGACGTTCGCATTTTCACAGTCGGGCTGCCGGAGGAGCCCAGCACAGAACCCAAAGCTACTTTTGAAGTTTGAGATGGCAAGACAAGAAAGCAGCCCCAGTCTCTGTGCCTCTGTGCGAGTAGTGCCATGGGCAGATGAGGCAGAGCAAGAGCTTTCCAGGCTAGCTCTTTCTGGCTGCGAGCTATCTGCAGACGTTCGCATTTTCAGAGCAGGGCTGCCGGAGGCGCCCGGCACGGACCCCCTCAGCTACATTTGAAGATTGAGGGGTCAAGACAAGCAAGCAGCCCCAGTCTCTGTGCCTCTGTGCGAGTAGTGCCATGGGCAGATGAGGCTGAGCAACAGCTTTCGAGGCTAGCTCTTTCTGGCTGCGAGCTATCTGCAGACGTTCGCATTTTCAGAGCAGCGCTGCTGGAGGCATCCGTCACGGACCCGCTCAGCTACGTTTGAAGTTTGAGGTGGCCAGACAAGCAAGCAGAATCAGTCTCTGTGCCTCTGTGCGAGCAGTGCCATGGGCAGATGAGGCTGAGCAACAGCTTTCCAGGCTAGCTCTTTCTGGCTGCGAGCTATCTGCAGGCATTCGCATTTTATCAACAGGGCTAACGGAGGCGCCTGGCTCGGACCACCTAAGATACGTTTCAAGTTTGAGGGGGCAAGACAAGCAAGCAGCCCCAGTCTCTGTGCCTCTGTGCGAGCAGTGCCATGGGCAGATGAGTCTGAGCAACAGCTTTCCAGGCTAGCTCTTTCTGGCTGCGAGCTATCTGCAGACGTTCGCATTTTCAGAGCAGCGCTGCTGGAGGCATCCGTCACGGACCCCCTCAGCTACGTTTGAAGTTTTAGGTGGCCAGACAAGCAAGCAGCCCCAGTCTCTGTGCCTCTGTGCGAGCAGTGCCATGGGCAGATGAGGCTGAGCAACAGCTTTCCAGGCTAGCTCTTTCTGGCTGCCAGATATCTGCAGACGTTCGCATTTTGGAAGCAGGGCTGCCGGAGGAGCCTGACACGGACCACCTAAGCTAAGTGTGAAGTTTGATGTGGCAAGACAAGCAAGCAGCCCCAGTCTCTGTGCCTCTGTGCGAGCAGTGCCATGGGCAGATGAGGCTGAGCAACAGCTTTCCAGGCTAGCTCTTTCTGGCTGCGAGATATCTGCAGACGTTCGCATTTTCACAGTCGGGCTGCCGGAGGAGCCCAGCACAGAACCCAAAGCTACTTTTGAAGTTTGAGATGGCAAGACAAGAAAGCAGCCCCAGTCTCTGTGCCTCTGTGCGAGTAGTGCCATGGGCAGATGAGGCAGAGCAAGAGCTTTCCAGGCTAGCTCTTTCTGGCTGCGAGCTATCTGCAGACGTTCGCATTTTCAGAGCAGGGCTGCCGGAGGCGCCCGGCACGGACCCCCTCAGCTACATTTGAAGATTGAGGGGTCAAGACAAGCAAGCAGCCCCAGTCTCTGTGCCTCTGTGCGAGTAGTGCCATGGGCAGATGAGGCTGAGCAACAGCTTTCGAGGCTAGCTCTTTCTGGCTGCGAGCTATCTGCAGACGTTCGCATTTTCAGAGCAGCGCTGCTGGAGGCATCCGTCACGGACCCCCTCAGCTACGTTTGAAGTTTGAGGTGGCCAGACAAGCAAGCAGAATCAGTCTCTGTGCCTCTGTGCGAGCAGTGCCATGGGCAGATGAGGCTGAGCAACAGCTTTCCAGGCTAGCTCTTTCTGGCTGCGAGCTATCTGCAGGCATTCGCATTTTATCAACAGGGCTAACGGAGGCGCCTGGCTCGGACCACCTAAGATACGTTTCAAGTTTGAGGGGGCAAGACAAGCAAGCAGCCCCAGTCTCTGTGCCTCTGTGCGAGCAGTGCCATGGGCAGATGAGGCTGAGCAACAGCTTTCCAGCCTAGCTCTTTCTGGCTGCGAGATATCTGCAGACGTTCGCATTTTCGCAACAGGGCTCACGGAGGCGCCTGGCACGGACCACCTAAGCTAAATGTGAAGTTTGATGTGGCAAGACAAGCAAGCAGCCCCAGTCTCTGTGCCTCTGTGCAAGCAGTGCCATGGGCAGATGAGGCTGAGCAACAGCTTTCCAGGATAGCTGTTTCTGGCTGCCAGATATCTGCAGACGTTCGCATTTTGGAAGCAGGGCTGCCGGAGGAGCCTGACACGGACCCCATAAGATACGTTTGAAGTTTGAGGGGGCAAGACAAGCAAGCAGCCCCAGTCTCTGTGCCTCTGTGCGAGCAGTGCCATGGGCAGATGAGGCTGAGCAACAGCTTTCCAGGCTAGCTCTTTCTGGCTGCGAGATATCTGCAGACGTTCGCATTTTATCAACAGGGCTACCAGAGGCGCCCGGCACGATCCACCTAAACTACATTTGAAGTTTGAGGTGGCAAGACAAGCAAGCAGCCCCAGTCTCTGTGCCTCTGTGCGAGCAGTGCCATGGGCAGATGAGGCTGAGCAACAGCTTTCCAGGATAGCTGTTTCTGGCTGCCAGATATCTGCAGACGTTCGCATTTTCAGAGCAGGGCTGCCGGAGGAGCCTGACACGGACCCCATAAGATACGTTTCAAGTTTGAGGTGTCAAGACAAGCAAGCAGCCCCAGTCTCTGTGCCTCTGTGCGAGCAGTGCCATGGGCAGATGAGGCTGAGCAACAGCTTTCCAGGCTAGCTCTTTCTGGCTGCGAGATATCTGCAGACATTCGCATTTTCAGAGCAGGGCTCACGGAGGCGCCTGGCACGGACCACCTAAGCTAAGTGTGAAGTTTGAGGGGTCAAGACAAGCAAGCAGCCCCAGTCTCTGTGCCTCTGTGCGAGCAGTGCCATGGGCAGATGAGGCTGAGCAACAGCTTTCCAGGATAGCTCTTTCTGCCTGCGAGCTATCTGCAGACGTTCGCATTTTCTCAGCAAGGCTGCCGGATGCGCCCGTCACGGACCACGTAAGAAACGTTTAAAGTTTGAGGGGGCAAGACAAGCAAGAAGCCCCAGTCTCTGTGCCTCTGTGCGAGCAGTGTCATGGGCAGATAAGGCTGAGCAACAGTTTTCCGGGCTAGCTATTTCTGGCTGCGTGCTATCTGCAGACGTTCGCATTTTCAGAGCAGGACTGCCGGAGGCATCAGACACGGACCACCTAAACTACGTTTCAAGATTGAGGTTGCAAGACAAGAAAGCAGCCCCAGCCTCTGTGCCTCTGTGCCAGTAGTGCCATGGGCAGATGAGGCTGAGCAACAGCTTTGCAGGGTAGCTCTTTCTGCCTGCAGGCTATCTGCAGACGTTCGCATTTTCAGAGCAGGGCTGTCGTAGCCGCCTGGCACGGACCCCCTCAGCTACGTTTGAAGTTTGAGGTTGGAAGACAGGCAAGCAGCCCCAGTCTCTGTGCCTCTGTGCGAGCAGTGCCATGGGCAGATGAGGCTGAGCAACAGCTTTCCAGGCTAGCTCTTTCTGGCTGCGAGCTATCTGCAGACATTCACATTTCATCAAAAGGGCTGACGGACGTTCCTGGCACGGACCACCTAAGATACGTTTGAAGTTTGAGGGGGCAAGACAAGCAAGCAGCCCCAGTCTCTGTGCCTCTGTGCGAGCAGTGCCATGGGCACATGAGGCTGAGCAACAGCTTTCCAGGCTAGTTATTTCTGGCTGCGAGATATCTGCAGACATTCGCATTTTCACAGTCTGGCTGCCGAAGGAGCCCAGCACAGAACCCAAAGCTACGTTTGAAGTTTGAGGTGGCCAGACAAGCAAGCAGCCCCATTGTCTGTGCCTCTGTGCGAGCAGTGCCGTGGGCAGATGACCCTGAGCAACAGCTTTCCAGCCTAGCTCTTTCTGGCTGCGACCTATCTGCAGACGTTCGCATTTTCAGAGCAGGGCTACCAGAGGCGCCCGGCACGATCCACCTAAACTACATTTGAAGTTTGAGGTGGCAAGACAAGCAAGCAGCCGAAGTCTCTGTGCCTCTGTGCGAGCAGTGCCATGGGCAGCTGAGGCTGAGGAACAGCTTTCCGGGGTAGCTCTTTCTGGCTGCCAGCTATCTGCAGACGTTCGCATTTTAAGAGCAGTGCTGTCGGACGCCCCTGCACGGACCCCCAAATATACTTTTGAAGTTTGAGGTGACCAGACAGACAAGCAGTCCCACTTTCTGTGCTTCTGTGCGAGCAGTGCCATGGGCAGATGAGTCTGAGCAACAACTTTCCAGGATAGATTTTTCTGCCTGTAGGCTATCTGCATACGTTCGCATTTTCAGAGCAAGGCTGCCGGAGGAGCCTGGCATGGACCCCCGCAGATACGTTTGAAGTTTGAAGTGGCAAAACAAGCAAGCAGCCCCAGTCTCTGTGCCTCTGTGCGAGCAGTGCCATGGGCAGATGAGGCTGAGCAACAGCTTTCCAGGATAGCTCTTTCTGCCTGCAGGTTATCTGCAGACGTGCGCATTTTCAGAGCAGGGCTGGCGGATGCGCCTGCCACGGACCCCCTCAGCTACGTTTGAAGTTTGAGTTGGGAAAACAGGCAAGCAGCCCCAGTCTCTGTGCCTCTGTGCGAGCAGTGCCATGGGCAGATGAGGCTGAGCAACAGCTTTCCAGCCTAGCTCTTTCTGGCTGCGAGATATCTGCAGACGTTCTCATTTTCGCAACAGGGCTCACGGAGGTGCCTGGCACGGACCACCTAAGCTACATTTGAAGTTTGATGTGGCAAGACAAGCAAGCAGCCCCAGTCTCTGTGCCTCTGTGCGAGCAGTGCCATGGGCAGATGAGGCTGAGCAACAGCTTTCCAGGATAGCTGTTTCTGGCTGCCAGCTATCTGCAGACCTTCGCATTTTCAGAGCAGGGCTACCAGAGGCACGCGGCACGAACCACCTAAGCTACATTTGAAGTTTGATGTGGCAAGACAAGCAAGCAGCCCCAGTCTCTGTGCCTCTGTGCGAGCAGTGCCATGGGCAGATGAGGCTGAGCAACAGCTTTCCAGGATAGCTCTTTCTGCCTGCGAGCTATCTGCAGACGTTCGCATTTTCTCAGCAAGGCTGCCGGATGCGCTCGTCACGGACCACGTAAGAAACGTTTAAAGTTTGAGGGGGCAAGACAAGCAAGAAGCCCCAGTCTCTGTGCCTCTGTGCGAGCAGTGCCATGGGCAGATAAGGCTGAGCAACAGCTTTCCGGGCTAGCTATTTCTGGCTGTGTGCTATCTGCAGACGTTCGCATTTTCAGAGCAGTGCTGTCGGAGGCACCTGCACGGACCCCCAAATATACTTTTGAAGTTTGAGGTGACCACACAGGCAAGCAGTCCCACTTTCTGTGCCTCTGTGCGAGTAGTGCCATGGGCAGATGAGTCTGAGCAACAGCTTTCCAGGATAGCTATTTCTGTCTGTAGGCTATCTGCATACGTTCGCATTTTCAGAGCAAGGCTGCCGGAGGAGCCTGGCACGGACCCCCTCAGACACGTTTGAAGTTTGAAGTGGCAAGACAAGCAAGCAGCCCCAGTCTCTGTGCCTCTGTGCGAGCAGTGCCATGGGCACATGAGGCTGAGCAAGAGCTTTCTAGGCTAGCTATTTCTGGCTGCGAAATATCTGCAGACATTCGCATTTTCACAGTCGGGCTGCCGGAGGAGCCCAGCACAGAACCCAAAGCTACGTTTGAAGTTTGAGGTGGCAAGACAAGTAAGCAGCCCCAGTCTCTGTGCCTCTGTGCGAGCAGTGCCATGGGCAGATGAGGCTGAGCAACAGCTTTCCAGGATAGATCTTTCTGGCTGCGAGCTATCTGCAGGCATTCGCATTTTCAGAGCAGCGCTGCTGGAGGCATCCGTCACGGACCCCCTCATCTACGTTTGAAGTTTGAGGTGGCCAGACAAGCAAGCAGCCCCAGTCTCTGTGCCTCTGTGCGAGCAGTGCCATGGGCAGATGAGGCTGAGCAACAGCTTTCCAGGCTAGCTCTTTCTGGCTGCCAGCTATCTGCAGGCGTTCGCATTTTATCAACAGGGCTCACGGAGGCTCCTGGCACGGACCACCTAAGCTAAGTGTGAAGTTTGATGTGGCAAGACAAGCAAGCAGCCCCAGTCTCTGTGCCTCTGTGCGAGCAGTGCCATGGGCAGATGAGGCTGAGCAACAGCATTCCAGGCTAGCTGTTTCTGGCTGCGAGATATCTGCAGACATTCGCATTTTCACAGTCGGGCTGCCGGTGGAGCCCAGCACAGAACCCAAAGCTACTTTTGAAGTTTGAGATGGCAAGACAAGAAAGCAGCCCCAGTCTCTGTGCCTCTGTGTGAGTAGTGCCATGGGCAGATGAGGCAGAGCAAGAGCTTTCCAGGCTAGCTCTTTCTGGCTGCGAGCTATCTGCAGACGTTCGCATTTTCAGAGCAGGGCTGCCGGAGGCGCCCGGCACGGACCCCCTCAGCTACATTTGAAGATTGAGGGGTCAAGACAAGCAAGCAGCCCCAGTCTCTGTGCCTCTGTGCGAGCAGTGCCATGGGCAGATGAGGCTGAGCAACAGCTTTCGAGGCTAGCTCTTTCTGGCTGCGAGCTATCTGCAGACGTTCGCATTTTCAGAGCAGCGCTGCTGGAGGCATCCGTCACGGACCCCCTCAGCTACGTTTGAAGTTTGAGGTGGCCAGACAAGCAAGCAGCCTCAGTCTCTGTGCCTCTGTGTGAGCAGTGCCATGGGCAGATGAGGCTGAGCAACAGCTTTCCAGGCTAGCTCTTTCTGGCTGCGAGCTATCTGCAGGCGTTCGCATTTTATCAACAGGGCTAACGGAGGAGCCTGGCTAGGACCACCTAAGATACGTTTCAAGTTTGAGGGGGCAAGACAAGCAAGCAGCCCCAGTCTCTGTGCCTCTGTGCGAGCAGTGCCATGGGCAGATGAGGCTGAGCAACAGCTTTCCAGGCTAGCTCTTTCTGGCTGCGAGATATCTGCAGACGTTCTCATTTTCGCAACAGGGCTCACGGAGGCGCCTGGCACGGACCACCTAAGATAAATGTGAAGTTTGATGTGGCAAGACAAGCAAGCAGCCCCAGTCTCTGTGCCTCTGTGCAAGCAGTGCCATGGGCAGATGAGGCTGAGCAACAGCTTTCCAGGATAGCTGTTTCTGGCTGCCAGATATCTGCAGACGTTCGCATTTTTGAAGCAGGGCTGCCGGAGGAGCCTGGCACGGACCCCATAAGATACGTTTGAAGTTTGAGGGGGCAAGACAAGCAAGCAGCCCCAGTCTCTGTGCCTCTGTGCGAGCAGTGCCATGGGCAGATGAGGCTGAGCAACAGCTTTCCAGGCTAGCTCTTTCTGGCTGCCAGCTATCTGCAGACGTTCGCATTTTCAGAGCAGCGCTGCTGGAGGCTTATGTCACGGACCCCCTCAGCTACGTTTCAAGTTTGAGGTGCCAGACAAGCAAGCAGCCCCAGTCTCTGTGCCTCTGTGTGAGCAGTGCCATGTGCACATGAGGCTGAGTAACAGCTTTCCAGGATAGTTATTTCTGGCTGCGAGCTATCTGCAGACGTTCGCATTTTCAGAGCAGGGCTGCCCGAGGTCTCATGCACGTACACCAAAATTACTTTTGAAGTTTGAGGTGGCAGGACAACCAGCAGGCCCAGTCTCTGTGCTTCTGTGCGAGCAGTGCCATGGGCAGATGAGGCTGAGCAACAGCTTTCCATGCAAGCGCTTTCTGGCTGCCAGCTATCTGCAGACGTTCACATTCTCAGAGCAGGGCTGCGGAGGACCCCTGCATGGACCCCCAAAGATATATTTGAAGTTTGAGGGAGCAAGACAAGCAAGCAGCCCCAGTCTCTGTGCCTCTGTGCGAGCAGTGCCATGGGCAGATGAGGCTGAGCAACAGCTTTCCTGGCTAGCTCTTTCTGGCTGCGAGCTATCTGCAGACGTTCGCATTTTTGGAGCAGGGCTGCCGGAACCCCCTTCACGGACCCCCAAAGATATGTTTCAAGTTTGAGGGGGCAAGACAAGCAAGCAGCCCCAGTCTCTATGACTCTGTGCGAGCAGTGCCATGGGCAGGAGAGGCTGAGCAACAGCTTTCCAGGCAGGCCCCTTCTTGCTGCGAAGTAGCTGGAGACGTTCGCGTTTTGGGAGCAGGGCTGAGAAAAGGGGCCAGCAGGGACCCCTTAAGATACGTTTGAAGTTTGAGGAGGCAAGGCAAGAAAGCAGCCCCAGTCTTTGTGCCTCTGTGCGAGCAGTGCCATGGGCATATGGGGCTGAGCAACAGCTTTCCAGGCTAGCCTTTTCTGGCTGCGAGCTACATGCTCTAATACTAGAAGCATATGTGGTTAGCACACAATAAAGTTTGTTTAGGGATAACTTCTGAAGAAGGAAACATCAGATATACATTTTCTGTAATGTCATGTCACACTGTTTGAATTAATTTTTTGTTTGAACATAGGAAAATTTTACATAGCTAAGAACCTATTCCTCAGGGAATATGAATATATATATTTTTTTTCAACCTGTCTAAGCAATTAATTCTGTTTTCTTTGTTTCTTCTGTTCTGTTGTATTCACATGTAGTATTCTCTTGCGTTTTGTGATATTTTGTGGTGTTCTCCTGCGTTCTGATGTGTACTCATGTTTAGTGTTCCGTTGTTTTTTGTTGTGTTCTGTTGTGTTCTGTTGTGTTCTGATGTGTTCTCATGTGTAGTATTGTGTTGTGTTCTGGTTTGTTCTGATGTGTTCTCATGTGTAGTGTTCTTTTGTCTTCTGTTGTGATCTGTTGTGTTCTGATGTGTTCTCAGGTGTAGTGTTCTCTTTTGTTGTGTTCTGTTGTGTTCTGTTGTGTCCTGATGTGTATTGTTCTGTTGTGTTCTGTTGTGTTCTCTTGTGCTCTGTGGTGTTATGATGTGTACGGTTCTGTTGCGTTCTGTTGTGTTCCGATGTCTTCACGTGTGTAGTGTTCTGTTGTATTCTGTATTCTGTATTCTCTCAAGTGTAGTGTTCTCCTGTGTTCTCTTGTGTTCTCACGTGTAGTGTTCTGTTGTGTTCTGTTGTGTTCAAATGTGTAGTGTTCTTTTGTGTTCTGTTGTGTTCTGTTGTGTTCTCACGTGTACTGTTCTTTTGTGTTCTGTTGTGTTCTATTGTGTTCTCTTGTGTTCTCATGTGTTCTCATGCGTACTCATGTATAGTGTTCTGTTGTGTTCTGTTGTGTTCTGAGGTGTTCAAGAGTAGAGTTTTGTAGTGTTCTGTAGTGTTCTGTTGTGTTCGAATGTGTAGTGTTCTGTTCTGTTCTGTTCTGTTCACATGTGTAGTGTTTTTTTTTGTTCTGTTGTGTTCTCAGGTGTAGTTGTGTCAGGTCCGTTGTGTTCTGTTGTGTTCTCATGTGTTCTCTTTTGTTCTGATGTTTAGTATTCTGTTGCGTTCTGTTGTGTTCTGATGTGTTCACATGTGAGGTGTTCTGTTGTGTTCTGTTGTGTTCTCACCTGTAGTGTTCTGTTGTGTTCTGTTGTATTCGGTTGTGTTCACATGTGTGGTGTTCTGCTGTGTTCTGTTGTGTTCTGTTGCGTTCTCAAGTGTAGGGTTCTCTTGTGTTCTCTTGTGTTCTCACGTGTAGTGTTCTGTTGTGTTCTGTTGTCTTCTGTTGTGTTCTCTTGTGTTCTGATGTGTTCTGCTGTGTACTCATGTATAGTGTTCTGTTGTGTTCTCATGTGTTCTCATCTGCAGTGTTCTGTTCTGTTCTGCATTTTTCTGATGTGCAGAGTTCTGTTGTGTTCTCTTGTGTTCACGTGTAGTGTTCTGTTGTGTTTGGTTGTGTTCTGTTGAGTTCTGTTGTGTTCTCATGTGTTCTCTTGTGTTCTGTGTAGTATTCTCTTGTGTTCAGTGTTCGGTTGTGTTCTGTTCTGTTCTCTTGTGTTCTGATGTGTTCTCATATGTAGTGTTCTGTTATGTTCTGATGTGTTCTGTTGTATTCTGTTGTGTTCTCATGTGTAGTGTTCTGTTGTATTCAGATGTGTTCTGTTGTTTTCTGATGTGTTGTGTTCTGTCGTATTCTTTTGTGTTCTCTTGTGTTCTGATGTGTTCTCATGTGTAGTGTTCTGTTGTGTTCTGATGTGTTCTGTTGTATTCTGTTGTGTTTACATGTGTAGTGTTCTGTTGTATTCTGATGTGTTCTGTTGTGTTCACGTGTAGTATTCTCTTGTATTCTGTAATATTGGGTTGTGTTCTGCTGTGTTCTGATGTATACTCATGTTTTGTGTTCTGTTTTTTGTTCTGTTCTGTTGTGTTTTGTTGTGTTCTGATGCGCAGTGTTCTGTTGTGTTCTCTTGTGTTCACATATAGTTTTCTGTTGTGTTCTGTTGTGTTCTGTTGTTTTCTGTTGTGTTCTGCTGTGTTTTGATGTGTTGAGTTGTGTTATGATGTATTGTGTTCTGTTCTGTTGTGTTCTGCTTTTTTCTGATGTGTTCTGTTGTGTTCTGATATGTTTTCTTGTGTTCTCATTTATAGTGTTCTCCTGTGTTCTGGTGTGTTCTGTTGTGTTCTCTGGTGTTCTGATGTGTTCTCATGTGTAGTGTGGTGTTCTGTTGTGTTCTGTTGTGTTCTGTTGTGTTCTCATGTGTTCTCATGTGTAGTGTTCTGTTCTGTTGTGTTCTGTTGTGTTCTGTTGTGTTCTGTTGTGTTCTCTTGTGTTCTGTGGTGTTCTGAAGTGTAGTGTTCTGTTGCGTTCTGTTGTGTTCTGATGTGTTCACATGTGAAGTGTTCTGGTTTGTTCTGTTCTGTTCTAATGTGTAGTGTTCTGTTGTGTTCTGATGTGTAGTGTTCTGTTCTGTTCTGTAGTGTTCTGTTGTGTTCTGTTGCGTTCTGTTGTGTCTTGAAGTGTTCTCATGTGTAGTGTTCACTTGTGTTCAGTGGTGTTCTGTTGTGTTCTCTTCTGTTCAGTGTAGTGTTCTTTTGTATTCTGCTGTGTTCTTTGTGTTCTGTTGTGTTCTGTTTTGTTCTGTTGTGTTCTCATGTGTAGTGTTCTGTTCTGTTCTGTTGTGTTCTGTTGTGTTCTGTTGTGTTCTTTTGTGTTCTTCTGTGTTCTGTTGTGTTCTGATGTGTTCTCATGTGTAGTATTGTGTTGTGCTCTGTTGTGTTCTTTTGTGTTCTGTTCTCTTCATATGTGCAGTGTTCTGCTGTGTTCTGTTTTGTTCTGATGTTTTCTGATGTGTTCTCATTTTTAGTTTTCTGTTGTTATTTTTTGTGTTCTGTTGTGTTCTGATGTGCAGTGATCTGTTGTGTTCTCTTGTGTTCTCTTGTGTTCTCTTGTGTTCTCATGTGTAGTGTTCTGTTGTGTTGACCTAACTTCAGCAAGGCTTTCGACACTGTCTCCCATAATATCCTCCTAGGGATGCTCAGGCAGTGTGGGCTGGATGAGTGGTCGGTGAAGTGGATTGAGAACTGGCTGAATGGCAGAACTCAGAGAGTTGTCATCAGTGGCGCTGAGTCTAGTTGGAGGCTGGTGACAAGTGGTGTCCCTCAGGGGTCAGTGCTGGGCCCAGTCTTGTTTAGCTTCTTCATCAACGACCTGGATGAAGAGTTAGAATGTACCCTCAGCAACTTTGCTGATGACACCAAACTGGGAGGTGTGGTGGACACAGCGGAAGGCTGTGCTGCCATTCAGCGTGACCTGGATAGGCTGGAAAGCTGGGCAGAGAGGAACCTGATGAGGTTTAACAAAGGCAAATGCAGGGTCCTGCACCTGGGGAGGAACAACCCCATGCATCAGTACAGGCTTGGGGTGGACCTGCTGGAGAGCAGCTCTGCGGAGAGGGACCTGGGTGTCCTGGTGGACGACAGGTTAACCATGAGGCAGCAGTGTGCCCTGGCTGCCAAGAAAGCCAATGGGATCCTGGGGTGCATCAAGAAGCGTGTGGCCAGCAGGACGAGGGAGGTTCTGCTCCCCCTCTACACTGCCCTGGTGAGGCCTCTAATGGAGTACGCTGTCCAGTTCTGGGCTCCCCAGTTCAAGAAAGATGAGGAGCTACTGGAAAGAGTCCAGCGGAGGGCTACAAGGATGGTGAGGGGACTGGAACATGTTCCCTACGAGGAGAGGCTGAGGGAGCTGGGCTTGATCAGCCTGAAGAAGAGAAGGCTGAGAGGGGACCTAATAAATGCTGATAAATATCTGAAGGGTGGGTGTCAGGAGGATGGGGGCAAGCTCTTTTCAGTGGTGCCCAGTGACAGGACAAGGGGCAATGGGCACAAACTGAGGCACAGGAAGTTCCACCTGAACATGAGGAAGAACTTCTTCCCTCTGAGGGTGACGGAGCCCCGGAACAGGCTGCCCAGGGAGGTTGTGGAGTCTCCTTCTCTGGAGATATTGAAGATCCGCCTGGACAAGTTCCTGTGAAGCCTGCTGTAGGTGTCCCGATGTCCTGGGTTTAGCCAGGACAGGGTTAATTTTCACTGGACTCCAGGAAGGGGCACAGCCGGGGGGTGGGGGCTGACCCCACCTGGCCAAACAGAGCCCGATATTCCGTACCATGTGACGTCATGCTGGGTTCCGGTGGGGGGGGCTGCGCAGCGGATAGGGACTCACGGCTTGGGGGGGCGCGGCGCCGGTGCTGTTCGGGAGAGCGCCTGTCTGGGTCGTGTGGTTCGTTGTTGTGTTTTCTCCTTATTTGTACCGTAGTTGTTCCTGTTTCCCTCTGTTTGCTGTTCTGTTAAACTGCCCTTATCCCGACCCACCAGTTTCTGCCTTTTTCTTTTCATTCTCCTCCGCACGCTGGCGGGGGGTGGGGCGGCCGCGTGGCGCTTCTGTTGCCGGCGGCAGCCGAAACCAGGACATTTGAAATTGGCGCCCAGACGTGGGGCACAGATAACGACAGGGCTGAGCAGCGGCTGTTAAAACTGCTTTCTTACATTTTGTTAAATTTTCTTATACGCATTTTTCTGTGTTAAACAGTCGCCGGTAAAATTGTTTCTGTCTTTGATCACATGGTTGTGGTTTTTGAATCCGTATTTGCTGTACTTGTTTCCTGTGGTGATGTTCATTACCTCTGGGAAAAGGATCAGGATTATGATTTTACTGTATTGTACGATGTCAACTTATGACATGATAACATCACTGTGCATGAAATTAGGCTTGTATTTGCATGCGGCACTGAGGTCATTTCCGTACCTCGGATCCTATGTCTTAGAACTTGTTAATAATCGAACCCAGCCTGTAGGGAAAACCGGAGGGGATACCTTCCCCCACTCTTTCGCCCCCCCTCTCTCCCTCAGGCTGGTCCTAACTGCTTTTGAGAATTTTGAGTACCCGTGGGATGCCCAGGGCAGCACTCTCCTTTTGTTATGTCTCCTGAATGGGTTGCAGGTTTTGTTTAGGGCTAAACAAGTCGTTAAGAACATCGTGCAGAGAACTGCCCCGGGGCCGGATAGCTGTGAGTGGCTGGGTGTGTGGGACAGCATGTGCAGGTGTCTAGAGCAGTGGGCACCCCCAGTGTGTTTTAAACTCACCCCTGAACAAATACAGAATCCCGAAAATCTGGTAAAATATCTGCAAAAAGTGTGCTGTCACCCTGGGAACTCGAGAGAGACACAGATCACCGCAATGTGCTGGGGTCTGGCCCACGCCTACCGAGCCCTGTTCAACCTGATTCAGTGCCCTAAAGGAGAAAGTGAGGGGGAATGAAGCAGCAGGCACTGCGGCTGGTGCTGCCCCCCCAGCCGGCCCTTCAGCCCCTCCAGCCCCAGCTCCAGCCGCAGGCATCGCGGCTGAGCCCAGTGACCAACCTGTGCCGGTAGCATTCGCGCCCGTAAAACTAAAGAAAGACGCAAAGAGAGCAGATCGCTCCGGGAGGGATGACAATGAGCCAGGGTCATCGCAGGAGATAGAGACAGAGATCATCACCCGGTCCCTGTCCCTGGACGAGCTGCGAGGCATGCGGAAAGATTTCAGCCACCACCCAGGCGACCACATTGTCACCTGGCTGCTGCGGTGCTGGGATAACGGGGCCAGCAGCTTGGAGTTAGAGGGCAAGGAAGCCAAGCAGCTGGGATCCCTGGCCAAGGACGGGGGCATTGACAAGGCCATTGGGATGAAGGAACAAGTCCTCAGCCTCTGGAGGAGACTTCTGTCAGGCATGAGGGAGAGGTACCCCTTCAGTGACTATTTTGTGTGCTACCCTGGCAAGTGGACCAGTATGGAGAGGGGTATTCAGTACATGAGGGAATTAGCTGTGCGGGAGCTGGTTTATAATGTACCAGATGATGACCAGTTACCCACAGACCCAGATGAAGTCCAGTGCACACCATCTATGTGGAGAAAGTTTGTGCGGAGCGCACCCTCCTCATATGCCAACTCACTGGCAGTAGTAAACTGGAAAGGTAAAGAGGCACCAACGGTGGATGAGGTGGCTGTCAGACTCCGGCAATATGAGGAAAGTCTCTCTTCCTCCCTTGTCTCAGCTGTGGAGAAACTGGCCCGGGAGGTGCGGCAAATCAAAGAGAACATGTCCTACTCCCCACCTGTACGGGCCAGTGTCTCAGCTATTAGGGGCAAGCGTTTGTCTGCTCAGGAGAGGGAATAGAGAGACTACACACCAAGGGGCACCCTGTGGTTCTGCTTGACCACGGAGAGGACATGAGGAAGTGGGATGGAAAACCCACCTCAAGTCTACAGGCAAGAGTGCGTGAGTTGCGAGGTAAAACAGTCACGAAAGGGGATTTTGTTAGGAAAAATGCTGCTCCAATTTCCAGCAGTCAGCTCTCCAGACCAGGCAGGCAGTTTGATTTTGATTCCAATTCTCTGGAGGGGACCTCCAAGTCATTTTTACAGCAGGTGAGCAGCAAATTCTCTGACGAGGATTAGAGGGGCCCTGCCTCCAGCCAGGTGGAGGAAAGGGACAACCGTGTTTATTGGACGGTGTGGATTCGGTGGCCTGGCACATCAGATCCACAAGAGTATAAAGCTCTAGTGGACACTGTTGCACAGTGTACTTTAATGCCATCAGAGTTCAAAGGGTCAGAGTCCATTTGCATTTCGGGAGTGACAGGGGGGTCCCAAGAACTGAGTGTACTGGAGGCTGAAGTGAGCCTCACTGGGCAGGAGTGGCAGAAGCACCCCATTGTAACTGGCCCCGAGGCTCCGTGCATCCTTGGGATAGACTATCTTAGGAGAGGCTATTTCAAGGACCCAAAGGGGTATCGGTGGGCTTTTGGCATAGCTGCTTTGGAGACGGAAGAAATTAAACAGCTGTCCATTTTGCCTGGTCTCTCAGAGGATCCTTCCGTTGTGGGGTTGCTGAGGGTTGAAGAACAACAGGTGCCAATCGCAACCACAACGGTGCACCGGCGACAGTATCGTACCAACCAAGACTCCCTTCTCCCCATTCATCAGCTGATCCGCCAGCTGGAGAGTCAAGGAGTGATCAGCAAAACTCACTCACCCTTTAATAGTCCCATATGGCCAGTGAGAAAATCTACTGGAGAGTGGAGACTGACAATAGACTACTGTGGCCTGAATGAAGTCACACCACCACTGAGTACTGCCGTGCCAGACACGCTGGAACTTCAATATCAGCTGGAGTCAAAGGCAGCCAAGTGGTACGCTACAATTGACATTGCTAATGCATTCTTCTCCATCCATTTGGAAGCAGAGTGCAGGCCACAGTTTGCTTTCACCTGGAGGGACATCCAGTACACCTGGAATCGACTGCCCCAGGGGTGGAAACACAGTCCCACCATTTGCCATGGACTAATCCAGACTGCACTGGAAAAGGGTGAAGCTCCAGAACATCTGCAGTACATCGACGACATCATTATATGGGGCGACACAGCGGAGGAGGTTTTTGAGAAAGGGGAGAAAATAGTTCAGATCCTTCTGAAAGCCGGTTTTGCCATTAAGCGAAGTAAAGTCAAGGGACCTGCGCAAGAGATCCAGTTTTTGGGAATAAAATGGCAGGATGGGCGCCGTCAAATCCCAATGGATGTCATCAACAAAATAGCAGCTATGTCTCCACCAACCAGCAAAAAGGAAGCACAGGCCTTCCTGGGTGTTGTGGGTTTTTGGAGGATGCACATCCCAAATTACAGCCAAATAGTGAGTCGTCTGTACCACGTGACCCGGAACAGGAATGATTTTGAATGGGGCCCTGAGCAACGACAGGCATTTGAACAAATTAAACAGGAGATAGTTCATGCCGTAGCCCTTGGTCCAGTCCGGTCAGGGCAAGATGTTAAAAACGTGCTCTACACCGCAGCCGGGGAGAATGGCCCAACCTGGCGTCTCTGGCAGAAAGCACCAGGGGAGACTCGAGGTCGACCCCTGGGGTTTTGGAGCCGGGGATACAAAGGATCCGAGGCCCGCTATACTCCCACTGAAAAAGAGATTCTGGCAGCATATGAAGGCGTTCGAGGTGCTTCAGAAGTGGTGGGCACTGAAGCACAGCTCCTCCTAGTACCACGGTTGCCGGTCTTGGGCTGGATGTCAAAGAGAGGGTCCCCTCTACGCATCATGCCACTGATGCTACTTGGAGTAAGTGGGTCGCGCTGATCACCCATCGCCCCCAAATGGGAAACTCCAGTTGCCCAGGAATTCTGGAGGTAATCATGGACTGGCCAGAAGGTAAAGATTTTGGAGCATCGCCAGAGGAGGAGGTGACACGTGCTGAAGAGGCCTCACTGTATAACCAGCTGCCAGAAGATGAGAAACAGTATGCCCTGTTCACGGATGGGTCCTGTCGCATTGTGGGGAAGCAGCGGAGGTGGAAGGCTGCTGTATAGAGCCCTACACAACAAGTCGCGGAAACTGCTGAGGGAGAAGGTGAGTCCAGCCAGTTTGCAGAGGTGAAAGCCATCCAGCTGGCTTTAGACATTGCCAGTCGAGAGAAGTGGCCAGTGCTCTGTCTTTACACCAACTCTTGGATGGTGGCCAATGCCTTGTGGGGGTGGCTGCAGCAATGGAACAAGAACAACTGGCAGCGCAGAGGCAAACCTATCTGGGCTGCCCCATTGTGGCAAGATATTGCTGCCCGGCTGGAGCAGTTGGTTGTAAAAGTCCGTCACGTGGACGCTCACATCCCTAAGAGTCTGGCCACTGAGGAACATCAAAACAACCACCAGGTAGATCAGGCTGCTAAGATTGAAGTGGCTCAGGTGGATCTGGACTGGCAACATAAGGGTGAACTCTTTATAGCTCGGTGGGCCCATGACACCTCGGGCCACCAAGGAAGAGACGCGACATACCGATGGGCTCGTGACCGAGGGGTGGACTTGGCCATGGATACCATCGCACAGGTTATCCATGAATGTGAAACATGTGCTGCAATCAAGCAAACCAAGCGGGTAAAGCCTCAGTGGTATGGAGGACGATGGCTAAAATATAAATATGGAGAGGCTTGACAGATTGACTACATCACACTGCCACAAACCCGCCAAGGCAAGCGCTATGTGTTCACAATGTTGGAGGCCACCACCGGATGGCTGGAAACCTACCCTGTGCCCCATGCCACCGCCCGGAATACCATCCTGGGCCTTGAAAAACAAGTACTGTGGTGACATGGCACCCCCAAAAGAACTGAGTCAGAAAACGGGACTCATTTTCGTAACAGCCTCATAGACACCTGGGCCAAAGAACACGGTATTGAGTGGGTGTATCACATCCCCTACCATGCACCAGCCTCTGGAAAGATCAAGCGGTACAGGGCTGCTAAAAAACCTATCTGAGGGCAATGGGGGGTGGGACTTTCAAAAATTGGGATCCCCATTTAGCAAAGGTCACCTGGTTGGTTAACAACCGGGGATCCACCAACCAGCCTGGTCCTGCCCAGTCAAAACCTCAGTGCCCCGTAGAAGGAGATAAAGTCCCTGTAGTGCACGTGCGGAACATGTTAGGGAAGACGGTTTGGGTTAGTCCTGCCTCAGGCAAAGGCAAGCCCGTCCGCCGGATTGCCTTTGCTCAAGGACCTGGGTGTACCTGGTGGGTAATGCGGAAGGATGGGGAAGTCCGATGTGTACCTCATGGGGATTTGATTTTGGGCGAAAATAGTCCATAAATAAATTGTATAAAGTTAATTGTTAAATAACCCTGTCACTGTCTGTTATCACTGTTATAATTGTTATATTTTGTACCAGTAGTAGCATAGTAAGAATCATCCTGATTAAAGAAGGATGGACTTTTTCGATGAAAACCTAGGAGAGCACAGCGATGATGGAATTGGACCTGGTTTTCAACAACTGGCATCCAGCAACTTCATCAAGATCAACATCTCCTGCAGACTGTGGGCACGGGCCGCACCAGATACATCAGCCGTGAGCTCCGGATGCAGCAAGTGACCGCCCACCACCACTCATCACCTCTCCTGCCACAGAAGACCATTACGACAGATGGAGCCCAAAGTCATGGATTAAATGAACTCAATGGACACTTTAGAGTGATGATCCATAGACTAAGGGAATGATATCTGGAGACAGGAGAAATGGTGGTGATCAACTGGACAACGGGGGACCTGGGCATGACGTAGATGGTATGGAATAAGGGGTGGATAATGTCCTGGGTTTGGCCAGAACAGGGTTAATTTTCACTGGACTCCAGGAAGGGGCACAGCCGGGGGGTGGGGGCTGACCCCACCTGGCCAAACAGAGCCCGGTGTTCCATACCCTGTGACGTCATGCTGGGTTCCGGTGGGGGGGGGCGGGGCGGCGGGAAGGCACTCGCGGCTTGGGGGGACGCAGCGTCGGTCCTGTTTCGGGAGAGCGGCTGTCTGGGTTGTACGGTTCGTTGTTGTGTTTTCTCCTTATTTGTATCGTTGTTGTTCCTGTTTTCCCTCTGTTTGCTGTTCTGTTAAACTGCCCTTATCCCGACCCACCAGTTTCTGCCTCTTTCTTTTCATTCTCCTCCGCACGCCGGTGGGGGGAGGGGCGGCCGCGTGGCGCTTTTGTTGCCGGCGGCAGCCGAAACCGAAACAGTTTTTCAGCAATTTAAGTCACAGATATGATCTGTAATGGGACAGATGACACTAGCTGCTTCTGACCATCCTAATATACTCCAGATGTTTATCTTTGCAAATATTGTTAGCTTGCAGTAGATTTTGTGCAAAGGTAGCAAGAGGAAGAGAAGTCTGTCTTTGAATTTTAAAGCTTTCTTTGCATGTGTCATTTTGTGTCCTTCTGTCTACGTGACTCGCAGCACTACACTGCACGTTCTGCGGAGCCCCTGATCTGCTAGTGACATTAACGGCTAGCTGTGTTGTGGTGGAAGGGTGCCAGTTCTCGCAGTGCGATTTCAGTAAGGAATTTCAAACTAGTTAGACTTCCCTAAAATCCAGAAACTCATTTACCAGTTCAGGAAGAGGTGGTGGTGTTGCCTTGTCCTGCCAGTGCTGAGTGCTGTATGTCCTGGGTTCGGCCAGGACAGGGTTAATTTTCACCGGACTCCAGGAAGGGGCACAGCCGGGGGGTGGGGGCTAACCCCACCTGGCCAAACAGAGCCCGGTGTTCCATACCCTGTGACGTCACACTGGGTTCCGGTGGGGGGGGCGGCTCGGTGAGAACCCTCTCGCGGCTCGGGAGCGTGTGGCGCCGGTGCGGTCCAAGAGAGCGGGTCTGTTGTTTGTCGTGTTTTCTCCTTATCTGTATCCTTGTTGTTCCTGTTTCCCTCTGTTTGCTGTTCTGTTAAACTGCCCTTATCCCGACCCACCGGTTTTCTGCCTGTTTTCTTTCCATTCTCCTCCGCACCACGGCGGGGGGGAGGGAGGGCCCCGTGGCGCTTTTGTTGCCGGCAGCAGCCGAAACCAAAACACTGTAGCTGTCACAAGGACATGTGCAGATGTTGCAAACCTGCCTGACAATAAGAGAAGCAACTGTTTTGCTACCGTTTTCCTTTAGAACAGCGTCTTTCCCAGGCAGGCGTTTGACCTGTTCGTGGAATAACAACTGCCATTAGAAGTGGGCCGCATGGGAAGAGCATGCTGTTCTCCTGGAAGTCAGAAGACTGGCTTCCGTTCCTGCTTTACGACCTGCGAGTCCTCTCCCGCTATGTTAGCTTTACTTGTTTTCTCGATGGCGATCTGTTCAGCAGAGGAAATGCCTTTTACTTCTGTGCAAGATCTGGGCTCAAGTTGCTTGGGGGGGAAATTGCAGCTGGTTGAGAAGTCAGTCACTAATTTTTGCTAACCAAATTGTAGCTGAGATAAATTTGCCTGAAAAGTACTTTCCTTTATTGGAAAGGACTCATATATAGCTTTACACGCAATGAATTTAAAACCCTGTAGAAACTTCAAAGTGCTTATGCCAGCTGAGCTTTTTGTATTTTAAATGTGTTTGAAGCTGCTTCAGATCAGAAGCTTTTGCTGCTCTAGGGAAAAAAGCTTTAATTCTAGATACTGCATCAATTTACCAGCGACTGTCAGACTTTCCTTGACCTGTCTCTGTAACGTAGTTTGTAATGGAGAGATCCTTCAGTTAATTGATGGAATAATCTTGTACCTCCAGCTTTAGGCTATTGCTAAGGACGGTTTGCTTGCTTGGATGCGCTGTTTGCCGTAGCCCCTGGCTGGAGTTGATACAGCATTTGAATTCGGGCTGGGAAGGTTTTGTTTCTACTGGTAGTGGAATTGAGACTGAAATAAAGCAGGTGAAATTACGACCTTACTGAAGTCATTAGCAAAGCTGCCATTGACTGAAGTAAGGCTAGGATCTCAGCCAAGGGTTTTGGTTGTTTAATTTATGGTAACATATTCATTGAGTTGTATTAAAACAAGGTTTTGAAAAAGTTAATCTTTACCTTCGTGATACAATCTCCATTCCATAAATATTGTACATAGTGTTACTAAGAGTTTACCTTTGTTGGGCAGGTTGATAGAGGCAGATTTTAATTTATTTTTATAATCTGTGTGTTTGCACTCCTAGGAAAGAACTAAAGTATGCAGATGTCATTATTTCTGTAAATGAAAAGGACTTAATCCTAAATCTTCTAATTCTTTTATAGTATATGGCAGCAGAGCTATCTAACACTCTGTCCTGCAGGAAATATTTGGCATACTTGTAAGCTCCAGGGAGAGGAGAACTAGGATGATAACATCCATTAGCATTGCTTTTGAATGAGAACTTGCATAAAGACTTTCTCGAGGAAAAAAAAAAAAATCACTATTAGATTTAAAGGCTTTTTAGCAAAAGGAACGTATTGCAAGCTTTCGACCTTCCTGTGCTGTATGAAGCTTTACTGGTGCGTATGCCAGAAAATCCTGTTGATTACTGGACTCTTCCAATGTGTGCTGCCCTTCTAGAAAGTCGACATCTGGACTGTATTTATTCTACTATTTTCTCGTCACTGGATGTGTCAGAGTAGATTTTCCTCCTTTAAATTTTGATAAACTTTGTTTCTATGATTTGGCAGAAAAGATTTTGTGCAATTTTAAAGGCAAAACTAATAATGCGTTCCCAAGCTCTGATGACAGTTAGAACAAACGGTATTGTTTTAAAACATAAATGTCTATTTTGCTGTACTACTCTTCTTGCTTCTCTTATCTGCTAGAATAGTTTTAGCATTAAGCATATTTTAATACACATCTAGAAACAGGCAAGACTGCTTTTATTATATTATTATATTGCTTGAAGTCATGAATTATGTTAAAGTAAACACTGTAGTAAAAGGGAGACTGTATTGGCACCTGAGGTCTTTTATTCCTGCTTGTCAGTCTTCACATTTGTCTTGTATGTGGAGACTCTGGCCTGGGTAGAAATGGGATTGTTCATTAAGAGTCAAAGTGTGTTCTTCCACTTGTAGCGGTCCCAAAGTACACCCAGTTTGTGTTGCACATCGATGGTATCTTGGCAAAAAGGAAACCGAGTTATCCATTAGCTAATTCTCAGAGTAATCTTCTTTGTAACCAGCTCTTCAAGTAATACCTTCCAAGTTTTCCCATGCAATGAGTAAAGCTAGCATAGTCAACAAGTTTCAAGGAACTACTCTCTCAATCACTGGAAAGTTTTGACTAATTGAGCACAGTGATTTTTAATCTCTGGTATTCTGTATTATTTTTCAGTGATGTTTGTCTTATGAGGAACAATGGAACAAAATGGTTTTGGACAGGTTGATGTAGTTGCTTCTGAGAATTCGGGAGCGTGCGGCGCCCGTGCGGTCCGAGAGAGCGGGTCTGTTTTATTGATGTATGCCATCAATAAAATCAGGTGCCTTGATTAACCCTCTAGTATTGCAGGCCACAACTTGGTAACTGAGGCTGTGATAAATATCCCATAGCTTGTCTGCAGAATCAACTTTTTTTTTTAGTGTTCTCAGTTAAAAGTTTTCTCCTGCAAAACCTAGGGACTGATACTGTTCTGTCAGGTCAAACAGATAAGCTGTTTCACCTGAAGTTTGTACCTAGCTCTTGTAGGCTACTTTTCCGTGATGGGTTTGCTAAGCTGCTGTGAGTGCACTCCCTCAGTCTCCATTGCTGCTTGCTCATGGGTGGAGGGGTGCACATATGGCCACCTCATAGCGAGAGGTCACCTCTGCTAGCGCAGCTGTCCCGTGGGCTTTCCATCATTTGAGAGGGTTGGAAGGTAAGAAGAAATGAGATTGTTTTAGAGTCCATTCTCTTTGAACATCTGGGGTGATATCCTTTCTGGGGTGATATCCTTTCTGTATATGCAAAGTTAAAATTTCAAGTGCTATATTGTCTCATTTTTGCAGAGGTTAAGTGTAATGTGAGAATAGGGATGCTTCTAAGCTGCCTATCTGATCAAGAAGTGCAGGTCTGAAGGTACTAAATACCCAAGTGAATGCAGACTAGCTGCAAAACTGACGTATGCAGCATGGTAGAGGAAGATGAAGACTGTAAGAATGTGCTTAAACTCCCCCTGCTAAATTAACATTGCTGTTCTGAGTATCTTAGCTGAGAAATAGTTCCTGTTTTCCCTCTGTTTGCTGTTCTGTTAAACTGCCCTTATCCCGACCCACCAGTTTCTGCCTCTTTCTTTTCATTCTCCTCCGCACGCCGGTGGGGGGAGGGGCGGCCGCGTGGCGCTTTTGTTGCCGGCGGCAGCCGAAACCGAAACAGTTTTTCAGCAATTTAAGTCACAGATATGATCTGTAATGGGACAGATGACACTAGCTGCTTCTGACCATCCTAATATACTCCAGATGTTTATCTTTGCAAATATTGTTAGCTTGCAGTAGATTTTGTGCAAAGGTAGCAAGAGGAAGAGAAGTCTGTCTTTGAATTTTAAAGCTTTCTTTGCATGTGTCATTTTGTGTCCTTCTGTCTACGTGACTCGCAGCACTACACTGCACGTTCTGCGGAGCCCCTGATCTGCTAGTGACATTAACGGCTAGCTGTGTTGTGGTGGAAGGGTGCCAGTTCTCGCAGTGCGATTTCAGTAAGGAATTTCAAACTAGTTAGACTTCCCTAAAATCCAGAAACTCATTTACCAGTTCAGGAAGAGGTGGTGGTGTTGCCTTGTCCTGCCAGTGCTGAGTGCTGTATGTCCTGGGTTCGGCCAGGACAGGGTTAATTTTCACCGGACTCCAGGAAGGGGCACAGCCGGGGGGTGGGGGCTAACCCCACCTGGCCAAACAGAGCCCGGTGTTCCATACCCTGTGACGTCACACTGGGTTCCGGTGGGGGGGGCGGCTCGGTGAGAACCCTCTCGCGGCTCGGGAGCGTGTGGCGCCGGTGCGGTCCAAGAGAGCGGGTCTGTTGTTTGTCGTGTTTTCTCCTTATCTGTATCCTTGTTGTTCCTGTTTCCCTCTGTTTGCTGTTCTGTTAAACTGCCCTTATCCCGACCCACCGGTTTTCTGCCTGTTTTCTTTCCATTCTCCTCCGCACCACGGCGGGGGGGAGGGAGGGCCCCGTGGCGCTTTTGTTGCCGGCAGCAGCCGAAACCAAAACACTGTAGCTGTCACAAGGACATGTGCAGATGTTGCAAACCTGCCTGACAATAAGAGAAGCAACTGTTTTGCTACCGTTTTCCTTTAGAACAGCGTCTTTCCCAGGCAGGCGTTTGACCTGTTCGTGGAATAACAACTGCCATTAGAAGTGGGCCGCATGGGAAGAGCATGCTGTTCTCCTGGAAGTCAGAAGACTGGCTTCCGTTCCTGCTTTACGACCTGCGAGTCCTCTCCCGCTATGTTAGCTTTACTTGTTTTCTCGATGGCGATCTGTTCAGCAGAGGAAATGCCTTTTACTTCTGTGCAAGATCTGGGCTCAAGTTGCTTGGGGGGGAAATTGCAGCTGGTTGAGAAGTCAGTCACTAATTTTTGCTAACCAAATTGTAGCTGAGATAAATTTGCCTGAAAAGTACTTTCCTTTATTGGAAAGGACTCATATATAGCTTTACACGCAATGAATTTAAAACCCTGTAGAAACTTCAAAGTGCTTATGCCAGCTGAGCTTTTTGTATTTTAAATGTGTTTGAAGCTGCTTCAGATCAGAAGCTTTTGCTGCTCTAGGGAAAAAAGCTTTAATTCTAGATACTGCATCAATTTACCAGCGACTGTCAGACTTTCCTTGACCTGTCTCTGTAACGTAGTTTGTAATGGAGAGATCCTTCAGTTAATTGATGGAATAATCTTGTACCTCCAGCTTTAGGCTATTGCTAAGGACGGTTTGCTTGCTTGGATGCGCTGTTTGCCGTAGCCCCTGGCTGGAGTTGATACAGCATTTGAATTCGGGCTGGGAAGGTTTTGTTTCTACTGGTAGTGGAATTGAGACTGAAATAAAGCAGGTGAAATTACGACCTTACTGAAGTCATTAGCAAAGCTGCCATTGACTGAAGTAAGGCTAGGATCTCAGCCAAGGGTTTTGGTTGTTTAATTTATGGTAACATATTCATTGAGTTGTATTAAAACAAGGTTTTGAAAAAGTTAATCTTTACCTTCGTGATACAATCTCCATTCCATAAATATTGTACATAGTGTTACTAAGAGTTTACCTTTGTTGGGCAGGTTGATAGAGGCAGATTTTAATTTATTTTTATAATCTGTGTGTTTGCACTCCTAGGAAAGAACTAAAGTATGCAGATGTCATTATTTCTGTAAATGAAAAGGACTTAATCCTAAATCTTCTAATTCTTTTATAGTATATGGCAGCAGAGCTATCTAACACTCTGTCCTGCAGGAAATATTTGGCATACTTGTAAGCTCCAGGGAGAGGAGAACTAGGATGATAACATCCATTAGCATTGCTTTTGAATGAGAACTTGCATAAAGACTTTCTCGAGGAAAAAAAAAAAAATCACTATTAGATTTAAAGGCTTTTTAGCAAAAGGAACGTATTGCAAGCTTTCGACCTTCCTGTGCTGTATGAAGCTTTACTGGTGCGTATGCCAGAAAATCCTGTTGATTACTGGACTCTTCCAATGTGTGCTGCCCTTCTAGAAAGTCGACATCTGGACTGTATTTATTCTACTATTTTCTCGTCACTGGATGTGTCAGAGTAGATTTTCCTCCTTTAAATTTTGATAAACTTTGTTTCTATGATTTGGCAGAAAAGATTTTGTGCAATTTTAAAGGCAAAACTAATAATGCGTTCCCAAGCTCTGATGACAGTTAGAACAAACGGTATTGTTTTAAAACATAAATGTCTATTTTGCTGTACTACTCTTCTTGCTTCTCTTATCTGCTAGAATAGTTTTAGCATTAAGCATATTTTAATACACATCTAGAAACAGGCAAGACTGCTTTTATTATATTATTATATTGCTTGAAGTCATGAATTATGTTAAAGTAAACACTGTAGTAAAAGGGAGACTGTATTGGCACCTGAGGTCTTTTATTCCTGCTTGTCAGTCTTCACATTTGTCTTGTATGTGGAGACTCTGGCCTGGGTAGAAATGGGATTGTTCATTAAGAGTCAAAGTGTGTTCTTCCACTTGTAGCGGTCCCAAAGTACACCCAGTTTGTGTTGCACATCGATGGTATCTTGGCAAAAAGGAAACCGAGTTATCCATTAGCTAATTCTCAGAGTAATCTTCTTTGTAACCAGCTCTTCAAGTAATACCTTCCAAGTTTTCCCATGCAATGAGTAAAGCTAGCATAGTCAACAAGTTTCAAGGAACTACTCTCTCAATCACTGGAAAGTTTTGACTAATTGAGCACAGTGATTTTTAATCTCTGGTATTCTGTATTATTTTTCAGTGATGTTTGTCTTATGAGGAACAATGGAACAAAATGGTTTTGGACAGGTTGATGTAGTTGCTTCTGAGAATTCGGGAGCGTGCGGCGCCCGTGCGGTCCGAGAGAGCGGGTCTGTTTTATTGATGTATGCCATCAATAAAATCAGGTGCCTTGATTAACCCTCTAGTATTGCAGGCCACAACTTGGTAACTGAGGCTGTGATAAATATCCCATAGCTTGTCTGCAGAATCAACTTTTTTTTTTAGTGTTCTCAGTTAAAAGTTTTCTCCTGCAAAACCTAGGGACTGATACTGTTCTGTCAGGTCAAACAGATAAGCTGTTTCACCTGAAGTTTGTACCTAGCTCTTGTAGGCTACTTTTCCGTGATGGGTTTGCTAAGCTGCTGTGAGTGCACTCCCTCAGTCTCCATTGCTGCTTGCTCATGGGTGGAGGGGTGCACATATGGCCACCTCATAGCGAGAGGTCACCTCTGCTAGCGCAGCTGTCCCGTGGGCTTTCCATCATTTGAGAGGGTTGGAAGGTAAGAAGAAATGAGATTGTTTTAGAGTCCATTCTCTTTGAACATCTGGGGTGATATCCTTTCTGGGGTGATATCCTTTCTGTATATGCAAAGTTAAAATTTCAAGTGCTATATTGTCTCATTTTTGCAGAGGTTAAGTGTAATGTGAGAATAGGGATGCTTCTAAGCTGCCTATCTGATCAAGAAGTGCAGGTCTGAAGGTACTAAATACCCAAGTGAATGCAGACTAGCTGCAAAACTGACGTATGCAGCATGGTAGAGGAAGATGAAGACTGTAAGAATGTGCTTAAACTCCCCCTGCTAAATTAACATTGCTGTTCTGAGTATCTTAGCTGAGAAATATGCAAGCATGCAAAATGTACACTTGTCATTCTTAAAGTAGTTGGTTTCCAACCTTTAATTTCGGAAGGACTGTTGAATGACGGAACTACTTTGACTTTTTCCACACAAATCCCTCTAATGAAATGCGTTTCTGCTTCACACCCATCAGAGTTGCTAGTGGCAGTCACTGTCTCGCTTGAAATGGGATCTTTCTCCAGTAACCTACTGCCAGTTAATCATGGCTAAGTGAGACCTGGTAATCCCATTGATGTGCCTGGACTTATCTGAAGACAAGACCTAATTTTTATTTTTTTAAAAAGAGCTGTAGTAACATCATTTGTAATTATAGTGATATGAACTTGGTCACGCTTCCTGCCTACAATATCATGTATGTAAACACTACAATAAATTCTGTCTAAACACGTTCTGCTTTAACTCTGCCTCTGTCTTAAGAAGTAAATGTGCATTTGCTGTCTTTATTTATCTCTGTACTGTACCACTCTGCACTAATAAATTCATTTCTTAATGAATTCATGTAGCCGTATGGCCAGAAATATATTTTTAACTAGTTAAGAGTGTGTGATAAGCAGTGCAAAGAATCTGTTTCTTTAAAATATGTTTTACTGTACTTTGAAACTGGCTTCTAAAGATACTGAATGTTTCCATCAACTTGGTAATACTCATAACCAGCTCCTGGTATATACAATATATTAAAATGATGCTAAATATAAAAGTGTGTGTGTATAATGATTTTAAGAAAACTAATATATATGTCTCTGCACTCTGAATAAATCTGTCTCTGGACTTGTGATCAAGGCAGAGGACAGGGCTGTTTCTTGTTACTTAAGGTAACACAGGAATTCAGGCACATAGCAAAAAGCTTTTAATCACACTAATGTGATGCATTGTATCAACATCTTAATGCTAAGATGATCTTTAGGATGAAGAAAGTATTTTAAACAAACACCATGTAGTTCCCTGCAACATCAGTGCTTTTTGTTCTAGACAGTGAAGGTCTGTTGTGTAGTCAAAGCCGTAAATGGAATGAAATCAGGTTGCTTTAAACAAAGGTTTCATAAGTTGTTGAAAATCAGTTTTGAGGAAAATGTCTGAAATGTTTTGCAGAGGTGAATCTGGTGCTGGGAAGACTGAAAACACAAAGAAGGTTATTCAATACCTTGCTCATATTGCTTCCTCCCATAAAGGAAGAAAGGACCATAATATTCCCGTAAGTTGGGATATTTTATCATTTGTTTATTGTTCTTTTTGAAAACCACCATCTTTGCATTTAAAAAAACCATAACTTTTTTATTAAAGATAAGCTGGAATGTAATCCACATAATTTTCTCAACCATTATTTTCTCTTTAGTAGGGGCTGAAATGAGCAGTTACATTAAAATTTCCAGTTCATGTTAGCTGTTTAACTTCTCTTCTGAAATTAAAGGTTTTATGCAACCATTGTAACTAGGAACGGTATCAAAGCTTTCTGACGCAGTGTATGCCAGTTTTCCAAAAATTTAATTAACTTGGGCAAGTCTTAGTAAATTTAGTTCCCACAGATGCAGTTTTCAGTACTATATTTGTGAACAAGCTTTCTGTTCTTTCAAAAATTATCTTGTAGATAAGAAGAATCATCAAGCTTCAAAACTGCTGTAAACTTGATACGTCTACAAGCGAGCAGCTAATAAAAAGCTCTAGTTTTAGTACATTACAGACAAAAGCATATGCACTTATGTCAGAGTCTTGGGTTTTTTCGTAACTTGTCACTAACTGATTTATGTAGAACATTCTTCAGATTTACTGCTAGACTTCAAAATTCACAATGAGTTTTTATCAATATTTTGCTTTACAAGATATGGATGGGTTTGAATATCTGTTGCTATGAGCACTTGGATCTCTTTGCAGTGGAATATTAATTCAACTTGCTAGAAGCAAGTGGCTTGCTATATTCGATACTGGCGTATGTGGTTGGAAGTTTTCAAGCTATATCAGAATCAGAAGCATCAGCTTCTGTAATTTCTAGTGTATAACACTTAATATTAAGATATTCTGGAATGTGTCAAGACTCAAACTCCTAGAAAACCAGGAGAGGACTTTTGACCAGTCTGTGAAGAAAAAAAAGCAAGAATTTGAAGCTGGAGAGAGGGGAAGATTGCTCTGCAGATAGATTTGGAGGCCTTAGGAGGATGCTGTGACTGGAGTGTCGGCAGCATTAGCATTGTCATGTGCTAGGGGAATACATGGCTCTGCAGAATGCTATTTAGAAAGTCATCCTTCAGAACTTGTTTTCTGTGTGGGTTTTGATTTATAAATATTCTTGGATTTATGGCTGTGCAGCCTTGAACAAAACTAGTGTTTTTAAAATTTCTACAGGAGTATAATTGCCTACAACTTTTTTTGGGGGAAGGGAATTATGCAGAGAATGGAACTGCACAGAGTTTGTATACCAAGTACTTCTAAACACACTATTGACAGCTTGGAATGCACCAGGTTGAAGAGACTTCTGTGAGCCTCTTGTCGAGCCTCCTTTCAAAATATGCTTCCCTTTAAAGCTGAGTTTTGAAAACCTTGTGTGATGAAGATTATACAACCTTTCTGCAAAACTTTTCCTGTGCTTAACCACTTAAACAGCCAAAAATAGGGGTTTAAAAAGTACTCCTTGTTTGTTTGGATGTGTTTCCATAAGCACTTTGTGCCAGTACCTGTGCTAAAAGTAGTCCCCTTTTTGAGTTTTGTCATCGTAGCAATTCCTGTGGCCACTCACTGGGCTTGGAGAGTGCAGGCTCAAACTACTGTTCTGAAAGTCATAGAATCATAGAATGGTTTGGGTTGGAAAGGACCTTAAAGATCACCTGGTTCCAACCCCCCTGCCATCAGCAGGGACATCTTCCACCAGACCAGGTTGCTCACAGCTCCATCCAACCTGGCCTTGAACCCTGCCAGGGAGGGGGCAGCCACAGCTTCTCTGGGCAACCTGGACCAGTGTTTCATCACCCTCATGGGGAAGAAATGAAGTCCATCTGGCTTTAGATGAAACAAGTTTCCTCTGTTTGTTGCGTGGCTGCATAACTGATATGAAGTGAAGGCACAGAAAAAAGCTGGGGTGGAAGATGTTGGTGAAGGGAAGGATGAGTTGCTCAGTCTAATGCAGTGCTGGCTAATTCTGTTTAAGTTGCTGGTTGAACTGGAATCTAATTCTCTACTTAGCAGCGTGATCAAATGGGACAGGAGTTTAAGATGGTGGGTGTAATCAGCTGCTTCGTGAGCCATCGAAGACTGTCACGATGAAGACTGGAAAAGTTTTTATTCTTTGTAAAACATAGTTCAGACACAGTAAAAAGAATAGGGTAGTGTCCTGAATAGAAGTTTGATACTTTGATTGTGCGCTTCATTCAATGCACTGCTATAGTAAGCACTGAATTAAGTATATGTTTATGAAAAATGCAAAATGTTCACATAACCTAAACCGTTTTGAAAATACAAATGAGTCTCGCTTCTGTAACAATTAATTTTTATTTATATACTGCAGATGAAGAATGTCTAATCTACACACCTAACACTCAAAAGTTAGGAAGTGTCAGAATTGGTTATATTTAAGCAGCCCTAACTTGTTCCTGTTCACATATACATTAGAAAACTGTAGAGGGCTGGTGGTGATCCGTAGTATCCATCTGTACAGCCTTTGCACTGACCTGTGCACAAAGATGATGCTAAACAGGCTTGTTAAATAGACAGCAAGTCATGGGTTTACTTTTATCCATCCTGTAACGAATAATTATCAGTGCTATGCATATTACTGAGACTTATGAAAGTTGCATGGATTTTTTTTTATGAACAATTTGTATGCTGATGAATGAATAATTATCTTCCCGACACCATTCTGAAGTGTAGGGTTGACTTTGTCTCTTTTGCCTGACAGGCAAACCTTTACAGGGTGCTGTAGAAGTATTACAAACAAACGCAGCCCCCAGTTTGACACCTCAGGCCATGGCCAGAGTAACAGTAATGGTCTGCCATGCCACAAATGCTCACCATGTACGTTCTCCAGCGGCACTGGCTGTGAAATGTTTGGCTTACGCAAGGAGCATCACATAGGAGCTCTACTCATCCCTTCAACAGCCTTCTTGTGTCTGGCATTCAGCTGTTTGTCTGTGACACTTTTCTTTCCCAGCCGCCCTGTTTCATCACAGCTGGTGGCTGTGTGCCTGCAGAGGAGTCCTGCGTAGCCCTTGGCACGTCATCCCCACGCAGGGGTCCTGTGGGGAACGGAGCCAGTAACACAGTGTAACCACGGAGGGTGGAATTACAGCGCCGAACAGCCTGAATACTAACGTTTCCTAGTTTTTGAGTGTTTGAATCTGTAGCCACACTGTCTCATTTCTGTTTAATCACAAAGAATGTTAAAGGTATTGTCTTGGGCACAGTGCTAGGAAGCGTGGGTGGGTGGTGGTGGTAAAAAGGTAGAAGAGAAGCTTTAGTGCTTGTGGGACTTGGCAGAGCTAGGTGAGACTAGGGTAGTCCCTTCAATTAGGAATTGAGTCTGGGCTTTCTAGAGCCAGGTGATGGAGAGCAGAGAGAAGCGCATGGCAGTGAGTTATGAACAGGCTCATCTATAGATTGAAGGTGGAATGAAAGTGAGCCTGAATCCTTGTCTGCAGTGTGCTTGGTTGAGCATCAGAACTACCACGTGTACAGTTCTAGTTGGTGCGTAGCAAGGGAGAAAAGATGGAAGATATCTGTTGTAAATAACTGGAAGCTTTAGCTTCACATCCAACACATCTGCGCTCTAATGAATTTGGGGGGAGTGGGGTGGTAGTGTTAAGAACTTTACCAGTAAATCTGAATATTTTATCTGCACCAGGCATATTGTGGTTTATTCGGTTGTTAACCAGGTCATACATGGACCAGCTTTCTAAAGGCAACCATTGTGCTTTAGCCTGGGCATCTCAGACCAAAGGGGACCCACACTGGTGTCTGTTGGTCTGGTCAGCTATCCCATGCTCCTAGGCCAGCATAGGAGCCTCTCTTGCCTTTGCTCTCAATTATTCCTCTGTAGACTCAGGTGGTGTGGAGAAAAGGTTATTTAGAATGAAAGGGTGAGGAAGAGAACAAGGACAGGTAACTGGTGAGTGGAGGGGGAGGCTCATGTGTCCAGAGAGGGTTTTTGACAGATTAAGCAAGGAGGGTAGGGAGTAAACAGAGTCTTCTAAACTACTTGGCTTTGTGGCTCATCAATCCTGTGTGCACTAAGTGGCATGGGAAAGAGAGAAAAGAATGAAATCGTGTTAATGCATGTGTTAGAGCTGCTTTAATATGGTTAAGTAATGAGTCCTAATTCTGACTCTTGGGCTCTGCTTTAGTTTAGAAACTTTGTGTTTTTGAATGGGGAGGGAAGTCAGTGCAAAATGTAGAAATAACTAAAAAAAAGTTTGCATACACAGCTTTCCAAAAGAAGGAAAAGTGCTGGTTGTCACTCACTGCCTGGGGGCTGCCATGAATCTGCAGGTTCTCCAGGCTGCGTGAGGTTAAGGGGGTACTCTAAGCTGGACTGTGGCCATACCTGGACCCTATTCATGGTCAGATACCTGAAATGGGCAGGTGTGTTCCATCGTGGTAGTGTGTGAAGTAAAGTTCTATAAATAACTGCATCCATCTACCACCGCTGTATCCAGTTCTAGGCATTCTGGTACTGTGTACCTCTGGTTCAGGTGAATGGAATTAGACTTTTGTTCACTTCCCTGCTCCTCAAAGCCTTCACATCCCAAACCCACTCTTATTGTCACTAAAATTCAGGTTTCTAGGTGGTGCCGTTTTAAGCTTCAGAAATAGAAGCATAGAATCACTTAAGCTGGAAAAGACCTTTAAGGTCATCGAGTTCAACCGTAACATAATTACTGGTACTTGCAGGTTAATGATGGCTTTCAGTGACTGCATTTGCCTTTGTAGCTGAAATACTAAATTGTTTAATCTGTTTTATGAATTTCAGAAGAAATATAATTGGCTTTGAAGTACAGGATCATGGGTAGGCTCATTCAGACTGAAGCTCCCCTTGGTGAGGATTTCCCAGATGAGCTTTAACTGCCCTAATTGAAACACAGAAGTTAAGTGTGTGTCTGATTATGTTCCGTTCTGTTTCTAAGTGAGGACAGAAATGGACACCCTCAGGAAGCAGTCTATCCTGTCTGAAGATAAGCAAAAGAAATGCCTCTTAAGTTCCCAGGTGTACCTATCCTTCTCCAGTGATTTCGGAAGGAGCGGTAGCTTCATACTGAAGCATCTAACCTTATTTTTAGATCCTGAGTTGTTTTCTGAGCAGGTATGATGCAGCTTTGCAAAATTCACATCACTTAGCTGAGTAAACTAAACCTTTGCTAGCTGCTTTACAGAACTCTGTCAAAACCTGTTATTCTTCACTAAAACAGTGCTAGTTGCTAGTTATTTAAATTAGTAGACATAAACGGAAGAAGTGTGCGTCTGTCTTGGTGTGAAAATTTCTTGTGGTCTGAGTTTCACCACCGCGTTTTCTCCCTAGGCTCTCCGGTGTGAAGCTCAAGATTGTTAAATTTGCTGACTGAGACAAGGGAATAGGGGAATTGAAAATTTCTGCGTTTCTGCAGAAACTGCAAATTTGGATTTTGGGGATTTTTCTGTTTTGCTTTATTACACTCATGTTCCATTTACCCTTTTTTCTGGCAAAAGTTAAAGGTATTCCAGTTTTTTAAGACTTTGCTTCTCATGTGGACGGTAATTCTTGAAAGCAAGCTTCTGTCTCGATTGTAGGATTGCCTTTCTTAAGTACTTGAAGTGCAGGGCAAAAACAAAGCCACAGGCTCTGTAAGTATTGCTTTCCTCTTGGTTCTTTCATAACCTTTTTGATTTTTGAAAAATAGTGATGATCTTATCCATACAAAAACACCTTGCAGTGACTAAGGCTGTCGAGACAGTTACTTGGTGTTGTGGGTTTATTTTTGTTGTTGTTTGTCAAAACTGTGGAAAGCAGGGCTGCCGGAGGCCCGGCCAGTCTGACTAACTGAAGTCTTGCTTGTCTTGCAATCCCCCCTTTCTGTTTGTTGGAGGACCAAAATTCCAAATTTCTGAAGGTGAGACCAGTATGCGTGGTGGAGATTCTGCTCTTAAGTGATGGTAGTACCAAGTGATAGCTCTCAAAGCATTTCAGGCTGCTGTTGCGTTATCTATAGAGTTTGCGCCTGAAGACTTGTGGGGTTTGACCAAGTGGAAGCTGAGACACTGAGAGCTTTAAAAGGGAGATATTTGCCATGCATTCTTTCCAATTCCATGGGTCTTCCAAACCTAAGAGCTGGAAACAGTGTTTATCATAGCTACTGTTGTTCATTGCAAACAGAGTTCCAAAAGTGTAAAACAAATGCTGTGCTAAAACCAGACCTCCTGTGTGTTCAATTCCAAGTCTCGCTTTCTTGGAAAACAAGTGTTCATGTCTCTGTACGGTTCCAGTTGATCCGTAGTATTGACAGGTCAGTCACTTGAAATGAAATCTGTATTATATCTGGTGTATGAGACCTCTGTATGGATTTTGTATATTCAGTTATTTGTGTTGCTTAGAGACTATTGTTGCGGAGTCTCCTTCTCTGGAGATATTCAAGACCTGCCTAGACGTGGTCCTGTGCAGCCTGGTCTGGGTGACCCTGCTTCGGCAGGGTTGTTGGACTGGGTGACCCACAGAGGTCCCTTCTAACCCCTACAATTCTGTGATTCTGTGATTCAAATTCTATTGTAGAAGTTATTCTTTCTCCCCTTTCTCATGGCTAGGAAAAGAAGCTGATGGAGGATCCAATTGCTGAATGTACTTCTCAGCTGGCTGAAGAAGAAGAAAAGGCCAAAAACTTGGCCAAACTCAAGAACAAGCAGGAAATGATGATCACTGATTTGGAAGGTTTGTTCTTGCTACATTTGCCTGTTAACAGGTTGTACATCATGCGAGAAAGGAGTGGATCACTTATTACAGTGTATGCAGTATCTGGTCCAGTCTGCTAAGTGTAACCTTCTATGTAGATACCTTAATAGCTGTTGCTTTTATCTAAATCTTGAAAGAATAATTTATTGCTTGCAAGCCTTGTTGCATTTGGCTGCTCAGTCTTTCTCGTGTTTAATTTGTTAGCTTTTCATTTTTGAGAATCCATTTTATTTAATGATACGCTCCAGAAATTCATGTTGTTGCATGCATCCCTTAGTAACAAGGTAAAACACCTGTCTCTTGGGAAGGCGCTACACTTTTCTATAATAACACATTAGAACAACATATTTCTGGAAAAATGTTAGTAGGCATTCATTAGTCTTCTAATATTTTTTGAATAAGCAAATCCGAATTGTTCTGCCTTTCTTGATGCTTTGTTTATCTAAAATGGTTCAATTTCTTTGGCCATTTATTTCTGATTGTTTTGCCTGTGTTGTCACGACTGAATTAGCCCTATATGTAACCTTTCATGATGTTATGGTGGGTTTTTTAATTACTTATGGTTGTAAATAGGTATTGTGCAACATTAATAAACTGCCAAGCCAAAGTTGCAAAATATAAGGCAATGTTGCTATCTGCCCTAATTTGGAAATATTTTTTTCACTTACTGTTATGGGCTGTCTTGCTACATATTTTAATAATGATGCGCTTATGGAAAAATACCAAAGTTTAGTCTTATCTGTGTAGGAAGGTATTGAAGTAATATGAATAATAGATGATTGATGTACCTTTTATTTAAAAAGCCTATTCAGGGACTTTAAGATGGGCATAAGTAAGCTGTACTCATTGGAAAATAATGCTTGAGTAGTTGTGTACTTAAATTGGGACTAGTGTTTCTGAAGATACTTGACAGATGTGGTTGGTTATGGTGCTGTTCCCAGACTGATGACCTTAGAAATGGAAATTAAAGCTTAAATATAAGGCATGCAACTGCTTGGCTAGTAAAGCACAGTAAAATGATACTCTTTGAGACAATTCAAGAAGCCATGAAGGTCACTCTGCTAGGGTCTTGACACTGGTAAGTACTGAAATTTGGGGGGGGGGGCAACAAAAACCCACAAAACCCAAAAAAACCCCCACTAATTCGGTTTACTGTGAGTTTTCCCCATTGCGAAATTGTGTCTTATGACACTCTTCTGTCACCTGCCAGAAATAGAATGTAAAAACAGAGAAAAGTGCTATTTTTTTTTTTGAATGAGGAGCTGTTTAGAGAAAAACAATGTTACTTTAGATTGTCTGGAAAATCCCAAATACCCCTCGGTAGCTCTAAGATATGATTCTTGAATATGGCTCCGTTTCCATGTAGAAGATGTCCTGATCTTGTAGCAGGCTTAGGAGGGGTGTGAGAAACCCCTGCACTGAGAACCCACAAAGTATTGAACAAGTCTAACAACTTACATTTATTCTATTAGATGTTGAATTGTGCTAATGCTATGCTAAGCAAAACCTTCCTGTGACTTCAATATATTACATACCTGGTCATTAGCTACCTGTAGACAATGCAGCCAATAACTATCTTAATCAGACCACAGGCAGATCATCTAAATGTATTTTATTGCTAGGGCACTGATAACTGGATGGTTTTCACAAAGAAATACCTTAGGGCAGGAGTATCTTGGCTACACAAGGAAATTACTGGAGGCTATCAGGGTTGCAAAGTCTTGCTAAATATCAATGGGATGTGAGTTAGTGGTACAGATACTTGCAAAAATTGTTTATCCAAGTTTTCTTTAAGTTACACTATTTTCCAGTAGACCTTTTGGAGTCTAGCCTAGCCCTTCCACAACTACGCAAGCCATAATTTTTTCCAGTCTGTAGTTCTTCATTTTTGAATCCTGATGTCTGCGATCACCTGGCCGAGCAGCTCAAACTGCTCTTCTGTTAGATTCTATTCCTTATTTTTCTGTCAACATGGGATTATGTTTGTTACCTTACTTCAAACTTTTTTCTCCAGTCATTGACTTTTTCTTGACTTTCTATCTGAATCATGCAGTTCTACTTTGCTATTTCATCTTTCCCAGTCACCCTTCCAGCTGCAGTCTGGAGAAAGAATTGACACAGTGTATATTAAACTTCCCACCCTTCTTGCTGTCCCATCGCCCTGCCCCTGAACCTTCTGAGGATAACAACAGGAAAAAATTGCTTATAAATATAATCCTTTACTTCCATAGAGTGCTTAAAAAAGGAGGAGAAGACAAAAAAAAGAAGACAAAAAAAAAGGAGAAGACAAAAAAAGGAGGAGAAGACATCTCGCATCAAGGCGGAAAAGCAGAAAAAAGATTTAAGTGAAGAGCTGGAGGCTTTAAAAACTGAACAAGAAGATACCTTGGATACCACTGCAGCACAGCAAGAGCTGAGGTAGGATCATGTGTCTGTATAAGCAGGCACCATTAAAATTCACCTTGAATTTACAAAAGACTAAAATGTTGATTTTTGATAACTATTGATGCTTCCTCTAGGACAAAGCGAGAGCAGGAGGTGGCTGAACTGAAGAAAGCAATTGAAGAGGAAACCAAAAACCATGAAGCACAGATCCAGGAAATCAGGCAGAGGCATGCTACTGCCCTGGAAGAGCTCTCTGAACAACTGGAACAGGCCAAAAGGGTGAGCAGAAAATTAATTACAGAAATACATTTTTCAGCTTCAGGACTTTTATAAGTAACATAAGTGGCGTGGTCACTTCCAGTGATATCTGCAGATCTAAATTGTCCTCTGTACATACTTAACTACTGCAGTTGAATCAAATATATCCTGCTGGTTTGAAGATATAGCAACTTTTCAGATAGATGCCAAGACTATCTAAAAGTGTTTGTTAGACCTGGAAACAGTGCACCTAGAGATAAATTGATGTAGTACTTTTGTGGGAATTCTCGAGCAGCCTATGTGCTTATTTGGTGAAAAGCAGTTCTCTGCCTAAGCGAACTGCGGAATGGTTCCAAATAAGGTAATTGTAATGTCGACACTCACAAATAACAAACTGTGAGTACCGGTAGCGTAAAAGTTCTTCCAGCCACTCTTCACTTTGTGCTTGTACCGTGACCTCCAGTGCTAGATATCTGTGGAGTATCTTGCTGATTTGCAGAGTTATATTGTGTCTCTGGTAACCCCTGCCAGAGCAGAGGAAGCGGCACACCTGGACAACGTGGTTCCTACCAGTGCAGCTTCAGTGTCTTTGTTCAGAAGTAGAATTAATCCAACACTGCCAAAAAAAAAAAAAAAAGTATCTCTAGCTTGTAAAATTTTATTTCTAGTCATTCACAGATATAGGTGTGGACAGTTCATATACTGTAGTAATATTTTTGTGTAGGAATATTTCAGAAGCCTCCTTAGTTTAAAATACTACGTGAGAAATATAGTAGTTAAACCTGATGGAAATTATAGTTTATTCACCTGAAAATCTTACGTGTTTCCTGTGCTCCTTATTCATTAAATATTCTCAATAAGAGCATAAAAAGACAGAAAAATACCCTACAATCTTAAACAAAGTTCCTGTGATAAGATTGTCAGTTCTGGCAATATAGTAAGAATGGCACTTAAACATCCCTTATGGCAATTACTACCTTTTTAAAAAGGTTTTTGACAAATGTCAGTGCAGTGGTGAAAAGTGCTTTATTATGCACTTCCAGGCTGCTATGCCTACTAAAATCAGGGCAGCTGTAGCTGATATCTTTCCTTTTATTTCTGTGAGATGAGCCATGCTGATCTGTTAATGGGCACATTCCTTCCTGCTCAGTGCTACTCACATGGTCCTTTTACAGCACTGACATCCCAGATCTTACTGAATTCATAGAAATATCTTCTGGTCCTCGCTGTTACCTGTGATATCTGAGAGTGGATTAACTTGCATTACCTTAATTTTTTTGGCTAACATATGCAAAATGTTACACAGCAGGATTTTAAATGCTCCCTACTTACAACTTGCTGAGCAGTGGTTTTATCTTTGAGCTTATAATCCTGATTTGCTGGACTGAATATTTTTAGCAGAAAACTTTATTGATATGTAAAAAAGTGTTGAAGTTCTTCCCTTTTGTTTTTCCTAGTTCAAAGCAAATCTTGAAAAAAACAAGCAAGGCCTAGAGTCCGACAACAAGGAGTTGGCCTGTGAAGTGAAGGTACTGCAGCAGGTCAAGGCAGAGTCTGAACATAAGAGGAAGAAGCTCGATGCTCAGATGCAAGAGCTAACTGCTAGGGTCACAGAAGGAGAAAGAGTGAGGGTGGAGCTGGCGGAGAAAGCTAACAAGCTGCAGGTAAGGCTGTATGGAATTCCTAAACTGCTGAACTATACACAAGAAAGTAAAAGCTTTAACCATATACAGAAGTGGCTAGGAGGAATGACTATCAAAGATGCAGCTAGGTCTACAGGAACGGGGACTGTAGTTGATGTGGGAGGCGATCTCAGTCATGTACTCGTGTACTTGAGGGGCTTGAAAGTGGTGACACACCTCAGATAGCTGGAGAGCCATGACATGAATCCTGAACTTTTTGGACTATGTAAGAATCACAGTGGCTTTGAAGTAGATGGCTTCCCATTTTGGAGACCAAATCCTGTAGGAGGCTCTGCTGACAGCTGGCCTACAGGTTTTTGGCTTGGATGTGGAGTTGAGTAGAGTGGGCTGAGCTCATTTGTAGGCTTGAGCAAAAATGTACTGATTGATGATGGCCACACGTTTCCTTTTGTGCTTCAAAAGGAACTTGACAGATAGGGATTGCAAGTAAAGGGCTGTTCCTCTGCGAAATGGAGAAAACAGACAAAATGCAGTCAGAGCTGACTTCTTAGCCACAGCAAAGAGTATTATGAGTAAATCAAGCTAAAGTGCTTGAAAAAGGGAATGGCCCCATTCTTTTGGGGGGAAGCGTTTTGGCAGTCTCTCACTGTATATACAAGTAGCATAGGCTAAAATAGCAAGAATTAGCACCTGGCATTGACCTTTTCTCTTGCAGTGATGCTTTAAACCCAGCTGCCACCCTGATAATCCTTGAATTAATGGTACTGTAAAATACACGGTCCTATAAAATACATGATCCTATAATGAAAAATAGCTTTAAATATGATTGTAGATGTTGGAATGACATGCTCTGCTAAATATCATGGCTAACTCTTATTATGTTCTGTCTTAAGTTCAGGACTGACACGTTTCTAACCAAACTTCAGTATTCTTAGCTTGTTGTACCTGGGATGTGTTGTTGTCTTGCCTTCCACGGAATTTGTTGAGGTTTTGTGTTCCGTGTCAGATGTAGGCTTTGCCATGGATCTGCTGCGCGTTATTACCTTTAGACTGCTTGCTTTGCAGAACGAGTTGGATAATGTCTCAAGTCTCCTGGAGGAAGCAGAGAAGAAAGGCATTAAGTTTGCCAAGGATGCGGCTAGTTTGGAATCTCAGCTTCAGGATACACAGGTGTGTGTGCAGTGAAGCTTGAACTTAGCGTTGAAGCTTTGTTCCTCATTGAAATGCTAACTGCATAACAGAAAATACATTTTCATTCATGGTTTGGAAAGCCCCACGGGTAGAAGCTGTATTTCCTATTGAAGTCTAGTGAAATGCGATGTATGATGATTGCTCAGCTACATGTGGAGCCAGTTTTTCATTATCTAAGATTTACTGCTTGATAGACTGTAGCCTTTCAGTTTCTCTTTTTTATTTCTTAGTCTCTGTGGGAGATAAGTATTAAGTCAAAAAAACCTTTCCAAGTAGGATGTTAATGCAAATAAGGTCCTTGGGGTGTGTGAAAGGCACGAGGGACAATACCCTGTCTTTTACTGACTTAGGCTGAAGTTCTTTACTGACTTCAGCTTAAGTTGTTGAAACTGCCAGTGTTTGCTTTTTGGGTTAAATAATGCAGCTTGATACATGTATTCATCACTTAAATATACTCTTTTTTTTTTCCCATGTATAAAAATGCTAATGGTGACTATTTGAGTAATGTTCATTACAGTTGGAGAGTTCTGTGAGGAACAGGGTGGGGGAAGAGAGGGCTGGTGGTTGCACTTTTCATTAGTCTCGGTTATGACAGAAGTTTCCACTGCCAAATTACAGCTGTCTTTAAACTGACCTTTACATTTAAGCTATGCAGTGAATCTTGAAAGCATGCTGTCATTGCAGGATTTGTTGCCATATATTCGTCTCAGGTGGTTTAAAATAGGGACTCTATATGCTTGTCGGAAAAGAAAGATATATTTTGAAGGCAACTGCTGTGCTTGTCCCTTTGAAGATAGAAAAGTATCATCCATTGGCTTCTATGAACAGACAGTGGCATGGATTCTCTGAGAAATACGCTTCATAAAGGCTTAAGTGTGCCCCAAATGACTGAGCAGTACCTTTTTGAAAACCCAAATTACGGATGGCTTCATAAGCATGTCGTTGTACAAAACTGCTGAGAGAAAAATAATCAAACCTGAACCTCCAAGTAGAGTAACGGAGGGTGGTGGGCCAAGGCCACACTTAACACGCTATGAACCAAACTGAACTTTGAATATGCCTGTTTGTGTAACAGGAGCTGCTTCAGGAAGAAACCCGCCAGAAACTCAACCTGAGCAGTAGGATTAGGCAGCTGGAAGAGGAGAAGAACAACCTGCAAGAGCAGCAGGAAGAGGAAGAGGAGGCCAGAAAGAATTTGGAGAAACAGATGCTTGCCTTACAATCACAGGTAAGCTGTTGCACATGGCAAGACTTCTGTAAGGGCTGCACGTTCCAGGTGAGATGAATTGGTGTCCTAAACCTCTTGGAAAAATGTCATGTAACTTGCACGTATGCTCGACCACACTTTGGAATAAAGTTTTCCATGGACTTTCTCAATTGCCATAGTGACCAGTACAACTAACTGCAGTGGACAGGACTTTCCCCTACTTGGACTCCTGTTAGCTCATAATTTTTGTGTTACTCTAGCTAGCAATAACACCTAGTTTTGTATTTTTGACTTGTTGCCTTTCTTTCCTTTTCATGATGTACCAAGGAACATTATTTTCTTTTATTTAATTTCAGTTGGCTGATGCTAAGAAAAAGGTAGATGATGACTTGGGAACCATTGAAGGCTTGGAGGAAAACAAAAAGAAATTACTGAAGGACGCGGAGTCCTTAAGCCAACGCCTAGAGGAGAAGGCAATGGCTTATGACAAACTGGAAAAGACAAAGAATCGCCTGCAGCAAGAGCTGGATGACTTGATGGTAGACCTAGATCATCAGCGCCAGATTGTTTCTAACCTGGAGAAAAAGCAGAAGTTGTTTGATCAGGTAGTCTAGTTTCCTGTCATCTTGCTGATTTCTATGATTTTTAAATGGCATCTTGTTTGTGTTGATTGATAAATCTTTTGGAAGCAGCTTGGCCTTTGTTAGGAGTAACTTGTTGCTTCTAATTTCAGTGAGCTAAATGCCATCTTGGAGTCCTGTTAGATCAAGTAATAAGCTCTTTATATACAAAAAAGAAATTCTGTTGGAACAAAAACTTCAGACTATTATTGTAATCCCTCAGGATAGACTAAGAAAGGGTGTGAAGACTGAACGATGGAAATAATAGGAAAATTATTTCATCTTTATTAGCAGCTTGCTTTCCTCACCTCATTCCAGAGTAGCTGTAGCTGTTTTCTTACTAGTCTTTGGATCAAGACTGAGAGACTAGACAGCTTCTGAATGCCAGTTAAACTCAGAGCATTAACCACTTCTGTGACTAAAACACCTCTGAGGCAGGAAGGACCTGATTATAGAACTGATGAGATGGATTAATTATTTCTTATATTCAGATGCTGGCAGAAGAAAAGAACATTTCTGCCAGATATGCAGAGGAAAGAGATCGTGCTGAAGCAGAGGCAAGGGAGAAGGAAACCAAAGCACTGTCTCTGGCTCGGGCTTTGGAAGAAGCCCTGGAAGCTAAGGAAGAGTTTGAAAGACAGAACAAACAGTTGCGGGCAGATATGGAAGACTTAATGAGCTCGAAAGATGATGTGGGCAAAAATGTAAGTAACTTTCCACACCCTATTTTGTTATGAACTGCACAGGGAACAACACAGGAAAATTCCCTGGTTGGAGAAGTGTTTTTGACACAAATATGGAACGTTTTGAGGCTGACTTGTAACCCAAAGTTCTGGAGGAATTAATGCTCAGAACAAGAGGGTGGTCTCTATTAAGATGAGGCCTGTTCAAAAGATGTGAAGACTTGGAGAGCAGCAGTTGCTGGCCAAATGCCTAATGGCACTTGTGCTGGATTTAAGAGCTTGTCTTACTACTACTACTTTTTCTCTGTGAATATTGCACAGCTCAACTCTCCATTCATGTGCACGGATGTTTGTTTGGTTCTCTAATCTGTATCTTAGAGATGCTGCTCTCCCTGTTCTGATTGTCCAGTTTGGAGCATCACAAAGTGTAGTGTACTGAGTTCATATAATGTCTACTTTTGCTGTTAACTGCTGATTTTGAGAGGGTCTAATTAATGTTTGTGGCTTAGGTCCATGAACTGGAGAAATCAAAAAGAACTTTAGAGCAACAGGTTGAAGAGATGAGGACTCAGCTTGAGGAACTGGAAGATGAACTGCAGGCCACAGAAGATGCTAAACTTCGTTTGGAGGTGAACATGCAAGCTATGAAAGCCCAGTTTGAGAGAGATCTGCAAGCCAGAGATGAACAGAATGAAGAGAAAAAGAGGATGCTGGTTAAACAAGTATGTATCTTACTGTGCTTCATAGTGGGAAGGGCGTGATGATCTTTTGACAAAGCTCTATGGCTTTGAGAACTTGCTACCAGGAAAATAAAACTCTGTGCTTAAAGATCCCATCCTATAGAAGTCCCAAGCACGGATCTTTACCAACAAGACAATAGGTCTTGTTGTGGATTAGCCACTGTTAATGTTAGTGTGCCAGTGATGGTCCTCCAATTCAACTGTACCTTGCCTCCAAAGCACTCAACATGCAAGTAGATTTGGCTGTTGCTGCATGGGTGTCCTTCAAGCCCGTCCTGTTTGCTGTACAGCAACAAATCCATGGATGCCGACATGGGCTGAAAGACTGCAATCACAGAATCACAGAATCACAGAATAGTAGGGGTTGGAAGGGACCTCTGTGGGTCATCTAGTCCAACCCCCCTGCCGAAGCAGGGTCACCTACAGTAGGCTGCACAGGATCTTGTCCAGGCGGGTCTTGAATATCTCCAGAGAAGGAGACTCCACAACCTTCCTGGGCAGCCTGTTCCAGTGCTCCGTCACCCTCAGAGGGAAGAAGTTCTTCCTCATGTTCAGACGGAACTTCCTGTGCCTCAGTTTGTGCCCATTGCCCTTTGTCCTGTCACTGGGCACCATTGAAAAGAGCTTGGCCCCATCCTCCTGACACCCACCCTTCAGATATTTGTAGGCATTTCTAAGGTCCCCTCTCAGCCTTCTCTTCTTCAGGCTGATCAAGCCCAGCTCCCTCAGCCTCTCCTCGTAGGGGAGATGCTCCAGTCCCCTCACCATCCTTGTAGCCCTCCGCTGGACTCTTTCCAGTAGCTCTTCACATTTCTTGAACTGGGGAGCCCAGAACTGGACACAGTACTCCAGATGAGGCCTCACCAGGGCAGTGTAGAGGGGAAGGAGAACCTCCCTCATCCTGCTGGCCACACTCTTCTTGATGCATCCCAGGATCCCATTGGCTTTCTTGGCAGCCAGGGCACACTGCTGGCTCATGGTTAACCTGTCGTCCACCAGGACACCCAGGTCCCTCTCCGCAGAGCTGCTCTCCAGCAGGTCCACCCCAAGCCTGTACTGATGCATGGGGTTGTTCCTCCCCAGGTGCAGGACCCTGCACTTGCCCTTGTTGAACCTCATCAGGTTCCTCTCTGCCCAGCTTTCCAGCCTATCCAGGTCATGCTGAATGGCAGCACAGCCTTCTGGTGTATCTACCACACCTCCCAGTTTGGTGTCGCCAGCAAACTTGCTGAGGGTACATTCTAACTCTTCATCCAGGTCGTTGATGAAGAAGTTAAACAAGACTGAATTAAGTGAACAGTTTCTTAAATGAAAAACTTAGCAAAGATTCCAGATTTGCCAGACTTGAGTCTCTTCAGATCTGCTTTATGATACTACAATTCTAAAGAAATGCCTTTAAAATTTCATGCTTGTAGGGGAAGATAGATCTAAATTAACATTTCTAAAGCTTTAAGGAAAAAGCACCTAATATTTCAAGATTTATCACAAGAAAACAAAAACTTACTGAGAATCACCTGTATAGAGATCTCCTAGAAATAAATAAAAGCATTAACCTGGAAGGCTTTTGAAGTTCCCTGCAATGCTGAATTGCTATTGTCTTGCACTGGACAAGAGCTCCTGACCTGGCATGAGGAGGGAGGCTTGATTCAAAAGAAACATATTCCTTCATGTTGGTAACCTGTGGCACTTCTGGCTCACTTTTATTGTTGTATGAGTTCATCTTAGTTCTTGTTAGTTGCTTTCTTAGATACTTTGCTTCTCTGTTTTCTTTTGAAAAAAAGAAAAGTTGTTGGTGTATACATTCTAGTAGCACATCTGTTTCAAAGAGAATTATTTCTTTTTTTTTTCCTTGAGAATATCTGGTGATTCTATGTCGTATTTTCCTCTTAGTGGTTCGATCAGAATTAGCAACATCTGCCCCCAAGTCATACCTAAATGTAGACAGATGTACTGGGCCAGAAGCTGATCATGAAGTAGCTGAACAGATGAAATGGAAATACTTCAGACACTGAGCTCTCTTCTTTATTTTCCTTTTGTCAGTTCAGAGATCTCTGCTTCCAGTTTGTGGATTTTTTTGCCGTCTGCAGTGTCTTCCCATGTAGCTTGAGTTCTGTAGGCTCTTCGAATCGAGTAATGCTAATTCTGATCTGCAAAGGCCTTTCGGATTCATCAGCCATTTTGTTAGGATTTTGTGTTTGCTCTGTTCCTGGAGCTTGAGCCTGTTAAATACCTTGATTTCACAGGTGCGAGAGCTGGAGGCAGAACTGGAAGATGAGCGCAAACAGAGGGCTCTTGCTGTGGCAGCCAAGAAGAAAATGGAGATGGATATGAAAGACCTGGAAGGTCAGATAGAAGCTGCAAACAAGGCTCGAGAAGAAGCAATCAAACAGCTGCGTAAGCTCCAGGTAGGCACAGCAAATCAGCTGAGCTGCTTTCCCTCCTGCTGACAGTCTGTCAAGGGTGCTGCTTTTCGTTACATGCATTTGTAGTGTGAAGGCAAGAAGGACTATCAGACTCAGCTATGCTGGCATACGTCACAGTATCTGGCCTGAACTTATCAGCCGCTCAAAACTCCTCTCATCCTTTTGTTGCTAAGGAGTTAAGATTGTCCCCCACGTACTTCTATTCAATAGTCATCATTTTCAACGCTTTGCATAAGGATTTACTGAGGATTGCTTTTGAGGCTGAATCTTTAAAATTTATGGTTGTTTGTATCTTTGAATTTACTGATTTCAGCTCAGCTCTTGCTGATTGCTACTTCGTCTAGTTGAGGAAGCCAAAAATGCTCCAGAGAAATAGGAGGAGAAAATTTTAGTTGCTTTGAAAAAGCTCCAAGATGCCTATTCTTTTTAGATTGGCAAGAAGAATCCAGTACTTGTGTCAAGGATTTATTTCCCATTCCCAGAGAAATACTCCGTCTTTAGTAGAGGTCAGTTTTCCCAAGGCTTTCAGTGCCATGGCCCAAAGCTGCAGGAGTATGAGGCCGTGGCAAGACCATGTAAAGCACAGAGCAAACTGCATTGCCTTTCTGCCCTGTCCACTCTATTCCTTGGCAATCCTACTTCAACTGAATGAGGGCAATTTTGGAACTTGGTCCAGGCGCTGGATGAGAAGGGAATGGAGATTAAAGCAAGAAATGCTGGTACCTAGCAGTAGCGGCTTCTCTATTCCCAGAGGCTGAGTCAGTTACAGAGTTCATACCTGATCTCTGTACACTTTCATGCAAGCACCTGAAATAAGTGGTCTCATGACTGGTGGTATTGCGAAGATGCAGGTACAACTTAAATGCAGTTTCTCCAGCTTTATTCTTTTAGCATCTGAAGTCAAACTTGTGTGAATTAAGATATCAGTCTGTGTTAAGTGTCTTACGGGAAGGATAAGTATGTGCTTCTACGTTATATGTGCAAAATGGTGAATTGTGGTACTTCTACACTGAGAAGTTTCTTACCTTGAGTACTTGTAATAGGTTTTATCAGTCAATTTAAGTAAATAGGTTTGTTTTTTTTCCAAGACAATTGCAAGAGCATTACCTATCTACTACAAAGGTATCTCTACTACCTCTACTAGAGGTTTTTTCCTACAAGAAATATACTAATAAATGAAGTGAAGTCTTCTAATGGGATATTTCTGATGAGGAGTGAGTGATGGAAAGATGAGAAAATGAAGGGTTTAGACTGAAAGAGGGTAGCTTTAAATTGGATATAAGAAAGAAATTCTTCACTCTGAGGGTGATGAGGCACTGGCCCATGTTGCCCAGAGAAGCTGTGGCTGCCCCCTCCCTGGCAGTGTTCAAGGCCAGGTTGGATGGGGCTTTGAGCAGCCTGGAAGGTGTCTCTGCCCGTGGCAGAGGGATAGAACTCTGATCTTTAAAGGTCCTGTCCATCCCAAACCATTCTATAATTCTATGAAAATAAGAACTGAAAATAAATATATTTAAGTGGAATGAAGCCACTTTAGGAGGAAGGTCTTGCCTCCTAAGGGCAAAAAACTTCAGAGCTGCTAATAAATCTTGTGGTTGTCCTGCTGTATCATGGCTTATTCTTTCCTCTGCTCTCCAACTACAGGCTCAAATGAAAGACTGCCAGCGGGAGCTAGAAGAAGCCCGTGCATCCAGAGATGAGATCTTTGCACAGTCCAAAGAAAGTGAAAAGAAGCTCAAAGGTCTTGAAGCAGAAATACTCCAGCTCCAAGAGGTGAGATTGAAATCTAAGAAATCTGGTTTTCTTTCTAGAGAAAAGGGGAAGGCCAGAGTCTGTTTGTTTTTTAAAAAAAAAAAAAAAAAAGTAAAAAGCCATCCAGTGAGTTGAACAGAAAAGTGGGAGCCTGGAGATGTTTCTCTTCCTCACTGCCCCAGGTCATTAGTGAGCTTCTTATAGCTTTGTAGGAATCCTTCTAGTAGTCTGGACTTCCTTTCCCTGCCTGGGTAGCAGGGAAGCCTTACTACTGCTTAAACAGATTTCAAGCCTCACTAAAATTTGCAAGGTGGTTTGAGAGTCTCTGGAAGCTGTGGTGCACAGTGTCAGTACTAAAACTGGTCACTGGAAGTATATAAAAACCTAACAATCTCTCCAGTACCTCAGTGGACCATTTAAGTCTGTGGAGGTTTATCTCTCTGCTATCTGAGGTCCTCATCCCTTTCTTTTACGGGCATCTGTTCCCTCATTGTTGGCAATTCATGTAAGAGCTCCGAGTCGTGCTACATATCGCTGTCACTTATCTCCGATTATCTCCGTTGTCTGCCACAAGGTTAAACGTTTGAGGTTTGAAGGCAACAGAATTGCCTTGTGTGAGAGACGGCCTCTTTTTGCCCTGTTAGCTGCAAAGGTTGAAGCAATCACTCAGCTTACACTGCACTTAATGTTTGAGACTTTTATCTACAACTTACTAGAGCTTCTCCATGTCATTCTTTCACAGACTTCAAACTTGTCAGTCTTGCACTTGCAGTGCATTAGATTGTGTCCTTCTTGGTGAATGTCTGGGTGTTTCTACCACTCAATACAATTTCACAATACAAGATTCAGCGCTGTTATACTTTTGTGCTAAAAATTCATTTTCTATATTTTGCTTTCAGTCATGCTACGTACTCTGTAGGAACCTAAAAAATTTGCTTAATTTAGTGCCCACGTTATACTTAATGAATTAGAGCATGTGACAGAACGGTTTTCTCCTCCTGCTTAGGGCTTGAATGTTACTGGCCTTTTCAGGGGACGGGGAGAAGTAAATTCATAGTAGTCATGTGGCAGTTACGGGAGGGAAAGATCAAGGTGATGCGTCCTCCTAGCTTTTACAGCTGTTGGTTCTGTTTATCCATTAAAAGACCTCGGCGATATCACACTTCACAGAATCTCCCAGAAGTTATTAGAAGGCACAATTGTTTGCAGAAGTTTTGAGATTCCTAATGCTGTAATGAATATTTCCTAAACCTTCACAGGAGTTTGCTTCGTCTGAAAGAGCTCGTCGTCATGCTGAGCAAGAAAGGGATGAGTTGGCTGATGAGACTGCAAACAGCGCTTCGGGAAAGTGAGTCATCAAATGTATTAATTGTGCATCTGAAGAACTTCAGGCACCAGCAGCTGCAGTTCTTGGTAGCCTGCTTGCAATTTCTGTATTGACCTGTTGTCCCGATAAAAATTCCTTCTTGTTACGAAGAGAATTGCTTACACAGTAGCTTCTCGTTACAGTTTGGAATGTCTAAAGTATCAAAAGCAAAATAGCCAGTTGCTTTGTATCAGATCTGAGTGTGTCTTGACCCAAAATACTTCTTTTCTAGGTCAGCGCTGCTGGATGAGAAGCGCCGGCTGGAAGCTCAGATTGCACAGTTGGAGGAAGAGCTCGAGGAAGAGCAGAGCAACATGGATCTTCTCAATGAGCGGTTCCGAAAGACCACATTGCAGGTGAGTCCATTGGTGGCAATGCTGTAGGGGCAATCTATGTTTCAGTGTGCAGATAAGTGGAGGATCTGAATAGCACCAAATGATCTTCTATCCTTCTCCTCTGAAAGGTTGACACACTGAATTCTGAGCTAGCTGGGGAGCGGAGTGCTGCCCAGAAGAGTGAAAATGCACGGCAGCAGCTAGAAAGGCAGAACAAAGAGCTGAAAGCCAAGTTGCGGGAACTGGAGGGATCTGTGAAGTCGAAGTTCAAGGCAACAATTTCTACTCTAGAAGCCAAGATTGTGCAGCTAGAAGAACAGCTTGAGCAGGAAGTCAAGTAAGGAGAAAAAGAAAAAAAAAAATCTGTTTGCTTGTGTTTGCCATGTCTGAAACCTCTGTGCCTTAGGTTTTTGTAGGGCTGAGATACGAGCTTCCGGCAAAGGCATTGGGGTTTCTGATCAGGAAACCTACTGTTTGGGGGACACATTTTGACAAGACAGCTGCAAAGTAACTGGGGTTGAAATTTTCAGAAACTATTTGCTCCGTAACTAAAGCTGCTGAATTAACTCTGGACATTAACCAGGTGAATATGTTGACTGGTAGTCCCAGGATGCACAAGGTGATGCAGAAGTTTCTTGAGACAAGATGAAACATCGCCTTGAGACACCTGGTCTCTTTGGTTAGAGGAAGCCAGTTGAAGAGCTTAGGTGTGACAGCTTTAGTTGGTTGAGATGAATTCTGTACTCTGCAGAAGTCTTTCTGCAGTGAGCTCTTCCTGTCTATCCTTGTCATCTTGGTGCTCCAAATATATGTATTTTTTTTAAGCTAGTTCCTCCCAGAATCTGAAGGTCTTATAACAATCTTTGTTCTTTTTGTGCTTTTGGCTCTATGAGAGGAACATGTTACTGGTTAGCAATAACTCTGTAAGAAGCACCTTTATATCCCTCTTTTGAGCCTGCATACCATACTGGTATTGCTCCAGTGCTAAGGCTTCATGTTTTCAAAGCTGCATCCCAGCCAACCACCAGCACGCTAAAACTGTTGCTGCTGTTGATGGTGGCAGGCGTGTTAGGAGAACTCAAGTATCAGTTACACCATGAGGTGAGAGCCTTTCAGAAGGAACAGATTTTGTCTTCCTGGCCTTCAAGTACTGGGACAAATGACGGCTTTTGATTATTCTAGGGAAAGAGCAGCTGCTAACAAACTGGTCCGTCGTACGGAGAAGAAATTGAAGGAAGTCTTCATGCAGGTGGAGGATGAGCGTCGACACGCAGACCAGTACAAGGAGCAGGTAGGTGGAAGGGCTTAGCTTTTGAGGCCTATTTCTCAGAAAAGGTAAATAAAACCATACTTTAAGTAGAAAGGGCTTGCTAAGAAGCATGTTAATGAAAAGATGTTGGGGAATCTATCTTGATGACTAAACCACTAGAGTAGTTCCCAGTGGTCAAAACCTCCCCGTGATAGCTCTGATGTGATGGTCCGTTACGCACCCTGGTCTCCCAGACCCAGGAGCTCTGCAGTGTTTCCAGGAGCCCGGGCTGCAGTCTGCAGTGAGGCTGTGTTGGTTCATCTCCAGCTGGAGTGGCTGGGTGGACAGGACGTTGGCTAACTCCTGGTCGTGGCGTTGCAGCTGTCTAGTTTGATCCTGAGTCCCTGGGTTTATATTTCAGATGGAAAAGGCAAATGCCAGAATGAAGCAGCTCAAACGCCAGCTGGAGGAGGCTGAAGAGGAAGCCACACGTGCAAATGCTTCCCGACGTAAACTTCAGCGTGAGCTGGACGATGCCACAGAGGCTAACGAGGGCCTGAGCCGGGAGGTCAGCACCCTGAAGAACAGGCTAAGGTAGGTGGTGCCAGTGGCGGTGGGCAGGGTTTGTCTGAGCCCTCGTGTGCCCACAGACTCTCCACAGTGCATCCTTGGTGAGTATGCAGCTGTGGCGCTGCTGGTGTTAGGGATGTTCCGCTCAGGAAGTGTGGGCTGGATGAGTGCTCGGTGCGGTGGATTGAGAACTGGCTGAATGGCAGAGCTCAGAGGGCTGTCATCAGCGGCGCCGAGTCTGGTTGGAGGCCGGTAACTAGTGGTGTCCCCCAGGGGTCAGTACTGGGCCCAGTCTTGTTTAACTTCATCAGTGACCTGGATGAAGAGATGGAGTGTACCCTCAGCAAGTTTGCTGATGACACCAAACTGGGAGGAGTGGTAGATACACCGGCAGGCTGTGCTGCCATTCAGCGAGACCTGGACAGGCTGGAGAGTTGGGCAGAGAAGAACCTGATGAGGTTCAACAAGGGCAAGTGCAGGGTCCTGCACCTGGGGAGGAACAACCCCAGGCACCAGTACAGGCTGGGGCGGACCTGCTGGAGAGCAGCTCTGCAGAGAGGGTCCTGGGTGTTCTGGCGGACGACAGGTTAACCATGAGCCAGCAGCGGTGCCCTGGGTGCCAAGAAGGCCAATGGGATCCTGGGGTGCATTAGGAGGAGTGTGGGCCAGCAGGTCGAGGGAGGTTCTCCTTCCCCTCTACACGGCCCTGGTGAGGCCCCATCTGGAGTGCAGTGTCCAGTGCTGGGCTCCCCAGTTCAAGAAAGATGAGGAGCTACTGGAGAGAGTCCAGCGGAGGGCTACGAGGATGGTGAGGGGACTGGAGCATCTCTCCTACGAGGAGAGGCTGAGGGAGCTTGTCTTGTTCAGCCTGGAGAAGAGAAGGGTTCGAGGGGACCTTAGAAATGCTTATAAATACCTGCAGGGTGGGTGTCAGGAGGACGGGGCCAGACTCTTTCCAGTGGTGCCCAACGACAGGACAAGGGGCAATGGGCACAAACTGAAGCAGAGGAAGTTCCAGCTGAACACGAGCAAGAACTTCTTCCCTCTGAGGGTGACGGAGCCCTGGCCCAGGCTGCCCAGGGAGGCTGTGGAGTCTCCTTCTCTCTCCTTCTCTGGAGATATTCCAGCCCCGCCTGGACGCGGTGCTGTGCAGCCTGCTCTGGGTGACCCTGCTTGGGCAGCGGGTTGGGCTGGGTGACCCACAGAGGTCCCTTCCAACCCCCACCATTCTGTGATTCTGTGATTTTTCCAGTGGCTGGTACCAATCCCTTTTTTTCCCATACCCACTCCAGTGGGAATGTCTCAGCATTTTCCTTGAGAGCAGCTCTTGGAGATCAAGGTCTCTACCGAATACAGATGGGAGACAGCAGTGGTGAGGTTGCTGCAGAACAAAACCATCTCGGGGGTAGAGAGAGGCTTATAGGAGCGGCAGGAGGGGTGCAGCGCAGCGCTGCACAAACGAGTAGTTGGTATTATTTTAGAGACCCTGCTCTGTTTAGGACTTGGTCTGTGCTCGGTGCTTGTACAGAGGCAATATTTTAGGTTGCTTGGGACTTGCAAAATTAAGATGATGGTACGCGCTAAGCAGGAATACCAGAATACCGGAATGTTTGCGCACAGCCTGTCTTCTCCTTGGTCAGAGAAGGGGTTTCAAGACCCTGTGTGTGAAATTTGCCCCGTGGCTGGGGGCAAACTCTTCCCCCATGGTTCAGTGCAGAGGTCTTCCCAGAGCAGCCACCAGCATGGGGCCGTGGGCTGTGGGCGAGCCACGACCCTTCATGGATTGTCTGGTTGCTGTTCGCAGGAGGGGGGGCCCCATCACCTTCTCCTCGAGCCGATCCGGGAGACGCCAGCTGCACATCGAAGGGGCCTCGCTGGAGCTCTCGGACGACGACGCGGAGAGCAAAGGCAGCGACGTGAACGAAGCGCAGCCGGCGCCCGCCGAGTAGAGCCCCGTCACACCGTTTGCATGCAGAGACCTTTGACACAACAGTCGGCAGGAGGAGGAGGACTTTCCTGACCACCCAACTGCCTTGTGGCCATCAATCTGCCTTACGAGATGTCGGCATGCTACAATGTTACTTATCCTAGGTCAACTATGTCTTAAGGCTCTCCAGCCTCACCATACTGTACCCTGCTTCAGATATAGTTACAACTGCTTTTTTTCTGTAGTAAATAAAATGGAGTTGTCTCTGTTCAGTGCATCTATTTTCCAGATACTCATTGTATAGCCATTTTATAAAGCATCATGTGAAGGATCGAACTTTTTTTTTTATCAACACGGAAACTTCATTTCCAGAGGGTAGGTGGTTGGGGCAGACCCGTCGTCATGACTATGCATGCTTTGTTGTACAGACAGCATCCTTCCGTTTCTCCTGTGCTCAGGCGGCCCGTGGCTGTATCGAGTCTGGTGGATCATTGAAGACCAAACTGCACCTGTATTATTTTTTCTTTTCTCCTAATTGTTGTGATCAGCACACAATCAGCGAGTGAACTGTGAAAAGGCCTTGGGAAGTGTTAGAGGGAGATGTAGGGATGAACGAATAGCGTCCATTTTTAACCTGCAATATCCTTTTGAAGTGTTCTCAGCACCTGCTTCATCAGTTAGCGTTCCTGCAGTACGGGCAAACTGAAACAGCGTCGCCGTTCCTCATCTGTACAGTACTTCTGCGTTTGTAGAGACCTGCTATCACCACACCCGACAGATCTGTGTATATATTAAGGCTACTATAATGTGAACACCAGTGGAAAATAAACAGACAATGCAGGCGAAATTAATTTATTAATTTAGGGCCGAGTGAGTTAGCCTTCAAGCCGCAGAGCCGAGCGGCTACACGGTGCATGGAGGCCGAGGCGGTGCGGTGGCTCCGGCGGGAGCGGCTCCGGGGCCGCGCGGGGCGGGTGCGGAGCCAGTGGTGACAGGGGTTCAGCGACGGATGTTGCCTGCCTAGGAGTTGACATGCCAGTGGATGTGAATCCTTTTTGTTGTTGTTGTGTTTTGTTTTTTTTTTTTATTTTGAACAGTATTACAGCGAGTAGTTAGCATTCTTTTTGTTTAAATAGCTGAAAAACTGACATTACCGAAAGTGCCTTAGACACTACAGTACTAAGACAATGTTACATATATAATTTGCCTATATAACAATGATTTAATGTATTCATTTTGACTGTGCTTCATATCACGTACCTCTCTAGTCCAAGTGGTGTTATTGATATTAGTGACAATGAATCAGTGTTAACTAGGAACCTTCCTCTGCCACATACTCAAAAACCGTGGATTTCCTTTTTTTGGTTAAAAGCTTTAACATCTGTCACAAAGGTTTTGTTGTGTGTGTTTGGATACTTTTAATCAAACTGGCTGTTGACCACCAGGCATCTGACTGCAAATATCTTGTTTTCTTGTATACCCATATTTCTAGACAATGATTTTTGTAAGACAATAAATTTATTCATTATAGATGTGACCGCCTGCTCTGTTTACTTACAGGAAGAGCTATCTCCTGAGGCTGGCGTAGACCTTAATAAAGAAGAATATGACTGGAAGCTGCATTTACCCTTCTTCCTCTTTTGTTTGCTCAGGGTTTTTTATCTCTTTTGACCTAAACACAGTGTAAATGGCCTGGTCAGGGCTGAGCCTTTGTGTTGCCATTAGAGTCCAAAGTCCCCTCCTGCTGACCTGCAGGGCTGGGACCCAGGCAGAGGCCCCATGGCTGCCTTCAGCGGGGTCTGGGCTTTCTGCTGGGCGGTGGAATCTCCTGTTTCGGAGGTCCCAGTGTGCAGTACCTGCTCCCCTGGCCCAAGGCAGTGATGGCGTTGGGTAAGGCCATTTATACCAATCTGATAGCTTTCTACGATGACATGACTGGCTGGGTAGGCGAAGGGAGAGCCGTGGATGTTATCTACCTTGACTTCAGCAAGGCTTTCGACACAGTCTCCCATGATATCCTTCTGGGGAAGCTGAGGAAGTGTGGGCTGGATGAGTGCTCGGTGCGGTGGATTGAGAACTGACTGAATGGCAGAACTCAGAGGGTTGTCATCAGCGGCGCTGAGTCTAGTTGGAGGCTGGTGACAAGTGGTGTCCCTCAGGGGTCAGTACTGGGCCCAGTCTTGTTTAACTTCTTCATCAACGACCTGGATGAAGAGTTAGAATGTACCCTCAGCAAGTTTGCTGACGACAACAAACTGGGAGGTGTGGTAGATACACCAGAAGGCTGTGCTGCCATTCAGCGTGACCTGGATAGGCTGGAAAGCTGGGCAGAGAGGAACCTGATGAGGTTCAACAAGGGCAAGAGCAGGGTCCTGCACCTGGGGAGGAACAACCTCATGCACCAGTACAGGCTTGGGGTGGACCTGCTGGAGAGCAGCTCTGCGGAGAGGGACCTGGGTGTCCTGGTGGACGACAGGTTAACCATGAGCCAGCAGTGTGCCCTGGCTGCCAAGAAAGCCAATGGGATCCTGGGGTGCATCAAGAAGAGCGTGGCCAGCAGGACAAGGGAGGTTCTCCTTCCCCTCTACACTGCCCTGGTGAGGCCTCATCTGGAGTACTGTGTCCAGTTCTGGGCTCCCCAGTTCAAGAAGGATGAAGAGCTACTGGAGAGAGTCCAGCGGAGGGCTACGAGGATGGTGAGGGGACTGGAGCATCTCCCCTACGAGGAGAGGTTGAGGGAACTGGGCTTGTTCAGCCTGAAGAAGAGAAGGCTGAGAGGGGACCTTAGAAATGCCTACAAATATCTGAAGGGTGGGTGTCAGGAGGATGGGGCCAAGCTCTTTTCAGTGGTGCCCAGTGACAGGACAAGGGGCAATGGGCACAAACTGAGGCACAGGAAGTTCCGTCTGAACATGAGTAGGAACTTCTTCCCTCTGAGGGTGACGGAGCACTGGAACAGGCTGCCCAGGAAGGTTGTGGAGTCTCCTTCTCTGGAGATATTCAAGACCCGCCTGGACAAGATCCTGTGCAGCCTACTGTAGGTGACCCTGCTTCGGCAGGGGGGTTGGACTAGATGACCCACAGAGGTCCCTTCCAACCCCTACTATTCTGTGATTCAGTGATTCTGTGAAGGCCAAGGCTGGCACTGGTGCCCTGGGGCTGGTCCCTGCACAGAGAAGGTGGACCAGCGTGGGGAGCTGATAGGAGCAGGGAGATGGTGGGCTTAAAACTGGAGTGAGAGGAGAGGGGTGGGGGAGAGCAGGAAGCCCCTGCCTGGGCTCTACAGTCCAGGGCTGCTGTCAGTGGTCCCTCTGGTCCCAGCAAGCCTGGGCTGAGGGATCCTCCAGCACTGAAGGGCTGCTGGGGACCAGAGCTGATCCCAGGCACCCGCTCCTGGAACCCAGTTCAGTCAGGGGTACCGTTACCTCAGGTGTCTCCTTCAAGGCAGTGGCTGCTGCTCCTCCTGCTGTGAGGACCATACTGGGGAGGGGGCAGGGGCTGCTGAAGGGCTTTTCCCTGCCTCTCTCATGGCTTCCATACCTCAGGGCAGGGATTGGGCCACTACCAGGCACAAACACAGGCTGGGCAGAGAATGGGAGCGAGAGCAGCCCTGAGGAGAAAGGCTTGGGGTGCTGCTGGGTGAGAAGCTGGACACGACCCAGCCGTGTGTGCTCACAGGGCAAGGGGGGGATTCTGCCTCTCTGCCCCACGCTGGTGAGACCCCCCAGGGGTATGGGGCTTGGGAATGTGAGGGCCCGGCTGATGAGGATGCGGGTGAAGCTCCAACCAGGAGGTTGCCCAGCATGAGTCGGTCAGCCCCATGCATTACGGCTGCCTCAGCTAAGAAAAAAATGGAGGGTAACTGTCACAGGCGATTCCCTGCGGAGGGGAACAGAGGGCCCGATCTGCTGACAGGACCCATCCCAAGGGAAGTCTGCTGCCTCCCTGGGGCCCGAGTCAGGGATGTTGCTTGGAAACTCCCTGGTCTGGTGTGGTCCTCTGACTGTTACCCCCTCTTGGTAATGCAGGTTGGCGGGGAAAAGATCGCGGAGAGAAGTCCCAAGGCCATCAAAGGGGACTTCAGGGCACTGGTCGAGGGATCGGGGGCACAGGTGGTGTTTTCCTCCATCCCATCAGTGGCAGGGAACAGCACTGAAAGGGTAGGAAAGCTCACCCGGTTAACAGGTGGCTCAGGGACTGGTGCCATCGGTTGAATTTTGGCTTCTTTGATCATGGGGAGGTGCACACAGCACCGGGCCTGCTGGGGACAGACGGAGTACAGCTGTCTCAAAGGGGAAAAAGGATTCACTGAGAGGGCTTTAAACAAGGTTCCAAGGGGGATCACATCACTAGGGATGAGCTCAGGTGTGTCATGGCAGGGTCAGGGGGAGATCGACAGCCCAGCTCAAGCGCATCTACACTAATGCACGTAGCATGGGCAATAAACAGGAGGAGCTGGAAGCCATTGTACAGCAGGACAGCTAGGTCGTCATCACAGAAATGTGGTGGGACAGCTCGCATGACTGGCATGCTGTCATGGATGGCTACAGACCCTGCTTCGGCGGGGGGGGGGGGGGTTGGACCAGATGACCCACAGAGGTCCCTTCCAACCCCGACCACTCTGTGATTCCGTGGGAGCCCTGCATCCAGCTCTGGAGCCCTCGGCACAGGACAGACCTGGAGCTGGTGGAGCGGGGCCAGAGGAGGCCCCAGCAATGATCTGAGGGCTGGAACCCCTCTGCTGGGAGGAAAGGCTGGGAGAGCTGGGGCTGTTTAGCCTGGGGAAGGGAAGGCTCCGGGGACACCTTAGAGCCGCCTGAAGGGACCTGCGAGAGAGCTGGAGAGGGTCTTGTGACAAGGGCATGGAGTGATAGGCCAAGGAGTGATGGCTTCAAGCTGCAAGAAGGGAGGGTTTGATTGAACGTGAGAAAGAAATTCTCCACTCTGTGGGTTGTGAGGCCCTGGCCCAGGCTGCCCAGAGAAGCTGTGGCTGCCTCCTCCCTGGCAGGGTTCAAGGCCAGGTTGGAGGGGGCTTGGAGCACCCCAGGCTGGTGGAAGGGACCCCTGCCCATGACATGGGGGGCTGGACCTGGATGACCTGTAAGGTCCCTTCCAACCCAGACCATCCTATGGTTCCATGAACATGCAGAAGGCCCAGGCTCTGTGCAAGAACAGCATCCTCTTACTGGGGATTTTTTAAGGGGAGGGTGTTCCTGCTCCCCCAAGGAGGGAGCTGGTCCCAGGGTGGGGGGAGCTGTGTGGCCTCCCCCTGCATGGCACTGGGGCTCTGGCGGGAGCTGGAGGCCTCCGTCGCTTTGCAGGCTCTTCCCAAAAATCACATCTTGAGGTCCAAGACAGTCGGTGCCATGGAGGGAAGGCGCTTGCTCAGCCGCCGCTCCCCTCTCTGCGCAGAGGGAAGGGGGAGGTAACACTGCAAGGGAAAGGCAGCAAGCGCTTCGCAGCGACGCACAGCAGCATCGCTACGTGACAAAACCACGGCCACTGCCACCAGTTCTGCAAAATCCACTGATTTCACATTAAAAGACCTTTATTTTTGGAAGATGGCAGTAATTTGGGTTTGGGTTTTTTTTTGAAAACCCCTTCACGATCTGTGTCACCACGGTGGTATGGTACACTGTCCTACTGCAACATGCCATATAGATTTCGAATAAATAAAGCTACAAAGCCCAAGTTATGTACAAAGATCTTCGGCAAAGATAATTATGTTTACAAACCTATGTACAATAAAACAAATGTAAACAGTCAAATGCAGCAGAGGATGCACAGGAAAGGACGACCATACAAACCCTGACGGCAAGGGGGGGGCTTCCCGCCTCCCCTCTGCTGGGGCCGATGGTTTTTTTCTCAGCACTTGTAAATAAACCAGCTTGGAGCTGCAGAGCCAAGTGAACGCGACGGCCCCGAGCGGGAATGAAGATTTCTAAACCCACAGATCAAACCCCGGCTGGGTTTGCTGGTTCTTTGTATAAAATCCACCGACTCCGAGGCACACGGACAGAGAACTCTCACAAACACGTTGCTCGAAAGACCCACGAGGTACACGCAGTCGCCCAACACTGTCGCAGAAGCGCGCAGGTGACGCTGTGAGATCCAGTCCTATATTACACGGATCGGAACAGGGGTGGGGTGGTGGCGGAGTCCCAGGAGCGGGCTTTGTGGATTTGTGGCTTCCTAATGCTCCGGCGGAGTTCCCGGTGTGGCGGTGCGTGGATGTTTGCCTGACGAAGGCACCGGGAGCACGCTCCAGCCGCTCGCTGCGTTGCTGCACGGGTGGGGGAGCGCCGAGGGGCCGCTTCAGCACGGCTCAGCCACGCCAGCACCCAGCAAGGCAGGCGATGTTCTGACTGACGAGTGCTGAGCACGGGACCGTCACCCCCGTGCCCCCAGCCCCTCCGTCCCTCCCCCCCGTAGGGCCGCGCAGCTCAGCCTCCCATGCCCACTCCAACACACGGCCACGCACTGGCCCCGCAGTGATTTATTAAGCTGCGGTAACTGAGTCATGGACCTGATTCCTGTCCAAAGAGCCGCGGCGCAGCCTCAGCCAGGGGTCTGAGGTCTGAGCCTTACCGGGAGGGCAGCAGCTGCCTGTCCTGAGCAGCAGGATGCTGGAGCAGGCAGGGAGAAACGCTGCCAAACCTAAGTTAGAGAAGAGATACGGTGAGGGGCTGAGGACCGCCAGGCCGAGAAAGACTCCTGCAGCCCGTGAAACAGAGCACTGCGGGTGGCAGCTTGAGCAGCGCGGGGTGTGGGGCCAAGGCAGAGAACGTCCGCTACAGCGACAGGAGAAAACAAACTGTATTAATGTGACATGGAGGGCCATGAGCTCAGGGTCTCCTCGGGCAGCAGGGTGCAGGTCATGTTCCAGCGGGGCAGGAATGGGCAGAAATCGGGAGCAGTTCTTCTCGTGGTGGGCTGAGAAAAGCATCCGCAAGTCCGAACACGACCTCCTGTGGGCTCATATGCTCAGGGGGAGCATGCCAGGCGCCGAGGACGGTCGAGAGGCTCCCAGTCCGAGGGGACCTTGATCAAAGCCGTTTACTGCCCTGAGGAGCAAGAAGAGACAGGCCGGTAAGTGATGAGCCCCAGGAGATGGCACCGCTCACCCCTCCCGGCCCCAGCAGCTGGAGAACAGACCCCTCTCCTCCTCTCTCACCTCACCCTGGCTGTACGATGGCTGCAAGGCCACTGTGACCACAACAGGGCTCCCATGGTTGCGCCCACCCGCAGCCAGGGACAGGCACAGGTGGGTGCTCACCCCGCTGCCTGGAGGTGGTGGGTGCTGCCTGATGACCAACCCAGGAGGACAAAGAGCTCCTGCGCAGACCCCAGGCCCCCACGCCGGGCTCTGGGCAGCTGAGGGGCCAGGCACAGCAGCGCTGCAGGCTCGCTCCCCACGGCCAGCTCCCCTCCCCTCTTCACGGGTGCTGGTGGGCTGCGAGAGGAGAACATGGGTCTGACAGCTTTTCCATCTCTACTCTGTTCTGGCTTTGGCAGATCTTCTGTGATCAGGCTCAACACACAGCGTCTGCCCAGGCTCACCATCTGCTGATCATCACCACCACCACAGCCTTGACAACCAGAAGCGATGGCATCCCCATATCAGGACAACACGTCCACCCCCACTGTTGTCCCAGAACCAGCACCCTGCCCTCACAGTCGGGTTTGTAATAACAAAGGCGAGGGAGAACTCCCCCAGCCCTGCAAGGTCCCTACCTCGACGTCTGCTGGGTCCCAAGTGCTGCCTCTGCAGCCCTTCACCAGCTTCGCCCGAACCACCGGCACCCCAGAAGATGCCATTGAGATCCCTCCTGGCAGAGCTACGTTTGGGAGAGGGGACACCTGAGGAGACAGCCTCTGCTGCCCACAGCTGCGGTGAGTAGAAGCAAGAAGGAAGAGAAGCCGAGGGCTCTCCTGACGAGCTCGTAGCCAAGCCAGGAACCGGCAGCTCCGGGGTCCCAGGCTGCGTCCACTCCACGGAGCACATCCCGCTCGCTGCCGTCACTGCCCACGGGACCGAGATGCCACCAGCCCACGCGCGGTGGCTCACGACTGCATCCCCGGGCAGAGCAGCGCAGTTTCCGCACTCCCGTTCCTGTGCTGCGCACATTCACCGGTGACCTTGCAGCTCCTGCGTCAGGGATGAAAAAACCCCGCCAGCAACCCCAGAGGCTGCTGCCGTTGCACTGGGCAGTCACAAGCTCCTTCCATGAAGAGCTAAAATCCCGACAGTCGCTAGCAAGAACAGATTCCCATGGTAACGCAGCTCACTGCAGCAGGGAGTCAGGCTGTTTTCTTTCCCCATAGAATCTCAGAATGGTGGGGGTTGGAAGGGACCTCTGTGGGCCACCCAGCCCAACCCCCTACCCAAGCAGGGTCACCCAGAGCAGGCTACAGAGCACCGCGTCCAGGCGGGGCTGGAATATCTCCGGAGAAGGAGACTCTACAGCCTCCCTGTGCAGCCTGGGCCAGGGCTCCGTCACCCTCAGAGGGAAGAAGTTCTTCCTCGTGTTCAGCTGGAACTTCCTCTGCTTCAGTTTGTGCCCGTTGCCCCTTGTCCTGTCGCTGGGCACCACTGGAAAGAGTCTGGCCCCGTCCTCCTGACACCCACCCTTCAGATATTTGTAGGCATTTATAAGGTCCCCTCGCACCCTTCTCTTCTTCAGGCTGAACAAGACAAGCTCCCTCAGCCTCTCCTCGTAGGAGAGATGCTCCAGTCCCCTCACCATCCTCGTAGCCCTGCACTGGACTCTCTCCAGTAGCTCTTCATCTTTCTTGAACTGGGGTGCTCAGAACTGGACACAGTACTCCAGATGGGGCCTCACCAGGGCAGAGTAGAGGGGAAGGAGAACTTCCCTCGCCCTGCTGCCCACACTCCTCTTGATGCACCCCAGGATCCCATTGGCCTTCTTGGCACCCAGGGCACACTGCTGGCTCATGGTCACCCTGTCATCCACCAGGACACCCAGGTCCCTCTCTGCAGAGCTGCTCTCCAGCAGGTCCGCCCCAGCCTGTACTGGTGCCTGGGGTTGTTCCTCCCCAGGTGCAGGACCCTGCACTTGCCCTTGTTGAACCTCATCAGGTTCCTCTCTGCCCAGCTCTCCAGCCTGTCCAGGTCACGCTGAATGGCAGCACAGCCTTCCGGTGTGTCTATCACACCTCCCAGTTTGTTGTCATCAGCAAACTTGCTGAGGGCACACTCAGTCTCTTCATACAGGTCATTGATGAAGAAGTTGAACAAGGCTGGGCCCAGTACTGACCCCTGGGGGACACCACTAGTTACCGGCCTCCAACTAGACTCAGCGCCACTGATGACAACCCGCTGAGCTCTGCCATTCAGTCAGTTCTCAATCCACCGCACCGAGCACTCCTCCAGTCCACACTTCCTGAGCTTCCCTTGAAGGATGTTATGGGAAACCGTGTCGAAAGCCTCGCTGTTAAACACCCACACTAGCACAGCCTGGCTCAGAGCAGGGAGAAACCACCTTTCCCACCTCCTCCCCATTGAGCTGGAAACTTCAACTCCCATTTGAACATTGCCTTGATACAGGGAGGTGCCTCCCTGGCTGCACGCAGTAAAAAGCTGCTGGAAGAAGCTCAGGGGCAGACGTATCTCACTGTCTCCATTTGGATGATGGGCCATGAAGCCAACCTGATCCTGACACGACTCTGCAAATTAGTTAACAGCTCGGAAGCACCTCTGACAAGTAGGACGGGGGGGGAAAAAAAACCAAACAACAACAAAAAAAAACCAACCCAAACTGGATTAAAACGTGGTACTTTGCTCCCTTCTGAAAGGATCAGAGAAAAGTGGCATTGCACGTCAGCAGCCTGGGTGTGCTCAGGTCTGATGAGCTGCGTTCAAGCCCAGCTCTACAGCTCTGTCACGTTTCCTGCACTAAACTCCGGGCTGCTCTTTCACAGAATGGTTTGGGTTGGAAGGGACCTTCAGAGGCCATCTAGCCCAACCCCCTGCAGTAAGTAGGTGCCCAGCGACAGGACAAGGGGCAACGGGCACAGACTGAAGCAGAGGAAGCTCCAGCTGAACACGAGGACGAACTTCTTCCCTCTGAGGGTGACGGAGCCCTGGCCCAGGCTGCCCAGGGAGGCTGTGGAGTCTCCTTCTCTGGAGATATTCCAGACCCGCCTGGATGCGGTGCTGTGCAGCCTGCTCTGGGTGACCCTGCTTGGGCAGGGGGTTGGGCTGGAGACCCACAGAGGTCCCTTGCAACCCCTACCATTCTGTGATTCTGTGAAATTAAAATACATTAAACAGAGGAACTGAGAAAAATAACAAATAAAGTATGCTGGATGACTCCTGGCTAACCTCCCAGAGGAGAGCGGGGAAGAGAAGTCCTTGCGCCCGGTCTCCAAGGTCTCCGACAGTGCCGGGAGGAGCACACGCATCGCTCCAGCCTTCAACCGCTCTGCCCAGGCCTGACACAGGTGCGGGGCTCCTGCACGGAGCTGACGCTGCCCAACAGCCTGGAGACCTGCCCGCAGCCATTAATCCCAGCCAGATCACTTGCCTGCTGCTTCTGCCTCATTTCGCCATCCCTCAGACCCGACCCACTCTGTGGGGCCCGCGCTGCGCCCTTGCTCTGGGCTTCCTAAGAAACTGGGCTCAGGGGTGCTTCACAGGGAGCCGAAGCCCCAGTCCCTGCTGGGAACAGCCCCAGCAGTGGTTTCTGATGGATGCTCCTGACTGCCTGCCCCTGCAGTGGCGTGGACCTTGTGCCCGTTTCCAACTGCTCTCTCTGCCCTGTGATTGCTAAAGACAGATTTTTACATATTAATCTTTATTCCAAGCTGTATTTTGTGCTTGGCACCTTATCTCCAAGACTCTCTCAAGTCTAAGTATCCAACAAAGCCTCAGCAGAAAATTCTCCTGTTGCTGAATAGCCCAGGCTGAGGAGTAAATGGATGGGCTCAAAGCATGCTTGGAGACCAGCCCCCCAATAAAACAAGAGGAAAAGGGAGTTTTCAGGCAGGGCAGTGCTTTGAAACACACCCAAGCAGCAGTAACAGCACAAGGAGGCAGAGGAACGCCCAGCACGGAGATGCAAGGAGGAAGATGGGGACAAGGCTGTGGCAGATGAAGCTGACAGGGACCTGCACCTTTCGACAGCACAGGGAACCCTCCGCGCTCCCTCGAGAGGCAGATGAGGGAGACGAGCCAGACCCTTGCATGCTGGAGGTGGTGCCTGCACCGAGCCCCTGTGCCCAGGATCCCCCCACAGAGCCCGGGACCCCGGGGTCTGCGCAGGCTGCTTCCAGCTGGCATGGCTGTGGCGGGCAGGGACGGTGGCACCGAGCTGGAGCACTGCTGTCTCGACGCGCACGCTGCTGATCACACCGTCCTCCGCCTCTGCTCTGCAACCCTGGCCGGCTCCCAGCACATTTGTGCCTTTGTTGGCTTTCCCATCGGCCAGAACCACGGCAACCGAGCATCTACAAGACGACAGCAACGAAACGTCTCAGGAAAAACACAACCAAAAGGCAAACTAACTTTCAAAATTCACTAAATTAACAGCAGGGATACTTCATCCTGTATCTCTGATGTGACTGATTCAATCAGAACCATGCATGTATTTGAAGAACTATTGATTAGATCAAGAAAGCAAGCAGCACTCAATCTTATGTTTGCAACAGGTCACAGCAGCAGAGGAGTTTATCTAAAGTAAGGAGAAAGAGAGGGATTGCGGCCTCAGGCTTTGATCATGGACCATTAGTTTGTAACACTGAGAGAACTACCCCATGCAGTTAGCACAACCACCGACTCGGCACCTCCAAGCACCGAGTTAAAAGGCATGCAGCTTATCATTGCAAATGAATTCATTTACCCATGACCAAGGTGGGGAATACGACCTTTTCACGCCTAGTGGAGAAAAATTGAAACAGTTTATGCACACGATAAAGACGTTCTTGGCCATAACCCTGGACGCAAGGAATGGGGCAAAGCAAAGGTGTTCAGCTGAACCTCACCAGACCTCTCCCCTTCCACCTCTGCCCGGGCAGACGAGGGGTCCTATTTCAGCGACAACCAGCACTCCCACCATACTCCACGGCCGCAAGCGCGTGACCCAGCTAAAAGCCTGGAGCATTGCAAAGCATGTTACAGGACATGGGATTACTCACCTGCATCCGAGGTACCCACACGTCCCTCTTTCCAGGAAAACTTTTTCATAAGGAGGACTAGGGAACGGGAAGACCGCCCTGCTTTCACTGCCTGATGTATTATGATCAGGGTTGGGGTAACTGTGTGCACTGTGTAAATATCCCTACGTGCTTCACGGGACTGCTACAAGTGTGCAAGCAGAGGTGTTTCTCACATTCAAATCTGAGCTTGTTTGAATAAAACAAAGCCCAGCAGATTGACCAAAATAACCTAAGCATAAACACCACCTACAAGGACTTTGATAAGAGTGCAGGCAGGGGAGTGGGGGAGCAGTGAACACGGAGTTCATGCCTCAAGCAACAAACACTACATGCTGGCTCACATGCTGCCTCAGCTCTGCTGCTCAAGTGCCAAGGCTCTGCAGAGCCCATCAAAGTCAGAGCCATTTTGTTCCCCAACTGGATCGAAGTTAATAACCAATTAAGAAATAGTACAACACCAAAAAAAACAAGTATCTATTCGAGAACATCCTCAGGTGCTGTTCTGCCATGCCTGGGCATCCGAACAGTAACAGCACATTCCTGAAGGAACAAGTCTGCAGGAATCTAATCTCACAGCAGACACTGAGTTTTGAAAAAGTAGGCAAGTCCTGACTCTTCCAATTCCCCAGCAAAGCCTCGCTGCGGGCCCAGCTGTCCTCCAGGCCTCTGCTAAAGTGACGCTCCCCTATGTCAGCTCCTGCCCATCGCTGTCTTTGGCTGCCTGCTCAGCTCCGCTCAGCAAGCAAAGAGCAGATGTTTGACAGGAGATGGAGACTGGCCAAACACTTTAACCAACAAAATGGCAGAGGAAGGAAAGTAAGTGGAAATGTAATGCTGCAGCTGAGTTACCTCTGTCCCATTCCCACCACCCAACAACGGGCTGCTCTTTAGGCAGCGGCTGCAGATGGGATGGCATCTACAATCACATGTGGCTGTTTCAGGCTCCAGCAACAATGAGGGGCAGGGAGGAGAGTACAGGTGCTGGGGAGAGAGGAGGAGAGGGGATAAGCAAGGCATGCCTTGCCTCAGCCCCTCGTACCCAGCCACCGCCGCATGCTCCAAGTCCGACTCCTGCCAGCGCGGCTGGAGCTGGGCGGCTGCTGCAGCGTGCGGACGTGATGGGGCTGACCACATTGCGGTTCAGAGCTCGGTTCAGCTTACACGTGCAAAGTTGTACAGGTTTTACACGGCAGCCACGGAGACGTGTGCCCAGCACAGACACTGCGATCAGCCCCAGCACTCAGAGACCTCCACAGGGGCAGCAAGATTGAGCAGGAGCCGATGCGGGGAAGAGGCACGGGCCATCCGCTGTCAACAGAATGTGGGCGCGCAGAGGAGGAGGACAGGGCAGCAGGGATCTCTAACAACCTGCCGATAAGGACATCAGTCATTTCCACCCCCTTTTCTAGCCCACTAACATCCTCCAGCTCTGCTGTAGATGTTAGTTTTCAGGAGGGTGGGTTTCTAAACCTTTTTCAGCTACAACCTGCTGGTAACTACAGGCAGCCAGCCCAGATAGCAAGTGTGATGACAACCCAGATAATTAAAAGTGACCCCACCCCACACAGCAATCAGCTTATTTGTCACACCACAACGATATAGCCATGCTGCCTCCTAAGAACAGCTATAATCTCTCCCTAGCAACTACCCTGACAGCTTGTACCTCAAATATCGCCCGTGCCCTGCAAGTGTGAGCTGCCGTGGTGATGCACAGACCCCAGCCAGCCTTGCAGTGCCCAGACGACCCAAAAGTCTGTCCGATTTGCACAGGACACTGACTTTGTTATGTCTCCAAACTCTTCTTTTCCAAAACCAGCAAACAACAGTGACTCAAAAAAAACTCTGAATACCAGTTTCTAAGATGCAACTTGTCCCGCTACCCACGTAGCAACACAATTCAGCTCAAACGAGGATGATTGTAGGAAGCTCAGCTTGTCTGCTCTGTATACGGCACTCTTCAGGTCGGCAACTGCTCATTTACTTCTCCAAAATAAATTCTGTATTGAGGATGTGCGGAAAGTCCTGACCACGGGCGAGTCACGGGAGACACACGGGGTCGTTTCTCCTGTGAAAGCAGTTTCTGGCTTCACAGCTGACGCACAGCACAGACAGCACGGAAGCAGTTGCTCCCTCGATCAGCCAGAACTATGCCCTTAATGACGTTTTCTTTTTCCCCTCATAGAGGGGGAAGTACAGCAAACAGGGCACCACCCTCCAAGCGAGCATTTGCTGCCTGCACTCAGCTGTTCTCACCAAGGGAACCTCCAGATTTGCCATCACGTACTTCCCCCGTGTGAGCACACCAGTAGCTATGGCAACTCCACCGCTACTTACTTGAGATCCTTTCAAAGGGCACGTTCACTTCACCAGCAGGTTTGCTGCCTCGGTTGATTTTTTTATTACCTGAGATGCAGCTGTCAAGAGATTCGGCAGCAGAGGGACAGGACAGGCACTGACACCCTGCCAGCTACGAGACAATCACGCTTGCTTTGCTCTTTGCTTTACAGAAATCAGCACTGTCACCCTCCCCATCCCCTTGAGACTGGCTCCACAATTTATTTGTCCTATAGGATGAAAGCTGTGGTGGGCTAAAGACAAACCGAGAATAACTTCTGCTCCAAGTAGCATCCTGAAACACACTCCCTTTCAGGATAAAAGCATATCGTTACTTACCCTTTGTCAAAGAAAGAAGTATGTCCCGGATGAGGGTACTTCGTGCCATTGCTGTTCATCACGCCGCTGTTAACATTCCCTGAAATGTAGGATTTCCGTGATGCCTGGTCCTTTGCAAAATTTCTGCAAGCAGCTAATTTGGATTCTAAGGCCTGTGAAAGGGGAAAAAAAAAATGACGTCAAAAAAGTAATACCATTAAGAGGAAGTATTTTGCTGCTCAAGTTCAGGCTTTGTCATGACCCCAAGATCACCACGATCAGGAACCCAGTGTGATCACCTTTGGCGAAAGCTGAACTGAATGGGAACAAAGCTGTCATTTTCTCTGTCATCCAACCACAAAGGAAACCCACACAACGAGACGCTGACGCAGACTGCCACGCGTGACTCAGTTCCATCAGGGCTCAGATTTTACAACATATCAACACTCAATTAATTACCTAAAATAAGGAAGCCAATTCCTAGCAGAAGTTACCAAAACTTCCTGCTTCAGCAGCTGCAGTAAGGCTGGCATAAGCTAATCAGAAGTCTAAGACAGAGCCTAAAGCAGAATCCTCAAGTTTTGCCAGGGACTTTGTATTTGGGACTTTGTATTTGGAAATTCGAATTTTTTTCTCCAGGGCAATGCCTTCTAGCATTTCTTTCTTAATCTTGGCCTGCAAAACAAAGCCAGTTTCTTAAGTGCCATTGGTATGCTTCAGAACAAGAAGTGCTACAGCATCAGATGAGGAACCCAAGGCAGCAACTAAGCCTGTCTCTGTGGTCTGTACCTCATCTGTACTACTGCGTAGCAAGCCTGGTGAGATCTTGTTCCCCTGTACAAGGTGACAGTCTCTGCCTCATCTGCTGACTCTTGCCAGAAGGGAGGCCAAAATCCTGATTCTCTCCTTCACTGCAGCACACCCCCTGCCCTTTCTGCTGTCTGTCACAAACTGAGGCTTTGCTTCAATGGCAGTCCGGTCTAGCAGAAAGTCCTTGCAACAATTTATTACATCCACCCTGCGCATGGGAGCATTCATACACTTGCAAATGCATACAGCGGAGACAAAACCTCATCTCCCCAAACACGGGGCTTGGTCCCATTCCACGTAGAAAAATATTCCACTGATAAGACACTGGCATGCTATCACAAGTAAGTGAACACTACACAGTGTTCTAGAAATCCATGCAAGCTTACTCGGTGGCTATATAGGCAGATATATTGTGGTCAGCAGGTCGAGGGAGGTTCTCCTTCCCCTCTACTTGGTCCTAGTGAGGCCCCATCTGCAGTACTCTGTCCAGTTCTGGGCTCCCCAGTTCAAGAAAGATGAGGAGCTACTGGAGAGAGTCCAGCGGAGGGCTGCAAAGATGGTGAGGGGACTGGAGCATCTCTCCTACGAGGAAAGGCTAAGGGAGCTGGGCTTGTTCAGCCTGGAGAAGAGAAGGCAGAGAGGGGACCTTATAACTGCCTAGAAACATCTTCAGGGTCGGTGTCAAGAGGATGGGGCCAGATTCTTTTCAGTGGTGCCCAGCGACAAGGGGCAACAGGCACAAATTGAAGAATACGAAGTTCCAGCTGAACATGAAGAACAACTTCTTCACTCTGAGGGTGACAGAGCACTAGAACAGGCTACCCAGAGAGGCTGTGGAGTCTCCTTCTCTAGAGATACTCAAACCCTCCTGGACAAGGTCCTGTGCAGCCTGCTCTGGGTGACCCTGCTTCGGCAGGGGGCTGGACCGGGTGACCCACAGAGGTCCTTTCCAACCCCCACCATTCTGTGACCCTGTGAGATATAGATAACTACCTACCTCTTGGTCTCAAAGCACCTATCAGCTGGAAATAGCCTGTGTGATCTGTGCCAAGTGACTCTATCTCAGCTGCATGCAAGAAAGCTGAGGGGAAACTTCTTGCAGAGAAATGGAGTCTGAGGCTCAGGATGAGGCATCTTACGAGTAGCCAAAGCCACAGAAATCCTAAACATCCTCTAATCATTAATGAACAAATGCATGAGCTGGAATTTTGTACCAGTGGCAGAGCGTGTGTCTCGGAGCAGGCTGGGAACAAGCATGCTTATTTGGCATTTCCTGTCCTTGCAGAGTAATCACACGGGATTGTGCTTAAGCTCTCAAAATCCCCTGCAGACTCTTACTCACAATGATCCCATTTTAAACATGTCACTCCATAACCCCGAGTTATCCTGCTGCCCTTTCAAACCAGCTACGAGCTCACCGACTCCAAACATGAACAATGAGTTAATTTTTAATTTCAAACTTTGCTAAAACAACTGTCTGTACTGCAGCTATTGCTGTTCTCAGTGCTAACCACAAGAGACAGAGGAAAGCCAGCACCGGCGGTGAGACACGGAGGCTACCCATGCTTCCACTCAGAACAGCAGCCACTGAGGCACGTCAACAAGCTTCTCATAACTCAAGAGTCGCCTTCATTCAACTGGAAAGCCATGCATCCTAAACAACACTGTAACAGATGTTTAAACCACTTCTTCCTTGCTTATTGTGGTAATCCCTTTAAAGGCTCACGCATTTCACTTCCCCATCAACTACAGATGGGAACATTTGGCTTTCTCCTGATTTATTTTCTCACTTTCTTATCACAGGCTTCTACTTTTTTTTCTGTTTTCAGCACCTGTTGCAGATCTCCCCAGGCATGATCTCAGCTCCCCTCCCATGACACACAGTTACTGTGCAGCAGGCACCCAGAGTCTGAGTGCCAGTTCTGCATCTGGGTCTCACTAGAGAGGAAGCCACAGGCCACACCTGAGGTAAGAACAAGTGGCTGACAGTGTCTAACCCCATACACCAAAGTGCTTGAGAAACTTCTTACTCCAAATATGAATTTCATCACCCAAAGTTGGAATCAGAACCTTAGTAATATGCTTTACAAATCAAGATCATTAAAAAAAATACATTATCACATACTAAACACTGAATATGGATGCTTTGGAAACTACAGCACAGGCCAAGACCTTGTGATTGTGCACAAGGATGAAAGCTCAGTGACAACCCCACCGAGACAGGAATACTTCAGTTCAGAGCACTCACCCCCACTTTCCGCAACAGATCTCCCACAATGTTGAGCGCAGATATTCTAGCCGAAGGAGTAAGGGGGCTGGTACCAATTCCATTTGGTATAGCTGCAAACACAGACACATTTTATTACCTGCTGCACTTCTCCACAGGTTTTTTTATTTGGTTTTTTTTTTGTTTGTTTCAATTTCAATAAATCAACTCCAACGTAAAAAAGTAAATCTAAAATCCTACTGCAGGCTATTCACAAAATTACCCCACAATAACACGCAGACTACATGATCACTAGCCATGGAAAAACGAAAAAGCTTAATTCCTGTCCACTGCCCTCTTTCCCATTAGAACTACACACAGAGTTCTCGCACTCTCCATCTGCAAGGCTATTGCCCGCAATCCATCTAATCCAGCCAGAGCTTCCCCTGGAATCTATTCTTTCTAATTTGAAAAATAACGTATTAATCCTTGCAGTTGTCCAGAGCCTTCCAGACAGGGAAGCGGACTGGACTAACACCCTGCTGCCTCATAGAGAAAACAAGACCCCCAAAAAGTATGTGTTGTAACAGGGGCAGTCTAGACTGTTTGAATTACTGCCCACCATTTACTCACCACTGCTGCTCCACATTTAAGCAGAAATATCAGCCACTGCACTTCCCTGCGATCTCAAAGGTCTTCAGAGCTCTGCTGCAGGCATCCACTGCAGAGCACAAACCCTTGCCCCGGTAAAAGCAGTATCTAAGCTTCACCGTCCTGCTTCTCCATGCTCTTTACTGATTATACTCCTTAAATGCACCTGATGCTGCCCCAGGATTTAAACACACCTGATCCAATGCAGGTGGGATCCACACCTACCTACACTTACTTCAAGTTCACCAACAAGCACCTGGCCTGAAATTGTTTGTTAACAAGCTGCAGGTACTGCCTAACAACTAGACACAGTTTCTACAAATTATACCTTTTGGGGAAGGAAAACTATTTTCCAATCCTTTTCCAACAGGTGTAGCTGACAAGGAGAGAGATGCCTGGACAGCCGAATCCATCTTTTCACAGTCTACAGTCGGAGAACTGGGCGCTGAATTTAGGGTGACTTCTTGTTGCCTCTCCCGTACTGCTAGCTCTTGCCGTAAGTCTGAGGGTTGAAAGAATAAAAAACCCACACGTCTTGGTGACCGAGTTCCCTAATAAACACTGTCTCTATTCATTTGGGAGGGATGAGGAGGAAACACTTTGCAACAACTCTGTATTAACTGCCTGCTGCTGGCTTTCTGCAGCAGCGAGGACCGCCACCTCAGGGCTGTCACAGCCCCAGACCATCACTGCCTGTCACGTGTAAGCACAGCAGGTGACGTTTCCGCAGTATCTTCCCCATCTGTGGTGCGAGTCCCATGGAAAGTGCGTTAAGCGAACGGCAGCTGGTCACAAATGCCTGCGGAAATACACTCCGCTCCTGCTCACACAACGGTGGGGAAAAGGAAGGAATGACTCCTTCTTACGTTTCCAACTCCCTACATCATTCTTCCTGTTAAGCTGTGAGCTATCTGCAGACGTTCGCATATTCAGAGCAGGGCTGCCGGAGGCCCCCGGCACGGACCACTTAAGCTACGTTTGAAGTTTGAGGTGGCAAGACAAGCAAGCAGCCCCAGTCTCTGTGCCTCTGTGCGAGCAGTGCCATGGGCAGATGAGGCTGAACAACAGCTTTCCAGGCTAGCTTATTCTGGTTGCGAGCTATCTGCAGACGTTTGCACTTTCAGAGCAGGGCTGCCGGATGTGCCCTGCATGGACCACCTAAGATACGTTTGAAGTTTGAGGGGGCAAGACAAGCAAGCAGCCCCAGTCTCTGTGCCTCTGTGCGAGCAGTGCCATGGGCAGATGAGGCTGAGCAACAGCTTTCCAGGCTAGCTCTTTCTGGCTGCCAACTATCTGCAGACGTTCGTATTTTTGGAGCAGTGCTGCGAATGGCGCCTGGCATGTACCCCCAAAGGTACTTTTGAAGTTTAAGGGGGCAAGGCAAGCAAGCAGCCCCAGTCTCTGTGCCTCTGTGCGAGCAGTGCTATGGGCAGATGAGGCTGAGCAACATCTTTCCAGGTAAACCTCTTCTGGCTGCGATCTACATGCCCTAATACTGGAAGCATATGTGTTTAGCACAGAAGAATATTTGTTTAGGGATAACTACTGAAGAAGGAAACATCAGATATACAGTTTCTGTAATGACATGTAACACTATTTGAATTAATTTTTTATTTGAACATAGGGAAATTGTACATAGCTATGAACCTATCCCTGAGGAAATACGTATATATTTTTTTTGCAACCTGTCCAAGCAATTAATTCTCTTTTCTTTCTTTCTTCTCTTCTGTTGTGTTCACATGTAGTATTCTCTTGCATTTTGTGATATTTTGTTGTGTTCTCCTGTGTTCTGGTGTGTACTCATGTTTAGTGTTCTGTTGTTTTTTGTGGTGTTCTTTTGTGTTCTGTTGTGTTCTGATGTGCAGTGTTCTGTTGTATTCTCTTGTGTTCACCTGTAGTGCTGTTTTTTTCTGTTTCCTTCTGCTGTGTTCTGTTGTGTTCTGCTGTGTTCTGTTGTGTTCTGCTGTGTTCTGTTGTGTTCTGCTGTGTTCTGTTTTTTTTCTGTTGTGTTCTTATGTGTTCTGATGTGTTTTATTGTGTTCTGATATGTTTTCTTGTGTTCTCATTTATATTGTTCTCCTGTGTTCTGATGTGTTCTGTTGTGTTATATTGTGTTCTGTTGTGTTCTCTGGTGTTCTGATGTGTTCTCATGTGTACTGTTCTGTTGTGTTCTCATGTGTAGTGTTCTGTTCTGTTCTGTTGTGATCTCTTGTGCTCTTTTGTGTTTACGTGTAGTGTTCTCCTGTGTTCTGTAATATTGTGTTGTGTTCTGCTGTGTTCTGTTGTGTTCTGATGTGTTCTCATGTGTTCTCATGTTTAGTGTTCTGTTGTTTTTTGTTGTGTTCTGTTGTGTTTTGATGTATTCTTTTGTGTTCTGCTGTGTTCTGCTGTGTTCTGTTGTGTTCTAATGTGTTGTGTTCTCTTGTGTTCTGCAGCGTTCTGTTGTGTTCTGATGTGTAGTGTTCTGTTTTGTTCTGTTTTGTTCTGTTGTTTTCTGTTGTGTTCTGCTGTGTTCTGATGTGTTCTGTTGTGTTCTGTAGTGTTCTGCTGTGTTCTGATGTGTTCTTATGTGTAGTGTTCTCTTGTGTTCTGTAGTGTTCTGTTGTGTTTTGCTGTCTTCTCGTGTTGTGTTCTGTTGTGTTCAGTGGTGTTCTGTTGTGTTCTGTGTCTTCTGTTGTGTTCTGATGTGTTCTCATGTGTAGTGTTCTGTTGTTTTCTGTTGTGTTCTGTTGTTTTCTGTTGTGTTCTGCTGTGTTCTGACGTGTTCTGTTGTGTTCTATTGTGTTCTCATGTGTACTATTCTGTTGTGTTCTGTTGTGATCTCTTGTGCTCTTTTGTGTTCTCTTCTGTTCACATGTAGTGTTCTGTTTCGTTCTGTTGTGTTTTGTTGCGTTCTGTTGTGTTCTCTTGTGTTCTGTTGTGTTCTCATATTTAGTGTTCTGGGTTTTTTTATTGTGTTCTATTGTTTTCTTATGTATTCTGTTGTGTTCTGCTGTGTTCTGCTGTGTTCTGTTCTGTTCTGATGTGTAGTGATCTTTTGTGTTCTGTTGTTTTGTGATGTGTTCTCATGTGTACTGTTCTGTTTTGTTCTGTTTTTTTCGGTTTTGTTCTGCTGTGTTCTCATGTGTAGTATTCTATTCTGTTGTGTACTTTTGTGTTCTGTTGTGCTCTTTTGTGTTCTGTTGTGTTCTCTTGTGTTCTCATGTGTAGTGTTCTGCTGTGTTCTGTTGTGTTCTGTTGTGTTGTGACGTGTTCTGATGTTTTTTCATCTGTAGTGTTTTGTTGTGTTCTGTTGTGTTCTGATGTGTTCTCACGTGTTGTGTTCTGTTGTGTTGACTTGACTTCAGCAAGGCTTTCGACACTGTCTCCCATAATATCCTCCTAGGGATGCTCAGGAAGTGTGGGCTGGATGAGTGGTCAGTGAAGTGGACTGAGAACTGGCTGAATGGCAGAACTCAGAGGGTTGTCATCAGTGGCGCTGAGTCTAGTTGGAGGCTGGTAACTAGTGGTGTCCCTCAGGAGTCAGTGCTGGGCCCAGTCTTGTTTAGCTTCTTCATCAACGACCTGGATGAAGAGTTAGAATGTACCCTCAGCAACTTTGCTGATGACACCAAACTGGGAGGTGTGGTAGATACACCAGAAGGCTGTGCTGCCATTCAGCGTGACCTGGATAGGCTGGAAATTTGGGCAGAGAGGAACCTGATGAGGTTCAACAAAGGCAAGTGCAGGGTCCTGCACCTGGGGAGGAACAACCCCATGCATCAGTACAGGCTTGGGGTGGACCTGCTGGAGAGCAGCTCTGCGGAGAGGGACCTGGGTGTCCTGGTGGACGACAGGTTAACCATGAGCCAGCAGTGTGCCCTGGCTGCCAAGAAAGCCAATGGGATCCTAGGGTGCATCAAGAAGAGTGTGGCCAGCAGGAAGAGGGAGATTCTGCTTCCCCTCTACACTGCCCTGGTGAGGCCTCTAATGGAGTACTGTGTCCAGTTCTGGGCTCCCCAGTTCAAGAAAGATGAGGAGCTACTGGAAAGAGTCCAGTGGACGGCTGCAAGGATGGTGAGGGGACTGGAACATGTTCCCTACGAGGAGAGGCTGAGGGAGCTGGGCTTGTTCAGCCTGAAGAAGAGAAGGCTGCGAGGGGACCTAATAAATGCTTATAAATATATGAAGGGTGGGTGTCAGGAGGATGGGGGCAAGCTCTTTTCAGTGGTGCCCAGTGACAGGACAAGGGGCAATGGGCACAAACTGAGGCACAGGAAGTTCCGTCTGAACATGAGGAAGAACTTCTTCCCTCTGAGGGTGACGGAACCCTGGAACAGGCTGCCCAGGAAGGTTGTGGAGTCTCCTTCTCTGGAGATATTGAAGATCCGCCTGGACAAGATCCTGTGCAGCCTGATGTAGGTGTCCCGATGTCTTGGGTTTGGCCAGGACAGGGTTAATTTTCACTGGACTCCAGGAAGGGGCACAGCCGGGGGGTGGGGGCTGACCCCACCTGGCCAAACAGAGCCCGGTATTCCATACCATGTGACATCACGCTGGCTTCCGGTGGGGGGGGCTGCGCAGCGGATAGGGACTCACGGCTTGGGGGGCCAAGTGCTTGGCGCTGGTGCTGTTCGGGAGAGCGGCTGTCTGGGTTGTACGGTTCGTTGTTGTGTTTTCTCCTTATTTGTACCGTAGTTGTTCCTGTTTCCCTCTGTTTGCTGTTCTGTTAAACTGCCCTAATCCCGACCCACCAGTTTCTGCCTTTTTCTTTTCATTTTCCTCTGCACGTCGGCGGGGGGGAGGGGCGGCCGCGTGGCACTTTTGTTGCCGGCGGCAGCCGAAACCGAAACATTAAATTGGCACCCAGACGTGGAGCGGGGATAACGGCAGGGCTGAGCAGCGGGTGTTAAAACTGCTTTCATAGATTTTGTTAAAATTTATTATACGCATTTACTGTGCTAGTTAAAGTCGCCGGTAAAAATGTTTCTAACTTTGATCAAATATCTGTGCTACGTAAATCCTTACTTGCTGTATGTGTTTGCCGCCGTGCTGTTTGTTACCTCGGGAAAAAAGATCAGGATGATGATTTTGCTGTACTGTACGATATCGACATATGATATGATAACATCACTGTGCATGAAATTAGTCTTGTATTTGCATGCGGCACTGCGGTCATTTCCGTACCTCGGATCCTATGTCTTAGATTTTGTTAATAATCATACCCAATCTGTGGGGAAAACCGAAGGGGATACCTTCCCCCACTCTTTCGCCCCCCCTCTCTTCCTCAGGCTGGTCCTAAATGCTTTTGAGAATTTTGAGTACCCGTGGGATGCTCAGGGCAGCACTCTCCTTTTGTTCTGCCTCCTGAACGGGTTCTGGGTTTTGTTTAGGGTTAAGCAAGTCGTTAAGAACATCCTGCAGAGACCTGCGCCGGGGCCGGATAGCTGTGAGTGGCTGGGTGTGTGGGACAGCATGTGCAGGTGTCTAGAGCATTGGGCACACCCGGTGTGTTTTAAACTCACCCCTGAGCAAATACAGAATCCGGACAAACTAGTAAAATATCTGCAAAAAGTGTGCTGCCACCCTGGGAACTCCAGAGAGACACAGATCACCTCAATGTGCTGGGGTCTGGCCCACGCCTACCGAGCTTCCGTGTTCAACACTGTTCAGTGCCTTAAAGGGGAAGGGGGGGGAAACGAAGCAGCAGGCACTGGCGCTGCACCCCTAGCCGGCCCTGCAGCCCCTCCAGCCCAGCAGGCAGTCACAGCCCCCCCGACCGGCACCACGGCTGCTGCAGCCACAGCTGCAGGGTCTGCCTCGGTTTCCCCGACAGGCACAGTAGCTGCTGCAGCCCCAGCTCCAGCTGCAGGCATCGCGGCTGAGCCCAATGACCAACCTGTGCCAGTAGCAGCCGCCCCTGTAAAACTAAAGAAAGACGCAAAGAGAGCAGATCGCTCCAGGAGGGATGACGATAAGCCAGGGTCATCACAGGAGATAGAGACAGAGATCATCACCCGGTCCCTGTCCCTGGGCGAACTGCGAGACATGCGGAAAGATTTCAGCCACCACCCAGGCGAGCACATTGTCACCTGGCTGCTGCGGTGCTGGGATAACGGGGCCAGCAGCTTGGAGTTAGAGGGCAAGGAAGCCAAGCAGCTGGGATCCCTGGCCAGGGATGGGGGCATTGACAAGGCCATTGGGAAAAAGGAACAAATCCTCAGCCTTTGGAGGAGACTTCTGTCAGGCATGAGGGAGAGGTACCCCTTCAGTGACGATTTTGTATGCTATCCTGGCAAGTGGACCAATATGGAAAGGGGTATTCAGTACTTGAGGGAATTAGCTGTGCGGGAGCTGGTTTACTGTGACACAGACAATGAGCAGGTACCCACAGACCCAGATGAATTCCAGTGCTCACAATCCATGTGGAGGAAGTTTGTGCGGAGCGCACCCTCCTCGCATGCCAACTCACTGGCAGTTGTAAACTGGAAAGGTAAGGAGGCACCAACAGTGGATGAGGTGGCTGTCAGACTCCGCCAATACGAGGAAAGCCCCTCTTCCTCCCTTGTCTCAGCTGTGGAGAAACTGGTCAAGCGACTAGACAGGAATACGTCCTACTCCCCACCTGTACGGGCCAGTGTCTCAGCTATTAGGGGCAGGCGTTACTCTGCTCAGGAGAGGGAATACAGAGGCTATACACCCCGGGGCACCCTGTGGTTCTACCTGCGTGACCACGGAGAGGACATGAGGAAGTGGGATGGAAAACCCACCTCAAGTCTAGAGGCACGAGTCCGTGAGTTGCGAGGTAAAACAATCACAAAAGGGGATTCGGTTAGGAAAAATGCTGCTCCAGTTTCCAGAAGCCAGCTCTCCAGACCAGGTAGATAGTTTGACCTTGATTCCGATCCTCTGGAGGGGACCTCCAAGTCATTCTTACAGCAAGTGAGCAGTAAATTCTCTGACGAGGATTAGAGGGGCCCTGCCTCAAGCCAGGTGGAGGAAAGGGACAACCGTGTTTATTGGACGGTGTGGATTCGGTGGCCTGGCACGTCAGATCCACAAGAGTATAAAGCTCTAGTGGACACTGTTGCACAGTGTACTTTAATGCCATCAGAGTTCAAAGGGTCAGAGTCCATTTGCATTTCGGGAGTGACAGGGGGGTCCCAAGAGCTGAGTGTACTGGAGGCTGAAGTGAGCCTCACTGGGCAGGACTGGCAGAAGCATCCCATTGTAACTGGCCCCGAGGCTCCGTGCATCCTTGGGATAGACTATCTTAGGAGAGGCTATTTCAAGGACCCAAAGGGGTATCGGTGGGCTTTTGGCATAGCTGCTGTGGAGACGGAAGAAATTAAATAGCTGTCCATTTTGCCTGGTCTCTCGGAGGATCCTTCCGTTGTGGGGTTGCTGAGGGTTGAAGAACAACAGGTGCCAATCGCGACCACAACGGTGCACCGGCGACAGTATCGTACCAACCAAGACTCCCTTCTCCCCATTCATCAGCTGATCCGCCAGCTGGAGAGTCAAGGAGTGATCATGAAAACTCACTCACCCTTTAATAGTCCCATATGGCCAGTGAGAAAATCTACTGGAGAGTGGAGACTGACAATAGACTACCGTGGCCTGAATGAAGTCACACCACCGCTGAGTGCTGCCGTGCCAGACATGCTAGAAATTCATTATCAGCTGGAGTCAAAGGCAGCCAAGTGGTATGCTACAATTGACATCGCTAATGCATTCTTCTCCATCCCTTTGGCAGCAGAGTGCAGGCCACAGTTTGCTTTCACCTGGAGGGGCATCCAGTACACTTGGAATCGACTGCCCCAGGGGTGGAAACACAGTCCCACCATTTGCCATGGACTAATCCAGACTGCACTGGAAAAGGGTGAAGCTCCAGAACATCTGCAGTACATCGACAACATCATTATATGGGGCGACACAGCGGAGGAGGTTTTTGAGAAAGGGGAGAAAATAGTTCAGATCCTTCTGAAAGCCGGTTTCGCCATTAAGCGAAGTAAAGTCAAGGGACCTGCTCAAGAGATCCAGTTTTTAGGAATAAAATGGCAGGATGGGCGCCGTCAAATCCCAATGGATGTCATCAACAAAATAGCAGCTATGTCTCCACCAACCAGCAAAAAGGAAGCACAGGCCTTCCTGGGTGTTGTGGGTTTTTGGAGGATGCACATCCCAAATTACAGCCAGATTGTAAGTCCTCTGTACCACGTGACCGGGAGGAAGAATGATTTTGAATGGGGCCCTGAGCAACGACAGGCATTTGAACAAATTAAACAGGAGATAGTTCATGCCGTAGCCCTTGGTCCAGTCCGGTCAGGGCAAGATGTTAAAAACGTGCTCTACACCGCAGCCGGGGAGAATGGCCCAACCTGGCGTCTCTGGCAGAAAGCACCAGGGGAGACTCGAGGTCGACCCCTGGGGTTTTGGAGCCGGGGATACAAAGGATCCGAGGCCCGCTATACTCCCACTGAAAAAGAGATTCTGGCAGCATATGAAGGCGTTCGAGGTGCTTCAGAAGTGGTGGGCACTGAAGCACAGCTCCTCCTAGTACCACGGTTGCCGGTCTTGGGCTGGATGTTCAAAGAGAGGGTCCCCTCTACGCATCATGCCACTGATGCTACTTGGAGTAAGTGGGTCGCGCTGATCACCCATCGCCCCCAAATGGGAAACTCCAGTTGCCCAGGAATTCTGGAGGTAATCATGGACTGGCCAGAAGGTAAAGATTTTGGAGCATCGCCAGAGGAGGAGGTGACACGTGCTGAAGAGGCCTCACTGTATAACCAGCTGCCAGAAGATGAGAAACAGTATGCCCTGTTCACGGATGGGTCCTGTCGCATTGTGGGGAAGCACGGAGGTGGAAGGCTGCTGTATAGAGCCCTACACAACAAGTCGCGGAAACTGCTGAGGGAGAAGGTGAGTCCAGCCAGTTTGCAGAGGTGAAAGCCATCCAGCTGGCTTTAGACATTGCCAGTCGAGAGAAGTGGCCAGTGCTCTGTCTTTACACCGACTCTTGGATGGTGGCCAATGCCTTGTGGGGGTGGCTGCAGCAATGGAACAAGAACAACTGGCAGCGCAGAGGCAAACCTATCTGGGCTGCCCCATTGTGGCAAGATATTGCTGCCCGGCTGGAGCAGTTGGTTGTAAAAGTCCGTCACGTGGACGCTCACATCCCTAAGAGTCTGGCCACTGAGGAACATCAAAACAACCACCAGGTAGATCAGGCTGCTAAGATTGAAGTGGCTCAGGTGGATCTGGACTGGCAACATAAGGGTGAACTCTTTATAGCTCGGTGGGCCCATGACACCTCGGGCCACCAAGGAAGAGACGCGACATACCGATGGGCTCGTGACCGAGGGGTGGACTTGGCCATGGATACCATCGCACAGGTTATCCATGAATGTGACACATGCGCTGCAATCAAGCAAGCCAAGCGGGTAAAGCCTCAGTGGTATGGAGGACGATGGCTAAAATATAAATATGGAGAGGCTTGACAGATTGACTACATCACACTGCCACAAACCCGCCAAGGCAAGCGCTATGTGTTCACAATGTTGGAGGCCACCACCGGATGGCTGGAAACCTACCCTGTGCCCCATGCCACCGCCCGGAATACCATCCTGGGCCTTGAAAAACAAGTACTGTGGTGACATGGCACCCCCAAAAGAACTGAGTCAGAAAACGGGACTCATTTTCGTAACAGCCTCATAGACACCTGGGCCAAAGAACACGGTATTGAGTGGGTGTATCACATCCCCTACCATGCACCAGCCTCTGGAAAGATCAAGCGGTACAGGGCTGCTAAAAAACCTATCTGAGGGCAATGGGGGGTGGGACTTTCAAAAATTGGGATCCCCATTTAGCAAAGGTCACCTGGTTGGTTAACAACCGGGGATCCACCAACCAGCCTGGTCCTGCCCAGTCAAAACCTCAGTGCCCCGTAGAAGGAGATAAAGTCCCTGTAGTGCACGTGCGGAACATGTTAGGGAAGACGATTTGGGTTAGTCCTGCCTCGGGCAAAGGCAAGCCCGTCCGCCGGATTGCCTTTGCTCAAGGACCTGGGTGTACCTGGTGGGTAATGCGGAAGGATGGGGAAGTCCGATGTGTACCTCATGGGGATTTGATTTTGGGCGAAAATAGTCCATAAATAAATTGTATAAAGTTAATTGTTAAATAACCCTGTCACTGTCTGTTATCACTGTTATAATTGTTATATTTTGTACCAGTAGTAGCATAGTAAGAATCATCCTGATTAAAGAAGGATGGACTTTTTCGATGAAAACCTAGGAGAGCACAGCGATGATGGAATTGGACCTGGTTTTCAACAACTGGCATCCAGCAACTTCATCAAGATCAACATCTCCTGCAGACTGTGGGCACGGGCCGCACCAGATACATCAGCCGTGAGCTCCGGATGCAGCAAGTGACCGCCCACCACCACACATCACCTCTCCTGCCACAGAAGACCATTACGACAGATGGAGCCCAAAGTCATGGATTAAATGAACTCAATGGATACTTTAGAGTGATGATCCATAGACTAAGGGAATGATATCTGGAGACAGGAGAAATGGTGGTGATCAACTGGACAACGGGGGACCTGGGCATGACGTAGATGGTATGGAATAAGGGGTGGATAATGTCCTGGGTTTGGCCAGAACAGGGTTAATTTTCACTGGACTCCAGGAAGGGGCACAGCCGGGGGGTGGGGGCTGACCCCACCTGGCCAAACAGAGCCCGGTGTTCCATACCCTGTGACGTCATGCTGGGTTCCGGTGGGGGGGGGCGGGGCGGCGGGAAGGCACTCGCGGCTTGGGGGGACGCAGCGTCGGTCCTGTTTCGGGAGAGCGGCTGTCTGGGTTGTACGGTTCGTTGTTGTGTTTTCTCCTTATTTGTATCGTTGTTGTTCCTGTTTTCCCTCTGTTTGCTGTTCTGTTAAACTGCCCTTATCCCGACCCACCAGTTTCTGCCTCTTTCTTTTCATTCTCCTCCGCACGCCGGTGGGGGGAGGGGCGGCCGCGTGGCGCTTTTGTTGCCGGCGGCAGCCGAAACCGAAACAGTTTTTCAGCAATTTAAGTCACAGATATGATCTGTAATGGGACAGATGACACTAGCTGCTTCTGACCATCCTAATATACTCCAGATGTTTATCTTTGCAAATATTGTTAGCTTGCAGTAGATTTTGTGCAAAGGTAGCAAGAGGAAGAGAAGTCTGTCTTTGAATTTTAAAGCTTTCTTTGCATGTGTCATTTTGTGTCCTTCTGTCTACGTGACTCGCAGCACTACACTGCACGTTCTGCGGAGCCCCTGATCTGCTAGTGACATTAACGGCTAGCTGTGTTGTGGTGGAAGGGTGCCAGTTCTCGCAGTGCGATTTCAGTAAGGAATTTCAAACTAGTTAGACTTCCCTAAAATCCAGAAACTCATTTACCAGTTCAGGAAGAGGTGGTGGTGTTGCCTTGTCCTGCCAGTGCTGAGTGCTGTATGTCCTGGGTTCGGCCAGGACAGGGTTAATTTTCACCGGACTCCAGGAAGGGGCACAGCCGGGGGGTGGGGGCTAACCCCACCTGGCCAAACAGAGCCCGGTGTTCCATACCCTGTGACGTCACACTGGGTTCCGGTGGGGGGGGCGGCTCGGTGAGAACCCTCTCGCGGCTCGGGAGCGTGCGGCGCCGGTGCGGTCCAAGAGAGCGGGTCTGTTGTTTGTCGTGTTTTCTCCTTATCTGTATCCTTGTTGTTCCTGTTTCCCTCTGTTTGCTGTTCTGTTAAACTGCCCTTATCCCGACCCACCGGTTTTCTGCCTGTTTTCTTTCCATTCTCCTCCGCACCGCGGCGGGGGGGAGGGAGGGCCCCGTGGCGCTTTTGTTGCCGGCAGCAGCCGAAACCAAAACACTGTAGCTGTCACAAGAACATGTGCAGATGTTGCAAACCTGCCTGACAATAAGAGAAGCAACTGTTTTGCTACCGTTTTCCTTTAGAACAGCGTCTTTCCCAGGCAGGCGTTTGACCTGTTCGTGGAATAACAACTGCCATTAGAAGTGGGCCGCATGGGAAGAGCATGCTGTTCTCCTGGAAGTCAGAAGACTGGCTTCCGTTCCTGCTTTACGACCTGCGAGTCCTCTCCCGCTATGTTAGCTTTACTTGTTTTCTCGATGGCGATCTGTTCAGCAGAGGAAATGCCTTTTACTTCTGTGCAAGATCTGGGCTCAAGTTGCTTGGGGGGGAAATTGCAGCTGGTTGAGAAGTCAGTCACTAATTTTTGCTAACCAAATTGTAGCTGAGATAAATTTGCCTGAAAAGTACTTTCCTTTATTGGAAAGGACTCATATATAGCTTTACACGCAATGAATTTAAAACCCTGTAGAAACTTCAAAGTGCTTATGCCAGCTGAGCTTTTTGTATTTTAAATGTGTTTGAAGCTGCTTCAGATCAGAAGCTTTTGCTGCTCTAGGGAAAAAAGCTTTAATTCTAGATACTGCATCAATTTACCAGCGACTGTCAGACTTTCCTTGACCTGTCTCTGTAACGTAGTTTGTAATGGAGAGATCCTTCAGTTAATTGATGGAATAATCTTGTACCTCCAGCTTTAGGCTATTGCTAAGGACGGTTTGCTTGCTTGGATGCGCTGTTTGCCGTAGCCCCTGGCTGGAGTTGATACAGCATTTGAATTCGGGCTGGGAAGGTTTTGTTTCTACTGGTAGTGGAATTGAGACTGAAATAAAGCAGGTGAAATTACGACCTTACTGAAGTCATTAGCAAAGCTGCCATTGACTGAAGTAAGGCTAGGATCTCAGCCAAGGGTTTTGGTTGTTTAATTTATGGTAACATATTCATTGAGTTGTATTAAAACAAGGTTTTGAAAAAGTTAATCTTTACCTTCGTGATACAATCTCCATTCCATAAATATTGTACATAGTGTTACTAAGAGTTTACCTTTGTTGGGCAGGTTGATAGAGGCAGATTTTAATTTATTTTTATAATCTGTGTGTTTGCACTCCTAGGAAAGAACTAAAGTATGCAGATGTCATTATTTCTGTAAATGAAAAGGACTTAATCCTAAATCTTCTAATTCTTTTATAGTATATGGCAGCAGAGCTATCTAACACTCTGTCCTGCAGGAAATATTTGGCATACTTGTAAGCTCCAGGGAGAGGAGAACTAGGATGATAACATCCATTAGCATTGCTTTTGAATGAGAACTTGCATAAAGACTTTCTCGAGGAAAAAAAAAAAAATCACTATTAGATTTAAAGGCTTTTTAGCAAAAGGAACGTATTGCAAGCTTTCGACCTTCCTGTGCTGTATGAAGCTTTACTGGTGCGTATGCCAGAAAATCCTGTTGATTACTGGACTCTTCCAATGTGTGCTGCCCTTCTAGAAAGTCGACATCTGGACTGTATTTATTCTACTATTTTCTCGTCACTGGATGTGTCAGAGTAGATTTTCCTCCTTTAAATTTTGATAAACTTTGTTTCTATGATTTGGCAGAAAAGATTTTGTGCAATTTTAAAGGCAAAACTAATAATGCGTTCCCAAGCTCTGATGACAGTTAGAACAAACGGTATTGTTTTAAAACATAAATGTCTATTTTGCTGTACTACTCTTCTTGCTTCTCTTATCTGCTAGAATAGTTTTAGCATTAAGCATATTTTAATACACATCTAGAAACAGGCAAGACTGCTTTTATTATATTATTATATTGCTTGAAGTCATGAATTATGTTAAAGTAAACACTGTAGTAAAAGGGAGACTGTATTGGCACCTGAGGTCTTTTATTCCTGCTTGTCAGTCTTCACATTTGTCTTGTATGTGGAGACTCTGGCCTGGGTAGAAATGGGATTGTTCATTAAGAGTCAAAGTGTGTTCTTCCACTTGTAGCGGTCCCAAAGTACACCCAGTTTGTGTTGCACATCGATGGTATCTTGGCAAAAAGGAAACCGAGTTATCCATTAGCTAATTCTCAGAGTAATCTTCTTTGTAACCAGCTCTTCAAGTAATACTTTCCAAGTTTTCCCATGCAATGAGTAAAGCTAGCATAGTCAACAAGTTTCAAGGAACTACTCTCTCAATCACTGGAAAGTTTTGACTAATTGAGCACAGTGATTTTTAATCTCTGGTATTCTGTATTATTTTTCAGTGATGTTTGTCTTATGAGGAACAATGGAACAAAATGGTTTTGGACAGGTCGATGTAGTTGCTTCTGAGACTTTGGGAGCGTGCGGCGCCCGTGCGGTCCGAGAAAGCGGGTCTGTTTTATTGATGTATGCCATCAATAAAATCAGGTGCCTTGATTAACCCTCTAGTATTGCAGGCCACAACTTGGTAACTGAGGCTGTGATAAATATCCCATAGCTTGTCTGCAGAATCAACTTTTTTTTTTAGTGTTCTCAGTTAAAAGTTTTCTCCTGCAAAACCTAGGGACTGATACTGTTCTGTCAGGTCAAACAGATAAGCTGTTTCACCTGAAGTTTGTACCTAGCTCTTGTAGGCTACTTTTCCGTGATGGGTTTGCTAAGCTGCTGTGAGTGCACTCCCTCAGTCTCCATTGCTGCTTGCTCATGGGTGGAGGAGTGCACATATGGCCACCTCATAGCGAGAGGTCACCTCTGCTAGCGCAGCTGTCCCGTGGGCTTTCCATCATTTGAGAGGGTTGGAAGGTAAGAAGAAATGAGATTGTTTTAGAGTCCATTCTCTTTGAACATCTGGGGTGATATCCTTTCTGGGGTGATATCCTTTCTGGGGTGATATCCTTTCTGTATATGCAAAGTTAAAATTTCAAGTGCTATATTGTCTCATTTTTGCAGAGGTTAAGTGTAATGTAAGGATAGGGATGCTTCTAAGCTGCCTATCTGATCAAGAAGTGCAGGTCTGAAGGTACTAAATACCCAAGTGAATGCAGACTAGCTGCAAAACTGACGTATGCAGCATGGTGGAGAAAGGTGAAGACTGTAAGAATGTGCTTAAACTCCCCCTGCTAAATTAACATTGCTGTTCTGAGTATCTTAGCTGAGAAATATGCAAGCATGCAAAATGTACACTTGTCATTCTTAAAGTAGTTGGTTTCCAACCTTTAATTTCGGAAGGACTGTTGAATGACGGAACTACTTTGACTTTTTCCACACAAATCCCTCTAATGAAATGCGTTTCTGCTTCACACCCATCAGAGCTGCTAGTGACAGTCACAGTCTCGCTTGAAATGGGATCTTTCTCCAGTAATTTACTGCCAGTTAATCATGGCTAAGTGAGACCTGGTAATCCCATTGATGTGCCTGGACTTATCTGAAGACAAGACCTAATTTTTATTTTTTTAAAAAGAGCTGTAGTAACATCATTTGTAATTATAGTGATATGAACTTGGTCACGCTTCCTGCCTACAATATCATGTATGTAAACACTACAATAAATTCTGTCTAAACACGTTCTGCTTTAACTCTACCTCTGTCTTAAGAAGTAAATGTGCATTTGCTGTCTTTATTTATCTCTGTACTGTACCACTCTGCACTAATAAATTCATTTCTTAATGAATTCATGTAGCCGTATGGCCAGAAATATATTTTTAACTAGTTAAGAGTGTGTGATAAGCAGTGCAAAGAACCTGTTTCTTTAAAATATGTTTTACTGTACTTTGAAACTGGCTTCTAAAGATACTGAATGTTTCCATCAACTTGGTAATACTCATAACCAGCTCCTGGTATATACAATATATTAAAATGATGCTAAATATAAAAGTGTGTGTGTATAATGATTTTAAGAAAACTAATATATATGTCTCTGCACTCTGAATAAATCTGTCTCTGGACTTGTGATCAAGGCAGAGGACAGGGCTGTTTCTTGTTACTTAAGGTAACACAGGAATTCAGGCACATAGCAAAAAGCTTTTAATCACACTAATGTGATGCATTGTATCAACATCTTAATGCTAAGATGATCTTTAGGATGAAGAAAGTATTTTAAACAAACACCATGTAGTTCCCTGCAACATCAGTGCTTTTTGTTCTAGACAGTGAAGGTCTGTTGTGTAGTCAAAGCCGTAAATGGAATGAAATCAGGTTGCTTTAAACAAAGGTTTCATAAGTTGTTGAAAATCAGTTTTGAGGAAAATGTCTGAAATGTTTTGCAGAGGTGAATCTGGTGCTGGGAAGACTGAAAACACAAAGAAGGTTATTCAATACCTTGCTCATATTGCTTCCTTCCATACAGGAAGAAAGGACCATAATATTCCCGTAAGTTGGGATATTTTATCATTTGTTTATTGTTCTTTTTGAAAACCACCATCTTTGCATTTAAAAAAAACATAACTTTTTTATTAAAGATAAGCTGTAATGTAACCCACATAATTTTCTCAACCGTTATTTTCTCTTTAGTAGGGGCTGAAATGAGCAGTTACATTAAAATTTCCAGTTGATGTTAGCTGTTTAACTTCTCTTCTGAAACTAAAGGCTTTATGCAACCATTGTAACTAGGAACGGTATCAAAGCTTTCTGACGCAGTGTATGCCAGTTTTCCAAAAATTTAATTAAATTGGGCAAGTCTTACTGAATTTAGTTCCCACAGATGCAGTTTTCAGTACTATATTTGTGAACAAGCTTTCTGTTCTTTCAAAAATTATCTTGTAGATAAGAAGAATCATCAAGCTTCAAAACTGCTGTAGACTTGATACGTCTACAAGCGAGCAGCTAATAAAAAGCTCTAGTTTTAGTACATTACAGACAAAAGCATATGCACTTATGTCAGAGTCTTGGGTTTTTTGGTAACTTGTCACTAACTGATTTATGTAGAACATTCTTCAGATTTACTGCTAGACTTCAAAATTCACAATGAGTTTTTATCAATATTTTGCTTTACAAGATATGGATGGGTTTGAATATCTGTTGCTATGAGCACTTGGATCTCTTTGCAGTGGAATATTAATTCAACTTGCTAGAAGCAAGTGGCTTGCTATATTCGATACTGGCGTATGTGGTTGGAAGTTTTCAAGCTATATCAGAATCAGAAGCATCAGCTTCTGTAATTTCTAGTGTATAACACTTAATATTAAGATATTCTGGAATGTGTCAAGACTCAAACTCCTAGAAAACCAGGAGAGGACTTTTGACCAGTCTGTGAAGAAAAAAAAGCAAGAATTTGAAGCTGGAGAGAGGGGAAGATTGCTCTGCAGATAGATTTGGAGGCCTTAGGAGGATGCTGTGACTGGAGTGTCGGCAGCATTAGCATTGTCATGTGCTAGGGGAATACATGGCTCTGCAGAATGCTATTTAGAAAGTCATCCTTCAGAACTTGTTTTCTGTGTGGGTTTTGATTTATAAATATTCTTGGATTTATGGTTGTGCAGCCTTGAACAAAACTAGTGTTGTTAAAATTTCTACAGGAGTATAATTGCCTACAACTTTTTTTGGGGGAAGGGAATTATGCAGAGAATGGAACTACACAGAGTTTGTATACCAAGTACTTCTAAACACACTATTGACAGCTTGGAATGCACCAGGTTGAAGAGACTTCTGTGAGCCTCTTGTCGAGCCTCCTTTCAAAATATGCTTCCCTTTAAAGCTGAGTTTTGAAAACCTTGTGTGATGAAGATTATACAACCTTTCTGCAAAACTTTTCTTGTGCTTAACCACTTAAACAGTCAAAAATAGGGCTTTAAAAAGTACTCCTTCTTTGTTTGGCTGTGTTTCCATAAGCACTTTGTGCCAGTACCTGTGCTAAAAGTAGTCCCCTTTTTGAGTTTTGTCATCGTAACAATTCCTGTGGCCACTCACTGGGCTTGGAGAGTGCAGGCTCAAACTACTGTTCTGAAAGTCATAGAATCATAGAATGGTTTGGGTTGGAAAGGACCTTAAAGATCACCTGGTTCCAACCTCCCTGCCATCAGCAGGGACATCTTCCACCAGACCAGGATGCTCACAGCTCCATCCAACCTGGCCTTGAACCCTGCCAGGGAGGGGGCAGCCACAGCTTCTCTGGGCAACCTGGACCAGTGTTTCATCACCCTCATGGGGAAGAAATGAAGTCCATCTGGCTTTAGATGAAACAAGTTTCCTCTGTTTGTTGCGTGGCTGCATAACTGATATGAAGTGAAGGCACAGAAAAAAGCTGGGGTGGAAGATGTTGGTGAAGGGAAGGATGAGTTGCTCAGTCTAATGCAGTGCTGGCTAATTCTGTTTAAGTTGCTGGTTGAACTGGAATCTAATTCTCTACTTAGCAGCGTGATCAAATGGGACAGGAGTTTAAGATGGTGGGTGTAATCAGCTGCTTCGTGAGCCATCGAAGACTGTCACGATGAAGACTGGAAAAGTTTTTATTCTTTGTAAAACATAGTTCAGACACAGTAAAAAGAATAGGGTAGTGTCCTGAATAGAAGTTTGATACTTTGATTGTGCGCTTCATTCAATGCACTGCTATAGTAAGCACTGAATTAAGTATATGTTTATGAAAAATGCAAAATGTTCACATAACCTAAACCGTTTTGAAAATACAAATGAGTCTCGCTTCTGTAACAATTAATTTTTATTTATATACTGCAGATGAAGAATGTCTAATCTACACACCTAACACTCAAAAGTTAGGAAGTGTCAGAATTGGTTATATTTAAGCAGCCCTAACTTGTTCCTGTTCACATATACATTAGAAAACTGTAGAGGGCTGGTGGTGATCCGTAGTATCCATCTGTACAGCCTTTGCACTGACCTGTGCACAAAGATGATGCTAAACAGGCTTGTTAAATAGACAGCAAGTCATGGGTTTACTTTTATCCATCCTGTAACGAATAATTATCAGTGCTATGCATATTACTGAGACTTATGAAAGTTGCATGGATTTTTTTTTATGAACAATTTGTATGCTGATGAATGAATAATTATCTTCCCGACACCATTCTGAAGTGTAGGGTTGACTTTGTCTCTTTTGCCTGACAGGCAAACCTTTACAGGGTGCTGTAGAAGTATTACAAACAAACGCAGCCCCCAGTTTGACACCTCAGGCCATGGCCAGAGTAACAGTAATGGTCTGCCATGCCACAAATGCTCACCATGTACGTTCTCCAGCGGCACTGGCTGTGAAATGTTTGGCTTACGCAAGGAGCATCACATAGGAGCTCTACTCATCCCTTCAACAGCCTTCTTGTGTCTGGCATTCAGCTGTTTGTCTGTGACACTTTTCTTTCCCAGCCGCCCTGTTTCATCACAGCTGGTGGCTGTGTGCCTGCAGAGGAGTCCTGCGTAGCCCTTGGCACGTCATCCCCACGCAGGGGTCCTGTGGGGAACGGAGCCAGTAACACAGTGTAACCACGGAGGGTGGAATTACAGCGCCGAACAGCCTGAATACTAACGTTTCCTAGTTTTTGAGTGTTTGAATCTGTAGCCACACTGTCTCATTTCTGTTTAATCACAAAGAATGTTAAAGGTATTGTCTTGGGCACAGTGCTAGGAAGCGTGGGTGGGTGGTGGTGGTAAAAAGGTAGAAGAGAAGCTTTAGTGCTTGTGGGACTTGGCAGAGCTAGGTGAGACTAGGGTAGTCCCTTCAATTAGGAATTGAGTCTGGGCTTTCTAGAGCCAGGTGATGGAGAGCAGAGAGAAGCGCATGGCAGTGAGTTATGAACAGGCTCATCTATAGATTGAAGGTGGAATGAAAGTGAGCCTGAATCCTTGTCTGCAGTGTGCTTGGTTGAGCATCAGAACTACCACGTGTACAGTTCTAGTTGGTGCGTAGCAAGGGAGAAAAGATGGAAGATATCTGTTGTAAATAACTGGAAGCTTTAGCTTCACATCCAACACATCTGTGCTCTAATGAATTTGGGGGGAGTGGGGTGGTAGTGTTAAGAACTTTACCAGTAAATCTGAATATTTTATCTGCACCAGGCATATTGTGGTTTATTCGGTTGTTAACCAGGTCATACATGGACCAGCTTTCTAAAGGCAACCATTGTGCTTTAGCCTGGGCATCTCAGACCAAAGGGGACCCACACTGGTGTCTGTTGGTCTGGTCAGCTATCCCATGCTCCTAGGCCAGCATAGGAGCCTCTCTTGCCTTTGCTCTCAATTATTCCTCTGTAGACTCAGGTGGTGTGGAGAAAAGGTTATTTAGAATGAAAGGGTGAGGAAGAGAACAAGGACAGGTAACTGGTGAGTGGAGGGGGAGGCTCATGTGTCCAGAGAGGGTTTTTGACAGATTAAGCAAGGAGGGTAGGGAGTAAACAGAGTCTTCTAAACTACTTGGCTTTGTGGCTCATCAATCCTGTGTGCACTAAGTGGCATGGGAAAGAGAGAAAAGAATGAAATCGTGTTAATGCATGTGTTAGAGCTGCTTTAATATGGTTAAGTAATGAGTCCTAATTCTGACTCTTGGGCTCTGCTTTAGTTTAGAAACTTTGTGTTTTTGAATGGGGAGGGAAGTCAGTGCAAAATGTAGAAATAACTAAAAAAAAGTTTGCATACACAGCTTTCCAAAAGAAGGAAAAGTGCTGGTTGTCACTCACTGCCTGGGGGCTGCCATGAATCTGCAGGTTCTCCAGGCTGCGTGAGGTTAAGGGGGTACTCTAAGCTGGACTGTGGCCATACCTGGACCCTATTCATGGTCAGATACCTGAAATGGGCAGGTGTGTTCCATCGTGGTAGTGTGTGAAGTAAAGTTCTATAAATAACTGCATCCATCTACCACCGCTGTATCCAGTTCTAGGCATTCTGGTACTGTGTACCTCTGGTTCAGGTGAATGGAATTAGACTTTTGTTCACTTCCCTGCTCCTCAAAGCCTTCACATCCCAAACCCACTCTTATTGTCACTAAAATTCAGGTTTCTAGGTGGTGCCGTTTTAAGCTTCAGAAATAGAAGCATAGAATCACTTAAGCTGGAAAAGACCTTTAAGGTCATCGAGTTCAACCGTAACATAATTACTGGTACTTGCAGGTTAATGATGGCTTTCAGTGACTGCATTTGCCTTTGTAGCTGAAATACTAAATTGTTTAATCTGTTTTATGAATTTCAGAAGAAATATAATTGGCTTTGAAGTACAGGATCATGGGTAGGCTCATTCAGACTGAAGCTCCCCTTGGTGAGGATTTCCCAGATGAGCTTTAACTGCCCTAATTGAAACACAGAAGTTAAGTGTGTGTCTGATTATGTTCCGTTCTGTTTCTAAGTGAGGACAGAAATGGACACCCTCAGGAAGCAGTCTATCCTGTCTGAAGATAAGCAAAAGAAATGCCTCTTAAGTTCCCAGGTGTACCTATCCTTCTCCAGTGATTTCGGAAGGAGCGGTAGCTTCATACTGAAGCATCTAACCTTATTTTTAGATCCTGAGTTGTTTTCTGAGCAGGTATGATGCAGCTTTGCAAAATTCACATCACTTAGCTGAGTAAACTAAACCTTTGCTAGCTGCTTTACAGAACTCTGTCAAAACCTGTTATTCTTCACTAAAACAGTGCTAGTTGCTAGTTATTTAAATTAGTAGACATAAACGGAAGAAGTGTGCGTCTGTCTTGGTGTGAAAATTTCTTGTGGTCTGAGTTTCACCACCGCGTTTTCTCCCTAGGCTCTCCGGTGTGAAGCTCAAGATTGTTAAATTTGCTGACTGAGACAAGGGAATAGGGGAATTGAAAATTTCTGCGTTTCTGCAGAAACTGCAAATTTGGATTTTGGGGATTTTTCTGTTTTGCTTTATTACACTCATGTTCCATTTACCCTTTTTTCTGGCAAAAGTTAAAGGTATTCCAGTTTTTTAAGACTTTGCTTCTCATGTGGACGGTAATTCTTGAAAGCAAGCTTCTGTCTCGATTGTAGGATTGCCTTTCTTAAGTACTTGAAGTGCAGGGCAAAAACAAAGCCACAGGCTCTGTAAGTATTGCTTTCCTCTTGGTTCTTTCATAACCTTTTTGATTTTTGAAAAATAGTGATGATCTTATCCATACAAAAACACCTTGCAGTGACTAAGGCTGTCGAGACAGTTACTTGGTGTTGTGGGTTTATTTTTGTTGTTGTTTGTCAAAACTGTGGAAAGCAGGGCTGCCGGAGGCCCGGCCAGTCTGACTAACTGAAGTCTTGCTTGTCTTGCAATCCCCCCTTTCTGTTTGTTGGAGGACCAAAATTCCAAATTTCTGAAGGTGAGACCAGTATGCGTGGTGGAGATTCTGCTCTTAAGTGATGGTAGTACCAAGTGATAGCTCTCAAAGCATTTCAGGCTGCTGTTGCGTTATCTATAGAGTTTGCGCCTGAAGACTTGTGGGGTTTGACCAAGTGGAAGCTGAGACACTGAGAGCTTTAAAAGGGAGATATTTGCCATGCATTCTTTCCAATTCCATGGGTCTTCCAAACCTAAGAGCTGGAAACAGTGTTTATCATAGCTACTGTTGTTCATTGCAAACAGAGTTCCAAAAGTGTAAAACAAATGCTGTGCTAAAACCAGACCTCCTGTGTGTTCAATTCCAAGTCTCGCTTTCTTGGAAAACAAGTGTTCATGTCTCTGTACGGTTCCAGTTGATCCGTAGTATTGACAGGTCAGTCACTTGAAATGAAATCTGTATTATATCTGGTGTATGAGACCTCTGTATGGATTTTGTATATTCAGTTATTTGTGTTGCTTAGAGACTATTGTTGCGGAGTCTCCTTCTCTGGAGATATTCAAGACCTGCCTAGACGTGGTCCTGTGCAGCCTGGTCTGGGTGACCCTGCTTCGGCAGGGTTGTTGGACTGGGTGACCCACAGAGGTCCCTTCTAACCCCTACAATTCTGTGATTCTGTGATTCAAATTCTATTGTAGAAGTTATTCTTTCTCCCCTTTCTCATGGCTAGGAAAAGAAGCTGATGGAGGATCCAATTGCTGAATGTACTTCTCAGCTGGCTGAAGAAGAAGAAAAGGCCAAAAACTTGGCCAAACTCAAGAACAAGCAGGAAATGATGATCACTGATTTGGAAGGTTTGTTCTTGCTACATTTGCCTGTTAACAGGTTGTACATCATGCGAGAAAGGAGTGGATCACTTATTACAGTGTATGCAGTATCTGGTCCAGTCTGCTAAGTGTAACCTTCTATGTAGATACCTTAATAGCTGTTGCTTTTATCTAAATCTTGAAAGAATAATTTATTGCTTGCAAGCCTTGTTGCATTTGGCTGCTCAGTCTTTCTCGTGTTTAATTTGTTAGCTTTTCATTTTTGAGAATCCATTTTATTTAATGATACGCTCCAGAAATTCATGTTGTTGCATGCATCCCTTAGTAACAAGGTAAAACACCTGTCTCTTGGGAAGGCGCTACACTTTTCTATAATAACACATTAGAACAACATATTTCTGGAAAAATGTTAGTAGGCATTCATTAGTCTTCTAATATTTTTTGAATAAGCAAATCCGAATTGTTCTGCCTTTCTTGATGCTTTGTTTATCTAAAATGGTTCAATTTCTTTGGCCATTTATTTCTGATTGTTTTGCCTGTGTTGTCACGACTGAATTAGCCCTATATGTAACCTTTCATGATGTTATGGTGGGTTTTTTAATTACTTATGGTTGTAAATAGGTATTGTGCAACATTAATAAACTGCCAAGCCAAAGTTGCAAAATATAAGGCAATGTTGCTATCTGCCCTAATTTGGAAATATTTTTTTCACTTACTGTTATGGGCTGTCTTGCTACATATTTTAATAATGATGCGCTTATGGAAAAATACCAAAGTTTAGTCTTATCTGTGTAGGAAGGTATTGAAGTAATATGAATAATAGATGATTGATGTACCTTTTATTTAAAAAGCCTATTCAGGGACTTTAAGATGGGCATAAGTAAGCTGTACTCATTGGAAAATAATGCTTGAGTAGTTGTGTACTTAAATTGGGACTAGTGTTTCTGAAGATACTTGACAGATGTGGTTGGTTATGGTGCTGTTCCCAGACTGATGACCTTAGAAATGGAAATTAAAGCTTAAATATAAGGCATGCAACTGCTTGGCTAGTAAAGCACAGTAAAATGATACTCTTTGAGACAATTCAAGAAGCCATGAAGGTCACTCTGCTAGGGTCTTGACACTGGTAAGTACTGAAATTTGGGGGGGGGGGCAACAAAAACCCACAAAACCCAAAAAAACCCCCACTAATTCAGTTTACTGTGAGTTTTCCCCATTGCGAAATTGTGTCTTATGACACTCTTCTGTCACCTGCCAGAAATAGAATGTAAAAACAGAGAAAAGTGCTATTTTTTTTTTTGAATGAGGAGCTGTTTAGAGAAAAACAATGTTACTTTAGATTGTCTGGAAAATCCCAAATACCCCTCGGTAGCTCTAAGATATGATTCTTGAATATGGCTCCGTTTCCATGTAGAAGATGTCCTGATCTTGTAGCAGGCTTAGGAGGGGTGTGAGAAACCCCTGCACTGAGAACCCACAAAGTATTGAACAAGTCTAACAACTTACATTTATTCTATTAGATGTTGAATTGTGCTAATGCTATGCTAAGCAAAACCTTCCTGTGACTTCAATATATTACATACCTGGTCATTAGCTACCTGTAGACAATGCAGCCAATAACTATCTTAATCAGACCACAGGCAGATCATCTAAATGTATTTTATTGCTAGGGCACTGATAACTGGATGGTTTTCACAAAGAAATACCTTAGGGCAGGAGTATCTTGGCTACACAAGGAAATTACTGGAGGCTATCAGGGTTGCAAAGTCTTGCTAAATATCAATGGGATGTGAGTTAGTGGTACAGATACTTGCAAAAATTGTTTATCCAAGTTTTCTTTAAGTTACACTATTTTCCAGTAGACCTTTTGGAGTCTAGCCTAGCCCTTCCACAACTACGCAAGCCATAATTTTTTCCAGTCTGTAGTTCTTCATTTTTGAATCCTGATGTCTGCGATCACCTGGCCGAGCAGCTCAAACTGCTCTTCTGTTAGATTCTATTCCTTATTTTTCTGTCAACATGGGATTATGTTTGTTACCTTACTTCAAACTTTTTTCTCCAGTCATTGACTTTTTCTTGACTTTCTATCTGAATCATGCAGTTCTACTTTGCTATTTCATCTTTCCCAGTCACCCTTCCAGCTGCAGTCTGGAGAAAGAATTGACACAGTGTATATTAAACTTCCCACCCTTCTTGCTGTCCCATCGCCCTGCCCCTGAACCTTCTGAGGATAACAACAGGAAAAAATTGCTTATAAATATAATCCTTTACTTCCATAGAGTGCTTAAAAAAGGAGGAGAAGACAAAAAAAAGAAGACAAAAAAAAAGGAGAAGACAAAAAAAGGAGGAGAAGACATCTCGCATCAAGGCGGAAAAGCAGAAAAAAGATTTAAGTGAAGAGCTGGAGGCTTTAAAAACTGAACAAGAAGATACCTTGGATACCACTGCAGCACAGCAAGAGCTGAGGTAGGATCATGTGTCTGTATAAGCAGGCACCATTAAAATTCACCTTGAATTTACAAAAGACTAAAATGTTGATTTTTGATAACTATTGATGCTTCCTCTAGGACAAAGCGAGAGCAGGAGGTGGCTGAACTGAAGAAAGCAATTGAAGAGGAAACCAAAAACCATGAAGCACAGATCCAGGAAATCAGGCAGAGGCATGCTACTGCCCTGGAAGAGCTCTCTGAACAACTGGAACAGGCCAAAAGGGTGAGCAGAAAATTAATTACAGAAATACATTTTTCAGCTTCAGGACTTTTATAAGTAACATAAGTGGCGTGGTCACTTCCAGTGATATCTGCAGATCTAAATTGTCCTCTGTACATACTTAACTACTGCAGTTGAATCAAATATATCCTGCTGGTTTGAAGATATAGCAACTTTTCAGATAGATGCCAAGACTATCTAAAAGTGTTTGTTAGACCTGGAAACAGTGCACCTAGAGATAAATTGATGTAGTACTTTTGTGGGAATTCTCAAGCAGCCTATGTGCTTATTTGGTGAAAAGCAGTTCTCTGCCTAAGCGAACTGCGGAATGGTTCCAAATAAGGTAATTGTAATGTCGACACTCACAAATAACAAACTGTGAGTACCGGTAGCGTAAAAGTTCTTCCAGCCACTCTTCACTTTGTGCTTGTACCGTGACCTCCAGTGCTAGATATCTGTGGAGTATCTTGCTGATTTGCAGAGTTATATTGTGTCTCTGGTAACCCCTGCCAGAGCAGAGGAAGCGGCACACCTGGACAACGTGGTTCCTACCAGTGCAGCTTCAGTGTCTTTGTTCAGAAGTAGAATTAATCCAACACTGCCAAAAAAAAAAAAAAAAGTATCTCTAGCTTGTAAAATTTTATTTCTAGTCATTCACAGATATAGGTGTGGACAGTTCATATACTGTAGTAATATTTTTGTGTAGGAATATTTCAGAAGCCTCCTTAGTTTAAAATACTACGTGAGAAATATAGTAGTTAAACCTGATGGAAATTATAGTTTATTCACCTGAAAATCTTACGTGTTTCCTGTGCTCCTTATTCATTAAATATTCTCAATAAGAGCATAAAAAGACAGAAAAATACCCTACAATCTTAAACAAAGTTCCTGTGATAAGATTGTCAGTTCTGGCAATATAGTAAGAATGGCACTTAAACATCCCTTATGGCAATTACTACCTTTTTAAAAAGGTTTTTGACAAATGTCAGTGCAGTGGTGAAAAGTGCTTTATTATGCACTTCCAGGCTGCTATGCCTACTAAAATCAGGGCAGCTGTAGCTGATATCTTTCCTTTTATTTCTGTGAGATGAGCCATGCTGATCTGTTAATGGGCACATTCCTTCCTGCTCAGTGCTACTCACATGGTCCTTTTACAGCACTGACATCCCAGATCTTACTGAATTCATAGAAATATCTTCTGGTCCTCGCTGTTACCTGTGATATCTGAGAGTGGATTAACTTGCATTACCTTAATTTTTTTGGCTAACATATGCAAAATGTTACACAGCAGGATTTTAAATGCTCCCTACTTACAACTTGCTGAGCAGTGGTTTTATCTTTGAGCTTATAATCCTGATTTGCTGGACTGAATATTTTTAGCAGAAAACTTTATTGATATGTAAAAAAGTGTTGAAGTTCTTCCCTTTTGTTTTTCCTAGTTCAAAGCAAATCTTGAAAAAAACAAGCAAGGCCTAGAGTCCGACAACAAGGAGTTGGCCTGTGAAGTGAAGGTACTGCAGCAGGTCAAGGCAGAGTCTGAACATAAGAGGAAGAAGCTCGATGCTCAGATGCAAGAGCTAACTGCTAGGGTCACAGAAGGAGAAAGAGTGAGGGTGGAGCTGGCGGAGAAAGCTAACAAGCTGCAGGTAAGGCTGTATGGAATTCCTAAACTGCTGAACTATACACAAGAAAGTAAAAGCTTTAACCATATACAGAAGTGGCTAGGAGGAATGACTATCAAAGATGCAGCTAGGTCTACAGGAACGGGGACTGTAGTTGATGTGGGAGGCGATCTCAGTCATGTACTCGTGTACTTGAGGGGCTTGAAAGTGGTGACAAACCTCAGATAGCTGGAGAGCCATGACATGAATCCTGAACTTTTTGGACTATGTAAGAATCACAGTGGCTTTGAAGTAGATGGCTTCCCATTTTGGAGACCAAATCCTGTAGGAGGCTCTGCTGACAGCTGGCCTACAGGTTTTTGGCTTGGATGTGGAGTTGAGTAGAGTGGGCTGAGCTCATTTGTAGGCTTGAGCAAAAATGTACTGATTGATGATGGCCACACGTTTCCTTTTGTGCTTCAAAAGGAACTTGACAGATAGGGATTGCAAGTAAAGGGCTGTTCCTCTGCGAAATGGAGAAAACAGACAAAATGCAGTCAGAGCTGACTTCTTAGCCACAGCAAAGAGTATTATGAGTAAATCAAGCTAAAGTGCTTGAAAAAGGGAATGGCCCCATTCTTTTGGGGGGAAGCGTTTTGGCAGTCTCTCACTGTATATACAAGTAGCATAGGCTAAAATAGCAAGAATTAGCACCTGGCATTGACCTTTTCTCTTGCAGTGATGCTTTAAACCCAGCTGCCACCCTGATAATCCTTGAATTAATGGTACTGTAAAATACACGGTCCTATAAAATACATGATCCTATAATGAAAAATAGCTTTAAATATGATTGTAGATGTTGGAATGACATACTCTGCTAAATATCATGGCTAACTCTTATTATGTTCTGTCTTAAGTTCAGGACTGACACGTTTCTAACCAAACTTCAGTATTCTTAGCTTGTTGTACCTGGGATGTGTTGTTGTCTTGCCTTCCACGGAATTTGTTGAGGTTTTGTGTTCCGTGTCAGATGTAGGCTTTGCCATGGATCTGCTGCGCGTTATTACCTTTAGACTGCTTGCTTTGCAGAACGAGTTGGATAATGTCTCAAGTCTCCTGGAGGAAGCAGAGAAGAAAGGCATTAAGTTTGCCAAGGATGCGGCTAGTTTGGAATCTCAGCTTCAGGATACACAGGTGTGTGTGCAGTGAAGCTTGAACTTAGCGTTGAAGCTTTGTTCCTCATTGAAATGCTAACTGCATAACAGAAAATACATTTTCATTCATGGTTTGGAAAGCCCCACGGGTAGAAGCTGTATTTCCTATTGAAGTCTAGTGAAATGCGATGTATGATGATTGCTCAGCTACATGTGGAGCCAGTTTTTCATTATCTAAGATTTACTGCTTGATAGACTGTAGCCTTTCAGTTTCTCTTTTTTATTTCTTAGTCTCTGTGGGAGATAAGTATTAAGTCAAAAAAACCTTTCCAAGTAGGATGTTAATGCAAATAAGGTCCTTGGGGTGTGTGAAAGGCACGAGGGACAATACCCTGTCTTTTACTGACTTAGGCTGAAGTTCTTTACTGACTTCAGCTTAAGTTGTTGAAACTGCCAGTGTTTGCTTTTTGGGTTAAATAATGCAGCTTGATACATGTATTCATCACTTAAATATACTCTTTTTTTTTTCCCATGTATAAAAATGCTAATGGTGACTATTTGAGTAATGTTCATTACAGTTGGAGAGTTCTGTGAGGAACAGGGTGGGGGAAGAGAGGGCTGGTGGTTGCACTTTTCATTAGTCTCGGTTATGACAGAAGTTTCCACTGCCAAATTACAGCTGTCTTTAAACTGACCTTTACATTTAAGCTATGCAGTGAATCTTGAAAGCATGCTGTCATTGCAGGATTTGTTGCCATATATTCGTCTCAGGTGGTTTAAAATAGGGACTCTATATGCTTGTCGGAAAAGAAAGATATATTTTGAAGGCAACTGCTGTGCTTGTCCCTTTGAAGATAGAAAAGTATCATCCATTGGCTTCTATGAACAGACAGTGGCATGGATTCTCTGAGAAATACGCTTCATAAAGGCTTAAGTGTGCCCCAAATGACTGAGCAGTACCTTTTTGAAAACCCAAATTACGGATGGCTTCATAAGCATGTCGTTGTACAAAACTGCTGAGAGAAAAATAATCAAACCTGAACCTCCAAGTAGAGTAATGGAGGGTGGTGGGCCAAGGCCACACTTAACACGCTATGAACCAAACTGAACTTTGAATATGCCTGTTTGTGTAACAGGAGCTGCTTCAGGAAGAAACCCGCCAGAAACTCAACCTGAGCAGTAGGATTAGGCAGCTGGAAGAGGAGAAGAACAACCTGCAAGAGCAGCAGGAAGAGGAAGAGGAGGCCAGAAAGAATTTGGAGAAACAGATGCTTGCCTTACAATCACAGGTAAGCTGTTGCACATGGCAAGACTTCTGTAAGGGCTGCACGTTCCAGGTGAGATGAATTGGTGTCCTAAACCTCTTGGAAAAATGTCATGTAACTTGCACGTATGCTCGACCACACTTTGGAATAAAGTTTTCCATGGACTTTCTCAATTGCCATAGTGACCAGTACAACTAACTGCAGTGGACAGGACTTTCCCCTACTTGGACTCCTGTTAGCTCATAATTTTTGTGTTACTCTAGTTAGCAATAACACCTAGTTTTGTATTTTTGACTTGTTGCCTTTCTTTCCTTTTCATGATGTACCAAGGAACATTATTTTCTTTTATTTAATTTCAGTTGGCTGATGCTAAGAAAAAGGTAGATGATGACTTGGGAACCATTGAAGGCTTGGAGGAAAACAAAAAGAAATTACTGAAGGACGCGGAGTCCTTAAGCCAACGCCTAGAGGAGAAGGCAATGGCTTATGACAAACTGGAAAAGACAAAGAATCGCCTGCAGCAAGAGCTGGATGACTTGATGGTAGACCTAGATCATCAGCGCCAGATTGTTTCTAACCTGGAGAAAAAGCAGAAGTTGTTTGATCAGGTAGTCTAGTTTCCTGTCATCTTGCTGATTTCTATGATTTTTAAATGGCATCTTGTTTGTGTTGATTGATAAATCTTTTGGAAGCAGCTTGGCCTTTGTTAGGAGTAACTTGTTGCTTCTAATTTCAGTGAGCTAAATGCCATCTTGGAGTCCTGTTAGATCAAGTAATAAGCTCTTTATATACAAAAAAGAAATTCTGTTGGAACAAAAACTTCAGACTATTATTGTAATCCCTCAGGATAGACTAAGAAAGGGTGTGAAGACTGAACGATGGAAATAATAGGAAAATTATTTCATCTTTATTAGCAGCTTGCTTTCCTCACCTCATTCCAGAGTAGCTGTAGCTGTTTTCTTACTAGTCTTTGGATCAAGACTGAGAGACTAGACAGCTTCTGAATGCCAGTTAAACTCAGAGCATTAACCACTTCTGTGACTAAAACACCTCTGAGGCAGGAAGGACCTGATTATAGAACTGATGAGATGGATTAATTATTTCTTATATTCAGATGCTGGCAGAAGAAAAGAACATTTCTGCCAGATATGCAGAGGAAAGAGATCGTGCTGAAGCAGAGGCAAGGGAGAAGGAAACCAAAGCACTGTCTCTGGCTCGGGCTTTGGAAGAAGCCCTGGAAGCTAAGGAAGAGTTTGAAAGACAGAACAAACAGTTGCGGGCAGATATGGAAGACTTAATGAGCTCGAAAGATGATGTGGGCAAAAATGTAAGTAACTTTCCACACCCTATTTTGTTATGAACTGCACAGAGAACAACACAGGAAAATTCCCTGGTTGGAGAAGTGTTTTTGACACAAATATGGAACGTTTTGAGGCTGACTTGTAACCCAAAGTTCTGGAGGAATTAATGCTCAGAACAAGAGGGTGGTCTCTATTAAGATGAGGCCTGTTCAAAAGATGTGAAGACTTGGAGAGCAGCAGTTGCTGGCCAAATGCCTAATGGCACTTGTGCTGGATTTAAGAGCTTGTCTTACTACTACTACTTTTTCTCTGTGAATATTGCACAGCTCAACTCTCCATTCATGTGCACGGATGTTTGTTTGGTTCTCTAATCTGTATCTTAGAGATGCTGCTCTCCCTGTTCTGATTGTCCAGTTTGGAGCATCACAAAGTGTAGTGTACTGAGTTCATATAATGTCTACTTTTGCTGTTAACTGCTGATTTTGAGAGGGTCTAATTAATGTTTGTGGCTTAGGTCCATGAACTGGAGAAATCAAAAAGAACTTTAGAGCAACAGGTTGAAGAGATGAGGACTCAGCTTGAGGAACTGGAAGATGAACTGCAGGCCACAGAAGATGCTAAACTTCGTTTGGAGGTGAACATGCAAGCTATGAAAGCCCAGTTTGAGAGAGATCTGCAAGCCAGAGATGAACAGAATGAAGAGAAAAAGAGGATGCTGGTTAAACAAGTATGTATCTTACTGTGCTTCATAGTGGGAAGGGCGTGATGATCTTTTGACAAAGCTCTATGGCTTTGAGAACTTGCTACCAGGAAAATAAAACTCTGTGCTTAAAGATCCCATCCTATAGAAGTCCCAAGCACGGATCTTTACCAACAATAAAATAGGTCTTGTTGTGGATTAGCCACTGTTAATGTTAGTGTGCCAGTGATGGTCCTCCAATTCAACTGTACCTTGCCTCCAAAGCACTCAACATGCAAGTAGATTTGGCTGTTGCTGCATGGGTGTCCTTCAAGCCCGTCCTGTTTGCTGTACAGCAACAAATCCATGGATGCCGGCATGGGCTGAAAGACTGCAATCACAGAATCACAGAATCACAGAATAGTAGGTGTTGGAAGGGACCTCTGTGGGTCATCTAGTCCAACCCCCCTGCCGAAGCAGGGTCACCTACAGTAGGCTGCACAGGATCTTGTCCAGGCGGGTCTTGAATATCTCCAGAGAAGGAGACTCCACAACCTTCCTGGGCAGCCTGTTCCAGTGCTCCGTCACCCTCAGAGGGAAGAAGTTCTTCCTCATGTTCAGACGGAACTTCCTGTGCCTCAGTTTGTGCCCATTGCCCTTTGTCCTGTCACTGGGCACCATTGAAAAGAGCTTGGCCCCATCCTCCTGACACCCACCCTGCAGATATTTGTAGGCATTTCTAAGGTCCCCTCTCAGCCTTCTCTTCTTCAGGCTGATCAAGCCCAGCTCCCTCAGCCTCTCACCGTAGGGGAGATGCTCCAGTCCCCTCACCATCCTTGTAGCCCTCCGCTGGACTCTTTCCAGTAGCTCTTCACATTTCTTGAACTGGGGAGCCCAGAACTGGACACAGTACTCCAGATGAGGCCTCACCAGGGCAGTGTAGAGGGGAAGGAGAACCTCCCTCATCCTGCTGGCCACACTCTTCTTGATGCACCCCAGGATCCCATTGGCTTTCTTGGCAGCCAGGGCACACTGCTGGCTCATGGTTAACCTGTCGTCCACCAGGACACCCAGGTCCCTCTCCGCAGAGCTGCTCTCCAGCAGGTCCACCCCAAGCCTGTACTGATGCATGGGGTTGTTCCTCCCCAGGTGCAGGACCCTGCACTTGCCCTTGTTGAACCTCATCAGGTTCCTCTCTGCCCAGCTTTCCAGCCTATCCAGGTCATGCTGAATGGCAGCACAGCCTTCTGGTGTATCTACCACACCTCCCAGTTTGGTGTCGCCAGCAAACTTGCTGAGGGTACATTCTAACTCTTCATCCAGGTCGTTGATGAAGAAGTTAAACAAGACTGAATTAAGTGAACAGTTTCTTAAATGAAAAACTTAGCAAAGATTCCAGATTTGCCAGACTTGAGTCTCTTCAGATCTGCTTTATGATACTACAATTCTAAAGAAATGCCTTTAAAATTTCATGCTTGTAGGAGAAGATAGATCTAAATTAACATTTCTAAAGCTTTAAGGAAAAAGCACCTAATATTTCAAGGTTTATCACAAGAAAACAAAAACTTACTGAGAATCACCTGTATAGAGATCTCCTAGAAATAAATAAAAGCATTGACCTGGAAGGCTTTTGAAGTTCCTTGCAATCTGAATTGCTATTGTCTTGCACTGGACAAGAGCTCCTGACCTGGCATGAGGAGGGAGGCTTGATTCAAAAGAAACATATTCCTTCATGTTGGTAACCTGTGGCACTTCTGGCTCACTTTTATTGTTGTATGAGTTCATCTTAGTTCTTGTTAGTTGCTTTCTTAGATACTTTGCTTCTCTGTTTTCTTTTGAAAAAAAGAAAAGTTGTTGGTGTATACATTCTAGTAGCACATCTGTTTCAAAGAGAATTATTTCTTTTTTTTTTTCTTGAGAATGTGTGGTGATTGTCGTATTTTCCTCTTAGTGGTTCGATCAGAATTAGCAACATCTGCCCCCAAGTCATACCTAAATGTAGACAGATGTACTGGGCCAGAAGCTGATCATGAAGTAGCTGAACAGATGAAATGGAAATACTTCAGACGCTGAGCTCTCTTCTTTATTTTCCTTTTGTCAGTTCAGAGATCTCTGCTTCCAGTTTGTGGATTTTTTTGCCGTCTGCAGTGTCTTCCCATGTAGCTTGAGTTCTGTAGGCTCTTCGAATCGAGTAATGCTAATTCTGATCTGCAAAGGCCTTTCGGATTCATCAGCCATTTTGTTAGGATTTTGTGTTTGCTCTGTTCCTGGAGCTTGAGCCTGTTAAATACCTTGATTTCACAGGTGCGAGAGCTGGAGGCAGAACTGGAAGATGAGCGCAAACAGAGGGCTCTTGCTGTGGCAGCCAAGAAGAAAATGGAGATGGATATGAAAGACCTGGAAGGTCAGATAGAAGCTGCAAACAAGGCTCGAGAAGAAGCAATCAAACAGCTGCGTAAGCTCCAGGTAGGCACAGCAAATCAGCTGAGCTGCTTTCCCTCCTGCTGACAGTCTGTCAAGGGTGCTGCTTTTCGTTACATGCATTTGTAGTGTGAAGGCAAGAAGGACTATCAGACTCAGCTATGCTGGCATACGTCACAGTATCTGGCCTGAACTTATCAGCCGCTCAAAACTCCTCTCATCCTTTTGTTGCTAAGGAGTTAAGATTGTCCCCCACGTACTTCTATTCAATAGTCATCATTTTCAACGCTTTGCATAAGGATTTACTGAGGATTGCTTTTGAGGCTGAATCTTTAAAATTTATGGTTGTTTGTATCTTTGAATTTACTGATTTCAGCTCAGCTCTTGCTGATTGCTACTTCGTCTAGTTGAGGAAGCCAAAAATGCTCCAGAGAAATAGGAGGAGAAAATTTTAGTTGCTTTGAAAAAGCTCCAAGATGCCTATTCTTTTTAGATTGGCAAGAAGAATCCAGTACTTGTGTCAAGGATTTATTTCCCATTCCCAGAGAAATACTCCGTCTTTAGTAGAGGTCAGTTTTCCCAAGGCTTTCAGTGCCATGGCCCAAAGCTGCAGGAGTATGAGGCCGTGGCAAGACCATGTAAAGCACAGAGCAAACTGCATTGCCTTTCTGCCCTGTCCACTCTATTCCTTGGCAATCCTACTTCAACTGAATGAGGGCAATTTTGGAACTTGGTCCAGGCGCTGGATGAGAAGGGAATGGAGATTAAAGCAAGAAATGCTGGTACCTAGCAGTAGCGGCTTCTCTATTCCCAGAGGCTGAGTCAGTTACAGAGTTCATACCTGATCTCTGTACACTTTCATGCAAGCACCTGAAATAAGTGGTCTCATGACTGGTGGTATTGCGAAGATGCAGGTACAACTTAAATGCAGTTTCTCCAGCTTTATTCTTTTAGCATCTGAAGTCAAACTTGTGTGAATTAAGATATCAGTCTGTGTTAAGTGTCTTACGGGAAGGATAAATATGTGCTTCTACGTTATATGTGCAAAATGGTGAATTGTGGTACTTCTACACTGAGAAGTTTCTTACCTTGAGTACTTGTAATAGGTTTTATCAGTCAATTTAAGTAAATAGGTTTGTTTTTTTTCCAAGACAATTGCAAGAGCATTACCTATCTACTACAAAGGTATCTCTACTACCTCTACTAGAGGTTTTTTCCTACAAGAAATATACTAATAAATGAAGTGAAGTCTTCTAATGGGATATTTCTGATGAGGAGTGAGTGATGGAAAGATGAGAAAATGAAGGGTTTAGACTGAAAGAGGGTAGCTTTAAATTGGATATAAGAAAGAAATTCTTCACTCTGAGGGTGATGAGGCACTGGCCCATGTTGCCCAGAGAAGCTGTGGCTGCCCCCTCCCTGGCAGTGTTCAAGGCCAGGTTGGATGGGGCTTTGAGCAGCCTGGAAGGTGTCTCTGCCCGTGGCAGAGGGATAGAACTCTGATCTTTAAAGGTCCTGTCCATCCCAAACCATTCTATAATTCTATGAAAATAAGAACTGAAAATAAATATATTTAAGTGGAATGAAGCCACTTTAGGAGGAAGGTCTTGCCTCCTAAGGGCAAAAAAGCTTCAGAGCTGCTAATAAATCTTGTGGTTGTCCTGCTGTATCATGGCTTATTCTTTCCTCTGCTCTCCAACTACAGGCTCAAATGAAAGACTGCCAGCGGGAGCTAGAAGAAGCCCGTGCATCCAGAGATGAGATCTTTGCACAGTCCAAAGAAAGTGAAAAGAAGCTCAAAGGTCTTGAAGCAGAAATACTCCAGCTCCAAGAGGTGAGATTGAAATCTAAGAAATCTGGTTTTCTTTCTAGAGAAAAGGGGAAGGCCAGAGTCTGTTTGTTTTTTTAAAAAAAAAAAAAAAAAAAGTAAAAAGCCATCCAGTGAGTTGAACAGAAAAGTGGGAGCCTGGAGATGTTTCTCTTCCTCACTGCCCCAGGTCATTAGTGAGCTTCTTATAGCTTTGTAGGAATCCTTCTAGTAGTCTGGACTTCCTTTCCCTGCCTGGGTAGCAGGGAAGCCTTACTACTGCTTAAACAGATTTCAAGCCTCACTAAAATTTGCAAGGTGGTTTGAGAGTCTCTGGAAGCTGTGGTGCACAGTGTCAGTACTAAAACTGGTCACTGGAAGTATATAAAAACCTAACAATCTCTCCAGTACCTCAGTGGACCATTTAAGTCTGTGGAGGTTTATCTCTCTGCTATCTGAGGTCCTCATCCCTTTCTTTTACGGGCATCTGTTCCCTCATTGTTGGCAATTCATGTAAGAGCTCCGAGTCGTGCTACATATCGCTGTCACTTATCTCCGATTATCTCCGTTGTCTGCCACAAGGTTAAACGTTTGAGGTTTGAAGGCAACAAAATTGCCTTGTGTGAGAGACGGCCTCTTTTTGCCCTGTTAGCTGCAAAGGTTGAAGCAATCACTCAGCTTACACTGCACTTAATGTTTGAGACTTTTATCTACAACTTACTAGAGCTTCTCCATGTCATTCTTTCACAGACTTCAAACTTGTCAGTCTTGCACTTGCAGTGCATTAGATTGTGTCCTTCTTGGTGAATGTCTGGGTGTTTCTACCACTCAATACAATTTCACAATACAAGATTCAGCGCTGTTATACTTTTGTGCTAAAAATTCATTTTCTATATTTTGCTTTCAGTCATGCTACGTACTCTGTAGGAACCTAAAAAATTTGCTTAATTTAGTGCCCACGTTATACTTAATGAATTAGAGCATGTGACAGAACGGTTTTCTCCTCCTGCTTAGGGCTTGAATGTTACTGGCCTTTTCAGGGGACGGGGAGAAGTAAATTCATAGTAGTCATGTGGCAGTTACGGGAGGGAAAGATCAAGGTGATGCGTCCTCCTAGCTTTTACAGCTGTTGGTTCTGTTTATCCATTAAAAGACCTCGGCGATATCACACTTCACAGAATCTCCCAGAAGTTATTAGAAGGCACAATTGTTTGCAGAAGTTTTGAGATTCCTAATGCTGTAATGAATATTTCCTAAACCTTCACAGGAGTTTGCTTCGTCTGAAAGAGCTCGTCGTCATGCTGAGCAAGAAAGGGATGAGTTGGCTGATGAGACTGCAAACAGCGCTTCGGGAAAGTGAGTCATCAAATGTATTAATTGTGCATCTGAAGAACTTCAGGCACCAGCAGCTGCAGTTCTTGGTAGCCTGCTTGCAATTTCTGTATTGACCTGTTGTCCCGATAAAAATTCCTTCTTGTTACGAAGAGAATTGCTTACACAGTAGCTTCTCGTTACAGTTTGGAATGTCTAAAGTATCAAAAGCAAAATAGCCAGTTGCTTTGTATCAGATCTGAGTGTGTCTTGACCCAAATACTTCTTTTCTAGGTCAGCGCTGCTGGATGAGAAGCACCGGCTGGAAGCTCAGATTGCACAGTTGGAGGAAGAGCTCGAGGAAGAGCAGAGCAACATGGATCTTCTCAATGAGCGGTTCCGAAAGACCACATTGCAGGTGAGTCCATTGGTGGCAATGCTGTAGGGGCAATCTATGTTTCAGTGTGCAGATAAGTGGAGGATCTGAATAGCACCAAATGATCTTCTATCCTTCTCCTCTGAAAGGTTGACACGCTGAATTCTGAGCTAGCTGGGGAGCGGAGTGCTGCCCAGAAGAGTGAAAATGCACGGCAGCAGCTAGAAAGGCAGAACAAAGAGCTGAAAGCCAAGTTGCGGGAACTGGAGGGATCTGTGAAGTCGAAGTTCAAGGCAACAATTTCTACTCTAGAAGCCAAGATTGTGCAGCTAGAAGAACAGCTTGAGCAGGAAGCCAAGTAAGGAGAAAAAGAAAAAAAAAAATCTGTTTGCTTGTGTTTGCCATGTCTGAAACCTCTGTGCCTTAGGTTTTTGTAGGGCTGAGATACGAGCTTCCGGCAAAGGCATTGGGGTTTCTGATCAGGAAACCTACTGTTTGGGGGACACATTTTGACAAGACAGCTGCAAAGTAACTGGGGTTGAAATTTTCAGAAACTATTTGCTCCGTAACTAAAGCTGCTGAATTAACTCTGGACATTAACCAGGTGAATATGTTGACTGGTAGTCCCAGGATGCACAAGGTGATGCAGAAGTTTCTTGAGACAAGATGAAACATCGCCTTGAGACACCTGGTCTCTTTGGTTAGAGGAAGCCAGTTGAAGAGCTTAGGTGTGACAGCTTTAGTTGGTTGAGATGAATTCTGTACTCTGCAGAAGTCTTTCTGCAGTGAGCTCTTCCTGTCTATCCTTGTCATCTTGGTGCTCCAAATATATGTATTTTTTTTAAGCTAGTTCCTCCCAGAATCTGAAGGTCTTATAACAATCTTTGTTCTTTTTGTGCTTTTGGCTCTATGAGAGGAACATGTTACTGGTTAGCAATAACTCTGTAAGAAGCACCTTTATATCCCTCTTTTGAGCCTGCATACCATACTGGTATTGCTCCAGTGCTAAGGCTTCATGTTTTCAAAGCTGCATCCCAGCCAACCACCAGCACGCTAAAACTGTTGCTGCTGTTGATGGTGGCAGGCGTGTTAGGAGAACTCAAGTATCAGTTACACCATGAGGTGAGAGCCTTTCAGAAGGAACAGATTTTGTCTTCCTGGCCTTCAAGTACTGGGACAAATGACGGCTTTTGATTATTCTAGGGAAAGAGCAGCTGCTAACAAACTGGTCCGTCGTACGGAGAAGAAATTGAAGGAAGTCTTCATGCAGGTGGAGGATGAGCGTCGACACGCAGACCAGTACAAGGAGCAGGTAGGTGGAAGGGCTTAGCTTTTGAGGCCTATTTCTCAGAAAAGGTAAATAAAACCATACTTTAAGTAGGAAGGGCTTGCTAAGAAGCATGTTAATGAAAAGATGTTGGGGAATCTATCTTGATGACTAAACCACTAGAGTAGTTCCCAGTGGTCAAAACCTCCCCGTGATAGCTCTGATGTGATGGTCCGTTACGCACCCTGGTCTCCCAGACCCAGGAGCTCTGCAGTGTTTCCAGGAGCCCGGGCTGCAGTCTGCAGTGAGGCTGTGTTGGTTCATCTCCAGCTGGAGTGGCTGGGTGGACAGGACATTGGCTAACTCCTGGTCGTGGCGTTGCAGCTGTCTAGTTTGATCCTGAGTCCCTGGGTTTATATTTCAGATGGAAAAGGCAAATGCCAGAATGAAGCAGCTCAAACGCCAGCTGGAGGAGGCTGAAGAGGAAGCCACACGTGCAAATGCTTCCCGACGTAAACTTCAGCGTGAGCTGGACGATGCCACAGAGGTTAACGAGGGCCTGAGCCGGGATGTCAGCACCCTGAAGAACAGGCTAAGGTAGGTGGTGCCAGTGGCGGTGGGCAGGGTTTGTCTGAGCCCTCGTGTGCCCACAGACTCTCTGCAGTGCATCCTTGGGGAGTATGCAGCTGTGACGCTGCTGGTGTTAGGGATGTTCCGCTCAGGAAGTGTGGGCTGGATGAGTGCTCGGTGCGGTGGATTGAGAACTGGCTGAATGGCAGAGGTCAGAGGGCTGTCATCAGTGGCGCCGAGTCTGGTTGGAGGCCGGTAACTAGTGGTGTCCCCCAGGGGTCAGTACTGGGCCCAGTCTTGTTTAACTTCATCAGTGACCTGGATGAAGAGACGGAGTGTACCCTCAGCAAGTTTGCTGATGACACCAACCTGGGAGGAGTGGTAGATACACCGGCAGGCTGTGCTGCCATTCAGCGAGACCTGGACAGGCTGGAGAGTTGGGCAGAGAGGAACCTGATGAGGTTCAACAAGGGCAAGTGCAGGGTCCTGCACCTGGGGAGGAACAACCCCACGCACCAGTACAGGCTGGGGCGGACCTGCTGGAGAGCAGCTCTGCAGAAAGGGACCTGGATGTTCTGGCGGACGACAGGTTGACCATGAGCCAGCAGCGGTGCCCTGGCTGCCAAGAAGGCCAATGGGATCCTGGGGTGCATTAGGAGGAGTGTGGCCAGCAGGTCGAGGGAGGTTCTCCTTCCCCTCTACACTGCCGTAGTGAGGCCGCATCTGGAGTACTGTGTCCAGTTCTGGGCTCCCCAGTTCAAGAAAGATGAGGAGCTACTGGAGAGAGTCCAGCGGAGGGCTACGAGGATGGTGAGGGGACTGGAGCATCTCTCCTACGAGGAGAGGCTGAGGGAGCTGGGCTTGATCAGCCTGGAGAAGAGAAGGGTGCGAGGGGACCTTAGAAATGCTTATAAATATCTGCAGGGTGGGTGTCAGGAGGACGGGGCCAGACTCTTTCCAGTGGTGGCCAGTGACAGGACAAGGGGCAATGGGCACAAACTGAAGCAGAGGAAGTTCCAGCTGAACCCGAGGAAGAACTTCTTCCCTCTGAGGGTGACGGAGCCCTGGCCCAGGCTGCCCAGGGAGGCTGTGGAGTCTCCTTCTCTGGAGATATTCCAGCCCCGCCTGGACGCGGTGCTGTGCAGCCTGCTCTGGGTGACCCTGCTTGGGCAGCGGGTTGGGCTGGGTGACCCACAGAGGTCCCTTCCAACCCCCACCATTCTGTGATTCTGTGATTTTTCCAGTGGCTGGTACCAATCCCTTTTTTTCCCATACCCACTCCAGTGGGAATGTCTCAGCATTTTCCTTGAGAGCAGCTCTTGGAGATCAAGGTCTCTACCGAATACAGATGGGAGACAGCAGTGGTGAGGTTGCTGCAGAACAAAACCATCTCGGGGGTAGAGAGAGGCTTATAGGAGCGGCAGAAGGGGTGTAGCGCAGCGCTGCACAAACGAGTAGTTGGTATTATTTTAGAGACCCTGCTCTGTTTAGGACTTGGTCTGTGCTCGGTGCTTGTACAGAGGCAATATTTTAGGTTGCTTGGGACTTGCAAAATTAAGATGATGGTACGCGCTAAGCAGGAATACCAGAATACCGGAATGTTTGCGCACAGCCTGTCTTCTCCTTGGTCAGAGAAGGGGTTTCAAGACCCTGTGTGTGAAATTTGCCCCGTGGCTGGGGGCAAACTCTTCCCCCATGGTTCAGTGCAGAGGTCTTCCCAGAGCAGCCACCAGCATGGGGCCGTGGGCTGTGGGCGAGCCACGACCCTTCATGGATTGTCTGGTTGCTGTTCGCAGGAGGGGGGGCCCCATCACCTTCTCCTCGAGCCGATCCGGGAGACGCCAGCTGCACATCGAAGGGGCCTCGCTGGAGCTCTCGGACGACGACGCGGAGAGCAAAGGCAGCGACGTGAACGAAGCGCAGCCGGCGCCCGCAGAGTAGAGCCCCATCACACCGTTTGCATGCAGAGACCTTTGACACAACAGTCGGCAGGAGGAGGAGGACTTTCCTGACCACCCAACTGCCTTGTGGCCATCAATCTGCCTTACGAGACGTCGGCATGCATCAAGGTTACTTATCCTAGGTCAACTATGTCTTAAGGCTCTCCAGCCTCCACCATACTGTACCCTGCTTCAGATATAGTTACAACTGCTTTTTTTCTGTAGTAAATAAAATGGAGTTGTCTCTGTTCAGTGCATCTATTTTCCAGATACTCATTGTATAGCCATTTTATAAAGCATCATGTGAAGGATGGAACTTTTTTTTTTATCAACATGGAAACTTCCTTCCCAAGGGTAGGTGGTTGGGGCAGACCTGTCGTCATGACTATGCATGCTTTGTTGTACAGACAGCATCCTTCCGTTTCTCCTGTGCTCAGGCGGCCCGTGGCTGTATCGAGTCTGGTGGATCATTGAAGACCAAACTGCACCTGTATTATTTTTTCTTTTCTCCTAATTGTTGTGATCAGCACACAATCAGCGAGTGAACTGTGAAAAGGCCTTGGGAAGTGTTAGAGGGAGATGTAGGGACGAACGAGTAGCGTCCATTTTTAACCTGCAATACCCTTTTGAAGTGTTCTCAGCACCTGCTTCATCAGTTAGCGTTCCTGCAGTACGGGCAAACTGAAACAGCGTCGCCGTTCCTCATCTGTACAGTACTTCTGCGTTTGTAGAGACCCGCTATCACCACGCCCGACAGATCTGTGTATATATTAAGGCTACTATAATGTGAACACCAGTGGAAAATAAACAGACAACGCAGGCGAAATTAATTTATTAATTTAGGGCCGAGTGAGTTAGCCTTCAAGCCGCAGAGCCGAGTGGCTGCACGGTACGTGGAGGCCGAGGTGGTGCGGCAGCTCTGGCGGGAGCGGCTCCGGGGCCGCGCGAGGCGGGTGCGGAGCCGGCGGTGACAGGGGTTCAGCGACGGATGTTGCCTGCCTAGCAGTTGACATGCCAGTGGATGTGAATCCTTTTTGTTGTTGTTGTGTTTTGGTTTTTTTTTATTTTGAACAGTATTACAGCGAGTAGTTAGCATTCTTTTTGTTTAAATAGCTGAAAAACTGACATTACAGAAAGTGCCTTAGACACTACAGTACTAAGACAATGTTACATATATAATTTGCCTATATAACAATGATTTAATATATTAATTTTGACTGTGCTTCATATCACGTACCTCTCTAGTCCAAGTGGTATTATTGATATTAGTGACAATGAATCAGTGTTAACTAGGAACCTTCCTCTGCCACATACTCAAAAACCGTGGATTTCCTTTTTTGGTTAAAAGCTTTAACATCTGTCACAAAGGTTTTGTTGTGTGTGTTTGGATACTTTTAATCAAACTGGCTGTTGACCACCAGGCATCTGACTGCAAATATCTTGTTTTCTTATATACCCATATTTCTAGACAATGATTTTTGTAAGACAATAAATTTATTCATTATAGATGTGGCCGCCTGCTCTGTTTACTTACAGGAAGAGCTATCTCCTGAGGCTGGCGTAGACCTTAATAAAGAAGAATATGACTGGAAGCTGCATTTACCCTTCTTCCTCTTTTGTTTGCTCAGGGTTTTTTATCTCTTTTGACCTAAACACAGTGTAAATGGCCTGGTCAGGGCTGAGCCTTTGTGTTGCCATTAGAGTCCAAAGTCCCCTCCTGCTGACCTGCAGGGCTGGGACCCAGGCAGAGGCCCCATGGCTGCCTTCAGCGGGGTCTGGGCTTTCTGCTGGGCGGTGGAATCTCCTGTTTCGGAGGTCCCAGTGTGCAGTACCTGCTCCCCTGGCCCAAGGCAGTGATGGCGTTGGGTAAGGCCAACGCTGGCACTGGTGCCCTGGGGCTGGTCCCTGCACAGAGAAGGTGGACCAGCGTGGGGAGCTGATGGGAGCATGGAGATGGTGGGCTTAAAACTGGAGTGAGAGGAGAGGGGTGGGGGAGAGCAGGAAGCCCCTGCCTGGGCTCTACAGTCCAGGGCTGCTGTCAGTGGTCCCTCTGGTCCCAGCAAGCCTGGGCTGAGGGAGCCTCCAGCACCGAAGGGCTGCTGGGGACCAGAGCTGATCCCAGGCACCCGCTCCTGGAACCACCGACTCTGCACCTCCAAGCACCGAGTTAAAACGCATGCAGCTTATCATTGCAAATGAATTCATTTACCCATGACCAAGGTGGGGAATACGACCTTTTCACGCCTAGTGGAGAAAAATTGAAACAGTTTATGCACACGATAAAGACGTTCTTGGCCATAACCCTGGACGCAAGGAATGGGGCAAAGCAAAGGTGTTCAGCTGAACCTCACCAGACCTCTCCCCTTCCACCTCTGCCCGGGCAGACGAGGGGTCCTATTTCAGCGACAACCAGCACTCCCACCATACTCCACGGCCGCAAGCGCGTGACCCAGATAAAAGCCTGGAGCATTGCAAAGCATGTTACAGGACATGGGATTACTCACCTGCATCCGAGGTACCCACACGTCCCTCTTTTCCAGGAAAACTTTTTCATAAGGCGGACTAGGGAACGGGAAGACCGCCCTGCTTTCACTGCCTGATGTATTACGATCAGGGTTGGGGTAACTGTGTGCACTGTGTAAATATCCCTACGTGCTTCACGGGACTGCTACAAGTGTGCAAGCAGAGGTGTTTCTCACATTCAAACCTGAGCTTGTTTGAATAAAACAAAGCCCAGCAGATTGACCAAAATAACCTAAGCATAAACACCATCTACAAGGACTTTGATAAGAGTGCAGGCAGGGGAGTGGGGGAGCAGTGAACACGGAGTTCATGCCTCAAGCAACAAACACTACATGCTGGCTCACATGCTGCCTCAGCTCTGCTGCTCAAGTGCCAAGGCTCTGCAGAGCCCATCAAAGTCAGAGCCATTTTGTTCCCCAACTGGATCGAAGTTAATAACCAATTAAGAAATAGTACAACACCAAAAAAAACAAGTATCTATTCGAGAACATCCTCAGGTGCTGTTCTGCCGTGCCTGGGCATCCGAACAGTAACAGCACATTCCTGAAGGAACAAGTCTGCAGGAATCTAATCTCACAGCAGACACTGAGTTTTGAAAAAGTAGGCAAGTCCTGACTCTTCCAATTCCCCAGCAAAGCCTCGCTGCGGGCCCAGCTGTCCTCCAGGCCTCTGCTAAAGTGACGCTCCCCTATGTCAGCTCCTGCCCATCGCTGTCTTCGGCTGCCTGCTCAGCTCTGCTCAGCAAGCAAAGAGCAGATGTTTGACAGGAGATGGAGACTGGCCAAACACTTTAACCAACAAAATGGCAGAGGAAGGAAAGTAAGTGGAAATGTAATGCTGCAGCTGAGTTACCTCTGTCCCATTCCCACCACCCAACAACGGGCTGCTCTTTAGGCAGCGGCTGCAGATGGGATGGCATCTACAATCACATGTGGCTGTTTCAGGCTCCAGCAACAATGAGGGGCAGGGAGGAGAGTACAGGGGCTGGGGAGAGAGGAGGAGAGGGGATAAGCAAGGCATGCCTTGCCTCAGCCCCTCGTGCCCAGCCACCGCCGCATGATCCAGATCCGACTCCTGCCAGCGCGGCTGGAGCTGGGAGGCTGCTGCAGCGTGCGGGCGTGATGGGGCTGACCACATTGCGGTTCAGAGCTCGGTTCAGCTTACACGTGCAAAGTTGTACAGGTTTTACACGACAGCCACGGAGACGCGTGCCCAGCACAGACACTGCGATCAGCCCCAGCACTCAGAGACCTCCACAGGGGCAGCAGGATTGAGCAGGAGCCGATGCGGGGAAGAGGCACGGGCCATCCGCTGTCAACAGCATGTGGGCGCGCAGAGGAGGAGGACAGGGCAGCAGGGATCTCTAACAACCTGCCGATAAGGACGTCAGTCATTTCCACCCCTTTTCTAGCCCACTAACATCCTCCAGCTCTGCTGTAGATGTTAGTTTTCAGGAGGGTGGGTTTCTAAACCTTTTTCAGCTACAACCTGCTGGTAACTACAGGCAGCCAGCCCAGATAGCAAGTGTGATGACAATCCAGATAATTAAAAGTGACCCCACCCCACACAGCAATCAGCTTATTTGTCACACCACAACTCGATATAGGCATGCTGCCTTCTAAGAACAGCTATAACCTCTCCCAGCAACTACCCTGACAGCTTGTACCTGAAATATCGCCCGTGCCCTGCAAGTGTGAGCTGCCGTGGTGATGCACAGACCCCAGCCAGCCTTGCAGTGCCCAGACGACCCAAAAGTCTGTCCGATTTGCACAGGACACTGACTTTGTTATGTCTCCAAACTCTTCTTTTCCAAAACCAGCAAACAACAGTGACTCTAAAAAAACTCTGAATACCAGTTTCTAAGATGCAACTTGTCCCGCTACCCACGTAGCAACACAATTCAGCTCAAACGAGGATGATTGTAGGAAGCTCAGCTTGTCTGCTCTGTATACGGCACTCTTCAGGTCGGCAACTGCTCCTTTACTTCCCCAAAATAAATTCTGTATTGAGGATGTGTGGAAAGCCCTGACCACGGGCGAGTCACGGGAGACACACGGGGTCGTTTCTCCTGTGAAAGCAGTTTCTGGCTTCACGGCTGACGCACAGCACAGACAGCAGGGAAGCAGTTGCTCCCTCGATCAGCCAGAACTATGCCCTTAATGACGTTTTCTTTTTCCCCTCATAGAGGGGGAAGTACAGCAAACAGGGCACCACCCTCCAAGCGAGCATTTGCTGCCTGCACTCAGCTGTTCTCACCAAGGGAACCTCCAGATTTGCCATCACGTACTTCCCCCGTGTGAGCACACCAGTAGCTATGGCAACTCCACCGCTACTTACTTGAGATCCTTTCAAAGGGCACGTTCACTTCACCAGCAGGTTTGCTGCCTCGGTTGATTTTTTTATTACCTGAGATGCAGCTGCCAAGAGATTCGGCAGCAGAGGGACAGGACAGGCAATGACACCCTGCCAGCTACGAGAATATCACGCTTGCTTTGCTCTTTGCTTTACAGAAATCAGCACTGTCACCCTCCCCATCCCCTTGAGACTGGCTCCACAATTTATTTGTCCTATAGGATGAAAGCTGTGGTGGGCTAAAGACAAACCGAGAATAACTTCTGCTCCAAGTAGCATCCTGAAACACACTCCCTTTCAGGATAAAAGCATATCCTTACTTACCCTTTGTCAAAGAAAGAAGTATGTCCCGGATGAGGGTACTTCGTGCCATTGCTGTTCATCACGCCGCTGTTAACATTCCCTGAAATGTAGGATTTCCGTGATGCCTGGTCCTTTGCAAAATTTCTGCAAGCAGCTAATTTGGATTCTAAGGCCTGTGAAAGGGGAAAAAAAAAATGACGTCAAAAAAGTAATACCATTTAGAGGAAGTATTTTGCTGCTCAAGTTCAGGCTTTGTCATGACCCCAAGATCACCACGATCAGGAACCCAGTGTGATCACCTTTGGCGAAAGCTGAACTGAATGGGAACAAAGCTGTCATTTTCTCTGTCATCCAACCACAAAGGAAACCCACACAATGAGGCGCTGAAGCAGACTGCCACTCATGACTCAGTTCCATCAGGGCTCAGATTTTACAACATATCAACACTCAATTAATTACCTAAAATAAGGAAGCCAATTCCTAGCAGAAGTTACCAAAACTTCCTGCTTCAGCAGCTGCAGTAAGGCTGGCATAAGCTAATCAGAAGTCTAAGACAGAGCCTAAAGCAGAATCCTCAAGTTTTGCCAGGGACTTTGTATTTGGGACTTTGTATTTGGAAATTCGAATTTTTTTCTCCAGGGCAATGCCTTCTAGCATTTCTTTCTTAATCTTGGCCTGCAAAACAAAGCCAGTTTCTTAAGTGCCATTGGTATGCTTCAGAACAAGAAGTGCTACAGCATCAGATGAGGAACCCAAGGCAGCAACTAAGCCTGTCTCTGTGGTCTGTACCTCATCTGTACTACTGCGCAGCAAGCCTGGTGAGATCTTGTTCCCCTGTACAAGGTGACAGTCTCTGCCTCATCTGCTGACTCCTGCCAGAAGGGAGGCCAAAATCCTGATTCTCTCCTTCACTGCAGCACACCCCCTGCCCTTTCTGCTGTCTGTCACAAACTGAGGCTTTGCTTCAATGGCAGTCCGGTCTAGCAGAAAGTCCTTGCAACAATTTATTACATCCACCCTGCGCATGGGAGCATTCATACACTTGCAAATGCATACAGCGGAGACAAAACCTCATCTCCCTAAACACGGGGCTTGGTCCCATTCCACGTAGAAAAATATTCCACTGATAAGACACTGGCATGCTATCACAAGTAAGTGAACACTACACAGTGTTCTAGAAATCCATGCAAGCTTACTCGGTGGCTATATAGGCAGATATATTGTGGTCAGCAGGTCGAGGGAGGTTCTCCTTCCCCTCTACTTGGTCCTAGTGAGGCCCCATCTGCAGTACTCTGTCCAGTTCTGGGCTCCCCAGTTCAAGAAAGATGAGGAGCTACTGGAGAGAGTCCAGCGGAGGGCTGCAAAGATGGTGAGGGGACTGGAGCATCTCTCCTACGAGGAAAGGCTAAGGGAGCTGGGCTTGTTCAGCCTGGAGAAGAGAAGGCAGAGAGGGGACCTTATAACTGCCTAGAAACATCTTCAGGGTCGGTGTCAAGAGGATGGGGCCAGATTCTTTTCAGTGGTGCCCAGCGACAAGGGGCAACAGGCACAAATTGAAGAATACGAAGTTCCAGCTGAACATGAAGAACAACTTCTTCACTCTGAGGGTGACAGAGCACTAGAACAGGCTACCCAGAGAGGCTGTGGAGTCTCCTTCTCTAGAGATACTCAAACCCTCCTGGACAAGGTCCTGTGCAGCCTGCTCTGGGTGACCCTGCTTCGGCAGGGGGCTGGACCGGGTGACCCACAGAGGTCCTTTCCAACCCCCACCATTCTGTGACCCTGTGAGATATAGATAACTACCTACCTCTTGGTCTCAAAGCACCTATCAGCTGGAAATAGCCTGTGTGATCTGTGCCAAGTGACTCTATCTCAGCTGCATGCAAGAAAGCTGAGGGGAAACTTCTTGCAGAGAAATGGAGTCTGAGGCTCAGGATGAGGCATCTTACGAGTAGCCAAAGCCACAGAAATCCTAAACATCCTCTAATCATTAATGAACAAATGCATGAGCTGGAATTTTGTACCAGTGGCAGAGCGTGTGTCTCGGAGCAGGCTGGGAACAAGCATGCTTATTTGGCATTTCCTGTCCTTGCAGAGTAATCACACGGGATTGTGCTTAAGCTCTCAAAATCCCCTGCAGACTCTTACTCACAATGATCCCATTTTAAACATGTCACTCCATAACCCCGAGTTATCCTGCTGCCCTTTCAAACCAGCTACGAGCTCACCGACTCCAAACATGAACAATGAGTTAATTTTTAATTTCAAACTTTGCTAAAACAACTGTCTGTACTGCAGCTATTGCTGTTCTCAGTGCTAACCACAAGAGACAGAGGAAAGCCAGCACCGGCGGCGAGACACGGAGGCTACCCATGCTTCCACTCAGAACAGCAGCCACTGAGGCACGTCAACAAGCTTCTCATAACTCAAGAGTCGCCTTCATTCAACTGGAAAGCCATGCATCCTAAACAACACTGTAACAGATGTTTAAACCACTTCTTCCTTGCTTATTGTGGTAATCCCTTTAAAGGCTCACGCATTTCACTTCCCCATCAACTACAGATGGGAACATTTGGCTTTCTCCTGATTTATTTTCTCACTTTCTTATCACAGGCTTCTACTTTTTTTTCTGTTTTCAGCACCTGTTGCAGATCTCCCCAGGCATGATCTCAGCTCCCCTCCCATGACACACAGTTACTGTGCAGCAGGCACCCAGAGTCTGAGTGCCAGTTCTGCATCTGGGTCTCACTAGAGAGGAAGCCACAGGCCACACCTGAGGTAAGAACAAGTGGCTGACAGTGTCTAACCCCATACACCAAAGTGCTTGAGAAACTTCTTACTCCAAATATGAATTTCATCACCCAAAGTTGGAATCAGAACCTTAGTAATATGCTTTACAAATCAAGATCATTAAAAAAAATACATTATCACATACTAAACACTGAATATGGATGCTTTGGAAACTACAGCACAGGCCAAGACCTTGTGATTGTGCACAAGGATGAAAGCTCAGTGACAACCCCACCGAGACAGGAATACTTCAGTTCAGAGCACTCACCCCCACTTTCCGCAACAGATCTCCCACAATGTTGAGCGCAGATATTCTAGCCGAAGGAGTAAGGGGGCTGGTACCAATTCCATTTGGTATAGCTGCAAACACAGACACATTTTATTACCTGCTGCACTTCTCCACAGGTTTTTTTATTTGGTTTTTTTTTTGTTTGTTTCAATTTCAATAAATCAACTCCAACGTAAAAAAGTAAATCTAAAATCCTACTGCAGGCTATTCACAAAATTACCCCACAATAACACGCAGACTACATGATCACTAGCCATGGAAAAACGAAAAAGCTTAATTCCTGTCCACTGCCCTCTTTCCCATTAGAACTACACACAGAGTTCTCGCACTCTCCATCTGCAAGGCTATTGCCCGCAATCCATCTAATCCAGCCAGAGCTTCCCATGGAATCTATTCTTTCTAATTTGAAAAATAACGTATTAATCCTTGCAGTTGTCCAGAGCCTTCCAGACAGGGAAGCGGACTGGACTAACACCCTGCTGCCTCATAGAGAAAACAAGACCCCCAAAAAGTATGTGTTGTAACAGGGGCAGTCTAGACTGTTTGAATTACTGCCCACCATTTACTCACCACTGCTGCTCCACATTTAAGCAGAAATATCAGCCACTGCACTTCCCTGCGATCTCAAAGGTCTTCAGAGCTCTGCTGCAGGCATCCACTGCAGAGCACAAACCCTTGCCCCGGTAAAAGCAGTATCTAAGCTTCACCGTCCTGCTTCTCCATGCTCTTTACTGATTATACTCCTTAAATGCACCTGATGCTGCCCCAGGATTTAAACACACCTGATCCAATGCAGGTGGGATCCACACCTACCTACACTTACTTCAAGTTCACCAACAAGCACCTGGCCTGAAACTGTTTGTTAACAAGCTGCAGGTACTGCCTAACAACTAGACACAGTTTCTACAAATTATACCTTTTGGGGAAGGAAAACTATTTTCCAATCCTTTTCCAACAGGTGTAGCTGACAAGGAGAGAGATGCCTGGACAGCCGAATCCATCTTTTCACAGTCTACAGTCGGAGAACTGGGTGCTGACTTTAGGATGACTTCTTGTTGCCTCTCCCGTACTGCTAGCTCTTGCCGTAAGTCTGAGGGTTGAAAGAATAAAAAACCCACACGTCTTGGTGACCGAGTTCCCTAATAAACACTGTCTCTATTCATTTGGGAGGGATGAGGAGGAAACACTTTGCAACAACTCTGTATTAACTGCCTGCTGCTGGCTTTCTGCAGCAGCGAGGACCGCCACCTCAGGGCTGTCACAGCCCCAGACCATCACTGCCTGTCACGTGTAAGCACAGCAGGTGACTTTTCCGCAGTATCTTCCCCATCTGTGGTGCGAGTCCCATGGAAAGTGCGTTACGCGAACGGCAGCAGGTCAGAAATGCCTGCGGAATTACACTCCGCTCCTACTCAAACAGCGGTGGGGAAAAGGGAAGAATGACCCATTCTTACGTTTCCAACTCCCCACATCATTCTGCCTGTTAAGCTGTGAGCTATCTGCAGACGTTCGCATATTCAGAGCAGGGCTGCCGGAGGCCCCCGGCACGGACCACTTAAGCTATGTTTGAAGTTTGAGGGGGCAAGACAAGCAAGCAGCCCCAGTCTCTGTGCCTCTGTGTGAGCAGTGCCATGGGTAGAAGAGGCTGCGCAACAGCCTGCCAGGCTAGATAATTCTGGCTGCGAGCTATCTGCAGACGTTCGCATTTTCAGAGCAGGGATCCCTGAGGAGCCAGGCAGGGACACCCAAAGCTCCTTTTGAATATTTAGGTTGCAAGACAAGTAAGCCGCCCAGTCTCTGTGCCTCTGTGCGAGCAGTGCCATGGGCAGATGAGGCTGAGCAACAGTTTTCCAAGCTAGCTCTTTCTGCCTGCGAGCTATCTGCAGACGTTTGCATTTTCAGAGCAGGGCTGAGGGAGGCCCCCGGTACGGACCACCTAAGCTACGTTTGAAGTTTGTGGTGGCAAGACAAGAAAGCAGCCCCAGTCTCTGTGCCTCTGTGCGAGCAGTGCCATGGGCAGATGAGGCTGGTCAACAGCTTTCCAGGCTAGCTCTTTCTGTCTGCGAGCTATCTGCAGACGTTCGCATTTTAGGAGCAGGGCTGCCGGAGGCCCCCTGCACGGACCACCTGAGATACGTTTGAAGTTTGAGGGAACAACACAAGCAAGCAGCCCCAGTCTCTATGCCTCTGTGTGAGCAGTGCCATGGCCAGAAGAGGCTGCGCAACAGCCTGCCAGGCTAGATAATTCTGGCTGCGAGCTATCTGCAGACGTTCGCATTTTCAGAGCAGGGATCCCTGAGGAGCCAGGCAGGGACACCCAAAGCTCCTTTTGAATATTTAGGTTGCAAGACAAGTAGGCCGCCCAGTCTCTGTGCCTCTGTGCGAGCAGTGCCATGGGCAGATGAGGCTGAGCAACAGCTTTCCCGGCTAGCTCTTTCTGGCTGCCAGCTATCTGCAGACGTTCGCATTTTCGAAGCAGGCCTGACGGAGGACCAAGGCACGGACCATCTAACATAAGTTTGAAGTTTGAGGTGGCAAGACAAGCAAGCAGCCCCAGTCTCTGTGCCTCTGTGCGAGCAGTACCCTGGGCAGATGAGGCTGAGCAACAGCTTTCCAGGCTAGCTCTTTCTGCCTGCGAGCTATCTGCAGACGTTCGCATTTTCAGAGCAGAACTTCCGGAGGCATCAGACACGGACCACCTAAAATACGTATCAAGATTGAGGTAGCAAGACAAGCAAGCAGCCCCAGTCTCTGTGCCTCTGTGCGAGCAGTGCCATGGGCAGATGAGGCTGAGCAACAGCTTTCCAGGCTAGCTCTTTCTGGCTGCCAGCTATCTGCAGACGTTCGCATTTTCGAAGCAGGGCTGACTCAGCCCCCTGCACGGACCCCCAAAGGTTCGTTCGCAGTTTGAGGGGGCAAGACAAGCAAGCAGCCCTAGTCTCTGTGCCTCTATACGAGCAGTGCCATGGGCAGACGAGGCTGAGCAACAGCTTTCCAGGCTAGCTCTTTCTGCCTGCGAGCTATCTGCAGACGTTCGAAATTTTCGGAGCAGGACTGCCAAAGTGCCCATCACGGACCCCCAGAGATACGTATGAAGTATGAGGGGGCAAGACAAGCAAGCAGCCCCAGTCTCTGTGCCTGTGTGCGAGCAGTGCCATGGGCAGATATGGCTGAGCAACAGCTTTCCAGGTTAGCTCTCTCCGGATGCGACCTATCTGCAGACATTCGCATTTTCAGAGCAGGCCTGCTGGAGTCGCCCAGCACGGAAAACCTAAGATACGTTTGAAGTTTGAGGTGGCAAGACAAGCAAGCAGCCCCAGTCTCTGTGCCTCTGTGTGAGCAGTGCCATGGGCAGATGAGGCTTAGCAAGAGCTTTCCAGGCTAGCTCTTTCTGCCTGCGAGCTATCTGCAGACGTTCGCATTTTAGGAGCAGGGCTGCCGGAGGCCCCATGCACGGACCACCTGAGATACGTTTGAAGTTTGAGGGGGCAAGACAAGCAAGCAGCCCCAGTCTCTATGCCTCTGTGTGAGCAGTGCCATGGGCAGAAGAGGCTGCGCAACAGCCTGCCAGGCTAGATAATTCTGGCTGCGAGCTACCTGCAGACGTTTGCATTTTCAGAGCAGGGATCCCTGAGGAGCCAGGCAGGGACACCCAAAGCTCCTCTTGAATATTTAGGTTGCAAGACAAGTAAGCCGCCCAGTCTCTGTGCCTCTGTGCGAGCAGTGACATGGGCAGATGAGGCTGAGCAACAGTTTTCCAGGCTAGCTCTTTCTGCCTGCGAGCTATCTGCAGACGTTTGCATTTTCAGAGCAGGGCTGAGGGAGGCCCCCGGCACGGACCACCTAAGCTACGTTTGAAGTTTGTGGTGGCAAGACAAGAAAGCAGCCCCAGTCTCTGTACCTCTGTGTGAGCAGTGCCATGGGCAGATGAGGCTGAGCAACAGCTTTCCCGGCTAGCTCTTTCTGGCTGCGAGCTATCTGCAGACGTTCGCATTTTCATAGCAGGGCTGCCGGAGGCCCCCTGCACGGACCCCCTAAGATACATTTGAAGTTTGAGGGGGCAAGACAAGCAAGCAGCCCCAGTCTCTATGCCTCTGTGTGAGCAGTGCCATGGGCAGAAGAGGCTGCGCAACAGCCTGCCAGGCTAGATAATTCTGGCTGCGAGCTATCTGCAGACGTTCGCATTTTCAGAGCAGGGATCCCTGAGGAGCCAGGCAGGGACACCCAAAGCTCCTTTTGAATATTTAGGTTGCAAGACAAGTAGGCCGCCCAGTCTCTGTGCCTCTGTGCGAGCAGTGCCATGGGCAGATGAGGCTGAGCAACAGCTTTCCAGGCTAGCTCTTTCTGGCTGCCAGCTATCTGCAGACGTTCGCATTTTCGAAGCAGGCCTGACGGAGGACCAAGGCACGGACCATCTAACATAAGTTTGAAGTTTGAGGTGGCAAGACAAGCAAGCAGCCCCAGTCTCTGTGCCTCTGTGCGAGCAGTACCCTGGGCAGATGAGGCTGAGCAACAGCTTTCCAGGCTAGCTCTTTCTGCCTGCGAGCTATCTGCAGACGTTCGCATTTTCAGAGCAGAACTTCCGGAGGCATCAGACACGGACCACCTAAAATACGTATCAAGATTGAGGTAGCAAGACAAGCAAGCAGCCCCAGTCTCTGTGCCTCTGTGCGAGCAGTGCCATGGGCAGATGAGGCTGAGCAACAGCTTTCCAGGCTAGCTCTTTCTGGCTGCCAGCTATCTGCAGACGTTCGCATTTTCGAAGCAGGGCTGACTCAGCCCCCTGCACGGACCCCCAAAGGTTCGTTCGCAGTTTGAGGGGGCAAGACAAGCAAGCAGCCCTAGTCTCTGTGCCTCTATACGAGCAGTGCCATGGGCAGACGAGGCTGAGCAACAGCTTTCCAGGCTAGCTCTTTCTGGCTGCGAGCTATCTGCAGACGTTCGAAATTTTCGGAGCAGGACTGCCAAAGTGCCCATCACGGACCCCCAGAGATACGTATGAAGTATGAGGGGGCAAGACAAGCAAGCAGCCCCAGTCTCTGTGCCTGTGTGCGAGCAGTGCCATGGGCAGATATGGCTGAGCAACAGCTTTCCAGGTTAGCTCTCTCCGGATGCGACCTATCTGCAGACATTCGCATTTTCAGAGCAGGCCTGCTGGAGTCGCCCAGCACGGAAAACCTAAGATACGTTTGAAGTTTGAGGTGGCAAGACAAGCAAGCAGCCCCAGTCTCTGTGCCTCTGTGTGAGCAGTGCCATGGGCAGATGAGGCTTAGCAAGAGCTTTCCAGGCTAGCTCTTTCTGCCTGCGAGCTATCTGCAGACGTTCGCATTTTAGGAGCAGGGCTGCCGGAGGCCCCATGCACGGACCACCTGAGATACGTTTGAAGTTTGAGGGAACAACACAAGCAAGCAGCCCCAGTCTCTGTACCTCTGTGTGAGCAGTGCCATGGGCAGATGAGGCTGAGCAACAGCTTTCCAGGCTAGCTCTTTCTGTCTGCGAGCTATCAGCAGACGTTCGCATTTTCATAGCAGGGCTGCCGGAGACCCCCTGCATGGACCCCCTAAGATACGTTTGAAGTTTGAGGGGGCAAGACAAGCAAGCAGCCCCAGTCTCTATGCCTCTGTGTGAGCAGTGCCATGGGCAGAAGAGGCTGCGCAACAGCCTGCCAGGCTAGATAATTCTGGCTGCGAGCTACCTGCAGACGTTTGCATTTTCAGAGCAGGGATCCCTGAGGAGCCAGGCAGGGACACCCAAAGCTCCTCTTGAATATTTAGGTTGCAAGACAAGTAAGCCGCCCAGTCTCTGTGCCTCTGTGCGAGCAGTGACATGGGCAGATGAGGCTGAGCAACAGTTTTCCAGGCTAGCTCTTTCTGCCTGCGAGCTATCTGCAGACGTTTGCATTTTCAGAGCAGGGCTGAGGGAGGCCCCCGGCACGGACCACCTAAGCTACGTTTGAAGTTTGTGGTGGCAAGACAAGAAAGCAGCCCCAGTCTCTGTACCTCTGTGTGAGCAGTGCCATGGGCAGATGAGGCTGAGCAACAGCTTTCCCGGCTAGCTCTTTCTGGCTGCGAGCTATCTGCAGACGTTCGCATTTTCATAGCAGGGCTGCCGGAGGCCCCCTGCACGGACCCCCTAAGATACGTTTGAAGTTTGAAGGGGCAAGACAAGCAAGCAGCCCCAGTCTCTATGCCTCTGTGTGAGCAGTGCCATGGGCAGAAGAGGCTGCGCAACAGCCTGCCAGGCTAGATAATTCTGGCTGCGAGCTATCTGCAGACGTTCGCATTTTCAGAGCAGGGATCCCTGAGGAGCCAGGCAGGGACACCCAAAGCTCCTTTTGAATATTTAGGTTGCAAGACAAGTAGGCCGCCCAGTCTCTGTGCCTCTGTGCGAGCAGTGCCATGGGCAGATGAGGCTGAGCAACAGCTTTCCAGGCTAGCTCTTTCTGGCTGCCAGCTATCTGCAGACGTTCGCATTTTCAGACCAGGCCTGACGGAGGACCAAGGCACGGACCATCTAACATAAGTTTGAAGTTTGAGGTGGCAAGACAAGCAAGCAGCCCCAGTCTCTGTGCCTCTGTGCGAGCAGTACCCTGGGCAGATGAGGCTGAGCAACAGCTTTCCAGGCTAGCTCTTTCTGCCTGCGAGCTATCTGCAGACGTTCGCATTTTCAGAGCAGAACTTCCGGAGGCATCAGACACGGACCACCTAAAATACGTATCAAGATTGAGGTAGCAAGACAAGCAAGCAGCCCCAGTCTCTGTGCCTCTGTGCGAGCAGTGCCATGGGCAGATGAGGCTGAGCAACAGCTTTCCAGGCTAGCTCTTTCTGGCTGCCAGCTATCTGCAGACGTTCGCATTTTCGAAGCAGGGCTGACTCAGCCCCCTGCACGGACCCCCAAAGGTTCGTTCGCAGTTTGAGGGGGCAAGACAAGCAAGCAGCCCTAGTCTCTGTGCCTCTATACGAGCAGTGCCATGGGCAGACGAGGCTGAGCAACAGCTTTCCAGGCTAGCTCTTTCTGCCTGCGAGCTATCTGCAGACGTTCGAAATTTTCGGAGCAGGACTGCCAAAGTGCCCATCACGGACCCCCAGAGATACGTATGAAGTATGAGGGGGCAAGACAAGCAAGCAGCCCCAGTCTCTGTGCCTGTGTGCGAGCAGTGCCATGGGCAGATATGGCTGAGCAACAGCTTTCCAGGTTAGCTCTCTCTGGATGCGACCTATCTGCAGACATTCGCATTTTCAGAGCAGGCCTGCTGGAGTCGCCCAGCACGGAAAACCTAAGATACGTTTGAAGTTTGAGGGAACAACACAAGCAAGCAGCCCCAGTCTCTGTACCTCTGTGTGAGCAGTGCCATGGGCAGATGAGGCTGAGCAACAGCTTTCCAGGCTAGCTCTTTCTGTCTGCGAGCTATCTGCAGACGTTCGCATTTTCATAGCAGGGCTGCCGGAGGCCCCCTGCACGGACCCCCTAAGATACGTTTGAAGTTTGAGGGGGCAAGACAAGCAAGCAGCCCCAGTCTCTATGCCTCTGTGTGAGCAGTGCCATGGGCAGAAGAGGCTGCGCAACAGCCTGCCAGGCTAGATAATTCTGCCTGCCAGCTATCTGCAGACGTTCGCATTTTCAGAGCAGGGATCCCTGAGGAGCCAGGCAGGGACACCCAAAGCTCCTTTTGAATATTTAGGTTGCAAGACAAGTAAGCCGCCCAGTCTCTGTGCCTCTGTGCGAGCAGTGCCATGGGCAGATGAGGCTGAGCAACAGCTTTCCAGGCTAGCTCTTTCTGGCTGCCAGCTATCTGCAGACGTTCGCATTTTCACACCAGGCCTGACGGAGGACCAAGGCACGGACCATCTAACATAAGTTTGAAGTTTGAGGTGGCAAGACAAGCAAGCAGCCCCAGTCTCTGTGCCTCTGTGCGAGCAGTGCCCTGGGCAGATGAGGCTGAGCAACAGCTTTCCAGGCTAGCTCTTTCTGCCTGCGAGCTGTCTGCAGACGTTCGCATTTTCAGAGCAGCACTGCCGGAGGCATCAGACACGGACCACCTAAAATACGTTTCAAGATTGAGGTGGCAAGACAAGCAAGCAGCCCCAGTCTCTGTGCCTCTGTGCGAGTAGTGCCATGGGCAGATGAGGCTGAGCAACAGCTTTCCAGGCTATCTCTTTCTGGCTGCCAGCTATCTGCAGACGTTCGCATTTTCGAAGCAGGGCTGACTCAGCCCCCTGCACGGACCCCCAAAGATTCATTCGCAGTTTGAGGGGGCAAGACAAGCAAGCAGCCCCAGTCTCTGTGCCTCTGTGTGAGCAGTGCCATGGGCAGAGGAGGCTGAGCAACAGCTTTCCAGGCTAGCTCTTTCTGCCTGCGAGCTATCTGCAGACGTTCGAAATTTTCGGAGCAGGACTGCCAAAGTGCCCATCACGGACCCCCAGAGATACGTATGAAATATGAGGGGGCAAGACAAGCAAGCAGCCCCAGTCTCTGTGCCTGTGTGCGAGCAGTGCCATGGGCAGATGTGGCTGAGCAACAGCTTTCCAGGTTAGCTCTTTCCGGATGCGACCTATCTGCAGACATTCGCATTTTCAGAGCAGGCCTGCTGGAGTCGCCCAGCACGGAAAACCTAAGATACGTTTGAAGTTTGAGGTGGCAAGACAAGCAAGCAGCCCCAGTCTCTGTGCCTCTGTGTGAGCAGTGCCATGGGCAGATGAGGCTGAGCAACAGCTTTCCAGGCTAGCTCTTTCTGCCTGCGAGCTATCTGCAGACGTTTGCATTTTCAGAGCAGGGCTGTCGGAGGCGCCCGTCAACGACACACAAAGCTAAGTTTGAAGTTTGTGGTGGCAAGAAAAGCAAGCAGTCCCAGTCTCTGTGCCTCTGTGCGAGCAGTGCCATGGGCAGATGTGGCTGAGCAACAGCTTTCCAGGCTAGCTCTTTCTGGCTGCGAGCTATCTGCAGACGTTCGCATTTTCGGAGCAGGGCTGCCGCAGGCCCCCTGCACGGAGCCCCAAAGGTACGTTTGAAGTTTGTGGTGGCAAGACAAGGAAGCATCCCCAGTCTCTGTGCCTCTGTGTGAGCAGTGCCATGGGCAGATGAGGCTGAGCAACAGCTTTCCAGGCTAGCTCTTTCTGGCTGCAAACTTCTTGCAGACGTTCGCATTTTTAGAGAAGGGTTGCCTGAGTCATCCGGCACGGACGACCTAATATACGTTTGAAGTTTGAGGGGGAAAGACAAGCAAGCAGCCCAGTCTCTGTACGTCTGTGTGAGCAGTGCCATGGGCAGATGAGGCTGAGCAACAGCTTTCCAGGCTAGCCCTTTCTGCCTGCGAGCTATCTGCAGACGTTCGCATTTTCATAGCAGGGCTGCCGGAGGCCCCCTGCACGGACCCCCTAAGATACGTTTGAAGTTTGAGGGGGCAAGACAAGCAAGCAGCCCCAGTCTCTATGCCTCTGTGTGAGCAGTGCCATGGGCAGATGAGGCTGAGCAACAGTTTTCCAGGCTAGCTCTTTCTGCCTGTGAGCTATCTGCAGACGTTCGCATTTTCAGAGCAGGATTGCCGGAGGCATCAGACACGTACCACCTAAAATACGTTTCAAGATTGAGGTGGCAAGACAAGCAAGCAGCCCCAGTCTCTGTGCCTCTGTGTGAGCAGTGCCATGGGCAGAGGAGGCTGAGCAACAGCTTTCCAGGCTAGCTCTTTCTGCCTGCGAGCTATCTGCAGACGTTCGAAATTTTCGGAGCAGGACTGCCAAAGTGCCCATCACGGAGCCCCAGAGATACGTATGAAGTATGAGGGGGCAAGTCAAGCAAGCAGCCCCAGTCTCTGTGCCTGTGTGCGAGCAGTGCCATGGGCAGATGTGGCTGAGCAACAGCTTTCCAGGTTAGCTCTTTCCGGATGCGACCTATCTGCAGACATTCGCATTTTCAGAGCAGGCCTGCTGGAGTCGCCCAGCACGGAAAACCTAAGATACGTTTGAAGTTTGAGGTGGCAAGACAAGCAAGCAGCCCCAGTCTCTGTGCCTCTGTGTGAGCAGTGCCATGGGCAGATGAGGCTGAGCAACAGCTTTCCAGGCTAGCTCTTTCTGCCTGCGAGCTATCTGCAGACGTTCGCATTTTCGGAGCAGGGCTGCCGCAGGCCCCCTGCACGGAGCCCCAAAGGTACGTTTGAAGTTTGTGGTGGCAAGACAAGGAAGCATCCCCAGTCTCTGTGCCTCTGTGTGAGCAGTGCCATGGGCAGATGAGGCTGAGCAACAGCTTTCCAGGCTAGCTCTTTCTGGCTGCAAGCTTCTTGCAGACGTTCGCATTTTTAGAGAAGGGTTGCCTGAGACATCCGGCACGGACGACCTAATATACGTTTGAAGTTTGAGGGGGAAAGACAAGCAAGCAGCCCAGTCTCTGTACGTCTGTGTGAGCAGTGCCATGGGCAGATGAGGCTGAGCAACAGCTTTCCAGGCTAGCCCTTTCTGCCTGCGAGCTATCTGCAGACGTTCGCATTTTCATAGCAGGATTGCCGGAGGCATCAGACACGTACCACCTAAACTACGTTTCAAGATTGAGGTTGCAAGACAAGCAAGCAGCCCCAGTCTCTGTGCCTCTGTGCGAGTAGTGCCATGGGCAGATGAGGCTGAGCAACAGCTTTCCAGGCTAGCTCTTTCTGCCTGCGAGCTATCTGGAGACGTTCTCATTTTCGAAGCAGGGCTGACTCAGCCCACTGCACGGACCCCCAAAATTTCGTTCGCAGTTTGAGGGGGCAAGACAGGCAAGCAGCCCCAGTCTCTGTGCCTCTGTGCGAGCAGTGCCATGGGCAGATGAGGCTGAGCAACAGCTTTCCATGCTAGCTCTCTCTGCCTGCGAGCTATCTGCAGACGTTCGCATATTCGGAGCAGGGCTGAAGAAGTCCCATAAACAGAACACAAAAATAACTTTGAAGTTTGAGGTGGCAAGACAAGTAGGCAACCCCAGTCTCTGTGCCCCTGTGCGAGCAGTGCCATGGGCCGAGGAGGCTGAGCAACAGTTTTCCAGGCTAGCTCTTTCTGGCTGCGAGCTATCTGCAGAAGTTTGCATTTTCAGAGCAGGGCTGAGGGAGGCCCCTGGCACGAACCACCTAAGCTACGTTTGAAGTTTGTGGTGGCAAGACAAGAAAGCAGCCCCAGTCTCTGTGCCTCTGTGCGAGCAGTGCCATGGGCCGAGGAGGCTGAGCAACAGTTTTCCAGGCTAGCTCTTTCTGGCTGCGAGCTATCTGCAGACGTTTGCATTTTCAGAGCAGGGCTGAGGGAGGCCCCCGGCACGAACCACCTAAGCTACGTTTAAAGTTTGTGGTGGCAAGACAAGAAAGCAGCCCCAGTCTCTGTGCCTCTGTGCGAGCAGTGCCATGGGCAGATGAGGCTGGTCAACAGCTTTCCAGGCTAGCTCTTTCTGTCTGCCAGCTATCTGCAGACGTTCTCATTTTAGGAGCAGGGCTGCCGGAGGCCCCCTGCACGGACCACCTGAGATACGTTTGAAGTTTGAGGGAACAACACAAGCAAGCAGCCCCAGTCTCTGTGCCTCTGTGTGATCAGTGCCATGGGCAGATGAGGCTGAGCAACAGCTTTCCAGGCTAGCTCTTTCTGTCTGCGAGCTATCTGCAGACGTTCGCATTTTCATAGCAGGGCTGCCGGAGGCCCCCTGCACGGACCCCCTAAGATACGTTTGAAGTTTGAGGGGGCAAGACAAGCAAGCAGCCCCAGTCTCTATGCCTCTGTGTGAGCAGTGCCATGGGCAGAAGAGGCTGCGCAACAGCCTGCCAGGCTAGATAATTCTGGCTGCGAGCTATCTGCAGACGTTCACATTTTCAGAGCAGGGATCCCTGAGGAGCCAGACAGGGACACCCAAAGCTCCTTTTGAATATTTAGGTTGCAAGACAAGTAAGCCGCCCAGTCTCTGTGCCTCTGTGCGAGCAGTGCCATGGGCAGATGAGGCTGAGCAACAGCTTTCCAGGCTAGCTCTTTCTGGCTGCCAGCTATCTGCAGACGTTCGCATTTTCAGACCAGGCCTGACGGAGGACCAAGGCACGGACCATCTAACATAAGTTTGAAGTTTGAGGTGGCAAGACAAGCAAGCAGCCCCAGTCTCTGTGCCTCTGTGCGAGCTGTGCCCTGGGCAGATGAGGCTGAGCAACAGCTTTCCAGGCTAGCTCTTTCTGCCTGCGAGCTATCTGCAGACGTTCGCATTTTCAGAGCAGGACTGCCGGAGGCATCAGACACGGACCACCTAAAATACGTTTCAAGATTGAGGTGGCAAGACAAGCAAGCAGCCCCAGTCTCTGTGCCTCTGTGCGAGTAGTGCCATGGGCAGATGAGGCTGAGCAACAGCTTTCCAGGCTAGCTCTTTCTGCCTGCGAGCTATCTGCAGACGTTTGCATTTTCAGAGCAGGGTTGTCGGAGGCGCCCGTTAACGACACACAAAGGTAAGTTTGAATTTTAAGGTGGCAAGACAAGCAAGCAGCCCCAGTCTCTGTGCCTCTGTGTGAGCAGTGCCATGGGCAGATGAGGCTGAGCAACAGCTTTCCAGGCTAGCTCTTTCTGGCTGCGAGCTATTTGCGTACGTTCGCATTTTCGGAGCAGGGTTGCCTGAGGCGTCCGGAACGGTCGACCTAAGATACGTTTGAAGTTCGAGGTGGCAAGACAAGGAAGCAGCCCCAGTCTCTGTGCCTCTGTGTGAGCAGTGCCATGGGCAGATGAGTCTGAGGTACAGCTTTCCATGCTAGCTCTTTCTGCCTGCGAGCTATCTGCAGACGTTCGCATTTTCAGAGCAGGATTGCCGGAGGCATCAGACACGTACCACCTAAACTACGTTTCAAGATTGAGGTGGCAAGACAGGCAAGCAGCCCCAGTCTCTGTGCCTCTGTGCGAGCACTGCCATGGGCAGATGAGGCTGAGCAACAGCTTTCCATATTAGCTCTCTCTGCCTGCGAGCTATCTGCAGACGTTCGCATATTCGGAGCAGGGCTGAAGAAGTCCCATAAACGGAACAAAAAAATAACTTTGAAGTATGAGGTGGCAAGACAAGTAGGCAACCCCAGTCTCTGTGCCCCTGTGCGAGCAGTGCCATGGGCCGAGGAGGCTGAGCAACAGTTTTCCAGGCTAGCTCTTTCTGGCTGCGAGCTATCTGCAGACGTTCGCATTTTCGGAGCAGGGTTGCCTGAGGCGTCCGGAACGGACGACCTAAGTTACGTTTGAAGTTTGAGGAGGCAAGACAAGCAAGCAGCCCCAGTCTCTGTGCCTCTGTGCGAGCAGTGCCATGGGCAGATGAGGCTGAGCAACAGCTTTCCAGGCTAGCTCTTTCTGGCTGCAAGCTTTTTGCAGACGTTCGCATTTTTAGAGAAGGATTGCCTGAGGCATCCGGCACGGATGACCTAATATACGTTTGAAGTTTGAGGGGGAAAGACAAGCAAGCAGCCCCAGTCTCTGTGCCTCTGTGCGAGCAGTGCCATGGGCACATGAGGCTGAGCAACAGCTTTCCACGCTAGCACTCTCTGCCTGTCAGCTATCTGCAGACGTTCGCATTTTCGGAGCAGGGCTGTCGGAGACGCCCGTCAATGACACACAAAGGTAAGTTTGAAGTTTGTTTTGGCAAGACAAGCAAGCCGCCCAGTCTCTGTGCCTCTGTGCGAGCAGTGCCATGGGCAGATGTGGCTGAGCAACAGCTTTCCAGGCTAGCTCTTTCTGGCTGCGAGCTATCTGCAGACGTTTGCATTTTCGGAGCAGGGCTGCCGCAGGCCCCCTGCACGGAGCCCCAAAGGTACGTTTGAAGTTTGCGGTGGCAAGACAAGCAAGCAGCCCCAGTCTCTGTGCCTCTGTGTGAGCAGTGCCATGGGCAGATGAGGCTGAGCAACAGCTTTCCATGCTACCTCTTTCTGCCTGCGAGCTATCTGCAGACGTTCGCATTTTAGGAGCAGGGCTGCCGGAGGCCCCCTGCACGGACCACCTGAGATACGTTTGAAGTTTGAGGGAACAACACAAGCAAGCAGCCCCAGTCTCTGTACCTCTGTGTGAGCAGTGCCATGGGCAGATGAGGCTGAGCAACAGCTTTCCCGGCTAGCTCTTTCTGGCTGCGAGCTATCTGCAGACGTTCGCATTTTCATAGCAGGGCTGCCGGAGGCCCCCTGCACGGACCCCCTAAGCTGCGTTTGAAGTTTGAGGTGGCAAGACAAGCAAGCAGCCCCAGTGTCTGTGCCTCTGTGCGAGCAGTGCCATGGGCAGATGAGGCTGAGCAACAGCTTTCCAGGCTAGATCTCTCTGGCTGCGAGCTATCTGCAGACGTTCGCATTTTTGAAGCAGCGCTGACGCCAGCACCCAGCACAGACCACCTAAGATACGTTTGAAGTTTGATGGGACAAGACAAGCAAGCAGCCCCAGTCTCTATGCCTCTGTGCGAGCAGTGCCATGGGCAGATGAGTCTGAGGTACAGCTTTCCATGCTAGCTCTTTCTGCCTGCGAGCTATCTGCAGACGTTCGCATTTTCAGAGCAGGATTGCCGGAGGCATCAGACACGTACCACCTAAACTACGTTTCAAGATTGAGGTGGCAAGACAGGCAAGCAGCCCCAGTCTCTGTGCCTCTGTGCGAGCAGTGCCATGGGCAGATGAGGCTGAGCAACAGCTTTCCAGGCTAGCTCTTTCTGGCTGCAAGCTTTTTGCAGACGTTCGCATTTTTAGAGAAGGATTGCCTGAGGCATCCGGCACGGATGACCTAATATACGTTTGAAGTTTGAGGGGGAAAGACAAGCAAGCAGCCCCAGTCTCTGTGCCTCTGTGCGAGCAGTGCCATGGGCACATGAGGCTGAGCAACAGCTTTCCACGCTAGCACTCTCTGCCTGTCAGCTATCTGCAGACGTTCGCATTTTCGGAGCAGGGCTGTCGGAGACGCCCGTCAATGACACACAAAGGTAAGTTTGAAGTTTGTTTTGGCAAGACAAGCAAGCCGCCCAGTCTCTGTGCCTCTGTGCGAGCAGTGCCATGGGCAGACGTGGCTGAGCAACAGCTTTCCAGGCTAGCTCTTTCTGGCTGCGAGCTATCTGCAGACGTTTGCATTTTCGGAGCAGGGCTGCCGCAGGCCCCCTGCACGGAGCCCCAAAGGTACGTTTGAAGTTTGTGGTGGCAAGACAAGGAAGCATCCCCAGTCTATGTGTCTCTGTGTGAGCAGTGCCATGGGCAGATGAGGCTGAGCAACAGCTTTCCATGCTACCTCTTTCTGGCTGCGAGCTATCTGCAGACGTTCGCATTTTAGGAGCAGGGCTGCCGGAGGCCCCCTGCACGGACCACCTGAGATACGTTTGAAGTTTGAGGGAACAACACAAGCAAGCAGCCCCAGTCTCTGTACCTCTGTGTGAGCAGTGCCATGGGCAGATGAGGCTGAGCAACAGCTTTCCAGGCTAGCTCTTTCTGGCTGCGAGCTATCTGCAGACGTTCGCATTTTCATAGCAGGGCTGCCGGAGGCCCCATGCACGGACCCCCTAAGCTGCGTTTGAAGTTTGAGGTGGCAAGACAAGCAAGCAGCCCCAGTGTCTGTGCCTCTGTGCGAGCAGTGCCATGGGCAGATGAGGCTGAGCAACAGCTTTCCAGGCTAGATCTCTCTGGCTGCGAGCTATCTGCAGACGTTCGCATTTTTGAAGCAGCGCTGACGCCAGCACCCAGCACAGACCACCTAAGATACGTTTGAAGTTTGATGGGACAAGACAAGCAAGCAGCCCCAGTCTCTATGCCTCTGTGCGAGCAGTGCCATGGGCAGATGAGTCTGAGGTACAGCTTTCCATGCTAGCTCTTTCTGCCTGCGAGCTATCTGCAGACGTTCGCATTTTCAGAGCAGGATTGCCGGAGGCATCAGACACGTACCACCTAAACTACGTTTCAAGATTGAGGTGGCAAGACAGGCAAGCAGCCCCAGTCTCTGTGCCTCTGTGCGAGCACTGCCATGGGCAGATGAGGCTGAGCAACAGCTTTCCATGTTAGCTCTCTCTGCCTGCGAGCTATCTGCAGACGTTCGCATATTCGGAGCAGGGCTGAAGAAGTCCCATAAACGGAACAAAAAAATATCTTTGAAGTATGAGGTGGCAAGACAAGTAGGCAACCCCAGTCTCTGTGCCCCTGTGCGAGCAGTGCCATGGGCCGAGGAGGCTGAGCAACAGTTTTCCAGGCTAGCTCTTTCTGGCTGCGAGCTATCTGCAGACGTTCGCATTTTCGGAGCAGGGTTGCCTGAGGCGTCCGGAACGGACGACCTAAGTTACGTTTGAAGTTTGAGGAGGCAAGACAAGCAAGCAGCCCCAGTCTCTATGCCTCTGTGCGAGCAGTGCCATGGGCAGATGAGGCTGAGCAACACCTTTTCGTTCTAGCTCTTTCTGGCTGCGAGCTATCTGCAGACGTTCGCATTTTTAGAGAAGGATTGCCTGAGACATCCGGCACGGACGACCTAATATACGTTTGAAGTTTGAGGGGGAAAGACAAGCAAGCAGCCCAGTCTCTGTACGTCTGTGTGAGCAGTGCCATGGGCAGATGAGGCTGAGCAACCGCTTTCCAGGCTAGCCCTTTCTGCCTGCGAGCTATCTGCAGACGTTCGCATTTTCATAGCAGGGCTGCCGGAGGCCCCCTGCACGGACCCCCTAAGATACGTTTGAAGTTTGAGGGGGCAAGACAAGCAAGCAGCCCCAGTCTCTATGCCTCTGTGTGAGCAGTGCCATGGGCAGATGAGGCTGAGCAACAGTTTTCCAGGCTAGCTCTTTCTGCCTGCGAGCTATCTGCAGACGTTCTCATTTTCGAAGCAGGGCTGACTCAGCCCACTGCACGGACCCCCAAAATTTCGTTCGCAGTTTGAGGGTGCAAGACAGGCAAGCAGCCCCAGTCTCTGTGCCTCTGTGCGAGTAGTGCCATGGGCAGATGAGGCTGAGCAACAGCTTTCCAGGCTAGCTCTTTCTGCCTGCAAGCTATCTGGAGACGTTCTCATTTTCGAAGCAGGGCTGACTCAGCCCACTGCACGGACCCCCAAAATTTCGTTCGCAGTTTGAGGGTGCTAGACAAGCAAGCAGCCCCAGTCTCTGTGCCTCTGTGCGAGCAGTGCCATGGGCAGATGAGGCTGAGCAACAGCTTTCCAGGCTAGCTCTTTCTGTCTGCGAGCTATCTGCAGACGTTCGCATTTTCATAGCAGGGCTGCCGGAGGCCCCCTGCACGGACCACCTGAGATACGTTTGAAGTTTGAGGGAACAACACAAGCAAGCAGCCCCAGTCTCTGTACCTCTGTGTGAGCAGTGCCATGGGCAGATGAGGCTGAGCAACAGCTTTCCAGGCTAGCTCTTTCTGTCTGCGAGCTATCTGCAGACGTTCGCATTTTCATAGCAGGGCTGCCGGAGGCCCCCTGCACAGACCCCCTAAGATACGTTTGAAGTTTGAGGGGGCAAGACAAGCAAGCAGCCCCAGTCTCTATGCCTCTGTGTGAGCAGTGCCATGGGCAGAAGAGGCTGCGCAACAGCCTGCCAGGCTAGATAATTCTGCCTGCCAGCTATCTGCAGACGTTCGCATTTTCAGAGCAGGGATCCCTGAGGAGCCAGGCAGGGACACCCAAAGCTCCTTTTGAATATTTAGGTTGCAAGACAAGTAAGCCGCCCAGTCTCTGTGCCTCTGTGCGAGCAGTGCCATGGGCAGATGAGGCTGAGCAACAGCTTTCCAGGCTAGCTCTTTCTGGCTGCCAGCTATCTGCAGACGTTCGCATTTTCAGAGCAGGCCTGACGGAGGACCAAGGCATGGACCATCTAACATAAGTTTGAAGTTTGAGGTGGCAAGACAAGCAAGCAGCCCCAGTCTCTGTGCCTCTGTGCGAGCAGTGCCCTGGGCAGATGAGGCTGAGCAACAGCTTTCCAGGCTAGCTCTTTCTGGCTGCGAGCTATCTGCAGACGTTCGCATTTTCAGAGCAGGACTGCCGGAGGCATCAGACACGGACCACCTAAAATACGTTTCAAGATTGAGGTGGCAAGACAAGCAAGCAGCCCCAGTCTCTGTGCCTCTGTGCGAGTAGTGCCATGGGCAGATGAGGCTGAGCAACAGCTTTCCAGGCTAGCTCTTTCTGGCTGCCAGCTATCTGCAGACGTTCGCATTTTCGAAGCAGGGCTGACTCAGCCCCCTGCACGGACCCCCAAAGATTCATTCGCAGTTTGAGGGGGAAGACAAGCAAGCAGCCCCAGTCTCTGTGCCTCTGTACGAGCAGTGCCATGGGCAGAGGAGGCTGAGCAACAGCTTTCCAGGCTAGCTCTTTCTGCCTGCGAGCTATCTGCAGACGTTCGAAATTTTCGGAGCAGGATTGCCAAAGTGCCCATCACGGACCCCCAGAGATACGTATGAAGTATGAGGGGGCAAGACAAGCAAGCAGCCCCAGTCTCTGTGCCTGTGTGCGAGCAGTGCCATGGGCAGATGTGGCTGAGCAACAGCTTTCCAGGTTAGCTCTTTCCGGATGCGACCTATCTGCAGACATTCGCATTTTCAGAGCAGGCCTGCTGGAGTCGCCCAGCACGGAAAACCTAAGATACGTTTGAAGTTTGAGGTGGCAAGACAAGCAAGCAGCCCCAGTCTCTGTGCCTCTGTGTGAGCAGTGCCATGGGCAGATGAGGCTGAGCAACAGCTTTCCAGGCTAGCTCTTTCTGCCTGCGAGCTATCTGCAGACGTTTGCATTTTCAGAGCAGGGCTGTCGGAGGCGCCCGTCAACGACACACAAAGCTAAGTTTGAAGTTTGTGGTGGCAAGACAAGCAAGCAGTCCCAGTCTCTGTGCCTCTGTGCGAGCAGTGCCATGGGCAGATGTGGCTGAGCAACAGCTTTCCAGGCTAGCTCTTTCTGGCTGCGAGCTATCTGCAGACGTTCGCATTTTCGGAGCAGGGCTGCCGCAGGCCCCCTGCACGGAGCCCCAAAGGTACATTTGAAGTTTGTGGTGGCAAGACAAGGAAGCATCCCCAGTCTCTGTGCCTCTGTGTGAGCAGTGCCATGGGCAGATGAGGCTGAGCAACAGCTTTCCAGGCTAGCTCTTTCTGGCTGCAAGCTTCTTGCAGACGTTCGCATTTTTAGAGAAGGGTTGCCTGAGACATCCGGCACGGACGACCTAATATACGTTTGAAGTTTGAGGGGGAAAGACAAGCAAGCAGCCCAGTCTCTGTACGTCTGTGTGAGCAGTGCCATGGGCAGATGAGGCTGAGCAACCGCTTTCCAGGCTAGCACTTTCTGCCTGCGAGCTATCTGCAGACGTTCGCATTTTCATAGCAGGGCTGCCGGAGGCCCCCTGCACGGACCCCCTAAGATACGTTTGAAGTTTGAGGGGGCAAGACAAGCAAGCAGCCCCAGTCTCTATGCCTCTGTGTGAGCAGTGCCATGGGCAGATGAGGCTGAGCAACAGCTTTCCAGGCTAGCTCTTTCTGCCTGCGAGCTATCTGCAGACGTTCGCATTTTCAGAGCAGGATTGCCGGAGGCATCAGACACGTACCACCTAAACTACGTTTCAAGATTGAGGTGGCAAGACAAGCAAGCAGCCCCAGTCTCTGTGCCTCTGTGCGAGTAGTGCCATGGGCAGATGAGGCTGAGCAACAGCTTTCCAGGCTAGCTCTTTCTGCCTGCGAGCTATCTGGAGACGTTCTCATTTTCGAAGCAGGGCTGACTCAGCCCCCTGCACGGACCCCCAAAATTTCGTTCGCAGTTTGAGGGGGCAAGACAGGCAAGCAGCCCCAGTCTCTGTGCCTCTGTGCGAGCAGTGCCATGGGCCGAGGAGGCTGAGCAACAGTTTTCCAGGCTAGCTCTTTCTGGCTGCGAGCTATCTGCAAACGTTTGCATTTTCAGAGCAGGGCTGAGGGAGGCCCCCGGCACGAACCACCTAAGCTACGTTTGAAGTTTGTGGTTGCAAGACAAAAAAGCAGCCCCAGTCTCTGTGCCTCTGTGCGAGCAGTGCCATGGGCCGAGGAGGCTGAGCAACAGTTTTCCAGGCTAGCTCTTTCTGGCTGCGAGCTATCTGCAGACGTTTGCATTTTCAGAGCAGGGCTGAGGGAGGCCCCGGGCACGAACCACCTAAGCTACGTTTGAAGTTTGTGGTGGCAAGACAAGAAAGCAGCTCCAGTCTCTGTGCCTCTGTGCGAGCAGTGCCATGGGCAGATGAGGCTGGTCAACAGCTTTCCAGGCTAGCTCTTTCTGTCTGCCAGCTATCTGCAGACGTTCTCATTTTAGGAGCAGGGCTGCCGGAGGCCCCCTGCACGGACCACCTGAGATACGTTTGAAGTTTGAGGGAACAACACAAGCAAGCAGCCCCAGTCTCTATGCCTCTGTGTGAGCAGTGCCATGGGCAGAAGAGGCTGCGCAACAGCTTTCCAGGCTAGATAATTCTGGCTGCGAGCTATCTGCAGACGTTCGCATTTTCAGAGCAGGGATCCCTGAGGAGCCAGGCAGGGACACCCAAAGCTCCTTTTGAATATTTAGGTTGCAAGACAAGTAAGCCGCGCAGTCTCTGTACCTCTGTGCGAGCAGTGCCATGGGCAGATGAGGCTGAGCAACAGCTTTCCAGGCTAGCTCTTTCTGGCTGCCAGCTATCTGCAGACATTCGCATTTTCAGACCAGGCCTGACGGAGAACCAAGGGACGGACCATCTAACATAAGTTTGAAGTTTGAGGTGGCAAGACAAGCAAGCAGCCCCAGTCTCTGTGCCTCTGTGTGAGCAGTGCCATGGGCAGATGAGGCTGAGCAACAGCTTTCCAGGCTAGCTCTTTCTGGCTGCGAGCTATTTGCGTACGTTCGCATTTTCGGAGCAGGGTTGCCTGAGGCGTCCGGAACGGTCGACCTAAGATACGTTTGAAGTTTGAGGTGGCAAGACAAGCAAGCAGCCCCAGTCTCTGTGCCTCTGTGTGAGCAGTGCCATGGGCAGATGAGTCTGAGGTACAGCTTTCCAGGCTAGCTCTTTCTGCCTGCGAGCTATCTGCAGACATTCGCATTTTCAGAGCAGGATTGCCGGAGGCATCAGACACGTACCACCTAAACTACGTTTCAAGATTGAGGTGGCAAGACAGGCAAGCAGCCCCAGTCTCTGTGCCTCTGTGCGAGCAGTGCCATGGGCAGATGAGGCTGAGCAACATCTTTCCATGTTAGCTCTCTCTGCCTGCGAGCTATCTGCAGACGTTCGCATATTCGGTGCAGGGCTGAAGAAGTCCCATAAACGGAACAAAAAAATAACTTTGAAGTATGAGGTGGCAAGACAAGTAGGCAACCCCAGTCTCTGTGCCCCTGTGCGAGCAGTGCCATGGGCCGAGGAGGCTGAGCAACAGTTTTCCAGGCTAGCTCTTTCTGGCTGCGAGCTATCTGCAGACGTTCGCATTTTCGGAGCAGGGTTGCCTGAGGCGTCCGGAACGGACGACCTAAGTTACGTTTGAAGTTTGAGGAGGCAAGACAAGCAAGCAGCCCCAGTCTCTGTGCCTGTGTGCGAGCAGTGCCATGGGCAGATGAGGCTGAGCAACAGCTTTCCAGGCTAGCTCTTTCTGGCTGCAAGCTTTTTGCAGACGTTCGCATTTTTAGAGCAGGGTTGCCTGAGGCATCCAGCACGGATTACCTAATATACGTTTGAAGTTTGAGGGGGAAAGACAAGCAAGCAGCCCCAGTCTCTGTGCCTCTGTGCGAGCAGTGCCATGGGCACATGAGGCTGAGCAACAGCTTTCCAGGCTAGCTCTTTCTGGCTGCGAGCTATCTGCAGACGTTTGCATTTTCGGAGCAGGGCTGCCGCAGGCCCCCTGCACGGAGCCCCAAAGGTACGTTTGAAGTTTGTGGTGGCAAGACAAGGAAGCATCCCCAGTCTATGTGTCTCTGTGTGAGCAGTGCCATGGGCAGATGAGGCTGAGCAACAGCTTTCCATGCTACCTCTTTCTGGCTGCGAGCTATCTGCAGACGTTCGCATTTTAGGAGCAGGGCTGCCGGAGGCCCCCTGCACGGACCACCTGAGATACGTTTGAAGTTTGAGGGAACAACACAAGCAAGCAGCCCCAGTCTCTGTACCTCTGTGTGAGCAGTGCCATGGGCAGATGAGGCTGAGCAACACCTTTTCGTTCTAGCTCTTTCTGGCTGCGAGCTATCTGCAGACGTTCGCATTTTCATAGCAGGGCTGCCGGAGGCCCCATGCACGGACCCCCTAAGCTGCGTTTGAAGTTTGAGGTGGCAAGACAAGCAAGCAGCCCCAGTCTCTGTGCCTCTGTGCGAGCAGTGCCATGGGCAGATGAGGCTGAGCAACAGCTTTCCATGCTAGCTCTCTCTGCCTGCGAGCTATCTGCAGACGTTCGCATATTCGGAGCAGGGCTGAAAAAGTCCCATAAACGGAACACAAAAATAACTTTGAAGTTTGAGGTGGCAAGACAAGTAGGCAACCCCAGTCTCTGTGCCCCTGTGCGAGCAGTGCCATGGGCCGAGGAGGCTGAGCAACAGTTTTCCAGGCTAGCTCTTTCTGGCTGCGAGCTATCTGCAGACGTTTGCATTTTCAGAGCAGGGCTGAGGGAGGCCCCCGGCACGAACCACCTAAGCAACGTTTGAAGTTTGTCGTGGCAAGACAAAAAAGCAGCCCCAGTCTCTGTGCCTCTGTGCGAACAGTGCCATGGGCCGAGGAGGCTGAGCAACAGTTTTCCAGGCTAGCTCTTTCTGGCTGCGAGCTATCTGCAGACGTTCGCATTTTCAGAGCAGGGCTGAGGGAGGCCCCCGGCACGAACCACCTAAGCTACTTTTGAAGTTTGTGGTGGCAAGACAAGAAAGCAGCCCCAGTCTCTGTGCCTCTGTGCGAGCAGTGCCATGGGCAGATGAGGCTGAGCAACAGCTTTCCAGGCTAGCTCTTTCTGTCTGCCAGCTATCTGCAGACGTTCTCATTTTAGGAGCAGGGCTGCCGGAGGCCCCCTGCACGGACCACCTGAGATACGTTTGAAGTTTGAGGGAACAACACAAGCAAGCAGCCCCAGTCTCTATGCCTCTGTGTGAGCAGTGCCATGGGCAGAAGAGGCTGCGCAACAGCTTTCCAGGCTAGATAATTCTGGCTGCGAGCTATCTGCAGACGTTCGCATTTTCAGAGCAGGGATCCCTGAGGAGCCAGGCAGGGACACCCAAAGCTCCTTTTGAATATTTAGGTTGCAAGACAAGTAAGCCGCGCAGTCTCTGTACCTCTGTGCGAGCAGTGCCATGGGCAGATGAGGCTGAGCAACAGCTTTCCAGGCTAGCTCTTTCTGGCTGCCAGCTATCTGCAGACATTCGCATTTTCAGACCAGGCCTGACGGAGAACCAAGGGACGGACCATCTAACATAAGTTTGAAGTTTGAGGTGGCAAGACAAGCAAGCAGCCCCAGTCTCTGTGCCTCTGTGTGAGCAGTGCCATGGGCAGATGAGGCTGAGCAACAGCTTTCCAGGCTAGCTCTTTCTGGCTGCGAGCTATTTGCGTACGTTCGCATTTTCGGAGCAGGGTTGCCTGAGGCGTCCGGAACGGTCGACCTAAGATACGTTTGAAGTTTGAGGTGGCAAGACAAGCAAGCAGCCCCAGTCTCTGTGCCTCTGTGTGAGCAGTGCCATGGGCAGATGAGTCTGAGGTACAGCTTTCCAGGCTAGCTCTTTCTGCCTGCGAGCTATCTGCAGACATTCGCATTTTCAGAGCAGGATTGCCGGAGGCATCAGACACGTACCACCTAAACTACGTTTCAAGATTGAGGTGGCAAGACAGGCAAGCAGCCCCAGTCTCTGTGCCTCTGTGCGAGCAGTGCCATGGGCAGATGAGGCTGAGCAACATCTTTCCATGTTAGCTCTCTCTGCCTGCGAGCTATCTGCAGACGTTCGCATATTCGGAGCAGGGCTGAAGAAGTCCCATAAACGGAACAAAAAAATAACTTTGAAGTATGAGGTGGCAAGACAAGTAGGCAACCCCAGTCTCTGTGCCCCTGTGCGAGCAGTGCCATGGGCCGAGGAGGCTGAGCAACAGTTTTCCAGGCTAGCTCTTTCTGGCTGCGAGCTATCTGCAGACGTTCGCATTTTCGGAGCAGGGTTGCCTGAGGCGTCCGGAACGGACGACCTAAGTTACGTTTGAAGTTTGAGGAGGCAAGACAAGCAAGCAGCCCCAGTCTCTGTGCCTGTGTGCGAGCAGTGCCATGGGCAGATGAGGCTGAGCAACAGCTTTCCAGGCTAGCTCTTTCTGGCTGCAAGCTTTTTGCAGACGTTCGCATTTTTAGAGCAGGGTTGCCTGAGGCATCCAGCACGGATTACCTAATATACGTTTGAAGTTTGAGGGGGAAAGACAAGCAAGCAGCCCCAGTCTCTGTGCCTCTGTGCGAGCAGTGCCATGGGCACATGAGGCTGAGCAACAGCTTTCCAGGCTAGCTCTTTCTGGCTGCGAGCTATCTGCAGACGTTTGCATTTTCGGAGCAGGGCTGCCGCAGGCCCCCTGCACGGAGCCCCAAAGGTACGTTTGAAGTTTGTGGTGGCAAGACAAGGAAGCATCCCCAGTCTATGTGTCTCTGTGTGAGCAGTGCCATGGGCAGATGAGGCTGAGCAACAGCTTTCCATGCTACCTCTTTCTGGCTGCGAGCTATCTGCAGACGTTCGCATTTTAGGAGCAGGGCTGCCGGAGGCCCCCTGCACGGACCACCTGAGATACGTTTGAAGTTTGAGGGAACAACACAAGCAAGCAGCCCCAGTCTCTGTACCTCTGTGTGAGCAGTGCCATGGGCAGATGAGGCTGAGCAACACCTTTTCGTTCTAGCTCTTTCTGGCTGCGAGCTATCTGCAGACGTTCGCATTTTCATAGCAGGGCTGCCGGAGGCCCCATGCACGGACCCCCTAAGCTGCGTTTGAAGTTTGAGGTGGCAAGACAAGCAAGCAGCCCCAGTCTCTGTGCCTCTGTGCGAGCAGTGCCATGGGCAGATGAGGCTGAGCAACAGCTTTCCATGCTAGCTCTCTCTGCCTGCGAGCTATCTGCAGACGTTCGCATATTCGGAGCAGGGCTGAAAAAGTCCCATAAACGGAACACAAAAATAACTTTGAAGTTTGAGGTGGCAAGACAAGTAGGCAACCCCAGTCTCTGTGCCCCTGTGCGAGCAGTGCCATGGGCCGAGGAGGCTGAGCAACAGTTTTCCAGGCTAGCTCTTTCTGGCTGCGAGCTATCTGCAGACGTTTGCATTTTCAGAGCAGGGCTGAGGGAGGCCCCCGGCACGAACCACCTAAGCAACGTTTGAAGTTTGTCGTGGCAAGACAAAAAAGCAGCCCCAGTCTCTGTGCCTCTGTGCGAACAGTGCCATGGGCCGAGGAGGCTGAGCAACAGTTTTCCAGGCTAGCTCTTTCTGGCTGCGAGCTATCTGCAGACGTTCGCATTTTCAGAGCAGGGCTGAGGGAGGCCCCCGGCACGAACCACCTAAGCTACTTTTGAAGTTTGTGGTGGCAAGACAAGAAAGCAGCCCCAGTCTCTGTGCCTCTGTGCGAGCAGTGCCATGGGCAGATGAGGCTGAGCAACAGCTTTCCAGGCTAGCTCTTTCTGTCTGCCAGCTATCTGCAGACGTTCTCATTTTAGGAGCAGGGCTGCCGGAGGCCCCCTGCACGGACCACCTGAGATACGTTTGAAGTTTGAGGGAACAACACAAGCAAGCAGCCCCAGTCTCTGTGCCTCTGTGCGAGCAGTGCCATGGGCAGATGAGGCTGAGCAACAGCTTTCCAGGCTAGCTCTTTCTGGCTGCGAGCTATCTGCAGACGTTCGCATTTTCATAGCAGGGCTGCCGGAGGCCCCCTGCACGCACCCCCTAAGATACGTTTGAAGTTTGAGGGGGCAAGACAAGCAAGCAGCCCCAGTCTCTATGCCTCTGTGTGAGCAGTGCCATGGGCAGAAGAGGCTGCGCAACAGCCTGCCAGGCTAGATAATTCTGGCTGCGAGCTATCTGCAGACGTTCGCATTTTCAGAGCAGGGATCCCTGAGGAGCCAGGCAGGGACACCCAAAGCTCCTTTTGAATATTTAGGTTGCAAGACAAGTAGGCCGCCCAGTCTCTGTGCCTCTGTGCGAGCAGTGCCATGGGCAGATGAGGCTGAGCAACAGCTTTCCAGGCTAGCTCTTTCTGGCTGCCAGCTATCTGCAGACGTTCGCGTTTTCGAAGCAGGGCTGACTCAGCCCCCTGCACGGACCCCCAAAGGTTCGTTCGCAGTTTGAGGGGGCAAGACAAGCAAGCAGCCCTAGTCTCTGTGCCTCTATACGAGCAGTGCCATGGGCAGACGAGGCTGAGCAACAGCTTTCCAGGCTAGCTCTTTCTGCCTGCGAGCTATCTGCAGACGTTCGAAATTTTCGGAGCAGGACTGCCAAAGTGCCCATCACGGACCCCCAGAGATACGTATGAAGTATGAGGGGGCAGGACAAGCAAGCAGCCCCAGTCTCTGTGCCTCTGTGCGAGCAGTGCAATGGGCAGATGAGGCTGAGCAACAGCTTTCCAGGCTAGCTCTTTCTGGCTGCAAGCTTTTTGCAGACGTTCGCATTTTTAGAGAAGGGTTGCCTGAGGCATCCGGCACGGATGACCTAATATACGTTTGAAGTTTGAGGGGGAAAGACAAGCAAGCAGCCCCAGTCTCTGTGCCTCTGTGCGAGCAGTGCCATGGGCAGATGTGGCTGAGCAACAGCTTTCCAGGCTAGCTCTTTCTGGCTGCGAGCTATCTGCAGACGTTTGCATTTTCGGAGCAGGGCTGCCGCAGGCCCCCTGCACGGAGCCCCAAAGGTACGTTTGAAGTTTGTGGTGGCAAGACAAGGAAGCATCCCCAGTCTATGTGTCTCTGTGTGAGCAGTGCCATGGGCAGATGAGGCTGAGCAACAGCTTTCCATGCTACCTCTTTCTGGCTGCGAGCTATCTGCAGACGTTCGCATTTTAGGAGCAGGGCTGCCGGAGGCCCCCTGCACGGACCACCTGAGATACGTTTGAAGTTTGAGGGAACAACACAAGCAAGTAGCCCCAGTCTCTGTACCTCTGTGTGAGCAGTGCCATGGGCAGATGAGGCTGAGCAACAGCTTTCCAGGCTAGCTCTTTCTGGCTGCGAGCTATCTGCAGACGTTCGCATTTTCATAGCAGGGCTGCCGGAGGCCCCATGCACGGACCCCCTAAGCTGTGTTTGAAGTTTGAGGTGGCAAGACAAGCAAGCAGCCCCAGTGTCTGTGCCTCTGTGTGAGCAGTGCCATGGGCAGATGAGGCTGAGCAACAGCTTTCCAGGCTAGATCTCTCTGGCTGCGAGCTATCTGCAGACGTTCGCATTTTTGAAGCAGCGCTGACGCCAGCACCCAGCACAGACCACCTAAGATACGTTTGAAGTTTGATGGGACAAGACAAGCAAGCAGCCCCAGTCTCTATGACTCTGTGCGAGCAGTGCCATGGGCAGATGAGGCTGAGCAACACCTTTTCGTTCTAGCTCTTTCTGGCTGCGAGCTATCTGCAGACGTTCGCATTTTCAGAGCAGGGCTGTTGGAGGATCCAGGCACGGACCACCTAAGATACGTTTGCAGTTTGAGGGGGCAAGACAAGCAAGCAGCCCCAGTCTCTGTGCCTCTGTGCAAGCAGTGCCATGGGCAGATGAGGCTGAGCAACAGCTTTCCAGGCTAGCTCTTTCTGGCTGCGAGCTATCTGCAGACGTTCGCATTTTCAGAGCAGGACTGCCGGAGGCATCAGACACGGACCACCTAAAATACGTTTCAAGATTGAGGTAGCAAGACAAGCAAGCAGCCCCAGTCTCTGTGCCTCTGTGCGAGTAGTGCCATGGGCAGATGAGGCTGAGCAACAGCTTTCCAGGCTAGCTCTTTCTGGCTGCCAGCTATCTGCAGACGTTCGCATTTTCGAAGCAGGGCTGACTCAGCCCCCTGCACGGACCCCCAAAGATTCATTCGCAGTTTGAGGGGGCAGGACAAGCAAGCAGCCCCAGTCTCTGTGCCTCTGTACGAGCAGTGCCATGGGCAGAGGAGGCTGAGCAACAGCTTTCCAGGCTAGCTCTTTCTGCCTGCGAGCTATCTGCAGACGCTCGCATTTTAGGAGCAGGGCTGCCAAAGTGCCCATCACGGACCCCCAGAGATACGTATGAAGTATGAGGGGGCAAGACAAGCAAGCAGCCCCAGTCTCTGTGCCTGTGTGCGAGCAGTGCCATGGGCAGATGTGGCTGAGCAACAGCTTTCCAGGTTAGCTCTTTCCGGATGCGACCTATCTGCAGACATTCGCATTTTCAGAGCAGGCCTGCTGGAGTCGCCCAGCACGGAAAACCTAAGATACGTTTGAAGTTTGAGGTGGCAAGTCAAGCAAGCAGCCCCAGTCTCTGTGCCTCTGTGTGAGCAGTGCCATGGGCAGATGAGGCTGAGCAACAGCTTTCCAGGCTAGCTCTTTCTGCCTGCGAGCTATCTGCAGACGTTTGCATTTTCAGAGCAGGGCTGTCGGAGGCGCCCGTCAACGACACACACAGCTAAGTTTGAAGTTTGTGGTGGCAAGAAAAGCAAGCAGTCCCAGTCTCTGTGCCTCTGTGCGAGCAGTGCCATGACCAGATGTGGCTGAGCAACAGCTTTCCAGGCTAGCTCTTTCTGGCTGCAAGCTTCTTGCAGACGTTCGCATTTTTAGAGAAGGGTTGCCTGAGACATCCGGCACGGACGACCTAATATACGTTTGAAGTTTGAGGGGGAAAGACAAGCAAGCAGCCCAGTCTCTGTACGTCTGTGTGAGCAGTGCCATGGGCAGATGAGGCTGAGCAACAGCTTTCCAGGCTAGCCCTTTCTGCCTGCGAGCTATCTGCAGACGTTCGCATTTTTAGAGAAGGGTTGCCTGAGGCATCCGGCACGGACCCCCTAAGATACGTTTGAAGTTTGAGGGGGCAAGACAAGCAAGCAGCCCCAGTCTCTATGCCTCTGTGTGAGCAGTGCCATGGGCAGATGAGGCTGAGCAACAGCTTTCCAGGCTAGCCCTTTCTGCCTGCGAGCTATCTGCAGACGTTCGCATTTTCAGAGCAGGATTGCCGGAGGCATCCGGCACGTACCACCTAAACTACGTTTCAAGATTGAGGTGACAAGACAAGCAAGCAGCCCCCGTCTCTGTGCCTCTGTGCGAGTAGTGCCATGGGCAGATGAGGCTGAGCAACAGCTTTCCAGGCTAGCTCTTTCTGCCTGCGAGCTATCTGGAGACGTTCTTATTTTCGAAGCAGGGCTGACTCAGCCCACTGCACGGACCCCCAAAATTTCGTTCGCAGTTTGAGGGGGCAAGACAGGCAAGCAGCCCCAGTCTCTGTGCCTCTGTGCGAGCAGTGCCATGGGCAGATGAGGCTGAGCAACAGCTTTCCATGCTAGCTCTCTCTGCCTGCGAGCTATCTGCAGACGTTCGCATATTCGGAGCAGGGCTGAAAAAGTCCCATAAACGGAACACAAAAATAACTTTGAAGTTTGAGGTGGCAAGACAAGTAGGCAACCCCAGTCTCTGTGCCCCTGTGCGAGCAGTGCCATGGGCCGAGGAGGCTGAGCAACAGTTTTCCAGGCTAGCTCTTTCTGGCTGCGAGCTATCTGCAGACGTTTGCATTTTCAGAGCAGGGCTGAGGGAGGCCCCCGGCACGAACCACCTAAGCTACGTTTGAAGTTTGTGGTGGCAAGACAAAAAAGAAGCCCCAGTCTCTGTGCCTCTGTGCGAGCAGTGCCATGGGCAGATGAGGCTGAGCAACAGCTTTCCAGGCTAGCTCTTTCTGGCTGCGAGCTATCTGCAGACGTTCGCATTTTCATAGCAGGGCTGCCGGAGGCCCCCTGCACGGACCCCCTAAGATACGTTTGAAGTTTGAGGGGGCAAGACAAGCAAGCAGCCCCAGTCTCTATGCCTCTGTGTGAGCAGTGCCATGGGCAGAAGAGGCTGCGCAACAGCCTGCCAGGCTAGATAATTCTGGCTGCGAGCTATCTGCAGACGTTCGCATCTTCAGAGCAGGGATCCCTGAGGAGCCAGACAGGGACACCCAAAGCTCCTTTTGAATATTTAGGTTGCAAGACAAGTAAGCCGCCCAGTCTCTGTGCCTCTGTGCGAGCAGTGCCATGGGCAGATGAGGCTGAGCAACAGCTTTCCAGGCTAGCTCTTTCTGGCTGCCAGCTATCTGCAGACGTTCGCATTTTCAGAGCAGGACCGCCGGAGGCATCAGACACGGACCACCTAAAATACGTTTCAAGATTGAGGTGGCAAGACAAGCAAGCAGCCCCAGTCTCTGTGCCTCTGTGTGAGCAGTGCCATGGGCAGATGAGGCTGAGCAACAGCTTTCCAGGCGAGCTCTTTCTGGCTGCGAGCTATTTGCGTACGTTCGCATTTTCGGAGCAGGGTTGCCTGAGGCGTCCGGAACGGTCGACCTAAGATACGTTTGAAGTTTGAGGTGGCAAGACAAGGAAGCAGCCCCAGTCTCTGTGCCTCTGTGCGAGCAGTGCCATGGGCAGATGAGTCTGAGGTACAGCTTTCCATGCTAGCTCTTTCTGCCTGCGAGCTATCTGCAGACGTTCGCATTTTCAGAGCAGGATTGCCGGAGGCATCGGACACGTACCACCTAAACTACGTTTCAAGATTGAGGTGGCAAGACAGGCAAGCAGCCCCAGTCTCTGTGCCTCTGTGCGAGCAGTGCCATGGGCAGATGAGGCTGAGCAACATCTTTCCATGTTAGCTCTCTCTGCCTGCGAGCTATCTGCAGACGTTCGCATATTCGGAGCAGGGATGAAGAAGTCCCATAAACAGAACAAAAAAATAACTTTGAAGTATGAGGTGGCAAGACAAGTAGGCAACCCCAGTCTCTGTGCCCCTGTGCGAGCAGTGCCATGGGCCGAGGAGGCTGAGCAACAGTTTTCCAGGCTAGCTCTTTCTGGCTGCGAGCTATCTGCAGACGTTCGCATTTTCGGAGCAGGGTTGCCTGAGGCGTCCGGAACGGACAACCTAAGTTGCGTTTGAAGTTTGAGGAGGCAAGACAAGCAAGCAGCCCCAGTCTCTGTGCCTCTGTGCGAGCAGTGCCATGGGCAGATGAGGCTGAGCAACAGCTTTCCAGGCTAGCTCTTTCTGGCTGCAAGCTTTTTGCAGACGTTCGCATTTTTAGAGAAGGGTTGCCTGAGGCATCCGGCACGGATGACCTAATATACGTTTGAAGTTTGAGGGGGAAAGACAAGCAAGCAGCCCCAGTCTCTGTGCCTCTGTGCGAGCAGTGCCATGGGCAGATGTGGCTGAGCAACAGCTTTCCAGGCTAGCTCTTTCTGGCTGCGAGCTATCTGCAGACGTTTGCATTTTCGGAGCAGGGCTGCCGCAGGCCCCCTGCACGGAGCCCCAAAGGTACGTTTGAAGTTTGTGGTGGCAAGACAAGGAAGCATCCCCAGTCTATGTGTCTCTGTGTGAGCAGTGCCATGGGCAGATGAGGCTGAGCAACAGCTTTCCATGCTACCTCTTTCTGGCTGCGAGCTATCTGCAGACGTTCGCATTTTAGGAGCAGGGCTGCCGGAGGCCCCCTGCACGGACCACCTGAGATACGTTTGAAGTTTGAGGGAACAACACAAGCAAGCAGCCCCAGTCTCTGTACCTCTGTGTGAGCAGTGCCATGGGCAGATGAGGCTGAGCAACAGCTTTCCAGGCTAGCTCTTTCTGCCTGCGAGCTATCTGCAGACGTTCGCATTTTCATAGCAGGGCTGCCGGAGGCCCCATGCACGGACCCCCTAAGCTGCGTTTGAAGTTTGAGGTGGCAAGACAAGCAAGCAGCCCCATTCTCTGTGCCTCTGTGTGAGCAGTGCCATGGGCAGATGAGGCTGAGCAACAGCTTTCCAGGCTAGATCTCTCTGGCTGCGAGCTATCTGCAGACGTTCGCATTTTCAGAGCAGGGTTGCCTGAGGCGTCCGGAACGGTCGACCTAAGATACGTTTGAAGTTTGAGGTGGCAAGACAAGAAAGCAGCCCCAGTCTCTGTGCCTCTGTGCGAGCAGTGCCATGGGCAGATGAGTCTGAGGTACAGCTTTCCATGCTAGCTCTTTCTGCCTGCGAGCTATCTGCAGACGTTCGCATTTTCAGAGCAGGATTGCCGGAGGCATCAGACACGTACCACCTAAACTACGTTTCAAGATTGAGGTGGCAAGACAGGCAAGCAGCCCCAGTCTCTGTGCCTCTGTGCGAGCAGTGCCATGGGCAGATGAGGCTGAGCAACATCTTTCCATGTTAGCTCTCTCTGCCTGCGAGCTATCTGCAGACGTTCGCATATTCGGAGCAGGGCTGAAGAAGTCCCATAAACGGAACAAAAAAATAACTTTGAAGTATGAGGTGGCAAGACAAGTAGGCAACCCCAGTCTCTGTGCCCCTGTGCGAGTAGTGCCATGGGCCGAGGAGGCTGAGCAACAGTTTTCCAGGCTAGCTCTTTCTGGCTGCGAGCTATCTGCAGACGTTCGCATTTTCGGAGCAAGGTTGCCTGAGGCGTCCGGAACGGACGACCTAAGTTACGTTTGAAGTTTGAGGAGGCAAGACAAGCAAGCAGCCCCAGTCTCTGTGCCTCTGTGTGAGCAGTGCCCTGGGCAGATGAGGCTGAGCAACAGCTTTCCAGGCTAGCTCTTTCTGGCTGCAAGCTTTTTGCAGACGTTCGCATTTTTAGAGAAGGGTTGCCTGAGGCATCCGGCACGGATGACCTAATATACGTTTGAAGTTTGAGGGGGAAAGACAAGCAAGCAGCCCCAGTCTCTGTGCCTCTGTGCGAGCAGTGCCATGGGCAGATGTGGCTGAGCAACAGCTTTCCAGGCTAGCTCTTTCTGGCTGCGAGCTATCTGCAGACGTTTGCATTTTCGGAGCAGGGCTGCCGCAGGCCCCCTGCACGGAGCCCCAAAGGTACGTTTGAAGTTTGTGGTGGCAAGACAAGGAAGCATCCCCAGTCTATGTGTCTCTGTGTGAGCGGTGCCATGGGCAGATGAGGCTGAGCAACAGCTTTCCATGCTACCTCTTTCTGGCTGCGAGCTATCTGCAGACGTTCGCATTTTAGGAGCAGGGCTGCCGGAGGCCCCCTGCACGGACCACCTGAGATACGTTTGAAGTTTGAGGGAACAACACAAGCAAGCAGCCCCAGTCTCTGTACCTCTGTGTGAGCAGTGCCATGGGCAGATGAGGCTGAGCAACAGCTTTCCAGGCTAGCTCTTTCTGGCTGCGAGCTATCTGCAGACGTTCGCATTTTCATAGCAGGGCTGCCGGAGGCCACATGCACGGACCCCCTAAGCTGCGTTTGAAGTTTGAGGTGGCAAGACAAGCAAGCAGCCCCAGTGTCTGTGCCTCTGTGTGAGCAGTGCCATGGGCAGATGAGGCTGAGCAACAGCTTTCCAGGCTAGATCTCTCTGGCTGCGAGCTATCTGCAGACGTTCGCATTTTTGAAGCAGCGCTGACGCCAGCACCCAGCACAGACCACCTAAGATACGTTTGAAGTTTGATGGGACAAGACAAGCAAGCAGCCCCAGTCTCTATGCCTCTGTGCGAGCAGTGCCATGGGCAGATGAGGCTGAGCAACACCTTTTCGTTCTAGCTCTTTCTGGCTGCGAGCTATCTGCAGACGTTCGCATTTTCAGAGCAGGGCTGTTGGAGGATCCAGGCACGGACCACCTAAGCTACGTTTGCAGTTTGAGGGGGCAAGACAAGCAAGCAGCCCCAGTCTCTGTGCCTCTGTGCGAGCAGTGCCATGGGCAGATGAGACTGAGCAACAGATTTCCAAGCTAGCTCTTCCTGCCTGCGAGCTATCTGCAGACGTTAGCATTTTCGGAGTAGGGCTGCCGGAGGAGCCCCGCACGGACGACATAAGTTACGTTTGAAGTTTGAGGTGGCAAGACAAGCAAGCAGCCCCAGTCTCTGTGCCTCTGTGCAAGCAGTGCCATGGGCAGATGAGGCTGAGCAACAGCTTTCCAGGCTAGCTCTTTCTGGCTGCAAGCTTCTTGCAGACGTTCGCATTTTTAGAGAAGGGTTGCCTGAGACATCCGGCACGGACGACCTAATATACGTTTGAAGTTTGAGGGGGAAAGACAAGCAAGCAGCCCCAGTCTCTGTGCCTCTGTGCGAGCAGTGCCATGTGCAGATGAGGCTGAGCAACAGCTTTCCAGGCTAGCTCTTTCTGCCTGCGAGTTATCTGCAGACGTTCACTTTTTGAAAGCAGGGCTGCCGGAGGCCCCCTGCGCGGACCACCTAAGATAAGTTTGAAATTTGGGGGAACAACACAAGCAAGCAGCCCCAGTCTCTGTGCCTCTGTGTGAGCAGTGCCATGGGCAGATGAGGCTGAGCAACAGCTTTCCAGGCTAGCTCTTTCTGGCTGCAAGCTATCTGCAGACGTTCGTATTTTCAGATCAGAGCTCCCTGAGGCGCCCGGCACACACACCCAAAGATATGTTTGAATTTTTAGGTGGCAAGACAAGCAAGCAGCCACAGTCTCTGTGCCTCTGTGCGAGCAGTGCCATGGGCAGATGAGGCTGAGCAACAGCTTTCCAGGCTAGCTCTTTCTGGCTGCGAGCTATCTGCAGACGTTAACTTTTTCGGAGTACGGCTGCCAGAGGCGCCGTGCATGGACCACCTAAGCTACGTTTGATGTTTGAGGTGGCAAGACAAGCAAGCAGCCCCAGTCTCTGTGCCTCTGTGCGAGCAGTGCCATGGGCAGATGAGGCTGAGCAACAGCTTTCCAGGCTAGCTCTTTCTGGCTGCGAGCTATCTGCAGACGTTCGCATTTTCAGAGCAGGGCTACCGGAGGCCACCGGCACGGACCCCCAAAGCTACATCTGACGTTTGATGTGGCAAGACAAGCAAGCAGCCCAATCTCTGTGCCTCTGTGCGATCAGTGCCATGGGCAGATGAAGCTGAGCAAAAGCTTTTCAGGCCAGCTATTTCTGGCTGCGAGCTATCTGCAGACGTTCGCATTTTCGGAGCAGGGCTGTCGGAGGCGCCCGTTAACAACACACAAAGGTAAGTTTGAATTTTAAGGTGGCAAGACAAGCAAGCAGCCCCAGTCTCTGTGCCTCTGTGTGAGCAGTGCCATGGGCAGATGAGGCTGAGCAACAGCTTTCCAGGCGAGCTCTTTCTGGCTGCGAGCTATTTGCGGACGTTCGCATTTTCAGAGCAGGGTTGCCTGAGGCGTCCGGAACGGTCGACCTAAGATACGTTTGAAGTTTGAGGTGGCAAGACAAGCAAGCAGCCCCAGTCTCTGTGCCTCTGTGCGAGCAGTGCCATGGGCAGATGAGTCTGAGGTACAGCTTTCCATGCTAGCTCTTTCTGCCTGCGAGCTATCTGCAGACGTTCGCATTTTCAGAGCAGGATTGCCGGAGGCATCAGACACGTACCACCTAAACTACGTTTCAAGATTGAGGTGGCAAGACAAGCAAGCAGCCCCAGTCTCTGTGCCTCTGTGCGAGCAGTGCCATGGGCAGATGAGGCTGAGCAACAGCTTTCCATATTAGCTCTCTCTGCCTGCGAGCTATCTGCAGACGTTCGCATATTCGGAGCAGGGCTGAAGAAGTCCCATAAACAGAACAAAAAAATAACTTTGAAGTATGAGGTGGCAAGACAAGTAGGCAACCCCAGTCTCTGTGCCCCTGTGCGAGCAGTGCCATGGGCCGAGGAGGCTGAGCAACATTTTTCCAGGCTAGCTCTTTCTGGCTGCGAGCTATCTGCAGACGTTCGCATTTTCGGAGCAGGGTTGCCTGAGGCGTCCGGAACGGACAACCTAAGTTGCGTTTGAAGTTTGAGGAGGCAAGACAAGCAAGCAGCCCCAGTCTCTGTGCCTCTGTGCGAGCAGTGCCATGGGCAGATGAGGCTGAGCAACAGCTTTCCAGGCTAGCTCTTTCTGGCTGCAAGCTTTTTGCAGACGTTCGCATTTTTAGAGAAGGGTTGCCTGAGGCATCCGGCACGGATGACCTAATATACGTTTGAAGTTTGAGGGGGAAAGACAAGCAAGCAGCCCCAGTCTCTGTGCCTCTGTGCGAGCAGTGCCATGGGCAGATGTGGCTGAGCAACAGCTTTCCAGGCTAGCTCTTTCTGGCTGCGAGCTATCTGCAGACGTTTGCATTTTCGGAGCAGGGCTGCCGCAGGCCCCCTGCACGGAGCCCCAAAGGTACGTTTGAAGTTTGTGGTGGCAAGACAAGGAAGCATCCCCAGTCTATGTGTCTCTGTGTGAGCAGTGCCATGGGCAGATGAGGCTGAGCAACAGCTTTCCATGCTACCTCTTTCTGGCTGCGAGCTATCTGCAGACGTTCGCATTTTAGGAGCAGGGCTGCCGGAGGCCCCCTGCACGGACCACCTGAGATACGTTTGAAGTTTGAGGGAACAACACAAGCAAGCAGCCCCAGTCTCTGTACCTCTGTGTGAGCAGTGCCATGGGCAGATGAGGCTGAGCAACAGCTTTCCAGGCTAGCTCTTTCTGGCTGCGAGCTATCTGCAGACGTTCGCATTTTCATAGCAGGGCTGCCGGAGGCCCCATGCACGGACCCCCTAAGCTGCGTTTGAAGTTTGAGGTGGCAAGACAAGCAAGCAGCCCCATTCTCTGTGCCTCTGTGTGAGCAGTGCCATGGGCAGATGAGGCTGAGCAACAGCTTTCCAGGCTAGATCTCTCTGGCTGCGAGCTATCTGCAGACGTTCGCATTTTCAGAGCAGGACTGCCGGAGGCATCAGACACGGACCACCTAAAATACGTTTCAAGATTGAGGTGGCAAGACAAGCAAGCAGCCCCAGTCTCTGTGCCTCTGTGTGAGCAGTGCCATGGGCAGATGAGGCTGAGCAACAGCTTTCCAGGCGAGCTCTTTCTGGCTGCGAGCTATTTGCGGACGTTCGCATTTTCAGAGCAGGGTTGCCTGAGGCGTCCGGAACGGTCGACCTAAGATACGTTTGAAGTTTGAGGTGGCAAGACAAGAAAGCAGCCCCAGTCTCTGTGCCTCTGTGCGAGCAGTGCCATGGGCAGATGAGTCTGAGGTACAGCTTTCCATGCTAGCTCTTTCTGCCTGCGAGCTATCTGCAGACGTTCGCATTTTCAGAGCAGGATTGCCGGAGGCATCAGACACGTACCACCTAAACTACGTTTCAAGATTGAGGTGGCAAGACAGGCAAGCAGCCCCAGTCTCTGTGCCTCTGTGCGAGCAGTGCCATGGGCAGATGAGGCTGAGCAACATCTTTCCATGTTAGCTCTCTCTGCCTGCGAGCTATCTGCAGACGTTCGCATATTCGGAGCAGGGCTGAAGAAGTCCCATAAACGGAACAAAAAAATAACTTTGAAGTATGAGGTGGCAAGACAAGTAGGCAACCCCAGTCTCTGTGCCCCTGTGCGAGTAGTGCCATGGGCCGAGGAGGCTGAGCAACAGTTTTCCAGGCTAGCTCTTTCTGGCTGCGAGCTATCTGCAGACGTTCGCATTTTCGGAGCAGGGTTGCCTGAGGCGTCCGGAACGGACGACCTAAGTTACGTTTGAAGTTTGAGGAGGCAAGACAAGCAAGCAGCCCCAGTCTCTGTGCCTCTGTGTGAGCACTGCCATGGGCAGATGAGGCTGAGCAACAGCTTTCCAGGCTAGCTCTTTCTGGCTGCAAGCTTTTTGCAGACGTTCGCATTTTTAGAGAAGGGTTGCCTGAGGCATCCGGCACGGATGACCTAATATACGTTTGAAGTTTGAGGGGGAAAGACAAGCAAGCAGCCCCAGTCTCTGTGCCTCTGTGCGAGCAGTGCCATGGGCAGATGTGGCTGAGCAACAGCTTTCCAGGCTAGCTCTTTCTGGCTGCGAGCTATCTGCAGACGTTTGCATTTTCGGAGCAGGGCTGCCGCAGGCCCCCTGCACGGAGCCCCAAAGGTACGTTTGAAGTTTGTGGTGGCAAGACAAGGAAGCATCCCCAGTCTATGTGTCTCTGTGTGAGCGGTGCCATGGGCAGATGAGGCTGAGCAACAGCTTTCCATGCTACCTCTTTCTGGCTGCAAGCTATCTGCAGACGTTCGCATTTTAGGAGCAGGGCTGCCGGAGGCCCCCTGCACGGACCACCTGAGATACGTTTGAAGTTTGAGGGAACAACACAAGCAAGCAGCCCCAGTCTCTGTACCTCTGTGTGAGCAGTGCCATGGGCAGATGAGGCTGAGCAACAGCTTTCCAGGCTAGCTCTTTCTGGCTGCGAGCTATCTGCAGACGTTCGCATTTTCATAGCAGGGCTGCCGGAGGCCACATGCACGGACCCCCTAAGCTGCGTTTGAAGTTTGAGGTGGCAAGACAAGCAAGCAGCCCCAGTGTCTGTGCCTCTGTGTGAGCAGTGCCATGGGCAGATGAGGCTGAGCAACAGCTTTCCAGGCTAGATCTCTCTGGCTGCGAGCTATCTGCAGACGTTCGCATTTTTGAAGCAGCGCTGACGCCAGCACCCAGCACAGACCACCTAAGATACGTTTGAAGTTTGATGGGACAAGACAAGCAAGCAGCCCCAGTCTCTATGCCTCTGTGCGAGCAGTGCCATGGGCAGATGAGGCTGAGCAACACCTTTTCGTTCTAGCTCTTTCTGGCTGCGAGCTATCTGCAGACGTTCGCATTTTCAGAGCAGGGCTGTTGGAGGATCCAGGCACGGACCACCTAAGCTACGTTTGCAGTTTGAGGGGGCAAGACAAGCAAGCAGCCCCAGTCTCTGTGCCTCTGTGCGAGCAGTGCCATGGGCAGATGAGACTGAGCAACAGATTTCCAAGCTAGCTCTTTCTGCCTGCGAGCTATCTGCAGACGTTAGCATTTTCGGAGTAGGGCTGCCGGAGGAGCCCCGCACGGACGACATAAGTTACGTTTGAAGTTTGAGGTGGCAAGACAAGCAAGCAGCCCCAGTCTCTGTGCCTCTGTGCAAGCAGTGCCATGGGCAGATGAGGCTGAGCAACAGCTTTCCAGGCTAGCTCTTTCTGGCTGCAAGCTTCTTGCAGACGTTCGCATTTTTAGAGAAGGGTTGCCTGAGACATCCGGCACGGACGACCTAATATACGTTTGAAGTTTGAGGGGGAAAGACAAGCAAGCAGCCCCAGTCTCTGTGCCTCTGTGCGAGCAGTGCCATGTGCAGATGATGCTGAGCAACAGCTTTCCAGGCTAGCTCTTTCTGCCTGCGAGTTATCTGCAGACGTTCACTTTTTGAAAGCAGGGCTGCCGGAGGCCCCCTGCGCGGACCACCTAAGATAAGTTTGAAATTTGGGGGAACAACACAAGCAAGCAGCCCCAGTCTCTGTGCCTCTGTGTGAGCAGTGCCATGGGCAGATGAGGCTGAGCAACAGCTTTCCAGGCTAGCTCTTTCTGGCTGCGAGCTATCTGCAGACGTTCGTATTTTCAGATCAGAGCTCCCTGAGGCGCCCGGCACACACACCCAAAGATATGTTTGAATTTTTAGGTGGCAAGACAAGCAAGCAGCCACAGTCTCTGTGCCTCTGTGCGAGCAGTGCCATGGGCAGATGAGGCTGAGCAACAGCTTTCCAGGCTAGCTCTTTCTGGCTGCGAGCTATCTGCAGACGTTCGCATTTTCAGAGCAGGGCTACCGGAGGCCAACGGCACGGACCCCCAAAGCTACATCTGACGTTTGATGTGGCAAGACAAGCAAGCAGCCCAATCTCTGTGCCTCTGTGCGAGCACTGCCATGGGCAGATGAAGCTGAGCAAAAGCTTTTCAGGCCAGCTATTTCTGGCTGCGAGCTATCTGCAGACGTTCGCATTTTCAGAGCAGGGCTGTCGGAGGCGCCCGTTAACAACACACAAAGGTAAGTTTGAATTTTAAGGTGGCAAGACATGCAAGCAGCCCCAGTCTCTGTGCCTCTGTGTGAGCAGTGCCATGGGCAGATGAGGCTGAGCAACAGCTTTCCAGGCGAGCTCTTTCTGGCTGCGAGCTATTTGCGGACGTTCGCATTTTCAGAGCAGGGTTGCCTGAGGCGTCCGGAACGGTCGACCTAAGATACGTTTGAAGTTTGAGGTGGCAAGACAAGCAAGCAGCCCCAGTCTCTGTGCCTCTGTGCGAGCAGTGCCATGGGCAGATGAGTCTGAGGTACAGCTTTCCATGCTAGCTCTTTCTGCCTGCGAGCTATCTGCAGACGTTCGCATTTTCAGAGCAGGATTGCCGGAGGCATCAGGCACGTACCACCTAAACTACGTTTCAAGATTGAGGTGGCAAGACAAGCAAGCAGCCCCAGTCTCTGTGCCTCTGTGCGAGCACTGCCATGGGCAGATGAGGCTGAGCAACAGCTTTCCATGTTAGCTCTCTCTGCCTGCGAGCTATCTGCAGACGTTCGCATATTCGGAGCAGGGCTGAAGAAGTCCCATAAACGGAACACAAAAATAACTTTGAAGTTTGAGGTGGCAAGACAAGTAGGCAACCGCAGTCTCTGTGTCTCTGTGCGAGCAGTGCCATGGGCCGAGGAGGCTGCACAACAGTTTTCCAGGCTAGCTCTTTCTGGCTGCGAGCTATCTGCAGACGTTCGCATTTTCGGAGCAGGGTTGCCTGAGGCGTCCGGAACGGACGACCTAAGTTACGTTTGAAGTTTGAGGAGGGAACACAAGCAAGCAGCCCCTGTTTCTGTGCCTCTGTGCGAGCAGTGCCATGGGCAGATGAGGCTGAGCAACAGCTTTCCAGGCTAGCTCTTTCTGGCTGCAAGCTTTTTGCAGACGTTCGCATTTTTAGAGAAGGGTTGCCTGAGGCATCCGGCACGGATGACCTAATATACGTTTGAAGTTTGAGGGGGAAAGACAAGCAAGCAGCCCCAGTCTCTGTGCCTCTGTGCGAGCAGTGCCATGGGCAGATGAGGCTGAGCAACAGCTTTCCACACTAGCACTCTCTGCCTGTCAGCTATCTGCAGACGTTCGCATTTTCGGAGCAGGGCTGAAGAAGTCCCATAAACGGAACACAAAAATACCTTTGAAGTTTGAGGTGGCAAGACAAGTATGCAACCCCAGTCTCTGTGCCTCTGTGTGAGCAGTGCCATGGGCAGAGAAGGCTGAGCAACAGTTTTCCAGGCTAGCTCTTTCTGGCTGCGAGCTATCTGCAGATGTTCGCATTTTCAGAGCAGGGTTGCCTGAGGCGTCCGGAACGGACGACCTAAGTTACGTTTGAAGTTTGAGGAGGCAAGACAAGCAAGCAGCCCCAGTCTCTGTGCCTCTGTGCGAGCGGTGCCATGGACAGATGAGGCTGAGCAACAACTTTCCATGCTAGGTCTTACAGGCTGCGAGCTATCTGCAGACGTTCGCATTTTCAAAGCAGGGCAGCCAGAGGCCCCCTGCACGGACACCTAAGATACGTTTGAAGTTTGAGGTGGCAAGACAAGCAAGCAGCCCCATTCTCTGTGCCTCTGTGCGAGCAGTGCCATGGGCAGATGTGGCTGAGCAACAGCTTTCCAGGCTAGATCTTTCTGCCTGCGAGCTATCTGCAGACATTCGCATTTTCAGAGCAGGGCTGTCGGATTCGCCCGTCAACGACACACAAAGGTAAGTTTGAAGTTTGTTTTGGCAAGACAAGCAAGCAGTCCCAGTCTCTGTGCCTCTGTGCGAGCAGTGCCATGGGCAGATGTGGCTGAGCAACAGCTTTCCAGGCTACCTCTTTCTGGCTGCGAGCTATCTGCAGACGTTCGCATTTTCATAGCAGGGCTGCCGGAGGCCACATGCACGGACCCCCTAAGCTGCGTTTGAAGTTTGAGGTGGCAAGACAAGCAAGCAGCCCCAGTCTCTGTGCCTCTGTGTGAGCAGTGCCATGGGCAGATGAGGCTGAGCAACAGCTTTCCAGGCTAGATCTCTCTGGCTGCGAGCTATCTGCAGACGTTCGCATTTTTGAAGCAGCGCTGACGCCAGCACCCAGCACAGACCACCTAAGATACGTTTGAAGTTTGATGGGACAAGACAAGCAAGCAGCCCCAGTCTCTATGCCTCTGTGCGAGCAGTGCCATGGGCAGATGAGGCTGAGCAACACCTTTTCGTTCTAGCTCTTTCTGGCTGCGAGCTATCTGCAGACGTTCGCATTTTCAGAGCAGGGCTGTTGGAGGATCCAGGCACGGACCACCTAAGCTACGTTTGCAGTTTGAGGGGGCAAGACAAGCAAGCAGCCCCAGTCTCTGTGCCTCTGTGCGAGCAGTGCCATGGGCAGATGAGACTGAGCAACAGATTTCCAAGCTAGCTCTTTCTGCCTGCGAGCTATCTGCAGACGTTAGCATTTTCGGAGTATGGCTGCCGGAGGAGCCCCGCACGGACGACATAAGTTACGTTTGAAGTTTGAGGTGGCAAGACAAGCAAGCAGCCCCAGTCTCTGTGCCTCTGTGCAAGCAGTGCCATGGGCAGATGAGGCTGAGCAACAGCTTTCCAGGCTAGCTCTTTCTGACTGCAAGCTTCTTGCAGACGTTCGCATTTTTAGAGAAGGGTTGCCTGAGACATCCGGCACGGACGACCTAATATACGTTTGAAGTTTGAGGGGGAAAGACAAGCAAGCAGCCCCAGTCTCTGTGCCTCTGTGCGAGCAGTGCCATGTGCAGATGATGCTGAGCAACAGCTTTCCAGGCTAGCTCTTTCTGCCTGCGAGTTATCTGCAGACGTTCACTTTTTGAAAGCAGGGCTGCCGGAGGCCCCCTGCGCGGACCACCTAAGATAAGTTTGAAATTTGGGGGAACAACACAAGCAAGCAGCCCCAGTCTCTGTACCTCTGTGTGAGCAGTGCCATGGGCAGATGAGGCTGAGCAACAGCTTTCCAGGCTAGCTCTTTCTGGCTGCGAGCTATCTGCAGACGTTCGTATTTTCAGATCAGAGCTCCCTGAGGCGCCCGGCACACACACCCAAAGATATGTTTGAATTTTTAGGTGGCAAGACAAGCAAGCAGCCACAGTCTCTGTGCCTCTGTGCGAGCAGTGCCATGGGCAGATGAGGCTGAGCAACAGCTTTCCAGGCTAGCTCTTTCTGGCTGCGAGCTATCTGCAGACGTTAACATTTTCGGAGTACGGCTGCCAGAGGCGCCGTGCATGGACCACCTAAGCTACGTTTGATGTTTGAGGTGGCAAGACAAGCAAGCAGCCCCAGTCTCTGTGCCTCTGTGCGAGCAGTGCCATGGGCAGATGAGGCTGAGCAACAGCTTTCCAGGCTAGCTCTTTCTGGCTGCGAGCTATCTGCAGACGTTCGCATTTTCAGAGCAGGGCTACCGGAGGCCACCGGCACGGACCCCCAAAGCTACATCTGACGTTTGATGTGGCAAGACAAGCAAGCAGCCCAATCTCTGTGCCTCTGTGCGATCAGTGCCATGGGCAGATGAAGCTGAGCAAAAGCTTTTCAGGCCAGCTATTTCTGGCTGCGAGCTATCTGCAGACGTTCGCATTTTCGGAGCAGGGCTGTCGGAGGCGCCCGTTAACAACACACAAAGGTAAGTTTGAATTTTAAGGTGGCAAGACAAGCAAGCAGCCCCAGTCTCTGTGCCTCTGTGTGAGCAGTGCCATGGGCAGATGAGGCTGAGCAACAGCTTTCCAGGCGAGCTCTTTCTGGCTGCGAGCTATTTGCGGACGTTCGCATTTTCAGAGCAGGGTTGCCTGAGGCGTCCGGAACGGTCGACCTAAGATACGTTTGAAGTTTGAGGTGGCAAGACAAGCAAGCAGCCCCAGTCTCTGTGCCTCTGTGCGAGCAGTGCCATGGGCAGATGAGTCTGAGGTACAGCTTTCCATGCTAGCTCTTTCTGCCTGCGAGCTATCTGCAGACGTTCGCATTTTCAGAGCAGGATTGCCGGAGGCATCAGACACGTACCACCTAAACTACGTTTCAAGATTGAGGTGGCAAGACAAGCAAGCAGCCCCAGTCTCTGTGCCTCTGTGCGAGCAGTGCCATGGGCAGATGAGGCTGAGCAACAGCTTTCCATATTAGCTCTCTCTGCCTGCGAGCTATCTGCAGACGTTCGCATATTCGGAGCAGGGCTGAAGAAGTCCCATAAACGGAACACAAAAATATCTTTGAAGTTTGAGGTGGCAAGACAAGTAGGCAACCGCAGTCTCTGTGTCTCTGTGCGAGCAGTGCCATGGGCCGAGGAGGCTGAACAACAGTTTTCCAGGCTAGCTCTTTCTGGCTGCGAGCTATCTGCAGACGTTCGCATTTTCGGAGCAGGGTTGCCTGAGGCGTCCGGAACGGACGACCTAAGTTACGTTTGAAGTTTGAGGAGGGAACACAAGCAAGCAGCCCCAGTTTCTGTGCCTCTGTGCGAGCAGTGCCATGGGCAGATGAGGCTGAGCAACAGCTTTCCAGGCTAGCTCTTTCTGGCTGCAAGATTTTTGCAGACGTTCGCATTTTTAGAGAAGGGTTGCCTGAGGCATCAGGCACGGATGACCTAATATACGTTTGAAGTTTGAGGGGGAAAGACAAGCAAGCAGCCCCAGTCTCTGTGCCTCTGTGCGAGCAGTGCCATGGGCAGATGAGGCTGAGCAACAGCTTTCCACACTAGCACTCTCTGCCTGTCAGCTATCTGCAGACGTTCGCATTTTCGGAGCAGGGCTGAAGAAGTCCCATAAACGGAACACAAAAATACCTTTGAAGTTTGAGGTGGCAAGACAAGTATGCAACCCCAGTCTCTGTGCCTCTGTGTGAGCAGTGCCATGGGCAGAGAAGGCTGAGCAACAGTTTTCCAGGCTAGCTCTTTCTGGCTGCGAGCTATCTGCAGATGTTCGCATTTTCAGAGCAGGGTTGCCTGAGGCGTCCGGAACGGACGACCTAAGTTACGTTTGAAGTTTGAGAAGGCAAGACAAGCAAGCAGCCCCATTCTCTGTGCCTCTGTGCGAGCAGTGCCATGGGCAGATGTGGCTGAGCAACAGCTTTCCAGGCTAGATCTTTCTGCCTGCGAGCTATCTGCAGACATTCGCATTTTCAGAGCAGGGCTGTCGGATTCGCCCGTCAACGACACACAAAGGTAAGTTTGAAGTTTGTTTTGGCAAGACAAGCAAGCAGTCCCAGTCTCTGTGCCTCTGTGCGAGCAGTGCCATGGGCAGATGTGGCTGAGCAACAGCTTTCCAGGCTAGCTCTTTCTGGCTGCGAGCTATCTGCAGACGTTTGCATTTTCGGAGCAGGGCTGCCGCAGGCCCCCTGCACGGAGCCCCAAAGGTACGTTTGAAGTTTGTGGTGGCAAGACAAGGAAGCATCCCCAGTCTAATTGTCTCTGTGTGAGCAGTGCCATGGGCAGATGAGGCTGAGCAACAGCTTTCCATGCTACCTCTTTCTGGCTGCGAGCTATCTGCAGATGTTCGCATTTTCAGAGCAGGGTTGAGGGAGGCCCCCGGCATGGACCACCTAAGCTACGTTTGAAGTTTGAGGTGGCAAGACAAGCAAGCAGCCCCAGTGTCTGTGCCTCTGTGCGAGCAGTGCCATGGGCAGATGAGGCTGAGCAACAGCTTTCCAGGCTAGATCTCTCTGGCTGCGAGCTATCTGCAGACATTCGCATTTTTGAAGCAGCGCTGACGCCAGCACCCAGCACAGACCCCCTAAGATACGTTTGAAGTTTGATGAGACAAGACAAGCAAGCAGCCCCAGTCTCTGTGCCTCTGTGCGAGCAGTGCCATGGGCAGATGAGGCTGAGCAACAGCTTTCCGTGCTAGCTCTTTCTGGCTGCGAGCTATCTGCAGACGTTCGCATTTTCAGAGCAGGGCTGTTGGAGGAACCAGGCACGGACCACCTAAGCTACGTTTGAAGTTTGAGGGGGCAAGACAAGCAAGCAGCCCCAGTCTCTGTGCCTCTGTGCGAGCAGTGCCATGGGCAGATGAGACTGAGCAACAGATTTCCAAGCTAGCTCTTTCTGGCTGCGAGCTATCTGCAGACGTTAGCATTTTCGGAGTAGGGCTGCCGGAGGAGCCCGGCACGGACGACATAAGTTACGTTTGAAGTTTGAGGTGGCAAGACAAGCAAGCAGCCCCAGTCTCTGTGCCTCTGTGTGAGCAGTGCCATGGGCAGATGAGGCTGAGCAACAGCTTTCCAGGCTAGCTCTTTCTGGCTGCAAGCTTCTTGCAGACGTTCGCATTTTTAGAGAAGGGTTGCCTGAGACATCTGGCACGGACGACCTAATATACATTTGAAGTTTGAGGGGGAAAGACAAGCAAGCAGCCCCAGTCTCTGTGCCTCTGTGCGAGCAGTGCCATGTGCAGATGATATTGAGCAACAGCTTTCCAGGCTAGCTCTTTCTGCCTGCGAGCTATCTGCAGACGTTCACTTTTTGAAAGCAGGGCTGCCGGAGGCCCCCTGCACGGACCACCTAAGAGAAGTTTGAAATTTGAGGGAACAACACAAGCAAGCAGCCCCAGTCTCTGTGCCTCTGTGTGAGCAGTGCCATGGGCAGATGAGGCTGAGCAACAGCTTTCCAGGCTAGCTCTTTCTGGCTGCGAGCTATCTGCAGACGTTCGTATTTTCAGATCAGGGCTACCGGAGGCGCCCGGCACACACACCCAAAGATATGTTTGAATTTTTAGGTGGCAAGACAAGCAAGCAGCCACAGTCTCTGTGCCTCTGTGCGAGCAGTGCCATGGGCAGATGAGGCTGAGCAACAGCTTTCCAGGCTAGCTCTTTCTGGCTGCCAGCTATCTGCAGACGTTCGCATTTTCAGAGCAGGGCTACCGGAGGCCAACGGCACGGACCCCCAAAGCTACATCTGAAGTTTGAGGTGGCAAGACAAGCAAGCAGCCCCAGTCTCTGTGCCTCTGTGCGAGCAGTGCCATGGGCAGATGAAGCTGAGCAAAAGCTTTTCAGGCCAGCTATTTCTGGCTGCGAGATATCTGCAGACGTTCGCATTTTCGGAGCAGGGCTGTCGGAGGCGCCCGTTAACGACACACAAAGGTAAGTTTGAATTTTAAGGTGGCAAGTCAAGCAAGCAGCCCCAGTCTCTGTGCCTCTGTGTGAGCAGTGCCATGGGCAGATGAGGCTGAGCAACAGCTTTCCAGGCGAGCTCTTTCTGGCTGCGAGCTATTTGCGGACGTTCGCATTTTCGGAGCAGGGTTGCCTGAGGCGTCCGGAACGGTCGACCTAAGATACGTTTGAAGTTTGAGGTGGCAAGACAAGCAAGCAGCCCCAGTCTCTGTGCCTCTGTGCGAGCAGTGCCATGGGCAGATGAGTCTGAGGTACAGCTTTCCATGCTAGCTCTTTCTGCCTGCGAGCTATCTGCAGACGTTCGCATTTTCAGAGCAGGATTGCCGGAGGCATCAGACACGTACCACCTAAACTACGTTTCAAGACTGAGGTGGCAAGACAAGCAAGCAGCCCCAGTCACAGAATCACAGAATCACAGAATAGTAGGGGTTGGAAGGGACCTCTGTGGGTCATCTAGTCTAACCCCCCCGCCGAAGCAGGGTCACCTACAGCAGGCTGCACAGGACCTTGTCCAGGCGGGTCTTGAATATCTCCAGAGAAGGAGACTCCACAACCTCCCTGGGCAGCCTGTTCCAGTGCTCCGTCACCCTCAAAGAGAAGAAGTTCCTCCTCATGTTCAGACGGAACTTCCTGTGCCTCAGTTTGTGCCCATTGCCCCTTGTCCTGTCACTGGGCACCACTGAAAAGAGCTTGGCCCCATCCTCCTGACACCCACCCTTCAGATATTTGTAGGCATTTATAAGGTCCCCTCGCAGCCTTCTCTTCTTCAGGCTGAACAAGCCCAGTTCCCTCAACCTCTCCTCGTAGTGGAGATGTTCCAGTCCCCTCACCATCCTTGTAGCCCTCCGCTGGACTCTCTCCAGTAGCTCTTCATCCTTCTTGAACTGGGGAGCCCAGAACTGGACACAGTACTCCAGATGAGGCCTCACCAGGGTAGTGTAGAGGGGAAGGAGAACCTCCCTCGTCCTGCTGGCCACACTCTTCTTGATGCACCCCAGGATCCCATTGGCCTTCTTGGCAGCCAGGGCACACTGCTGGCTCATAGTTAACCTGTCGTCCACCAGGACACCCAGGTCCCTCTCCGCAGAGCTGCTCTCCAGCAGGTCCACCCCAAGCCTGTACTGGTGCATGAGGTTGTTCCTCCGCAGGTGCAGGACCCTGCACTTGCCCTTGTTGAACCTCATCAGGTTCCTCTCTGCCCAGCTCTCCAGCCTATCCAGGTCACGCTGAATGGCAGCACAGCCTTCTGGTGTATCTACCACACCTCCCAGTTTGGTGTCGTCAGCAAACTTGCTGAGGGTACATTCTAACTCTTCATCCAGGTCGTTGATGAAGAAGTTAAACAAGACTGGGCCCAGTACTGACCCCTGAGGGACACCACTTGTCACCAGCCTCCAACTAGACTCAGCGCCGCTGATGACAACCCTCTGAGTTCTGCCATTCAGCCAGTTCTCTATCCACTTCACCGACCACTCGTCCAGCCCACACTTCCTCAGCTTCCCCAGGAGGATATCATGGGAGACTGTGTCGAAAGCCTTGCTGAAGTCAAGGTAGATAACATCCACAGCTCTCCCTTCGTCTACCCAGCCAGTCATGTCATCGTAGAAAGCTATCAGATTGGTCAGGCATGATTTCCCCTTGGTGAATCCATGCTGACTACTCCTGATAACCTTCTTTTCTTCCACTTGCTTGATGATGGCCTCCAGGATAAGCTGCTCCATCACCTTTCCCGGGATGGAGGTGAGGCTGACCGGCCTGTAGTTCCCTGGGTCCTCCTTCTTGCCCTTTTTGAAGATTGGAGTGACATTGGCCTTTCTCCAGTCCTCGGGCACCTCTCCAGTCCTCCAGGACCTCTCAAAGATGATGGAGAGTGGTTCAGCAATGACATCCGCCAGCTCCCTCAGCACTCGTGGGTGCATTCCATCGGGGCCCATGGATTTGTGGACATCCAGATCGCTTAAGCGATCCCTCACACAGTCCTCCTCGACCAAGGGAAAGTCGTCCTCTCTGTAGGCTTCTTCTCTTACCTCCCGGGCCTGGGATTCCTGAGGGCCAGTCTTAGCACTGAAGACTGAAGCAAAGAAGGCATTCATTATCTCTGCCTTCTCCGCATCCTCCGTCACCAGGACACCCGCCTCATTCAGCAGCGGCCCCACGTTGTCCCTAGCCTTCCTTTTGCTGCTGATGTAGTTGAAGAAGCCCTTCTTGTTGTTTTTGACATCCCTTGCCAGCTTCAATTCCAGGTGAGCCTTGGCCTTCCTCGTCGCATCCCTGCATGCTCTCACTACGTTTCTGTACTCTTCCCAAGTGGCCTGTCCCTCTTTCCACATGCCATGCACCTTTCTCTTCTGCCTGATCTCCGCTAGAAGCTCCTTGTTTAACCATGCAGGTCTCCTGCCTCCTTTGCTAAATTTCTTTCTCAGGGGGATGCATTGCTCCTGTGCATGGAAGAAGTGTTGTTTAAAGAGCGACCAGCACTCATGGACCCCCCTGCCTTCGAGAGCCCTGGCCCACGGGATTCCTCCCAGTAGCTCCTTGAAGAGGGCAAAGTCAGCCCTCCTGAGGTCCAGGGTTTTGATCCTGCTTATCGCCCTGCTTCCTCCACGCAGGATCCTGAACTCGACCATTTCATGGTCACTGCAGCCGAGTCTACCTCCAACCTTCACGTCCTCCACCAGTCCCTCCTTGTTTGTTAACACGAGGTCCAGCAGCGCGCCTTTCCTTGTTGGTTCCTCCACCACTTGCATCAGAAAGTTATCATCGATGCTCTGTAGGAACCTCCTGGATTGCGCCTGCCTAGCTGTATGGTCCTCCCAGCTGATGTCAGGGTGGTTGAAGTCCCCCATGAGAACCAGAGCCTGTGACTGTGAGGCTGCTTGCAGCTGCCTGTAGAAGGCTTCATCAACCTCCTCCTCCTGGTCGGGTGGCCTGTAGTATACACCCACCGTAATGTCACCCGTGTGAGCCTGTCCCTTAATTCTAACCCACAAGCTTTCAACTCCTTCTTCACTTGCCCCCAGGCCAAGCTCAATGCATTCCAGTTGCTCCCTCACATATAGAGCAACTCCCCCACCTCTCCTTGTTGACCTGTCTTTCCTAAAGAGTCTGTAGCCATCTATGACAGCATGCCAGTCATGCGAGTTGTCCCACCACGTTTCTGTGATGGCGACCAAGTCGTAGCCGTCCTGCTGTATAATGGCTTCCAGCTCCTCCTGTTTATTGGCCATACTACGTGCATTGGTGTAAACACACTTGAGCTGGGCTGTCAATCTCACCCCTGGCCTTGGCACTCCAAGCCTGGGCTCATCCCTAGTGAGCTGGGCAATATCCCCTTCCCCCTTCGAACCTAGTTTAAAGCCCTCTCAATGAGCCCCGCCAGCTCGTGGCCAAGAATTCTTTTCCCCCTTTGTGATAGCTGAGCTCCACTTGTTGCCAGCAGGCCCGGTGCTGTGTATACCTCCCCATGATCAAAAAAGCCAAAATTTGACCGATGGCACCAGTCCCTGAGCCACCTGTTAACCAGGTGAGTTTTCCTGCCCCTTTCAGTGCTGTCCCCTGCCACTGATGGGATGGAGGAAAACACCACCTGCGCCCCTGATCCCGCAACCAGTCGCCCTAGTGCCCTGAAATCCCTTTTGATGGCCTTGGGACTTCTTTCTGCTACCTCGTCCCCGCCAACCTGCATTACCAAGAGGGGGTAGTAATCAGAAGGCCGCACCAGACCAGGGAGTTTCTTCGCAACATCCCTAACCCGGGCCCCAGGGAGGCAGCAGACTTCCCTGTGGGATGGGTCCGGTCGGCAGATCGGGCCCTCTGTTCCCCTCAGAAGGGAATCGCCTATGACAATGACCCTCCTTTTTTTCTTAGTTGAGGCAGTTGTAATACGTAGGGCTGTCTGACTCGTTCTAGGCAACCCCCTGGATGGAGCCTCACCTTCACCCACATCCTCTGTGGCCAGTCCCTCACATTCCAGAGCTCCATACCTGTTGCTTAAGGGCAACTGAGCAGGTGAGGGAGGCCGGGGGGAAATTCGCTTGCCCCCCCGAGCAGGGACCTGTTTCCATTCCCCCCCATCTCTTAGGCCCCCTCTTTCTGCTCGGTGGCAAGAGGGATGGGGGTTCTCTGCTTTCTGTGGAGCCGCCTCCTGCTGCCGCTGCCTCAGGGAGGGCACGGTGCGGCTCCACCAGTCGATCTCCCTCTCACACTCCCGGATGCTCCTCAGCCTCTCCACTTCCTCCTTCAGTTCTGCCACCAGGCTGAGCAGGTCATTCACCTGCTCGCACCGAACACAGCCGTTGTCTCTGCTGTCCTCCGGTACGAGCGCCAGGCTCAGGCACTCCCTGCAGCCAGAGACCTGGACACCCGCGTTCTTGCGTGGGGCCTCCGTCTGGGTCCCCACACTCATTCGAGCAACACCTTTACCACGGGTGGAAACCATGGCTAGAATATCTCCTGGAAGAGCGATGCCCACTACTTGAGTTGCCAGAAGGGGCGGCTTGTACCCTGCCAGTCGCCTTCCCCGCTCGCCCTGCCCGCGCGAACTGCTGCGCAAACTGCTGCGCCGCTCCCGGGCTGCTGCGCCGCCTCTGTTTGCCGCCTCTGGTCGCCCGCGCTCCTGGTCGCTCGCGCTCCCTGGGGGCTGCTCTTATCCCTGAGGGGGTTTGGCCGCTGTCACACTCGACTCCGCCCCCGCTGAGTCAGAGCTGCTGCTCGTTGGCACTTCCCGCTTTCCCGCTGAGGGGGGGGGCCGGGGTCTCCTCTCTCTCTCGGCGCTTTTTGTCGCCTCGCCGCTGCGGTTTTGCCACCGGAGAAAGGGTCCCTCGGCGCGAGCCTCTGCTCCAGAACCCTTCACCTTCAGTAGCTTCGCCGAAATGGTCGAAATGGCGGGCACACCGGCTTTTAAACTGCCGCTGTCACACTCGACTCCGCCCCCGCTGAGTCAGAGCTGCTGCTCGTTGGCACTTACCGCTTTCCCGCTGAGGGGGGGGGCCGGGGTCTCCTCTCTCTCTCGGCGCTTTTTGCCGCCTCGCCGCTGCGGTTTTGCCACCGGAGAAAGGGTCCCTCGGCGCGAGCCTCTGCTCCAGAACCCTTCACCTTCAGTAGCTTCGCCGAAATCAGTCTCTGTGCCTCTGTGTGAGCAGTGCCATGGGCAGATGAGGCTGAGCAACAGCTTTCCAGGCGAGCTCTTTCTGGCTGCGAGCTATCTGCAGACGTTTGCATTTTCGGAGCAGGGCTGCCGCAGGCCCCCTGCACGGAGCCCCAAAGGTACGTTTGAAGTTTGTGGTGGCAAGACAAGGAAGCATCCCCAGTCTATGTGTCTCTGTGTGAGCAGTGCCATGGGCAGATGAGGCTGAGCAACAGCTTTCCATGCTACCTCTTTCTGGCTGCGAGCTATCTGCAGACGTTCGCATTTTAGGAGCAGGGCTGCCGGAGGCCCCCTGCACGGACCACCTGAGATACGTTTGAAGTTTGAGGGAACAACACAAGCAAGCAGCCCCAGTCTCTGTACCTCTGTGTGAGCAGTGCCATGGGCAGATGAGGCTGAGCAACAGCTTTCCAGGCTAGCTCTTTCTGGCTGCGAGCTATCTGCAGACGTTCGCATTTTCATAGCAGGGCTGCCGGAGGCCCCATGCACGGACCCCCTAAGCTGCGTTTGAAGTTTGAGGTGGCAAGACAAGCAAGCAGCCCCATTCTCTGTGCCTCTGTGTGAGCAGTGCCATGGGCAGATGAGGCTGAGCAACAGCTTTCCAGGCTAGATCTCTCTGGCTGCGAGCTATCTGCAGACGTTCGCATTTTCAGAGCAGGACTGCCGGAGGCATCAGACACGGACCACCTAAAATACGTTTCAAGATTGAGGTGGCAAGACAAGCAAGCAGCCCCAGTCTCTGTGCCTCTGTGTGAGCAGTGCCATGGGCAGATGAGGCTGAGCAACAGCTTTCCAGGCGAGCTCTTTCTGGCTGCGAGCTATTTGCGGACGTTCGCATTTTCAGAGCAGGGTTGCCTGAGGCGTCCGGAACGGTCGACCTAAGATACGTTTGAAGTTTGAGGTGGCAAGACAAGAAAGCAGCCCCAGTCTCTGTGCCTCTGTGCGAGCAGTGCCATGGGCAGATGAGTCTGAGGTACAGCTTTCCAGGCTAGCTCTTTCTGCCTGCGAGCTATCTGCAGACGTTCGCATTTTCAGAGCAGGATTGCCGGAGGCATCAGACACGTACCACCTAAACTACGTTTCAAGATTGATTTGGCAAGACAGGCAAGCAGCCCCAGTCTCTGTGCCTCTGTGCGAGCAGTGCCATGGGCAGATGAGGCTGAGCAACATCTTTCCATGTTAGCTCTCTCTGCCTGCGAGCTATCTGCAGACGTTCGCATATTCGGAGCAGGGCTGAAGAAGTCCCATAAACGGAACAAAAAAATAACTTTGAAGTATGAGGTGGCAAGACAAGTAGGCAACCCCAGTCTCTGTGCCCCTGTGCGAGTAGTGCCATGGGCCGAGGAGGCTGAGCAACAGCTTTCCAGGCTAGCTCTTTCTGGCTGCGAGCTATCTGCAGACGTTCGCATTTTCGGAGCAGGGTTGCCTGAGGCGTCCGGAACGGACGACCTAAGTTACGTTTGAAGTTTGAGGAGGCAAGACAAGCAAGCAGCCCCAGTCTCTGTGCCTCTGTGTGAGCAGTGCCATGGGCAGATGAGGCTGAGCAACAGCTTTCCAGGCTAGCTCTTTCTGGCTGCAAGCTTTTTGCAGACGTTCGCATTTTTAGAGAAGGGTTGCCTGAGGCATCCGGCACGGATGACCTAATATACGTTTGAAGTTTGAGGGGGAAAGACAAGCAAGCAGCCCCAGTCTCTGTGCCTCTGTGCGAGCAGTGCCATGGGCAGATGTGGCTGAGCAACAGCTTTCCAGGCTAGCTCTTTCTGGCTGCGAGCTATCTGCAGACGTTTGCATTTTCGGAGCAGGGCTGCCGCAGGCCCCCTGCACGGAGCCCCAAAGGTACGTTTGAAGTTTGTGGTGGCAAGACAAGGAAGCATCCCCAGTCTATGTGTCTCTGTGTGAGCGGTGCCATGGGCAGATGAGGCTGAGCAACAGCTTTCCATGCTAGCTCTTTCTGGCTGCGAGCTATCTGCAGACGTTCGCATTTTAGGAGCAGGGCTGCCGGAGGCCCCCTGCACGGACCACCTGAGATACGTTTGAAGTTTGAGGGAACAACACAAGCAAGCAGCCCCAGTCTCTGTACCTCTGTGTGAGCAGTGCCATGGGCAGATGAGGCTGAGCAACAGCTTTCCAGGCTAGCTCTTTCTGGCTGCGAGCTATCTGCAGACGTTCGCATTTTCATAGCAGGACTGCCGGAGGCCACATGCACGGACCCCCTAAGCTGCGTTTGAAGTTTGAGGTGGCAAGACAAGCAAGCAGCCCCAGTGTCTGTGCCTCTGTGTGAGCAGTGCCATGGGCAGATGAGGCTGAGCAACAGCTTTCCAGGCTAGATCTCTCTGGCTGCGAGCTATCTGCAGACGTTCGCATTTTTGAAGCAGCGCTGACGCCAGCACCCAGCACAGACCACCTAAGATACGTTTGAAGTTTGATGGGACAAGACAAGCAAGCAGCCCCAGTCTCTATGCCTCTGTGCGAGCAGTGCCATGGGCAGATGAGGCTGAGCAACACCTTTTCGTTCTAGCTCTTTCTGGCTGCGAGCTATCTGCAGACGTTCGCATTTTCAGAGCAGGGCTGTTGGAGGATCCAGGCACGGACCACCTAAGCTACGTTTGCAGTTTGAGGGGGCAAGACAAGCAAGCAGCCCCAGTCTCTGTGCCTCTGTGCGAGCAGTGCCATGGGCAGATGAGACTGAGCAACAGATTTCCAAGCTAGCTCTTTCTGCCTGCGAGCTATCTGCAGACGTTAGCATTTTCGGAGTAGGGCTGCCGGAGGAGCCCCGCACGGACGACTTAAGTTACGTTTGAAGTTTGAGGTGGCAAGACAAGCAAGCAGCCCCAGTCTCTGTGCCTCTGTGCAAGCAGTGCCATGGGCAGATGAGGCTGAGCAACAGCTTTCCAGGCTAGCTCTTTCTGGCTGCAAGCTTCTTGCAGACGTTCGCATTTTTAGAGAAGGGTTGCCTGAGACATCCGGCACGGACGACCTAATATACGTTTGAAGTTTGAGGGGGAAAGACAAGCAAGCAGCCCCAGTCTCTGTGCCTCTGTGCGAGCAGTGCCATGTGCAGATGATGCTGAGCAACAGCTTTCCAGGCTAGCTCTTTCTGCCTGCGAGTTATCTGCAGACGTTCACTTTTTGAAAGCAGGGCTGCCGGAGGCCCCCTGCGCGGACCACCTAAGATAAGTTTGAAATTTGGGGGAACAACACAAGCAAGCAGCCCCAGTCTCTGTGCCTCTGTGTGAGCAGTGCCATGGGCAGATGAGGCTGAGCAACAGCTTTCCAGGCTAGCTCTTTCTGGCTGCGAGCTATCTGCAGACGTTCGTATTTTCAGATCAGAGCTCCCTGAGGCGCCCGGCACACACACCCAAAGATATGTTTGAATTTTTAGGTGGCAAGACAAGCAAGCAGCCACAGTCTCTGTGCCTCTGTGCGAGCAGTGCCATGGGCAGATGAGGCTGAGCAACAGCTTTCCAGGCTAGCTCTTTCTGGCTGCGAGCTATCTGCAGACGTTAACATTTTCGGAGTACGGCTGCCAGAGGCGCCGTGCATGGACCACCTAAGCTACGTTTGATGTTTGAGGTGGCAAGACAAGCAAGCAGCCCCAGTCTCTGTGCCTCTGTGCGAGCAGTGCCATGGGCAGATGAGGCTGAGCAACAGCTTTCCAGGCTAGCTCTTTCTGGCTGCGAGCTATCTGCAGACGTTCGCATTTTCAGAGCAGGGCTACCGGAGGCCACCGGCACGGACCCCCAAAGGTACATCTGACGTTTGATGTGGCAAGACAAGCAAGCAGCCCAATCTCTGTGCCTCTGTGCGATCAGTGCCATGGGCAGATGAAGCTGAGCAAAAGCTTTTCAGGCCAGCTATTTCTGGCTGCGAGCTATCTGCAGACGTTCGCATTTTCAGAGCAGGGCTGTCGGAGGCGCCCGTTAACAACACACAAAGGTAAGTTTGAATTTTAAGGTGGCAAGACAAGCAAGCAGCCCCAGTCTCTGTGCCTCTGTGTGAGCAGTGCCATGGGCAGATGAGGCTGAGCAACAGCTTTCCAGGCGAGCTCTTTCTGGCTGCGAGCTATTTGCGGACGTTCGCATTTTCAGAGCAGGGTTGCCTGAGGCGTCCGGAACGGTCGACCTAAGATACGTTTGAAGTTTGAGGTGGCAAGACAAGCAAGCAGCCCCAGTCTCTGTGCCTCTGTGCGAGCAGTGCCATGGGCAGATGAGTCTGAGGTACAGCTTTCCATGCTAGCTCTTTCTGCCTGCGAGCTATCTGCAGACGTTCGCATTTTCAGAGCAGGATTGCCGGAGGCATCAGACACGTACCACCTAAACTACGTTTCAAGATTGAGGTGGCAAGACAAGCAAGCAGCCCCAGTCTCTGTGCCTCTGTGCGAGCAGTGCCATGGGCAGATGAGGCTGAGCAACAGCTTTCCATATTAGCTCTCTCTGCCTGCGAGCTATCTGCAGACGTTCGCATATTCGGAGCAGGGCTGAAGAAGTCCCATAAACGGAACACAAAAATAACTTTGAAGTTTGAGGTGGCAAGACAAGTAGGCAACCGCAGTCTCTGTGTCTCTGTGCGAGCAGTGCCATGGGCCGAGGACGCTGAACAACAGTTTTCCAGGCTAGCTCTTTCTGGCTGCGAGCTATCTGCAGACGTTCGCATTTTCGGAGCAGGGTTGCCTGAGGCGTCCGGAACGGACGACCTAAGTTACGTTTGAAGTTTGAGGAGGGAACACAAGCAAGCAGCCCCAGTTTCTGTGCCTCTGTGCGAGCAGTGCCATGGGCAGATGAGGCTGAGCAACAGCATTCCAGGCTAGCTCTTTCTGGCTGCAAGCTTTTTGCAGACGTTCGCATTTTTAGAGAAGGGTTGCCTGAGGCATCAGGCACGGATGACCTAATATACGTTTGAAGTTTGAGGGATAAAGACAAGCAAGCAGCCCCAGTCTCTGTGCCTCTGTGCGAGCAGTGCCATGGGCAGATGAGGCTGAGCAACAGCTTTCCACACTAGCACTCTCTGCCTGTCAGCTATCTGCAGACGTTCGCATTTTCGGAGCAGGGCTGAAGAAGTCCCATAAACGGAACACAAAAATACCTTTGAAGTTTGAGGTGGCAAGACAAGTATGCAACCCCAGTCTCTGTGCCTCTGTGTGAGCAGTGCCATGGGCAGAGAAGGCTGAGCAACAGTTTTCCAGGCTAGCTCTTTCTGGCTGCGAGCTATCTGCAGATGTTCGCATTTTCAGAGCAGGGTTGCCTGAGGCGTCCGGAACGGACGACCTAAGTTACGTTTGAAGTTTGAGGAGGCAAGACAAGCAAGCAGCCCCAGTCTCTGTGCCTCTGTGCGAGCGGTGCCATGGACAGATGAGGCTGAGCAACAACTTTCCATGCTAGGTCTTACAGGCTGCGAGCTATCTGCAGACGTTCGCATTTTCAAAGCAGGGCAGCCAGAGGCCCCCTGCACGGACACCTAAGATACGTTTGAAGTTTGAGGTGGCAAGACAAGCAAGCAGCCCCATTCTCTGTGCCTCTGTGCGAGCAGTGCCATGGGCAGATGTGGCTGAGCAACAGCTTTCCAGGCTAGATCTTTCTGCCTGCGAGCTATCTGCAGACATTCGCATTTTCAGAGCAGGGCTGTCGGATTCGCCCGTCAACGACACACAAAGGTAAGTTTGAAGTTTGTTTTGGCAAGACAAGCAAGCAGTCCCAGTCTCTGTGCCTCTGTGCGAGCAGTGCCATGGGCAGATGTGGCTGAGCAACAGCTTTCCAGGCTAGCTCTTTCTGGCTGCGAGCTATCTGCAGACGTTTGCATTTTCGGAGCAGGGCTGCCGCAGGCCCCCTGCACGGAGCCCCAAAGGTACGTTTGAAGTTTGTGGTGGCAAGACAAGGAAGCATCCCCAGTCTAATTGTCTCTGTGTGAGCAGTGCCATGGGCAGATGAGGCTGAGCAACAGCTTTCCATGCTACCTCTTTCTGGCTGCGAGCTATCTGCAGACGTTCGCATTTTCAGAGCAGGGTTGAGGGAGGCCCCCGGCATGGACCACCTAAGCTACGTTTGAAGTTTGAGGTGGCAAGACAAGCAAGCAACCCCAGTGTCTGTGCCTCTGTGCGAGCAGTGCCATGGGCAGATGAGGCTGAGCAACAGCTTTCCAGGCTAGATCTCTCTGGCTGCGAGCTATCTGCAGACATTCGCATTTTTGAAGCAGCGCTGACGCCAGCACCCAGCACAGACCCCCTAAGATACGTTTGAAGTTTGATGAGACAAGACAAGCAAGCAGCCCCAGTCTCTGTGCCTCTGTGCGAGCAGTGCCATGGGCAGATGAGGCTGAGCAACAGCTTTCCGTGCTAGCTCTTTCTGGCTGCGAGCTATCTGCAGACGTTCGCATTTTCAGAGCAGGGCTGTTGGAGGAACCAGGCACGGACCACCTAAGCTACGTTTGAAGTTTGAGGGGGCAAGACAAGCAAGCAGCCCCAGTCTCTGTGCCTCTGTGCGAGCAGTGCCATGGGCAGATGAGACTGAGCAACAGATTTCCAAGCTAGCTCTTTCTGCCTGCGAGCTATCTGCAGACGTTAGCATTTTCGGAGTAGGGCTGCCGGAGGAGCCCCGCACGGACGACATAAGTTACGTTTGAAGTTTGAGGTGGCAAGACAAGCAAGCAGCCCCAGTCTCTGTGCCTCTGTGTGAGCAGTGCCATGGGCAGATGAGGCTGAGCAACAGCTTTCCAGGCTAGCTCTTTCTGGCTGCAAGCTTCTTGCAGACGTTCGCATTTTTAGAGAAGGGTTGCCTGAGACATCCGGCACGGACGACCTAATATACATTTGAAGTTTGAGGGGGAAAGACAAGCAAGCAGCCCCAGTCTCTGTGCCTCTGTGCGAGCAGTGCCATGGGCAGATGAGGATGAGCAACAGCTTTCCAGGCTAGCTCTTTCTGCCTGCGAGCTATCTGCAGACGTTCACTTTTTGAAAGCAGGGCTGCCGGAGGCCCCCTGCACGGACCACCTAAGAGAAGTTTGAAATTTGAGGGAACAACACAAGCAAGCAGCCCCAGTCTCTGTGCCTCTGTGTGAGCAGTGCCATGGGCAGATGAGGCTGAGCAACAGCTTTCCAGGCTAGCTCTTTCTGGCTGCGAGCTATCTGCAGACGTTCGTATTTTCAGATCAGGGCTCCCTGAGGCGCCCGGCACACACACCCAAAGATATGTTTGAATTTTTAGGTGGCAAGACAAGCAAGCAGCCACAGTCTCTGTGCCTCTGTGCGAGCAGTGCCATGGGCAGATGAGGCTGAGCAACAGCTTTCCAGGCTAGCTCTTTCTGGCTGCCAGCTATCTGCAGACGTTCGCATTTTCAGAGCAGGGCTACCGGAGGCCACTGGCACGGACCCCCAAAGCTACATCTGAAGTTTGAGGTGGCAAGACAAGCAAGCAGCCCCAGTCTCTGTGCCTCTGTGCGAGCAGTGCCATGGGCAGATGAAGCTGAGCAAAAGCTTTTCAGGCCAGCTATTTCTGGCTGCGAGATATCTGCAGACGTTCGCATTTTCGGAGCAGGGCTGTCGGAGGCGCCCGTTAACGACACACAAAGGTAAGTTTGAATTTTAAGGTGGCAAGACAAGCAAGCAGCCCCAGTCTCTGTGCCTCTGTGCGAGCAGTGCCATGGGCAGATGAGTCTGAGGTACAGCTTTCCATGCTAGCTCTTTCTGCCTGCGAGCTATCTGCAGACGTTCGCATTTTCAGAGCAGGATTGCCGGAGGCATCAGACACGTACCACCTAAACTACGTTTCAAGTTTGAGGTGGCAAGACAAGTAGGCAACCGCAGTCTCTGTGTCTCTGTGCGAGCAGTGCCATGGGCCGAGGAGGCTGAACAACAGTTTTCCAGGCTAGCTCTTTCTGGCTGCGAGCTATCTGCAGACGTTCGCATTTTCGGAGCAGGGTTGCCTGAGGCGTCCGGAACGGACGACCTAAGTTACGTTTGAAGTTTGAGGAGGGAACACAAGCAAGCAGCCCCAGTTTCTGTGCCTCTGTGCGAGCAGTGCCATGGGCAGATGACGCTGAGCAACAGCTTTCCAGGCTAGCTCTTTCTGGCTGCAAGCTTTTTGCAGACGTTCGCATTGTTAGAGAAGGGTTGCCTGAGGCATCAGGCACGGATGACCTAATATACGTTTGAAGTTTGAGGGGGAAAGACAAGCAAGCAGCCCCAGTCTCTGTGCCTCTGTGCGAGCAGTGCCATGGGCAGATGAGGCTGAGCAACAGCTTTCCACACTAGCACTCTCTGCCTGTCAGCTATCTGCAGACGTTCGCATTTTCGGAGCAGGGCTGAAGAAGTCCCATAAACGGAACACAAAAATACCTTTGAAGTTTGAGGTGGCAAGACAAGTATGCAACCCCAGTCTCTGTGCCTCTGTGTGAGCAGTGCCATGGGCAGAGAAGGCTGAGCAACAGTTTTCCAGGCTAGCTCTTTCTGGCTGCGAGCTATCTGCAGATGTTCGCATTTTCAGAGCAGGGTTGCCTGAGGCGTCCGGAACGGACGACCTAAGTTACGTTTGAAGTTTGAGGAGGCAAGACAAGCAAGCAGCCCCAGTCTCTGTGCCTCTGTGCGAGCGGTGCCATGGACAGATGAGGCTGAGCAACAACTTTCCATGCTAGGTCTTACAGGCTGCGAGCTATCTGCAGACGTTCGCATTTTCAAAGCAGGGCAGCCAGAGGCCCCCTGCACGGACACCTAAGATACGTTTGAAGTTTGAGGTGGCAAGACAAGCAAGCAGCCCCATTCTCTGTGCCTCTGTGCGAGCAGTGCCATGGGCAGATGTGGCTGAGCAACAGCTTTCCAGGCTAGATCTTTCTGCCTGCGAGCTATCTGCAGACATTCGCATTTTCAGAGCAGGGCTGTCGGATTCGCCCGTCAACGACACACAAAGGTAAGTTTGAAGTTTGTTTTGGCAAGACAAGCAAGCAGTCCCAGTCTCTGTGCCTCTGTGCGAGCAGTGCCATGGGCAGATGTGGCTGAGCAACAGCTTTCCAGGCTAGCTCTTTCTGGCTGCGAGCTATCTGCAGACGTTTGCATTTTCGGAGCAGGGCTGCCGCAGGCCCCCTGCACGGAGCCCCAAAGGTACGTTTGAAGTTTGTGGTGGGAAGACAAGGAAGCATCCCCAGTCTAATTGTCTCTGTGTGAGCAGTGCCATGGGCAGATGAGGCTGAGCAACAGCTTTCCATGCTACCTCTTTCTGGCTGCGAGCTATCTGCAGACGTTCGCATTTTCAGAGCAGGGTTGAGGGAGGCCCCCGGCATGGACCACCTAAGCTACGTTTGAAGTTTGAGGTGGCAAGACAAGCAAGCAGCCCCAGTGTCTGTGCCTCTGTGCGAGCAGTGCCATGGGCAGATGAGGCTGAGCAACAGCTTTCCAGGCTAGATCTCTCTGGCTGCGAGCTATCTGCAGACATTCGCATTTTTGAAGCAGCGCTGACGCCAGCACCCAGCACAGACCACCTAAGATACGTTTGAAGTTTGATGAGACAAGACAAGCAAGCAGCCCCAGTCTCTGTGCCTCTGTGCGAGCAGTGCCATGGGCAGATGAGGCTGAGCAACAGCTTTCCGTGCTAGCTCTTTCTGGCTGCGAGCTATCTGCAGACGTTCGCATTTTCAGAGCAGGGCTGTTGGAGGAACCAGGCACGGACCACCTAAGCTACGTTTGAAGTTTGAGGGGGCAAGACAAGCAAGCAGCCCCAGTCTCTGTGCCTCTGTGCGAGCAGTGCCATGGGCAGATGAGACTGAGCAACAGATTTCCAAGCTAGCTCTTTCTGCCTGCGAGCTATCTGCAGACGTTAGCATTTTCGGAGTAGGGCTGCCGGAGGAGCCCGGCACGGACGACATAAGTTACGTTTGAAGTTTGAGGTGGCAAGACAAGCAAGCAGCTCCAGTCTCTGTGCCTCTGTGTGAGCAGTGCCATGGGCAGATGAGGCTGAGCAACAGCTTTCCAGGCTAGCTCTTTCTGGCTGCAAGCTTCTTGCAGACGTTCGCATTTTTAGAGAAGGGTTGCCTGAGACATCCGGCACGGACGACCTAATATACATTTGAAGTTTGAGGGGGAAAGACAAGCAAGCAGCCCCAGTCTCTGTGCCTCTGTGCGAGCAGTGCCATGGGCAGATGAGGATGAGCAACAGCTTTCCAGGCTAGCTCTTTCTGCCTGCGAGCTATCTGCAGACGTTCACTTTTTGAAAGCAGGGCTGCCGGAGGCCCCCTGCACGGACCACCTAAGAGAAGTTTGAAATTTGAGGGAACAACACAAGCAAGCAGCCCCAGTCTCTGTGCCTCTGTGTGAGCAGTGCCATGGGCAGATGAGGCTGAGCAACAGCTTTCCAGGCTAGCTCTTTCTGGCTGCGAGCTATCTGCAGACGTTCGTATTTTCAGATCAGGGCTCCCTGAGGCGCCCGGCACACACACCCAAAGATATGTTTGAATTTTTAGGTGGCAAGACAAGCAAGCAGCCACAGTCTCTGTGCCTCTGTGCGAGCAGTGCCATGGGCAGATGAGGCTGAGCAACAGCTTTCCAGGCTAGCTCTTTCTGGCTGCCAGCTATCTGCAGACGTTCGCATTTTCAGAGCAGGGCTACCGGAGGCCAACGGCACGGACCCCCAAAGCTACATCTGAAGTTTGAGGTGGCAAGACAAGCAAGCAGCCCCAGTCTCTGTGCCTCTGTGCGAGCAGTGCCATGGGCAGATGAGTCTGAGGTACAGCTTTCCATGCTAGCTCTTTCTGCCTGCGAGCTATCTGCAGACGTTCGCATTTTCAGAGCAGGATTGCCGGAGGCATCAGACACGTACCACCTAAACTACGTTTCAAGACTGAGGTGGCAAGACAAGCAAGCAGCCCCAGTCACAGAATCACAGAATCACAGAATAGTAGGGGTTGGAAGGGACCTCTGTGGGTCATCTAGTCTAACCCCCCCGCCGAAGCAGGGTCACCTACAGCAGGCTGCACAGGACCTTGTCCAGGCGGGTCTTGAATATCTCCAGAGAAGGAGACTCCACAACCTCCCTGGGCAGCCTGTTCCAGTGCTCCGTCACCCTCAAAGAGAAGAAGTTCCTCCTCATGTTCAGACGGAACTTCCTGTGCCTCAGTTTGTGCCCATTGCCCCTTGTCCTGTCACTGGGCACCACTGAAAAGAGCTTGGCCCCATCCTCCTGACACCCACCCTTCAGATATTTGTAGGCATTTATAAGGTCCCCTCGCAGCCTTCTCTTCTTCAGGCTGAACAAGCCCAGTTCCCTCAACCTCTCCTCGTAGTGGAGATGTTCCAGTCCCCTCACCATCCTTGTAGCCCTCCGCTGGACTCTCTCCAGTAGCTCTTCATCCTTCTTGAACTGGGGAGCCCAGAACTGGACACAGTACTCCAGATGAGGCCTCACCAGGGTAGTGTAGAGGGGAAGGAGAACCTCCCTCGTCCTGCTGGCCACACTCTTCTTGATGCACCCCAGGATCCCATTGGCCTTCTTGGCAGCCAGGGCACACTGCTGGCTCATAGTTAACCTGTCGTCCACCAGGACACCCAGGTCCCTCTCCGCAGAGCTGCTCTCCAGCAGGTCCACCCCAAGCCTGTACTGGTGCATGAGGTTGTTCCTCCGCAGGTGCAGGACCCTGCACTTGCCCTTGTTGAACCTCATCAGGTTCCTCTCTGCCCAGCTCTCCAGCCTATCCAGGTCACGCTGAATGGCAGCACAGCCTTCTGGTGTATCTACCACACCTCCCAGTTTGGTGTCGTCAGCAAACTTGCTGAGGGTACATTCTAACTCTTCATCCAGGTCGTTGATGAAGAAGTTAAACAAGACTGGGCCCAGTACTGACCCCTGAGGGACACCACTTGTCACCAGCCTCCAACTAGACTCAGCGCCGCTGATGACAACCCTCTGAGTTCTGCCATTCAGCCAGTTCTCTATCCACTTCACCGACCACTCGTCCAGCCCACACTTCCTCAGCTTCCCCAGGAGGATATCATGGGAGACTGTGTCGAAAGCCTTGCTGAAGTCAAGGTAGATAACATCCACAGCTCTCCCTTCGTCTACCCAGCCAGTCATGTCATCGTAGAAAGCTATCAGATTGGTCAGGCATGATTTCCCCTTGGTGAATCCATGCTGACTACTCCTGATAACCTTCTTTTCTTCCACTTGCTTGATGATGGCCTCCAGGATAAGCTGCTCCATCACCTTTCCCGGGATGGAGGTGAGGCTGACCGGCCTGTAGTTCCCTGGGTCCTCCTTCTTGCCCTTTTTGAAGATTGGAGTGACATTGGCCTTTCTCCAGTCCTCGGGCACCTCTCCAGTCCTCCAGGACCTCTCAAAGATGATGGAGAGTGGTTCAGCAATGACATCCGCCAGCTCCCTCAGCACTCGTGGGTGCATTCCATCGGGGCCCATGGATTTGTGGACATCCAGATCGCTTAAGCGATCCCTCACACAGTCCTCCTCGACCAAGGGAAAGTCGTCCTCTCTGTAGGCTTCTTCTCTTACCTCCCGGGCCTGGGATTCCTGAGGGCCAGTCTTAGCACTGAAGACTGAAGCAAAGAAGGCATTCATTATCTCTGCCTTCTCCGCATCCTCCGTCACCAGGACACCCGCCTCATTCAGCAGCGGCCCCACGTTGTCCCTAGCCTTCCTTTTGCTGCTGATGTAGTTGAAGAAGCCCTTCTTGTTGTTTTTGACATCCCTTGCCAGCTTCAATTCCAGGTGAGCCTTGGCCTTCCTCGTCGCATCCCTGCATGCTCTCACTACGTTTCTGTACTCTTCCCAAGTGGCCTGTCCCTCTTTCCACATGCCATGCACCTTTCTCTTCTGCCTGATCTCCGCTAGAAGCTCCTTGTTTAACCATGCAGGTCTCCTGCCTCCTTTGCTAAATTTCTTTCTCAGGGGGATGCATTGCTCCTGTGCATGGAAGAAGTGTTGTTTAAAGAGCGACCAGCACTCATGGACCCCCCTGCCTTCGAGAGCCCTGGCCCACGGGATTCCTCCCAGTAGCTCCTTGAAGAGGGCAAAGTCAGCCCTCCTGAGGTCCAGGGTTTTGATCCTGCTTATCGCCCTGCTTCCTCCACGCAGGATCCTGAACTCGACCATTTCATGGTCACTGCAGCCGAGTCTACCTCCAACCTTCACGTCCTCCACCAGTCCCTCCTTGTTTGTTAACACGAGGTCCAGCAGCGCGCCTTTCCTTGTTGGTTCCTCCACCACTTGCATCAGAAAGTTATCATCGATGCTCTGTAGGAACCTCCTGGATTGCGCCTGCCTAGCTGTATGGTCCTCCCAGCTGATGTCAGGGTGGTTGAAGTCCCCCATGAGAACCAGAGCCTGTGACTGTGAGGCTGCTTGCAGCTGCCTGTAGAAGGCTTCATCAACCTCCTCCTCCTGGTCGGGTGGCCTGTAGTATACACCCACCGTAATGTCACCCGTGTGAGCCTGTCCCTTAATTCTAACCCACAAGCTTTCAACTCCTTCTTCACTTGCCCCCAGGCCAAGCTCAATGCATTCCAGTTGCTCCCTCACATATAGAGCAACTCCCCCACCTCTCCTTGTTGACCTGTCTTTCCTAAAGAGTCTGTAGCCATCTATGACAGCATGCCAGTCATGCGAGTTGTCCCACCACGTTTCTGTGATGGCGACCAAGTCGTAGCCGTCCTGCTGTATAATGGCTTCCAGCTCCTCCTGTTTATTGGCCATACTACGTGCATTGGTGTAAACACACTTGAGCTGGGCTGTCAATCTCACCCCTGGCCTTGGCACTCCAAGCCTGGGCTCATCCCTAGTGAGCTGGGCAATATCCCCTTCCCCCTTCGAACCTAGTTTAAAGCCCTCTCAATGAGCCCCGCCAGCTCGTGGCCAAGAATTCTTTTCCCCCTTTGTGATAGCTGAGCTCCACTTGTTGCCAGCAGGCCCGGTGCTGTGTATACCTCCCCATGATCAAAAAAGCCAAAATTTGACCGATGGCACCAGTCCCTGAGCCACCTGTTAACCAGGTGAGTTTTCCTGCCCCTTTCAGTGCTGTCCCCTGCCACTGATGGGATGGAGGAAAACACCACCTGCGCCCCTGATCCCGCAACCAGTCGCCCTAGTGCCCTGAAATCCCTTTTGATGGCCTTGGGACTTCTTTCTGCTACCTCGTCCCCGCCAACCTGCATTACCAAGAGGGGGTAGTAATCAGAAGGCCGCACCAGACCAGGGAGTTTCTTCGCAACATCCCTAACCCGGGCCCCAGGGAGGCAGCAGACTTCCCTGTGGGATGGGTCCAGTCGGCAGATCGGGCCCTCTGTTCCCCTCAGAAGGGAATCGCCTATGACAATGACCCTCCTTTTTTTCTTAGTTGAGGCAGTTGTAATACGTAGGGCTGTCTGACTCGTTCTAGGCAACCCCCTGGATGGAGCCTCACCTTCACCCACATCCTCTGTGGCCAGTCCCTCACATTCCAGAGCTCCATACCTGTTGCTTAAGGGCAACTGAGCAGGTGAGGGAGGCCGGGGGGAAATTCGCTTGCCCCCCCGAGCAGGGACCTGTTTCCATTCCCCCCCATCTCTTAGGCCCCCTCTTTCTGCTCGGTGGCAAGAGGGATGGGGGTTCTCTGCTTTCTGTGGAGCCGCCTCCTGCTGCCGCTGCCTCAGGGAGGGCACGGTGCGGCTCCACCAGTCTATCTCCCTCTCACACTCCCGGATGCTCCTCAGCCTCTCCACTTCCTCCTTCAGTTCTGCCACCAGGCTGAGCAGGTCATTCACCTGCTCGCACCGAACACAGCCGTTGTCTCTGCTGTCCTCCGGTACGAGCGCCAGGCTCAGGCACTCCCTGCAGCCAGAGACCTGGACACCCGCGTTCTTGCGTGGGGCCTCCGTCTGGGTCCCCACACTCATTCGAGCAACACCTTTACCACGGGTGGAAACCATGGCTAGAATATCTCCTGGAAGAGCGATGCCCACTACTTGAGTTGCCAGAAGGGGCGGCTTGTACCCTGCCAGTCGCCTTCCCCGCTCGCCCTGCCCGCGCGAACTGCTGCGCAAACTGCTGCGCCGCTCCCGGGCTGCTGCGCCGCCTCTGTTTGCCGCCTCTGGTCGCCCGCGCTCCTGGTCGCTCGCGCTCCCTGGGGGCTGCTCTTATCCCTGAGGGGGTTTGGCCGCTGTCACACTCGACTCCGCCCCCGCTGAGTCAGAGCTGCTGCTCGTTGGCACTTCCCGCTTTCCCGCTGAGGGGGGGGGCCGGGGTCTCCTCTCTCTCTCGGCGCTTTTTGCCGCCTCGCCGCTGCGGTTTTGCCACCGGAGAAAGGGTCCCTCGGCGCAAGCCTCTGCTCCAGAACCCTTCACCTTCAGTAGCTTCGCCGAAATGGTCGAAATGGCGGGCACACCGGCTTTTAAACTGCCGCTGTCACACTCGACTCCGCCCCCGCTGAGTCAGAGCTGCTGCTCGTTGGCACTTCCCGCTTTCCCGCTGAGGGGGGGGGCCGGGGTCTCCTCTCTATCTCGGCGCTTTTTGCCGCCTCGCCGCTGCGGTTTTGCCACCGGAGAAAGGGTCCCTCGGCGCGAGCCTCTGCTCCAGAACCCTTCACCTTCAGTAGCTTCGCCGAAATCAGTCTCTGTGCCTCTGTGTGAGCAGTGCCATGGGCAGATGAGGCTGAGCAACAGCTTTCCAGGCGAGCTCTTTCTGGCTGCGAGCTATTTGCGGACGTTCGCATTTTCAGAGCAGGGTTGCCTGAGGCGTCCGGAACGGTCGACCTAAGGTACGTTTGAAGTTTGAGGTGGCAAGACAAGCAAGCAGCCCCAGTCTCTGTGCCTCTGTGCGAGCAGTGCCATGGGCAGATGAGTCTGAGGTACAGCTTTCCATGCTAGCTCTTTCTGCCTGCGAGCTATCTGCAGACGTTCGCATTTTCAGAGCAGGATTGCCGGAGGCATCAGACACGTACCACCTAAACTACGTTTCAAGATTGAGGTGGCAAGACAAGCAAGCAGCCCCAGTCTCTGTGCCTCTGTGCGAGCAGTGCCATGGGCAGATGAGGCTGAGCAACAGCTTTCCATGTTAGCTCTCTCTGCCTGCGAGCTATCTGCAGACGTTCGCATATTCGGAGCAGGGCTGAAGAAGTCCCATAAACGGAACACAAAAATAACTTTGAAGTTTGAGGTGGCAAGACAAGTAGGCAACCGCAGTCTCTGTGTCTCTGTGCGAGCAGTGCCATGGGCCGAGGAGGCTGAACAACAGTTTTCCAGGCTAGCTCTTTCTGGCTGCCAGCTATCTGCAGACGTTCGCATTTTCGGAGCAGGGTTGCCTGAGGCGTCCGGAACGGATGACCTAAGTTACGTTTGAAGTTTGAGGAGGGAACACAAGCAAGCAGCCCCAGTCTCTCTGCCTCTGTGCGAGCAGTGCCATGGGCAGATGAGGCTGAGCAACAGCTTTCCAGGCTAGCTCTTTCTGGCTGCAATCTTTTTGCAGACGTTCGCATTTTTAGAGAAGGGTTGCCTGAGGCATCCGGCACGGATGACCTAATATACGTTTGAAGTTTGAGGGGGAAAGACAAGCAACCAGCCCCAGTCTCTGTGCCTCTGTGCGAGCAGTGTCATGGGCAGATGATGCTGAGCAACAGCTTTCCAGGCTAGCTCTTTCTGCCTGCGAGCTATCTGCAGACGTTCACTTTTTGAAAGCAGGGCTGCCGGAGGCCCCCTGCATGGACCACCTAAGATAAGTTTGAAATTTGAGGTAACAACACAAGCAAGCAGCCCCAGTCTCTGTGCCTCTGTGTGAGCAGTGCCATGGGCAGATGAGGCTGAGCAACAGCTTTCCAGGCGAGCTCTTTCTGGCTGCGAGCTATCTGCAGACGTTCGTATTTTCAGATCAGGGCTCCCTGAGGCGCCCGGCACACACACCCAAATATATGTTTGAATTTTTAGGTGGCAAGACAAGCAAGCAGCCACAGTCTCTGTGCCTCTGTGCGATCAGTGCCATGGGCAGATGAGTCTGGTCAACAGCTTTCCAGGCTAGCTCTTTCTGTCTGCGAGCTATCTGCAGACGTTCTCATTTTAGGAGCAGGGCTGACGGAGGCCCCCTGCACGGACCACCTGAGACACGTTTGAAGTTTGAATGAACAACACAAGCAAGCAGCCCCAGTCTCTGTACGTCTGTGTTAGCAGTGCCATGGGCAGATGAGGCTGAGCAACAGCTTTCCAGGCTAGCTCTTTCTGCCTGTGAGCTATCTGCAGACGTTCGCATTTTCAGAGCAGGATTGCCGGAAGCATCAGACACGTACCACCTAAACTACGTTTCAAGATTGAGGTGGCAAGACAAGCAAGCAGCCCCAGTCTCTGTGCCTCTGTGCGAGTAGTGCCATGGGCAGATGAGGCTGAGCAACAGCTTTCCAGGCTAGCTCTTTCTGCCTGCGAGCTATCTGGAGACGTTCTCATTTTCGAAGCAGGGCTGACTCAGCCCACTGCACGGACCCCCAAAGTTTCGTTCGCAGTTTGAGGGGGCAAGACAAGCAAGCAGCCCCAGTCTCTGTGCCTCTGTGCGAGCAGTGCCATGGGCAGATGAGGCTGAGCAACAGCTTTCCATGCTAGCTCTCTCTGCCTGCGAGCTATCTGCAGACGTTTGCATTTTCAGAGCAGGGCTGAGGGAGGCCCCCGGCACGGACCACCTAAGCTACGTTTGAAGTTTGTGGTGGCAAGACAAGCAAGCAGCCCCAGTCTCTGTGCCTCTGTGTGAGCACTGCCATGGGCAGATGAGGCTGAGCAACAGCTTTCCAGGCTAGCTCTTTCTGCCTGCGAGCTATCTGCAGACGTTCGCATTTTTGGAGCAGGGTTGCCTGAGGCGTCCGGAACGGACTACCTAAGTTACTTCTGAAGTTTGAGGAGGCAAGACAAGCAAGCAGCCCCAGTCTCTGTGCCTCTGTGCGAGCAGTGCCATGGGCAGATGAGGCTGAGCAACAGCGTTCCAGGCTAGCTCTTTCTTGCTGCAAGCTTTTTGCAGACGTTCGCATTTTTAGAGAAGGGTTGCCTGAGGCATCAGGCACGGACGACCTAATATACGTTTGAAGTTTGAGGGGGAAAGACAATCAAGCAGCCCCACTCTCTGTGCCTCTGTGCGAGCAGTGCCATGGGCAGATGAGGCTGAGCAACAGCTTTCCACGTTAGCTCTCTCTGCCTGTGAGCTATCTGCAGACGTTCGCATATTCGGAGCGGGGCTGAAGAAGTCCCATAAACGGAACACAAAAATACCTTTGAAGTTTGAGGTGGCAAGACAAGTAGGCAACCCCAGTCTCTGTGCCTCTGTGCGAGCAGTGACATGGGCAGATGAGGTTGAGCAACAGCTTTCCGTGCTAGCTCTTTCTGGCTGCGAGCTATCTGCAGACGTTCGCATTTTCAGAGCAGGGCTGCTGGAGGATCCAGGCACGGACCACCTAAGCTACGTTTCAAGTTTGAGGGGGCAAGACAAGCAAGCAGCCCCAGTCTCTGTGCCTCTATGCGAGCAGTGCCATGGGCAGATGAGACTGAGCAACAGATTTCCAAGCTAGCTCTTTCTGCCTGCGAGCTATCTGCAGACGTTAGCATTTTCGTAGTAGGGCTGCCGGAGGAGCCCCGCACGGACGACATAAGTTACGTTTGAAGTTTGAGGTGGCAAGACAAGCAAGCAGCCCCAGTCTCTGTGCCTCTGTGTGAGCAGTGCCATGGGCAGATGAGGCTGAGCAACAGCTTTCCAGGCTAGCTCTTTCTGAGTGCAAGCTTTTTGCAGACGTTCGCATTTTTAGAGAAGTGTTGCCTGAGACATCCGGCACGGACGACCTAATATACGTTTGAAGTTTGAGGGGGAAAGTCAAGCAAGCAGCCCCAGTCTCTGTGCCTCTGTGCGAGCAGTGCCATGTGCAGATGAGGCTGAGCAACAGCTTTCCAGGCTAGCTCTTTCTGCCTGCGAGCTATCTGCAGACGTTCACATTTTGAAAGCAGGGCTGCCGGAGGCCCCCTGCACGGACCACCTAAGATAAGTTTGAAATTTGAGGGAACAAAACAAGCAAGCAGCCCCAATCTCTGTGCCTCTGTGTGAGCAGTGCCATGGGCAGATGAGGCTGAGCAACAGCTTTCCAGGCTAGCTCTTTCTGGCTGCGAGCTATCTGCAGACGTTCGTATTTTCAGATCAGGGCTCCCTGAGGCGCCCGGCACACACACCCAAAGCTATGTTTGAATTTTTAGGTGGCAAGACAAGCAAGCAGCCACAGTCTCTGTGCCTCTGTGCGAGCAGTGCCATGGGCAGATGAAGCTGAGCAACAGCTTTTCAGGCCAGCTATTTCTGGCTGCGAGCTATCTGCAGACATTCGCATTTTCGGAGCAGGGCTGCCGGAGGCGCTCGGCACAGACACCCAAAGTTACGTTTGAAGTTTGAGTGGGCAAGACAAGCAAGCATCCACAGTCTCTGTGCCTCTGTGTGAGCAGTGCCATGGACAGATGAGGCTGAGCAACAGCTTTCCAGGCTAGCTCTTTCTGTCTGCGAGCTATCTGCAGACATTCACATTTTCAGAGCAGGGCTGACGGAGGACCCTTGCACGGACCATCTAAGCTAAGTTTGAAGTTTGAGGGGGCAAGACAAGCAAGCAGCCCCAGTCTCTGTGCCTCTGTGCGATCAGTGCCATGGGCAGATGAGGCTGGTCAACAGCTTTCCAGGCTAGCTCTTTCTGTCTGCTAGCTATCTGGAGACGTTCTCATTTTAGGAGCAGGGCTGCCAGAGGCCCCCTGCACGGACCACCTGAGATATGTTTGAAGTTTGAGGAAACAACACAAGCAAGCAGCCCCAGTCTCTGTGCCTCTGTGTGAGCAGTGCCATGGGCAGATGAGGCTGAGCAACAGCTTTCCAGGCTAGCTCTTTCTGGCTGCGAGCTATCTGCAGACGTTCGCATTTTCAGGACAGGATTGCCGGAAGCATCAGACACGTACCACCTAAACTACGTTTCAAGATTGAGGTGGCAAGACAAGCAAGCAGCCCCAGTCTCTGTGCCTCTGTGCGAGTAGTGCCATGGGCAGATGAGGCTGAGCAACAGCTTTCCAGACTAGCTCTGTCTGCCTGCGAGCTATCTGGAGACGTTCTCATTTTCGAAGCAGGGCTGACTCAGCCCACTGCACGGACCCCCAAAGTTTCGTTCGCAGTTTGAGGGGGCAAGACAAGCAAGCAGCCCCAGTCTCTGTGCCTCTGTGCGAGCAGTGCCATGGGCAGATGAGGCTGAGCAACAGCTTTCCATGCTAGCTCTCTCTGCCTGCGAGCTATCTGCAGACGTTTGCATTTTTAGAGCAGGGCTGAGGGAGGCCCCCGGCACGGACCACCTAAGCTACGTTTGAAGTTTGTGGTGGCAAGACAAGCAAGGAACCCCAGTCTCTGTGCCTCTGTGCGAGCAGTGCCATGGGCAGATGAGGCTGAGCAACAGCTTTCCAGGCTAGCTCTTTCTGGCTGCGAGCTATCTGCAGACGTTCGCATTTTTGAAGCAGCACTGACGCCAGCACCCAGCACAGACCACCTAAGATACGTTTGAAGTTTGAGGTGGCAAGACAAGCAAGCAGCCCCAGTTTCTGTGCCTTTGTGCGAGCAGTGCCATGGGCAGATGAGGCTGAGCAACAGCTTTCCGTACTAGCTCTTTCTGGCTGCGAGCTATCTGCAGACGTTCGCATTTTCGAAGCAGGACTGACTCAGCCCCCTGCACGGACCCCCAAATTTTCGTTCGCAGTTTGAGGTGGCAAGACAAGCAAGCAGCCCCAGTGTCTGTGCCTCTGTGCGAGCAGTGCCATGGGCAGATGAGGCTGAGCAACAGCTTTCCAGGCTGGCTCTTTCTGGCTGCGAGCTATCTGTAGACATTTGCATTTTCAGAGCAGGGCTGTCTGAGGCCCCCTGCACGGACCACCTTGGATACGTTTGAAGTTTGAGGGAACAACACAAGCAAGCAGCCCCAGTCTCTGTGCCTCTGTGTGAGCAGTGCCATGGGCAGATGAGGCTGAGCAACAGCTTTCCAGGCTAGCTCTTTCTGCCTGCGAGCTATCTGCAGACGTTCGCATTTTCAGAGCAGGGCTGTCGGAGGCCCCCTGCACGGACCCCCTAAGATACGTTTGAAGTTTGAGGGGGCAAGACAAGCAAGCAGCCCCAGTCTCTGTGCCTCTGTGCGAGTAGTGCCATGGGCAGATGAGGCTGAGCAACAGCTTTCCGTACTAGCTATTTCTGGCTGCGAGCTATCTGCAGACGTTCGCATTTTTGAAGCAGCACTGACGCCAGCACCCAGCACAGACCACCTAAGATACGTTTGAAGTTTGAAGTGGCAAGACAAGCAAGCAGCCCCAGTTTCTGTGCCTTTGTGCAAGCAGTGCCATGGGCAGATGAGGCTGAGCAACAGCTTTCCGTACTAGCTCTTTCTGGCTGCGAGCTATCTGCAGACGTTCGCATTTTCGAAGCAGGACTGACTCAGCCCCCTGCACGGACCCCCAAATTTTCGTTCGCAGTTTGAGGTGGCAAGACAAGCAAGCAGCCCCAGTGTCTGTGCCTCTGTACGAGCAGTGCCATGGGCAGATGAGGCTGAGCAACAGCTTTCCAGGCTAGCTCTTTCTGCCTGCGAGCTATCTGCAGACGTTAACATTTTTGGAGTACGGCTGCCAAAGTCGCAGTGCATGGACCACCTAAGCTACGTTTGATGTTTCAGGTGGCAAGACAAGCAAGCAGCCCCAGTCTCTGTGCCTCTGTGTGAGCAGAGCCATGGGCAGATGAGGCTGAGCAACAGCTTTCCAGGCTAGCTCTTTCTGGCTGCAAGCTTTTTGCAGACGTTAGCATTTTTAGAGAAGAGTTGCCTGAGGCATCAGGCACGGACGACCAGATAAACCTCTGAAGTTTGAGGGGGAAAGACAAGCAAGCAGCCCCAGTCTCTGTGCCTCTGTGCGAGCAGTGCCATGTGCAGATGAGGCTGAGCAACAGCTTTCCAGGCTAGCTCTTTCTGCCTGCGAGCTATCTGCAGACGTTCACATTTTCATAGCAGGGCTGCCGGAGGCCCCATGCACGTACCACCTAAGATAAGTTTGAAATTTGAGGGAACAACACAGGCAAGCAGCCCCAGTCTCTGTGCCTCTGTTTGAGCAGTGCCATTGGCAGATGAGGCTGAGCAACAGCTTTCCAGGCTGGCTCTTTCTGGCTGCGAGCTATCTGTAGACATTTGCATTTTCAGAGCAGGGCTGAGGGAGGCCCCCGGCACGGACCACCTAAGCTACGTTTGAAGTTTGTGGTGGCAAGACAAGCAAGCAGCCCCAGTCTCTGTGCTTCTGTGTGAACAGTGCCATGGGCAGATGAGGCTGAGCAACAGCTTTCCAGGCTAGCTCTTTCTGGCTGCGAGCTATCTGCAGACGTTCGCATTTTCGGAGCAGGGTTGCCTGAGGCGTTCGGAACGGACGACCTAAGTTACGTTTGAAGTTTGAGGAGGCAAGACAAGCAAGCAGCCCCAGTCTCTGTGCCTCTGTGCGAGCAGTGCCATGGGCAGATGAGGCTGAGCAACAGCTTTCCAGGCTAGCTCTTTCTGGCTGCCAGCTATCTGCAGACGTTCGCATTTTTGAAGCAGCGCTGACGCCAGCACCCAGCACAGACCACCTAAGATACGTTTGAAGTTTGAGGTGGCAAGACAAGCAAGCAGCCCCAGTTTCTGTGCCTTTGTGCAAGAAGTGCCATGGGCAGATGAGGCTGAGCAACAGCTTTCCGTACTAGCTCTTTCTGGCTGCGAGCTATCTGCAGACGTTCGCATTTTCGAAGCAGGACTGACTCAGCCCCCTGCACGGACCCCCAAATTTTCGTTCGCAGTTTGAGGGGGCAAGACAAGCAAGCAGCCCCAGTGTCTGTGCCTCTGTACGAGCAGTGCCATGGGCAGATGAGGCTGAGCAACAGCTTTCCAGGCTAGCTCTTTCTGGCTGCGAGCTATCTGCAGACGATCGAAATTTTCGGAGCAGGACTGCCAAAATGCCTATCACGGACCCCCAGAGATACGTATGAAGTATGAGGGGGCAAGACAAGCAAGCAGCCCCAGTCTCTGTGCCTCTGTGCGAGCAGTGCCATGGGCAGATGAGGCTGAGCAACAGCTTTCCAGGCTAGCTCTTACTGGCTGCCAGCTATCTGCAGAGGTTCCCTTTTTCAGAGCAGGGCTACCGGAGGCCACCGGCACGGACCCCCAAAGCTACATCTCAAGATTGAGGTGGCAAGACAAGCAAGCAGCCCAGTCTCTGTGCCTCTGTGCGATCAGTGCCATGGGCAGATGAAGCTGAGCAACAGCTTTTCAGGCCAGCTATTTCTAGCTGCGAGCTATCTGCAGACGTTCGAATTTTCGGAGCAGGGCTGGCGGAGGCGCTCGGCACAGACACCCAAAGTTACGTTTGAAGTTTGAGTGGGCAAGACAAGCAAGCAGCCCCAGTCTCTGTGCCTCTGTGCGAGCAGTGCCATGGGCAGATGAGGCTGAGCAACAGCTTTCCATGCTAGCTCTCTCTGCCTGCGAGCTATCTGCAGACGTTTGCATTTTCAGAGCAGGGCTGTCTGAGGCCCCCGGCACGGACCACCTAAGCTACGTTTGAAGTTTGAGGAGGCAAGACAAGCAAGCAGCCCCAGTCTCTGTGCCTCTGTGCGAGCAGTGCCATGGGCAGATGAGGCTGAGCAACAGCTTTCCAGGCTAGCTCTTTCTGGCTGCGAGCTATCTGCAGACGTTCGCATTTTTGAAGCAGCGCTGACGCCAGCACCCAGCACAGACCACCTAAGATACGTTTGAAGTTTGAGGTGGCAAGACAAGCAAGCAGCCCCAGTTTCTGTGCCTTTGTGCAAGAAGTGCCATGGGCAGATGAGGCTGAGCAACAGCTTTCCGTACTAGCTCTTTCTGGCTGCGAGCTATCTGCAGACGTTCGCATTTTCGAAGCAGGACTGACTCAGCCCCCTGCACGGACCCCCAAATTTTCGTTCGCAGTTTGAGGGGGCAAGACAAGCAAGCAGCCCCAGTGTCTGTGCCTCTGTACGAGCAGTGCCATGGGCAGATGAGGCTGAGCAACAGCTTTCCAGGCTAGCTCTTTCTGCCTGCGAGCTATCTGCAGACGATCGAAATTTTCGGAGCAGGACTGCCAAAATGCCTATCACGGACCCCCAGAGATACGTATGAAGTATGAGGGGGCAAGACAAGCAAGCAGCCCCACTCTCTGTGCCTCTGTGCGAGCAGTGCCATGGGCAGATGAGGCTGAGCAACAGCTTTCCAGGCTAGCTCTTACTGGCTGCCAGCTATCTGCAGAGGTTCCCTTTTTCAGAGCAGGGCTACCGGAGGCCACCGGCACGGACCCCCAAAGCTACATCTCAAGATTGAGGTGGCAAGACAAGCAAGCAGCCCAGTCTCTGTGCCTCTGTGCGATCAGTGCCATGGGCAGATGAAGCTGAGCAACAGCTTTTCAGGCCAGCTATTTCTAGCTGCGAGCTATCTGCAGACGTTCGAATTTTCGGAGCAGGGCTGGCGGAGGCGCTCGGCACAGACACCCAAAGTTACGTTTGAAGTTTGAGTGGGCAAGACAAGCAAGCATCCACAGTCTCTGTGCCTCTGTGTGAGCAGTGCCATGGACAGATGAGGCTGAGCAACAGCTTTCCAGGCTAGCACTTTCTGGCTGCCAGCTATCTGCAGACGTTTACATTTTCAGACCAGGGCTGACCGAGGACACTGGCACGGACCATCTAAGCTAAGTTTGAAGTTTGAGGTGGCAAGACAAGCAAGCAGCCCCAGTCTCTGTGTCTCTGTGCGATCAGTGCCATGGACAGATGAGCCTGGTCAACAGCTTTCCAGGCTAGCTCTTTCTGTCCGCGAGCTATCTGCAGACGTTCGCATTTTGAGAGCAGGGCTGCCGGAGGTGCCCGGCACGAACCACCTGAGATACGTTTGAAGTTTGAGGGAACAACACAAGCAAGCAACCCCAGTCTCTGTACCTCTGTGCGAGCAGTGCCATGGGCAGATGAGGCTGAGCAACAGCTTTCCAGGCTAGCTCTTTCTGGCTGCGAGCTATCTGCAGACGTTCGCATTTTCATAGCAGGGCTGCCGGAGGCCCCCTGCACGGACCCCCTAAGATACGTTTGAAGTTTGAGGGGGCAAGACAAGCAAGCAGCCCCAGTCTCTATGCCTCTGTGTGAGCAGTGCCATGAGCAGAAGAGGCTGCGCAACAGCCTGCCAGGCTAGATAATTCTGGCTGCGAGCTATCTGCAGACGTTCACATTTTCAGAGCAGAGCTCCCTGAGGAGCCAGGCAGGAACACCCAAAGCTCCTTTTGAATATTTAGATTGCAAGACAAGTAAGCCGCCCAGTCTCTGTGCCTCTGTGCGAGCAGTGCCATGGGCAGATGACGCTGAGCAACAGCTTTCCAGGCTAGCTCTTTCTGGCTGCCAGCTATCTGCACACGTTCGCATTTTCAGACCAGGCCTGACGGAGGACCAAGGCACGGAACATCTAGGATAAGTTTTAAGTTTGAGGTGGCAAGACAAGCAAGCAGCCCCAGTCTCTGTGCCTCTGTGCGAGCAGTGCCATGGGCAGATGAGGCTGAGCAACAGCTTTCCAGGCTAGCTCTTTCTGCCTGCGAGGTATCTGCAGACGTTCGCATTTTCAGAGCAGGATTGCTGGAGGCATCAGACACGTACCACCTAAACTACGTTTCAAGATTGAGTTGGCAAGACAAGCAAGCAGAACCAGTTTCTGTGCCTCTGTGCGAGCAGTGCCATGGGCAGATGAGGCTGAGCAACAGCTTTCCAGGCTAGCTCTTTCTGGCTGCGAGCTATCTGCAGACGTTCGCATTTTCGGAGCAGGGTTGCCAAATGCGTCCGGAACGGACGACCTAAGTTACGTTTGAAGTTTGAGGAGGCAAGACAAGCAAGCAGCCCCAGTCTCTGTGCCTCTGTGCGAGCAGTGCCATGGGCAGATGAGGCTGAGCAACAGCTTTCCAGGCTAGCTCTTTCTGGCTGCAAGATTTTTGCAGACGTTCGCATTTTTAGACAAGGGTTGCCTGAGGCATCCGGCACGGACGACCTAATATACGTTTGAAGTTTGAGGGGGAAAGACAAGCAAGCAGCCCCAGTCTTTGTGCCTCTGTGCGAGCAGTGCCATGGGCAGATGAGGCTGAGCAACAGCTTTCCAGGCTAGCTCTTTCTGGCTGCGAGCTATCTGTAGACGTTTGCATTTTCAGAGCAGGGCTGTCGGAGGCGCCTGTCAATGACACACAAAGGTAAGTTTGAAGTTTGAGGTGGCAAGACAAGCAAGCAGCCCCAGTCTCTGTGCTTCTGTGTGAGCAGTGCCATGGGCAGATGAGGCTGAGCAACAGCTTTCCAGGCTAGCTCTTTCTGGCTGCGAGCTATCTGTAGACATTTGCATTTTCAGAGCAGGGCTGTCGGAGGCGCCCGTCAATGACACAAAAATGTAAGTTTGAAGTTTGAGGTGTCAAGACAAGCAAGCAGCCCCTGTCTCTGTGCCTCTGTGTCAGCAGTGCCATGGGCAGATGAGGCTGAGCAACAGCTTTCCAGGCTAGCTCTTTCTGGCTGCGAGCTATCTGCAGACGTTCGCATTTTCGGAGCAGGGTTGCCTGAGGCGTTCGAAACGGACGACCTAAGTTACGTTTGAAGTTTGAGGAGGCAAGACAAGCAAGCAGCCCCAGTCTCTGTGCCTCTGTGCGAGCAGTGCCATGGGCAGATGAGGCTGAGCAACAGCTTTCCAGGCTAGCTCTTTCTGGCTGCAAGCTTTTTGCAGACGTTCGCATTTTTAGAGAAGGGTTGCCTGAGGCATCAGGCACGGACGACCTAATATACGTTTGAAGTTTGAGGGGGCAAGACAAGCAAGCAGCCCCAGTCTCTGTGCCTCTGTGCGAGCAGTGCCATGGGCAGATGAGGCTGAGCAACAGCTTTCCAGGCTAGCTCTTACTGGCTGCCAGCTATCTGCAGAGGTTCCCTTTTTCAGAGCAGGGCTACCGGTGGCCACCGGCACGGACCCCCAAAGCTACATCTCAAGATTGAGGTGGCAAGACAAGCAAGCAGCCCAGTCTCTGTGCCTCTGTGCGATCAGTGCCATGGGCAGATGAAGCTGAGCAACAGCTTTTCAGGCCAGCTATTTCTAGCTGCGAGCTATCTGCAGACGTTCGAATTTTCGGAGCAGGGCTGGCGGAGGCGCTCGGCACAGACACCCAAAGTTACGTTTGAAGTTTGAGTGGGCAAGACAAGCAAGCATCCACAGTCTCTGTGCCTCTGTGTGAGCAGTGCCATGGACAGATGAGGCTGAGCAACAGCTTTCCAGGCTAGCTCTTTCTGGCTGCGAGCTATCTGCAGACGTTTACATTTTCAGACCAGGGCTGACCGAGGACACTGGCACGGACCATCTAAGCTAAGTTTGAAGTTTGAGGTGGCAAGACAAGCAAGCAGCCCCAGTCTCTGTGTCTCTGTGCGATCAGTGCCATGGACAGATGAGCCTGGTCAACAGCTTTCCAGGCTAGCTCTTTCTGTCCGCGAGCTATCTGCAGACGTTCGCATTTTGAGAGCAGGGCTGCCGGAGGTGCCCGGCACGAACCACCTGAGATACGTTTGAAGTTTGAGGGAACAACACAAGCAAGCAACCCCAGTCTCTGTACCTCTGTGCGAGCAGTGCCATGGGCAGATGAGGCTGAGCAACAGCTTTCCAGGCTAGCTCTTTCTGGCTGCGAGCTATCTGCAGACGTTCGCATTTTCATAGCAGGGCTGCCGGAGGCCCCCTGCACGGACCCCCTAAGATACGTTTGAAGTTTGAGGGGGCAAGACAAGCAAGCAGCCCCAGTCTCTATGCCTCTGTGTGAGCAGTGCCATGAGCAGAAGAGACTGCGCAACAGCCTGCCAGGCTAGATAATTCTGGCTGCGAGCTATCTGCAGACGTTCACATTTTCAGAGCAGAGCTCCCTGAGGAGCCAGGCAGGAACACCCAAAGCTCCTTTTGAATATTTAGATTGCAAGACAAGTAAGCCGCCCAGTCTCTGTGCCTCTGTGCGAGCAGTGCCATGGGCAGATGACGCTGAGCAACAGCTTTCCAGGCTAGCTCTTTCTGGCTGCCAGCTATCTGCAGACGTTCGCATTTTCAGACCAGGCCTGACGGAGGACCAAGGCACGGAACATCTAGGATAAGTTTTAAGTTTGAGGTGGCAAGACAAGCAAGCAGCCCCAGTCTCTGTGCCTCTGTGCGAGCAGTGCCATGGGCAGATGAGGCTGAGCAACAGCTTTCCAGGCTAGCTCTTTCTGCCTGCGAGGTATCTGCAGACGTTCGCATTTTCAGAGCAGGATTGCCGGAGGCATCAGACACGTACCACCTAAACTACGTTTCAAGATGGAGTTGGCAAGACAAGCAAGCAGAACCAGTTTCTGTGCCTCTGTGTGAGCAGTGCCATGGGCAGATGAGGCTGAGCAACAGCTTTCCAGGCTAGCTCTTTCTGGCTGCGAGCTATCTGCAGACGTTCGCATTTTCGGAGCAGGGTTGCCAAATGCGTCCGGAACGGACGACCTAAGTTACGTTTGAAGTTTGAGGAGGCAAGACAAGCAAGCAGCCCCAGTCTCTGTGCCTCTGTGCGAGCAGTGCCATGGGCAGATGAGGCTGAGCAACAGCTTTCCAGGCTAGCTCTTTCTGGCTGCAAGATTTTTGCAGACGTTCGCATTTTTAGACAAGGGTTGCCTGAGGCATCCGGCACGGACGACCTAATATACGTTTGAAGTTTGAGGGGGAAAGACAAGCAAGCAGCCCCAGTCTTTGTGCCTCTGTGCGAGCAGTGCCATGGGCAGATGAGGCTGAGCAACAGCTTTCCAGGCTAGCTCTTTCTGGCTGCGAGCTATCTGTAGACGTTTGCATTTTCAGACCAGGGCTGTCGGAGGCGCCAGTCAATGACACACAAAGGTAAGTTTGAAGTTTGAGGTGGCAAGACAAGCAAGCAGCCCCAGTCTCTGTGCTTCTGTGTGAGCAGTGCCATGGGCAGATGAGGCTGAGCAACAGCTTTCCAGGCTAGCTCTTTCTGGCTGCGAGCTATCTGTAGACATTTGCATTTTCATAGCAGGGCTGTCGGAGGCGCCCGTCAATGACACAAAAATGTAAGTTTGAAGTTTGAGGTGTCAAGACAAGCAAGCAGCCCCTGTCTCTGTGCCTCTGTGTCAGCAGTGCCATGGGCAGATGAGGCTGAGCAACAGCTTTCCAGGCTAGCTCTTTCTGGCTGCGAGCTATCTGCAGACGTTCGCATTTTCGGAGCAGGGTTGCCTGAGGCGTTCGAAACGGACGACCTAAGTTACGTTTGAAGTTTGAGGAGGCAAGACAAGCAAGCAGCCCCAGTCTCTGTGCCTCTGTGCGAGCAGTGCCATGGGCAGATGAGGCTGAGCAACAGCTTTCCAGGCTATCTCTTTCTGGCTGCAAGCTTTTTGCAGACGTTCGCATTTTTAGAGAAGGGTTGCCTGAGGCATCAGGCACGGACGACCTAATATACGTTTGAAGTTTGAGGGGGCAAGACAAGCAAGCAGCCCCAGTCTCTGTGCCTCTGTGCGAGCAGTGCCATGGGCAGATGAGGCTGAGCAACAGCTTTCCAGGCTAGCTCTTACTGACTGCCAGCTATCTGCAGAGGTTCCCTTTTTCAGAGCAGGGCTACCGGAGGCCACCGGCACGGACCCCCAAAGCTACATCTCAAGATTGAGGTGGCAAGACAAGCAAGCAGCCCAGTCTCTGTGCCTCTGTGCGATCAGTGCCATGGGCAGATGAAGCTGAGCAACAGCTTTTCAGGCCAGCTATTTCTAGCTGCGAGCTATCTGCAGACGTTCGAATTTTCGGAGCAGGGCTGGCGGAGGCGCTCGGCACAGACACCCAAAGTTACGTTTGAAGTTTGAGTGGGCAAGACAAGCAAGCATCCACAGTCTCTGTGCCTCTGTGTGAGCAGTGCCATGGACAGATGAGGCTGAGCAACAGCTTTCCAGGCTAGCTCTTTCTGGCTGCGAGCTATCTGCAGACGTTTACATTTTCAGACCAGGGCTGACCGAGGACACTGGCACGGACCATCTAAGCTAAGTTTGAAGTTTGAGGTGGCAAGACAAGCAAGCAGTCCCAGTCTCTGTGTCTCTGTGCGATCAGTGCCATGGACAGATGAGCCTGGTCAACAGCTTTCCAGGCTAGCTCTTTCTGTCCGCGAGCTATCTGCAGACGTTCGCATTTTGAGAGCAGGGCTGCCGGAGGTGCCCGGCACGAACCACCTGAGATACGTTTGAAGTTTGAGGGAACAACACAAGCAAGCAACCCCAGTCTCTGTACCTCTGTGCGAGCAGTGCCATGGGCAGATGAGGCTGAGCAACAGCTTTCCAGGCTAGCTCTTTCTGGCTGCGAGCTATCTGCAGACGTTCGCATTTTCATAGCAGGGCTGCCGGAGGCCCCCTGCACGGACCCCCTAAGATACGTTTGAAGTTTGAGGGGGCAAGACAAGCAAGCAGCCCCAGTCTCTATGCCTCTGTGTGAGCAGTGCCATGAGCAGAAGAGGCTGCGCAACAGCCTGCCAGGCTAGATAATTCTGGCTGCGAGCTATCTGCAGACGTTCACATTTTCAGAGCAGAGCTCCCTGAGGAGCCAGGCAGGAACACCCAAAGCTCCTTTTGAATATTTAGATTGCAAGACAAGTAAGCCGCCCAGTCTCTGTGCCTCTGTGCGAGCAGTGCCATGGGCAGATGACGCTGAGCAACAGCTTTCCAGGCTAGCTCTTTCTGGCTGCCAGCTATCTGCAGACGTTCGCATTTTCAGACCAGGCCTGACGGAGGACCAAGGCACGGAACATCTAGGATAAGTTTTAAGTTTGAGGTGGCAAGACAAGCAAGCAGCCCCAGTCTCTGTGCCTCTGTGCGAGCAGTGCCATGGGCAGATGAGGCTGAGCAACAGCTTTCCAGGCTAGCTCTTTCTGCCTGCGAGGTATCTGCAGACGTTCGCATTTTCAGAGCAGGATTGCAGGAGGCATCAGACACGTACCACCTAAACTACGTTTCAAGATTGAGTTGGCAAGACAAGCAAGCAGAACCAGTTTCTGTGCCTCTGTGTGAGCAGTGCCATGGGCAGATGAGGCTGAGCAACAGCTTTCCAGGCTAGCTCTTTCTGGCTGCCAGTTATCTGCAGACGTTCGCATTTTCAGAGCAGGGTTGTTGGAGGCGCCCGTCAATGACACACAAAGGTAAGTTTGAAGTTTGAGGTGGCAAGACAAGCAAGCAGCCCCAGTCTCTGTGCCTCTGTGTGAGCAGTGCCATGGGCAGATGAGGATGAGCAACAGCTTTCCAGGCTAGCTCTTTCTGGCTGCGAGCTATCTGCAGACGTTTGCATTTTCGGAGCAGGGTTGCCAAATGCGTCCGGAACGGACGACCTAAGTTACGTTTGAAGTTTGAGGAGGCAAGACAAGCAAGCAGCCCCAGTCTCTGTGCCTCTGTGTGAGCAGTGCCATGGGCAGAGGAGGCTGAGCAACAGTTTTCCAGGCTAGCTCTTTCTGACTGCGAGCTATCTGCAGACGTTTGCATTTTCAGAGCAGGGCTGAGGGAGGCCCCCGGCACGGACCACCTAAGATACGTTTGAAGTTTCTGGTGGGAAAACAAGCAAGCAGCCCCATTCTCTGTGCCTCTGTGCGAGCAGTGTCATGGGCAGATGAGGCTGAGCAACAGCTTTCCAGGCTAGCTCTTTCTGGCTGCGAGCTATCTGCAGACGTTCACATTTTGAGAGCAGGGCTGCCGGAGGCCCCCTGCACGGACCACCTAAGATAAGTTTGAAATCTGAGGGAACAACACAAGCAAGCAACCCCAGTCTCTGTGCCTCTGTGCGAGTAGTGCCATGGGCAGATGAGGCTGAGCAACAGCTTTCCAGGCTAGCTCTTTCTGCCTGCGAGCTATCTGCAGACGTTCGCATTTTCGAAGCAGGACTGACTCAGCCCCCTGCACGGACCCCCAAATTTTCGTTCGCGGTTTGAGGGGGCAAAACACGCAAACAGCCCCAGTGTCTGTGCCTCTGTACGAGCAGTGCCATGGGCAGATGAGGCTGAGCAACAGCTTTCCAGGCTAGCTCTTTCTGTCTGCGAGCTATCTGCAGATGTTCGAAATTTTCGGAGCAGGACTGCCAATATGCCTATCATGGACCCCCAGAGATACGTATGAAGTATGAGGGGGCAAGACAAGCAAGCAGCCCCAGTCTCTGTGCCTCTGTGCAAGCAGTGCCATGGGCAGATGAGGCTGAGCAACAGCTTTCCATGCTAGCTCTCTCTGCCTGCGAGCTATCTGCAAACGCTCGCATATTCGGAGCAGGGCTGAAGCAGTCCCATAAACGGAACACAAAAATAACTTTGAAGTTTGAGGTGGAAAGAGAAGTAGGCAACCCCAGTCTCTGTGCCTCTGTGCGAGCAGTGCCATGGGCCGAGGAGGCTGAGCAACAGCTTTCCAGGCTAGCTCTTTCTGGCTGCGAGCTATCTGTAGACGTTTGCATTTTCAGAGCAGGGCTGTCGGAGGCGCCCGTCAATGACACACAAAGGTAAGTTTGAAGTTTGAGGTGGCAAGACAAGCAAGCAGCCCCAGTCTCTGTGCTTCTGTGTGAGCAGTGCCATGGGCAGATGAGGCTGAGCAACAGCTTTCCAGGCTAGCTCTTTCTGGCTGCGAGCTATCTGCAGACGTTCGCATTTTTGAAGCAGCGCTGACGCCAGCACCCAGCACAGACCACCTAAGATACGTTTGAAGTTTGAGTGGGCAAGACAAGCAAGCAGCCCCAGTTTCTGTGCCTTTGTGCAAGCAGTGCCATGGGCAGATGAGGCTGAGCAACAGCTTTCCGTACTAGCTCTTTCTGGCTGCGAGCTATCTGCAGACGTTCGCATTTTTGAAGCAGCGCTGACGCCAGCACCCAGCACAGACCACCTAAGATACGTTTGAAGTTTGAGTGGGCAAGACAAGCAAGCAGCCCCAGTTTCTGTGCCTTTGTGCAAGCAGTGCCATGGGCAGATGAGGCTGAGCAACAGCTTTCCGTACTAGCTCTTTATGGCTGCGAGCTATCTGCAGACGTTCGCATTTTCGAAGCAGGGCTGCCAGAGGCCCCCTGCACGGACCACCTGAGATACGTTTGAAGTTTGAGGGAACAACACAAGCAAGCAGCCCCAGTCTCTGTACGTCTGTGTGAGCAGTGCCATGGGCAGATGAGGCTGAGCAACAGCTTTCCAGGCTAGCTCTTTCTGGCTGCGAGCTATCTGCAGACGTTCGCATTTTCAGAGCAGGGCTGTCGGAGGCCCCCTGCACGGACCCCCTAAGATACGTTTGAAGTTTGAGGGGGCAAGACAAGCAAGCAGCCCCAGTCTCTGTGCCTCTGTGCGAGTAGTGCCATGGGCAGATGAGGCTGAGCAACAGCTTTCCAGGCTAGCTCTTTCTGCCTGCGAGCTATCTGGAGACGTTCTCATTTTCGAAGCAGGGCTGACTCAGCCCGCTGCACGGACCCCCAAAGTTTCGTTCGCAGTTTGAGGTGGCAAGACAAGCAAGCAGCCCCAGTCTCTGTGCCTCTGTGCGAGCAGTGCCATGGGCAGATGAGGCTGAGCAACAGCTTTCCATGCTAGCTCTCTCTGCCTGCGAGCTATCTGCAGACGTTCGCATATTCGGAGCAGGGCTGACGAAGTCCCATAAACGGAACACAAAAATAACTTTGAAGTTTGAGGTGGCAAGACAAGTAGGCAACCCCAGTCTCTGTGCCTCTGTGCGAGTAGTGCCATGGGCAGATGAGGCTGAGCAACAGCTTTCCAGGCTAGCTCTTTCTGGCTGCGAGCTATCTGCAGACGTTTGCATTTTCAGAGCAGGGCTGAGGGAGGCCCCCGGCACGGACCACCTAAGCTACGTTTGAAGTTTGTGGTGGCAAGAGAAGCAAGCAGCCCCAGTCTCTGTGCCTCTGTGCGAGCAGTGCCATGGGCAGATGAGGCTGAGCAACAGCTTTCCAGGCTAGCTCTTTCTGGCTGCGAGCTATCTGTAGACATTTGCATTTTCAGAGCAGGGCTGTCGGAGGCGCCCGTCAATGACACAAAAAGGTAAGTTTGAAGTTTGAGGTGGCAAGACAAGCAAGCACCCCCAGTCTCTGTGCCTCTGTGTGAGCAGAGCCATGGGCAGATGAGGCTGAGCAACAGCTTTCCAGGCTAGCTCTTTCTGGCTGCAAGCTTTTTGCAGACGTTAGCATTTTTAGAGAAGAGTTGCCTGAGTCATCAGGCACGGACGACCAGATAAACCTCTGAAGTTTGAGGGGGAAAGACAAGCAAGCAGCCCCAGTCTCTGTGTCTCTGTGCGATCAGTGCCATGGACAGATGAGCCTGGTCAACAGCTTTCCAGGCTAGCTCTTTCTGTCCGCGAGCTATCTGCAGACGTTCGCATTTTGAGAGCAGGGCTGCCGGAGGTGCCCGGCACGAACCACCTGAGATACGTTTGAAGTTTGAGGGAACAACACAAGCAAGCAACCCCAGTCTCTGTACCTCTGTGCGAGCAGTGCCATGGGCAGATGAGGCTGAGCAACAGCTTTCCAGGCTAGCTCTTTCTGGCTGCGAGCTATCTGCAGACGTTCGCATTTTGAGAGCAGGGCTGCCGGAGGTGCCCGGCACGAACCACCTGAGATACGTTTGAAGTTTGAGGGAACAACACAAGCAAGCAACCCCAGTCTCTGTACCTCTGTGCGAGCAGTGCCATGGGCAGATGAGGCTGAGCAACAGCTTTCCAGGCTAGCTCTTTCTGGCTGCAAGATTTTTGCAGACGTTCGCATTTTTAGACAAGGGTTGCCTGAGGCATCCGGCACGGACGACCTAATATACGTTTGAAGTTTGAGGGGGAAAGACAAGCAAGCAGCCCCAGTCTTTGTGCCTCTGTGCGAGCAGTGCCATGGGCAGATGAGGCTGAGCAACAGCTTTCCACGCTAGCTCTCTCTGCCTGTGAGCTATCTGCAGACGTTCGCATATTCGGAGCAGGGCTGAAGAAGTCCCATAAACGGAACACAAAAATACCTTTGAAGTTTGAGGTGGCAAGACAAGTAGGCAACCCCAGTCTCTGTGCCTCTGTGTGAGCAGTGCCATGGACAGATGAGGCTGAGCAACAGCTTTCCAGGCTAGCTCTTTCTGGCTGCGAGCTATCTGCAGACGTTTACATTTTCAGACCAGGGCTGACCGAGGACACTGGCACGGACCATCTAAGCTAAGTTTGAAGTTTGAGGTGGCAAGACAAGCAAGCAGCCCCAGTCTCTGTGTCTCTGTGCGATCAGTGCCATGGACAGATGAGCCTGGTCAACAGCTTTCCAGGCTAGCTCTTTCTGTCCGCGAGCTATCTGCAGACGTTCGCATTTTGAGAGCAGGGCTGCCGGAGGTGCCCGGCACGAACCACCTGAGATACGTTTGAAGTTTGAGGGAACAACACAAGCAAGCAACCCCAGTCTCTGTACCTCTGTGCGAGCAGTGCCATGGGCAGATGAGGCTGAGCAACAGCTTTCCAGGCTAGCTCTTTCTGGCTGCGAGCTATCTGCAGACGTTCGCATTTTCATAGCAGGGCTGCCGGAGGCCCCCTGCACGGACCCCCTAAGATACGTTTGAAGTTTGAGGGGGCAAGACAAGCAAGCAGCCCCAGTCTCTATGCCTCTGTGTGAGCAGTGCCATGAGCAGAAGAGGCTGCGCAACAGCCTGCCAGGCTAGATAATTCTGGCTGCGAGCTATCTGCAGACGTTCACATTTTCAGAGCAGAGCTCCCTGAGGAGCCAGGCAGGAACACCCAAAGATCCTTTTGAATATTTAGATTGCAAGACAAGTAAGCCGCCCAGTCTCTGTGCCTCTGTGCGAGCAGTGCCATGGGCAGATGACGCTGAGCAACAGCTTTCCAGGCTAGCTCTTTCTGGCTGCCAGCTATCTGCAGACGTTCGCATTTTCAGACCAGGCCTGACGGAGGACCAAGGCACGGAACATCTAGGATAAGTTTTAAGTTTGAGGTGGCAAGACAAGCAAGCAGCCCCAGTCTCTGTGCCTCTGTGCGAGCAGTGCCATGGGCAGATGAGGCTGAGCAACAGCTTTCCAGGCTAGCTCTTTCTGCCTGCGAGCTATCTGCAGATGTTCGAAATTTTCGGAGCAGGACTGCCAATATGCCTATCATGGACCCCCAGAGATACGTATGAAGTATGAGGGGGCAAGACAAGCAAGCAGCCCCAGTCTCTGTGCCTCTGTGCGAGCAGTGCCATGGGCAGATGAGGCTGAGCAACAGCTTTCCATGCTAGCTCTTTCTGGCTGCGAGCTATCTGCAAACGCTCGCATATTCGGAGCAGGGCTGAAGCAGTCCCATAAACGGAACACAAAAATAACTTTGAAGTTTGAGGTGGAAAGAGAAGTAGGCAACCCCAGTCTCTGTGCCTCTGTGCGAGCAGTGCCATGGGCCGAGGAGGCTGAGCAACAGCTTTCCAGGCTAGCTCTTTCTGGCTGCGAGCTATCTGTAGACGTTTGCATTTTCAGAGCAGGGCTGTCGGAGGCGCCCGTCAATGACACACAAAGGTAAGTTTGAAGTTTGAGGTGGCAAGACAAGCAAGCAGCCCCAGTCTCTGTGCTTCTGTGTGAGCAGTGCCATGGGCAGATGAGGCTGAGCAACAGCTTTCCAGGCTAGCTCTTTCTGGCTGCGAGCTATCTGCAGACGTTCGCATTTTTGAAGCAGCGCTGACGCCAGCACCCAGCACAGACCACCTAAGATACGTTTGAAGTTTGAGTGGGCAAGACAAGCAAGCAGCCCCAGTTTCTGTGCCTTTGTGCAAGCAGTGCCATGGGCAGATGAGGCTGAGCAACAGCTTTCCGTACTAGCTCTTTCTGGCTGCGAGCTATCTGCAGACGTTCGCATTTTTGAAGCAGCGCTGACGCCAGCACCCAGCACAGACCACCTAAGATACGTTTGAAGTTTGAGTGGGCAAGACAAGCAAGCAGCCCCAGTTTCTGTGCCTTTGTGCAAGCAGTGCCATGGGCAGATGAGGCTGAGCAACAGCTTTCCGTACTAGCTCTTTATGGCTGCGAGCTATCTGCAGACGTTCGCATTTTCGAAGCAGGGCTGCCAGAGGCCCCCTGCACGGACCACCTGAGATACGTTTGAAGTTTGAGGGAACAACACAAGCAAGCAGCCCCAGTCTCTGTACGTCTGTGTGAGCAGTGCCATGGGCAGATGAGGCTGAGCAACAGCTTTCCAGGCTAGCTCTTTCTGGCTGCGAGCTATCTGCAGACGTTCGCATTTTCAGAGCAGGGCTGTCGGAGGCCCCCTGCACGGACCCCCTAAGATACGTTTGAAGTTTGAGGGGGCAAGACAAGCAAGCAGCCCCAGTCTCTGTGCCTCTGTGCGAGTAGTGCCATGGGCAGATGAGGCTGAGCAACAGCTTTCCATGCTAGCTCTCTCTGCCTGCGAGCTATCTGCAGACGTTCGCATATTCGGAGCAGGGCTGACGAAGTCCCATAAACGGAACACAAAAATAACTTTGAAGTTTGAGGTGGCAAGACAAGTAGGCAACCCCAGTCTCTGTGCCTCTGTGCGAGTAGTGCCATGGGCAGATGAGGCTGAGCAACAGCTTTCCAGGCTAGCTCTTTCTGGCTGCGAGCTATCTGCAGACGTTCGCATTTTCATAGCAGGGCTGCCGGAGGCCCCCTGCACGGACCCCCTAAGATACGTTTGAAGTTTGAGGGGGCAAGACAAGCAAGCAGCCCCAGTCTCTATGCCTCTGTGTGAGCAGTGCCATGAGCAGAAGAGGCTGCGCAACAGCCTGCCAGGCTAGATAATTCTGGCTGCGAGCTATCTGCAGACGTTCACATTTTCAGAGCAGAGCTCCCTGAGGAGCCAGGCAGGAACACCCAAAGATCCTTTTGAATATTTAGATTGCAAGACAAGTAAGCCGCCCAGTCTCTGTGCCTCTGTGCGAGCAGTGCCATGGGCAGATGACGCTGAGCAACAGCTTTCCAGGCTAGCTCTTTCTGGCTGCCAGCTATCTGCAGACGTTCGCATTTTCAGACCAGGCCTGACGGAGGACCAAGGCACGGAACATCTAGGATAAGTTTTAAGTTTGAGGTGGCAAGACAAGAAAGCAGCCCCAGTCTCTGTGCCTCTGTGCGAGCAGTGCCATGGGCAGATGAGGCTGAGCAACAGCTTTCCAGGCTAGCTCTTTCTGCCTGCGAGGTATCTGAAGACGTTCGCATTTTCAGAGCAGGATTGCTGGAGGCATCAGACACGTACCACCTAAACTACGTTTCAAGATTGAGTTGGCAAGACAAGCAAGCAGAACCAGTTTCTGTGCCTCTGTGTGAGCAGTGCCATGGGCAGATGAGGCTGAGCAACAGCTTTCCAGGCTAGCTCTTTCTGGCTGCGAGCTATCTGCAGACGTTCGCATTTTCAGAGCAGGGTTGTTGGAGGCGCCCGTCAATGACACACAAAGGTAAGTTTGAAGTTTGAGGTGGCAAGACAAGCAAGCAGCCCCAGTCTCTGTGCCTCTGTGTGAGCAGTGCCATGGGCAGATGAGGATGAGCAACAGCTTTCCAGGCTAGCTCTTTCTGGCTGCGAGCTATCTGCAGACGTTCGCATTTTCGGAGCAGGGTTGCCAAATGCGTCCGGAACGGACGACCTAAGTTACGTTTGAAGTTTGAGGAGGCAAGACAAGCAAGCAGCCCCAGTCTCTGTGCCTCTGTGCGAGCAGTGCCATGGGCAGATGAGGCTGAGCAACAGCTTTCCAGGCTAGCTCTTTCTGGCTGCAAGATTTTTGCAGACGTTCGCATTTTTAGACAAGGGTTGCCTGAGGCATCCGGCACGGACGACCTAATATACGTTTGAAGTTTGAGGGGGAAAGACAAGCAAGCAGCCCCAGTCTTTGTGCCTCTGTGCGAGCAGTGCCATGGGCAGATGAGGCTGAGCAACAGCTTTCCACGCTAGCTCTCTCTGCCTGTGAGCTATCTGCAGACGTTCGCATATTCGGAGCAGGGCTGAAGAAGTCCCATAAACGGAACACAAAAATACCTTTGAAGTTTGAGGTGGCAAGACAAGTAGGCAACCCCAGTCTCTGTGCCTCTGTGTGAGCAGTGCCATGGACAGATGAGGCTGAGCAACAGCTTTCCAGGCTAGCTCTTTCTGGCTGCGAGCTATCTGCAGACGTTTACATTTTCAGACCAGGGCTGACCGAGGACACTGGCACGGACCATCTAAGCTAAGTTTGAAGTTTGAGGTGGCAAGACAAGCAAGCAGCCCCAGTCTCTGTGTCTCTGTGCGATCAGTGCCATGGACAGATGAGCCTGGTCAACAGCTTTCCAGGCTAGCTCTTTCTGGCTGCGAGCTATCTGCAGACGTTCGCATTTTCATAGCAGGGCTGCCGGAGGCCCCCTGCACGGACCCCCTAAGATACGTTTGAAGTTTGAGGGGGCAAGACAAGCAAGCAGCCCCAGTCTCTATGCCTCTGTGTGAGCAGTGCCATGAGCAGAAGAGGCTGCGCAACAGCCTGCCAGGCTAGATAATTCTGGCTGCGAGCTATCTGCAGACGTTCACATTTTCAGAGCAGAGCTCCCTGAGGAGCCAGGCAGGAACACCCAAAGATCCTTTTGAATATTTAGATTGCAAGACAAGTAAGCCGCCCAGTCTCTGTGCCTCTGTGCGAGCAGTGCCATGGGCAGATGACGCTGAGCAACAGCTTTCCAGGCTAGCTCTTTCTGGCTGCCAGCTATCTGCAGACGTTCGCATTTTCAGACCAGGCCTGACGGAGGACCAAGGCACGGAACATCTAGGATAAGTTTTAAGTTTGAGGTGGCAAGACAAGCAAGCAGCCCCAGTCTCTGTGCCTCTGTGCGAGCAGTGCCATGGGCAGATGAGGCTGAGCAACAGCTTTCCAGGCTAGCTCTTTCTGCCTGCGAGCTATCTGCAGATGTTCGAAATTTTCGGAGCAGGACTGCCAATATGCCTATCATGGACCCCCAGAGATACGTATGAAGTATGAGGGGGCAAGACAAGCAAGCAGCCCCAGTCTCTGTGCCTCTGTGCGAGCAGTGCCATGGGCAGATGAGGCTGAGCAACAGCTTTCCATGCTAGCTCTTTCTGGCTGCGAGCTATCTGCAAACGCTCGCATATTCGGAGCAGGGCTGAAGCAGTCCCATAAACGGAACACAAAAATAACTTTGAAGTTTGAGGTGGAAAGAGAAGTAGGCAACCCCAGTCTCTGTGCCTCTGTGCGAGCAGTGCCATGGGCCGAGGAGGCTGAGCAACAGCTTTCCAGGCTAGCTCTTTCTGGCTGCGAGCTATCTGTAGACGTTTGCATTTTCAGAGCAGGGCTGTCGGAGGCGCCCGTCAATGACACACAAAGGTAAGTTTGAAGTTTGAGGTGGCAAGACAAGCAAGCAGCCCCAGTCTCTGTGCTTCTGTGTGAGCAGTGCCATGGGCAGATGAGGCTGAGCAACAGCTTTCCAGGCTAGCTCTTTCTGGCTGCGAGCTATCTGCAGACGTTCGCATTTTTGAAGCAGCGCTGACGCCAGCACCCAGCACAGACCACCTAAGATACGTTTGAAGTTTGAGTGGGCAAGACAAGCAAGCAGCCCCAGTTTCTGTGCCTTTGTGCAAGCAGTGCCATGGGCAGATGAGGCTGAGCAACAGCTTTCCGTACTAGCTCTTTCTGGCTGCGAGCTATCTGCAGACGTTCGCATTTTTGAAGCAGCGCTGACGCCAGCACCCAGCACAGACCACCTAAGATACGTTTGAAGTTTGAGTGGGCAAGACAAGCAAGCAGCCCCAGTTTCTGTGCCTTTGTGCAAGCAGTGCCATGGGCAGATGAGGCTGAGCAACAGCTTTCCGTACTAGCTCTTTATGGCTGCGAGCTATCTGCAGACGTTCGCATTTTCGAAGCAGGGCTGCCAGAGGCCCCCTGCACGGACCACCTGAGATACGTTTGAAGTTTGAGGGAACAACACAAGCAAGCAGCCCCAGTCTCTGTACGTCTGTGTGAGCAGTGCCATGGGCAGATGAGGCTGAGCAACAGCTTTCCAGGCTAGCTCTTTCTGGCTGCGAGCTATCTGCAGACGTTCGCATTTTCAGAGCAGGGCTGTCGGAGGCCCCCTGCACGGACCCCCTAAGATACGTTTGAAGTTTGAGGGGGCAAGACAAGCAAGCAGCCCCAGTCTCTGTGCCTCTGTGCGAGTAGTGCCATGGGCAGATGAGGCTGAGCAACAGCTTTCCATGCTAGCTCTCTCTGCCTGCGAGCTATCTGCAGACGTTCGCATATTCGGAGCAGGGCTGACGAAGTCCCATAAACGGAACACAAAAATAACTTTGAAGTTTGAGGTGGCAAGACAAGTAGGCAACCCCAGTCTCTGTGCCTCTGTGCGAGTAGTGCCATGGGCAGATGAGGCTGAGCAACAGCTTTCCAGGCTAGCTCTTTCTGGCTGCGAGCTATCTGCAGACGTTTGCATTTTCAGAGCAGGGCTGAGGGAGGCCCCCGGCACGGACCACCTAAGCTACGTTTGAAGTTTGTGGTGGCAAGAGAAGCAAGCAGCCCCAGTCTCTGTGCCTCTGTGCGAGCAGTGCCATGGGCAGATGAGGCTGAGCAACAGCTTTCCAGGCTAGCTCTTTCTGGCTGCGAGCTATCTGTAGACATTTGCATTTTCAGAGCAGGGCTGTCGGAGGCGCCCGTCAATGACACAAAAAGGTAAGTTTGAAGTTTGAGGTGGCAAGACAAGCAAGCACCCCCAGTCTCTGTGCCTCTGTGTGAGCAGAGCCATGGGCAGATGAGGCTGAGCAACAGCTTTCCAGGCAAGCTCTTTCTGGCTGCAAGCTTTTTGCAGACGTTAGCATTTTTAGAGAAGAGTTGCCTGAGTCATCAGGCACGGACGACCAGATAAACCTCTGAAGTTTGAGGGGGAAAGACAAGCAAGCAGCCCCAGTCTCTGTGTCTCTGTGCGATCAGTGCCATGGACAGATGAGCCTGGTCAACAGCTTTCCAGGCTAGCTCTTTCTGTCCGCGAGCTATCTGCAGACGTTCGCATTTTGAGAGCAGGGCTGCCGGAGGTGCCCGGCACGAACCACCTGAGATACGTTTGAAGTTTGAGGGAACAACACAAGCAAGCAACCCCAGTCTCTGTACCTCTGTGCGAGCAGTGCCATGGGCAGATGAGGCTGAGCAACAGCTTTCCAGGCTAGCTCTTTCTGGCTGCGAGCTATCTGCAGACGTTCGCATTTTCATAGCAGGGCTGCCGGAGGCCCCCTGCACGGACCCCCTAAGATACGTTTGAAGTTTGAGGGGGCAAGACAAGCAAGCAGCCCCAGTCTCTATGCCTCTGTGTGAGCAGTGCCATGAGCAGAAGAGGCTGCGCAACAGCCTGCCAGGCTAGATAATTCTGGCTGCGAGCTATCTGCAGACGTTCACATTTTCAGAGCAGAGCTCCCTGAGGAGCCAGGCAGGAACACCCAAAGATCCTTTTGAATATTTAGATTGCAAGACAAGTAAGCCGCCCAGTCTCTGTGCCTCTGTGCGAGCAGTGCCATGGGCAGATGACGCTGAGCAACAGCTTTCCAGGCTAGCTCTTTCTGGCTGCCAGCTATCTGCAGACGTTCGCATTTTCAGACCAGGCCTGACGGAGGACCAAGGCACGGAACATCTAGGATAAGTTTTAAGTTTGAGGTGGCAAGACAAGCAAGCAGCCCCAGTCTCTGTGCCTCTGTGCGAGCAGTGCCATGGGCAGATGAGGCTGAGCAACAGCTTTCCAGGCTAGCTCTTTCTGCCTGCGAGGTATCTGCAGACGTTCGCATTTTCAGAGCAGGATTGCCGGAGGCATCAGACACGTACCACCTAAACTACGTTTCAAGATTGAGTTGGCAAGACAAGCAAGCAGAACCAGTTTCTGTGCCTCTGTGTGAGCACTGCCATGGGCAGATGAGGCTGAGCAACAGCTTTCCAGGCTAGCTCTTTCTGGCTGCGAGCTATCTGCAGACGTTCGCATTTTCAGAGCAGGGTTGTTGGAGGCGCCCGTCAATGACACACAAAGGTAAGTTTGAAGTTTGAGGTGGCAAGACAAGCAAGCAGCCCCAGTCTCTGTGCCTCTGTGTGAGCAGTGCCATGGGCAGATGAGGATGAGCAACAGCTTTCCAGGCTAGCTCTTTCTGGCTGCGAGCTATCTGCAGACTTTTGCATTTTCGGAGCAGGGTTGCCAAATGCGTCCGGAACGGACGACCTAAGTTACGTTTGAAGTTTGAGGAGGCAAGACAAGCAAGCAGCCCCAGTCTCTGTGCCTCTGTGCGAGCAGTGCCATGGGCAGATGAGGCTGAGCAACAGCTTTCCAGGCTAGCTCTTTCTGGCTGCAAGATTTTTGCAGACGTTCGCATTTTTAGACAAGGGTTGCCTGAGGCATCCGGCACGGACGACCTAATATACGTTTGAAGTTTGAGGGGGAAAGACAAGCAAGCAGCCCCAGTCTTTGTGCCTCTGTGCGAGCAGTGCCATGGGCAGATGAGGCTGAGCAACAGCTTTCCAGGCTAGCTCTCTCTGCCTGTGAGCTATCTACAGACGTTCGCATATTCGGAGCAGGGCTGAAGAACTCCCATAAACGGAACACAAAAATACCTTTGAAGTTTGAGGTGGCAAGACAAGTAGGCAACCCCAGTCTCTGTGCCTCTGTGTGAGCAGTGCCATGGGCAGAGGAGGCTGAGCAACAGTTTTCCAGGCTAGCTCTTTCTGACTGCGAGCTATCTGCAGACGTTTGCATTTTCAGAGCAGGGCTGAGGGAGGCCCCCGGCACGGACCACCTAAGATACGTTTGAAGTTTCTGGTGGGAAAACAAGCAAGCAGCCCCATTCTCTGTGCCTCTGTGCGAGCAGTGTCATGGGCAGATGAGGCTGAGCAACAGCTTTCCAGGCTAGCTCTTTCTGGCTGCGAGCTATCTGCAGACGTTCACATTTTGAGAGCAGGGCTGCCGGAGGCCCCCTGCACGGACCACCTAAGATAAGTTTGAAATCTGAGGGAACAACACAAGCAAGCAACCCCAGTCTCTGTGCCTCTGTGCGAGTAGTGCCATGGGCAGATGAGGCTGAGCAACAGCTTTCCAGGCTAGCTCTTTCTGCCTGCGAGCTATCTGCAGACGTTCGCATTTTCGAAGCAGGACTGACTCAGCCCCCTGCACGGACCCCCAAATTTTCGTTCGCGGTTTGAGGGGGCAAAACACGCAAACAGCCCCAGTGTCTGTGCCTCTGTACGAGCAGTGCCATGGGCAGATGAGGCTGAGCAACAGCTTTCCAGGCTAGCTCTTTCTGCCTGCGAGCTATCTGCAGATGTTCGAAATTTTCGGAGCAGGACTGCCAATATGCCTATCATGGACCCCCAGAGATACGTATGAAGTATGAGGGGGCAAGACAAGCAAGCAGCCCCAGTCTCTGTGCCTCTGTGCGAGCAGTGCCATGGGCAGATGAGGCTGAGCAACAGCTTTCCATGCTAGCTCTCTCTGCCTGCGAGCTATCTGCAAACGCTCGCATATTCGCAGCAGGGCTGAAGCAGTCCCATAAACGGAACACAAAAATAACTTTGAAGTTTGAGGTGGAAAGAGAAGTAGGCAACCCCAGTCTCTGTGCCTCTGTGCGAGCAGTGCCATGGGCCGAGGAGGCTGAGCAACAGCTTTCCAGGCTAGCTCTTTCTGGCTGCGAGCTATCTGTAGACGTTTGCATTTTCAGAGCAGGGCTGTCGGAGGCGCCCGTCAATGACACACAAAGGTAAGTTTGAAGTTTGAGGTGGCAAGACAAGCAAGCAGCCCCAGTCTCTGTGCTTCTGTGTGAGCAGTGCCATGGGCAGATGAGGCTGAGCAACAGCTTTCCAGGCTAGCTCTTTCTGGCTGCGAGCTATCTGCAGACGTTCGCATTTTTGAAGCAGCGCTGACGCCAGCACCCAGCACAGACCACCTAAGATACGTTTGAAGTTTGAGTGGGCAAGACAAGCAAGCAGCCCCAGTTTCTGTGCCTTTGTGCAAGCAGTGCCATGGGCAGATGAGGCTGAGCAACAGCTTTCCGTACTAGCTCTTTCTGGCTGCGAGCTATCTGCAGACGTTCGCATTTTTGAAGCAGCGCTGACGCCAGCACCCAGCACAGACCACCTAAGATACGTTTGAAGTTTGAGTGGGCAAGACAAGCAAGCAGCCCCAGTTTCTGTGCCTTTGTGCAAGCAGTGCCATGGGCAGATGAGGCTGAGCAACAGCTTTCCGTACTAGCTCTTTATGGCTGCGAGCTATCTGCAGACGTTCGCATTTTCGAAGCAGGGCTGCCAGAGGCCCCCTGCACGGACCACCTGAGATACGTTTGAAGTTTGAGGGAACAACACAAGCAAGCAGCCCCAGTCTCTGTACGTCTGTGTGAGCAGTGCCATGGGCAGATGAGGCTGAGCAACAGCTTTCCAGGCTAGCTCTTTCTGGCTGCGAGCTATCTGCAGACGTTCGCATTTTCAGAGCAGGGCTGTCGGAGGCCCCCTGCACGGACCCCCTAAGATACGTTTGAAGTTTGAGGGGGCAAGACAAGCAAGCAGCCCCAGTCTCTGTGTCTCTGTGCGAGTAGTGCCATGGGCAGATGAGGCTGAGCAACAGCTTTCCAGGCTAGCTCTTTCTGCCTGCGAGCTATCTGGAGACGTTCTCATTTTCGAAGCAGGGCTGACTCAGCCCGCTGCACGGACCACCAAAGTTTCGTTCGCAGTTTGAGGTGGCAAGACAAGCAAGCAGCCCCAGTCTCTGTGCCTCTGTGCGAGCAGTGCCATGGGCAGATGAGGCTGAGCAACAGCTTTCCATGCTAGCTCTCTCTGCCTGCGAGCTATCTGCAGACGTTCGCATATTCGGAGCAGGGCTGACGAAGTCCCATAAACGGAACACAAAAATAACTTTGAAGTTTGAGGTGGAAAGAGAAGTAGGCAACCCCAGTCTCTGTGCCTCTGTGCGAGTAGTGCCAAGGGCAGATGAGGCTGAGCAACAGCTTTCCAGGCTAGCTCTTTCTGGCTGCGAGCTATCTGCAGACGTTTGCATTTTCAGAGCAGGGCTGAGGGAGGCCCCCGGCACGGACCACCTAAGCTACGTTTGAAGTTTGTGGTGGCAAGAGAAGCAAGCAGCCCCAGTCTCTGTGCCTCTGTGCGAGCAGTGCCATGGGCAGATGAGGCTGAGCAACAGCTTTCCAGGCTAGCTCTTTCTGGCTGCGAGCTATCTGTAGACATTTGCATTTTCAGAGCAGGGCTGTCGGAGGCGCCCGTCAATGACACAAAAAGGTAAGTTTGAAGTTTGAGGTGGCAAGACAAGCAAGCACCCCCAGTCTCTGTGCCTCTGTGTGAGCAGAGCCATGGGCAGATGAGGCTGAGCAACAGCTTTCCAGGCTAGCTCTTTCTGGCTGCAAGCTTTTTGCAGACGTTAGCATTTTTAGAGAAGAGTTGCCTGAGTCATCAGGCACGGACGACCAGATAAACCTCTGAAGTTTGAGAGGGAAAGACAAGCAAGCAGCCCCAGTCTCTGTGCCTCTGTGCGAGCAGTGCCATGTGCAGATGAGGCTGAGCAACAGCTTTCCAGGCTAGCTCCTTCTGCCTGCGAGCTATCTGCAGACGTTCACATTTTCATAGCAGGGCTGCTGGAGGCCCCATGCACGTACCACCTAAGATAAGTTTGAAATTTGAGGGAACAACACAAGCAAGCAGCCCCAGTCTCTGTGCCTCTGTGTGAGCAGTGCCATGGGCAGATGAGGCTGAGCAACAGCTTTCCAGGCTAGCTTTTTCTGCCTGCGAGCTATCTGCAGACGTTCGCATTTTCGAAGCAGGACTGACTCAGCCCCCTGCACGGACCCCCAAATTTTCGTTCGCAGTTTGAGGGGGCAAAACACGCAAACAGCCCCAGTGTCTGTGCCTCTGTACGAGCAGTGCCATGGGCAGATGAGGCTGAGCAACAGCTTTCCAGGCTAGCTCTTTCTGCCTGCGAGCTATCTGCAGATGTTCGAAATTTTCGGAGCAGGACTGCCAATATGCCTATCATGGACCCCCAGAGATACGTATGAAGTATGAGGGGGCAAGACAAGCAAGCAGCCCCAGTCTCTGTGCCTCTGTGCGAGCAGTGCCATGGGCAGATGAGGCTGAGCAACAGCTTTCCATGCTAGCTCTCTCTGCCTGCGAGCTATCTGCAAACGCTCGCATATTCGCAGCAGGGCTGAAGCAGTCCCATAAACGGAACACAAAAATAACTTTGAAGTTTGAGGTGGAAAGAGAAGTAGGCAACCCCAGTCTCTGTGCCCCTGTGCGAGCAGTGCCATGGGCCGAGGAGGCTGAGCAACAGCTTTCCAGGCTAGCTCTTTCTGGCTGCGAGCTATCTGTAGACGTTTGCATGTTCAGAGCAGGGCTGTCGGAGGCGCCAGTCAATGACACACAAAGGTAAGTTTGAAGTTTGAGGTGGCAAGACAAGCAAGCAGCCCCAGTCTCTGTGCTTCTGTGTGAGCAGTGCCATGGGCAGATGAGGCTGAGCAACAGCTTTCCAGGCTAGCTCTTTCTGGCTGCGAGCTATCTGTAGACATTTGCATTTTCAGAGCAGGGCTGTCGGAGGCGCCCGTCAATGACACAAAAATGTAAGTTTGAAGTTTGAGGTGTCAAGACAAGCAAGCAGCCCCTGTCTCTGTGCCTCTGTGTCAGCAGTGCCATGGGCAGATGAGGCTGAGCAACAGCTTTCCAGGCTAGCTCTTTCTGGCTGCGAGCTATCTGCAGACGTTCGCATTTTCGGAGCAGGGTTGCCTGAGGCGTTCGAAACGGACGACCTAAGTTACGTTTGAAGTTTGAGGAGGCAAGACAAGCAAGCAGCCCCAGTCTCTGTGCCTCTGTGCGAGCAGTGCCATGGGCAGATGAGGCTGAGCAACAGCTTTCCAGGCTATCTCTTTCTGGCTGCAAGCTTTTTGCAGACGTTCGCATTTTTAGAGAAGGGTTGCCTGAGGCATCAGGCACGGACGACCTAATATACGTTTGAAGTTTGAGGGGGCAAGACAAGCAAGCAGCCCCAGTCTCTGTGCCTCTGTGCGAGCAGTGCCATGGGCAGATGAGGCTGAGCAACAGCTTTCCAGGCTAGCTCTTACTGGCTGCGAGCTATCTGCAGAGGTTCCCTTTTTCAGAGCAGGGCTACCGGAGGCCACCGGCACGGACCCCCAAAGCTACATCTCAAGATTGAGGTGGCAAGACAAGCAAGCAGCCCAGTCTCTGTGCCTCTGTGCGATCAGTGCCATGGGCAGATGAAGCTGAGCAACAGCTTTTCAGGCCAGCTATTTCTAGCTGCGAGCTATCTGCAGACGTTCGAATTTTCGGAGCAGGGCTGGCGGAGGCGCTCGGCACAGACACCCAAAGTTACGTTTGAAGTTTGAGTGGGCAAGACAAGCAAGCATCCACAGTCTCTGTGCCTCTGTGTGAGCAGTGCCATGGACAGATGAGGCTGAGCAACAGCTTTCCAGGCTAGCTCTTTCTGGCTGCGAGCTATCTGCAGACGTTTACATTTTCAGACCAGGGCTGACCGAGGACACTGGCACGGACCATCTAAGCTAAGTTTGAAGTTTGAGGTGGCAAGACAAGCAAGCAGCCCCAGTCTCTGTGTCTCTGTGCGATCAGTGCCATGGACAGATGAGCCTGGTCAACAGCTTTCCAGGCTAGCTCTTTCTGTCCGCGAGCTATCTGCAGACGTTCGCATTTTGAGAGCAGGGCTGCCGGAGGTGCCCGGCACGAACCACCTGAGATACGTTTGAAGTTTGAGGGAACAACACAAGCAAGCAACCCCAGTCTCTGTACCTCTGTGCGAGCAGTGCCATGGGCAGATGAGGCTGAGCAACAGCTTTCCAGGCTAGCTCTTTCTGGCTGCGAGCTATCTGCAGACGTTCGCATTTTCATAGCAGGGCTGCCGGAGGCCCCCTGCACGGACCCCCTAAGATACGTTTGAAGTTTGAGGGGGCAAGACAAGCAAGCAGCCCCAGTCTCTATGCCTCTGTGTGAGCAGTGCCATGAGCAGAAGAGGCTGCGCAACAGCCTGCCAGGCTAGATAATTCTGGCTGCGAGCTATCTGCAGACGTTCACATTTTCAGAGCAGAGCTCCCTGAGGAGCCAGGCAGGAACACCCAAAGATCCTTTTGAATATTTAGATTGCAAGACAAGTAAGCCGCCCAGTCTCTGTGCCTCTGTGCGAGCAGTGCCATGGGCAGATGACGCTGAGCAACAGCTTTCCAGGCTAGCTCTTTCTGGCTGCCAGCTATCTGCAGACGTTCGCATTTTCAGACCAGGCCTGACGGAGGACCAAGGCACGGAACATCTAGGATAAGTTTTAAGTTTGAGGTGGCAAGACAAGAAAGCAGCCCCAGTCTCTGTGCCTCTGTGCGAGCAGTGCCATGGGCAGATGAGGCTGAGCAACAGCTTTCCAGGCTAGCTCTTTCTGCCTGCGAGGTATCTGAAGACGTTCGCATTTTCAGAGCAGGATTGCTGGAGGCATCAGACACGTACCACCTAAACTACGTTTCAAGATTGAGTTGGCAAGACAAGCAAGCAGAACCAGTTTCTGTGCCTCTGTGTGAGCAGTGCCATGGGCAGATGAGGCTGAGCAACAGCTTTCCAGGCTAGCTCTTTCTGGCTGCGAGCTATCTGCAGACGTTCGCATTTTCAGAGCAGGGTTGTTGGAGGCGCCCGTCATTGACACACAAAGGTAAGTTTGAAGTTTGAGGTGGCAAGACAAGCAAGCAGCCCCAGTCTCTGTGCCTCTGTGTGAGCAGTGCCATGGGCAGATGAGGATGAGCAACAGCTTTCCAGGCTAGCTCTTTCTGGCTGCGAGCTATCTGCAGACGTTCGCATTTTCGGAGCAGGGTTGCCAAATGCGTCCGGAACGGACGACCTAAGTTACGTTTGAAGTTTGAGGAGGCAAGACAAGCAAGCAGCCCCAGTCTCTGTGCCTCTGTGCGAGCAGTGCCATGGGCAGATGAGGCTGAGCAACAGCTTTCCAGGCTAGCTCTTTCTGGCTGCAAGATTTTTGCAGACGTTCGCATTTTTAGACAAGGGTTGCCTGAGGCATCCGGCACGGACGACCTAATATACGTTTGAAGTTTGAGGGGGAAAGACAAGCAAGCAGCCCCAGTCTTTGTGCCTCTGTGCGAGCAGTGCCATGGGCAGATGAGGCTGAGCAACAGCTTTCCACTCTAGCTCTCTCTGCCTGTGAGCTATCTGCAGACGTTCGCATATTCGGAGCAGGGCTGAAGAAGTCCCATAAACGGAACACAAAAATACCTTTGAAGTTTGAGGTGGCAAGACAAGTAGGCAACCCCAGTCTCTGTGCCTCTGTGTGAGCAGTGCCATGGACAGATGAGGCTGAGCAACAGCTTTCCAGGCTAGCTCTTTCTGGCTGCGAGCTATCTGCAGACGTTTACATTTTCAGACCAGGGCTGACCGAGGACACTGGCACGGACCATCTAAGCTAAGTTTGAAGTTTGAGGTGGCAAGACAAGCAAGCAGCCCCAGTCTCTGTGTCTCTGTGCGATCAGTGCCATGGACAGATGAGCCTGGTCAACAGCTTTCCAGGCTAGCTCTTTCTGTCCGCGAGCTATCTGCAGACGTTCGCATTTTGAGAGCAGGGCTGCCGGAGGTGCCCGGCACGAACCACCTGAGATACGTTTGAAGTTTGAGGGAACAACACAAGCAAGCAACCCCAGTCTCTGTACCTCTGTGCGAGCAGTGCCATGGGCAGATGAGGCTGAGCAACAGCTTTCCAGGCTAGCTCTTTCTGGCTGCGAGCTATCTGCAGACGTTCGCATTTTCATAGCAGGGCTGCCGGAGGCCCCCTGCACGGACCCCCTAAGATACGTTTGAAGTTTGAGGGGGCAAGACAAGCAAGCAGCCCCAGTCTCTATGCCTCTGTGTGAGCAGTGCCATGAGCAGAAGAGGCTGCGCAACAGCCTGCCAGGCTAGATAATTCTGGCTGCGAGCTATCTGCAGACGTTCACATTTTCAGAGCAGAGCTCCCTGAGGAGCCAGGCAGGAACACCCAAAGATCCTTTTGAATATTTAGATTGCAAGACAAGTAAGCCGCCCAGTCTCTGTGCCTCTGTGCGAGCAGTGCCATGGGCAGATGACGCTGAGCAACAGCTTTCCAGGCTAGCTCTTTCTGGCTGCCAGCTATCTGCAGACGTTCGCATTTTCAGACCAGGCCTGACGGAGGACCAAGGCACGGAACATCTAGGATAAGTTTTAAGTTTGAGGTGGCAAGACAAGCAAGCAGCCCCAGTCTCTGTGCCTCTGTGCGAGCAGTGCCATGGGCAGATGAGGCTGAGCAACAGCTTTCCAGGCTAGCTCTTTCTGCCTGCGAGGTATCTGCAGACGTTCGCATTTTCAGAGCAGGATTGCCGGAGGCATCAGACACGTACCACCTAAACTACGTTTCAAGATTGAGTTGGCAAGACAAGCAAGCAGAACCAGTTTCTGTGCCTCTGTGTGAGCAGTGCCATGGGCAGATGAGGCTGAGCAACAGCTTTCCAGGCTAGCTCTTTCTGGCTGCGAGCTATCTGCAGACGTTCGCATTTTCAGAGCAGGGTTGTTGGAGGCGCCCGTCAATGACACACAAAGGTAAGTTTGAAGTTTGAGGTGGCAAGACAAGCAAGCAGCCCCAGTCTCTGTGCCTCTGTGTGAGCAGTGCCATGGGCAGATGAGGATGAGCAACAGCTTTCCAGGCTAGCTCTTTCTGGCTGCGAGCTATCTGCAGACGTTCGCATTTTCGGAGCAGGGTTGCCAAATGCGTCCGGAACGGACGACCTAAGTTACGTTTGAAGTTTGAGGAGGCAAGACAAGCAAGCAGCCCCAGTCTCTGTGCCTCTGTGCGAGCAGTGCCATGGGCAGATGAGGCTGAGCAACAGCTTTCCAGGCTAGCTCTTTCTGGCTGCAAGATTTTTGCAGACGTTCGCATTTTTAGACAAGGGTTGCCTGAGGCATCCGGCACGGACGACCTAATATACGTTTGAAGTTTGAGGGGGAAAGACAAGCAAGCAGCCCCAGTCTTTGTGCCTCTGTGCGAGCAGTGCCATGGGCAGATGAGGCTGAGCAACAGCTTTCCACTCTAGCTCTCTCTGCCTGTGAGCTATCTGCAGACGTTCGCATATTCGGAGCAGGGCTGAAGAAGTCCCATAAACGGAACACAAAAATACCTTTGAAGTTTGAGGTGGCAAGACAAGTAGGCAACCCCAGTCTCTGTGCCTCTGTGTGAGCAGTGCCATGGACAGATGAGGCTGAGCAACAGCTTTCCAGGCTAGCTCTTTCTGGCTGCGAGCTATCTGCAGACGTTTACATTTTCAGACCAGGGCTGACCGAGGACACTGGCACGGACCATCTAAGCTAAGTTTGAAGTTTGAGGTGGCAAGACAAGCAAGCAGCCCCAGTCTCTGTGTCTCTGTGCGATCAGTGCCATGGACAGATGAGCCTGGTCAACAGCTTTCCAGGCTAGCTCTTTCTGTCCGCGAGCTATCTGCAGACGTTCGCATTTTGAGAGCAGGGCTGCCGGAGGTGCCCGGCACGAACCACCTGAGATACGTTTGAAGTTTGAGGGAACAACACAAGCAAGCAACCCCAGTCTCTGTACCTCTGTGCGAGCAGTGCCATGGGCAGATGAGGCTGAGCAACAGCTTTCCAGGCTAGCTCTTTCTGGCTGCGAGCTATCTGCAGACGTTCGCATTTTCATAGCAGGGCTGCCGGAGGCCCCCTGCACGGACCCCCTAAGATACGTTTGAAGTTTGAGGGGGCAAGACAAGCAAGCAGCCCCAGTCTCTATGCCTCTGTGTGAGCAGTGCCATGAGCAGAAGAGGCTGCGCAACAGCCTGCCAGGCTAGATAATTCTGGCTGCGAGCTATCTGCAGACGTTCACATTTTCAGAGCAGAGCTCCCTGAGGAGCCAGGCAGGAACACCCAAAGATCCTTTTGAATATTTAGATTGCAAGACAAGTAAGCCGCCCAGTCTCTGTGCCTCTGTGCGAGCAGTGCCATGGGCAGATGACGCTGAGCAACAGCTTTCCAGGCTAGCTCTTTCTGGCTGCCAGCTATCTGCAGACGTTCGCATTTTCAGACCAGGCCTGACGGAGGACCAAGGCACGGAACATCTAGGATAAGTTTTAAGTTTGAGGTGGCAAGACAAGCAAGCAGCCCCAGTCTCTGTGCCTCTGTGCGAGCAGTGCCATGGGCAGATGAGGCTGAGCAACAGCTTTCCAGGCTAGCTCTTTCTGCCTGCGAGGTATCTGCAGACGTTCGCATTTTCAGAGCAGGATTGCCGGAGGCATCAGACACGTACCACCTAAACTACGTTTCAAGATTGAGTTGGCAAGACAAGCAAGCAGAACCAGTTTCTGTGCCTCTGTGTGAGCACTGCCATGGGCAGATGAGGCTGAGCAACAGCTTTCCAGGCTAGCTCTTTCTGGCTGCGAGCTATCTGCAGACGTTCGCATTTTCAGAGCAGGGTTGTTGGAGGCGCCCGTCAATGACACACAAAGGTAAGTTTGAAGTTTGAGGTGGCAAGACAAGCAAGCAGCCCCAGTCTCTGTGCCTCTGTGTGAGCAGTGCCATGGGCAGATGAGGATGAGCAACAGCTTTCCAGGCTAGCTCTTTCTGGCTGCGAGCTATCTGCAGACGTTTGCATTTTCGGAGCAGGGTTGCCAAATGCGTCCGGAACGGACGACCTAAGTTACGTTTGAAGTTTGAGGAGGCAAGACAAGCAAGCAGCCCCAGTCTCTGTGCCTCTGTGCGAGCAGTGCCATGGGCAGATGAGGCTGAGCAACAGCTTTCCAGGCTAGCTCTTTCTGGCTGCAAGATTTTTGCAGACGTTCGCATTTTTAGACAAGGGTTGCCTGAGGCATCCGGCACGGACGACCTAATATACGTTTGAAGTTTGAGGGGGAAAGACAAGCAAGCAGCCCCAGTCTTTGTGCCTCTGTGCGAGCAGTGCCATGGGCAGATGAGGCTGAGCAACAGCTTTCCAGGCTAGCTCTCTCTGCCTGTGAGCTATCTACAGACGTTCGCATATTCGGAGCAGGGCTGAAGAACTCCCATAAACGGAAGACAAAAATACCTTTGAAGTTTGAGGTGGCAAGACAAGTAGGCAACCCCAGTCTCTGTGCCTCTGTGTGAGCAGTGCCATGGGCAGAGGAGGCTGAGCAACAGTTTTCCAGGCTAGCTCTTTCTGACTGCGAGCTATCTGCAGACGTTTGCATTTTCAGAGCAGGGCTGAGGGAGGCCCCCGGCACGGACCACCTAAGATACGTTTGAAGTTTCTGGTGGGAAAACAAGCAAGCAGCCCCATTCTCTGTGCCTCTGTGCGAGCAGTGTCATGGGCAGATGAGGCTGAGCAACAGCTTTCCAGGCTAGCTCTTTCTGGCTGCGAGCTATCTGCAGACGTTCACATTTTGAGAGCAGGGCTGCCGGAGGCCCCCTGCACGGACCACCTAAGATAAGTTTGAAATCTGAGGGAACAACACAAGCAAGTAACCCCAGTCTCTGTGCCTCTGTGCGAGTAGTGCCATGGGCAGATGAGGCTGAGCAACAGCTTTCCAGGCTAGCTCTTTCTGCCTGCGAGCTATCTGCAGACGTTCGCATTTTCGAAGCAGGACTGACTCAGCCCCCTGCACGGACCCCCAAATTTTCGTTCGCGGTTTGAGGGGGCAAAACACGCAAACAGCCCCAGTGTCTGTGCCTCTGTGCGAGCAGTGCCATGGGCAGATGAGGCTGAGCAACAGCTTTCCAGGCTAGCTCTTTCTGCCTGCGAGCTATCTGCAGATGTTCGAAATTTTCGGAGCAGGACTGCCAATATGCCTATCATGGACCCCCAGAGATACGTATGAAGTATGAGGGGGCAAGACAAGCAAGCAGCCCCAGTCTCTGTGCCTCTGTGCGAGCAGTGCCATGGGCAGATGAGGCTGAGCAACAGCTTTCCATGCTAGCTCTCTCTGCCTGCGAGCTATCTGCAAACGCTCGCATATTCGGAGCAGGGCTGAAGCAGTCCCATAAACGGAACACAAAAATAACTTTGAAGTTTGAGGTGGAAAGAGAAGTAGGCAACCCCAGTCTCTGTGCCTCTGTGCGAGCAGTGCCATGGGCCGAGGAGGCTGAGCAACAGCTTTCCAGGCTAGCTCTTTCTGGCTGCGAGCTATCTGTAGACGTTTGCATTTTCAGAGCAGGGCTGTCGGAGGCGCCCGTCAATGACACACAAAGGTAAGTTTGAAGTTTGAGGTGGCAAGACAAGCAAGCAGCCCCAGTCTCTGTGCTTCTGTGTGAGCAGTGCCATGGGCAGATGAGGCTGAGCAACAGCTTTCCAGGCTAGCTCTTTCTGGCTGCGAGCTATCTGCAGACGTTCGCATTTTTGAAGCAGCGCTGACGCCAGCACCCAGCACAGACCACCTAAGATACGTTTGAAGTTTGAGTGGGCAAGACAAGCAAGCAGCCCCAGTTTCCGTGCCTTTGTGCAAGCAGTGCCATGGGCAGATGAGGCTGAGCAACAGCTTTCCGTACTAGCTCTTTCTGGCTGCGAGCTGTCTGCAGACGTTCGCATTTTCGAAGCAGGGCTGCCAGAGGCCCCCTGCACGGACCACCTGAGATACGTTTGAAGTTTGAGGGAACAACACAAGCAAGCAGCCCCAGTCTCTGTACGTCTGTGTGAGCAGTGCCATGGGCAGATGAGGCTGAGCAACAGCATTCCAGGCTAGCTCTTTCTGGCTGCGAGCTATCTGCAGACGTTCGCATTTGCAGAGCAGGGCTGTCGGAGGCCCCCTGCACGGACCCCCTAAGATACGTTTGAAGTTTGAGGGTGCAAGACAAGCAAGCAGCCCCAGTCTCTGTGCCTCTGTGCGAGTAGTGCCATGGGCAGATGAGGCTGAGCAACAGCTTTCCAGGCTAGCTCTTTCTGCCTGCGAGCTATCTGGAGACGTTCTCATTTTCGAAGCAGGGCTGACTCAGCCCACTGCACGGACCCCCAAAGTTTCATTCGCAGTTTGAGGTGGCAAGACAAGCAAGCAGCCCCAGTCTCTGTGCCTCTGTGCGAGCAGTGCCATGGGCAGATGAGGCTGAGCAACAGCTTTCCATGCTAGCTCTCTCTGCCTGCGAGCTATCTGCAGACGTTCGCATTTTCAGAGCAGGGCTGACGAAGTCCCATAAACGGAACACAAAAATAACTTTGAAGTTTGAGGTGGCAAGACAAGTAGGCAACCCCAGTCTCTGTGCCTCTGTGCGAGTAGTGCCATGGGCAGATGAGGCTGAGCAACAGCTTTCCAGGCTAGCTCTTTCTGACTGCGAGCTATCTGCAGACGTTTGCATTTTCAGAGCAGGGCTGAGGGAGGCCCCCGGCACGGACCACCTAAGCTACGTTTGAAGTTTGTGGTGGCAAGAGAAGCAAGCAGCCCCAGTCTCTGTGCCTCTGTGCGAGCAGTGCCATGGGCAGATGAGGCTGAGCAACACCTTTCCAGGCTAGCTATTTCTGGCTGCGAGCTATCTGTAGACATTTGCATTTTCAGAGCAGGGCTGTCGGAGGCGCCCGTCAATGACACAAAAAGATAAGTTTGAAGTTTGAGGTGGCAAGACAAGCAAGCACCCCCAGTCTCTGTGCCTCTGTGTGAGCAGAGCCATGGGCAGATGAGGCTGAGCAACAGCTTTCCAGGCTAGCTCTTTCTGGCTGCAAGCTTTTTGCAGACGTTAGCATTTTTAGAGAAGAGTTGCCTGAAGCATCAGGCACGGACGACCAGATAAACCTCTGAAGTTTGAGGGGGAAAGACAAGCAAGCAGCCCCAGTCTCTGTGCCTCTGTGCGAGCAGTGCCATGTGCAGATGAGGCTGAGCAACAGCTTTCCAGGCTAGCTCTTTCTGCCTGCGAGCTATCTGCAGACGTTCACATTTTCATAGCAGGGCTGCTGGAGGCCCCATGCACGTACCACCTAAGATAAGTTTGAAATTTGAGGGAACAACACAAGCAAACAGCCCCAGTCTCTGTGCCTCTGTGTGAGCAGTGCCATGGGCAGATGAGGCTGAGCAACAGCTTTCCAGGCTAGCTCTTTCTGGCTGCGAGCTATCTGCAGACGTTTGTATTTTCAGATCAGGGCTCCCTGAGGCGCCCGGCACACACACCCAAAGCTATGTTTGAATTTTTAGGTGGCAAGACAAGCAACCAGCCACAGTCTCTGTGCCTCTGTGCGACCAGTGCCATGGGCAGATGAGGTTGAGCAACAGCTTTCCAGGCTAGCTCTTTCTGCCTGCGAGCTATCTGCAGACGTTAACATTTTTGGAGTACGGCTGCCAAAGTCGCAGTGCATGGACCACTTAAGCTACGTTTGATGTTTGAGGTGGCAAGACAAGCAAGCAGCCCCAGTCTCTGTGCCTCTGTGCGAGCAGTGCCATGGGCAGATGAGGCTGAGCAACAGCTTTCCATGCTAGCTCTCTCTGCCTGCGAGCTATCTGCAAACGCTCGCATATTCGGAGCAGGGCTGAAGCAGTCCCATAAACGGAACACAAAAATAACTTTGAAGTTTGAGGTGGAAAGAGAAGTAGGCAACCCCAGTCTCTGTGCCTCTGTGCGAGCAGTGCCATGGGCCGAGGAGGCTGAGCAACAGCTTTCCAGGCTAGCTCTTTCTGGCTGCGAGCTATCTGTAGACGTTTGCATTTTCAGAGCAGGGCTGTCGGAGGCGCCCGTCAATGACACACAAAGTTAAGTTTGAAGTTTGAGGGGGCAAGACAAGCAAGCAGCCCCAGTCTCTGTGCCTCTGTGCGAGCAGTGCCATGGGCAGATGAGGCTGAGCAACAGCTTTCCAGGCTAGCTCTTTCTGGCTGCGAGCTATCTGCAGACGTTCGCATTTTTGAAGCAGCGCTGACGCCAGCACCCAGCACAGACCACCTAAGATACGTTTGAAGTTTGAGTGGGCAAGACAAGCAAGCAGCCCCAGTTTCTGTGCCTTTGTGCAAGCAGTGCCATGGGCAGATGAGGCTGAGCAACAGCTTTCCGTACTAGCTCTTTCTGGCTGCGAGCTGTCTGCAGACGTTCGCATTTTCGAAGCAGGGCTGCCAGAGGCCCCCTGCACGGACCACCTGAGATACGTTTGAAGTTTGAGGGAACAACACAAGCAAGCAGCCCCAGTCTCTGTACGTCTGTGTGAGCAGTGCCATGGGCAGATGAGGCTGAGCAACAGCTTTCCAGGCTAGCTCTTTCTGGCTGCGAGCTATCTGCAGACGTTCGCATTTTCAGAGCAGGGCTGTCGGAGGCCCCCTGCACGGACCCCCTAAGATACGTTTGAAGTTTGAGGGGGCAAGACAAGCAAGCAGCCCCAGTCTCTGTGCCTCTGTGCGAGCAGTGCCATGGGCAGATGAGGCTGAGCAACAGCTTTCCAGGCTAGCTCTTTCTGGCTGCGAGCTATCTGCAGACGTTCGCATTTTTGAAGCAGCGCTGACGCCAGCACCCAGCACAGACCACCTAAGATACGTTTGAAGTTTGAGTGGGCAAGACAAGCAAGCAGCCCCAGTTTCTGTGCCTCTGTGCAAGCAGTGCCATGGGCAGATGAGGCTGAGCAACAGCTTTCCAGGCTAGCTCTTTCTGCCTGCGAGCTATCTGGAGACGTTCTCATTTTCGAAGCAGGGCTGACTCAGCCCACTGCACGGACCCCCAAAGTTTCGTTCGCAGTTTGAGGTGGCAAGACAAGCAAGCAGCCCCAGTCTCTGTGCCTCTGTGCGAGCAGTGCCATGGGCAGATGAGGCTGAGCAACAGCTTTCCATGCTAGCTCTCTCTGCCTGCGAGCTATCTGCAGACGTTCGCATTTTCAGAGCAGGGCTGCCGGATGCCACCTGCATGGACCACCTGAGATACGTTTGAAGTTTGAGGGAACAACACAAGCAAGCAGCCCCAGTCTCTGTACGTCTGTGTGAGCAGTGCCATGGGCATATGAGGCTGAGCAACAGCTTTCCAGGCTAGCTCTTTCTGGGTGCGAGCTATCTGCAGACGTTCGCAATTTCAGAGCAGGGCTGCCGGAGGCCCCCTGCACGGACCCCCTAAGATACGTTTGAAGTTTGAGGGGGCAAGACAAGCAAGCAGCCCCAGTCTCTGTGCCTGTGTGCGAGCAGTGCCATGGGCAGATGAGGCTGAGCAACAGTTTTCCAGGCTAGCTCTTTCTGCCTGCGAGCTATCTGCAGACGTTCGCATTATCAGGACAGGATTGCCGGAAGCATCAGACACGTACCACCTAAACTACGTTTCAAGATTGAGGTGGCAAGACAAGCAAGCAGCCCCAGTCTCTGTGCCTCTGTGCGAGCGGTGCCATGGACAGATGAGGCTGAGCAACAGCTTTCCAGACTAGCTCTGTCTGCCTGCGAGCTATCTGGAGACGTTCTCATTTTCGAAGCAGGGCTGACTCAGCCCCCTGCACGGACCCCCAAATTTTCGTTCGCAGTTTGAGGGGGCAAGACAAGCAAGCAGCCCCAGTCTCTGTACCTCTGTGCGAGCAGTGCCATGGGCAGATGAGGCTGAGCAACAGCTTTCCATGCTAGCTCTCTCTGCCTGCGAGCTATCTGCAGACGTTTGCATTTTCAGAGCAGGGCTGAGGGAGGCCCCCGGCACGGACCACCTAAGTTACGTTTGAAGTTTGTGGTGGCAAGACAAGCAAGCAGCCCCAGTCTCTGTGCTTCTGTGTGAGCAGTGCCATGGGCAGATGAGGCTGAGCAACAGCTTTCCAGGCTAGCTCTTTCTGGCTGCGAGCTATCTGCAGACGTTCACATTTTCATAGCAGGGCTGCCGGAGGCCCCATGCACGTACCACCTAAGATAAGTTTGAAATTTGAGGGAACAACACAAGCAAGCAGCCCCAGTCTCTGTGCCTCTGTGTGAGCAGTGCCATGGGCAGATGAGGCTGAGCAACAGCTTTCCAGGCTAGCTCTTTCTGCCTGCGAGCTATCTGCAGACGTTTGTATTTTCAGATCAGGGCTCCCTGAGGCGCCCGGCACACACACCCAAAGCTATGTTTGAATTTTTAGGTGGCAAGACAAGCAACCAGCCACAGTCTCTGTGCCTCTGTGCGACCAGTGCCATGGGCAGATGAGGTTGAGCAACAGCTTTCCAGGCTAGCTCTTTCTGCCTGCGAGCTATCTGCAGACGTTAACATTTTTGGAGTACGGCTGCCAAAGTCGCAGTGCATGGACCACTTAAGCTACGTTTGATGTTTGAGGTGGCAAGACAAGCAAGCAGCCCCAGTCTCTGTGCCTCTGTGCGAGCAGTGCCATGGGCAGATGAGGCTGAGCAACAGCTTTCCATGCTAGCTCTCTCTGCCTGCGAGCTATCTGCAAACGCTCGCATATTCGGAGCAGGGCTGAAGCAGTCCCATAAACGGAACACAAAAATAACTTTGAAGTTTGAGGTGGAAAGAGAAGTAGGCAACCCCAGTCTCTGTGCCTCTGTGCGAGCAGTGCCATGGGCCGAGGAGGCTGAGCAACAGCTTTCCAGGCTAGCTCTTTCTGGCTGCGAGCTATCTGTAGATGTTTGCATTTTCAGAGCAGGGCTGTCGGAGGCGCCCGTCAATGACACACAAAGTTAAGTTTGAAGTTTGAGGGGGCAAGACAAGCAAGCAGCCCCAGTCTCTGTGCCTCTGTGCGAGCAGTGCCATGGGCAGATGAGGCTGAGCAACAGCTTTCCAGGCTAGCTCTTTCTGGCTGCGAGCTATCTGCAGACGTTCGCATTTTTGAAGCAGCGCTGACGCCAGCACCCAGCACAGACCACCTAAGATACGTTTGAAGTTTGAGTGGGCAAGACAAGCAAGCAGCCCCAGTTTCTGTGCCTTTGTGCAAGCAGTGCCATGGGCAGATGAGGCTGAGCAACAGCTTTCCGTACTAGCTCTTTCTGGCTGCGAGCTGTCTGCAGACGTTCGCATTTTCGAAGCAGGGCTGCCAGAGGCCCCCTGCACGGACCACCTGAGATACGTTTGAAGTTTGAGGGAACAACACAAGCAAGCAGCCCCAGTCTCTGTACGTCTGTGTGAGCAGTGCCATGGGCAGATGAGGCTGAGCAACAGCTTTCCAGGCTAGCTCTTTCTGGCTGCGAGCTATCTGCAGACGTTCGCATTTTCAGAGCAGGGCTGTCGGAGGCCCCCTGCACGGACCCCCTAAGATACGTTTGAAGTTTGAGGGGGCAAGACAAGCAAGCAGCCCCAGTCTCTGTGCCTCTGTGCGAGCAGTGCCATGGGCAGATGAGGCTGAGCAACAGCTTTCCAGGCTAGCTCTTTCTGGCTGCGAGCTATCTGCAGACGTTCGCATTTTTGAAGCAGCGCTGACGCCAGCACCCAGCACAGACCACCTAAGATACGTTTGAAGTTTGAGTGGGCAAGACAAGCAAGCAGCCCCAGTTCCTGTGCCTCTGTGCAAGCAGTGCCATGGGCAGATGAGGCTGAGCAACAGCTTTCCAGGCTAGCTCTTTCTGCCTGCGAGCTATCTGGAGACGTTCTCATTTTCGAAGCAGGGCTGACTCAGCCCACTGCACGGACCCCCAAATTTTCGTTCGCAGTTTGAGGTGGCAAGACAAGCAAGCAGCCCCAGTCTCTGTGCCTCTGTGCGAGCAGTGCCATGGGCAGATGAGGCTGAGCAACAGCTTTCCATGCTAGCTCTCTCTGCCTGCGAGCTATCTGCAGACGTTCGCATTTTCAGAGCAGGGCTGACGAAGTCCCATAAACGGAACACAAAAATAACTTTGAAGTTTGAGGTGGCAAGACAAGTAGGCAACCCCAGTCTCTGTGCCTCTGTGCGAGTAGTGCCATGGGCAGATGAGGCTGAGCAACAGCTTTCCAGGCTAGCTCTTTCTGACTGCGAGCTATCTGCAGACGTTTGCATTTTCAGAGCAGGGCTGAGGGAGGCCCCCGGCACGGACCACCTAAGCTACGTTTGAAGTTTGTGGTGGCAAGAGAAGCAAGCAGCCCCAGTCTCTGTGCCTCTGTGCGAGCAGTGCCATGGGCAGATGAGGCTGAGCAACAGCTTTCCAGGCTAGCTCTTTCTGGCTGCGAGCTATCTGTAGACATTTGCATTTTCAGAGCAGGGCTGTCGGAGGCGCCCGTCAATGACACAAAAAGGTAAGTTTGAAGTTTGAGGTGGCAAGACAAGCAAGCACCCCCAGTCTCTGTGCCTCTGTGTGAGCAGAGCCATGGGCAGATGAGGCTGAGCAACAGCTTTCCAGGCTAGCTCTTTCTGGCTGCAAGCTTTTTGCAGACGTTAGCATTTTTAGAGAAGAGTTGCCTGAAGCATCAGGCACGGACGACCAGATAAACCTCTGAAGTTTGAGGGGGAAAGACAAGCAAGCAGCCCCAGTCTCTGTGCCTCTGTGCGAGCAGTGCCATGTGCAGATGAGGCTGAGCAACAGCTTTCCAGGCTAGCTTTTTCTGCCTGCGAGCTATCTGCAGACGTTCACATTTTCATAGCAGGGCTGCTGGAGGCCCCATGCACGTACCACCTAAGATAAGTTTGAAATTTGAGGGAACAACACAAGCAAACAGCCCCAGTCTCTGTGCCTCTGTGTGAGCAGTGCCATGGGCAGATGAGGCTGAGCAACAGCTTTCCAGGCTAGCTCTTTCTGGCTGCGAGCTATCTGCAGACGTTTGTATTTTCAGATCAGGGCTCCCTGAGGCGCCCGGCACACACACCCAAAGCTATGTTTGAATTTTTAGGTGGCAAGACAAGCAACCAGCCACAGTCTCTGTGCCTCTGTGCGACCAGTGCCATGGGCAGATGAGGTTGAGCAACAGCTTTCCAGGCTAGCTCTTTCTGCCTGCGAGCTATCTGCAGACGTTAACATTTTTGGAGTACGGCTGCCAAAGTCGCAGTGCATGGACCACTTAAGCTACGTTTGATGTTTGAGGTGGCAAGACAAGCAAGCAGCCCCAGTCTCTGTGCCTCTGTGCGAGCAGTGCCATGGGCAGATGAGGCTGAGCAACAGCTTTCCAGGCTAGCTCTTCCTGGCTGCCATCTATCTGCAGACGTTCGCATTTTCAGAGCAGGGCTGCCGGATGCCACCTGCATGGACCACCTGAGATACGTTTGAAGTTTGAGGGAACAACACAAGCAAGCAGCCCCAGTCTCTGTACGTCTGTGTGAGCAGTGCCATGGGCATATGAGGCTGAGCAACAGCTTTCCAGGCTAGCTCTTTCTGGGTGCGAGCTATCTGCAGACGTTCGCAATTTCAGAGCAGGGCTGCCGGAGCCCCCTGCACGGACCCCCTAAGATACGTTTGAAGTTTGAGGGGGCAAGACAAGCAAGCAGCCCCAGTCTCTGTGCCTGTGTGCGAGCAGTGCCATGGGCAGATGAGGCTGAGCAACAGTTTTCCAGGCTAGCTCTTTCTGCCTGCGAGCTATCTGCAGACGTTCGCATTATCAGGACAGGATTGCCGGAAGCATCAGACACGTACCACCTAAACTACGTTTCAAGACTGAGGTGACAAGACAAGCAAGCAGCCCCAGTCTCTGTGCCTCTGTGCGAGTAGTGCCATGGGCAGATGAGGCTGAGCAACAGCTTTCCAGACTAGCTCTGTCTGCCTGCGAGCTATCTGGAGACGTTCTCATTTTCGAAGCAGGGCTGACTCAGCCCACTGCACGGACCCCCAAATTTTCGTTCGCAGTTTGAGGGGGCAAGACAAGCAAGGAGCCCCAGTCTCTGTACCTCTGTGCGAGCAGTGCCATGGGCAGATGAGGCTGAGCAACAGCTTTCCATGCTAGCTCTCTCTGCCTGCGAGCTATCTGCAGACGTTTGCATTTTCAGAGCAGGGCTGAGGGAGGCCCCCGGCACGGACCACCTAAGTTACGTTTGAAGTTTGTGGTGGCAAGACAAGCAAGCAGCCCCAGTCTCTGTGCTTCTGTGTGAGCAGTGCCATGGGCAGATGAGGCTGAGCAACAGCTTTCCAGGCTAGCTCTTTCTGGCTGCGAGCTATCTGCAGACGTTCACATTTTCATAGCAGGGCTGCCGGAGGCCCCATGCACGTACCACCTAAGATAAGTTTGAAATTTGAGGGAACAACACAAGCAAGCAGCCCCAGTCTCTGTGCCTCTGTGTGAGCAGTGCCATGGGCAGATGAGGCTGAGCAACAGCTTTCCAGGCTAGCTCTTTCTGCCTGCGAGCTATCTGCAGACGTTTGTATTTTCAGATCAGGGCTCCCTGAGGCGCCCGGCAATGACACACCCAAAGCTATGTTTGAATTTTTAGGTGGCAAGACAAGCAAGCAGCCACAGTCTCTGTGCCTCTGTGCGACCAGTGCCATGGGCAGATGAGGTTGAGCAACAGCTTTCCAGGCTAGCTCTTTCTGCCTGCGAGCTATCTGCAGACGTTAACAATTTTGGAGTACGGCTGCCAAAGTCGCAGTGCATGAACCACTTAAGCTACGTTTGATGTTTGAGGTGGCAAGACAAGCAAGCAGCCCCAGTCTCTGTGCCTCTGTGCGAGCAGTGCCATGGGCAGATGAGGCTGAGCAACAGCTTTCCATGCTAGCTCTCTCTGCCTGCGAGCTATCTGCAAACGCTCGCATATTCGGAGCAGGGCTGAAGCAGTCCCATAAACGGAACACAAAAATAACTTTGAAGTTTGAGGTGGAAAGAGAAGTAGGCAACCCCAGTCTCTGTGCCTCTGTGCGAGCAGTGCCATGGGCCGAGGAGGCTGAGCAACAGCTTTCCAGGCTAGCTCTTTCTGGCTGCGAGCTATCTGTAGACGTTTGCATTTTCAGAGCAGGGCTGTCGGAGGCGCCCGTCAATGACACACAAAGGTAAGTTTGAAGTTTGAGGGGGCAAGACAAGCAAGCACCCCCAGTCTCTGTGCCTCTGTGTGAGCAGAGCCATGGGCAGATGAGGCTGAGCAACAGCTTTCCAGGCTAGCTCTTTCTGGCTGCGAGCTATCTGCAGACGTTCGCATTTTTGAAGCAGCGCTGACGCCAGCACCCAGCACAGACCACCTATGATACGTTTGAAGTTTGAGTGGGCAAGACAAGCAAGCAGCCCCAGTTTCTGTGCCTTTGTGCAAGCAGTGCCATGGGCAGATGAGGCTGAGCAACAGCTTTCCGTACTAGCTCTTTCTGGCTGCGAGCTGTCTGCAGACGTTCGCATTTTCGAAGCAGGGCTGCCAGAGGCCCCCTGCACGGACCACCTGAGATACGTTTGAAGTTTGAGGGAACAACACAAGCAAGCAGCCCCAGTCTCTGTACGTCTGTGTGAGCAGTGCCATGGGCAGATGAGGCTGAGCAACAGCTTTCCAGGCTAGCTCTTTCTGGCTGCGAGCTATCTGCAGACGTTCGCATTTTCAGAGCAGGGCTGTCGGAGGCCCCCTGCACGGACCCCCTAAGATACGTTTGAAGTTTGAGTGGGCAAGACAAGCAAGCATCCCCAGTCTCTGTGCCTCTGTGCGAGTAGTGCCATGGGCAGATGAGGCTGAGCAACAGCTTTCCAGGCTAGCTCTTTCTGCCTGCGAGCTATCTGGAGACGTTCGCATTTTCGAAGCAGGGCTGACACAGCCCACTGCACGGACCCCCAAAGTTTCGTTCGCAGTTTGAGGTGGCAAGACAAGCAAGCAGCCCCAGTCTCTGTGCCTCTGTGCGAGCAGTGCCATGGGCAGATGAGGCTGAGCAACAGCTTTCCATGCTAGCTCTCTCTGCCTGCGAGCTATCTGCAGACGTTCGCATTTTCAGAGCAGGGCTGACGAAGTCCCATAAACGGAACACAAAAATAACTTTGAAGTTTGAGGTGGCAAGACAAGTAGGCAACCCCAGTCTCTGTGCCTCTGTGCGAGTAGTGCCATGGGCAGATGAGGCTGAGCAACAGCTTTCCAGGCTAGCTCTTTCTGACTGCGAGCTATCTGCAGACGTTTGCATTTTCAGAGCAGGGCTGAGGGAGGCCCCCGGCACGGACCACCTAAGCTACGTTTGAAGTTTGTGGTGGCAAGAGAAGCAAGCAGCCCCAGTCTCTGTGCCTCTGTGCGAGCAGTGCCATGGGCAGATGAGGCTGAGCAACAGCTTTCCAGGCTAGCTCTTTCTGGCTGCGAGCTATCTGTAGACATTTGCATTTTCAGAGCAGGGCTGTCGGAGGCGCCCGTCAATGACACAAAAAGGTAAGTTTGAAGTTTGAGGTGGCAAGACAAGCAAGCACCCCCAGTCTCTGTGCCTCTGTGTGAGCAGAGCCATGGGCAGATGAGGCTGAGCAACAGCTTTCCAGGCTAGCTCTTTCTGGCTGCAAGCTTTTTGCAGACGTTAGCATTTTTAGAGAAGAGTTGCCTGAAGCATCAGGCACGGACGACCAGATAAACCTCTGAAGTTTGAGGGGGAAAGACAAGCAAGCAGCCCCAGTCTCTGTGCCTCTGTGCGAGCAGTGCCATGTGCAGATGAGGCTGAGCAACAGCTTTCCAGGCTAGCTCTTTCTGCCTGCGAGCTATCTGCAGACGTTCACATTTTCATAGCAGGGCTGCTGGAGGCCCCATGCACGTACCACCTAAGATAAGTTTGAAATTTGAGGGAACAACACAAGCAAACAGCCCCAGTCTCTGTGCCTCTGTGTGAGCAGTGCCATGGGCAGATGAGGCTGAGCAACAGCTTTCCAGGCTAGCTCTTTCTGGGTGCGAGCTATCTGCAGACGTTTGTATTTTCAGATCAGGGCTCCCTGAGGCGCCCGGCACACACACCCAAAGCTATGTTTGAATTTTTAGGTGGCAAGACAAGCAAGCAGCCACAGTCTCTGTGCCTCTGTGCGACCAGTGCCATGGGCAGATGAGGTTGAGCAACAGCTTTCCAGGCTAGCTCTTTCTGCCTGCGAGCTATCTGCAGACGTTAACATTTTTGGAGTACGGCTGCCAAAGTCGCAGTGCATGGACCACTTAAGCTACGTTTGATGTTTGAGGTGGCAAGACAAGCAAGCAGCCCCAGTCTCTGTGCCTCTGTGCGAGCAGTGCCATGGGCAGATGAGGCTGAGCAACAGCTTTCCAGGCTAGCTCTTCCTGGCTGCCATCTATCTGCAGACGTTCGCATTTTCAGAGCAGGGCTGCCGGATGCCACCTGCATGGACCACCTGAGATACGTTTGAAGTTTGAGGGAACAACACAAGCAAGCAGCCCCAGTCTCTGTACGTCTGTGTGAGCAGTGCCATGGGCATATGAGGCTGAGCAACAGCTTTCCAGGCTAGCTCTTTCTGGGTGCGAGCTATCTGCAGACGTTCGCAATTTCAGAGCAGGGCTGCCGGAGGCCCCCTGCACGGACCCCCTAAGATACGTTTGAAGTTTGAGGGGGCAAGACAAGCAAGCAGCCCCAGTCTCTGTGCCTGTGTGCGAGCAGTGCCATGGGCAGATGAGGCTGAGCAACAGTTTTCCAGGCTAGCTCTTTCTGCCTGCGAGCTATCTGCAGACGTTCGCATTATCAGGAGAGGATTGCCGGAAGCATCACACACGTACCACCTAAACTACGTTTCAAGATTGAGGTGGCAAGACAAGCAAGCAGCCCCAGTCTCTGTGCCTCTGTGCGAGTAGTGCCATGGGCAGATGAGGCTGAGCAACAGCTTTCCAGACTAGCTCTGTCTGCCTGCGAGCTATCTGGAGACGTTCTCATTTTCGAAGCAGGGCTGACTCAGCCCACTGCACGGACCCCCAAATTTTCGTTCGCAGTTTGAGGGGGCAAGACAAGCAAGCAGCCCCAGTCTCTGTACCTCTGTGCGAGCAGTGCCATGGGCAGATGAGGCTGAGCAACAGCTTTCCATGCTAGCTCTCTCTGCCTGCGAGCTATCTGCAGACGTTTGCATTTTCAGAGCAGGGCTGAGGGAGGCCCCCGGCACGGACCACCTAAGTTACGTTTGAAGTTTGTGGTGGCAAGACAAGCAAGCAGCCCCAGTCTCTGTGCTTCTGTGTGAGCAGTGCCATGGGCAGATGAGGCTGAGCAACAGCTTTCCAGGCTAGCTCTTTCTGGCTGCGAGCTATCTGCAGACGTTCACATTTTCATAGCAGGGCTGCCGGAGGCCCCATGCACGTACCACCTAAGATAAGTTTGAAATTTGAGGGAACAACACAAGCAAACAGCCCCAGTCTCTGTGCCTCTGTGTGAGCAGTGCCATGGGCAGATGAGGCTGAGCAACAGCTTTCCAGGCTAGCTCTTTCTGGCTGCGAGCTATCTGCAGACGTTTGTATTTTCAGATCAGGGCTCCCTGAGGCGCCCGGCACACACACCCAAAGCTATGTTTGAATTTTTAGGTGGCAAGACAAGCAAGCAGCCACAGTCTCTGTGCCTCTGTGCGACCAGTGCCATGGGCAGATGAGGTTGAGCAACAGCTTTCCAGGCTAGCTCTTTCTGGCTGCGAGCTATCTGCAGACGTTAACATTTTTGGAGTACGGCTGCCAAAGTCGCAGTGCATGGACCACTTAAGCTACGTTTGATGTTTGAGGTGGCAAGACAAGCAAGCAGCCCCAGTCTCTGTGCCTCTGTGCGAGCAGTGCCATGGGCAGATGAGGCTGAGCAACAGCTTTCCAGGCTAGCTCTTCCTGGCAGCCATCTATCTGCAGACGTTCGCATTTTCAGAGCAGGGCTGCCGGATGCCCCCTGCATGGACCACCTGAGATACGTTTGAAGTTTGAGGGAACAACACAAGCAAGCAGCCCCAGTCTCTGTACGTCTGTGTGAGCAGTGCCATGGGCATATGAGGCTGAGCAACAGCTTTCCAGGCTAGCTCTTTCTGGGTGCGAGCTATCTGCAGACGTTCGCAATTTCAGAGCAGGGCTGCCGGAGGCCCCCTGCACGGACCCCCTAAGATACGTTTGAAGTTTGAGGGGGCAAGACAAGCAAGCAGCCCCAGTCTCTGTGCCTCTGTGCGAGCAGTGCCATGGGCAGATGAGGCTGAGCAACAGCTTTCCATGCTAGCTCTCTCTGCCTGCGAGCTATCTGCAGACGTTCGCATATTCGGAGCAGGGCTGACGAAGTCCCATAAACGGAACAGAAAAATAACTTTGAAGTTTGAGGTGGCAAGACAAGTAGTCAACCCCAGTCTCTGTGCCCCTGTGCGAGCAGTGCCATGGGCCGAGAAGGCTGAGCAACAGTTTTCCAGGCTAGCTCTTTCTGGCTGCGAGCTATCTGCAGACGTTTGCATTTTCAGAGCAGGGCTGAGGGAGGCCCCCGGCACGGACCACCTAAGCAACGTTTGAAGTTTGTGGTGGCAAGACAAGCAAGCAGCCCCAGTCTCTGTGCCTCTGTGTGAGCAGTGCCATGGGCAGATGAGGCTGAGCAACAGCTTTCCAGGCTAGCTCTTTCTGGCTGCGAGCTATCTGTAGACATTTGCATTTTCAGAGCAGGGCTGTCGGAGGCGCCCGTCAATGACACAAAAAGGTAAGTTTGAAGTTTGAGGTGGCAAGACAAGCAAGCACCCCCAGTCTCTGTGCCTCTGTGTGAGCAGAGCCATGGGCAGATGAGGCTGAGCAACAGCTTTCCAGGCTAGCTCTTTCTGGCTGCGAGCTATCTGCAGACGTTCCCATATTCGCAGCAGGGTTGCCTGAGGCGTCCGGAACGGACGACCTAAGTTACGTTTGAAGTTTGAGGAGGCAAGACAAGCAAGCAGCCCCAGTCTCTGTGCCTCTGTGCGAGCAGTGCCATGGGCAGATGAGGCTGAGCAACAGCTTTCCAGGCTAGCTCTTTCTGGCTGCAAGCTTTTTGCAGACGTTAGCATTTTTAGAGAAGAGTTGCCTGAGGCATCAGGCACGGACGACCTAATATACGTTTGAAGTTTGAGGGGGAAAGACAAGCAAGCAGCCCCAGTCTCTGTGCCTCTGTGCGAGCAGTGCCATGTGCAGATGAGGCTGAGCAACAGCTTTCCAGGCTAGCTCTTTCTGCCTGCGAGCTATCTGCAGACGTTCAAATTTTCATAGCAGGGCTGCCGGAGGCCCCCTGCATGTACCACCTAAGATAAGTTTGAAATTTGAGGGAACAACACAAGCAAGCAGCCCCAGTCTCTGTGCCTCTGTGCGACCAGTGCCATGGGCAGATGAGGTTGAGCAACAGCTTTCCAGGCTAGCTCTTTCTGCCTGCGAGCTATCTGCAGACGTTAACATTTTTGGAGTACGGCTGCCAAAGTCGCAGTGCATGGACCACTTAAGCTACGTTGATGTTTGAGGTGGCAAGACAAGCAAGCAGCCCCAGTCTCTGTGCCTCTGTGCGAGCAGTGCCATGGGCAGATGAGGCTGAGCAACAGCTTTCCAGGCTAGCTCTTACTGGCTGCCAGCTATCTGCAGAGGTTCCCTTTTTCAGAGCAGGGCTACCGGAGGCCACCGGCACGGACCCCCAAAGCTACATCTCAAGATTGAGGTGACAAGACAAGCAAGCAGCCCAGTCTCTGTGCCTCTGTGCGATCAGTGCCATGGGCAGATGAAGCTGAGCAACAGCTTTTCAGGCCAGCTATTTCTAGCTGCGAGCTATCTGCAGACGTTCGCATTTTCGGAGCAGGGCTGGCGGAGGCGCTCGGCACAGACACCCAAAGTTACGTTTGAAGTTTGAGTGGGCAAGACAAGCAAGCATCCACAGTCTCTGTGCCTCTGTGTGAGCAGTGCCATGGACAGATGAGGCTGAGCAACAGCTTTCCAGGCTAGCTCTTTCTGGCTGCGAGCTATCTGCAGACGTTTACATTTTCAGACCAGGGCTGACCGAGGACACTGGCACGTACCATCTAAGCTAAGTTTGAAGTTTGAGGTGGCAAGACAAGCAAGCAGCCCCAGTCTCTGTGTCTCTGTGCGATCAGTACAATGGACAGATGAGCCTGGTCAACAGCTTTCCAGGCTAGCTCTTTCTGTCCGCGAGCTATCTGCAGACGTTCGCATTTTGAGAGCAGGGCTGCCGGAGGTGCCCGGCACGAACCACCTGAGATACGTTTGAAGTTTGAGGGAACAACACAAGCAAGCAACCCCAGTCTCTGTACCTCTGTGTGAGCAGTGCCATGGGCAGATGAGGCTGAGCAACAGCTTTCCAGGCTAGCTCTTTCTGGGTGCGAGCTATCTGCAGACGTTCGCATTTTCATAGCAGGGCTGCCGGAGGCCCCCTGCACGGACCCCCTAAGATACGTTTGAAGTTTGAGGAGGCAAGACAAGCAAGCAGCCCCAGTCTCTGTGCCTCTGTGCGAGCAGTGCCATGGGCAGATGAGGCTGAGCAACAGTTTTCCAGGCTAGCTCTTTCTGCCTGCGAGCTATCTGCAGACGTTCGCATTTTCAGGACAGGATTGCCGGAAGCATCAGACACGTACCACCTAAACTACGTTTCAAGATTGAGGTGGCAAGACAAGCAAGCAGCCCCAGTCTCTGTGCCTCTGTGCGAGTAGTGCCATGGGCAGATGAGGCTGAGCAACAGCTTTCCAGACTAGCTCTGTCTGCCTGCGAGCTATCTGGAGACGTTCTCATTTTCGAAGCAGGGCTGACTCAGCCCCCTGCACGGAACCCCAAAGTTTCGTTCGCAGTTTGAGGGGGCAAGACAAGCAAGCAGCCCCAGTCTCTGTGCCTCTGTGCGAGCAGTGCCATGGGCAGATGAGGCTGAGCAACAGCTTTCCAGGCTAGCTCTCTCTGGCTGCGAGCTATCTGCAGACGTTTGCATTTTCAGAGCAGGGCTGAGGGAGGCCCCCGGCACGGACCACCTAAGCTACGTTTGAAGTTTGTGGTGGCAAGACAAGCAAGCAGCCCCAGTCTCTGTGCTTCTGTGTGAGCAGTGCCATGGGCAGATGAGGCTGAGCAACAGCTTTCCAGGCTAGCTCTTTCTGGCTGCGAGCTATCTGTAGACATTTGCATTTTCAGAGCAGGGCTGTCGGAGGCGCCCGTCAATGACACAAAAAGGTAATTTTGAAGTTTGAGGAGGCAAGACAAGCAAGCAGCCCCAGTCTCTGTGCCTCTGTGCGAGCAGTGCCATGGGCAGATGAGGCTGAGCAACAGCTTTCCAGGCTAGCTCTTACTGGCTGCCAGCTATCTGCAGAGGTTCCCTTTTTCAGAGCAGGGCTACCGGAGGCCACCGGCACGGACCCCCAAAGCTACATCTCAAGATTGAGGTGGCAAGACAAGCAAGCAGCCCAGTCTCTGTGCCTCTGTGCGATCAGTGCCATGGGCAGATGAAGCTGAGCAACAGCTTTTCAGGCCAGCTATTTCTAGCTGCGAGCTATCTGCAGACGTTCGCATTTTCGGAGCAGGGCTGGCGGAGGCGCTCGGCACAGACACCCAAAGTTACGTTTGAAGTTTGAGTGGGCAAGACAAGCAAGCATCCACAGTCTCTGTGCCTCTGTGTGAGCAGTGCCATGGACAGATGAGGCTGAGCAACAGCTTTCCAGGCTAGCTCTTTCTGGCTGCGAGCTATCTGCAGACGTTTACATTTTCAGACCAGGGCTGACCGAGGACACTGGCACGTACCATCTAAGCTAAGTTTGAAGTTTGAGGTGGCAAGACAAGCAAGTAGCCCCAGTCTCTGTGTCTCTGTGCGATCAGTGCCATGGACAGATGAGCCTGGTCAACAGCTTTCCAGGCTAGCTCTTTCTGTCCGCGAGCTATCTGCAGACGTTCGCATTTTGAGAGCAGGGCTGCCGGAGGTGCCCGGCACGAACCACCTGAGATACGTTTGAAGTTTGAGGGAACAACACAAGCAAGCAACCCCAGTCTCTGTACCTCTGTGTGAGCAGTGCCATGGGCAGATGAGGCTGAGCAACAGCTTTCCAGGCTAGCTCTTTCTGGCTGCGAGCTATCTGCAGACGTTCGCATTTTCAGACCAGGCCTGACGGAGGACCAAGGCACGGAACATCTAAGATAAGTTTTAAGTTTGAGGTGGCAAGACAAGCAAGCAGCCCCAGTCTCTGTGCCTCTGTGTGAGCAGTGCCATGGGCACATGAGGCTGAGCAACAGCTTTCCAGGCTAGCTCTTTCTGCCTGCGAGCTATCTGCAGACGTTCGCATTTTCAGAGCAGGATTGCCGGAGGCATCAGACACGTACCACCTAAACTACGTTTCAAGATTGAGTTGGCAAGACAAGCAAGCAGAACCAGTTTCTGTGCCTCTGTGTGAGCAGTACCATGGGCAGATGAGGATGAGCAACAGCTTTCCAGGCTAGCTCTTTCTGGCTGCCAGCTATCTGCAGACGTTCGCATTTTCAGAGCAGGGTTGTCGGAGGCGCCCGTCAATGACACACAAAGGTAAGTTTGAAGTTTGAGGTGGCAAGACAAGCAAGCAGCCCCAGTCTCTGTGCCTCTGTGTGAGCAGTGCCATGGGCAGATGAGGATGAGCAACAGCTTTCCAGGCTAGCTCTTTCTGGCTGCGACCTATCTGCAGACGTTCGCATTTTCGGAGCAGGGTTGCCAAATGCGTCCGGAACGGACGACCTAAGTTACGTTTGAAGTTTGAGGAGGCAAGACAAGCAAGCAGCCCCAGTCTCTGTGCCTCTGTGCGAGCAGTGCCATGGGCAGATGAGGCTGAGCAACAGCTTTCCAGGCTAGCTCTTTCTGGCTGCGAGCTATCTGTAGACATTTGCATTTTCAGAGCAGGGCTGTCGGAGGCGCCCGTCAATGACACAAAAAGGTAAGTTTGAAGTTTGAGGAGGCAAGACAAGCAAGCAGCCCCAGTCTCTGTGCCTCTGTGCGAGCAGTGCCATGGGCAGATGACGCTTAGCAACAGCTTTCCAGGCTAGCTCTTACTGGCTGCCAGCTATCTGCAGAGGTTCCCTTTTTCAGAGCAGGGCTACCGGAGGCCACCGGCACGGACCCCCAAAGCTACATCTCAAGATTGAGGTGGCAAGACAAGCCAGCAGCCCAGTCTCTGTGCCTCTGTGCGATCAGTGCCATGGGCAGATGAAGCTGAGCAACAGCTTTTCAGGCCAGCTATTTCTAGCTGCGAGCTATCTGCAGACGTTCGCATTTTCGGAGCAGGGCTGGAGGAGGCGCTCGGCACAGACACCCAAAGTTACGTTTGAATTTTGAGTGGGCAAGACAAGCAAGCATCCACAGTCTCTGTGCCTCTGTGTGAGCAGTGCCATGGACAGATGAGGCTGAGCAACAGCTTTCCAGGCTAGCTCTTTCTGGCTGCGAGCTATCTGCAGACGTTTACATTTTCAGACCAGGGCTGACCGAGGACACTGGCACGGACCATCTAAGCTAAGTTTGAAGTTTGAGGTGGCAAGACAAGCAAGCAGCCCCAGTCTCTGTGTCTCTGTGCGATCAGTGCCATGGACAGATGAGCCTGGTCAAGAGCTTTCCAGGCTAGCTCTTTCTGTCCGCGAGCTATCTGCAGACGTTCGCATTTTGAGAGCAGGGCTGCCGGAGGTGCCCGGCACGAACCACCTGAGATACGTTTGAAGTTTGAGGGAACAACACAAGCAAGCAACCCCAGTGTCTGTGCCTCTGTGTGAGCAGTGCCATGGGCAGATGAGGCTGAGCAACAGCTTTCCAGGCTAGCTCTTTCTGGCTGCCAGCTATCTGCAGACGTTCGCATTTTCAGACCAGGCCTGACGGAGGACCAAGGCACGGAACATCTAAGATAAGTTTTAAGTTTGAGGTGGCAAGACAAGCAAGCAGCCCCAGTCTCTGTGCCTCTGTGCGAGCAGTGCCATGGGCAGATGAGGCTGAGCAACAGCTTTCCAGGCTAGCTCTTTCTGCCTGCGAGCTATCTGCAGACGTTCGCATTTTCAGAGCAGGATTGCCGGAGGCATCAGACACGTACCACCTAAACTACGTTTCAAGATTGAGTTGGCAAGACAAGCAAGCAGAACCAGTTTCTGTGCCTCTGTGTGAGCAGTACCATGGGCAGATGAGGATGAGCAACAGCTTTCCAGGCTAGCTCTTTCTGGCTGCGAGCTATCTGCAGACGTTCGCATTTTCAGAGCAGGGTTGTCGGAGGCGCCCGTCAATGACACACAAAGGTAAGTTTGAAGTTTGAGGTGGCAAGACAAGCAAGCAGCCCCAGTCTCTGTGCCTCTGTGTGAGCAGTGCCATGGGCAGATGAGGATGAGCAACAGCTTTCCAGGCTAGCTCTTTCTGGCTGCGAGCTATCTGCAGACGTTCGCATTTTCGGAGCAGGGTTGCCAAATGCGTCCGGAACGGACGACCTAAGTTACGTTTGAAGTTTGAGGAGGCAAGACAAGCAAGCAGCCCCAGTCTCTGTGCCTCTGTGCGAGTAGTGCCATGGGCAGATGAGGCTGAGCAACAGCTTTCCAGGCTAGGTCTTTCTGCCTGCGACCTTTCTGCAGACGTTCGCATTTTCGAAGCAGGACTGACTCAGCCCCCTGCACGGACCCCCAAATTTTCGTTCGCAGTTTGAGGGGGCAAAACACGCAAACAGCCCCAGTCTCTGTGCCTCTGTACGAGCAGTGCCATGGGCAGATGAGGCTGAGCAACAGCTTTTCAGGCTAGCTCTTTCTGGCTGCGAGCTATCTGCAGATGTTCGAAATTTTCGGAGCAGGACTGCCAATATGCCTATCATGGACCCCCAGAGATACGTATGAAGTATGAGGGGGCAAGACAAGCAAGCAGCCCCAGTCTCTGTGCCTCTGTGCCAGCAGTGCCATGGGCAGATGAGGCTGAGCAACAGCTTTCCATGCTAGCTCTCTCTGCCTGCGAGCTATCTGCAAACGTTCGCATATTCGGAGCAGGGCTGAAGCAGTCCCATAAACGGAACACAAAAATAACTTTGAAGTTTGAGGTGGCAAGAGAAGTAGGCAACCCCAGTCTCTGTGCCTCTGTGCGAGCAGTGCCATGGGCCGAGGAGGCTGAGCAACAGCTTTCCAGGCTAGCTCTTTCTGGCTGCGAGCTATCTGTAGACGTTTGCATTTTCAGAGCAGGGCTGTCGGAGGCGCCCGTCAATGACACACAAAGGTAAGTTTGAAGTTTGAGGTGGCAAGACAAGCAAGCAGCCCCAGTCTCTGTGCCTCTGTGCGAGCAGTGCCATGGGCAGATGAGGCTGAGCAACAGCTTTCCAGGCTAGCTCTTTCTGGCTGCGAGCTATCTGCAGACGTTCGCATTTTTGAAGCAGCTCTAACGCCAGCACCCAGCACAGACCACCTAAGATACGTTTCAAGTTTGAGTGGGCAAGACAAGCAAGCAGCCTCAGTTTCTGTGCCTTTGTGCAAGCAGTGCCATGGGCAGATGAGGCTGAGCAACAGCTTTCCGTACTAGCTCTTTCTGGCTGCGAGCTATCTGCAGACGTTCGCATTTTCGAAGCAGGACTGACTCAGCCCCCTGCACGGACCCCCAAATTTTCGTTCGCAGTTTGAGGGGGCAAGACAAGCAAGCAGTCCCAGTGTCTGTGCCTCTGTACGAGCAGTGCCATGGGCAGATGAGGCTGAGCAACAGCTTTCCAGGCTAGCTCTTTCTGCCTGCGAGCTATCTGCAGACGATCGAAATTTTCGAAGCAGGACTGCCAAAATGCCTATTACGGACCCCCAGAGATACGTATGAAGTATGAGGGGGCAAGACAAGCAAGCAGCCCCAGTCTCTGTGCCTCTGTGCGAGCAGTGCCATGGGCAGATGAGGCTGAGCAACAGCTTTCCAGGCTAGATCTTTCTGGCTGCAAGCTTTTTGCAGACGTTTGCATTTTCAGAGCAGGGTTGTCGGAGGCGCCCGTCAATGACACACAGAGGTAAGTTTGAAGTTTGAGGTGGCAAGACAAGCAAGCAGCCCCAGTCTCTGTGCCTCTGTACGAGCAGTGCCATGGGCAGATGAGGCTGAGCAACAGCTTTCCACGCTAGCTCTTTCTGCCTGCGAGCTATCTGCAGACGTTCGCATTTTCGGAGCAGGGTTGCCTGAGGCGTCCGGAACGGACGACCTAAGTTACGTTTGAAGTTTGAGGAGGCAAGACAAGCAAGCAGCCCCAGTTTCTGTGCCTCTGTGCGAGCAGTGCCATGGGCAGATGAGGCTGAGCAACAGCTTTCCAGGCTAGCTCTTTCTGGCTGCGAGCTATCTGCAGACGTTCGCATTTTCAGAGCAGGGCTGAGGGAGACCGACGGCACGGACCACCTAAGCTACGTTTGAAGTTTGTGGTGGGAAAACAAGCAAGCAGCCCCATTTTCTGTGCCTCTGTGCGAGCAGTGCCATGGGCAGATGAGGCTGAGCAACAGCTTTCCAGGCTAGCTCTTTCTGGCTGCGAGCTATCTGCAGACGTTCGCATTTTTGAAGCAGCGCTGACGCCAGCACCCAGCACAGACCACCTAAGATACGTTTCAAGTTTGAGTGGGCAAGACAAGCAAGCAGCCCCAGTTTCTGTGCCTTTGTGCAAGCAGTGCCATGGGCAGATGAGGCTGAGCAACAGCTTTCCGTACTAGCTCTTTCTGGCTGCGAGCTATCTGCAGACGTTCGCATTTTCGAAGCAGGACTGACTCAGCCCCCTGCACGGACCCCCAGATTTTCGTTCGCAGTTTGAGGGGGCAAGACAAGCAAGCAGCCCCAGTGTCTGTGCCTCTGTACGAGCAGTGCCATGGGCAGATGAGGCTGAGCAACAGCTTTCCAGGCTAGCTCTTTCTGCCTGCGAGCTATCTGCAGACGATCGAAATTTTCGGAGCAGGACTGCCAAAATGCCTATTACGGACCCCCAGAGATACGTATGCAGTATGAGGGGGCAAGACAAGCAAGCAGCCCCAGTCTCTGTGCCTCTGTGCGAGCAGTGCCATGGGCAGATGAGGCTGAGCAACAGCTTTCCAGGCTAGAACTTTCTGGCTGCAAGCTTTTTGCAGACGTTCGCATTTTTAGAGCAGGGTTGCCGGAGGCATCAGACACGTACCACCTAAACTACGTTTCAAGATTGAGTTGTCAAGACAAGCAAGCAGAACCAGTTTCTGTGCCTCTGTGTGAGCAGTGCCATGGGCAGATGAGGCTGAGCAACAGCGTTCCAGGCTAGCTCTTTCTGGCTGCGAGCTATCTGTAGACGTTTGCATTTTCAGAGCAGGGTTGTCGGAGGCGCCCGTCAATGACACACAGAGGTAAGTTTGAAGTTTGAGGTGGCAAGACAAGCAAGCAGCCCCAGTCTCTGTGCCTCTGTACGAGCAGTGCCATGGGCAGATGAGGCTGAGCAACAGCTTTCCACGCTAGCTCTTTCTGCCTGCGAGCTATCTGCAGACGTTCGCATTTTCGGAGCAGGGTTGCCTGATGCGTCCGGAACGGACGACTTAAGTTACGTTTGAAGTTTGAGAAGGCAAGACAAGCAAGCAGCCCCAGTTTCTGTGCCTCTGTGCGAGCAGTGCCATGGGCAGATGAGGCTGAGCAACAGCTTTCCAGGCTAGCTCTTTCTGGCTGCGAGCTATCTGCAGACGTTCGCATTTTCAGAGCAGGGTTGCCAAATGCGTCCGGAACGGACGACCTAAGTTACGTTTGAAGTTTGAGGAGGCAAGACAAGCAAGCAGCCCCAGTCTCTGTGCCTCTGTGCGAGCAGTGCCATGGGCAGATGAGGCTGAGCAACAGCTTTCCAGGCTAGCTCTTTCTGGCTGCAAGCTTTTTGCAGACGTTAGCATTTTTAGAGAAGGGTTGCCTGAGGCATCCGGCACGGACGACCTAATATACGTTTGAAGTTTGAGGGGGAAAGACAAGCAAGCAGCCCCAGTCTCTATGCCTCTGTGCGAGCAGTGCCATGGGCAGATGAGGCTGAGCAACAGCTTTCCACGCTAGCTCTCTCTACCTGTGAGCTATCTGCAGACGTTCGCATATTCGGAGCAGGGCTGAAGAACTCCCATAAACGGAACACAAAAATACCTTTGAAGTTTGAGGTGGCAAGACAAGTAGGCAACCCCAGTCTCTGTGCCTCTGTGTGAGCAGTGCCATGGGCAGATGAGGCTGAGCAACAGCTTTCCAGGCTAGCTCTTTCTGGCTGCGAGCTATCTGCAGACGTTCGCATTTTCAGAGCAGGGCTGAGGGAGACCGACGGCACGGACCACCTAAGCTACGTTTGAAGTTTGTGGTGGGAAAACAAGCAAGCAGCCCCATTCTCTGTGCCTCTGTGCGAGCAGTGCCATGGGCAGATGAGGCTGAGCAACAGCTTTCCAGGCTAGCTCTTTCTGGCTGTGAGCTATCTGCAGACGTTCACATTTTTAGAGCAGGGCTGCCGGAGGCCCCCTGCACGGACAACCTAAGATAAGTTTGAAATTTGAGGGAACAACACAAGCAAGCAGCCCCAGTCTCTGTGCCTCTGTGCGAGTAGTGCCATGGGCAGATGAGGCTGAGCAACAGCTTTCCAGGCTAGCTCTTTCTGGGTGCGATCTATCTGGAGACGTTTGCATTTTCGAAGCAGGACTGACTCAGCCCCCTGCACGGACCCCCAAATTTTCGTTCGCAGTTTGAGGGGGCAAGACAAGCAAGCAGCCCCAGTCTCTGTGCCTCTGTGCGAGCAGTGCCTTGGGCAGATGAGGCTGAGCAACAGCTTTCCAGGCTAGCTCTTTCTGGCTGCGAGCTATCTGCAGACGTTCGCATTTTTGAAGCAGCGCTGACGCCAGCACCCAGCACAGACCACCTAAGATACGTTTGAAGTTTGAGTGGGCAAGACAAGCAAGCAGCCCCAGTCTCTGTGCCTTTGTGCAAGCAGTGCCATGGACACATGAGGCTGAGCAACAGCTTTCCGTACTAGCTCTTTCTGGCTGCGAGCTATCTGCAGACGTTCGCATTTTCAGTGCAGGGCTGCTGGAGGATCAAGGCACGGACCACCTAAGCTACGTTTGAAGTTTGAGGGGGCAACACAAGCAAGCAGCCTCAGTCTCTGTGCCTCTGTGTCAGCAGTGCCTTGGGCAGATGAGGCTGAGCAACAGCGTTCCAGGCTAGCTCTTTCTGGCTGCGAGCTATCTGTAGACGTTTGCATTTTCAGAGCAGGGTTGTCGGAGGCGCCCGTCAATGACACGCAGAGGTAAGTTTGAAGTTTGAGGAGGCAAGACAAGCAAGCAGCCCCAGTCTCTGTGCCTCTGTACGAGCAGTGCCATGGGCAGATGAGGCTGAGCAACAGCTTTCCACGCTAGCTCTTTCTGCCTGCGAGCTATCTGCAGACGTTCGCATTTTCGGAGCAGGGTTGCCTGATGCGTCCGGAACGGACGACCTAAGTTACGTTTGAAGTTTGAGGAGGCAAGACAAGCAAGCAGCCCCAGTTTCTGTGCCTCTGTGTGAGCAGTGCCATGGGCAGATGAGGATGAGCAACAGCTTTCCAGGCTAGCTCTTTCTGGCTGCGAGCTATCTGCAGACGTTCGCATTTTCAGAGCAGGGCTGAGGGAGACCGACGGCACGGACCACCTAAGCTACGTTTGAAGTTTGTGGTGGGAAAACAAGCAAGCAGCCCCATTCTCTGTGCCTCTGTGCGAGCAGTGCCATGGGCAGATGAGGCTGAGCAACAGCTTTCCAGGCTAGCTCTTTCTGGCTGTGAGCTATCTGCAGACGTTCACATTTTTAGAGCAGGGCTGCCGGAGGCCCCCTGCACGGACAACCTAAAATAAGTTTGAAATTTGAGGGAACAACACAAGCAAGCAGCCCCAGTCTCTGTGCCTCTGTGCGAGTAGTGCCATGGGCAGATGAGGCTGAGCAACAGCTTTCCAGGCTAGCTCTTTCTGGGTGCGATCTATCTGGAGACGTTTGCATTTTCGAAGCAGGACTGACTCAGCCCCCTGCACGGACCCCCAAATTTTCGTTCGCAGTTTGAGGGGGCAAGACAAGAAAGCAGCCCCAGTCTCTGTGCCTCTGTGCGAGCAGTGCCTTGGGCAGATGAGGCTGAGCAACAGCTTTCCAGGCTAGCTCTTTCTGGCTGCGAGCTATCTGCAGACGTTCGCATTTTTGAAGCAGCGCTGACGCCAGCACCCAGCACAGACCACCTAAGATACGTTTGAAGTTTGAGTGGGCAAGACAAGCAAGCAGCCCCAGTCTCTGTGCCTTTGTGCAAGCAGTGCCATGGACACATGAGGCTGAGCAACAGCTTTCCGTACTAGCTCTTTCTGGCTGCGAGCTATCTGCAGACGTTCGCATTTTCAGTGCAGGGCTGCTGGAGGATCCAGGCACGGACCACCTAAGCTACGTTTGAAGTTTCAGGGGGCAACACAAGCAAGCAGCCTCAGTCTCTGTGCCTCTGTGTCAGCAGTGCCTTGGGCAGATGAGGCTGAGCAACATCTTTCCAGGCTAGCTCTTTCTGCCTGCGAGCTATCTGCAGACGTTCGTATTTTCAGATCAGGGCTCCCTGAGGCGCCCGGCAAACACACCCAAAGCTATGTTTGAATTTTTAGGTGGCAAGACAAGCAAGCAGCCCCAGTCTCTGTGCCTCTGTGCGAGCAGTGCCATGGGCCGAGGAGGCTGAGCAACAGTTTTCCAGGCTAGCTCTTTCTGGCTGCGAGCTATCTGCAGACGTTCGCATTTTCAGAGCAGGGCTGAGGGAGGCCCCCGGCACGGACCACCTAAGCTACTTTTGAAGTTTGTGGTGGCAAGAGAAGTAGGCAACCCCAGTCTCTGTGCCCCTGTGCGAGCAGTGCCATGGGCCGAGGAGGCTGAGCAACAGCTTTCCAGGCTAGCTCTTTCTGGCTGCGAGCTATCTGTAGACGTTTGCATTTTCAGAGCAGGGCTGTCGGAGGCGCCCGTCAATGACACACAAAGGTAAGTTTGAAGTTTGAGGTGGCAAGACAAGCAAGCAGCCCCAGTCTCTGTGCCTCTGTGCGAGCAGTGCCATGGGCAGATGAGGCTGAGCAACAGCTTTCCAGGCTAGCTCTTTCTGGCTGCGAGCTATCTGCAGACGTTCGCATTTTTGAAGCAGCGCTGACGCCAGCACCCAGCACAGACCACCTATGATACTTTTGAAGTTTGAGTGGGCAAGACAAGCAAGCAGCCCCATTCTCTGTGCCTTTGTGCAAGCAGTGCCATGGGCAGATGAGGCTGAGCAACAGCTTTCCGTACTAGCTCTTTCTGGCTGCGAGCTATCTGCAGACGTTCGCATTTTCAGTGCAGGTCTACTGGAGGATGCAGGCACGGACCACCTAAGCTACGTTTGAAGTTTGAGGGGGCAACACAAGCAAGCAGCCCCAGTCTCTGTGCCTCTGTGTGAGCAGTGCCTTGGGCAGATGAGGCTGAGCAACAGCTTTCCAGGCTAGATCTTTGTGCCTGCGAGCTATCTGCAGACGTTCGTATTTTCAGATCAGGGCTCCCTGAGGCATCCGGCACACACACCCAAAGCTATGTTTGAATTTTTAGGTGGCAAGACAAGCAAGCAGCCCCAGTCTCTGTGCCTCTGTGCGAGCAGTGCCATGGGCAGATGAGGCTGAGCAACAGCTTTCCAGGCTAGCTCTTTCTGGCTGCGAGCTATCTGCAGACGTTCGCATTTTTGAAGCAGCGCTGACGCCAGCACCCAGCACAGACCACCTAAGATACGTTTGAAGTTTGAGTGTGCAAAACAAGCAAGCAGCCCCAGTCTCTGTGCCTTTGTGCAAGCAGTGCCATGGGCAGATGAGGCTGAGCAACAGCGTTCCAGGCTAGCTCTTTCTGGCTGCGAGCTATCTGTAGACGTTTGCATTTTCAGAGCAGGGTTATCGGAGGCGCCCGTCAATGACACACAGAGGTAAGTTTGAAGTTTGAGGTGGCAAGACAAGCAAGCAGCCCCAGTCTCTGTGCCTCTGTACGAGCAGTGCCATGGGCAGATGAGGCTGAGCAACAGCTTTCCACGCTAGCTCTTTCTGGCTGCGAGCTATCTGCAGACGTTCGCATTTTCAGAGCAGGGTTGCCTGATGCGTCCGGAACGGACGACCTAAGTTACCTTTGAAGTTTGAGGAGGCAAGACAAGCAAGCAGCCCCAGTCTCTGTGCCTCTGTGCGAGCAGTGCCATGGGCAGATGAGGCTGAGCAACAGCTTTCCAGGCTAGCTCTTTCTGGCTGCAAGCTTTTTGCAGACGTTCGCATTTTTAGAGACGGGTTGCCTGAGGCATCCGGCACGGACGACCTAATATACGTTTGAAGTTTGAGGGGGAAAGACAAGCAAGCAGCCCCAGTCTCTGTGCCTCTGTGCGAGCAGTGCCATGGGCAGATGAGGCTGAGCAACACCTTTCCACGCTAGCTCTCTCTGCCTGTGAGCTATCTGCAGACGTTCGCATGTTCGGAGCAGGGCTGAAGAAGTCCCATAAACGGAACACAAAAATACCTTTGAAGTTTGAGTTGGCAAGACAAGTAGGCAACCCCAGTCTCTGTGCCTCTGTGTGAGCAGTGCCATGGGCAGAGGAGGCTGAGCAACAGTTTTCCAGGCTAGCTCTTTCTGGGTGCGATCTATCTGGAGACGTTTGCATTTTCGAAGCAGGACTGACTCAGCCCCCTGCACGGACCCCAAATTTTCGTTCGCAGTTTGAGGGGGCAAGACAAGCAAGCAGCCCCAGTCTCTGTGCTTCTGTGTGAGCAGTGCCATGGGCAGATGAGGCTGAGCAACAGCTTTCCAGGCTAGCTCTTTCTGGCTGCGAGCTATCTGTAGACGTTTGCATTTTCAGAGCAGGGCTGTCGGAGGCGCCCGTCAATGACACACAAAGGTAAGTTTGAAGTTTGAGGTGGCAAGACAAGCAAGCAGCCCCAGTCTCTGTGCCTCTGTGCGAGCAGTGCCATGGGCAGATGAGGCTGAGCAACAGCTTTCCAGGCTAGCTCTTTCTGGCTGCGAGCTATCTGCAGACGTTCGCATTTTCAGAGCAGGGCTGAGGGAGGCCCCCGGCACGGACCACCTAAGCTACTTTTGAAGTTTGTGGTGGCAAGAGAAGTAGGCAACCCCAGTCTCTGTGCCCCTGTGCGAGCAGTGCCATGGGCCGAGGAGGCTGAGCAACAGCTTTCCAGGCTAGCTCTTTCTGGCTGCGAGCTATCTGCAGACGTTCGCATTTTTGAAGCAGCGCTGACGCCAGCACCCAGCACAGACCACCTAAGATACGTTTGAAGTTTGAGTGTGCAAAACAAGCAAGCAGCCCCAGTCTCTGTGCCTTTGTGCAAGCAGTGCCATGGGCAGATGAGGCTGAGCAACAGCGTTCCAGGCTAGCTCTTTCTGGCTGCGAGCTATCTGTAGACGTTTGCATTTTCAGAGCAGGGTTATCGGAGGAGCCCGTCAATGACACACAGAGGTAAGTTTGAAGTTTGAGGTGGCAAGACAAACAAGCAGCCCCAGTCTCTGTGCCTCTGTACGAGCAGTGCCATGGGCAGATGAGGCTGAGCAACAGCTTTCCACGCTAGCTCTTTCTGGCTGCGAGCTATCTGCAGACGTTTGCATTTTCAGAGCAGGGTTGCCTGATGCGTCCGGAACGGACGACCTAAGTTACCTTTGAAGTTTGAGGAGGCAAGACAAGCAAGCAGCCCCAGTCTCTGTGCCTCTGTGCGAGCAGTGCCATGGGCAGATGAGGCTGAGCAACAGCTTTCCAGGCTAGCTCTTTCTGGCTGCAAGCTTTTTGCAGACGTTCGCATTTTTAGAGACGGGTTGCCTGAGGCATCCGGCACGGACGACCTAATATACGTTTGAAGTTTGAGGGGGAAAGACAAGCAAGCAGCCCCAGTCTCTGTGCCTCTGTGCGAGCAGTGCCATGGGCAGATGAGGCTGAGCAACACCTTTCCACGCTAGCTCTCTCTGCCTGTGAGCTATCTGCAGACGTTCGCATGTTCGGAGCAGGGCTGAAGAAGTCCCATAAACGGAACACAAAAATACCTTTGAAGTTTGAGTTGGCAAGACAAGTAGGCAACCCCAGTCTCTGTGCCTCTGTGTGAGCAGTGCCATGGGCAGAGGAGGCTGAGCAACAGTTTTCCAGGCTAGCTCTTTCTGGGTGCGATCTATCTGGAGACGTTTGCATTTTCGAAGCAGGACTGACTCAGCCCCCTGCACGGACCCCCAAATTTTCGTTCGCAGTTTGAGGGGGCAAGACAAGCAAGCAGCCCCAGTCTCTGTGCTTCTGTGTGAGCAGTGCCATGGGCAGATGAGGCTGAGCAACAGCTTTCCAGGCTAGCTCTTTCTGGCTGCGAGCTATCTGTAGACGTTTGCATTTTCAGAGCAGGGCTGTCGGAGGCGCCCGTCAATGACACACAAAGGTAAGTTTGAAGTTTGAGGTGGCAAGACAAGCAAGCAGCCCCAGTCTCTGTGCCTCTGTGCGAGCAGTGCCATGGGCAGATGAGGCTGAGCAACAGCTTTCCAGGCTAGCTCTTTCTGGCTGCGAGCTATCTGCAGACGTTCGCATTTTTGAAGCAGCGCTGACGCCAGCACCCAGCACAGACCACCTATGATACTTTTGAACTTTGAGTGGGCAAGACAAGCAAGCAGCCCCATTCTCTGTGCCTTTGTGCAAGCAGTGCCATGGGCAGATGAGGCTGAGCAACAGCTTTCCGTACTAGCTCTTTCTGGCTGCGAGCTAACTGCAGACGTTCGCATTTTCAGTGCAGGTCTGCTGGAGGATGCAGGCACGGACCACCTAAGCTACGTTTGAAGTTTGAGGGGGCAACACAAGCAAGCAGCCCCAGTCTCTGTGCCTCTGTGTGAGCAGTGCCTTGGGCAGATGAGGCTGAGCAACAGCTTTCCAGGCTAGATCTTTGTGCCTGCGAGCTATCTGCAGACGTTCGTATTTTCAGATCAGGGCTCCCTGAGGCATCCGGCACACACACCCAAAGCTATGTTTGAATTTTTAGGTGGCAAGACAAGCAAGCAGCCCCAGTCTCTGTGCCTCTGTGCGAGCAGTGCCATGGGCAGATGAGGCTGAGCAACAGCTTTCCAGGCTAGCTCTTTCTGGCTGCGAGCTATCTGCAGACGTTCGCATATTTGAAGCAGCGCTGACGCCAGCACCCAGCACAGATCACCTAAGATACGTTTGAAGTTTGAGTGTGCAAAACAAGCAAGCAGCCCCAGTCTCTGTGCCTTTGTGCAAGCAGTGCCATGGGCAGATGAGGCTGAGCAACAGCGTTCCAGGCTAGCTCTTTCTGGCTGCGAGCTATCTGTAGACGTTTGCATTTTCAGAGCAGGGTTATCGGAGGCGCCCGTCAATGACACACAGAGGTAAGTTTGAAGTTTGAGGTGGCAAGACAAGCAAGCAGCCCCAGTCTCTGTGCCTCTGTACAAGCAGTGCCATGGGCAGATGAGGCTGAGCAACAGCTTTCCACGCTAGCTCTTTCTGGCTGCGAGCTATCTGCAGACGTTCGCATTTTCAGAGCAGGGTTGCCTGATGCGTCCGGAACGGACGACCTAAGTTACCTTTGAAGTTTGAGGAGGCAAGACAAGCAAGCAGCCCCAGTCTCTGTGCCTCTGTGCGAGCAGTGCCATGGGCAGATGAGGCTGAGCAACAGCTTTCCAGGCTAGCTCTTTCTGGCTGCGAGCTATCTGCAGACGTTCGCATATTTGAAGCAGCGCTGACGCCAGCACCCAGCACAGACCACCTAAGATACGTTTGAAGTTTGAGTGTGCAAAACAAGCAAGCAGCCCCAGTCTCTGTGCCTTTGTGCAAGCAGTGCCATGGGCAGATGAGGCTGAGCAACAGCGTTCCAGGCTAGCTCTTTCTGGCTGCGAGCTATCTGTAGACGTTTGCATTTTCAGAGCAGGGTTATCGGAGGCGCCAGTCAATGACACACAGAGGTAAGTTTGAAGTTTGAGGTGGCAAGACAAGCAAGCAGCCCCAGTCTCTGTGCCTCTGTACGAGCAGTGCCATGGGCAGATGAGGCTGAGCAACAGCTTTCCACGCTAGCTCTTTCTGGCTGCGAGCTATCTGCAGACGTTCGCATTTTCAGAGCAGGGTTGCCTGATGCGTCCGGAACGGACGACCTAAGTTACCTTTGAAGTTTGAGGAGGCAAGACAAGCAAGCAGCCCCAGTCTCTGTGCCTCTGTGCGAGCAGTGCCATGGGCAGATGAGGCTGAGCAACAGCTTTCCAGGCTAGCTCTTTCTGGCTGCAAGCTTTTTGCAGACGTTCGCATTTTTAGAGACGGGTTGCCTGAGGCATCCGGCACGGACGACCTAATATACGTTTGAAGTTTGAGGGGGAAAGACAAGCAAGCAGCCCCAGTCTCTGTGCCTCTGTGCGAGCAGTGCCATGGGCAGATGAGGCTGAGCAACACCTTTCCACGCTAGCTCTCTCTGCCTGTGAGCTATCTGCAGACGTTCGCATGTTCGGAGCAGGGCTGAAGAAGTCCCATAAACGGAACACAAAAATACCTTTGAAGTTTGAGTTGGCAAGACAAGTAGGCAACCCCAGTCTCTGTGCCTCTGTGTGAGCAGTGCCATGGGCAGAGGAGGCTGAGCAACAGTTTTCCAGGCTAGCTCTTTCTGGGTGCGATCTATCTGGAGACGTTTGCATTTTCGAAGCAGGACTGACTCAGGCCCCTGCACGGACCCCCAAATTTTCGTTCGCAGTTTGAGGGGGCAAGAAAAGCAAGCAGCCCCAGTCTCTGTGCCTCTGTGCGAGCAGTGCCTTGGGCAGATGAGGCTGAGCAACAGTTTTCCAGGCTAGCTCTTTCTGGCTGCGAGCTATCTGCAGACGTTCGCATTTTTGAAGCAGCGCTGACGCCAGCACCCAGCACAGACCACCTAAGATACGTTTGAAGTTTGAGTGGGCAAGACAAGCAAGCAGCCCCAGTCTCTGTGCCTTTGTGCAAGCAGTGCCATGGACACATGAGGCTGAGCAACAGCTTTCCGTACTAGCTCTTTCTGGCTGCGAGCTATCTGCAGACGTTCGCATTTTCAGTGCAGGGCTGCTGGAGGATCCAGGCACGGACCACCTAAGCTACGTTTGAAGTTTGAGGGCGCAACACAAGCAAGCAGCCTCAGTCTCTGTGCCTCTGTGTCAGCAGTGCCTTGGGCAGATGAGGCTGAGCAACAGCGTTCCAGGCTAGCTCTTTCTGGCTGCGAGCTATCTGTAGACGTTTGCATTTTCAGAGCAGGGTTGTCGGAGGCGCCCGTCAATGACACACAGAGGTAAGTTTGAAGTTTGAGGTGGCAAGACAAGCAAGCAGCCCCAGTCTCTGTGCCTCTGTACGAGCAGTGCCATGGGCAGATGAGGCTGAGCAACAGCTTTCCACGCTAGCTCTTTCTGCCTGCGAGCTATCTGCAGACGTTCGCATTTTCGGAGCAGGGTTGCCTGATGCGTCCGGAACGGACGACCTAAGTTACGTTTGAAGTTTGAGGAGGCAAGACAAGCAAGCAGCCCCAGTTTCTGTGCCTCTGTGCGAGCAGTGCCATGGGCAGATGAGGCTGAGCAACAGCTTTCCAGGCTAGCTCTTTCTGGCTGCGAGCTATCTGCAGACGTTCGCATTTTCAGAGCAGGGTTGCCAAATGCGTCCGGAACGGACGACCTAAGTTACGTTTGAAGTTTGAGGAGGCAAGTCAAGCAAGCAGCCCCAGTCTCTGTGCCTCTGTGCGAGCAGTGCCATGGGCAGATGAGGCTGAGCAACAGCTTTCCAGGCTAGCTCTTTCTGGCTGCAAGCTTTTTGCAGACGTTCGCATTTTTAGAGAAGGGTTGCCTGAGGCATCCGGCACGGACGACCTAATATACGTTTGAAGTTTGAGGGGGAAAGACAAGCAAGCAGCCCCAGTCTCTATGCCTCTGTGCGAGCAGTGCCATGGGCAGATGAGGCTGAGCAACAGCTTTCCACGCTAGCTCTCTCTACCTGTGAGCTATCTGCAGACGTTCGCATATTCGGAGCAGGGCTGAAGAACTCCCATAAACGGAACACAAAAATACCTTTGAAGTTTGAGGTGGCAAGACAAGTAGGCAACCCCAGTCTCTGTGCCTCTGTGTGAGCAGTGCCATGGGCAGATGAGGCTGAGCAACAGCTTTCCAGGCTAGCTCTTTCTGGCTGCGAGCTATCTGCAGACGTTCGCATTTTCAGAGCAGGGCTGAGGGAGACCGACGGCACGGACCACCTAAGCTACGTTTGAAGTTTGTGGTGGGAAAACAAGCAAGCAGCCCCATTCTCTGTGCCTCTGTGCGAGCAGTGCCATGGGCAGATGAGGCTGAGCAACAGCTTTCCAGGCTAGCTCTTTCTGGCTGTGAGCCATCTGCAGACGTTCACATTTTGAGAGCAGGGCTGCCGGAGGCCCCCTGCACGGACAACCTAAGATAAGTTTGAAATTTGAGGGAACAACACAAGCAAGCAGCCCCAGTCTCTGTGCCTCTGTGCGAGTAGTGCCATGGGCAGATGAGGCTGAGCAACAGCTTTCCAGGCTAGCTCTTTCTGGGTGCGATCTATCTGGAGACGTTCGCATTTTCGAAGCAGGACTGACTCAGCCCCCTGCACGGACCCCCAAATTTTCGTTCGCAGTTTGAGGGGGCAAGACAAGCAAGCAGCCCCAGTCTCTGTGCCTCTGTGCGAGCAGTGCCTTGGGCAGATGAGGCTGAGCAACAGCTTTCCAGGCTAGCTCTTTCTGGCTGCGAGCTATCTGCAGACGTTCGCATTTTTGAAGCAGCGCTGACGCCAGCACCCAGCACAGACCACCTAAGATACGTTTGAAGTTTGAGTGGGCAAGACAAGCAAGCAGCCCCAGTCTCTGTGCCTTTGTGCAAGCAGTGCCATGGGCAGATGAGGCTGAGCAACAGCTTTCCAGGCTAGCTCTTTCTGGCTGCGAGCTATCTGCAGACGTTCGCATTTTTGAAGCAGCGCTGACGCCAGCACCCAGCACAGACCACCTAAGCTACGTTTGAAGTTTGAGGGGGCAACACAAGCAAGCAGCCTCAGTCTCTGTGCCTCTGTGTCAGCAGTGCCTTGGGCAGATGAGGCTGAGCAACAGCTTTCCAGGCTAGCTCTTTCTGCCTGCGAGCTATCTGCAGACGTTCGTATTTTCAGATCAGGGCTCCCTGAGGCGCCCGGCAAACACACCCAAAGCTATGTTTGAATTTTTAGGTGGCAAGACAAGCAAGCAGCCCCAGTCTCTGTGCCTCTGTGCGAGCAGTGCCATGGGCCGAGGAGGCTGAGCAACAGTTTTCCAGGCTAGCTCTTTCTGGCTGCGAGCTATCTGCAGACGTTCGCATTTTCAGAGCAGGGCTGAGGGAGGCCCCCGGCACGGACCACCTAAGCTACTTTTGAAGTTTGTGGTGGCAAGAGAAGTAGGCAACCCCAGTCTCTGTGCCCCTGTGCGAGCAGTGCCATGGGCCGAGGAGGCTGAGCAACAGCTTTCCAGGCTAGCTCTTTCTGGCTGCGAGCTATCTGTAGACGTTTGCATTTTCAGAGCAGGGCTGTCGGAGGCGCCCGTCAATGACACACAAAGGTAAGTTTGAAGTTTGAGGTGGCAAGACAAGCAAGCAGCCCCAGTCTCTGTGCCTCTGTGCGAGCAGTGCCATGGGCAGATGAGGCTGAGCAACAGCTTTCCGTACTAGCTCTTTCTGGCTGCGAGCTAACTGCAGACGTTCGCATTTTCAGTGCAGGGCTGCTGGAGGATGCAGGCACGGACCACCTAAGCTACGTTTGAAGTTTAAGGGGGCAACACAAGCAAGCAGCCCCAGTCTCTGTGCCTCTGTGTGAGCAGTGCCTTGGGCAGATGAGGCTGAGCAACAGCTTTCCAGGCTAGCTCTTTGTGCCTGCGAGCTATCTGCAGACGTTCGTATTTTCAGATCAGGGCTCCCTGAGGCATCCGGCACACACACCCAAAGCTATGTTTGAATTTTTAGGTGGCAAGACAAGCAAGCAGCCCCAGTCTCTGTGCCTCTGTGCGAGCAGTGCCATGGGCAGATGAGGCTGAGCAACAGCTTTCCAGGCTAGCTCTTTCTGGCTGCGAGCTATCTGCAGACGTTCGCATTTTTGAAGCAGCGCTGACGCCAGCACCCAGCACAGACCACCTAAGATACGTTTGAAGTTTGAGTGGGCAAAACAAGCAAGCAGCCCCAGTCTCTGTGCCTCTGTGCGAGCAGTGCCATGGGCAGATGAGGCTGAGCAACACCTTTCCACGCTAGCTCTCTCTGCCTGTGAGCTATCTGCAGACGTTCGCATGTTCGGAGCAGGGCTGAAGAAGTCCCATAAACGGAACACAAAAATACCTTTGAAGTTTGAGTTGGCAAGACAAGTAGGCAACCCCAGTCTCTGTGCCTCTGTGTGAGCAGTGCCATGGGTAGAGGAGGCTGAGCAACAGTTTTCCAGGCTAGCTCTTTCTGACTGCGAGCTATCTGCAGACGTTCGCATTTTCAGAGCAGGGCTGAGGGAGGCCCACGGCACGGACGACCTAAGCTACGTTTGAAGTTTGTGGTGGGAAAACAAGCAAGCAGCCCCATTCTCTGTGCCTCTGTGCGAGCAGTGCCAAGGGCAGATGAGGCTGAGCAACAGCTTTCCAGGCTAGCTCTTTCTGGCTGCGAGCTATCTGCAGACGTTCACATTTTGAGAGCAGGGCTGCCGGATCCCCCCTGCACGGACCACCTAAGATAAGTTTAAAATTTGAGGGAACAACACAAGCAAGCAGCCCCAGTCTCTGTGCCTCTGTGCGAGTAGTGCCATGGGCAGATGAGGCTGAGCAACAGCTTTCCAGGCTAGCTCTTTCTGGCTGCGAGCTATCTGCAGACGTTCGAAATTTTCGGAGCAGGACTGCCAAAATGCCTATCACGGACCCCCAGAGATACGTATGAAGTATGAGGGGGCAAGACAAGCAAGCAGCCCCAGTCTCTGTGCCTCTGTTCGAGCAGTGCCATGGGCAGATGAGGCTGAGCAACAGCTTTCCATGCTAGCTCTCTCTGCCTGCGAGCTATCTGCAGACGTTCCCATATTCGGAGCAGGGCTGAAGCAGTCCCATAAACGGAACACAAAAATAACTTTGAAGTTTGAGGTGGCAAGAGAAGTAGGCAACCCCAGTCTCTGTGCCTCTGTGCGAGCAGTGCCATGGGCCGAGGAGGCTGAGCAACAGTTTTCCAGGCTAGCTCTTTCTGGCTGCGAGCTATCTGCAGACGTTCGCATTTTCAGAGGAGGGCTGAGGGAGGCCCCCGGCACGGACCACCTAAGCTACTTTTGAAGTTTGTGGTGGCAAGAGAAGTAGGCAACCCCAGTCTCTGTGCCCCTGTGCGAGCAGTGCCATGGGCCGAGGAGGCTGAGCAACAGCTTTCCAGGCTAGCTCTTTCTGGCTGCGAGCTATCTGTAGACGTTTGCATTTTCAGAGCAGGGCTGTCGGAGGCGCCCGTCAATGACACACAAAGTTAAGTTTGAAGTTTGAGGTGGCAAGACAAGCAAGCAGCCCCAGTCTCTGTGCCTCTGTGCGAGCAGTGCCATGGGCAGATGAGGCTGAGCAACAGCTTTCCAGGCTAGCTCTTTCTGGCTGCGAGCTATCTGCAGACGTTCGCATTTTTGAAGCAGCGCTGACGCCAGCACCCAGCACAGACCACCTAAGCTACGTTTGAAGTTTGAGGGGGCAACACAAGCAAGCAGCCTCAGTCTCTGTGCCTCTGTGTCAGCAGTGCCTTGGGCAGATGAGGCTGAGCAACAGCTTTCCAGGCTAGCTCTTTCTGCCTGCGAGCTATCTGCAGACGTTCGTATTTTCAGATCAGGGCTCCCTGAGGCGCCCGGCAAACACACCCAAAGCTATGTTTGAATTTTTAGGTGGCAAGACAAGCAAGCAGCCCCAGTCTCTGTGCCTCTGTGCGAGCAGTGCCATGGGCCGAGGAGGCTGAGCAACAGTTTTCCAGGCTAGCTCTTTCTGGCTGCGAGCTATCTGCAGACGTTCGCATTTTCAGAGCAGGGCTGAGGGAGGCCCCCGGCACGGACCACCTAAGCTACTTTTGAAGTTTGTGGTGGCAAGAGAAGTAGGCAACCCCAGTCTCTGTGCCCCTGTGCGAGCAGTGCCATGGGCCGAGGAGGCTGAGCAACAGCTTTCCAGGCTAGCTCTTTCTGGCTGCGAGCTATCTGTAGACGTTTGCATTTTCAGAGCAGGGCTGTCGGAGGCGCCCGTCAATGACACACAAAGGTAAGTTTGAAGTTTGAGGTGGCAAGACAAGCAAGCAGCCCCAGTCTCTGTGCCTCTGTGCGAGCAGTGCCATGGGCAGATGAGGCTGAGCAACAGCTTTCCAGGCTAGATCTTTCTGGCTGCGAGCTATCTGCAGACGTTCGCATTTTTGAAGCAGCGCTGACGCCAGCACCCAGCACAGACCACCTATGATACTTTTGAAGTTTGAGTGGGCAAGACAAGCAAGCAGCCCCATTCTCTGTGCCTTTGTGCAAGCAGTGCCATGGGCAGATGAGGCTGAGCAACAGCTTTCCGTACTAGCTCTTTCTGGCTGCGAGCTAACTGCAGACGTTCGCATTTTCAGTGCAGGGCTGCTGGAGGATGCAGGCACGGACCACCTAAGCTACGTTTGAAGTTTAAGGGGGCAACACAAGCAAGCAGCCCCAGTCTCTGTGCCTCTGTGTGAGCAGTGCCTTGGGCAGATGAGGCTGAGCAACAGCTTTCCAGGCTAGCTCTTTGTGCCTGCGAGCTATCTGCAGACGTTCGTATTTTCAGATCAGGGCTCCCTGAGGCATCCGGCACACACACCCAAAGCTATGTTTGAATTTTTAGGTGGCAAGACAAGCAAGCAGCCCCAGTCTCTGTGCCTCTGTGCGAGCAGTGCCATGGGCAGATGAGGCTGAGCAACAGCTTTCCAGGCTAGCTCTTTCTGGCTGCGAGCTATCTGCAGACGTTCGCATTTTTGAAGCAGCGCTGACGCCAGCACCCAGCACAGACCACCTAAGATACGTTTGAAGTTTGAGTGGGCAAAACAAGCAAGCAGCCCCAGTCTCTGTGCCTCTGTGCGAGCAGTGCCATGGGCAGATGAGGCTGAGCAACACCTTTCCACGCTAGCTCTCTCTGCCTGTGAGCTATCTGCAGACGTTCGCATGTTCGGAGCAGGGCTGAAGAAGTCCCATAAACGGAACACAAAAATACCTTTGAAGTTTGAGTTGGCAAGACAAGTAGGCAACCCCAGTCTCTGTGCCTCTGTGTGAGCAGTGCCATGGGTAGAGGAGGCTGAGCAACAGTTTTCCAGGCTAGCTCTTTCTGACTGCGAGCTATCTGCAGACGTTCGCATTTTCAGAGCAGGGCTGAGGGAGGCCCACGGCACGGACGACCTAAGCTACGTTTGAAGTTTGTGGTGGGAAAACAAGCAAGCAGCCCCATTCTCTGTGCCTCTGTGCGAGCAGTGCCAAGGGCAGATGAGGCTGAGCAACAGCTTTCCAGGCTAGCTCTTTCTGGCTGCGAGCTATCTGCAGACGTTCACATTTTGAGAGCAGGGCTGCCGGATCCCCCCTGCACGGACCACCTAAGATAAGTTTAAAATTTGAGGGAACAACACAAGCAAGCAGCCCCAGTCTCTGTGCCTCTGTGCGAGTAGTGCCATGGGCAGATGAGGCTGAGCAACAGCTTTCCAGGCTAGCTCTTTCTGGCTGCGAGCTATCTGCAGACGTTCGAAATTTTCGGAGCAGGACTGCCAAAATGCCTATCACGGACCCCCAGAGATACGTATGAAGTATGAGGGGGCAAGACAAGCAAGCAGCCCCAGTCTCTGTGCCTCTGTTCGAGCAGTGCCATGGGCAGATGAGGCTGAGCAACAGCTTTCCATGCTAGCTCTCTCTGCCTGCGAGCTATCTGCAGACGTTCCCATATTCGGAGCAGGGCTGAAGCAGTCCCATAAACGGAACACAAAAATAACTTTGAAGTTTGAGGTGGCAAGAGAAGTAGGCAACCCCAGTATCTGTGCCTCTGTGCGAGCAGTGCCATGGGCCGAGGAGGCTGAGCAACAGTTTTCCAGGCTAGCTCTTTCTGGCTGCGAGCTATCTGCAGACGTTCGCATTTTCAGAGGAGGGCTGAGGGAGGCCCCCGGCACGGACCACCTAAGCTACTTTTGAAGTTTGTGGTGGCAAGAGAAGTAGGCAACCCCAGTCTCTGTGCCCCTGTGCGAGCAGTGCCATGGGCCGAGGAGGCTGAGCAACAGCTTTCCAGGCTAGCTCTTTCTGGCTGCGAGCTATCTGTAGACGTTTGCATTTTCAGAGCAGGGCTGTCGGAGGCGCCCGTCAATGACACACAAAGTTAAGTTTGAAGTTTGAGGTGGCAAGACAAGCAAGCAGCCCCAGTCTCTGTGCCTCTGTGCGAGCAGTGCCATGGGCAGATGAGGCTGAGCAACAGCTTTCCAGGCTAGCTCTTTCTGGCTGCGAGCTATCTGCAGACGTTCGCATTTTTGAAGCAGCGCTGACGCCAGCACCCAGCACAGACCACCTAAGATACGTTTGAAGTTTGAGTGGGCAAGACAAGCAAGCAGCCTCAGTCTCTGTGCCTTTGTGCAAGCAGTGCCATGGGCAGATGAGGCTGAGCAACAGCTTTCCGTACTAGCTCTTTCTGGCTGCGAGCTATCTGCAGACGTTCGCATGTTCAGTGCAGGGCTGCTGGAGGATCCAGGCACGGACCACCTAAGCTACGTTTGAAGTTTGAGGGGGCAACACAAGCAAGCAGCCCCAGTCTCTGTGCCTCTGTGTGAGCAGTGCCTTGGGCAGATGAGGCTGAGGAACAGCTTTCCAGGCTAGCTCTTTCTGGCTGCGAGCTATCTGCAGACGTTCGTATTTTCAGATCAGGGCTCCCTGAGGCACCCGGCACACACACCCAAAGCTATGTTTGAATTTTTAGGTGGCAAGACAAGCAAGCAGCCCCAGTCTCTGTGCCTCTGTGCGAGCAGTGCCATGGGCAGATGAGGCTGAGCAACAGCTTTCCACGCTAGCTCTTTCTGCCTGCGAGCTATCTTCAGACGTTCGCATTTTCGAAGCAGGACTGACTCAGCCCCCTGCACGGACCCCCAAATTTTCGTTCGCAGTTTGAGGGGGCAAGACAAGCAAGCAGCCCCAGTGTCTGTGCCTTTGTACGAGCAGTGCCATGGGCCGATGAGGCTGAGCAACAGCTTTCCAGGCTAACTCTTTCTGCCTGCGAGCTATCTGCAGACGTTCGAAATTTTCGGAGCAGGACTGCCAAAATGCCTATCAAGGACCCCCAGAGATACGTATGAAGTATGAGGGGGCAAGACAAGCAAGCAGCCCCATTCTCTGTGCCTCTGTGCGAGCAGTGCCATGGGCAGATGAGGCTGAGCAACAGCTTTCCAGGCTAGATCTTTCTGGCTGCAAGCTTTTTGCAGACGTTCGCATTTTTTCAGCAGGGTTGCCTGAGGCATCCGGCACGGACGACCTAATATACGTTTCAAGTTTGAGGGTGCAAGACAAGCAAGCAGCCCCAGTCTCTGTGCCTCTGTGTGAGCAGTGCCATGGGCAGATGAGGCTGAGCAACAGCTTTCCATGCTAGCTCTCTCTGCCTGCGAGCTATCTGCAGACGTTCGCATATTCGGAGCAGGGCTGAAGAACTCCCATAAACGGAACACAAAAATACCTTTGAAGTTTGAGGTGGCAAGACAAGTAGGCAACCCCAGTCTCTGTGCCTCTGTGTGAGCAGTGCCATGGGCAGATGAGGCTGAGCAACAGCTTTCCAGGCTAGCTCTTTCTGGCTGCGAGCTATCTGCAGACGTTCGCATTTTCAGAGCAGGGCTGAGGGAGACCGACGGCACGGACCACCTAAGCTACGTTTGAAGTTTGTGGTGGGAAAACAAGCAAGCAGCCCCATTCTCTGTGCCTCTGTGCGAGCAGTGCCATGGGCAGATGAGGCTGAGCAACAGCTTTCCAGGCTAGCTCTTTCTGGCTGTGAGCTATCTGCAGACGTTCACATTTTCAGAGCAGGGCTGCCGGAGGCCCCCTGCACGGACAACCTAAGATAAGTTTGAAATTTGAGGGAACAACACAAGCAAGCAGCCCCAGTCTCTGTGCCTCTGTGCGAGTAGTGCCATGGGCAGATGAGGCTGAGCAACAGCTTTCCAGGCTAGCTCTTTCTGGGTGCGATCTATCTGGAGACGTTTGCATTTTCGAAGCAGGACTGACTCAGCCCCCTGCACGGACCCCCAAATTTTCGTTCGCAGTTTGAGGGGGCAAGACAAGCAAGCAGCCCCAGTCTCTGTGCCTCTGTGCGAGCAGTGCCTTGGGCAGATGAGGCTGAGCAACAGCTTTCCAGGCTAGCTCTTTCTGGCTGCGAGCTATCTGCAGACGTTCGCATTTTTGAAGCAGCGCTGACGCCAGCACCCAGCACAGACCACCTAAGATACGTTTGAAGTTTGAGTGGGCAAGACAAGCAAGCAGCCCCAGTCTCTGTGCCTTTGTGCAAGCAGTGCCATGGGCAGATGAGGCTGAGCAACAGCTTTCCAGGCTAGCTCTTTCTGGCTGCGAGCTATCTGCAGACGTTCGCATTTTTGAAGCAGCGCTGACGCCAGCACCCAGCACAGACCACCTAAGCTACGTTTGAAGTTTGAGGGGGCAACACAAGCACGCAGCCTCAGTCTCTGTGCCTCTGTGTCAGCAGTGCCTTGGGCAGATGAGGCTGAGCAACAGCTTTCCAGGCTAGCTCTTTCTGCCTGCGAGCTATCTGCAGACGTTCGTATTTTCAGATCAGGGCTCCCTGAGGCGCCCGGCAAACACACCCAAAGCTATGTTTGAATTTTTAGGTGGCAAGACAAGCAAGCAGCCCCAGTCTCTGTGCCTCTGTGCGAGCAGTGCCATGGGCCGAGGAGGCTGAGCAACAGTTTTCCAGGCTAGCTCTTTCTGGCTGCGAGCTATCTGCAGACGTTCGCATTTTCAGAGCAGGGCTGAGGGAGGCCCCCGGCACGGACCACCTAAGCTACTTTTGAAGTTTGTGGTGGCAAGAGAAGTAGGCAACCCCAGTCTCTGTGCCCCTGTGCGAGCAGTGCCATGGGCCGAGGAGGCTGAGCAACAGCTTTCCAGGCTAGCTCTTTCTGGCTGCGAGCTATCTGTAGACGTTTGCATTTTCAGAGCAGGGCTGTCGGAGGCGCCCGTCAATGACACACAAAGGTAAGTTTGAAGTTTGAGGTGGCAAGACAAGCAAGCAGCCCCAGTCTCTGTGCCTCTGTGCGAGCAGTGCCATGGGCAGATGAGGCTGAGCAACAGCTTTCCAGGCTAGATCTTTCTGGCTGCGAGCTATCTGCAGACGTTCGCATTTTTGAAGCAGCGCTGACGCCAGCACCCAGCACAGACCACCTATGATACTTTTGAAGTTTGAGTGGGCAAGACAAGCAAGCAGCCCCATTCTCTGTGCCTTTGTGCAAGCAGTGCCATGGGCAGATGAGGCTGAGCAACAGCTTTCCGTACTAGCTCTTTCTGGCTGCGAGCTAACTGCAGACGTTCGCATTTTCAGTGCAGGGCTGCTGGAGGATGCAGGCACGGACCACCTAAGCTACGTTTGAAGTTTAAGGGGGCAACACAAGCAAGCAGCCCCAGTCTCTGTGCCTCTGTGTGAGCAGTGCCTTGGGCAGATGAGGCTGAGCAACAGCTTTCCAGGCTAGCTCTTTGTGCCTGCGAGCTATCTGCAGACGTTCGTATTTTCAGATCAGGGCTCCCTGAGGCATCCGGCACACACACCCAAAGCTATGTTTGAATTTTTAGGTGGCAAGACAAGCAAGCAGCCCCAGTCTCTGTGCCTCTGTGCGAGCAGTGCCATGGGCAGATGAGGCTGAGCAACAGCTTTCCAGGCTAGCTCTTTCTGGCTGCGAGCTATCTGCAGACGTTCGCATTTTTGAAGCAGCGCTGACGCCAGCACCCAGCACAGACCACCTAAGATACGTTTGAAGTTTGAGTGGGCAAAACAAGCAAGCAGCCCCAGTCTCTGTGCCTCTGTGCGAGCAGTGCCATGGGCAGATGAGGCTGAGCAACACCTTTCCACGCTAGCTCTCTCTGCCTGTGAGCTATCTGCAGACGTTCGCATGTTCGGAGCAGGGCTGAAGAAGTCCCATAAACGGAACACAAAAATACCTTTGAAGTTTGAGTTGGCAAGACAAGTAGGCAACCCCAGTCTCTGTGCCTCTGTGTGAGCAGTGCCATGGGTAGAGGAGGCTGAGCAACAGTTTTCCAGGCTAGCTCTTTCTGACTGCGAGCTATCTGCAGACGTTCGCATTTTCAGAGCAGGGCTGAGGGAGGCCCACGGCACGGACGACCTAAGCTACGTTTGAAGTTTGTGGTGGGAAAACAAGCAAGCAGCCCCATTCTCTGTGCCTCTGTGCGAGCAGTGCCAAGGGCAGATGAGGCTGAGCAACAGCTTTCCAGGCTAGCTCTTTCTGGCTGCGAGCTATCTGCAGACGTTCACATTTTGAGAGCAGGGCTGCCGGATCCCCCCTGCACGGACCACCTAAGATAAGTTTAAAATTTGAGGGAACAACACAAGCAAGCAGCCCCAGTCTCTGTGCCTCTGTGCGAGTAGTGCCATGGGCAGATGAGGCTGAGCAACAGCTTTCCAGGCTAGCTCTTTCTGCCTGCGAGCTATCTGCAGACGTTCGAAATTTTCGGAGCAGGACTGCCAAAATACCTATCACGGACCCCCAGAGATACGTATGAAGTATGAGGGGGCAAGACAAGCAAGCAGCCCCAGTCTCTGTGCCTCTGTTCGAGCAGTGCCATGGGCAGATGAGGCTGAGCAACAGCTTTCCATGCTAGCTCTCTCTGCCTGCGAGCTATCTGCAGACGTTCCCATATTCGGAGCAGGGCTGAAGCAGTCCCATAAACGGAACACAAAAATAACTTTGAAGTTTGAGGTGGCAAGAGAAGTAGGCAACCCCAGTCTCTGTGCCTCTGTGCGAGCAGTGCCATGGGCCGAGGAGGCTGAGCAACAGTTTTCCAGGCTAGCTCTTTCTGGCTGCGAGCTATCTGCAGACGTTCGCATTTTCAGAGGAGGGCTGAGGGAGGCCCCCGGCACGGACCACCTAAGCTACTTTTGAAGTTTGTGGTGGCAAGAGAAGTAGGCAACCCCAGTCTCTGTGCCCCTGTGCGAGCAGTGCCATGGGCCGAGGAGGCTGAGCAACAGCTTTCCAGGCTAGCTCTTTCTGGCTGCGAGCTATCTGTAGACGTTTGCATTTTCAGAGCAGGGCTGTCGGAGGCGCCCGTCAATGACACACAAAGTTAAGTTTGAAGTTTGAGGTGGCAAGACAAGCAAGCAGCCCCAGTCTCTGTGCCTCTGTGCGAGCAGTGCCATGGGCAGATGAGGCTGAGCAACAGCTTTCCAGGCTAGCTCTTTCTGGCTGCGAGCTATCTGCAGACGTTCGCATTTTTGAAGCAGCGCTGACGCCAGCACCCAGCACAGACCACCTAAGATACGTTTGAAGTTTGAGTGGGCAAGACAAGCAAGCAGCCTCAGTCTCTGTGCCTTTGTGCAAGCAGTGCCATGGGCAGATGAGGCTGAGCAACAGCTTTCCGTACTAGCTCTTTCTGGCTGCGAGCTATCTGCAGACGTTCGCATGTTCAGTGCAGGGCTGCTGGAGGATCCAGGCACGGACCACCTAAGCTACGTTTGAAGTTTGAGGGGGCAACACAAGCAAGCAGCCCCAGTCTCTGTGCCTCTGTGTGAGCAGTGCCTTGGGCAGATGAGGCTGAGGAACAGCTTTCCAGGCTAGCTCTTTCTGGCTGCGAGCTATCTGCAGACGTTCGTATTTTCAGATCAGGGCTCCCTGAGGCACCCGGCACACACACCCAAAGCTATGTTTGAATTTTTAGGTGGCAAGACAAGCAAGCAGCCCCAGTCTCTGTGCCTCTGTGCGAGCAGTGCCATGGGCAGATGAGGCTGAGCAACAGCTTTCCAGGCTAGCTCTTTCTGGCTGCGAGCTATCTGCAGACGTTCGCATTTTTGAAGCAGCGCTGACGACAGCACCCAGCACAGACCACCTAAGATACGTTTGAAGTTTGAGTGGGCAAGACAAGCAAGCAGCCCCAGTCTCTGTGCCTTTGTGCAAGCAGTGCCATGGGCAGATTAGGCTGAGCAACAGCTTTCCGTACTAGCTCTTTCTGGCTGCGAGCTATCTGCAGACGTTCGCATTTTCAGTGCAGGGCTGCTGGAGGATCCAGGCACGGACCACGTAAACTACGTTTCAAGACTGAGGTGGCAAGACAAGAAAGCAGCCCCAGTCTCTGTGCCTCTGTGCGAGTAGTGCCATGGGCAGATGAGGCTGAGCAACAGCTTTCCACGCTAGCTCTTTCTGCCTGCGAGCTATCTTCAGACGTTCGCATTTTCGAAGCAGGACTGACTCAGCCCCCTGCACGGACCCCCAAATTTTCGTTCGCAGTTTGAGGGGGCAAGACAAGCAAGCAGCCCCAGTGTCTGTGCCTTTGTACGAGCAGTGCCATGGGCCGATGAGGCTGAGCAACAGCTTTCCAGGCTAACTCTTTCTGCCTGCGAGCTATCTGCAGACGTTCGAAATTTTCGGAGCAGGACTGCCAAAATGCCTACCAAGGACCCCCAGAGATACGTATGAAGTATGAGGGGGCAAGACAAGCAAGCAGCCCCATTCTCTGTGCCTCTGTGCGAGCAGTGCCATGGGCAGATGAGGCTGAGCAACAGCTTTCCAGGCTAGATCTTTCTGGCTGCAAGCTTTTTGCAGACGTTCGCATTTTTTCAGCAGGGTTGCCTGAGGCATCCGGCACGGACGACCTAATATACGTTTCAAGTTTGAGGTGGCAAGACAAGCAAGCAGCCCCAGTCTCTGTGCCTCTGTGTGAGCAGTGCCATGGGCAGATGAGGCTGAGCAACAGCTTTCCATGCTAGCTCTCTCTGCCTGCGAGCTATCTGCAGACGTTCGCATATTCGGAGCAGGGCTGAAGAAGTCCCATAAACGGAACACAAAAATAACTTTGAAGATTGAGGTGGCAAGAGAATTAGGCAACCCCATTCTCTGTGCCTCTGTGCGAGCAGTGCCATGGGCCGAGGAGGCTGAGCAACAGTTTTCCAGGCTAGCTCTTTCTGCCTGCGAGCTATATGCAGACGTTTGCATTTTCAGAGCAGGGCTGAGGGAGGCCCCCGGCACAGACCAACTAAGCTACTTTTGAAGTTTGTGGTGGCAAGAGAAGTAGGCAACCCCAGTCTCTGTGCCCCTGTGCGAGCAGTGCCATGGGCCGAGGAGGCTGAGCAACAGCTTTCCAGGCTAGCTCTTTCTGGCTGCGAGCTATCTGTAGACGTTTGCATTTTCAGAGCAGGGCTGGCAGAGGCGCCCGTCAATGACACACAAAGTTAAGTTTGAAGTTTGAGGTGGCAAGACAAGCAAGCAGCCCCAGTCTCTGTGCCTTTGTGCAAGCAGTGCCATGGGCAGATGAGGCTGAGCAACAGCTTTCCGTACTAGCACTTTCTGGCTGCGAGCTATCTGCAGACGTTCGCATTTTCAGTGCAGGGCTGCTGGAGGATCCAGGCACGGACCACCTAAGCTACGTTTGAAGTTTGAGGGGGCAACACAAGCAAGCAGCCCCAGTCTCTGTGCCTCTGTGTGAGCAGTGCCTTGGGCAGATGAGGCTGAGCAACAGCTTTCCAGGCTAGATCTTTGTGCCTGCGAGCTATCTGCAGACGTTCGTATTTTCAGATCAGGGCTCCCTGAGGCGCCCGGCACACACACCCAAAGCTATGTTTGAATTTTTAGGTGGCAAGACAAGCAGGCAGCCCCAGTCTCTGTGCCTCTGTGCGAGCAGTGCCATGGGCAGATGAGGCTGAGCAACAGCTTTCCAGGCTAGCTCTTTCTGGCTGCGAGCTATCTGCAGACGTTCGCATTTTTGAAGCAACGCTGACGCCAGCACCCAGCACAGACCACCTAAGATACGTTTCAAGTTTGAGTGGGCAAGACAAGCAAGCAGCCCCAGTCTCTGTGCCTTTGTGCAAGCAGTGCCATGGGCAGATGAGGCTGAGCAACAGCTTTCCGTACTAGCTCTTTCTGGCTGCGAGCTATCTGCAGACGTTCGCATTTTCAGTGCAGGGCTGCTGGAGGATCCAGGCACGGACCACCTAAGCTACGTTTGAAGTTTGAGGGGGCAAAACAAGCAAGCAGCCCCAGTTTCTGTGCCTCTGTGTGAGCAGTGCCTTGGGCAGATGAGGCTGAGCAACAGCTTTCCAGGCTAGCTCTTTCTGCCTGCGAGCTATCTGCAGACATTCGCATTTTCAGATCAGGGCTCCCTGAGGCGCCCGGCAAACACACCCAAAGCTATGTTTGAATTTTTAGGTGGCAAGACAAGCAAGCAGCCCCAGTCTCTGTGCCTCTGTGCGAGCAGTGCCATGGGCACATGAGGCTGCGCAACAGCTTTCCAGGCTAGCTCTTTCTGGCTGCGAGCTATCTGCAGACGTTCGCATTTTTGAAGCAGCGCTGACGCCAGCACCCAGCACAGACCACCTAAGATACGTTTGAAGTTTGAGTGGGCAAGACAAGCAAGCAGCCTCAGTCTCTGTGCCTTTGTGCAAGTAGTGCCATAGGCAGATGAGGCTGAGCAACAGCTTTCCGTACTAGCTCTTTCTGGCTGCGAGCTATCTGCAGACGTTCGCATTTTCAGTGCAGGGCTGCTGGAGGATCCAGGCACGGACCACCTAAGCTACGTTTGAAGTTTGAGGGGGCAACACAAGCAAGCAGCCCCAGTCTCTGTGCCTCTGTGTGAGCAGTGCCTTGGGCAGATGAGGCTGAGCAACAGCTTTCCAGGCTAGCTCTTTCTGCCTGCGAGCTATCTGCAGACGTTCGTATTTTCAGATCAGGGCTCCCTGAGGCGCCCGGCAAACACACCCAAAGCTACGTTTGAAGTTTGAGGGGGCAACACAAGCAAGCAGCCCCAGTCTCTGTGCCTCTGTGCGAGCAGTGCCATGGGCAGATGAGGCTGAGCAACAGCCTTCCAGGCTAGCTCTTTCTGGCTGCAAGCTTTTTGCAGACGTTCGCATTTTTAGAGAAGGGTTGCATGAGGCATTCGGCACGGACGACCTAATATACGTTTGAAGTTTGAGGGGGAAAGACAAGCAAGCAGCCCCAGTCTCTGTGTCTCTGTGCGAGCAGTGCCATGGGCAGATGAGGCTGAGCAACAGCTTTCCACTCTAGCTCTCTCTGCCTGTGAGCTATCTGTAGACGTTCGCATATTCGGAGCAGGGCTGAAGAAGTCCCATAAACGGAACACAAAAATAGCTTTGAAGTTTGAGGTGGCAAGACAAGAAAGCAGCCCCAGTCTCTGTGCCTCTGTGCGAGTAGTGCCATGGGCAGATGAGGCTGAGCAACAGCTTTCCACGCTAGCTCTTTCTGCCTGCGAGCTATCTGCAGACGTTCGCATTTTCGAAGCAGGACTGACTCAGCCCCCTGCACGGACCCCCAAAGATTCGTTCGCAGTTTGAGGGGGCAGGACAAGCAAGCAGCCCCAGTCTCTGTGCCTCTGTGCGAGCAGTGCCATGGGCAGATGAGGCTGAGCAACAGCTTTCCAGGCTAGCTCTTCCTGCCTGCGAGCTATTTGCAGACGTTCGAAATTTTCGGAGCAGGACTGCCAAAATGCCTATCACGGACGCTCAGAGATACGTATGAAGTATGAGGGGGCAAGACAAGCAAGCAGCCCCAGTCTCTGTGCCTCTGTGCGAGCAGTGCCATGGGCATATGTGGCTGAGCAACAGCTTTCCAGGCTAGATCTTTCTGCCTGCGAGCTATGTGCAGACATTCGCATTTTCAGAGCAGGGCTGTCGGAGGCGCCCGTCAACGACACACAAAGGTAAGTTTGAAGTTTGAGGTGGCAAGACAAGCAAGCAGTCCCAGTCTCTGTGCCTCTGTGCGAGCAGTGCCATGGGCAGATGAGGCTGAGCAACAGCCTTCCAGGCTAGCTCTTTCTGGCTGCAATCTTTTTGCAGACGTTCGCATTTTTAGAGAAGGGTTGCATGAGGCATTCGGCACGGACGACCTAATATACGTTTGAAGTTTGAGGGGGAAAGACAAGCAAGCAGCCCCAGTCTCTGTGTCTCTGTGCGAGCAGTGCCATGGGCAGATGAGGCTGAGCAACAGCTTTCCACTCTAGCTCTCTCTGCCTGTGAGCTATCTGTAGACGTTCGCATATTCGGAGCAGGGCTGAAGAAGTCCCATAAACGGAACACAAAAATAGCTTTGAAGTTTGAGGTGGCAAGACAAGAAAGCAGCCCCAGTCTCTGTGCCTCTGTGCGAGTAGTGCCATGGGCAGATGAGGCTGAGCAACAGCTTTCCACGCTAGCTCTTTCTGCCTGCGAGCTATCTGCAGACGTTCGCATTTTCGAAGCAGGACTGACTCAGCCCCCTGCACGGACCCCCAAAGATTCGTTCGCAGTTTGAGGGGGCAGGACAAGCAAGCAGCCCCAGTCTCTGTGCCTCTGTGCGAGCAGTGCCATGGGCAGATGAGGCTGAGCAACAGCTTTCCAGGCTTGCTCTTCCTGCCTGCGAGCTATTTGCAGACGTTCGAAATTTTCGGAGCAGGACTGCCAAAATGCCTATCACGGACGCTCAGAGATACGTATGAAGTATGAGGGGGCAAGACAAGCAAGCAGCCCCAGTCTCTGTGCCTCTGTGCGAGCAGTGCCATGGGCATATGTGGCTGAGCAACAGCTTTCCAGGCTAGATCTTTCTGCCTGCGAGCTATGTGCAGACATTCGCATTTTCAGAGCAGGGCTGTCGGAGGCGCCCGTCAACGACACACAAAGGTAAGTTTGAAGTTTGAGGTGGCAAGACAAGCAAGCAGTCCCAGTCTCTGTGCCTCTGTGCGAGCAGTACCATGGACAGATGTGGCTGAGCAACAGCTTTCCAGGCTAGCTCTTTCTGGCTGCGAGCTATCTGCAGACGTTCGCATTTTCGGAGCAGGGCTGGCAGAGGCGCTCGGCACAGACACCCAAAGTTACGTTTGAAGTTTGAGTGGGCAAGAAAAGCAAGCATCCACAGTCTCTGTGCCTCTGTGTGAGCAGTGCCATGGACAGATGAGGCTGAGCAACAGCTTTCCAGGCTAGCTCTTTCTGGCTGCCAGCTATCTGCAGACGTTCACATTTTCAGACCAGGGCTGACGGAGGACTCTGGCACGGACCATCTAAGCTAAGTTTGAAGTTTGAGGTGGCAAGACAAGCAAGCAGCCCCATTCTCTGTGCCTCTGTGCGATCAGTGCCATGGGCAGATGAGGCTGGTCAACAGCTTTCCAGGCTAGCTCTTTCTGGCTGCGAGCTATCTGCAGACGTTCGCATTTTAGGAGCAGGGCTGCCGGAGGCCCCCTGCACGGACCCCCTAAGATACGTTTGAAGTTTGAGGGAGCAAGACAAGAAAGCAGCCCCAGTCTGTATGCCTCCGTGTGAGCAGTGCCATGGGCAGATGAGGCTGCGCAACAGCCTGTCAGGCTAGATAATTCTGCCTGCGAGCTATCTGCAGACGTTCGCATTTTCAGAGCAGGGCTCCCTGAGGAGCCAGGCAGGGACACCCAAAGCTCCTTTTGAATATTTATATTGCAAGACAAGTAAGCCGCCCAGTCTCTGTGCAACTGTGTGAGCAGTGCCATGGGCAGATGAGGCTGAGCAACAGCTTTCCAGGCTAGCTCTTTCTGGCTGCCAGCTATCTGCAGACGTTCTCATTTTCAGACCAGGCCTGACGGAGGACCAAGGCACGGACCATCTAAGATAAGTTTGAAGTTTGAGGGGGCAAGACAAGCAAGCAGCCCCAGTCTCTGTGCCTCTGTGCGAGCAGTGCCATGGGCAGAGAAGGCTTAGCAACAGTTTTCCAGGCTAGCTCTTTCTGCCTGCGAGCTATCTGCAGACGTTCGCATTTTCAGAGCAGGGCTGAGGGAGGCCCCCGGCACGGACAACATAAGTTACTTTTGAAGTTTGTGGTGGCAAGAGAAGTAGTCAACCCCAGTCTCAGTGCCCCTGTGCGAGCAGTGCCATGGGCCGAGGAGGCTGAGCAACAGCTTTCCAGGCTAGCTCTTTCTGGCTGCGAGCTAGCTGTAGACGTTCGCATTTTCAGAGCAGGGCTGTCGGAGGCGCCCGTCAATGACACACAAAGGTACGTTTGAAGTTTGAGGTGGCAAGACAAGCAAGCAGCCCCAGTCTCTGTGCCTCTGTGCGAGCAGTGCCATGGGCAGATGAGGCTGAGCAACAGCCTTCCAGGCTAGCTCTTTCTGGCTGCAAGCTTTTTGCAGACGTTCGCATTTTTAGAGAAGGGTTGCATGAGGCATTCGGCACGGACGACCTAATATACGTTTGAAGTTTGAGGGGGAAAGACAAGCAAGCAGCCCCAGTCTCTGTGTCTCTGTGCGAGCAGTGCCATGGGCAGATGAGGCTGAGCAACAGCTTTCCACTCTAGCTCTCTCTGCCTGTGAGCTATCTGTAGACGTTCGCATATTCGGAGCAGGGCTGAAGAAGTCCCATAAACGGAACACAAAAATAGCTTTGAAGTTTGAGGTGGCAAGACAAGTAGGCAACCCCAGTCTATGTGCCTCTGTGTGAGCAGTGCCATGGGCAGAGGAGGCTGAGCAACAGTTTTCCAGGCTAGCTATTTCTGACTGCGAGATACCTGCAGACGTTAGCAATTTCAGAGCAGGGCTGAGGGAGGCCCCCGGCACGGGCCATTTAAGCTACGTTTGAAGTTTGTGGTGGGAAGACAAGCAAGCAGCCCCAGTCTCTGTGCCTCAGTGCGAGCAGTGCCATGGGCAGATGAGGCTGAGCAACAGCTTTCCATGCTAGCTCTTTCCGGATGCGAGCTATCTGCACACGTTCGCATTTTCAGAGCAGGACTGCTTGAGGCATCAGACACGGACCACCTAAACTACGTTTCAAGATTGAGGTGGCAAGACAAGAAAGCAGCCCCAGTCTCTGTGCCTCTGTGCGAGTAGTGCCATGGGCAGATGAGGCTGAGCAACAGCTTTCCACGCTAGCTCTTTCTGCCTGCGAGCTATCTGCAGACGTTCGCATTTTCGAAGCAGGACTGACTCAGCCCCCTGCACGGACCCCCAAAGATTCGTTCGCAGTTTGAGGGGGCAGGACAAGCAAGCAGCCCCAGTCTCTGTGCCTCTGTGCGAGCAGTGCCATGGGCAGATGAGGCTGAGCAACAGCTTTCCAGGCTAGCTCTTCCTGCCTGCGAGCTATTTGCAGACGTTCGAAATTTTCGGAGCAGGACTGCCAAAATGCCTATCACGGACGCTCAGAGATACGTATGAAGTATGAGGGGGCAAGACAAGCAAGCAGCCCCAGTCTCTGTGCCTCTGTGCGAGCAGTGCCATGGGCATATGTGGCTGAGCAACAGCTTTCCAGGCTAGATCTTTCTGCCTGCGAGCTATGTGCAGACATTCGCATTTTCAGAGCAGGGCTGTCGGAGGCGCCCGTCAACGACACACAAAGGTAAGTTTGAAGTTTGAGGTGGCAAGACAAGCAAGCAGTCCCAGTCTCTGTGCCTCTGTGCGAGCAGTACCATGGACAGATGTGGCTGAGCAACAGCTTTCCAGGCTAGCTCTTTCTGGCTGCGAGCTATCTGCAGACGTTCGCATTTTCGGAGCAGGGCTGGCAGAGGCGCTCGGCACAGACACCCAAAGTTACGTTTGAAGTTTGAGTGGGCAAGAAAAGCAAGCATCCACAGTCTCTGTGCCTCTGTGTGAGCAGTGCCATGGACAGATGAGGCTGAGCAACAGCTTTCCAGGCTAGCTCTTTCTGGCTGCCAGCTATCTGCAGACGTTCACATTTTCAGACCAGGGCTGACGGAGGACTCTGGCACGGACCATCTAAGCTAAGTTTGAAGTTTGAGGTGGCAAGACAAGCAAGCAGCCCCATTCTCTGTGCCTCTGTGCGATCAGTGCCATGGGCAGATGAGGCTGGTCAACAGCTTTCCAGGCTAGCTCTTTCTGGCTGCGAGCTATCTGCAGACGTTCGCATTTTAGGAGCAGGGCTGCCGGAGGCCCCCTGCACGGACCCCCTAAGATACGTTTGAAGTTTGAGGGAGCAAGACAAGAAAGCAGCCCCAGTCTGTATGCCTCCGTGTGAGCAGTGCCATGGGCAGATGAGGCTGCGCAACAGCCTGTCAGGCTAGATAATTCTGCCTGCGAGCTATCTGCAGACGTTCGCATTTTCAGAGCAGGGCTCCCTGAGGAGCCAGGCAGGGACACCCAAAGCTCCTTTTGAATATTTATATTGCAAGACAAGTAAGCCGCCCAGTCTCTGTGCAACTGTGTGAGCAGTGCCATGGGCAGATGAGGCTGAGCAACAGCTTTCCAGGCTAGCTCTTTCTGGCTGCCAGCTATCTGCAGACGTTCGCATTTTCAGACCAGGCCTGACGGAGGACCAAGGCACGGACCATCTAAGATAAGTTTGAAGTTTGAGGGGGCAAGACAAGCAAGCAGCCCCAGTCTCTGTGCCTCTGTGCGAGCAGTGCCATGGGCAGAGAAGGCTTAGCAACAGTTTTCCAGGCTAGCTCTTTCTGCCTGCGAGCTATCTGCAGACGTTCGCATTTTCAGAGCAGGGCTGAGGGAGGCCCCCGGCACGGACAACATAAGTTACTTTTGAAGTTTGTGGTGGCAAGAGAAGTAGTCAACCCCAGTCTCAGTGCCCCTGTGCGAGCAGTGCCATGGGCCGAGGAGGCTGAGCAACAGCTTTCCAGGCTAGCTCTTTCTGGCTGCGAGCTAGCTGTAGACGTTCGCATTTTCAGAGCAGGGCTGTCGGAGGCGCCCGTCAATGACACACAAAGGTACGTTTGAAGTTTGAGGTGGCAAGACAAGCAAGCAGCCCCAGTCTCTGTGCCTCTGTGCGAGCAGTGCCATGGGCAGATGAGGCTGAGCAACAGCTTTCCAGTCTAGCTCTTTCTGCCTGTGAGCTATCTGCAGACGTTCGCATTTTCGGAGCAGGGTTGCCAAATGCGTCCGGAACGGACGACCTAAGTTACGTTTGAAGTTTGAGAAGGCAAGTCAAGCAAGCAGCCCCAGTCTCTGTGCCTCTGTGCGAGCAGTGCCATGGGCAGATGAGGCTGAGCAACAGCTTTCCAGGCTAGCTCTTTCTGGCTGCAAGCTTTTTGCAGACGTTCGCATTTTTAGAGAAGGGTTGCCTGAGGCATCCGGCACGGACGACCTAATATACGTTTGAAGTTTGAGGGGGAAAGACAAGCAAGCAGCCCCAGTCTCTGTGCCTCTGTGCGAGCAGTGCCATGGGCAGATGAGGCTGAGCAACAGCTTTCCACGCTAGCTCTCTCTGCCTGTGAGCTATCTGCAGACGTTCGCATATTCGGAGCAGGGCTGAAGAAGTCCCATAAACGGAACACAAAAATACCTTTGAAGTTTGAGGTGGCAAGACAAGTAGGCAGCCCCAGTCTCTGTGCCTCTGTGTGAGCAGTGCTATGGGCAGAGGAGGCTGAGCAAGAGTTTTCCAGTCTAGCTCTTTCTGGCTGCGAGCTATCTGCAGACGTTCGCATTTTCAGAGCAGGGCTGAGGGAGGCCCCCGGCACGGACCACCTAAGCTACGTTTGAAGTTTGTGGTGGCAAGACAAGCAAGCAGCCCCAGTCTCTGTGCCTCTGTGTGAGCAGTGCCATGGGCAGAGGAGGCTGAGCAACATCTTTCCAAGCTAGCTCCTTCTGGCTGCGAGCTTTCTGCAGACGTTTGCATTTTTAGAGCAGGGTTGAGGGAGGCGTCCGGAACGGACGACCTAAGTTACGTTTGAAGTTTGAGGAGCCAAGACAAGCAAGCAGCCCCAGTCTCTGTGCCTCTGTGCGAGCGGTGCCATGGACAGATGAGGCTGAGCAACAGCTTTCCAGGCTAGCTCTTTCTGGCTGCGAGCTATCTGCAGACGTTCGCATTTTCAAAGCAGGGCAGCCAGAGGCCCCCTGCACGGAACACCTAAGATACGTTTGAAGTTTGAGGTGGCAAGACAAGCAAGCAGCCACAGTCTCTGTGCCTCTGTGCGAGCAGTGCCATGGGCAGATGTGTCTGAGCAACAGCTTTCCAGGCTAGATCTTTCTGCCTGCGAGCTATGTGCAGACATTCGCATTTTCAGAGCAGGGCTGTCGGAGGCGCCCGTCAACGACACACAAAGGTAAGTTTGAAGTTTGAGGTGGCAAGACAAGCAAGCAGTCCCAGTCTCTCTGCCTCTGTGCGAGCAGTGCCATGGACAGATGTGGCTGAGCAACAGCTTTCCAGGCTAGCTCTTTCTGGCTGCGAGCTATCTGCAGACGTTCGCATTTTCGGAGCAGGGCTGGCAGAGGCGCTCGGCACAGACACCCAAAGTTACGTTTGAAGTTTGAGTGGGCAAGAAAAGCAAGCATCCACAGTCTCTGTGGCCTCTGTGTGAGCAGTGCCATGGACAGATGAGGCTGAGCAACAGCTTTCCAGGCTAGTTCTTTCTGCCTGCCAGCTATCTGCAGACGTTCACATTTTCAGACCAGGGCTGACGGAGGACTCTGGCATGGACCATCTAAGCTAAGTTTGAAGTTTAAGGTGGCAAGACAAGAAAGCAGCCCCATTCTCTGTGCCTCTGTGCGATCAGTGCCATGGGCAGATGAGGCTGAGCAACAGCTTTCCGTACTAGCTCTTTCTGGCTGCGAGCTAGCTGTAGACGTTCGCATTTTCAGAGCAGGGCTGTCGGAGGCGCCCGTCAATGACACACAAAGGTACGTTTGAAGTTTGAGGTGGCAAGACAAACAAGCAGCCCCAGTCTGTATGCCTCCGTGTGAGCAGTGCCATGGGCAGATGAGGCTGAGCAACAGCTTTCCAGGCTAGCTCTTTCTGGCTGCGAGCTAGCTGTAGACTTTCGCATTTTCAGAGCAGGGCTGTCGGAGGCGCCCGTCAATGACACACAAAGGTACGTTTGAAGTTTGAGGTGGCAAGACAAACAAGCAGCCCCAGTCTCTCTGCCTCTGTGTGAGCAGTGCCATGGGCAGATGAGGCTGAGCAACAGCTTTCCAGGCTAGCTCTTTCTGCCTGCGAGCTATCTGCAGACGTTCGCATTTTCGGAGCAGGGTTGCCAGAGGCGTCCGGAACGGACGATCTAAGTTACGTTTGTAGTTTGAGGAGGCAAGACAAGCAAGCAGCCCCAGTCTCTCTGCCTCTGTGCGAGCAGTGCCATGGGCAGATGAGGCTGAGCAACAGCTTTCCACGCTAGCTCTTTCTGCCTGTGAGCTATCTGCAGACGTTCGCATATTCGGAGCAGGGCTGAAGAAGTCCCATAAACGGAACACAAAAATACCTTTGAACTTTGAGGTGGGAAGACAAGTAGGCAACCCCAGTCTCTGTGCCTCTGTGTGAGCAGTGCCATGGGCAGAGGAGGCTGAGCAACAGTTTTCCAGTCTAGCTCTTTCTGGCTGCGAGCTATCTGCAGACGTTCGCATTTTCAGAGCAGGGCTGAGGGAGGCCCCCGGCACGGACCACCTAAGCTACGTTTGAAGTTTGTGGTGGCAAGACAAGCAAGCAGCCCCAGTCTCTGTGCCTCTGTGTGAGCAGTGCCATGGGCAGATGAGGCTGAGCAACATCTTTCCAAGCCTGCTCCTTCTGGCTGCGAGCTTTCTGCAGACGTTCGCATTTTTAGAGCAGGGTTGCCTGAGGCGTCCGGAACGGACGACCTAAGTTACGTTTGAAGTTTGAGGAGCCAAGACAAGAAAGCAGCCCCAGTCTCTGTGCTTCTGTGCGAGCACTGCCATGGGCAGATGAGGCTGAGCAACAGCTTTCCACGCTAGCCCCTTCTGGCTGCCAGCTATCTGCAGACGTTTGCATTTTAAGAGCAGGGCTGCGAAAGGAGCCTGGCAGGGACACCACCATTCCCAGCATGCGTTTGAAGTTTCAAGTGGCAAGATAAGCAAGCAGCCCCATTCTCTGTGCCTCTATGCGAACAGTGCCATGGGCAGATGAGGCTGAGCAACAGCTTTCCAGGCTAGCACCTTCTGGCTGCCAGCTATCTGCAGACGTTCGCATTTTAAGAGCAGGGCTGCGAAAGGAGCCTGGCAGGGACACCATCTTTCCCAGGCTACGTTTGAAGTTTGAGGTGGCAAGACAAGCAAGCAGCCCCATTCTCTGTGCCTCTGTGCGAGCACTGCCATGGGCAGATGAGGCTGAGCAACAGCTTTCCAGGATAGCCCCTTCTGCCTGCCAGCTATCTGCAGACGTTCGCACTTTCGGAGCAGGGCTGCAAATGGAGCCTGGCAGGGACACCACCATTCCCAGCATGCGTTTGAAGTTTCAAGTGGCAAGATAAGCAAGCAGCCCCATTCTCTGTGCCTCTATGCGAACAGTGCCATGGGCAGATGAGGCTGAGCAACAGCTTTCCAGGCTAGCCCCTTCTGGCTGCCAGCTATCTGCAGACGTTCGCATTTCAAGAGCAGGGCTGCGAAAGGAGCCTGGCAGGGACACCATCTTTCCCAGGCTACGTTTGAAGTTTGAGGTGGCAAGACAAGCAAGCAGCCCCATTCTCTGTGCCTCTGTGCGAGCACTGCCATGGGCAGATGAGGCTGAGCAACAGCTTTCCAGGATAGCCCCTTCTGCCTGCCAGCTATCTGCAGACGTTCGCACTTTCGGAGCAGGGCTGCAAAAGGAGCCTGGCAGGGACACCACCATTCCCAGCATGCGTTTGAAATTTCAAGTGGCAAGATAAGCAAGCAGCCCCATTCTCTGTGCCTCTATGCGAACAGTGCCATGGGCAGATGAGGCTGAGCAACAGCTTTCCAGGCTAGCCCCTTCTGGCTGCCAGCTATCTGCATACGTTCGCATTTCAAGAGCAGGGCTGCGAAAGGAGCCTGGCAGGGACACCATCTTTCCCAGGCTACGTTTGAAGTTTGAGGTGGCAAGACAAGCAAGCAGCCCCATTCTCTGTGCCTCTGTGCGAGCACTGCCATGGGCAGATGAGGCTGAGCAACAGCTTTCCAGGATAGCCCCTTCTGCCTGCCAGCTATCTGCAGACGTTCGCACTTTCGGAGCAGGGCTGCAAAAGGAGCCTGGCTGGGACACCACCATTCCCAGCATGCGTTTGAAGTTTCAAGTGGCAAGATAAGCAAGCAGCCCCATTCTCTGTGCCTCTATGCGAACAGTGCCATGGGCAGATGAGGCTGAGCAACAGCTTTCCAGGCTAGCCCCTTCTGGCTGCCAGCTATCTGCAGACGTTCGCATTTCAAGAGCAGGGCTGCGAAAGGAGCCTGGCAGGGACACCATCTTTCCCAGGCTACGTTTGAAGTTTGAGGTGGCAAGACAAGCAAGCAGCCCCATTCTCTGTGCCTCTGTGCGAGCACTGCCATGGGCAGATGAGGCTGAGCAACAGCTTTCCAGGATAGCCCCTTCTGCCTGCCAGCTATCTGCAGACGTTCGCACTTTCGGAGCAGGGCTGCAAAAGGAGCCTGGCAGGGACACCACCATTCCCAGCATGCGTTTGAAGTTTCAAGTGGCAAGATAAGCAAGCAGCCCCATTCTCTGTGCCTCTATGCGAACAGTGCCATGGGCAGATGAGGCTGAGCAACAGCTTTCCAGGCTAGCCCCTTCTGGCTGCCAGCTATCTGCAGACGTTCGCATTTCAAGAGCAGGGCTGCGAAAGGAGCCTAGCAGGTACACCATCTTTCCCAGGCTACGTTTGAAGTTTGAGGTGGCAAGACAAGCAAGCAGCCCCATTCTCTGTGCCTCTGTGCGAGCACTGCCATGGGCAGATGAGGCTGAGCAACAGCTTTCCAGGATAGCCCCTTCTGGCTGCCAGCTATCTGCAGACGTTCGCACTTTCGGAGCAGGGCTGCAAAAGGAGCCTGGCAGGGACACCACCATTCCCAGCATGCGTTTGAAGTTTCAAGTGGCAAGATAAGCAAGCAGCCCCATTCTCTGTGCCTCTATGCGAACAGTGCCATGGGCAGATGAGGCTGAGCAACAGCTTTCCAGGCTAGCCCCTTCTGCCTCCCAGCTATCTGCAGACGTTCGCATTTCAAGAGCAGGGCTGCAAAAGGAGCCTGGCAGGGACACCATCTTTCCCAGGCTACGTTTGAAGTTTGAGGTGGCAAGACAAGCAAGCAGCCCCATTCTCTGTGCCTCTGTGCGAGCACTGCCATGGGCAGATGAGGCTGAGCAACAGCTTTCCAGGATAGCCCCTTCTGCCTGCCAGCTATCTGCAGACGTTCGCACTTTCGGAGCAGGGCTGCAAAAGGAGCCTGGCAGGGACACCACCATTCCCAGCATGCGTTTGAAGTTTCAAGTGGCAAGATAAGCAAGCAGCCCCATTCTCTGTGCCTCTATGCGAACAGTGCCATGGGCAGATGAGGCTGAGCAACAGCTTTCCAGGCTAGCCCCTTCTGGCTGCCAGCTATCTGCAGACGTTCGCATTTCAAGAGCAGGGCTGCGAAAGGAGCCTAGCAGGTACACCATCTTTCCCAGGCTACGTTTGAAGTTTGAGGTGGCAAGACAAGCAAGCAGCCCCATTCTCTGTGCCTCTGTGCGAGCACTGCCATGGGCAGATGAGGCTGAGCAACAGCTTTCCAGGATAGCCCCTTCTGCCTGCCAGCTATCTGCAGACGTTCGCGCTTTCGGAGCAGGGCTGCAAAAGGAGCCTGGCAGGGACACCACCATTCCCAGCATGCGTTTGAAGTTTCAAGTGGCAAGATAAGCAAGCAGCCCCATTCTCTGTGCCTCTATGCGAACAGTGCCATGGGCAGATGAGGCTGAGCAACAGCTTTCCAGGCTAGCCCCTTCTGGCTGCCAGCTATCTGCAGACGTTCGCACTTTCGGAGCAGGACTGCGAAAGGAGCCTGGCAGGGACACCACCATTCCCAGCATGCATTTGAAGTTTCAAGTGGCAAGATAAGCAAGCAGCCCCATTCTCTGTGCCTCTATGCGAACAGTGCCATGGGCAGATGAGGCTGAGCAACAGCTTTCCAGGATAGCCCCTTCTGCCTGCCAGCTATCTGCAGACGTTCGCACTTTCGGAGCAGGGCTGCAAAAGGAGCCTGGCTGGGACACCACCATTCCCAGCATGCGTTTGAAGTTTCAAGTGGCAAGATAAGCAAGCAGCCCCATTCTCTGTGCCTCTATGCGAACAGTGCCATGGGCAGATGAGGCTGAGCAACAGCTTTCCAGGCTAGCACCTTCTGGCTGCCAGCTATCTGCAGACGTTCGCACTTTCGGAGCAGGGCTGCGAAAGGAGCCTGGCAGGGACACCAACTTTCCCAGGCTACGTTTGAAGTTTGAGGTGGCAAGACAAGCAAGCAGCCCCATTCTCTGTGCCTCTGTGCGAGCACTGCCATGGGCAGATGAGGCTGAGCAACAGCTTTCCAGGATAGCCCCTTCTGCCTGCCAGCTATCCGCAGACGTTCGCACTTTCGGAGCAGGGCTGCGAAAGGAGCCTGGCTGGGACACCACCATTCCCAGCATGCGTTTGAAGTTTCAAGTGGCAAGATAAGCAAGCAGCCCCATTCTCTGTGCCTCTATGCGAACAGTGCCATGGGCAGATGAGGCTGAGCAACAGCTTTCCAGGCTAGCACCTTCTGGCTGCCAGCTATCTGCAGACGTTCGCATTTCAAGAGCAGGGCTGCGAAAGGAGCCTAGCAGATACACCATCTTTCCCAGGCTACGTTTGAAGTTTGAGGTGGCAAGACAAGCAAGCAGCCCCATTCTCTGTGCCTCTGTGCGAGCACTGCCATGGGCAGATGAGGCTGAGCAACAGCTTTCCAGGATAGCCCCTTCTGCCTGCCAGCTATCTGCAGACGTTCGCGCTTTCGGAGCAGGGCTGCAAATGGAGCCTGGCAGGGACACCACCATTCCCAGCATGCGTTTGAAGTTTCAAGTGGCAAGATAAGCAAGCAGCCCCATTCTCTGTGCCTCTATGCGAACAGTGCCATGGGCAGATGAGGCTGAGCAACAGCTTTCCAGGCTAGCACCTTCTGGCTGCCAGCTATCTGCAGACGTTCGCATTTCAAGAGCAGGGCTGCGAAAGGAGCCTGGCAGGGACACCATCTTTCCCAGGCTACGTTTGAAGTTTGAGGTGGCAAGACAAGCAAGCAGCCCCATTCTCTGTGCCTCTGTGCGAGCACTGCCATGGGCAGATGAGGCTGAGCAACAGCTTTCCAGGATAGCCCCTTCTGCCTGCCAGCTATCTGCAGACGTTCGCACTTTCGGAGCAGGGCTGCAAAAGGAGCCTGGCTGGGACACCACCATTCCCAGCATGCGTTTGAAGTTTCAAGTGGCAAGATAAGCAAGCAGCCCCATTCTCTGTGCCTCTATGCGAACAGTGCCATGGGCAGATGAGGCTGAGAAACAGCTTTCCAGGCTAGCACCTTCTGGCTGCCAGCTATCTGCAGACGTTCGCATTTCAAGAGCAGGGCTGCGAAAGGAGCCTGGCAGGTACACCATCTTTCCCAGGCTACGTTTGAAGTTTGAGGTGGCAAGACAAGCAAGCAGCCCCATTCTCTGTGCCTCTGTGCGAGCACTGCCATGGGCAGATGAGGCTGAGCAACAGCTTTCCAGGATAGCCCCTTCTGCCTGCCAGCTATCTGCAGACGTTCGCACTTTCGGAGCAGGGCTGCAAAAGGAGCCTGGCAGGGACACCACCATTCCCAGCATGCGTTTGAAGTTTCAAGTGGCAAGATAAGCAAGCAGCCCCATTCTCTGTGCCTCTATGCGAACAGTGCCATGGGCAGATGAGGCTGAGCAACAGCTTTCCAGGCTAGCCCCTTCTGGCTGCCAGCTATCTGCAGACGTTCGCATTTCAAGAGCAGGGCTGCGAAAGGAGCCTAGCAGGTACACCATCTTTCCCAGGCTACGTTTGAAGTTTGAGGTGGCAAGACAAGCAAGCAGCCCCATTCTCTGTGCCTCTGTGCGAGCACTGCCATGGGCAGATGAGGCTGAGCAACAGCTTTCCAGGATAGCCCCTTCTGGCTGCCAGCTATCTGCAGACGTTCGCACTTTCGGAGCAGGGCTGCAAAAGGAGCCTGGCAGGGACACCACCATTCCCAGCATGCGTTTGAAGTTTCAAGTGGCAAGATAAGCAAGCAGCCCCATTCTCTGTGCCTCTATGCGAACAGTGCCATGGGCAGATGAGGCTGAGCAACAGCTTTCCAGGCTAGCCCCTTCTGGCTGCCAGCTATCTGCAGACGTTCGCATTTCAAGAGCAGGGCTGCGAAAGGAGCCTGGCAGGGACACCATCTTTCCCAGGCTACGTTTGAAGTTTGAGGTGGCAAGACAAGCAAGCAGCCCCATTCTCTGTGCCTCTGTGCGAGCACTGCCATGGGCAGATGAGGCTGAGCAACAGCTTTCCAGGATAGCCCCTTCTGCCTGCCAGCTATCTGCAGACGTTCGCACTTTCGGAGCAGGGCTGCAAAAGGAGCCTGGCTGGGACACCACCATTCCCAGCATGCGTTTGAAGTTTCCAGTGGCAAGATAAGCAAGCAGCCCCATTCTCTGTGTCTCTATGCGAACAGTGCCATGGGCAGATGAGGCTGAGCAACAGCTTTCCAGGCTAGCACCTTCTGGCTGCCAGCTATCTGCAGACGTTCGCATTTCAAGAGCAGGGCTGCGAAAGGAGCCTAGCAGGTACACCATCTTTCCCAGGTTACGTTTGAAGTTTGAGGTGGCAAGACAAGCAAGCAGCCCCATTCTCTGTGCCTCTGTGCGAGCACTGCCATGGGCAGATGAGGCTGAGCAACAGCTTTCCAGGATAGCCCCTTCTGCCTGCCAGCTATCTGCAGACGTTCGCACTTTCGGAGCAGGGCTGCAAAAGGAGCCTGGCAGGGACACCACCATTCCCAGCATGCGTTTGAAGTTTCAAGTGGCAAGATAAGCAAGCAGCCCCCTTCTCTGTGCCTCTATGCGAACAGTGCCATGGGCAGATGAGGCTGAGCAACAGCTTTCCAGGCTAGCACCTTCTGGCTGCCAGCTATCTGCAGACGTTCGCATTTCAAGAGCAGGGCTGCGAAAGGAGCCTGGCAGGGACACCATCTTCCCCAGGCTACGTTTGAAGTTTGAGGTGGCAAGACAAGCAAGCAGCCCCATTCTCTGTGCCTCTGTGCGAGCACTGCCATGGGCAGATGAGGCTGAGCAACAGCTTTCCAGGATAGCCCCTTCTGCCTGCCAGCTATCTGCAGACGTTCGCACTTTCGGAGCAGGGCTGCAAAAGGAGCCTGGCTGGGACACCACCATTCCCAGCATGCGTTTGAAGTTTCAAGTGGCAAGATAAGCAAGCAGCCCCATTCTCTGTGCCTCTATGCGAACAGTGCCATGGGCAGATGAGGCTGAGCAACAGCTTTCCAGGCTAGCCCCTTCTGGCTGCCAGCTATCTGCAGACGTTCGCATTTCAAGAGCAGGGCTGCGAAAGGAGCCTAGCAGGTACACCATCTTTCCCAGGCTACGTTTGAAGTTTGAGGTGGCAAGACAAGCAAGCAGCCCCATTCTCTGTGCCTCTGTGCGAGCACTGCCATGGGCAGATGAGGCTGAGCAACAGCTTTCCAGGATAGCCCCTTCTGCCTGCCAGCTATCTGCAGACGTTCGCACTTTCGGAGCAGGGCTGCAAAAGGAGCCTGGCAGGGACACCACCATTCCCAGCATGCGTTTGAAGTTTCAAGTGGCAAGATAAGCAAGCAGCCCCATTCTCTGTGCCTCTATGCGAACAGTGCCATGGGCAGATGAGGCTGAGCAACAGCTTTCCAGGCTAGCCCCTTCTGGCTGCCAGCTATCTGCAGACGTTCGCATTTCAAGAGCAGGGCTGCGAAAGGAGCCTAGCAGGTACACCATCTTTCCCAGGCTACGTTTGAAGTTTGAGGTGGCAAGACAAGCAAGCAGCCCCATTCTCTGTGCCTCTGTGCGAGCACTGCCATGGGCAGATGAGGCTGAGCAACAGCTTTCCAGGATAGCCCCTTCTGCCTGCCAGCTATCTGCAGACGTTCGCACTTTCGGAGCAGGGCTGCAAAAGGAGCCTGGCTGGGACACCACCATTCCCAGCATGCGTTTGAAGTTTCCAGTGGCAAGATAAGCAAGCAGCCCCATTCTCTGTGTCTCTATGCGAACAGTGCCATGGGCAGATGAGGCTGAGCAACAGCTTTCCAGGCTAGCACCTTCTGGCTGCCAGCTATCTGCAGACGTTCGCATTTCAAGAGCAGGGCTGCGAAAGGAGCCTAGCAGGTACACCATCTTTCCCAGGTTACGTTTGAAGTTTGAGGTGGCAAGACAAGCAAGCAGCCCCATTCTCTGTGCCTCTGTGCGAGCACTGCCATGGGCAGATGAGGCTGAGCAACAGCTTTCCAGGATAGCCCCTTCTGCCTGCCAGCTATCTGCAGACGTTCGCACTTTCGGAGCAGGGCTGCAAAAGGAGCCTGGCAGGGACACCACCATTCCCAGCATGCGTTTGAAGTTTCAAGTGGCAAGATAAGCAAGCAGCCCCCTTCTCTGTGCCTCTATGCGAACAGTGCCATGGGCAGATGAGGCTGAGCAACAGCTTTCCAGGATAGCACCTTCTGGCTGCCAGCTATCTGCAGACGTTCGCATTTCAAGAGCAGGGCTGCGAAAGGAGCCTAGCAGGTACACCATCTTTCCCAGGCTACGTTTGAAGTTTGAGGTGGCAAGACAAGCAAGCAGCCCCATTCTCTGTGCCTCTGTGCGAGCACTGCCATGGGCAGATGAGGCTGAGCAACAGCTTTCCAGGATAGCCCCTTCTGCCTGCCAGCTATCTGCAGACGTTCGCACTTTCGGAGCAGGGCTGCAAAAGGAGCCTGGCAGGGACACCACCATTCCCAGCATGCGTTTGAAGTTTCAAGTGGCAAGATAAGCAAGCAGCCCCATTCTCTGTGCCTCTATGCGAACAGTGCCATGGGCAGATGAGGCTGAGCAACAGCTTTCCAGGCTAGCCCCTTCTGCCTCCCAGCTATCTGCAGACGTTCGCATTTCAAGAGCAGGGCTGCGAAAGGAGCCTGGCAGGGACACCATCTTTCCCAGGCTACGTTTGAAGTTTGAGGTGGCAAGACAAGCAAGCAGCCCCATTCTCTGTGCCTCTGTGCGAGCACTGCCATGGGCAGATGAGGCTGAGCAACAGCTTTCCAGGATAGCCCCTTCTGCCTGCCAGCTATCTGCAGACGTTCGCACTTTCGGAGCAGGGCTGCAAAAGGAGCCTGGCAGGGACACCACCATTCCCAGCATGCGTTTGAAGTTTCAAGTGGCAAGATAAGCAAGCAGCCCCCTTCTCTGTGCCTCTATGCGAACAGTGCCATGGGCAGATGAGGCTGAGCAACAGCTTTCCAGGATAGCACCTTCTGGCTGCCAGCTATCTGCAGACGTTCGCATTTCAAGAGCAGGGCTGCGAAAGGAGCCTAGCAGGTACACCATCTTTCCCAGGCTACGTTTGAAGTTTGAGGTGGCAAGACAAGCAAGCAGCCCCATTCTCTGTGCCTCTGTGCGAGCACTGCCATGGGCAGATGAGGCTGAGCAACAGCTTTCCAGGATAGCCCCTTCTGCCTGCCAGCTATCTGCAGACGTTCGCACTTTCGGAGCAGGGCTGCAAAAGGAGCCTGGCAGGGACACCACCATTCCCAGCATGCGTTTGAAGTTTCAAGTGGCAAGATAAGCAAGCAGCCCCATTCTCTGTGCCTCTATGCGAACAGTGCCATGGGCAGATGAGGCTGAGCAACAGCTTTCCAGGCTAGCCCCTTCTGCCTCCCAGCTATCTGCAGACGTTCGCATTTCAAGAGCAGGGCTGCGAAAGGAGCCTGGCAGGGACACCATCTTTCCCAGGCTACGTTTGAAGTTTGAGGTGGCAAGACAAGCAAGCAGCCCCATTCTCTGTGCCTCTGTGCGAGCACTGCCATGGGCAGATGAGGCTGAGCAACAGCTTTCCAGGATAGCCCCTTCTGCCTGCCAGCTATCTGCAGACGTTCGCACTTTCGGAGCAGGGCTGCAAAAGGAGCCTGGCAGGGACACCACCATTCCCAGCATGCGTTTGAAGTTTCAAGTGGCAAGATAAGCAAGCAGCCCCATTCTCTGTGCCTCTATGCGAACAGTGCCATGGGCAGATGAGGCTGAGCAACAGCTTTCCAGGCTAGCCCCTTCTGCCTGCCAGCTATCTGCAGACGTTCGCACTTTCGGAGCAGGACTGCAACAGAAGCCTGGCAGGGACACCACCATTCCCAGCATGCATTTGAAGTTTCAAGTGGCAAGATAAGCAAGCAGCCCCATTCTCTGTGCCTCTGTGCGAGCACTGCCATGGGCAGATGAGGCTGAGCAACAGCTTTCCAGGCTAGCACCTTCTGGCTGCCAGCTATCTGCAGACGTTCGCACTTTCGGAGCAGGGCTGCGAAAGGAGCCTGGCAGGGACACCAACTTTCCCAGGCTACGTTTGAAGTTTGAGGTGGCAAGACAAGCAAGCAGCCCCATTCTCTGTGCCTCTGTGCGAGCAGTGCCATGGGCAGATGAGGCTGAGCAACAGCTTTCCAGGATAGCCCCTTCTGCCTGCCAGCTATCCGCAGACGTTCGCACTTTCGGAGCAGGGCTGCGAAAGGAGCCTGGCTGGGACACCACCATTCCCAGCATGCGTTTGAAGTTTCAAGTGGCAAGATAAGCAAGCAGCCACATTCTCTGTGCCTCTATGCGAACAGTGCCATGGGCAGATGAGGCTGAGCAACAGCTTTCCAGGCTAGCCCCTTCTGGCTGCCAGCTATCTGCAGACGTTCGCATTTCAAGAGCAGGGCTGCGAAAGGAGCCTAGCAGGTACACCATCTTTCCCAGGCTACGTTTGAAGTTTGAGGTGGCAAGACAAGCAAGCAGCCCCATTCTCTGTGCCTCTGTGCGAGCACTGCCATGGGCAGATGAGGCTGAGCAACAGCTTTCCAGGATAGCCCCTTCTGGCTGCCAGCTATCTGCAGACGTTCGCACTTTCGGAGCAGGGCTGCAAAAGGAGCCTGGCAGGGACACCACCATTCCCAGCATGCGTTTGAAGTTTCAAGTGGCAAGATAAGCAAGCAGCCCCATTCTCTGTGCCTCTATGCGAACAGTGCCATGGGCAGATGAGGCTGAGCAACAGCTTTCCAGGCTAGCCCCTTCTGGCTGCCAGCTATCTGCAGACGTTCGCATTTCAAGAGCAGGGCTGCGAAAGGAGCCTAGCAGATACACCATCTTTCCCAGGCTACGTTTGAAGTTTGAGGTGGCAAGACAAGCAAGCAGCCCCATTCTCTGTGCCTCTGTGCGAGCACTGCCATGGGCAGATGAGGCTGAGCAACAGCTTTCCAGGATAGCCCCTTCTGCCTGCCAGCTATCTGCAGACGTTCGCACTTTCGGAGCAGGGCTGCAAAAGGAGCCTGGCTGGGACACCACCATTCCCAGCATGCGTTTGAAGTTTCCAGTGGCAAGATAAGCAAGCAGCCCCATTCTCTGTGTCTCTATGCGAACAGTGCCATGGGCAGATGAGGCTGAGCAACAGCTTTCCAGGCTAGCACCTTCTGGCTGCCAGCTATCTGCAGACGTTCGCATTTCAAGAGCAGGGCTGCGAAAGGAGCCTAGCAGGTACACCATCTTTCCCAGGTTACGTTTGAAGTTTGAGGTGGCAAGACAAGCAAGCAGCCCCATTCTCTGTGCCTCTGTGCGAGCACTGCCATGGGCAGATGAGGCTGAGCAACAGCTTTCCAGGATAGCCCCTTCTGCCTGCCAGCTATCTGCAGACGTTCGCACTTTCGGAGCAGGGCTGCAAAAGGAGCCTGGCAGGGACACCACCATTCCCAGCATGCGTTTGAAGTTTCAAGTGGCAAGATAAGCAAGCAGCCCCCTTCTCTGTGCCTCTATGCGAACAGTGCCATGGGCAGATGAGGCTGAGCAACAGCTTTCCAGGATAGCACCTTCTGGCTGCCAGCTATCTGCAGACGTTCGCATTTCAAGAGCAGGGCTGCGAAAGGAGCCTGGCAGGGACACCATCTTTCCCAGGCTACGTTTGAAGTTTGAGGTGGCAAGACAAGCAAGCAGCCCCATTCTCTGTGCCTCTGTGCGAGCACTGCCATGGGCAGATGAGGCTGAGCAACAGCTTTCCAGGATAGCCCCTTCTGCCTGCCAGCTATCTGCAGACGTTCGCACTTTCGGAGCAGGGCTGCAAAAGGAGCCTGGCAGGGACACCACCATTCCCAGCATGCGTTTGAAGTTTCAAGTGGCAAGATAAGCAAGCAGCCCCATTCTCTGTGCCTCTATGCGAACAGTGCCATGGGCAGATGAGGCGAGGCAACAGCTTTCCAGGCTAGCCCCTTCTGCCTCCCAGCTATCTGCAGACGTTCGCATTTCAAGAGCAGGGCTGCGAAAGGAGCCTGGCAGGGACACCATCTTTCCCAGGCTACGTTTGAAGTTTGAGGTGGCAAGACAAGCAAGCAGCCCCATTCTCTGTGCCTCTGTGCGAGCACTGCCATGGGCAGATGAGGCTGAGCAACAGCTTTCCAGGATAGCCCCTTCTGCCTGCCAGCTATCTGCAGACGTTCGCACTTTCGGAGCAGGGCTGCAAAAGGAGCCTGGCAGGGACACCACCATTCCCAGCATGCGTTTGAAGTTTCAAGTGGCAAGATAAGCAAGCAGCCCCCTTCTCTGTGCCTCTATGCGAACAGTGCCATGGGCAGATGAGGCTGAGCAACAGCTTTCCAGGATAGCACCTTCTGGCTGCCAGCTATCTGCAGACGTTCGCACTTTCGGAGCAGGGCTGCAAAAGGAGCCTGGCAGGGACACCACCATTCCCAGCATGCGTTTGAAGTTTCAAGTGGCAAGATAAGCAAGCAGCCCCCTTCTCTGTGCCTCTATGCGAACAGTGCCATGGGCAGATGAGGCTGAGCAACAGCTTTCCAGGATAGCCCCTTCTGGCTGCCAGCTATCTGCAGACGTTCGCACTTTCGGAGCAGGGCTGCAAAAGGAGCCTGGCAGGGACACCACCATTCCCAGCATGCGTTTGAAGTTTCAAGTGGCAAGATAAGCAAGCAGCCCCATTCTCTGTGCCTCTATGCGAACAGTGCCATGGGCAGATGAGGCTGAGCAACAGCTTTCCAGGCTAGCCCCTTCTGCCTCCCAGCTATCTGCAGACGTTCGCATTTCAAGAGCAGGGCTGCGAAAGGAGCCTGGCAGGGACACCATCTTTCCCAGGCTACGTTTGAAGTTTGAGGTGGCAAGACAAGCAAGCAGCCCCATTCTCTGTGCCTCTGTGCGAGCAGTGCCATGGGCAGATGAGGCTGAGCAACAGCTTTCCAGGATAGCCCCTTCTGCCTGCCAGCTATCTGCAGACGTTCGCACTTTCGGAGCAGGGCTGCAAAAGGAGCCTGGCAGGGACACCACCATTCCCAGCATGCGTTTGAAGTTTCAAGTGGCAAGATAAGCAAGCAGCCCCATTCTCTGTGCCTCTATGCGAACAGTGCCATGGGCAGATGAGGCTGAGCAACAGCTTTCCAGGCTAGCCCCTTCTGCCTGCCAGCTATCTGCAGACGTTCGCACTTTCGGAGCAGGACTGCAACAGAAGCCTGGCAGGGACACCACCATTCCCAGCATGCATTTGAAGTTTCAAGTGGCAAGATAAGCAAGCAGCCCCATTCTCTGTGCCTCTATGCGAACAGTGCCATGGGCAGATGAGGCTGAGCAACAGCTTTCCAGGATAGCCCCTTCTGCCTGCCAGCTATCTGCAGACGTTCGCACTTTCGGAGCAGGGCTGCAAAAGGAGCCTGGCAGGGACACCACCATTCCCAGCATGCGTTTGAAGTTTCAAGTGGCAAGATAAGCAAGCAGCCCCATTCTCTGTGCCTCTATGCGAACAGTGCCATGGGCAGATGAGGCTGAGCAACAGCTTTCCAGGCTAGCACCTTCTGGCTGCCAGCTATCTGCAGACGTTCGCACTTTCGGAGCAGGGCTGCGAAAGGAGCCTGGCAGGGACACCAACTTTCCCAGGCTACGTTTGAAGTTTGAGGTGGCAAGACAAGCAAGCAGCCCCATTCTCTGTGCCTCTGTGCGAGCAGTGCCATGGGCAGATGAGGCTGAGCAACAGCTTTCCAGGATAGCCCCTTCTGCCTGCCAGCTATCCGCAGACGTTCGCACTTTCGGAGCAGGGCTGCGAAAGGAGCCTGGCTGGGACACCACCATTCCCAGCATGCGTTTGAAGTTTCAAGTGGCAAGATAAGCAAGCAGCCCCATTCTCTGTGCCTCTATGCGAACAGTGCCATGGGCAGATGAGGCTGAGCAACAGCTTTCCAGGCTAGCACCTTCTGGCTGCCAGCTATCTGCAGACGTTCGCATTTCAAGAGCAGGGCTGCGAAAGGAGCCTGGCAGGTACACCATCTTTCCCAGGCTACGTTTGAAGTTTGAGGTGGCAAGACAAGCAAGCAGCCCCATTCTCTGTGCCTCTGTGCGAGCACTGCCATGGGCAGATGAGGCTGAGCAACAGCTTTCCAGGATAGCCCCTTCTGCCTGCCAGCTATCTGCAGACGTTCGCACTTTCGGAGCAGGGCTGCAAATGGAGCCTGGCAGGGACACCACCATTCCCAGCATGCGTTTGAAGTTTCAAGTGGCAAGATAAGCAAGCAGCCCCATTCTCTGTGCCTCTATGCGAACAGTGCCATGGGCAGATGAGGCTGAGCAACAGCTTTCCAGGCTAGCACCTTCTGGCTGCCAGCTATCTGCAGACGTTCGCACTTTCGGAGCAGGGCTGCGAAAGGAGCCTGGCAGGGACACCAACTTTCCCAGGCTACGTTTGAAGTTTGAGGTGGCAAGACAAGCAAGCAGCCCCATTCTCTGTGCCTCTGTGCGAGCAGTGCCATGGGCAGATGAGGCTGAGCAACAGCTTTCCAGGATAGCCCCTTCTGCCTGCCAGCTATCCGCAGAGGTTCGCACTTTCGGAGCAGGGCTGCGAAAGGAGCCTGGCAGGGACACCACCATTCCCAGCATGCGTTTGAAGTTTCAAGTGGCAAGATAAGCAAGCAGCCCCATTCTCTGTGCCTCTATGCGAACAGTGCCATGGGCAGATGAGGCTGAGCAACAGCTTTCCAGGCTAGCACCTTCTGGCTGCCAGCTATCTGCAGACGTTCGCATTTCAAGAGCAGGGCTGCGAAAGGAGCCTAGCAGATACACCATCTTTCCCAGGCTACGTTTGAAGTTTGAGGTGGCAAGACAAGCAAGCAGCCCCATTCTCTGTGCCTCTGTGCGAGCACTGCCATGGGCAGATGAGGCTGAGCAACAGCTTTCCAGGATAGCCCCTTCTGCCTGCCAGCTATCTGCAGACGTTCGCGCTTTCGGAGCAGGGCTGCAAATGGAGCCTGGCAGGGACACCACCATTCCCAGCATGCGTTTGAAGTTTCAAGTGGCAAGATAAGCAAGCAGCCCCATTCTCTGTGCCTCTATGCGAACAGTGCCATGGGCAGATGAGGCTGAGCAACAGCTTTCCAGGCTAGCCCCTTCTGGCTGCCAGCTATCTGCAGACGTTCGCACTTTCGGAGCAGGACTGCAACAGGAGCCTGGCAGGGACACCACCATTCCCAGCATGCATTTGAAGTTTCAAGTGGTAAGATAAGCAAGCAGCCCCATTCTCTGTGCCTCTATGCGAACAGTGCCATGGGCAGATGAGGCTGAGCAACAGCTTTCCAGGATAGCCCCTTCTGCCTGCCAGCTATCTGCAGACGTTCGCACTTTCGGAGCAGGGCTGCAAAAGGAGCCTGGCTGGGACACCACCATTCCCAGCATGCGTTTGAAGTTTCAAGTGGCAAGATAAGCAAGCAGCCCCATTCTCTGTGCCTCTATGCGAACAGTGCCATGGGCAGATGAGGCTGAGCAACAGCTTTCCAGGCTAGCACCTTCTGGCTGCCAGCTACCTGCAGACGTTCGCACTTTCGGAGCAGGGCTGCGAAAGGAGCCTGGCAGGGACACCAACTTTCCGAGGCTACGTTTGAAGTTTGAGGTGGCAAGACAAGCAAGCAGCCCCATTCTCTGTGCCTCTGTGCGAGCACTGCCATGGGCAGATGAGGCTGAGCAACAGCTTTCCAGGATAGCCCCTTCTGCCTGCCAGCTATCCGCAGACGTTCGCACTTTCGGAGCAGGGCTGCAAAAGGAGCCTGGCTGGGACACCACCATTCCCAGCATGCGTTTGAAGTTTCAAGTAGCAAGATAAGCAAGCAGCCCCATTCTCTGTGCCTCTATGCGAACAGTGCCATGGGCAGATGAGGCTGAGCAACAGCTTTCCAGGATAGCACCTTCTGGCTGCCAGCTATCTGCAGACGTTCGCATTTCAAGAGCAGGGCTGCGAAAGGAGCCTAGCAGGTACACCATCTTTCCCAGGCTACGTTTGAAGTTTGAGGTGGCAAGACAAGCAAGCAGCCCCATTCTCTGTGCCTCTGTGCGAGCACTGCCATGGGCAGATGAGGCTGAGCAACAGCTTTCCAGGATAGCCCCTTCTGCCTGCCAGCTATCTGCAGACGTTCGCACTTTCGGAGCAGGGCTGCAAAAGGAGCCTGGCAGGGACACCACCATTCCCAGCATGCGTTTGAAGTTTCAAGTGGCAAGATAAGCAAGCAGCCCCATTCTCTGTGCCTCTATGCGAACAGTGCCATGGGCAGATGAGGCTGAGCAACAGCTTTCCAGGCTAGCCCCTTCTGGCTGCCAGCTATCTGCAGACGTTCGCATTTCAAGAGCAGGGCTGCGAAAGGAGCCTGGCAGGGACACCATCTTTCCCAGGCTACGTTTGAAGTTTGAGGTGGCAAGACAAGCAAGCAGCCCCATTCTCTGTGCCTCTGTGCGACCACTGCCATGGGCAGATGAGGCTGAGCAACAGCTTTCCAGGATAGCCCCTTCTGCCTGCCAGCTATCTGCAGACGTTCGCATTTCAAGAGCAGGGCTGCAAAAGGAGCCTGGCAGGGACACCACCATTCCCAGCATGCGTTTGAAGTTTCAAGTGGCAAGATAAGCAAGCAGCCCCATTCTCTGTGCCTCTATGCGAACAGTGCCATGGGCAGATGAGGCTGAGCAACAGCTTTCCAGGATAGCCCCTTCTGGCTGCCAGCTATCTGCAGACGTTCGCACTTTCGGAGCAGGACTGCAACAGGAGCCTGGCAGGGACACCACCATTCCCAGCATGCATTTGAAGTTTCAAGTGGCAAGATAAGCAAGCAGCCCCATTCTCTGTGCCTCTATGCGAACAGTGCCATGGGCAGATGAGGCTGAGCAACAGCTTTCCAGGCTAGCCCCTTCTGGCTGCCAGCTATCCGCAGACGTTCGCACTTTCGGAGCAGGGCTGCAAAAGGAGCCTGGCAGGGACACCACCATTCCCAGCATGCGTTTCAAGTTTCAAGTGGCAAGATAAGCAAGCAGCCCCATTCTCTGTGCCTCTATGCGAACAGTGCCATGGGCAGATGTGTCTGAGCAACAGCTTTCCAGGCTAGATCTTTCTGCCTGCGAGCTATGTGCAGACATTCGCATTTTCAGAGCAGGGCTGTCGGAGGCGCCCGTCAACGACACACAAAGGTAAGTTTGAAGTTTGAGGTGGCAAGACAAGCAAGCAGTCCCAGTCTCTCTGCCTCTGTGCGAGCAGTGCCATGGACAGATGTGGCTGAGCAACAGCTTTCCAGGCTAGCTCTTTCTGGCTGCGAGCTATCTGCAGACGTTCGCATTTTCGGAGCAGGGCTGGCAGAGGCGCTCGGCACAGACACCCAAAGTTACGTTTGAAGTTTGAGTGGGCAAGAAAAGCAAGCATCCACAGTCTCTGTGGCCTCTGTGTGAGCAGTGCCATGGACAGATGAGGCTGAGCAACAGCTTTCCAGGCTAGCTCTTTCTGCCTGCCAGCTATCTGCAGACGTTCACATTTTCAGACCAGGGCTGACGGAGGACTCTGGCATGGACCATCTAAGCTAAGTTTGAAGTTTGAGGTGGCAAGACAAGAAAGCAGCCCCATTCTCTGTGCCTCTGTGCGAACAGTGCCATGGGCAGATGAGGCTGAGCAACAGCTTTCCGTACTAGCTCTTTCTGGCTGCGAGCTAGCTGTAGACGTTCGCATTTTCAGAGCAGGGCTGTCGGAGGCGCCCGTCAATGACACACAAAGGTACGTTTGAAGTTTGAGGTGGCAAGACAAACAAGCAGCCCCAGTCTGTATGCCTCCGTGTGAGCAGTGCCATGGGCAGATGAGGCTGAGCAACAGCTTTCCAGGCTAGCTCTTTCTGGCTGCGAGCTAGCTGTAGACTTTCGCATTTTCAGAGCAGGGCTGTCGGAGGCGCCCGTCAATGACACACAAAGGTACGTTTGAAGTTTGAGGTGGCAAGACAAACAAGCAGTCCCAGTCTCTCTGCCTCTGTGTGAGCAGTGCCATGGGCAGATGAGGCTGAGCAACAGCTTTCCAGGCTAGCTCTTTCTGCCTGCGAGCTATCTGCAGACGTTCGCATTTTCGGAGCAGGGTTGCCAGAGGCGTCCGGAACGGACGATCTAAGTTACGTTTGAAGTTTGAGGAGCCAAGACAAGCAAGCAGCCCCAGTCTCTCTGCCTCTGTGCGAGCAGTGCCATGGGCAGATGAGGCTGAGCAACAGCTTTCCACGCTAGCTCTTTCTGCCTGTGAGCTATCTGCAGACGTTCGCATATTCAGAGCAGGGCTGAAGAAGTCCCATAAACGGAACACAAAAATACCTTTGAACTTTGAGGTGGGAAGACAAGTAGGCAACCCCAGTCTCTGTGCCTCTGTGTGAGCAGTGCCATGGGCAGAGGAGGCTGAGCAACAGTTTTCCAGTCTAGCTCTTTCTGGCTGCGAGCTATCTGCAGACGTTCGCATTTTCAGAGCAGGGCTGAGGGAGGCCCCCGGCACGGACCACCTAAGCTAGGTTTGAAGTTTGTGGTGGCAAGACAAGCAAGCAGCCCCTGTCTCTGTGCCTCTGTGTGAGCAGTGCCATGGGCAGATGAGGCTGAGCAACATCTTTCCAAGCCTGCTCCTTCTGGCTGCGAGCTTTCTGCAGACGTTCGCATTTTTAGAGCAGGGTTGCCTGAGGCGTCCGGAACGGACGACCTAAGTTACGTTTGAAGTTTGAGGAGCCAAGACAAGAAAGCAGCCCCAGTCTCTGTGCTTCTGTGCGAGCACTGCCATGGGCAGATGAGGCTGAGCAACAGCTTTCCACGCTAGCCCCTTCTGGCTGCCAGCTATCTGCAGACGTTTGCATTTTAAGAGCAGGGCTGCGAAAGGAGCCTGGCAGGGACACCACCATTCCCAGCATGCGTTTGAAGTTTCAAGTGGCAAGATAAGCAAGCAGCCCCATTCTCTGTGCCTCTATGCGAACAGTGCCATGGGCAGATGAGGCTGAGCAACAGCTTTCCAGGCTAGCACCTTCTGGCTGCCAGCTATCTGCAGACGTTCGCATTTTAAGAGCAGGGCTGCGAAAGGAGCCTGGCAGGGACACCATCTTTCCCAGGCTACGTTTGAAGTTTGAGGTGGCAAGACAAGCAAGCAGCCCCATTCTCTGTGCCTCTGTGCGAGCACTGCCATGGGCAGATGAGGCTGAGCAACAGCTTTCCAGGCTAGCCCCTTCTGGCTGCCAGCTATCTGCAGACGTTCGCATTTCAAGAGCAGGGCTGCGAAAGGAGCCTGGCAGGGACACCATCTTTCCCAGGCTACGTTTGAAGTTTGAGGTGGCAAGACAAGCAAGCAGCCCCATTCTCTGTGCCTCTGTGCGAGCACTGCCATGGGCAGATGAGGCTGAGCAACAGCTTTCCAGGATAGCCCCTTCTGCCTGCCAGCTATCTGCAGACGTTCGCACTTTCGGAGCAGGGCTGCAAAAGGAGCCTGGCAGGGACACCACCATTCCCAGCATGCGTTTGAAGTTTCAAGTGGCAAGATAAGCAAGCAGCCCCATTCTCTGTGCCTCTATGCGAACAGTGCCATGGGCAGATGAGGCTGAGCAACAGCTTTCCAGGCTAGCCCCTTCTGGCTGCCAGCTATCTGCATACGTTCGCATTTCAAGAGCAGGGCTGCGAAAGGAGCCTGGCAGGGACACCATCTTTCCCAGGCTACGTTTGAAGTTTGAGGTGGCAAGACAAGCAAGCAGCCCCATTCTCTGTGCCTCTGTGCGAGCACTGCCATGGGCAGATGAGGCTGAGCAACAGCTTTCCAGGATAGCCCCTTCTGCCTGCCAGCTATCTGCAGACGTTCGCACTTTCGGAGCAGGGCTGCAAAAGGAGCCTGGCTGGGACACCACCATTCCCAGCATGCGTTTGAAGTTTCAAGTGGCAAGATAAGCAAGCAGCCCCATTCTCTGTGCCTCTATGCGAACAGTGCCATGGGCAGATGAGGCTGAGCAACAGCTTTCCAGGCTAGCACCTTCTGGCTGCCAGCTATCTGCAGACGTTCGCATTTCAAGAGCAGGGCTGCGAAAGGAGCCTGGCAGGGACACCATCTTTCCCAGGCTACGTTTGAAGTTTGAGGTGGCAAGACAAGCAAGCAGCCCCATTCTCTGTGCCTCTGTGCGAGCACTGCCATGGGCAGATGAGGCTGAGCAACAGCTTTCCAGGATAGCCCCTTCTGCCTGCCAGCTATCTGCAGACGTTCGCACTTTCGGAGCAGGGCTGCAAAAGGAGCCTGGCAGGGACACCACCATTCCCAGCATGCGTTTGAAGTTTCAAGTGGCAAGATAAGCAAGCAGCCCCATTCTCTGTGCCTCTATGCGAACAGTGCCATGGGCAGATGAGGCTGAGCAACAGCTTTCCAGGCTAGCCCCTTCTGGCTGCCAGCTATCTGCAGACGTTCGCATTTCAAGAGCAGGGCTGCGAAAGGAGCCTAGCAGGTACACCATCTTTCCCAGGCTACGTTTGAAGTTTGAGGTGGCAAGACAAGCAAGCAGCCCCATTCTCTGTGCCTCTGTGCGAGCACTGCCATGGGCAGATGAGGCTGAGCAACAGCTTTCCAGGATAGCCCCTTCTGGCTGCCAGCTATCTGCAGACGTTCGCACTTTCGGAGCAGGGCTGCAAAAGGAGCCTGGCAGGGACACCACCATTCCCAGCATGCGTTTGAAGTTTCAAGTGGCAAGATAAGCAAGCAGCCCCATTCTCTGTGCCTCTATGCGAACAGTGCCATGGGCAGATGAGGCTGAGCAACAGCTTTCCAGGCTAGCCCCTTCTGCCTCCCAGCTATCTGCAGACGTTCGCATTTCAAGAGCAGGGCTGCAAAAGGAGCCTGGCAGGGACACCATCTTTCCCAGGCTACGTTTGAAGTTTGAGGTGGCAAGACAAGCAAGCAGCCCCATTCTCTGTGCCTCTGTGCGAGCACTGCCATGGGCAGATGAGGCTGAGCAACAGCTTTCCAGGATAGCCCCTTCTGCCTGCCAGCTATCTGCAGACGTTCGCACTTTCGGAGCAGGGCTGCAAAAGGAGCCTGGCAGGGACACCACCATTCCCAGCATGCGTTTGAAGTTTCAAGTGGCAAGATAAGCAAGCAGCCCCATTCTCTGTGCCTCTATGCGAACAGTGCCATGGGCAGATGAGGCTGAGCAACAGCTTTCCAGGCTAGCCCCTTCTGGCTGCCAGCTATCTGCAGACGTTCGCATTTCAAGAGCAGGGCTGCGAAAGGAGCCTAGCAGGTACACCATCTTTCCCAGGCTACGTTTGAAGTTTGAGGTGGCAAGACAAGCAAGCAGCCCCATTCTCTGTGCCTCTGTGCGAGCACTGCCATGGGCAGATGAGGCTGAGCAACAGCTTTCCAGGATAGCCCCTTCTGCCTGCCAGCTATCTGCAGACGTTCGCACTTTCGGAGCAGGGCTGCAAAAGGAGCCTGGCAGGGACACCACCATTCCCAGCATGCGTTTGAAGTTTCAAGTGGCAAGATAAGCAAGCAGCCCCATTCTCTGTGCCTCTATGCGAACAGTGCCATGGGCAGATGAGGCTGAGCAACAGCTTTCCAGGCTAGCCCCTTCTGGCTGCCAGCTATCTGCAGACGTTCGCACTTTCGGAGCAGGACTGCGAAAGGAGCCTGGCAGGGACACCACCATTCCCAGCATGCATTTGAAGTTTCAAGTGGCAAGATAAGCAAGCAGCCCCATTCTCTGTGCCTCTATGCGAACAGTGCCATGGGCAGATGAGGCTGAGCAACAGCTTTCCAGGATAGCCCCTTCTGCCTGCCAGCTATCTGCAGACGTTCGCACTTTCGGAGCAGGGCTGCAAAAGGAGCCTGGCAGGGACACCACCATTCCCAGCATGCGTTTGAAGTTTCAAGTGGCAAGATAAGCAAGCAGCCCCATTCTCTGTGCCTCTATGCGAACAGTGCCATGGGCAGATGAGGCTGAGCAACAGCTTTCCAGGCTAGCACCTTCTGGCTGCCAGCTATCTGCAGACGTTCGCACTTTCGGAGCAGGGCTGCGAAAGGAGCCTGGCAGGGACACCAACTTTCCCAGGCTACGTTTGAAGTTTGAGGTGGCAAGACAAGCAAGCAGCCCCATTCTCTGTGCCTCTGTGCGAGCACTGCCATGGGCAGATGAGGCTGAGCAACAGCTTTCCAGGATAGCCCCTTCTGCCTGCCAGCTATCCGCAGACGTTCGCACTTTCGGAGCAGGGCTGCGAAAGGAGCCTGGCTGGGACACCACCATTCCCAGCATGCGTTTGAAGTTTCAAGTGGCAAGATAAGCAAGCAGCCCCATTCTCTGTGCCTCTATGCGAACAGTGCCATGGGCAGATGAGGCTGAGCAACAGCTTTCCAGGCTAGCACCTTCTGGCTGCCAGCTATCTGCAGACGTTCGCATTTCAAGAGCAGGGCTGCGAAAGGAGCCTGGCAGGGACACCATCTTTCCCAGGCTACGTTTGAAGTTTGAGGTGGCAAGACAAGCAAGCAGCCCCATTCTCTGTGCCTCTGTGCGAGCACTGCCATGGGCAGATGAGGCTGAGCAACAGCTTTCCAGGATAGCCCCTTCTGCCTGCCAGCTATCTGCAGACGTTCGCACTTTCGGAGCAGGGCTGCAAAAGGAGCCTGGCTGGGACACCACCATTCCCAGCATGCGTTTGAAGTTTCAAGTGGCAAGATAAGCAAGCAGCCCCATTCTCTGTGCCTCTATGCGAACAGTGCCATGGGCAGATGAGGCTGAGCAACAGCTTTCCAGGCTAGCACCTTCTGGCTGCCAGCTATCTGCAGACGTTCGCATTTCAAGAGCAGGGCTGCGAAAGGAGCCTGGCAGGTACACCATCTTTCCCAGGCTACGTTTGAAGTTTGAGGTGGCAAGACAAGCAAGCAGCCCCATTCTCTGTGCCTCTGTGCGAGCACTGCCATGGGCAGATGAGGCTGAGCAACAGCTTTCCAGGATAGCCCCTTCTGCCTGCCAGCTATCTGCAGACGTTCGCACTTTCGGAGCAGGGCTGCAAAAGGAGCCTGGCTGGGACACCACCATTCCCAGCATGCGTTTGAAGTTTCAAGTGGCAAGATAAGCAAGCAGCCCCATTCTCTGTGCCTCTATGCGAACAGTGCCATGGGCAGATGAGGCTGAGCAACAGCTTTCCAGGCTAGCCCCTTCTGGCTGCCAGCTATCTGCAGACGTTCGCATTTCAAGAGCAGGGCTGCGAAAGGAGCCTAGCAGGTACACCATCTTTCCCAGGCTACGTTTGAAGTTTGAGGTGGCAAGACAAGCAAGCAGCCCCATTCTCTGTGCCTCTGTGCGAGCACTGCCATGGGCAGATGAGGCTGAGCAACAGCTTTCCAGGATAGCCCCTTCTGCCTGCCAGCTATCTGCAGACGTTCGCACTTTCGGAGCAGGGCTGCAAAAGGAGCCTGGCAGGGACACCACCATTCCCAGCATGCGTTTGAAGTTTCAAGTGGCAAGATAAGCAAGCAGCCCCATTCTCTGTGCCTCTATGCGAACAGTGCCATGGGCAGATGAGGCTGAGCAACAGCTTTCCAGGCTAGCCCCTTCTGGCTGCCAGCTATCTGCAGACGTTCGCATTTCAAGAGCAGGGCTGCGAAAGGAGCCTGGCAGGGACACCATCTTTCCCAGGCTACGTTTGAAGTTTGAGGTGGCAAGACAAGCAAGCAGCCCCATTCTCTGTGCCTCTGTGCGACCACTGCCATGGGCAGATGAGGCTGAGCAACAGCTTTCCAGGATAGCCCCTTCTGCCTGCCAGCTATCTGCAGACGTTCGCACTTTCGGAGCAGGGCTGCAAAAGGAGCCTGGCTGGGACACCACCATTCCCAGCATGCGTTTGAAGTTTCCAGTGGCAAGATAAGCAAGCAGCCCCATTCTCTGTGTCTCTATGCGAACAGTGCCATGGGCAGATGAGGCTGAGCAACAGCTTTCCAGGCTAGCACCTTCTGGCTGCCAGCTATCTGCAGACGTTCGCATTTCAAGAGCAGGGCTGCGAAAGGAGCCTAGCAGGTACACCATCTTTCCCAGGTTACGTTTGAAGTTTGAGGTGGCAAGACAAGCAAGCAGCCCCATTCTCTGTGCCTCTGTGCGAGCACTGCCATGGGCAGATGAGGCTGAGCAACAGCTTTCCAGGATAGCCCCTTCTGCCTGCCAGCTATCTGCAGACGTTCGCACTTTCGGAGCAGGGCTGCAAAAGGAGCCTGGCAGGGACACCACCATTCCCAGCATGCGTTTGAAGTTTCAAGTGGCAAGATAAGCAAGCAGCCCCCTTCTCTGTGCCTCTATGCGAACAGTGCCATGGGCAGATGAGGCTGAGCAACAGCTTTCCAGGCTAGCACCTTCTGGCTGCCAGCTATCTGCAGACGTTCGCATTTCAAGAGCAGGGCTGCGAAAGGAGCCTGGCAGGGACACCATCTTTCCCAGGCTACGTTTGAAGTTTGAGGTGGCAAGACAAGCAAGCAGCCCCATTCTCTGTGCCTCTGTGCGAGCACTGCCATGGGCAGATGAGGCTGAGCAACAGCTTTCCAGGATAGCCCCTTCTGCCTGCCAGCTATCTGCAGACGTTCGCACTTTCGGAGCAGGGCTGCAAAAGGAGCCTGGCTGGGACACCACCATTCCCAGCATGCGTTTGAAGTTTCAAGTGGCAAGATAAGCAAGCAGCCCCATTCTCTGTGCCTCTATGCGAACAGTGCCATGGGCAGATGAGGCTGAGCAACAGCTTTCCAGGCTAGCCCCTTCTGGCTGCCAGCTATCTGCAGACGTTCGCATTTCAAGAGCAGGGCTGCGAAAGGAGCCTAGCAGGTACACCATCTTTCCCAGGCTACGTTTGAAGTTTGAGGTGGCAAGACAAGCAAGCAGCCCCATTCTCTGTGCCTCTGTGCGAGCACTGCCATGGGCAGATGAGGCTGAGCAACAGCTTTCCAGGATAGCCCCTTCTGCCTGCCAGCTATCTGCAGACGTTCGCACTTTCGGAGCAGGGCTGCAAAAGGAGCCTGGCAGCGACACCACCATTCCCAGCATGCGTTTGAAGTTTCAAGTGGCAAGATAAGCAAGCAGCCCCATTCTCTGTGCCTCTATGCGAACAGTGCCATGGGCAGATGAGGCTGAGCAACAGCTTTCCAGGCTAGCCCCTTCTGGCTGCCAGCTATCTGCAGACGTTCGCATTTCAAGAGCAGGGCTGCGAAAGGAGCCTAGCAGGTACACCATCTTTCCCAGGCTACGTTTGAAGTTTGAGGTGGCAAGACAAGCAAGCAGCCCCATTCTCTGTGCCTCTGTGCGAGCACTGCCATGGGCAGATGAGGCTGAGCAACAGCTTTCCAGGATAGCCCCTTCTGCCTGCCAGCTATCTGCAGACGTTCGCACTTTCGGAGCAGGGCTGCAAAAGGAGCCTGGCAGGGACACCACCATTCCCAGCATGCGTTTGAAGTTTCAAGTGGCAAGATAAGCAAGCAGCCCCCTTCTCTGTGCCTCTATGCGAACAGTGCCATGGGCAGATGAGGCTGAGCAACAGCTTTCCAGGATAGCACCTTCTGGCTGCCAGCTATCTGCAGACGTTCGCATTTCAAGAGCAGGGCTGCGAAAGGAGCCTAGCAGGTACACCATCTTTCCCAGGCTACGTTTGAAGTTTGAGGTGGCAAGACAAGCAAGCAGCCCCATTCTCTGTGCCTCTGTGCGAGCACTGCCATGGGCAGATGAGGCTGAGCAACAGCTTTCCAGGATAGCCCCTTCTGCCTGCCAGCTATCTGCAGACGTTCGCACTTTCGGAGCAGGGCTGCAAAAGGAGCCTGGCAGGGACACCACCATTCCCAGCATGCGTTTGAAGTTTCAAGTGGCAAGATAAGCAAGCAGCCCCATTCTCTGTGCCTCTATGCGAACAGTGCCATGGGCAGATGAGGCTGAGCAACAGCTTTCCAGGCTAGCCCCTTCTGCCTCCCAGCTATCTGCAGACGTTCGCATTTCAAGAGCAGGGCTGCGAAAGGAGCCTGGCAGGGACACCATCTTTCCCAGGCTACGTTTGAAGTTTGAGGTGGCAAGACAAGCAAGCAGCCCCATTCTCTGTGCCTCTGTGCGAGCACTGCCATGGGCAGATGAGGCTGAGCAACAGCTTTCCAGGATAGCCCCTTCTGCCTGCCAGCTATCTGCAGACGTTCGCACTTTCGGAGCAGGGCTGCAAAAGGAGCCTGGCAGGGACACCACCATTCCCAGCATGCGTTTGAAGTTTCAAGTGGCAAGATAAGCAAGCAGCCCCATTCTCTGTGCCTCTATGCGAACAGTGCCATGGGCAGATGAGGCTGAGCAACAGCTTTCCAGGCTAGCCCCTTCTGCCTCCCAGCTATCTGCAGACGTTCGCATTTCAAGAGCAGGGCTGCGAAAGGAGCCTGGCAGGGACACCATCTTTCCCAGGCTACGTTTGAAGTTTGAGGTGGCAAGACAAGCAAGCAGCCCCATTCTCTGTGCCTCTGTGCGAGCAGTGCCATGGGCAGATGAGGCTGAGCAACAGCTTTCCAGGATAGCCCCTTCTGCCTGCCAGCTATCTGCAGACGTTCGCACTTTCGGAGCAGGGCTGCAAAAGGAGCCTGGCAGGGACACCACCATTCCCAGCATGCGTTTGAAGTTTCAAGTGGCAAGATAAGCAAGCAGCCCCATTCTCTGTGCCTCTATGCGAACAGTGCCATGGGCAGATGAGGCTGAGCAACAGCTTTCCAGGATAGCCCCTTCTGCCTGCCAGCTATCTGCAGACGTTCGCACTTTCGGAGCAGGACTGCAACAGAAGCCTGGAAGGGACACCACCATTCCCAGCATGCATTTGAAGTTTCAAGTAGCAAGATAAGCAAGCAGCCCCATTCTCTGTGCCTCTGTGCGAGCACTGCCATGTGCAGATGAGGCTGAGCAACAGCTTTCCAGGCTAGCACCTTCTGGCTGCCAGCTATCTGCAGACGTTCGCACTTTCGGAGCAGGGCTGCGAAAGGAGCCTGGCAGGGACACCAACTTTCCCAGGCTACGTTTGAAGTTTGAGGTGGCAAGACAAGCAAGCAGCCCCATTCTCTGTGCCTCTGTGCGAGCAGTGCCATGGGCAGATGAGGCTGAGCAACAGCTTTCCAGGATAGCCCCTTCTGCCTGCCAGCTATCTGCAGACGTTCGCACTTTCGGAGCAGGGCTGCGAAAGGAGCCTGGCTGGGACACCACCATTCCCAGCATGCGTTTGAAGTTTCAAGTGGCAAGATAAGCAAGCAGCCCCATTCTCTGTGCCTCTATGCGAACAGTGCCATGGGCAGATGAGGCTGAGCAACAGCTTTCCAGGCTAGCACCTTCTGGCTGCCAGCTATCTGCAGACGTTCGCATTTCAAGAGCAGGGCTGCGAAAGGAGCCTAGCAGGTACACCATCTTTCCCAGGCTACGTTTGAAGTTTGAGGTGGCAAGACAAGCAAGCAGCCCCATTCTCTGTGCCTCTGTGCGAGCACTGCCATGGGCAGATGAGGCTGAGCAACAGCTTTCCAGGATAGCCCCTTCTGGCTGCCAGCTATCTGCAGACGTTCGCACTTTCGGAGCAGGGCTGCAAAAGGAGCCTGGCAGGGACACCACCATTCCCAGCATGCGTTTGAAGTTTCAAGTGGCAAGATAAGCAAGCAGCCCCATTCTCTGTGCCTCTATGCGAACAGTGCCATGGGCAGATGAGGCTGAGCAACAGCTTTCCAGGCTAGCCCCTTCTGGCTGCCAGCTATCTGCAGACGTTCGCATTTCAAGAGCAGGGCTGCGAAAGGAGCCTAGCAGGTACACCATCTTTCCCAGGCTACGTTTGAAGTTTGAGGTGGCAAGACAAGCAAGCAGCCCCATTCTCTGTGCCTCTGTGCGAGCACTGCCATGGGCAGATGAGGCTGAGCAACAGCTTTCCAGGATAGCCCCTTCTGCCTGCCAGCTATCTGCAGACGTTCGCACTTTCGGAGCAGGGCTGCAAAAGGAGCCTGGCAGGGACACCACCATTCCCAGCATGCGTTTGAAGTTTCAAGTGGCAAGATAAGCAAGCAGCCCCATTCTCTGTGCCTCTATGCGAACAGTGCCATGGGCAGATGAGGCTGAGCAACAGCTTTCCAGGCTAGCCCCTTCTGCCTGCCAGCTATCTGCAGACGTTCGCATTTCAAGAGCAGGGCTGCGAAAGGAGCCTGGCAGGGACACCATCTTTCCCAGGCTACGTTTGAAGTTTGAGGTGGCAAGACAAGCAAGCAGCCCCATTCTCTGTGCCTCTGTGCGACCACTGCCATGGGCAGATGAGGCTGAGCAACAGCTTTCCAGGATAGCCCCTTCTGCCTGCCAGCTATCTGCAGACGTTCGCACTTTCGGAGCAGGGCTGCAAAAGGAGCCTGGCTGGGACACCACCATTCCCAGCATGCGTTTGAAGTTTCCAGTGGCAAGATAAGCAAGCAGCCCCATTCTCTGTGTCTCTATGCGAACAGTGCCATGGGCAGATGAGGCTGAGCAACAGCTTTCCAGGCTAGCACCTTCTGGCTGCCAGCTATCTGCAGACGTTCGCATTTCAAGAGCAGGGCTGCGAAAGGAGCCTAGCAGGTACACCATCTTTCCCAGGTTACGTTTGAAGTTTGAGGTGGCAAGACAAGCAAGCAGCCCCATTCTCTGTGCCTCTGTGCGAGCACTGCCATGGGCAGATGAGGCTGAGCAACAGCTTTCCAGGATAGCCCCTTCTGCCTGCCAGCTATCTGCAGACGTTCGCACTTTCGGAGCAGGGCTGCAAAAGGAGCCTGGCAGGGACACCACCATTCCCAGCATGCGTTTGAAGTTTCAAGTGGCAAGATAAGCAAGCAGCCCCCTTCTCTGTGCCTCTATGCGAACAGTGCCATGGGCAGATGAGGCTGAGCAACAGCTTTCCAGGCTAGCACCTTCTGGCTGCCAGCTATCTGCAGACGTTCGCATTTCAAGAGCAGGGCTGCGAAAGGAGCCTGGCAGGGACACCATCTTTCCCAGGCTACGTTTGAAGTTTGAGGTGGCAAGACAAGCAAGCAGCCCCATTCTCTGTGCCTCTGTGCGAGCACTGCCATGGGCAGATGAGGCTGAGCAACAGCTTTCCAGGATAGCCCCTTCTGCCTGCCAGCTATCTGCAGACGTTCGCACTTTCGGAGCAGGGCTGCAAAAGGAGCCTGGCTGGGACACCACCATTCCCAGCATGCGTTTGAAGTTTCAAGTGGCAAGATAAGCAAGCAGCCCCATTCTCTGTGCCTCTATGCGAACAGTGCCATGGGCAGATGAGGCTGAGCAACAGCTTTCCAGGCTAGCCCCTTCTGGCTGCCAGCTATCTGCAGACGTTCGCATTTCAAGAGCAGGGCTGCGAAAGGAGCCTAGCAGGTACACCATCTTTCCCAGGCTACGTTTGAAGTTTGAGGTGGCAAGACAAGCAAGCAGCCCCATTCTCTGTGCCTCTGTGCGAGCACTGCCATGGGCAGATGAGGCTGAGCAACAGCTTTCCAGGATAGCCCCTTCTGCCTGCCAGCTATCTGCAGACGTTCGCACTTTCGGAGCAGGGCTGCAAAAGGAGCCTGGCAGCGACACCACCATTCCCAGCATGCGTTTGAAGTTTCAAGTGGCAAGATAAGCAAGCAGCCCCATTCTCTGTGCCTCTATGCGAACAGTGCCATGGGCAGATGAGGCTGAGCAACAGCTTTCCAGGCTAGCCCCTTCTGGCTGCCAGCTATCTGCAGACGTTCGCATTTCAAGAGCAGGGCTGCGAAAGGAGCCTAGCAGGTACACCATCTTTCCCAGGCTACGTTTGAAGTTTGAGGTGGCAAGACAAGCAAGCAGCCCCATTCTCTGTGCCTCTGTGCGAGCACTGCCATGGGCAGATGAGGCTGAGCAACAGCTTTCCAGGATAGCCCCTTCTGCCTGCCAGCTATCTGCAGACGTTCGCACTTTCGGAGCAGGGCTGCAAAAGGAGCCTGGCAGGGACACCACCATTCCCAGCATGCGTTTGAAGTTTCAAGTGGCAAGATAAGCAAGCAGCCCCCTTCTCTGTGCCTCTATGCGAACAGTGCCATGGGCAGATGAGGCTGAGCAACAGCTTTCCAGGATAGCACCTTCTGGCTGCCAGCTATCTGCAGACGTTCGCATTTCAAGAGCAGGGCTGCGAAAGGAGCCTAGCAGGTACACCATCTTTCCCAGGCTACGTTTGAAGTTTGAGGTGGCAAGACAAGCAAGCAGCCCCATTCTCTGTGCCTCTGTGCGAGCACTGCCATGGGCAGATGAGGCTGAGCAACAGCTTTCCAGGATAGCCCCTTCTGCCTGCCAGCTATCTGCAGACGTTCGCACTTTCGGAGCAGGGCTGCAAAAGGAGCCTGGCAGGGACACCACCATTCCCAGCATGCGTTTGAAGTTTCAAGTGGCAAGATAAGCAAGCAGCCCCATTCTCTGTGCCTCTATGCGAACAGTGCCATGGGCAGATGAGGCTGAGCAACAGCTTTCCAGGCTAGCCCCTTCTGGCTGCCAGCTATCTGCAGACGTTCGCATTTCAAGAGCAGGGCTGCGAAAGGAGCCTGGCAGGGACACCATCTTTCCCAGGCTACGTTTGAAGTTTGAGGTGGCAAGACAAGCAAGCAGCCCCATTCTCTGTGCCTCTGTGCGAGCACTGCCATGGGCAGATGAGGCTGAGCAACAGCTTTCCAGGATAGCCCCTTCTGCCTGCCAGCTATCTGCAGACGTTCGCACTTTCGGAGCAGGGCTGCAAAAGGAGCCTGGCAGGGACACCACCATTCCCAGCATGCGTTTGAAGTTTCAAGTGGCAAGATAAGCAAGCAGCCCCATTCTCTGTGCCTCTATGCGAACAGTGCCATGGGCAGATGAGGCTGAGCAACAGCTTTCCAGGCTAGCCCCTTCTGCCTCCCAGCTATCTGCAGACGTTCGCATTTCAAGAGCAGGGCTGCGAAAGGAGCCTGGCAGGGACACCATCTTTCCCAGGCTACGTTTGAAGTTTGAGGTGGCAAGACAAGCAAGCAGCCCCATTCTCTGTGCCTCTGTGCGAGCAGTGCCATGGGCAGATGAGGCTGAGCAACAGCTTTCCAGGATAGCCCCTTCTGCCTGCCAGCTATCTGCAGACGTTCGCACTTTCGGAGCAGGGCTGCAAAAGGAGCCTGGCAGGGACACCACCATTCCCAGCATGCGTTTGAAGTTTCAAGTGGCAAGATAAGCAAGCAGCCCCATTCTCTGTGCCTCTATGCGAACAGTGCCATGGGCAGATGAGGCTGAGCAACAGCTTTCCAGGATAGCCCCTTCTGCCTGCCAGCTATCTGCAGACGTTCGCACTTTCGGAGCAGGACTGCAACAGAAGCCTGGCAGGGACACCACCATTCCCAGCATGCATTTGAAGTTTCAAGTAGCAAGATAAGCAAGCAGCCCCATTCTCTGTGCCTCTGTGCGAGCACTGCCATGGGCAGATGAGGCTGAGCAACAGCTTTCCAGGCTAGCACCTTCTGGCTGCCAGCTATCTGCAGACGTTCGCACTTTCGGAGCAGGGCTGCGAAAGGAGCCTGGCAGGGACACCAACTTTCCCAGGCTACGTTTGAAGTTTGAGGTGGCAAGACAAGCAAGCAGCCCCATTCTCTGTGCCTCTGTGCGAGCAGTGCCATGGGCAGATGAGGCTGAGCAACAGCTTTCCAGGATAGCCCCTTCTGCCTGCCAGCTATCTGCAGACGTTCGCACTTTCGGAGCAGGGCTGCGAAAGGAGCCTGGCTGGGACACCACCATTCCCAGCATGCGTTTGAAGTTTCAAGTGGCAAGATAAGCAAGCAGCCCCATTCTCTGTGCCTCTATGCGAACAGTGCCATGGGCAGATGAGGCTGAGCAACAGCTTTCCAGGCTAGCCCCTTCTGGCTGCCAGCTATCTGCAGACGTTCGCATTTCAAGAGCAGGGCTGCGAAAGGAGCCTAGCAGGTACACCATCTTTCCCAGGCTACGTTTGAAGTTTGAGGTGGCAAGACAAGCAAGCAGCCCCATTCTCTGTGCCTCTGTGCGAGCACTGCCATGGGCAGATGAGGCTGAGCAACAGCTTTCCAGGATAGCCCCTTCTGGCTGCCAGCTATCTGCAGACGTTCGCACTTTCGGAGCAGGGCTGCAAAAGGAGCCTGGCAGGGACACCACCATTCCCAGCATGCGTTTGAAGTTTCAAGTGGCAAGATAAGCAAGCAGCCCCATTCTCTGTGCCTCTATGCGAACAGTGCCATGGGCAGATGAGGCTGAGCAACAGCTTTCCAGGCTAGCCCCTTCTGGCTGCCAGCTATCTGCAGACGTTCGCATTTCAAGAGCAGGGCTGCGAAAGGAGCCTAGCAGATACACCATCTTTCCCAGGCTACGTTTGAAGTTTGAGGTGGCAAGACAAGCAAGCAGCCCCATTCTCTGTGCCTCTGTGCGAGCACTGCCATGGGCAGATGAGGCTGAGCAACAGCTTTCCAGGATAGCCCCTTCTGCCTGCCAGCTATCTGCAGACGTTCGCACTTTCGGAGCAGGGCTGCAAAAGGAGCCTGGCTGGGACACCACCATTCCCAGCATGCGTTTGAAGTTTCCAGTGGCAAGATAAGCAAGCAGCCCCATTCTCTGTGTCTCTATGCGAACAGTGCCATGGGCAGATGAGGCTGAGCAACAGCTTTCCAGGCTAGCACCTTCTGGCTGCCAGCTATCTGCAGACGTTCGCATTTCAAGAGCAGGGCTGCGAAAGGAGCCTAGCAGGTACACCATCTTTCCCAGGTTACGTTTGAAGTTTGAGGTGGCAAGACAAGCAAGCAGCCCCATTCTCTGTGCCTCTGTGCGAGCACTGCCATGGGCAGATGAGGCTGAGCAACAGCTTTCCAGGATAGCCCCTTCTGCCTGCCAGCTATCTGCAGACGTTCGCACTTTCGGAGCAGGGCTGCAAAAGGAGCCTGGCAGGGACACCACCATTCCCAGCATGCGTTTGAAGTTTCAAGTGGCAAGATAAGCAAGCAGCCCCCTTCTCTGTGCCTCTATGCGAACAGTGCCATGGGCAGATGAGGCTGAGCAACAGCTTTCCAGGATAGCACCTTCTGGCTGCCAGCTATCTGCAGACGTTCGCATTTCAAGAGCAGGGCTGCGAAAGGAGCCTAGCAGGTACACCATCTTTCCCAGGCTACGTTTGAAGTTTGAGGTGGCAAGACAAGCAAGCAGCCCCATTCTCTGTGCCTCTGTGCGAGCACTGCCATGGGCAGATGAGGCTGAGCAACAGCTTTCCAGGATAGCCCCTTCTGGCTGCCAGCTATCTGCAGACGTTCGCACTTTCGGAGCAGGGCTGCAAAAGGAGCCTGGCAGGGACACCACCATTCCCAGCATGCGTTTGAAGTTTCAAGTGGCAAGATAAGCAAGCAGCCCCATTCTCTGTGCCTCTATGCGAACAGTGCCATGGGCAGATGAGGCTGAGCAACAGCTTTCCAGGCTAGCCCCTTCTGCCTCCCAGCTATCTGCAGACGTTCGCATTTCAAGAGCAGGGCTGCGAAAGGAGCCTGGCAGGGACACCATCTTTCCCAGGCTACGTTTGAAGTTTGAGGTGGCAAGACAAGCAAGCAGCCCCATTCTCTGTGCCTCTGTGCGAGCACTGCCATGGGCAGATGAGGCTGAGCAACACCTTTCCAGGATAGCCCCTTCTGCCTGCCAGCTATCTGCAGACGTTCGCACTTTCGGAGCAGGGCTGCAAAAGGAGCCTGGCAGGGACACCACCATTCCCAGCATGCGTTTGAAGTTTCAAGTGGCAAGATAAGCAAGCAGCCCCATTCTCTGTGCCTCTATGCGAACAGTGCCATGGGCAGATGAGGCTGAGCAACAGCTTTCCAGGATAGCCCCTTCTGCCTGCCAGCTATCTGCAGACGTTCGCACTTTCGGAGCAGGACTGCAACAGAAGCCTGGCAGGGACACCACCATTCCCAGCATGCATTTGAAGTTTCAAGTAGCAAGATAAGCAAGCAGCCCCATTCTCTGTGCCTCTGTGCGAGCACTGCCATGGGCAGATGAGGCTGAGCAACAGCTTTCCAGGCTAGCACCTTCTGGCTGCCAGCTATCTGCAGACGTTCGCACTTTCGGAGCAGGGCTGCGAAAGGAGCCTGGCAGGGACACCAACTTTCCCAGGCTACGTTTGAAGTTTGAGGTGGCAAGACAAGCAAGCAGCCCCATTCTCTGTGCCTCTGTGCGAGCAGTGCCATGGGCAGATGAGGCTGAGCAACAGCTTTCCAGGATAGCCCCTTCTGCCTGCCAGCTATCCGCAGACGTTCGCACTTTCGGAGCAGGGCTGCGAAAGGAGCCTGGCTGGGACACCACCATTCCCAGCATGCGTTTGAAGTTTCAAGTGGCAAGATAAGCAAGCAGCCCCATTCTCTGTGCCTCTATGCGAACAGTGCCATGGGCAGATGAGGCTGAGCAACAGCTTTCCAGGCTAGCCCCTTCTGGCTGCCAGCTATCTGCAGACGTTCGCATTTCAAGAGCAGGGCTGCGAAAGGAGCCTAGCAGGTACACCATCTTTCCCAGGCTACGTTTGAAGTTTGAGGTGGCAAGACAAGCAAGCAGCCCCATTCTCTGTGCCTCTGTGCGAGCACTGCCATGGGCAGATGAGGCTGAGCAACAGCTTTCCAGGATAGCCCCTTCTGCCTGCCAGCTATCTGCAGACGTTCGCACTTTCGGAGCAGGGCTGCAAAAGGAGCCTGGCAGCGACACCACCATTCCCAGCATGCGTTTGAAGTTTCAAGTGGCAAGATAAGCAAGCAGCCCCATTCTCTGTGCCTCTATGCGAACAGTGCCATGGGCAGATGAGGCTGAGCAACAGCTTTCCAGGCTAGCCCCTTCTGCCTCCCAGCTATCTGCAGACGTTCGCATTTCAAGAGCAGGGCTGCGAAAGGAGCCTGGCAGGGACACCATCTTTCCCAGGCTACGTTTGAAGTTTGAGGTGGCAAGACAAGCAAGCAGCCCCATTCTCTGTGCCTCTGTGCGAGCAGTGCCATGGGCAGATGAGGCTGAGCAACAGCTTTCCAGGATAGCCCCTTCTGCCTGCCAGCTATCTGCAGACGTTCGCACTTTCGGAGCAGGGCTGCAAAAGGAGCCTGGCAGGGACACCACCATTCCCAGCATGCGTTTGAAGTTTCAAGTGGCAAGATAAGCAAGCAGCCCCATTCTCTGTGCCTCTATGCGAACAGTGCCATGGGCAGATGAGGCTGAGCAACAGCTTTCCAGGATAGCCCCTTCTGCCTGCCAGCTATCTGCAGACGTTCGCACTTTCGGAGCAGGACTGCAACAGAAGCCTGGCAGGGACACCACCATTCCCAGCATGCATTTGAAGTTTCAAGTAGCAAGATAAGCAAGCAGCCCCATTCTCTGTGCCTCTGTGCGAGCACTGCCATGGGCAGATGAGGCTGAGCAACAGCTTTCCAGGCTAGCACCTTCTGGCTGCCAGCTATCTGCAGACGTTCGCACTTTCGGAGCAGGGCTGCGAAAGGAGCCTGGCAGGGACACCAACTTTCCCAGGCTACGTTTGAAGTTTGAGGTGGCAAGACAAGCAAGCAGCCCCATTCTCTGTGCCTCTGTGCGAGCAGTGCCATGGGCAGATGAGGCTGAGCAACAGCTTTCCAGGATAGCCCCTTCTGCCTGCCAGCTATCTGCAGACGTTCGCACTTTCGGAGCAGGGCTGCGAAAGGAGCCTGGCTGGGACACCACCATTCCCAGCATGCGTTTGAAGTTTCAAGTGGCAAGATAAGCAAGCAGCCCCATTCTCTGTGCCTCTATGCGAACAGTGCCATGGGCAGATGAGGCTGAGCAACAGCTTTCCAGGCTAGCCCCTTCTGGCTGCCAGCTATCTGCAGACGTTCGCATTTCAAGAGCAGGGCTGCGAAAGGAGCCTAGCAGGTACACCATCTTTCCCAGGCTACGTTTGAAGTTTGAGGTGGCAAGACAAGCAAGCAGCCCCATTCTCTGTGCCTCTGTGCGAGCACTGCCATGGGCAGATGAGGCTGAGCAACAGCTTTCCAGGATAGCCCCTTCTGGCTGCCAGCTATCTGCAGACGTTCGCACTTTCGGAGCAGGGCTGCAAAAGGAGCCTGGCAGGGACACCACCATTCCCAGCATGCGTTTGAAGTTTCAAGTGGCAAGATAAGCAAGCAGCCCCATTCTCTGTGCCTCTATGCGAACAGTGCCATGGGCAGATGAGGCTGAGCAACAGCTTTCCAGGCTAGCCCCTTCTGGCTGCCAGCTATCTGCAGACGTTCGCATTTCAAGAGCAGGGCTGCGAAAGGAGCCTAGCAGGTACACCATCTTTCCCAGGCTACGTTTGAAGTTTGAGGTGGCAAGACAAGCAAGCAGCCCCATTCTCTGTGCCTCTGTGCGAGCACTGCCATGGGCAGATGAGGCTGAGCAACAGCTTTCCAGGATAGCCCCTTCTGCCTGCCAGCTATCTGCAGACGTTCGCACTTTCGGAGCAGGGCTGCAAAAGGAGCCTGGCAGGGACACCACCATTCCCAGCATGCGTTTGAAGTTTCAAGTGGCAAGATAAGCAAGCAGCCCCATTCTCTGTGCCTCTATGCGAACAGTGCCATGGGCAGATGAGGCTGAGCAACAGCTTTCCAGGCTAGCCCCTTCTGGCTGCCAGCTATCTGCAGACGTTCGCATTTCAAGAGCAGGGCTGCGAAAGGAGCCTGGCAGGGACACCATCTTTCCCAGGCTACGTTTGAAGTTTGAGGTGGCAAGACAAGCAAGCAGCCCCATTCTCTGTGCCTCTGTGCGACCACTGCCATGGGCAGATGAGGCTGAGCAACAGCTTTCCAGGATAGCCCCTTCTGCCTGCCAGCTATCTGCAGACGTTCGCACTTTCGGAGCAGGGCTGCAAAAGGAGCCTGGCTGGGACACCACCATTCCCAGCATGCGTTTGAAGTTTCCAGTGGCAAGATAAGCAAGCAGCCCCATTCTCTGTGTCTCTATGCGAACAGTGCCATGGGCAGATGAGGCTGAGCAACAGCTTTCCAGGCTAGCACCTTCTGGCTGCCAGCTATCTGCAGACGTTCGCATTTCAAGAGCAGGGCTGCGAAAGGAGCCTAGCAGGTACACCATCTTTCCCAGGTTACGTTTGAAGTTTGAGGTGGCAAGACAAGCAAGCAGCCCCATTCTCTGTGCCTCTGTGCGAGCACTGCCATGGGCAGATGAGGCTGAGCAACAGCTTTCCAGGATAGCCCCTTCTGCCTGCCAGCTATCTGCAGACGTTCGCACTTTCGGAGCAGGGCTGCAAAAGGAGCCTGGCAGGGACACCACCATTCCCAGCATGCGTTTGAAGTTTCAAGTGGCAAGATAAGCAAGCAGCCCCCTTCTCTGTGCCTCTATGCGAACAGTGCCATGGGCAGATGAGGCTGAGCAACAGCTTTCCAGGCTAGCACCTTCTGGCTGCCAGCTATCTGCAGACGTTCGCATTTCAAGAGCAGGGCTGCGAAAGGAGCCTGGCAGGGACACCATCTTTCCCAGGCTACGTTTGAAGTTTGAGGTGGCAAGACAAGCAAGCAGCCCCATTCTCTGTGCCTCTGTGCGAGCACTGCCATGGGCAGATGAGGCTGAGCAACAGCTTTCCAGGATAGCCCCTTCTGCCTGCCAGCTATCTGCAGACGTTCGCACTTTCGGAGCAGGGCTGCAAAAGGAGCCTGGCTGGGACACCACCATTCCCAGCATGCGTTTGAAGTTTCAAGTGGCAAGATAAGCAAGCAGCCCCATTCTCTGTGCCTCTATGCGAACAGTGCCATGGGCAGATGAGGCTGAGCAACAGCTTTCCAGGCTAGCCCCTTCTGGCTGCCAGCTATCTGCAGACGTTCGCATTTCAAGAGCAGGGCTGCGAAAGGAGCCTAGCAGGTACACCATCTTTCCCAGGCTACGTTTGAAGTTTGAGGTGGCAAGACAAGCAAGCAGCCCCATTCTCTGTGCCTCTGTGCGAGCACTGCCATGGGCAGATGAGGCTGAGCAACAGCTTTCCAGGATAGCCCCTTCTGCCTGCCAGCTATCTGCAGACGTTCGCACTTTCGGAGCAGGGCTGCAAAAGGAGCCTGGCAGCGACACCACCATTCCCAGCATGCGTTTGAAGTTTCAAGTGGCAAGATAAGCAAGCAGCCCCATTCTCTGTGCCTCTATGCGAACAGTGCCATGGGCAGATGAGGCTGAGCAACAGCTTTCCAGGCTAGCCCCTTCTGGCTGCCAGCTATCTGCAGACGTTCGCATTTCAAGAGCAGGGCTGCGAAAGGAGCCTAGCAGGTACACCATCTTTCCCAGGCTACGTTTGAAGTTTGAGGTGGCAAGACAAGCAAGCAGCCCCATTCTCTGTGCCTCTGTGCGAGCACTGCCATGGGCAGATGAGGCTGAGCAACAGCTTTCCAGGATAGCCCCTTCTGCCTGCCAGCTATCTGCAGACGTTCGCACTTTCGGAGCAGGGCTGCAAAAGGAGCCTGGCAGGGACACCACCATTCCCAGCATGCGTTTGAAGTTTCAAGTGGCAAGATAAGCAAGCAGCCCCCTTCTCTGTGCCTCTATGCGAACAGTGCCATGGGCAGATGAGGCTGAGCAACAGCTTTCCAGGATAGCACCTTCTGGCTGCCAGCTATCTGCAGACGTTCGCATTTCAAGAGCAGGGCTGCGAAAGGAGCCTAGCAGGTACACCATCTTTCCCAGGCTACGTTTGAAGTTTGAGGTGGCAAGACAAGCAAGCAGCCCCATTCTCTGTGCCTCTGTGCGACCACTGCCATGGGCAGATGAGGCTGAGCAACAGCTTTCCAGGATAGCCCCTTCTGCCTGCCAGCTATCTGCAGACGTTCGCACTTTCGGAGCAGGGCTGCAAAAGGAGCCTGGCAGGGACACCACCATTCCCAGCATGCGTTTGAAGTTTCAAGTGGCAAGATAAGCAAGCAGCCCCATTCTCTGTGCCTCTATGCGAACAGTGCCATGGGCAGATGAGGCTGAGCAACAGCTTTCCAGGCTAGCCCCTTCTGGCTGCCAGCTATCTGCAGACGTTCGCATTTCAAGAGCAGGGCTGCGAAAGGAGCCTGGCAGGGACACCATCTTTCCCAGGCTACGTTTGAAGTTTGAGGTGGCAAGACAAGCAAGCAGCCCCATTCTCTGTGCCTCTGTGCGAGCACTGCCATGGGCAGATGAGGCTGAGCAACAGCTTTCCAGGATAGCCCCTTCTGCCTGCCAGCTATCTGCAGACGTTCGCACTTTCGGAGCAGGGCTGCAAAAGGAGCCTGGCAGGGACACCACCATTCCCAGCATGCGTTTGAAGTTTCAAGTGGCAAGATAAGCAAGCAGCCCCATTCTCTGTGCCTCTATGCGAACAGTGCCATGGGCAGATGAGGCTGAGCAACAGCTTTCCAGGCTAGCCCCTTCTGCCTCCCAGCTATCTGCAGACGTTCGCATTTCAAGAGCAGGGCTGCGAAAGGAGCCTGGCAGGGACACCATCTTTCCCAGGCTACGTTTGAAGTTTGAGGTGGCAAGACAAGCAAGCAGCCCCATTCTCTGTGCCTCTGTGCGAGCAGTGCCATGGGCAGATGAGGCTGAGCAACAGCTTTCCAGGATAGCCCCTTCTGCCTGCCAGCTATCTGCAGACGTTCGCACTTTCGGAGCAGGGCTGCAAAAGGAGCCTGGCAGGGACACCACCATTCCCAGCATGCGTTTGAAGTTTCAAGTGGCAAGATAAGCAAGCAGCCCCATTCTCTGTGCCTCTATGCGAACAGTGCCATGGGCAGATGAGGCTGAGCAACAGCTTTCCAGGATAGCCCCTTCTGCCTGCCAGCTATCTGCAGACGTTCGCACTTTCGGAGCAGGACTGCAACAGAAGCCTGGCAGGGACACCACCATTCCCAGCATGCATTTGAAGTTTCAAGTAGCAAGATAAGCAAGCAGCCCCATTCTCTGTGCCTCTGTGCGAGCACTGCCATGGGCAGATGAGGCTGAGCAACAGCTTTCCAGGCTAGCACCTTCTGGCTGCCAGCTATCTGCAGACGTTCGCACTTTCGGAGCAGGGCTGCGAAAGGAGCCTGGCAGGGACACCAACTTTCCCAGGCTACGTTTGAAGTTTGAGGTGGCAAGACAAGCAAGCAGCCCCATTCTCTGTGCCTCTGTGCGAGCAGTGCCATGGGCAGATGAGGCTGAGCAACAGCTTTCCAGGATAGCCCCTTCTGCCTGCCAGCTATCTGCAGACGTTCGCACTTTCGGAGCAGGGCTGCGAAAGGAGCCTGGCTGGGACACCACCATTCCCAGCATGCGTTTGAAGTTTCAAGTGGCAAGATAAGCAAGCAGCCCCATTCTCTGTGCCTCTATGCGAACAGTGCCATGGGCAGATGAGGCTGAGCAACAGCTTTCCAGGCTAGCCCCTTCTGGCTGCCAGCTATCTGCAGACGTTCGCATTTCAAGAGCAGGGCTGCGAAAGGAGCCTAGCAGGTACACCATCTTTCCCAGGCTACGTTTGAAGTTTGAGGTGGCAAGACAAGCAAGCAGCCCCATTCTCTGTGCCTCTGTGCGAGCACTGCCATGGGCAGATGAGGCTGAGCAACAGCTTTCCAGGATAGCCCCTTCTGGCTGCCAGCTATCTGCAGACGTTCGCACTTTCGGAGCAGGGCTGCAAAAGGAGCCTGGCAGGGACACCACCATTCCCAGCATGCGTTTGAAGTTTCAAGTGGCAAGATAAGCAAGCAGCCCCATTCTCTGTGCCTCTATGCGAACAGTGCCATGGGCAGATGAGGCTGAGCAACAGCTTTCCAGGCTAGCCCCTTCTGGCTGCCAGCTATCTGCAGACGTTCGCATTTCAAGAGCAGGGCTGCGAAAGGAGCCTAGCAGATACACCATCTTTCCCAGGCTACGTTTGAAGTTTGAGGTGGCAAGACAAGCAAGCAGCCCCATTCTCTGTGCCTCTGTGCGAGCACTGCCATGGGCAGATGAGGCTGAGCAACAGCTTTCCAGGATAGCCCCTTCTGCCTGCCAGCTATCTGCAGACGTTCGCACTTTCGGAGCAGGGCTGCAAAAGGAGCCTGGCTGGGACACCACCATTCCCAGCATGCGTTTGAAGTTTCCAGTGGCAAGATAAGCAAGCAGCCCCATTCTCTGTGTCTCTATGCGAACAGTGCCATGGGCAGATGAGGCTGAGCAACAGCTTTCCAGGCTAGCACCTTCTGGCTGCCAGCTATCTGCAGACGTTCGCATTTCAAGAGCAGGGCTGCGAAAGGAGCCTAGCAGGTACACCATCTTTCCCAGGTTACGTTTGAAGTTTGAGGTGGCAAGACAAGCAAGCAGCCCCATTCTCTGTGCCTCTGTGCGAGCACTGCCATGGGCAGATGAGGCTGAGCAACAGCTTTCCAGGATAGCCCCTTCTGCCTGCCAGCTATCTGCAGACGTTCGCACTTTCGGAGCAGGGCTGCAAAAGGAGCCTGGCAGGGACACCACCATTCCCAGCATGCGTTTGAAGTTTCAAGTGGCAAGATAAGCAAGCAGCCCCCTTCTCTGTGCCTCTATGCGAACAGTGCCATGGGCAGATGAGGCTGAGCAACAGCTTTCCAGGATAGCACCTTCTGGCTGCCAGCTATCTGCAGACGTTCGCATTTCAAGAGCAGGGCTGCGAAAGGAGCCTAGCAGGTACACCATCTTTCCCAGGCTACGTTTGAAGTTTGAGGTGGCAAGACAAGCAAGCAGCCCCATTCTCTGTGCCTCTGTGCGAGCACTGCCATGGGCAGATGAGGCTGAGCAACAGCTTTCCAGGATAGCCCCTTCTGGCTGCCAGCTATCTGCAGACGTTCGCACTTTCGGAGCAGGGCTGCAAAAGGAGCCTGGCAGGGACACCACCATTCCCAGCATGCGTTTGAAGTTTCAAGTGGCAAGATAAGCAAGCAGCCCCATTCTCTGTGCCTCTATGCGAACAGTGCCATGGGCAGATGAGGCTGAGCAACAGCTTTCCAGGCTAGCCCCTTCTGCCTCCCAGCTATCTGCAGACGTTCGCATTTCAAGAGCAGGGCTGCGAAAGGAGCCTGGCAGGGACACCATCTTTCCCAGGCTACGTTTGAAGTTTGAGGTGGCAAGACAAGCAAGCAGCCCCATTCTCTGTGCCTCTGTGCGAGCACTGCCATGGGCAGATGAGGCTGAGCAACACCTTTCCAGGATAGCCCCTTCTGCCTGCCAGCTATCTGCAGACGTTCGCACTTTCGGAGCAGGGCTGCAAAAGGAGCCTGGCAGGGACACCACCATTCCCAGCATGCGTTTGAAGTTTCAAGTGGCAAGATAAGCAAGCAGCCCCATTCTCTGTGCCTCTATGCGAACAGTGCCATGGGCAGATGAGGCTGAGCAACAGCTTTCCAGGATAGCCCCTTCTGCCTGCCAGCTATCTGCAGACGTTCGCACTTTCGGAGCAGGACTGCAACAGAAGCCTGGCAGGGACACCACCATTCCCAGCATGCATTTGAAGTTTCAAGTAGCAAGATAAGCAAGCAGCCCCATTCTCTGTGCCTCTGTGCGAGCACTGCCATGGGCAGATGAGGCTGAGCAACAGCTTTCCAGGCTAGCACCTTCTGGCTGCCAGCTATCTGCAGACGTTCGCACTTTCGGAGCAGGGCTGCGAAAGGAGCCTGGCAGGGACACCAACTTTCCCAGGCTACGTTTGAAGTTTGAGGTGGCAAGACAAGCAAGCAGCCCCATTCTCTGTGCCTCTGTGCGAGCAGTGCCATGGGCAGATGAGGCTGAGCAACAGCTTTCCAGGATAGCCCCTTCTGCCTGCCAGCTATCCGCAGACGTTCGCACTTTCGGAGCAGGGCTGCGAAAGGAGCCTGGCTGGGACACCACCATTCCCAGCATGCGTTTGAAGTTTCAAGTGGCAAGATAAGCAAGCAGCCCCATTCTCTGTGCCTCTATGCGAACAGTGCCATGGGCAGATGAGGCTGAGCAACAGCTTTCCAGGCTAGCCCCTTCTGGCTGCCAGCTATCTGCAGACGTTCGCATTTCAAGAGCAGGGCTGCGAAAGGAGCCTAGCAGGTACACCATCTTTCCCAGGCTACGTTTGAAGTTTGAGGTGGCAAGACAAGCAAGCAGCCCCATTCTCTGTGCCTCTGTGCGAGCACTGCCATGGGCAGATGAGGCTGAGCAACAGCTTTCCAGGATAGCCCCTTCTGGCTGCCAGCTATCTGCAGACGTTCGCACTTTCGGAGCAGGGCTGCAAAAGGAGCCTGGCAGGGACACCACCATTCCCAGCATGCGTTTGAAGTTTCAAGTGGCAAGATAAGCAAGCAGCCCCATTCTCTGTGCCTCTATGCGAACAGTGCCATGGGCAGATGAGGCTGAGCAACAGCTTTCCAGGCTAGCCCCTTCTGGCTGCCAGCTATCTGCAGACGTTCGCATTTCAAGAGCAGGGCTGCGAAAGGAGCCTAGCAGATACACCATCTTTCCCAGGCTACGTTTGAAGTTTGAGGTGGCAAGACAAGCAAGCAGCCCCATTCTCTGTGCCTCTGTGCGAGCACTGCCATGGGCAGATGAGGCTGAGCAACAGCTTTCCAGGATAGCCCCTTCTGCCTGCCAGCTATCTGCAGACGTTCGCACTTTCGGAGCAGGGCTGCAAAAGGAGCCTGGCTGGGACACCACCATTCCCAGCATGCGTTTGAAGTTTCCAGTGGCAAGATAAGCAAGCAGCCCCATTCTCTGTGTCTCTATGCGAACAGTGCCATGGGCAGATGAGGCTGAGCAACAGCTTTCCAGGCTAGCACCTTCTGGCTGCCAGCTATCTGCAGACGTTCGCATTTCAAGAGCAGGGCTGCGAAAGGAGCCTAGCAGGTACACCATCTTTCCCAGGTTACGTTTGAAGTTTGAGGTGGCAAGACAAGCAAGCAGCCCCATTCTCTGTGCCTCTGTGCGAGCACTGCCATGGGCAGATGAGGCTGAGCAACAGCTTTCCAGGATAGCCCCTTCTGCCTGCCAGCTATCTGCAGACGTTCGCACTTTCGGAGCAGGGCTGCAAAAGGAGCCTGGCAGGGACACCACCATTCCCAGCATGCGTTTGAAGTTTCAAGTGGCAAGATAAGCAAGCAGCCCCCTTCTCTGTGCCTCTATGCGAACAGTGCCATGGGCAGATGAGGCTGAGCAACAGCTTTCCAGGATAGCACCTTCTGGCTGCCAGCTATCTGCAGACGTTCGCATTTCAAGAGCAGGGCTGCGAAAGGAGCCTAGCAGGTACACCATCTTTCCCAGGCTACGTTTGAAGTTTGAGGTGGCAAGACAAGCAAGCAGCCCCATTCTCTGTGCCTCTGTGCGAGCACTGCCATGGGCAGATGAGGCTGAGCAACAGCTTTCCAGGATAGCCCCTTCTGCCTGCCAGCTATCTGCAGACGTTCGCACTTTCGGAGCAGGGCTGCAAAAGGAGCCTGGCAGGGACACCACCATTCCCAGCATGCGTTTGAAGTTTCAAGTGGCAAGATAAGCAAGCAGCCCCATTCTCTGTGCCTCTATGCGAACAGTGCCATGGGCAGATGAGGCTGAGCAACAGCTTTCCAGGCTAGCCCCTTCTGCCTCCCAGCTATCTGCAGACGTTCGCATTTCAAGAGCAGGGCTGCGAAAGGAGCCTGGCAGGGACACCATCTTTCCCAGGCTACGTTTGAAGTTTGAGGTGGCAAGACAAGCAAGCAGCCCCATTCTCTGTGCCTCTGTGCGAGCACTGCCATGGGCAGATGAGGCTGAGCAACAGCTTTCCAGGATAGCCCCTTCTGCCTGCCAGCTATCTGCAGACGTTCGCACTTTCGGAGCAGGGCTGCAAAAGGAGCCTGGCAGGGACACCACCATTCCCAGCATGCGTTTGAAGTTTCAAGTGGCAAGATAAGCAAGCAGCCCCCTTCTCTGTGCCTCTATGCGAACAGTGCCATGGGCAGATGAGGCTGAGCAACAGCTTTCCAGGATAGCACCTTCTGGCTGCCAGCTATCTGCAGACGTTCGCATTTCAAGAGCAGGGCTGCGAAAGGAGCCTAGCAGGTACACCATCTTTCCCAGGCTACGTTTGAAGTTTGAGGTGGCAAGACAAGCAAGCAGCCCCATTCTCTGTGCCTCTGTGCGAGCACTGCCATGGGCAGATGAGGCTGAGCAACAGCTTTCCAGGATAGCCCCTTCTGCCTGCCAGCTATCTGCAGACGTTCGCACTTTCGGAGCAGGGCTGCAAAAGGAGCCTGGCAGGGACACCACCATTCCCAGCATGCGTTTGAAGTTTCAAGTGGCAAGATAAGCAAGCAGCCCCATTCTCTGTGCCTCTATGCGAACAGTGCCATGGGCAGATGAGGCTGAGCAACAGCTTTCCAGGCTAGCCCCTTCTGGCTGCCACCTATCTGCAGACGTTCGCATTTCAAGAGCAGGGCTGCGAAAGGAGCCTGGCAGGGACACCATCTTTCCCAGGCTACGTTTGAAGTTTGAGGTGGCAAGACAAGCAAGCAGCCCCATTCTCTGTGCCTCTGTGCGAGCAGTGCCATGGGCAGATGAGGCTGAGCAACAGCTTTCCAGGATAGCCCCTTCTGCCTGCCAGCTATCTGCAGACGTTCGCACTTTCGGAGCAGGGCTGCAAAAGGAGCCTGGCAGGGACACCACCATTCCCAGCATGCGTTTGAAGTTTCAAGTGGCAAGATAAGCAAGCAGCCCCATTCTCTGTGCCTCTATGCGAACAGTGCCATGGGCAGATGAGGCTGAGCAACAGCTTTCCAGGCTAGCACCTTCTGGCTGCCAGCTATCTGCAGACGTTCGCACTTTCGGAGCAGGGCTGCGAAAGGAGCCTGGCAGGGACACCAACTTTCCCAGGCTACGTTTGAAGTTTGAGGTGGCAAGACAAGCAAGCAGCCCCATTCTCTGTGCCTCTGTGCGAGCAGTGCCATGGGCAGATGAGGCTGAGCAACAGCTTTCCAGGATAGCCCCTTCTGCCTGCCAGCTATCCGCAGACGTTCGCACTTTCGGAGCAGGGCTGCGAAAGGAGCCTGGCTGGGACACCACCATTCCCAGCATGCGTTTGAAGTTTCAAGTGGCAAGATAAGCAAGCAGCCCCATTCTCTGTGCCTCTATGCGAACAGTGCCATGGGCAGATGAGGCTGAGCAACAGCTTTCCAGGCTAGCACCTTCTGGCTGCCAGCTATCTGCAGACGTTCGCATTTCAAGAGCAGGGCTGCGAAAGGAGCCTGGCAGGTACACCATCTTTCCCAGGCTACGTTTGAAGTTTGAGGTGGCAAGACAAGCAAGCAGCCCCATTCTCTGTGCCTCTGTGCGAGCAGTGCCATGGGCAGATGAGGCTGAGCAACAGCTTTCCAGGATAGCCCCTTCTGCCTGCCAGCTATCCGCAGACGTTCGCACTTTCGGAGCAGGGCTGCGAAAGGAGCCTGGCTGGGACACCACCATTCCCAGCATGCGTTTGAAGTTTCAAGTGGCAAGATAAGCAAGCAGCCCCATTCTCTGTGCCTCTATGCGAACAGTGCCATGGGCAGATGAGGCTGAGCAACAGCTTTCCAGGCTAGCACCTTCTGGCTGCCAGCTATCTGCAGACGTTCGCACTTTCGGAGCAGGGCTGCGAAAGGAGCCTGCTAGGGACACCATCTTTCCCAGGCTACGTTTGAAGTTTGAGGTGGCAAGACAAGCAAGCAGCCCCATTCTCTGTGCCTCTGTGCGAGCAGTGCCATGGGCAGATGAGGCTGAGCAACAGCTTTCCAGGATAGCCCCTTCTGCCTGCCAGCTATCCGCAGACGTTCGCACTTTCGGAGCAGGGCTGCGAAAGGAGCCTGGCTGGGACACCACCATTCCCAGCATGCGTTTGAAGTTTCAAGTGGCAAGATAAGCAAGCAGCCCCATTCTCTGTGCCTCTATGCGAACAGTGCCATGGGCAGATGAGGCTGAGCAACAGCTTTCCAGGCTAGCACCTTCTGGCTGCCAGCTATCTGCAGACGTTCGCATTTCAAGAGCAGGGCTGCGAAAGGAGCCTAGCAGATACACCATCTTTCCCAGGATACGTTTGAAGTTTGAGGTGGCAAGACAAGCAAGCAGCCCCATTCTCTGTGCCTCTGTGCGAGCACTGCCATGGGCAGATGAGGCTGAGCAACAGCTTTCCAGGATAGCCCCTTCTGCCTGCCAGCTATCTGCAGACGTTCGCGCTTTCGGAGCAGGGCTGCAAATGGAGCCTGGCAGGGACACCACCATTCCCAGCATGCGTTTGAAGTTTCAAGTGGCAAGATAAGCAAGCAGCCCCATTCTCTGTGCCTCTATGCGAACAGTGCCATGGGCAGATGAGGCTGAGCAACAGCTTTCCAGGCTAGCACCTTCTGGCTGCCAGCTATGTGCAGGCGTTCGCATTTCAAGAGCAGGGCTGCGAAAGGAGCCTGGCAGGGACACCATCTTTCCCAGGCTACGTTTGAAGTTTGAGGTGGCAAGACAAGCAAGCAGCCCCATTCTCTGTGCCTCTGTGCGAGCACTGCCATGGGCAGATGAGGCTGAGCAACAGCTTTCCAGGATAGCCCCTTCTGCCTGCCAGCTATCTGCAGACGTTCGCACTTTCGGAGCAGGGCTGCAAAAGGAGCCTGGCTGGGACACCACCATTCCCAGCATGCGTTTGAAGTTTCAAGTGGCAAGATAAGCAAGCAGCCCCATTCTCTGTGCCTCTATGCGAACAGTGCCATGGGCAGATGAGGCTGAGCAACAGCTTTCCAGGATAGCACCTTCTGGCTGCCAGCTATCTGCAGACGTTCGCATTTCAAGAGCAGGGCTGCGAAAGGAGCCTGGCAGGTACACCATCTTTCCCAGGCTACGTTTGAAGTTTGAGGTGGCAAGACAAGCAAGCAGCCCCATTCTCTGTGCCTCTGTGCGAGCACTGCCATGGGCAGATGAGGCTGAGCAACAGCTTTCCAGGATAGCCCCTTCTGCCTGCCAGCTATCTGCAGACGTTCGCACTTTCGGAGCAGGGCTGCAAAAGGAGCCTGGCTGGGACACCACCATTCCCAGCATGCGTTTGAAGTTTCAAGTGGCAAGATAAGCAAGCAGCCCCATTCTCTGTGCCTCTATGCGAACAGTGCCATGGGCAGATGAGGCTGAGCAACAGCTTTCCAGGCTAGCCCCTTCTGGCTGCCAGCTATCTGCAGACGTTCGCATTTCAAGAGCAGGGCTGCGAAAGGAGCCTAGCAGGGACACCAACTTTCCCAGGCTACGTTTGAAGTTTGAGGTGGCAAGACAAGCAAGCAGCCCCATTCTCTGTGCCTCTGTGCGAGCACTGCCATGGGCAGATGAGGCTGAGCAACAGCTTTCCAGGATAGCCCCTTCTGCCTGCCAGCTATCTGCAGACGTTCGCACTTTCGGAGCAGGGCTGCGAAAGGAGCCTGGCAGGGACACCACCATTCCCAGCATGCGTTTGAAGTTTCAAGTGGCAAGATAAGCAAGCAGCCCCATTCTCTGTGCCTCTATGCGAACAGTGCCATGGGCAGATGAGGCTGAGCAACAGCTTTCCAGGCTAGCACCTTCTGGCTGCCAGCTATCTGCAGACGTTCGCATTTCAAGAGCAGGGCTGCGAAAGGAGCCTAGCAGGTACACCATCTTTCCCAGGCTACGTTTGAAGTTTGAGGTGGCAAGACAAGCAAGCAGCCCCATTCTCTGTGCCTCTGTGCGAGCACTGCCATGGGCAGATGAGGCTGAGCAACAGCTTTCCAGGATAGCCCCTTCTGCCTGCCAGCTATCTGCAGACGTTCGCACTTTCGGAGCAGGGCTGCAAAAGGAGCCTGGCAGGGACACCACCATTCCCAGCATGCGTTTGAAGTTTCAAGTGGCAAGATAAGCAAGCAGCCCCATTCTCTGTGCCTCTATGCGAACAGTGCCATGGGCAGATGAGGCTGAGCAACAGCTTTCCAGGCTAGCCCCTTCTGGCTGCCAGCTATCTGCAGACGTTCGCACTTTCGGAGCAGGACTGCAACAGGAGCCTGGCAGGGACACCACCATTCCCAGCATGCATTTGAAGTTTCAAGTGGTAAGATAAGCAAGCAGCCCCATTCTCTGTGCCTCTATGCGAACAGTGCCATGGGCAGATGAGGCTGAGCAACAGCTTTCCAGGATAGCCCCTTCTGCCTGCCAGCTATCTGCAGACGTTCGCACTTTCGGAGCAGGGCTGCAAAAGGAGCCTGGCTGGGACACCACCATTCCCAGCATGCGTTTGAAGTTTCAAGTGGCAAGATAAGCAAGCAGCCCCATTCTCTGTGCCTCTATGCGAACAGTGCCATGGGCAGATGAGGCTGAGCAACAGCTTTCCAGGCTAGCACCTTCTGGCTGCCAGCTACCTGCAGACGTTCGCACTTTCGGAGCAGGGCTGCGAAAGGAGCCTGGCAGGGACACCAACTTTCCCAGGCTACGTTTGAAGTTTGAGGTGGCAAGACAAGCAAGCAGCCCCATTCTCTGTGCCTCTGTGCGAGCACTGCCATGGGCAGATGAGGCTGAGCAACAGCTTTCCAGGATAGCCCCTTCTGCCTGCCAGCTATCCGCAGACGTTCGCACTTTCGGAGCAGGGCTGCAAAAGGAGCCTGGCTGGGACACCACCATTCCCAGCATGCGTTTGAAGTTTCAAGTAGCAAGATAAGCAAGCAGCCCCATTCTCTGTGCCTCTATGCGAACAGTGCCATGGGCAGATGAGGCTGAGCAACAGCTTTCCAGGCTAGCACCTTCTGGCTGCCAGCTATCTGCAGACGTTCGCATTTCAAGAGCAGGGCTGCGAAAGGAGCCTAGCAGGTACACCATCTTTCCCAGGCTACGTTTGAAGTTTGAGGTGGCAAGACAAGCAAGCAGCCCCATTCTCTGTGCCTCTGTGCGAGCACTGCCATGGGCAGATGAGGCTGAGCAACAGCTTTCCAGGATAGCCCCTTCTGCCTGCCAGCTATCTGCAGACGTTCGCACTTTCGGAGCAGGGCTGCAAAAGGAGCCTGGCAGGGACACCACCATTCCCAGCATGCGTTTGAAGTTTCAAGTGGCAAGATAAGCAAGCAGCCCCATTCTCTGTGCCTCTATGCGAACAGTGCCATGGGCAGATGAGGCTGAGCAACAGCTTTCCAGGCTAGCCCCTTCTGGCTGCCAGCTATCTGCAGACGTTCGCATTTCAAGAGCAGGGCTGCGAAAGGAGCCTGGCAGGGACACCATCTTTCCCAGGCTACGTTTGAAGTTTGAGGTGGCAAGACAAGCAAGCAGCCCCATTCTCTGTGCCTCTGTGCGAGCACTGCCATGGGCAGATGAGGCTGAGCAACAGCTTTCCAGGATAGCCCCTTCTGCCTGCCAGCTATCTGCAGACGTTCGCATTTCAAGAGCAGGGCTGCAAAAGGAGCCTGGCAGGGACACCACCATTCCCAGCATGCGTTTGAAGTTTCAAGTGGCAAGATAAGCAAGCAGCCCCATTCTCTGTGCCTCTATGCGAACAGTGCCATGGGCAGATGAGGCTGAGCAACAGCTTTCCAGGATAGCCCCTTCTGGCTGCCAGCTATCTGCAGACGTTCGCACTTTCGGAGCAGGACTGCAACAGGAGCCTGGCAGGGACACCACCATTCCCAGCATGCATTTGAAGTTTCAAGTGGCAAGATAAGCAAGCAGCCCCATTCTCTGTGCCTCTATGCGAACAGTGCCATGGGCAGATGAGGCTGAGCAACAGCTTTCCAGGCTAGCCCCTTCTGGCTGCCAGCTATCTGCAGACGTTCGCACTTTCGGAGCAGGGCTGCAAAAGGAGCCTGGCAGGGACACCACCATTCCCAGCATGCGTTTCAAGTTTCAAGTGGCAAGATAAGCAAGCAGCCCCATTCTCTGTGCCTCTGTGCGAGCAGTGCCATGGGCAGATGAGGCTGAGCAACAGCTTTCCAGGCTAGCACCTTCTGGCTGCCAGCTATCTGCAGACGTTCGCACTTTCGGAGCAGGGCTGCGAAAGGAGCCTGGCAGGGACACCAACTTTCCCAGGCTACGTTTGAAGTTTGAGGTGGCAAGACAAGCAAGCAGCCCCATTCTCTGTGCCTCTGTGCGAGCACTGCCATGGGCAGATGAGGCTGAGCAACAGCTTTCCAGGATAGCCCCTTCTGCCTGCCAGCTATCCGCAGACGTTCGCACTTTCGGAGCAGGGCTGCAAAAGGAGCCTGGCTGGGACACCACCATTCCCAGCATGCGTTTGAAGTTTCAAGTAGCAAGATAAGCAAGCAGCCCCATTCTCTGTGCCTCTATGCGAACAGTGCCATGGGCAGATGAGGCTGAGCAACAGCTTTCCAGGATAGCACCTTCTGGCTGCCAGCTATCTGCAGACGTTCGCATTTCAAGAGCAGGGCTGCGAAAGGAGCCTAGTAGGTACACCATCTTTCCCAGGCTACGTTTGAAGTTTGAGGTGGCAAGACAAGCAAGCAGCCCCATTCTCTGTGCCTCTGTACGAGCACTGCCATGGGCAGATGAGGCTGAGCAACAGCTTTCCAGGATAGCCCCTTCTGCCTGCCAGCTATCTGCAGACGTTCGCACTTTCGGAGCAGGGCTGCAAAAGGAGCCTGGCAGGGACACCACCATTCCCAGCATGCGTTTGAAGTTTCAAGTGGCAAGATAAGCAAGCAGCCCCATTCTCTGTGCCTCTATGCGAACAGTGCCATGGGCAGATGAGGCTGAGCAACAGCTTTCCAGGCTAGCCCCTTCTGGCTGCCAGCTATCTGCAGACGTTCGCATTTCAAGAGCAGGGCTGCGAAAGGAGCCTGGCAGGGACACCATCTTTCCCAGGCTACGTTTGAAGTTTGAGGTGGCAAGACAAGCAAGCAGCCCCATTCTCTGTGCCTCTGTGCGAGCACTGCCATGGGCAGATGAGGCTGAGCAACAGCTTTCCAGGATAGCCCCTTCTGCCTGCCAGCTATCTGCAGACGTTCGCACTTTCGGAGCAGGGCTGCAAAAGGAGCCTGGCAGGGACACCACCATTCCCAGCATGCGTTTGAAGTTTCAAGTGGCAAGATAAGCAAGCAGCCCCATTCTCTGTGCCTCTATGCGAACAGTGCCATGGGCAGATGAGGCTGAGCAACAGCTTTCCAGGCTAGCACCTTCTGGCTGCCAGCTATCTGCAGACGTTCGCACTTTCGGAGCAGGGCTGCAAAAGGAGCCTGGCAGGGACACCAACTTTCCCAGGCTACGTTTGAAGTTTGAGGTGGCAAGACAAGCAAGCAGCCCCATTCTCTGTGCCTCTGTGCGAGCACTGCCATGGGCAGATGAGGCTGAGCAACAGCTTTCCAGGATAGCCCCTTCTGCCTGCCAGCTATCCGCAGACGTTCGCACTTTCGGAGCAGGGCTGCAAAAGGAGCCTGGCTGGGACACCACCATTCCCAGCATGCGTTTGAAGTTTCAAGTGGCAAGATAAGCAAGCAGCCCCATTCTCTGTGCCTCTATGCGAACAGTGCCATGGGCAGATGAGGCTGAGCAACAGCTTTCCAGGCTAGCACCTTCTGGCTGCCAGCTATCTGCAGACGTTCGCATTTTAAGAGCAGGACTGCAAAAGGAGCCTGGCAGGGACACCACCATTCCCAGCATGCGTTTGAAGTTTCAAGTGGCAAGATAAGCAAGCAGCCCCATTCTCTGTGCCTCTGTGCGAGCACTGCCATGGGCAGATGAGGCTGAGCAACAGCTTTCCAGGATAGCCCCTTCTGCCTGCCAGCTATCTGCAGACGTTCGCACTTTCGGAGCAGGGCTGCAAAAGGAGCCTGGCAGGGACACCACCATTCCCAGCATGCGTTTGAAGTTTCAAGTGGCAAGATAAGCAAGCAGCCCCATTCTCTGTGCCTCTATGCGAACAGTGCCATGGGCAGATGAGGCTGAGCAACAGCTTTCCAGGATAGCACCTTCTGGCTGCCAGCTATCTGCAGACGTTCGCACTTTCGGAGAAGGGCTGCGAAAGGAGCCTGGCAGGGACACCAACTTTCCCAGGCTACTTTTGAAGTTTGAGGTGGCAAGACAAGCAAGCAGCCCCATTCTCTGTGCCTCTGTGCGAGCACTGCCATGGGCAGATGAGGCTGAGCAACAGCTTTCCAGGATAGCCCCTTCTGCCTGCCAGCTATCTGCAGACGTTCGCACTTTCGGAGCAGGGCTGCAAAAGGAGCCTGGCTGGGACACCACCATTCCCAGCATGCGTTTGAAGTTTCAAGTGGCAAGATAAGCAAGCAGCCCCATTCTCTGTGCCTCTATGCGAACAGTGCCATGGGCAGATGAGGCTGAGCAACAGCTTTCCAGGCTAGCCCCTTCTGGCTGCCAGCTATCTGCAGACGTTCGCATTTCAAGAGCAGGGCTGCGAAAGGAGCCTGGCAGGGACACCATCTTTCCCAGGCTACGTTTGAAGTTTGAGGTGGCAAGACAAGCAAGCAGCCCCATTCTCTGTGCCTCTGTGCGAGCACTGCCATGGGCAGATGAGGCTGAGCAACAGCTTTCCAGGATAGCCCCTTCTGCCTGCCAGCTATCTGCAGACGTTCGCACTTTCGGAGCAGGGCTGCGAAAGGAGCCTGGCAGGGACACCATCTTTCCCAGGCTACGTTTGAAGTTTGAGGTGGCAAGACAAGCAAGCAGCCCCATTCTCTGTGCCTCTGTGCGAGCACTGCCATGGGCAGATGAGGCTGAGCAACAGCTTTCCAGGATAGCCCCTTCTGCCTGCCAGCTATCTGCAGACGTTCGCACTTTCGGAGCAGGGCTGCAAAAGGAGCCTGGCAGGGACACCACCATTCCCAGCATGCGTTTGAAGTTTCAAGTGGCAAGATAAGCAAGCAGCCCCCTTCTCTGTGCCTCTATGCGAACAGTGCCATGGGCAGATGAGGCTGAGCAACAGCTTTCCAGGATAGCACCTTCTGGCTGCCAGCTATCTGCAGACGTTCGCATTTCAAGAGCAGGGCTGCGAAAGGAGCCTAGCAGGTACACCATCTTTCCCAGGCTACGTTTGAAGTTTGAGGTGGCAAGACAAGCAAGCAGCCCCATTCTCTGTGCCTCTGTGCGAGCACTGCCATGGGCAGATGAGGCTGAGCAACAGCTTTCCAGGATAGCCCCTTCTGCCTGCCAGCTATCTGCAGACGTTCGCACTTTCGGAGCAGGGCTGCAAAAGGAGCCTGGCAGGGACACCACCATTCCCAGCATGCGTTTGAAGTTTCAAGTGGCAAGATAAGCAAGCAGCCCCATTCTCTGTGCCTCTATGCGAACAGTGCCATGGGCAGATGAGGCTGAGCAACAGCTTTCCAGGATAGCCCCTTCTGCCTGCCAGCTATCTGCAGACGTTCGCACTTTCGGAGCAGGACTGCAACAGAAGCCTGGCAGGGACACCACCATTCCCAGCATGCATTTGAAGTTTCAAGTGGCAAGATAAGCAAGCAGCCCCATTCTCTGTGCCTCTATGCGAACAGTGCCATGGGCAGATGAGGCTGAGCAACAGCTTTCCAGGATAGCCCCTTCTGCCTGCCAGCTATCTGCAGACGTTCGCACTTTCGGAGCAGGGCTGCAAAAGGAGCCTGGCAGGGACACCACCATTCCCAGCATGCGTTTGAAGTTTCAAGTGGCAAGATAAGCAAGCAGCCCCATTCTCTGTGCCTCTATGCGAACAGTGCCATGGGCAGATGAGGCTGAGCAACAGCTTTCCAGGCTAGCACCTTCTGGCTGCCAGCTATCTGCAGACGTTCGCACTTTCGGAGCAGGGCTGCGAAAGGAGCCTGGCAGGGACACCAACTTTCCCAGGCTACGTTTGAAGTTTGAGGTGGCAAGACAAGCAAGCAGCCCCATTCTCTGTGCCTCTGTGCGAGCAGTGCCATGGGCAGATGAGGCTGAGCAACAGCTTTCCAGGATAGCCCCTTCTGCCTGCCAGCTATCCGCAGACGTTCGCACTTTCGGAGCAGGGCTGCAAAAGGAGCCTGGCTGGGACACCACCATTCCCAGCATGCGTTTGAAGTTTCAAGTGGCAAGATAAGCAAGCAGCCCCATTCTCTGTGCCTCTATGCGAACAGTGCCATGGGCAGATGAGGCTGAGCAACAGCTTTCCAGGCTAGCCCCTTCTGGCTGCCAGCTATCTGCAGACGTTCGCATTTCAAGAGCAGGGCTGCGAAAGGAGCCTAGCAGGTACACCATCTTTCCCAGTCTACGTTTGAAGTTTGAGGTGGCAAGACAAGCAAGCAGCCCCATTCTCTGTGCCTCTGTGCGAGCACTGCCATGGGCAGATGAGGCTGAGCAACAGCTTTCCAGGATAGCCCCTTCTGCCTGCCAGCTATCTGCAGACGTTCGCACTTTCGGAGCAGGGCTGCAAAAGGAGCCTGGCAGGGACACCACCATTCCCAGCATGCGTTTGAAGTTTCAAGTGGCAAGATAAGCAAGCAGCCCCATTCTCTGTGCCTCTATGCGAACAGTGCCATGGGCAGATGAGGCTGAGCAACAGCTTTCCAGGCTAGCCCCTTCTGGCTGCCAGCTATCTGCAGACGTTCGCATTTCAAGAGCAGGGCTGCGAAAGGAGCCTGGCAGGGACACCATCTTTCCCAGGCTACGTTTGAAGTTTGAGGTGGCAAGACAAGCAAGCAGCCCCATTCTCTGTGCCTCTGTGCGAGCACTGCCATGGGCAGATGAGGCTGAGCAACAGCTTTCCAGGATAGCCCCTTCTGGCTGCCAGCTATCTGCAGACGTTCGCACTTTCGGAGCAGGGCTGCAAAAGGAGCCTGGCTGGGACACCACCATTCCCAGCATGCGTTTGAAGTTTCCAGTGGCAAGATAAGCAAGCAGCCCCATTCTCTGTGCCTCTATGCGAACAGTGCCATGGGCAGATGAGGCTGAGCAACAGCTTTCCAGGCTAGCCCCTTCTGGCTGCCAGCTATCTGCAGACGTTCGCATTTCAAGAGCAGGGCTGCGAAAGGAGCCTGGCAGGGACACCATCTTTCCCAGGCTACGTTTGAAGTTTGAGGTGGCAAGACAAGCAAGCAGCCCCATTCTCTGTGCCTCTGTGCGAGCACTGCCATGGGCAGATGAGGCTGAGCAACAGCTTTCCAGGATAGCCCCTTCTGCCTGCCAGCTATCTGCAGACGTTCGCACTTTCGGAGCAGGGCTGCAAAAGGAGCCTGGCAGGGACACCACCATTCCCAGCATGCGTTTGAAGTTTCAAGTGGCAAGATAAGCAAGCAGCCCCATTCTCTGTGCCTCTATGCGAACAGTGCCATGGGCAGATGAGGCTGAGCAACAGCTTTCCAGGATAGCACCTTCTGGCTGCCAGCTATCTGCAGACGTTCGCATTTCAAGAGCAGGGCTGCGAAAGGAGCCTAGCAGGTACACCATCTTTCCCAGGCTACGTTTGAAGTTTGAGGTGGCAAGACAAGCAAGCAGCCCCATTCTCTGTGCCTCTGTGCGAGCACTGCCATGGGCAGATGAGGCTGAGCAACAGCTTTCCAGGATAGCCCCTTCTGCCTGCCAGCTATCTGCAGACGTTCGCACTTTCGGAGCAGGGCTGCAAAAGGAGCCTGGCAGGGACACCACCATTCCCAGCATGCGTTTGAAGTTTCAAGTGGCAAGATAAGCAAGCAGCCCCATTCTCTGTGCCTCTATGCGAACAGTGCCATGGGCAGATGAGGCTGAGCAACAGCTTTCCAGGCTAGCCCCTTCTGCCTCCCAGCTATCTGCAGACGTTCGCATTTCAAGAGCAGGGCTGCGAAAGGAGCCTGGCAGGGACACCATCTTTCCCAGGCTACGTTTGAAGTTTGAGGTGGCAAGACAAGCAAGCAGCCCCATTCTCTGTGCCTCTGTGCGAGCACTGCCATGGGCAGATGAGGCTGAGCAACAGCTTTCCAGGATAGCCCCTTCTGCCTGCCAGCTATCTGCAGACGTTCGCACTTTCGGAGCAGGGCTGCAAAAGGAGCCTGGCAGGGACACCACCATTCCCAGCATGCGTTTGAAGTTTCAAGTGGCAAGATAAGCAAGCAGCCCCCTTCTCTGTGCCTCTATGCGAACAGTGCCATGGGCAGATGAGGCTGAGCAACAGCTTTCCAGGCTAGCACCTTCTGGCTGCCAGCTATCTGCAGACGTTCGCATTTCAAGAGCAGGGCTGCGAAAGGAGCCTAGCAGGTACACCATCTTTCCCAGGCTACGTTTGAAGTTTGAGGTGGCAAGACAAGCAAGCAGCCCCATTCTCTGTGCCTCTGTGCGAGCACTGCCATGGGCAGATGAGGCTGAGCAACAGCTTTCCAGGATAGCCCCTTCTGCCTGCCAGCTATCTGCAGACGTTCGCACTTTCGGAGCAGGGCTGCAAAAGGAGCCTGGCAGGGACACCACCATTCCCAGCATGCGTTTGAAGTTTCAAGTGGCAAGATAAGCAAGCAGCCCCATTCTCTGTGCCTCTATGCGAACAGTGCCATGGGCAGATGAGGCTGAGCAACAGCTTTCCAGGCTAGCCCCTTCTGCCTCCCAGCTATCTGCAGACGTTCGCATTTCAAGAGCAGGGCTGCGAAAGGAGCCTGGCAGGGACACCATCTTTCCCAGGCTACGTTTGAAGTTTGAGGTGGCAAGACAAGCAAGCAGCCCCATTCTCTGTGCCTCTGTGCGAGCAGTGCCATGGGCAGATGAGGCTGAGCAACAGCTTTCCAGGATAGCCCCTTCTGCCTGCCAGCTATCTGCAGACGTTCGCACTTTCGGAGCAGGGCTGCAAAAGGAGCCTGGCAGGGACACCACCATTCCCAGCATGCGTTTGAAGTTTCAAGTGGCAAGATAAGCAAGCAGCCCCATTCTCTGTGCCTCTATGCGAACAGTGCCATGGGCAGATGAGGCTGAGCAACAGCTTTCCAGGCTAGCCCCTTCTGCCTGCCAGCTATCTGCAGACGTTCGCACTTTCGGAGCAGGACTGCAACAGAAGCCTGGCAGGGACACCACCATTCCCAGCATGCATTTGAAGTTTCAAGTGGCAAGATAAGCAAGCAGCCCCATTCTCTGTGCCTCTATGCGAACAGTGCCATGGGCAGATGAGGCTGAGCAACAGCTTTCCAGGATAGCCCCTTCTGCCTGCCAGCTATCTGCAGACGTTCGCACTTTCGGAGCAGGGCTGCAAAAGGAGCCTGGCAGGGACACCACCATTCCCAGCATGCGTTTGAAGTTTCAAGTGGCAAGATAAGCAAGCAGCCCCATTCTCTGTGCCTCTATGCGAACAGTGCCATGGGCAGATGAGGCTGAGCAACAGCTTTCCAGGATAGCACCTTCTGGCTGCCAGCTATCTGCAGACGTTCGCACTTTCGGAGCAGGGCTGCGAAAGGAGCCTGGCAGGGACACCAACTTTCCCAGGCTACGTTTGAAGTTTGAGGTGGCAAGACAAGCAAGCAGCCCCATTCTCTGTGCCTCTGTGCGAGCAGTGCCATGGGCAGATGAGGCTGAGCAACAGCTTTCCAGGATAGCCCCTTCTGCCTGCCAGCTATCCGCAGACGTTCGCACTTTCGGAGCAGGGCTGCGAAAGGAGCCTGGCTGGGACACCACCATTCCCAGCATGCGTTTGAAGTTTCAAGTGGCAAGATAAGCAAGCAGCCCCATTCTCTGTGCCTCTATGCGAACAGTGCCATGGGCAGATGAGGCTGAGCAACAGCTTTCCAGGCTAGCACCTTCTGGCTGCCAGCTATCTGCAGACGTTCGCATTTCAAGAGCAGGGCTGCGAAAGGAGCCTAGCAGATACACCATCTTTCCCAGGCTACGTTTGAAGTTTGAGGTGGCAAGACAAGCAAGCAGCCCCATTCTCTGTGCCTCTGTGCGAGCACTGCCATGGGCAGATGAGGCTGAGCAACAGCTTTCCAGGATAGCCCCTTCTGCCTGCCAACTATCTGCAGACGTTCGCACTTTCGGAGCAGGGCTGCAAATGGAGCCTGGCAGGGACACCACCATTCCCAGCATGCGTTTGAAGTTTCAAGTGGCAAGATAAGCAAGCAGCCCCATTCTCTGTGCCTCTATGCGAACAGTGCCATGGGCAGATGAGGCTGAGCAACAGCTTTCCAGGCTAGCCCCTTCTGGCTGCCAGCTATCTGCAGACGTTCGCACTTTCGGAGCAGGGCTGCGAAAGGAGCCTGGCAGGGACACCAACTTTCCCAGGCTACGTTTGAAGTTTGAGGTGGCAAGACAAGCAAGCAGCCCCATTCTCTGTGCCTCTGTGCGAGCAGTGCCATGGGCAGATGAGGCTGAGCAACAGCTTTCCAGGATAGCCCCTTCTGCCTGCCAGCTATCCGCAGACGTTCGCACTTTCGGAGCAGGGCTGCGAAAGGAGCCTGGCTGGGACACCACCATTCCCAGCATGCGTTTGAAGTTTCAAGTGGCAAGATAAGCAAGCAGCCCCATTCTCTGTGCCTCTATGCGAACAGTGCCATGGGCAGATGAGGCTGAGCAACAGCTTTCCAGGCTAGCACCTTCTGGCTGCCAGCTATCTGCAGACGTTCGCATTTCAAGAGCAGGGCTGCGAAAGGAGCCTAGCAGATACACCATCTTTCCCAGGCTACGTTTGAAGTTTGAGGTGGCAAGACAAGCAAGCAGCCCCATTCTCTGTGCCTCTGTGCGACCACTGCCATGGGCAGATGAGGCTGAGCAACAGCTTTCCAGGATAGCCCCTTCTGCCTGCCAGCTATCTGCAGACGTTCGCGCTTTCGGAGCAGGGCTGCGAAAGGAGCCTGGCAGGGACACCACCATTCCCAGCATGCGTTTGAAGTTTCAAGTGGCAAGATAAGCAAGCAGCCCCATTCTCTGTGCCTCTATGCGAACAGTGCCATGGGCAGATGAGGCTGAGCAACAGCTTTCCAGGCTAGCACCTTCTGGCTGCCAGCTATGTGCAGGCGTTCGCATTTCAAGAGCAGGGCTGCGAAAGGAGCCTGGCAGGGACACCATCTTTCCCAGGCTACGTTTGAAGTTTGAGGTGGCAAGACAAGCAAGCAGCCCCATTCTCTGTGCCTCTGTGTGAGCACTGCCATGGGCAGATGAGGCTGAGCAACAGCTTTCCAGGATAGCCCCTTCTGCCTGCCAGCTATCCGCAGACGTTCGCACTTTCGGAGCAGGGCTGCAAAAGGAGCCTGGCTGGGACACCACCATTCCCAGCATGCGTTTGAAGTTTCAAGTGGCAAGATAAGCAAGCAGCCCCATTCTCTGTGCCTCTATGCGAACAGTGCCATGGGCAGATGAGGCTGAGCAACAGCTTTCCAGGCTAGCCCCTTCTGGCTGCCAGCTATCTGCAGACGTTCGCATTTCAAGAGCAGGGCTGCGAAAGGAGCCTAGCAGGGACACCAACTTTCCCAGGCTACGTTTGAAGTTTGAGGTGGCAAGACAAGCAAGCAGCCCCATTCTCTGTGCCTCTGTGCGAGCACTGCCATGGGCAGATGAGGCTGAGCAACAGCTTTCCAGGATAGCCCCTTCTGCCTGCCAGCTATCTGCAGACGTTCGCACTTTCGGAGCAGGGCTGCGAAAGGAGCCTGGCAGGGACACCACCATTCCCAGCATGCGTTTGAAGTTTCAAGTGGCAAGATAAGCAAGCAGCCCCATTCTCTGTGCCTCTATGCGAACAGTGCCATGGGCAGATGAGGCTGAGCAACAGCTTTCCAGGCTAGCCCCTTCTGGCTGCCAGCTATCTGCAGACGTTCGCACTTTCGGAGCAGGACTGCAACAGGAGCCTGGCAGGGACACCACCATTCCCAGCATGCATTTGAAGTTTCAAGTGGTAAGATAAGCAAGCAGCCCCATTCTCTGTGCCTCTATGCGAACAGTGCCATGGGCAGATGAGGCTGAGCAACAGCTTTCCAGGATAGCCCCTTCTGCCTGCCAGCTATCTGCAGACGTTCGCACTTTCGGAGCAGGGCTGCAAAAGGAGCCTGGCTGGGACACCACCATTCCCAGCATGCGTTTGAAGTTTCAAGTGGCAAGATAAGCAAGCAGCCCCATTCTCTGTGCCTCTATGCGAACAGTGCCATGGGCAGATGAGGCTGAGCAACAGCTTTCCAGGCTAGCACCTTCTGGCTGCCAGCTACCTGCAGACGTTCGCACTTTCGGAGCAGGGCTGCGAAAGGAGCCTGGCAGGGACACCAACTTTCCCAGGCTACGTTTGAAGTTTGAGGTGGCAAGACAAGCAAGCAGCCCCATTCTCTGTGCCTCTGTGCGAGCACTGCCATGGGCAGATGAGGCTGAGCAACAGCTTTCCAGGATAGCCCCTTCTGCCTGCCAGCTATCCGCAGACGTTCGCACTTTCGGAGCAGGGCTGCAAAAGGAGCCTGGCTGGGACACCACCATTCCCAGCATGCGTTTGAAGTTTCAAGTAGCAAGATAAGCAAGCAGCCCCATTCTCTGTGCCTCTATGCGAACAGTGCCATGGGCAGATGAGGCTGAGCAACAGCTTTCCAGGCTAGCACCTTCTGGCTGCCAGCTATCTGCAGACGTTCGCATTTCAAGAGCAGGGCTGCGAAAGGAGCCTAGCAGGTACACCATCTTTCCCAGGCTACGTTTGAAGTTTGAGGTGGCAAGACAAGCAAGCAGCCCCATTCTCTGTGCCTCTGTGCGACCACTGCCATGGGCAGATGAGGCTGAGCAACAGCTTTCCAGGATAGCCCCTTCTGCCTGCCAGCTATCTGCAGACGTTCGCACTTTCGGAGCAGGGCTGCAAAAGGAGCCTGGCAGGGACACCACCATTCCCAGCATGCGTTTGAAGTTTCAAGTGGCAAGATAAGCAAGCAGCCCCATTCTCTGTGCCTCTATGCGAACAGTGCCATGGGCAGATGAGGCTGAGCAACAGCTTTCCAGGCTAGCCCCTTCTGGCTGCCAGCTATCTGCAGACGTTCGCATTTCAAGAGCAGGGCTGCGAAAGGAGCCTGGCAGGGACACCATCTTTCCCAGGCTACGTTTGAAGTTTGAGGTGGCAAGACAAGCAAGCAGCCCCATTCTCTGTGCCTCTGTGCGAGCACTGCCATGGGCAGATGAGGCTGAGCAACAGCTTTCCAGGATAGCCCCTTCTGCCTGCCAGCTATCTGCAGACGTTCGCATTTCAAGAGCAGGGCTGCAAAAGGAGCCTGGCAGGGACACCACCATTCCCAGCATGCGTTTGAAGTTTCAAGTGGCAAGATAAGCAAGCAGCCCCATTCTCTGTGCCTCTATGCGAACAGTGCCATGGGCAGATGAGGCTGAGCAACAGCTTTCCAGGATAGCCCCTTCTGGCTGCCAGCTATCTGCAGACGTTCGCACTTTCGGAGCAGGACTGCAACAGGAGCCTGGCAGGGACACCACCATTCCCAGCATGCATTTGAAGTTTCAAGTGGCAAGATAAGCAAGCAGCCCCATTCTCTGTGCCTCTATGCGAACAGTGCCATGGGCAGATGAGGCTGAGCAACAGCTTTCCAGGCTAGCCCCTTCTGGCTGCCAGCTATCTGCAGACGTTCGCACTTTCGGAGCAGGGCTGCAAAAGGAGCCTGGCAGGGACACCACCATTCCCAGCATGCGTTTCAAGTTTCAAGTGGCAAGATAAGCAAGCAGCCCCATTCTCTGTGCCTCTATGCGAACAGTGCCATGGGCAGATGAGGCTGAGCAACAGCTTTCCAGGATAGCCCCTTCTGCCTGCCAGCTATCTGCAGACGTTCGCACTTTCGGAGCAGGGCTGCGAAAGGAGCCTGGCAGGGACACCAACTTTCCCAGGCTACGTTTGAAGTTTGAGGTGGCAAGACAAGCAAGCAGCCCCATTCTCTGTGCCTCTGTGCGACCACTGCCATGGGCAGATGAGGCTGAGCAACAGCTTTCCAGGATAGCCCCTTCTGCCTGCCAGCTATCTGCAGACGTTCGCACTTTCGGAGCAGGACTGCAACAGGAGCCTGGCAGGGACACCACCATTCCCAGCATGCATTTGAAGTTTCAAGTGGTAAGATAAGCAAGCAGCCCCATTCTCTGTGCCTCTATGCGAACAGTGCCATGGGCAGATGAGGCTGAGCAACAGCTTTCCAGGATAGCCCCTTCTGCCTGCCAGCTATCTGCAGACGTTCGCACTTTCGGAGCAGTGCTGCGAAAGGAGCCTGGCAGGGACACCAACTTTCCCAGGCTACGTTTGAAGTTTGAGGTGGCAAGACAAGCAAGCAGCCCCATTCTCTGTGCCTCTGTGCGAGCACTGCCATGGGCAGATGAGGCTGAGCAACAGCTTTCCAGGATAGCCCCTTCTGCCTGCCAGCTATCCGCAGACGTTCGCACTTTCGGAGCAGGGCTGCAAAAGGAGCCTGGCTGGGACACCACCATTCCCAGCATGCGTTTGAAGTTTCAAGTAGCAAGATAAGCAAGCAGCCCCATTCTCTGTGCCTCTATGCGAACAGTGCCATGGGCAGATGAGGCTGAGCAACAGCTTTCCAGGCTAGCCCCTTCTGGCTGCCAGCTATCTGCAGACGTTCGCATTTCAAGAGCAGGGCTGCGAAAGGAGCCTAGCAGGTACACCATCTTTCCCAGGCTACGTTTGAAGTTTGAGGTGGCAAGACAAGCAAGCAGCCCCATTCTCTGTGCCTCTGTGCGAGCACTGCCATGGGCAGATGAGGCTGAGCAACAGCTTTCCAGGATAGCCCCTTCTGCCTGCCAGCTATCTGCAGACGTTCGCACTTTCGGAGCAGGGCTGCAAAAGGAGCCTGGCAGGGACACCACCATTCCCAGCATGCGTTTGAAGTTTCAAGTGGCAAGATAAGCAAGCAGCCCCATTCTCTGTGCCTCTATGCGAACAGTGCCATGGGCAGATGAGGCTGAGCAACAGCTTTCCAGGCTAGCCCCTTCTGGCTGCCAGCTATCTGCAGACGTTCGCATTTCAAGAGCAGGGCTGCGAAAGGAGCCTGGCAGGGACACCATCTTTCCCAGGCTACGTTTGAAGTTTGAGGTGGTAAGACAAGCAAGCAGCCCCATTCTCTGTGCCTCTGTGCGAGCACTGCCATGGGCAGATGAGGCTGAGCAACAGCTTTCCAGGATAGCCCCTTCTGCCTGCCAGCTATCTGCAGACGTTCGCATTTCAAGAGCAGGGCTGCGAAAGGAGCCTGGCAGGGACACCACCATTCCCAGCATGCGTTTGAAGTTTCAAGTGGCAAGATAAGCAAGCAGCCCCATTCTCTGTGCCTCTATGCGAACAGTGCCATGGGCAGATGAGGCTGAGCAACAGCTTTCCAGGATAGCCCCTTCTGGCTGCCAGCTATCTGCAGACGTTCGCACTTTCGGAGCAGGGCTGCAACAGGAGCCTGGCAGGGACACCACCATTCCCAGCATGCATTTGAAGTTTCAAGTGGCAAGATAAGCAAGCAGCCCCATTCTCTGTGCCTCTATGCGAGCACTGCCATGGGCAGATGAGGCTGAGCAACAGCTTTCCAGGATAGCCCCTTCTGGCTGCCAGCTATCTGCAGACGTTCGCACTTTCGGAGCAGGGCTGCAAAAGGAGCCTGGCAGGGACACCACCATTCCCAGCATGCGTTTCAAGTTTCAAGTGGCAAGATAAGCAAGCAGCCCCATTCTCTGTGCCTCTATGCGAACAGTGCCATGGGCAGATGAGGCTGAGCAACAGCTTTCCAGGATAGCCCCTTCTGCCTGCCAACTATCTGCAGACGTTCGCACTTTCGGAGCAGGGCTGCGAAAGGAGCCTGGCAGGGACACCAACTTTCCCAGGCTACGTTTGAAGTTTGAGGTGGCAAGACAAGCAAGCAGCCCCATTCTCTGTGCCTCTGTGCGAGCAGTGCCATGGGCAGATGAGGCTGAGCAACAGCTTTCCAGGATAGCCCCTTCTGCCTGCCAGCTATCCGCAGACGTTCGCACTTTCGGAGCAGGGCTGCAAAAGGAGCCTGGCTGGGACACCACCATTCCCAGCATGCGTTTGAAGTTTCAAGTGGCAAGATAAGCAAGCAGCCCCATTCTCTGTGCCTCTATGCGAACAGTGCCATGGGCAGATGAGGCTGAGCAACAGCTTTCCAGGATAGCACCTTCTGGCTGCCAGCTATCTGCAGACGTTCGCATTTCAAGAGCAGGGCTGCGAAAGGAGCCTAGCAGGTACACCATCTTTCCCAGGCTACGTTTGAAGTTTGAGGTGGCAAGACAAGCAAGCAGCCCCATTCTCTGTGCCTCTGTACGAGCACTGCCATGGGCAGATGAGGCTGAGCAACAGCTTTCCAGGATAGCCCCTTCTGCCTGCCAGCTATCTGCAGACGTTCGCACTTTCGGAGCAGGGCTGCAAAAGGAGCCTGGCAGGGACACCACCATTCCCAGCATGCGTTTGAAGTTTCAAGTGGCAAGATAAGCAAGCAGCCCCATTCTCTGTGCCTCTATGCGAACAGTGCCATGGGCAGATGAGGCTGAGCAACAGCTTTCCAGGCTAGCCCCTTCTGGCTGCCAGCTATGTGCAGGCGTTCGCATTTCAAGAGCAGGGCTGCGAAAGGAGCCTGGCAGGGACACCATCTTTCCCAGGCTACGTTTGAAGTTTGAGGTGGCAAGACAAGCAAGCAGCCCCATTCTCTGTGCCTCTGTGCGAGCACTGCCATGGGCAGATGAGGCTGAGCAACAGCTTTCCAGGATAGCCCCTTCTGCCTGCCAGCTATCTGCAGACGTTCGCACTTTCGGAGCAGGGCTGCAAAAGGAGCCTGGCAGGGACACCACCATTCCCAGCATGCGTTTGAAGTTTCAAGTGGCAAGATAAGCAAGCAGCCCCATTCTCTGTGCCTCTATGCGAACAGTGCCATGGGCAGATGAGGCTGAGCAACAGCTTTCCAGGCTAGCACCTTCTGGCTGCCAGCTATCTGCAGACGTTCGCACTTTCGGAGCAGGGCTGCAAAAGGAGCCTGGCAGGGACACCAACTTTCCCAGGCTACGTTTGAAGTTTGAGGTGGCAAGACAAGCAAGCAGCCCCATTCTCTGTGCCTCTGTGCGAGCACTGCCATGGGCAGATGAGGCTGAGCAACAGCTTTCCAGGATAGCCCCTTCTGCCTGCCAGCTATCCGCAGACGTTCGCACTTTCGGAGCAGGGCTGCAAAAGGAGCCTGGCTGGGACACCACCATTCCCAGCATGCGTTTGAAGTTTCAAGTGGCAAGATAAGCAAGCAGCCCCATTCTCTGTGCCTCTATGCGAACAGTGCCATGGGCAGATGAGGCTGAGCAACAGCTTTCCAGGCTAGCACCTTCTGGCTGCCAGCTATCTGCAGACGTTCGCATTTTAAGAGCAGGGCTGCAAAAGGAGCCTGGCAGGGACACCACCATTCCCAGCATGCGTTTGAAGTTTCAAGTGGCAAGATAAGCAAGCAGCCCCATTCTCTGTGCCTCTGTGCGAGCACTGCCATGGGCAGATGAGGCTGAGCAACAGCTTTCCAGGATAGCCCCTTCTGCCTGCCAGCTATCTGCAGACGTTCGCACTTTCGGAGCAGGGCTGCAAAAGGAGCCTGGCAGGGACACCACCATTCCCAGCATGCGTTTGAAGTTTCAAGTGGCAAGATAAGCAAGCAGCCCCATTCTCTGTGCCTCTATGCGAACAGTGCCATGGGCAGATGAGGCTGAGCAGCAGCTTTCCAGGATAGCACCTTCTGGCTGCCAGCTATCTGCAGACGTTCGCACTTTCGGAGCAGGGCTGCGAAAGGAGCCTGGCAGGGACACCAACTTTCCCAGGCTACTTTTGAAGTTTGAGGTGGCAAGACAAGCAAGCAGCCCCATTCTCTGTGCCTCTGTGCGAGCACTGCCATGGGCAGATGAGGCTGAGCAACAGCTTTCCAGGATAGCCCCTTCTGCCTGCCAGCTATCTGCAGACGTTCGCACTTTCGGAGCAGGGCTGCAAAAGGAGCCTGGCAGGGACACCACCATTCCCAGCATGCGTTTGAAGTTTCAAGTGGCAAGATAAGCAAGCAGCCCCATTCTCTGTGCCTCTATGCGAACAGTGCCATGGGCAGATGAGGCTGAGCAACAGCTTTCCAGGCTAGCCCCTTCTGGCTGCCAGCTATCTGCAGACGTTCGCATTTCAAGAGCAGGGCTGCGAAAGGAGCCTGGCAGGGACACCATCTTTCCCAGGCTACGTTTGAAGTTTGAGGTGGCAAGACAAGCAAGCAGCCCCATTCTCTGTGCCTCTGTGCGAGCACTGCCATGGGCAGATGAGGCTGAGCAACAGCTTTCCAGGATAGCCCCTTCTGCCTGCCATCTATCTGCAGACGTTCGCACTTTCGGAGCAGGGCTGCAAAAGGAGCCTGGCTGGGACACCACCATTCCCAGCATGCGTTTGAAGTTTCAAGTGGCAAGATAAGCAAGCAGCCCCATTCTCTGTGCCTCTATGCGAACAGTGCCATGGGCAGATGAGGCTGAGCAACAGCTTTCCAGGCTAGCACCTTCTGGCTGCCAGCTATCTGCAGACGTTCGCATTTCAAGAGCAGGGCTGCGAAAGGAGCCTAGCAGGTACACCATCTTTCCCAGGCTACGTTTGAAGTTTGAGGTGGCAAGACAAGCAAGCAGCCCCATTCTCTGTGCCTCTGTGCGAGCACTGCCATGGGCAGATGAGGCTGAGCAACAGCTTTCCAGGATAGCCCCTTCTGCCTGCCAGCTATCTGCAGACGTTCGCACTTTCGGAGCAGGGCTGCACAAGGAGCCTGGCAGGGACACCACCATTCCCAGCATGCGTTTGAAGTTTCAAGTGGCAAGATAAGCAAGCAGCCCCATTCTCTGTGCCTCTATGCGAACAGTGCCATGGGCAGATGAGGCTGAGCAACAGCTTTCCAGGCTAGCCCCTTCTGGCTGCCACCTATCTGCAGACGTTCGCATTTCAAGAGCAGGGCTGCGAAAGGAGCCTGGCAGGGACACCATCTTTCCCAGGCTACGTTTGAAGTTTGAGGTGGCAAGACAAGCAAGCAGCCCCATTCTCTGTGCCTCTGTGCGAGCACTGCCATGGGCAGATGAGGCTGAGCAACAGCTTTCCAGGATAGCCCCTTCTGCCTGCCAGCTATCTGCAGACGTTCGCACTTTCGGAGCAGGGCTGCAAAAGGAGCCTGGCAGGGACACCACCATTCCCAGCATGCGTTTGAAGTTTCAAGTGGCAAGATAAGCAAGCAGCCCCATTCTCTGTGCCTCTATGCGAACAGTGCCATGGGCAGATGAGGCTGAGCAACAGCTTTCCAGGCTAGCACCTTCTGGCTGCCAGCTATCTGCAGACGTTCGCACTTTCAAGAGCAGGGCTGCGAAAGGAGCCTGGCAGGGACACCAACTTTCCCAGGCTACGTTTGAAGTTTGAGGTGGCAAGACAAGCAAGCAGCCCCATTCTCTGTGCCTCTGTGCGAGCACTGCCATGGGCAGATGAGGCTGAGCAACAGCTTTCCAGGATAGCCCCTTCTGCCTGCCAGCTATCTGCAGACGTTCGCACTTTCGGAGCAGGGCTGCAAAAGGAGCCTGGCTGGGACACCACCATTCCCAGCATGCGTTTGAAGTTTCAAGTGGCAAGATAAGCAAGCAGCCCCATTCTCTGTGCCTCTATGCGAACAGTGCCATGGGCAGATGAGGCTGAGCAACAGCTTTCCAGGCTAGCCCCTTCTGGCTGCCAGCTATCTGCAGACGTTCGCATTTCAAGAGCAGGGCTGCGAAAGGAGCCTAGCAGGGACACCATCTTTCCCAGGCTACGTTTGAAGTTTGAGGTGGCAAGACAAGCAAGCAGCCCCATTCTCTGTGCCTCTGTGCGAGCACTGCCATGGGCAGATGAGGCTGAGCAACAGCTTTCCAGGATAGCCCCTTCTGCCTGCCAGCTATCTGCAGACGTTCGCACTTTCGGAGCAGGGCTGCAAAAGGAGCCTGGCAGGGACACCACCATTCCCAGCATGCGTTTGAAGTTTCAAGTGGCAAGATAAGCAAGCAGCCCCATTCTCTGTGCCTCTATGCGAACAGTGCCATGGGCAGATGAGGCTGAGCAACAGCTTTCCAGGCTAGCCCCTTCTGGCTGCCAGCTATCTGCAGACGTTCGCATTTCAAGAGCAGGGCTGCGAAAGGAGCCTGGCAGGGACACCATCTTTCCCAGGCTACGTTTGAAGTTTGAGGTGGCAAGACAAGCAAGCAGCCCCATTCTCTGTGCCTCTGTGCGAGCACTGCCATGGGCAGATGAGGCTGAGCAACAGCTTTCCAGGATAGCCCCTTCTGCCTGCCAGCTATCTGCAGACGTTCGCACTTTCGGAGCAGTTCTGCAAAAGGAGCCTGGCTGGGACACCACCATTCCCAGCATGCGTTTGAAGTTTCAAGTGGCAAGATAAGCAAGCAGCCCCATTCTCTGTGCCTCTATGCGAACAGTGCCATGGGCAGATGAGGCTGAGCAACAGCTTTCCAGGCTAGCACCTTCTGGCTGCCAGCTATCTGCAGACGTTCGCATTTCAAGAGCAGGGCTGGGAAAGTAGCCTAGCAGGTACACCATCTTTCCCAGGCTACGTTTGAAGTTTGAGGTGGCAAGACAAGCAAGCAGCCCCATTCTCTGTGCCTCTGTGCGAGCACTGCCATGGGCAGATGAGGCTGAGCAACAGCTTTCCAGGATAGCCCCTTCTGGCTGCCAGCTATCTGCAGACGTTCGCACTTTCGGAGCAGGGCTGCAAAAGGAGCCTGGCAGGGACACCACCATTCCCAGCATGCGTTTGAAGTTTCAAGTGGCAAGATAAGCAAGCAGCCCCATTCTCTGTGCCTCTATGCGAACAGTGCCATGGGCAGATGAGGCTGAGCAACAGCTTTCCAGGCTAGCCCCTTCTGGCTGCCAGCTATCTGCAGACGTTCGCATTTCAAGAGCAGGGCTGCGAAAGGAGCCTGGCAGGGACACCATCTTTCCCAGGCTACGTTTGAAGTTTGAGGTGGCAAGACAAGCAAGCAGCCCCATTCTCTGTGCCTCTGTGCGAGCACTGCCATGGGCAGATGAGGCTGAGCAACAGCTTTCCAGGATAGCCCCTTCTGGCTGCCAGCTATCTGCAGACGTTCGCACTTTCGGAGCAGGGCTGCAAAAGGAGCCTGGCAGGGACACCACCATTCCCAGCATGCGTTTGAAGTTTCAAGTGGCAAGATAAGCAAGCAGCCCCATTCTCTGTGCCTCTATGCGAACAGTGCCATGGGCAGATGAGGCTGAGCAACAGCTTTCCAGGCTAGCACCTTCTGGCTGCCAGCTATCTGCAGACGTTCGCATTTCAAGAGCAGGGCTGGGAAAGTAGCCTAGCAGGTACACCATCTTTCCCAGGCTACGTTTGAAGTTTGAGGTGGCAAGACAAGCAAGCAGCCCCATTCTCTGTGCCTCTGTGCGAGCACTGCCATGGGCAGATGAGGCTGAGCAACAGCTTTCCAGGATAGCCCCTTCTGGCTGCCAGCTATCTGCAGACGTTCGCACTTTCGGAGCAGGGCTGCAAAAGGAGCCTGGCAGGGACACCACCATTCCCAGCATGCGTTTGAAGTTTCAAGTGGCAAGATAAGCAAGCAGCCCCATTCTCTGTGCCTCTATGCGAACAGTGCCATGGGCAGATGAGGCTGAGCAACAGCTTTCCAGGCTAGCCCCTTCTGGCTGCCAGCTATCTGCAGACGTTCGCATTTCAAGAGCAGGGCTGCGAAAGGAGCCTGGCAGGGACACCATCTTTCCCAGGCTACGTTTGAAGTTTGAGGTGGCAAGACAAGCAAGCAGCCCCATTCTCTGTGCCTCTGTGCGAGCACTGCCATGGGCAGATGAGGCTGAGCAACAGCTTTCCAGGATAGCCCCTTCTGGCTGCCAGCTATCTGCAGACATTCGCACTTTCGGAGCAGGGCTGCAAAAGGAGCCTGGCAGGGACACCACCATTCCCAGCATGCGTTTGAAGTTTCAAGTGGCAAGATAAGCAAGCAGCCCCATTCTCTGTGCCTCTATGCGAACAGTGCCATGGGCAGATGAGGCTGAGCAACAGCTTTCCAGGATAGCACCTTCTGGCTGCCAGCTATCTGCAGACGTTCGCATTTCAAGAGCATGGCTGCGAAAGGAGCCTAGCAGGTACACCATCTTTCCCAGCATGCGTTTGAAGTTTCAAGTGGCATGATAAGCAAGCAGACCCATTCTCTGTGCCTCTATGCGAACAGTGCCATGGGCAGATGAGGCTGAGCAACAGCTTTCCAGGATAGCCCCTTCTGCCTGCCAGCTATCTGCAGACGTTCGCACTTTCGGAGCAGGACTGCAACAGGAGCCTGGCAGGGACACCACCATTCCCAGCATGCGTTTCAAGTTTCAAGTGGTAAGATAAGCAAGCAGCCCCATTCTCTGTGCCTCTATGCGAACAGTGCCATGGGCAGATGAGGCTGAGCAACAGCTTTCCAGGATAGCCCCTTCTGGCTACCAGCTATCTGCAGACGTTCGCATTTCAAGAGCAGGGCTGCAAAAGGAGCCTGGCAGGGACACCACCATTCCCAGCATGCATTTGAAGTTTCAAGTGGCAAGATAAGCAAGCAGCCCCATTCTCTGTGCCTCTATGCGAACAGTGCCATGGGCAGATGAGGCTGAGCAACAGCTTTCCAGGCTAGTCCCTTTTGGCTGCCAGCTATCTGCAGACGTTCGCACTTTCGGAGCAGGGCTGCGAAAGGAGCCTGGCAGGGACACCAACTTTCCCAGGCTACGTTTGAAGTTTGAGGTGGCAAGACAAGCAAGCAGCCCCATTCTCTGTGCCTCTGTGCGAGCACTGCCATGGGCAGATGAGGCTGAGCAACAGCTTTCCAGGATAGCCCCTTCTGCCTGCCACCTATCTGCAGACGTTCGCACTTTCGGAGCAGGGCTGCAAAAGGAGCCTGGCAGGGACACCACCATTCCCAGCATGCGTTTGAAGTTTCAAGTGGCAAGATAAGCAAGCAGCCCCATTCTCTGTGCCTCTATGCGAACAGTGCCATGGGCAGATGAGGCTGAGCAACAGCTTTCCAGGATAGCACCTTCTGGCTGCCAGCTATCTGCAGACGTTCGCATTTCAAGAGCAGGGCTGCGAAAGGAGCCTAGCAGGTACACCATCTTTCCCAGCATGCGTTTGAAGTTTCAAGTGGCAAGATAAGCAAGCAGCCCCATTCTCTGTGCCTCTATGCGAACAGTGCCATGGGCAGATGAGGCTGAGCAACAGCTTTCCAGGCTAGCCCCTTCTGGCTGCCAGCTATCTGCAGACGTTCGCATTTCAAGAGCAGGGCTGCGAAAGGAGCCTGGCAGGGACACCACCATTCCCAGGCTACGTTTGAAGTTTGAGGTGGCAAGACAAGCAAGCAGCCCCATTCTCTGTGCCTCTGTGCGAGCACTGCCATGGGCAGATGAGGCTGAGCAACAGCTTTCCAGGATAGCCCCTTCTGCCTGCCAGCTATCTGCAGACGTTCGCACTTTCGGAGCAGGGCTGCAAAAGGAGCCTGGCAGGGACACCACCATTCCCAGCATGCGTTTGAAGTTTCAAGTGGCAAGATAAGCAAGCAGCCCCATTCTCTGTGCCTCTATGCGAACAGTGCCATGGGCAGATGAGGCTGAGCAACAGCTTTCCAGGATAGCCCCTTCTGGCTGCCAGCTATCTGCAGACGTTCGCATTTCAAGAGCAGGGCTGCGAAAGGAGCCTAGCAGGGACACCATCTTTCCCAGGCTACGTTTGAAGTTTGAGGTGGCAAGACAAGCAAGCAGCCCCATTCTCTGTGCCTCTGTGCGAGCACTGCCATGGGCAGATGAGGCTGAGCAACAGCTTTCCAGGATAGCCCCTTCTGCCTGCCAGCTATCTGCAGACGTTCGCACTTTCGGAGCAGGGCTGCAAAAGGAGCCTGGCAGGGACACCACCATTCCCAGCATGCGTTTGAAGTTTCAAGTGGCAAGATAAGCAAGCAGCCCCATTCTCTGTGCCTCTATGCGAACAGTGCCATGGGCAGATGAGGCTGAGCAACAGCTTTCCAGGCTAGCCCCTTCTGGCTGCCAGCTATCTGCAGACGTTCGCATTTCAAGAGCAGGGCTGCGAAAGAAGCCTGGCAGGGACACCATCTTTCCCAGGCTACGTTTGAAGTTTGAGGTGGCAAGACAAGCAAGCAGCCCCATTCTCTGTGCCTCTGTGCGAGCACTGCCATGGGCAGATGAGGCTGAGCAACAGCTTTCCAGGATAGCCCCTTCTGGCTGCCAGCTATCTGCAGACGTTCGCACTTTCGGAGCAGGGCTGCAAAAGGAGCCTGGCAGGGACACCACCATTCCCAGCATGCGTTTGAAGTTTCAAGTGGCAAGATAAGCAAGCAGCCCCATTCTCTGTGCCTCTATGCGAACAGTGCCATGGGCAGATGAGGCTGAGCAACAGCTTTCCAGGATAGCCCCTTCTGGCTGCCAGCTATCTGCAGACGTTCGCATTTCAAGAGCAGGGCTGCGAAAGGAGCCTAGCAGGTACACCATCTTTCCCAGGCTACGTTTGAAGTTTCAAGTGGCAAGATAAGCAAGCAGCCCCATTCTCTGTGCCTCTATGCGAACAGTGCCATGGGCAGATGAGGCTGAGCAACAGCTTTCCAGGCTAGCACCTTCTGGCTGCCAGCTATCTGCAGACGTTCGCACTTTCGGAGCAGGACTGCAACAGGAGCCTGGCAGGGACACCACCATTCCCAGCATGCATTTCAAGTTTCAAGTGGTAAGATAAGCAAGCAGCCCCATTCTCTGTGCCTCTATGCGAACAGTGCCATGGGCAGATGAGGCTGAGCAACAGCTTTCCAGGATAGCCCCTTCTGCCTGCCAGCTATCTGCAGACGTTCGCACTTTCGGAGCAGGGCTGCAAAAGGAGCCTGGCTGGGACACCACCATTCCCAGCATGCGTTTGAAGTTTCAAGTGGCAAGATAAGCAAGCAGCCCCATTCTCTGTGCCTCTATGCGAACAGTGCCATGGGCAGATGAGGCTGAGCAACAGCTTTCCAGGATAGCACCTTCTGGCTGCCAGCTATCTGCAGACGTTCGCACTTTCAGAGCAGGGCTGCGAAAGGAGCCTGGCAGGGACACCAACTTTCCCAGGCTACGTTTGAAGTTTGAGGTGGCAAGACAAGCAAGCAGCCCCATTCTCTGTGCCTCTGTGCGAGCACTGCCATGGGCAGATGAGGCTGAGCAACAGCTTTCCAGGATAGCCCCTTCTGCCTGCCAGCTATCTGCAGACGTTCGCACTTTCGGAGCAGGGCTGCAAAAGGAGCCTGGCAGGGACACCACCATTCCCAGCATGCGTTTCAAGTTTCAAGTGGCAAGATAAGCAAGCAGCCCCATTCTCTGTGCCTCTATGCGAACAGTGCCATGGGCAGATGAGGCTGAGCAACAGCTTTCCAGGCTAGCACCTTCTGGCTGCCAGCTATCTGCAGACGTTCGCATTTCAAGAGCAGGGCTGCGAAAGGAGCCTAGCAGGTACACCATCTTTCCCAGGCTACGTTTGAAGTTTGAGGTGGCAAGACAAGCAAGCAGCCCCATTCTCTGTGCCTCTGTGCGAGCACTGCCATGGGCAGATGAGGCTGAGCAACAGCTTTCCAGGATAGCCCCTTCTGCCTGCCAGCTATCTGCAGACATTCGCACTTTCGGAGCAGGGCTGCAAAAGGAGCCTGGCAGGGACACCACCATTCCCAGCATGCGTTTGAAGTTTCAAGTGGCAAGATAAGCAAGCAGCCCCATTCTCTGTGCCTCTATGCGAACAGTGCCATGGGCAGATGAGGCTGAGCAACAGCTTTCCAGGCTAGCCCCTTCTGGCTGCCACCTATCTGCAGACGTTCGCATTTCAAGAGCAGGGCTGCGAAAGAAGCCTGGCAGGGACACCATCTTTCCCAGGCTACGTTTGAAGTTTGAGGTGGCAAGACAAGCAAGCAGCCCCATTCTCTGTGCCTCTGTGCGAGCACTGCCATGGGCAGATGAGGCTGAGCAACAGCTTTCCAGGATAGCCCCTTCTGGCTGCCAGCTATCTGCAGACGTTCGCACTTTCGGAGCAGGGCTGCAAAAGGAGCCTGGCAGGGACACCACCATTCCCAGCATGCGTTTGAAGTTTCAAGTGGCAAGATAAGCAAGCAGCCCCATTCTCTGTGCCTCTATGCGAACAGTGCCATGGGCAGATGAGGCTGAGCAACAGCTTTCCAGGCTAGCCCCTTCTGGCTGCCAGCTATCTGCAGACGTTCGCATTTCAAGAGCAGGGCTGCGAAAGAAGCCTGGCAGGGACACCATCTTTCCCAGGCTACGTTTGAAGTTTGAGGTGGCAAGACAAGCAAGCAGCCCCATTCTCTGTGCCTCTGTGCGAGCACTGCCATGGGCAGATGAGGCTGAGCAACAGCTTTCCAGGATAGCCCCTTCTGCCTGCCAGCTATCTGCAGACGTTCGCACTTTCGGAGCAGGGCTGCAAAAGGAGCCTGGCAGGGACACCACCATTCCCAGCATGCGTTTGAAGTTTCAAGTGGCAAGATAAGCAAGCAGCCCCATTCTCTGTGCCTCTATGCGAACAGTGCCATGGGCAGATGAGGCTGAGCAACAGCTTTCCAGGCTAGTCCCTTCTGGCTGCCAGCTATCTGCAGACGTTCGCACTTTCGGAGCAGGGCTGCGAAAGGAGCCTGGCAGGGACACCAACTTTCCCAGGCTACGTTTGAAGTTTGAGGTGGCAAGACAAGCAAGCAGCCCCATTCTCTGTGCCTCTGTGCGAGCACTGCCATGGGCAGATGAGGCTGAGCAACAGCTTTCCAGGATAGCCCCTTCTGCCTGCCAGCTATCTGCAGACGTTCGCACTTTCGGAGCAGGGCTGCAAAAGGAGCCTGGCAGGGACACCACCATTCCCAGCATGTGTTTGAAGTTTCAAGTGGTAAGATAAGCAAGCAGCCCCATTCTCTGTGCCTCTATGTGAACAGTGCCATGGGCAGATGAGGCTGAGCAACAGCTTTCCAGGATAGCCCCTTCTGCCTGCCAGCTATCTGCAGACGTTCGCACTTTCGGAGCAGGGCTGCAAAAGGAGCCTGGCAGGGACACCACCATTCCCAGCATGCGTTTCAAGTTTCAAGTGGCAAGATAAGCAAGCAGCCCCATTCTCTGTGCCTCTATGCGAACAGTGCCATGGGCAGATGAGGCTGAGCTACAGCTTTCCAGGCTAGCACCTTCTGGCTGCCAGCTATCTGCAGACGTTCGCACTTTCAGAGCAGGGCTGCAAAAGGAGCCTGGCAGGGACACCAACTTTCCCAGGCTACGTTTGAAGTTTGAGGTGGCAAGACAAGCAAGCAGCCCCATTCTCTGTGCCTCTGTGCGAGCACTGCCATGGGCAGATGAGGCTGAGCAACAGCTTTCCAGGATAACCCCTTCTGCCTGCCAGCTATCCGCAGATGTTCGCACTTTCGGAGCAGGGCTGCAAAAGGAGCCTGGCTGGGACACCACCATTCCCAGCATGCGTTTGAAGTTTCAAGTGGCAAGATAAGAAAGCAGCCCCATTCTCTGTGCCTCTATGCGAACAGTGCCATGGGCAGATGAGGCTGAGCAACAGCTTTCCAGGATAGCCCCTTCTGCCTGCCAGCTATCTGCAGACGTTCGCATTTCAAGAGCAGGGCTGCGAAAGGAGCCTAGCAGGTACACCATCTTTCCCAGGCTACGTTTGAAGTTTGAGGTGGCAAGACAAGCAAGCAGCCCCATTCTCTGTGCCTCTATGCGAACAGTGCCATGGGCAGATGAGGCTGAGCAACAGCTTTCCAGGCTAGCCCCTTCTGGCTGCCAGCTATCTGCAGACGTTCGCACTTTCGGAGCAGGACTGCAACAGGAGCCTGGCAGGGACACCACCATTCCCAGCATGCATTTCAAGTTTCAAGTGGTAAGATAAGCAAGCAGCCCCATTCTCTGTGCCTCTATGCGAACAGTGCCATGGGCAGATGAGGCTGAGCAACAGCTTTCCAGGATAGCCCCTTCTGCCTGCCAGCTATCTGCAGACGTTCGCACTTTCGGAGCAGGGCTGCAAAAGGAGCCTGGCAGGGACACCACCATTCCCAGCATGCGTTTGAAGTTTCAAGTGGCAAGATAAGCAAGCAGCCCCATTCTCTGTGCCTCTATGCGAACAGTGCCATGGGCAGATGAGGCTGAGCAACAGCTTTCCAGGCTAGCACCTTCTGGCTGCCAGCTATCTGCAGACGTTCGCATTTCAAGAGCAGGGCTGCGAAAGGAGCCTAGCAGGTACACCATCTTTCCCAGGCTACGTTTGAAGTTTGAGGTGGCAAGACAAGCAAGCAGCCCCATTCTCTGTGCCTCTGTGCGAGCACTGCCATGGGCAGATGAGGCTGAGCAACAGCTTTCCAGGATAGCCCCTTCTGCCTGCCAGCTATCTGCAGACGTTCGCACTTTCGGAGCAGGGCTGCAAAAGGAGCCTGGCAGGGACACCACCATTCCCAGCATGCGTTTGAAGTTTCAAGTGGCAAGATAAGCAAGCAGCCCCATTCTCTGTGCCTCTATGCGAACAGTGCCATGGGCAGATGAGGCTGAGCAACAGCTTTCCAGGATAGCCCCTTCTGGCTGCCAGCTATCTGCAGACGTTCTCATTTCAAGAGCAGGGCTGCGAAAGAAGCCTGGCAGGGACACCATCTTTCCCAGGCTACGTTTGAAGTTTGAGGTGGCAAGACAAGCAAGCAGCCCCATTCTCTGTGCCTCTGTGCGAGCACTGCCATGGGCAGATGAGGCTGAGCAACAGCTTTCCAGGATAGCCCCTTCTGCCTGCCAGCTATCTGCAGACGTTCGCACTTTCGGAGCAGGGCTGCAAAAGGAGCCTGGCAGGGACACCACCATTCCCAGCATGCGTTTGAAGTTTCAAGTGGCAAGATAATCAAGCAGCCCCATTCTCTGTGCCTCTATGCGAACAGTGCCATGGGCAGATGAGGCTGAGCAACAGCTTTCCAGGCTAGTCCCTTTTGGCTGCCAGCTATCTGCAGACGTTCGCACTTTCGGAGCAGGGCTGCGAAAGGAGCCTAGCAGGGGCACCAACTTTCCCAGGCTACGTTTGAAGTTTGAGGTGGCAAGACAAGCAAGCAGCCCCATTCTCTGTGCCTCTGTGCGAGCACTGCCATGGGCAGATGAGGCTGAGCAACAGCTTTCCAGGATAGCCCCTTCTGCCTGCCAGCTATCTGCAGACGTTCGCACTTTCGGAGCAGGGCTGCAAAAGGAGCCTGGCAGGGACACCACCATTCCCAGCATGCGTTTGAAGTTTCAAGTGGCAAGATAAGCAAGCAGCCCCATTCTCTGTGCCTCTATGCGAACAGTGCCATGGGCAGATGAGGCTGAGCAACAGCTTTCCAGGCTAGCACCTTCTGGCTGCCAGCTATCTGCAGACGTTCGCACTTTCGGAGCAGGGCTGCGAAAGGAGCCTGGCAGGGACACCAACTTTCCCAGGCTACGTTTGAAGTTTGAGGTGGCAAGACAAGCAAGCAGCCCCATTCTCTGTGCCTCTGTGCGAGCACTGCCATGGGCAGATGAGGCTGAGCAACAGCTTTCCAGGATAGCCCCTTCTGCCTGCCAGCTATCCGCAGACGTTCGCACTTTCGGAGCAGGGCTGCAAAAGGAGCCTGGCTGAGACACCACCATTCCCAGCATGCGTTTGAAGTTTCAAGTGGCAAGATAAGCAAGCAGCCCCATTCTCTGTGCCTCTATGCGAACAGTGCCATGGGCAGATGAGGCTGAGCAACAGCTTTCCAGGCTAGCCCCTTCTGCCTGCCAGCTATCTGCAGACGTTCGCATTTCAAGAGCAGGGCTGCGAAAGGAGCCTGGCAGGGACACCATCTTTCCCAGGCTACGTTTGAAGTTTGAGGTGGCAAGACAAGCAAGCAGCCCCATTCTCTGTGCCTCTGTGCGAGCACTGCCATGGGCAGATGAGTCTGAGCAACAGCTTTCCAGGATAGCCCCTTCTGCCTGCCAGCTATCCGCAGACGTTCGCACTTTCGGAGCAGGGCTGCAAAAGGAGCCTGGCTGGGACACCACCATTCCCAGCATGCGTTTGAAGTTTCAAGTGGCAAGATAAGCAAGCAGCCCCATTCTCTGTGCCTCTATGCGAACAGTGCCATGGGCAGATGAGGCTCAGCAACAGCTTTCCAGGCTAGCACCTTCTGGCTGCCAGCTATCTGCAGACGTTCGCATTTCAAGAGCAGGGCTGCGAAAGGAGCCTAGCAGGTACACCATCTTTCCCAGGCTACGTTTGAAGTTTGAGGTGGCAAGACAAGCAAGCAGCCCCATTCTCTGTGCCTCTGTGCGAGCACTGCCATGGGCAGATGAGGCTGAGCAACAGCTTTCCAGGATAGCCCCTTCTGCCTGCCAGCTATCTGCAGACGTTCGCACTTTCGGAGCAGGGCTGCAAAAGGAGCCTGGCAGGGACACCACCATTCCCAGCATGCGTTTGAAGTTTCAAGTGGCAAGATAAGCAAGCAGCCCCATTCTCTGTGCCTCTATGCGAACAGTGCCATGGGCAGATGAGGCTGAGCAACAGCTTTCCAGGCTAGCCCCTTCTGGCTGCCAGCTATCTGCAGACGTTCGCATTTCAAGAGCAGGGCTGCGAAAGGAGCCTGGCAGGGACACCATCTTTCCCAGGCTACGTTTGAAGTTTGAGGTGGCAAGACAAGCAAGCAGCCCCATTCTCTGTGCCTCTGTGCGAGCACTGCCATGGGCAGATGAGGCTGAGCAACAGCTTTCCAGGATAGCCCCTTCTGCCTGCCAGCTATCTGCAGACGTTCGCACTTTCGGAGCAGGGCTGCAAAAGGAGCCTGGCTGGGACACCACCATTCCCAGCATGCGTTTGAAGTTTCCAGTGGCAAGATAAGCAAGCAGCCCCATTCTCTGTGCCTCTATGCGAACAGTGCCATGGGCAGATGAGGCTGAGCAACAGCTTTCCAGGCTAGCCCCTTCTGGCTGTCAGCTATCTGCAGACGTTCGCATTTCAAGAGCAGGGCTGCGAAAGGAGCCTAGCAGGTACACCATCTTTCCCAGGCTACGTTTGAAGTTTGAGGTGGCAAGACAAGCAAGCAGCCCCATTCTCTGTGCCTCTGTGCGAGCACTGCCATGGGCAGATGAGGCTGAGCAACAGCTTTCCAGGATAGCCCCTTCTGCCTGCCAGCTATCTGCAGACGTTCGCACTTTCGGAGCAGGGCTGCAAAAGGAGCCTGGCAGGGACACCACCATTCCCAGCATGCGTTTGAAGTTTCAAGTGGCAAGATAAGCAAGCAGCCCCATTCTCTGTGCCTCTATGCGAACAGTGCCATGGGCAGATGAGGCTGAGCAACAGCTTTCCAGGCTAGCCCCTTCTGGCTGCCAGCTATCTGCAGACGTTCGCACTTTCGGAGCAGGGCTGCAACAGGAGCCTGGCAGGGACACCACCATTCCCAGCATGCATTTCAAGTTTCAAGTGGTAAGATAAGCAAGCAGCCCCATTCTCTGTGCCTCTATGCGAACAGTGCCATGGGCAGATGAGGCTCAGCAACAGCTTTCCAGGCTAGCCCCTTCTGGCTGCCAGCTATCTGCAGACGTTCGCATTTCAAGAGCAGGGCTGCGAAAGGAGCCTAGCACGTACACCATCTTTCCCAGGCTACGTTTGAAGTTTGAGGTGGCAAGACAAGCAAGCAGCCCCATTCTCTGTGCCTCTGTGCGAGCAGTGCCATGGGCAGATGAGGCTGAGCAACACCTTTCCAGGATAGCCCCTTCTGCCTGCCAGCTATCTGCAGACGTTCGCACTTTCGGAGCAGGGCTGCAAAAGGAGCCTGGCAGGGACACCACCATTCCCAGCATGCGTTTGAAGTTTCAAGTGGCAAGATAAGCAAGCAGCCCCATTCTCTGTGCCTCTATGCGAACAGTGCCATGGGCAGATGAGGCTGAGCAACAGCTTTCCAGGCTAGCCCCTTCTGGCTGCCAGCTATCTGCAGACGTTCGCATTTCAAGAGCAGGGCTGCGAAAGGAGCCTGGCAGGGACACCATCTTTCCCAGGCTACGTTTGAAGTTTGAGGTGGCAAGACAAGCAAGCAGCCCCATTCTCTGTGCCTCTGTGCGAGCACTGCCATGGGCAGATGAGGCTGAGCAACAGCTTTCCAGGATAGCCCCTTCTGCCTGCCAGCTATCTGCAGACGTTCGCACTTTCGGAGCAGGGCTGCAAAAGGAGCCTGGCAGGGACACCACCATTCCCAGCATGCGTTTGAAGTTTCAAGTGGCAAGATAAGCAAGCAGCCCCATTCTCTGTGCCTCTATGCGAACAGTGCCATGGGCAGATGAGGCTGAGCAACAGCTTTCCAGGCTAGCACCTTCTGGCTGCCAGCTATCTGCAGACGTTCGCATTTCAAGAGCAGGGCTGCGAAAGGAGCCTAGCAGGTACACCATCTTTCCCAGGCTACGTTTGAAGTTTGAGGTGGCAAGACAAGCAAGCAGCCCCATTCTCTGTGCCTCTGTGCGAGCACTGCCATGGGCAGATGAGGCTGAGCAACAGCTTTCCAGGATAGCCCCTTCTGCCTGCCAGCTATCTGCAGACGTTCGCACTTTCGGAGCAGGGCTGCAAAAGGAGCCTGGCAGGGACACCACCATTCCCAGCATGTGTTTGAAGTTTCAAGTGGCAAGATAAGCAAGCAGCCCCATTCTCTGTGCCTCTATGCGAACAGTGCCATGGGCAGATGAGGCTGAGCAACAGCTTTCCAGGCTAGCCCCTTCTGGCTGCCAGCTATCTGCAGACGTTCGCATTTCAAGAGCAGGGCTGCGAAAGGAGCCTGGCAGGGACACCATCTTTCCCAGGCTACGTTTGAAGTTTGAGGTGGCAAGACAAGCAAGCAGCCCCATTCTCTGTGCCTCTGTGCGAGCACTGCCATGGGCAGATGAGGCTGAGCAACAGCTTTCCAGGATAGCCCCTTCTGGCTGCCAGCTATCTGCAGACGTTCGCACTTTCGGAGCAGGGCTGCAAAAGGAGCCTGGCAGGGACACCACCATTCCCAGCATGCGTTTGAAGTTTCAAGTGGCAAGATAAGCAAGCAGCCCCATTCTCTGTGCCTCTATGCGAACAGTGCCATGGGCAGATGAGGCTGAGCAACAGCTTTCCAGGCTAGTCCCTTTTGGCTGCCAGCTATCTGCAGACGTTCGCACTTTCGGAGCAGGGCTGCGAAAGGAGCCTGGCAGGGACACCAACTTTCCCAGGCTACGTTTGAAGTTTGAGGTGGCAAGACAAGCAAGCAGCCCCATTCTCTGTGCCTCTGTGCGAGCACTGCCATGGGCAGATGAGGCTGAGCAACAGCTTTCCAGGATAGCCCCTTCTGGCTGCCAGCTATCTGCAGATGTTCGCACTTTCGGAGCAGGGCTGCAAAAGGAGCCTGGCAGGGACACCACCATTCCCAGCATGCGTTTGAAGTTTCAAGTGGCAAGATAAGCAAGCAGCCCCATTCTCTGTGCCTCTATGCGAACAGTGCCATGGGCAGATGAGGCTGAGCAACAGCTTTCCAGGCTAGCACCTTCTGGCTGCCAGCTATCTGCAGACGTTCGCATTTCAAGAGCAGGGCTGCGAAAGGAGCCTAGCAGGTACACCATCTTTCCCAGCATGCGTTTGAAGTTTCAAGTGGCAAGATAAGCAAGCAGCCCCATTCTCTGTGCCTCTATGCGAACAGTGCCATGGGCAGATGAGGCTGAGCAACAGCTTTCCAGGCTAGCCCCTTCTGCCTGCCAGCTATCTGCAGACGTTCGCACTTTCGGAGCAGGACTGCAACAGGAGCCTGGCAGGGAAACCACCATTCCCAGCATGCATTTCAAGTTTCAAGTGGTAAGATAAGCAAGCAGCCCCATTCTCTGTGCCTCTATGCGAACAGTGCCATGGGCAGATGAGGCTGAGCAACAGCTTTCCAGGATAGCCCCTTCTGCCTGCCAGCTATCTGCAGACGTTCGCACTTTCGGAGCAGGGCTGCAAAAGGAGCCTGGCAGGGACACCACCATTCCCAGCATGCGTTTGAAGTTTCAAGTGGCAAGATAAGCAAGCAGCCCCATTCTCTGTGCCTCTATGCGAACAGTGCCATGGGCAGATGAGGCTGAGCAACAGCTTTCCAGGCTAGCACCTTCTGGCTGCCACCTATCTGCAGACGTTCGCACTTTCAGAGCAGGGCTGTGAAAGGAGCCTGCCAGGGACACCACCATTCCCAGGCTACGTTTGAAGTTTGAGGTGGCAAGACAAGCAAGCAGCCCCATTCTCTGTGCCTCTGTGCGAGCACTGCCATGGGCAGATGAGGCTGAGCAACAGCTTTCCAGGATAGCCCCTTCTGCCTGCCAGCTATCTGCAGACGTTCGCACTTTCGGAGCAGGGCTGCAAAAGGAGCCTGGCAGGGACACCACCATTCCCAGCATGCGTTTGAAGTTTCAAGTGGCAAGATAAGCAAGCAGCCCCATTCTCTGTGCCTCTATGCGAACAGTGCCATGGGCAGATGAGGCTGAGCAACAGCTTTCCAGGCTAGCCCCTTCTGGCTGCCAGCTATCTGCAGACGTTCGCATTTCAAGAGCAGGGCTGCGAAAGGAGCCTGGCAGGGACACCATCTTTCCCAGGCTACGTTTGAAGTTTGAGGTGGCAAGACAAGCAAGCAGCCCCATTCTCTGTGCCTCTGTGCGAGCACTGCCATGGGCAGATGAGGCTGAGCAACAGCTTTCCAGGATAGCCCCTTCTGCCTGCCAGCTATCTGCAGACGTTCGCACTTTCGGAGCAGGGCTGCAAAAGGAGCCTGGCAGGGACACCACCATTCCCAGCATGCGTTTGAAGTTTCAAGTGGCAAGATAATCAAGCAGCCCCATTCTCTGTGCCTCTATGCGAACAGTGCCATGGGCAGATGAGGCTGAGCAACAGCTTTCCAGGCTAGTCCCTTTTGGCTGCCAGCTATCTGCAGACGTTCGCACTTTCGGAGCAGGGCTGCGAAAGGAGCCTGGCAGGGACACCAACTTTCCCAGGCTACGTTTGAAGTTTGAGGTGGCAAGACAAGCAAGCAGCCCCATTCTCTGTGCCTCTGTGCGAGCACTGCCATGGGCAGATGAGGCTGAGCAACAGCTTTCCAGGCTAGCACCTTCTGGCTGCCAGCTATCTGCAGACGTTCGCATTTCAAGAGCAGGGCTGCGAAAGGAGCCTAGCAGGTACACCATCTTTCCCAGCATGCGTTTGAAGTTTCAAGTGGCAAGATAAGCAAGCAGCCCCATTCTCTGTGCCTCTATGCGAACAGTGCCATGGGCAGATGAGGCTGAGCAACAGCTTTCCAGGATAGCCCCTTCTGCCTGCCAGCTATCTGCAGACGTTCGCACTTTCGGAGCAGGACTGCAAAAGGAGCCTGGCAGGGACACCACCATTCCCAGCATGCATTTGAAGTTTCAAGTGGTAAGATAAGCAAGCAGCCCCATTCTCTGTGCCTCTGTGCGAGCACTGCCATGGGCAGATGAGGCTGAGCAACAGCTTTCCAGGCTAGCACCTTCTGGCTGCCAGCTATCTGCAGACGTTCGCACTTTCAGAGCAGGGCTGCGAAAGGAGCCTGGCAGGGACACCAACTTTCCCAGGCTACGTTTGAAGTTTGAGGTGGCAAGACAAGCAAGCAGCCCCATTCTCTGTGCCTCTGTGCGAGCACTGCCATGGGCAGATGAGGCTGAGCAACAGCTTTCCAGGATAGCCCCTTCTGCCTGCCAGCTATCCGCAGACGTTCGCACTTTCGGAGCAGGGCTGCAAAAGGAGCCTGGCTGGGACACCACCATTCCCAGCATGCGTTTGAAGTTTCAAGTGGCAAGATAAGCAAGCAGCCCCATTCTCTGTGCCTCTATGCGAACAGTGCCATGGGCAGATGAGGCTGAGCAACAGCTTTCCAGGCTAGCACCTTCTGGCTGCCAGCTATCTGCAGACGTTCGCATTTCAAGAGCAGGGCTGCGAAAGGAGCCTGGCAGGGACACCATCTTTCCCAGGCTACGTTTGAAGTTTGAGGTGGCAAGACAAGCAAGCAGCCCCATTCTCTGTGCCTCTGTGCGAGCACTGCCATGGGCAGATGAGTCTGAGCAACAGCTTTCCAGGATAGCCCCTTCTGCCTGCCAGCTATCTGCAGACGTTCGCACTTTCGGAGCAGGGCTGCAAAAGGAGCCTGGCAGGGACACCACCATTCCCAGCATGCGTTTGAAGTTTCAAGTGGCAAGATAAGCAAGCAGCCCCATTCTCTGTGCCTCTATGCGAACAGTGCCATGGGCAGATGAGGCTGAGCAACAGCTTTCCAGGCTAGCACCTTCTGGCTGCCAGCTATCTGCAGACGTTCGCATTTCAAGAGCAGGGCTGCGAAAGGAGCCTAGCAGGTACACCATCTTTCCCAGCATGCGTTTGAAGTTTCAAGTGGCAAGATAAGCAAGCAGCCCCATTCTCTGTGCCTCTATGCGAACAGTGCCATGGGCAGATGAGGCTGAGCAACAGCTTTCCAGGATAGCCCCTTCTGCCTGCCAGCTATCTGCAGACGTTCGCACTTTCGGAGCAGGACTGCAAAAGGAGCCTGGCAGGGACACCACCATTCCCAGCATGCATTTGAAGTTTCAAGTGGTAAGATAAGCAAGCAGCCCCATTCTCTGTGCCTCTGTGCGAGCACTGCCATGGGCAGATGAGGCTGAGCAACAGCTTTCCAGGCTAGCACCTTCTGGCTGCCAGCTATCTGCAGACGTTCGCACTTTCAGAGCAGGGCTGCGAAAGGAGCCTGGCAGGGACACCAACTTTCCCAGGCTACGTTTGAAGTTTGAGGTGGCAAGACAAGCAAGCAGCCCCATTCTCTGTGCCTCTGTGCGAGCACTGCCATGGGCAGATGAGGCTGAGCAACAGCTTTCCAGGATAGCCCCTTCTGCCTGCCAGCTATCCGCAGACGTTCGCACTTTCGGAGCAGGGCTGCAAAAGGAGCCTGGCTGGGACACCACCATTCCCAGCATGCGTTTGAAGTTTCAAGTGGCAAGATAAGCAAGCAGCCCCATTCTCTGTGCCTCTATGCGAACAGTGCCATGGGCAGATGAGGCTGAGCAACAGCTTTCCAGGCTAGCACCTTCTGGCTGCCAGCTATCTGCAGACGTTCGCATTTCAAGAGCAGGGCTGCGAAAGGAGCCTGGCAGGGACACCATCTTTCCCAGGCTACGTTTGAAGTTTGAGGTGGCAAGACAAGCAAGCAGCCCCATTCTCTGTGCCTCTGTGCGAGCACTGCCATGGGCAGATGAGTCTGAGCAACAGCTTTCCAGGATAGCCCCTTCTGCCTGCCAGCTATCTGCAGACGTTCGCACTTTCGGAGCAGGGCTGCAAAAGGAGCCTGGCAGGGACACCACCATTCCCAGCATGCGTTTGAAGTTTCAAGTGGCAAGATAAGCAAGCAGCCCCATTCTCTGTGCCTCTATGCGAACAGTGCCATGGGCAGATGAGGCTGAGCAACAGCTTTCCAGGCTAGCCCCTTCTGGCTGCCAGCTATCTGCAGACGTTCGCATTTCAAGAGCAGGGCTGCGAAAGAAGCCTGGCAGGGACACCATCTTTCCCAGGCTACGTTTGAAGTTTGAGGTGGCAAGACAAGCAAGCAGCCCCATTCTCTGTGCCTCTGTGCGAGCACTGCCATGGGCAGATGAGGCTGAGCAACAGCTTTCCAGGATAGCCCCTTCTGCCTGCCAGCTATCTGCAGACGTTCGCACTTTCGGAGCAGGGCTGCAAAAGGAGCCTGGCAGGGACACCACCATTCCCAGCATGCGTTTGAAGTTTCAAGTGGCAAGATAAGCAAGCAGCCCCATTCTCTGTGCCTCCATGCGAACAGTGCCATGGGCAGATGAGGCTGAGCAACAGCTTTCCAGGCTAGCACCTTCTGGCTGCCAGCTATCTGCAGACGTTCGCATTTCAAGAGCAGGGCTGCGAAAGGAGCCTAGCAGGTACACCATCTTTCTCAGGCTACGTTTGAAGTTTGAGGTGGCAAGACAAGCAAGCAGCCCCATTCTCTGTGCCTCTGTGCGAGCACTGCCATGGGCAGATGAGGCTGAGCAACAGCTTTCCAGGATAGCCCCTTCTGCCTGCCAGCTATCTGCAGACGTTCGCACTTTCGGAGCAGGGCTGCAAAAGGAGCCTGGCAGGGACACCACCATTCCCAGCATGCGTTTGAAGTTTCAAGTGGCAAGATAAGCAAGCAGCCCCATTCTCTGTGCCTCTATGCGAACAGTGCCATGGGCAGATGAGGCTGAGCAACAGCTTTCCAGGCTAGCCCCTTCTGGCTGCCAGCTATCTGCAGACGTTCGCATTTCAAGAGCAGGGCTGCGAAAGGAACCTGGCAGGGACACCATCTTTCCCAGGCTACGTTTGAAGTTTGAGGTGGCAAGACAAGCAAGCAGCCCCATTCTCTGTGCCTCTGTGCGAGCACTGCCATGGGCAGATGAGGCTGAGCAACAGCTTTCCAGGATAGCCCCTTCTGCCTGCCAGCTATCTGCAGGCGTTCGCACTTTCGGAGCAGGGCTGCAAAAGGAGCCTGGCAGGGACACCACCATTCCCAGCATGCGTTTGAAGTTTCAAGTGGCAAGATAAGCAAGCAGCCCCATTCTCTGTGCCTCTATGCGAACAGTGCCATGGGCAGATGAGGCTGAGCAACAGCTTTCCAGCATAGCCCCTTCTGGCTGCCAGCTATCTGCAGACGTTCGCATTTCAAGACAAGGGCTGCGAAAGGAGCCTAGCAGGTACACAATCTTTCCCAGGCTACGTTTGAAGATTAAGGTGGCAAGACAAGCAAGCAGCCCCATTCTCTGTGCCTCTGTGCGAGCACTGCCATGGGCAGATGAGGCTTAGCAACAGCTTTCCAGATAGCCCCTTCTGCCTGCCAGCTATCTGCAGACGTTCGCACTTTCGGAGCAGGGCTGCAACAGGAGCCTGGCAGGGACACCACCATTCCCAGCATGCGTTTGAAGTTTCAAGTGGTAAGATAAGCAAGCAGCCCCATTCTCTGTGCCTCTGTGCGAGCACTGCCATGGGCAGATGAGGCTGAGCAACAGCTTTCCAGGATAGCCCCTTCTGCCTGCCAGCTATCTGCAGACGTTCGCACTTTCGGAGCAGGGCTGCAAAAGGAGCCTGGCAGGGACACCACCATTCCCAGCATGCGTTTGAAGTTTCAAGTGGCAAGATAAGCAAGCAGCCCCATTCTCTGTGCCTCTATGCGAACAGTGCCATGGGCAGATGAGGCTGAGCAACAGCTTTCCAGGCTAGCACCTTCTGGCTGCCAGCTATCTGCAGACGTTCGCACTTTCGGAGCAGGGCTGCGAAAGGAGCCTGGCAGGGACACCAACTTTCCCAGGCTACGTTTGAAGTCTGAGGTGGCAAGACAAGCAAGCAGCCCCATTCTCTGTGCCTCTGTGCGAGCACTGCCATGGGCAGATGAGGCTGAGCAACAGCTTTCCAGGATAGCCCCTTCTGCCTGCCAGCTATCTGCAGACGTTCGCACTTTCGGAGCAGGGCTGCAAAAGGAGCCTGGCAGGGACACCACCATTCCCAGCATGCGTTTGAAGTTTCAAGTGGCAAGATAAGCAAGCAGCCCCATTCTCTGTGCCTCCATGCGAACAGTGCCATGGGCAGATGAGGCTGAGCAACAGCTTTCCAGGCTAGCACCTTCTGGCTGCCAGCTATCTGCAGACGTTCGCATTTCAAGAGCAGGGCTGCGAAAGGAGCCTAGCAGGTACACCATCTTTCTCAGGCTACGTTTGAAGTTTGAGGTGGCAAGACAAGCAAGCAGCCCCATTCTCTGTGCCTCTGTGCGAGCACTGCCATGGGCAGATGAGGCTGAGCAACAGCTTTCCAGGATAGCCCCTTCTGCCTGCCAGCTATCTGCAGGCGTTCGCACTTTCGGAGCAGGGCTGCAAAAGGAGCCTGGCAGGGACACCACCATTCCCAGCATGCGTTTGAAGTTTCAAGTGGCAAGATAAGCAAGCAGCCCCATTCTCTGTGCCTCTATGCGAACAGTGCCATGGGCAGATGAGGCTGAGCAACAGCTTTCCAGCATAGCCCCTTCTGGCTGCCAGCTATCTGCAGACGTTCGCATTTCAAGACAAGGGCTGCGAAAGGAGCCTAGCAGGTACACAATCTTTCCCAGGCTACGTTTGAAGATTAAGGTGGCAAGACAAGCAAGCAGCCCCATTCTCTGTGCCTCTGTGCGAGCACTGCCATGGGCAGATGAGGCTTAGCAACAGCTTTCCAGATAGCCCCTTCTGCCTGCCAGCTATCTGCAGACGTTCGCACTTTCGGAGCAGGGCTGCAACAGGAGCCTGGCAGGGACACCACCATTCCCAGCATGCGTTTGAAGTTTCAAGTGGTAAGATAAGCAAGCAGCCCCATTCTCTGTGCCTCTGTGCGAGCACTGCCATGGGCAGATGAGGCTGAGCAACAGCTTTCCAGGATAGCCCCTTCTGCCTGCCAGCTATCCGCAGACGTTCGCACTTTCGGAGCAGGGCTGCAAAAGGAGCCTGGCTGGGACACCACCATTCCCAGCATGCGTTTGAAGTTTCAAGTGGCAAGATAAGCAAGCAGCCCCATTCTCTGTGCCTCTATGCGAACAGTGCCATGGGCAGATGAGGCTGAGCAACAGCTTTCCAGGCTAGCACCTTCTGGCTGCCAGCTATCTGCAGACGTTCGCATTTCAAGAGCAGGGCTGCGAAAGGAGCCTAGCAGGTACACCATCTTTCCCAGGCTACGTTTGAAGTTTGAGGTGGCAAGACAAGCAAGCAGCCCCATTCTCTGTGCCTCTGTGCGAGCACTGCCATGGGCAGATGAGGCTGAGCAACAGCTTTCCAGGATAGCCCCTTCTGCCTGCCAGCTATCTGCAGACGTTCGCACTTTCGGAGCAGGGCTGCAAAAGGAGCCTGGCAGGGACACCACCATTCCCAGCATGCGTTTCAAGTTTCAAGTGGCAAGATAAGCAAGCAGCCCCATTCTCTGTGCCTCTATGCGAACAGTGCCATGGGCAGATGAGGCTGAGCAACAGCTTTCCAGGCTAGTCCCTTTTGGCTGCCAGCTATCTGCAGACGTTCGCTCTTTCGGAGCAGGGCTGCGAAAGGAGCCTGGCAGGGACACCAACTTTCCCAGGCTACGTTTGAAGTTTGAGGTTGCAAGACAAGCAAGCAGCCCCATTCTCTGTGCCTCTGTGCGAGCACTGCCATGGGCAGATGAGGCTGAGCAACAGCTTTCCAGGATAGCACCTTCTGGCTGCCAGCTATCTGCAGACGTTCGCATTTCAAGAGCAGGGCTGCGAAAGGAGCCTAGCAGGTACACCATCTTTCCCAGCATGCGTTTGAAGTTTCAAGTGGCAAGATAAGCAAGCAGCCCCATTCTATGTGCCTCTATGCGAACAGTGCCATGGGCAGATGAGGCTGAGCAACAGCTTTCCAGGCTAGCCCCTTCTGCCTGCCAGCTATCTGCAGACGTTCGCACTTTCGGAGCAGGACTGCAAAAGGAGCCTGACAGGGACACCACCTTTCCCAGCATGCATTTGAAGTTTCAAGTGGTAAGATAAGCAAGCAGCCCCATTCTATGTGCCTCTATGCGAACAGTGCCATGGGCAGATGAGGCTGAGCAACAGCTTTCCAGGCTAGCACCTTCTGGCTGCCAGCTATCTGCAGACGTTCGCACTTTCAGAGCAGGGCTGCGAAAGGAGCCTGGCAGGGACACCAACTTTCCCAGGCTACGTTTGAAGTTTGAGGTGGCAAGACAAGCAAGCAGCCCCATTCTCTGTGCCTCTGTGCGAGCACTGCCATGGGCAGATGAGGCTGAGCAACAGCTTTCCAGGATAGCCCCTTCTGCCTGCCAGCTATCTGCAGACGTTCGCACTTTCGGAGCAGGGCTGCAAAAGGAGCCTGGCAGGGACACCACCATTCCCAGCATGCGTTTGAAGTTTCAAGTGGCAAGATAAGCAAGCAGCCCCATTCTCTGTGCCTCTATGCGAACAGTGCCATGGGCAGATGAGGCTGAGCAACAGCTTTCCAGGCTAGCACCTTCTGGCTGCCAGCTATCTGCAGACGTTCGCATTTCAAGAGCAGGGCTGCGAAAGGAGCCTAGCAGGTACACCATCTTTCCCAGGCTACGTTTGAAGTTTGAGGTGGCAAGAGAAGCAAGCAGCCCCATTCTCTGTGCCTCTGTGCGAGCACTGCCATGGGCAGATGAGGCTGAGCAACAGCTTTCCAGGATAGCCCCTTCTGCCTGCCAGCTATCTGCAGGCGTTCGCACTTTCGGAGCAGGGCTGCAAAAGGAGCCTGGCAGGGACACCACCATTCCCAGCATGCGTTTGAAGTTTCAAGTGGCAAGATAAGCAAGCAGCCCCATTCTCTGTGCCTCTATGCGAACAGTGCCATGGGCAGATGAGGCTGAGCAACAGCTTTCCAGGCCAGTCCCTTTTGGCTGCCAGCTATCTGCAGACGTTCGCACTTTCGGAGCAGGGCTGCGAAAGGAGCCTGGCAGGGACACCAACTTTCCCAGGCTACGTTTGAAGTTTGAGGTGGCAAGACAAGCAAGCAGCCCCATTCTCTGTGCCTCTGTGCGAGCACTGCCATGGGCAGATGAGGCTGAGCAACAGCTTTCCAGGATAGCCCCTTCTGCCTGCCAGCTATCTGCAGACGTTCGCACTTTCGGAGCAGGGCTGCACAAGGAGCCTGGCAGGGACACCACCATTCCCAGCATGCGTTTGAAGTTTCAAGTGGCAAGATAAGCAAGCAGCCCCATTCTCTGTGCCTCTATGCGAACAGTGCCATGGGCAGATGAGGCTGAGCAACAGCTTTCCAGGATAGCCCCTTCTGCCTGCCAGCTATCTGCAGACGTTCGCACTTTCGGAGCAGGACTGCAACAGGAGCCTGGCAGGGACACCACCATTCCCAGCATGCATTTGAAGTTTCAAGTGGTAAGATAAGCAAGCAGCCCCATTCTCTGTGCCTCTATGCGAACAGTGCCATGGGCAGATGAGGCTGAGCAACAGCTTTCCAGGCTAGCACCTTCTGGCTGCCAGCTATCTGCAGACGTTCGCACTTTCAGAGCAGGGCTGCGAAAGGAGCCTGGCAGGGACACCAACTTTCCCAGGCTACGTTTGAAGTTTGAGGTGGCAAGACAAGCAAGCAGCCCCATTCTCTGTGCCTCTGTGCGAGCACTGCCATGGGCAGATGAGGCTGAGCAACAGCTTTCCAGGATAGCCCCTTCTGCCTGCCAGCTATCTGCAGACGTTCGCACTTTCGGAGCAGGGCTGCAAAAGGAGCCTGGCAGGGACACCACCATTCCCAGCATGCGTTTGAAGTTTCAAGTGGCAAGATAAGCAAGCAGCCCCATTCTCTGTGCCTCTATGCGAACAGTGCCATGGGCAGATGAGGCTGAGCAACAGCTTTCCAGGCTAGCACCTTCTGGCTGCCAGCTATCTGCAGACGTTCGCATTTCAAGAGCAGGGCTGCGAAAGGAGCCTAGCAGGTACACCATCTTTCCCAGGCTACGTTTGAAGTTTGAGGTGGCAAGACAAGCAAGCAGCCCCATTCTCTGTGCCTCTGTGCGAGCACTGCCATGGGCAGATGAGGCTGAGCAACAGCTTTCCAGGATAGCCCCTTCTGCCTGCCAGCTATCTGCAGACGTTCGCACTTTCGGAGCAGGGCTGCAAAAGGAGCCTGGCAGGGACACCACCATTCCCAGCATGCGTTTGAAGTTTCAAGTGGCAAGATAAGCAAGCAGCCCCATTCTCTGTGCCTCTATGCGAACAGTGCCATGGGCAGATGAGGCTGAGCAACAGCTTTCCAGGCTAGCCCCTTCTGGCTGCCAGCTATCTGCAGACGTTCGCATTTCAAGAGCAGGGCTGCGAAAGGAGCCTGGCAGGGACACCATCTTTCCCAGGCTACGTTTGAAGTTTGAGGTGGCAAGACAAGCAAGCAGCCCCATTCTCTGTGCCTCTGTGCGAGCACTGCCATGGGCAGATGAGGCTGAGCAACAGCTTTCCAGGATAGCCCCTTCTGCCTGCCAGCTATCTGCAGGCGTTCGCACTTTCGGAGCAGGGCTGCAAAAGGAGCCTGGCAGGGACACCACCATTCCCAGCATGCGTTTGAAGTTTCAAGTGGCAAGATAATCAAGCAGCCCCATTCTCTGTGCCTCTATGCGAACAGTGCCATGGGCAGATGAGGCTGAGCAACAGCTTTCCAGGCTAGTCCCTTTTGGCTGCCAGCTATCTGCAGACGTTCGCACTTTCGGAGCAGGGCTGCGAAAGGAGCCTGGCAGGGACACCAACTTTCCCAGGCTACGTTTGAAGTTTGAGGTGGCAAGACAAGCAAGCAGCCCCATTCTCTGTGCCTCTGTGCGAGCACTGCCATGGGCAGATGAGGCTGAGCAACAGCTTTCCAGGATAGCACCTTCTGGCTGCCAGCTATCTGCAGGCGTTCGCATTTCAAGAGCAGGGCTGCGAAAGGAGCCTAGCAGGTACACCATCTTTCCCAGCATGCGTTTGAAGTTTCAAGTGGCAAGATAAGCAAGCAGCCCCATTCTCTGTGCCTCTATGCGAACAGTGCCATGGGCAGATGAGGCTGAGCAACAGCTTTCCAGGCTAGCCCCTTCTGGCTGCCAGCTATCTGCAGACGTTCGCACTTTCGGAGCAGGACTGCAAAAGGAGCCTGGCAGGGACACCACCATTCCCAGCATGCATTTGAAGTTTCAAGTGGTAAGATAAGCAAGCAGCCCCATTCTCTGTGCCTCTATGCGAACAGTGCCATGGGCAGATGAGGCTGAGCAACAGATTTCCAGGCTAGCCCCTTCTGGCTGCCAGCTATCTGCAGACGTTCGCATTTCAAGAGCAGGGCTGCGAAAGGAGCCTGGCAGGGACACCATCTTTTCCAGGCTACGTTTGAAGTTTGAGGTGGCAAGACAAGCAAGCAGCCCCATTCTCTGTGCCTCTGTGCGAGCACTGCCATGGGCAGATGAGGCTGAGCAACAGCTTTCCAGGATAGCCCCTTCTGCCTGCCAGCTATCCGCAGACGTTCGCACTTTCGGAGCAGGGCTGCAAAAGGAGCCTGGCAGGGACACCACCATTCCCAGCATGCGTTTGAAGTTTCAAGTGGCAAGATAAGCAAGCAGCCCCATTCTCTGTGCCTCCATGCGAACAGTGCCATGGGCAGATGAGGCTGAGCAACAGCTTTCCAGGCTAGCACCTTCTGGCTGCCAGCTATCTGCAGACGTTCGCATTTCAAGAGCAGGGCTGCGAAAGGAGCCTGGCAGGGACACCATCTTTCCCAGGCTACGTTTGAAGTTTGAGGTGGCAAGACAAGCAAGCAGCCCCATTCTCTGTGCCTCTGTGCGAGCACTGCCATGGGCAGATGAGTCTGAGCAACAGCTTTCCAGGATAGCCCCTTCTGCCTGCCAGCTATCTGCAGACGTTCGCACTTTCGGAGCAGGGCTGCAAAAGGAGCCTGGCAGGGACACCACCATTCCCAGCATGCGTTTGAAGTTTCAAGTGGCAAGATAAGCAAGCAGCCCCATTCTCTGTGCCTCTATGCGAACAGTGCCATGGGCAGATGAGGCTGAGCAACAGCTTTCCAGGCTAGCCCCTTCTGGCTGCCAGCTATCTGCAGACGTTCGCATTTCAAGAGCAGGGCTGCGAAAGGAGCCTGGCAGGGACACCATCTTTCCCAGGCTACGTTTGAAGTTTGAGGTGGCAAGACAAGCAAGCAGCCCCATTCTCTGTGCCTCTGTGCGAGCACTGCCATGGGCAGATGAGGCTGAGCAACAGCTTTCCAGGATAGCCCCTTCTGCCTGCCAGCTATCTGCAGACGTTCGCACTTTCGGAGCAGGGCTGCAAAAGGAGCCTGGCAGGGACACCACCATTCCCAGCATGCGTTTGAAGTTTCAAGTGGCAAGATAAGCAAGCAGCCCCATTCTCTGTGCCTCCATGCGAACAGTGCCATGGGCAGATGAGGCTGAGCAACAGCTTTCCAGGCTAGCACCTTCTGGCTGCCAGCTATCTGCAGACGTTCGCATTTCAAGAGCAGGGCTGCGAAAGGAGCCTAGCAGGTACACCATCTTTCTCAGGCTACGTTTGAAGTTTGAGGTGGCAAGACAAGCAAGCAGCCCCATTCTCTGTGCCTCTGTGCGAGCACTGCCATGGGCAGATGAGGCTGAGCAACAGCTTTCCAGGATAGCCCCTTCTGCCTGCCAGCTATCTGCAGACGTTCGCACTTTCGGAGCAGGGCTGCAAAAGGAGCCTGGCAGGGACACCACCATTCCCAGCATGCGTTTGAAGTTTCAAGTGGCAAGATAAGCAAGCAGCCCCATTCTCTGTGCCTCTATGCGAACAGTGCCATGGGCAGATGAGGCTGAGCAACAGCTTTCCAGGATAGCCCCTTCTGGCTGCCAGCTATCTGCAGACGTTCGCATTTCAAGAGCAGGGCTGCGAAAGGAGCCTAGCAGGTACACCATCTTTCCCAGGCTACGTTTGAAGTTTGAGGTGGCAAGACAAGCAAGCAGCCCCATTCTCTGTGCCTCTGTGCGAGCACTGCCATGGGCAGATGAGGCTGAGCAACAGCTTTCCAGGATAGCCCCTTCTGCCTGCCAGCTATCTGCAGACGTTCGCACTTTCGGAGCAGGGCTGCAAAAGGAGCCTGGCAGGGACACCACCATTCCCAGCATGCGTTTGAAGTTTCAAGTGGCAAGATAAGCAAGCAGCCCCATTCTCTGTGCCTCTATGCGAACAGTGCCATGGGCAGATGAGGCTGAGCAACAGCTTTCCAGGCTAGCACCTTCTGGCTGCCAGCTATCTGCAGACGTTCGCATTTCAAGAGCAGGGCTGCGAAAGGAGCCTAGCAGGTACACCATCTTTCCCAGGCTACGTTTGAAGTTTGAGGTGGCAAGAGAAGCAAGCAGCCCCATTCTCTGTGCCTCTGTGCGAGCACTGCCATGGGCAGATGAGGCTGAGCAACAGCTTTCCAGGATAGCCCCTTCTGCCTGCCAGCTATCTGCAGGCGTTCGCACTTTCGGAGCAGGGCTGCAAAAGGAGCCTGGCAGGGACACCACCATTCCCAGCATGCGTTTGAAGTTTCAAGTGGCAAGATAAGCAAGCAGCCCCATTCTCTGTGCCTCTATGCGAACAGTGCCATGGGCAGATGAGGCTGAGCAACAGCTTTCCAGGCCAGTCCCTTTTGGCTGCCAGCTATCTGCAGACGTTCGCACTTTCGGAGCAGGGCTGCGAAAGGAGCCTGGCAGGGACACCAACTTTCCCAGGCTACGTTTGAAGTTTGAGGTGGCAAGACAAGCAAGCAGCCCCATTCTCTGTGCCTCTGTGCGAGCACTGCCATGGGCAGATGAGGCTGAGCAACAGCTTTCCAGGATAGCCCCTTCTGCCTGCCAGCTATCTGCAGACGTTCGCACTTTCGGAGCAGGGCTGCACAAGGAGCCTGGCAGGGACACCACCATTCCCAGCATGCGTTTGAAGTTTCAAGTGGCAAGATAAGCAAGCAGCCCCATTCTCTGTGCCTCTATGCGAACAGTGCCATGGGCAGATGAGGCTGAGCAACAGCTTTCCAGGCTAGCCCCTTCTGGCTGCCACCTATCTGCAGACGTTCGCACTTTCGGAGCAGGACTGCAACAGGAGCCTGGCAGGGACACCACCATTCCCAGCATGCATTTGAAGTTTCAAGTGGTAAGATAAGCAAGCAGCCCCATTCTCTGTGCCTCTATGCGAACAGTGCCATGGGCAGATGAGGCTGAGCAACAGCTTTCCAGGCTAGCACCTTCTGGCTGCCAGCTATCTGCAGACGTTCGCACTTTCAGAGCAGGGCTGCGAAAGGAGCCTGGCAGGGACACCAACTTTCCCAGGCTACGTTTGAAGTTTGAGGTGGCAAGACAAGCAAGCAGCCCCATTCTCTGTGCCTCTGTGCGAGCACTGCCATGGGCAGATGAGGCTGAGCAACAGCTTTCCAGGATAGCCCCTTCTGCCTGCCAGCTATCTGCAGACGTTCGCACTTTCGGAGCAGGGCTGCAAAAGGAGCCTGGCAGGGACACCACCATTCCCAGCATGCGTTTGAAGTTTCAAGTGGCAAGATAAGCAAGCAGCCCCATTCTCTGTGCCTCTATGCGAACAGTGCCATGGGCAGATGAGGCTGAGCAACAGCTTTCCAGGCTAGCACCTTCTGGCTGCCAGCTATCTGCAGACGTTCGCATTTCAAGAGCAGGGCTGCGAAAGGAGCCTAGCAGGTACACCATATTTCCCAGGCTACGTTTGAAGTTTGAGGTGGCAAGACAAGCAAGCAGCCCCATTCTCTGTGCCTCTGTGCGAGCACTGCCATGGGCAGATGAGGCTGAGCAACAGCTTTCCAGGATAGCCCCTTCTGCCTGCCAGCTATCTGCAGACGTTCGCACTTTCGGAGCAGGGCTGCAAAAGGAGCCTGGCAGGGACACCACCATTCCCAGCATGCGTTTGAAGTTTCAAGTGGCAAGATAAGCAAGCAGCCCCATTCTCTGTGCCTCTATGCGAACAGTGCCATGGGCAGATGAGGCTGAGCAACAGCTTTCCAGGCTAGCCCCTTCTGGCTGCCAGCTATCTGCAGACGTTCGCATTTCAAGAGCAGGGCTGCGAAAGGAGCCTGGCAGGGACACCATCTTTCCCAGGCTACGTTTGAAGTTTGAGGTGGCAAGACAAGCAAGCAGCCCCATTCTCTGTGCCTCTGTGCGAGCACTGCCATGGGCAGATGAGGCTGAGCAACAGCTTTCCAGGATAGCCCCTTCTGCCTGCCAGCTATCTGCAGGCGTTCGCACTTTCGGAGCAGGGCTGCAAAAGGAGCCTGGCAGGGACACCACCATTCCCAGCATGCGTTTGAAGTTTCAAGTGGCAAGATAATCAAGCAGCCCCATTCTCTGTGCCTCTATGCGAACAGTGCCATGGGCAGATGAGGCTGAGCAACAGCTTTCCAGGCTAGTCCCTTTTGGCTGCCAGCTATCTGCAGACGTTCGCACTTTCGGAGCAGGGCTGCGAAAGGAGCCTGGCAGGGACACCAACTTTCCCAGGCTACGTTTGAAGTTTGAGGTGGCAAGACAAGCAAGCAGCCCCATTCTCTGTGCCTCTGTGCGAGCACTGCCATGGGCAGATGAGGCTGAGCAACAGCTTTCCAGGATAGCACCTTCTGGCTGCCAGCTATCTGCAGGCGTTCGCATTTCAAGAGCAGGGCTGCGAAAGGAGCCTAGCAGGTACACCATCTTTCCCAGCATGCGTTTGAAGTTTCAAGTGGCAAGATAAGCAAGCAGCCCCATTCTCTGTGCCTCTATGCGAACAGTGCCATGGGCAGATGAGGCTGAGCAACAGCTTTCCAGGCTAGCCCCTTCTGGCTGCCAGCTATCTGCAGACGTTCGCACTTTCGGAGCAGGACTGCAAAAGGAGCCTGGCAGGGACACCACCATTCCCAGCATGCATTTGAAGTTTCAAGTGGTAAGATAAGCAAGCAGCCCCATTCTCTGTGCCTCTATGCGAACAGTGCCATGGGCAGATGAGGCTGAGCAACAGATTTCCAGGCTAGCCCCTTCTGGCTGCCAGCTATCTGCAGACGTTCGCATTTCAAGAGCAGGGCTGCGAAAGGAGCCTGGCAGGGACACCATCTTTCCCAGGCTACGTTTGAAGTTTGAGGTGGCAAGACAAGCAAGCAGCCCCATTCTCTGTGCCTCTGTGCGAGCACTGCCATGGGCAGATGAGGCTGAGCAACAGCTTTCCAGGATAGCCCCTTCTGCCTGCCAGCTATCCGCAGACGTTCGCACTTTCGGAGCAGGGCTGCAAAAGGAGCCTGGCAGGGACACCACCATTCCCAGCATGCGTTTGAAGTTTCAAGTGGCAAGATAAGCAAGCAGCCCCATTCTCTGTGCCTCCATGCGAACAGTGCCATGGGCAGATGAGGCTGAGCAACAGCTTTCCAGGCTAGCACCTTCTGGCTGCCAGCTATCTGCAGACGTTCGCATTTCAAGAGCAGGGCTGCGAAAGGAGCCTGGCAGGGACACCATCTTTCCCAGGCTACGTTTGAAGTTTGAGGTGGCAAGAGAAGCAAGCAGCCCCATTCTCTGTGCCTCTGTGCGAGCACTGCCATGGGCAGATGAGTCTGAGCAACAGCTTTCCAGGATAGCCCCTTCTGCCTGCCAGCTATCTGCAGACGTTCGCACTTTCGGAGCAGGGCTGCAAAAGGAGCCTGGCAGGGACACCACCATTCCCAGCATGCGTTTGAAGTTTCAAGTGGCAAGATAAGCAAGCAGCCCCATTCTCTGTGCCTCTATGCGAACAGTGCCATGGGCAGATGAGGCTGAGCAACAGCTTTCCAGGCTAGCCCCTTCTGGCTGCCAGCTATCTGCAGACGTTCGCATTTCAAGAGCAGGGCTGCGAAAGGAGCCTGGCAGGGACACCATCTTTCCCAGGCTACGTTTGAAGTTTGAGGTGGCAAGACAAGCAAGCAGCCCCATTCTCTGTGCCTCTGTGCGAGCACTGCCATGGGCAGATGAGGCTGAGCAACAGCTTTCCAGGATAGCCCCTTCTGCCTGCCAGCTATCTGCAGACGTTCGCACTTTCGGAGCAGGGCTGCAAAAGGAGCCTGGCAGGGACACCACCATTCCCAGCATGCGTTTGAAGTTTCAAGTGGCAAGATAAGCAAGCAGCCCCATTCTCTGTGCCTCCATGCGAACAGTGCCATGGGCAGATGAGGCTGAGCAACAGCTTTCCAGGCTAGCACCTTCTGGCTGCCAGCTATCTGCAGACGTTCGCATTTCAAGAGCAGGGCTGCGAAAGGAGCCTAGCAGGTACACCATCTTTCTCAGGCTACGTTTGAAGTTTGAGGTGGCAAGACAAGCAAGCAGCCCCATTCTCTGTGCCTCTGTGCGAGCACTGCCATGGGCAGATGAGGCTGAGCAACAGCTTTCCAGGATAGCCCCTTCTGCCTGCCAGCTATCTGCAGACGTTCGCACTTTCGGAGCAGGGCTGCAAAAGGAGCCTGGCAGGGACACCACCATTCCCAGCATGCGTTTGAAGTTTCAAGTGGCAAGATAAGCAAGCAGCCCCATTCTCTGTGCCTCTATGCGAACAGTGCCATGGGCAGATGAGGCTGAGCAACAGCTTTCCAGGCTAGCCCCTTCTGGCTGCCAGCTATCTGCAGACGTTCGCATTTCAAGAGCAGGGCTGCGAAAGGAGCCTGGCAGGGACACCATCTTTCCCAGGCTACGTTTGAAGTTTGAGGTGGCAAGACAAGCAAGCAGCCCCATTCTCTGTGCCTCTGTGCGAGCACTGCCATGGGCAGATGAGGCTGAGCAACAGCTTTCCAGGATAGCCCCTTCTGCCTGCCAGCTATCTGCAGGCGTTCGCACTTTCGGAGCAGGGCTGCAAAAGGAGCCTGGCAGGGACACCACCATTCCCAGCATGCGTTTGAAGTTTCAAGTGGCAAGATAAGCAAGCAGCCCCATTCTCTGTGCCTCTATGCGAACAGTGCCATGGGCAGATGAGGCTGAGCAACAGCTTTCCAGGATAGCCCCTTCTGGCTGCCAGCTATCTGCAGACGTTCGCATTTCAAGACAAGGGCTGCGAAAGGAGCCTAGCAGGTACACAATCTTTCCCAGGCTACGTTTGAAGATTAAGGTGGCAAGACAAGCAAGCAGCCCCATTCTCTGTGCCTCTGTGCGAGCACTGCCATGGGCAGATGAGGCTTAGCAACAGCTTTCCAGATAGCCCCTTCTGCCTGCCAGCTATCTGCAGACGTTCGCACTTTGGGAGCAGGGCTGCAACAGGAGCCTGGCAGGGACACCACCATTCCCAGCATGCATTTGAAGTTTCAAGTGGTAAGATAAGCAAGCAGCCCCATTCTCTGTGCCTCTGTGCGAGCACTGCCATGGGCAGATGAGGCTGAGCAACAGCTTTCCAGGATAGCCCCTTCTGCCTGCCAGCTATCTGCAGGCGTTCGCACTTTCGGAGCAGGGCTGCAAAAGGAGCCTGGCAGGGACACCACCATTCCCAGCATGCGTTTGAAGTTTCAAGTGGCAAGATAAGCAAGCAGCCCCATTCTCTGTGCCTCTATGCGAACAGTGCCATGGGCAGATGAGGCTGAGCAACAGCTTTCCAGGATAGCCCCTTCTGCCTGCCAGCTATCTGCAGGCGTTCGCACTTTCGGAGCAGGGCTGCAAAAGGAGCCTGGCAGGGACACCACCATTCCCAGCATGCGTTTGAAGTTTCAAGTGGCAAGATAAGCAAGCAGCCCCATTCTCTGTGCCTCTATGCGAACAGTGCCATGGGCAGATGAGGCTGAGCAACAGCTTTCCAGGATAGCCCCTTCTGGCTGCCAGCTATCTGCAGACGTTCGCATTTCAAGACAAGGGCTGCGAAAGGAGCCTAGCAGGTACACAATCTTTCCCAGGCTACGTTTGAAGATTAAGGTAGCAAGACAAGCAAGCAGCCCCATTCTCTGTGCCTCTGTGCGAGCACTGCCATGGGCAGATGAGGCTTAGCAACAGCTTTCCAGATAGCCCCTTCTGCCTGCCAGCTATCTGCAGACGTTCGCACTTTCGGAGCAGGGCTGCAACAGGAGCCTGGCAGGGACACCACCATTCCCAGCATGCATTTGAAGTTTCAAGTGGTAAGACAAGCAAGCAGCCCCATTCTCTGTGCCTCTGTGCGAGCACTGCCATGGGCAGATGAGGCTGAGCAACAGCTTTCCAGGATAGCCCCTTCTGCCTGCCAGCTATCTGCAGGCGTTCGCACTTTCGGAGCAGGGCTGCAAAAGGAGCCTGGCAGGGACACCACCATTCCCAGCATGCGTTTGAAGTTTCAAGTGGCAAGATAAGCAAGCAGCCCCATTCTCTGTGCCTCTATGCGAACAGTGCCATGGGCAGATGAGGCTGAGCAACAGCTTTCCAGGATAGCCCCTTCTGGCTGCCAGCTATCTGCAGACGTTCGCATTTCAAGAGCAGGGCTGCGAAAGAAGCCTGGCAGGGACACCATCTTTCCCAGGCTACGTTTGAAGTTTGAGGTGGCAAGACAAGCAAGCAGCCCCATTCTCTGTGCCTCTGTGCGAGCACTGCCATGGGCAGATGAGGCTGAGCAACAGCTTTCCAGGATAGCCCCTTCTGCCTGCCAGCTATCTGCAGACGTTCGCACTTTCGGAGCAGGGCTGCAAAAGGAGCCTGGCAGGGACACCACCATTCACAGCATGCGTTTGAAGTTTCAAGTGGCAAGATAAGCAAGCAGCCCCATTCTCTGTGCCTCTATGCGAACAGTGCCATGGGCAGATGAGGCTGAGCAACAGCTTTCCAGGATAGCCCCTTCTGCCTGCCAGCTATCTGCAGACGTTCGCACTTTCGGAGCAGGGCTGCGAAAGGAGCCTGGCAGGGACACCAACTTTCCCAGGCTACGTTTGAAGTTTGAGGTGGCAAGACAAGCAAGCAGCCCCATTCTCTGTGCCTCTGTGCGAGCACTGCCATGGGCAGATGAGGCTGAGCAACAGCTTTCCAGGATAGCCCCTTCTGCCTGCCAGCTATCTGCAGGCGTTCGCACTTTCGGAGCAGGGCTGCAGAAGGAGCCTGGCAGGGACACCACCATTCCCAGCATGCGTTTGAAGTTTCAAGTGGCAAGATAAGCAAGCAGCCCCATTCTCTGTGCCTCTATGCGAACAGTGCCATGGGCAGATGAGGCTGAGCAACAGCTTTCCAGGATAGCCCCTTCTGCCTGCCAGCTATCTGCAGACGTTCGCATTTCAAGAGCAGGGCTGCGAAAGGAGCCTAGCAGGTACACCATATTTCCCAGGCTACGTTTGAAGTTTGAGGTGGCAAGACAAGCAAGCAGCCCCATTCTCTGTGCCTCTGTGCGAGCAGTGCCATGGGCAGATGAGGCTGAGCAACAGCTTTCCAGGATAGCCCCTTCTGCCTGCCAGCTATCTGCAGACGTTCGCACTTTCGGAGCAGGGCTGCAAAAGGAGCCTGGCAGGGACACCACCATTCCCAGCATGCGTTTGAAGTTTCAAGTGGCAAGATAAGCAAGCAGCCCCATTCTCTGTGCCTCTATGCGAACAGTGCCATGGGCAGATGAGGCTGAGCAACAGCTTTCCAGGATAGCCCCTTCTGCCTGCCAGCTATCTGCAGACGTTCGCATTTCAAGAGCAGGGCTGCGAAAGGAGCCTAGCAGGTACACCATCTTTCCCAGGCTACGTTTGAAGTTTGAGGTGGCAAGACAAGCAAGCAGCCCCATTCTCTGTGCCTCTGTGCGAGCACTGCCATGGGCAGATGAGGCTGAGCAACAGCTTTCCAGGATAGCCCCTTCTGCCTGCCAGCTATCTGCAGACGTTCGCACTTTCGGAGCAGGGCTGCAAAAGGAGCCTGGCAGGGACACCACCATTCCCAGCATGCGTTTGAAGTTTCAAGTGGCAAGATAAGCAAGCAGCCCCATTCTCTGTGCCTCTATGCGAACAGTGCCATGGGCAGATGAGGCTGAGCAACAGCTTTCCAGGCTAGCACCTTCTGGCTGCCAGCTATCTGCAGACGTTCGCATTTCAAGAGCAGGGCTGCGAAAGGAGCCTAGCAGGTAGACCATCTTTCCCAGGCTACGTTTGAAGTTTGAGGTGGCAAGACAAGCAAGCAGCCCCATTCTCTGTGCCTCTGTGCGAGCACTGCCATGGGCAGATGAGGCTGAGCAACAGCTTTCCAGGATAGCCCCTTCTGCCTGCCAGCTATCTGCAGACGTTCGCACTTTCGGAGCAGGGCTGCAAAAGGAGCCTGGCAGGGACACCACCATTCCCAGCATGCGTTTGAAGTTTCAAGTGGCAAGATAAGCAAGCAGCCCCATTCTCTGTGCCTCTATGCGAACAGTGCCATGGGCAGATGAGGCTGAGCAACAGCTTTCCAGGCTAGTTCCTTCTAGCTGCCAGCTATCTGCAGACGTTCGCACTTTCGGAGCAGGGCTGCGAAAGGAGCCTGGCAGGGACACCAACTTTCCCAGGCTACGTTTGAAGTTTGAGGTGGCAAGACAAGCAAGCAGCCCCATTCTCTGTGCCTCTGTGCGAGCACTGCCATGGGCAGATGAGGCTGAGCAACAGCTTTCCAGGATAGCCCCTTCTGCCTGCCAGCTATCTGCAGGCGTTCGCACTTTCGGAGCATTGCTGCAGAAGGAGCCTGGCAGGGACACCACCATTCCCAGCATGCGTTTGAAGTTTCAAGTGGCAAGATAAGCAAGCAGCCCCATTCTCTGTGCCTCTATGCGAACAGTGCCATGCGCAGATGAGGCTGAGCAACAGCTTTCCAGGATAGCACCTTCTGGCTGCCAGCTATCTGCAGACGTTCGCATTTCAAGAGCAGGGCTGCGAAAGGAGCCTAGCAGGTACACCATATTTCCCAGGTTACGTTTGAAGTTTGAGGTGGCAAGACAAGCAAGCAGCCCCATTCTCTGTGCCTCTGTGCGAGCACTGCCATGGGCAGATGAGGCTGAGCAACAGCTTTCCAGGATAGCCCCTTCTGCCTGCCAGCTATCTGCAGACGTTCGCACTTTCGGAGCAGGGCTGCAAAAGGAGCCTGGCAGGGACACCACCATTCCCAGCATGCGTTTGAAGTTTCAAGTGGCAAGATAAGCAAGCAGCCCCATTCTCTGTGCCTCTATGCGAACAGTGCCATGGGCAGATGAGGCTGAGCAACAGCTTTCCAGGATAGCACCTTCTGCCTGCCAGCTATCTGCAGACGTTCGCATTTCAAGAGCAGGGCTGCGAAAGGAGCCTAGCAGGTACACCATCTTTCCCAGGCTACGTTTGAAGTTTGAGGTGGCAAGACAAGCAAGCAGCCCCATTCTCTGTGCCTCTGTGCGAGCACTGCCATGGGCAGATGAGGCTGAGCAACAGCTTTCCAGATAGCCCCTTCTGCCTGCCAGCTATCTGCAGACGTTCGCACTTTCGGAGCAGGGCTGCAAAAGGAGCCTGGCAGGGAAACCACCACCATTCCCATCATGCATTTGAAGTTTCAAGTGGTAAGATAAGCAAGCAGCCCCATTCTCTGTGCCTCTATGCGAACAGTGCCATGGGCAGATGAGGCTGAGCAACAGCTTTCCAGGCTAGCCCCTTCTGCCTGCCAGCTATCTGCAGACGTTCGCACTTTCGGAGCAGGGCTGCAAAAGGAGCCTGGCAGGGACACCACCATTCCCAGCATGCGTTTGAAGTTTCAAGTGGCAAGATAAGCAAGCAGCCCCATTCTCTGTGCCTCTATGCGAACAGTGCCATGGGCAGATGAGGCTGAGCAACAGCTTTCCAGGCTAGCACCTTCTGCCTGCCAGCTATCTGCAGACGTTCGCACTTTCGGAGCAGGGCTGCGAAAGGAGCCTGGCAGGGACACCATCTTTCCCAGGCTACGTTTGAAGTTTGAGGTGGCAAGACAAGCAAGCAGCCCCATTCTCTGTGCCTCTGTGCGAGCACTGCCATGGGCAGATGAGGCTGAGCAACAGCTTTCCAGGATAGCCCCTTCTGCCTGCCAGCTATCTGCAGACGTTCGCACTTTCGGAGCAGGGCTGCAAAAGGAGCCTGGCTGGGACACCACCGTTCCCAGCATGCGTTTGAAGTTTCAAGTGGCAAGATAAGCAAGCAGCCCCATTCTCTGTGCCTCTATGCGAACAGTGCCATGGGCAGATGAGGCTGAGCAACAGCTTTCCAGGCTAGCACCTTCTGGCTGCCAGCTATCTGCAGACGTTCGCATTTCAAGAGCAGGGCTGCGAAAGGAGCCTAGCAGGTACACCATCTTTCCCAGGCTACGTTTGAAGTTTGAGGTGGCAAGACAAGCAAGCAGCCCCATTCTCTGTGCCTCTGTGCGAGCACTGCCATGGGCAGATGAGGCTGAGCAACAGCTTTCCAGGATAGCCCCTTCTGCCTGCCAGCTATCTGCAGACGTTCGCACTTTCGGAGCAGGGCTGCAAAAGGATCCTGGCAGGGACACCACCATTCCCAGCATGCGTTTGAAGTTTCAAGTGGCAAGATAAGCAAGCAGCCCCATTCTCTGTGCCTCTATGCGAACAGTGCCATGGGCAGATGAGGCTGAGCAACAGCTTTCCAGGCTAGCCCCTTCTGGCTGCCACCTATCTGCACACGTTCGCATTTCAAGAGCAGGGCTGCGAAAGGAGCCTGGCAGGGACACCATCTTTCCCAGGCTACGTTTGAAGTTTGAGGTGGCAAGACAAGCAAGCAGCCCCATTCTCTGTGCCTCTGTGCGAGCACTGCCATGGGCAGATGAGGCTGAGCAACAGCTTTCCAGGATAGCCCCTTCTGCCTGCCAGCTATCTGCAGACGTTCGCACTTTCAGAGCAGGGCTGCGAAAGCAGCCTGGCAGGGACACCAACTTTCCCAGGCTACGTTTGAACTTTGAGCTGGCAAGACAAGCAAGCAGCCCCATTCTCTGTGCCTCTGTGCGAGCACTGCCATGGGCAGATGAGGCTGAGCAACAGCTTTCCAGGATAGCCCCTTCTGCCTGCCAGCTATCTGCAGACGTTCGCATTTCAAGAGCAGGGCTGCGAAAGGAGCCTGGCAGGGACACCATCTTTCCCAGGCTACGTTTGAAGTTTGAGGTGGCAAGACAAGCAAGCAGCCCCATTCTCTGTGCCTCTGTGCGAGCACTGCCATGGGCAGATGAGGCTGAGCAACAGCTTTCCAGGATAGCCCCTTCTGGCTGCCAGCTATCTGCAGACGTTCGCACTTTCGGAGCAGGGCTGCGAAAGCAGCCTGGCAGGGACACCAACTTTCCCAGGCTACGTTTGAACTTTGAGGTGGCAAGACAAGCAAGCAGCCCCATTCTCTGTGCCTCTGTGCGAGCACTGCCATGGGCAGATGAGGCTGAGCAACAGCTTTCCAGGATAGCCCCTTCTGCCTGCCAGCTATCTGCAGACGTTCGCATTTCAAGAGCAGGGCTGCGAAAGGAGCCTGGCAGGTACACCATCTTTCCCAGGCTACGTTTGAAGTTTGAGGTGGCAAGACAAGCAAGCAGCCCCATTCTCTGTGCCTCTGTGCGAGCACTGCCATGGGCAGATGAGGCTGAGCAACAGCTTTCCAGGATAGCCCCTTCTGGCTGCCAGCTATCTGCAGGCGTTCGCACTTTCGGAGCAGGGCTGCAAAAGGAGCCTGGCAGGGACACCACCATTCCCAGCATGCGTTTGAAGTTTCAAGTGGCAAGATAAGCAAGCAGCCCCATTCTCTGTGCCTCTATGCGAACAGTGCCATGGGCAGATGAGGCTGAGCAACAGCTTTCCAGGCTAGCCCCTTCTGGCTGCCAGCTATCTGCAGACGTTCGCATTTCAAGAGCAGGGCTGCGAAAGGAGCCTGGCAGGGACACCATCTTTCCCAGGCTACGTTTGAAGTTTGAGGTGGCAAGACAAGCAAGCAGCCCCATTCTCTGTGCCTCTGTGCGAGCACTGCCATGGGCAGATGAGGCTGAGCAACAGCTTTCCAGGATAGCCCCTTCTGGCTGCCAGCTATCTGCAGACGTTCGCACTTTCGGAGCAGGGCTGCAAAAGGAGCCTGGCTGGGACACCACCATTCCCAGCATGCGTTTGAAGTTTCAAGTGGCAAGATAAGCAAGCAGCCCCATTCTCTGTGCCTCTATGCGAACAGTGCCATGCGCAGATGAGGCTGAGCAACAGCTTTCCAGGATAGCACCTTCTGGCTGCAAGCTATCTGCAGACGTTCGCATTTCAAGAGCAGGGCTGCGAAAGGAGCCTAGCAGGTACACCATATTTTCCAGGCTACGTTTGAAGTTTGAGGTGGCAAGACAAGCAAGCAGCCCCATTCTCTGTGCCTCTGTGCGAGCACTGCCATGGGCAGATGAGGCTGAGCAACAGCTTTCCAGGATAGCCCCTTCTGCCTGCCAGCTATCTGCAGACGTTCGCACTTTCGGAGCAGGGCTGCAAAAGGAGCCTGGCAGGGACACCACCATTCCCAGCATGCGTTTGAAGTTTCAAGTGGCAAGATAAGCAAGCAGCCCCATTCTCTGTGCCTCTATGCGAACAGTGCCATGGGCAGATGAGGCTGAGCAACAGCTTTCCAGGATAGCACCTTCTGCCTGCCAGCTATCTGCAGACGTTCGCATTTCAAGAGCAGGGCTGCGAAAGGAGCCTAGCAGGTACACCATCTTTCCTAGGCTACGTTTGAAGTTTGAGGTGGCAAGACAAGCAAGCAGCCCCATTCTCTGTGCCTCTGTGCGAGCACTGCCATGGGCAGATGAGGCTGAGCAACAGCTTTCCAGATAGCCCCTTCTGCCTGCCAGCTATCTGCAGACGTTCGCACTTTCGGAGCAGGGCTGCAAAAGGAGCCTGGCAGGGAAACCACAACCATTCCCATCATGCATTTGAAGTTTCAAGTGGTAAGATAAGCAAGCAGCCCCATTCTCTGTGCCTCTATGCGAACAGTGCCATGGGCAGATGAGGCTGAGCAACAGCTTTCCAGGATAGCCCCTTCTGGCTGCCAGCTATCTGCAGACGTTCGCACTTTCGGAGCAGGGCTGCGAAAGCAGCCTGGCAGGGACACCAACTTTCCCAGGCTACGTTTGAACTTTGAGGTGGCAAGACAAGCAAGCAGCCCCATTCTCTGTGCCTCTGTGCGAGCACTGCCATGGGCAGATGAGGCTGAGCAACAGCTTTCCAGGATAGCCCCTTCTGCCTGCCAGCTATCTGCAGACGTTCGCATTTCAAGAGCAGGGCTGCGAAAGGAGCCTGGCAGGGACACCATCTTTCCCAGGCTACGTTTGAAGTTTGAGGTGGCAAGACAAGCAAGCAGCCCCATTCTCTGTGCCTCTGTGCGAGCACTGCCATGGGCAGATGAGGCTGAGCAACAGCTTTCCAGGATAGCCCCTTCTGCCTGCCAGCTATCTGCAGACGTTCGCACTTTCGGAGCAGGGCTGCGAAAGCAGCCTGGCAGGGACACCAACTTTCCCAGGCTACGTTTGAACTTTGAGGTGGCAAGACAAGCAAGCAGCCCCATTCTCTGTGCCTCTGTGCGAGCACTGCCATGGGCAGATGAGGCTGAGCAACAGCTTTCCAGGATAGCCCCTTCTGCCTGCCAGCTATCTGCAGACGTTCGCATTTCAAGAGCAGGGCTGCGAAAGGAGCCTGGCAGGGACACCATCTTTCCCAGGCTACGTTTGAAGTTTGAGGTGGCAAGACAAGCAAGCAGCCCCATTCTCTGTGCCTCTGTGCGAGCACTGCCATGGGCAGATGAGGCTGAGCAACAGCTTTCCAGGATAGCCCCTTCTGGCTGCCAGCTATCTGCAGGCGTTCGCACTTTCGGAGCAGGGCTGCAAAAGGAGCCTGGCAGGGACACCACCATTCCCAGCATGCGTTTGAAGTTTCAAGTGGCAAGATAAGCAAGCAGCCCCATTCTCTGTGCCTCTATGCGAACAGTGCCATGGGCAGATGAGGCTGAGCAACAGCTTTCCAGGCTAGCCCCTTCTGGCTGCCAGCTATCTGCAGACGTTCGCATTTCAAGAGCAGGGCTGCGAAAGGAGCCTGGCAGGGACACCATCTTTCCCAGGCTACGTTTGAAGTTTGAGGTGGCAAGACAAGCAAGCAGCCCCATTCTCTGTGCCTCTGTGCGAGCACTGCCATGGGCAGATGAGGCTGAGCAACAGCTTTCCAGGATAGCCCCTTCTGCCTGCCAGCTATCTGCAGACGTTCGCACTTTCGGAGCAGGGCTGAAAAAGGAGCCTGGCTGGGACTCCACCATTCCCAGCATGCGTTTGAAGTTTCAAGTGGCAAGATAAGCAAGCAGCCCCATTCTCTGTGCCTCTATGCGAACAGTGCCATGCGCAGATGAGGCTGAGCAACAGCTTTCCAGGATAGCACCTTCTGGCTGCAAGCTATCTGCAGACGTTCGCATTTCAAGAGCAGGGCTGCGAAAGGAGCCTAGCAGGTACACCATATTTCCCAGGCTACGTTTGAAGTTTGAGGTGGCAAGACAAGCAAGCAGCCCCATTCTCTGTGCCTCTGTGCGAGCACTGCCATGGGCAGATGAGGCTGAGCAACAGCTTTCCAGGATAGCCCCTTCTGCCTGCCAGCTATCTGCAGACGTTCGCACTTTCGGAGCAGGGCTGCAAAAGGAGCCTGGCAGGGACACCACCATTCCCAGCATGCGTTTGAAGTTTCAAGTGGCAAGATAAGCAAGCAGCCCCATTCTCTGTGCCTCTATGCGAACAGTGCCATGGGCAGATGAGGCTGAGCAACAGCTTTCCAGGCTAGCCCCTTCTGGCTGCCAGCTATCTGCAGACGTTCGCATTTCAAGAGCAGGGCTGCGAAAGGAGCCTAGCAGGTACACCATCTTTCCTAGGCTACGTTTGAAGTTTGAGGTGGCAAGACAAGCAAGCAGCCCCATTCTCTGTGCCTCTGTGCGAGCACTGCCATGGGCAGATGAGGCTGAGCAACAGCTTTCCAGATAGCCCCTTCTGCCTGCCAGCTATCTGCAGACGTTCGCACTTTCGGAGCAGGGCTGCAAAAGGAGCCTGGCAGGGAAACCACCACCATTCCCATCATGCATTTGAAGTTTCAAGTGGTAAGATAAGCAAGCAGCCCCATTCTCTGTGCCTCTATGCGAACAGTGCCATGGGCAGATGAGGCTGAGCAACAGCTTTCCAGGCTAGCCCCTTCTGCCTGCCAGCTATCTGCAGACGTTCGCACTTTCGGAGCAGGGCTGCAAAAGGAGCCTGGCAGGGACACCACCATTCCCAGCATGCGTTTGAAGTTTCAAGTGGCAAGATAAGCAAGCAGCCCCATTCTCTGTGCCTCTATGCGAACAGTGCCATGGGCAGATGAGGCTGAGCAACAGCTTTCCAGGCTAGCACCTTCTGGCTGCCAGCTATCTGCAGACGTTCGCACTTTCGGAGCAGGGCTGCGAAAGGAGCCTGGCAGGGACACCATATTTCCCAGGCTACGTTTGAAGTTTGAGGTGGCAAGACAAGCAAGCAGCCCCATTCTCTGTGCCTCTGTGCGAGCACTGCCATGGGCAGATGAGGCTGAGCAACAGCTTTCCAGGATAGCCCCTTCTGCCTGCCAGCTATCTGCAGACGTTCGCACTTTCGGAGCAGGGCTGCAAAAGGAGCCTGGCAGGGACACCACCGTTCCCAGCATGCGTTTGAAGTTTCAAGTGGCAAGATAAGCAAGCAGCCCCATTCTCTGTGCCTCTATGCGAACAGTGCCATGGGCAGATGAGGCTGAGCAACAGCTTTCCAGGCTAGCACCTTCTGGCTGCCAGCTATCTGCAGACGTTCGCATTTCAAGAACAGGGCTGCGAAAGGAGCCTAGCAGGTACACCATCTTTCCCAGGCTACGTTTGAAGTTTGAGGTGGCAAGACAAGCAAGCAGCCCCATTCTCTGTGCCTCTGTGCGAGCACTGCCATGGGCAGATGAGGCTGAGCAACAGCTTTCCAGGATAGCCCCTTCTGCCTGCCAGCTATCTGCAGACGTTCGCACTTTCGGAGCAGGGCTGCAAAAGGAGCCTGGCAGGGACACCACCATTCCCAGCATGCGTTTGAAGTTTCAAGTGGCAAGATAAGCAAGCAGCCCCATTCTCTGTGCCTCTATGCGAACAGTGCCATGGGCAGATGAGGCTGAGCAACAGCTTTCCAGGATAGCCCCTTCTGGCTGCCACCTATCTGCAGACGTTCGCATTTCAAGAGCAGGGCTGCGAAAGGAGCCTGGCAGGGACACCATCTTTCCCAGGCTACGTTTGAAGTTTGAGGTGGCAAGACAAGCAAGCAGCCCCATTCTCTGTGCCTCTGTGCGAGCACTGCCATGGGCAGATGAGGCTGAGCAACAGCTTTCCAGGATAGCCCCTTCTGCCTGCCAGCTATCTGCAGACGTTCGCACTTTCGGAGCAGGGCTGCGAAAGCAGCCTGGCAGGGACACCAACTTCCCAGGCTACGTTTGAACTTTGAGGTGGCAAGACAAGCAAGCAGCCCCATTCTCTGTGCCTCTGTGCGAGCACTGCCATGGGCAGATGAGGCTGAGCAACAGCTTTCCAGGATAGCCCCTTCTGCCTGCCAGCTATCTGCAGGCGTTCGCACTTTCGGAGCAGGGCTGCAAAAGGAGCCTGGCAGGGACACCACCATTCCCAGCATGCGTTTGAAGTTTCAAGTGGCAAGATAAGCAAGCAGCCCCATTCTCTATGCCTCTATGCGAACAGTGCCATGGGCAGATGAGGCTGAGCAACAGCTTTCCAGGATAGCACCTTCTGGCTGCCAGCTATCTGCAGACGTTCGCATTTCAAGAGCAGGGCTGCGAAAGGAGCCTAGCAGGTACACCATCTTTCCCAGGCTACGTTTGAAGTTTGAGGTGGCAAGATAAGCAAGCAGCCCCATTCTCTGTGCCTCTATGCGAACAGTGCCATGGGCAGATGAGGCTGAGCAACAGCTTTCCAGGATAGCCCCTTCTGGCTGCCAGCTATCTGCAGACGTTCGCATTTCAAGAGCAGGGCTGCGAAAGGAGCCTGGCAGGGACACCATCTTTCCCAGGCTACGTTTGAAGTTTGAGGTGGCAAGACAAGCAAGCAGCCCCATTCTCTGTGCCTCTGTGCGAGCACTGCCATGGGCAGATGAGGCTGAGCAACAGCTTTCCAGGATAGCCCCTTCTGCCTGCCAGCTATCTGCAGACGTTCGCACTTTCGGAGCAGGGCTGCAAAAGGAGCCTGGCAGGGACACCACCATTCCCAGCATGCGTTTGAAGTTTCAAGTGGCAAGATAAGCAAGCAGCCCCATTCTCTGTGCCTCTATGCGAACAGTGCCATGGGCAGATGAGGCTGAGCAACAGCTTTCCAGGCTAGCACCTTCTGGCTGCCAGCTATCTGCAGACGTTCGCATTTCAAGAGCAGGGCTGCGAAAGGAGCCTAGCAGGTACACCATCTTTCCCAGGCTACGTTTGAAGTTTGAGGTGGCAAGACAAGCAAGCAGCCCCATTCTCTGTGCCTCTGTGCGAGCACTGCCATGGGCAGATGAGGCTGAGCAACAGCTTTCCAGGATAGCACCTTCTGGCTGCCAGCTATCTGCAGGCGTTCGCACTTTCGGAGCAGGGCTGCAAAAGGAGCCTGGCAGGGACACCACCATTCCCAGCATGCGTTTGAAGTTTCAAGTGGCAAGATAAGCAAGCAGCCCCATTCTCTGTGCCTCTATGCGAACAGTGCCATGGGCAGATGAGGCTGAGCAACAGCTTTCCAGGCTAGCCCCTTCTGGCTGCCAGCTATCTGCAGACGTTCGCATTTCAAGAGCAGGGCTGCGAAAGGAGCCTGGCAGGGACACCATCTTTCCCAGGCTACGTTTGAAGTTTGAGGTGGCAAGACAAGCAAGCAGCCCCATTCTCTGTGCCTCTGTGCGAGCACTGCCATGGGCAGATGAGGCTGAGCAACAGCTTTCCAGGATAGCCCCTTCTGCCTGCCAGCTATCTGCAGACGTTCGCACTTTCGGAGCAGGGCTGCAAAAGGAGCCTGGCAGGGACACCACCATTCCCAGCATGCGTTTGAAGTTTCAAGTGGCAAGATAAGCAAGCAGCCCCATTCTCTGTGCCTCTATGCGAACAGTGCCATGGGCAGATGAGGCTGAGCAACAGCTTTCCAGGCTAGTTCCTTCTAGCTGCCAGCTATCTGCAGACGTTCGCACTTTCGGAGCAGGGCTGCGAAAGGAGCCTGGCAGGGACACCAACTTTCCCAGGCTACGTTTGAAGTTTGAGGTGGCAAGACAAGCAAGCAGCCCCATTCTCTGTGCCTCTGTGCGAGCACTGCCATGGGCAGATGAGGCTGAGCAACAGCTTTCCAGGATAGCCCCTTCTGGCTGCCAGCTATCTGCAGGCGTTCGCATTTCAAGAGCAGGGCTGCGAAAGGAGCCTGGCAGGGACACCATCTTTCCCAGGCTACGTTTGAAGTTTGAGGTGGCAAGACAAGCAAGCAGCCCCATTCTCTGTGCCTCTGTGCGAGCACTGCCATGGGCAGATGAGGCTGAGCAACAGCTTTCCAGGATAGCCCCTTCTGCCTGCCAGCTATCTGCAGACGTTCGCACTTTCGGAGCAGGGCTGCGAAAGCAGCCTGGCAGGGACACCAACTTTCCCAGGCTACGTTTGAACTTTGAGGTGGCAAGACAAGCAAGCAGCCCCATTCTCTGTGCCTCTGTGCGAGCACTGCCATGGGCAGATGAGGCTGAGCAACAGCTTTCCAGGATAGCCCCTTCTGCCTGCCAGCTATCTGCAGGCGTTCGCACTTTCGGAGCAGGGCTGCAAAAGGAGCCTGGCAGGGACACCACCATTCCCAGCATGCGTTTGAAGTTTCAAGTGGCAAGATAAGCAAGCAGCCCCATTCTCTATGCCTCTATGCGAACAGTGCCATGGGCAGATGAGGCTGAGCAACAGCTTTCCAGGATAGCACCTTCTGGCTGCCAGCTATCTGCAGACGTTCGCATTTCAAGAGCAGGGCTGCGAAAGGAGCCTAGCAGGTACACCATCTTTCCCAGGCTACGTTTGAAGTTTGAGGTGGCAAGATAAGCAAGCAGCCCCATTCTCTGTGCCTCTATGCGAACAGTGCCATGGGCAGATGAGGCTGAGCAACAGCTTTCCAGGATAGCCCCTTCTGGCTGCCAGCTATCTGCAGACGTTCGCATTTCAAGAGCAGGGCTGCGAAAGGAGCCTGGCAGGGACACCATCTTTCCCAGGCTACGTTTGAAGTTTGAGGTGGCAAGACAAGCAAGCAGCCCCATTCTCTGTGCCTCTGTGCGAGCACTGCCATGGGCAGATGAGGCTGAGCAACAGCTTTCCAGGATAGCCCCTTCTGCCTGCCAGCTATCTGCAGGCGTTCGCACTTTCGGAGCAGGGCTGCAAAAGGAGCCTGGCAGGGACACCACCATTCCCAGCATGCGTTTGAAGTTTCAAGTGGCAAGATAAGCAAGCAGCCCCATTCTCTGTGCCTCTATGCGAACAGTGCCATGGGCAGATGAGGCTGAGCAACAGCTTTCCAGGATAGCACCTTCTGGCTGCCAGCTATCTGCAGACGTTCGCATTTCAAGAGCAGGGCTGCGAAAGGAGCCTAGCAGGTACACCATCTTTCCCAGGCTACGTTTGAAGTTTGAGGTGGCAAGACAAGCAAGCAGCCCCATTCTCTGTGCCTCTGTGCGAGCACTGCCATGGGCAGATGAGGCTGAGCAACAGCTTTCCATGATAGCCCCTTCTGCCTGCCAGCTATCTGCAGACGTTCGCACTTTCGGACCAGGGCTGCAGAAGGAGCCTGGCAGGGACACCACCATTCCCAGCATGCGTTTGAAGTTTCAAGTGGCAAGATAAGCAAGCAGCCCCATTCTCTGTGCCTCTATGCGAACAGTGCCATGGGCAGATGAGGCTGAGCAACAGCTTTCCAGGCTAGCACCTTCTGGCTGCAAGCTATCTGCAGACGTTCGCATTTCAAGAGCAGGGCTGCGAAAGGAGCCTAGCAGGTACACCATATTTCCCAGGCTACGTTTGAAGTTTGAGGTGGCAAGACAAGCAAGCAGCCCCATTCTCTGTGCCTCTGTGCGAGCACTGCCATGGGCAGATGAGGCTGAGCAACAGCTTTCCAGGATAGCCCCTTCTGCCTGCCAGCTATCTGCAGACGTTCGCACTTTCGGAGCAGGGCTGCAAAAGGAGCCTGGCAGGGACACCACCATTCCCAGCATGCGTTTGAAGTTTCAAGTGGCAAGATAAGCAAGCAGCCCCATTCTCTGTGCCTCTATGCGAACAGTGCCATGGGCAGATGAGGCTGAGCAACAGCTTTCCAGGCTAGCCCCTTCTGGCTGCCAGCTATCTGCAGACGTTCGCATTTCAAGAGCAGGGCTGCGAAAGGAGCCTAGCAGGTACACCATCTTTCCCAGGCTACGTTTGAAGTTTGAGGTGGCAAGACAAGCAAGCAGCCCCATTCTCTGTGCCTCTGTGCGAGCACTGCCATGGGCAGATGAGGCTGAGCAACAGCTTTCCAGGCTAGCCCCTTCTGCCTGCCAGCTATCTGCAGACGTTCGCACTTTCGGAGCAGGGCTGCAAAAGGAGCCTGGCAGGGACACCACCATTCCCAGCATGCGTTTGAAGTTTCAAGTGGCAAGATAAGCAAGCAGCCCCATTCTCTGTGCCTCTATGCGAACAGTGCCATGGGCAGATGAGGCTGAGCAACAGCTTTCCAGGCTAGTTCCTTCTAGCTGCCAGCTATCTGCAGACGTTCGCACTTTCGGAGCAGGGCTGCGAAAGGAGCCTGGCAGGGACACCAACTTTCCCAGGCTACGTTTGAAGTTTGAGGTGGCAAGACAAGCAAGCAGCCCCATTCTCTGTGCCTCTGTGCGAGCACTGCCATGGGCAGATGAGGCTGAGCAACAGCTTTCCAGGATAGCCCCTTCTGGCTGCCAGCTATCTGCAGGCGTTCGCATTTCAAGAGCAGGGCTGCGAAAGGAGCCTGGCAGGGACACCATCTTTCCCAGGCTACGTTTGAAGTTTGAGGTGGCAAGACAAGCAAGCAGCCCCATTCTCTGTGCCTCTGTGCGAGCACTGCCATGGGCAGATGAGGCTGAGCAACAGCTTTCCAGGATAGCCCCTTCTGCCTGCCAGCTATCTGCAGACGTTCGCACTTTCGGAGCAGGGCTGCGAAAGCAGCCTGGCAGGGACACCAACTTTCCCAGGCTACGTTTGAACTTTGAGGTGGCAAGACAAGCAAGCAGCCCCATTCTCTGTGCCTCTGTGCGAGCACTGCCATGGGCAGATGAGGCTGAGCAACAGCTTTCCAGGATAGCCCCTTCTGCCTGCCAGCTATCTGCAGGCGTTCGCACTTTCGGAGCAGGGCTGCAAAAGGAGCCTGGCAGGGACACCACCATTCCCAGCATGCGTTTGAAGTTTCAAGTGGCAAGATAAGCAAGCAGCCCCATTCTCTATGCCTCTATGCGAACAGTGCCATGGGCAGATGAGGCTGAGCAACAGCTTTCCAGGATAGCACCTTCTGGCTGCCAGCTATCTGCAGACGTTCGCATTTCAAGAGCAGGGCTGCGAAAGGAGCCTAGCAGGTACACCATCTTTCCCAGGCTACGTTTGAAGTTTGAGGTGGCAAGATAAGCAAGCAGCCCCATTCTCTGTGCCTCTATGCGAACAGTGCCATGGGCAGATGAGGCTGAGCAACAGCTTTCCAGGATAGCCCCTTCTGGCTGCCAGCTATCTGCAGACGTTCGCATTTCAAGAGCAGGGCTGCGAAAGGAGCCTGGCAGGGACACCATCTTTCCCAGGCTACGTTTGAAGTTTGAGGTGGCAAGACAAGCAAGCAGCCCCATTCTCTGTGCCTCTGTGCGAGCACTGCCATGGGCAGATGAGGCTGAGCAACAGCTTTCCAGGATAGCCCCTTCTGCCTGCCAGCTATCTGCAGGCGTTCGCACTTTCGGAGCAGGGCTGCAAAAGGAGCCTGGCAGGGACACCACCATTCCCAGCATGCGTTTGAAGTTTCAAGTGGCAAGATAAGCAAGCAGCCCCATTCTCTGTGCCTCTATGCGAACAGTGCCATGGGCAGATGAGGCTGAGCAACAGCTTTCCAGGATAGCACCTTCTGGCTGCCAGCTATCTGCAGACGTTCGCATTTCAAGAGCAGGGCTGCGAAAGGAGCCTAGCAGGTACACCATCTTTCCCAGGCTACGTTTGAAGTTTGAGGTGGCAAGACAAGCAAGCAGCCCCATTCTCTGTGCCTCTGTGCGAGCACTGCCATGGGCAGATGAGGCTGAGCAACAGCTTTCCATGATAGCCCCTTCTGCCTGCCAGCTATCTGCAGACGTTCGCACTTTCGGACCAGGGCTGCAGAAGGAGCCTGGCAGGGACACCACCATTCCCAGCATGCGTTTGAAGTTTCAAGTGGCAAGATAAGCAAGCAGCCCCATTCTCTGTGCCTCTATGCGAACAGTGCCATGGGCAGATGAGGCTGAGCAACAGCTTTCCAGGCTAGCACCTTCTGGCTGCAAGCTATCTGCAGACGTTCGCATTTCAAGAGCAGGGCTGCGAAAGGAGCCTAGCAGGTACACCATATTTCCCAGGCTACGTTTGAAGTTTGAGGTGGCAAGACAAGCAAGCAGCCCCATTCTCTGTGCCTCTGTGCGAGCACTGCCATGGGCAGATGAGGCTGAGCAACAGCTTTCCAGGATAGCCCCTTCTGCCTGCCAGCTATCTGCAGACGTTCGCACTTTCGGAGCAGGGCTGCAAAAGGAGCCTGGCAGGGACACCACCATTCCCAGCATGCGTTTGAAGTTTCAAGTGGCAAGATAAGCAAGCAGCCCCATTCTCTGTGCCTCTATGCGAACAGTGCCATGGGCAGATGAGGCTGAGCAACAGCTTTCCAGGCTAGCCCCTTCTGGCTGCCAGCTATCTGCAGACGTTCGCATTTCAAGAGCAGGGCTGCGAAAGGAGCCTAGCAGGTACACCATCTTTCCCAGGCTACGTTTGAAGTTTGAGGTGGCAAGACAAGCAAGCAGCCCCATTCTCTGTGCCTCTGTGCGAGCACTGCCATGGGCAGATGAGGCTGAGCAACAGCTTTCCAGGATAGCCCCTTCTGCCTGCCAGCTATCTGCAGACGTTCGCACTTTCGGAGCAGGGCTGCAAAAGGAGCCTGGCAGGGACACCACCATTCCCAGCATGCGTTTGAAGTTTCAAGTGGCAAGATAAGCAAGCAGCCCCATTCTCTGTGCCTCTATGCGAACAGTGCCATGGGCAGATGAGGCTGAGCAACAGCTTTCCAGGCTAGTTCCTTCTAGCTGCCAGCTATCTGCAGACGTTCGCACTTTCGGAGCAGGGCTGCGAAAGGAGCCTGGCAGGGACACCATCTTTCCCAGGCTACGTTTGAAGTTTGAGGTGTCAAGACAAGCAAGCAGCCCCATTCTCTGTGCCTCTGTGCGAGCACTGCCATGGGCAGATGAGGCTGAGCAACAGCTTTCCAGGATAGCCCCTTCTGCCTGCCAGCTATCTGCAGACGTTCGCACTTTCGGAGCAGGGCTGAAAAAGGAGCCTGGCTGGGACACCACCGTTCCCAGCATGCGTTTGAAGTTTCAAGTGGCAAGATAAGCAAGCAGCCCCATTCTCTGTGCCTCTATGCGAACAGTGCCATGGGCAGATGAGGCTGAGCAACAGCTTTCCAGGCTAGCACCTTCTGGCTGCCAGCTATCTGCAGACGTTCGCATTTCAAGAGCAGGGCTGCGAAAGGAGCCTAGCAGGTACACCATCTTTCCCAGGCTACGTTTGAAGTTTGAGGTGGCAAGACAAGCAAGCAGCCCCATTCTCTGTGCCTCTGTGCGAGCACTGCCATGGGCAGATGAGGCTGAGCAACAGCTTTCCAGGATAGCCCCTTCTGCCTGCCAGCTATCTGCAGACGTTCGCACTTTCGGAGCAGGGCTGCAAAAGGAGCCTGGCAGGGACACCACCATTCCCAGCATGCGTTTGAAGTTTCAAGTGGCAAGATAAGCAAGCAGCCCCATTCTCTGTGCCTCTATGCGAACAGTGCCATGGGCAGATGAGGCTGAGCAACAGCTTTCCAGGCTAGCCCCTTCTGGCTGCCAGCTATCTGCAGACGTTCGCATTTCAAGAGCAGGGCTGCGAAAGGAGCCTGGCAGGGACACCATCTTTCCCAGGCTACGTTTGAAGTTTGAGGTGGCAAGACAAGCAAGCAGCCCCATTCTCTGTGCCTCTGTGCGAGCACTGCCATGGGCAGATGAGGCTGAGCAACAGCTTTCCAGGATAGCCCCTTCTGCCTGCCAGCTATCTGCAGACGTTCGCACTTTCGGAGCAGGGCTGCAAAAGGAGCCTGGCAGGGACACCACCATTCCCAGCATGCGTTTGAAGTTTCAAGTGGCAAGATAAGCAAGCAGCCCCATTGTCTGTGCCTCTATGCGAACAGTGCCATGGGCAGATGAGGCTGAGCAACAGCTTTCCAGGCTAGTCCCTTCTGGCTGCCAGCTATCTGCAGACGTTCGCACTTTCGGAGCAGGGCTGCGAAAGCAGCCTGGCAGGGACACCAACTTTCCCAGGCTACGTTTGAAGTTTGAGGTGGCAAGACAAGCAAGCAGCCCCATTCTCTGTGCCTCTGTGCGAGCACTGCCATGGGCAGATGAGGCTGAGCAACAGCTTTCCAGGATAGCCCCTTCTGCCTGCCAGCTATCTGCAGGCGTTCGCACTTTCGGAGCAGGGCTGCAAAAGGAGCCTGGCAGGGACACCACCATTCCCAGCATGCGTTTGAAGTTTCAAGTGGCAAGATAAGCAAGCAGCCCCATTCTCTATGCCTCTATGCGAACAGTGCCATGGGCAGATGAGGCTGAGCAACAGCTTTCCAGGATAGCACCTTCTGGCTGCCAGCTATCTGCAGACGTTCGCATTTCAAGAGCAGGGCTGCGAAAGGAGCCTAGCAGGTACACCAACTTTCCCAGGCTACGTTTGAAGTTTGAGGTGGCAAGATAAGCAAGCAGCCCCATTCTCTGTGCCTCTATGCGAACAGTGCCATGGGCAGATGAGGCTGAGCAACAGCTTTCCAGGATAGCCCCTTCTGGCTGCCAGCTATCTGCAGACGTTCGCATTTCAAGAGCAGGGCTGCGAAAGGAGCCTGGCAGGGACACCATCTTTCCCAGGCTACGTTTGAAGTTTGAGGTGGCAAGACAAGCAAGCAGCCCCATTCTCTGTGCCTCTGTGCGAGCACTGCCATGGGCAGATGAGGCTGAGCAACAGCTTTCCAGGATAGCCCCTTCTGCCTGCCAGCTATCTGCAGGCGTTCGCACTTTCGGAGCAGGGCTGCAAAAGGAGCCTGGCAGGGACACCACCATTCCCAGCATGCGTTTGAAGTTTCAAGTGGCAAGATAAGCAAGCAGCCCCATTCTCTGTGCCTCTATGCGAACAGTGCCATGGGCAGATGAGGCTGAGCAACAGCTTTCCAGGCTAGCACCTTCTGGCTGCCAGCTATCTGCAGACGTTCGCATTTCAAGAGCAGGGCTGCGAAAGGAGCCTAGCAGGTACACCATCTTTCCCAGGCTACGTTTGAAGTTTGAGGTGGCAAGACAAGCAAGCAGCCCCATTCTCTGTGCCTCTGTGCGAGCACTGCCATGGGCAGATGAGGCTGAGCAACAGCTTTCCAGGATAGCCCCTTCTGCCTGCCAGCTATCTGCAGACGTTCGCACTTTCGGAGCAGGGCTGCAAAAGGAGCCTGGCAGGGACACCACCATTCCCAGCATGCGTTTGAAGTTTCAAGTGGCAAGATAAGCAAGCAGCCCCATTCTCTGTGCCTCTATGCGAACAGTGCCATGGGCAGATGAGGCTGAGCAACAGCTTTCCAGGCTAGCCCCTTCTGGCTGCCAGCTATCTGCAGACGTTCGCATTTCAAGAGCAGGGCTGCGAAAGGAGCCTGGCAGGGACACCATCTTTCCCAGGCTACGTTTGAAGTTTGAGGTGGCAAGACAAGCAAGCAGCCCCATTCTCTGTGCCTCTGTGTGAGCACTGCCATGGGCAGATGAGGCTGAGCAACAGCTTTCCAGGATAGCCCCTTCTGCCTGCCAGCTATCTGCAGACGTTCGCACTTTCGGAGCAGGGCTGCAAAAGGAGCCTGGCAGGGACACCACCATTCCCAGCATGCGTTTGAAGTTTCAAGTGGCAAGATAAGCAAGCAGCCCCATTGTCTGTGCCTCTATGCGAACAGTGCCATGGGCAGATGAGGCTGAGCAACAGCTTTCCAGGCTAGTCCCTTCTGGCTGCCAGCTATCTGCAGACGTTCGCACTTTCGGAGCAGGGCTGCAAAAGGAGCCTGGCAGGGACACCAACTTTCCCAGGCTACGTTTGAAGTTTGAGGTGGCAAGACAAGCAAGCAGCCCCATTCTCTGTGCCTCTGTGCGAGCACTGCCATGGGCAGATGAGGCTGAGCAACAGCTTTCCAGGATAGCCCCTTCTGCCTGCCAGCTATCTGCAGGCGTTCGCACTTTCGGAGCAGGGCTGCAAAAGGAGCCTGGCAGGGACACCACCATTCCCAGCATGCGTTTGAAGTTTCAAGTGGCAAGATAAGCAAGCAGCCCCATTCTCTGTGCCTCTATGCGAACAGTGCCATGGGCAGATGAGGCTGAGCAACAGCTTTCCAGGATAGCCCCTTCTGGCTGCCAGCTATCTGCAGACGTTCGCATTTCAAGAGCAGGGCTGCGAAAGGAGCCTGGCAGGGACACCATCTTTCCCAGGCTACGTTTGAAGTTTGAGGTGGCAAGACAAGCAAGCAGCCCCATTCTCTGTGCCTCTGTGCGAGCACTGCCATGGGCAGATGAGGCTGAGCAACAGCTTTCCAGGATAGCCCCTTCTGCCTGCCAGCTATCTGCAGGCGTTCGCACTTTCGGAGCAGGGCTGCAAAAGGAGCCTGGCAGGGACACCACCATTCCCAGCATGCGTTTGAAGTTTCAAGTGGCAAGATAAGCAAGCAGCCCCATTCTCTGTGCCTCTATGCGAACAGTGCCATGGGCAGATGAGGCTGAGCAACAGCTTTCCAGGCTAGCACCTTCTGGCTGCCAGCTATCTGCAGACGTTCGCATTTCAAGAGCAGGGCTGCGAAAGGAGCCTAGCAGGTACACCATCTTTCCCAGGCTACGTTTGAAGTTTGAGGTGGCAAGACAAGCAAGCAGCCCCATTCTCTGTGCCTCTGTGCGAGCACTGCCATGGGCAGATGAGGCTGAGCAACAGCTTTCCAGGATAGCCCCTTCTGCCTGCCAGCTATCTGCAGACGTTCGCACTTTCGGAGCAGGGCTGCAAAAGGAGCCTGGCAGGGACACCACCATTCCCAGCATGCGTTTGAAGTTTCAAGTGGCAAGATAAGCAAGCAGCCCCATTCTCTGTGCCTCTATGCGAACAGTGCCATGGGCAGATGAGGCTGAGCAACAGCTTTCCAGGCTAGCCCCTTCTGGCTGCCAGCTATCTGCAGACGTTCGCATTTCAAGAGCAGGGCTGCAAAAGGAGCCTGGCAGGTACACCATCTTTCCCAGGCTACGTTTGAAGTTTGAGGTGGCAAGACAAGCAAGCAGCCCCATTCTCTGTGCCTCTGTGCGAGTACTGCCATGGGCAGATGAGGCTGAGCAACAGCTTTCCAGGATAGCCCCTTCTGCCTGCCAGCTATCTGCAGACGTTCGCACTTTCGGAGCAGGGCTGCAAAAGGAGCCTGGCAGGGACACCACCATTCCCAGCATGCGTTTGAAGTTTCAAGTGGCAAGATAAGCAAGCAGCCCCATTCTCTGTGCCTCTATGCGAACAGTGCCATGGGCAGATGAGGCTGAGCAACAGCTTTCCAGGCTAGTTCCTTCTAGCTGCCAGCTATCTGCAGACGTTCGCACTTTCGGAGCAGGGCTGCGAAAGGAGCCTGGCAGGGACACCAACTTTCCCAGGCTACGTTTGAAGTTTGAGGTGGCAAGACAAGCAAGCAGCCCCATTCTCTGTGCCTCTGTGCGAGCACTGCCATGGGCAGATGAGGCTGAGCAACAGCTTTCCAGGATAGCCCCTTCTGCCTGCCAGCTATCTGCAGGCGTTCGCACTTTCGGAGCAGGGCTGCAGAAGGAGCCTGGCAGGGACACCACCATTCCCAGCATGCGTTTGAAGTTTCAAGTGGCAAGATAAGCAAGCAGCCCCATTCTCTGTGCCTCTATGCGAACAGTGCCATGGGCAGATGAGGCTGAGCAACAGCTTTCCAGGCTAGCACCTTCTGGCTGCAAGCTATCTGCAGACGTTCGCATTTCAAGAGCAGGGCTGCGAAAGGAGCCTGGCAGGGACACCATCTTTCCCAGGCTACGTTTGAAGTTTGAGGTGGCAAGACAAGCAAGCAGCCCCATTCTCTGTGCCTCTGTGCGAGCACTGCCATGGGCAGATGAGGCTGAGCAACAGCTTTCCAGGATAGCCCCTTCTGCCTGCCAGCTATCTGCAGACGTTCGCACTTTCGGAGCAGGGCTGCAAAAGGAGCCTGGCAGGGACACCACCATTCCCAGCATGCGTTTGAAGTTTCAAGTGGCAAGATAAGCAAGCAGCCCCATTCTCTGTGCCTCTATGCGAACAGTGCCATGGGCAGATGAGGCTGAGCAACAGCTTTCCAGGCTAGCCCCTTCTGGCTGCCAGCTATCTGCAGACGTTCGCATTTCAAGAGCAGGGCTGCGAAAGGAGCCTGGCAGGTACACCATCTTTCCCAGGCTACGTTTGAAGTTTGAGGTGGCAAGACAAGCAAGCAGCCCCATTCTCTGTGCCTCTGTGCGAGTACTGCCATGGGCAGATGAGGCTGAGCAACAGCTTTCCAGGATAGCCCCTTCTGCCTGCCAGCTATCTGCAGACGTTCGCACTTTCGGAGCAGGGCTGCAAAAGGAGCCTGGCAGGGACACCACCATTCCCAGCATGCGTTTGAAGTTTCAAGTGGCAAGATAAGCAAGCAGCCCCATTCTCTGTGCCTCTATGCGAACAGTGCCATGGGCAGATGAGGCTGAGCAACAGCTTTCCAGGCTAGTTCCTTCTAGCTGCCAGCTATCTGCAGACGTTCGCACTTTCGGAGCAGGGCTGCGAAAGGAGCCTGGCAGGGACACCAACTTTCCCAGGCTACGTTTGAAGTTTGAGGTGGCAAGACAAGCAAGCAGCCCCATTCTCTGTGCCTCTGTGCGAGCACTGCCATGGGCAGATGAGGCTGAGCAACAGCTTTCCAGGATAGCCCCTTCTGCCTGCCAGCTATCTGCAGGCGTTCGCACTTTCGGAGCAGGGCTGCAGAAGGAGCCTGGCAGGGACACCACCATTCCCAGCATGCGTTTGAAGTTTCAAGTGGCAAGATAAGCAAGCAGCCCCATTCTCTATGCCTCTATGCGAACAGTGCCATGGGCAGATGAGGCTGAGCAACAGCTTTCCAGGCTAGCCCCTTCTGGCTGCAAGCTATCTGCAGACGTTCGCATTTCAAGAGCAGGGCTGCGAAAGGAGCCTGGCAGGGACACCATCTTTCCCAGGCTACGTTTGAAGTTTGAGGTGGCAAGACAAGCAAGCAGCCCCATTCTCTGTGCCTCTGTGCGAGCACTGCCATGGGCAGATGAGGCTGAGCAACAGCTTTCCAGGATAGCCCCTTCTGCCTGCCAGCTATCTGCAGACGTTCGCACTTTCGGAGCAGGGCTGCAAAAGGAGCCTGGCAGGGACACCACCATTCCCAGCATGCGTTTGAAGTTTCAAGTGGCAAGATAAGCAAGCAGCCCCATTCTCTGTGCCTCTATGCGAACAGTGCCATGGGCAGATGAGGCTGAGCAACAGCTTTCCAGGATAGCACCTTCTGCCTGCCAGCTATCTGCAGACGTTCGCATTTCAAGAGCAGGGCTGCGAAAGGAGCCTAGCAGGTACACCATCTTTCCCAGGCTACGTTTGAAGTTTGAGGTGGCAAGACAAGCAAGCAGCCCCATTCTCTGTGCCTCTGTGCGAGCACTGCCATGGGCAGATGAGGCTGAGCAACAGCTTTCCAGATAGCACCTTCTGCCTGCCAGCTATCTGCAGACGTTCGCACTTTCGGAGCAGGGCTGCAAAAGGAGCCTGGCAGGGACACCACCACCATTCGCATCATGCATTTGAAGTTTCAAGTGGTAAGATAAGCAAGCAGCCCCATTCTCTGTGCCTCTATGCGAACAGTGCCATGGGCAGATGAGGCTGAGCAACAGCTTTCCAGGATAGCCCCTTCTGCCTGCCAGCTATCTGCAGACGTTCGCACTTTCGGAGCAGGGCTGCAAAAGGAGCCTGGCAGGGACACCACCATTCCCAGCATGCGTTTGAAGTTTCAAGTGGCAAGATAAGCAAGCAGCCCCATTCTCTGTGCCTCTATGCGAACAGTGCCATGGGTAGATGAGGCTGAGCAACAGCTTTCCAGGCTAGCACCTTCTGGCTGCCAGCTATCTGCAGACGTTCGCATTTCAAGAGCAGGGCTGCGAAAGGAGCCTAGCAGGTACACCATCTTTCCCAGGCTACGTTTGAAGTTTGAGGTGGCAAGACAAGCAAGCAGCCCCATTCTCTGTGCCTCTGTGCGAGCACTGCCATGGGCAGATGAGGCTGAGCAACAGCTTTCCAGGATAGCCCCTTCTGCCTGCCAGCTATCTGCAGACGTTCGCACTTTCGGAGCAGGGCTGCAAAAGGAGCCTGGCAGGGACACCACCATTCCCAGCATGCGTTTGAAGTTTCAAGTGGCAAGATAAGCAAGCAGCCCCATTCTCTGTGCCTCTATGCGAACAGTGCCATGGGCAGATGAGGCTGAGCAACAGCTTTCCAGACTAGCCCCTTCTGGCTGCCACCTATCTGCAGACGTTCGCATTTCAAGAGCAGGGCTGCGAAAGGAGCCTGGCAGGGACACCATCTTTCCCAGGCTACGTTTGAAGTTTGAGGTGGCAAGACAAGCAAGCAGCCCCATTCTCTGTGCCTCTGTGCGAGCACTGCCATGGGCAGATGAGGCTGAGCAACAGCTTTCCAGGATAGCCCCTTCTGCCTGCCAGCTATCTGCAGACGTTCGCACTTTCGGAGCAGGGCTGCAAAAGGAGCCTGGCAGGGACACCACCATTCCCAGCATGCGTTTGAAGTTTCAAGTGGCAAGATAAGCAAGCAGCCCCATTCTCTGTGCCTCTATGCGAACAGTGCCATGGGCAGATGAGGCTGAGCAACAGCTTTCCAGGCTAGTCCCTTCTGGCTGCCAGCTATCTGCAGACGTTCGCACTTTCGGAGCAGGGCTGCGAAAGCAGCCTGGCAGGGACACCAACTTTCCCAGGCTACGTTTGAAGTTTGAGGTGGCAAGACAAGCAAGCAGCCCCATTCTCTGTGCCTCTGTGCGAGCACTGCCATGGGCAGATGAGGCTGAGCAACAGCTTTCCAGGATAGCCCCTTCTGCCTGCCAGCTATCTGCAGGCGTTCGCACTTTCGGAGCAGGGCTGCAAAAGGAGCCTGGCAGGGACACCACCATTCCCAGCATGCGTTTGAAGTTTCAAGTGGCAAGATAAGCAAGCAGCCCCATTCTCTATGCCTCTATGCGAACAGTGCCATGGGCAGATGAGGCTGAGCAACAGCTTTCCAGGATAGCACCTTCTGGCTGCCAGCTATCTGCAGACGTTCGCATTTCAAGAGCAGGGCTGCGAAAGGAGCCTAGCAGGTACACCATCTTTCCCAGGCTACGTTTGAAGTTTGAGGTGGCAAGACAAGCAAGCAGCCCCATTCTCTGTGCCTCTGTGCGAGCACTGCCATGGGCAGATGAGGCTGAGCAACAGCTTTCCAGGATAGCCCCTTCTGCCTGCCAGCTATCTGCAGACGTTCGCACTTTCGGAGCAGGGCTGCAAAAGGAGCCTGGCAGGGACACCACCATTCCCAGCATGCGTTTGAAGTTTCAAGTGGCAAGATAAGCAAGCAGCCCCATTCTCTGTGCCTCTATGCGAACAGTGCCATGGGCAGATGAGGCTGAGCAACAGCTTTCCAGGATAGCCCCTTCTGCCTGCCAGCTATCTGCAGACGTTCGCATTTCAAGAGCAGGGCTGCGAAAGGAGCCTGGCAGGGACACCATCTTTCCCAGGCTACGTTTGAAGTTTGAGGTGGCAAGACAAGCAAGCAGCCCCATTCTCTGTGCCTCTGTGCGAGCACTGCCATGGGCAGATGAGGCTGAGCAACAGCTTTCCATGATAGCCCCTTCTGCCTGCCAGCTATCTGCAGGCGTTCGCACTTTCGGAGCAGGGCTGCAAAAGGAGCCTGGCAGGGACACCACCATTCCCAACATGCGTTTGAAGTTTCAAGTGGCAAGATAAGCAAGCAGCCCCATTCTCTGTGCCTCTATGCGAACTGTGAAATGGGCAGATGGGGCTGAGCAACAGCTTTCCAGGCTAGCACCTTCTAGCTACCAGCTATCTGCAGACGTTCGCATTTCAAGAGCAGGGCTGCGAAAGGAGCCTGGCAGGGACACCAACTTTCCCAGGCTACGTTTGAAGTTTGAGGTGGCAAGACAAGCAAGCAGCCCCATTCTCTGTGCCTCTGTGTGAGCACTGCCATGGGCAGATGAGGCTTAGCAACAGCTTTCCAGATAGCCCCTTCTGCCTGCCAGCTATCTGCAGACGTTCGCACTTTCGGAGCAGGACTGCAACAGGAGCCTGGCAGGGACACCACCATTCCCAGCATGCATTTGAAGTTTCAAGTGGTAATATAAGCAAGCAGCCCCATTCTCTGTGCCTCTATGCGAACAGTGCCATGGGCAGATGAGGCTGAGCAACAGCTTTCCAGGATAGCACCTTCTGGCTGCCAGCTATCTGCAGACGTTCGCATTTCAAGAGCAGGGCTGCGAAAGGAGCCTAGCAGGTACACCAACTTTCCCAGGCTACGTTTGAAGTTTGAGGTGGCAAGACAAGCAAGCAGCCCCATTCTCTGTGCCTCTGTGCGAGCACTGCCATGGGCAGATGAGGCTGAGCAACAGCTTTCCAGGATAGCCCCTTCTGCCTGCCAGCTATCTGCAGACGTTCGCACTTTCGGAGCAGGGCTGCGAAAGGAGCCTGGCAGGGACACCAACTTTCCCAGGCTACGTTTGAAGTTTGAGGTGGCAAGACAAGCAAGCAGCCCCATTCTCTGTGCCTCTGTGCGAGCACTGCCATGGGCAGATGAGGCTGAGCAACAGCTTTCTAGATAGCCCCTTCTGCCTGCCAGCTATCTGCAGACGTTCGCACTTTCGGAGCAGGACTGCAAAAGGAGCCTGGCAGGGACACCACCATTCCCAGCATGCATTTGAAGTTTCAAGTGGTAAGATAAGCAAGCAGCCCCATTCTCTGTGCCTCTATGCGAACAGTGCCATGGGCAGATGAGGCTGAGCAACAGCTTTCCAGGATAGCCCCTTCTGCCTGCCAGCTATCTGCAGACGTTCGCACTTTCGGAGCAGGGCTGCAAAAGGAGCCTGGCAGGGACACCACCATTCCCAGCATGCGTTTGAAGTTTCAAGTGGCAAGATAAGCAAGCAGCCCCATTCTCTGTGCCTCTATGCGAACAGTGCCATGGGCAGATGAGGCTGAGCAACAGCTTTCCAGGCTAGCACCTTCTGGCTGCCAGCTATCTGCAGACGTTCGCATTTCAAGAGCAGGGCTGCGAAAGGAGCCTAGCAGGGACACCATCTTTCCCAGGCTACGTTTGAAGTTTGAGGTGGCAAGACAAGCAAGCAGCCCCATTCTCTGTGCCTCTGTGCGAGCACTGCCATGGGCAGATGAGGCTGAGCAACAGCTTTCCAGGATAGCCCCTTCTGCCTGCCAGCTATCTGCAGACGTTCGCACTTTCGGAGCAGGGCTGCAAAAGGAGCCTGGCAGGGACACCACCATTCCCAGCATGCGTTTGAAGTTTCAAGTGGCAAGATAAGCAAGCAGCCCCATTCTCTGTGCCTCTATGCGAACAGTGCCATGGGCAGATGAGGCTGAGCAACAGCTTTCCAGGCTAGCACCTTCTGGCTGCCAGCTATCTGCAGACGTTCGCACTTTCGGAGCAGGGCTGCGGAAGGAGCCTGGCAGGGACACCAACTTTCCGAGGCTACGTTTGAAGTTTGAGGTGGCAAGACAAGCAAGCAGCCCCATTCTCTGTGCCTCTGTGCGAGCACTGCCATGGGCAGATGAGGCTGAGCAACAGCTTTCCAGGATAGCCCCTTCTGCCTGCCAGCTATCTGCAGATGTTCGCACTTTCGGAGCAGGGCTGCAAAAGGAGCCTGGCTGGGACACCACCATTCCCAGCATGCGTTTGAAGTTTCAAGTGGCAAGATAAGCAAGCAGCCCCATTCTCTGTGCCTCTATGCGAACAGTGCCATGGGCAGATGAGGCTGAGCAACAGCTTTCCAGGATAGCACCTTCTGCCTGCCAGCTATCTGCAGACGTTCGCATTTCAAGAGCAGGGCTGCGAAAGGAGCCTAGCAGGTACACCATCTTTCCCAGGCTACGTTTGAAGTTTGAGGTGGCAAGACAAGCAAGCAGCCCCATTCTCTGTGCCTCTGTGCGAGCACTGCCATGGGCAGATGAGGCTGAGCAACAGCTTTCCAGGATAGCCCCTTCTGCCTGCCAGCTATCTGCAGACGTTCGCACTTTCGGAGCAGGGCTGCAAAAGGAGCCTGGCAGGGACACCACCATTCCCAGCATGCGTTTGAAGTTTCAAGTGGCAAGATAAGCAAGCAGCCCCATTCTCTGTGCCTCTATGCGAACAGTGCCATGGGCAGATGAGGCTGAGCAACAGCTTTCCAGGCTAGCCCCTTCTGGCTGCCAGCTATCTGCAGACGTTCGCATTTCAAGAGCAGGGCTGCGAAAGGAGCCTAGCAGGTACACCATCTTTCCCAGGCTACGTTTGAAGTTTGAGGTGGCAAGACAAGCAAGCAGCCCCATTCTCTGTGCCTCTGTGCAAGCACTGCCATGGGCAGATGAGGCTGAGCAACAGCTTTCTAGATAGCCCCTTCTGCCTGCCAGCTATCTGCAGACGTTCGCACTTTCGGAGCAGGGCTGCGAAAGGAGCCTGGCAGGGACACCAACTTTCCCAGGCTACGTTTGAAGTTTGAGGTGGCAAGACAAGCAAGCAGCCCCATTCTCTGTGCCTCTGTGCGAGCACTGCCATGGGCAGATGAGGCTGAGCAACAGCTTTCTAGATAGCCCCTTCTGCCTGCCAGCTATCTGCAGACGTTCGCACTTTCGGTGCAGGACTGCAACAGGAGCCTGGCAGGGACACCACCATTCCCAGCATGCATTTGAAGTTTCAAGTGGCAAGATAAGCAAGCAGCCCCATTCTCTGTGCCTCTATGCGAACAGTGCCATGGGCAGATGAGGCTGAGCAACAGCTTTCCAGGATAGCCCCTTCTGCCTGCCAGCTATCTGCAGACGTTCGCACTTTCGGAGCAGGGCTGCAAAAGGAGCCTGGCAGGGACACCACCATTCCCAGCATGCGTTTGAAGTTTCAAGTGGCAAGATAAGCAAGCAGCCCCATTCTTTGTGCCTCTATGCGAACAGTGCCATGGGCAGATGAGGCTGAGCAACAGCTTTCCAGGCTAGCACCTTCTGGCTGCCAGCTATCTGCAGACGTTCGCATTTCAAGAGCAGGGCTGCGAAAGGAGCCTAGCAGGTACACCATCTTTCCCAGGCTACGTTTGAAGTTTGAGGTGGCAAGACAAGCAAGCAGCCCCATTCTCTGTGCCTCTGTGCGAGCACTGCCATGGGCAGATGAGGCTGAGCAACAGCTTTCCAGGATAGCCCCTTCTGCCTGCCAGCTATCTGCAGACGTTCGCACTTTCGGAGCAGGGCTGCAAAAGGAGCCTGGCAGGGACACCACCATTCCCAGCATGCGTTTGAAGTTTCAAGTGGCAAGATAAGCAAGCAGCCCCATTCTCTGTGCCTCTATGCGAACAGTGCCATGGGCAGATGAGGCTGAGCAACAGCTTTCCAGGCTAGCCCCTTCTGGCTGCCAGCTATCTGCAGACGTTCGCATTTCAAGAGCAGGGCTGCGAAAGGAGCCTAGCAGGTACACCATCTTTCCCAGGCTACGTTTGAAGTTTGAGGTGGCAAGACAAGCAAGCAGCCCCATTCTCTGTGCCTCTGTGCAAGCACTGCCATGGGCAGATGAGGCTGAGCAACAGCTTTCTAGATAGCCCCTTCTGCCTGCCAGCTATCTGCAGACGTTCGCACTTTCGGAGCAGGGCTGCGAAAGGAGCCTGGCAGGGACACCAACTTTCCCAGGCTACGTTTGAAGTTTGAGGTGGCAAGACAAGCAAGCAGCCCCATTCTCTGTGCCTCTGTGCGAGCACTGCCATGGGCAGATGAGGCTGAGCAACAGCTTTCTAGATAGCCCCTTCTGCCTGCCAGCTATCTGCAGACGTTCGCACTTTCGGTGCAGGACTGCAACAGGAGCCTGGCAGGGACACCACCATTCCCAGCATGCATTTGAAGTTTCAAGTGGCAAGATAAGCAAGCAGCCCCATTCTCTGTGCCTCTATGCGAACAGTGCCATGGGCAGATGAGGCTGAGCAACAGCTTTCCAGGATAGCCCCTTCTGCCTGCCAGCTATCTGCAGACGTTCGCACTTTCGGAGCAGGGCTGCAAAAGGAGCCTGGCAGGGACACCACCATTCCCAGCATGCGTTTGAAGTTTCAAGTGGCAAGATAAGCAAGCAGCCCCATTCTCTGTGCCTCTATGCGAACAGTGCCATGGGCAGATGAGGCTGAGCAACAGCTTTCCAGGCTAGCACCTTCTGGCATCCAGCTATCTGCAGACGTTCGCATTTCAAGAGCAGGGCTGCGAAAGGAGCCTAGCAGGTACACCATCTTTCCCAGGCTACGTTTGAAGTTTGAGGTGGCAAGACAAGCAAGCAGCCCCATTCTCTGTGCCTCTGTGCGAGCACTGCCATGGGCAGATGAGGCTGAACAACAGCTTTCCAGGATAGCCCCTTCTGCCTGCCAGCTATCTGCAGACGTTCGCACTTTCGGAGCAGGGCTGCAACAGGAGCCTGGCAGGGACACCACCATTCCCAGCATGCGTTTGAAGTTTCAAGTGGCAAGATAAGCAAGCAGCCCCATTCTCTGTGCCTCTATGCGAACAGTGCCATGGGCAGATGAGGCTGAGCAACAGCTTTCCAGGCTAGCCCCTTCTGGCTGCCAGCTATCTGCAGACGTTCGCACTTTCGGAGCAGGGCTGCGAAAGGAGCCTGGCAGGGACACCAACTTTCCCAGCATGCGTTTGAAGTTTGAGGTGGCAAGACAAGCAAGCAGCCCCATTCTCTGTGCCTCTGTGCGAGCACTGCCATGGGCAGATGAGGCTGAGCAACAGCTTTCCAGGATAGCCCCTTCTGCCTGCCAGCTATCTGCAGACGTTCGCACTTTCGGAGCAGGGCTGCAAAAGGAGCCTGGCAGGGACACCACCATTCCCAGCATGCGTTTGAAGTTTCAAGTGGCAAGATAAGCAAGCAGCCCCATTCTCTGTGCCTCTATGCGAACTGTGCCATGGGCAGATGAGGCTGAGCAACAGCTTTCCAGGCTAGCACCTTCTGGCTGCCAGCTATCTGCAGACGTTCGCATTTCAAGAGCAGGGCTGCGAAAGGAGCCTAGCAGGTACACCAACTTTCCCAGGCTACGTTTGAAGTTTGAGGTGGCAAGACAAGCAAGCAGCCCCATTCTCTGTGCCTCTGTGCGAGCACTGCCATGGGCAGATGACGCTTAGCAACAGCTTTCCAGATAGCCCCTTCTGCCTGCCAGCTATCTGCAGACGTTCGCACTTTCGGAGCAGGACTGCAAAAGGAGCCTGGCAGGGACACCACCATTCCCAGCATGCATTTGAAGTTTCAAGTGGTAAGATAAGCAAGCAGCCCCATTCTCTGTGCCTCTATGCGAACAGTGCCATGGGCAGATGAGGCTGAGCAACAGCTTTCCAGGATAGCCCCTTCTGCCTGCCAGCTATCTGCAGACGTTCGCACTTTCGGAGCAGGACTGCAACAGGAGCCTGGCAGGGACACCACCATTCCCAGCATGCGTTTGAAGTTTCAAGTGGCAAGATAAGCAAGCAGCCCCATTCTCTGTGCCTCTATGCGAACAGTGCCATGGGCAGATGAGGCTGAGCAACAGCTTTCCAGGCTACCACCTTCTGGCTGCCAGCTATCTGCAGACGTTCGCATTTCAAGAGCAGGGCTGCGAAAGGAGCCTAGCAGGGACACCATCTTTCCCAGGCTACGTTTGAAGTTTGAGGTGGCAAGACAAGCAAGCAGCCCCATTCTCTGTGCCTCTGTGCGAGCACTGCCATGGGCAGATGAGGCTGAGCAACAGCTTTCCAGGATAGCCCCTTCTGCCTGCCAGCTATCTGCAGACGTTCGCACTTTCGGAGCAGGGCTGCAAAAGGAGCCTGGCAGGGACACCACCATTCCCAGCATGCGTTTGAAGTTTCAAGTGGCAAGATAAGCAAGCAGCCCCATTCTCTGTGCCTCTATGCGAACAGTGCCATGGGCAGATGAGGCTGAGCAACAGCTTTCCAGGCTAGCACCTTCTGGCTGCCAGCTATCTGCAGACGTTCGCACTTTCGGAGCAGGGCTGCGGAAGGAGCCTGGCAGGGACACCAACTTTCCGAGGCTACGTTTGAAGTTTGAGGTGGCAAGACAAGCAAGCAGCCCCATTCTCTGTGCCTCTGTGCGAGCACTGCCATGGGCAGATGAGGCTGAGCAACAGCTTTCCAGGCTAGCCCCTTCTGCCTGCCAGCTATCTGCAGATGTTCGCACTTTCGGAGCAGGGCTGCAAAAGGAGCCTGGCTGGGACACCACCATTCCCAGCATGCGTTTGAAGTTTCAAGTGGCAAGATAAGCAAGCAGCCCCATTCTCTGTGCCTCTATGCGAACAGTGCCATGGGCAGATGAGGCTGAGCAACAGCTTTCCAGGCTAGCACCTTCTGGCTGCCAGCTATCTGCAGACGTTCGCATTTCAAGAGCAGGGCTGCGAAAGGAGCCTAGCAGGTACACCATCTTTCCCAGGCTACGTTTGAAGTTTGAGGTGGCAAGACAAGCAAGCAGCCCCATTCTCTGTGCCTCTGTGCGAGCACTGCCATGGGCAGATGAGGCTGAGCAACAGCTTTCCAGGATAGCCCCTTCTGCCTGCCAGCTATCTGCAGACGTTCGCACTTTCGGAGCAGGGCTGCAAAAGGAGCCTGGCAGGGACACCACCATTCCCAGCATGCGTTTGAAGTTTCAAGTGGCAAGATAAGCAAGCAGCCCCATTCTCTGTGCCTCTATGTGAACAGTGCCATGGGCAGATGAGGCTGAGCAACAGCTTTCCAGGCTAGCCCCTTCTGGCTGCCAGCTATCTGCAGACGTTCGCATTTCAAGAGCAGGGCTGCGAAAGGAGCCTAGCAGGTACACCATCTTTCCCAGGCTACGTTTGAAGTTTGAGGTGGCAAGACAAGCAAGCAGCCCCATTCTCTGTGCCTCTGTGCAAGCACTGCCATGGGCAGATGAGGCTGAGCAACAGCTTTCTAGATAGCCCCTTCTGCCTGCCAGCTATCTGCAGACGTTCGCACTTTCGGAGCAGGGCTGCGAAAGGAGCCTGGCAGGGACACCAACTTTCCCAGGCTACGTTTGAAGTTTGAGGTGGCAAGACAAGCAAGCAGCCCCATTCTCTGTGCCTCTGTGCGAGCACTGCCATGGGCAGATGAGGCTGAGCAACAGCTTTCTAGATAGCCCCTTCTGCCTGCCAGCTATCTGCAGACGTTCGCACTTTCGGTGCAGGACTGCAACAGGAGCCTGGCAGGGACACCACCATTCCCAGCATGCATTTGAAGTTTCAAGTGGTAAGATAAGCAAGCAGCCCCATTCTCTGTGCCTCTATGCGAACAGTGCCATGGGCAGATGAGGCTGAGCAACAGCTTTCCAGGATAGCCCCTTCTGCCTGCCAGCTATCTGCAGACGTTCGCACTTTCGGAGCAGGGCTGCAAAAGGAGCCTGGCAGGGACACCACCATTCCCAGCATGCGTTTGAAGTTTCAAGTGGCAAGATAAGCAAGCAGCCCCATTCTCTGTGCCTCTATGCGAACAGTGCCATGGGCAGATGAGGCTGAGCAACAGCTTTCCAGGCTAGCACCTTCTGGCATCCAGCTATCTGCAGACGTTCGCATTTCAAGAGCAGGGCTGCGAAAGGAGCCTAGCAGGTACACCATCTTTCCCAGGCTACGTTTGAAGTTTGAGGTGGCAAGACAAGCAAGCAGCCCCATTCTCTGTGCCTCTGTGCGAGCACTGCCATGGGCAGATGAGGCTGAACAACAGCTTTCCAGGATAGCCCCTTCTGCCTGCCAGCTATCTGCAGACGTTCGCACTTTCGGAGCAGGGCTGCAACAGGAGCCTGGCAGGGACACCACCATTCCCAGCATGCGTTTGAAGTTTCAAGTGGCAAGATAAGCAAGCAGCCCCATTCTCTGTGCCTCTATGCGAACAGTGCCATGGGCAGATGAGGCTGAGCAACAGCTTTCCAGGCTAGCCCCTTCTGGCTGCCAGCTATCTGCAGACGTTCGCACTTTCGGAGCAGGGCTGCGAAAGGAGCCTGGCAGGGACACCAACTTTCCCAGCATGCGTTTGAAGTTTGAGGTGGCAAGACAAGCAAGCAGCCCCATTCTCTGTGCCTCTATGCGAGCACTGCCATGGGCAGATGAGGCTGAGCAACAGCTTTCCAGGATAGCCCCTTCTGCCTGCCAGCTATCTGCAGACGTTCGCACTTTCGGAGCAGGGCTGCAAAAGGAGCCTGGCAGGGACACCACCATTCCCAGCATGCGTTTGAAGTTTCAAGTGGCAAGATAAGCAAGCAGCCCCATTCTCTGTGCCTCTATGCGAACTGTGCCATGGGCAGATGAGGCTGAGCAACAGCTTTCCAGGCTAGCACCTTCTGGCTGCCAGCTATCTGCAGACGTTCGCATTTCAAGAGCAGGGCTGCGAAAGGAGCCTAGCAGGTACACCATCTTTCCCAGGCTACGTTTGAAGTTTGAGGTGGCAAGACAAGCAAGCAGCCCCATTCTCTGTGCCTCTGTGCGAGCACTGCCATGGGCAGATGAGGCTTAGCAACAGCTTTCCAGATAGCCCCTTCTGCCTGCCAGCTATCTGCAGACGTTCGCACTTTCGGAGCAGGACTGCAACAGGAGCCTGGCAGGGACACCACCATTCCCAGCATGCATTTGAAGTTTCAAGTGGTAAGATAAGCAAGCAGCCCCATTCTCTGTGCCTCTATGCGAACAGTGCCATGGGCAGATGAGGCTGAGCAACAGCTTTCCAGGATAGCCCCTTCTGCCTGCCAGCTATCTGCAGACGTTCGCACTTTCGGAGCAGGACTGCAACAGGAGCCTGGCAGGGACACCACCATTCCCAGCATGCGTTTGAAGTTTCAAGTGGCAAGATAAGCAAGCAGCCCCATTCTCTGTGCCTCTATGCGAACAGTGCCATGGGCAGATGAGGCTGAGCAACAGCTTTCCAGGCTACCACCTTCTGGCTGCCAGCTATCTGCAGACGTTTGCACTTTCGGAGCAGGGCTGCGAAAGGAGCCTGGCAGGGACACCAACTTTCCCAGGCTACGTTTGAAGTTTGAGGTGGCAAGACAAGCAAGCAGCCCCATTCTCTGTGCCTCTGTGCGAGCACTGCCATGGGCAGATGAGGCTGAGCAACAACTTTCCAGGATAGCCCCTTCTGCCTGCCAGGTATCTGCAGACGTTCGCACTTTCGGAGCAGGGCTGCAAAAGGAGCCTGGCAGGGACACCACCATTCCCAGCATGCGTTTGAAGTTTCAAGTGGCAAGATAAGCAAGCAGCCCCATTCTCTGTGCCTCTATGCGAACAGTGCCATGGGCAGATGAGGCTGAGCAACAGCTTTCCAGGCTAGCCCCTTCTGCCTGCCAGCTATCTGCAGACGTTCGCATTTCAAGAGCAGGGCTGCGAAAGGAGCCTAGCAGGGACACCATCTTTCCCAGGCTACGTTTGAAGTTTGAGGTGGCAAGACAAGCAAGCAGCCCCATTCTCTGTGCCTCTGTGCGAGCACTGCCATGGGCAGATGAGGCTGAGCAACAGCTTTCCAGGATAGCCCCTTCTGCCTGCCAGCTATCTGCAGACGTTCGCACTTTCGGAGCAGGGCTGCAAAAGGAGCCTGGCAGGGACACCACCATTCCCAGCATGCGTTTGAAGTTTCAAGTGGCAAGATAAGCAAGCAGCCCCATTCTCTGTGCCTCTATGCGAACAGTGCCATGGGCAGATGAGGCTGAGCAACAGCTTTCCAGGCTAGTCCCTTCTGCCTGCCAGCTATCTGCAGACGTTCGCACTTTCGGGGCAGGGCTGCGAAAGGAGCCTGGCAGGGACACCAACTTTCCCAGGCTACGTTTGAAGTTTGAGGTGGCAAGACAAGCAAGCAGCCCCATTCTCTGTGCCTCTGTGCGAGCACTGCCATGGGCAGATGAGGCTGAGCAACAGCTTTCCAGGATAGCCCCTTCTGCCTGCCAGCTATCTGCAGACGTTCGCACTTTCAGAGCAGGGCTGCAAAAGGAGCCTGGCAGGGACACCACCATTCCCAGCATGCGTTTGAAGTTTCAAGTGGCAAGATAAGCAAGCAGCCCCATTCTCTGTGAGTCTATGCGAACAGTGCCATGGGCAGATGAGGCTGAGCAACAGCTTTCCAGGATAGCACCTTCTGCCTGCCAGCTATCTGCAGACGTTCGCATTTCAAGAGCAGGGCTGCGAAAGGAGCCTAGCAGGTACACCATCTTTCCCAGGCTACGTTTGAAGTTTGAGGTGGCAAGACAAGCAAGCAGCCCCATTCTCTGTGCCTCTGTGCGAGCACTGCCATGGGCAGATGAGGCTGAGCAACAGCTTTCCAGGATAGCCCCTTCTGCCTGCCAGCTATCTGCAGACGTTCGCACTTTCGGAGCAGGGCTGCAAAAGGAGCCTGGCAGGGACACCACCATTCCCAGCATGCGTTTGAAGTTTCAAGTGGCAAGATAAGCAAGCAGCCCCATTCTCTGTGCCTCTATGCGAACAGTGCCATGGGCAGATGAGGCTGAGCAACAGCTTTCCAGGCTAGCACCTTCTGGCTGCCAGCTATCTGCAGACGTTCGCATTTCAAGAGCAGGGCTGCAAAAGGAGCCTAGCAGGTACACCATCTTTCCCAGGCTACGTTTGAAGTTTGAGGTGGCAAGACAAGCAAGCAGCCCCATTCTCTGTGCCTCTGTGCGAGCACTGCCATGGGCAGATGAGGCTGAGCAACAACTTTCCAGGATAGCCCCTTCTGCCTGCCAGGTATCTGCAGACGTTCGCACTTTCGGAGCAGGGCTGCAAAAGGAGCCTGGCAGGGACACCACCATTCCCAGCATGCGTTTGAAGTTTCAAGTGGCAAGATAAGCAAGCAGCCCCATTCTCTGTGCCTCTATGCGAACAGTGCCATGGGCAGATGAGGCTGAGCAACAGCTTTCCAGGCTAGCCCCTTCTGCCTGCCAGCTATCTGCAGACGTTCGCACTTTCGGAGCAGGACTGCAACAGGAGCCTGGCAGGGACACCACCATTCCCAGCATGCGTTTGAAGTTTCAAGTGGCAAGATAAGCAAGCAGCCCCATTCTCTGTGCCTCTATGCGAACAGTGCCATGGGCAGATGAGGCTGAGCAACAGCTTTCCAGGCTAGTCCCTTCTGCCTGCCAGCTATCTGCAGACGTTCGCACTTTCGGGGCAGGGCTGCGAAAGGAGCCTGGCAGGGACACCAACTTTCCCAGGCTACGTTTGAAGTTTGAGGTGGCAAGACAAGCAAGCAGCCCCATTCTCTGTGCCTCTGTGCGAGCACTGCCATGGGCAGATGAGGCTGAGCAACAGCTTTCCAGGATAGCCCCTTCTGCCTGCCAGCTATCTGCAGACGTTCGCACTTTCGGAGCAGGGCTGCAAAAGGAGCCTGGCAGGGACACCACCATTCCCAGCATGCGTTTGAAGTTTCAAGTGGCAAGATAAGCAAGCAGCCCCATTCTCTGTGAGTCTATGCGAACAGTGCCATGGGCAGATGAGGCTGAGCAACAGCTTTCCAGGATAGCACCTTCTGCCTGCCAGCTATCTGCAGACGTTCGCATTTCAAGAGCAGGGCTGCGAAAGGAGCCTAGCAGGTACACCATCTTTCCCAGGCTACGTTTGAAGTTTGAGGTGGCAAGACAAGCAAGCAGCCCCATTCTCTGTGCCTCTGTGCGAGCACTGCCATGGGCAGATGAGGCTGAGCAACAGCTTTCCAGGATAGCCCCTTCTGCCTGCCAGCTATCTGCAGACGTTCGCACTTTCGGAGCAGGGCTGCAAAAGGAGCCTGGCAGGGACACCACCATTCACAGCATGCGTTTGAAGTTTCAAGTGGCAAGATAAGCAAGCAGCCCCATTCTCTGTGCCTCTATGCGAACAGTGACATGGGCAGATGAGGCTGAGCAACAGCCTTCCAGGCTAGCCCCTTCTGGCTGCCAGCTATCTGCAGACGTTCGCACTTTCGGAGCAGGGCTGCGAAAGGAGCCTGGCAGGGACACCAACTTTCCCAGGCTACGTTTGAAGTTTGAGGTGGCAAGACAAGCAAGCAGCCCCATTCTCTGTGCCTCTGTGCGAGCACTGCCATGGGCAGATGAGGCTGAGCAACAGCTTTCCAGGATAGCCCCTTCTGCCTGCCAGCTATCTGCAGACGTTCGCACTTTCAGAGCAGGGCTGCAAAAGGAGCCTGGCAGGGACACCACCATTCCCAGCATGCGTTTGAAGTTTCAAGTGGCAAGATAAGCAAGCAGCCCCATTCTCTGTGAGTCTATGCGAACAGTGCCATGGGCAGATGAGGCTGAGCAACAGCTTTCCAGGATAGCACCTTCTGCCTGCCAGCTATCTGCAGACGTTCGCATTTCAAGAGCAGGGCTGCGAAAGGAGCCTAGCAGGTACACCATCTTTCCCAGGCTACGTTTGAAGTTTGAGGTGGCAAGACAAGCAAGCAGCCCCATTCTCTGTGCCTCTGTGCGAGCACTGCCATGGGCAGATGAGGCTGAGCAACAGCTTTCCAGGATAGCCCCTTCTGCCTGCCAGCTATCTGCAGACGTTCGCACTTTCGGAGCAGGGCTGCAAAAGGAGCCTGGCAGGGACACCACCATTCCCAGCATGCGTTTGAAGTTTCAAGTGGCAAGATAAGCAAGCAGCCCCATTCTCTGTGCCTCTATGCGAGCACTGCCATGGGCAGATGAGGCTGAGCAACAGCCTTCCAGGCTAGCCCCTTCTGGCTGCCAGCTATCTGCAGACGTTCGCATTTCAAAAGCAGGGCTGCGAAAGGAGCCTGGCAGGGACACCATCTTTCCCAGGCTACGTTTGAAGTTTGAGGTGGCAAGACAAGCAAGCAGCCCCATTCTCTGTGCCTCTGTGCGAGCAGTGCCATGGGCAGATGAGGCTGAGCAACAGCTTTCCAGGATAGCCCCTTCTGCCTGCCAGCTATCTGCAGACGTTCGCACTTTCAGAGCAGGGCTGCAAAAGGAGCCTGGCAGGGACACCACCATTCCCAGCATGCGTTTGAAGTTTCAAGTGGCAAGATAAGCAAGCAGCCCCGTTCTCTGTGAGTCTATGCGAACAGTGCCATGGGCAGATGAGGCTGAGCAACAGCTTTCCAGGATAGCACCTTCTGCCTGCCAGCTATCTGCAGACGTTCGCATTTCAAGAGCAGGGCTGCGAAAGGAGCCTAGCAGGTACACCATCTTTCCCAGGCTACGTTTGAAGTTTGAGGTGGCAAGACAAGCAAGCAGCCCCATTCTCTGTGCCTCTGTGCGAGCACTGCCATGGGCAGATGAGGCTGAGCAACAGCTTTCCAGGCTAGCCCCTTCTGCCTGCCAGCTATCTGCAGACGTTCGCACTTTCGGAGCAGGGCTGCAAAAGGAGCCTGGCAGGGACACCACCATTCCCAGCATGCGTTTGAAGTTTCAAGTGGCAAGATAAGCAAGCAGCCCCATTCTCTGTGCCTCTATGCGAACAGTGCCATGGGCAGATGAGGCTGAGCAACAGCTTTCCAGGCTAGCCCCTTCTGGCTGCCAGCTATCTGCAGACGTTCGCATTTCAAAAGTAGGGCTGCGAAAGGAGCCTGGCAGGGACACCATCTTTCCCAGGCTACGTTTGAAGTTTGAGGTGGCAAGACAAGCAAGCAGCCCCATTCTCTGTGCCTCTGTGCGAGCAGTGCCATGGGCAGATGAGGCTGAGCAACAGCTTTCCAGGATAGCCCCTTCTGCCTGCCAGCTATCTGCAGACGTTCGCACTTTCAGAGCAGGGCTGCAAAAGGAGCCTGGCAGGGACACCACCATTCCCAGCATGCGTTTGAAGTTTCAAGTGGCAAGATAAGCAAGCAGCCCCGTTCTCTGTGAGTCTATGCGAACAGTGCCATGGGCAGATGAGGCTGAGCAACAGCTTTCCAGGATAGCACCTTCTGGCTGCCAGCTATCTGCAGACGTTCGCATTTCAAGAGCAGGGCTGCGAAAGGAGCCTAGCAGGTACACCATCTTTCCCAGGCTACGTTTGAAGTTTGAGGTGGCAAGACAAGCAAGCAGCCCCATTCTCTGTGCCTCTGTGCGAGCACTGCCATGGGCAGATGAGGCTGAGCAACAGCTTTCCAGGATAGCCCCTTCTGCCTGCCAGCTATCTGCAGACGTTCGCACTTTCGGAGCAGGGCTGCAAAAGGAGCCTGGCAGGGACACCACCATTCCCAGCATGCGTTTGAAGTTTCAAGTGGCAAGATAAGCAAGCAGCCCCATTCTCTGTGCCTCTATGCGAACAGTGACATGGGCAGATGAGGCTGAGCAACAGCCTTCCAGGCTAGCCCCTTCTGGCTGCCAGCTATCTGCAGACGTTCGCATTTCAAAAGCATGGCTGCGAAAGGAGCCTGGCAGGGACACCATCTTTCCCAGGCTACGTTTGAAGTTTGAGGTGGCAAGACAAGCAAGCAGCCCCATTCTCTGTGCCTCTGTGCGAGCACTGCCATGGGCAGATGAGGCTGAGCAACAGCTTTCCAGGATAGCCCCTTCTGGCTGCCAGCTATCTGCAGACGTTCGCACTTTCGGAGCAGGGCTGCAAAAGGAGCCTGGCAGGGACACCACCATTCCCAGCATGCGTTTGAAGTTTCAAGTGGCAAGATAAGCAAGCAGCCCCATTCTCTGTGCCTCTATGCGAACAGTGCCATGGGCAGATGAGGCTGAGCAACAGCTTTCCAGGCTACCCCCTTCTGCCTGCCAGCTATCTGCAGACGTTCGCACTTTCGGAGCAGGGCTGCGAAAGGAGCCTGGCAGGGACACCAACTTTCCCAGGCTACGTTTGAAGTTTGAGGTGGCAAGACAAGCAAGCAGCCCCATTCTCTGTGCCTCTGTGCGAGCACTGCCATGGGCAGATGAGGCTGAGCAACAGCTTTCCAGGCTAGCCCCTTCTGCCTTCCAGCTATCTGCAGGCGTTCGCACTTTCGGAGCAGGGCTGCAAAAGGAGCCTGGCAGGGACACCACCATTCCCAGCATGCGTTTGAAGTTTCAAGTGGCAAGATAAGCAAGCAGCCCCATTCTCTGTGCCTCTATGCGAACAGTGCCATGGGCAGATGAGGCTGAGCAACAGCTTTCCAGGCTAGCACCTTCTGGCTGCCAGCTATCTGCAGACGTTCGCATTTCAAGAGCAGGGCTGCGAAAGGAGCCTAGCAGGTACACCATCTTTCCCAGGCTACGTTTGAAGTTTGAGGTGGCAAGACAAGCAAGCAGCCCCATTCTCTGTGCCTCTGTGCGAGCACTGCCATGGGCAGATGAGGCTGAGCAACAGCTTTCCAGGATAGCCCCTTCTGCCTGCCAGCTATCTGCAGACGTTCGCACTTTCGGAGCAGGGCTGCAAAAGGAGCCTGGCAGGGACACCACCATTCCCAGCATGCGTTTGAAGTTTCAAGTGGCAAGATAAGCAAGCAGCCCCATTCTCTGTGCCTCTATGCGAACAGTGCCATGGGCAGATGAGGCTGAGCAACAGCTTTCCAGGCTAGCCCCTTCTGGCTGCCACCTATCTGCAGACGTTCGCATTTCAAGAGCAGGGCTGCGAAAGGAGCCTAGCAGGGACACCATCTTTCCCAGGCTACGTTTGAAGTTTGAGGTGGCAAGACAAGCAAGCAGCCCCATTCTCTGTGCCTCTGTGCGAGCACTGCCATGGGCAGATGAGGCTGAGCAACAGCTTTCCAGGATAGCCCCTTCTGCCTGCCAGCTATCTGTAGACGTTCGCACTTTCGGAGCAGGGCTGCAAAAGGAGCCTGGCAGGGACACCACCATTCCCAGCATGCGTTTGAAGTTTCAAGTGGCAAGATAAGCAAGCAACCCCATTCTCTGTGCCTCTATGCGAACAGTGCCATAGGCAGATGAGGCTGAGCAACAGCTTTCCAGGCTAGCCCCTTCTGGCTGCCAGCTATCTGCAGACGTTCGCATTTCAAGAGCAGGGCTGCGAAAGGAGCCTAGCAGGTACACCATCTTTCCCAGGCTACGTTTGAAGTTTGAGGTGGCAAGACAAGCAAGCAGCCCCATTCTCTGTGCCTCTGTGCGAGCACTGCCATGGGCAGATGAGGCTGAGCAACAGCTTTCCAGGATAGCCCCTTCTGCCTGCCAGCTATCTGCAGACGTTCGCACTTTCGGAGCAGGGATGCAAAAGGAGCCTGGCAGGGACACCACCATTCCCAGCATGCGTTTGAAGTTTCAAGTGGCAAGATAAGCAAGCAGCCCCATTCTCCTTGATTCTATGCGAACAGTGCCATGGGCAGATGAGGCTGAGCAACAGCTTTCCAGGCTAGCCCCTTCTGCCTGCCAGCTATCTGCAGACGTTCGCATTTCAAGAGCAGGGCTGCGAAAGGAGCCTAGCAGGTACACCATCTTTCCCAGGCTACGTTTGAAGTTTGAGGTGGCAAGACAAGCAAGCAGCCCCATTCTCTGTGCCTCTGTGCGAGCAGTGCCATGGGCAGATGAGGCTGAGCAACAGCTTTCCAGGCTAGTACCTTCTGGCTGCCAGCTATCTGCAGACGTTCGCATTTCAAGAGCAGGGCTGCGAAAGGAGCCTAGCAGGTACACCATCTTTCCCAGGCTACGTTTGAAGTTTGAGGTGGCAAGACAAGCAAGCAGCCCCATTCTCTGTGCCTCTGTGCGAGCACTGCCATGGGCAGATGAGGCTGAGCAACAGCTTTCCAGGATAGCCCCTTCTGCCTGCCAGCTATCTGCAGACGTTCGCACTTTCGGAGCAGGGCTGCAAAAGGAGCCTGGCAGGGACACCACCATTCCCAGCATGCGTTTGAAGTTTCAAGTGGCAAGATAAGCAAGTAGCCCCATTCTCCTTGACTCTATGCGAACAGTGCCATGGGCAGATGAGGCTGAGCAACAGCTTTCCAGGCTAGCCCCTTCTGGCTGCCAGCTATCTGCAGACGTTCGCATTTCAAGAGCAGGGCTGCGAAAGGAGCCTAGCAGGGACACCATCTTTCCCAGGCTACGTTTGAAGTTTGAGGTGGCAAGACAAGCAAGCAGCCCCATTCTCTGTGCCTCTGTGCGAGCAGTGCCATGGGCAGATGAGGCTGAGCAACAGCTTTCCAGGCTAGCCCCTTCTGGCTGCCAGCTATCTGCAGACGTTCGCACTTTCGGAGCAGGGCTGCAAAAGGAGCCTGGCAGGGACACCACCATTCCCAGCATGCGTTTGAAGTTTCAAGTGGCAAGATAAGCAAGCAGCCCCATTCTCTGTGCCTCTATGCGAACAGTGCCATGGGCAGATGAGGCTGAGCAACAGCTTTCCAGGCTAGCACCTTCTGGCTGCCAGCTATCTGCAGACGTTCGCATTTCAAGAGCAGGGCTGCGAAAGGAGCCTAGCAGGTACACCATCTTTCCCAGGCTACGTTTGAAGTTTGAGGTGGCAAGACAAGCAAGCAGCCCCATTCTCTGTGCCTCTGTGCGAGCACTGCCATGGGCAGATGAGGCTGAGGAACAGCTTTCCAGGATAGCCCCTTCTGCCTGCCAGCTATCTGCAGACGTTCGCACTTTCGGAGCAGGGCTGCAAAAGGAGCCTGGCAGGGACACCACCATTCCCAGCATGCGTTTGAAGTTTCAAGTGGCAAGATAAGCAAGCAGCCCCATTCTCTGTGCCTCTATGCGAACAGTGCCATGGGCAGATGAGGCTGAGCAACAGCTTTCCAGGCTAGCCCCTTCTGCCTGCCAGCTATCTGCAGACGTTCGCATTTCAAGAGCAGGGCTGCGAAAGGAGCCTAGCAGGGACACCATCTTTCCCAGGCTACGTTTGAAGTTTGAGGTGGCAAGACAAGCAAGCAGCCCCATTCTCTGTGCCTCTGTGCGAGCACTGCCATGGGCAGATGAGGCTGAGCAACAGCTTTCCAGGATAGCCCCTTCTGCCTGCCAGCTATCTGTAGACGTTCGCACTTTCGGAGCAGGACTGCAAAAGGAGCCTGGCAGGGACACCACCATTCCCAGCATGCGTTTGAAGTTTCAAGTGGCAAGATAAGCAAGCAACCCCATTCTCTGTGCCTCTATGCGAACAGTGCCATAGGCAGATGAGGCTGAGCAACAGCTTTCCAGGCTAGCCCCTTCTGGCTGCCAGCTATCTGCAGACGTTCGCATTTCAAGAGCAGGGCTGCGAAAGGAGCCTAGCAGGTACACCATCTTTCCCAGGCTACGTTTGAAGTTTGAGGTGGCAAGACAAGCAAGCAGCCCCATTCTCTGTGCCTCTGTGCGAGCACTGCCATGGGCAGATGAGGCTGAGCAACAGCTTTCCAGGATAGCCCCTTCTGCCTGCCAGCTATCTGCAGACGTTCGCACTTTCGGAGCAGGGCTGCAAAAGGAGCCTGGCAGGGACACCACCATTCCCAGCATGCGTTTGAAGTTTCAAGTGGCAAGATAAGCAAGCAGCCCCATTCTCCTTGACTCTATGCGAACAGTGCCATGGGCAGATGAGGCTGAGCAACAGCTTTCCAGGCTAGCCCCTTCTGGCTGCCAGCTATCTGCAGACGTTCGCATTTCAAGAGCAGGGCTGCGAAAGGAGCCTAGCAGGGACACCATCTTTCCCAGGCTACGTTTGAAGTTTGAGGTGGCAAGACAAGCAAGCAGCCCCATTCTCTGTGCCTCTGTGCGAGCACTGCCATGGGCAGATGAGGCTGAGCAACAGCTTTCCAGGATAGCCCCTTCTGCCTGCCAGCTATCTGCAGACGTTCGCACTTTCGGAGCAGGGCTGCAAAAGGAGCCTGGCAGGGACACCACCATTCCCAGCATGCGTTTGAAGTTTCAAGTGGCAAGATAAGCAAGCAGCCCCATTCTCTGTGCCTCTATGCGAACAGTGCCATGGGCAGATGAGGCTGAGCAACAGCTTTCCAGGATAGCACCTTCTGCCTGCCAGCTATCTGCAGACGTTCGCATTTCAAGAGCAGGGCTGCGAAAGGAGCCTAGCAGGTACACCATCTTTCCCAGGCTACGTTTGAAGTTTGAGGTGGCAAGACAAGCAAGCAGCCCCATTCTCTGTGCCTCTGTGCGAGCACTGCCACGGGCAGATGAGGCTGAGCAACAGCTTTCCAGGATAGCCCCTTCTGCCTGCCAGCTATCTGCAGACGTTCGCACTTTCGGAGCAGGGCTGCAAAAGGAGCCTGGCAGGGACACCACCATTCCCAGCATGCGTTTGAAGTTTCAAGTGGCAAGATAAGCAAGCAGCCCCATTCTCCTTGACTCTATGCGAACAGTGCCATGGGCAGATGAGGCTGAGCAACAGCTTTCCAGGCTAGCCCCTTCTGGCTGCCAGCTATCTGCAGACGTTCGCATTTCAAGAGCAGGGCTGCGAAAGGAGCCTAGCAGGGACACCATCTTTCCCAGGCTACGTTTGAAGTTTGAGGTGGCAAGACAAGCAAGCAGCCCCATTCTCTGTGCCTCTGTGCGAGCACTGCCATGGGCAGATGAGGCTGAGCAACAGCTTTCCAGGATAGCCCCTTCTGCCTGCCAGCTATCTGTAGACGTTCGCACTTTCGGAGCAGGGCTGCAAAAGGAGCCTGGCAGGGACACCACCATTCCCAGCATGCGTTTGAAGTTTCAAGTGGCAAGATAAGCAAGCAACCCCATTCTCTGTGCCTCTATGCGAACAGTGCCATAGGCAGATGAGGCTGAGCAACAGCTTTCCAGGATAGCCCCTTCTGGCTGCCAGCTATCTGCAGACGTTCGCATTTCAAGAGCAGGGCTGCGAAAGGAGCCTAGCAGGTACACCATCTTTCCCAGGCTACGTTTGAAGTTTGAGGTGGCAAGACAAGCAAGCAGCCCCATTCTCTGTGCCTCTGTGCGAGCAGTGCCATGGGCAGATGAGGCTGAGCAACAGCTTTCCAGGCTAGTACCTTCTGGCTGCCAGCTATCTGCAGACGTTCGCATTTCAAGAGCAGGGCTGCGAAAGGAGCCTAGCAGGTACACCATCTTTCCCAGGCTACGTTTGAAGTTTGAGGTGGCAAGACAAGCAAGCAGCCCCATTCTCTGTGCCTCTGTGCGAGCACTGCCATGGGCAGATGAGGCTGAGCAACAGCTTTCCAGGATAGCCCCTTCTGCCTGCCAGCTATCTGCAGACGTTCGCACTTTCGGAGCAGGGCTGCAAAAGGAGCCTGGCAGGGACACCACCATTCCCAGCATGCGTTTGAAGTTTCAAGTGGCAAGATAAGCAAGCAGCCCCATTCTCCTTGACTCTATGCGAACAGTGCCATGGGCAGATGAGGCTGAGCAACAGCTTTCCAGGCTAGCCCCTTCTGGCTGCCAGCTATCTGCAGACGTTCGCATTTCAAGAGCAGGGCTGCGAAAGGAGCCTAGCAGGTACACCATCTTTCCCAGGCTACGTTTGAAGTTTGAGGTGGCAAGACAAGCAAGCAGCCCCATTCTCTGTGCCTCTGTGCGAGCACTGCCATGGGCAGATGAGGCTGAGCAACAGCTTTCCAGGATAGCCCCTTCTGCCTGCCAGCTATCTGCAGACGTTCGCACTTTCGGAGCAGGGCTGCAAAAGGAGCCTGGCAGGGACACCACCATTCCCAGCATGCGTTTGAAGTTTCAAGTGGCAAGATAAGCAAGCAGCCCCATTCTCTGTGCCTCTATGCGAACAGTGCCATGGGCAGATGAGGCTGAGCAACAGCTTTCCAGGATAGCACCTTCTGCCTGCCAGCTATCTGCAGACGTTCGCATTTCAAGAGCAGGGCTGCGAAAGGAGCCTAGCAGGTACACCATCTTTCCCAGGTTACGTTTGAAGTTTGAGGTGGCAAGACAAGCAAGCAGCCCCATTCTCTGTGCCTCTGTGCGAGCACTGCCATGGGCAGATGAGGCTGAGCAACAGCTTTCCAGGATAGCCCCTTCTGCCTGCCAGCTATCTGTAGACGTTCGCACTTTCGGAGCAGGGCTGCAAAAGGAGCCTGGCAGGGACACCACCATTCCCAGCATGCGTTTGAAGTTTCAAGTGGCAAGATAAGCAAGCAACCCCATTCTCTGTGCCTCTATGCGAACAGTGCCATAGGCAGATGAGGCTGAGCAACAGCTTTCCAGGATAGCCCCTTCTGGCTGCCAGCTATCTGCAGACGTTCGCATTTCAAGAGCAGGGCTGCGAAAGGAGCCTAGCAGGTACACCATCTTTCCCAGGCTACGTTTGAAGTTTGAGGTGGCAAGACAAGCAAGCAGCCCCATTCTCTGTGCCTCTGTGCGAGCACTGCCATGGGCAGATGAGGCTGAGCAACAGCTTTCCAGGCTAGCCCCTTCTGCCTGCCAGCTATCTGCAGACGTTCGCACTTTCGGAGCAGGGCTGCAAAAGGAGCCTGGCAGGGACACCACCATTCCCAGCATGCGTTTGAAGTTTCAAGTGGCAAGATAAGCAAGCAGCCCCATTCTCCTTGACTCTATGCGAACAGTGCCATGGGCAGATGAGGCTGAGCAACAGCTTTCCAGGCTAGCCCCTTCTGGCTGCCAGCTATCTGCAGACGTTCGCATTTCAAGAGCAGGGCTGCGAAAGGAGCCTAGCAGGTACACCATCTTTCCCAGGCTACGTTTGAAGTTTGAGGTGGCAAGACAAGCAAGCAGCCCCATTCTCTGTGCCTCTGTGCGAGCAGTGCCATGGGCAGATGAGGCTGAGCAACAGCTTTCCAGGCTAGTACCTTCTGGCTGCCAGCTATCTGCAGACGTTCGCATTTCAAGAGCAGGGCTGCGAAAGGAGCCTAGCAGGTACACCATCTTTCCCAGGCTACGTTTGAAGTTTGAGGTGGCAAGACAAGCAAGCAGCCCCATTCTCTGTGCCTCTGTGCGAGCACTGCCATGGGCAGATGAGGCTGAGCAACAGCTTTCCAGGATAGCCCCTTCTGCCTGCCAGCTATCTGCAGACGTTCGCACTTTCGGAGCAGGGCTGCAAAAGGAGCCTGGCAGGGACACCACCATTCCCAGCATGCGTTTGAAGTTTCAAGTGGCAAGATAAGCAAGCAGCCCCATTCTCTGTGCCTCTATGCGAACAGTGCCATGGGCAGATAAGGCTGAGCAACAGCTTTCCAGGCTAGCCCCTTCTGCCTGCCAGCTATCTGCAGACGTTCGCACTTTCGGAGCAGGGCTGCGAAAGGAGCCTGGCAGGGACACCAACTTTCCCAGGCTACGTTTGAAGTTTGAGGTGGCAAGACAAGCAAGCAGACCCATTCTCTGTGCCTCTGTGCGAGCACTGCCATGGGCAGATGAGGCTGAGCAACAGCTTTCCAGGATAGCCCCTTCTGCCTGCCACCTATCTGCAGACGTTCGCACTTTCGGAGCAGGGCTGCAAAAGGAGCCTGGCAGGGACACCACCATTCCCAGCATGCGTTTGAAGTTTCAAGTGGCAAGATAAGCAAGCAGCCCCATTCTCTGTGCCTCTATGCGAACAGTGCCATGGGCAGATGAGGCTGAGCAACAGCTTTCCAGGCTAGCCCCTTCTGGCTGCCAGCTATCTGCAGACGTTCGCATTTCAAGAGCAGGGCTGCGAAAGGAGCCTGGCAGGTACACCATCTTTCCCAGGCTACGTTTGAAGTTTGAGGTGGCAAGACAAGCAAGCAGCCCCATTCTCTGTGCCTCTGTGCGAGCACTGCCATGGGCAGATGAGGCTGAGCAACAGCTTTCCAGGATAGCCCCTTCTGCCTGCCAGCTATCTGCAGACGTTCGCACTTTCGGAGCAGGGCTGCAAAAGGAGCCTGGCAGGGACACCACCATTCCCAGCATGCGTTTGAAGTTTCAAGTGGCAAGATAAGCAAGCAGCCCCATTCTCTGTGCCTCTATGCGAACAGTGCCATGGGCAGATGAGGCTGAGCAACAGCTTTCCAGGATAGCCCCTTCTGGCTGCCAGCTATCTGCAGACGTTCGCATTTCAAGAGCAGGGCTGCGAAAGGAGCCTAGCAGGTACACCATCTTTCCCAGGCTACGTTTGAAGTTTGAGGTGGCAAGACAAGCAAGCAGCCCCATTCTCTGTGCCTCTGTGCGAGCACTGCCATGGGCAGATGAGGCTGAGCAACAGCTTTCCAGGATAGCCCCTTCTGCCTGCCAGCTATCTGCAGACGTTCGCACTTTCGGAGCAGGGCTGCAAAAGGAGCCTGGCAGGGACACCACCATTCCCAGCATGCGTTTGAAGTTTCAAGTGGCAAGATAAGCAAGCAGCCCCATTCTCTGTGCCTCTATGCGAACAGTGCCATGGGCAGATGAGGCTGAGCAACAGCTTTCCAGGATAGCCCCTTCTGGCTGCCACCTATCTGCAGACGTTCGCATTTCAAGAGCAGGGCTGCAAAAGGAGCCTGGCAGGGACACCATCTTTCCCAGGCTACGTTTGAAGTTTGAGGTGGCAAGACAAGCAAGCAGCCCCATTCTCTGTGCCTCTGTGCGAGCAGTGCCATGGGCAGATGAGGCTGAGCAACAGCTTTCCAGGCTAGTACCTTCTGGCTGCCAGCTATCTGCAGACGTTCGCATTTCAAGAGCAGGGCTGCGAAAGGAGCCTAGCAGGTACACCATCTTTCCCAGGCTACGTTTGAAGTTTGAGGTGGCAAGACAAGCAAGCAGCCCCATTCTCTGTGCCTCTGTGCGAGCACTGCCATGGGCAGATGAGGCTGAGCAACAGCTTTCCAGGATAGCCCCTTCTGCCTGCCAGCTATCTGCAGACGTTCGCACTTTCGGAGCAGGGCTGCAAAAGGAGCCTGGCAGGGACACCACCATTCCCAGCATGCTTTTGAAGTTTCAAGTGGCAAGATAAGCAAGCAACCCCATTCTCTGTGCCTCTATGCGAACAGTGCCATAGGCAGATGAGGCTGAGCAACAGCTTTCCAGGCTAGCCCCTTCTGGCTGCCAGCTATCTGCAGACGTTCGCATTTCAAGAGCAGGGCTGCGAAAGGAGCCTAGCAGGTACACCATCTTTCCCAGGCTACGTTTGAAGTTTGAGGTGGCAAGACAAGCAAGCAGCCCCATTCTCTGTGCCTCTGTGCGAGCACTGCCATGGGCAGATGAGGCTGAGCAACAGCTTTCCAGGCTAGCCCCTTCTGCCTGCCAGCTATCTGCAGACGTTCGCACTTTCGGAGCAGGGCTGCAAAAGGAGCCTGGCAGGGACACCACCATTCCCAGCATGCGTTTGAAGTTTCAAGTGGCAAGATAAGCAAGCAGCCCCATTCTCCTTGACTCTATGCGAACAGTGCCATGGGCAGATGAGGCTGAGCAACAGCTTTCCAGGCTAGCCCCTTCTGGCTGCCAGCTATCTGCAGACGTTCGCATTTCAAGAGCAGGGCTGCGAAAGGAGCCTAGCAGGTACACCATCTTTCCCAGGCTACGTTTGAAGTTTGAGGTGGCAAGACAAGCAAGCAGCCCCATTCTCTGTGCCTCTGTGCGAGCAGTGCCATGGGCAGATGAGGCTGAGCAACAGCTTTCCAGGCTAGTACCTTCTGGCTGCCAGCTATCTGCAGACGTTCGCATTTCAAGAGCAGGGCTGCGAAAGGAGCCTAGCAGGTACACCATCTTTCCCAGGCTACGTTTGAAGTTTGAGGTGGCAAGACAAGCAAGCAGCCCCATTCTCTGTGCCTCTGTGCGAGCACTGCCATGGGCAGATGAGGCTGAGCAACAGCTTTCCAGGATAGCCCCTTCTGCCTGCCAGCTATCTGCAGACGTTCGCACTTTCGGAGCAGGGCTGCAAAAGGAGCCTGGCAGGGACACCACCATTCCCAGCATGCGTTTGAAGTTTCAAGTGGCAAGATAAGCAAGCAGCCCCATTCTCTGTGCCTCTATGCGAACAGTGCCATGGGCAGATAAGGCTGAGCAACAGCTTTCCAGGCTAGCCCCTTCTGCCTGCCACCTATCTGCAGACGTTCGCATTTCAAGAGCAGGGCTGCGAAAGGAGCCTAGCAGGGACACCATCTTTCCCAGGCTACGTTTGAAGTTTGAGGTGGCAAGACAAGCAAGCAGCCCCATTCTCTGTGCCTCTGTGCGAGCACTGCCATGGGCAGATGAGGCTGAGCAACAGCTTTCCAGGATGGCCCCTTCTGCCTGCCAGCTATCTGTAGACGTTCGCACTTTCGGAGCAGGGCTGCAAAAGGAGCCTGGCAGGGACACCACCATTCCCAGCATGCGTTTGAAGTTTCAAGTGGCAAGATAAGCAAGCAACCCCATTCTCTGTGCCTCTATGCGAACAGTGCCATAGGCAGATGAGGCTGAGCAACAGCTTTCCAGGCTAGCCCCTTCTGGCTGCCAGCTATCTGCAGACGTTCGCATTTCAAGAGCAGGGCTGCGAAAGGAGCCTAGCAGGTACACCATCTTTCCCAGGCTACGTTTGAAGTTTGAGGTGGCAAGACAAGCAAGCAGCCCCATTCTCTGTGCCTCTGTGCGAGCACTGCCATGGGCAGATGAGGCTGAGCAACAGCTTTCCAGGATAGCCCCTTCTGCCTGCCAGCTATCTGCAGACGTTCGCACTTTCGGAGCAGGGATGCAAAAGGAGCCTGGCAGGGACACCACCATTCCCAGCATGCGTTTGAAGTTTCAAGTGGCAAGATAAGCAAGCAGCCCCATTCTCCTTGATTCTATGCGAACAGTGCCATGGGCAGATGAGGCTGAGCAACAGCTTTCCAGGCTAGCCCCTTCTGCCTGCCAGCTATCTGCAGACGTTCGCATTTCAAGAGCAGGGCTGCGAAAGGAGCCTAGCAGGTACACCATCTTTCCCAGGCTACGTTTGAAGTTTGAGGTGGCAAGACAAGCAAGCAGCCCCATTCTCTGTGCCTCTGTGCGAGCAGTGCCATGGGCAGATGAGGCTGAGCAACAGCTTTCCAGGCTAGTGCCTTCTGCCTGCCAGCTATCTGCAGACGTTCGCATTTCAAGAGCAGGGCTGCGAAAGGAGCCTAGCAGGTACACCATCTTTCCCAGGCTACGTTTGAAGTTTGAGGTGGCAAGACAAGCAAGCAGCCCCATTCTCTGTGCCTCTGTGCGAGCACTGCCATGGGCAGATGAGGCTGAGCAACAGCTTTCCAGGATAGCCCCTTCTGCCTGCCAGCTATCTGCAGACGTTCGCACTTTCGGAGCAGGGCTGCAAAAGGAGCCTGGCAGGGACACCACCATTCCCAGCATGCGTTTGAAGTTTCAAGTGGCAAGATAAGCAAGTAGCCCCATTCTCCTTGACTCTATGCGAACAGTGCCATGGGCAGATGAGGCTGAGCAACAGCTTTCCAGGCTAGCCCCTTCTGGCTGCCAGCTATCTGCAGACGTTCGCATTTCAAGAGCAGGGCTGCGAAAGGAGCCTAGCAGGGACACCATCTTTCCCAGGCTACGTTTGAAGTTTGAGGTGGCAAGACAAGCAAGCAGCCCCATTCTCTGTGCCTCTGTGCGAGCACTGCCATGGGCAGATGAGGCTGAGCAACAGCTTTCCAGGCTAGCCCCTTCTGGCTGCCAGCTATCTGCAGACGTTCGCACTTTCGGAGCAGGGCTGCAAAAGGAGCCTGGCAGGGACACCACCATTCCCAGCATGCGTTTGAAGTTTCAAGTGGCAAGATAAGCAAGCAGCCCCATTCTCTGTGCCTCTATGCGAACAGTGCCATGGGCAGATGAGGCTGAGCAACAGCTTTCCAGGATAGCACCTTCTGGCTGCCAGCTATCTGCAGACGTTCGCATTTCAAGAGCAGGGCTGCGAAAGGAGCCTAGCAGGTACACCATCTTTCCCAGGCTACGTTTGAAGTTTGAGGTGGCAAGACAAGCAAGCAGCCCCATTCTCTGTGCCTCTGTGCGAGCACTGCCATGGGCAGATGAGGCTGAGGAACAGCTTTCCAGGATAGCCCCTTCTGCCTGCCAGCTATCTGCAGACGTTCGCACTTTCGGAGCAGGGCTGCAAAAGGAGCCTGGCAGGGACACCACCATTCCCAGCATGCGTTTGAAGTTTCAAGTGGCAAGATAAGCAAGCAGCCCCATTCTCTGTGCCTCTATGCGAACAGTGCCATGGGCAGATGAGGCTGAGCAACAGCTTTCCAGGCTAGCCCCTTCTGCCTGCCAGCTATCTGCAGACGTTCGCATTTCAAGAGCAGGGCTGCGAAAGGAGCCTAGCAGGGACACCATCTTTCCCAGGCTACGTTTGAAGTTTGAGGTGGCAAGACAAGCAAGCAGCCCCATTCTCTGTGCCTCTGTGCGAGCACTGCCATGGGCAGATGAGGCTGAGCAACAGCTTTCCAGGATAGCCCCTTCTGCCTGCCAGCTATCTGTAGACGTTCGCACTTTCGGAGCAGGACTGCAAAAGGAGCCTGGCAGGGACACCACCATTCCCAGCATGCGTTTGAAGTTTCAAGTGGCAAGATAAGCAAGCAACCCCATTCTCTGTGCCTCTATGCGAACAGTGCCATAGGCAGATGAGGCTGAGCAACAGCTTTCCAGGCTAGCCCCTTCTGGCTGCCAGCTATCTGCAGACGTTCGCATTTCAAGAGCAGGGCTGCGAAAGGAGCCTAGCAGGTACACCATCTTTCCCAGGCTACGTTTGAAGTTTGAGGTGGCAAGACAAGCAAGCAGCCCCATTCTCTGTGCCTCTGTGCGAGCACTGCCATGGGCAGATGAGGCTGAGCAACAGCTTTCCAGGATAGCCCCTTCTGCCTGCCAGCTATCTGCAGACGTTCGCACTTTCGGAGCAGGGCTGCAAAAGGAGCCTGGCAGGGACACCACCATTCCCAGCATGCGTTTGAAGTTTCAAGTGGCAAGATAAGCAAGCAGCCCCATTCTCTGTGCCTCTATGCGAACAGTGCCATGGGCAGATGAGGCTGAGCAACAGCTTTCCAGGCTAGCCCCTTCTGGCTGCCAGCTATCTGCAGACGTTCGCATTTCAAGAGCAGGGCTGCGAAAGGAGCCTAGCAGGGACACCATCTTTCCCAGGCTACGTTTGAAGTTTGAGGTGGCAAGACAAGCAAGCAGCCCCATTCTCTGTGCCTCTGTGCGAGCACTGCCATGGGCAGATGAGGCTGAGCAACAGCTTTCCAGGATAGCCCCTTCTGCCTGCCAGCTATCTGCAGACGTTCGCACTTTCGGAGCAGGGCTGCAAAAGGAGCCTGGCAGGGACACCACCATTCCCAGCATGCGTTTGAAGTTTCAAGTGGCAAGATAAGCAAGCAGCCCCATTCTCCTTGACTCTATGCGAACAGTGCCATGGGCAGATGAGGCTGAGCAACAGCTTTCCAGGCTAGCCCCTTCTGGCTGCCAGCTATCTGCAGACGTTCGCATTTCAAGAGCAGGGCTGCGAAAGGAGCCTAGCAGGGACACCATCTTTCCCAGGCTACGTTTGAAGTTTGAGGTGGCAAGACAAGCAAGCAGCCCCATTCTCTGTGCCTCTGTGCGAGCACTGCCATGGGCAGATGAGGCTGAGCAACAGCTTTCCAGGATAGCCCCTTCTGCCTGCCAGCTATCTGCAGACGTTCGCACTTTCGGAGCAGGGCTGCAAAAGGAGCCTGGCAGGGACACCACCATTCCCAGCATGCGTTTGAAGTTTCAAGTGGCAAGATAAGCAAGCAGCCCCATTCTCTGTGCCTCTATGCGAACAGTGCCATGGGCAGATGAGGCTGAGCAACAGCTTTCCAGGATAGCACCTTCTGCCTGCCAGCTATCTGCAGACGTTCGCATTTCAAGAGCAGGGCTGCGAAAGGAGCCTAGCAGGTACACCATCTTTCCCAGGCTACGTTTGAAGTTTGAGGTGGCAAGACAAGCAAGCAGCCCCATTCTCTGTGCCTCTGTGCGAGCACTGCCATGGGCAGATGAGGCTGAGCAACAGCTTTCCAGGATAGCCCCTTCTGCCTGCCAGCTATCTGCAGACGTTCGCACTTTCGGAGCAGGGCTGCAAAAGGAGCCTGGCAGGGACACCACCATTCCCAGCATGCGTTTGAAGTTTCAAGTGGCAAGATAAGCAAGCAGCCCCATTCTCCTTGACTCTATGCGAACAGTGCCATGGGCAGATGAGGCTGAGCAACAGCTTTCCAGGCTAGCCCCTTCTGGCTGCCAGCTATCTGCAGACGTTCGCATTTCAAGAGCAGGGCTGCGAAAGGAGCCTAGCAGGGACACCATCTTTCCCAGGCTACGTTTGAAGTTTGAGGTGGCAAGACAAGCAAGCAGCCCCATTCTCTGTGCCTCTGTGCGAGCACTGCCATGGGCAGATGAGGCTGAGCAACAGCTTTCCAGGATAGCCCCTTCTGCCTGCCAGCTATCTGTAGACGTTCGCACTTTTGGAGCAGGGCTGCAAAAGGAGCCTGGCAGGGACACCACCATTCCCAGCATGCGTTTGAAGTTTCAAGTGGCAAGATAAGCAAGCAACCCCATTCTCTGTGCCTCTATGCGAACAGTGCCATAGGCAGATGAGGCTGAGCAACAGCTTTCCAGGCTAGCCCCTTCTGGCTGCCAGCTATCTGCAGACGTTCGCATTTCAAGAGCAGGGCTGCGAAAGGAGCCTAGCAGGTACACCATCTTTCCCAGGCTACGTTTGAAGTTTGAGGTGGCAAGACAAGCAAGCAGCCCCATTCTCTGTGCCTCTGTGCGAGCAGTGCCATGGGCAGATGAGGCTGAGCAACAGCTTTCCAGGCTAGTACCTTCTGGCTGCCAGCTATCTGCAGACGTTCGCATTTCAAGAGCAGGGCTGCGAAAGGAGCCTAGCAGGTACACCATCTTTCCCAGGCTACGTTTGAAGTTTGAGGTGGCAAGACAAGCAAGCAGCCCCATTCTCTGTGCCTCTGTGCGAGCACTGCCATGGGCAGATGAGGCTGAGCAACAGCTTTCCAGGATAGCCCCTTCTGCCTGCCAGCTATCTGCAGACGTTCGCACTTTCGGAGCAGGGCTGCAAAAGGAGCCTGGCAGGGACACCACCATTCCCAGCATGCGTTTGAAGTTTCAAGTGGCAAGATAAGCAAGCAGCCCCATTCTCCTTGACTCTATGCGAACAGTGCCATGGGCAGATGAGGCTGAGCAACAGCTTTCCAGGCTAGCCCCTTCTGGCTGCCAGCTATCTGCAGACGTTCGCATTTCAAGAGCAGGGCTGCGAAAGGAGCCTAGCAGGGACACCATCTTTCCCAGGCTACGTTTGAAGTTTGAGGTGGCAAGACAAGCAAGCAGCCCCATTCTCTGTGCCTCTGTGCGAGCACTGCCATGGGCAGATGAGGCTGAGCAACAGCTTTCCAGGATAGCCCCTTCTGCCTGCCAGCTATCTGCAGACGTTCGCACTTTCGGAGCAGGGCTGCAAAAGGAGCCTGGCAGGGACACCACCATTCCCAGCATGCGTTTGAAGTTTCAAGTGGCAAGATAAGCAAGCAGCCCCATTCTCTGTGCCTCTATGCGAACAGTGCCATGGGCAGATGAGGCTGAGCAACAGCTTTCCAGGATAGCACCTTCTGCCTGCCAGCTATCTGCAGACGTTCGCATTTCAAGAGCAGGGCTGCGAAAGGAGCCTAGCAGGTACACCATCTTTCCCAGGCTACGTTTGAAGTTTGAGGTGGCAAGACAAGCAAGCAGCCCCATTCTCTGTGCCTCTGTGCGAGCACTGCCATGGGCAGATGAGGCTGAGCAACAGCTTTCCAGGATAGCCCCTTCTGCCTGCCAGCTATCTGTAGACGTTCGCACTTTCGGAGCAGGGCTGCAAAAGGAGCCTGGCAGGGACACCACCATTCCCAGCATGCGTTTGAAGTTTCAAGTGGCAAGATAAGCAAGCAACCCCATTCTCTGTGCCTCTATGCGAACAGTGCCATAGGCAGATGAGGCTGAGCAACAGCTTTCCAGGCTAGCCCCTTCTGGCTGCCAGCTATCTGCAGACGTTCGCATTTCAAGAGCAGGGCTGCGAAAGGAGCCTAGCAGGTACACCATCTTTCCCAGGCTACGTTTGAAGTTTGAGGTGGCAAGACAAGCAAGCAGCCCCATTCTCTGTGCCTCTGTGCGAGCACTGCCATGGGCAGATGAGGCTGAGCAACAGCTTTCCAGGCTAGCCCCTTCTGCCTGCCAGCTATCTGCAGACGTTCGCACTTTCGGAGCAGGGCTGCAAAAGGAGCCTGGCAGGGACACCACCATTCCCAGCATGCGTTTGAAGTTTCAAGTGGCAAGATAAGCAAGCAGCCCCATTCTCCTTGACTCTATGCGAACAGTGCCATGGGCAGATGAGGCTGAGCAACAGCTTTCCAGGCTAGCCCCTTCTGGCTGCCAGCTATCTGCAGACGTTCGCATTTCAAGAGCAGGGCTGCGAAAGGAGCCTAGCAGGTACACCATCTTTCCCAGGCTACGTTTGAAGTTTGAGGTGGCAAGACAAGCAAGCAGCCCCATTCTCTGTGCCTCTGTGCGAGCAGTGCCATGGGCAGATGAGGCTGAGCAACAGCTTTCCAGGCTAGTACCTTCTGGCTGCCAGCTATATGCAGACGTTCGCATTTCAAGAGCAGGGCTGCGAAAGGAGCCTAGCAGGTACACCATCTTTCCCAGGCTACGTTTGAAGTTTGAGGTGGCAAGACAAGCAAGCAGCCCCATTCTCTGTGCCTCTGTGCGAGCACTGCCATGGGCAGATGAGGCTGAGCAACAGCTTTCCAGGATAGCCCCTTCTGCCTGCCAGCTATCTGCAGACGTTCGCACTTTCGGAGCAGGGCTGCAAAAGGAGCCTGGCAGGGACACCACCATTCCCAGCATGCGTTTGAAGTTTCAAGTGGCAAGATAAGCAAGCAGCCCCATTCTCTGTGCCTCTATGCGAACAGTGCCATGGGCAGATAAGGCTGAGCAACAGCTTTCCAGGCTAGCCCCTTCTGCCTGCCAGCTATCTGCAGACGTTCGCACTTTCGGAGCAGGGCTGCGAAAGGAGCCTGGCAGGGACACCAACTTTCCCAGGCTACGTTTGAAGTTTGAGGTGGCAAGACAAGCAAGCAGCCCCATTCTCTGTGCCTCTGTGCGAGCACTGCCATGGGCAGATGAGGCTGAGCAACAGCTTTCCAGGATAGCCCCTTCTGCCTGCCACCTATCTGCAGACGTTCGCACTTTCGGAGCAGGGCTGCAAAAGGAGCCTGGCAGGGACACCACCATTCCCAGCATGCGTTTGAAGTTTCAAGTGGCAAGATAAGCAAGCAGCCCCATTCTCTGTGCCTCTATGCGAACAGTGCCATGGGCAGATGAGGCTGAGCAACAGCTTTCCAGGCTAGCCCCTTCTGGCTGCCAGCTATCTGCAGACGTTCGCATTTCAAGAGCAGGGCTGCGAAAGGAGCCTGGCAGGTACACCATCTTTCCCAGGCTACGTTTGAAGTTTGAGGTGGCAAGACAAGCAAGCAGCCCCATTCTCTGTGCCTCTGTGCGAGCACTGCCATGGGCAGATGAGGCTGAGCAACAGCTTTCCAGGATAGCCCCTTCTGGCTGCCAGCTATCTGCAGACGTTCGCACTTTCGGAGCAGGGCTGCAAAAGGAGCCTGGCAGGGACACCACCATTCCCAGCATGCGTTTGAAGTTTCAAGTGGCAAGATAAGCAAGCAGCCCCATTCTCTGTGCCTCTATGCGAACAGTGCCATGGGCAGATGAGGCTGAGCAACAGCTTTCCAGGATAGCCCCTTCTGGCTGCCAGCTATCTGCAGACGTTCGCATTTCAAGAGCAGGGCTGCGAAAGGAGCCTAGCAGGTACACCATCTTTCCCAGGCTACGTTTGAAGTTTGAGGTGGCAAGACAAGCAAGCAGCCCCATTCTCTGTGCCTCTGTGCGAGCACTGCCATGGGCAGATGAGGCTGAGCAACAGCTTTCCAGGATAGCCCCTTCTGCCTGCCAGCTATCTGCAGACGTTCGCACTTTCGGAGCAGGGCTGCAAAAGGAGCCTGGCAGGGACACCACCATTCCCAGCATGCGTTTGAAGTTTCAAGTGGCAAGATAAGCAAGCAGCCCCATTCTCTGTGCCTCTATGCGAACAGTGCCATGGGCAGATGAGGCTGAGCAACAGCTTTCCAGGATAGCCCCTTCTGGCTGCCACCTATCTGCAGACGTTCGCGTTTCAAGAGCAGGGCTGCAAAAGGAGCCTGGCAGGGACACCATCTTTCCCAGGCTACGTTTGAAGTTTGAGGTGGCAAGACAAGCAAGCAGCCCCATTCTCTGTGCCTCTGTGCGAGCAGTGCCATGGGCAGATGAGGCTGAGCAACAGCTTTCCAGGCTAGTACCTTCTGGCTGCCAGCTATCTGCAGACGTTCGCATTTCAAGAGCAGGGCTGCGAAAGGAGCCTAGCAGGTACACCATCTTTCCCAGGCTACGTTTGAAGTTTGAGGTGGCAAGACAAGCAAGCAGCCCCATTCTCTGTGCCTCTGTGCGAGCACTGCCATGGGCAGATGAGGCTGAGCAACAGCTTTCCAGGATAGCCCCTTCTGCCTGCCAGCTATCTGCAGACGTTCGCACTTTCGGAGCAGGGCTGCAAAAGGAGCCTGGCAGGGACACCACCATTCCCAGCATGCTTTTGAAGTTTCAAGTGGCAAGATAAGCAAGCAACCCCATTCTCTGTGCCTCTATGCGAACAGTGCCATAGGCAGATGAGGCTGAGCAACAGCTTTCCAGGCTAGCCCCTTCTGGCTGCCAGCTATCTGCAGACGTTCGCATTTCAAGAGCAGGGCTGCGAAAGGAGCCTAGCAGGTACACCATCTTTCCCAGGCTACGTTTGAAGTTTGAGGTGGCAAGACAAGCAAGCAGCCCCATTCTCTGTGCCTCTGTGCGAGCACTGCCATGGGCAGATGAGGCTGAGCAACAGCTTTCCAGGATAGCCCCTTCTGCCTGCCAGCTATCTGCAGACGTTCGCACTTTCGGAGCAGGGCTGCAAAAGGAGCCTGGCAGGGACACCACCATTCCCAGCATGCGTTTGAAGTTTCAAGTGGCAAGATAAGCAAGCAGCCCCATTCTCCTTGACTCTATGCGAACAGTGCCATGGGCAGATGAGGCTGAGCAACAGCTTTCCAGGCTAGCCCCTTCTGGCTGCCAGCTATCTGCAGACGTTCGCATTTCAAGAGCAGGGCTGCGAAAGGAGCCTAGCAGGTACACCATCTTTCCCAGGCTACGTTTGAAGTTTGAGGTGGCAAGACAAGCAAGCAGCCCCATTCTCTGTGCCTCTGTGCGAGCAGTGCCATGGGCAGATGAGGCTGAGCAACAGCTTTCCAGGCTAGTACCTTCTGGCTGCCAGCTATCTGCAGACGTTCGCATTTCAAGAGCAGGGCTGCGAAAGGAGCCTAGCAGGTACACCATCTTTCCCAGGCTACGTTTGAAGTTTGAGGTGGCAAGACAAGCAAGCAGCCCCATTCTCTGTGCCTCTGTGCGAGCACTGCCATGGGCAGATGAGGCTGAGCAACAGCTTTCCAGGATAGCCCCTTCTGCCTGCCAGCTATCTGCAGACGTTCGCACTTTCGGAGCAGGGCTGCAAAAGGAGCCTGGCAGGGACACCACCATTCCCAGCATGCGTTTGAAGTTTCAAGTGGCAAGATAAGCAAGCAGCCCCATTCTCTGTGCCTCTATGCGAACAGTGCCATGGGCAGATAAGGCTGAGCAACAGCTTTCCAGGCTAGCCCCTTCTGCCTGCCAGCTATCTGCAGACGTTCGCACTTTCGGAGCAGGGCTGCGAAAGGAGCCTGGCAGGGACACCAACTTTCCCAGGCTACGTTTGAAGTTTGAGGTGGCAAGACAAGCAAGCAGCCCCATTCTCTGTGCCTCTGTGCGAGCACTGCCATGGGCAGATGAGGCTGAGCAACAGCTTTCCAGGATAGCCCCTTCTGCCTGCCACCTATCTGCAGACGTTCGCACTTTCGGAGCAGGGCTGCAAAAGGAGCCTGGCAGGGACACCACCATTCCCAGCATGCGTTTGAAGTTTCAAGTGGCAAGATAAGCAAGCAGCCCCATTCTCTGTGCCTCTATGCGAACAGTGCCATGGGCAGATGAGGCTGAGCAACAGCTTTCCAGGCTAGCCCCTTCTGGCTGCCAGCTATCTGCAGACGTTCGCATTTCAAGAGCAGGGCTGCGAAAGGAGCCTGGCAGGTACACCATCTTTCCCAGGCTACGTTTGAAGTTTGAGGTGGCAAGACAAGCAAGCAGCCCCATTCTCTGTGCCTCTGTGCGAGCACTGCCATGGGCAGATGAGGCTGAGCAACAGCTTTCCAGGATAGCCCCTTCTGCCTGCCAGCTATCTGCAGACGTTCGCACTTTCGGAGCAGGGCTGCAAAAGGAGCCTGGCAGGGACACCACCATTCCCAGCATGCGTTTGAAGTTTCAAGTGGCAAGATAAGCAAGCAGCCCCATTCTCTGTGCCTCTATGCGAACAGTGCCATGGGCAGATGAGGCTGAGCAACAGCTTTCCAGGCTAGCCCCTTCTGGCTGCCAGCTATCTGCAGACGTTCGCATTTCAAGAGCAGGGCTGCGAAAGGAGCCTAGCAGGTACACCATCTTTCCCAGGCTACGTTTGAAGTTTGAGGTGGCAAGACAAGCAAGCAGCCCCATTCTCTGTGCCTCTGTGCGAGCACTGCCATGGGCAGATGAGGCTGAGCAACAGCTTTCCAGGATAGCCCCTTCTGCCTGCCAGCTATCTGCAGACGTTCGCACTTTCGGAGCAGGGCTGCAAAAGGAGCCTGGCAGGGACACCACCATTCCCAGCATGCGTTTGAAGTTTCAAGTGGCAAGATAAGCAAGCAGCCCCATTCTCTGTGCCTCTATGCGAACAGTGCCATGGGCAGATGAGGCTGAGCAACAGCTTTCCAGGATAGCCCCTTCTGGCTGCCACCTATCTGCAGACGTTCGCATTTCAAGAGCAGGGCTGCAAAAGGAGCCTGGCAGGGACACCATCTTTCCCAGGCTACGTTTGAAGTTTGAGGTGGCAAGACAAGCAAGCAGCCCCATTCTCTGTGCCTCTGTGCGAGCAGTGCCATGGGCAGATGAGGCTGAGCAACAGCTTTCCAGGCTAGTACCTTCTGGCTGCCAGCTATCTGCAGACGTTCGCATTTCAAGAGCAGGGCTGCGAAAGGAGCCTAGCAGGTACACCATCTTTCCCAGGCTACGTTTGCAGTTTGAGGTGGCAAGACAAGCAAGCAGCCCCATTCTCTGTGCCTCTGTGCGAGCACTGCCATGGGCAGATGAGGCTGAGCAACAGCTTTCCAGGATAGCCCCTTCTGCCTGCCAGCTATCTGCAGACGTTCGCACTTTCGGAGCAGGGCTGCAAAAGGAGCCTGGCAGGGACACCACCATTCCCAGCATGCTTTTGAAGTTTCAAGTGGCAAGATAAGCAAGCAGCCCCATTCTCTGTGCCTCTATGCGAACAGTGCCATGGGCAGATGAAGCTGAGCAACAGCTTTCCAGGCTAGCCCCTTCTGGCTGCCAGCTATCTGCAGACGTTCGCATTTCAAGAGCAGGGCTGCGAAAGGAGCCTAGCAGGTACACCAACTTTCCCAGGCTACGTTTGAAGTTTGAGGTGGCAAGACAAGCAAGCAGCCCCATTCTCTGTGCCTCTGTGCGAGCACTGCCATGGGCAGATGAGGCTGAGCAACAGCTTTCCAGGATAGCCCCTTCTGCCTGCCAGCTATCTGCAGACGTTCGCACTTTCGGAGCAGGGCTGCAAAAGGAGCCTGGCTGAGACACCACCATTCCCAGCATGCGTTTGAAGTTTCAAGTGGCAAGATAAGCAAGCAGCCCCATTCTCTGTGCCTCTATGCGAACAGTGCCATGGGCAGATGAGGCTGAGCAACAGCTTTCCAGGATAGCCCCTTCTGCCTGCCAGCTATCTGCAGACGTTCGCACTTTCGGAGCAGGGCTGCGAAAGGAGCCTAGCAGGGACACCATCTTTCCCAGGCTACGTTTGAAGTTTGAGGTGGCAAGACAAGCAAGCAGCCCCATTCTCTGTGCCTCTGTGCGAGCACTGCCATGGGCAGATGAGGCTGAGCAACAGCTTTCCAGGATAGCCCCTTCTGGCTGCCAGCTATCTGCAGACGTTCGCACTTTCGGAGCAGGGCTGCAAAAGGAGCCTGGCAGGGACACCACCATTCCCAGCATGCGTTTGAAGTTTCAAGTGGCAAGATAAGCAAGCAGCCCCATTCTCTGTGCCTCTATGCGAACAGTGCCATGGGCAGATGAGGCTGAGCAACAGCTTTCCAGGCTAGCCCCTTCTGGCTGCCAGCTATCTGCAGACGTTCGCACTTTCGGAGCAGGGCTGCGAAAGGAGCCTGGCAGGGACACCAACTTTCCCAGGCTACGTTTGAAGTTTGAGGTGGCAAGACAAGCAAGCAGCCCCATTCTCTGTGCCTCTGTGCGAGCACTGCCATGGGCAGATGAGGCTGAGCAACAGCTTTCCAGGATAGCCCCTTCTGCCTGCCAGCTATCTGCAGACGTTCGCACTTTCGGAGCAGGGCTGCAAAAGGAGCCTGGCAGGGACACCACCATTCCCAGCATGCGTTTGAAGTTTCCAGTGGCAAGATAAGCAAGCAGCCCCATTCTCTGTGCCTCTATGCGAGCACTGCCATGGGCAGATGAGGCTGAGCAACAGCTTTCCAGGCTAGCACCTTCTGGCTGCCAGCTATCTGCAGACGTTCGCATTTCAAGAGCAGGGCTGCAAAAGGAGCCTAGCAGGTACACCATCTTTCCCAGGCTACGTTTGAAGTTTGAGGTGGCAAGACAAGCAAGCAGCCCCATTCTCTGTGCCTCTGTGCGAGCACTGCCATGGGCAGATGAGGCTGAGCAACAGCTTTCCAGCATAGCCCCTTCTGCCTGCCAGCTATCTGCAGACGTTCGCATTTCAAGAGCAGGGCTGCAAAAGGAGCCTGGCAGGGACACCACCATTCCCAGCATGCATTTGAAGTTTCAAGTGGTAAGATAAGCAAGCAGCCCCATTCTCTGTGCCTCTATGCGAACAGTGCCATGGGCAGATGAGGCTGAGCAACAGCTTTCCAGGCTAGCCCCTTCTGGCTGCCAGCTATCTGCAGACGTTCGCATTTCAAGAGCAGGGCTGCGAAAGGAGCCTAGCAGGTACACCAACTTTCCCAGGCTACGTTTGAAGTTTGAGGTGGCAAGACAAGCAAGCAGCCCCATTCTCTGTGCCTCTGTGCGAGCACTGCCATGGGCAGATGAGGCTGAGCAACAGCTTTCCAGGATAGCCCCTTCTGCCTGCCACCTATCTGCAGACGTTCGCACTTTCGGAGCAGGGCTGCAAAAGGAGCCTGGCTGGGACACCACCATTCCCAGCATGCGTTTGAAGTTTCAAGTGGCAAGATAAGCAAGCAGCCCCATTCGCTGTGCCTCTATGCGAACAGTGCCATGGGCAGATGAGGCTGAGCAACAGCTTTCCAGGATAGCCCCTTCTGGCTGCCAGCTATCTGCAGACGTTCGCACTTTCGGAGCAGGGCTGCGAAAGGAGCCTGGCAGGGACACCAACTTTCCCAGGCTACGTTTGAAGTTTGAGGTGGCAAGACAAGCAAGCAGCCCCATTCTCTGTGCCTCTGTGCGAGCACTGCCATGGGCAGATGAGGCTGAGCAACAGCTTTCCAGGATAGCCCCTTCTGGCTGCCAGCTATCTGCAGACGTTCGCACTTTCGGAGCAGGGCTGCAAAAGGAGCCTGGCAGGGACACCACCATTCCCAGCATGCGTTTGAAGTTTCCAGTGGCAAGATAAGCAAGCAGCCCCATTCTCTGTGCCTCTATGCGAGCACTGCCATGGGCAGATGAGGCTGAGCAACAGCTTTCCAGCATAGCCCCTTCTGGCTGCCAGCTATCTGCAGACGTTCGCATTTCAAGAGCAGGGCTGCAAAAGGAGCCTAGCAGGTACACCATCTTTCCCAGGCTACATTTGAAGTTTGAGGTGGCAAGACAAGCAAGCAGCCCCATTCTCTGTGCCTCTGTGCGAGCACTGCCATGGGCAGATGAGGCTGAGCAACAGCTTTCCAGATAGCCCCTTCTGCCTGCCAGCTATCTGTAGACGTTCGCACTTTCGGAGCAGGGCTGCAACAGGAGCCTGGCAGGGACACCACCATTCCCAGCATGCGTTTGAAGTTTCCAGTGGCAAGATAAGCAAGCAGCCCCATTCTCTGTGCCTCTATGCGAGCACTGCCATGGGCAGATGAGGCTGAGCAACAGCTTTCCAGATAGCCCCTTCTGGCTGCCAGCTATCTGCAGACGTTCGCACTTTCGGAGCAGGGCTGCAACAGGAGCCTGGCAGGGACACCACCATTCCCAGCATGCGTTTGAAGTTTCCAGTGGCAAGATAAGCAAGCAGCCCCATTCTCTGTGCCTCTATGCGAGCACTGCCATGGGCAGATGAGGCTGAGCAACAGCTTTCCAGATAGCCCCTTCTGGCTGCCAGCTATCTGCAGACGTTCGCACTTTCGGAGCAGGGCTGCAAAAGGAGCCTGGCAGGGACACCACCATTCCCAGCATGCGTTTGAAGTTTCCAGTGGCAAGATAAGCAAGCAGCCCCATTCTCTGTGCCTCTATGCGAGCACTGCCATGGGCAGATGAGGCTGAGCAACAGCTTTCCAGGATAGCCCCTTCTGGCTGCCAGCTATCTGCAGACGTTCGCATTTCAAGAGCAGGGCTGCAAAAGGAGCCTAGCAGGTACACCATCTTTCCCAGGCTACGTTTGAAGTTTGAGGTGGCAAGACAAGCAAGCAGCCCCATTCTCTGTGCCTCTGTGCGAGCACTGCCATGGGCAGATGAGGCTGAGCAACAGCTTTCCAGGATAGCCCCTTCTGCCTGCCAGCTATCTGCAGACGTTCGCATTTCAAGAGCAGGGCTGCAAAAGGAGCCTAGCAGGTACACCATCTTTCCCAGGCTACGTTTGAAGTTTGAGGTGGCAAGACAAGCAAGCAGCCCCATTCTCTGTGCCTCTGTGCGAGCACTGCCATGGGCAGATGAGGCTGAGCAACAGCTTTCCAGATAGCCCCTTCTGCCTGCCAGCTATCTGTAGACGTTCGCACTTTCGGAGCAGGGCTGCGAAAGGAGCCTAGCAGGTACACCAACTTTCCCAGGCTACGTTTGAAGTTTAAGGTGGCAAGACAAGCAAGCAGCCCCATTCTCTGTGCCTCTGTGCGAGCACTGCCATGGGCAGATGAGGCTGAGCAACAGCTTTCCAGGATAGCCCCTTCTGGCTGCCAGCTATCTGCAGACGTTCGCACTTTCGGAGCAGGGCTGCAAAAGGAGCCTGGCAGGGACACCACCATTCCCAGCATGCGTTTGAAGTTTCAAGTGGCAAGATAAGCAAGCAGCCCCATTCTCTGTGCCTCTGTGCGAGCACTGCCATGGGCAGATGAGGCTGAGCAACAGCTTTCCAGGATAGCCCCTTCTGCCTGCCAGCTATCTGCAGACGTTCGCATTTCAAGAGCAGGGCTGCAAAAGGAGCCTAGCAGGTACACCATCTTTCCCAGGCTACGTTTGAAGTTTGAGGTGGCAAGACAAGCAAGCAGCCCCATTCTCTGTGCCTCTGTGCGAGCACTGCCATGGGCAGATGAGGCTGAGCAACAGCTTTCCAGATAGCCCCTTCTGCCTGCCAGCCATCTGTAGACGTTCGCACTTTCGGAGCAGGGCTGCAACAGGAGCCTGGCAGGGACACCACCATTCCCAGCATGCATTTGAAGTTTCAAGTGGTAAGATAAGCAAGCAGCCCCATTCTCTGTGCCTCTATGCGAACAGTGCCATGGGCAGATGAGGCTGAGCAACAGCTTTCCAGGCTAGCCCCTTCTGGCTGCCAGCTATCTGCAGACGTTCGCACTTTCGGAGCAGGGCTGCGAAAGGAGCCTGGCAGGGACACCAACTTTCCCAGCATGCGTTTGAAGTTTGAGGTGGCAAGACAAGCAAGCAGCCCCATTCTCTGTGCCTCTGTGCGAGCACTGCCATGGGCAGATGAGGCTGAGCAACAGCTTTCCAGGATAGCCCCTTCTGCCTGCCAGCTATCTGCAGACGTTCGCACTTTCGGAGCAGGGCTGCAAAAGGAGCCTGGCAGGGACACCACCATTCCCAGCATGCGTTTGAAGTTTCCAGTGGCAAGATAAGCAAGCAGCCCCATTCTCTGTGCCTCTATGCGAGCACTGCCATGGGCAGATGAGGCTGAGCAACAGCTTTCCAGGATAGCCCCTTCTGCCTGCCAGCTATCTGCAGACGTTCGCATTTCAAGAGCAGGGCTGCAAAAGGAGCCTAGCAGGTACACCATCTTTCCCAGGCTACGTTTGAAGTTTGAGGTGGCAAGACAAGCAAGCAGCCCCATTCTCTGTGCCTCTGTGCGAGCACTGCCATGGGCAGATGAGGCTGAGCAACAGCTTTCCAGATAGCCCCTTCTGCCTGCCAGCTATCTGTAGACGTTCGCACTTTCGGAGCAGGGCTGCAACAGGAGCCTGGCAGGGACACCACCATTCCCAGCATGCGTTTGAAGTTTCCAGTGGCAAGATAAGCAAGCAGCCCCATTCTCTGTGCCTCTATGCGAGCACTGCCATGGGCAGATGAGGCTGAGCAACAGCTTTCCAGATAGCCCCTTCTGGCTGCCAGCTATCTGCAGACGTTCGCACTTTCGGAGCAGGGCTGCAAAAGGAGCCTGGCAGGGACACCACCATTCCCAGCATGCGTTTGAAGTTTCCAGTGGCAAGATAAGCAAGCAGCCCCATTCTCTGTGCCTCTATGCGAGCACTGCCATGGGCAGATGAGGCTGAGCAACAGCTTTCCAGGATAGCCCCTTCTGCCTGCCAGCTATCTGCAGACGTTCGCATTTCAAGAGCAGGGCTGCAAAAGGAGCCTAGCAGGTACACCATCTTTCCCAGGCTACGTTTGAAGTTTGAGGTGGCAAGACAAGCAAGCAGCCCCATTCTCTGTGCCTCTGTGCGAGCACTGCCATGGGCAGATGAGGCTGAGCAACAGCTTTCCAGATAGCCCCTTCTGCCTGCCAGCTATCTGTAGACGTTCGCACTTTCGGAGCAGGGCTGCAACAGGAGCCTGGCAGGGACACCACCATTCCCAGCATGCATTTGAAGTTTCAAGTGGTAAGATAAGCAAGCAGCCCCATTCTCTGTGCCTCTATGCGAACAGTGCCATGGGCAGATGAGGCTGAGCAACAGCTTTCCAGGCTAGCCCCTTCTGGCTGCCAGCTATCTGCAGACGTTCGCACTTTCGGAGCAGGGCTGCAACAGGAGCCTGGCAGGGACACCACCATTCCCAGCATGCATTTGAAGTTTCAAGTGGTAAGATAAGCAAGCAGCCCCATTCTCTGTGCCTCTATGCGAACAGTGCCATGGGCAGATGAGGCTGAGCAACAGCTTTCCAGGCTAGCCCCTTCTGGCTGCCAGCTATCTGCAGACGTTCGCACTTTCGGAGCAGGGCTGCAAAAGGAGCCTGGCAGGGACACCACCATTCCCAGCATGCGTTTGAAGTTTCCAGTGGCAAGATAAGCAAGCAGCCCCATTCTCTGTGCCTCTATGCGAGCACTGCCATGGGCAGATGAGGCTGAGCAACAGCTTTCCAGGATAGCCCCTTCTGCCTGCCAGCTATCTGCAGACGTTCGCATTTCAAGAGCAGGGCTGCAAAAGGAGCCTGGCAGGTACACCATCTTTCCCAGGCTACGTTTGAAGTTTGAGGTGGCAAGACAAGCAAGCAGCCCCATTCTCTGTGCCTCTGTGCGAGCACTGCCATGGGCAGATGAGGCTGAGCAACAGCTTTCCAGATAGCCCCTTCTGCCTGCCAGCTATCTGTAGACGTTCGCACTTTCGGAGCAGGGCTGCAACAGGAGCCTGGCAGGGACACCACCATTCCCAGCACGCGTTTGAAGTTTCCAGTGGCAAGATAAGCAAGCAGCCCCATTCTCTGTGCCTCTATGCGAGCACTGCCATGGGCAGATGAGGCTGAGCAACAGCTTTCCAGATAGCCCCTTCTGGCTGCCAGCTATCTGCAGACGTTCGCACTTTCGGAGCAGGGCTGCAAAAGGAGCCTGGCAGGGACACCACCATTCCCAGCATGCGTTTGAAGTTTCCAGTGGCAAGATAAGCAAGCAGCCCCATTCTCTGTGCCTCTATGCGAGCACTGCCATGGGCAGATGAGGCTGAGCAACAGCTTTCCAGGATAGCCCTTTCTGCCTGCCAGCTATCTGCAGACGTTCGCATTTCAAGAGCAGGGCTGCAAAAGGAGCCTAGCAGGTACACCATCTTTCCCAGGCTACGTTTGAAGTTTGAGGTGGCAAGACAAGCAAGCAGCCCCATTCTCTGTGCCTCTGTGCGAGCACTGCCATGGGCAGATGAGGCTGAGCAACAGCTTTCCAGATAGCCCCTTCTGCCTGCCAGCTATCTGTAGACGTTCGCACTTTCGGAGCAGGGCTGCAACAGGAGCCTGGCAGGGACACCACCATTCCCAGCATGCATTTGAAGTTTCAAGTGGTAAGATAAGCAAGCAGCCCCATTCTCTGTGCCTCTATGCGAACAGTGCCATGGGCAGATGAGGCTGAGCAACAGCTTTCCAGGCTAGCCCCTTCTGGCTGCCAGCTATCTGCAGACGTTCGCACTTTCGGAGCAGGGCTGCGAAAGGAGCCTGGCAGGGACACCAACTTTCCCAGGCTACGTTTGAAGTTTGAGGTGGCAAGACAAGCAAGCAGCCCCATTCTCTGTGCCTCTGTGCGAGCACTGCCATGGGCAGATGAGGCTGAGCAACAGCTTTCCAGGATAGCCCCTTCTGCCTGCCAGCTATCTGCAGACGTTCGCACTTTCGGAGCAGGGCTGCAAAAGGAGCCTGGCAGGGACACCACCATTCCCAGCATGCGTTTGAAGTTTCAAGTGGCAAGATAAGCAAGCAGCCCCATTCTCTGTGCCTCTATGCGAGCACTGCCATGGGCAGATGAGGCTGAGCAACAGCTTTCCAGGATAGCCCCTTCTGGCTGCCAGCTATCTGCAGACGTTCGCATTTCAAGAGCAGGGCTGCGAAAGGAGCCTAGCAGGTACACCAACTTTCCCAGGCTACGTTTGAAGTTTGAGGTGGCAAGACAAGCAAGCAGCCCCATTCTCTGTGCCTCTGTGCGAGCACTGCCATGGGCAGATGAGGCTGAGCAACAGCTTTCCAGGATAGCCCCTTCTGCCTGCCAGCTATCTGCAGACGTTCGCACTTTCGGAGCAGGGCTGCAAAAGGAGCCTGGCAGGGACACCACCATTCCCAGCATGCGTTTGAAGTTTCAAGTGGCAAGATAAGCAAGCAGCCCCATTCTCTGTGCCTCTGTGCGAGCACTGCCATGGGCAGATGAGGCTGAGCAACAGCTTTCCAGGATAGCCCCTTCTGCCTGCCAGCTATCTGCAGACGTTCGCATTTCAAGAGCAGGGCTGCAAAAGTAGCCTAGCAGGTACACCATCTTTCCCAGGCTACGTTTGAAGTTTGAGGTGGCAAGACAAGCAAGCAGCCCCATTCTCTGTGCCTCTGTGCGAGCACTGCCATGGGCAGATGAGGCTGAGCAACAGCTTTCCAGATAGCCCCTTCTGCCTGCCAGCTATCTGTAGACGTTCGCACTTTCGGAGCAGGGCTGCAACAGGAGCCTGGCAGGGACACCACCATTCCCAGCATGCATTTGAAGTTTCATGTGGTAAGATAAGCAAGCAGCCCCATTCTCTGTGCCTCTATGCGAACAGTGCCATGGGCAGATGAGGCTGAGCAACAGCTTTCCAGGCTAGCCCCTTCTGCCTGCCAGCTATCTGCAGACGTTCGCACTTTCGGAGCAGGGCTGCGAAAGGAGCCTGCAGGGACACCAACTTTCCCAGGCTACGTTTGAAGTTTGAGGTGGCAAGACAAGCAAGCAGCCCCATTCTCTGTGCCTCTGTGCGAGCACTGCCATGGGCAGATGAGGCTGAGCAACAGCTTTCCAGGATAGCCCCTTCTGGCTGCCAGCTATCTGCAGACGTTCGCACTTTCGGAGCAGGGCTGCAAAAGGAGCCTGGCAGGGACACCACCATTCCCAGCATGCGTTTGAAGTTTCCAGTGGCAAGATAAGCAAGCAGCCCCATTCTCTGTGCCTCTATGCGAGCACTGCCATGGGCAGATGAGGCTGAGCAACAGCTTTCCAGGATAGCCCCTTCTGCCTGCCAGCTATCTGCAGACGTTCGCATTTCAAGAGCAGGGCTGCAAAAGGAGCCTAGCAGGTACACCATCTTTCCCAGGCTACGTTTGAAGTTTGAGGTGGCAAGACAAGCAAGCAGCCCCATTCTCTGTGCCTCTGTGCGAGCACTGCCATGGGCAGATGAGGCTGAGCAACAGCTTTCCAGATAGCCCCTTCTGCCTGCCAGCTATCTGTAGACGTTCGCACTTTCGGAGCAGGGCTGCAACAGGAGCCTGGCAGGGACACCACCATTCCCAGCATGCGTTTGAAGTTTCCAGTGGCAAGATAAGCAAGCAGCCCCATTCTCTGTGCCTCTATGCGAGCACTGCCATGGGCAGATGAGGCTGAGCAACAGCTTTCCAGATAGCCCCTTCTGGCTGCCAGCTATCTGCAGACGTTCGCACTTTCGGAGCAGGGCTGCAAAAGGAGCCTGGCAGGGACACCACCATTCCCAGCATGAGTTTGAAGTTTCCAGTGGCCAGATAAGCAAGCAGCCCCATTCTCTGTGCCTCTATGCGAGCACTGCCATGGGCAGATGAGGCTGAGCAACAGCTTTCCAGGATAGCCCCTTCTGCCTACCAGCTATCTGCAGACGTTCGCATTTCAAGAGCAGGGCTGCAAAAGGAGCCTAGCAGGTACACCATCTTTACCAGGCTACGTTTGAAGTTTGAGGTGGCAAGACAAGCAAGCAGCCCCATTCTCTGTGCCTCTGTGCGAGCACTGCCATGGGCAGATGAGGCTGAGCAACAGCTTTCCAGATAGCCCCTTCTGCCTGCCAGCTATCTGTAGACGTTCGCACTTTCGGAGCAGGGCTGCAACAGGAGCCTGGCAGGGACACCACCATTCCCAGCATGCATTTGAAGTTTCAAGTGGTAAGATAAGCAAGCAGCCCCATTCTCTGTGCCTCTATGCGAACAGTGCCATGGGCAGATGAGGCTGAGCAACAGCTTTCCAGGCTAGCCCCTTCTGGCTGCCAGCTATCTGCAGACGTTCGCACTTTCGGAGCAGGGCTGCAACAGGAGCCTGGCAGGGACACCACCATTCCCAGCATGCGTTTGAAGTTTCCAGTGGCAAGATAAGCAAGCAGCCCCATTCTCTGTGCCTCTATGCGAGCACTGCCATGGGCAGATGAGGCTGAGCAACAGCTTTCCAGATAGCCCCTTCTGGCTGCCAGCTATCTGCAGACGTTCGCACTTTCGGAGCAGGGCTGCAACAGGAGCCTGGCAGGGACACCACCATTCCCAGCATGCGTTTGAAGTTTCCAGTGGCAAGATAAGCAAGCAGCCCCATTCTCTGTGCCTCTATGCGAGCACTGCCATGGGCAGATGAGGCTGAGCAACAGCTTTCCAGGATAGCCCCTTCTGCCTGCCAGCTATCTGCAGACGTTCGCATTTCAAGAGCAGGGCTGCAAAAGGAGCCTAGCAGGTACACCATCTTTCCCAGGCTACGTTTGAAGTTTGAGGTGGCAAGACAAGCAAGCAGCCCCATTCTCTGTGCCTCTGTGCGAGCACTGCCATGGGCAGATGAGGCTGAGCAACAGCTTTCCAGATAGCCCCTTCTGCCTGCCAGCTATCTGTAGACGTTCGCACTTTCGGAGCAGGGCTGCAACAGGAGCCTGGCAGGGACACCACCATTCCCAGCATGCATTTGAAGTTTCAAGTGGTAAGATAAGCAAGCAGCCCCATTCTCTGTGCCTCTATGCGAACAGTGCCATGGGCAGATGAGGCTGAGCAACAGCTTTCCAGGATAGCCCCTTCTGGCTGCCAGCTATCTGCAGACGTTCGCACTTTCGGAGCAGGGCTGCAAAAGGAGCCTGGCAGGGACACCACCATTCCCAGCATGCGTTTGAAGTTTCCAGTGGCAAGATAAGCAAGCAGCCCCATTCTCTGTGCCTCTATGCGAGCACTGCCATGGGCAGATGAGGCTGAGCAACAGCTTTCCAGGATAGCCCCTTCTGCCTGCCAGCTATCTGCAGACGTTCGCATTTCAAGAGCAGGGCTGCAAAAGGAGCCTAGCAGGTACACCATCTTTCCCAGGCTACGTTTGAAGTTTGAGGTGGCAAGACAAGCAAGCAGCCCCATTCTCTGTGCCTCTGTGCGAGCACTGCCATGGGCAGATGAGGCTGAGCAACAGCTTTCCAGATAGCCCCTTCTGCCTGCCAGCTATCTGTAGACGTTCGCACTTTCGGAGCAGGGCTGAAAATGGAGCCTGGCAGGGACACCACCATTCCCAGCATGCGTTTGAAGTTTCCAGTGGCAAGATAAGCAAGCAGCCCCATTCTCTGTGCCTCTGTGCGAGCACTGCCATGGGCAGATGAGGCTGAGCAACAGCTTTCCAGATAGCCCCTTCTGGCTGCCAGCTATCTGCAGACGTTCGCACTTTCGGAGCAGGGCTGCAAAAGGAGCCTGGCAGGGACACCACCATTCCCAGCATGCGTTTGAAGTTTCCAGTGGCAAGATAAGCAAGCAGCCCCATTCTCTGTGCCTCTATGCGAGCACTGCCATGGGCAGATGAGGCTGAGCAACAGCTTTCCAGGATAGCCCCTTCTGCCTGCCAGCTATCTGCAGACGTTCGCATTTCAAGAGCAGGGCTGCAAAAGGAGCCTAGCAGGTACACCATCTTTCCCAGGCTACGTTTGAAGTTTGAGGTGGCAAGACAAGCAAGCAGCCCCATTCTCTGTGCCTCTGTGCGAGCACTGCCATGGGCAGATGAGGCTGAGCAACAGCTTTCCAGATAGCCCCTTCTGCCTGCCAGCTATCTGTAGACGTTCGCACTTTCGGAGCAGGGCTGCAAAAGGAGCCTGGCAGGGACACCACCATTCCCAGCATGCATTTGAAGTTTCAAGTGGTAAGATAAGCAAGCAGCCCCATTCTCTGTGCCTCTATGCGAACAGTGCCATGGGCAGATGAGGCTGAGCAACAGCTTTCCAGGCTAGCCCCTTCTGGCTGCCAGCTATCTGCAGACGTTCGCACTTTCGGAGCAGGGCTGCGAAAGGAGCCTGGCAGGGACACCAACTTTCCCAGGCTACGTTTGAAGTTTGAGGTGGCAAGACAAGCAAGCAGCCCCATTCTCTGTGCCTCTGTGCGAGCACTGCCATGGGCAGATGAGGCTGAGCAACAGCTTTCCAGGATAGCCCCTTCTGCCTGCCAGCTATCTGCAGACGTTCGCACTTTCGGAGCAGGGCTGCAAAAGGAGCCTGGCAGGGACACCACCATTCCCAGCATGCGTTTGAAGTTTCAAGTGGCAAGATAAGCAAGCAGCCCCATTCTCTGTGCCTCTATGCGAACAGTGCCATGGGCAGATGAGGCTGAGCAACAGCTTTCCAGGATAGCCCCTTCTGCCTGCCAGCTATCTGCAGACGTTCGCACTTTCGGAGCAGGGCTGCGAAAGGAGCCTGGCAGGGACACCAACTTTCCCAGGCTACGTTTGAAGTTTGAGGTGGCAAGACAAGCAAGCAGCCCCATTCTCTGTGCCTCTGTGCGAACAGTGCCATGGGCAGATGAGGCTGAGCAACAGCTTTCCAGGATAGCCCCTTCTGGCTGCCAGCTATCTGCAGACGTTCGCACTTTCGGAGCAGGGCTGCGAAAGGAGCCTGGCAGGGACACCACCATTCCCAGCATGCGCTTGAAGTTTCAAGTGGCAAGATAAGCAAGCAGCCCCATTCTCTGTGCCTCTATGCGAACAGTGCCATGGGCAGATGAGGCTGAGCAACAGCTTTCCAGGCTAGCCCCTTCTGGCTGCCAGCTATCTGCAGACGTTCGCATTTCAAGAGCAGGGCTGCAAAAGGAGCCTAGCAGGTACACCATCTTTCCCAGGCTACGTTTGAAGTTTGAGGTGGCAAGACAAGCAAGCAGCCCCATTCTCTGTGCCTCTGTGCGAGCACTGCCATGGGCAGATGAGGCTGAGCAACAGCTTTCCAGATAGCCCCTTCTGCCTGCCAGCTATCTGTAGACGTTCGCACTTTCGGAGCAGGGCTGCAACAGGAGCCTGGCAGGGACACCACCATTCCCAGCATGCATTTGAAGTTTCAAGTGGTAAGATAAGCAAGCAGCCCCATTCTCTGTGCCTCTATGCGAACAGTGCCATGGGCAGATGAGGCTGAGCAACAGCTTTCCAGGCTAGCCCCTTCTGCCTGCCAGCTATCTGCAGACGTTCGCACTTTCGGAGCAGGGCTGCGAAAGGAGCCTGGCAGGGACACCAACTTTCCCAGGCTACGTTTGAAGTTTGAGGTGGCAAGACAAGCAAGCAGCCCCATTCTCTGTGCCTCTGTGCGAGCACTGCCATGGGCAGATGAGGCTGAGCAACAGCTTTCCAGGATAGCCCCTTCTGCCTGCCAGCTATCTGCAGACGTTCGCACTTTCGGAGCAGGGCTGCAAAAGGAGCCTGGCAGGGACACCACCATTCCCAGCATGCGTTTGAAGTTTCAAGTGGCAAGATAAGCAAGCAGCCCCATTCTCTGTGCCTCTATGCGAGCAGTGCCATGGGCAGATGAGGCTGAGCAACAGCTTTCCAGGATAGCCCCTTCTGCCTGCCAGCTATCTGCAGACGTTCGCACTTTCAGAGCAGGGCTGCGAAAGGAGCCTGGCAGGGACACCGACTTTCCCAGGCTACGTTTGAAGTTTGAGGTGGCAAGACAAGCAAGCAGCCCCATTCTCTGTGCCTCTGTGCGAGCAGTGCCATGGGCAGATGAGGCTGAGCAACAGCTTTCCAGGCTAGCCCCTTCTGGCTGCCAGCTATCTGCAGACGTTCGCACTTTCGGAGCAGGGCTGCAAAAGGAGCCTGGCAGGGACACCACCATTCCCAGCATGCGTTTGAAGTTTCAAGTGGCAAGATAAGCAAGCAGCCCCATTCTCTGTGCCTCTATGCGAACAGTGCCATGGGCAGATGAGGCTGAGCAACAGCTTTCCAGGCTAGCCCCTTCTGGCTGCCAGCTATCTGCAGACGTTCGCATTTCAAGAGCAGGGCTGCGAAAGGAGCCTAGCAGGTACACCAACTTTCCCAGGCTACGTTTGAAGTTTGAGGTGGCAAGACAAGCAAGCAGCCCCATTCTCTGTGCCTCTGTGCGAGCACTGCCATGGGCAGATGAGGCTGAGCAACAGCTTTCCAGGATAGCCCCTTCTGCCTGCCAGCTATCTGCAGACGTTCGCACTTTCGGAGCAGGGCTGCAAAAGGAGCCTGGCAGGGACACCACCATTCCCAGCATGCGTTTGAAGTTTCAAGTGGCAAGATAAGCAAGCAGCCCCATTCTCTGTGCCTCTATGCGAACAGTGCCATGGGCAGATGAGGCTGAGCAACAGCTTTCCAGGATAGCCCCTTCTGCCTGCCAGCTATCTGCAGACGTTCGCACTTTCGGAGCAGGGCTGCGAAAGGAGCCTGGCAGGGACATCAACTTTCCCAGGCTACGTTTGAAGTTTGAGGTGGCAAGACAAGCAAGCAGCCCCATTCTCTGTGCCTCTGTGCGAGCAGTGCCATGGGCAGATGAGGCTGAGCAACAGCTTTCCAGGATAGCCCCTTCTGCCTGCCAGCTATCTGCAGACGTTCGCACTTTCGGAGCAGGGCTGCAAAAGGAGCCTGGCAGGGACACCACCATTCCCAGCATGCGTTTGAAGTTTCCAGTGGCAAGATAAGCAAGCAGCCCCATTCTCTGTGCCTCTATGCGAACAGTGCCATGGGCAGATGAGGCTGAGCAACAGCTTTCCAGGCTAGCACCTTCTGGCTGCCAGCTATCTGCAGACGTTCGCATTTCAAGAGCAGGGCTGCAAAAGGAGCCTAGCAGGTACACCATCTTTCCCAGGCTACATTTGAAGTTTGAGGTGGCAAGACAAGCAAGCAGCCCCATTCTCTGTGCCTCTGTGCGAGCACTGCCATGGGCAGATGAGGCTGAGCAACAGCTTTCCAGGATAGCCCCTTCTGGCTGCCAGCTATCTGCAGACGTTCGCACTTTCGGAGCAGGGCTGCAAAAGGAGCCTGGCAGGGACACCACCATTCCCAGCATGCGTTTGAAGTTTCCAGTGGCAAGATAAGCAAGCAGCCCCATTCTCTGTGCCTCTATGCGAACAGTGCCATGGGCAGATGAGGCTGAGCAACAGCTTTCCAGGCTAGCCCCTTCTGGCTGCCAGCTATCTGCAGACGTTCGCATTTCAAGAGCAGGGCTGCAAAAGGAGCCTAGCAGGTACACCATCTTTCCCAGGCTATGTTTGAAGTTTGAGGTGGCAAGACAAGCAAGCAGCCCCATTCTCTGTGCCTCTGTGCGAGCACTGCCATGGGCAGATGAGGCTGAGCAACAGCTTTCCAGATAGCCCCTTCTGCCTGCCAGCTATCTGTAGACGTTCGCACTTTCGGAGCAGGGCTGCAACAGGAGCCTGGCAGGGACACCACCATTCCCAGCATGCATTTGAAGTTTCAAGTGGTAAGATAAGCAAGCAGCCCCATTCTCTGTGCCTCTATGCGAACAGTGCCATGGGCAGATGAGGCTGAGCAACAGCTTTCCAGGCTAGCCCCTTCTGGCTGCCAGCTATCTGCAGACGTTCGCACTTTCGGAGCAGGGCTGCGAAAGGAGCCTGGCAGGGACACCAACTTTCCCAGGCTACGTTTGAAGTTTGAGGTGGCAAGACAAGCAAGCAGCCCCATTCTCTGTGCCTCTGTGCGAGCACTGCCATGGGCAGATGAGGCTGAGCAACAGCTTTCCAGGATAGCCCCTTCTGCCTGCCAGCTATCTGCAGACGTTCGCACTTTCGGAGCAGGGCTGCAAAAGGAGCCTGGCAGGGACACCACCATTCCCAGCATGCGTTTGAAGTTTCAAGTGGCAAGATAAGCAAGCAGCCCCATTCTCTGTGCCTCTATGCGAACAGTGCCATGGGCAGATGAGGCTGAGCAACAGCTTTCCAGGCTAGCCCCTTCTGGCTGCCAGCTATCTGCAGACGTTCGCACTTTCGGAGCAGGGCTGCGAAAGGAGCCTGGCAGGGACACCAACTTTCCCAGGCTACGTTTGAAGTTTGAGGTGGCAAGACAAGCAAGCAGCCCCATTCTCTGTGCCTCTGTGCGAGCACTGCCATGGGCAGATGAGGCTGAGCAACAGCTTTCCAGGATAGCCCCTTCTGCCTGCCAGCTATCTGCAGACGTTCGCACTTTCGGAGCAGGGCTGCAAAAGGAGCCTGGCAGGGACACCACCATTCCCAGCATGCGTTTGAAGTTTCAAGTGGCAAGATAAGCAAGCAGCCCCATTCTCTGTGCCTCTATGCGAACAGTGCCATGGGCAGATGAGGCTGAGCAACAGCTTTCCAGGCTAGCCCCTTCTGGCTGCCAGCTATCTGCAGACGTTCGCATTTCAAGAGCAGGGCTGCGAAAGGAGCCTAGCAGGTACACCAACTTTCCCAGGCTACGTTTGAAGTTTGAGGTGGCAAGACAAGCAAGCAGCCCCATTCTCTGTGCCTCTGTGCGAGCACTGCCATGGGCAGATGAGGCTGAGCAACAGCTTTCCAGGATAGCCCCTTCTGCCTGCCAGCTATCTGCAGACGTTCGCACTTTCGGAGCAGGGCTGCAAAAGGAGCCTGGCAGGGACACCACCATTCCCAGCATGCGTTTGAAGTTTCAAGTGGCAAGATAAGCAAGCAGCCCCATTCTCTGTGCCTCTATGCGAACAGTGCCATGGGCAGATGAGGCTGAGCAACAGCTTTCCAGGATAGCCCCTTCTGCCTGCCAGCTATCTGCAGACGTTCGCACTTTCGGAGCAGGGCTGCGAAAGGAGCCTGGCAGGGACACCAACTTTCCCAGGCTACGTTTGAAGTTTGAGGTGGCAAGACAAGCAAGCAGCCCCATTCTCTGTGCCTCTGTGCGAGCACTGCCATGGGCAGATGAGGCTGAGCAACAGCTTTCCAGGATAGCCCCTTCTGGCTGCCAGCTATCTGCAGACGTTCGCACTTTCGGAGCAGGGCTGCAAAAGGAGCCTGGCAGGGACACCACCATTCCCAGCATGCGTTTGAAGTTTCAAGTGGCAAGATAAGCAAGCAGCCCCATTCTCTGTGCCTCTATGCGAACAGTGCCATGGGCAGATGAGGCTGAGCAACAGCTTTCCAGGCTAGCCCCTTCTGGCTGCCAGCTATCTGCAGACGTTCGCATTTCAAGAGCAGGGCTGCGAAAGGAGCCTAGCAGGTACACCAACTTTCCCAGGCTACGTTTGAAGTTTGAGGTGGCAAGACAAGCAAGCAGCCCCATTCTCTGTGCCTCTGTGCGAGCACTGCCATGGGCAGATGAGGCTGAGCAACAGCTTTCCAGATAGCCCCTTCTGCCTGCCAGCTATCTGTAGACGTTCGCACTTTCGGAGCAGGGCTGCAACAGGAGCCTGGCAGGGACACCACAATTCCCAGCATGCATTTGAAGTTTCAAGTGGTAAGATAAGCAAGCAGCCCCATTCTCTGTGCCTCTATGCGAACAGTGCCATGGGCAGATGAGGCTGAGCAACAGCTTTCCAGGCTAGCCCCTTCTGGCTGCCAGCTATCTGCAGACGTTCGCACTTTCGGAGCAGGGCTGCGAAAGGAGCCTGGCAGGGACACCAACTTTCCCAGGCTACGTTTGAAGTTTGAGGTGGCAAGACAAGCAAGCAGCCCCATTCTCTGTGCCTCTGTGCGAGCACTGCCATGGGCAGATGAGGCTGAGCAACAGCTTTCCAGGATAGCCCCTTCTGCCTGCCAGCTATCTGCAGACGTTCGCACTTTCGGAGCAGGGCTGCAAAAGGAGCCTGGCAGGGACACCACCATTCCCAGCATGCGTTTGAAGTTTCAAGTGGCAAGATAAGCAAGCAGCCCCATTCTCTGTGCCTCTATGCGAACAGTGCCATGGGCAGATGAGGCTGAGCAACAGCTTTCCAGGCTAGCCCCTTCTGCCTGCCAGCTATCTGCAGACGTTCGCATTTCAAGAGCAGGGCTGCGAAAGGAGCCTAGCAGGTACACCAACTTTCCCAGGCTACGTTTGAAGTTTGAGGTGGCAAGACAAGCAAGCAGCCCCATTCTCTGTGCCTCTGTGCGAGCACTGCCATGGGCAGATGAGGCTGAGCAACAGCTTTCCAGGATAGCCCCTTCTGCCTGCCAGCTATCTGCAGACGTTCGCACTTTCGGAGCAGGGCTGCAAAAGGAGCCTGGCAGGGACACCACCATTCCCAGCATGCGTTTGAAGTTTCAAGTGGCAAGATAAGCAAGCAGCCCCATTCTCTGTGCCTCTATGCGAACAGTGCCATGGGCAGATGAAGCTGAGCAACAGCTTTCCAGGCTAGCCCCTTCTGGCTGCCAGCTATCTGCAGACGTTCGCATTTCAAGAGCAGGGCTGCGAAAGGAGTCTAGCAGGTACACCAACTTTCCCAGGCTACGTTTGAAGTTTGAGGTGGCAAGACAAGCAAGCAGCCCCATTCTCTGTGCCTCTGTGCGAGCACTGCCATGGGCAGATGAGGCTGAGCAACAGCTTTCCAGGATAGCCCCTTCTGCCTGCCAGCTATCTGCAGACGTTCGCACTTTCGGAGCAGGGCTGCAAAAGGAGCCTGGCAGGGACACCACCATTCCCAGCATGCGTTTGAAGTTTCAAGTGGCAAGATAAGCAAGCAGCCCCATTCTCTGTGCCTCTATGCGAACAGTGCCATGGGCAGATGAGGCTGAGCAACAGCTTTCCAGGATAGCCCCTTCTGCCTGCCAGCTATCTGCAGACGTTCGCACTTTCGGAGCAGGGCTGCGAAAGGAGCCTGGCAGGGACACCAACTTTCCCAGGCTACGTTTGAAGTTTGAGGTGGCAAGACAAGCAAGCAGCCCCATTCTCTGTGCCTCTGTGCGAGCACTGCCATGGGCAGATGAGGCTGAGCAACAGCTTTCCAGGATAGCCCCTTCTGGCTGCCAGCTATCTGCAGACGTTCGCACTTTCGGAGCAGGGCTGCAAAAGGAGCCTGGCAGGGACACCACCATTCCCAGCATGCGTTTGAAGTTTCCAGTGGCAAGATAAGCAAGCAGCCCCATTCTCTGTGCCTCTATGCGAGCACTGCCATGGGCAGATGAGGCTGAGCAACAGCTTTCCAGGCTAGCACCTTCTGGCTGCCAGCTATCTGCAGACGTTCGCATTTCAAGAGCAGGGCTGCAAAAGGAGCCTAGCAGGTACACCATCTTTCCCAGGCTACGTTTGAAGTTTGAGGTGGCAAGACAAGCAAGCAGCCCCATTCTCTGTGCCTCTGTGCGAGCACTGCCATGGGCAGATGAGGCTGAGCAACAGCTTTCCAGGCTAGCCCCTTCTGCCTGCCAGCTATCTGCAGACGTTCGCACTTTCGGAGCAGGGCTGCGAAAGGAGCCTGGCAGGGACACCACCATTCCCAGCATGCGTTTGAAGTTTCAAGTGGCAAGATAAGCAAGCAGCCCCATTCTCCTTGACTCTATGCGAACAGTGCCATGGGCAGATGAGGCTGAGCAACAGCTTTCCAGGCTAGCCCCTTCTGGCTGCCAGCTATCTGCAGACGTTCGCATTTCAAGAGCAGGGCTGCGAAAGGAGCCTAGCAGGGACACCATCTTTCCCAGGCTACGTTTGAAGTTTGAGGTGGCAAGACAAGCAAGCAGCCCCATTCTCTGTGCCTCTGTGCGAGCAGTGCCATGGGCAGATGAGGCTGAGCAACAGCTTTCCAGGATAGCCCCTTCTGCCTGCCAGCTATCTGCAGACGTTCGCACTTTCGGAGCAGGGCTGCAAAAGGAGCCTGGCAGGGACACCACCATTCCCAGCATGCGTTTGAAGTTTCAAGTGGCAAGATAAGCAAGCAGCCCCATTCTCTGTGCCTCTATGCGAACAGTGCCATGGGCAGATGAGGCTGAGCAACAGCTTTCCAGGCTAGCCCCTTCTGGCTGCCAGCTATCTGCAGACGTTCGCATTTCAAGAGCAGGGCTGCGAAAGGAGCCTAGCAGGTACACCAACTTTCCCAGGCTACGTTTGAAGTTTGAGGTGGCAAGACAAGCAAGCAGCCCCATTCTCTGTGCCTCTGTGCGAGCACTGCCATGGGCAGATGAGGCTGAGCAACAGCTTTCCAGGATAGCCCCTTCTGCCTGCCAGCTATCTGCAGACGTTCGCACTTTCGGAGCAGGGCTGCAAAAGGAGCCTGGCAGGGACACCACCATTCCCAGCATGCGTTTGAAGTTTCAAGTGGCAAGATAAGCAAGCAGCCCCATTCTCTGTGCCTCTATGCGAACAGTGCCATGGGCAGATGAGGCTGAGCAACAGCTTTCCAGGCTAGCCCCTTCTGGCTGCCAGCTATCTGCAGACGTTCGCATTTCAAGAGCAGGGCTGCGAAAGGAGCCTAGCAGGTACACCAACTTTCCCAGGCTACGTTTGAAGTTTGAGGTGGCAAGACAAGCAAGCAGCCCCATTCTCTGTGCCTCTGTGCGAGCACTGCCATGGGCAGATGAGGCTGAGCAACAGCTTTCCAGGATAGCCCCTTCTGCCTGCCAGCTATCTGCAGACGTTCGCACTTTCGGAGCAGGGCTGCAAAAGGAGCCTGGCAGGGACACCACCATTCCCAGCATGCGTTTGAAGTTTCAAGTGGCAAGATAAGCAAGCAGCCCCATTCTCTGTGCCTCTATGCGAACAGTGCCATGGGCAGATGAGGCTGAGCAACAGCTTTCCAGGATAGCCCCTTCTGCCTGCCAGCTATCTGCAGACGTTCGCACTTTCAAGAGCAGGGCTGCGAAAGGAGCCTGGCAGGGACACCAACTTTCCCAGGCTACGTTTGAAGTTTGAGGTGGCAAGACAAGCAAGCAGCCCCATTCTCTGTGCCTCTGTGCGAGCACTGCCATGGGCAGATGAGGCTGAGCAACAGCTTTCCAGGATAGCCCCTTCTGCCTGCCAGCTATCTGCAGACGTTCGCACTTTCGGAGCAGGGCTGCAAAAGGAGCCTGGCAGGGACACCACCATTCCCAGCATGCGTTTGAAGTTTCCAGTGGCAAGATAAGCAAGCAGCCCCATTCTCTGTGCCTCTATGCGAGCACTGCCATGGGCAGATGAGGCTGAGCAACAGCTTTCCAGGCTAGCACCTTCTGGCTGCCAGCTATCTGCAGACGTTCGCATTTCAAGAGCCGGGCTGCAAAAGGAGCCTAGCAGGTACACCATCTTTCCCAGGCTACGTTTGAAGTTTGAGGTGGCAAGACAAGCAAGCAGCCCCATTCTCTGTGCCTCTGTGCGAGCACTGCCATGGGCAGATGAGGCTGAGCAACAGCTTTCCAGGCTAGCCCCTTCTGCCTGCCAGCTATCTGCAGACGTTCGCACTTTCGGAGCAGGGCTGCAAAAGGAGCCTGGCAGGGACACCACCATTCCCAGCATGCGTTTGAAGTTTCAAGTGGCAAGATAAGCAAGCAGCCCCATTCTCCTTGACTCTATGCGAACAGTGCCATGGGCAGATGAGGCTGAGCAACAGCTTTCCAGGCTAGCCCCTTCTGGCTGCCAGCTATCTGCAGACGTTCGCATTTCAAGAGCAGGGCTGCGAAAGGAGCCTAGCAGGGACACCATCTTTCCCAGGCTACGTTTGAAGTTTGAGGTGGCAAGACAAGCAAGCAGCCCCATTCTCTGTGCCTCTGTGCGAGCAGTGCCATGGGCAGATGAGGCTGAGCAACAGCTTTCCAGGATAGCCCCTTCTGCCTGCCAGCTATCTGCAGACGTTCGCACTTTCGGAGCAGGGCTGCAAAAGGAGCCTGGCAGGGACACCACCATTCCCAGCATGCGTTTGAAGTTTCAAGTGGCAAGATAAGCAAGCAGCCCCATTCTCTGTGCCTCTATGCGAACAGTGCCATGGGCAGATGAGGCTGAGCAACATCTTTCCAGGCTAGCCCCTTCTGGCTGCCAGCTATCTGCAGACGTTCGCATTTCAAGAGCAGGGCTGCGAAAGGAGCCTAGCAGGTACACCAACTTTCCCAGGCTACGTTTGAAGTTTGAGGTGGCAAGACAAGCAAGCAGCCCCATTCTCTGTGCCTCTGTGCGAGCACTGCCATGGGCAGATGAGGCTGAGCAACAGCTTTCCAGGATAGCCCCTTCTGCCTGCCAGCTATCTGCAGACGTTCGCACTTTCGGATCAGGGCTGCAAAAGGAGCCTGGCAGGGACACCACCATTCCCAGCATGCGTTTGAAGTTTCAAGTGGCAAGATAAGCAAGCAGCCCCATTCTCTGTGCCTCTATGCGAACAGTGCCATGGGCAGATGAGGCTGAGCAACAGCTTTCCAGGCTAGCCCCTTCTGGCTGCCAGCTATCTGCAGACGTTCGCATTTCAAGAGCAGGGCTGCGAAAGGAGCCTAGCAGGTACACCAACTTTCCCAGGCTACGTTTGAAGTTTGAGGTGGCAAGACAAGCAAGCAGCCCCATTCTCTGTGCCTCTGTGCGAGCACTGCCATGGGCAGATGAGGCTGAGCAACAGCTTTCCAGGATAGCCCCTTCTGCCTGCCAGCTATCCGCAGACGTTCGCACTTTCGGAGCAGGGCTGCAAAAGGAGCCTGGCAGGGACACCACCATTCCCAGCATGCGTTTGAAGTTTCAAGTGGCAAGATAAGCAAGCAGCCCCATTCTCTGTGCCTCTATGCGAACAGTGCCATGGGCAGATGAGGCTGAGCAACAGCTTTCCAGGATAGCCCCTTCTGCCTGCCAGCTATCTGCAGACGTTCGCACTTTCGGAGCAGGGCTGCGAAAGGAGCCTGGCAGGGACACCAACTTTCCCAGGCTACGTTTGAAGTTTGAGGTGGCAAGACAAGCAAGCAGCCCCATTCTCTGTGCCTCTGTGCGAGCACTGCCATGGGCAGATGAGGCTGAGCAACAGCTTTCCAGGATAGCCCCTTCTGGCTGCCAGCTATCTGCAGACGTTCGCACTTTCGGAGCAGGGCTGCAAAAGGAGCCTGGCAGGGACACCACCATTCCCAGCATGCGTTTGAAGTTTCCAGTGGCAAGATAAGCAAGCAGCCCCATTCTCTGTGCCTCTATGCGAGCACTGCCATGGGCAGATGAGGCTGAGCAACAGCTTTCCAGGCTAGCCCCTTCTGGCTGCCAGCTATCTGCAGACGTTCGCATTTCAAGAGCAGGGCTGCAAAAGGAGCCTAGCAGGTACACCATCTTTCCCAGGCTACGTTTGAAGTTTGAGGTGGCAAGACAAGCAAGCAGCCCCATTCTCTGTGCCTCTGTGCGAGCACTGCCATGGGCAGATGAGGCTGAGCAACAGCTTTCCAGGCTAGCCCCTTCTGCCTGCCAGCTATCTGCAGACGTTCGCACTTTCGGAGCAGGGCTGCGAAAGGAGCCTGGCAGGGACACCACCATTCCCAGCATGCGTTTGAAGTTTCAAGTGGCAAGATAAGCAAGCAGCCCCATTCTCCTTGACTCTATGCGAACAGTGCCATGGGCAGATGAGGCTGAGCAACAGCTTTCCAGGCTAGCCCCTTCTGGCTGCCAGCTATCTGCAGACGTTCGCATTTCAAGAGCAGGGCTGCGAAAGGAGCCTAGCAGGGACACCATCTTTCCCAGGCTACGTTTGAAGTTTGAGGTGGCAAGACAAGCAAGCAGCCCCATTCTCTGTGCCTCTATGCGAACAGTGCCATGGGCAGATGAGGCTGAGCAACAGCTTTCCAGGCTAGCCCCTTCTGGCTGCCAGCTATCTGCAGACGTTCGCATTTCAAGAGCAGGGCTGCGAAAGGAGCCTAGCAGGTACACCAACTTTCCCAGGCTACGTTTGAAGTTTGAGGTGGCAAGACAAGCAAGCAGCCCCATTCTCTGTGCCTCTGTGCGAGCACTGCCATGGGCAGATGAGGCTGAGCAACAGCTTTCCAGGATAGCCCCTTCTGCCTGCCAGCTATCTGCAGACGTTCGCACTTTCGGAGCAGGGCTGCAAAAGGAGCCTGGCAGGGACACCACCATTCCCAGCATGCGTTTGAAGTTTCAAGTGGCAAGATAAGCAAGCTGCCCCATTCTCTGTGCCTCTATGCGAACAGTGCCATGGGCAGATGAGGCTGAGCAACAGCTTTCCAGGCTAGCCCCTTCTGGCTGCCAGCTATCTGCAGACGTTCGCATTTCAAGAGCAGGGCTGCGAAAGGAGCCTAGCAGGTACACCAACTTTCCCAGGCTACGTTTGAAGTTTGAGGTGGCAAGACAAGCAAGCAGCCCCATTCTCTGTGCCTCTGTGCGAGCACTGCCATGGGCAGATGAGGCTGAGCAACAGCTTTCCAGGATAGCCCCTTCTGCCTGCCAGCTATCTGCAGACGTTCGCACTTTCGGAGCAGGGCTGCAAAAGGAGCCTGGCAGGGACACCACCATTCCCAGCATGCGTTTGAAGTTTCAAGTGGCAAGATAAGCAAGCAGCCCCATTCTCTGTGCCTCTATGCGAACAGTGCCATGGGCAGATGAGGCTGAGCAACAGCTTTCCAGGATAGCCCCTTCTGCCTGCCAGCTATCTGCAGACGTTCGCACTTTCAAGAGCAGGGCTGCGAAAGGAGCCTGACAGGGACACCAACTTTCCCAGGCTACGTTTGAAGTTTGAGGTGGCAAGACAAGCAAGCAGCCCCATTCTCTGTGCCTCTGTGCGAGCACTGCCATGGGCAGATGAGGCTGAGCAACAGCTTTCCAGGATAGCCCCTTCTGCCTGCCAGCTATCTGCAGACGTTCGCACTTTCGGAGCAGGGCTGCAAAAGGAGCCTGGCAGGGACACCACCATTCCCAGCATGCGTTTGAAGTTTCCAGTGGCAAGATAAGCAAGCAGCCCCATTCTCTGTGCCTCTATGCGAGCACTGCCATGGGCAGATGAGGCTGAGCAACAGCTTTCCAGGCTAGCACCTTCTGGCTGCCAGCTATCTGCAGACGTTCGCATTTCAAGAGCCGGGCTGCAAAAGGAGCCTAGCAGGTACACCATCTTTCCCAGGCTACGTTTGAAGTTTGAGGTGGCAAGACAAGCAAGCAGCCCCATTCTCTGTGCCTCTGTGCGAGCACTGCCATGGGCAGATGAGGCTGAGCAACAGCTTTCCAGGCTAGCCCCTTCTGCCTGCCAGCTATCTGCAGACGTTCGCACTTTCGGAGCAGGGCTGCAAAAGGAGCCTGGCAGGGACACCACCATTCCCAGCATGCGTTTGAAGTTTCAAGTGGCAAGATAAGCAAGCAGCCCCATTCTCCTTGACTCTATGCGAACAGTGCCATGGGCAGATGAGGCTGAGCAACAGCTTTCCAGGCTAGCCCCTTCTGGCTGCCAGCTATCTGCAGACGTTCGCATTTCAAGAGCAGGGCTGTGAAAGGAGCCTAGCAGGGACACCATCTTTCCCAGGCTACGTTTGAAGTTTGAGGTGGCAAGACAAGCAAGCAGCCCCATTCTCTGTGCCTCTGTGCGAGCAGTGCCATGGGCAGATGAGGCTGAGCAACAGCTTTCCAGGATAGCCCCTTCTGCCTGCCAGCTATCTGCAGACGTTCGCACTTTCGGAGCAGGGCTGCAAAAGGAGCCTGGCAGGGACACCACCATTCCCAGCATGCGTTTGAAGTTTCAAGTGGCAAGATAAGCAAGCAGCCCCATTCTCTGTGCCTCTATGCGAACAGTGCCATGGGCAGATGAGGCTGAGCAACATCTTTCCAGGCTAGCCCCTTCTGGCTGCCAGCTATCTGCAGACGTTCGCATTTCAAGAGCAGGGCTGCGAAAGGAGCCTAGCAGGTACACCAACTTTCCCAGGCTACGTTTGAAGTTTGAGGTGGCAAGACAAGCAAGCAGCCCCATTCTCTGTGCCTCTGTGCGAGCACTGCCATGGGCAGATGAGGCTGAGCAACAGCTTTCCAGGATAGCCCCTTCTGCCTGCCAGCTATCTGCAGACGTTCGCACTTTCGGATCAGGGCTGCAAAAGGAGCCTGGCAGGGACACCACCATTCCCAGCATGCGTTTGAAGTTTCAAGTGGCAAGATAAGCAAGCAGCCCCATTCTCTGTGCCTCTATGCGAACAGTGCCATGGGCAGATGAGGCTGAGCAACAGCTTTCCAGGCTAGCCCCTTCTGGCTGCCAGCTATCTGCAGACGTTCGCATTTCAAGAGCAGGGCTGCGAAAGGAGCCTAGCAGGTACACCAACTTTCCCAGGCTACGTTTGAAGTTTGAGGTGGCAAGACAAGCAAGCAGCCCCATTCTCTGTGCCTCTGTGCGAGCACTGCCATGGGCAGATGAGGCTGAGCAACAGCTTTCCAGGGTAGCCCCTTCTGCCTGCCAGCTATCCGCAGACGTTCGCACTTTCGGAGCAGGGCTGCAAAAGGAGCCTGGCAGGGACACCACCATTCCCAGCATGCGTTTGAAGTTTCAAGTGGCAAGATAAGCAAGCAGCCCCATTCTCTGTGCCTCTATGCGAACAGTGCCATGGGCAGATGAGGCTGAGCAACAGCTTTCCAGGCTAGCCCCTTCTGGCTGCCAGCTATCTGCAGACGTTCGCATTTCAAGAGCAGGGCTGCGAAAGGAGCCTAGCAGGTACACCAACTTTCCCAGGCTACGTTTGAAGTTTGAGGTGGCAAGACAAGCAAGCAGCCCCATTCTCTGTGCCTCTGTGCGAGCACTGCCATGGGCAGATGAGGCTGAGCAACAGCTTTCCAGGATAGCCCCTTCTGCCTGCCAGCTATCTGCAGACGTTCGCACTTTCGGAGCAGGGCTGCAAAAGGAGCCTGGCAGGGACACCACCATTCCCAGCATGCGTTTGAAGTTTCAAGTGGCAAGATAAGCAAGCAGCCCCATTCTCTGTGCCTCTATGCGAACAGTGCCATGGGCAGATGAGGCTGAGCAACAGCTTTCCAGGATAGCCCCTTCTGCCTGCCAGCTATCTGCAGACGTTCGCACTTTCAAGAGCAGGGCTGCGAAAGGAGCCTGACAGGGACACCAACTTTCCCAGGCTACGTTTGAAGTTTGAGGTGGCAAGACAAGCAAGCAGCCCCATTCTCTGTGCCTCTGTGCGAGCACTGCCATGGGCAGATGAGGCTGAGCAACAGCTTTCCAGGATAGCCCCTTCTGCCTGCCAGCTATCTGCAGACGTTCGCACTTTCGGAGCAGGGCTGCAAAAGGAGCCTGGCAGGGACACCACCATTCCCAGCATGCGTTTGAAGTTTCCAGTGGCAAGATAAGCAAGCAGCCCCATTCTCTGTGCCTCTATGCGAGCACTGCCATGGGCAGATGAGGCTGAGCAACAGCTTTCCAGGCTAGCACCTTCTGGCTGCCAGCTATCTGCAGACGTTCGCATTTCAAGAGCCGGGCTGCAAAAGGAGCCTAGCAGGTACACCATCTTTCCCAGGCTACGTTTGAAGTTTGAGGTGGCAAGACAAGCAAGCAGCCCCATTCTCTGTGCCTCTGTGCGAGCACTGCCATGGGCAGATGAGGCTGAGCAACAGCTTTCCAGGCTAGCCCCTTCTGCCTGCCAGCTATCTGCAGACGTTCGCACTTTCGGAGCAGGGCTGCAAAAGGAGCCTGGCAGGGACACCACCATTCCCAGCATGCGTTTGAAGTTTCAAGTGGCAAGATAAGCAAGCAGCCCCATTCTCCTTGACTCTATGCGAACAGTGCCATGGGCAGATGAGGCTGAGCAACAGCTTTCCAGGCTAGCCCCTTCTGGCTGCCAGCTATCTGCAGACGTTCGCATTTCAAGAGCAGGGCTGTGAAAGGAGCCTAGCAGGGACACCATCTTTCCCAGGCTACGTTTGAAGTTTGAGGTGGCAAGACAAGCAAGCAGCCCCATTCTCTGTGCCTCTGTGCGAGCAGTGCCATGGGCAGATGAGGCTGAGCAACAGCTTTCCAGGATAGCCCCTTCTGCCTGCCAGCTATCTGCAGACGTTCGCACTTTCGGAGCAGGGCTGCAAAAGGAGCCTGGCAGGGACACCACCATTCCCAGCATGCGTTTGAAGTTTCAAGTGGCAAGATAAGCAAGCAGCCCCATTCTCTGTGCCTCTATGCGAACAGTGCCATGGGCAGATGAGGCTGAGCAACATCTTTCCAGGCTAGCCCCTTCTGGCTGCCAGCTATCTGCAGACGTTCGCATTTCAAGAGCAGGGCTGCGAAAGGAGCCTAGCAGGTACACCAACTTTCCCAGGCTACGTTTGAAGTTTGAGGTGGCAAGACAAGCAAGCAGCCCCATTCTCTGTGCCTCTGTGCGAGCACTGCCATGGGCAGATGAGGCTGAGCAACAGCTTTCCAGGATAGCCCCTTCTGCCTGCCAGCTATCTGCAGACGTTCGCACTTTCGGATCAGGGCTGCAAAAGGAGCCTGGCAGGGACACCACCATTCCCAGCATGCGTTTGAAGTTTCAAGTGGCAAGATAAGCAAGCAGCCCCATTCTCTGTGCCTCTATGCGAACAGTGCCATGGGCAGATGAGGCTGAGCAACAGCTTTCCAGGCTAGCCCCTTCTGGCTGCCAGCTATCTGCAGACGTTCGCATTTCAAGAGCAGGGCTGCGAAAGGAGCCTAGCAGGTACACCAACTTTCCCAGGCTACGTTTGAAGTTTGAGGTGGCAAGACAAGCAAGCAGCCCCATTCTCTGTGCCTCTGTGCGAGCACTGCCATGGGCAGATGAGGCTGAGCAACAGCTTTCCAGGATAGCCCCTTCTGCCTGCCAGCTATCCGCAGACGTTCGCACTTTCGGAGCAGGGCTGCAAAAGGAGCCTGGCAGGGACACCACCATTCCCAGCATGCGTTTGAAGTTTCAAGTGGCAAGATAAGCAAGCAGCCCCATTCTCTGTGCCTCTATGCGAACAGTGCCATGGGCAGATGAGGCTGAGCAACAGCTTTCCAGGATAGCCCCTTCTGCCTGCCAGCTATCTGCAGACGTTCGCACTTTCGGAGCAGGGCTGCGAAAGGAGCCTGGCAGGGACACCAACTTTCCCAGGCTACGTTTGAAGTTTGAGGTGGCAAGACAAGCAAGCAGCCCCATTCTCTGTGCCTCTGTGCGAGCACTGCCATGGGCAGATGAGGCTGAGCAACAGCTTTCCAGGATAGCCCCTTCTGCCTGCCAGCTATCTGCAGACGTTCGCACTTTCGGAGCAGGGCTGCAAAAGGAGCCTGGCAGGGACACCACCATTCCCAGCATGCGTTTGAAGTTTCCAGTGGCAAGATAAGCAAGCAGCCCCATTCTCTGTGCCTCTATGCGAGCACTGCCATGGGCAGATGAGGCTGAGCAACAGCTTTCCAGGCTAGCCCCTTCTGGCTGCCAGCTATCTGCAGACGTTCGCATTTCAAGAGCAGGGCTGCAAAAGGAGCCTAGCAGGTACACCATCTTTCCCAGGCTACGTTTGAAGTTTGAGGTGGCAAGACAAGCAAGCAGCCCCATTCTCTGTGCCTCTGTGCGAGCACTGCCATGGGCAGATGAGGCTGAGCAACAGCTTTCCAGGCTAGCCCCTTCTGCCTGCCAGCTATCTGCAGACGTTCGCACTTTCGGAGCAGGGCTGCGAAAGGAGCCTGGCAGGGACACCACCATTCCCAGCATGCGTTTGAAGTTTCAAGTGGCAAGATAAGCAAGCAGCCCCATTCTCCTTGACTCTATGCGAACAGTGCCATGGGCAGATGAGGCTGAGCAACAGCTTTCCAGGCTAGCCCCTTCTGGCTGCCAGCTATCTGCAGACGTTCGCATTTCAAGAGCAGGACTGCAAAAGGAGCCTAGCAGGTACACCATCTTTCCCAGGCTACGTTTGAAGTTTGAGGTGGCAAGACAAGCAAGCAGCCCCATTCTCTGTGCCTCTGTGCGAGCACTGCCATGGGCAGATGAGGCTGAGCAACAGCTTTCCAGGATAGCCCCTTCTGCCTGCCAGCTATCTGCAGACGTTCGCACTTTCGGAGCAGGGCTGCAAAAGGAGCCTGGCAGGGACACCATCTTTCCCAGGCTACGTTTGAAGTTTCAAGTGGCAAGATAAGCAAGCAGCCCCATTCTCTGTGCCTCTATGCGAACAGTGCCATGGGCAGATGAGGCTGAGCAACAGCTTTCCAGGCTAGCCCCTTCTCCCTGCCAGCTATCTGCAGACGTTCGCACTTTCGGAGCAGGGCTGCGAAAGGAGCCTGGCAGGGACACCAACTTTCCCAGGCTACGTTTGAAGTTTGAGGTGGCAAGACAAGCAAGCAGCCCCATTCTCTGTGCCTCTGTGCGAGCACTGCCATGGGCAGATGAGGCTGAGCAACAGCTTTCCAGGCTAGCACCTTCTGGCTGCCAGCTATCTGCAGACGTTCGCACTTTCGGAGCAGGGCTGCAAAAGGAGCCTGGCAGGGACACCACCATTCCCAGCATGCGTTTGAAGTTTCCAGTGGCAAGATAAGCAAGCAGCCCCATTCTCTGTGCCTCTATGCGAGCAGTGCCATGGGCAGATGAGGCTGAGCAACAGCTTTCCAGGCTAGCACCTTCTGGCTGCCAGCTATCTGCAGACGTTCGCATTTCAAGAGCAGGGCTGCAAAAGGAGCCTAGCAGGTACACCATCTTTCCCAGGCTACGTTTGAAGTTTGAGGTGGCAAGACAAGCAAGCAGCCCCATTCTCTGTGCCTCTGTGCGAGCACTGCCATGGGCAGATGAGGCTGAGCAACAGCTTTCCAGGATAGCCCCTTCTGCCTGCCAGCTATCTGCAGACGTTCGCACTTTCGGAGCAGGGCTGCAAAAGGAGCCTGGCAGGGACACCACCATTCCCAGCATGCGTTTGAAGTTTCAAGTGGCAAGATAAGCAAGCAGCCCCATTCTCCTTGACTCTATGCGAACAGTGCCATGGGCAGATGAGGCTGAGCAACAGCTTTCCAGGCTAGCCCCTTCTGGCTGCCAGCTATCTGCAGACGTTCGCATTTCAAGAGCAGGGCTGCGAAAGGAGCCTAGCAGGGACACCATCTTTCCCAGGCTACGTTTGAAGTTTGAGGTGGCAAGACAAGCAAGCAGCCCCATTCTCTGTGCCTCTGTGCGAGCAGTGCCATGGGCAGATGAGGCTGAGCAACAGCTTTCCAGGATAGCCCCTTCTGCCTGCCAGCTATCTGCAGACGTTCGCACTTTCGGAGCAGGGCTGCAAAAGGAGCCTGGCAGGGACACCACCATTCCCAGCATGCGTTTGAAGTTTCAAGTGGCAAGATAAGCAAGCAGCCCCATTCTCTGTGCCTCTATGCGAACAGTGCCATGGACAGATGAGGCTGAGCAACAGCTTTCCAGGCTAGCCCCTTCTGGCTGCCAGCTATCTGCAGACGTTCGCATTTCAAGAGCAGGACTGCAAAAGGAGCCTAGCAGGTACACCATCTTTCCCAGGCTACGTTTGAAGTTTGAGGTGGCAAGACAAGCAAGCAGCCCCATTCTCTGTGCCTCTGTGCGAGCACTGCCATGGGCAGATGAGGCTGAGCAACAGCTTTCCAGGATAGCCCCTTCTGCCTGCCAGCTATCTGCAGACGTTCGCACTTTCGGAGCAGGGCTGCAAAAGGAGCCTGGCAGGGACACCATGTTTCCCAGGCTACGTTTGAAGTTTCAAGTGGCAAGATAAGCAAGCAGCCCCATTCTCTGTGCCTCTATGCGAACAGTGCCATGGGCAGATGAGGCTGAGCAACAGCTTTCCAGGCTAGCCCCTTCTGCCTGCCAGCTATCTGCAGACGTTCGCACTTTCGGAGCAGGGCTGCGAAAGGAGCCTGGCAGGGACACCAACTTTCCCAGGCTACGTTTGAAGTTTGAGGTGGCAAGACAAGCAAGCAGCCCCATTCTCTGTGCCTCTGTGCGAGCACTGCCATGGGCAGATGAGGCTGAGCAACAGCTTTCCAGGCTAGCACCTTCTGGCTGCCAGCTATCTGCAGACGTTCGCACTTTCGGAGCAGGGCTGCGAAAGGAGCCTGACAGGAACACCAACTTTCCCAGGCTACGTTTGAAGTTTGAGGTGGCAAGACAAGCAAGCAGCCCCATTCTCTGTGCCTCTGTGCGAGCACTGCCATGGGCAGATGAGGCTGAGCAACAGCTTTCCAGATAGCCCCTTCTGCCTGCCAGCTATCTGTAGACGTTCGCACTTTCGGAGCAGGGCTGCAACAGGAGCCTGGCAGGGACACCACCATTCCCAGCATGCGTTTGAAGTTTCAAGTGGTAAGATAAGCAAGCAGCCCCATTCTCTGTGCCTCTATGCGAACAGTGCCATGGGCAGATGAGGCTGAGCAACAGCTTTCCAGGCTAGCCCCTTCTGGCTGCCAGCTATCTGCAGACGTTCGCACTTTCGGAGCAGGGCTGCGAAAGGAGCCTGGCAGGGACACCAACTTTCCCAGGCTACGTTTGAAGTTTGAGGTGGCAAGACAAGCAAGCAGCCCCATTCTCTGTGCCTCTGTGCGAGCACTGCCATGGGCAGATGAGGCTGAGCAACAGCTTTCCAGGATAGCCCCTTCTGCCTGCCAGCTATCTGCAGACGTTCGCACTTTCGGAGCAGGGCTGCAAAAGGAGCCTGGCAGGGACACCACCATTCCCAGCATGCGTTTGAAGTTTCAAGTGGCAAGATAAGCAAGCAGCCCCATTCTCCTTGACTCTATGCGAACAGTGCCATGGGCAGATGAGGCTGAGCAACAGCTTTCCAGGCTAGCCCCTTCTGGCTGCCAGCTATCTGCAGACGTTCGCACTTTCGGAGCAGGGCTGCGAAAGGAGCCTAGCAGGTACACCGTCTTTCCCAGGCTACGTTTGAAGTTTGAGGTGGCAAGACAAGCAAGCAGCCCCATAATCTGTGCCTCTGTGCGAGCACTGCCATGGGCAGATGAGGCTGAGCAACAGCTTTCCAGGCTAGCCCCTTCTGCCTGCCAGCTATCTGCAGGCGTTCGCACTTTCGGAGCAGGGCTGCAAAAGGAGCCTGGCAGGGACACCACCATTCCCAGCATGCGTTTGAAGTTTCAAGTGGCAAGATAAGCAAGCAGCCCCATTCTCTGTGCCTCTATGTGAACAGTGCCATGGGCAGATGAGGCTGAGCAACAGCTTTCCAGGATAGCACCTTCTGGCTGCCAGCTATCTGCAGACGTTCGCATTTCAAGAGCAGGGCTGCGAAAGGAGCCTAGCAGGTACACCATCTTTCCCAGGCTACGTTTGAAGTTTGAGGTGGCAAGACAAGCAAGCAGCCCCATTCTCTGTGCCTCTGTGCGAGCACTGCCATGGGCAGATGAGGCTGAGCAACAGCTTTCCAGGATAGCCCCTTCTGCCTGCCAGCTATCTGTAGACGTTCGCACTTTCGGAGCAGGGCTGCAAAAGGAGCCTGGCAGGGACACCACCATTCCCAGCATGCGTTTGAAGTTTCAAGTGGCAAGATAAGCAAGCAGCCCCATTCTCTGTGCCTCTATGCGAACAGTGCCATGGGCAGATGAGGCTGAGCAACAGCTTTCCAGGCTAGCCCCTTCTGGCTGCCAGCTATCTGCAGACGTTCGCATTTCAAGAGCAGGGCTGCGAAAGGAGCCTAGCAGGTACACCATCTTTCCCAGGCTACGTTTGAAGTTTGAGGTGGCAAGACAAGCAAGCAGCCCCATTCTCTGTGCCTCTGTGCGAGCACTGCCATGGGCAGATGAGGCTGAGCAACAGCTTTCCAGGATAGCCCCTTCTGCCTGCCAGCTATCTGTAGACGTTCGCACTTTCGGAGCAGGGCTGCAAAAGGAGCCTGGCAGGGACACCACCATTCCCAGCATGCGTTTGAAGTTTCAAGTGGCAAGATAAGCAAGCAACCCCATTCTCTGTGCCTCTATGCGAACAGTGCCATAGGCAGATGAGGCTGAGCAACAGCTTTCCAGGCTAGCCCCTTCTGGCTGCCAGCTATCTGCAGACGTTCGCATTTCAAGAGCAGGGCTGCGAAAGGAGCCTAGCAGGTACACCATCTTTCCCAGTCTACGTTTGAAGTTTGAGGTGGCAAGACAAGCAAGCAGCCCCATTCTCTGTGCCTCTGTGCGAGCACTGCCATGGGCAGATGAGGCTGAGCAACAGCTTTCCAGGATAGCCCCTTCTGCCTGCCAGCTATCTGCAGACGTTCGCACTTTCGGAGCAGGGATGCAAAAGGAGCCTGGCAGGGACACCACCATTCCCAGCATGCGTTTGAAGTTTCAAGTGGCAAGATAAGCAAGCAGCCCCATTCTCCTTGACTCTATGCGAACAGTGCCATGGGCAGATGAGGCTGAGCAACAGCTTTCCAGGCTAGCCCCTTCTGGCTGCCAGCTATCTGCAGACGTTCGCATTTCAAGAGCAGGGCTGCGAAAGGAGCCTAGCAGGTACACCAAATTTCCCAGGCTACGTTTGAAGTTTGAGGTGGCAAGACAAGCAAGCAGCCCCATTCTCTGTGCCTCTGTGCGAGCAGTGCCATGGGCAGATGAGGCTGAGCAACAGCTTTCCAGGCTAGTACCTTCTGGCTGCCAGCTATCTGCAGACGTTCGCATTTCAAGAGCAGGGCTGCGAAAGGAGCCTGGCAGATACACCATCTTTCCCAGGCTACGTTTGAAGTTTGAGGTGGCAAGACAAGCAAGCAGCCCCATTCTCTGTGCCTCTGTGCGAGCACTGCCATGGGCAGATGAGGCTGAGCAACAGCTTTCCAGGATAGCCCCTTCTGCCTGCCAGCTATCTGCAGACGTTCGCACTTTCGGAGCAGGGCTGCAAAAGGAGCCTGGCAGGGACACCACCATTCCCAGCATGCGTTTGAAGTTTCAAGTGGCAAGATAAGCAAGCAGCCCCATTCTCCTTGACTCTATGCGAACAGTGCCATGGGCAGATGAGGCTGAGCAACAGCTTTCCAGGATAGCCCCTTCTGCCTGCCAGCTATCTGCAGACGTTCGCATTTCAAGAGCAGGGCTGCGAAAGGAGCCTAGCAGGGACACCATCTTTCCCAGGCTACGTTTGAAGTTTGAGGTGGCAAGACAAGCAAGCAGCCCCATTCTCTGTGCCTCTGTGCGAGCACTGCCATGGGCAGATGAGGCTGAGCAACAGCTTTCCAGGATAGCCCCTTCTGCCTGCCAGCTATCTGCAGACGTTCGCACTTTCGGAGCAGGGCTGCAAAAGGAGCCTGGCAGGGACACCACCATTCCCAGGATGCGTTTGAAGTTTCAAGTGGCAAGATAAGCAAGCAGCCCCATTCTGTGTGCCTCTATGCGAACAGTGCCATGGGCAGATGAGGCTGAGCAACAGCTTTCCAGGATAGCACCTTCTGCCTGCCAGCTATCTGCAGACGTTCGCACTTTCGGAGCAGGGCTGCGAAAGGAGCCTGGCAGGGACACCAACTTTCCCAGGCTACGTTTGAAGTTTCAAGTGGCAAGATAAGCAAGCAGCCCCATTCTCCTTGACTCTATGCGAACAGTGCCATAGGCAGATGAGGCTGAGCAACAGCTTTCCAGGCTAGCCCCTTCTGGCTGCCAGCTATCTGCAGACGTTCGCATTTCAAGAGCAGGGCTGCGAAAGGAGCCTAGCAGGTACACCATCTTTCCCAGGCTACGTTTGAAGTTTGAGGTGGCAAGACAAGCAAGCAGCCCCATTCTCTGTGCCTCTGTGCGAGCACTGCCATGGGCAGATGAGGCTGAGCAACAGCTTTCCAGGCTAGCCCCTTCTGCCTGCCAGCTATCTGCAGACGTTCGCACTTTCGGAGCAGGGATGCAAAAGGAGCCTGGCAGGGACACCACCATTCCCAGCATGCGTTTGAAGTTTCAAGTGGCAAGATAAGCAAGCAGCCCCATTCTCCTTGACTCTATGCGAACAGTGCCATGGGCAGATGAGGCTGAGCAACAGCTTTCCAGGCTAGCCCCTTCTGGCTGCCAGCTATCTGCAGACGTTCGCATTTCAAGAGCAGGGCTGCGAAAGGAGCCTAGCAGGTACACCAAATTTCCCAGGCTACGTTTGAAGTTTGAGGTGGCAAGACAAGCAAGCAGCCCCATTCTCTGTTCCTCTGTGCGAGCAGTGCCATGGGCAGATGAGGCTGAGCAACAGCTTTCCAGGATAGCCCCTTCTGCCTGCCAGCTATCTGCAGACGTTCGCACTTTCGGAGCAGGGCTGCAAAAGGAGCCTGGCAGGGACACCACCATTCCCAGCATGCGTTTGAAGTTTCAAGTGGCAAGATAAGCAAGCAGCCCCATTCTGTGTGCCTCTATGCGAACAGTGCCATGGGCAGATGAGGCTGAGCAACAGCTTTCCAGGCTAGCCCCTTCTGCCTGCCAGCTATCTGCAGACGTTCGCATTTCAAGAGCAGGGCTGCGAAAGGAGCCTAGCAGGTACACCATCTTTCCCAGGCTACGTTTGAAGTTTGAGGTGGCAAGACAAGCAAGGAGCCCCATTCTCTGTGCCTCTGTGCGAGCACTGCCATGGGCAGATGAGGCTGAGCAATAGCTTTCCAGGATAGCCCCTTCTGGCTGCCAGCTATCTGCAGACGTTCGCACTTTCGGAGCAGGGCTGCAAAAGGAGCCTGGCAGGGACACCACCATTCCCAGCATGCGTTTGAAGTATCAAGTGGCAAGATAAGCAAGCAGCCCCATTCTCTGTGCCTCTATGCGAACAGTGCCATGGGCAGATGAGGCTGAGCAACAGCTTTCCAGGCTAGCAGCTTCTGGCTGCCAGCTATCTGCAGACGTTCGCATTTCAAGAGCAGGGCTGCGAAAGGAGCCTAGCAGGTACACCATCTTTCCCAGGCTACGTTTGAAGTTTGAGGTGGCAAGACAAGCAAGCAGCCCCATTCTCTGTGCCTCTGTGCGAGCACTGCCATGGGCAGATGAGGCTGAGCAACAGCTTTCCAGGATAGCCCCTTCTGGCTGCCAGCTATCTGCAGACGTTCGCACTTTCGGAGCAGGGCTGCGAAAGGAGCCTGGCAGGGACACCAACTTTCCCAGGCTACGTTTGAAGTTTGAGGTGGCAAGACAAGCAAGCAGCCCCATTCTCTGTGCCTCTGTGCGAGCACTGCCATGGGCAGATGAGGCTGAGCAACAGCTTTCCAGGATAGCCCCTTCTGCCTGCCAGCTATCTGCAGGCGTTCGCACTTTCGGAGCAGGGCTGCAAAAGGAGCCTGGCAGGGACACCACCATTCCCAGCATGCGTTTGAAGTTTCAAGTGGCAAGATAAGCAAGCAGCCCCATTCTCTGTGCCTCTATGCGAACAGTGCCATGGGCAGATGAGGCTGAGCAACAGCTTTCCAGGCTAGCACCTTCTGGCTGCCAGCTATCTGCAGACGTTCGCATTTCAAGAGCAGGGCTGCGAAAGGAGCCTAGCAGGTACACCATCTTTCCCAGGCTACGTTTGAAGTTTGAGGTGGCAAGACAAGCAAGCAGCCCCATTCTCTGTGCCTCTGTGCGAGCACTGCCATGGGCAGATGAGGCTGAGCAACAGCTTTCCAGGCTAGCCCCTTCTGCCTGCCAGCTATCTGCAGGCGTTCGCACTTTCGGAGCAGGGCTGCAAAAGGAGCCTGGCAGGGACACCACCATTCCCAGCATGCGTTTGAAGTTTCAAGTGGCAAGATAAGCAAGCAGCCCCATTCTCTGTGCCTCTATGCGAACAGTGCCATGGGCAGATGAGGCTGAGCAACAGCTTTCCAGGATAGCACCTTCTGGCTGCCAGCTATCTGCAGACGTTCGCATTTCAAGAGCAGGGCTGCGAAAGGAGCCTAGCAGGTACACCATCTTTCCCAGGCTACGTTTGAAGTTTGAGGTGGCAAGACAAGCAAGCAGCCCCATTCTCTGTGCCTCTGTGCGAGCACTGCCATGGGCAGATGAGGCTGAGCAACAGCTTTCCAGGATAGCCCCTTCTGCCTGCCAGCTATCTGTAGACGTTCGCACTTTCGGAGCAGGGCTGCAAAAGGAGCCTGGCAGGGACACCACCATTCCCAGCATGCGTTTGAAGTTTCAAGTGGCAAGATAAGCAAGCAGCCCCATTCTCTGTGCCTCTATGCGAACAGTGCCATGGGCAGATGAGGCTGAGCAACAGCTTTCCAGGCTAGCCCCTTCTGGCTGCCAGCTATCTGCAGACGTTCGCATTTCAAGAGCAGGGCTGCGAAAGGAGCCTAGCAGGTACACCATCTTTCCCAGGCTACGTTTGAAGTTTGAGGTGGCAAGACAAGCAAGCAGCCCCATTCTCTGTGCCTCTGTGCGAGCACTGCCATGGGCAGATGAGGCTGAGCAACAGCTTTCCAGGATAGCCCCTTCTGCCTGCCAGCTATCTGTAGACGTTCGCACTTTCGGAGCAGGGCTGCAAAAGGAGCCTGGCAGGGACACCACCATTCCCAGCATGCGTTTGAAGTTTCAAGTGGCAAGATAAGCAAGCAACCGCATTCTCTGTGCCTCTATGCGAACAGTGCCATGGGCAGATGAGGCTGAGCAACAGCTTTCCAGGCTAGCCCCTTCTGGCTGCCAGCTATCTGCAGACGTTCGCATTTCAAGAGCAGGGCTGCGAAAGGAGCCTAGCAGGTACACCATCTTTCCCAGGCTACGTTTGAAGTTTGAGGTGGCAAGACAAGCAAGCAGCCCCATTCTCTGTGCCTCTGTGCGAGCACTGCCATGGGCAGATGAGGCTGAGCAACAGCTTTCCAGGCTAGCCCCTTCTGCCTGCCAGCTATCTGCAGACGTTCGCACTTTCGGAGCAGGGATGCAAAAGGAGCCTGGCAGGGACACCACCATTCCCAGCATGCGTTTGAAGTTTCAAGTGGCAAGATAAGCAAGCAGCCCCATTCTCCTTGACTCTATGCGAACAGTGCCATGGGCAGATGAGGCTGAGCAACAGCTTTCCAGGCTAGCCCCTTCTGGCTGCCAGCTATCTGCAGACGTTCGCATTTCAAGAGCAGGGCTGCGAAAGGAGCCTAGCAGGTACACCAAATTTCCCAGGCTACGTTTGAAGTTTGAGGTGGCAAGACAAGCAAGCAGCCCCATTCTCTGTGCCTCTGTGCGAGCAGTGCCATGGGCAGATGAGGCTGAGCAACATCTTTCCAGGCTAGTACCTTCTGGCTGCCAGCTATCTGCAGACGTTCGCATTTCAAGAGCAGGGCTGCGAAAGGAGCCTAGCAGATACACCATCTTTTCCAGGCTACGTTTGAAGTTTGAGGTGGCAAGACAAGCAAGCAGCCCCATTCTCTGTGCCTCTGTGCGAGCACTGCCATGGGCAGATGAGGCTGAGCAACAGCTTTCCAGGATAGCCCCTTCTGCCTGCCAGCTATCTGCAGACGTTCGCACTTTCGGAGCAGGGCTGCAAAAGGAGCCTGGCAGGGACACCACCATTCCCAGCATGCGTTTGAAGTTTCAAGTGGCAAGATAAGCAAGCAGCCCCATTCTGTGTGCCTCTATGCGAACAGTGCCATGGGCAGATGAGGCTGAGCAACAGCTTTCCAGGCTAGCCCCTTCTGGCTGCCAGCTATCTGCAGACGTTCGCACTTTCGGAGCAGGGCTGCGAAAGGAGCCTGGCAGGGACACCAACTTTCCCAGGCTACGTTTGAAGTTTCAAGTGGCAAGATAAGCAAGCAGCCCCATTCTCCTTGACTCTATGCGTACAGTGCCATAGGCAGATGAGGCTGAGCAACAGCTTTCCAGGCTAGCCCCTTCTGGCTGCCAGCTATCTGCAGACGTTCGCATTTCAAGAGCAGGGCTGCGAAAGGAGCCTAGCAGGTACACCATCTTTCCCAGGCTACGTTTGAAGTTTGAGGTGGCAAGACAAGCAAGCAGCCCCATTCTCTGTGCCTCTGTGCGAGCACTGCCATGGGCAGATGAGGCTGAGCAACAGCTTTCCAGGCTAGCCCCTTCTGCCTGCCAGCTATCTGCAGACGTTCGCACTTTCGGAGCAGGGATGCAAAAGGAGCCTGGCAGGGACACCACCATTCCCAGCATGCGTTTGAAGTTTCAAGTGGCAAGATAAGCAAGCAGCCCCATTCTCCTTGACTCTATGCGAACAGTGCCATGGGCAGATGAGGCTGAGCAACAGCTTTCCAGGCTAGCCCCTTCTGGCTGCCAGCTATCTGCAGACGTTCGCATTTCAAGAGCAGGGCTGCGAAAGGAGCCTAGCAGGTACACCAAATTTCCCAGGCTACGTTTGAAGTTTGAGGTGGCAAGACAAGCAAGCAGCCCCATTCTCTGTGCCTCTGTGCGAGCAGTGCCATGGGCAGATGAGGCTGAGCAACAGCTTTCCAGGATAGCCCCTTCTGCCTGCCAGCTATCTGCAGACGTTCGCACTTTCGGAGCAGGGCTGCAAAAGGAGCCTGGCAGGGACACCACCATTCCCAGCATGCGTTTGAAGTTTCAAGTGGCAAGATAAGCAAGCAGCCCCATTCTGTGTGCCTCTATGCGAACAGTGCCATAGGCAGATGAGGCTGAGCAACAGCTTTCCAGGCTAGCCCCTTCTGGCTGCCAGCTATCTGCAGACGTTCGCATTTCAAGAGCAGGGCTGCGAAAGGAGCCTAGCAGGTACACCATCTTTCCCAGGCTACGTTTGAAGTTTGAGGTGGCAAGACAAGCAAGCAGCCCCATTCTCTGTGCCTCTGTGCGAGCACTGCCATGGGCAGATGAGGCTGAGCAACAGCTTTCCAGGATAGCCCCTTCTGCCTGCCAGCTATCTGTAGACGTTCGCACTTTCGGAGCAGGGCTGCAAAAGGAGCCTGGCAGGGACACCACCATTCCCAGCATGCGTTTGAAGTTTCAAGTGGCAAGATAAGCAAGCAACCCCATTCTCTGTGCCTCTATGCGAACAGTGCCATAGGCAGATGAGGCTGAGCAACAGCTTTCCTGGCTAGCCCCTTCTGGCTGCCAGCTATCTGCAGACGTTCGCATTTCAAGAGCAGGGCTGCGAAAGGAGCCTAGCAGGTACACCATCTTTCCCAGGCTACGTTTGAAGTTTGAGGTGGCAAGACAAGCAAGCAGCCCCATTCTCTGTGCCTCTGTGCGAGCACTGCCATGGGCAGATGAGGCTGAGCAACAGCTTTCCAGGCTAGCCCCTTCTGCCTGCCAGCTATCTGCAGACGTTCGCACTTTCGGAGCAGGGATGCAAAAGGAGCCTGGCAGGGACACCACCATTCCCAGCATGCGTTTGAAGTTTCAAGTGGCAAGATAAGCAAGCAGCCCCATTCTCCTTGACTCTATGCGAACAGTGCCATGGGCAGATGAGGCTGAGCAACAGCTTTCCAGGCTAGCCCCTTCTGGCTGCCAGCTATCTGCAGACGTTCGCATTTCAAGAGCAGGGCTGCGAAAGGAGCCTAGCAGGTACACCAAATTTCCCAGGCTACGTTTGAAGTTTGAGGTGGCAAGACAAGCAAGCAGCCCCATTCTCTGTGCCTCTGTGCGAGCACTGCCATGGGCAGATGAGGCTGAGCAACAGCTTTCCAGGCTAGTACCTTCTGGCTGCCAGCTATCTGCAGACGTTCGCATTTCAAGAGCAGGGCTGCGAAAGGAGCCTAGCAGGTACACCATCTTTCCCAGGCTACGTTTGAAGTTTGAGGTGGCAAGACAAGCAAGCAGCCCCATTCTCTGTGCCTCTGTGCGAGCACTGCCATGGGCAGATGAGGCTGAGCAACAGCTTTCCAGGATAGCCCCTTCTGCCTGCCAGCTATCTGCAGACGTTCGCACTTTCGGAGCAGGGCTGCAAAAGGAGCCTGGCAGGGACACCACCATTCCCAGGATGCGTTTGAAGTTTCAAGTGGCAAGATAAGCAAGCAGCCCCATTCTCTGTGCCTCTATGCGAACAGTGCCATGGGCAGATGAGGCTGAGCAACAGCTTTCCAGGATAGCACCTTCTGGCTGCCAGCTATCTGCAGACGTTCGCATTTCAAGAGCAGGGCTGCGAAAGGAGCCTAGCAGGTACACCATCTTTCCCAGGCTACGTTTGAAGTTTGAGGTGGCAAGACAAGCAAGCAGCCCCATTCTCTGTGCCTCTGTGCGAGCACTGCCATGGGCAGATGAGGCTGAGCAACAGCTTTCCAGGATAGCCCCTTCTGCCTGCCAGCTATCTGCAGACGTTCGCACTTTCGGAGCAGGGCTGCAAAAGGAGCCTGGCAGGGACACCACCATTCCCAGGATGCGTTTGAAGTTTCAAGTGGCAAGATAAGCAAGCAGCCCCATTCTCTGTGCCTCTATGCGAACAGTGCCATGGGCAGATGAGGCTGAGCAACAGCTTTCCAGGATAGCACCTTCTGGCTGCCATCTATCTGCAGACGTTCGCATTTCAAGAGCAGGGCTGCGAAAGGAGCCTAGCAGGTACACCATCTTTCCCAGGCTACGTTTGAAGTTTGAGGTGGCAAGACAAGCAAGCAGCCCCATTCTCTGTGCCTCTGTGCGAGCACTGCCATGGGCAGATGAGGCTGAGCAACAGCTTTCCAGGCTAGCCCCTTCTGCCTGCCAGCTATCTGCAGACGTTCGCACTTTCGGAGCAGGGATGCAAAAGGAGCCTGGCAGGGACACCACCATTCCCAGCATGCGTTTGAAGTTTCAAGTGGCAAGATAAGCAAGCAGCCCCATTCTCTGTGCCTCTATGCGAACAGTGCCATGGGCAGATGAGGCTGAGCAACAGCTTTCCAGGCTAGCCCCTTCTGGCTGCCAGCTATCTGCAGACGTTCGCATTTCAAGAGCAGGGCTGCGAAAGGAGCCTAGCAGTTACACCATCTTTCCCAGGCTACGTTTGAAGTTTGAGGTGGCAAGACAAGCAAGCAGCCCCATTCTCTGTGCCTCTGTGCGAGCAGTGCCATGGGCAGATGAGGCTGAGCAACAGCTTTCCAGGATAGCCCCTTCTGCCTGCCAGCTATCTGTAGACGTTCGCACTTTCGGAGCAGGGCTGCAAAAGGAGCCTGGCAGGGACACCACCATTCCCAGCATGCGTTTGAAGTTTCAAGTGGCAAGATAAGCAAGCAACCCCATTCTCTGTGCCTCTATGCGAACAGTGCCATAGGCAGATGAGGCTGAGCAACAGCTTTCCAGGCTAGCCCCTTCTGGCTGCCAGCTATCTGCAGACGTTCGCATTTCAAGAGCAGGGCTGCGAAAGGAGCCTAGCAGGTACACCAAATTTCCCAGGCTACGTTTGAAGTTTGAGGTGGCAAGACAAGCAAGCAGCCCCATTCTCTGTGCCTCTGTGCGAGCAGTGCCATGGGCAGATGAGGCTGAGCAACAGCTTTCCAGGCTAGTACCTTCTGGCTGCCAGCTATCTGCAGACGTTCGCATTTCAAGAGCAGGGCTGCGAAAGGAGCCTAGCAGGTACACCATCTTTCCCAGGCTACGTTTGAAGTTTGAGGTGGCAAGACAAGCAAGCAGCCCCATTCTCTGTGCCTCTGTGCGAGCACTGCCATGGGCAGATGAGGCTGAGCAACAGCTTTCCAGGATAGCCCCTTCTGCCTGCCAGCTATCTGCAGACGTTCGCACTTTCGGAGCAGGGCTGCAAAAGGAGCCTGGCAGGGACACCACCATTCCCAGCATGCGTTTGAAGTTTCAAGTGGCAAGATAAGCAAGCAGCCCCATTCTCCTTGACTCTATGCGAACAGTGCCATGGGCAGATGAGGCTGAGCAACAGCTTTCCAGGATAGCCCGTTCTGGCTGCCAGCTATCTGCAGACGTTCGCATTTCAAGAGCAGGGCTGCGAAAGGAGCCTAGCAGGTACACCATCTTTCCCAGGCTACGTTTGAAGTTTGAGGTGGCAAGACAAGCAAGCAGCCCCATTCTCTGTGCCTCTGTGCGAGCACTGCCATGGGCAGATGAGGCTGAGCAACAGCTTTCCAGGATAGCCCCTTCTGCCTGCCAGCTATCTGCAGACGTTCGCACTTTCGGAGCAGGGATGCAAAAGGAGCCTGGCAGGGACACCACCATTCCCAGCATGCGTTTGAAGTTTCAAGTGGCAAGATAAGCAAGCAGCCCCATTCTCCTTGACTCTATGCGAACAGTGCCATGGGCAGATGAGGCTGAGCAACAGCTTTCCAGGCTAGCCTCTTCTGGCTGCCAGCTATCTGCAGACGTTCGCATTTCAAGAGCAGGGCTGCGAAAGGAGCCTAGCAGGTACACCATCTTTCCCAGGCTACGTTTGAAGTTTGAGGTGGCAAGACAAGCAAGCAGCCCCATTCTCTGTGCCTCTGTGCGAGCAGTGCCATGGGCAGATGAGGCTGAGCAACAGCTTTCCAGGCTAGTACCTTCTGGCTGCCAGCTATCTGCAGACGTTCGCATTTCAAGAGCAGGGCTGCGAAAGGAGCCTAGCAGGTACACCATCTTTCCCAGGCTACGTTTCAAGTTTGAGGTGGCAAGACAAGCAAGCAGCCCCATTCTCTGTGCCTCTGTGCGAGCACTGCCATGGGCAGATGAGGCTGAGCAACAGCTTTCCAGGATAGCCCCTTCTGCCTGCCAGCTATCTGCAGACGTTCGCACTTTCGGAGCAGGGCTGCAAAAGGAGCCTGGCAGGGACACCACCATTCCCAGCATGCGTTTGAAGTTTCAAGTGGCAAGATAAGCAAGCAGCCCCATTCTCTGTGCCTCTATGCGAACAGTGCCATGGGCAGATGAGGCTGAGCAACAGCTTTCCAGGCTAGCCCCTTCTGGCTGCCAGCTATCTGCAGACGTTCGCATTTCAAGAGCAGGGCTGCGAAAGGAGCCTAGCAGGGACACCATCTTTCCCAGGCTACGTTTGAAGTTTGAGGTGGCAAGACAAGCAAGCAGCCCCATTCTCTGTGCCTCTGTGCGAGCAGTGCCATGGGCAGATGAGGCTGAGCAACAGCTTTCCAGGATAGCCCCTTCTGCCTGCCAGCTATCTGCAGACGTTCGCACTTTCGGAGCAGGGCTGCAAAAGGAGCCTGGCAGGGACACCACCATTCCCAGCATGCGTTTGAAGTTTCAAGTGGCAAGATAAGCAAGCAGCCCCATTCTCTGTGCCTCTATGCGAACAGTGCCATGGGCAGATGAGGCTGAGCAACAGCTTTCCAGGATAGCCCCTTCTGCCTGCCAGCTATCTGCAGACGTTCGCACTTTCGGAGCAGGGCTGCGAAAGGAGCCTGGCAGGGACACCAACTTTCCCAGGCTACGTTTGAAGTTTGAGGTGGCAAGACAAGCAAGCAGCCCCATTCTCTGTGCCTCTGTGCGAGCACTGCCATGGGCAGATGAGGCTGAGCAACAGCTTTCCAGGATAGCCCCTTCTGCCTGCCAGCTATCTGCAGACGTTCGCACTTTCGGAGCAGGGCTGCAAAAGGAGCCTGGCAGGGACACCACCATTCCCAGCATGCGTTTGAAGTTTCAAGTGGCAAGATAAGCAAGCAGCCCCATTCTCTGTGCCTCTATGCAAACAGTGCCATGGGCAGATGAGGCTGAGCAACAGCTTTCCAGGCTAGCCCCTTCTGGCTGCCAGCTATCTGCAGACGTTCGCATTTCAAGAGCAGGGCTGCGAAAGGAGCCTAGCAGGGACACCATCTTTCCCAGGCTACGTTTGAAGTTTGAGGTGGCAAGACAAGCAAGCAGCCCCATTCTCTGTGCCTCTGTGCGAGCACTGCCATGGGCAGATGAGGCTGAGCAACAGCTTTCCAGGATAGCCCCTTCTGCCTGCCAGCTATCTGCAGACGTTCGCACTTTCGGAGCAGGGATGCAAAAGGAGCCTGGCAGGGACACCACCATTCCCAGCATGCGTTTGAAGTTTCAAGTGGCAAGATAAGCAAGCAGCCCCATTCTCCTTGACTCTATGCGAACAGTGCCATGGGCAGATGAGGCTGAGCAACAGCTTTCCAGGCTAGCCTCTTCTGGCTGCCAGCTATCTGCAGACGTTCGCATTTCAAGAGCAGGGCTGCGAAAGGAGCCTAGCAGGTACACCATCTTTCCCAGGCTACGTTTGAAGTTTGAGGTGGCAAGACAAGCAAGCAGCCCCATTCTCTGTGCCTCTGTGCGAGCAGTGCCATGGGCAGATGAGGCTGAGCAACAGCTTTCCAGGCTAGTACCTTCTGGCTGCCAGCTATCTGCAGACGTTCGCATTTCAAGAGCAGGGCTGCGAAAGGAGCCTAGCAGGTACACCATCTTTCCCAGGCTACGTTTGAAGTTTGAGGTGGCAAGACAAGCAAGCAGCCCCATTCTCTGTGCCTCTGTGCGAGCACTGCCATGGGCAGATGAGGCTGAGCAACAGCTTTCCAGGATAGCCCCTTCTGCCTGCCAGCTATCTGCAGACGTTCGCACTTTCGGAGCAGGGCTGCAAAAGGAGCCTGGCAGGGACACCACCATTCCCAGCATGCGTTTGAAGTTTCAAGTGGCAAGATAAGCAAGCAGCCCCATTCTCTGTGCCTCTATGCGAACAGTGCCATGGGCAGATAAGGCTGAGCAACAGCTTTCCAGGCTAGCCCCTTCTGGCTGCCAGCTATCTGCAGACGTTCGCACTTTCGGAGCAGGGCTGCAAAAGGAGCCTGGCAGGGACACCAACTTTCCCAGGCTACGTTTGAAGTTTGAGGTGGCAAGACAAGCAAGCAGCCCCATTCTCTGTGCCTCTGTGCGAGCACTGCCATGGGCAGATGAGGCTGAGCAACAGCTTTCCAGGATAGCCCCTTCTGCCTGCCAGCTATCTGCAGACGTTCGCATTTCAAGAGCAGGGCTGCGAAAGGAGCCTAGCAGGTACACCATCTTTCCCAGGCTACGTTTGAAGTTTGAGGTGGCAAGACAAGCAAGCAGCCCCATTCTCTGTGCCTCTGTGCGAGCACTGCCATGGGCAGATGAGGCTGAGCAACAGCTTTCCAGGATAGCCCCTTCTGCCTGCCAGCTATCTGCAGACGTTCGCACTTTCGGAGCAGGGCTGCAAAAGGAGCCTGGCAGGGACACCACCATTCCCAGCATGCGTTTGAAGTTTCAAGTGGCAAGATAAGCAAGCAGCCCCATTCTCTGTGCCTCTATGCGAACAGTGCCATGGGCAGATGAGGCTGAGCAACAGCTTTCCAGGATAGCCCCTTCTGGCTGCCAGCTATCTGCAGACGTTCGCATTTCAAGAGCAGGGCTGCGAAAGGAGCCTAGCAGGTACACCATCTTTCCCAGGCTACGTTTGAAGTTTGAGGTGGCAAGACAAGCAAGCAGCCCCATTCTCTGTGCCTCTGTGCGAGCAGTGCCATGGGCAGATGAGGCTGAGCAACAGCTTTCCAGGCTAGTACCTTCTGGCTGCCAGCTATCTGCAGACGTTCGCATTTCAAGAGCAGGGCTGCGAAAGGAACCTGGCAGGTACACCATCTTTCCCAGGCTACGTTTGAAGTTTGAGGTGGCAAGACAAGCAAGCAGCCCCATTCTCTGTGCCTCTGTGCGAGCACTGCCATGGGCAGATGAGGCTGAGCAACAGCTTTCCAGGATAGCCCCTTCTGCCTGCCAGCTATCTGCAGACGTTCGCACTTTCGGAGCAGGGCTGCAAAAGGAGCCTGGCAGGGACACCACCATTCCCAGCATGCGTTTGAAGTTTCAAGTGGCAAGATAAGCAAGCAGCCCCATTCTCTGTGCCTCTATGCGAACAGTGCCATGGGCAGATGAGGCTGAGCAACAGCTTTCCAGGCTAGCCCCTTCTGGCTGCCAGCTATCTGCAGACGTTCGCATTTCAAGAGCAGGGCTGCGAAAGGAGCCTAGCAGGGACACCATCTTTCCCAGGCTACGTTTGAAGTTTGAGGTGGCAAGACAAGCAAGCAGCCCCATTCTCTGTGCCTCTGTGCGAGCAGTGCCATGGGCAGATGAGGCTGAGCAACAGCTTTCCAGGATAGCCCCTTCTGCCTGCCAGCTATCTGCAGACGTTCGCACTTTCGGAGCAGGGCTGCAAAAGGAGCCTGGCAGGGACACCACCATTCCCAGCATGCGTTTGAAGTTTGAGGTGGCAAGACAAGCAAGCAGCCCCATTCTCTGTGCCTCTGTGCGAGCACTGCCATGGGCAGATGAGGCTGAGCAACAGCTTTCCAGGATAGCCCCTTCTGCCTGCCAGCTATCTGCAGACGTTCGCACTTTCGGAGCAGGGCTGCAAAAGGAGCCTGGCAGGGACACCACCATTCCCAGCATGCGTTTGAAGTTTCAAGTGGCAAGATAAGCAAGCAGCCCCATTCTCTGTGCCTCTATGCGAACAGTGCCATGGGCAGATGAGGCTGAGCAACAGCTTTCCAGGCTAGCCCCTTCTGCCTGCCAGCTATCTGCAGACGTTCGCATTTCAAGAGCAGGGCTGCGAAAGGAGCCTAGCAGGTACACCATCTTTCCCAGGCTACGTTTGAAGTTTGAGGTGGCAAGACAAGCAAGCAGCCCCATTCTCTGTGCCTCTGTGCGAGCACTGCCATGGGCAGATGAGGCTGAGCAACAGCTTTCCAGGATAGCCCCTTCTGCCTGCCAGCTATCTGCAGGCGTTCGCACTTTCGGAGCAGGGCTGCAAAAGGAGCCTGGCAGGGACACCACCATTCCCAGCATGCGTTTGAAGTTTCAAGTGGCAAGATAAGCAAGCAGCCCCATTCTCTGTGCCTCTATGCGAACAGTGCCATGGGCAGATGAGGCTGAGCAACAGCTTTCCAGGATAGCCCCTTCTGGCTGCCAGCTATCTGCAGACGTTCGCATTTCAAGAGCAGGGCTGCGAAAGGAGCCTAGCAGGTACACCATCTTTCCCAGGCTACGTTTGAAGTTTGAGGTGGCAAGACAAGCAAGCAGCCCCATTCTCTGTGCCTCTGTGCGAGCACTGCCATGGGCAGATGAGGCTGAGCAACAGCTTTCCAGGATAGCCCCTTCTGCCTGCCAGCTATCTGCAGACATTCGCACTTTCGGAGCAGGGCTGCAAAAGGAGCCTGGCAGGGACACCACCATTCCCAGCATGCGTTTGAAGTTTCAAGTGGCAAGATAAGCAAGCAGCCCCATTCTCTGTGCCTCTATGCGAACAGTGCCATGGGCAGATGAGGCTGAGCAACAGCTTTCCAGGATAGCACCTTCTGCCTGCCAGCTATCTGCAGACGTTCGCATTTCAAGAGCAGTGCTGCGAAAGGAGCCTGGCAGGGACACCATCTTTCCCAGGCTACGTTTGAAGTTTGAGGTGGCAAGACAAGCAAGCAGCCCCATTCTCTGTGCCTCTGTGCGAGCACTGCCATGGGCAGATGAGGCTGAGCAACAGCTTTCCAGGATAGCCCCTTCTGCCTGCCAGCTATCTGCAGACGTTCGCACTTTCGGAGCAGGGCTGCAAAAGGAGCCTGGCAGGGACACCACCATTCCCAGCATGCGTTTGAAGTTTCAAGTGGCAAGATAAGCAAGCAGCCCCATTCTCTGTGCCTCTATGCGAACAGTGCCATGGGCAGATGAGGCTGAGCAACAGCTTTCCAGGCTAGCCCCTTCTGGCTGCCAGCTATCTGCAGACGTTCGCATTTCAAGAGCAGGGCTGCGAAAGGAGCCTAGCAGGTACACCAACTTTCCCAGGCTACGTTTGAAGTTTGAGGTGGCAAGACAAGCAAGCAGCCCCATTCTCTGTGCCTCTGTGCGAGCACTGCCATGGGCAGATGAGGCTGAGCAACAGCTTTCCAGGATAGCCCCTTCTGCCTGCCAGCTATCTGCAGACGTTCGCACTTTCGGAGCAGGGCTGCAAAAGGAGCCTGGCAGGGACACCACCATTCCCAGCATGCGTTTGAAGTTTCAAGTGGCAAGATAAGCAAGCAGCCCCATTCTCTGTGCCTCTATGCGAACAGTGCCATGGGCAGATGAGGCTGAGCAACAGCTTTCCAGGATAGCCCCTTCTGCCTGCCAGCTATCTGCAGACGTTCGCACTTTCGGAGCAGGGCTGCAAAAGGAGCCTGGCAGGGACACCACCATTCCCAGCATGCGTTTGAAGTTTCAAGTGGCAAGATAAGCAAGCAGCCCCATTCTCTGTGCCTCTATGCGAACAGTGCCATGGGCAGATGAGGCTGAGCAACAGCTTTCCAGGCTAGCCCCTTCTGGCTGCCAGCTATCTGCAGACGTTCGCATTTCAAGAGCAGGGCTGCGAAAGGAGCCTAGCAGGTACACCAACTTTCCCAGGCTACGTTTGAAGTTTGAGGTGGCAAGACAAGCAAGCAGCCCCATTCTCTGTGCCTCTGTGCGAGCACTGCCATGGGCAGATGAGGCTGAGCAACAGCTTTCCAGGATAGCCCCTTCTGCCTGCCAGCTATCTGCAGACGTTCGCACTTTCGGAGCAGGGCTGCAAAAGGAGCCTGGCAGGGACACCACCATTCCCAGCATGCGTTTGAAGTTTCAAGTGGCAAGATAAGCAAGCAGCCCCATTCTCTGTGCCTCTATGCGAACAGTGCCATGGGCAGATGAGGCTGAGCAACAGCTTTCCAGGATAGCCCCTTCTGCCTGCCAGCTATCTGCAGACGTTCGCACTTTCGGAGCAGGGCTGCAAAAGGAGCCTGGCAGGGACACCAACTTTCCCAGGCTACGTTTGAAGTTTGAGGTGGCAAGACAAGCAAGCAGCCCCATTCTCTGTGCCTCTGTGCGAGCACTGTCATGGGCAGATGAGGCTGAGCAACAGCTTTCCAGGATAGCCCCTTCTGGCTGCCAGCTATCTGCAGACGTTCGCACTTTCGGAGCAGGGCTGCAAAAGGAGCCTGGCAGGGACACCACCATTCCCAGCATGCGTTTGAAGTTTCCAGTGGCAAGATAAGCAAGCAGCCCCATTCTCTGTGCCTCTATGCGAACAGTGCCATGGGCAGATGAGGCTGAGCAACAGCTTTCCAGGATAGCCCCTTCTGGCTGCCAGCTATCTGCAGACGTTCGCATTTCAAGAGCAGGGCTGCAAAAGGAGCCTAGCAGGTACACCATCTTTCCCAGGCTACGTTTGAAGTTTGAGGTGGCAAGACAAGCAAGCAGCCCCATTCTCTGTGCCTCTGTGCGAGCACTGCCATGGGCAGATGAGGCTGAGCAACAGCTTTCCAGGATAGCCCCTTCTGCCTGCCAGCTATCTGCAGACGTTCGCATTTCAAGAGCAGGGCTGCGAAAGGAGCCTAGCAGGTACACCATCTTTCCCAGGCTACGTTTGAAGTTTGAGGTGGCAAGACAAGCAAGCAGCCCCATTCTCTGTGCCTCTGTGCGAGCACTGCCATGGGCAGATGAGGCTGAGCAACAGCTTTCCAGGATAGCCCCTTCTGCCTGCCAGCTATCTGCAGACGTTCGCACTTTCGGAGCAGGGCTGCAAAAGGAGCCTGGCAGGGACACCACCATTCCCAGCATGCGTTTGAAGTTTCAAGTGGCAAGATAAGCAAGCAGCCCCATTCTCTGTGCCTCTATGCGAACAGTGCCATGGGCAGATGAGGCTGAGCAACAGCTTTCCAGGCTAGCCCCTTCTGGCTGCCAGCTATCTGCAGACGTTCGCATTTCAAGAGCAGGGCTGCGAAAGGAGCCTAGCAGGGACACCATCTTTCCCAGGCTACGTTTGAAGTTTGAGGTGGCAAGACAAGCAAGCAGCCCCATTCTCTGTGCCTCTGTGCGAGCAGTGCCATGGGCAGATGAGGCTGAGCAACAGCTTTCCAGGATAGCCCCTTCTGCCTGCCAGCTATCTGCAGACGTTCGCACTTTCGGAGCAGGGCTGCAAAAGGAGCCTGGCAGGGACACCACCATTCCCAGCATGCGTTTGAAGTTTGAGGTGGCAAGACAAGCAAGCAGCCCCATTCTCTGTGCCTCTGTGCGAGCACTGCCATGGGCAGATGAGGCTGAGCAACAGCTTTCCAGGATAGCCCCTTCTGCCTGCCAGCTATCTGCAGACGTTCGCACTTTCGGAGCAGGGCTGCAAAAGGAGCCTGGCAGGGACACCACCATTCCCAGCATGCGTTTGAAGTTTCAAGTGGCAAGATAAGCAAGCAGCCCCATTCTCTGTGCCTCTATGCGAACAGTGCCATGGGCAGATGAGGCTGAGCAACAGCTTTCCAGGCTAGCCCCTTCTGCCTGCCAGCTATCTGCAGACGTTCGCACTTTCGGAGCAGGGCTGCGAAAGGAGCCTGGCAGGGACACCAACTTTCCCAGGCTACGTTTGAAGTTTGAGGTGGCAAGACAAGCAAGCAGCCCCATTCTCTGTGCCTCTGTGCGAGCACTGCCATGGGCAGATGAGGCTGAGCAACAGCTTTCCAGGATAGCCCCTTCTGCCTGCCAGCTATCTGCAGACATTCGCACTTTCGGAGCAGGGCTGCAAAAGGAGCCTGGCAGGGACACCACCATTCCCAGCATGCGTTTGAAGTTTCAAGTGGCAAGATAAGCAAGCAGCCCCATTCTCTGTGCCTCTATGCGAACAGTGCCATGGGCAGATGAGGCTGAGCAACAGCTTTCCAGGATAGCCCCTTCTGCCTGCCAGCTATCTGCAGACGTTCGCATTTCAAGAGCAGGGCTGCGAAAGGAGCCTGGCAGGGACACCATCTTTCCCAGGCTACGTTTGAAGTTTGAGGTGGCAAGACAAGCAAGCAGCCCCATTCTCTGTGCCTCTGTGCGAGCACTGCCATGGGCAGATGAGGCTGAGCAACAGCTTTCCAGGATAGCCCCTTCTGCCTGCCAGCTATCTGCAGACGTTCGCACTTTCGGAGCAGGGCTGCAAAAGGAGCCTGGCAGGGACACCACCATTCCCAGCATGCGTTTGAAGTTTCAAGTGGCAAGATAAGCAAGCAGCCCCATTCTCTGTGCCTCTATGCGAACAGTGCCATGGGCAGATGAGGCTGAGCAACAGCTTTCCAGGCTAGCCCCTTCTGGCTGCCAGCTATCTGCAGACGTTCGCATTTCAAGAGCAGGGCTGCGAAAGGAGCCTAGCAGGTACACCAACTTTCCCAGGCTACGTTTGAAGTTTGAGGTGGCAAGACAAGCAAGCAGCCCCATTCTCTGTGCCTCTGTGCGAGCACTGCCATGGGCAGATGAGGCTGAGCAACAGCTTTCCAGGATAGCCCCTTCTGCCTGCCAGCTATCTGCAGACGTTCGCACTTTCGGAGCAGGGCTGCAAAAGGAGCCTGGCAGGGACACCACCATTCCCAGCATGCGTTTGAAGTTTCAAGTGGCAAGATAAGCAAGCAGCCCCATTCTCTGTGCCTCTATGCGAACAGTGCCATGGGCAGATGAGGCTGAGCAACAGCTTTCCAGGATAGCCCCTTCTGCCTGCCAGCTATCTGCAGACGTTCGCACTTTCGGAGCAGGGCTGCAAAAGGAGCCTGGCAGGGACACCACCATTCCCAGCATGCGTTTGAAGTTTCAAGTGGCAAGATAAGCAAGCAGCCCCATTCTCTGTGCCTCTATGCGAACAGTGCCATGGGCAGATGAGGCTGAGCAACAGCTTTCCAGGCTAGCCCCTTCTGGCTGCCAGCTATCTGCAGACGTTCGCATTTCAAGAGCAGGGCTGCGAAAGGAGCCTAGCAGGTACACCAACTTTCCCAGGCTACGTTTGAAGTTTGAGGTGGCAAGACAAGCAAGCAGCCCCATTCTCTGTGCCTCTGTGCGAGCACTGCCATGGGCAGATGAGGCTGAGCAACAGCTTTCCAGGATAGCCCCTTCTGCCTGCCAGCTATCTGCAGACGTTCGCACTTTCGGAGCAGGGCTGCAAAAGGAGTCTGGCAGGGACACCACCATTCCCAGCATGCGTTTGAAGTTTCAAGTGGCAAGATAAGCAAGCAGCCCCATTCTCTGTGCCTCTATGCGAACAGTGCCATGGGCAGATGAGGCTGAGCAACAGCTTTCCAGGATAGCCCCTTCTGCCTGCCAGCTATCTGCAGACGTTCGCACTTTCGGAGCAGGGCTGCAAAAGGAGCCTGGCAGGGACACCAACTTTCCCAGGCTACGTTTGAAGTTTGAGGTGGCAAGACAAGCAAGCAGCCCCATTCTCTGTGCCTCTGTGCGAGCACTGCCATGGGCAGATGAGGCTGAGCAACAGCTTTCCAGGATAGCCCCTTCTGGCTGCCAGCTATCTGCAGACGTTCGCACTTTCGGAGCAGGGCTGCAAAAGGAGCCTGGCAGGGACACCACCATTCCCAGCATGCGTTTGAAGTTTCAAGTGGCAAGATAAGCAAGCAGCCCCATTCTCTGTGCCTCTATGCGAACAGTGCCATGGGCAGATGAGGCTGAGCAACAGCTTTCCAGGCTAGCCCCTTCTGGCTGCCAGCTATCTGCAGACGTTCGCATTTCAAGAGCAGGGCTGCGAAAGGAGCCTAGCAGGTACACCAACTTTCCCAGGCTACGTTTGAAGTTTGAGGTGGCAAGACAAGCAAGCAGCCCCATTCTCTGTGCCTCTGTGCGAGCACTGCCATGGGCAGATGAGGCTGAGCAACAGCTTTCCAGGATAGCCCCTTCTGCCTGCCAGCTATCTGCAGACATTCGCACTTTCGGAGCAGGGCTGCAAAAGGAGCCTGGCAGGGACACCACCATTCCCAGCATGCGTTTGAAGTTTCAAGTGGCAAGATAAGCAAGCAGCCCCATTCTCTGTGCCTCTATGCGAACAGTGCCATGGGCAGATGAGGCTGAGCAACAGCTTTCCAGGATAGCCCCTTCTGCCTGCCAGCTATCTGCAGACGTTCGCACTTTCGGAGCAGGGCTGCAAAAGGAGCCTGGCAGGGACACCAACTTTCCCAGGCTACGTTTGAAGTTTGAGGTGGCAAGACAAGCAAGCAGCCCCATTCTCTGTGCCTCTGTGCGAGCACTGTCATGGGCAGATGAGGCTGAGCAACAGCTTTCCAGGATAGCCCCTTCTGGCTGCCAGCTATCTGCAGACGTTCGCACTTTCGGAGCAGGGCTGCAAAAGGAGCCTGGCAGGGACACCACCATTCCCAGCATGCGTTTGAAGTTTCCAGTGGCAAGATAAGCAAGCAGCCCCATTCTCTGTGCCTCTATGCGAACAGTGCCATGGGCAGATGAGGCTGAGCAACAGCTTTCCAGGATAGCCCCTTCTGGCTGCCAGCTATCTGCAGACGTTCGCATTTCAAGAGCAGGGCTGCAAAAGGAGCCTAGCAGGTACACCATCTTTCCCAGGCTACGTTTGAAGTTTGAGGTGGCAAGACAAGCAAGCAGCCCCATTCTCTGTGCCTCTGTGCGAGCACTGCCATGGGCAGATGAGGCTGAGCAACAGCTTTCCAGGATAGCCCCTTCTGCCTGCCAGCTATCTGCAGACGTTCGCATTTCAAGAGCAGGGCTGCGAAAGGAGCCTAGCAGGTACACCATCTTTCCCAGGCTACGTTTGAAGTTTGAGGTGGCAAGACAAGCAAGCAGCCCCATTCTCTGTGCCTCTGTGCGAGCACTGCCATGGGCAGATGAGGCTGAGCAACAGCTTTCCAGGATAGCCCCTTCTGCCTGCCAGCTATCTGCAGACGTTCGCACTTTCGGAGCAGGGCTGCAAAAGGAGCCTGGCAGGGACACCACCATTCCCAGCATGCGTTTGAAGTTTCAAGTGGCAAGATAAGCAAGCAGCCCCATTCTCTGTGCCTCTATGCGAACAGTGCCATGGGCAGATGAGGCTGAGCAACAGCTTTCCAGGCTAGCCCCTTCTGGCTGCCAGCTATCTGCAGACGTTCGCATTTCAAGAGCAGGGCTGCGAAAGGAGCCTAGCAGGGACACCATCTTTCCCAGGCTACGTTTGAAGTTTGAGGTGGCAAGACAAGCAAGCAGCCCCATTCTCTGTGCCTCTGTGCGAGCAGTGCCATGGGCAGATGAGGCTGAGCAACAGCTTTCCAGGATAGCCCCTTCTGCCTGCCAGCTATCTGCAGACGTTCGCACTTTCGGAGCAGGGCTGCAAAAGGAGCCTGGCAGGGACACCACCATTCCCAGCATGCGTTTGAAGTTTGAGGTGGCAAGACAAGCAAGCAGCCCCATTCTCTGTGCCTCTGTGCGAGCACTGCCATGGGCAGATGAGGCTGAGCAACAGCTTTCCAGGATAGCCCCTTCTGCCTGCCAGCTATCTGCAGACGTTCGCACTTTCGGAGCAGGGCTGCAAAAGGAGCCTGGCAGGGACACCACCATTCCCAGCATGCGTTTGAAGTTTCAAGTGGCAAGATAAGCAAGCAGCCCCATTCTCTGTGCCTCTATGCGAACAGTGCCATGGGCAGATGAGGCTGAGCAACAGCTTTCCAGGCTAGCCCCTTCTGCCTGCCAGCTATCTGCAGACGTTCGCACTTTCGGAGCAGGGCTGCGAAAGGAGCCTGGCAGGGACACCAACTTTCCCAGGCTACGTTTGAAGTTTGAGGTGGCAAGACAAGCAAGCAGCCCCATTCTCTGTGCCTCTGTGCGAGCACTGCCATGGGCAGATGAGGCTGAGCAACAGCTTTCCAGGATAGCCCCTTCTGCCTGCCAGCTATCTGCAGACATTCGCACTTTCGGAGCAGGGCTGCAAAAGGAGCCTGGCAGGGACACCACCATTCCCAGCATGCGTTTGAAGTTTCAAGTGGCAAGATAAGCAAGCAGCCCCATTCTCTGTGCCTCTATGCGAACAGTGCCATGGGCAGATGAGGCTGAGCAACAGCTTTCCAGGATAGCACCTTCTGCCTGCCAGCTATCTGCAGACGTTCGCATTTCAAGAGCAGGGCTGCGAAAGGAGCCTGGCAGGGACACCATCTTTCCCAGGCTACGTTTGAAGTTTGAGGTGGCAAGACAAGCAAGCAGCCCCATTCTCTGTGCCTCTGTGCGAGCACTGCCATGGGCAGATGAGGCTGAGCAACAGCTTTCCAGGATAGCCCCTTCTGCCTGCCAGCTATCTGCAGACGTTCGCACTTTCGGAGCAGGGCTGCAAAAGGAGCCTGGCAGGGACACCACCATTCCCAGCATGCGTTTGAAGTTTCAAGTGGCAAGATAAGCAAGCAGCCCCATTCTCTGTGCCTCTATGCGAACAGTGCCATGGGCAGATGAGGCTGAGCAACAGCTTTCCAGGCTAGCCCCTTCTGGCTGCCAGCTATCTGCAGACGTTCGCATTTCAAGAGCAGGGCTGCGAAAGGAGCCTAGCAGGTACACCAACTTTCCCAGGCTACGTTTGAAGTTTGAGGTGGCAAGACAAGCAAGCAGCCCCATTCTCTGTGCCTCTGTGCGAGCACTGCCATGGGCAGATGAGGCTGAGCAACAGCTTTCCAGGATAGCCCCTTCTGCCTGCCAGCTATCTGCAGACGTTCGCACTTTCGGAGCAGGGCTGCAAAAGGAGCCTGGCAGGGACACCACCATTCCCAGCATGCGTTTGAAGTTTCAAGTGGCAAGATAAGCAAGCAGCCCCATTCTCTGTGCCTCTATGCGAACAGTGCCATGGGCAGATGAGGCTGAGCAACAGCTTTCCAGGATAGCCCCTTCTGCCTGCCAGCTATCTGCAGACGTTCGCACTTTCGGAGCAGGGCTGCAAAAGGAGCCTGGCAGGGACACCACCATTCCCAGCATGCGTTTGAAGTTTCAAGTGGCAAGATAAGCAAGCAGCCCCATTCTCTGTGCCTCTATGCGAACAGTGCCATGGGCAGATGAGGCTGAGCAACAGCTTTCCAGGCTAGCCCCTTCTGGCTGCCAGCTATCTGCAGACGTTCGCATTTCAAGAGCAGGGCTGCGAAAGGAGCCTAGCAGGTACACCAACTTTCCCAGGCTACGTTTGAAGTTTGAGGTGGCAAGACAAGCAAGCAGCCCCATTCTCTGTGCCTCTGTGCGAGCACTGCCATGGGCAGATGAGGCTGAGCAACAGCTTTCCAGGATAGCCCCTTCTGCCTGCCAGCTATCTGCAGACGTTCGCACTTTCGGAGCAGGGCTGCAAAAGGAGTCTGGCAGGGACACCACCATTCCCAGCATGCGTTTGAAGTTTCAAGTGGCAAGATAAGCAAGCAGCCCCATTCTCTGTGCCTCTATGCGAACAGTGCCATGGGCAGATGAGGCTGAGCAACAGCTTTCCAGGATAGCCCCTTCTGCCTGCCAGCTATCTGCAGACGTTCGCACTTTCGGAGCAGGGCTGCAAAAGGAGCCTGGCAGGGACACCAACTTTCCCAGGCTACGTTTGAAGTTTGAGGTGGCAAGACAAGCAAGCAGCCCCATTCTCTGTGCCTCTGTGCGAGCACTGCCATGGGCAGATGAGGCTGAGCAACAGCTTTCCAGGATAGCCCCTTCTGGCTGCCAGCTATCTGCAGACGTTCGCACTTTCGGAGCAGGGCTGCAAAAGGAGCCTGGCAGGGACACCACCATTCCCAGCATGCGTTTGAAGTTTCCAGTGGCAAGATAAGCAAGCAGCCCCATTCTCTGTGCCTCTATGCGAACAGTGCCATGGGCAGATGAGGCTGAGCAACAGCTTTCCAGGATAGCCCCTTCTGGCTGCCAGCTATCTGCAGACGTTCGCATTTCAAGAGCAGGGCTGCAAAAGGAGCCTAGCAGGTACACCATCTTTCCCAGGCTACGTTTGAAGTTTGAGGTGGCAAGACAAGCAAGCAGCCCCATTCTCTGTGCCTCTGTGCGAGCACTGCCATGGGCAGATGAGGCTGAGCAACAGCTTTCCAGGATAGCCCCTTCTGCCTGCCAGCTATCTGCAGACGTTCGCACTTTCGGAGCAGGGCTGCAAAAGGAGCCTGGCAGGGACACCACCATTCCCAGCATGCGTTTGAAGTTTCAAGTGGCAAGATAAGCAAGCAGCCCCATTCTCCTTGACTCTATGCGAACAGTGCCATGGGCAGATGAGGCTGAGCAACAGCTTTCCAGGCTAGCCCCTTCTGGCTGCCAGCTATCTGCAGACGTTCGCATTTCAAGAGCAGGGCTGCGAAAGGAGCCTAGCAGGGACTCCATCTTTCCCAGGCTACGTTTGAAGTTTGAGGTGGCAAGACAAGCAAGCAGCCCCATTCTCTGTGCCTCTGTGCGAGCACTGCCATGGGCAGATGAGGCTGAGCAACAGCTTTCCAGGATAGCCCCTTCTGCCTGCCAGCTATCTGCAGACGTTCGCACTTTCGGAGCAGGGCTGCAAAAGGAGCCTGGCAGGGACACCACCATTCCCAGCATGCGTTTGAAGTTTCAAGTGGCAAGATAAGCAAGCAGCCCCATTCTCTGTGCCTCTATGCGAACAGTGCCATGGGCAGATGAGGCTGAGCAACAGCTTTCCAGGCTAGCCCCTTCTGGCTGCCAGCTATCTGCAGACGTTCGCATTTCAAGAGCAGGGCTGCAAAAGGAGCCTAGCAGGTACACCATCTTTCCCAGGCTACGTTTGAAGTTTGAGGTGGCAAGACAAGCAAGCAGCCCCATTCTCTGTGCCTCTGTGCGAGCACTGCCATGGGCAGATGAGGCTGAGCAACAGCTTTCCAGGATAGCCCCTTCTGCCTGCCAGCTATCTGCAGACGTTCGCACTTTCGGAGCAGGGCTGCAAAAGGAGCCTGGCAGGGACACCACCATTCCCAGCATGCGTTTGAAGTTTCAAGTGGCAAGATAAGCAAGCAGCCCCATTCTCTGTGCCTCTATGCGAACAGTGCCATGGGCAGATGAGGCTGAGCAACAGCTTTCCAGGCTAGCCCCTTCTGCCTGCCAGCTATCTGCAGACGTTCGCACTTTCGGAGCAGGGCTGCGAAAGGAGCCTGGCAGGGACACCAACTTTCCCAGGCTACGTTTTAAGTTTGAGGTGGCAAGACAAGCAAGCAGCCCCATTCTCTGTGCCTCTGTGCGAGCACTGCCATGGGCAGATGAGGCTGAGCAACAGCTTTCCAGGCTAGCACCTTCTGGCTGCCAGCTATCTGCAGACGTTCGCACTTTCGGAGCAGGGCTGCGAAAGGAGCCTGGCAGGAACACCAACTTTCCCAGGCTACGTTTGAAGTTTGAGGTGGCAAGACAAGCAAGCAGCCCCATTCTCTGTGCCTCTGTGCGAGCACTGCCATGGGCAGATGAGGCTGAGCAACAGCTTTCCAGATAGCCCCTTCTGCCTGCCAGCTATCTGTAGACATTCGCACTTTCGGAGCAGGGCTGCAACAGGAGCCTGGCAGGGACACCACCATTCCCAGCATGGATTTGAAGTTTCAAGTGGTAAGATAAGCAAGCAGCCCCATTCTCTGTGCCTCTATGCGAACAGTGCCATGGGCAGATGAGGCAGAGCAACAGCTTTCCAGGCTAGCCCCTTCTGGCTGCCAGCTATCTGCAGACGTTCGCACTTTCGGAGCAGGGCTGCGAAAGGAGCCTGGCAGGGACACCAACTTTCCCAGGCTACGTTTGAAGTTTGAGGTGGCAAGACAAGCAAGCAGCCCCATTCTCTGTGCCTCTGTGCGAGCACTGCCATGGGCAGATGAGGCTGAGCAACAGCTTTCCAGGATAGCCCCTTCTGCCTGCCAGCTATCTGCAGACGTTCGCACTTTCGGAGCAGGGCTGCAAAAGGAGCCTGGCAGGGACACCACCATTCCCAGCATGCGTTTTAAGTTTCAAGTGGCAAGATAAGCAAGCAGCCCCATTCTCTGTGCCTCTATGCGAACAGTGCCATGGGCAGATGAGGCTGAGCAACAGCTTTCCAGGCTAGCCCCTTCTGGCTGCCAGCTATCTGCAGACGTTCGCATTTCAAGAGCAGGGCTGCAAAAGGAGCCTAGCAGGTACACCATCTTTCCCAGGCTACGTTTGAAGTTTGAGGTGGCAAGACAAGCAAGCAGCCCCATTCTCTGTGCCTCTGTGCGAGCACTGCCATGGGCAGATGAGGCTGAGCAACAGCTTTCCAGGATAGCCCCTTCTGCCTGCCAGCTATCTGCAGACGTTCGCACTTTCGGAGCAGGGCTGCAAAAGGAGCCTGGCAGGGACACCACCATTCCCAGCATGCGTTTGAAGTTTCAAGTGGCAAGATAAGCAAGCAGCCCCATTCTCTGTGCCTCTATGCGAACAGTGCCATGGGCAGATGAGGCTGAGCAACAGCTTTCCAGGCTAGCCCCTTCTGCCTGCCAGCTATCTGCAGACGTTCGCACTTTCGGAGCAGGGCTGCAAAAGGAGCCTGGCAGGGACACCAACTTTCCCAGGCTACGTTTTAAGTTTGAGGTGGCAAGACAAGCAAGCAGCCCCATTCTCTGTGCCTCTGTGCGAGCACTGCCATGGGCAGATGAGGCTGAGCAACAGCTTTCCAGGCTAGCACCTTCTGGCTGCCAGCTATCTGCAGACGTTCGCACTTTCGGAGCAGGGCTGCGAAAGGAGCCTGGCAGGAACACCAACTTTCCCAGGGTACGTTTGAAGTTTGAGGTGGCAAGACAAGCAAGCAGCCCCATTCTCTGTGCCTCTGTGCGAGCACTGCCATGGGCAGATGAGGCTGAGCAACAGCTTTCCAGATAGCCCCTTCTGCCTGCCAGCTATCTGTAGACATTCGCACTTTCGGAGCAGGGCTGCAACAGGAGCCTGGCAGGGACACCACCATTCCCAGCATGCATTTGAAGTTTCAAGTGGTAAGATAAGCAAGCAGCCCCATTCTCTGTGCCTCTATGCGAACAGTGCCATGGGCAGATGAGGCAGAGCAACAGCTTTCCAGGCTAGCCCCTTCTGGCTGCCAGCTATCTGCAGACGTTCGCACTTTCGGAGCAGGGCTGCGAAAGGAGCCTGGCAGGGACACCAACTTTCCCAGGCTACGTTTGAAGTTTGAGGTGGCAAGACAAGCAAGCAGCCCCATTCTCTGTGCCTCTGTGCGAGCACTGCCATGGGCAGATGAGGCTGAGCAACAGCTTTCCAGGATAGCCCCTTCTGCCTGCCAGCTATCTGCAGACGTTCGCACTTTCGGAGCAGGGCTGCAAAAGGAGCCTGGCAGGGACACCACCATTCCCAGCATGCGTTTGAAGTTTCAAGTGGCAAGATAAGCAAGCAGCCCCATTCTCCTTGACTCTATGCGAACAGTGCCATGGGCAGATGAGGCTGAGCAACAGCTTTCCAGGCTAGCCCCTTCTGGCTGCCAGCTATCTGCAGACGTTCGCACTTTCGGAGCAGGGCTGCGAAAGGAGCCTAGCAGGTACACCGTCTTTCCCAGGCTACGTTTGAAGTTTGAGGTGGCAAGACAAGCAAGCAGCCCCATTCTCTGTGCCTCTGTGCGAGCACTGCCATGGGCAGATGAGGCTGAGCAACAGCTTTCCAGGATAGCCCCTTCTGCCTGCCAGCTATCTGCAGACGTTCGCACTTTCGGAGCAGGGCTGCAAAAGGAGCCTGGCAGGGACACCACCATTCCCAGCATGCGTTTGAAGTTTCAAGTGGCAAGATAAGCAAGCAGCCCCATTCTCTGTGCCTCTATGCGAACAGTGCCATGGGCAGATGAGGCAGAGCAACAGCTTTCCAGGCTAGCCCCTTCTGGCTGCCAGCTATCTGCAGACGTTCGCACTTTCGGAGCAGGGCTGCGAAAGGAGCCTGGCAGGGACACCAACTTTCCCAGGCTACGTTTGAAGTTTGAGGTGGCAAGACAAGCAAGCAGCCCCATTCTCTGTGCCTCTGTGCGAGCACTGCCATGGGCAGATGAGGCTGAGCAACAGCTTTCCAGGATAGCCCCTTCTGCCTGCCAGCTATCTGCAGACGTTCGCACTTTCGGAGCAGGGCTGCAAAAGGAGCCTGGCAGGGACACCACCATTCCCAGCATGCGTTTGAAGTTTCAAGTGGCAAGATAAGCAAGCAGCCCCATTCTCTGTGCCTCTATGCGAACAGTGCCATGGGCAGATGAGGCTGAGCAACAGCTTTCCAGGCTAGCCCCTTCTGGCTGCCAGCTATCTGCAGACGTTCGCATTTCAAGAGCAGGGCTGCGAAAGGAGCCTGGCAGGGACACCAACTTTCCCAGGCTACGTTTGAAGTTTGAGGTGGCAAGACAAGCAAGCAGCCCCATTCTCTGTGCCTCTGTGCGAGCACTGCCATGGGCAGATGAGGCTGAGTGTTTTGGTTTCGGCTGCCGCCGGCAACAAAAGCGCCACGCGGCCGCCCCTCCCCCCGCCGGCGTGCGGAGGAGAATGGAAAGAAAGAGGCAGAAACCGGTGGGTCGGGATAAGGGCAGTTTAACAGAACAGCAAACAGAGGGAAAACAGGAACAACAACGATACAAATAAGGAGAAAACGCAACCACGAACCGTACAACAGCCGCTCTCCCGAAACCGGACCGGCGCTGCGCCCGCCCAAGCCGCGAGTGCGTTCCCGCCGCGCCGCTCCCCCCCCACCGGAACCCAGCGTGACGTCACATGGTATGGAATACCAGGCTCTGTTTGGCCAGGTGGGGTCAGCCCCCACCCCCCGGCTGTGCCCCTTCCTGGAGTCCGGTGAAAATTAACCCTGTTCTGGCCAAACCCAGGACATTATCCACCCCTTATTCCATACCATCTACGTCATGCCCAGGTCCCCCACTGTCCGGTTGATCACCACCACTTCTCCTGTCTCCAGATATCATTCCTTTAGTCTATGGATCATCACTCTAAAGTGTCCATTGAGTTCATTTAATCCATGACTTCAGGCTCCATCTGTCGTTATGGTCTTCCATGGCGGGAGAGGTGATGTGTGGTGATGGGCGGTCACTTGCTGCATCCGGAGCTCACGGCTGATGTATCTGGTGCAGCCCGTGCCCACAGTCTGCAGGAGATGTTGATCTTGATGAAGTTGCTGGATGCCAGTTGTTGAAAACCAGGTCCAGTTCCATCATCGCTGTGCTCTGCTAGGTTTTCATCGAAAAAGTCCATCCTTCTTTAATCTGGACGATTCTTACTATGCTACTACTGGTACAAAATATAACAATTGTAACAGTGACAACAGACAGTGACAGGGTTATTTAACAACTAACTTTATACAATTTATTTATGGACTATTCTCGCCCAAAATTAAATCCCCATGAGGTACACATCGGACTTCCCCATCCTTCCGCATTACCCACCAGGTACACCCAGGTCCTTGAGCAAAGGCAATCCCGCGGACGGGCTTGCCTGTGCCCGAGGCAGGACTAACCCAAACCGTCTTCCCTAACATGTTCCGCATGTGCACTACAGGGACTTTATCCCCTTCTACTGGGCGCTGAGGTTTTGACTGGGCAGGACCAGCCCGGTTGGTGGACCCTCTGGTGTTAACCAACCAGGTGGCCTTTGCTAAATGGGTATCCCAATTTTTGAAAGTCCCACCCCCCATTGCCCTCAAAGTGGTTTTTAGCAGCCCATTGTAACGTTCAATCTTTCCCGAGGCTGGTGCATGGTAGGGGATGTGATACACCCACTCAATACCGTGTTCTTTGGCCCAGGTGTCTATGAGGCTGTTGCGAAAGTGAGTCCCGTTGTCCGACTCGATTCTTTCAGGAGTGCCATGTCGCCACAGGACTTGTTTTTCCAGGCCCAGGATGGTATTCCGGGCGGTGGCATGGGGCACAGGGTAGGTTTCCAGCCATCCGGTGGTGGCCTCCACCATTGTGAGCACATAGCGCTTGCCTTGGCGGGTCTGTGGCAGTGTGATGTAGTCAATCTGCCAAGCCTCCCCGTATTTATATTTTAGCCATCGTCCTCCATACCACTGAGGCTTTACCCGCTTGGCTTGCTTGATTGCAGCGCATGTCTCACATTCATGGATAACCTGTGCAATAGTGTCCATGGTCAAGTCCACCCCTCGGTCACGAGCCCATCGGTATGTCGCGTCTCTTCCTTGGTGGCCCGAGGTGTCATGGGCCCACCGAGCTATAAAGAGTTCACCCTTATGTTGCCAGTCCAGATCCACCTGAGCCACTTCAATCTTAGCAGCCTGATCTACCTGGTGGTTGTTTTGATGTTCTTCAGTGGCCCGACTCTTAGGGACGTGGGCGTCCACGTGACGGACTTTTACAGCCAACTGCTCCAGACGGGCAGCAATATCTTGCCACAATGGGGCAGCCCAGATAGGTTTGCCTCTGCGCTGCCAGTTGTTCTTCTTCCATTGCTGCAGCCACCCCCACAAGGCATTGGCCACCATCCAAGAGTCAGTGTAAAGATAGAGCACTGGCCACTTCTCTCGACTGGCAATGTCTAAAGCCAGCTGGATGGCTTTCACCTCTGCAAACTGGCTGGACTCACCTTCTCCCTCGGCAGTTTCCGCGACTTGTCGTCTAGGGCTCCATACAGCAGCCTTCCACCTCCGCTGCTTCCCCACAATGCGACAGGGCCCATCCGTGAACAGGGCATACTGTTTCTTATCTTCTGGCAGCTGGTTATACAGTGGGGCCTCTTCAGCACGTGTCACCTCCTCCTCTGGCGATGCTCCAAAATCTTTGCCTTCTGGCCAGTCCATTATTACCTCCAGAATTCCTGGGCGACTGGGGTTTCCCATTCGGGCGCGCTGGGTGATCAGCGCGACCCACTTACTCCACGTAGCATCGGTGGCATGATGCGTAGAGGGGACCCTCTCTTTGAACATCCAGCCCAGGACCGGCAATCGTGGAGCTAGGAGGAGCTGTGCTTCAGTGCCGACCACTTCTGAAGCAGCTCGAACGCCTTCATATGCTGCCAGAATCTCTTTTTCAGTGGGAGTATAGCGGGCCTCAGATCCTTTGTATCCCCGGCTCCAGAACCCCAGGGGTCGACCTCGAGTCTCCCCTGGTGCTTTCTGCCAGAGACTCCAGGTTGGGCCATTCTCCCCGGCTGCGGTGTAGAGCACGTTTTTGACATCTTGCCCTGACCGGACTGGACCAAGGGCTACGGCATGAACTATCTCCCGTTTAATTTGTTCAAATGCCTGTCGTTGCTCAGGGCCCCATTCAAAATCATTCTTCTTCCGGGTCACGTGGTACAGAGGACTCACAATTTGGCTGTAATTTGGGATGTGCATCCTCCAAAAACCCACAACACCCAGGAAGGCCTGTGCTTCCTTTTTGCTGGTGGGTGGAGACATAGCTGCTATTTTGTTGATGACATCCATTGGGATTTGACGGCGCCCATCCTGCCATTTTATTCCCAAAAACTGGATCTCTTGCGCAGGTCCCTTGACTTTACTTCGCTTAATGGCGAAACCGGCTTTCAGAAGGATTTGAACTATTTTCTCCCCTTTCTCAAAAACTTCCTCCGCTGTGTCGCCCCATATAATGATGTCATCGATGTACTGCAGATGTTCTGGGGCTTCACCCTTTTCCAGTGCAGTCTGGATTAGTCCATGGCAAATGGTGGGACTGTGTTTCCACCCCTGGGGCAGTCGATTCCAGGTGTACTGGATGCCCCTCCAGGTGAAAGCAAACTGTGGCCTGCACTCTGCTGCCAAAGGGATGGAGAAGAATGCATTAGCGATGTCAATTGTCGCATACCACTTGGCTGCCTTTGACTCCAGCTGATATTGAAGTTCTAGCATGTCTGGCACAGCAGCACTCAGCGGTGGTGTGACTTCATTCAGGCCACGGTAGTCTATTGTCAGTCTCCACTCTCCAGTAGATTTTCTCACTGGCCATATGGGACTATTAAAGGGTGAGCGAGTTTTACTGATCACTCCTTGACTCTCCAGTTGACGGATCAGCTGATGAATGGGGAGAAGGGAGTCTCGGTTGGTACGATACTGTCGCCGGTGCACCGTTGTGGTTGCGATGGCTACCTGTTGTTCTTCAACCCTCAGCAACCCCACAACGGAAGGATCCTCCGAGAGACCAGGCAAAATGGACAGCTGTTTAATTTCTTCCGTCTCCACAGCAGCTATGCCAAAAGCCCACCGATACCCCTTTGGGTCCTTGAAATAGCCTCTCCTAAGATAGTCTATCCCAAGGATGCACGGAGCCTCGGGGCCAGTTACAATGGGGTGCTTCTGCCAGTCCTGCCCAGTGAGGCTCACTTCAGCCTCCAGTACACTCAGCTCTTGGGACCCCCCTGTCACTCCCGAAATGCAAATGGACTCTGACCCTTTGAACTCTGATGGCATTAAAGTACACTGTGCACCAGTGTCCACTAGAGCTTTATACTCTTGTGGATCTGACGTGCCAGGCCACCGAATCCACACCGTCCAATAGACACGGTTGTCCCTTTCCTCCACCTGGCTGGAGGCAGGGCCCCTCTAATCCTCGTCAGAGAAATTGCTGCTCACCTGCTGTAAAAATGACTTGGAGGTCCCCTCCAGAGGATCAGAATCAAGGTCAAACTTTCTACCTGGTCTGGAGAGCTGGCTTTTGGAAACTGGAGCGGCACTTTTCCTAACAGAATCCCCTTTGGTGATTGTTTTACCTCGCAACTCACGTACTCGGGCCTCTAGACTTGAGGTGGGTTTTCCATCCCACTTCCTCATGTCCTCTCCGTGGTCACGCAAGTAGAACCACAGGGTGCCCCGGGGTGTATAGCCTCTGTATTCCCTCTCCTGAGCAGAGAAACGCTTGCCCCTAATAGCTGAGACACTGGCCCGTACAGGTGGGGAGTAGGACATACTCTGTTCGAGTCGCTGGACCTTCTGGGACAATTTATTTACAGCTGAGACAAGGGAGGAAGAGAGACTTTCCTCATATTGGCGGAGTCTGACAGCCACCTCATCCACTGTTGGTGTGTCTTTACCTTTCCAGTTTACAACTGCCAGTGAGTTGGCATGCGAGGAGGGTGCACTCCGCACAAACTTCCTCCACATGGATTGTGAGCACTGGAGTTCATCTGGGTCTGTGGGTACCTGCTCATCGTCTGTGTCACAGTAAACCAGCTCCCGCACAGCCAATTCCCTCAAGTACTGAATACCCCTTTCCATATTGGTCCACTTGCCAGGATAGCATACAAAATCGTCACTGAAGGGGTATCTCTCCCTCACCCCTGAGAGAAGTCTCCTCCAGAGGCTGAGGACTTGTTCCTTTTTCCCAATGGCCTTGTCAATGCCCCCATCCCTGGCCAGGGATCCCAGCTGCTTGGCTTCCTTGCCCTCTAACTCCAAGCTGCTGGCCCCGTTATCCCAGCACCGCAGCAGCCAGGTGGCAATGTGCTCTCCTGGATGGCGGCTGAAATCTTTCCGCATGTCTCGCAGCTCGCCCAGGGACAGGGACCGGGTGATGATCTCTGTCTCTATCTCCCGTGATGACCCTGGCTCATCATCATCCCTCCCGGAGCGATCTGCTCTCTTTGCGTCTTTCTTTAGTTTTACAGGGGCGACTGCTACCTGCACAGGTTGGTCATTGGGCTCAGTCACTGTGCCTGCAGCTGGAGCTGGGGCTGGAGCAGCTGCTGTGCCCGCTGGGGAAATCGAGGCAGACCCTGCAGCTGTGGCTGCAGCAGCGGTGGTGCCAGTCGGGGGGGCTGGGACTGCCTGCTGGGCTGGAGGGGCTGCAGGGCCGGCTGGGGAGGCAGCGCGAGCCGCAGTGCCTGCCGCTTCATTTCCCCCCCTTTCCCTCTTAAGGCACTGAACAGTGTTGAACAGGGCTCGGTAGGCGTGGGCCAGACCCCAGCACGTTGCGGTGATCTGTGTCTCTCTGGAGTTCCCAGGGTGGCAGCACACTTTTTGCAGATACTTTACTAGTTTGTCCGGATCCTGTACTTCCTCAGGTGTGAGTTTAAAAAACACCGGAGGTGCCCACTGCCCTAGGTACTTGCCCATGCTGTCCCACACACCCAGCCACTCACAGCTATCCAGCCCCGGGGCAGGTCTCTGCACGATGTTCTTAACGACTTGCTTAGCCCTAAACAAAAACCAAAACCCGTTCAGGAGGCATAACAAAAGGAGAGTGCTGCCCTGAGCATCCCAGGGGTACTCGAAATTATCAAAAGCCGTTAGAACTGGCCTGAAGGAGAGAGGGGGGGCGAAAGAGTGGGGGAAGGTATCCCCTTCGGTTTTCCCCACAGATTGGGTTTGATTATTCACAAATTCTAAGACATAGGATCCGAGGTACGGGAATGACCGCAGAGCCGCATGCAAATACAAGACTAATTTCATGCACAGTGATGTTATCATATCATAAGTCGATATCGTAAGGTAGAGCAAAATCATCATCCTGATCTTTTTCCCAGCGATGATGAACAGCATGGCAGTAAACACATACAGCAAGTAAGGATTTACGTAGCACAGATATTTGATCAAAGTCAGAAACATTTTTACCGGCGACTTTAACTAGCACAGTAAATGCGTATAATAAATTTTAACAAAATCTATGAAAGCAGTTTTAACACCCGCTGCTCAGCCCTGCCGTTATCCCCGCTCCACGTCTGGGCGCCAATTAAATGTTTTGGTTTCGGCTGCCGCCGGCAACAAAAGCGCCACGCGGCCGCCCCTCCCCCCGCCGGCGTGCGGAGGAGAATGGAAAGAAAGAGGCAGAAACCGGTGGGTCGGGATAAGGGCAGTTTAACAGAACAGCAAACAGAGGGAAAACAGGAACAACAACGATACAAATAAGGAGAAAACGCAACCACGAACCGTACAACAGCCGCTCTCCCGAAACCGGACCGGCGCTGCGCCCGCCCAAGCCGCGAGTGCGTTCCCGCCGCGCCGCTCCCCCCCCACCGGAACCCAGCGTGACGTCACATGGTATGGAATACCAGGCTCTGTTTGGCCAGGTGGGGTCAGCCCCCACCCCCCGGCTGTGCCCCTTCCTGGAGTCCGGTGAAAATTAACCCTGTTCTGGCCAAACCCAGGACACTGAGCAACAGCTTTCCAGGATAGCCCCTTCTGCCTGCCAGCTATCTGCAGGCGTTCGCACTTTCGGAGCAGGGCTGCAAAAGGAGCCTGGCAGGGACACCACCATTCCCAGCATGCGTTTGAAGTTTCAAGTGGCAAGATAAGCAAGCAGCCCCATTCTCTGTGCCTCTATGCGAACAGTGCCATGGGCAGATGAGGCTGAGCAACAGCTTTCCAGGCTAGCACCTTCTGGCTGCCAGCTATCTGCAGACGTTCGCATTTCAAGAGCAGGGCTGCGAAAGGAGCCTAGCAGGTACACCATCTTTCCCAGGCTACGTTTGAAGTTTGAGGTGGCAAGACAAGCAAGCAGCCCCATTCTCTGTGCCTCTGTGCGAGCACTGCCATGGGCAGATGAGGCTGAGCAACAGCTTTCCAGGATAGACCCTTCTGCCTGCCAGCTATCTGCAGACGTTCGCACTTTCGGAGCAGGGCTGCAAAAGGAGCCTGGCAGGGACACCACCATTCCCAGCATGCGTTTGATGTTTCAAGTGGCAAGATAAGAAAGCAGCCCCATTCTCTGTGCCTCTATGCGAACAGTGCCATGGGCAGATGAGGCTGAGCAACAGCTTTCCAGGCTAGCCCCTTCTGGCTGCCAGCTATCTGCAGACGTTCGCATTTCAAGAGCAGGGCTGCGAAAGGAGCCTAGCAGGTACACCATCTTTCCCAGGATACGTTTGAAGTTTGAGGTGGCAAGACAAGCAAGCAGCCCCATTCTCTGTGCCTCTGTGCGAGCACTGCCATGGGCAGATGAGGCTGAGCAACAGCTTTCCAGGATAGCCCCTTCTGCCTGCCAGCTATCTGCAGACGTTCGCACTTTCGGAGCAGGGCTGCAAAAGGAGCCTGGCAGGGACACCACCATTCCCAGCATGCGTTTGAAGTTTCAAGTGGCAAGATAAGCAAGCAGCCCCATTCTCTGTGCCTCTATGCGAACAGTGCCATGGGCAGATGAGGCTGAGCAACAGCTTTCCAGGCTAGCCCCTTCTGGCTGCCAGCTATCTGCAGACGTTCGCATTTCAAGAGCAGGGCTGCGAAAGGAGCCTAGCAGGTACACCATCTTTCCCAGGCTACGTTTGAAGTTTGAGGTGGCAAGACAAGCAAGCAGCCCCATTCTCTGTGCCTCTGTGCGAGCACTGCCATGGGCAGATGAGGCTGAGCAACAGCTTTCCAGGATAGCCCCTTCTGCCTGCCAGCTATCTGCAGACGTTCGCACTTTCGGAGCAGGGCTGCAAAAGGAGCCTGGCAGGGACACCACCATTCCCAGCATGCGTTTGAAGTTTCAAGTGGCAAGATAAGCAAGCAGCCCCATTCTCTGTGCCTCTATGCGAACAGTGCCATGGGCAGATGAGGCTGAGCAACAGCTTTCCAGGCTAGCCCCTTCTGCCTGCCAGCTATCTGCAGACGTTCGCATTTCAAGAGCAGGGCTGCAAAAGGAGCCTAGCAGGTACACCATCTTTCCCAGGCTACGTTTGAAGTTTGAGGTGGCAAGACAAGCAAGCAGCCCCATTCTCTGTGCCTCTGTGCGAGCACTGCCATGGGCAGATGAGGCTGAGCAACAGCTTTCCAGGATAGCCCCTTCTGCCTGCCAGCTATCTGCAGACGTTCGCACTTTCGGAGCAGGGCTGCAAAAGGAGCCTGGCAGGGACACCACCATTCCCAGCATGCGTTTGAAGTTTCAAGTGGCAAGATAAGCAAGCAGCCCCATTCTCTGTGCCTCTATGCGAACAGTGCCATAGGCAGATGAGGCTGAGCAACAGCTTTCCAGGCTAGCCCCTTCTGGCTGCCAGCTATCTGCAGACGTTCGCATTTCAAGAGCAGGGCTGCGAAAGGAGCCTAGCAGGTACACCATCTTTCCCAGGCTACGTTTGAAGTTTGAGGTGGCAAGACAAGCAAGCAGCCCCATTCTCTGTGCCTCTGTGCGAGCACTGCCATGGGCAGATGAGGCTGAGCAACAGCTTTCCAGGATAGCCCCTTCTGCCTGCCAGCTATCTGCAGACGCTCGCACTTTCGGAGCAGGGCTGCAAAAGGAGCCTGGCAGGGACACCACCATTCCCAGCATGCGTTTGAAGTTTCAAGTGGCAAGATAAGCAAGCAGCCCCATTCTCTGTGCCTCTATGCGAACAGTGCCATGGGCAGATGAGGCTGAGCAACAGCTTTCCAGGCTAGCACCTTCTGGCTGCCAGCTATCTGCAGACGTTCGCATTTCAAGAGCAGGGCTGCGAAAGGAGCCTAGCAGGTACACCATCTTTCCCAGGCTACGTTTGAAGTTTGAGGTGGCAAGACAAGCAAGCAGCCCCATTCTCTGTGCCTCTGTGCGAGCACTGCCATGGGCAGATGAGGCTGAGCAACAGCTTTCCAGGATAGCCCCTTCTGCCTGCCAGCTATCTGCAGACGTTCGCACTTTCGGAGCAGGGCTGCAAAAGGAGCCTGGCAGGGACACCACCATTCCCAGCATGCGTTTGATGTTTCAAGTTGCAAGATAAGAAAGCAGCCCCATTCTCTGTGCCTCTATGCGAACAGTGCCATGGGCAGATGAGGCTGAGCAACAGCTTTCCAGGCTAGCCCCTTCTGCCTGCCAGCTATCTGCAGACGTTCGCATTTCAAGAGCAGGGCTGCGAAAGGAGCCTAGCAGGTACACCATCTTTCCCAGGATACGTTTGAAGTTTGAGGTGGCAAGACAAGCAAGCAGCCCCATTCTCTGTGCCTCTGTGCGAGCACTGCCATGGGCAGATGAGGCTGAGCAACAGCTTTCCAGGATAGCCCCTTCTGCCTGCCAGCTATCTGCAGACGTTCGCACTTTCGGAGCAGGGCTGCAAAAGGAGCCTGGCAGGGACACCACCATTCCCAGCATGCGTTTGAAGTTTCAAGTGGCAAGATAAGCAAGCAGCCCCATTCTCTGTGCCTCTATGCGAACAGTGCCATGGGCAGATGAGGCTGAGCAACAGCTTTCCAGGCTAGCCCCTTCTGGCTGCCAGCTATCTGCAGACGTTCGCATTTCAAGAGCAGGGCTGCGAAAGGAGCCTAGCAGGTACACCATCTTTCCCAGGCTACGTTTGAAGTTTGAGGTGGCAAGACAAGCAAGCAGCCCCATTCTCTGTGCCTCTGTGCGAGCACTGCCATGGGCAGATGAGGCTGAGCAACAGCTTTCCAGGATAGCCCCTTCTGCCTGCCAGCTATCTGCAGACGTTCGCACTTTCGGAGCAGGGCTGCAAAAGGAGCCTGGCAGGGACACCACCATTCCCAGCATGCGTTTGAAGTTTCAAGTGGCAAGATAAGCAAGCAGCCCCATTCTCTGTGCCTCTATGCGAACAGTGCCATGGGCAGATGAGGCTGAGCAACAGCTTTCCAGGCTAGCCCCTTCTGCCTGCCAGCTATCTGCAGACGTTCGCATTTCAAGAGCAGGGCTGCAAAAGGAGCCTAGCAGGTACACCATCTTTCCCAGGCTACGTTTGAAGTTTGAGGTGGCAAGACAAGCAAGCAGCCCCATTCTCTGTGCCTCTGTGCGAGCACTGCCATGGGCAGATGAGGCTGAGCAACAGCTTTCCAGGATAGCCCCTTCTGCCTGCCAGCTATCTGCAGACGTTCGCACTTTCGGAGCAGGGCTGCAAAAGGAGCCTGGCAGGGACACCACCATTCCCAGCATGCGTTTGAAGTTTCAAGTGGCAAGATAAGCAAGCAGCCCCATTCTCTGTGCCTCTATGCGAACAGTGCCATAGGCAGATGAGGCTGAGCAACAGCTTTCCAGGCTAGCCCCTTCTGGCTGCCAGCTATCTGCAGACGTTCGCATTTCAAGAGCAGGGCTGCGAAAGGAGCCTAGCAGGTACACCATCTTTCCCAGGCTACGTTTGAAGTTTGAGGTGGCAAGACAAGCAAGCAGCCCCATTCTCTGTGCCTCTGTGCGAGCACTGCCATGGGCAGATGAGGCTGAGCAACAGCTTTCCAGGATAGCCCCTTCTGCCTGCCAGCTATCTGCAGACGTTCGCACTTTCGGAGCAGGGCTGCAAAAGGAGCCTGGCAGGGACACCACCATTCCCAGCATGCGTTTGATGTTTCAAGTGGCAAGATAAGCAAGCAGCCCCATTCTCTGTGCCTCTATGCGAACAGTGCCATGGGCAGATGAGGCTGAGCAACAGCTTTCCAGGCTAGCCCCTTCTGCCTGCCAGCTATCTGCAGACGTTCGCATTTCAAGAGCAGGGCTGCGAAAGGAGCCTAGCAGGTACACCATCTTTCCCAGGCTACGTTTGAAGTTTGAGGTGGCAAGACAAGCAAGCAGCCCCATTCTCTGTGCCTCTGTGCGAGCAGTGCCATGGGCAGATGAGGCTGAGCAACAGCTTTCCAGGATAGCCCCTTCTGCCTGCCAGCTATCTGTAGACGTTCGCACTTTCGGAGCAGGGCTGCAAAAGGAGCCTGGCAGGGACACCACCATTCCCAGCATGCGTTTGAAGCTTCAAGTGGCAAGATAAGCAAGCAGCCCCATTCTCTGTGCCTCTATGCGAACAGTGCCATGGGCAGATGAGGCTGAGCAACAGCTTTCCAGGCTAGCCCCTTCTGCCTGCCAGCTATCTGCAGACGTTCGCATTTCAAGAGCAGGGCTGCGAAAGGAGCCTGGCAGGTACACCATCTTTCCCAGGCTACGTTTGAAGTTTGAGGTGGCAAGACAAGCAAGCAGCCCCATTCTCTGTGCCTCTGTGCGAGCACTGCCATGGGCAGATGAGGCTGAGCAACAGCTTTCCAGGATAGCCCCTTCTGCCTGCCAGCTATCTGCAGACGTTCGCACTTTCGGAGCAGGGCTGCAAAAGGAGCCTGGCAGGGACACCACCATTCCCAGCATGCGTTTGAAGTTTCAAGTGGTAAGATAAGCAAGCAGCCCCATTCTCTGTGCCTCTATGCGAACAGTGCCATGGGCAGATGAGGCTGAGCAACAGCTTTCCAGGCTAGCCCCTTCTGGCTGCCAGCTATCTGCAGACGTTCGCATTTCAAGAGCAGGGCTGCGAAAGGAGCCTAGCAGGTACACCATCTTTCCCAGGCTACGTTTGAAGTTTGAGGTGGCAAGACAAGCAAGCAGCCCCATTCTCTGTGCCTCTGTGCGAGCACTGCCATGGGCAGATGAGGCTGAGCAACAGCTTTCCAGGATAGCCCCTTCTGCCTGCCAGCTATCTGCAGACGTTCGCACTTTCGGAGCAGGGCTGCGAAAGGAGCCTGGCAGGGACACCACCATTCCCAGCATGCGTTTGAAGTTTCAAGTGGCAAGATAAGCAAGCAGCCCCATTCTCTGTGCCTCTATGCGAACAGTGCCATGGGCAGATGAGGCTGAGCAACAGCTTTCCAGGATAGCCCCTTCTGCCTGCCAGCTATCTGCAGACGTTCGCATTTCAAGAGCAGGGCTGCAAAAGGAGCCTAGCAGGTACACCATCTTTCCCAGGCTACGTTTGAAGTTTGAGGTGGCAAGACAAGGAAGCAGCCCCATTCTCTGTGCCTCTGTGCGAGCAGTGCCATGGGCAGATGAGGCTGAGCAACAGCTTTCCAGGATAGCCCCTTCTGCCTGCCAGCTATCTGTAGACGTTCGCACTTTCGGAGCAGGGCTGCAAAAGGAGCCTGGCAGGGACACCACCATTCCCAGCATGCGTTTGAAGTTTCAAGTGGCAAGATAAGCAAGCAGCCCCATTCTCGGTGCCTCTATGAGAACAGTGCCATAGGCAGATGAGGCTGAGCAACAGCTTTCCAGGCTAGCCCCTTCTGGCTGCCAGCTATCTGCAGACGTTCGCATTTCAAGAGCAGGGCTGCGATAGGAGCCTAGCAGGTACACCATCTTTCCCAGGCTACGTTTGAAGTTTGAGGTGGCAAGACAAGCAAGCAGCCCCATTCTCTGTGCCTCTGTGCGAGCACTGCCATGGGCAGATGAGGCTGAGCAACAGCTTTCCAGGATAGCCCCTTCTGCCTGCCAGCTATCTGCAGACGTTCGCACTTTCGGAGCAGGGCTGCAAAAGGAGCCTGTCAGGGACACCACCATTCCCAGCATGCGTTTGATGTTTCAAGTGGCAAGATAAGCAAGCAGCCCCATTCTCTGTGCCTCTATGCGAACAGTGCCATGGGCAGATGAGGCTGAGCAACAGCTTTCCAGGCTAGCCCCTTCTGGCTGCCAGCTATCTGCAGACGTTCGCATTTCAAGAGCAGGGCTGCGAAAGGAGCCTAGCAGGTACACCATCTTTCCCAGGCTACGTTTGAAGTTTGAGGTGGCAAGACAAGCAAGCAGCCCCATTCTCTGTGCCTCTGTGCGAGCAGTGCCATGGGCAGATGAGGCTGAGCAACAGCTTTCCAGGATAGCCCCTTCTGCCTGCCAGCTATCTGCAGACGTTCGCACTTTCGGAGCAGGGCTGCAAAAGGAGCCTGGCAGGGACACCACCATTCCCAGGCTACGTTTGAAGTTTCAAGTGGCAAGACAAGCAAGCAGCCCCATTCTCTGTGCCTCTGTGCGAGCAGTGCCATGGGCAGATGAGGCTGAGCAACAGCTTTCCAGGCTAGCCCCTTCTGGCTGCCAGCTATCTGCAGACGTTCGCACTTTCGGAGCAGGGCTGCAAAAGGAGCCTGGCAGGGACACCACCATTCCCAGCATGCGTTTGAAGTTTCAAGTGGCAAGATAAGCAAGCAGCCCCATTCTCTGTGCCTCTATGCGAACAGTGCCATGGGCAGATGAGGCTGAGCAACAGCTTTCCAGGATAGCCCCTTCTGCCTGCCAGCTATCTGCAGACGTTCGCATTTCAAGAGCAGGGCTGCGAAAGGAGCCTAGCAGGTACACTATCTTTCCCAGGCTACGTTTGAAGTTTGAGGTGGCAAGACAAGCAAGCAGCCCCATTCTCTGTGCCTCTGTGCGAGCAGTGCCATGGGCAGATGAGGCTGAGCAACAGCTTTCCAGGATAGCCCCTTCTGCCTGCCAGCTATCTGCAGACGTTCGCACTTTCGGAGCAGGGCTGCAAAAGGAGCCTGGCAGGGACACCACCATTCCCAGCATGCGTTTGAAGTTTCAAGTGGCAAGATAAGCAAGCAGCCCCATTCTCTCTGCCTCTGTGCGAGCAGTGCCATGGGCAGATGAGGCTGAGCAACACCTTTCCAGGCTAGCACCTTCTGGCTGCCAGCTATCTGCAGACGTTCGCACTTTCGGAGCAGGGCTGCGAAAGGAGCCTGGCAGGGACACCTACTTTCCCAGGCTACGTTTGAAGTCTGAGGTGGCAAGACAAGCAAGCAGCCCCATTCTCTGTGCCTCTGTGCGAGCACTGCCATGGGCAGATGAGGCTGAGCAACAGCTTTCCAGGATAGCCCCTTCTGCCTGCCAGCTATCTGCAGACGTTCGCATTTCAAGAGCAGGGCTGCGAAAGGAGCCTAGCAGGTACACTATCTTTCCCAGGCTACGTTTGAAGTTTGAGGTGGCAAGACAAGCAAGCAGCCCCATTCTCTGTGCCTCTGTGCGAGCAGTGCCATGGGCAGATGAGGCTGAGCAACAGCTTTCCAGGATAGCCCCTTCTGCCTGCCAGCTATCTGCAGACGTTCGCACTTTCGGAGCAGGGCTGCAAAAGGAGCCTGGCAGGGACACCACCATTCCCAGCATGCGTTTGAAGTTTCAAGTGGCAAGATAAGCAAGCAGCCCCATTCTCTCTGCCTCTGTGCGAGCAGTGCCATGGGCAGATGAGGCTGAGCAACAGCTTTCCAGGCTAGCCCCTTCTGGCTGCCAGCTATCTGCAGACGTTCGCACTTTCGGAGCAGGGCTGCGAAAGGAGCCTGGCAGGGACACCTACTTTCCCAGGCTACGTTTGAAGTCTGAGGTGGCAAGACAAGCAAGCAGCCCCATTCTCTGTGCCTCTGTGCGAGCACTGCCATGGGCAGATGAGGCTGAGCAACAGCTTTCCAGGATAGCCCCTTCTGCCTGCCAGCTATCTGCAGACGTTCGCATTTCAAGAGCAGGGCTGCGAAAGCAGCCTAGCAGTTACACCATCTTTCCCAGGATACGTTTGAAGTTTGAGGTGGCAAGACAAGCAAGCAGCCCCATTCTCTGTGCCTCTGTGCGAGCACTGCCATGGGCAGATGAATCTGAGCAACAGCTTTCCAGGATAGCCCCTTCTGCCTGCCAGCTATCTGCAGACGTTCGCACTTTCGGAGCAGGGCTGCAAAAGGAGCCTGGCAGGGACACCACCATTCCCAGCATGCGTTTGAAGTTTCAAGTGGCAAGACAAGCAAGCAGCCCCATTCTCTGTGCCTCTGTGCGAGCACTGCCATGGGCAGTTGAGGCTGACCAACAGCTTTCCAGGATAGCCTCTTCTGCCTGCCAGCTATCTGCAGACGTTCGCACTTTCGGAGCAGGGCTGTAAAAGGAGTCTGGCAGGGACACCACCATTCCCAGCATGCGTTTGAAGTTTCAAGTGGCAAGATAAGCAAGCAGCCCCATTCTCTGTGCCTCTATGCGAACAGTGCCATGGGCAGATGAGGCTGAGCAACAGCTTTCCAGGATAGCCCCTTCTGCCTGCCAGCTATCTGCAGACGTTCGCATTTCAAGAGCAGGGCTGCGAAAGGAGCCTGGCAGGTACACCATCTTTCCCAGGCTACGTTTGAAGTTTGAGGTGGCAAGACAAGCAAGCAGCCCCATTCTCTGTGCCTCTGTGCGAGCACTGCCATGGGCAGATGAGGCTGAGCAACAGCTTTCCAGGATAGCCCCTTCTGCCTGCCAGCTATCTGCAGACGTTCGCACTTTCGGAGCAGGGCTGCAAAAGGAGCCTGGCAGGGACACCACCATTCCCAGCATGCGTTTGAAGTTTCAAGTGGCAAGATAAGCAAGCAGCCCCATTCTCTGTGCCTCTATGCGAACAGTGCCATGGGCAGATGAGGCAGAGCAACAGCTTTCCAGGCTAGCCCCTTCTGGCTGCCAGCTATCTGCAGACGTTCGCACTTTCGGAGCAGGGCTGCGAAAGGAGCCTGGCAGGGACACCAACTTTCCCAGGCTACGTTTGAAGTTTGAGGTGGCAAGACAAGCAAGCAGCCCCATTCTCTGTGCCTCTGTGCGAGCAGTGCCATGGGCAGATGAGGCTGAGCAACAGCTTTCCAGGATAGCCCCTTCTGCCTGCCAGCTATCTGCAGACGTTCGCACTTTCGGAGCAGGGCTGCAAAAGGAGCCTGGCAGGGACACCACCATTCCCAGCATGCGTTTGAAGTTTCAAGTGGCAAGATAAGCAAGCAGCCCCATTCTCTGTGCCTCTATGCGAACAGTGCCATGGGCAGATGAGGCTGAGCAACAGCTTTCCAGGATAGCCCCTTCTGCCTGCCAGCTATCTGCAGACGTTCGCACTTTCGGAGCAGGGCTGCAAAAGGAGCCTGGCAGGGACACCACCATTCCCAGGCTACGTTTGAAGTTTCAAGTGGCAAGACAAGCAAGCAGCCCCATTCTCTGTGCCTCTGTGCGAGCAGTGCCATGGGCAGATGAGGCTGAGCAACAGCTTTCCAGGCTAGCCCCTTCTGGCTGCCATCTATCTGCAGACGTTCGCATTTCAAGAGCAGGGCTGCAAAAGCAGCCTAGCAGGTACACCATCTTTCCAAGGCTACGTTTGAAGTTTGAGGTGGCAAGACAAGCAAGCAGCCCCATTCTCTGTGCCTCTGTGCGAGAACTGCCATGGGCAGATGAGGCTGAGCAACAGCTTTCCAGGATAGCCCCTTCTGCCTGCCAGCTATCTGCAGACGTTCGCACTTTCGGTGCAGGGCTGCGAAAGGAGCCTGGCAGGGACACCAACTTTCCCAGGCTACGTTTGAAGTTTGAGGTGGCAAGACAAGCAAGCAGCCCCATTCTCTGTGCCTCTGTGCGAGCAGTGCCATGGGCAGATGAGGCTGAGCAACAGCTTTCCAGGATAGCCCCTTCTGGCTGCCAGCTATCTGCAGACGTTCGCACTTTCGGAGCAGGGCTGCGAAAGGAGCCTGGCAGGGACACCAACTTTCCCAGGCTACGTTTGAAGTTTGAGGTGGCAAGACAAGCAAGCAGCCCCATTCTCTGTGCCTCTGTGCGAGCAGTGCCATGGGCAGATGAGGCTGAGCAACAGCTTTCCAGGATAGCCCCTTCTGCCTGCCAGCTATCTGCAGACGTTCGCACTTTCGGAGCAGGGCTGCAAAAGGAGCCTGGCAGGGACACCACCATTCCCAGCATGCGTTTGAAGTTTCAAGTGGCAAGATAAGCAAGCAGCCCCATTCTCTGTGCCTCTATGCGAACAGTGCCATGGGCAGATGAGGCTGAGCAACAGCTTTCCAGGATAGCCCCTTCTGCCTGCCAGCTATCTGCAGACGTTCGCACTTTCGGAGCAGGGCTGCAAAAGGAGCCTGGCAGGGACACCACCATTCCCAGCATGCGTTTGAAGTTTCAAGTGGCAAGATAAGCAAGCAGCCCCATTCTCTGTGCCTCTATGCGAACAGTGCCATGGGCAGATGAGGCTGAGCAACAGCTTTCCTGGCTAGCCCCTTCTGGCTGCCAGCTATCTGCAGACGTTCGCATTTCAAGAGCAGGGCTGCGAAAGGAGCCTAGCAGGTACACCATCTTTCCCAGGCTACGTTTGAAATTTGAGGTGGCAAGACAAGCAAGCAGCCCCATTCTCTGTGCCTCTGTGCGAGCAGTGCCATGGGCAGATGAGGCTGAGCAACAGCTTTCCAGGCTAGCCCCTTCTGCCTGCCAGCTATCTGCAGACGTTCGCACTTTCGGAGCAGGGCTGCAAAAGGAGCCTGGCAGGGACACCACCATTCCCAGCATGCGCTTGAAGTTTCAAGTGGCAAGACAAGCAAGCAGCCCCATTCTCTGTGCCTCTGTGCGAGCAGTGCCATGGGCAGATGAGGCTGAGCAACAGCTTTCCAGGCTAGCCCCTTCTGGCTGCCAGCTATCTGCAGACGTTCGCACTTTCGGAGCAGGGCTGCGAAAGGAGCCTGGCAGGGACACCATCTTTCCCAGGCTACGTTTGAAGTCTGAGGTGGCAAGACAAGCAAGCAGCCCCATTCTCTGTGCCTCTGTGCGAGCACTGCCATGGGCAGATGAGGCTGAGCAACAGCTTTCCAGGATAGCCCCTTCTGCCTGCCAGCTATCTGCAGACGTTCGCACTTTCGGAGCAGGGCTGCAAAAGGAGCCTGGCAGGGACACCACCATTCCCAGCATGCGCTTGAAGTTTCAAGTGGCAAGATAAGCAAGCAGCCCCATTCTCTGTGCCTCTGTGCGAGCAGTGCCATGGGCAGATGAGGCTGAGCAACACCTTTCCAGGCTAGCACCTTCTGGCTGCCAGCTATCTGCAGACGTTCGCACTTTCGGAGCAGGGCTGCGAAAGGAGCCTGGCAGGGACACCTACTTTCCCAGGCTACGTTTGAAGTCTGAGGTAGCAAGACAAGCAAGCAGCCCCATTCTCTGTGCCTCTGTGCGAGCACTGCCATGGGCAGATGAGGCTGAGCAACAGCTTTCCAGGATAGCCCCTTCTGCCTGCCAGCTATCTGCAGACGTTCGCATTTCAAGAGCAGGGCTGCGAAAGCAGCCTAGCAGTTACACCATCTTTCCCAGGCTACGTTTGAAGTTTGAGGTGGCAAGACAAGCAAGCAGCCCCATTCTCTGTGCCTCTGTGCGAGCACTGCCATGGGCAGATGAGGCTGAGCAACAGCTTTCCAGGATAGCCCCTTCTGCCTGCCAGCTATCTGCAGACGTTCGCACTTTCGGAGCAGGGCTGCAAAAGGAGCCTGGCAGGGACACCACCATTCCCAGCATGCGTTTGAAGTTTCAAGTGGCAAGACAAGCAAGCAGCCCCATTCTCTGTGCCTCTGTGCGAGCACTGCCATGGGCAGTTGAGGCTGACCAACAGCTTTCCAGGATAGCCTCTTCTGCCTGCCAGCTATCTGCAGACGTTCGCACTTTCGGAGCAGGGCTGCAAAAGGAGTCTGGCAGGGACACCACCATTCCCAGCATGCGTTTGAAGTTTCAAGTGGCAAGATAAGCAAGCAGCCCCATTCTCTGTGCCTCTATGCGAACAGTGCCATGGGCAGATGAGGCTGAGCAACAGCTTTCCAGGATAGCCCCTTCTGCCTGCCAGCTATCTGCAGACGTTCGCATTTCAAGAGCAGGGCTGCGAAAGGAGCCTGGCAGGTACACCATCTTTCCCAGGCTACGTTTGAAGTTTGAGGTGGCAAGACAAGCAAGCAGCCCCATTCTCTGTGCCTCTGTGCGAGCAGTGCCATGGGCAGATGAGGCTGAGCAACAGCTTTCCAGGCTAGCCCCTTCTGGCTGCCAGCTATCTGCAGACGTTCGCACTTTCGGAGCAGGGCTGCAAAAGGAGCCTGGCAGGGACACCACCATTCCCAGCATGCGTTTGAAGTTTCAAGTGGCAAGATAAGCAAGCAGCCCCATTCTCTGTGCCTCTATGCGAACAGTGCCATGGGCAGATGAGGCAGAGCAACAGCTTTCCAGGCTAGCCCCTTCTGGCTGCCAGCTATCTGCAGACGTTCGCACTTTCGGAGCAGGGCTGCGAAAGGAGCCTGGCAGGGACACCAACTTTCCCAGGCTACGTTTGAAGTTTGAGGTGGCAAGACAAGCAAGCAGCCCCATTCTCTGTGCCTCTGTGCGAGCAGTGCCATGGGCAGATGAGGCTGAGCAACAGCTTTCCAGGATAGCCCCTTCTGCCTGCCAGCTATCTGCAGACGTTCGCACTTTCGGAGCAGGGCTGCAAAAGGAGCCTGGCAGGGACACCACCATTCCCAGCATGCGTTTGAAGTTTCAAGTGGCAAGATAAGCAAGCAGCCCCATTCTCTGTGCCTCTATGCGAACAGTGCCATGGGCAGATGAGGCTGAGCAACAGCTTTCCAGGATAGCCCCTTCTGCCTGCCAGCTATCTGCAGACGTTCGCACTTTCGGAGCAGGGCTGCAAAAGGAGCCTGGCAGGGACACCACCATTCCCAGGCTACGTTTGAAGTTTCAAGTGGCAAGACAAGCAAGCAGCCCCATTCTCTGTGCCTCTGTGCGAGCACTGCCATGGGCAGATGAGGCTGAGCAACAGCTTTCCAGGCTAGCCCCTTCTGGCTGCCATCTATCTGCAGACGTTCGCATTTCAAGAGCAGGGCTGCAAAAGCAGCCTAGCAGGTACACCATCTTTCCCAGGCTACGTTTGAAGTTTGAGGTGGCAAGACAAGCAAGCAGCCCCATTCTCTGTGCCTCTGTGCGAGAACTGCCATGGGCAGATGAGGCTGAGCAACAGCTTTCCAGGATAGCCCCTTCTGCCTGCCAGCTATCTGCAGACGTTCGCACTTTCGGAGCAGGGCTGCGAAAGGAGCCTGGCAGGGACACCATCTTTCCCAGGCTACGTTTGAAGTTTGAGGTGGCAAGACAAGCAAGCAGCCCCATTCTCTGTGCCTCTGTGCGAGCACTGCCATGGGCAGATGAGGCTGAGCAACAGCTTTCCAGGATAGCCCCTTCTGCCTGCCAGCTATCTGCAGACGTTCGCACTTTCGGAGCAGGGCTGCAAAAGGAGCATGGCAGGGACACCACCATTCCCAGCATGCGTTTGAAGTTTCAAGTGGCAAGATAAGCAAGCAGCCCCATTCTCTGTGCCTCTATGCGAACAGTGCCATGGGCAGATGAGGCTGAGCAACAGCTTTCCAGGCTAGCCCCTTCTGGCTGCCAGCTATCTGCAGACGTTCGCATTTCAAGAGCAGGGCTGCGAAAGGAGCCTAGCAGGTACACTATCTTTCCCAGGCTACGTTTGAAATTTGAGGTGGCAAGACAAGCAAGCAGCCCCATTCTCTGTGCCTCTGTGCGAGCACTGCCATGGGCAGATGAGGCTGAGCAACAGCTTTCCAGGATAGCCCCTTCTGGCTGCCAGCTATCTGCAGACGTTCGCACTTTCGGAGCAGGGCTGCAAAAGGAGCCTGGCAGGGACACCACCATTCCCAGCATGCGCTTGAAGTTTCAAGTGGCAAGACAAGCAAGCAGCCCCATTCTCTGTGCCTCTGTGCGAGCAGTGCCATGGGCAGATGAGGCTGAGCAACACCTTTCCAGGCTAGCCCCTTCTGGCTGCCAGCTATCTGCAGACGTTCGCACTTTCGGAGCAGGGCTGCGAAAGGAGCCTGGCAGGGACACCATCTTTCCCAGGCTACGTTTGAAGTCTGAGGTGGCAAGACAAGCAAGCAGCCCCATTCTCTGTGCCTCTGTGCGAGCACTGCCATGGGCAGATGAGGCTGAGCAACAGCTTTCCAGGATAGCCCCTTCTGCCTGCCAGCTATCTGCAGACGTTCGCACTTTCGGAGCAGGGCTGCAAAAGGAGCCTGGCAGGGACACCACCATTCCCAGCATGCGCTTGAAGTTTCAAGTGGCAAGATAAGCAAGCAGCCCCATTCTCTGTGCCTCTGTGCGAGCAGTGCCATGGGCAGATGAGGCTGAGCAACACCTTTCCAGGCTAGCACCTTCTGGCTGCCAGCTATCTGCAGACGTTCGCACTTTCGGAGCAGGGCTGCAAAAGGAGCCTGGCAGGGACACCTACTTTCCCAGGCTACGTTGGAAGTCTGAGGTGGCAAGACAAGCAAGCAGCCCCATTCTCTGTGCCTCTGTGCGAGCACTGCCATGGGCAGATGAGGCTGAGCAACAGCTTTCCAGGATAGCCCCTTCTGCCTGCCAGCTATCTGCAGACGTTCGCATTTCAAGAGCAGGGCTGCGAAAGCAGCCTAGCAGTTACACCATCTTTCCCAGGCTACGTTTGAAGTTTGAGGTGGCAAGACAAGCAAGCAGCCCCATTCTCTGTGCCTCTGTGCGAGCACTGCCATGGGCAGATGAGGCTGAGCAACAGCTTTCCAGGCTAGACCCTTCTGGCTGCCAGCTATCTGCAGACGTTCGCACTTTCGGAGCAGGGCTGCAAAAGGAGCCTGGCAGGGACACCACCATTCCCAGCATGCGTTTGAAGTTTCAAGTGGCAAGACAAGCAAGCAGCCCCATTCTCTGTGCCTCTGTGCGAGCAGTGCCATGGGCAGTTGAGGCTGACCAACAGCTTTCCAGGATAGCCTCTTCTGCCTGCCAGCTATCTGCAGACGTTCGCACTTTCGGAGCAGGGCTGTAAAAGGAGTCTGGCAGGGACACCACCATTCCCAGCATGCGTTTGAAGTTTCAAGTGGCAAGATAAGCAAGCAGCCCCATTCTCTGTGCCTCTATGCGAACAGTGCCATGGGCAGATGAGGCTGAGCAACAGCTTTCCAGGATAGCCCCTTCTGCCTGCCAGCTATCTGCAGACGTTCGCACTTTCGGAGCAGGGCTGCAAAAGGAGCCTGGCAGGGACACCACCATTCCCAGCATGCGTTTGAAGTTTCAAGTGGCAAGATAAGCAAGCAGCCCCATTCTCTGTGCCTCTATGCGAACAGTGCCATGGGCAGATGAGGCTGAGCAACAGCTTTCCAGGCTAGCCCCTTCTGGCTGCCAGCTATCTGCAGACGTTCGCATTTCAAGAGCAGGGCTGCAAAAGGAGCCTAGCATGTACACCATCTTTCCCAGGCTACGTTTGAAGTTTGAGGTGGCAAGACAAGCAAGCAGCCCCATTCTCTGTGCCTCTGTGCGAGCAGTGCCATGGGCAGATGAGGCTGAGCAACAGCTTTCCAGGATAGCCCCTTCTGCCTGCCAGCTATCTGCAGACGTTCGCACTTTCGGAGCAGGGCTGCAAAAGGAGCCTGGCAGGGACACCACCATTCCCAGCATGCGCTTGAAGTTTCAAGTGGCAAGATAAGCAAGCAGCCCCATTCTCTGTGCCTCCATGCGAACAGTGCCATGGGCAGATGAGGCTGAGCAACACCTTTCCAGGCTAGCCCCTTCTGGCTGCCAGCTATCTGCAGACGTTCGCACTTTCGGAGCAGGGCTGCGAAAGGAGCCTGGCAGGGACACCAACTTTCCCAGGCTACGTTTGAAGTTTGAGGTGGCAAGACAAGCAAGCAGCCCCATTCTCTGTGCCTCTGTGCGAGCACTGCCATGGGCAGATGAGGCTGAGCAACAGCTTTCCAGGATAGCCCCTTCTGCCTGCCAGCTATCTGCAGACGTTCGCATTTCAAGAGCAGGGCTGCGAAAGCAGCCTAGCAGGTACACCATCTTTCCCAGGCTACTTTTGAAGTTTGAGGTGGCAAGACAAGCAAGCAGCCCCATTCTCTGTGCCTCTGTGCGAGCACTGCCATGGGCAGATGAGGCTGAGCAACAGCTTTCCAGGATAGCCCCTTCTGCCTGCCAGCTATCTGCAGACGTTCGCACTTTCGGAGCAGGGCTGCAAAAGGAGCCTGGCAGGGACACCACCATTCCCAGCATGCGTTTGAAGTTTCAAGTGGCAAGACAAGCAAGCAGCCCCATTCTCTGTGCCTCTGTGCGAGCACTGCCATGGGCAGTTGAGGCTGACCAACAGCTTTCCAGGATAGCCTCTTCTGCCTGCCAGCTATCTGCAGACGTTCGCACTTTCGGAGCAGGGCTGCAAAAGGAGTCTGGCAGGGACACCACCATTCCCAGCATGCGTTTGAAGTTTCAAGTAGCAAGATAAGCAAGCAGCCCCATTCTCTGTGCCTCTATGCGAACAGTGCCATGGGCAGATGAGGCTGAGCAACAGCTTTCCAGGCTAGCCCCTTCTGCCTGCCAGCTATCTGCAGACGTTCGCATTTCAAGAGCAGGGCTGCGAAAGGAGCCTGGCAGGTACACCATCTTTCCCAGGCTACGTTTGAAGTTTGAGGTGGCAAGACAAGCAAGCAGCCCCATTCTCTGTGCCTCTGTGCGAGCAGTGCCATGGGCAGATGAGGCTGAGCAACAGCTTTCCAGGATAGCCCCTTCTGGCTGCCAGCTATCTGCAGACGTTCGCACTTTCGGAGCAGGGCTGCGAAAGGAGCCTGCCAGGGACACCAACTTTCCCAGGATACGTTTGAAGTTTGAGGTGGCAAGACAAGCAAGCAGCCCCACTCTCTGTGCCTCTGTGCGAGCACTGCCATGGGCAGATGAGGCTGAGCAACAGCTTTCCAGGATAGCCCCTTCTGGCTGCCAGCTATCTGCAGACGTTCGCACTTTCGGAGCAGGGCTGCAAAAGGAGCCTGGCAGGGACACCACCATTCCCAGCATGCGTTTGAAGTTTCAAGTGGCAAGATAAGCAAGCAGCCCCATTCTCTGTGCCTCTATGCGAACAGTGCCATGGGCAGATGAGGCTGAGCAACAGCTTTCCAGGATAGCCCCTTCTGCCTGCCAGCTATCTGCAGACGTTCGCATTTCAAGAGCAGGGCTGCGAAAGGAGCCTAGCAGGTACACTATCTTTCCCAGGCTACGTTTGAAGTTTGAGGTGGCAAGACAAGCAAGCAGCCCCATTCTCTGTGCCTCTGTGCGAGCAGTGCCATGGGCAGATGAGGCTGAGCAACAGCTTTCCAGGATAGCCCCTTCTGCCTGCCAGCTATCTGCAGACGTTCGCACTTTCGGAGCAGGGCTGCAAAAGGAGCCTGGCAGGGACACCACCATTCCCAGCATGCGTTTGAAGTTTCAAGTGGCAAGATAAGCAAGCAGCCCCATTCTCTCTGCCTCTGTGCGAGCAGTGCCATGGGCAGATGAGGCTGAGCAACACCTTTCCAGGCTAGCACCTTCTGGCTGCCAGCTATCTGCAGACGTTCACACTTTCGGAGCAGGGCTGCGAAAGGAGCCTGGCAGGGACACCTACTTTCCCAGGCTACGTTTGAAGTCTGAGGTGGCAAGACAAGCAAGCAGCCCCATTCTCTGTGCCTCTGTGCGAGCACTGCCATGGGCAGATGAGGCTGAGCAACAGCTTTCCAGGATAGCCCCTTCTGCCTGCCAGCTATCTGCAGACGTTCGCATTTCAAGAGCAGGGCTGCGAAAGCAGCCTAGCAGTTACACCATCTTTCCCAGGATACGTTTGAAGTTTGAGGTGGCAAGACAAGCAAGCAGCCCCATTCTCTGTGCCTCTGTGCGAGCACTGCCATGGGCAGATGAGGCTGAGCAACAGCTTTCCAGGCTAGCCCCTTCTGGCTGCCAGCTATCTGCAGACGTTCGCACTTTCGGAGTAGGGCTGCAAAAGGAGCCTGGCAGGGACACCACCATTCCCAGCATGCGTTTGAAGTTTCAAGTGGCAAGACAAGCAAGCAGCCCCATTCTCTGTGCCTCTGTGCGAGCACTGCCATGGGCAGTTGAGGCTGACCAACAGCTTTCCAGGATAGCCTCTTCTGCCTGCCAGCTATCTGCAGACGTTCGCACTTTCGGAGCAGGGCTGTAAAAGGAGTCTGGCAGGGACACCACCATTCCCAGCATGCGTTTGAAGTTTCAAGTGGCAAGATAAGCAAGCAGCCCCATTCTCTGTGCCTCTATGCGAACAGTGCCATGGGCAGATGAGGCTGAGCAACAGCTTTCCAGGATAGCCCCTTCTGCCTGCCAGCTATCTGCAGACGTTCGCATTTCAAGAGCAGGGCTGCGAAAGGAGCCTGGCAGGTACACCATCTTTCCCAGGCTACGTTTGAAGTTTGAGGTGGCAAGACAAGCAAGCAGCCCCATTCTCTGTGCCTCTGTGCGAGCAGTGCCATGGGCAGATGAGGCTGAGCAACAGCTTTCCAGGATAGCCCCTTCTGCCTGCCAGCTATCTGCAGACGTTCGCACTTTCGGAGCAGGGCTGCAAAAGGAGCCTGGCAGGGACACCACCATTCCCAGCATGCGTTTGAAGTTTCAAGTGGCAAGATAAGCAAGCAGCCCCATTCTCTGTGCCTCTATGCGAACAGTGCCATGGGCAGATGAGGCAGAGCAACAGCTTTCCAGGCTAGCCCCTTCTGGCTGCCAGCTATCTGCAGACGTTCGCACTTTCGGAGCAGGGCTGCGAAAGGAGCCTGGCAGGGACACCAACTTTCCCAGGCTACGTTTGAAGTTTGAGGTGGCAAGACAAGCAAGCAGCCCCATTCTCTGTGCCTCTGTGCGAGCACTGCCATGGGCAGATGAGGCTGAGCAACAGCTTTCCAGGATAGCCCCTTCTGCCTGCCAGCTATCTGCAGACGTTCGCACTTTCGGAGCAGGGCTGCAAAAGGAGCCTGGCAGGGACACCACCATTCCCAGCATGCGTTTGAAGTTTCAAGTGGCAAGATAAGCAAGCAGCCCCATTCTCTGTGCCTCTATGCGAACAGTGCCATGGGCAGATGAGGCTGAGCAACAGCTTTCCAGGATAGCCCCTTCTGCCTGCCAGCTATCTGCAGACGTTCGCACTTTCGGAGCAGGGCTGCAAAAGGAGCCTGGCAGGGACACCACCATTCCCAGGCTACGTTTGAAGTTTCAAGTGGCAAGACAAGCAAGCAGCCCCATTCTCTGTGCCTCTGTGCGAGCAGTGCCATGGGCAGATGAGGCTGAGCAACAGCTTTCCAGGCTAGCCCCTTCTGGCTGCCATCTATCTGCAGACGTTCGCATTTCAAGAGCAGGGCTGCAAAAGCAGCCTAGCAGGTACACCATCTTTCCCAGGCTACGTTTGAAGTTTGAGGTGGCAAGACAAGCAAGCAGCCCCATTCTCTGTGCCTCTGTGCGAGAACTGCCATGGGCAGATGAGGCTGAGCAACAGCTTTCCAGGATAGCCCCTTCTGCCTGCCAGCTATCTGCAGACGTTCGCACTTTCGGTGCAGGGCTGCGAAAGGAGCCTGGCAGGGACACCAACTTTCCCAGGCTACGTTTGAAGTTTGAGGTGGCAAGACAAGCAAGCAGCCCCATTCTCTGTGCCTCTGTGCGAGCAGTGCCATGGGCAGATGAGGCTGAGCAACAGCTTTCCAGGATAGCCCCTTCTGCCTGCCAGCTATCTGCAGACGTTCGCACTTTCGGAGCAGGGCTGCGAAAGGATCCTGGCAGGGACACCATCTTTCCCAGGCTACGTTTGAAGTTTGAGGTGGCAAGACAAGCAAGCAGCCCCATTCTCTGTGCCTCTGTGCGAGCAGTGCCATGGGCAGATGAGGCTGAGCAACAGCTTTCCAGGATAGCCCCTTCTGCCTGCCAGCTATCTGCAGACGTTCGCACTTTCGGAGCAGGGCTGCAAAAGGAGCCTGGCAGGGACACCACCATTCCCAGCATGCGTTTGAAGTTTCAAGTGGCAAGATAAGCAAGCAGCCCCATTCTCTGTGCCTCTATGCGAACAGTGCCATGGGCAGATGAGGCTGAGCAACAGCTTTCCAGGATAGCCCCTTCTGCCTGCCAGCTATCTGCAGACGTTCGCACTTTCGGAGCAGGGCTGCAAAAGGAGCCTGGCAGGGACACCACCATTCCCAGGCTACGTTTGAAGTTTCAAGTGGCAAGACAAGCAAGCAGCCCCATTCTCTGTGCCTCTGTGCGAGCAGTGCCATGGGCAGATGAGGCTGAGCAACAGCTTTCCAGGCTAGCCCCTTCTGGCTGCCATCTATCTGCAGACGTTCGCATTTCAAGAGCAGGGCTGCAAAAGCAGCCTAGCAGGTACACCATCTTTCCCAGGCTACGTTTGAAGTTTGAGGTGGCAAGACAAGCAAGCAGCCCCATTCTCTGTGCCTCTGTGCGAGCAGTGCCATGGGCAGATGAGGCTGAGCAACAGCTTTCCAGGATAGCCCCTTCTGCCTGCCAGCTATCTGCAGACGTTCGCACTTTCGGTGCAGGGCTGCGAAAGGAGCCTGGCAGGGACACCAACTTTCCCAGGCTACGTTTGAAGTTTGAGGTGGCAAGACAAGCAAGCAGCCCCATTCTCTGTGCCTCTGTGCGAGCAGTGCCATGGGCAGATGAGGCTGAGCAACAGCTTTCCAGGATAGCCCCTTCTGGCTGCCAGCTATCTGCAGACGTTCGCACTTTCGGAGCAGGGCTGCGAAAGGAGCCTGGCAGGGACACCATCTTTCCCAGGCTACGTTTGAAGTTTGAGGTGGCAAGACAAGCAAGCAGCCCCATTCTCTGTGCCTCTGTGCGAGCACTGCCATGGGCAGATGAGGCTGAGCAACAGCTTTCCAGGATAGCCCCTTCTGCCTGCCAGCTATCTGCAGACGTTCGCACTTTCGGAGCAGGGCTGCAAAAGGAGCCTGGCAGGGACACCACCATTCCCAGCATGCGTTTGAAGTTTCAAGTGGCAAGATAAGCAAGCAGCCCCATTCTCTGTGCCTCTATGCGAACAGTGCCATGGGCAGATGAGGCTGAGCAACAGCTTTCCAGGCTAGCCCCTTCTGGCTGCCAGCTATCTGCAGACGTTCGCATTTCAAGAGCAGGGCTGCGAAAGGAGCCTAGCAGGTACACTATCTTTCCCAGGCTACGTTTGAAATTTGAGGTGGCAAGACAAGCAAGCAGCCCCATTCTCTGTGCCTCTGTGCGAGCAGTGCCATGGGCAGATGAGGCTGAGCAACAGCTTTCCAGGATAGCCCCTTCTGCCTGCCAGCTATCTGCAGACGTTCGCACTTTCGGAGCAGGGCTGCAAAAGGAGCCTGGCAGGGACACCACCATTCCCAGCATGCGCTTGAAGTTTCAAGTGGCAAGACAAGCAAGCAGCCCCATTCTCTGTGCCTCTGTGCGAGCAGTGCCATGGGCAGATGAGGCTGAGCAACACCTTTCCAGGCTAGCCCCTTCTGGCTGCCAGCTATCTGCAGACGTTCGCACTTTCGGAGCAGGGCTGCGAAAGGAGCCTGGCAGGGACACCATCTTTCCCAGGCTACGTTTGAAGTCTGAGGTGGCAAGACAAGCAAGCAGCCCCATTCTCTGTGCCTCTGTGCGAGCACTGCCATGGGCAGATGAGGCTGAGCAACAGCTTTCCAGGATAGCCCCTTCTGCCTGCCAGCTATCTGCAGACGTTCGCACTTTCGGAGCAGGGCTGCAAAAGGAGCCTGGCAGGGACACCACCATTCCCAGCATGCGCTTGAAGTTTCAAGTGGCAAGATAAGCAAGCAGCCCCATTCTCTGTGCCTCTGTGCGAGCAGTGCCATGGGCAGATGAGGCTGAGCAACACCTTTCCAGGCTAGCACCTTCTGGCTGCCAGCTATCTGCAGACGTTCGCACTTTCGGAGCAGGGCTGCGAAAGGAGCCTGGCAGGGACACCTACTTTCCCAGGCTACGTTTGAAGTCTGAGGTGGCAAGACAAGCAAGCAGCCCCATTCTCTGTGCCTCTGTGCGAGCACTGCCATGGGCAGATGAGGCTGAGCAACAGCTTTCCAGGATAGCCCCTTCTGCCTGCCAGCTATCTGCAGACGTTCGCATTTCAAGAGCAGGGCTGCGAAAGCAGCCTAGCAGTTACACCATCTTTCCCAGGATACGTTTGAAGTTTGAGGTGGCAAGACAAGCAAGCAGCCCCATTCTCTGTGCCTCTGTGCGAGCAGTGCCATGGGCAGATGAGGCTGAGCAACAGCTTTCCAGGCTAGCCCCTTCTGGCTGCCAGCTATCTGCAGACGTTCGCACTTTCGGAGCAGGGCTGCAAAAGGAGCCTGGCAGGGACACCACCATTCCCAGCATGCGTTTGAAGTTTCAAGTGGCAAGACAAGCAAGCAGCCCCATTCTCTGTGCCTCTGTGCGAGCACTGCCATGGGCAGATGAGGCTGACCAACAGCTTTCCAGGATAGCCTCTTCTGCCTGCCAGCTATCTGCAGACGTTCGCACTTTCGGAGCAGGGCTGTAAAAGGAGTCTGGCAGGGACACCACCATTCCCAGCATGCGTTTGAAGTTTCAAGTGGCAAGATAAGCAAGCAGCCCCATTCTCTGTGCCTCTATGCGAACAGTGCCATGGGCAGATGAGGCTGAGCAACAGCTTTCCAGGATAGCCCCTTCTGCCTGCCAGCTATCTGCAGACGTTCGCATTTCAAGAGCAGGGCTGCGAAAGGAGCCTGGCAGGTACACCATCTTTCCCAGGCTACGTTTGAAGTTTGAGGTGGCAAGACAAGCAAGCAGCCCCATTCTCTGTGCCTCTGTGCGAGCAGTGCCATGGGCAGATGAGGCTGAGCAACAGCTTTCCAGGATAGCCCCTTCTGCCTGCCAGCTATCTGCAGACGTTCGCACTTTCGGAGCAGGGCTGCAAAAGGAGCCTGGCAGGGACACCACCATTCCCAGCATGCGTTTGAAGTTTCAAGTGGCAAGACAAGCAAGCAGCCCCATTCTCTGTGCCTCTATGCGAACAGTGCCATGGGCAGATGAGGCAGAGCAACAGCTTTCCAGGCTAGCCCCTTCTGGCTGCCAGCTATCTGCAGACGTTCGCACTTTCGGAGCAGGGCTGCGAAAGGAGCCTGGCAGGGACACCAACTTTCCCAGGCTACGTTTGAAGTTTGAGGTGGCAAGACAAGCAAGCAGCCCCATTCTCTGTGCCTCTGTGCGAGCAGTGCCATGGGCAGATGAGGCTGAGCAACAGCTTTCCAGGATAGCCCCTTCTGCCTGCCAGCTATCTGCAGACGTTCGCACTTTCGGAGCAGGGCTGCAAAAGGAGCCTGGCAGGGACACCACCATTCCCAGCATGCGTTTGATGTTTCAAGTGGCAAGACAAGCAAGCAGCCCCATTCTCTGTGCCTCTGTGCGAGCACTGCCATGGGCAGATGAGGCTGAGCAACAGCTTTCCAGGATAGCCCCTTCTGCCTGCCAGCTATCTGCAGACGTTCGCACTTTCGGAGCAGGGCTGCAAAAGGAGCCTGGCAGGGACACCACCATTCCCAGGCTACGTTTGAAGTTTCAAGTGGCAAGACAAGCAAGCAGCCCCATTCTCTGTGCCTCTGTGCGAGCACTGCCATGGGCAGATGAGGCTGAGCAACAGCTTTCCAGGCTAGCCCCTTCTGGCTGCCATCTATCTGCAGACGTTCGCATTTCAAGAGCAGGGCTGCAAAAGCAGCCTAGCAGGTACACCATCTTTCCCAGGCTACGTTTGAAGTTTGAGGTGGCAAGACAAGCAAGCAGCCCCATTCTCTGTGCCTCTGTGCGAGAACTGCCATGGGCAGATGAGGCTGAGCAACAGCTTTCCAGGCTAGCCCCTTCTGGCTGCCAGCTATCTGCAGACGTTCGCACTTTCGGAGCAGGGCTGCAAAAGGAGCCTGGCAGGGACACCACCATTCCCAGCATGCGTTTGAAGTTTCAAGTGGCAAGACAAGCAAGCAGCCCCATTCTCTGTGCCTCTGTGCGAGCACTGCCATGGGCAGTTGAGGCTGACCAACAGCTTTCCAGGATAGCCTCTTCTGCCTGCCAGCTATCTGCAGACGTTCGCACTTTCGGAGCAGGGCTGTAAAAGGAGTCTGGCAGGGACACCACCATTCCCAGCATGCGTTTGAAGTTTCAAGTGGCAAGATAAGCAAGCAGCCCCATTCTCTGTGCCTCTATGCGAACAGTGCCATGGGCAGATGAGGCTGAGCAACAGCTTTCCAGGATAGCCCCTTCTGCCTGCCAGCTATCTGCAGACGTTCGCATTTCAAGAGCAGGGCTGCGAAAGGAGCCTGGCAGGTACACCATCTTTCCCAGGCTACGTTTGAAGTTTGAGGTGGCAAGACAAGCAAGCAGCCCCATTCTCTGTGCCTCTGTGCGAGCAGTGCCATGGGCAGATGAGGCTGAGCAACAGCTTTCCAGGATAGCCCCTTCTGCCTGCCAGCTATCTGCAGACGTTCGCACTTTCGGAGCAGGGCTGCAAAAGGAGCCTGGCAGGGACACCACCATTCCCAGCATGCGTTTGAAGTTTCAAGTGGCAAGACAAGCAAGCAGCCCCATTCTCTGTGCCTCTATGCGAACAGTGCCATGGGCAGATGAGGCAGAGCAACAGCTTTCCAGGCTAGCCCCTTCTGGCTGCCAGCTATCTGCAGACGTTCGCACTTTCGGAGCAGGGCTGCGAAAGGAGCCTGGCAGGGACACCAACTTTCCCAGGCTACGTTTGAAGTTTGAGGTGGCAAGACAAGCAAGCAGCCCCATTCTCTGTGCCTCTGTGCGAGCAGTGCCATGGGCAGATGAGGCTGAGCAACAGCTTTCCAGGATAGCCCCTTCTGCCTGCCAGCTATCTGCAGACGTTCGCACTTTCGGAGCAGGGCTGCAAAAGGAGCCTGGCAGGGACACCACCATTCCCAGCATGCGTTTGATGTTTCAAGTGGCAAGATAAGCAAGCAGCCCCATTCTCTGTGCCTCTATGCGAACAGTGCCATGGGCAGATGAGGCTGAGCAACAGCTTTCCAGGATAGCCCCTTCTGCCTGCCAGCTATCTGCAGACGTTCGCACTTTCGGAGCAGGGCTGCAAAAGGAGCCTGGCAGGGACACCACCATTCCCAGGCTACGTTTGAAGTTTCAAGTGGCAAGACAAGCAAGCAGCCCCATTCTCTGTGCCTCTGTGCGAGCACTGCCATGGGCAGATGAGGCTGAGCAACAGCTTTCCAGGCTAGCCCCTTCTGGCTGCCATCTATCTGCAGACGTTCGCATTTCAAGAGCAGGGCTGCAAAAGCAGCCTAGCAGGTACACCATCTTTCCCAGGCTACGTTTGAAGTTTGAGGTGGCAAGACAAGCAAGCAGCCCCATTCTCTGTGCCTCTGTGCGAGAACTGCCATGGGCAGATGAGGCTGAGCAACAGCTTTCCAGGATAGCCCCTTCTGCCTGCCAGCTATCTGCAGACGTTCGCACTTTCGGAGCAGGGCTGCGAAAGGAGCCTGGCAGGGACACCATCTTTCCCAGGCTACGTTTGAAGTTTGAGGTGGCAAGACAAGCAAGCAGCCCCATTCTCTGTGCCTCTGTGCGAGCACTGCCATGGGCAGATGAGGCTGAGCAACAGCTTTCCAGGATAGCCCCTTCTGCCTGCCAGCTATCTGCAGACGTTCGCACTTTCGGAGCAGGGCTGCAAAAGGAGCCTGGCAGGGACACCACCATTCCCAGCATGCGTTTGAAGTTTCAAGTGGCAAGATAAGCAAGCAGCCCCATTCTCTGTGCCTCTATGCGAACAGTGCCATGGGCAGATGAGGCTGAGCAACAGCTTTCCAGGCTAGCCCCTTCTGGCTGCCAGCTATCTGCAGACGTTCGCATTTCAAGAGCAGGGCTGCGAAAGGAGCCTAGCAGGTACACTATCTTTCCCAGGCTACGTTTGAAGTTTGAGGTGGCAAGACAAGCAAGCAGCCCCATTCTCTGTGCCTCTGTGCGAGCACTGCCATGGGCAGATGAGGCTGAGCAACAGCTTTCCAGGATAGCCCCTTCTGCCTGCCAGCTATCTGCAGACGTTCGCACTTTCGGAGCAGGGCTGCGAAAGGAGCCTGGCAGGGACACCATCTTTCCCAGGCTACGTTTGAAGTCTGAGGTGGCAAGACAAGCAAGCAGCCCCATTCTCTGTGCCTCTGTGCGAGCACTGCCATGGGCAGATGAGGCTGAGCAACAGCTTTCCAGGATAGCCCCTTCTGCCTGCCAGCTATCTGCAGACGTTCGCACTTTCGGAGCAGGGCTGCAAAAGGAGCCTGGCAGGGACACCACCATTCCCAGCATGCGCTTGAAGTTTCAAGTGGCAAGATAAGCAAGCAGCCCCATTCTCTGTGCCTCTGTGCGAGCAGTGCCATGGGCAGATGAGGCTGAGCAACACCTTTCCAGGCTAGCACCTTCTGGCTGCCAGCTATCTGCAGACGTTCGCACTTTCGGAGCAGGGCTGCGAAAGGAGCCTGGCAGGGACACCTACTTTCCCAGGCTACGTTTGAAGTCTGAGGTGGCAAGACAAGCAAGCAGCCCCATTCTCTGTGCCTCTGTGCGAGCACTGCCATGGGCAGATGAGGCTGAGCAACAGCTTTCCAGGATAGCCCCTTCTGCCTGCCAGCTATCTGCAGACGTTCGCATTTCAAGAGCAGGGCTGCGAAAGCAGCCTAGCAGTTACACCATCTTTCCCAGGATACGTTTGAAGTTTCAAGTGGCAAGACAAGCAAGCAGCCCCATTCTCTGTGCCTCTGTGCGAGCACTGCCATGGGCAGATGAGACTGAGCAACAGCTTTCCAGGCTAGACCCTTCTGCCTGCCAGCTATCTGCAGACGTTCGCACTTTCGGAGCAGGGCTGCAAAAGGAGCCTGGCAGGGACACCAACTTTCCCAGGCTACGTTTGAAGTTTCAAGTGGCAAGACAAGCAAGCAGCCCCATTCTCTGTGCCTCTGTGCGAGCACTGCCATGGGCAGATGAGGCTGAGCAACAGCTTTCCAGGATAGCCCCTTCTGCCTGCCAGCTATCTGCAGACGTTCGCAGTTTCGGAGCAGGGCTGCAAAAGGAGCCTGGCAGGGACACCACCATTCCCAGCATGAGTTTGAAGTTTCAAGTGGCAAGATAAGCAAGCAGCCCCATTCTCTGTGCCTCTATGCGAACAGTGCCATGGGCAGATGAGGCAGAGCAACAGCTTTCCAGGCTAGCCCCTTCTGGCTGCCAGCTATCTGCAGACGTTCGCACTTTCGGAGCAGGGCTGCGAAAGGAGCCTGGCAGGGACACCAACTTTCCCAGGCTACGTTTGAAGTTTGAGGTGGCAAGACAAGCAAGCAGCCCCATTCTCTGTGCCTCTGTGCGAGCAGTGCCATGGGCAGATGAGGCTGAGCAACAGCTTTCCAGGATAGCCCCTTCTGCCTGCCAGCTATCTGCAGACGTTCGCACTTTCGGAGCAGGGCTGCAAAAGGAGCCTGGCAGGGACACCACCATTCCCAGCATGCGTTTGAAGTTTCAAGTGGCAGGATAAGCAAGCAGCCCCATTCTCTGTGCCTCTATGCGAACAGTGCCATGGGCAGATGAGGCTGAGCAACAGCTTTCCAGGATAGCCCCTTCTGCCTGCCAGCTATCTGCAGACGTTCGCACTTTCGGAGCAGGGCTGCAAAAGGAGCCTGGCAGGGACACCACCATTCCCAGCATGCGTTTGAAGTTTCAAGTGGCAAGACAAGCAAGCAGCCCCATTCTCTGTGCCTCTGTGCGAGCAGTGCCATGGGCAGATGAGGCTGAGCAACAGCTTTCCAGGCTAGCCCCTTCTGGCTGCCATCTATCTGCAGACGTTCGCATTTCAAGAGCAGGGCTGCAAAAGCAGCCTAGCAGGTACACCATCTTTCCCAGGCTACGTTTGAAGTTTGAGGTGGCAAGACAAGCAAGCAGCCCCATTCTCTGTGCCTCTGTGCGAGAACTGCCATGGGCAGATGAGGCTGAGCAACAGCTTTCCAGGATAGCCCCTTCTGCCTGCCAGCTATCTGCAGACGTTCGCACTTTCGGTGCAGGGCTGCGAAAGGAGCCTGGCAGGGACACCAACTTTCCCAGGCTACGTTTGAAGTTTGAGGTGGCAAGACAAGCAAGCAGCCCCATTCTCTGTGCCTCTGTGCGAGCAGTGCCATGGGCAGATGAGGCTGAGCAACAGCTTTCCAGGATAGCCCCTTCTGCCTGCCAGCTATCTGCAGACGTTCGCACTTTCGGAGCAGGGCTGCAAAAGGAGCCTGGCAGGGACACCACCATTCCCAGCATGCGTTTGATGTTTCAAGTGGCAAGACAAGCAAGCAGCCCCATTCTCTGTGCCTCTGTGCGAGCACTGCCATGGGCAGATGAGGCTGAGCAACAGCTTTCCAGGATAGCCCCTTCTGCCTGCCAGCTATCTGCAGACGTTCGCACTTTCGGAGCAGGGCTGCAAAAGGAGCCTGGCAGGGACACCACCATTCCCAGGCTACGTTTGAAGTTTCAAGTGGCAAGACAAGCAAGCAGCCCCATTCTCTGTGCCTCTGTGCGAGCACTGCCATGGGCAGATGAGGCTGAGCAACAGCTTTCCAGGCTAGCCCCTTCTGGCTGCCATCTATCTGCAGACGTTCGCATTTCAAGAGCAGGGCTGCAAAAGCAGCCTAGCAGGTACACCATCTTTCCCAGGCTACGTTTGAAGTTTGAGGTGGCAAGACAAGCAAGCAGCCCCATTCTCTGTGCCTCTGTGCGAGAACTGCCATGGGCAGATGAGGCTGAGCAACAGCTTTCCAGGCTAGCCCCTTCTGGCTGCCAGCTATCTGCAGACGTTCGCACTTTCGGAGCAGGGCTGCAAAAGGAGCCTGGCAGGGACACCACCATTCCCAGCATGCGTTTGAAGTTTCAAGTGGCAAGACAAGCAAGCAGCCCCATTCTCTGTGCCTCTGTGCGAGCACTGCCATGGGCAGTTGAGGCTGACCAACAGCTTTCCAGGATAGCCTCTTCTGCCTGCCAGCTATCTGCAGACGTTCGCACTTTCGGAGCAGGGCTGTAAAAGGAGTCTGGCAGGGACACCACCATTCCCAGCATGCGTTTGAAGTTTCAAGTGGCAAGATAAGCAAGCAGCCCCATTCTCTGTGCCTCTATGCGAACAGTGCCATGGGCAGATGAGGCTGAGCAACAGCTTTCCAGGATAGCCCCTTCTGCCTGCCAGCTATCTGCAGACGTTCGCATTTCAAGAGCAGGGCTGCGAAAGGAGCCTGGCAGGTACACCATCTTTCCCAGGCTACGTTTGAAGTTTGAGGTGGCAAGACAAGCAAGCAGCCCCATTCTCTGTGCCTCTGTGCGAGCAGTGCCATGGGCAGATGAGGCTGAGCAACAGCTTTCCAGGATAGCCCCTTCTGCCTGCCAGCTATCTGCAGACGTTCGCACTTTCGGAGCAGGGCTGCAAAAGGAGCCTGGCAGGGACACCACCATTCCCAGCATGCGTTTGAAGTTTCAAGTGGCAAGACAAGCAAGCAGCCCCATTCTCTGTGCCTCTATGCGAACAGTGCCATGGGCAGATGAGGCAGAGCAACAGCTTTCCAGGCTAGCCCCTTCTGGCTGCCAGCTATCTGCAGACGTTCGCACTTTCGGAGCAGGGCTGCGAAAGGAGCCTGGCAGGGACACCAACTTTCCCAGGCTACGTTTGAAGTTTGAGGTGGCAAGACAAGCAAGCAGCCCCATTCTCTGTGCCTCTGTGCGAGCAGTGCCATGGGCAGATGAGGCTGAGCAACAGCTTTCCAGGATAGCCCCTTCTGCCTGCCAGCTATCTGCAGACGTTCGCACTTTCGGAGCAGGGCTGCAAAAGGAGCCTGGCAGGGACACCACCATTCCCAGCATGCGTTTGAAGTTTCAAGTGGCAGGATAAGCAAGCAGCCCCATTCTCTGTGCCTCTATGCGAACAGTGCCATGGGCAGATGAGGCTGAGCAACAGCTTTCCAGGATAGCCCCTTCTGCCTGCCAGCTATCTGCAGACGTTCGCACTTTCGGAGCAGGGCTGCAAAAGGAGCCTGGCAGGGACACCACCATTCCCAGGCTACGTTTGAAGTTTCAAGTGGCAAGACAAGCAAGCAGCCCCATTCTCTGTGCCTCTGTGCGAGCACTGCCATGGGCAGATGAGGCTGAGCAACAGCTTTCCAGGCTAGCCCCTTCTGGCTGCCATCTATCTGCAGACGTTCGCATTTCAAGAGCAGGGCTGCAAAAGCAGCCTAGCAGGTACACCATCTTTCCCAGGCTACGTTTGAAGTTTGAGGTGGCAAGACAAGCAAGCAGCCCCATTCTCTGTGCCTCTGTGCGAGAACTGCCATGGGCAGATGAGGCTGAGCAACAGCTTTCCAGGATAGCCCCTTCTGCCTGCCAGCTATCTGCAGACGTTCGCACTTTCGGAGCAGGGCTGCGAAAGGAGCCTGGCAGGGACACCATCTTTCCCAGGCTACGTTTGAAGTTTGAGGTGGCAAGACAAGCAAGCAGCCCCATTCTCTGTGCCTCTGTGCGAGCACTGCCATGGGCAGATGAGGCTGAGCAACAGCTTTCCAGGATAGCCCCTTCTGCCTGCCAGCTATCTGCAGACGTTCGCACTTTCGGAGCAGGGCTGCAAAAGGAGCCTGGCAGGGACACCACCATTCCCAGCATGCGTTTGAAGTTTCAAGTGGCAAGATAAGCAAGCAGCCCCATTCTCTGTGCCTCTATGCGAACAGTGCCATGGGCAGATGAGGCTGAGCAACAGCTTTCCAGGCTAGCCCCTTCTGGCTGCCAGCTATCTGCAGACGTTCGCATTTCAAGAGCAGGGCTGCGAAAGGAGCCTAGCAGGTACACTATCTTTCCCAGGCTACGTTTGAAGTTTGAGGTGGCAAGACAAGCAAGCAGCCCCATTCTCTGTGCCTCTGTGCGAGCACTGCCATGGGCAGATGAGGCTGAGCAACAGCTTTCCAGGATAGCCCCTTCTGCCTGCCAGCTATCTGCAGACGTTCGCACTTTCGGAGCAGGGCTGCGAAAGGAGCCTGGCAGGGACACCATCTTTCCCAGGCTACGTTTGAAGTCTGAGGTGGCAAGACAAGCAAGCAGCCCCATTCTCTGTGCCTCTGTGCGAGCACTGCCATGGGCAGATGAGGCTGAGCAACAGCTTTCCAGGATAGCCCCTTCTGCCTGCCAGCTATCTGCAGACGTTCGCACTTTCGGAGCAGGGCTGCAAAAGGAGCCTGGCAGGGACACCACCATTCCCAGCATGCGCTTGAAGTTTCAAGTGGCAAGATAAGCAAGCAGCCCCATTCTCTGTGCCTCTGTGCGAGCAGTGCCATGGGCAGATGAGGCTGAGCAACACCTTTCCAGGCTAGCACCTTCTGGCTGCCAGCTATCTGCAGACGTTCGCACTTTCGGAGCAGGGCTGCGAAAGGAGCCTGGCAGGGACACCTACTTTCCCAGGCTACGTTTGAAGTCTGAGGTGGCAAGACAAGCAAGCAGCCCCATTCTCTGTGCCCCTGTGCGAGCACTGCCATGGGCAGATGAGGCTGAGCAACAGCTTTCCAGGATAGCCCCTTCTGCCTGCCAGCTATCTGCAGACGTTCGCATTTCAAGAGCAGGGCTGCGAAAGCAGCCTAGCAGTTACACCATCTTTCCCAGGATACGTTTGAAGTTTGAGGTGGCAAGACAAGCAAGCAGCCCCATTCTCTGTGCCTCTGTGCGAGCACTGCCATGGGCAGATGAGACTGAGCAACAGCTTTCCAGGCTAGACCCTTCTGCCTGCCAGCTATCTGCAGACGTTCGCACTTTCGGAGCAGGGCTGCAAAAGGAGCCTGGCAGGGACACCAACTTTCCCAGGCTACGTTTGAAGTTTCAAGTGGCAAGACAAGCAAGCAGCCCCATTCTCTGTGCCTCTGTGCGAGCACTGCCATGGGCAGATGAGGCTGAGCAACAGCTTTCCAGGATAGCCCCTTCTGCCTGCCAGCTATCTGCAGACGTTCGCAGTTTCGGAGCAGGGCTGCAAAAGGAGCCTGGCAGGGACACCACCATTCCCAGCATGAGTTTGAAGTTTCAAGTGGCAAGATAAGCAAGCAGCCCCATTCTCTGTGCCTCTATGCGAACAGTGCCATGGGCAGATGAGGCAGAGCAACAGCTTTCCAGGCTAGCCCCTTCTGGCTGCCAGCTATCTGCAGACGTTCGCACTTTCGGAGCAGGGCTGCGAAAGGAGCCTGGCAGGGACACCAACTTTCCCAGGCTACGTTTGAAGTTTGAGGTGGCAAGACAAGCAAGCAGCCCCATTCTCTGTGCCTCTGTGCGAGCAGTGCCATGGGCAGATGAGGCTGAGCAACAGCTTTCCAGGATAGCCCCTTCTGCCTGCCAGCTATCTGCAGACGTTCGCACTTTCGGAGCAGGGCTGCAAAAGGAGCCTGGCAGGGACACCACCATTCCCAGCATGCGTTTGAAGTTTCAAGTGGCAAGATAAGCAAGCAGCCCCATTCTCTGTGCCTCTATGCGAACAGTGCCATGGGCAGATGAGGCTGAGCAACAGCTTTCCAGGATAGCCCCTTCTGGCTGCCAGCTATCTGCAGACGTTCGCACTTTCGGAGCAGGGCTGCAAAAGGAGCCTGGCAGGGACACCACCATTCCCAGCATGCGTTTGAAGTTTCAAGTGGCAAGACAAGCAAGCAGCCCCATTCTCTGTGCCTCTGTGCGAGCAGTGCCATGGGCAGATGAGGCTGAGCAACAGCTTTCCAGGCTAGCCCCTTCTGGCTGCCATCTATCTGCAGACGTTCGCATTTCAAGAGCAGGGCTGCAAAAGCAGCCTAGCAGGTACACCATCTTTCCCAGGCTACGTTTGAAGTTTGAGGTGGCAAGACAAGCAAGCAGCCCCATTCTCTGTGCCTCTGTGCGAGAACTGCCATGGGCAGATGAGGCTGAGCAACAGCTTTCCAGGATAGCCCCTTCTGCCTGCCAGCTATCTGCAGACGTTCGCACTTTCGGTGCAGGGCTGCGAAAGGAGCCTGGCAGGGACACCAACTTTCCCAGGCTACGTTTGAAGTTTGAGGTGGCAAGACAAGCAAGCAGCCCCATTCTCTGTGCCTCTGTGCGAGCAGTGCCATGGGCAGATGAGGCTGAGCAACAGCTTTCCAGGATAGCCCCTTCTGGCTGCCAGCTATCTGCAGACGTTCGCACTTTCGGAGCAGGGCTGCGAAAGGAGCCTGGCAGGGACACCATCTTTCCCAGGCTACGTTTGAAGTTTGAGGTGGCAAGACAAGCAAGCAGCCCCATTCTCTGTGCCTCTGTGCGAGCACTGCCATGGGCAGATGAGGCTGAGCAACAGCTTTCCAGGATAGCCCCTTCTGCCTGCCAGCTATCTGCAGACGTTCGCACTTTCGGAGCAGGGCTGCAAAAGGAGCCTGGCAGGGACACCACCATTCCCAGCATGCGCTTGAAGTTTCAAGTGGCAAGACAAGCAAGCAGCCCCATTCTCTGTGCCTCTGTGCGAACAGTGCCATGGGCAGATGAGGCTGAGCAACACCTTTCCAGCATAGCCCCTTCTGGCTGCCAGCTATCTGCAGACGTTCGCACTTTCGGAGCAGGGCTGCGAAAGGAGCCTGGCAGGGACACCATCTTTCCCAGGCTACGTTTGAAGTCTGAGGTGGCAAGACAAGCAAGCAGCCCCATTCTCTGTGCCTCTGTGCGAGCACTGCCATGGGCAGATGAGGCTGAGCAACAGCTTTCCAGGATAGCCCCTTCTGCCTGCCAGCTATCTGCAGACGTTCGCATTTCAAGAGCAGGGCTGCGAATGCAGCCTGGCAGGGACACCAACTTTCCCAGGTTACTTTTGAAGTTTGAGGTGGCAAGACAAGCAAACAGCCCCATTCTCTGTGCCTCTGTGCGAGCACTGCCCTGGGCAGATGAGGCTGAGCAACAGCTTTCCAGGATAGCCCCTTCTGCCTGCCAGCTATCTGCAGACGTTCGCACTTTCGGAGCAGGGCTGCAAAAGGAGCCTGGCAGGGACACCACCATTCCCAGCATGCGTTTGAAGTTTCAAGTGGCAAGATAAGCAAGCAGCCCCATTCTCTGTGCCTCTATGCGAACAGTGCCATGGGCAGATGAGGCTGAGCAACAGCTTTCCAGGCTAGCCCCTTCTGCCTGCCAGCTATCTGCAGACGTTCGCATTTCAAGAGCAGGGCTGCGAAAGGAGCCTAGCAGGTACACCATCTTTCCCAGGCTACGTTGGAAGTTTGAGGTGGCAAGACAAGCAAGCAGCCCCATTCTCTGTGCCTCTGTGCGAGCACTGCCATGGGCAGATGAGGCTGAGCAACAGCTTTCCAGGCTAGCCCCTTCTGCCTGCCAGCTATCTGCAGACGTTCGCATTTCAAGAGCAGGGCTGCGAAAGCAGCCTGGCAGGTACACCATCTTTCCCAGGCTACGTTTGAAGTTTGAGGTGGCAAGACAAGCAAGCAGCCCCATTCTCTGTGCCTCTGTGCGAGCACTGCCATGGGCAGATGAGGCTGAGCAACAGCTTTCCAGGATAGCCGCTTCTGCCTGCCAGCTATCTGCAGACGTTCGCACTTTCGGAGCAGGGCTGCGAAAGGAGCCTGGCAGGGACACCAACTTTCCCAGGCTACGTTTGAAGTTTGAGGTGTCAAGACAAGCAAGCAGCCCCATTCTCTGTGCCTCTGTGCGAGCACTGCCATGGGCAGATGAGGCTGAGCAACAGCTTTCCAGGATAGCCCCTTCTGCCTGCCAGCTATCTGCAGACGTTCGCATTTCAAGAGCAGGGCTGCGAAAGCAGCCTAGCAGGTACACCATCTTTCCCAGGCTACGTTTGAAGTTTGAGGTGGCAAGACAAGCAAGCAGCCCCATTCTCTGTGCCTCTGTGCGAGCACTGCCATGGGCAGATGAGGCTGAGCAACAGCTTTCCAGGATAGCCCCTTCTGCCTGCCAACTATCTGCAGACGTTCGCACTTTCGGAGCAGGGCTGCAAAAGGAGCCTGGCAGGGACACCACCATTCCCAGCATGCGTTTGAAGTTTCAAGTGGCAAGATAAGCAAGCAGCCCCATTCTCTGTGCCTCTATGCGAACAGTGCCATGGGCAGATGAGGCTGAGCAACAGCTTTCCAGGCTAGCCCCTTCTGGCTGCCAGCTATCTGCAGACGTTCGCACTTTCGGAGCAGGGCTGCGAAAGGAGTCTGGCAGGGACACCAACTTTCCCAGGCTACGTTTGAAGTTTGAGGTGGCTAGACAAGCAAGCAGCCCCATTCTCTGTGCCTCTGTGCGAGCACTGCCATGGGCAGATGAGGCTGAGCAACAGCTTTCCAGGATAGCCCCTTCTGGCTGCCAGCTATCTGCAGACTTTCGCACTTTCGGAGCAGGGCTGCAAAAGGAGCCTGGCAGGGACACCACCATTCCCAGCATGCGTTTGAAGTTTCAAGTGGCAAGATAAGCAAGCAGCCCCATTCTCTGTGCCTCTGTGCGAGCAGTGCCATGGGCAGATGAGGCTGAGCAACAGCTTTCCAGGATAGCCCCTTCTGCCTGCCAGCTATCTGCAGACGTTCGCACTTTCGGAGCAGGGCTGCAAAAGGAGCCTGGCAGGGACACCACCATTCCCAGCATGCGTTTGAAGTTTCAAGTGGCAAGATAAGCAAGCAGCCCCATTCTCTGTGCCTCTATGCGAACAGTGCCATGGGCAGATGAGGCTGAGCAACAGCTTTCCAGGCTAGCCCCTTCTGCCTGCCAGCTATCTGCAGACGTTCGCATTTCAAGAGCAGGGCTGCGAAAGGAGCCTGGCAGGTACACCATCTTTCCCAGGCTACGTTTGAAGTTTGAGGTGGCAAGACAAGCAAGCAGCCCCATTCTCTGTGCCTCTGTGCGAGCAGTGCCATGGGCAGATGAGGCTGAGCAACAGCTTTCCAGGATAGCCCCTTCTGGCTGCCAGCTATCTGCAGACGTTCGCACTTTCGGAGCAGGGCTGCAAAAGGAGCCTGGCAGGGACACCACCATTCCCAGCATGCGCTTGAAGTTTCAAGTGGCAAGATAAGCAAGCAGCCCCATTCTCTGTGCCTCCATGCGAACAGTGCCATGGGCAGATGAGGCTGAGCAACACCTTTCCAGGATAGCCCCTTCTGCCTGCCAGCTATCTGCAGACGTTCGCACTTTCGGAGCAGGGCTGAAAAGGAGCCTGGCAGGGACACCAACTTTCCCAGGCTACGTTTGAAGTTTGAGGTGGCAAGACAAGCAAGCAGCCCCATTCTCTGTGCCTCTGTGCGAGCACTGCCATGGGCAGATGAGGCTGAGCAACAGCTTTCCAGGATAGCCCCTTCTGCCTGCCAGCTATCTGCAGACGTTCGCATTTCAAGAGCAGGGCTGCGAAAGCAGCCTAGCAGGTGCACCATCTTTCCCAGGCTACGTTTGAAGTTTGAGGTGGCAAGACAAGCAAGCAGCCCCATTCTCTGTGCCTCTGTGCGAGCACTGCCATGGGCAGATGAGGCTGAGCAACAGCTTTCCAGGATAGCCCCTTCTGGCTGCCAGCTATCTGCAGACGTTCGCACTTTCGGAGCAGGGCTGCAAAAGGAGCCTGGCAGGGACACCACCATTCCCAGCATGCGTTTGAAGTTTCAAGTGGCAAGACAAGCAAGCAGCCCCATTCTCTGTGCCTCTGTGCGAGCACTGCCATGGGCAGTTGAGGCTGACCAACAGCTTTCCAGGATAGCCTCTTCTGCCTGCCAGCTATCTGCAGACGTTCGCACTTTCGGAGCAGGGCTGCAAAAGGAGTCTGGCAGGGACACCACCATTCCCAGCATGCGTTTGAAGTTTCAAGTAGCAAGATAAGCAAGCAGCCCCATTCTCTGTGCCTCTATGCGAACAGTGCCATGGGCAGATGAGGCTGAGCAACAGCTTTCCAGGATAGCCCCTTCTGCCTGCCAGCTATCTGCAGACGTTCGCATTTCAAGAGCAGGGCTGCGAAAGGAGCCTGGCAGGTACACCATCTTTCCCAGGCTACGTTTGAAGTTTGAGGTGGCAAGACAAGCAAGCAGCCCCATTCTCTGTGCCTCTGTGCGAGCAGTGCCATGGGCAGATGAGGCTGAGCAACACCTTTCCAAGCTAGCCCCTTCTGGCTGCCAGCTATCTGCAGACGTTCGCACTTTCGGAGCAGGGCTGCGAAAGGAGCCTGCCAGGGACACCAACTTTCCCAGGCTACGTTTGAAGTTTGAGGTGGCAAGACAAGCAAGCAGCCCCACTCTCTGTGCCTCTGTGCGAGCACTGCCATGGGCAGATGAGGCTGAGCAACAGCTTTCCAGGCTAGCCCCTTCTGGCTGCCAGCTATCTGCAGACGTTCGCACTTTCGGAGCAGGGCTGCGAAAGAAGCCTGGCAGGGACACCAACTTTCCCAGGCTACGTTTGAAGTTTGAGGTGGCAAGACAAGCAAGCAGCCCCATTCTCTGTGCCTCTGTGCGAGCACTGCCATGGGCAGATGAGGCTGAGCAACAGCTTTCCAGGATAGCCCCTTCTGGCTGCCAGCTATCTGCAGACGTTCGCACTTTCGGAGCAGGGCTGCAAAAGGAGCCTGGCAGGGACACCACCATTCCCAGCATGCGCTTGAAGTTTCAAGTGGCAAGATAAGCAAGCAGCCCCATTCTCTGTGCCTCCATGCGAACAGTGCCATGGGCAGATGAGGCTGAGCAACACCTTTCCAGGCTAGCCCCTTCTGCCTGCCAGCTATCTGCAGACGTTCGCACTTTCGGAGCAGGGCTGCGAAAGGAGCCTGGCAGGGACACCAACTTTCCCAGGCTACGTTTGAAGTTTGAGGTGGCAAGACAAGCAAGCAGCCCCATTCTCTGTGCCTCTGTGCGAGCACTGCCATGGGCAGATGAGGCTGAGCAACAGCTTTCCAGGATAGCCCCTTCTGCCTGCCAGCTATCTGCAGACGTTCGCATTTCAAGAGCAGGGCTGCGAAAGTAGCCTAGCAGGTACACCATCTTTCCCAGGCTACGTTTGAAGTTTGAGGTGGCAAGACAAGCAAGCAGCCCCATTCTCTGTGCCTCTGTGCGAGCACTGCCATGGGCAGATGAGGCTGAGCAACAGCTTTCCAGGATAGCCCCTTCTGCCTGCCAGCTATCTGCAGACGTTCGCACTTTCGGAGCAGGGCTGCAAAAGGAGCCTGGCAGGGACACCACCATTCCCAGCATGCGTTTGAAGTTTCAAGTGGCAAGACAAGCAAGCAGCCCCATTCTCTGTGCCTCTGTGCGAGCACTGCCATGGGCAGTTGAGGCTGACCAACAGCTTTCCAGGATAGCCTCTTCTGCCTGCCAGCTATCTGCAGACGTTCGCACTTTCGGAGCAGGGCTGCAAAAGGAGTCTGGCAGGGACACCACCATTCCCAGCATGCGTTTGAAGTTTCAAGTAGCAAGATAAGCAAGCAGCCCCATTCTCTGTGCCTCTATGCGAACAGTGCCATGGGCAGATGAGGCTGAGCAACAGCTTTCCAGGCTAGCCCCTTCTGCCTGCCAGCTATCTGCAGACGTTCGCATTTCAAGAGCAGGGCTGCGAAAGGAGCCTGGCAGGTACACCATCTTTCCCAGGCTACGTTTGAAGTTTGAGGTGGCAAGACAAGCAAGCAGCCCCATTCTCTGTGCCTCTGTGCGAGCAGTGCCATGGGCAGATGAGGCTGAGCAACAGCTTTCCAGGCTAGCCCCTTCTGGCTGCCAGCTATCTGCAGACGTTCGCACTTTCGGAGCAGGGCTGCGAAAGGAGCCTGCCAGGGACACCAACTTTCCCAGGCTACGTTTGAAGTTTGAGGTGGCAAGACAAGCAAGCAGCCCCACTCTCTGTGCCTCTGTGCGAGCACTGCCATGGGCAGATGAGGCTGAGCAACAGCTTTCCAGGCTAGCCCCTTCTGGCTGCCAGCTATCTGCAGACGTTCGCACTTTCGGAGCAGGGCTGCGAAAGAAGCCTGGCAGGGACACCAACTTTCCCAGGCTACGTTTGAAGTTTGAGGTGGCAAGACAAGCAAGCAGCCCCATTCTCTGTGCCTCTGTGCGAGCACTGCCATGGGCAGATGAGGCTGAGCAACAGCTTTCCAGGCTAGTACCTTCTGACTGCCAGCTATCTGCAGACGTTCGCATTTCAAGAGCAGGGCTGCGAAAGCAGCCTAGCAGGTACACCATCTTTCCCAGGCTACGTTTGAAGTTTGAGGTGGCAAGACAAGCAAGCAGCCCCATTCTCTGTGCCTCTGTGCGAGCACTGCCATGGGCAGATGAGGCTGAGCAACAGCTTTCCAGGATAGCCTCTTCTGCCTGCCAGCTATCTGCAGACGTTCGCACTTTCGGAGCAGGGCTGCGAAAGGAGCCTGGCAGGGACACCAACTTTCCGAGGCTACGTTTGAAGTTTGAGGTGGCAAGACAAGCAAGCAGCCCCACTCTCTGTGCCTCTGTGCGAGCACTGCCATGGGCAGATGAGGCTGAGCAACAGCTTTCCAGGCTAGCCCCTTCTGGCTGCCAGCTATCTGCAGACGTTCGCACTTTCGGAGCAGGGCTGCGAAAGAAGCCTGGCAGGGACACCAACTTTCCCAGGCTACGTTTGAAGTTTGAGGTGGCAAGACAAGCAAGCAGCCCCATTCTCTGTGCCTCTGTGCGAGCACTGCCATGGGCAGATGAGGCTGAGCAACAGCTTTCCAGGATAGCCCCTTCTGGCTGCCAGCTATCTGCAGACGTTCGCACTTTCGGAGCAGGGCTGCAAAAGGAGCCTGGCAGGGACACCACCATTCCCAGCATGCGCTTGAAGTTTCAAGTGGCAAGATAAGCAAGCAGCCCCATTCTCTGTGCCTCCATGCGAACAGTGCCATGGGCAGATGAGGCTGAGCAACACCTTTCCAGGCTAGCCCCTTCTGCCTGCCAGCTATCTGCAGACGTTCGCACTTTCGGAGCAGGGCTGCGAAAGGAGCCTGGCAGGGACACCAACTTTCCCAGGCTACGTTTGAAGTTTGAGGTGGCAAGACAAGCAAGCAGCCCCATTCTCTGTGCCTCTGTGCGAGCACTGCCATGGGCAGATGAGGCTGAGCAACAGCTTTCCAGGATAGCCCCTTCTGCCTGCCAGCTATCTGCAGACGTTCGCATTTCAAGAGCAGGGCTGCGAAAGTAGCCTAGCAGGTACACCATCTTTCCCAGGCTACGTTTGAAGTTTGAGGTGGCAAGACAAGCAAGCAGCCCCATTCTCTGTGCCTCTGTGCGAGCACTGCCATGGGCAGATGAGGCTGAGCAACAGCTTTCCAGGATAGCCCCTTCTGCCTGCCAGCTATCTGCAGACGTTCGCACTTTCGGAGCAGGGCTGCAAAAGGAGCCTGGCAGGGACACCACCATTCCCAGCATGCGTTTGAAGTTTGAGGTGGCAAGACAAGCAAGCAGCCCCATTCTCTGTGCCTCTGTGCGAGCACTGCCATGGGCAGTTGAGGCTGACCAACAGCTTTCCAGGATAGCCTCTTCTGCCTGCCAGCTATCTGCAGACGTTCGCACTTTCGGAGCAGGGCTGCAAAAGGAGTCTGGCAGGGACACCACCATTCCCAGCATGCGTTTGAAGTTTCAAGTAGCAAGATAAGCAAGCAGCCCCATTCTCTGTGCCTCTATGCGAACAGTGCCATGGGCAGATGAGGCTGAGCAACAGCTTTCCAGGCTAGCCCCTTCTGCCTGCCAGCTATCTGCAGACGTTCGCATTTCAAGAGCAGGGCTGCGAAAGGAGCCTGGCAGGTACACCATCTTTCCCAGGCTACGTTTGAAGTTTGAGGTGGCAAGACAAGCAAGCAGCCCCATTCTCTGTGCCTCTGTGCGAGCAGTGCCATGGGCAGATGAGGCTGAGCAACAGCTTTCCAGGCTAGCCCCTTCTGGCTGCCAGCTATCTGCAGACGTTCGCACTTTCGGAGCAGGGCTGCGAAAGGAGCCTGCCAGGGACACCAACTTTCCCAGGCTACGTTTGAAGTTTGAGGTGGCAAGACAAGCAAGCAGCCCCACTCTCTGTGCCTCTGTGCGAGCACTGCCATGGGCAGATGAGGCTGAGCAACAGCTTTCCAGGCTAGCCCCTTCTGGCTGCCAGCTATCTGCAGACGTTCGCACTTTCGGAGCAGGGCTGCGAAAGAAGCCTGGCAGGGACACCAACTTTCCCAGGCTACGTTTGAAGTTTGAGGTGGCAAGACAAGCAAGCAGCCCCATTCTCTGTGCCTCTGTGCGAGCACTGCCATGGGCAGATGAGGCTGAGCAACAGCTTTCCAGGCTAGTACCTTCTGACTGCCAGCTATCTGCAGACGTTCGCATTTCAAGAGCAGGGCTGCGAAAGCAGCCTAGCAGGTACACCATCTTTCCCAGGCTACGTTTGAAGTTTGAGGTGGCAAGACAAGCAAGCAGCCCCATTCTCTGTGCCTCTGTGCGAGCACTGCCATGGGCAGATGAGGCTGAGCAACAGCTTTCCAGGATAGCCTCTTCTGCCTGCCAGCTATCTGCAGACGTTCGCACTTTCGGAGCAGGGCTGCGAAAGGAGCCTGGCAGGGACACCAACTTTCCGAGGCTACGTTTGAAGTTTGAGGTGGCAAGACAAGCAAGCAGCCCCATTCTCTGTGCCTCTGTGCGAGCACTGCCATGGGCAGATGAGGCTGAGCAACAGCTTTCCAGGATAGCCCCTTCTGCCTGCCAGCTATCTGCAGACGTTCGCATTTCAAGAGCAGGGCTGCGAAAGCAGCCTAGCAGGTACACCATCTTTCCCAGGCTACGTTTGAAGTTTGAGGTGGCAAGACAAGCAAGCAGCCCCATTCTCTGTGCCTCTATGTGAACAGTGCCATGGGCAGATGAGGCTGAGCAACAGCTTTCCAGGATAGCCCCTTCTGCCTGCCAGCTATCTGCAGACGTTCGCACTTTCGGAGCAGGGCTGCAAAAGGAGCCTGGCAGGGACACCACCATTCCCAGCATGCGTTTGAAGTTTCAAGTGGCAAGATAAGCAAGCAGCCCCATTCTCTGTGCCTCTATGCGAACAGTGCCATGGGCAGATGAGGCTGAGCAACAGCTTTCCAGGCTAGCCCCTTCTGGCTGCCAGCTATCTGCAGACGTTCGCACTTTCGGAGCAGGGCTGCAAAAGGAGCCTGGCAGGGACACCAACTTTCCCAGGCTACGTTTGAAGTTTGAGGTGGCAAGACAAGCAAGCAGCCCCATTCTCTGTGCCTCTGTGCGAGCACTGCCATGGGCAGATGAGGCTGAGCAACAGCTTTCCAGGATAGCCTCTTCTGCCTGCCAGCTATCTGCAGACGTTCGCATTTCAAGAGCAGGGCTGCGAAAGCAGCCTAGCAGGTACACCATCTTTCCCAGGCTACGTTTGAAGTTTGAGGTGGCAAGACAAGCAAGCAGCCCCATTCTCTGTGCCTCTGTGCGAGCACTGCCATGGGCAGATGAGGCTGAGCAACAGCTTTCCAGGATAGCCCCTTCTGGCTGCCAGCTATCTGCAGACGTTCGCACTTTCGGAGCAGGGCTGCAAAAGGAGCCTGGCAGGGACACCACCATTCCCAGCATGCGTTTGAAGTTTCAAGTGGCAAGATAAGCAAGCAGCCCCATTCTCTGTGCCTCTATGTGAACAGTGCCATGGGCAGATGAGGCTGAGCAACAGCTTTCCAGGATAGCCCCTTCTGCCTGCCAGCTATCTGCAGACGTTCGCACTTTCGGAGCAGGGCTGCAAAAGGAGCCTGGCAGGGACACCACCATTCCCAGCATGCGTTTGAAGTTTCAAGTGGCAAGATAAGCAAGCAGCCCCATTCTCTGTGCCTCTATGCGAACAGTGCCATGGGCAGATGAGGCTGAGCAACAGCTTTCCAGGCTAGCCCCTTCTGGCTGCCAGCTATCTGCAGACGTTCGCACTTTCGGAGCAGGGCTGCGAAAGGAGCCTGGCAGGGACACCAACTTTCCCAGGCTACGTTTGAAGTTTGAGGTGGCAAGACAAGCAAGCAGCCCCATTCTCTGTGCCTCTGTGCGAGCACTGCCATGGGCAGATGAGGCTGAGCAACAGCTTTCCAGGATAGCCTCTTCTGCCTGCCAGCTATCTGCAGACGTTCGCATTTCAAGAGCAGGGCTGCGAAAGCAGCCTAGCAGGTACACCATCTTTCCCAGGCTACGTTTGAAGTTTGAGGTGGCAAGACAAGCAAGCAGCCCCATTCTCTGTGCCTCTGTGCGAGCACTGCCATGGGCAGATGAGGCTGAGCAACAGCTTTCCAGGATAGCCCCTTCTGCCTGCCAACTATCTGCAGACGTTCGCACTTTCGGAGCAGGGCTGCAAAAGGAGCCTGGCAGGGACACCACCATTCCCAGCATGCGTTTGAAGTTTCAAGTGGCAAGATAAGCAAGCAGCCCCATTCTCTGTGCCTCTATGCGAACAGTGCCATGGGCAGATGAGGCTGAGCAACAGCTTTCCAGGCTAGCCCCTTCTGGCTGCCAGCTATCCGCAGACGTTCGCACTTTCGGAGCAGGGCTGCGAAAGGAGCCTGGCAGGGACACCAACTTTCCCAGGCTACGTTTGAAGTTTGAGGTGGCAAGACAAGCAAGCAGCCCCATTCTCTGTGCCTCTGTGCGAGCACTGCCATGGGCAGATGAGGCTGAGCAACAGCTTTCCAGGATAGCCCCTTCTGGCTGCCAGCTATCTGCAGACGTTCGCACTTTCGGAGCAGGGCTGCAAAAGGAGCCTGGCAGGGACACCACCATTCCCAGCATGCGTTTGACGTTTCAAGTAGCAAGATAAGCAAGCAGCCCCATTCTCTGTGCCTCTGTGCGAACAGTGCCATGGGCAGATGAGGCTGAGCAACAGCTTTCCAGGATAGCACCTTCTGCCTGCCAGCTATCTGCAGATGTTCTCACTTTCGGAGCAGGGCTGCGAAAGGAGCCTGGCAGGAACACCAACTTTCCCAGGCTACGTTTGAAGTTTCAAGTGGCAAGACAAGCAAGCAGCCCCATTCTCTGTGCCTCTGTGCGAGCAGTGCCATGGGCAGATGAGGCTGAGCAACAGCTTTCCAGGATAGCCTCTTCTGCCTGCCAGCTATCTGCAGACGTTCGCACTTTCGGAGCAGGGCTGCAAAAGGAGCCTGGCAGGGACACCACCATTCCCAGCATGCGCTTGAAGTTTCAAGTGGCAAGATAAGCAAGCAGCCCCATTCTCTGTGCCTCTATGTGAACAGTGCCATGGGCAGATGAGGCTGAGCAACAGCTTTCCAGGATAGCCCCTTCTGCCTGCCAGCTATCTGCAGACGTTCGCACTTTCGGAGCAGGGCTGCAAAAGGAGCCTGGCAGGGACACCACCATTCCCAGCATGCGTTTGAAGTTTCAAGTGGCAAGATAAGCAAGCAGCCCCATTCTCTGTGCCTCTATGCGAACAGTGCCATGGGCAGATGAGGCTGAGCAACAGCTTTCCAGGCTAGCCCCTTCTGGCTGCCAGCTATCTGCAGACGTTCGCATTTCAAGAGCAGGGCTGCGAAAGGAGCCTGACAGGTACACCATCTTTCCCAGGCTACGTTTGAAGTTTGAGGTGGCAAGACAAGCAAGCAGCCCCATTCTCTGTGCCTCTGTGCGAGCAGTGCCATGGGCAGATGAGGCTGAGCAACAGCTTTCCAGGATAGCCCCTTCTGCCTGCCAGCTATCTGCAGACGTTCGCACTTTCGGAGCAGGGCTGCAAAAGGAGCCTGGCAGGGACACCACTATTCCCAGCATGCGCTTGAAGTTTCAAGTGGCAAGATAAGCAAGCAGCCCCATTCTCTGTGCCTCTATGCGAACAGTGCCATGGGCAGATGAGGCTGAGCAACACCTTTCCAGGCTAGCCCCTTCTGGCTGCCAGCTATCTGCAGACGTTCGCACTTTCGGAGCAGGGCTGCGAAAGGAGCCTGGCAGGGACACCAACTTTCCCAGGCTACGTTTGAAGTTTGAGGTGGCAAGACAAGCAAGCAGCCCCATTCTCTGTGCCTCTGTGCGAGCACTGCCATGGGCAGATGAGGCTGAGCAACAGCTTTCCAGGATAGCCCCTTCTGCCTGCCAGCTATCTGCAGACGTTCGCATTTCAAGAGCAGTGCTGCGAAAGCAGCCTAGCAGGTAGACCATCTTTCCCAGGCTACGTTTGAAATTTGAGGTGGCAAGACAAGCAAGCAGCCCCATTCTCTGTGCCTCTGTGCGAGCACTGCCATGGGCAGATGAGGCTGAGCAACAGCTTTCCAGGATAGCCCCTTCTGCCTGCCAACTATCTGCAGACGTTCGCACTTTCGGAGCAGGGCTGCAAAAGGAGCCTGGCAGGGACACCACCATTCCCAGCATGCGTTTGAAGTTTCAAGTGGCAAGATAAGCAAGCAGCCCCATTCTCTGTGCCTCTATGCGAACAGTGCCATGGGCAGATGAGGCTGAGCAACAGCTTTCCAGGCTAGCACCTTCTGGCTGCCAGCTATCTGCAGACGTTCGCACTTTCGGAGCAGGGCTGCGAAAGGAGCCTGGCTGGGACACCAACTTTCCCAGGCTACGTTTGAAGTTTGAGGTGGCAAGACAAGCAAGCAGCCCCATTCTCTGTGCCTCTGTGCGAGCAGTGCCATGGGCAGATGAGGCTGAGCAACAGCTTTCCAGGATAGCCCCTTCTGCCTGCCAGCTATCTGCAGACGTTCGCACTTTCGGAGCAGGGCTGCAAAAGGAGCCTGGCAGGGACACCACCATTCCCAGCATGCGTTTGAAGTTTCAAGTGGCAAGATAAGCAAGCAGCCCCATTCTCTGTGCCTCTATGTGAACAGTGCCATGGGCAGATGAGGCTGAGCAACAGCTTTCCAGGATAGCCCCTTCTGCCTGCCAGCTATCTGCAGACGTTCGCACTTTCGGAGCAGGGCTGCAAAAGGAGCCTGGCAGGGACACCACCATTCCCAGCATGCGTTTGAAGTTTCAAGTTGCAAGATAAGCAAGCAGCACCATTCTCTGTGCCTCTATGCGAACAGTGCCATGGGCAGATGAGGCTGAGCAACAGCTTTCCAGGCTAGCCCCTTCTGGCTGCCAGCTATCTGCAGACGTTCGCACTTTCGGAGCAGGGCTGCGAAAGGAGCCTGGCAGGGACACCAACTTTCCCAGGCTACGTTTGAAGTTTGAGGTGGCAAGACAAGCAAGCAGCCCCATTCTCTGTGCCTCTGTGCGAGCACTGCCATGGGCAGATGAGGCTGAGCAACAGCTTTCCAGGATAGCCTCTTCTGCCTGCCAGCTATCTGCAGACGTTCGCATTTCAAGAGCAGGGCTGCGAAAGCAGCCTAGCAGGTACACCATCTTTCCCAGGCTACGTTTGAAGTTTGAGGTGGCAAGACAAGCAAGCAGCCCCATTCTCTGTGCCTCTGTGCGAGCACTGCCATGGGCAGATGAGGCTGAGCAACAGCTTTCCAGGATAGCCCCTTCTGCCTGCCAACTATCTGCAGACGTTCGCACTTTCGGAGCAGGGCTGCAAAAGGAGCCTGGCAGGGACACCACCATTCCCAGCATGCGTTTGAAGTTTCAAGTGGCAAGATAAGCAAGCAGCCCCATTCTCTGTGCCTCTATGCGAACAGTGCCATGGGCAGATGAGGCTGAGCAACAGCTTTCCAGGCTAGCCCCTTCTGGCTGCCAGCTATCCGCAGACGTTCGCACTTTCGGAGCAGGGCTGCGAAAGGAGCCTGGCAGGGACACCAACTTTCCCAGGCTACGTTTGAAGTTTGAGGTGGCAAGACAAGCAAGCAGCCCCATTCTCTGTGCCTCTGTGCGAGCACTGCCATGGGCAGATGAGGCTGAGCAACAGCTTTCCAGGATAGCCCCTTCTGGCTGCCAGCTATCTGCAGACGTTCGCACTTTCGGAGCAGGGCTGCAAAAGGAGCCTGGTAGGGACACCACCATTCCCAGCATGCGTTTGACGTTTCAAGTAGCAAGATAAGCAAGCAGCCCCATTCTCTGTGCCTCTGTGCGAACAGTGCCATGGGCAGATGAGGCTGAGCAACAGCTTTCCAGGATAGCACCTTCTGCCTGCCAGCTATCTGCAGATGTTCGCACTTTCGGAGCAGGGCTGCGAAAGGAGCCTGGCAGGAACACCAACTTTCCCAGGCTACGTTTGAAGTTTCAAGTGGCAAGACAAGCAAGCAGCCCCATTCTCTGTGCCTCTGTGCGAGCAGTGCCATGGGCAGATGAGGCTGAGCAACAGCTTTCCAGGATAGCCTCTTCTGCCTGCCAGCTATCTGCAGACGTTCGCACTTTCGGAGCAGGGCTGCAAAAGGAGCCTGGCAGGGACACCACCATTCCCAGCATGCGCTTGAAGTTTCAAGTGGCAAGATAAGCAAGCAGCCCCATTCTCTGTGCCTCTATGTGAACAGTGCCATGGGCAGATGAGGCTGAGCAACAGCTTTCCAGGATAGCCCCTTCTGCCTGCCAGCTATCTGCAGACGTTCGCACTTTCGGAGCAGGGCTGCAAAAGGAGCCTGGCAGGGACACCACCATTCCCAGCATGCGTTTGAAGTTTCAAGTGGCAAGATAAGCAAGCAGCCCCATTCTCTGTGCCTCTATGCGAACAGTGCCATGGGCAGATGAGGCTGAGCAACAGCTTTCCAGGCTAGCCCCTTCTGGCTGCCAGCTATCTGCAGACGTTCGCATTTCAAGAGCAGGGCTGCGAAAGGAGCCTGGCAGGTACACCATCTTTCCCAGGCTACGTTTGAAGTTTGAGGTGGCAAGACAAGCAAGCAGCCCCATTCTCTGTGCCTCTGTGCGAGCAGTGCCATGGGCAGATGAGGCTGAGCAACAGCTTTCCAGGATAGCCCCTTCTGCCTGCCAGCTATCTGCAGACGTTCGCACTTTCGGAGCAGGGCTGCAAAAGGAGCCTGGCAGGGACACCACCATTCCCAGCATGCGCTTGAAGTTTCAAGTGGCAAGATAAGCAAGCAGCCCCATTCTCTGTGCCTCTATGCGAACAGTGCCATGGGCAGATGAGGCTGAGCAACACCTTTCCAGGCTAGCCCCTTCTGGCTGCCAGCTATCTGCAGACGTTCGCACTTTCGGAGCAGGGCTGCGAAAGGAGCCTGGCAGGGACACCAACTTTCCCAGGCTACGTTTGAAGTTTGAGGTGGCAAGACAAGCAAGCAGCCCCATTCTCTGTGCCTCTGTGCGAGCACTGCCATGGGCAGATGAGGCTGAGCAACAGCTTTCCAGGATAGCCCCTTCTGCCTGCCAGCTATCTGCAGACGTTCGCACTTTCGGAGCAGGGCTGCAAAAGAAGCCTGGCAGGGACACCACCATTCCCAGCATGCGTTTGAAGTTTCAAGTGGCAAGACAAGCAAGCAGCCCCATTCTCTGTGCCTCTATGCGAACAGTGCCATGGGCAGATGAGGCTGAGCAACAGCTTTCCAGGCTAGCCCCTTCTGCCTGCCAGCTATCTGCAGACGTTCGCATTTCAAGAGCAGGGCTGCGAAAGGAGCCTGGCAGGGACACCAACTTTCCCAGGCTACGTTTGAAGTTTGAGGTGGCAAGACAAGCAAGCAGCCCCATTCTCTGTGCCTCTGTGCGAGCACTGCCATGGGCAGATGAGGCTGAGCAACAGCTTTCCAGGATAGCCCCTTCTGCCTGCCAGCTATCTGCAGACGTTCGCATTTCAAGAGCAGGGCTGCGAAAGCAGCCTAGCAGGTACACCATCTTTCCCAGGCTACGTTTGAAGTTTGAGGTGGCAAGACAAGCAAGCAGCCCCATTCTCTGTGCCTCTGTGCGAGCACTGCCATGGGCAGATGAGGCTGAGCAACAGCTTTCCAGGATAGCCCCTTCTGCCTGCCAACTATCTGCAGACGTTCGCACTTTCGGAGCAGGGCTGCAAAAGGAGCCTGGCAGGGACACCACCATTCCCAGCATGCGTTTGAAGTTTCAAGTGGCAAGATAAGCAAGCAGCCCCATTCTCTGTGCCTCTATGCGAACAGTGCCATGGGCAGATGAGGCTGAGCAACAGCTTTCCAGGCTAGCCCCTTCTGGCTGCCAGCTATCCGCAGACGTTCGCACTTTCGGAGCAGGGCTGCGAAAGGAGCCTGGCAGGGACACCAACTTTCCCAGGCTACGTTTGAAGTTTGAGGTGGCAAGACAAGCAAGCAGCCCCATTCTCTGTGCCTCTGTGCGAGCACTGCCATGGGCAGATGAGGCTGAGCAACAGCTTTCCAGGATAGCCCCTTCTGGCTGCCAGCTATCTGCAGACGTTCGCACTTTCGGAGCAGGGCTGCAAAAGGAGCCTGGCAGGGACACCACCATTCCCAGCATGCGTTTGACGTTTCAAGTAGCAAGATAAGCAAGCAGCCCCATTCTCTGTGCCTCTGTGCGAGCAGTGCCATGGGCAGATGAGGCTGAGCAACAGCTTTCCAGGATAGCACCTTCTGCCTGCCAGCTATCTGCAGATGTTCGCACTTTCAAAGCAGGGCTGCGAAAGGAGCCTGGCAGGAACACCAACTTTCCCAGGCTACGTTTGAAGTTTCAAGTGGCAAGACAAGCAAGCAGCCCCATTCTCTGTGCCTCTGTGCGAGCAGTGCCATGGGCAGATGAGGCTGAGCAACAGCTTTCCAGGATAGCCTCTTCTGCCTGCCAGCTATCTGCAGACGTTCGCACTTTCGGAGCAGGGCTGCAAAAGGAGCCTGGCAGGGACACCACCATTCCCAGCATGCGCTTGAAGTTTCAAGTGGCAAGATAAGCAAGCAGCCCCATTCTCTGTGCCTCTATGTGAACAGTGCCATGGGCAGATGAGGCTGAGCAACAGCTTTCCAGGATAGCCCCTTCTGCCTGCCAGCTATCTGCAGACGTTCGCACTTTCGGAGCAGGGCTGCAAAAGGAGCCTGGCAGGGACACCACCATTCCCAGCATGCGTTTGAAGTTTCAAGTGGCAAGATAAGCAAGCAGCCCCATTCTCTGTGCCTCTATGCGAACAGTGCCATGGGCAGATGAGGCTGAGCAACAGCTTTCCAGGCTAGCCCCTTCTGGCTGCCAGCTATCTGCAGACGTTCGCATTTCAAGAGCAGGGCTGCGAAAGGAGCCTAGCAGGTACACCATCTTTCCCAGGCTACGTTTGAAGTTTGAGGTGGCAAGACAAGCAAGCAGCCCCATTCTCTGTGCCTCTGTGCGAGCAGTGCCATGGGCAGATGAGGCTGAGCAACAGCTTTCCAGGATAGCCCCTTCTGCCTGCCAGCTATCTGCAGACGTTCGCACTTTCGGAGCAGGGCTGCAAAAGGAGCCTGGCAGGGACACCACCATTCCCAGCATGCGCTTGAAGTTTCAAGTGGCAAGATAAGCAAGCAGCCCCATTCTCTGTGCCTCTATGCGAACAGTGCCATGGGCAGATGAGGCTGAGCAACAGCTTTCCAGGCTAGCCCCTTCTGGCTGCCAGCTATCTGCAGACGTTCGCACTTTCGGAGCAGGGCTGCGAAAGGAGCCTGGCAGGGACACCAACTTTCCCAGGCTACGTTTGAAGTTTGAGGTGGCAAGACAAGCAAGCAGCCCCATTCTCTGTGCCTCTGTGCGAGCACTGCCATGGGCAGATGAGGCTGAGCAACAGCTTTCCAGGATAGCCCCTTCTGCCTGCCAGCTATCTGCAGACGTTCGCATTTCAAGAGTAGGGCTGCGAAAGCAGCCTAGCAGGTACACCATCTTTCCCAGGCTACGTTTGAAGTTTGAGGTGGCAAGACAAGCAAGCAGCCCCATTCTCTGTGCCTCTGTGCGAGCACTGCCATGGGCAGATGAGGCTGAGCAACAGCTTTCCAGGATAGCCCCTTCTGCCTGCCAGCTATCTGCAGACGTTCGCACTTTCGGAGCAGGGCTGCAAAAGGAGCCTGGCAGGGACACCACCATTCCCAGCATGCGTTTGAAGTTTCAAGTGGCAAGACAAGCAAGCAGCCCCATTCTCTGTGCCTCTGTGCGAGCACTGCCATGGGCAGTTGAGGCTGACCAACAGCTTTCCAGGATAGCCTCTTCTGCCTGCCAGCTATCTGCAGACGTTCGCACTTTCGGAGCAGGGCTGTAAAAGGAGTCTGGCAGGGACACCACCATTCCCAGCATGCGTTTGAAGTTTCAAGTGGCAAGATAAGCAAGCAGCCCCATTCTCTGTGCCTCTATGCGAGCAGTGCCATGGGCAGATGAGGCTGAGCAACAGCTTTCCAGGATAGCCCCTTCTGGCTGCCAGCTATCTGCAGACGTTCGCACTTTCGGAGCAGGGCTGCGAAAGGAGCCTGCCAGGGACACCAACTTTCCCAGGCTACGTTTGAAGTTTGAGGTGGCAAGACAAGCAAGCAGCCCCACTCTCTGTGCCTCTGTGCGAGCACTGCCATGGGCAGATGAGGCTGAGCAACAGCTTTCCAGGATAGCCCCTTCTGCCTGCCAGCTATCTGCAGACGTTCGCACTTTCGGAGCAGGGCTGCAAAAGGAGCCTGGCAGGGACACCACCATTCCCAGCATGCGTTTGAAGTTTCAAGTGGCAAGATAAGCAAGCAGCCCCATTCTCTGTGCCTCTATGCGAACAGTGCCATGGGCAGATGAGGCTGAGCAACAGCTTTCCAGGATAGCCCCTTCTGCCTGCCAGCTATCTGCAGACGTTCGCATTTCAAGAGCAGGGCTGCGAAAGGAGCCTAGCAGGTACACTATCTTTCCCAGGCTACGTTTGAAGTTTGAGGTGGCAAGACAAGCAAGCAGCCCCATTCTCTGTGCCTCTGTGCGAGCACTGCCATGGGCAGATGAGGCTGAGCAACAGCTTTCCAGGATAGCCCCTTCTGCCTGCCAGCTATCTGCAGACGTTCGCACTTTCGGAGCAGGGCTGCAAAAGGAGCCTGGCAGGGACACCACCATTCCCAGCATGCGCTTGAAGTTTCAAGTGGCAAGATAAGCAAGCAGCCCCATTCTCTGTGCCTCTGTGCGAGCAGTGCCATGGGCAGATGAGGCTGAGCAACACCTTTCCAGGCTAGCCCCTTCTGGCTGCCAGCTATCTGCAGACGTTCGCACTTTCGGAGCAGGGCTGCGAAAGGAGCCTGGCAGGGACACCATCTTTCCCAGGCTACGTTTGAAGTCTGAGGTGGCAAGACAAGCAAGCAGCCCCATTCTCTGTGCCTCTGTGCGAGCACTGCCATGGGCAGATGAGGCTGAGCAACAGCTTTCCAGGATAGCCCCTTCTGCCTGCCAGCTATCTGCAGACGTTCGCATTTCAAGAGCAGGGCTGCGAAAGCAGCCTAGCAGTTACACCATCTTTCCCAGGCTACGTTTGAAGTTTGAGGTGGCAAGACAAGCAAGCAGCCCCATTCTCTGTGCCTCTGTGCGAGCACTGCCATGGGCAGATGAGGCTGAGCAACAGCTTTCCAGGCTAGCCCCTTCTGGCTGCCAGCTATCTGCAGACGTTCGCACTTTCGGAGCAGGGCTGCAAAAGGAGCCTGGCAGGGACACCACCATTCCCAGCATGCGTTTGAAGTTTCAAGTGGCAAGACAAGCAAGCAGCCCCATTCTCTGTGCCTCTGTGCGAGCACTGCCATGGGCAGTTGAGGCTCACCAACAGCTTTCCAGGATAGCCTCTTCTGCCTGCCAGCTATCTGCAGACGTTCACACTTTCGGAGCAGGGCTGTAAAAGGAGTCTGGCAGGGACACCACCATTCCCAGCATGCGTTTGAAGTTTCAAGTGGCAAGATAAGCAAGCAGCCCCATTCTCTGTGCCTCTATGCGAACAGTGCCATGGGCAGATGAGGCTGAGCAACAGCTTTCCAGGATAGCCCATTCTGCCTGCCAGCTATCTGCAGACGTTCGCATTTCAAGAGCAGGGCTGCGAAAGGAGCCTGGCAGGTACACCATCTTTCCCAGGCTACGTTTGAAGTTTGAGGTGGCAAGACAAGCAAGCAGCCCCATTCTCTGTGCCTCTGTGCGAGCAGTGCCATGGGCAGATGAGGCTGAGCAACAGCTTTCCAGGATAGCCCCTTCTGGCTGCCAGCTATCTGCAGACGTTCGCACTTTCGGAGCAGGGCTGCAAAAGGAGCCTGGCAGGGACACCACCATTCCCAGCATGCGTTTGAAGTTTCAAGTGGCAAGATAAGCAAGCAGCCCCATTCTCTGTGCCTCTATGCGAACAGTGCCATGGGCAGATGAGGCTGAGCAATAGCTTTCCAGGCTAGCCTCTTCTGCTTGCCAGCTATCTGCAGACGTTCGCGCTTTCGGAGCAGGGCTGCGAAAGGAGCCTGGCAGGGACACCAACTTTCCCAGGCTACGTTTGAAGTTTGAGGTGGCAAGACAAGCAAGCAGCCCCATTCTCTGTGCCTCTGTGCGAGCACTGCCATGGGCAGATGAGGCTGAGCAACAGCTTTCCAGGATAGCCCCTTCTGCCTGCCAGCTATCTGCAGACGTTCGCACTTTCGGAGCAGGGCTGCAAAAGGAGCCTGGCAGGGACACCACCATTCCCAGCATGCGTTTGAAGTTTCAAGTGGCAAGATAAGCAAGCAGCCCCATTCTCTGTGCCTCTGTGCGAGCACTGCCATGGGCAGATGAGGCTGAGCAACAGCTTTCCAGGATAGCCCCTTCTGCCTGCCAGCTATCTGCAGACGTTCGCATTTCAAGAGCAGGGCTGCGAAAGCAGCCTAGCAGTTCCACCATCTTTCCCAGGCTACGTTTGAAGTTTGAGGTGGCAAGACAAGCAAGCAGCCCCATTCTCTGTGCCTCTGTGCGAGCACTGCCATGGGCAGATGAGGCTGAGCAACAGCTTTCCAGGATAGCCCCTTCTGCCTGCCAGCTATCTGCAGACGTTCGCACTTTCGGAGCAGGGCTGCAAAAGGAGCCTGGCAGGGACACCACCATTCCCAGCATGCGCTTGAAGTTTCAAGTGGCAAGATAAGCAAGCAGCCCCATTCTCTGTGCCTCTGTGCGAGCAGTGCCATGGGCAGATGAGGCTGAGCAACACCTTTCCAGGCTAGCCCCTTCTGGCTGCCAGCTATCTGCAGACGTTCGCACTTTCGGAGCAGGGCTGCGAAAGGAGCCTGGCAGGGACACCATCTTTCCCAGGCTACGTTTGAAGTCTGAGGTGGCAAGACAAGCAAGCAGCCCCATTCTCTGTGCCTCTGTGCGAGCACTGCCATGGGCAGATGAGGCTGAGCAACAGCTTTCCAGGATAGCCCCTTCTGCCTGCCAGCTATCTGCAGACGTTCGCATTTCAAGAGCAGGGCTGCGAAAGCAGCCTAGCAGTTACACCATCTTTCCCAGGCTACGTTTGAAGTTTGAGGTGGCAAGACAAGCAAGCAGCCCCATTCTCTGTGCCTCTGTGCGAGCACTGCCATGGGCAGATGAGGCTGAGCAACAGCTTTCCAGGCTAGCCCCTTCTGGCTGCCAGCTATCTGCAGACGTTCGCACTTTCGGAGCAGGGCTGCAAAAGGAGCCTGGCAGGGACACCACCATTCCCAGCATGCGTTTGAAGTTTCAAGTGGCAAGACAAGCAAGCAGCCCCATTCTCTGTGCCTCTGTGCGAGCACTGCCATGGGCAGTTGAGGCTCACCAACAGCTTTCCAGGATAGCCTCTTCTGCCTGCCAGCTATCTGCAGACGTTCGCACTTTCGGAGCAGGGCTGTAAAAGGAGTCTGGCAGGGACACCACCATTCCCAGCATGCGTTTGAAGTTTCAAGTGGCAAGATAAGCAAGCAGCCCCATTCTCTGTGCCTCTATGCGAACAGTGCCATGGGCAGATGAGGCTGAGCAACAGCTTTCCAGGATAGCCCATTCTGCCTGCCAGCTATCTGCAGACGTTCGCATTTCAAGAGCAGGGCTGCGAAAGGAGCCTGGAAGGTACACCATCTTTCCCAGGCTACGTTTGAAGTTTGAGGTGGCAAGACAAGCAAGCAGCCCCATTCTCTGTGCCTCTGTGCGAGCAGTGCCATGGGCAGATGAGGCTGAGCAACAGCTTTCCAGGATAGCCCCTTCTGGCTGCCAGCTATCTGCAGACGTTCGCACTTTCGGAGCAGGGCTGCAAAAGGAGCCTGGCAGGGACACCACCATTCCCAGCATGCGTTTGAAGTTTCAAGTGGCAAGATAAGCAAGCAGCCCCATTCTCTGTGCCTCTATGCGAACAGTGCCATGGGCAGATGAGGCTGAGCAATAGCTTTCCAGGCTAGCCCCTTCTGGCTGCCAGCTATCTGCAGACGTTCGCGCTTTCGGAGCAGGGCTGCGAAAGGAGCCTGGCAGGGACACCAACTTTCCCAGGCTACGTTTGAAGTTTGAGGTGGCAAGACAAGCAAGCAGCCCCATTCTCTGTGCCTCTGTGCGAGCACTGCCATGGGCAGATGAGGCTGAGCAACAGCTTTCCAGGATAGCCTCTTCTGCCTGCCAGCTATCTGCAGACGTTCGCACTTTCGGAGCAGGGCTGCAAAAGGAGCCTGGCAGGGACACCACCATTCCCAGCATGCGTTTGAAGTTTCAAGTGGCAAGATAAGCAAGCAGCCCCATTCTCTGTGCCTCTGTGCGAGCACTGCCATGGGCAGATGAGGCTGAGCAACAGCTTTCCAGGATAGCCCCTTCTGCCTGCCAGCTATCTGCAGACGTTCGCATTTCAAGAGCAGGGCTGCGAAAGCAGCCTAGCAGTTCCACCATCTTTCCCAGGATACGTTTGAAGTTTGAGGTGGCAAGACAAGCAAGCAGCCCCATTCTCTGTGCCTCTCTGCGAGCACTGTCATGGGCAGATGAGGCTGAGCAACAGCTTTCCAGGCTAGCCCTTTCTGGCTGCCAGCTATCTGCAGACGTTCGCACTTTCGGAGCAGGGCTGCAAAAGGAGCCTGGCAGGGACACCACCATTCCCAGCATGCGTTTGAAGTTTCAAGTGGCAAGACAAGCAAGCAGCCCCATTCTCTGTGCCTCTGTGCGAGCACTGCCATGGGCAGTTGAGGCTGACCAACAGCTTTCCAGGATAGCCTCTTCTGCCTGCCAGCTATCTGCAGACGTTCGCACTTTCGGAGCAGGGCTGTAAAAGAAGTCTGGCAGGGACACCACCATTCCCAGCATGCGTTTGAAGTTTCAAGTGGCAAGATAAGCAAGCAGCCCCATTCTCTGTGCCTCTATGCGAACAGTGCCATGGGCAGATGAGGCTGAGCAACAGCTTTCCAGGATAGCCCCTTCTGCCTGCCAGCTATCTGCAGACGTTCGCACTTTCGGAGCAGGGCTGCGAAAGGAGCCTGGCAGGTACACCATCTTTCCCAGGCTACGTTTGAAGTTTGAGGTGGCAAGACAAGCAAGCAGCCCCATTCTCTGTGCCTCTGTGCGAGCAGTGCCATGGGCAGATGAGGCTGAGCAACAGCTTTCCAGGATAGCCCCTTCTGCCTGCCAGCTATCTGCAGACGTTCGCACTTTCGGAGCAGGGCTGCAAAAGGAGCCTGGCAGGGACACCACCATTCCCAGCATGCGTTTGAAGTTTCAAGTGGCAAGATAAGCAAGCAGCCCCATTCTCTGTGCCTCTATGCGAACAGTGCCATGGGCAGATGAGGCTGAGCAACAGCTTTCCAGGCTAGCCCCTTCTGGCTGCCAGCTATCTGCAGACGTTCGCACTTTCGGAGCAGGGCTGCGAAAGGAGCCTGGCAGGGACACCAACTTTCCCAGGTTACTTTTGAAGTTTGAGGTGGCAAGACAAGCAAGCAGCCCCATTCTCTGTGCCTCTGTGCGAGCACTGCCATGGGCAGATGAGGCTGAGCAACAGCTTTCCAGGATAGCCCCTTCTGGCTGCCAGCTATCTGCAGACGTTCGCACTTTCGGAGCAGGGCTGCAAAAGGAGCCTGGCAGGGACACCACCATTCCCAGCATGCGTTTGAAGTTTCAAGTGGCAAGATAAGCAAGCAGCCCCATTCTCTGTGCCTCTATGCGAACAGTGCCATGGGCAGATGAGGCTGAGCAATAGCTTTCCAGGCTAGCCTCTTCTGCTTGCCAGCTATCTGCAGACGTTCGCGCTTTCGGAGCAGGGCTGCGAAAGGAGCCTGGCAGGGACACCAACTTTCCCAGGCTACGTTTGAAGTTTGAGGTGGCAAGACAAGCAAGCAGCCCCATTCTCTGTGCCTCTGTGCGAGCACTGCCATGGGCAGATGAGGCTGAGCAACAGCTTTCCAGGATAGCCTCTTCTGCCTGCCAGCTATCTGCAGACGTTCGCACTTTCGGAGCAGGGCTGCAAAAGGAGCCTGGCAGGGACACCACCATTCCCAGCATGCGTTTGAAGTTTCAAGTGGCAAGATAAGCAAGCAGCCTCATTCTCTGTGCCTCTGTGCGAGCACTGCCATGGGCAGATGAGGCTGAGCAACAGCTTTCCAGGATAGCCCCTTCTGCCTGCCAGCTATCTGCAGACGTTCGCATTTCAAGAGCAGGGCTGCGAAAGCAGCCTAGCAGTTCCACCATCTTTCCCAGGCTACGTTTGAAGTTTGAGGTGGCAAGACAAGCAAGCAGCCCCATTCTCTGTGCCTCTGTGCGAGCACTGCCATGGGCAGATGAGGCTGAGCAACAGCTTTCCAGGATAGCCCCTTCTGGCTGCCAGCTATCTGCAGACGTTCGCACTTTCGGAGCAGGGCTGCAAAAGGAGCCTGGCAGGGACACCACCATTCCCAGCATGCGCTTAAAGTTTCAAGTGGCAAGATAAGCAAGCAGCCCCATTCTCTGTGCCTCTGTGCGAGCAGTGCCATGGGCAGATGAGGCTGAGCAACACCTTTCCAGGCTAGCCCCTTCTGGCTGCCAGCTATCTGCAGACGTTCGCACTTTCGGAGCAGGGCTGCGAAAGGAGCCTGGCAGGGACACCATCTTTCCCAGGCTACGTTTGAAGTCTGAGGTGGCAAGACAAGCAAGCAGCCCCATTCTCTGTGCCTCTGTGCGAGCACTGCCATGGGCAGATGAGGCTGAGCAACAGCTTTCCAGGATAGCCCCTTCTGCCTGCCAGCTATCTGCAGACGTTCGCATTTCAAGAGCAGGGCTGCGAAAGCAGCCTAGCAGTTACACCATCTTTCCCAGGCTACGTTTGAAGTTTGAGGTGGCAAGACAAGCAAGCAGCCCCATTCTCTGTGCCTCTGTGCGAGCACTGCCATGGGCAGATGAGGCTGAGCAACAGCTTTCCAGGCTAGCCCCTTCTGGCTGCCAGCTATCTGCAGACGTTCGCACTTTCAGAGCAGGGCTGCAAAAGGAGCCTGGCAGGGACACCACCATTCCCAGCATGCGTTTGAAGTTTCAAGTGGCAAGACAAGCAAGCAGCCCCATTCTCTGTGCCTCTGTGCGAGCACTGCCATGGGCAGTTGAGGCTCACCAACAGCTTTCCAGGATAGCCTCTTCTGCCTGCCAGCTATCTGCAGACGTTCGCACTTTCGGAGCAGGGCTGTAAAAGGAGTCTGGCAGGGACACCACCATTCCCAGCATGCGTTTGAAGTTTCAAGTGGCAAGATAAGCAAGCAGCCCCATTCTCTGTGCCTCTATGCGAACAGTGCCATGGGCAGATGAGGCTGAGCAACAGCTTTCCAGGCTAGCCCCTTCTAGCTGCCAGCTATCTGCAGACGTTCGCATTTCAAGAGCTGGGCTGCGAAAGGAGCCTGGCAGGTACACCATCTTTCCCAGGCTACGTTTGAAGTTTGAGGTGGCAAGACAAGCAAGCAGCCCCATTCTCTGTGCCTCTGTGCGAGCAGTGCCATGGGCAGATGAGGCTGAGCAACAGCTTTCCAGGATAGCCCCTTCTGCCTGCCAGCTATCTGCAGACGTTCGCACTTTCGGAGCAGGGCTGCAAAAGGAGCCTGGCAGGGACACCACCATTCCCAGCATGCGTTTGAAGTTTCAAGTGGCAAGATAAGCAAGCAGCCCCATTCTCTGTGCCTCTATGCGAACAGTGCCATGGGCAGATGAGGCTGAGCAATAGCTTTCCAGGCTAGCCTCTTCTGCTTGCCAGCTATCTGCAGACGTTCGCGCTTTCGGAGCAGGGCTGCGAAAGGAGCCTGGCAGGGACACCAACTTTCCCAGGCTACGTTTGAAGTTTGAGGTGGCAAGACAAGCAAGCAGCCCCATTCTCTGTGCCTCTGTGCGAGCACTGCCCTGGGCAGATGAGGCTGAGCAACAGCTTTCCAGGATAGCCTCTTCTGCCTGCCAGCTATCTGCAGACGTTCGCACTTTCGGAGCAGGGCTGCAAAAGGAGCCTGGCAGGGACACCACCATTCCCAGCATGCGTTTGAAGTTTCAAGTGGCAAGATAAGCAAGCAGCCCCATTCTCTGTGCCTCTGTGCGAGCACTGCCATGGGCAGATGAGGCTGAGCAACAGCTTTCCAGGATAGCCCCTTCTGCCTGCCAGCTATCTGCAGACGTTCGCATTTCAAGAGCAGGGCTGCGAAAGCAGCCTAGCAGTTCCACCATCTTTCCCAGGCTACGTTTGAAGTTTGAGGTGGCAAGACAAGCAAGCAGCCCCATTCTCTGTGCCTCTCTGCGAGCACTGTCATGGGCAGATGAGGCTGAGCAACAGCTTTCCAGGATAGCCCCTTCTGCCTGCCAGCTATCTGCAGACGTTCGCACTTTCGGAGCAGGGCTGCAAAAGGAGCCTGGCAGGGACACCACCATTCCCAGCATGCGCTTGAAGTTTCAAGTGGCAAGATAAGCAAGCAGCCCCATTCTCTGTGCCTCTATGCGAACAGTGCCATGGGCAGATGAGGCTGAGCAACACCTTTCCAGGCTAGCCCCTTCTGGCTGCCAGCTATCTGCAGACGTTCGCACTTTCGGAGCAGGGCTGCGAAAGGAGCCTGGCAGGGACACCAACTTTCCCAGGCTACGTTTGAAGTTTGAGGTGGCAAGACAAGCAAGCAGCCCCATTCTCTGTGCCTCTGTGCGAGCACTGCCATGGGCAGATGAGGCTGAGCAACAGCTTTCCAGGATAGCCCCTTCTGCCTGCCAGCTATCTGCAGACGTTCGCATTTCAAGAGTAGGGCTGCGAAAGCAGCCTAGCAGGTACACCATCTTTCCCAGGCTACGTTTGAAGTTTGAGGTGGCAAGACAAGCAAGCAGCCCCATTCTCTGTGCCTCTGTGCGAGCACTGCCATGGGCAGATGAGGCTGAGCAACAGCTTTCCAGGATAGCCCCTTCTGCCTGCCAGCTATCTGCAGACGTTCGCACTTTCGGAGCAGGGCTGCAAAAGGAGCCTGGCAGGGACACCACCATTCCCAGCATGCGTTTGAAGTTTCAAGTGGCAAGACAAGCAAGCAGCCCCATTCTCTGTGCCTCTGTGCGAGCACTGCCATGGGCAGTTGAGGCTGACCAACAGCTTTCCAGGATAGCCTCTTCTGCCTGCCAGCTATCTGCAGACGTTCGCACTTTCGGAGCAGGGCTGTAAAAGGAGTCTGGCAGGGACACCACCATTCCCAGCATGCGTTTGAAGTTTCAAGTGGCAAGATAAGCAAGCAGCCCCATTCTCTGTGCCTCTATGCGAGCAGTGCCATGGGCAGATGAGGCTGAGCAACAGCTTTCCAGGATAGCCCCTTCTGGCTGCCAGCTATCTGCAGACGTTCGCACTTTCGGAGCAGGGCTGCGAAAGGAGCCTGCCAGGGACACCAACTTTCCCAGGCTACGTTTGAAGTTTGAGGTGGCAAGACAAGCAAGCAGCCCCACTCTCTGTGCCTCTGTGCGAGCACTGCCATGGGCAGATGAGGCTGAGCAACAGCTTTCCAGGATAGCCCCTTCTGCCTGCCAGCTATCTGCAGACGTTCGCACTTTCGGAGCAGGGCTGCAAAAGGAGCCTGGCAGGGACACCACCATTCCCAGCATGCGTTTGAAGTTTCAAGTGGCAAGATAAGCAAGCAGCCCCATTCTCTGTGCCTCTATGCGAACAGTGCCATGGGCAGATGAGGCTGAGCAACAGCTTTCCACGATAGCCCCTTCTGCCTGCCAGCTATCTGCAGACGTTCGCACTTTCGGAGCAGGGCTGCAAAAGGAGCCTGGCAGGGACACCATCATTCCCAGCATGCGTTTGAAGTTTCAAGTGGCAAGACAAGCAAGCAGCCCCATTCTCTGTGCCTCTGTGCGAGCACTGCCATGGGCAGTTGAGGCTGACCAACAGCTTTCCAGGATAGCCTCTTCTGCCTGCCAGCTATCTGCAGACGTTCGCACTTTCGGAGCAGGGCTGTAAAAGGAGTCTGGCAGGGACACCACCATTCCCAGCATGCGTTTGAAGTTTCAAGTGGCAAGATAAGCAAGCAGCCCCATTCTCTGTGCCTCTATGCGAGCAGTGCCATGGGCAGATGAGGCTGAGCAACAGCTTTCCAGGATAGCCCCTTCTGGCTGCCAGCTATCTGCAGACGTTCGCACTTTCGGAGCAGGGCTGCGAAAGGAGCCTGCCAGGGACACCAACTTTCCCAGGCTACGTTTGAAGTTTGAGGTGGCAAGACAAGCAAGCAGCCCCACTCTCTGTGCCTCTGTGCGAGCACTGCCATGGGCAGATGAGGCTGAGCAACAGCTTTCCAGGATAGCCCCTTCTGCCTGCCAGCTATCTGCAGACGTTCGCACTTTCGGAGCAGGGCTGCAAAAGGAGCCTGGCAGGGACACCACCATTCCCAGCATGCGTTTGAAGTTTCAAGTGGCAAGATAAGCAAGCAGCCCCATTCTCTGTGCCTCTATGCGAACAGTGCCATGGGCAGATGAGGCTGAGCAACAGCTTTCCAGGATAGCCCCTTCTGCCTGCCAGCTATCTGCAGACGTTCGCATTTCAAGAGCAGGGCTGCAAAAGGAGCCTAGCAGGTACACTATCTTTCCCAGGCTACGTTTGAAGTTTGAGGTGGCAAGACAAGCAAGCAGCCCCATTCTCTGTGCCTCTGTGCGAGCACTGCCATGGGCAGATGAGGCTGAGCAACAGCTTTCCAGGATAGCCCCTTCTGCCTGCCAGCTATCTGCAGACGTTCGCACTTTCGGAGCAGGGCTGCAAAAGGAGCCTGGCAGGGACACCACCATTCCCAGCATGCGCTTGAAGTTTCAAGTGGCAAGATAAGCAAGCAGCCCCATTCTCTGTGCCTCTGTGCGAGCAGTGCCATGGGCAGATGAGGCTGAGCAACACCTTTCCAGGCTAGCCCCTTCTGGCTGCCAGCTATCTGCAGACGTTCGCACTTTCGGAGCAGGGCTGCGAAAGGAGCCTGGCAGGGACACCATCTTTCCCAGGCTACGTTTGAAGTCTGAGGTGGCAAGACAAGCAAGCAGCCCCATTCTCTGTGCCTCTGTGCGAGCACTGCCATGGGCAGATGAGGCTGAGCAACAGCTTTCCAGGATAGCCCCTTCTGCCTGCCAGCTATCTGCAGACGTTCGCATTTCAAGAGCAGGGCTGCGAAAGCAGCCTAGCAGTTACACCATCTTTCCCAGGCTACGTTTGAAGTTTGAGGTGGCAAGACAAGCAAGCAGCCCCATTCTCTGTGCCTCTGTGCGAGCACTGCCATGGGCAGATGAGGCTGAGCAACAGCTTTCCAGGCTAGCCCCTTCTGGCTGCCAGCTATCTGCAGACGTTCGCACTTTCGGAGCAGGGCTGCAAAAGGAGCCTGGCAGGGACACCACCATTCCCAGCATGCGTTTGAAGTTTCAAGTGGCAAGACAAGCAAGCAGCCCCATTCTCTGTGCCTCTGTGCGAGCACTGCCATGGGCAGTTGAGGCTCACCAACAGCTTTCCAGGATAGCCTCTTCTGCCTGCCAGCTATCTGCAGACGTTCGCACTTTCGGAGCAGGGCTGTAAAAGGAGTCTGGCAGGGACACCACCATTCCCAGCATGCGTTTGAAGTTTCAAGTGGCAAGATAAGCAAGCAGCCCCATTCTCTGTGCCTCTATGCGAACAGTGCCATGGGCAGATGAGGCTGAGCAACAGCTTTCCAGGATAGCCCATTCTGCCTGCCAGCTATCTGCAGACGTTCGTATTTCAAGAGCAGGGCTGCGAAAGGAGCCTGGCAGGTACACCATCTTTCCCAGGCTACGTTTGAAGTTTGAGGTGGCAAGACAAGCAAGCAGCCCCATTCTCTGTGCCTCTGTGCGAGCAGTGCCATGGGCAGATGAGGCTGAGCAACAGCTTTCCAGGATAGCCCCTTCTGGCTGCCAGCTATCTGCAGACGTTCGCACTTTCGGAGCAGGGCTGCAAAAGGAGCCTGGCAGGGACACCACCATTCCCAGCATGCGTTTGAAGTTTCAAGTGGCAAGATAAGCAAGCAGCCCCATTCTCTGTGCCTCTATGCGAACAGTGCCATGGGCAGATGAGGCTGAGCAATAGCTTTCCAGGCTAGCCTCTTCTGCTTGCCAGCTATCTGCAGACGTTCGCGCTTTCGGAGCAGGGCTGCGAAAGGAGCCTGGCAGGGACACCAACTTTCCCAGGCTACGTTTGAAGTTTGAGGTGGCAAGACAAGCAAGCAGCCCCATTCTCTGTGCCTCTGTGCGAGCACTGCCATGGGCAGATGAGGCTGAGCAACAGCTTTCCAGGATAGCCTCTTCTGCCTGCCAGCTATCTGCAGACGTTCGCACTTTCGGAGCAGGGCTGCAAAAGGAGCCTGGCAGGGACACCACCATTCCCAGGCTACGTTTGAAGTTTCAAGTGGCAAGATAAGCAAGCAGCCCCATTCTCTGTGCCTCTGTGCGAGCACTGCCATGGGCAGATGAGGCTGAGCAACAGCTTTCCAGGATAGCCCCTTCTGCCTGCCAGCTATCTGCAGACGTTCGCATTTCAAGAGCAGGGCTGCGAAAGCAGCCTAGCAGTTCCACCATCTTTCCCAGGCTACGTTTGAAGTTTGAGGTGGCAAGACAAGCAAGCAGCCCCATTCTCTGTGCCTCTGTGCGAGCACTGCCATGGGCAGATGAGGCTGAGCAACAGCTTTCCAGGATAGCCCCTTCTGCCTGCCAGCTATCTGCAGACGTTCGCACTTTCGGAGCAGGGCTGCAAAAGGAGCCTGGCAGGGACACCACCATTCCCAGCATGCGCTTGAAGTTTCAAGTGGCAAGATAAGCAAGCAGCCCCATTCTCTGTGCCTCTGTGCGAGCAGTGCCATGGGCAGATGAGGCTGAGCAACACCTTTCCAGGCTAGCCCCTTCTGGCTGCCAGCTATCTGCAGACGTTCGCACTTTCGGAGCAGGGCTGCGAAAGGAGCCTGGCAGGGACACCATCTTTCCCAGGCTACGTTTGAAGTCTGAGGTGGCAAGACAAGCAAGCAGCCCCATTCTCTGTGCCTCTGTGCGAGCACTGCCATGGGCAGATGAGGCTGAGCAACAGCTTTCCAGGATAGCCCCTTCTGCCTGCCAGCTATCTGCAGACGTTCGCATTTCAAAAGCAGGGCTGCGAAAGCAGCCTAGCAGTTACACCATCTTTCCCAGGCTACGTTTCAAGTTTGAGGTGGCAAGACAAGCAAGCAGCCCCATTCTCTGTGCCTCTGTGCGAGCACTGCCATGGGCAGATGAGGCTGAGCAACAGCTTTCCAGGCTAGCCCCTTCTGGCTGCCAGCTATCTGCAGACGTTCGCACTTTCGGAGCAGGGCTGCAAAAGGAGCCTGGCAGGGACACCACCATTCCCAGCATGCGTTTGAAGTTTCAAGTGGCAAGACAAGCAAGCAGCCCCATTCTCTGTGCCTCTGTGCGAGCACTGCCATGGGCAGTTGAGGCTCACCAACAGCTTTCCAGGATAGCCTCTTCTGCCTGCCAGCTATCTGCAGACGTTCGCACTTTCGGAGCAGGGCTGTAAAAGGAGTCTGGCAGGGACACCACCATTCCCAGCATGCGTTTGAAGTTTCAAGTGGCAAGATAAGCAAGCAGCCCCATTCTCTGTGCCTCTATGCGAACAGTGCCATGGGCAGATGAGGCTGAGCAACAGCTTTCCAGGATAGCCCATTCTGCCTGCCAGCTATCTGCAGACGTTCGCATTTCAAGAGCAGGGCTGCGAAAGGAGCCTGGCAGGTACACCATCTTTCCCAGGCTACGTTTGAAGTTTGAGGTGGCAAGACAAGCAAGCAGCCCCATTCTCTGTGCCTCTGTGCGAGCACTGCCATGGGCAGATGAGGCTGAGCAACAGCTTTCCAGGATAGCCTCTTCTGCCTGCCAGCTATCTGCAGACGTTCGCACTTTCGGAGCAGGGCTGCAAAAGGAGCCTGGCAGGGACACCACCATTCCCAGCATGCGTTTGAAGTTTCAAGTGGCAAGATAAGCAAGCAGCCCCATTCTCTGTGCCTCTGTGCGAGCACTGCCATGGGCAGATGAGGCTGAGCAACAGCTTTCCAGGATAGCCCCTTCTGCCTGCCAGCTATCTGCAGACGTTCGCATTTCAAGAGCAGGGCTGCGAAAGCAGCCTAGCAGTTCCACCATCTTTCCCAGGATACGTTTGAAGTTTGAGGTGGCAAGACAAGCAAGCAGCCCCATTCTCTGTGCCTCTCTGCGAGCACTGTCATGGGCAGATGAGGCTGAGCAACAGCTTTCCAGGATAGCCCTTTCTGGCTGCCAGCTATCTGCAGACGTTCGCACTTTCGGAGCAGGGCTGCAAAAGGAGCCTGGCAGGGACACCACCATTCCCAGCATGCGTTTGAAGTTTCAAGTGGCAAGACAAGCAAGCAGCCCCATTCTCTGTGCCTCTGTGCGAGCACTGCCATGGGCAGTTGAGGCTGACCAACAGCTTTCCAGGATAGCCTCTTCTGCCTGCCAGCTATCTGCAGACGTTCGCACTTTCGGAGCAGGGCTGTAAAAGAAGTCTGGCAGGGACACCACCATTCCCAGCATGCGTTTGAAGTTTCAAGTGGCAAGATAAGCAAGCAGCCCCATTCTCTGTGCCTCTATGCGAACAGTGCCATGGGCAGATGAGGCTGAGCAACAGCTTTCCAGGATAGCCCCTTCTGCCTGCCAGCTATCTGCAGACGTTCGCACTTTCGGAGCAGGGCTGCGAAAGGAGCCTGGCAGGTACACCATCTTTCCCAGGCTACGTTTGAAGTTTGAGGTGGCAAGACAAGCAAGCAGCCCCATTCTCTGTGCCTCTGTGCGAGCAGTGCCATGGGCAGATGAGGCTGAGCAACAGCTTTCCAGGATAGCCCCTTCTGCCTGCCAGCTATCTGCAGACGTTCGCACTTTCGGAGCAGGGCTGCAAAAGGAGCCTGGCAGGGACACCACCATTCCCAGCATGCGTTTGAAGTTTCAAGTGGCAAGATAAGCAAGCAGCCCCATTCTCTGTGCCTCTATGCGAACAGTGCCATGGGCAGATGAGGCTGAGCAACAGCTTTCCAGGCTAGCCCCTTCTGGCTGCCAGCTATCTGCAGACGTTCGCACTTTCGGAGCAGGGCTGCGAAAGGAGCCTGGCAGGGACACCAACTTTCCCAGGTTACTTTTGAAGTTTGAGGTGGCAAGACAAGCAAGCAGCCCCATTCTCTGTGCCTCTGTGCGAGCACTGCCATGGGCAGATGAGGCTGAGCAACAGCTTTCCAGGATAGCCCCTTCTGCCTGCCAGCTATCTGCAGACGTTCGCACTTTCGGAGCAGGGCTGCAAAAGGGGCATGGCAGGGACACCACCATTCCCAGCATGCGTTTGAAGTTTCAAGTGGCAAGATAAGCAAGCAGCCCCATTCTCTGTGCCTCTATGCGAACAGTGCCATGGGCAGATGAGGCTGAGCAACAGCTTTCCAGGATAGCCCCTTCTGCCTGCCAGCTATCTGCAGACGTTCGCACTTTCGGAGCAGGGCTGCAAAAGGAGCCTGGCAGGGACACCACCATTCCCAGGCTACGTTTGAAGTTTCAAGTGGCAAGACAAGCAAGCAGCCCCATTCTCTGTGCCTCTGTGCGAGCAGTGCCATGGGCAGATGAGGCTGAGCAACAGCTTTCCAGGCTAGCCCCTTCTGGCTGCCATCTATCTGCAGACGTTCGCATTTCAAGAGTAGGGCTGCAAAAGCAGCCTAGCAGGTACACCATCTTTCCCAGGCTGCGTTTGAAGTTTGAGGTGGCAAGACAAGCAAGCAGCCCCATTCTCTGTGCCTCTGTGCGAGAACTGCCATGGGCAGATGAGGCTGAGCAACAGCTTTCCAGGATAGCCCCTTCTGCCTGCCAGCTATCTGCAGACGTTCGCACTTTCGGTGCAGGGCTGCGAAAGGAGCCTGGCAGGGACACCAACTTTCCCAGGCTACGTTTGAAGTTTGAGGTGGCAAGACAAGCAAGCAGCCCCATTCTCTGTGCCTCTGTGCGAGCACTGCCATGGGCAGATGAGGCTGAGCAACAGCTTTCCAGGATAGCCCCTTCTGCCTGCCAGCTATCTGCAGACGTTCGCACTTTCGGAGCAGGGCTGCAAAAGGAGCCTGGCAGGGACACCACCATTCCCAGCATGCGTTTGTAGTTTCAAGTGGCAAGATAAGCAAGCAGCCCCATTCTCTGTGCCTCTATGCGAACAGTGCCATGGGCAGATGAGGCTGAGCAACAGCTTTCCAGGCTAGCCCCTTCTGGCTGCCAGCTATCTGCAGACGTTCGCACTTTCGGAGCAGGGCTGCGAAAGGAGCCTGGCAGGGACACCAACTTTCCCAGGTTACTTTTGAAGTTTGAGGTGGCAAGACAAGCAAGCAGCCCCATTCTCTGTGCCTCTGTGCGAGCACTGCCATGGGCAGATGAGGCTGAGCAACAGCTTTCCAGGATAGCCCCTTCTGCCTGCCAGCTATCTGCAGACGTTCGCACTTTCGGAGCAGGGCTGCAAAAGGGGCATGGCAGGGACACCACCATTCCCAGCATGCGTTTGAAGTTTCAAGTGGCAAGATAAGCAAGCAGCCCCATTCTCTGTGCCTCTATGCGAACAGTGCCATGGGCAGATGAGGCTGAGCAACAGCTTTCCAGGATAGCCCCTTCTGCCTGCCAGCTATCTGCAGACGTTCGCACTTTCGGAGCAGGGCTGCAAAAGGAGCCTGGCAGGGACACCACCATTCCCAGGCTACGTTTGAAGTTTCAAGTGGCAAGACAAGCAAGCAGCCCCATTCTCTGTGCCTCTGTGCGAGCAGTGCCATGGGCAGATGAGGCTGAGCAACAGCTTTCCAGGCTAGCCCCTTCTGGCTGCCATCTATCTGCAGACGTTCGCATTTCAAGAGTAGGGCTGCAAAAGCAGCCTAGCAGGTACACCATCTTTCCCAGGCTACGTTTGAAGTTTGAGGTGGCAAGACAAGCAAGCAGCCCCATTCTCTGTGCCTCTGTGCGAGAACTGCCATGGGCAGATGAGGCTGAGCAACAGCTTTCCAGGATAGCCCCTTCTGCCTGCCAGCTATCTGCAGACGTTCGCACTTTCGGTGCAGGGCTGCGAAAGGAGCCTGGCAGGGACACCAACTTTCCCAGGCTACGTTTGAAGTTTGAGGTGGCAAGACAAGCAAGCAGCCCCATTCTCTGTGCCTCTGTGCGAGCACTGCCATGGGCAGATGAGGCTGAGCAACAGCTTTCCAGGATAGCCCCTTCTGCCTGCCAGCTATCTGCAGACGTTCGCACTTTCGGAGCAGGGCTGCAAAAGGAGCCTGGCAGGGACACCACCATTCCCAGCATGCGTTTGTAGTTTCAAGTGGCAAGATAAGCAAGCAGCCCCATTCTCTGTGCCTCTATGCGAACAGTGCCATGGGCAGATGAGGCTGAGCAACAGCTTTCCAGGCTAGCCCCTTCTGGCTGCCAGCTATCTGCAGACGTACGCATTTCAAGAGCAGGGCTGCGAAAGGAGCCTAGCAGGTACACTATCTTTCCCAGGCTACGTTTGAAATTTGAGGTGGCAAGACAAGCAAGCAGCCCCATTCTCTGTGCCTCTGTGCGAGCAGTGCCATGGGCAGATGAGGCTGAGCAACACCTTTCCAGGCTAGCCCCTTCTGGCTGCCAGCTATCTGCAGACGTTCGCACTTTCGGAGCAGGGCTGCGAAAGGAGCCTGGCAGGGACACCTACTTTCCCAGGCTACGTTTGAAGTCTGAGGTGGCAAGACAAGCAAGCAGCCCCATTCTCTGTGCCTCTGTGCGAGCACTGCCATGGGCAGATGAGGCTGAGCAACAGCTTTCCAGGATAGCCCCTTCTGCCTGCCAGCTATCTGCAGACGTTCGCATTTCAAGAGCAGGGCTGCGAAAGCAGCCTAGCAGGTACACCATCTTTCCCAGGATACGTTTGAAGTTTGAGGTGGCAAGACAAGCAAGCAGCCCCATTCTCTGTGCCTCTGTGCGAGCAGTGCCATGGGCAGATGAGGCTGAGCAACAGCTTTCCAGGATAGCCCCTTCTGGCTGCCAGCTATCTGCAGACGTTCGCACTTTCGGAGCAGGGCTGCAAAAGGAGCCTGGCAGGGACACCACCATTCCCAGCATGCGTTTGAAGTTTCAAGTGGCAAGACAAGCAAGCAGCCCCATTCTCTGTGCCTCTGTGCGAGCAGTGCCATGGACAGATGAGGCTGACCAACAGCTTTCCAGGATAGCCTCTTCTGCCTGCCAGCTATCTGCAGACGGTCGCATTTCAAGAGCAGGGCTGCAAAAGGAGTCTGGCAGGGACACCACCATTCCCAGCATGCGTTTGAAGTTTCAAGTGGCAAGATAAGCAAGCAGCCCCATTCTCTGTGCCTCTATGCGAACAGTGCCATGGGCAGATGAGGCTGAGCAACAGCTTTCCAGGATAGCCCCTTCTGGCTGCCAGCTATCTGCAGACGTTCGCATTTCAAGAGCAGGGCTGCGAAAGGAGCCTAGCAGGTACACCATCTTTCCCAGGCTACGTTTGAAGTTTGAGGTGGCAAGACAAGCAAGCAGCCCCATTCTCTGTGTCTCTGTGCGAGCAGTGCCATGGGCAGATGAGGCTGAGCAACAGCTTTCCAGGATAGCCCCTTCTGCCTGCCAGCTATCTGCAGACGTTCGCACTTTCGGAGCAGGGCTGCAAAAGGAGCATGGCAGGGACACCACCATTCCCAGCATGCGCTTGAAGTTTCAAGTGGCAAGATAAGCAAGCAGCCCCATTCTCTGTGCCTCTATGCGAACAGTGCCATGGGCAGATGAGGCTGAGCAACAGCTTTCCAGGATAGCCCCTTCTGCCTGCCAGCTATCTGCAGACGTTCGCACTTTCGGAGCAGGGCTGCAAAAGGAGCCTGGCAGGGACACCACCATTCCCAGGCTACGTTTGAAGTTTCAAGTGGCAAGACAAGCAAGCAGCCCCATTCTCTGTGCCTCTGTGCGAGCAGTGCCATGGGCAGATGAGGCTGAGCAACAGCTTTCCAGGCTAGCCCCTTCTGGCTGCCATCTATCTGCAGACGTTCGCATTTCAAGAGCAGGGCTGCGAAAGCAGCCTAGCAGGTACACCATCTTTCCCAGGCTACGTTTGAAGTTTGAGGTGGCAAGACAAGCAAGCAGCCCCATTCTCTGTGCCTCTGTGCGAGCACTGCCATGGGCAGATGAGGCTGAGCAACAGCTTTCCAGAATAGCCCCTTCTGCCTGCCAGCTATCTGCAGACGTTCGCACTTTCGGAGCAGGGCTGCGAAAGGAGCCTGGCAGGGACACCATCTTTCCCAGGCTACGTTTGAAGTTTGAGGTGGCAAGACAAGCAAGCAGCCCCATTCTCTGTGCCTCTGTGCGAGCACTGCCATGGGCAGATGAGGCTGAGCAACAGCTTTCCAGGATAGCCTCTTCTGCCTGCCAGCTATCTGCAGACGTTCGCACTTTCGGAGCAGGGCTGCAAAAGGAGCCTGGCAGGGACACCACAATTCCCAGCATGCGTTTGAAGTTTCAAGTGGCAAGATAAGCAAGCAGCCCCATTCTCTGTGCCTCTATGCGAGCAGTGCCATGGGCAGATGAGGCTGAGCAACAGCTTTCCAGGCTAGCCCCTTCTGGCTGCCAGCTATCTGCAGACGTTCGCATTTCAAGAGCAGGGCTGCGAAAGCAGCCTAGCAGGTACACCATCTTTCCCAGGCTACGTTTGAAGTTTGAGGTGGCAAGACAAGCAAGCAGCCCCATTCTCTGTGCCTCTGTGCGAGCACTGCCATGGGCAGATGAGGCTGAGCAACAGCTTTCCAGGCTAGCCCCTTCTGCCTGCCAGCTATCTGCAGACGTTCGCACTTTCGGAGCAGGGCTGCAAAAGGAGCCTGGCAGGGACACCACCATTCCCAGCATGCGTTTGAAGTTTCAAGTGGCAAGATAAGCAAGCAGCCCCATTCGCTGTGCCTCTATGTGAACAGTGCCATGGCCAGATGAGGCTGAGCAACAGCTTTCCAGGCTAGCCCCTTCTGGCTGCCAGCTATCTGCAGACGTTCGCACTTTCGGAGCAGGGCTGCAAAAGGAGCCTGGCAGGGACACCAACTTTCCCAGGCTACGTTTGAAGTTTGAGGTGGCAAGACAAGCAAGCAGCCCCATTCTCTGTGCCTCTGTGCGAGCACTGCCATGGGCAGATGAGGCTGAGCAACAGCTTTCCAGGCTAGCCCCTTCTGCCTGCCAGCTATCTGCAGACGTTCGCGCTTTCGGAGCAGGGCTGCGAAAGGAGCCTGGCAGGGACACCAACTTTCCCAGGCTACGTTTGAAGTTTGAGGTGGCAAGACAAGCAAGCAGCCCCATTCTCTGTGCCTCTGTGCGAGCACTGCCATGGGCAGATGAGGCTGAGCAACAGCTTTCCAGGCTAGCCCCTTCTGGCTGCCAGCTATCTGCAGACGTTCGCACTTTCGGAGCAGGGCTGCAAAAGGAGCCTGGCAGGGACACCACCATTCCCAGCATGCGTTTGAAGTTTCAAGTGGCAAGATAAGCAAGCAGCCCCATTCTCTGTGCCTCTGTGCGAGCACTGCCATGGGCAGATGAGGCTGAGCAACAGCTTTCCAGCATAGCCCCTTCTGCCTGCCAGCTATCTGCAGACGTTCGCACTTTCGGAGCAGGGCTGCAAAAGGAGCCTGGCAGGCACACCACCATTCCCAGCATGCGTTTGAAGTTTCAAGTGGCAAGATAAGCAAGCAGCCCCATTCTCTGTGCCTCTATGCGAACAGTGCCATGGGCAGATGAGGCTGAGCAACAGCTTTCCAGGCTAGCCCCTTCTGGCTGCCAGCTATCTGCAGACGTTCGCATTTCAAGAGCAGGGCTGCGAACGGAGCCTAGCAGGTAGACCATCTTTCCCAGGCTACGTTTGAAGTTTGAGGTGGCAAGACAAGCAAGCAGCCCCATTCTCTGTGCCTCTGTGCGAGCAGTGCCATGGGCAGATGAGGCTGAGCAACAGCTTTCCAGGATAGCCCCTTCTGGCTGCCAGCTATCTGCAGACGTTCGCACTTTCGGAGCAGGGCTGCAAAAGGAGCCTGGCAGGGACACCACCATTCCCAGCATGCGTTTGAAGTTTCAAGTGGCAAGATAAGCAAGCAGCCCCATTCGCTGTGCCTCTATGCGAACAGTGCCATGGGCAGATGAGGCTCAGCAACAGCTTTCCAGGCTAGCCCCTTCTGGCTGCCAGCTATCTGCAGACGTTCGCACTTTCGGAGCAGGGCTGCAAAAGGAGCCTGGCAGGGACACCATCTTTCCCAGGCTACGTTTGAAGTTTGAGGTGGCAAGACAAGCAAGCAGCCCCATTCTCTGTGCCTCTGTGCGAGCAGTGCCATGGGCAGATGAGGCTGAGCAACAGCTTTCCAGGATAGCCTCTTCTGCCTGCCAGCTATCTGCAGACGTTCGCACTTTCGGAGCAGGGCTGCAAAAGGAGCCTGGCAGGGACACCACCATTCCCAGCATGCGTTTGAAGTTTCAAGTGGCAAGATAAGCAAGCAGCCCCATTCTCTGTGCCTCTATGCGAACAGTGCCATGGGCAGATGAGGCTGAGCAACAGCTTTCCAGGCTAGCCCCTTCTGCCTGCCAGCTATCTGCAGACGTTCGCATTTCAAGAGCAGGGCTGCGAAAGGAGCCTAGCAGGTACACCATCTTTCCCAGGCTACGTTTGAAGTTTGAGGTGGCAAGACAAGCAAGCAGCCCCATTCTCTGTGCCTCTGTGCGAGCACTGCCATGGGCAGATGAGGCTGAGCAACAGCTTTCCAGGCTAGCCCCTTCTGCCTGCCAGCTATCTGCAGACGTTCGCATTTCAAGAGCAGGGCTGCGAAAGGAGCCTAGCAGGTACACCATCTTTCCCAGGCTACGTTTGAAGTTTGAGGTGGCAAGACAAGCAAGCAGCCCCATTCTCTGTGCCTCTGTGCGAGCACTGCCATGGGCAGATGAGGCTGAGCAACAGCTTTCCAGGCTAGCCCCTTCTGCCTGCCAGCTATCTGCAGACGTTCGCACTTTCGGAGCAGGGCTGCAAAAGGAGCCTGGCAGGGACACCACCATTCCCAGCATGCGTTTGAACTTTCAAGTGGCAGGATAAGCAAGCAGCCCCATTCTCTGAGCCTCTATGAGAACAGTGCCATGGGCAGATGAGGCTGAGCAACAGCTTTCCAGGCTAGCCCCTTCTGGCTGCCAGCTATCTGCAGACGTTCGCACTTTCGGAGCAGGGCTGCAAAAGGAGTCTGGCAGGGACACCAACTTTCCCAGGCTACGTTTGAAGTTTGAGGTGGCAAGACAAGCAAGCAGCCCCATTCTCTGTGCCTCTGTGCGAGCAGTGCCATGGGCAGATGAGGCTGAGCAACAGCTTTCCAGGCTAGCCCCTTCTGGCTGCCAGCTATCTGCAGACGTTCGCACTTTCGGAGCAGGGCTGCAAAAGGAGCCTGGCAGGGACACCACCATTCCCAGCATGCGTTTGAACTTTCAAGTGGCAAGATAAGCAAGCAGCCCCATTCTCAGTGCCTCTATGCGAACAGTGCCATGGGCAGATGAGGCTGAGCAACAGCTTTCCAGGCTAGCCTCTTCTGCCTGCCAGCTATCTGCAGACGTTCGCATTTCAAGAGCAGGGCTGCGGAAGGAGCCTAGCAGGTACACCATCTTTCCCAGGCTACGTTTGAAGTTTGAGGTGGCAAGACAAGCAAGCAGCTCCATTCTCTGTGCCTCTGTGCGAGCACTGCCATGGGCAGATGAGGCTGAGCAACAGCTTTCCAGGATAGCCCCTTCTGCCTGCCAGCTATCTGCAGACGTTCGCACTTTCGGAGCAGGGCTGCAAAAGGAGCCTGGCAGGGACACCACCATTCCCAGCATGCGTTTGAACTTTCAAGTGGCAGGATAAGCAAGCAGCCCCATTCTCTGAGCCTCTATGAGAACAGTGCCATGGGCAGATGAGGCTGAGCAACAGCTTTCCAGGCTAGCCCCTTCTGGCTGCCAGCTATCTGCAGACGTTCGCACTTTCGGAGCAGGGCTGCAAAAGGAGTCTGGCAGGGACACCAACTTTCCCAGGCTACGTTTGAAGTTTCAAGTGGCAAGACAAGCAAGCAGCCCCATTCTCTGTGCCTCTGTGCGAGCAGTGCCATGGGCAGATGAGGCTGAGCAACAGCTTTCCAGGCTAGCCCCTTCTGGCTGCCATCTATCTGCAGACGTTCGCATTTCAAGAGCAGGGCTGCGAAAGCAGCCTAGCAGGTACACCATCTTTCCCAGGCTACGTTTGAAGTTTGAGGTGGCAAGACAAGCAAGCAGCCCCATTCTCTGTGCCTCTGTGCGAGCACTGCCATGGGCAGATGAGGCTGAGCAACAGCTTTCCAGAATAGCCCCTTCTGCCTGCCAGCTATCTGCAGACGTTCGCACTTTCGGAGCAGGGCTGCGAAAGGAGCCTGGCAGGGACACCATCTTTCCCAGGCTACGTTTGAAGTTTGAGGTGGCAAGACAAGCAAGCAGCCCCATTCTCTGTGCCTCTGTGCGAGCACTGCCATGGGCAGATGAGGCTGAGCAACAGCTTTCCAGGATAGCCTCTTCTGCCTGCCAGCTATCTGCAGACGTTCGCACTTTCGGAGCAGGGCTGCAAAAGGAGCCTGGCAGGGACACCACAATTCCCAGCATGCGTTTGAAGTTTCAAGTGGCAAGATAAGCAAGCAGCCCCATTCTCTGTGCCTCTATGCGAGCAGTGCCATGGGCAGATGAGGCTGAGCAACAGCTTTCCAGGCTAGCCCCTTCTGGCTGCCAGCTATCTGCAGACGTTCGCATTTCAAGAGCAGGGCTGCGAAAGCAGCCTAGCAGGTACACCATCTTTCCCAGGCTACGTTTGAAGTTTGAGGTGGCAAGACAAGCAAGCAGCCCCATTCTCTGTGCCTCTGTGCGAGCACTGCCATGGGCAGATGAGGCTGAGCAACAGCTTTCCAGGCTAGCCCCTTCTGCCTGCCAGCTATCTGCAGACGTTCGCACTTTCGGAGCAGGGCTGCAAAAGGAGCCTGGCAGGGACACCACCATTCCCAGCATGCGTTTGAAGTTTCAAGTGGCAAGATAAGCAAGCAGCCCCATTCGCTGTGCCTCTATGTGAACAGTGCCATGGCCAGATGAGGCTGAGCAACAGCTTTCCAGGCTAGCCCCTTCTGGCTGCCAGCTATCTGCAGACGTTCGCACTTTCGGAGCAGGGCTGCAAAAGGAGCCTGGCAGGGACACCAACTTTCCCAGGCTACGTTTGAAGTTTGAGGTGGCAAGACAAGCAAGCAGCCCCATTCTCTGTGCCTCTGTGCGAGCACTGCCATGGGCAGATGAGGCTGAGCAACAGCTTTCCAGGCTAGCCCCTTCTGCCTGCCAGCTATCTGCAGACGTTCGCGCTTTCGGAGCAGGGCTGCGAAAGGAGCCTGGCAGGGACACCAACTTTCCCAGGCTACGTTTGAAGTTTGAGGTGGCAAGACAAGCAAGCAGCCCCATTCTCTGTGCCTCTGTGCGAGCACTGCCATGGGCAGATGAGGCTGAGCAACAGCTTTCCAGGCTAGCCCCTTCTGGCTGCCAGCTATCTGCAGACGTTCGCACTTTCGGAGCAGGGCTGCAAAAGGAGCCTGGCAGGGACACCACCATTCCCAGCATGCGTTTGAAGTTTCAAGTGGCAAGATAAGCAAGCAGCCCCATTCTCTGTGCCTCTGTGCGAGCACTGCCATGGGCAGATGAGGCTGAGCAACAGCTTTCCAGCATAGCCCCTTCTGCCTGCCAGCTATCTGCAGACGTTCGCACTTTCGGAGCAGGGCTGCAAAAGGAGCCTGGCAGGCACACCACCATTCCCAGCATGCGTTTGAAGTTTCAAGTGGCAAGATAAGCAAGCAGCCCCATTCTCTGTGCCTCTATGCGAACAGTGCCATGGGCAGATGAGGCTGAGCAACAGCTTTCCAGGCTAGCCCCTTCTGGCTGCCAGCTATCTGCAGACGTTCGCATTTCAAGAGCAGGGCTGCGAACGGAGCCTAGCAGGTAGACCATCTTTCCCAGGCTACGTTTGAAGTTTGAGGTGGCAAGACAAGCAAGCAGCCCCATTCTCTGTGCCTCTGTGCGAGCAGTGCCATGGGCAGATGAGGCTGAGCAACAGCTTTCCAGGATAGCCCCTTCTGGCTGCCAGCTATCTGCAGACGTTCGCACTTTCGGAGCAGGGCTGCAAAAGGAGCCTGGCAGGGACACCACCATTCCCAGCATGCGTTTGAAGTTTCAAGTGGCAAGATAAGCAAGCAGCCCCATTCGCTGTGCCTCTATGCGAACAGTGCCATGGGCAGATGAGGCTCAGCAACAGCTTTCCAGGCTAGCCCCTTCTGGCTGCCAGCTATCTGCAGACGTTCGCACTTTCGGAGCAGGGCTGCAAAAGGAGCCTGGCAGGGACACCATCTTTCCCAGGCTACGTTTGAAGTTTGAGGTGGCAAGACAAGCAAGCAGCCCCATTCTCTGTGCCTCTGTGCGAGCAGTGCCATGGGCAGATGAGGCTGAGCAACAGCTTTCCAGGATAGCCTCTTCTGCCTGCCAGCTATCTGCAGACGTTCGCACTTTCGGAGCAGGGCTGCAAAAGGAGCCTGGCAGGGACACCACCATTCCCAGCATGCGTTTGAAGTTTCAAGTGGCAAGATAAGCAAGCAGCCCCATTCTCTGTGCCTCTATGCGAACAGTGCCATGGGCAGATGAGGCTGAGCAACAGCTTTCCAGGCTAGCCCCTTCTGCCTGCCAGCTATCTGCAGACGTTCGCATTTCAAGAGCAGGGCTGCGAAAGGAGCCTAGCAGGTACACCATCTTTCCCAGGCTACGTTTGAAGTTTGAGGTGGCAAGACAAGCAAGCAGCCCCATTCTCTGTGCCTCTGTGCGAGCACTGCCATGGGCAGATGAGGCTGAGCAACAGCTTTCCAGGCTAGCCCCTTCTGCCTGCCAGCTATCTGCAGACGTTCGCATTTCAAGAGCAGGGCTGCGAAAGGAGCCTAGCAGGTACACCATCTTTCCCAGGCTACGTTTGAAGTTTGAGGTGGCAAGACAAGCAAGCAGCCCCATTCTCTGTGCCTCTGTGCGAGCACTGCCATGGGCAGATGAGGCTGAGCAACAGCTTTCCAGGCTAGCCCCTTCTGCCTGCCAGCTATCTGCAGACGTTCGCACTTTCGGAGCAGGGCTGCAAAAGGAGCCTGGCAGGGACACCACCATTCCCAGCATGCGTTTGAACTTTCAAGTGGCAGGATAAGCAAGCAGCCCCATTCTCTGAGCCTCTATGAGAACAGTGCCATGGGCAGATGAGGCTGAGCAACAGCTTTCCAGGCTAGCCCCTTCTGGCTGCCAGCTATCTGCAGACGTTCGCACTTTCGGAGCAGGGCTGCAAAAGGAGTCTGGCAGGGACACCAACTTTCCCAGGCTACGTTTGAAGTTTGAGGTGGCAAGACAAGCAAGCAGCCCCATTCTCTGTGCCTCTGTGCGAGCAGTGCCATGGGCAGATGAGGCTGAGCAACAGCTTTCCAGGCTAGCCCCTTCTGGCTGCCAGCTATCTGCAGACGTTCGCACTTTCGGAGCAGGGCTGCAAAAGGAGCCTGGCAGGGACACCACCATTCCCAGCATGCGTTTGAACTTTCAAGTGGCAAGATAAGCAAGCAGCCCCATTCTCAGTGCCTCTATGCGAACAGTGCCATGGGCAGATGAGGCTGAGCAACAGCTTTCCAGGCTAGCCTCTTCTGCCTGCCAGCTATCTGCAGACGTTCGCATTTCAAGAGCAGGGCTGCGGAAGGAGCCTAGCAGGTACACCATCTTTCCCAGGCTACGTTTGAAGTTTGAGGTGGCAAGACAAGCAAGCAGCTCCATTCTCTGTGCCTCTGTGCGAGCACTGCCATGGGCAGATGAGGCTGAGCAACAGCTTTCCAGGATAGCCCCTTCTGCCTGCCAGCTATCTGCAGACGTTCGCACTTTCGGAGCAGGGCTGCAAAAGGAGCCTGGCAGGGACACCACCATTCCCAGCATGCGTTTGAACTTTCAAGTGGCAGGATAAGCAAGCAGCCCCATTCTCTGAGCCTCTATGAGAACAGTGCCATGGGCAGATGAGGCTGAGCAACAGCTTTCCAGGCTAGCCCCTTCTGGCTGCCAGCTATCTGCAGACGTTCGCACTTTCGGAGCAGGGCTGCAAAAGGAGTCTGGCAGGGACACCAACTTTCCCAGGCTACGTTTGAAGTTTGAGGTGGCAAGACAAGCAAGCAGCCCCATTCTCTGTGCCTCTGTGCGAGCACTGCCATGGGCAGATGAGGCTGAGCAACAGCTTTCCAGGCTAGCCTCTTCTGCCTGCCAGCTATCTGCAGACGTTCGCATTTCAAGAGCAGTGCTGCGAAAGCAGCCTAGCAGGTACACCATCTTTCCCAGGCTACGTTTGAAGTTTGAGGTGGCAAGACAAGCAAGCAGCCCCATTCTCTGTGCCTCTGTGCGAGCACTGCCATGGGCAGATGAGGCTGAGCAACAGCTTTCCAGGCTAGCCTCTTCTGCCTGCCAGCTATCTGCAGACGTTCGCGCTTTCGGAGCAGGGCTGCGAAAGGAGCCTGGCAGGGACACCAACTTTCCCAGGCTACGTTTGAAGTTTGAGGTGGCAAGACAAGCAAGCAGCCCCATTCTCTGTGCCTCTGTGCGAGCAGTGCCATGGGCAGATGAGGCTGAGCAACAGCTTTCCAGGCTAGCCCCTTCTGGCTGCCAGCTATCTGCAGACGTTCGCACTTTCGGAGCAGGGCTGCAAAAGGAGCCTGGCAGGGACACCACCATTCCCAGCATGCGTTTGAACTTTCAAGTGGCAAGATAAGCAAGCAGCCCCATTCTCTGTGCCTCTGTGCGAGCACTGCCATGGGCAGATGAGGCTGAGCAACAGCTTTCCAGCATAGCCCCTTCTGCCTGCCAGCTATCTGCAGACGTTCGCACTTTCGGAGCAGGGCTGCAAAAGGAGCCTGGCAGGGACACCACCATTCCCAGCATGCGTTTGAAGTTTCAAGTGGCAAGATAAGCAAGCAGCCCCATTCTCTGTGCCTCTATGCGAACAGTGCCATGGGCAGATGAGGCTGAGCAACAGCTTTCCAGGCTAGCCCCTTCTGGCTGCCAGCTATCTGCAGACGTTCGCACTTTCGGAGCAGGGCTGCAAAAGGAGCCTGGCAGGGACACCAACTTTCCCAGGCTACGTTTGAAGTTTGAGGTGGCAAGACAAGCAAGCAGCCCCATTCTCTGTGCCTCTGTGCGAGCACTGCCATGGGCAGATGAGGCTGAGCAACAGCTTTCCAGGATAGCCTCTTCTGCCTGCCAGCTATCTGCAGACGTTCGCACTTTCGGAGCAGGGCTGCAAAATGAGCCTGGCAGGGACACCACCATTCCCAGCATGCGTTTGAAGTTTCAAGTGGCAAGATAAGCAAGCAGCCCCATTCTCTGTGCCTCTATGCGAACAGTGCCATGGGCAGATGAGGCTGAGCAACAGCTTTCCAGGCTAGCCTCTTCTGCCTGCCAGCTATCTGCAGACGTTCGCATTTCAAGAGCAGGGCTGCGAAAGGAGCCTAGCAGGTACACCATCTTTCCCAGGCTACGTTTGAAGTTTGAGGTGGCAAGACAAGCAAGCAGCCCCATTCTCTGTGCCTCTGTGCGTGCAGTGCCATGGGCAGATGAGGCTGAGCAACAGCTTTCCAGGATAGCCCCTTCTGCCTGCCAGCTATCTGCAGACGTTCGCACTTTCGGAGCAGGGCTGCAAAAGGAGCCTGGCAGGGACACCACCATTCCCAGCATGCGTTTGAACTTTCAAGTGGCAAGATAAGCAAGCAGCCCCATTCTCTGTGCCTCTATGCGAACAGTGCCATGGGCAGATGAGGCTGAGCAACAGCTTTCCAGGCTAGCCCCTTCTAGCTGCCAGCTATCTGCAGACGTTCGCACTTTCGGAGCAGGGCTGCGAAAGGAGCCTGGCAGGGACACCAACTTTCCCAGGCTACGTTTGAAGTTTGAGGTGGCAAGACAAGCAAGCAGCCCCATTCTCTGTGCCTCTGTGCGAGCACTGCCATGGGCAGATGAGGCTGAGCAACAGCTTTCCAGGCTAGCCTCTTCTGCCTGCCAGCTATCTGCAGACGTTCGCATTTCAAGAGCAGTGCTGCGAAAGCAGCCTAGCAGGTACACCATCTTTCCCAGGCTACGTTTGAAGTTTGAGGTGGCAAGACAAGCAAGCAGCCCCCTTCTCTGTGCCTCTGTGCGAGCACTGCCATGGGCAGATGAGGCTGAGCAACAGCTTTCCAGGCTAGCCTCTTCTGCCTGCCAGCTATCTGCAGACGTTCGCGCTTTCGGAGCAGGGCTGCGAAAGGAGCCTGGCAGGGACACCAACTTTCCCAGGCTACGTTTGAAGTTTGAGGTGGCAAGACAAGCAAGCAGCCCCATTCTCTGTGCCTCTGTGCGAGCAGTGCCATGGGCAGATGAGGCTGAGCAACAGCTTTCCAGGCTAGCCCCTTCTGGCTGCCAGCTATCTGCAGACGTTCGCACTTTCGGAGCAGGGCTGCAAAAGGAGCCTGGCAGGGACACCACCATTCCCAGCATGCGTTTGAACTTTCAAGTGGCAAGATAAGCAAGCAGCCCCATTCTCTGTGCCTCTGTGCGAGCACTGCCATGGGCAGATGAGGCTGAGCAACAGCTTTCCAGCATAGCCCCTTCTGCCTGCCAGCTATCTGCAGACGTTCGCACTTTCGGAGCAGGGCTGCAAAAGGAGCCTGGCAGGGACACCACCATTCCCAGCATGCGTTTGAAGTTTCAAGTGGCAAGATAAGCAAGCAGCCCCATTCTCTGTGCCTCTATGCGAACAGTGCCATGGGCAGATGAGGCTGAGCAACAGCTTTCCAGGCTAGCCCCTTCTGGCTGCCAGCTATCTGCAGACGTTCGCATTTCAAGAGCAGGGCTGCGAAAGGAGCCTAGCAGGTAGACCATCTTTCCCAGGCTACGTTTGAAGTTTGAGGTGGCAAGACAAGCAAGCAGCCCCATTCTCTGTGCCTCTGTGCGAGCACTGCCATGGGCAGATGAGGCTGAGCAACAGCTTTCCAGGATAGCCCCTTCTGCCTGCCAGCTATCTGCAGACGTTCGCACTTTCGGAGCAGGACTGCAACAGGAGCCTGGCAGGGACACCACCATTCCCAGCATGCGTTTGAAGTTTCAAGTGGCAAGATAAGCAAGCAGCCCCATTCTCTGTGCCTCTATGCGAACAGTGCCATGGGCAGATGAGGCTGAGCAACAGCTTTCCAGGCTAGCCCCTTCTGGCTGCCAGCTATCTGCAGACGTTCGCACTTTCGGAGCAGGGCTGCAAAAGGAGCCTGGCAGGGACACCAACTTTCCCAGGCTACGTTTGAAGTTTGAGGTGGCAAGACAAGCAAGCAGCCCCATTCTCTGTGCCTCTGTGCGAGCACTGCCATGGGCAGATGAGGCTGAGCAACAGCTTTCCAGGATAGCCTCTTCTGCCTGCCAGCTATCTGCAGACGTTCGCACTTTCGGAGCAGGGCTGCGAAAGGAGCCTGGCAGGGACACCACCATTCCCAGCATGCGTTTGAAGTTTCAAGTGGCAAGATAAGCAAGCAGCCCCATTCTCTGTGCCTCTATGCGAACAGTGCCATGGGCAGATGAGGCTGAGCAACAGCTTTCCAGGCTAGCCTCTTCTGCCTGCCAGCTATCTGCAGACGTTCGCATTTCAAGAGCAGGGCTGCGAAAGGAGCCTGGCAGGTACACCATCTTTCCCAGGCTACGTTTGAAGTTTGAGGTGGCAAGACAAGCAAGCAGCCCCATTCTCTGTGCCTCTGTGCGTGCAGTGCCATGGGCAGATGAGGCTGAGCAACAGCTTTCCAGGATAGACCCTTCTGCCTGCCAGCTATCTGCAGACGTTCGCACTTTCGGAGCAGGGCTGCAAAAGGAGCCTGGCAGGGACACCACCATTCCCAGCATGCGTTTGAACTTTCAAGTGGCAAGATAAGCAAGCAGCCCCATTCTCTGTGCCTCTATGCGAACAGTGCCATGGGCAGATGAGGCTGAGCAACAGCTTTCCAGGCTAGCCCCTTCTAGCTGCCAGCTATCTGCAGACGTTCGCACTTTCGGAGCAGGGCTGCAAAAGGAGCCTGGCAGAGACACCAACTTTCCCAGGCTACGTTTGAAGTTTGAGGTGGCAAGACAAGCAAGCAGCCCCATTCTCTGTGCCTCTGTGCGAGCACTGCCATGGGCAGATGAGGCTGAGCAACAGCTTTCCAGGATAGCCCCTTCTGCCTGCCAGCTATCTGCAGACGTTCGCATTTCAAGAGCAGTGCTGCGAAAGCAGCCTAGCAGGTACACCATCTTTCCCAGGCTACGTTTGAAGTTTGAGGTGGCAAGACAAGCAAGCAGCCCCATTCTCTGTGCCTCTGTGCGAGCACTGCCATGGGCAGATGAGGCTGAGCAACAGCTTTCCAGGCTAGCCTCTTCTGCCTGCCAGCTATCTGCAGACGTTCGCGCTTTCGGAGCAGGGCTGCGAAAGGAGCCTGGCAGGGACACCACCATTCCCAGCATGCGTTTGAACTTTCAAGTGGCAAGATAAGCAAGCAGCCCCATTCTCTGTGCCTCTGTGCGAGCACTGCCATGGGCAGATGAGGCTGAGCAACAGCTTTCCAGGATAGCCTCTTCTGCCTGCGAGCTATCTGCAGACGTTCGCACTTTCGGAGCAGGGCTGCAAAAGGAGCCTGGCAGGGACACCACCATTCCCAGCATGCGTTTGAAGTTTCAAGTGGCAAGATAAGCAAGCAGCCCCATTCTCTGTGCCTCTATGCGAACAGTGCCATGGGCAGATGAGGCTGAGCAACAGCTTTCCAGGCTAGCCCCTTCTGCCTGCCAGCTATCTGCAGACGTTCGCATTTCAAGAGCAGGGCTGCGAAAGGAGCCTAGCAGGTACACCATCTTTCCCAGGCTACGTTTGAAGTTTGAGGTGGCAAGACAAGCAAGCAGCCCCATTCTCTGTGCCTCTGTGCGAGCAGTGCCATGGGCAGATGAGGCTGAGCAACAGCTTTCCAGGCTAGCCCCTTCTGCCTGCCAGCTATCTGCAGACGTTCGCACTTTCGGAGCAGGGCTGCAAAAGGAGCCTGGCAGGGACACCACCATTCCCAGCATGCATTTGAACTTTCAAGTGGCAGGATAAGCAAGCAGTCCCATTCTCTGAGCCTCTATGCGAACAGTGCCATGGGCAGATGAGGCTGAGCAACAGCTTTCCAGGCTAGCCCCTTCTGGCTGCCAGCTATCTGCAGACGTTCGCACTTTCGGAGCAGGGCTGCAAAAGGAGTCTGGCAGGGACACCAACTTTCCCAGGCTACGTTTGAAGTTTGAGGTGGCAAGACAAGCAAGCAGCCCCATTCTCTGTGCCTCTGTGCGAGCACTGCCATGGGCAGATGAGGCTGAGCAACAGCTTTCCAGGCTAGCCTCTTCTGCCTGCCAGCTATCTGCAGACGTTCGCATTTCAAGAGCAGTGCTGCGAAAGCAGCCTAGCAGGTACACCATCTTTCCCAGGCTACGTTTGAAGTTTGAGGTGGCAAGACAAGCAAGCAGCCCCATTCTCTGTGCCTCTGTGCGAGCACTGCCATGGGCAGATGAGGCTGAGCAACAGCTTTCCAGGCTAGCCTCTTCTGCCTGCCAGCTATCTGCAGACGTTCGCGCTTTCGGAGCAGTTCTGCGAAAGGAGCCTGGCAGGGACACCAACTTTCCCAGGCTACGTTTGAAGTTTGAGGTGGCAAGACAAGCAAGCAGCCCCATTCTCTGTGCCTCTGTGCGAGCAGTGCCATGGGCAGATGAGGCTGAGCAACAGCTTTCCAGGCTAGCCCCTTCTGGCTGCCAGCTATCTGCAGACGTTCGCACTTTCGGAGCAGGGCTGCAAAAGGAGCCTGGCAGGGACACCACCATTCCCAGCATGCGTTTGAACTTTCAAGTGGCAAGATAAGCAAGCAGCCCCATTCTCTGTGCCTCTGTGCGAGCACTGCCATGGGCAGATGAGGCTGAGCAACAGCTTTCCAGCATAGCCCCTTCTGCCTGCCAGCTATCTGCAGACGTTCGCACTTTCGGAGCAGGGCTGCAAAAGGAGCCTGGCAGGGACACCACCATTCCCAGCATGCGTTTGAAGTTTCAAGTGGCAAGATAAGCAAGCAGCCCCATTCTCTGTGCCTCTATGCGAACAGTGCCATGGGCAGATGAGGCTGAGCAACAGCTTTCCAGGCTAGCCTCTTCTGCCTGCCAGCTATCTGCAGACGTTCGCATTTCAAGAGCAGGGCTGCGAAAGGAGCCTAGCAGGTACACCATCTTTCCCAGGCTACGTTTGAAGTTTGAGGTGGCAAGACAAGCAAGCAGCCCCATTCTCTGTGCCTCTGTGCGTGCAGTGCCATGGGCAGATGAGGCTGAGCAACAGCTTTCCAGGATAGCCCCTTCTGCCTGCCAGCTATCTGCAGACGTTCGCACTTTCGGAGCAGGGCTGCAAAAGGAGCCTGGCAGGGACACCACCATTCCCAGCATGCGTTTGAAGTTTCAAGTGGCAAGATAAGCAAGCAGCCCCATTCTCTGTGCCTCTATGCGAACAGTGCCATGGACAGATGAGGCTGAGCAACAGCTTTCCAGGCTAGCCCCTTCTAGCTGCCAGCTATCTGCAGACGTTCGCACTTTCGGAGCAGGGCTGCAAAAGGAGCCTGGCAGAGACACCAACTTTCCCAGGCTACGTTTGAAGTTTGAGGTGGCAAGACAAGCAAGCAGCCCCATTCTCTGTGCCTCTGTGCGAGCACTGCCATGGGCAGATGAGGCTGAGCAACAGCTTTCCAGGCTAGCCTCTTCTGCCTGCCAGCTATCTGCAGACGTTCGCATTTCAAGAGCAGTGCTGCGAAAGCAGCCTAGCAGGTACACCATCTTTCCCAGGCTACGTTTGAAGTTTGAGGTGGCAAGACAAGCAAGCAGCCCCATTCTCTGTGCCTCTGTGCGAGCAGTGCCATGGGCAGATGAGGCTGAGCAACAGCTTTCCAGGCTAGCCCCTTCTGGCTGCCAGCTATCTGCAGACGTTCGCACTTTCGGAGCAGGGCTGCAAAAGGAGCCTGGCAGGGACACCACCATTCCCAGCATGCGTTTGAACTTTCAAGTGGCAAGATAAGCAAGCAGCCCCATTCTCTGTGCCTCTGTGCGAGCACTGCCATGGGCAGATGAGGCTGAGCAACAGCTTTCCAGCATAGCCCCTTCTGCCTGCCAGCTATCTGCAGACGTTCGCACTTTCGGAGCAGGGCTGCAAAAGGAGCCTGGCAGGGACACCACCATTCCCAGCATGCGTTTGAAGTTTCAAGTGGCAAGATAAGCAAGCAGCCCCATTCTCTGTGCCTCTATGCGAACAGTGCCATGGGCAGTTGAGGCTGAGCAACAGCTTTCCAGGCTAGCCCCTTCTGCCTGCCAGCTATCTGCAGACGTTCGCATTTCAAGAGCAGGGCTGCGAAAGGAGCCTGGCAGGGACACCACCATTCCCAGCATGCGTTTGAAGTTTGAGGTGGCAAGACAAGCAAGCAGCCCCATTCTCTGTGCCTCTGTGCGAGCACTGCCATGGGCAGATGAGGCTGAGCAACAGCTTTCCAGGCTAGCCTCTTCTGCCTGCCAGCTATCTGCAGACGTTCGCACTTTCGGAGCAGGGCTGCAAAAGGAGCCTGGCAGGGACACCACCATTCCCAGGCTACGTTTGAAGTTTCAAGTGGCAAGATAAGCAAGCAGCCCCATTCTCTGTGCCTCTATGCGAACAGTGCCATGGGCAGATGAGGCTGAGCAACAGCTTTCCAGGCTAGCCTCTTCTGCCTGCCAGCTATCTGCAGACGTTCGCATTTCAAGAGCAGGGCTGCGAAAGGAGCCTAGCAGGTACACCATCTTTCCCAGGCTACGTTTGAAGTTTGAGGTGGCAAGACAAGCAAGCAGCCCCATTCTCTGTGCCTCTGTGCGTGCAGTGCCATGGGCAGATGAGGCTGAGCAACAGCTTTCCAGGATAGCCCCTTCTGGCTGCCAGCTATCTGCAGACGTTCGCACTTTCGGAGCAGGGCTGCAAAAGGAGCCTGGCAGGGACACCAACTTTCCCAGGCTACGTTTGAAGTTTGAGGTGGCAAGACAAGCAAGCAGCCCCATTCTCTGTGCCTCTGTGCGAGCACTGCCATGGGCAGATGAGGCTGAGCAACAGCTTTCCAGGATAGCCCCTTCTGCCTGCCAGCTATCTGCAGACGTTCGCGCTTTCGGAGCAGGGCTGCGAAAGGAGCCTGGCAGGGACACCACCATTCCCAGCATGCGTTTGAACTTTCAAGTGGCAAGATAAGCAAGCAGCCCCATTCTCTGTGCCTCTGTGCGAGCACTGCCATGGGCAGATGAGGCTGAGCAACAGCTTTCCAGCATAGCCCCTTCTGCCTGCCAGCTATCTGCAGACGTTCGCACTTTCGGAGCAGGGCTGCAAAAGGAGCCTGGCAGGGACACCACCATTCCCAGGCTACGTTTGAAGTTTCAAGTGGCAAGATAAGCAAGCAGCCCCATTCTCTGTGCCTCTATGCGAACAGTGCCATGGGCAGATGAGGCTGAGCAACAGCTTTCCAGGATAGCCCCTTCTGCCTGCCAGCTATCTGCAGACGTTCGCACTTCAACAGCAGGGCTGCGAAAGGAGCCTAGCAGGTACACCATCTTTCCCAGGCTACGTTTGAAGTTTGAGGTGGCAAGACAAGCAAGCAGCCCCATTCTCTGTGCCTCTGTGCGAGCAGTGCCATGGGCAGATGAGGCTGAGCAACTGCTTTCCAGGATAGCCCCTTCTGGCTGCCAGCTATCTGCAGACGTTCGCACTTTCGGAGCAGGGCTGCAAAAGGAGCCTGGCAGGGACACCAACTTTCCCAGGCTACGTTTGAAGTTTGAGGTGGCAAGACAAGCAAGCAGCCCCATTCTCTGTGCCTCTGTGCGAGCACTGCCATGGGCAGATGAGGCTGAGCAACAGCTTTCCAGGCTAGCCTCTTCTGCCTGCCAGCTATCTGCAGACGTTCGCACTTTCGGAGCAGGGCTGCAAAAGGAGCCTGGCAGGGACACCACCATTCCCAGCATGCGTTTGAAGTTTCAAGTGGCAAGATAAGCAAGCAGCCCCATTCTCTGTGCCTCTATGCGAACAGTGCCATGGGCAGATGAGGCTGAGCAACAGCTTTCCAGGCTAGCCTCTTCTGCCTGCCAGCTATCTGCAGACGTTCGCATTTCAAGAGCAGGGCTGCGAAAGGAGCCTAGCAGGTACACCATCTTTCCCAGGCTACGTTTGAAGTTTGAGGTGGCAAGACAAGCAAGCAGCCCCATTCTCTGTGCCTCTGTGCGTGCAGTGCCATGGGCAGATGAGGCTGAGCAACAGCTTTCCAGGATAGCCCCTTCTGGCTGCCAGCTATCTGCAGACGTTCGCACTTTCGGAGCAGGGCTGCAAAAGGAGCCTGGCAGGGACACCACCATTCCCAGCATGCGTTTGAAGTTTCAAGTGGCAAGATAAGCAAGCAGCCCCATTCTCTGTGCCTCTATGCGAACAGTGCCATGGGCAGATGAGGCTGAGCAACAGCTTTCCAGGCTAGCCCCTTCTGGCTGCCAGCTATCTGCAGACGTTCGCACTTTCGGAGCAGGGCTGCAAAAGGAGCCTGGCAGGGACACCAACTTTCCCAACCTACGTTTGAAGTTTGAGGTGGCAAGACAAGCAAGCAGCCCCATTCTCTGTGCCTCTGTGCGAGCAGTGCCATGGGCAGATGAGGCTGAGCAACAGCTTTCCAGGCTAGCCCCTTCTGGCTGCCAGCTATCTGCAGACGTTCGCACTTTCGGAGCAGGGCTGCAAAAGGAGCCTGGCAGGGACACCACCATTCCCAGCATGCGTTTGAAGTTTCAAGTGGCAAGATAAGCAAACAGCCCCATTCTCTGTGCCTCTGTGCGAGCACTGCCATGGGCAGATGAGGCTGAGCGACAGCTTTCCAGCATAGCCCCTTCTGGCTGCCAGCTATCTGCAGACGTTCGCACTTTCGGAGCAGGGCTGCAAAAGGAGCCTGCCAGGGACACCACCATTCCCAGGCTACGTTTGAAGTTTCAAGTGGCAAGATAAGCAAGCAGCCCCATTCTCTGTGCCTCTATGCGAACAGTGCCATGGGCAGATGAGGCTGAGCAACAGCTTTCCAGGCTAGCCCCTTCTGGCTGCCAGCTATCTGCAGACGTTCGCATTTCAAGAGCAGGGCTGCGAAAGGAGCCTAGCAGGTAGACCATCTTTTCCAGGCTACGTTTGAAGTTTGAGGTGGCAAGACAAGCAAGCAGCCCCATTCTCTGTGCCTCTGTGCGAGCAGTGCCATGGGCAGATGAGGCTGAGCAACAGCTTTCCAGGCTAGCCCCTTCTGGCTGCCAGCTATCTGCAGACGTTCGCACTTTCGGAGCAGGGCTGCAAAAGGAGTCTGGCAGGGACACCAACTTTCCCAGGCTACGTTTGAAGTTTGAGGTGGCAAGACAAGCAAGCAGCCCCATTCTCTGTGCCTCTGTGCGAGCACTGCCATGGGCAGATGAGGCTGAGCAACAGCTTTCCAGGCTAGCCTCTTCTGCCTGCCAGCTATCTGCAGACGTTCGCATTTCAAGAGCAGTGCTGCGAAAGCAGCCTAGCAGGTACACCATCTTTCCCAGGCTACGTTTGAAGTTTGAGGTGGCAAGACAAGCAAGCAGCCCCATTCTCTGTGCCTCTGTGCGAGCACTGCCATGGGCAGATGAGGCTGAGCAACAGCTTTCCAGCCTAGCCTCTTCTGCCTGCCAGCTATCTGCAGACGTTCGCACTTTCGGAGCAGGGCTGCGAAAGGAGCCTGGCAGGGACACCAACTTTCCCAGGCTACGTTTGAAGTTTGAGGTGGCAAGACAAGCAAGCAGCCCCATTCTCTGTGCCTCTGTGCGAGCAGTGCCATGGGCAGATGAGGCTGAGTAACAGCTTTCCAGGCTAGCCCCTTCTGGCTGCCAGCTATCTGCAGACGTTCGCACTTTCGGAGCAGGGCTGCAAAAGGAGCCTGGCAGGGACACCACCATTCCCAGCATGCGTTTGAACTTTCAAGTGGCAAGATAAGCAAGCAGCCCCATTCTCTGTGCCTCTGTGCGAGCACTGCCATGGGCAGATGAGGCTGAGCAACAGCTTTCCAGCATAGCCCCTTCTGCCTGCCAGCTATCTGCAGACGTTCGCATTTCAAGAGCAGGGCTGCAAAAGGAGCCTGGCAGGGACACCACCATTCCCAGCATGCGTTTGAAGTTTCAAGTGGCAAGATAAGCAAGCAGCCCCATTCTCTGTGCCTCTATGCGAACAGTGCCATGGGCAGATGAGGCTGAGCAACAGCTTTCCAGGCTAGCCCCTTCTGGCTGCCAGCTATCTGCAGACGTTCGCACTTTCGGAGCAGGGCTGCAAAAGGAGCCTGGCAGGGACACCAACTTTCCCAGGCTACGTTTGAAGTTTGAGGTGGCAAGACAAGCAAGCAGCCCCATTCTCTGTGCCTCTGTGCGAGCACTGCCATGGGCAGATGAGGCTGAGCAACAGCTTTCCAGGATAGCCCCTTCTGCCTGCCAGCTATCTGCAGACGTTCGCACTTTCGGAGCAGGGCTGCAAAAGGAGCCTGGCAGGGACACCACCATTCCCAGCATGCGTTTGAACTTTCAAGTGGCAAGATAAGCAAGCAGCCCCATTCTCTGTGCCTCTATGCGAACAGTGCCATGGGCAGATGAGGCTGAGCAACAGCTTTCCAGGCTAGCCCCTTCTAGCTGCCAGCTATCTGCAGACGTTCGCACTTTCGGAGCAGGGCTGCAAAAGGAGCCTGGCAGAGACACCAACTTTCCCAGGCTACGTTTGAAGTTTGAGGTGGCAAGACAAGCAAGCAGCCCCATTCTCTGTGCCTCTGTGCGAGCACTGCCATGGGCAGATGAGGCTGAGCAACAGCTTTCCAGGCTAGCCTCTTCTGCCTGCCAGCTATCTGCAGACGTTCGCATTTCAAGAGCAGTGCTGCGAAAGCAGCCTAGCAGGTACACCATCTTTCCCAGGCTACGTTTGAAGTTTGAGGTGGCAAGACAAGCAAGCAGCCCCATTCTCTGTGCCTCTGTGCGAGCACTGCCATGGGCAGATGAGGCTGAGCAACAGCTTTCCAGGCTAGCCTCTTCTGCCTGCCAGCTATCTGCAGACGTTCGCGCTTTCGGAGCAGGGCTGCGAAAGGAGCCTGGCAGGGACACCAACTTTCCCAGGCTACGTTTGAAGTTTGAGGTGGCAAGACAAGCAAGCAGCCCCATTCTCTGTGCCTCTGTGCGAGCAGTGCCATGGGCAGATGAGGCTGAGCAACAGCTTTCCAGGCTAGCCCCTTCTGCCTGCCAGCTATCTGCAGACGTTCGCACTTTCGGAGCAGGGCTGCAAAAGGAGCCTGGCAGGGACACCACCATTCCCAGCATGCGTTTGAACTTTCAAGTGGCAAGATAAGCAAGCAGCCCCATTCTCTGTGCCTCTGTGCGAGCACTGCCATGGGCAGATGAGGCTGAGCAACAGCTTTCCAGGATAGCCCCTTCTGCCTGCCAGCTATCTGCAGACGTTCGCACTTTCGGAGCAGGGCTGCAAAAGGAGCCTGGCAGGGACACCACCATTCCCAGCATGCGTTTGAAGTTTCAAGTGGCAAGATAAGCAAGCAGCCCCATTCTCTGTGCCTCTATGCGAACAGTGCCATGGGCAGATGAGGCTGAGCAACAGCTTTCCAGGCTAGCCCCTTCTGCCTGCCAGCTATCTGCAGACGTTCGCATTTCAAGAGCAGGGCTGCGAAAGGAGCCTAGCAGGTAGACCATCTTTCCCAGGCTACGTTTGAAGTTTGAGGTGGCAAGACAAGCAAGCAGCCCCATTCTCTGTGCCTCTGTGCGTGCAGTGCCATGGGCAGATGAGGCTGAGCAACAGCTTTCCAGGATAGCCCCTTCTGCCTGCCAGCTATCTGCAGACGTTCGCACTTTCGGAGCAGGGCTGCAAAAGGAGCCTGGCAGGGACACCACGATTCCCAGCATGCGTTTGAAGTTTCAAGTGGCAAGATAAGCAAGCAGCCCCATTCTCTGTGCCTCTATGCGAACAGTGCCATGGGCAGATGAGGCTGAGCAACAGCTTTCCAGGCTAGCCCCTTCTGGCTGCCAGCTATCTGCAGACGTTCGCACTTTCGGAGCAGGGCTGCAAAAGGAGCCTGGCAGGGACACCAACTTTCCCAGGCTACGTTTGAAGTTTGAGGTGGCAAGACAAGCAAGCAGCCCCATTCTCTGTGCCTCTGTGCGAGCACTGCCATGGGCAGATGAGGCTGAGCAACAGCTTTCCAGGATAGCCTCTTCTGCCTGCCAGCTATCTGCAGACGTTCGCACTTTCGGAGCAGGGCTGCAAAATGAGCCTGGCAGGGACACCACCATTCCCAGCATGCGTTTGAAGTTTCAAGTGGCAAGATAAGCAAGCAGCCCCATTCTCTGTGCCTCTATGTGAACAGTGCCATGGGCAGATGAGGCTGAGCAACAGCTTTCCAGGATAGCCTCTTCTGCCTGCCAGCTATCTGCAGACGTTCGCATTTCAAGAGCAGGGCTGCGAAAGGAGCCTAGCAGGTACACCATCTTTCCCAGGCTACGTTTGAAGTTTGAGGTGGCAAGACAAGCAAGCAGCCCCATTCTCTGTGCCTCTGTGCGTGCAGTGCCATGGGCAGATGAGGCTGAGCAACAGCTTTCCAGGATAGCCCCTTCTGCCTGCCAGCTATCTGCAGACGTTCGCACTTTCGGAGCAGGGCTGCAAAAGGAGCCTGGCAGGGACACCACCATTCCCAGCATGCGTTTGAACTTTCAAGTGGCAAGATAAGCAAGCAGCCCCATTCTCTGTGCCTCTATGCGAACAGTGCCATGGGCAGATGAGGCTGAGCAACAGCTTTCCAGGCTAGCCCCTTCTAGCTGCCAGCTATCTGCAGACGTTCGCACTTTCGGAGCAGGGCTGCAAAAGGAGCCTGGCAGAGACACCAACTTTCCCAGGCTACGTTTGAAGTTTGAGGTGGCAAGACAAGCAAGCAGCCCCATTCTCTGTGCCTCTGTGCGAGCACTGCCATGGGCAGATGAGGCTGAGCAACAGCTTTCCAGGATAGCCCCTTCTGCCTGCCAGCTATCTGCAGACGTTCGCATTTCAAGAGCAGTGCTGCGAAAGCAGCCTAGCAGGTACACCATCTTTCCCAGGCTACGTTTGAAGTTTGAGGTGGCAAGACAAGCAAGCAGCCCCATTCTCTGTGCCTCTGTGCGAGCACTGCCATGGGCAGATGAGGCTGAGCAACAGCTTTCCAGGCTAGCCTCTTCTGCCTGCCAGCTATCTGCAGACGTTCGCGCTTTCGGAGCAGGGCTGCGAAAGGAGCCTGGCAGGGACACCACCATTCCCAGCATGCGTTTGAAGTTTCAAGTGGCAAGATAAGCAAGCAGCCCCATTCTCTGTGCCTCTGTGCGAGCACTGCCATGGGCAGATGAGGCTGAGCAACAGCTTTCCAGCATAGCCCCTTCTGCCTGCCAGCTATCTGCAGACGTTCGCACTTTCGGAGCAGGGCTGCAAAAGGAGCCTGGCAGGGACACCACCATTCCCAGGCTACGTTTGAAGTTTCAAGTGGCAAGATAAGCAAGCAGCCCCATTCTCTGTGCCTCTATGCGAACAGTGCCATGGGCAGATGAGGCTGAGCAACAGCTTTCCAGGATAGCCCCTTCTGCCTGCCAGCTATCTGCAGACGTTCGCATTTCAAGAGCAGGGCTGCGAAAGGATCCTAGCAGGTACACCATCTTTCCCAGGCTACGTTTGAAGTTTGAGGTGGCAAGACAAGCAAGCAGCCCCATTCTCTGTGCCTCTGTGCGAGCAGTGCCATGGGCAGATGAGGCTGAGCAACAGCTTTCCAGGATAGCCCCTTCTGCCTGCCAGCTATCTGCAGACGTTCGCACTTTCGGAGCAGGGCTGCAAAAGGAGCCTGGCAGGGACACCAACTTTCCCAGGCTACGTTTGAAGTTTGAGGTGGCAAGACAAGCAAGCAGCCCCATTCTCTGTGCCTCTGTGCGAGCACTGCCATGGGCAGATGAGGCTGAGCAACAGCTTTCCAGGCTAGCCTCTTCTGCCTGCCAGCTATCTGCAGACGTTCGCACTTTCGGAGCAGGGCTGCAAAAGGAGCCTGGCAGGGACACCACCATTCCCAGCATGCGTTTGAAGTTTCAAGTGGCAAGATAAGCAAGCAGCCCCATTCTCTGTGCCTCTATGCGAACAGTGCCATGGGCAGATGAGGCTGAGCAACAGCTTTCCAGGCTAGCCTCTTCTGCCTGCCAGCTATCTGCAGACGTTCGCATTTCAAGAGCAGGGCTGCGAAAGGAGCCTAGCAGGTACACCATCTTTCCCAGGCTACGTTTGAAGTTTGAGGTGGCAAGACAAGCAAGCAGCCCCATTCTCTGTGCCTCTGTGCGTGCAGTGCCATGGGCAGATGAGGCTGAGCAACAGCTTTCCAGGCTAGCCCCTTCTGGCTGCCAGCTATCTGCAGACGTTCGCACTTTCGGAGCAGGGCTGCAAAAGGAGTCTGGCAGGGACACCAACTTTCCCAGGCTACGTTTGAAGTTTGAGGTGGCAAGACAAGCAAGCAGCCCCATTCTCTGTGCCTCTGTGCGAGCACTGCCATGGGCAGATGAGGCTGAGCAACAGCTTTCCAGGCTAGCCCCTTCTGGCTGCCAGCTATCTGCAGACGTTCGCATTTCAAGAGCAGTGCTGCGAAAGCAGCCTAGCAGGTACACCATCTTTCCCAGGCTACGTTTGAAGTTTGAGGTGGCAAGACAAGCAAGCAGCCCCATTCTCTGTGCCTCTGTGCGAGCAGTGCCATGGGCAGATGAGGCTGAGCAACAGCTTTCCAGGATAGCCCCTTCTGCCTGCCAGCTATCTGCAGACGTTCGCACTTTCGGAGCAGGGCTGCAAAAGGAGCCTGGCAGGGACACCACCATTCCCAGCATGCGTTTGAAGTTTCAAGTGGCAAGATAAGCAAGCAGCCCCATTCGCTGTGCCTCTATGCGAACAGTGCCATGGGCAGATGAGGCTGAGCAACAGCTTTCCAGGCTAGCCCCTTCTGGCTGCCAGCTATCTGCAGACGTTCGCACTTTCGGAGCAGGGCTGCAAAAGGAGCCTGGCAGGGACACCACCATTCCCAGCATGCGTTTGAAGTTTCAAGTGGCAAGATAAGCAAGCAGCCCCATTCTCTGTGCCTCTATGCGAACAGTGCCATGGGCAGATGAGGCTGAGCAACAGCTTTCCAGGCTAGCCCCTTCTGGCTGCCAGCTATCTGCAGACGTTCGCATTTCAAGAGCAGGGCTGCGAAAGGAGCCTAGCAGGTACACCATCTTTCCCAGGCTACGTTTGAAGTTTGAGGTGGCAAGACAAGCAAGCAGCCCCATTCTCTGTGCCTCTGTGCGAGCACTGCCATGGGCAGATGAGGCTGAGCAACAGCTTTCCAGGCTAGCCTCTTCTGCCTGCCAGCTATCTGCAGACGTTCGCGCTTTCGGAGCAGGGCTGCGAAAGGAGCCTGGCAGGGACACCAACTTTCCCAGGCTACGTTTGAAGTTTGAGGTGGCAAGACAAGCAAGCAGCCCCATTCTCTGTGCCTCTGTGCGAGCAGTGCCATGGGCAGATGAGGCTGAGCAACAGCTTTCCAGGCTAGCCCCTTCTGGCTGCCAGCTATCTGCAGACGTTCGCACTTTCGGAGCAGGGCTGCAAAAGGAGCCTGACAGGGACACCACCATTCCCAGCATGCGTTTGAACTTTCAAGTGGCAAGATAAGCAAGCAGCCCCATTCTCTGTGCCTCTGTGCGAGCACTGCCATGGGCAGATGAGGCTGAGCAACAGCTTTCCAGCATAGCCCCTTCTGCCTGCCAGCTATCTGCAGACGTTCGCACTTTCGGAGCAGGGCTGCAAAAGGAGCCTGGCAGGGACACCACCATTCCCAGCATGCGTTTGAAGTTTCAAGTGGCAAGATAAGCAAGCAGCCCCATTCTCTGTGCCTCTATGCGAACAGTGCCATGGGCAGATGAGGCTGAGCAACAGCTTTCCAGGCTAGCCCCTTCTGGCTGCCAGCTATCTGCAGACGTTCGCATTTCAAGAGCAGGGCTGCGAAAGGAGCCTAGCAGGTAGACCATCTTTCCCAGGCTACGTTTGAAGTTTGAGGTGGCAAGACAAGCAAGCAGCCCCATTCTCTGTGCCTCTGTGCGAGCAGTGCCATGGGCAGATGAGGCTGAGCAACAGCTTTCCAGGCTATCCCCTTCTGGCTGCCAGCTATCTGCAGACGTTCGCACTTTCGGAGCAGGGCTGCAAAAGGAGCCTGGCAGGGACACCAACTTTCCCAGGCTACGTTTGAAGTTTGAGGTGGCAAGACAAGCAAGCAGCCCCGTTCTCTGTGCCTCTGTGCGAGCACTGCCATGGGCAGATGAGGCTGAGCAACAGCTTTCCAGGATAGCCTCTTCTGCCTGCCAGCTATCTGCAGACGTTCGCACTTTCGGAGCAGGGCTGCAAAATGAGCCTGGCAGGGACACCACCATTCCCAGCATGCGTTTGAAGTTTCAAGTGGCAAGATAAGCAAGCAGCCCCATTCTCTGTGCCTCTATGCGAACAGTGCCATGGGCAGATGAGGCTGAGCAACAGCTTTCCAGGATAGCCTCTTCTGCCTGCCAGCTATCTGCAGACGTTCGCATTTCAAGAGCAGGGCTGCGAAAGGAGCCTAGCAGGTACACCATCTTTCCCAGGCTACGTTTGAAGTTTGAGGTGGCAAGACAAGCAAGCAGCCCCATTCTCTGTGCCTCTGTGCGTGCAGTGCCATGGGCAGATGAGGCTGAGCAACAGCTTTCCAGGATAGCCCCTTCTGCCTGCCAGCTATCTGCAGACGTTCGCACTTTCGGAGCAGGGCTGCAAAAGGAGCCTGGCAGGGACACCACCATTCCCAGCATGCGTTTGAACTTTCAAGTGGCAAGATAAGCAAGCAGCCCCATTCTCTGTGCCTCTATGCGAACAGTGCCATGGGCAGATGAGGCTGAGCAACAGCTTTCCAGGCTAGCCCCTTCTAGCTGCCAGCTATCTGCAGACGTTCGCACTTTCGGAGCAGGGCTGCAAAAGGAGCCTGGCAGAGACACCAACTTTCCCAGGCTACGTTTGAAGTTTGAGGTGGCAAGACCAGCAAGCAGCCCCATTCTCTGTGCCTCTGTGCGAGCACTGCCATGGGCAGATGAGGCTGAGCAACAGCTTTCCAGGATAGCCCCTTCTGGCTGCCAGCTATCTGCAGACGTTTGCATTTCAAGAGCAGTGCTGCGAAAGCAGCCTAGCAGGTACACCATCTTTCCCAGGCTACGTTTGAAGTTTGAGGTGGCAAGACAAGCAAGCAGCCCCATTCTCTGTGCCTCTGTGCGAGCACTGCCATGGGCAGATGAGGCTGAGCAACAGCTTTCCAGGCTAGCCTCTTCTGCCTGCCAGCTATCTGCAGACGTTCGCGCTTTCGGAGCAGGGCTGCGAAAGGAGCCTGGCAGGGACACCAACTTTCCCAGCATGCGTTTGAAGTTTCAAGTGGCAAGACAAGCAAGCAGCCCCATTCTCTGTGCCTCTGTGCGAGCACTGCCATGGGCAGATGAGGCTGAGCAACAGCTTTCCAGCATAGCCCCTTCTGCCTGCCAGCTATCTGCAGACGTTCGCACTTTCGGAGCAGGGCTGCAAAAGGAGCCTGGCAGGGACACCACCATTCCCAGCATGCGTTTGAAGTTTCAAGTGGCAAGATAAGCAAGCAGCCCCATTCTCTGTGCCTCTATGCGAACAGTGCCATGGGCAGATGAGGCTGAGCAACAGCTTTCCAGGATAGCCCCTTCTGCCTGCCAGCTATCTGCAGACGTTCGCATTTCAAGAGCAGGGCTGCGAAAGGATCCTAGCAGGTACACCATCTTTCCCAGGCTACGTTTGAAGTTTGAGGTGGCAAGACAAGCAAGCAGCCCCATTCTCTGTGCCTCTGTGCGAGCAGTGCCATGGGCAGATGAGGCTGAGCAACAGCTTTCCAGGATAGCCCCTTCTGCCTGCCAGCTATCTGCAGACGTTCGCACTTTCGGAGCAGGGCTGCAAAAGGAGCCTGGCAGGGACACCAACTTTCCCAGGCTACGTTTGAAGTTTGAGGTGGCAAGACAAGCAAGCAGCCCCATTCTCTGTGCCTCTGTGCGAGCACTGCCATGGGCAGATGAGGCTGAGCAACAGCTTTCCAGGCTAGCCTCTTCTGCCTGCCAGCTATCTGCAGACGTTCGCACTTTCGGAGCAGGGCTGCAAAAGGAGCCTGGCAGGGACACCACCATTCCCAGCATGCGTTTGAAGTTTCAAGTGGCAAGATAAGCAAGCAGCCCCATTCTCTGTGCCTCTATGCGAACAGTGCCATGGGCAGATGAGGCTGAGCAACAGCTTTCCAGGCTAGCCTCTTCTGCCTGCCAGCTATCTGCAGACGTTCGCATTTCAAGAGCAGGGCTGCGAAAGGAGCCTAGCAGGTACACCATCTTTCCCAGGCTACGTTTGAAGTTTGAGGTGGCAAGACAAGCAAGCAGCCCCATTCTCTGTGCCTCTGTGCGTGCAGTGCCATGGGCAGATGAGGCTGAGCAACAGCTTTCCAGGATAGCCCCTTCTGGCTGCCAGCTATCTGCAGACGTTCGCACTTTCGGAGCAGGGCTGCAAAAGGAGCCTGGCAGGGACACCACCATTCCCAGCATGCGTTTGAAGTTTCAAGTGGCAAGATAAGCAAGCAGCCCCATTCTCTGTGCCTCTATGCGAACAGTGCCATGGGCAGATGAGGCTGAGCAACAGCTTTCCAGGCTAGCCCCTTCTGGCTGCCAGCTATCTGCAGACGTTCGCACTTTCGGAGCAGGGCTGCAAAAGGAGTCTGGCAGGGACACCAACTTTCCCAGGCTACGTTTGAAGTTTGAGGTGGCAAGACAAGCAAGCAGCCCCATTCTCTGTGCCTCTGTGCGAGCACTGCCATGGGCAGATGAGGCTGAGCAACAGCTTTCCAGGCTAGCCCCTTCTGGCTGCCAGCTATCTGCAGACGTTCGCATTTCAAGAGCAGTGCTGCGAAAGCAGCCTAGCAGGTACACCATCTTTCCCAGGCTACGTTTGAAGTTTGAGGTGGCAAGACAAGCAAGCAGCCCCATTCTCTGTGCCTCTGTGCGAGCAGTGCCATGGGCAGATGAGGCTGAGCAACAGCTTTCCAGGATAGCCCCTTCTGCCTGCCAGCTATCTGCAGACGTTCGCACTTTCGGAGCAGGGCTGCAAAAGGAGCCTGGCAGGGACACCACCATTCCCAGCATGCGTTTGAAGTTTCAAGTGGCAAGATAAGCAAGCAGCCCCATTCGCTGTGCCTCTATGCGAACAGTGCCATGGGCAGATGAGGCTGAGCAACAGCTTTCCAGGCTAGCCCCTTCTGCCTGCCAGCTATCTGCAGACGTTCGCACTTTCGGAGCAGGGCTGCAAAAGGAGCCTGGCAGGGACACCACCATTCCCAGCATGCGTTTGAAGTTTCAAGTGGCAAGATAAGCAAGCAGCCCCATTCTCTGTGCCTCTATGCGAACAGTGCCATGGGCAGATGAGGCTGAGCAACAGCTTTCCAGGCTAGCCCCTTCTGGCTGCCAGCTATCTGCAGACGTTCGCATTTCAAGAGCAGGGCTGCGAAAGGAGCCTAGCAGGTACACCATCTTTCCCAGGCTACGTTTGAAGTTTGAGGTGGCAAGACAAGCAAGCAGCCCCATTCTCTGTGCCTCTGTGCGTGCAGTGCCATGGGCAGATGAGGCTGAGCAACAGCTTTCCAGGATAGCCCCTTCTGGCTGCCAGCTATCTGCAGACGTTCGCACTTTCGGAGCAGGGCTGCAAAAGGAGCCTGGCAGGGACACCACCATTCCCAGCATGCGTTTGAAGTTTCAAGTGGCAAGATAAGCAAGCAGCCCCATTCTCTGTGCCTCTATGCGAACAGTGCCATGGGCAGATGAGGCTGAGCAACAGCTTTCCAGGCTAGCCCCTTCTGGCTGCCAGCTATCTGCAGACGTTCGCACTTTCGGAGCAGGGCTGCAAAAGGAGTCTGGCAGGGACACCAACTTTCCCAGGCTACGTTTGAAGTTTGAGGTGGCAAGACAAGCAAGCAGCCCCATTCTCTGTGCCTCTGTGCGAGCACTGCCATGGGCAGATGAGGCTGAGCAACAGCTTTCCAGGCTAGCCCCTTCTGGCTGCCAGCTATCTGCAGACGTTCGCATTTCAAGAGCAGTGCTGCGAAAGCAGCCTAGCAGGTACACCATCTTTCCCAGGCTACGTTTGAAGTTTGAGGTGGCAAGACAAGCAAGCAGCCCCATTCTCTGTGCCTCTGTGCGAGCAGTGCCATGGGCAGATGAGGCTGAGCAACAGCTTTCCAGGATAGCCCCTTCTGCCTGCCAGCTATCTGCAGACGTTCGCACTTTCGGAGCAGGGCTGCAAAAGGAGCCTGGCAGGGACACCACCATTCCCAGCATGCGTTTGAAGTTTCAAGTGGCAAGATAAGCAAGCAGCCCCATTCGCTGTGCCTCTATGCGAACAGTGCCATGGGCAGATGAGGCTGAGCAACAGCTTTCCAGGCTAGCCCCTTCTGCCTGCCAGCTATCTGCAGACGTTCGCACTTTCGGAGCAGGGCTGCAAAAGGAGCCTGGCAGGGACACCACCATTCCCAGCATGCGTTTGAAGTTTCAAGTGGCAAGATAAGCAAGCAGCCCCATTCTCTGTGCCTCTATGCGAACAGTGCCATGGGCAGATGAGGCTGAGCAACAGCTTTCCAGGCTAGCCCCTTCTGGCTGCCAGCTATCTGCAGACGTTCGCATTTCAAGAGCAGGGCTGCGAAAGGAGCCTAGCAGGTACACCATCTTTCCCAGGCTACGTTTGAAGTTTGAGGTGGCAAGACAAGCAAGCAGCCCCATTCTCTGGGCCTCTGTGCGAGCAGTGCCATGGGCAGATGAGGCTGAGCAACAGCTTTCCAGGATAGCCCCTTCTGCCTGCCAGCTATCTGCAGACGTTCGCACTTTCGGAGCAGGGCTGCAAAAGGAGCCTGGCAGGGACACCACCATTCCCAGCATGCGTTTGAACTTTCAAGTGGCAAGATAAGCAAGCAGCCCCATTCTCTGTGCCTCTATGCGAACAGTGCCATGGGCAGATGAGGCTGAGCAACAGCTTTCCAGGCTAGCCCCTTCTAGCTGCCAGCTATCTGCAGACGTTCGCACTTTCGGAGCAGGGCTGCAAAAGGAGCCTGGCAGAGACACCAACTTTCCCAGGCTACGTTTGAAGTTTGAGGTGGCAAGACAAGCAAGCAGCCCCATTCTCTGTGCCTCTGTGCGAGCACTGCCATGGGCAGATGAGGCTGAGCAACAGCTTTCCAGGCTAGCCTCTTCTGCCTGCCAGCTATCTGCAGACGTTCGCATTTCAAGAGCAGTGCTGCGAAAGCAGCCTAGCAGGTACACCATCTTTCCCAGGCTACGTTTGAAGTTTGAGGTGGCAAGACAAGCAAGCAGCCCCATTCTCTGTGCCTCTGTGCGAGCACTGCCATGGGCAGATGAGGCTGAGCAACAGCTTTCCAGGCTAGCCTCTTCTGCCTGCCAGCTATCTGCAGACGTTCGCGCTTTCGGAGCAGGGCTGCGAAAGGAGCCTGGCAGGGACACCAACTTTCCCAGGCTACGTTTGAAGTTTGAGGTGGCAAGACAAGCAAGCAGCCCCATTCTCTGTGCCTCTGTGCGAGCAGTGCCATGGGCAGATGAGGCTGAGCAACAGCTTTCCAGGCTAGCCCCTTCTGCCTGCCAGCTATCTGCAGACGTTCGCACTTTCGGAGCAGGGCTGCAAAAGGAGCCTGGCAGGGACACCACCATTCCCAGCATGCGTTTGAACTTTCAAGTGGCAAGATAAGCAAGCAGCCCCATTCTCTGTGCCTCTGTGCGAGCACTGCCATGGGCAGATGAGGCTGAGCAACAGCTTTCCAGGATAGCCCCTTCTGCCTGCCAGCTATCTGCAGACGTTCGCACTTTCGGAGCAGGGCTGCAAAAGGAGCCTGGCAGGGACACCACCATTCCCAGCATGCGTTTGAAGTTTCAAGTGGCAAGATAAGCAAGCAGCCCCATTCTCTGTGCCTCTATGCGAACAGTGCCATGGGCAGATGAGGCTGAGCAACAGCTTTCCAGGCTAGCCCCTTCTGGCTGCCAGCTATCTGCAGACGTTCGCACTTTCGGAGCAGGGCTGCAAAAGGAGCCTGGCAGGGACACCAACTTTCCCAGGCTACGTTTGAAGTTTGAGGTGGCAAGACAAGCAAGCAGCCCCATTCTCTGTGCCTCTGTGCGAGCACTGCCATGGGCAGATGAGGCTGAGCAACAGCTTTCCAGGATAGCCTCTTCTGCCTGCCAGCTATCTGCAGACGTTCGCACTTTCGGAGCAGGGCTGCAAAATGAGCCTGGCAGGGACACCACCATTCCCAGCATGCGTTTGAAGTTTCAAGTGGCAAGATAAGCAAGCAGCCCCATTCTCTGTGCCTCTATGCGAACAGTGCCATGGGCAGATGAGGCTGAGCAACAGCTTTCCAGGATAGCCTCTTCTGCCTGCCAGCTATCTGCAGACGTTCGCATTTCAAGAGCAGGGCTGCGAAAGGAGCCTAGCAGGTACACCATCTTTCCCAGGCTACGTTTGAAGTTTGAGGTGGCAAGACAAGCAAGCAGCCCCATTCTCTGTGCCTCTGTGCGTGCAGTGCCATGGGCAGATGAGGCTGAGCAACAGCTTTCCAGGATAGCCCCTTCTGCCTGCCAGCTATCTGCAGACGTTCGCACTTTCGGAGCAGGGCTGCAAAAGGAGCCTGGCAGGGACACCACCATTCCCAGCATGCGTTTGAACTTTCAAGTGGCAAGATAAGCAAGCAGCCCCATTCTCTGTGCCTCTATGCGAACAGTGCCATGGGCAGATGAGGCTGAGCAACAGCTTTCCAGGCTAGCCCCTTCTAGCTGCCAGCTATCTGCAGACGTTCGCACTTTCGGAGCAGGGCTGCAAAAGGAGCCTGGCAGAGACACCAACTTTCCCAGGCTACGTTTGAAGTTTGAGGTGGCAAGACAAGCAAGCAGCCCCATTCTCTGTGCCTCTGTGCGAGCACTGCCATGGGCAGATGAGGCTGAGCAACAGCTTTCCAGGATAGCCCCTTCTGCCTGCCAGCTATCTGCAGACGTTCGCATTTCAAGAGCAGTGCTGCGAAAGCAGCCTAGCAGGTACACCATCTTTCCCAGGCTACGTTTGAAGTTTGAGGTGGCAAGACAAGCAAGCAGCCCCATTCTCTGTGCCTCTGTGCGAGCACTGCCATGGGCAGATGAGGCTGAGCAACAGCTTTCCAGGCTAGCCTCTTCTGCCTGCCAGCTATCTGCAGACGTTCGCGCTTTCGGAGCAGGGCTGCGAAAGGAGCCTGGCAGGGACACCACCATTCCCAGCATGCGTTTGAAGTTTCAAGTGGCAAGATAAGCAAGCAGCCCCATTCTCTGTGCCTCTGTGCGAGCACTGCCATGGGCAGATGAGGCTGAGCAACAGCTTTCCAGCATAGCCCCTTCTGCCTGCCAGCTATCTGCAGACGTTCGCACTTTCGGAGCAGGGCTGCAAAAGGAGCCTGGCAGGGACACCACCATTCCCAGGCTACGTTTGAAGTTTCAAGTGGCAAGATAAGCAAGCAGCCCCATTCTCTGTGCCTCTATGCGAACAGTGCCATGGGCAGATGAGGCTGAGCAACAGCTTTCCAGGATAGCCCCTTCTGCCTGCCAGCTATCTGCAGACGTTCGCATTTCAAGAGCAGGGCTGCGAAAGGATCCTAGCAGGTACACCATCTTTCCCAGGCTACGTTTGAAGTTTGAGGTGGCAAGACAAGCAAGCAGCCCCATTCTCTGTGCCTCTGTGCGAGCAGTGCCATGGGCAGATGAGGCTGAGCAACAGCTTTCCAGGATAGCCCCTTCTGCCTGCCAGCTATCTGCAGACGTTCGCACTTTCGGAGCAGGGCTGCAAAAGGAGCCTGGCAGGGACACCAACTTTCCCAGGCTACGTTTGAAGTTTGAGGTGGCAAGACAAGCAAGCAGCCCCATTCTCTGTGCCTCTGTGCGAGCACTGCCATGGGCAGATGAGGCTGAGCAACAGCTTTCCAGGCTAGCCTCTTCTGCCTGCCAGCTATCTGCAGACGTTCGCACTTTCGGAGCAGGGCTGCAAAAGGAGCCTGGCAGGGACACCACCATTCCCAGCATGCGTTTGAAGTTTCAAGTGGCAAGATAAGCAAGCAGCCCCATTCTCTGTGCCTCTATGCGAACAGTGCCATGGGCAGATGAGGCTGAGCAACAGCTTTCCAGGCTAGCCTCTTCTGCCTGCCAGCTATCTGCAGACGTTCGCATTTCAAGAGCAGGGCTGCGAAAGGAGCCTAGCAGGTACACCATCTTTCCCAGGCTACGTTTGAAGTTTGAGGTGGCAAGACAAGCAAGCAGCCCCATTCTCTGTGCCTCTGTGCGTGCAGTGCCATGGGCAGATGAGGCTGAGCAACAGCTTTCCAGGCTAGCCCCTTCTGGCTGCCAGCTATCTGCAGACGTTCGCACTTTCGGAGCAGGGCTGCAAAAGGAGTCTGGCAGGGACACCAACTTTCCCAGGCTACGTTTGAAGTTTGAGGTGGCAAGACAAGCAAGCAGCCCCATTCTCTGTGCCTCTGTGCGAGCACTGCCATGGGCAGATGAGGCTGAGCAACAGCTTTCCAGGCTAGCCCCTTCTGGCTGCCAGCTATCTGCAGACGTTCGCATTTCAAGAGCAGTGCTGCGAAAGCAGCCTAGCAGGTACACCATCTTTCCCAGGCTACGTTTGAAGTTTGAGGTGGCAAGACAAGCAAGCAGCCCCATTCTCTGTGCCTCTGTGCGAGCAGTGCCATGGGCAGATGAGGCTGAGCAACAGCTTTCCAGGATAGCCCCTTCTGCCTGCCAGCTATCTGCAGACGTTCGCACTTTCGGAGCAGGGCTGCAAAAGGAGCCTGGCAGGGACACCACCATTCCCAGCATGCGTTTGAAGTTTCAAGTGGCAAGATAAGCAAGCAGCCCCATTCGCTGTGCCTCTATGCGAACAGTGCCATGGGCAGATGAGGCTGAGCAACAGCTTTCCAGGCTAGCCCCTTCTGGCTGCCAGCTATCTGCAGACGTTCGCACTTTCGGAGCAGGGCTGCAAAAGGAGCCTGGCAGGGACACCACCATTCCCAGCATGCGTTTGAAGTTTCAAGTGGCAAGATAAGCAAGCAGCCCCATTCTCTGTGCCTCTATGCGAACAGTGCCATGGGCAGATGAGGCTGAGCAACAGCTTTCCAGGCTAGCCCCTTCTGGCTGCCAGCTATCTGCAGACGTTCGCATTTCAAGAGCAGGGCTGCGAAAGGAGCCTAGCAGGTACACCATCTTTCCCAGGCTACGTTTGAAGTTTGAGGTGGCAAGACAAGCAAGCAGCCCCATTCTCTGTGCCTCTGTGCGAGCACTGCCATGGGCAGATGAGGCTGAGCAACAGCTTTCCAGGCTAGCCTCTTCTGCCTGCCAGCTATCTGCAGACGTTCGCGCTTTCGGAGCAGGGCTGCGAAAGGAGCCTGGCAGGGACACCAACTTTCCCAGGCTACGTTTGAAGTTTGAGGTGGCAAGACAAGCAAGCAGCCCCATTCTCTGTGCCTCTGTGCGAGCAGTGCCATGGGCAGATGAGGCTGAGCAACAGCTTTCCAGGCTAGCCCCTTCTGGCTGCCAGCTATCTGCAGACGTTCGCACTTTCGGAGCAGGGCTGCAAAAGGAGCCTGACAGGGACACCACCATTCCCAGCATGCGTTTGAACTTTCAAGTGGCAAGATAAGCAAGCAGCCCCATTCTCTGTGCCTCTGTGCGAGCACTGCCATGGGCAGATGAGGCTGAGCAACAGCTTTCCAGCATAGCCCCTTCTGGCTGCCAGCTATCTGCAGACGTTCGCACTTTCGGAGCAGGGCTGCAAAAGGAGCCTGGCAGGGACACCACCATTCCCAGCATGCGTTTGAAGTTTCAAGTGGCAAGATAAGCAAGCAGCCCCATTCTCTGTGCCTCTATGCGAACAGTGCCATGGGCAGATGAGGCTGAGCAACAGCTTTCCAGGCTAGCCCCTTCTGGCTGCCAGCTATCTGCAGACGTTCGCATTTCAAGAGCAGGGCTGCGAAAGGAGCCTAGCAGGTAGACCATCTTTCCCAGGCTACGTTTGAAGTTTGAGGTGGCAAGACAAGCAAGCAGCCCCATTCTCTGTGCCTCTGTGCGAGCAGTGCCATGGGCAGATGAGGCTGAGCAACAGCTTTCCAGGCTATCCCCTTCTGGCTGCCAGCTATCTGCAGACGTTCGCACTTTCGGAGCAGGGCTGCAAAAGGAGCCTGGCAGGGACACCAACTTTCCCAGGCTACGTTTGAAGTTTGAGGTGGCAAGACAAGCAAGCAGCCCCGTTCTCTGTGCCTCTGTGCGAGCACTGCCATGGGCAGATGAGGCTGAGCAACAGCTTTCCAGGATAGCCTCTTCTGCCTGCCAGCTATCTGCAGACGTTCGCACTTTCGGAGCAGGGCTGCAAAATGAGCCTGGCAGGGACACCACCATTCCCAGCATGCGTTTGAAGTTTCAAGTGGCAAGATAAGCAAGCAGCCCCATTCTCTGTGCCTCTATGCGAACAGTGCCATGGGCAGATGAGGCTGAGCAACAGCTTTCCAGGATAGCCTCTTCTGCCTGCCAGCTATCTGCAGACGTTCGCATTTCAAGAGCAGGGCTGCGAAAGGAGCCTAGCAGGTACACCATCTTTCCCAGGCTACGTTTGAAGTTTGAGGTGGCAAGACAAGCAAGCAGCCCCATTCTCTGTGCCTCTGTGCGTGCAGTGCCATGGGCAGATGAGGCTGAGCAACAGCTTTCCAGGATAGCCCCTTCTGCCTGCCAGCTATCTGCAGACGTTCGCACTTTCGGAGCAGGGCTGCAAAAGGAACCTGGCAGGGACACCACCATTCCCAGCATGCGTTTGAACTTTCAAGTGGCAAGATAAGCAAGCAGCCCCATTCTCTGTGCCTCTATGCGAACAGTGCCATGGGCAGATGAGGCTGAGCAACAGCTTTCCAGGCTAGCCCCTTCTAGCTGCCAGCTATCTGCAGACGTTCGCACTTTCGGAGCAGGGCTGCAAAAGGAGCCTGGCAGAGACACCAACTTTCCCAGGCTACGTTTGAAGTTTGAGGTGGCAAGACCAGCAAGCAGCCCCATTCTCTGTGCCTCTGTGCGAGCACTGCCATGGGCAGATGAGGCTGAGCAACAGCTTTCCAGGATAGCCCCTTCTGGCTGCCAGCTATCTGCAGACGTTTGCATTTCAAGAGCAGTGCTGCGAAAGCAGCCTAGCAGGTACACCATCTTTCCCAGGCTACGTTTGAAGTTTGAGGTGGCAAGACAAGCAAGCAGCCCCATTCTCTGTGCCTCTGTGCGAGCACTGCCATGGGCAGATGAGGCTGAGCAACAGCTTTCCAGGCTAGCCTCTTCTGCCTGCCAGCTATCTGCAGACGTTCGCGCTTTCGGAGCAGGGCTGCGAAAGGAGCCTGGCAGGGACACCAACTTTCCCAGCATGCGTTTGAAGTTTCAAGTGGCAAGATAAGCAAGCAGCCCCATTCTCTGTGCCTCTGTGCGAGCACTGCCATGGGCAGATGAGGCTGAGCAACAGCTTTCCAGCATAGCCCCTTCTGCCTGCCAGCTATCTGCAGACGTTCGCACTTTCGGAGCAGGGCTGCAAAAGGAGCCTGGCAGGGACACCACCATTCCCAGGCTACGTTTGAAGTTTCAAGTGGCAAGATAAGCAAGCAGCCCCATTCTCTGTGCCTCTATGCGAACAGTGCCATGGGCAGATGAGGCTGAGCAACAGCTTTCCAGGATAGCCCCTTCTGCCTGCCAGCTATCTGCAGACGTTCGCATTTCAAGAGCAGGGCTGCGAAAGGATCCTAGCAGGTACACCATCTTTCCCAGGCTACGTTTGAAGTTTGAGGTGGCAAGACAAGCAAGCAGCCCCATTCTCTGTGCCTCTGTGCGAGCAGTGCCATGGGCAGATGAGGCTGAGCAACAGCTTTCCAGGATAGCCCCTTCTGCCTGCCAGCTATCTGCAGACGTTCGCACTTTCGGAGCAGGGCTGCAAAAGGAGCCTGGCAGGGACACCAACTTTCCCAGGCTACGTTTGAAGTTTGAGGTGGCAAGACAAGCAAGCAGCCCCATTCTCTGTGCCTCTGTGCGAGCACTGCCATGGGCAGATGAGGCTGAGCAACAGCTTTCCAGGCTAGCCTCTTCTGCCTGCCAGCTATCTGCAGACGTTCGCACTTTCGGAGCAGGGCTGCAAAAGGAGCCTGGCAGGGACACCACCATTCCCAGCATGCGTTTGAAGTTTCAAGTGGCAAGATAAGCAAGCAGCCCCATTCTCTGTGCCTCTATGCGAACAGTGCCATGGGCAGATGAGGCTGAGCAACAGCTTTCCAGGCTAGCCTCTTCTGCCTGCCAGCTATCTGCAGACGTTCGCATTTCAAGAGCAGGGCTGCGAAAGGAGCCTAGCAGGTACACCATCTTTCCCAGGCTACGTTTGAAGTTTGAGGTGGCAAGACAAGCAAGCAGCCCCATTCTCTGTGCCTCTGTGCGTGCAGTGCCATGGGCAGATGAGGCTGAGCAACAGCTTTCCAGGATAGCCCCTTCTGGCTGCCAGCTATCTGCAGACGTTCGCACTTTCGGAGCAGGGCTGCAAAAGGAGCCTGGCAGGGACACCACCATTCCCAGCATGCGTTTGAAGTTTCAAGTGGCAAGATAAGCAAGCAGCCCCATTCTCTGTGCCTCTATGCGAACAGTGCCATGGGCAGATGAGGCTGAGCAACAGCTTTCCAGGCTAGCCCCTTCTGGCTGCCAGCTATCTGCAGACGTTCGCACTTTCGGAGCAGGGCTGCAAAAGGAGTCTGGCAGGGACACCAACTTTCCCAGGCTACGTTTGAAGTTTGAGGTGGCAAGACAAGCAAGCAGCCCCATTCTCTGTGCCTCTGTGCGAGCACTGCCATGGGCAGATGAGGCTGAGCAACAGCTTTCCAGGCTAGCCCCTTCTGGCTGCCAGCTATCTGCAGACGTTCGCATTTCAAGAGCAGTGCTGCGAAAGCAGCCTAGCAGGTACACCATCTTTCCCAGGCTACGTTTGAAGTTTGAGGTGGCAAGACAAGCAAGCAGCCCCATTCTCTGTGCCTCTGTGCGAGCAGTGCCATGGGCAGATGAGGCTGAGCAACAGCTTTCCAGGATAGCCCCTTCTGCCTGCCAGCTATCTGCAGACGTTCGCACTTTCGGAGCAGGGCTGCAAAAGGAGCCTGGCAGGGACACCACCATTCCCAGCATGCGTTTGAAGTTTCAAGTGGCAAGATAAGCAAGCAGCCCCATTCGCTGTGCCTCTATGCGAACAGTGCCATGGGCAGATGAGGCTGAGCAACAGCTTTCCAGGCTAGCCCCTTCTGCCTGCCAGCTATCTGCAGACGTTCGCACTTTCGGAGCAGGGCTGCAAAAGGAGCCTGGCAGGGACACCACCATTCCCAGCATGCGTTTGAAGTTTCAAGTGGCAAGATAAGCAAGCAGCCCCATTCTCTGTGCCTCTATGCGAACAGTGCCATGGGCAGATGAGGCTGAGCAACAGCTTTCCAGGCTAGCCCCTTCTGGCTGCCAGCTATCTGCAGACGTTCGCATTTCAAGAGCAGGGCTGCGAAAGGAGCCTAGCAGGTACACCATCTTTCCCAGGCTACGTTTGAAGTTTGAGGTGGCAAGACAAGCAAGCAGCCCCATTCTCTGGGCCTCTGTGCGAGCACTGCCATGGGCAGATGAGGCTGAGCAACAGCTTTCCAGGATAGCCCCTTCTGCCTGCCAGCTATCTGCAGACGTTCGCACTTTCGGAGCAGGGCTGCAAAAGGAGCCTGGCAGGGACACCACCATTCCCAGCATGCGTTTGAAGTTTCAAGTGGCAAGATAAGCAAGCAGCCCCATTCTCTGAGCCTCTATGCGAACAGTGCCATGGGTAGATGAGGCTGAGCAACAGCTTTCCAGGCTAGCCACTTCTGGCTGCCAGCTATCTGCAGACGTTCACACTTTCAGAGCAGGGCTGCGAAAGGAGCCTGGCAGGGACACCAACTTTCCCAGGCTACGTTTGAAGTTTGAGGTGGCAAGACAAGCAAGCAGCCCCATTCTCTGTGCCTCTGTGCGAGCACTGCCATGGGCAGATGAGGCTGAGCAACAGCTTTCCAGGCTAGCCCCTTCTGGCTGCCAGCTATCTGCAGACGTTCGCATTTCAAGAGCAGGGCTGCGAAAGGAGCCTAGCAGGTACACCATCTTTCCCAGGCTACGTTTGAAGTTTGAGGTGGCAAGACAAGCAAGCAGCCCCATTCTCTGTGCCTCTGTGCGAGCACTGCCATGGGCAGATGAGGCTGAGCAACAGCTTTCCAGGATAGCCCCTTCTGCCTGCCAGCTCTCTGCAGACGTTCACACTTTCGGAGCAGGGCTGCAAAAGGAGCCTGGCAGGGACACCACCATTCCCAGCATGCGTTTGAAGTTTCAAGTGGCAAGATAAGCAAGCAGCCCCATTCTCTGTGCCTCTATGCGAACAGTGCCATGGGCAGATGAGGCTGAGCAACAGCTTTCCAGGCTAGCCCCTTCTGCCTGCCAGCTATCTGCAGACATTCGCACTTTCGGAGCAGGGCTGCGAAAGGAGCCTGGCAGGGACACCAACTTTCCCAGGCTACGTTTGAAGTTTGAGGTGGCAAGACAAGCAAGCAGCCCCATTCTCTGTGCCTCTGTGCGAGCACTGCCATGGGCAGATGAGGCTGAGCAACAGCTTTCCAGGATAGCCCCTTCTGCCTGCCAACTATCTGCAGACGTTCGCACTTTCGGAGCAGGGCTGCAAAAGGAGCCTGGCAGGGACACCACCATTCCCAGGCTACGTTTGAAGTTTGAGGTGGCAAGACAAGCAAGCAGCCCCATTCTCTGTGCCTCTGTGCGAGCACTGCCATGGGCAGATGAGGCTGAGCAACAGCTTTCCAGGCTAGCCTCTTCTGCCTGCCAGCTATCTGCAGACTTTCGCGCTTTCGGAGCAGGGCTGCGAAAGGAGCCTGGCAGGGACACCAACTTTCCCAGGCTACGTTTGAAGTTTGAGGTGGCAAGACAAGCAAGCAGCCCCATTCTCTGTGCCTCTGTGCGAGCACTGCCATGGGCAGATGAGGCTGAGCAACAGCTTTCCAGGATAGCCCCTTCTGCCTGCCAGCTATCTGCAGACGTTCGCACTTTCGGAGCAGGGCTGCAAAAGGAGCCTGGCAGGGACACCACCATTCCCAGCATGCGTTTGAAGTTTCAAGTGGCAAGATAAGCAAGCAGCCCCATTCGCTGTGCCTCTATGCGAACAGTGCCATGGGCAGATGAGGCTGAGCAACAGCTTTCCAGGCTAGCCCCTTCTGGCTGCCAGCTATCTGCAGACGTTCGCACTTTCGGAGCAGGGCTGCAAAAGGAGCCTGGCAGGGACACCAACTTTCCCAGGCTACGTTTGAAGTTTGAGGTGGCAAGACAAGCAAGCAGCCCCATTCTCTGTGCCTCTGTGCGAGCACTGCCATGGGCAGATGAGGCTGAGCAACAGCTTTCCAGGATAGCCCCTTCTGCCTGCCAGCTATTTGCAGACGTTCGCATTTCAAGAGCAGTGCTGCGAAAGCAGCCTAGCAGGTACACCATCTTTCCCAGGCTACGTTTGAAGTTTGAGGTGGCAAGACAAGCAAGCAGCCCCATTCTCTGTGCCTCTGTGCGAGCACTGCCATGGGCAGATGAGGCTGAGCAACAGCTTTCCAGGCTAGCCTCTTCTGCCTGCCAGCTATCTGCAGACGTTCGCACTTTCGGAGCAGGGCTGCGAAAGGAGCCTGGCAGGGACACCAACTTTCCCAGGCTACGTTTGAAGTTTGAGGTGGCAAGACAAGCAAGCAGCCCCATTCTCTGTGCCTCTGTGCGAGCAGTGCCATGGGCAGATGAGGCTGAGCAACAGCTTTCCAGGCTAGCCCCTTCTGGCTGCCAGCTATCTGCAGACGTTCGCACTTTCGGAGCAGGGCTGCAAAAGGAGCCTGGCAGGGACACCACCATTCCCAGCATGCGTTTGAAGTTTCAAGTGGCAAGATAAGCAAACAGCCCCATTCTCTGTGCCTCTGTGCGAGCAGTGCCATGGGCAGATGAGGCTGAGCAACAGCTTTCCAGGCTAGCACCTTCTGGCTGCCAGCTATCTGCAGACGTTCGCACTTTCGGAGCAGGGCTGCAAAAGGAGCCTGGCAGGGACACCACCATTCCCAGGCTACGTTTGAAGTTTCAAGTGGCAAGATAAGCAAGCAGCCCCATTCTCTGTGCCTCTATGCGAACAGTGCCATGGGCAGATGAGGCTGAGCAACAGCTTTCCAGGCTAGCCCCTTCTGGCTGCCAGCTATCTGCAGACGTTCGCATTTCAAGAGCAGGGCTGCGAAAGGAGCCTAGCAGGTAGACCATCTTTCCCAGGCTACGTTTGAAGTTTGAGGTGGCAAGACAAGCAAGCAGCCCCATTCTCTGTGCCTCTGTGCGAGCAGTGCCATGGGCAGATGAGGCTGAGCAACAGCTTTCCAGGATAGCCCCTTCTGCCTGCCAGCTATCTGCAGACGTTCGCACTTTCGGAGCAGGGCTGCAAAAGGAGCCTGGCAGGGACACCACCATTCCCAGCATGCGTTTGAAGTTTCAATTGGCAAGATAAGCAAGCAGCCCCATTCGCTGTGCCTCTATGCGAACAGTGCCATGGGCAGATGAGGCTGAGCAACAGCTTTCCAGGCTAGCCCCTTCTGGCTGCCAGCTATTGCAGACGTTCGCACTTTCGGAGCAGGGCTGCAAAAGGAGCCTGGCAGGGACACCACCATTCCCAGCATGCGTTTGAAGTTTCAAGTGGCAAGATAAGCAAGCAGCCCCATTCTCTGTGCCTCTATGCGAACAGTGCCATGGGCAGATGAGGCTGAGCAACAGCTTTCCAGGCTAGCCCCTTCTGGCTGCCAGCTATCTGCAGACGTTCGCATTTCAAGAGCAGGGCTGCAAAAGGAGCCTAGCAGGTAGACCATCTTTCCCAGGCTACGTTTGAAGTTTGAGGTGGCAAGACAAGCAAGCAGCCCCATTCTCTGGGCCTCTGTGCGAGCAGTGCCATGGGCAGATGAGGCTGAGCAACAGCTTTCCAGGATAGCCCCTTCTGCCTGCCAGCTATCTGCAGACGTTCGCACTTTCGGAGCAGGGCTGCAAAAGGAGCCTGGCAGGGACACCACCATTAACAGCATGCGTTTGAAGTTTCAAGTGGCAAGATAAGCAAGCAGCCCCATTCGCTGTGCCTCTATGCGAACAGTGCCATGGGCAGATGAGGCTGAGCAACAGCTTTCCAGGCTAGCCCCTTCTGGCTGCCAGCTATCTGCAGACGTTCGCACTTTCGGAGCAGGGCTGCAAAAGGAGCCTGGCAGGGACACCAACTTTCCCAGGCTACGTTTGAAGTTTGAGGTGGCAAGACAAGCAAGCAGCCCCATTCTCTGTGCCTCTGTGCGAGCAGTGCCATGGGCAGATGAGGCTGAGCAACAGCTTTCCAGGCTAGCCCCTTCTGGCTGCCAGCTATCTGCAGACGTTCGCACTTTCGGAGCAGGGCTGCAAAAGGAGCCTGGCAGGGACACCACCATTCCCAGCATGCGTTTGAAGTTTCAAGTGGCAAGATAAGCAAACAGCCTCATTCTCTGTGCCTCTGTGCGAGCAGTGCCATGGGCAGATGAGGCTGAGCAACAGCTTTCCAGCATAGCCCCTTCTGCCTGCCAGCTATCTGCAGACGTTCGCACTTTCGGAGCAGGGCTGCAAAAGGAGCCTGGCAGGGACACCACCATTCCCAGGCTACGTTTGAAGTTTCAAGTGGCAAGATAAGCAAGCAGCCCCATTCTCTGTGCCTCTATGCGAACAGTGCCATGGGCAGATGAGGCTGAGCAACAGCTTTCCAGGCTAGCCCCTTCTGGCTGCCAGCTATCTGCAGACGTTCGCATTTCAAGAGCAGGGCTGCGAAAGGAGCCTAGCAGGTAGACCATCTTTCCCAGGCTACGTTTGAAGTTTGAGGTGGCAAGACAAGCAAGCAGCCCCATTCTCTGTGCCTCTGTGCGAGCAGTGCCATGGGCAGATGAGGCTGAGCAACAGCTTTCCAGGATAGCCCCTTCTGCCTGCCAGCTATCTGCAGACGTTCGCACTTTCGGAGCAGGGCTGCAAAAGGAGCCTGGCAGGGACACCACCATTCCCAGCATGCGTTTGAAGTTTCAAGTGGCAAGATAAGCAAGCAGCCCCATTCGCTGTGCCTCTATGCGAACAGTGCCATGGGCAGATGAGGCTGAGCAACAGCTTTCCAGGCTAGCCCCTTCTGGCTGCCAGCTATCTGCAGACGTTCGCACTTTCGGAGCAGGGCTGCAAAAGGAGCCTGGCAGGGACACCACCATTCCCAGCATGCGTTTGAAGTTTCAAGTGGCAAGATAAGCAAGCAGCCCCATTCTCTGTGCCTCTATGCGAACAGTGCCATGGGCAGATGAGGCTGAGCAACAGCTTTCCAGGCTAGCCCCTTCTGCCTGCCAGCTATCTGCAGACGTTCGCATTTCAAGAGCAGGGCTGCGAAAGGAGCCTAGCAGGTACACCATCTTTCCCAGGCTACGTTTGAAGTTTGAGGTGGCAAGACAAGCAAGCAGCCCCATTCTCTGGGCCTCTGTGCGAGCAGTGCCATGGGCAGATGAGGCTGAGCAACAGCTTTCCAGGATAGCCCCTTCTGCCTGCCAGCTATCTGCAGACGTTCGCACTTTCGGAGCAGGGCTGCAAAAGGAGCCTGGCAGGGACACCACCATTCCCAGCATGCGTTTGAAGTTTCAAGTGGCAAGATAAGCAAGCAGCCCCATTCTCTGAGCCTCTATGCGAACAGTGACATGGGTAGATGAGGCTGAGCAACAGCTTTCCAGGATAGCCCCTTCTGGCTGCCAGCTATCTGCAGACGTTCACACTTTCAGAGCAGGGCTGCGAAAGGAGCCTGGCAGGGACACCAACTTTCCCAGGCTACGTTTGAAGTTTGAGGTGGCAAGACAAGCAAGCAGCCCCATTCTCTGTGCCTCTGTGCGAGCACTGCCATGGGCAGATGAGGCTGAGCAACAGCTTTCCAGGCTAGCCCCTTCTGGCTGCCAGCTATCTGCAGACGTTCGCATTTCAAGAGCAGGGCTGCGAAAGGAGCCTAGCAGTTACACCATCTTTCCCAGGCTACGTTTGAAGTTTGAGGTGGCAAGACAAGCAAGCAGCCCCATTCTCTGTGCCTCTGTGCGAGCACTGCCATGGGCAGATGAGGCTGAGCAACAGCTTTCCAGGATAGCCCCTTCTGCCTGCCAGCTCTCTGCAGACGTTCACACTTTCGGAGCAGGGCTGCAAAAGGAGCCTGGCAGGGACACCACCATTCCCAGCGTGCGTTTGAAGTTTCAAGTGGCAAGATAAGCAAGCAGCCCCATTCTCTGTGCCTCTATGCGAACAGTGCCATGGGCAGATGAGGCTGAGCAACAGCTTTCCAGGCTAGCCCCTTCTGGCTGCCAGCTATCTGCAGACATTCGCACTTTCGGAGCAGGGCTGCGAAAGGAGCCTGGCAGGGACACCAACTTTCCCAGGATACGTTTGAAGTTTGAGGTGGCAAGACAAGCAAGCAGCCCCATTCTCTGTGCCTCTGTGCGAGCACTGCCATGGGCAGATGAGGCTGAGCAACAGCTTTCCAGGATAGCCCCTTCTGCCTGCCAACTATCTGCAGACGTTCGCACTTTCGGAGCAGGGCTGCAAAAGGAGCCTGGCAGGGACACCACCATTCCCAGCATGCGTTTGAAGTTTCAAGTGGCAAGATAAGCAAGCAGCCCCATTCTCTGTGCCTCCATGCGAACAGTGCCATGGGCAGATGAGGCTGAGCAACAGCTTTCCAGGCTAGCCCCTTCTGGCTGCCAGCTATCTGCAGACGTTCGCATTTCAAGAGCAGGGCTGCGAAAGGAGCCTAGCAGGTACACCATCTTTCCCAGGCTACGTTTGAAGTTTGAGGTGGCAAGACAAGCAAGCAGCCCCACTCTCTGGGCCTCTGTGCGAGCACTGCCATGGGCAGATGAGGCTGAGCAACAGCTTTCCAGGATAGCCCCTTCTGCCTGCCAGCTATCTGCAGACGTTCGCACTTTCGGAGCAGGGCTGCAAAAGGAGCCTGGCAGGGACACCACCATTCCCAGCATGCGTTTGAAGTTTCAAGTGGCAAGATAAGCAAGCAGCCCCATTCTCTGAGCCTCTATGCGAACAGTGCCATGGGTAGATGAGGCTGAGCAACAGCTTTCCAGGCTAGCCCCTTCTGGCTGCCAGCTATCTGCAGACGTTCACACTTTCAGAGCAGGGCTGCGAAAGGAGCCTGGCAGGGACACCAACTTTCCCAGGCTACGTTTGAAGTTTGAGGTGGCAAGACAAGCAAGCAGCCCCATTCTCTGTGCCTCTGTGCGAGCACTGCCATGGGCAGATGAGGCTGAGCAACAGCTTTCCAGGCTAGCCCCTTCTGGCTGCCAGCTATCTGCAGACGTTCGCATTTCAAGAGCAGGGCTGCGAAAGGAGCCTAGCAGGTACACCATCTTTCCCAGGCTACGTTTGAAGTTTGAGGTGGCAAGACAAGCAAGCAGCCCCATTCTCTGTGCCTCTGTGCGAGCACTGCCATGGGCAGATGAGGCTGAGCAACAGCTTTCCAGGATAGCCCCTTCTGCCTGCCAGCTCTCTGCAGACGTTCACACTTTCGGAGCAGGGCTGCAAAAGGAGCCTGGCAGGGACACCACCATTCCCAGCATGCGTTTGAAGTTTCAAGTGGCAAGATAAGCAAGCAGCCCCATTCTCTGTGCCTCTATGCGAACAGTGCCATGGGCAGATGAGGCTGAGCAACAGCTTTCCAGGCTAGCCCCTTCTGCCTGCCAGCTATCTGCAGACATTCGCACTTTCGGAGCAGGGCTGCGAAAGGAGCCTGGCAGGGACACCAACTTTCCCAGGCTACGTTTGAAGTTTGAGGTGGCAAGACAAGCAAGCAGCCCCATTCTCTGTGCCTCTGTGCGAGCACTGCCATGGGCAGATGAGGCTGAGCAACAGCTTTCCAGGCTAGCCCCTTCTGGCTGCCAGCTATCTGCAGACGTTCGCACTTTCGGAGCAGGGCTGCAGAAGGAGCCTGGCAGAGGCACCACCATTCCCAGCATGCGTTTGAAGTTTCAAGTGGCAAGATAAGCAAGCAGCCCCATTCTCTGTGCCTCTGTGCGAACAGTGCCATGGGCAGATGAGGCTGAGCAACAGCTTTCCAGGATAGCCCCTTCTGGCTGCCAGCTATCTGCAGACGTTCGCATTTCAAGAGCAGGGCTGCGAAAGGAGCCTAGCAGGTACACCATCTTTCCCAGGCTACGTTTGAAGTTTGAGGTGGCAAGACAAGCAAGCAGCCCCATTCTCTGTGCCTCTGTGCGAGCAGTGCCATGGGCAGATGAGGCTGAGCAACAGCTTTCCAGGATAGCCCCTTCTGCCTGCCAGCTATCTGCAGACGTTCGCACTTTCGGAGCAGGGCTGCAAAAGGAGCCTGGCAGGGACACCACCATTCCCAGCATGCGTTTGAAGTTTCAAGTGGCAAGATAAGCAAGCAGCCCCATTCTCTGTGCCTCTATGCGAACAGTGCCATGGGCAGATGAGGCTGAGCAACAGCTTTCCAGGATAGCCCCTTCTGCCTGCCAGCTATCTGCAGACGTTCGCATTTCAAGAGCAGGGCTGCGAAAGGAGCCTGGCAGGTACACCATCTTTCCCAGGCTACGTTTGAAGTTTGAGGTGGCAAGACAAGCAAGCAGCCCCATTCTCTGTGCCTCTGTGCGAGCACTGCCATGGGCAGATGAGGCTGAGCAACAGCTTTCCAGGATAGCCCCTTCTGCCTGCCAGCTATCTGCAGACGTTCGCACTTTCGGAGCAGGGCTGCAAAAGGAGCCTGGCAGGGACACCAACTTTCCCAGGTTACTTTTGAAGTTTCAAGTGGCAAGATAAGCAAGCAGCCCCATTCTCTGTGCCTCTATGCGAACAGTGCCATGGGCAGATGAGGCTGAGCAACAGCTTTCCAGGATAGCCCCTTCTGGCTGCCAGCTATCTGCAGACGTTCGCATTTCAAGAGCAGGGCTGCGAAAGGAGCCTGGCAGGTACACCATCTTTCCCAGGCTACGTTTGAAGTTTGAGGTGGCAAGACAAGCAAGCAGCCCCATTCTCTGGGCCTCTGTGCGAGCACTGCCATGGGCAGATGAGGCTGAGCAACAGCTTTCCAGGATAGCCCCTTCTGCCTGCCAGCTATCTGCAGACGTTCGCACTTTCGGAGCAGGGCTGCGAAAGGAGCCTGGAAGGGACACCAACTTTCCCAGGTTACTTTTGAAGTTTGAGGTGGCAAGTCAAGGAAGCAGCCCCATTCTCTGTGCCTCTGTGCGAGCACTGCCATGGGCAGATGAGGCTGAGCAACAGCTTTCCAGGATAGCCCCTTCTGCCTGCCAGCTATCTGCAGACGTTCGCACTTTCAGAGCAGGGCTGCAAAAGGAGCCTGGCAGGGACACCACCATTCCCAGCATGCGTTTGAAGTTTCAAGTGGCAAGATAAGCAAGCAGCCCCATTCTCTGTGCCTCTATGCGAACAGTGCCATGGGCAGATGAGGCTGAGCAACAGCTTTCCAGGCTAGCCCCTTCTGCCTGCCAGCTAGCTGCAGACGTTCGCATTTCAAGAGCAGGGCTGCGAAAGGAGCCTAGCAGGTACACCATCTTTTCCAGGCTACGTTTGAAGTTTGAGGTGGCAAGACCAGCAAGCAGCCCCATTCTCTGTGTCTCTGTGCGAGCACTGCCATGGGCAGATGAGGCTGAGCAACAGCTTTCCAGGATAGCCCCTTCTGGCTGCCAGCTATCTGCAGACGTTCGCACTTTCGGAGCAGGGCTGCAAAAGGAGCCTGGCAGGGACACCACCATTCCCAGCATGCGTTTGAACTTTCAAGTGGCAAGATAAGCAAGCAGCCCCATTCTCTGTGCCTCTATGCGAACAGTGCCATGGGCAGATGAGGCTGAGCAACAGCTTTCCAGGCTAGCCCCTTCTGGCTGCCAGCTATCTGCAGACATTCGCACTTTCGGAGCAGGGCTGCGAAAGGAGCCTGGCAGGGACACCAACTTTCCCAGGCTACGTTTGAAGTTCGAGGTGGCAAGACAAGCAAGCAGCCCCATTCTCTGTGCCTCTGTGCGAGCACTGCCATGGGCAGATGAGGCTGAGCAACAGCTTTCCAGGATAGCCCCTTCTGCCTGCAAACTATCTGCAGACGTTCGCATTTCAAGAGCAGGGCTGCAAAAGGAGCCTGGCAGGGACACCACCATTCCCAGCATGCGTTTGAAGTTTCAAGTGGCAAGATAAGCAAGCAGCCCCATTCTCTGTGCCTCTGTGCGAGCAGTGCCATGGGCAGATGAGGCTGAGCAACAGCTTTCCAGGATAGCCCCTTCTGCCTGCCAGCTATCTGCAGACGTTCGCACTTTCGGAGCAGGGCTGCAAAAGGAGCCTGGCAGGGACACCACCATTCCCAGCATGCGTTTGAAGTTTCAAGTGGCAAGATAAGCAAGCAGCCCCATTCTCTGTGCCTCTATGCGAACAGTGCCATGGGCAGATGAGGCTGAGCAACAGCTTTCCAGGATAGCCCCTTCTGGCTGCCAGCTATCTGCAGACGTTCGCACTTTCGGAGCAGGGCTGCGAAAGGAGCCTGGCAGGGACACCAACTTTCCCAGGTTACTTTTGAAGTTTGAGGTGGCAAGACAAGCAAGCAGCCCCATTCTCTGTGCCTCTGTGCGAGCACTGCCATGGGCAGATGAGGCTGAGCAACAGCTTTCCAGGCTAGCCCCTTCTGCCTGCCAGCTATCTGCAGACGTTCGCACTTTCGGAGCAGGGCTGCAAAAGGAGCCTGGCAGGGACACCACCATTCCCAGCATGCGTTTGAAGTTTCAAGTGGCAAGATAAGCAAGCAGCCCCATTCTCTGTGCCTCTATGCGAACAGTGCCATGGGCAGATGAGGCTGAGCAACAGCTTTCCAGGATAGCCCCTTCTGGCTGCCAGCTATCTGCAGACATTCGCACTTTCGGAGCAGGGCTGCGAAAGGAGCCTGGCAGGGACACCAACTTTCCCAGGCTACGTTTGAAGTTCGAGGTGGCAAGACAAGCAAGCAGCCCCATTCTCTGTGCCTCTGTGCGAGCACTGCCATGGGCAGATGAGGCTGAGCAACAGCTTTCCAGGATAGCCCCTTCTGCCTGCCAACTATCTGCAGACGTTCGCATTTCAAGAGCAGGGCTGCAAAAGGAGCCTGGCAGGGACACCACCATTCCCAGCATGCGTTTGAAGTTTCAAGTGGCAAGATAAGCAAGCAGCCCCATTCTCTGTGCCTCTGTGCGAGCACTGCCATGGGCAGATGAGGCTGAGCAACAGCTTTCCAGGATAGCCCCTTCTGCCTGCCAGCTATCTGCAGACGTTCGCACTTTCGGAGCAGGGCTGCGAAAGGAGCCTGGCAGGGACACCAACTTTCCCAGGCTACGTTTGAAGTTTGAGGTGGCAAGACAAGCAAGCAGCCCCATTCTCTGTGCCTCTGTGCGAGCACTGCCATGGGCAGATGAGGCTGAGCAACAGCTTTCCAGGATAGCCCCTTCTGCCTGCCAGCTATCTGCAGACGTTCGCACTTTCGGAGCAGGGCTGCGAAAGGAGCCTGGAAGGGACACCAACTTTCCCAGGTTACTTTTGAAGTTTGAGGTGGCAAGTCAAGCAAGCAGCCCCATTCTCTGTGCCTCTATGCGAGCACTGCCATGGGCAGATGAGGCTGAGCAACAGCTTTCCAGGATAGCCCCTTCTGCCTGCCAGCTATCTGCAGACGTTCGCACTTTCGGAGCAGGGCTGCAAAAGGAGCCTGGCAGGGACACCACCATTCCCAGCATGCGTTTGAAGTTTCAAGTGGCAAGATAAGCAAGCAGCCCCATTCTCTGTGCCTCTATGCGAACAGTGCCATGGGCAGATGAGGCTGAGCAACAGCTTTCCAGGCTAGCCCCTTCTGCCTGCCAGCTAGCTGCAGACGTTCGCATTTCAAGAGCAGGGCTGCGAAAGGAGCCTAGCAGGTACACCATCTTTTCCAGGCTACGTTTGAAGTTTGAGGTGGCAAGACCAGCAAGCAGCCCCATTCTCTGTGTCTCTGTGCGAGCACTGCCATGGGCAGATGAGGCTGAGCAACAGCTTTCCAGGCTAGCCCCTTCTGCCTGCCAGCTATCTGAAGACGTTCGCACTTTCGGAGCAGGGCTGCAAAAGGAGCCTGGCAGGGACACCACCATTCCCAGCATGCGTTTGAACTTTCAAGTGGCAAGATAAGCAAGCAGCCCCATTCTCTGTGCCTCTATGCGAACAGTGCCATGGGCAGATGAGGCTGAGCAACAGCTTTCCAGGCTAGCCCCTTCTGGCTGCCAGCTATCTGCAGACATTCGCACTTTCGGAGCAGGGCTGCGAAAGGAGCCTGGCAGGGACACCAACTTTCCCAGGCTACGTTTGAAGTTCGAGGTGGCAAGACAAGCAAGCAGCCCCATTCTCTGTGCCTCTGTGCGAGCAGTGCCATGGGCAGATGAGGCTGAGCAACAGCTTTCCAGGATAGCCCCTTCTGCCTGCCAGCTATCTGCAGACGTTCGCACTTTCGGAGCAGGGCTGCAAAAGGAGCCTGGCAGGGACACCACCATTCCCAGCATGCGTTTGAAGTTTCAAGTGGCAAGATAAGCAAGCAGCCCCATTCTCTGTGCCTCCATGCGAACAGTGCCATGGGCAGATGAGGCTGAGCAACAGCTTTCCAGGCTAGCCCCTTCTGCCTGCCAGCTATCTGCAGACGTTCGCATTTCAAGAGCAGGGCTGCGAAAGGAGCCTGGCAGGTACACCATCTTTCCCAGGCTACGTTTGAAGTTTGAGGTGGCAAGACAAGCAAGCAGCCCCATTCTCTGTGCCTCTGTGCGAACAGTGCCATGGGCAGATGAGGCTGAGCAACAGCTTTCCAGGATAGCCCCTTCTGCCTGCCAGCTATCTGCAGACGTTCGCACTTTCGGAGCAGGGCTGCAAAAGGAGCCTGGCAGGGACACCACCATTCCCAGCATGCGTTTGAAGTTTCAAGTGGCAAGATAAGCAAGCAGCCCCATTCTCTGTGCCTCTATGCGAACAGTGCCATGGGCAGATGAGGCTGAGCAACAGCTTTCCAGGCTAGCCCCTTCTGGCTGCCAGCTATCTGCAGACGTTCGCACTTTCGGAGCAGGGCTGCGAAAGGAGCCTGGCAGGGACACCAACTTTCCCAGGTTACTTTTGAAGTTTGAGGTGGCAAGTCAAGCAAGCAGCCCCATTCTCTGTGCCTCTGTGCGAGCACTGCCATGGGCAGATGAGGCTGAGCAACAGCTTTCCAGGATAGCCCCTTCTGCCTGCCAGCTATCTGCAGACGTTCGCACTTTCAGAGCAGGGCTGCAAAAGGAGCCTGGCAGGGACACCACCATTCCCAGCATGCGTTTGAAGTTTCAAGTGGCAAGATAAGCAAGCAGCCCCATTCTCTGTGCCTCTATGCGACAGTGCCATGGGCAGATGAGGCTGAGCAACAGCTTTCCAGGCTAGCCCCTTCTGGCTGCCAGCTATCTGCAGACGTTCGCACTTTCGGAGCAGGGCTGCGAAAGGAGCCTGGCAGGGACACCAACTTTCCCAGGTTACTTTTGAAGTTTGAGGTGGCAAGTCAAGCAAGCAGCCCCATTCTCTGTGCCTCTGTGCGAGCACTGCCATGGGCAGATGAGGCTGAGCAACAGCTTTCCAGGATAGCCCCTTCTGCCTGCCAACTATCTGCAGACGTTCGCATTTCAAGAGCAGGGCTGCAAAAGGAGCCTGGCAGGGACACCACCATTCCCAGCATGCGTTTGAAGTTTCAAGTGGCAAGATAAGCAAGCAGCCCCATTCTCTGTGCCTCTGTGCGAGCACTGCCATGGGCAGATGAGGCTGAGCAACAGCTTTCCAGGCTAGCCCCTTCTGGCTGCCAGCTATCTGCAGACATTCGCACTTTCGGAGCAGGGCTGCGAAAGGAGCCTGGCAGGGACACCAACTTTCCCAGGCTACGTTTGAAGTTCGAGGTGGCAAGACAAGCAAGCAGCCCCATTCTCTGTGCCTCTGTGCGAGCACTGCCATGGGCAGATGAGGCTGAGCAACAGCTTTCCAGGATAGCCCCTTCTGCCTGCAAACTATCTGCAGACGTTCGCATTTCAAGAGCAGGGCTGCAAAAGGAGCCTGGCAGGGACACCACCATTCCCAGCATGCGTTTGAAGTTTCAAGTGGCAAGATAAGCAAGCAGCCCCATTCTCTGTGCCTCTGTGCGAGCAGTGCCATGGGCAGATGAGGCTGAGCAACAGCTTTCCAGGATAGCCCCTTCTGCCTGCCAGCTATCTGCAGACGTTCGCACTTTCGGAGCAGGGCTGCAAAAGGAGCCTGGCAGGGACACCACCATTCCCAGCATGCGTTTGAAGTTTCAAGTGGCAAGATAAGCAAGCAGCCCCATTCTCTGTGCCTCTATGCGAACAGTGCCATGGGCAGATGAGGCTGAGCAACAGCTTTCCAGGATAGCCCCTTCTGGCTGCCAGCTATCTGCAGACGTTCGCACTTTCGGAGCAGGGCTGCGAAAGGAGCCTGGCAGGGACACCAACTTTCCCAGGTTACTTTTGAAGTTTGAGGTGGCAAGACAAGCAAGCAGCCCCATTCTCTGTGCCTCTGTGCGAGCACTGCCATGGGCAGATGAGGCTGAGCAACAGCTTTCCAGGATAGCCCCTTCTGCCTGCCAGCTATCTGCAGACGTTCGCACTTTCGGAGCAGGGCTGCAAAAGGAGCCTGGCAGGGACACCACCATTCCCAGCATGCGTTTGAAGTTTCAAGTGGCAAGATAAGCAAGCAGCCCCATTCTCTGTGCCTCTATGCGAACAGTGCCATGGGCAGATGAGGCTGAGCAACAGCTTTCCAGGCTAGCCCCTTCTGGCTGCCAGCTATCTGCAGACATTCGCACTTTCGGAGCAGGGCTGCGAAAGGAGCCTGGCAGGGACACCAACTTTCCCAGGTTACGTTTGAAGTTCGAGGTGGCAAGACAAGCAAGCAGCCCCATTCTCTGTGCCTCTGTGCGAGCACTGCCATGGGCAGATGAGGCTGAGCAACAGCTTTCCAGGATAGCCCCTTCTGCCTGCCAACTATCTGCAGACGTTCGCATTTCAAGAGCAGGGCTGCAAAAGGAGCCTGGCAGGGACACCACCATTCCCAGCATGCGTTTGAAGTTTCAAGTGGCAAGATAAGCAAGCAGCCCCATTCTCTGTGCCTCTGTGCGAGCACTGCCATGGGCAGATGAGGCTGAGCAACAGCTTTCCAGGATAGCCTCTTCTGCCTGCCAGCTATCTGCAGACGTTCGCACTTTCGGAGCAGGGCTGCGAAAGGAGCCTGGCAGGGACACCAACTTTCCCAGGCTACGTTTGAAGTTTGAGGTGGCAAGACAAGCAAGCAGCCCCATTCTCTGTGCCTCTGTGCGAGCACTGCCATGGGCAGATGAGGCTGAGCAACAGCTTTCCAGGATAGACCCTTCTGCCTGCCAGCTATCTGCAGACGTTCGCACTTTCGGAGCAGGGCTGCAAAAGGAGCCTGGCAGGGACACCACCATTCCCAGCATGCGTTTGAAGTTTCAAGTGGCAAGATAAGCAAGCAGCCCCATTCTCTGTGCCTCTATGCGAACAGTGCCTTGGGCAGATGAGGCTGAGCAACAGCTTTCCAGGCTAGCCCCTTCTGGCTGCCAGCTATCTGCAGACGTTCGCATTTCAAGAGCAGGGCTGCGAAAGGAGCCTAGCAGGTACAACATCTTTCCCAGGCTACGTTTGAAGTTTGAGGTGGCAAGACAAGCAAGCAGCCCCATTCTCTGTGTCTCTGTGCGAGCACTGCCATGGGCAGATGAGGCTGAGCAACAGCTTTCCAGGATAGCCCCTTCTGGCTGCCAGCTATCTGCAGACGTTCGCACTTTCGGAGCAGGGCTGCGAAAGGATCCTGGCAGGGACACCAACTTTCCCAGGCTACGTTTGAAGTTTGAGGTGGCAAGACAAGCAAGCAGCCCCATTCTCTGTGCCTCTGTGCGAGCAGTGCCATGGGCAGATGAGGCTGAGCAACAGCTTTCCAGGATAGCCCCTTCTGCCTGCCAGCTATCTGCAGACGTTCGCACTTTCGGAGCAGGGCTGCAAAAGGAGCCTGGCAGGGACACCACCATTCCCAGCATGCGTTTGAAGTTTCAAGTGGCAAGATAAGCAAGCAGCCCCATTCTCTGTGCCTCTATGCGAACAGTGCCATGGGCAGATGAGGCTGAGCAACAGCTTTCCAGGCTAGCCCCTTCTGCCTGCCAGCTATCTGCAGACGTTCGCATTTCAAGAGCAGGGCTGCGAAAGGAGCCTGGCAGGTACACCATCTTTCCCAGGCTACGTTTGAAGTTTGAGGTGGCAAGACAAGCAAGCAGCCCCATTCTCTGTGCCTCTGTGCGTGCAGTGCCATGGGCAGATGAGGCTGAGCAACAGCTTTCCAGGATAGCCCCTTCTGCCTGCCAGCTATCTGCAGACGTTCGCACTTTCGGAGCAGGGCTGCAAAAGGAGCCTGGCAGGGACACCACCATTCCCAGCATGCGTTTGAAGTTTCAAGTGGCAAGATAAGCAAGCAGCCCCATTCTCTGTGCCTCTATGCGAACAGTGCCATGGGCAGATGAGGCTGAGCAACAGCTTTCCAGGCTAGCCCCTTCTGGCTGCCAGCTATCTGCAGACGTTCGCACTTTCGGAGCAGGGCTGCGAAAGGAGCCTGGCAGGGACACCAACTTTCCCAGGTTACTTTTGAAGTTTGAGGTGGCAAGTCAAGCAAGCAGCCCCATTCTCTGTGCCTCTGTGCGAGCACTGCCATGGGCAGATGAGGCTGAGCAACAGCTTTCCAGGATAGCCCCTTCTGCCTGCCAGCTATCTGCAGACGTTCGCATTTCAAGAGCAGGGCTGCGAAAGGAGCCTGGCAGGTACACCATCTTTCCCAGGCTACGTTTGAAGTTTGAGGTGGCAAGACAAGCAAGCAGCCCCATTCTCTGTGCCTCTGTGCGAACAGTGCCATGGGCAGATGAGGCTGAGCAACAGCTTTCCAGGATAGCCCCTTCTGCCTGCCAGCTATCTGCAGACGTTCGCACTTTCGGAGCAGGGCTGCAAAAGGAGCCTGGCAGGGACACCACCATTCCCAGCATGCGTTTGAAGTTTCAAGTGGCAAGATAAGCAAGCAGCCCCATTCTCTGTGCCTCTATGCGAACAGTGCCATGGGCAGATGAGGCTGAGCAACAGCTTTCCAGGCTAGCCCCTTCTGGCTGCCAGCTATCTGCAGACGTTCGCACTTTCGGAGCAGGGCTGCGAAAGGAGCCTGGCAGGGACACCAACTTTCCCAGGTTACTTTTGAAGTTTGAGGTGGCAAGTCAAGCAAGCAGCCCCATTCTCTGTGCCTCTGTGCGAGCACTGCCATGGGCAGATGAGGCTGAGCAACAGCTTTCCAGGATAGCCCCTTCTGCCTGCCAGCTATCTGCAGACGTTCGCACTTTCAGAGCAGGGCTGCAAAAGGAGCCTGGCAGGGACACCACCATTCCCAGCATGCGTTTGAAGTTTCAAGTGGCAAGATAAGCAAGCAGCCCCATTCTCTGTGCCTCTATGCGACAGTGCCATGGGCAGATGAGGCTGAGCAACAGCTTTCCAGGCTAGCCCCTTCTGGCTGCCAGCTATCTGCAGACGTTCGCACTTTCGGAGCAGGGCTGCGAAAGGAGCCTGGCAGGGACACCAACTTTCCCAGGTTACTTTTGAAGTTTGAGGTGGCAAGTCAAGCAAGCAGCCCCATTCTCTGTGCCTCTGTGCGAGCACTGCCATGGGCAGATGAGGCTGAGCAACAGCTTTCCAGGCTAGCCCCTTCTGCCTGCCAGCTATCTGCAGACGTTCGCACTTTCGGAGCAGGGCTGCGAAAGGAGCCTGGCAGGGACACCAACTTTCCCAGGCTACGTTTGAAGTTTGAGGTGGCAAGACAAGCAAGCAGCCCCATTCTCTGTGCCTCTGTGCGAGCACTGCCATGGGCAGATGAGGCTGAGCAACAGCTTTCCAGGATAGACCCTTCTGCCTGCCAGCTATCTGCAGACGTTCGCACTTTCGGAGCAGGGCTGCAAAAGGAGCCTGGCAGGGACACCACCATTCCCAGCATGCGTTTGAAGTTTCAAGTGGCAAGATAAGCAAGCAGCCCCATTCTCTGTGCCTCTGTGCGAGCACTGCCATGGGCAGATGAGGCTGAGCAACAGCTTTCCAGGCTAGCCCCTTCTGGCTGCCAGCTATCTGCAGACGTTCGCACTTTCGGAGCAGGGCTGCGAAAGGAGCCTGGCAGGGACACCATCTTTCCCAGGCTACGTTTGAAGTTTGAGGTGGCAAGACAAGCAAGCAGCCCCATTCTCTGTGTCTCTGTGCGAGCAGTGCCATGGGCAGATGAGGCTGAGCAACAGCTTTCCAGGATAGCCCCTTCTGCCTGCCAGCTATCTGCAGACGTTCGCACTTTCGGAGCAGGGCTGCAAAAGGAGCCTGGCAGGGACACCACCATTCCCAGCATGCGTTTGAAGTTTCAAGTGGCAAGATAAGCAAGCAGCCCCATTCTCTGTGCCTCTATGCGAACAGTGCCATGGGCAGATGAGGCTGAGCAACAGGTTTCCAGGCTAGCCCCTTCTGCCTGCCAGCTATCTGCAGACGTTCGCATTTCAAGAGCAGGGCTGCGAAAGGAGCCTGGCAGGTACACCATCTTTCCCAGGCTACGTTTGAAGTTTGAGGTGGCAAGACAAGCAAGCAGCCCCATTCTCTGTGCCTCTGTGCGAACAGTGCCATGGGCAGATGAGGCTGAGCAACAGCTTTCCAGGATAGCCCCTTCTGCCTGCCAGCTATCTGCAGACGTTCGCACTTTCGGAGCAGGGCTGCAAAAGGAGCCTGGCAGGGACACCACCATTCCCAGCATGCGTTTGAAGTTTCAAGTGGCAAGATAAGCAAGCAGCCCCATTCTCTGTGCCTCTATGCGAACAGTGCCATGGGCAGATGAGGCTGAGCAACAGCTTTCCAGGCTAGCCCCTTCTGGCTGCCAGCTATCTGCAGACGTTCGCACTTTCGGAGCAGGGCTGCGAAAGGAGCCTGGCAGGGACACCAACTTTCCCAGGTTACTTTTGAAGTTTGAGGTGGCAAGACAAGCAAGCAGCCCCATTCTCTGTGCCTCTGTGCGAGCACTGCCATGGGCAGATGAGGCTGAGCAACAGCTTTCCAGGATAGCCCCTTCTGGCTGCCAGCTATCTGCAGACGTTCGCACTTTCGGAGCAGGGCTGCAAAAGGAGCCTGGCAGGGACACCACCATTCCCAGCATGCGTTTGAAGTTTCAAGTGGCAAGATAAGCAAGCAGCCCCATTCTCTGTGCCTCTATGCGAACAGTGCCATGGGCAGATGAGGCTGAGCAACAGCTTTCCAGGCTAGCCCCTTCTGCCTGCCAGCTATCTGCAGACATTCGCACTTTCGGAGCAGGGCTGCGAAAGGAGCCTGGCAGGGACACCAACTTTCCCAGGCTACGTTTGAAGTTTGAGGTGGCAAGACAAGCAAGCAGCCCCATTCTCTGTGCCTCTGTGCGAGCACTGCCATGGGCAGATGAGGCTGAGCAACAGCTTTCCAGGATAGCCCCTTCTGCCTGCCAGCTATCTGCAGACGTTCGCACTTTCGGAGCAGGGCTGCAAAAGGAGCCTGGCAGGGACACCACCATTCCCAGCATGCGTTTGAAGTTTCAAGTGGCAAGATAAGCAAGCAGCCCCATTCTCTGTGCCTCTGTGCGAGCACTGCCATGGGCAGATGAGGCTGAGCAACAGCTTTCCAGGATAGCCCCTTCTGGCTGCCAGCTATCTGCAGACGTTCACACTTTCGGAGCAGGGCTGCGAAAGGAGCCTGGCAGGGACACCAACTTTCCCAGGCTACGTTTGAAGTTTGAGGTGGCAAGACAAGCAAGCAGCCCCATTCTCTGTGCCTCTGTGCGAGCACTGCCATGGGCAGATGAGGCTGAGCAACAGCTTTCCAGGATAGCCCCTTCTGGCTGCCAGCTATCTGCAGACGTTCGCACTTTCGGAGCAGGGCTGCAAAAGGAGCCTGGCAGGGACACCACCATTCCCAGCATGCGTTTGAAGTTTCAAGTGGCAAGATAAGCAAGCAGCCCCATTCTCTGTGCCTCTATGCGAACAGTGCCATGGGCAGATGAGGCTGAGCAACAGCTTTCCAGGCTAGCCCCTTCTGCCTGCCAGCTATCTGCAGACGTTCGCACTTTCGGAGCAGGGCTGCAAAAGGAGCCTGGCAGGGACACCACCATTCCCAGCATGCGCTTGAAGTTTCAAGTGGCAAGATAAGCAAGCAGCCCCATTCTCTGTGCCTCTATGCGAACAGTGCCATGGGCAGATGAGGCTGAGCAACACCTTTCCAGGCTAGCCCCTTCTGGCTGCCAGCTATCTGCAGACGTTCGCACTTTCGGAGCAGGGCTGTGAAAGGAGCCTGGCAGGGACACCAACTTTCCCAGGCTACGTTTGAAGTTTGAGGTGGCAAGACAAGCAAGCAGCCCCATTCTCTGTGCCTCTGTGCGAGCACTGCCATGGGCAGATGAGGCTGAGCAACAGCTTTCCAGGATAGCCCCTTCTGCCTGCCAGCTATCTGCAGACGTTCGCACTTTCGGAGCAGGGCTGCAAAAGGAGCCTGGCAGGGACACCACCATTCCCAGCATGCGTTTGAAGTTTCAAGTGGCAAGATAAGCAAGCAGCCCCATTCTCTGTGCCTCTATGCGAACAGTGCCATGGGCAGATGAGGCTGAGCAACAGCTTTCCAGGATAGCCCCTTCTGCCTGCCAGCTATCTGCAGACGTTCGCATTTCAAGAGCAGGGCTGCGAAAGGACCCTAGCAGGTACACCATCTTTTCCAGGCTACGTTTGAAGTTTGAGGTGGCAAGACCAGCAAGCAGCCCCATTCTCTGTGTCTCTGTGCGAGCAGTGCCATGGGCAGATGAGGCTGAGCAACAGCTTTCCAGGATAGCCCCTTCTGGCTGCCAGCTATCTGCAGACGTTCGCACTTTCGGAGCAGGGCTGCAAAAGGAGCCTGGCAGGGACACCACCATTCCCAGCATGCGTTTGAAGTTTCAAGTGGCAAGATAAGCAAGCAGCCCCATTCTCTGTGCCTCTATGCGAACAGTGCCATGGGCAGATGAGGCTGAGCAACAGCTTTCCAGCATAGCCCCTTCTGGCTGCCAGCTATCTGCAGACGTTCGCACTTTCGGAGCAGGGCTGCGAAAGGAGCCTGGCAGGGACACCAACTTTCCCAGGCTACGTTTGAAGTTTGAGGTGGCAAGACAAGCAAGCAGCCCCATTCTCTGTGTCTCTGTGCGAGCAGTGCCATGGGCAGATGAGGCTGAGCAACAGCTTTCCAGGATAGCCCCTTCTGCCTGCCAGCTATCTGCAGACGTTCGCACTTTCGGAGCAGGGCTGCAAAAGGAGCCTGGCAGGGACACCACCATTCCCAGCATGCGTTTGAAGTTTCAAGTGGCAAGATAAGCAAGCAGCCCCATTCTCTGTGCCTCTATGCGAACAGTGCCTTGGGCAGATGAGGCTGAGCAACAGCTTTCCAGGCTAGCCCCTTCTGGCTGCCAGCTATCTGCAGACGTTCGCATTTCAAGAGCAGGGCTGCGAAAGGAGCCTAGCAGGTACAACATCTTTCCCAGGCTACGTTTGAAGTTTGAGGTGGCAAGACAAGCAAGCAGCCCCATTCTCTGTGTCTCTGTGCGAGCACTGCCATGGGCAGATGAGGCTGAGCAACAGCTTTCCAGGATAGCCCCTTCTGGCTGCCAGCTATCTGCAGACGTTCGCACTTTCGGAGCAGGGCTGCGAAAGGATCCTGGCAGGGACACCAACTTTCCCAGGCTACGTTTGAAGTTTGAGGTGGCAAGACAAGCAAGCAGCCCCATTCTCTGTGCCTCTGTGCGAGCAGTGCCATGGGCAGATGAGGCTGAGCAACAGCTTTCCAGGATAGCCCCTTCTGCCTGCCAGCTATCTGCAGACGTTCGCACTTTCGGAGCAGGGCTGCAAAAGGAGCCTGGCAGGGACACCACCATTCCCAGCATGCGTTTGAAGTTTCAAGTGGCAAGATAAGCAAGCAGCCCCATTCTCTGTGCCTCTATGCGAACAGTGCCATGGGCAGATGAGGCTGAGCAACAGCTTTCCAGGCTAGCCCCTTCTGCCTGCCAGCTATCTGCAGACGTTCGCATTTCAAGAGCAGGGCTGCGAAAGGAGCCTGGCAGGTACACCATCTTTCCCAGGCTACGTTTGAAGTTTGAGGTGGCAAGACAAGCAAGCAGCCCCATTCTCTGTGCCTCTGTGCGAACAGTGCCATGGGCAGATGAGGCTGAGCAACAGCTTTCCAGGATAGCCCCTTCTGCCTGCCAGCTATCTGCAGACGTTCGCACTTTCGGAGCAGGGCTGCAAAAGGAGCCTGGCAGGGACACCACCATTCCCAGCATGCGTTTGAAGTTTCAAGTGGCAAGATAAGCAAGCAGCCCCATTCTCTGTGCCTCTATGCGAACAGTGCCATGGGCAGATGAGGCTGAGCAACAGCTTTCCAGGCTAGCCCCTTCTGGCTGCCAGCTATCTGCAGACGTTCGCACTTTCGGAGCAGGGCTGCGAAAGGAGCCTGGCAGGGACACCAACTTTCCCAGGTTACTTTTGAAGTTTGAGGTGGCAAGTCAAGCAAGCAGCCCCATTCTCTGTGCCTCTGTGCGAGCACTGCCATGGGCAGATGAGGCTGAGCAACAGATTTCCAGGATAGCCCCTTCTGCCTGCCAGCTATCTGCAGACGTTCGCACTTTCAGAGCAGGGCTGCAAAAGGAGCCTGGCAGGGACACCACCATTCCCAGCATGCGTTTGAAGTTTCAAGTGGCAAGATAAGCAAGCAGCCCCATTCTCTGTGCCTCTATGCGACAGTGCCATGGGCAGATGAGGCTGAGCAACAGCTTTCCAGGCTAGCCCCTTCTGGCTGCCAGCTATCTGCAGACGTTCGCACTTTCGGAGCAGGGCTGCGAAAGGAGCCTGGCAGGGACACCAACTTTCCCAGGCTACGTTTGAAGTTTGAGGTGGCAAGACAAGCAAGCAGCCCCATTCTCTGTGCCTCTGTGCGAGCACTGCCATGGGCAGATGAGGCTGAGCAACAGCTTTCCAGGATAGACCCTTCTGCCTGCCAGCTATCTGCAGACGTTCGCACTTTCGGAGCAGGGCTGCAAAAGGAGCCTGGCAGGGACACCACCATTCCCAGCATGCGTTTGAAGTTTCAAGTGGCAAGATAAGCAAGCAGCCCCATTCTCTGTGCCTCTGTGCGAGCACTGCCATGGGCAGATGAGGCTGAGCAACAGCTTTCCAGGCTAGCCCCTTCTGCCTGCCAGCTATCTGCAGACGTTCGCACTTTCGGAGCAGGGCTGCGAAAGGAGCCTGGCAGGGACACCATCTTTCCCAGGCTACGTTTGAAGTTTGAGGTGGCAAGACAAGCAAGCAGCCCCATTCTCTGTGTCTCTGTGCGAGCAGTGCCATGGGCAGATGAGGCTGAGCAACAGCTTTCCAGGATAGCCCCTTCTGCCTGCCAGCTATCTGCAGACGTTCGCACTTTCGGAGCAGGGCTGCAAAAGGAGCCTGGCAGGGACACCACCATTCCCAGCATGCGTTTGAAGTTTCAAGTGGCAAGATAAGCAAGCAGCCCCATTCTCTGTGCCTCTATGCGAACAGTGCCATGGGCAGATGAGGCTGAGCAACAGCTTTCCAGGCTAGCCCCTTCTGCCTGCCAGCTATCTGCAGACGTTCGCATTTCAAGAGCAGGGCTGCGAAAGGAGCCTGGCAGGTACACCATCTTTCCCAGGCTACGTTTGAAGTTTGAGGTGGCAAGACAAGCAAGCAGCCCCATTCTCTGTGCCTCTGTGCGAACAGTGCCATGGGCAGATGAGGCTGAGCAACAGCTTTCCAGGATAGCCCCTTCTGGCTGCCAGCTATCTGCAGACGTTCGCACTTTCGGAGCAGGGCTGCAAAAGGAGCCTGGCAGGGACACCACCATTCCCAGCATGCGTTTGAAGTTTCAAGTGGCAAGATAAGCAAGCAGCCCCATTCTCTGTGCCTCTATGCGAACAGTGCCATGGGCAGATGAGGCTGAGCAACAGCTTTCCAGGCTAGCCCCTTCTGGCTGCCAGCTATCTGCAGACGTTCGCACTTTCGGAGCAGGGCTGCGAAAGGAGCCTGGCAGGGACACCAACTTTCCCAGGTTACTTTTGAAGTTTGAGGTGGCAAGACAAGCAAGCAGCCCCATTCTCTGTGCCTCTGTGCGAGCACTGCCATGGGCAGATGAGGCTGAGCAACAGCTTTCCAGGATAGCCCCTTCTGCCTGCCAGCTATCTGCAGACGTTCGCACTTTCGGAGCAGGGCTGCAAAAGGAGCCTGGCAGGGACACCACCATTCCCAGCATGCGTTTGAAGTTTCAAGTGGCAAGATAAGCAAGCAGCCCCATTCTCTGTGCCTCTATGCGAACAGTGCCATGGGCAGATGAGGCTGAGCAACAGCTTTCCAGGCTAGCCCCTTCTGCCTGCCAGCTATCTGCAGACATTCGCACTTTCGGAGCAGGGCTGCGAAAGGAGCCTGGCAGGGACACCAACTTTCCCAGGCTACGTTTGAAGTTCGAGGTGGCAAGACAAGCAAGCAGCCCCATTCTCTGTGCCTCTGTGCGAGCACTGCCATGGGCAGATGAGGCTGAGCAACAGCTTTCCAGGATAGCCCCTTCTGCCTGCCAGCTATCTGCAGACGTTCGCATTTCAAGAGCAGGGCTGCAAAAGGAGCCTGGCAGGGACACCACCATTCCCAGCATGCGTTTGAAGTTTCAAGTGGCAAGACAAGCAAGCAGCCCCATTCTCTGTGCCTCTGTGCGAGCACTGCCATGGGCAGATGAGGCTGAGCAACAGCTTTCCAGGCTAGCCCCTTCTGGCTGCCAGCTATCTGCAGACGTTCGCACTTTCGGAGCAGGGCTGCGAAAGGAGCCTGGCAGGGACACCAACTTTCCCAGGCTACGTTTGAAGTTTGAGGTGGCAAGACAAGCAAGCAGCCCCATTCTCTGTGCCTCTGTGCGAGCACTGCCATGGGCAGATGAGGCTGAGCAACAGCTTTCCAGGCTAGCCCCTTCTGCCTGCCAGCTATCTGCAGACGTTCGCACTTTCGGAGCAGGGCTGCAAAAGGAGCCTGGCAGGGACACCACCATTCCCAGCATGCGTTTGAAGTTTCAAGTGGCAAGATAAGCAAGCAGCCCCATTCTCTGTGCCTCTGTGCGAGCACTGCCATGGGCAGATGAGGCTGAGCAACAGCTTTCCAGGATAGCCCCTTCTGCCTGCCAGCTATCTGCAGACGTTCACACTTTCGGAGCAGGGCTGCGAAAGGAGCCTGGCAGGGACACCAACTTTCCCAGGCTACGTTTGAAGTTTGAGGTGGCAAGACAAGCAAGCAGCCCCATTCTCTGTGCCTCTGTGCGAGCACTGCCATGGGCAGATGAGGCTGAGCAACAGCTTTCCAGGATAGCCCCTTCTGGCTGCCAGCTATCTGCAGACGTTCGCACTTTCGGAGCAGGGCTGCAAAAGGAGCCTGGCAGGGACACCACCATTCCCAGCATGCGTTTGAAGTTTCAAGTGGCAAGATAAGCAAGCAGCCCCATTCTCTGTGCCTCTATGCGAACAGTGCCATGGGCAGATGAGGCTGAGCAACAGCTTTCCAGGCTAGCCCCTTCTGCCTGCCAGCTATCTGCAGACGTTCGCACTTCCGGAGCAGGGCTGCAAAAGGAGCCTGGCAGGGACACCACCATTCCCAGCATGCGCTTGAAGTTTCAAGTGGCAAGAGAAGCAAGCAGCCCCATTCTCTGTGCCTCTATGCGAACAGTGCCATGGGCAGATGAGGCTGAGCAACACCTTTCCAGGCTAGCCCCTTCTGGCTGCCAGCTATCTGCAGACGTTCGCACTTTCGGAGCAGGGCTGTGAAAGGAGCCTGGCAGGGACACCAACTTTCCCAGGCTACGTTTGAAGTTTGAGGTGGCAAGACAAGCAAGCAGCCCCATTCTCTGTGCCTCTGTGCGAGCACTGCCATGGGCAGATGAGGCTGAGCAACAGCTTTCCAGGATAGCCCCTTCTGCCTGCCAGCTATCTGCAGACGTTCGCACTTTCGGAGCAGGGCTGCAAAAGGAGCCTGGCAGGGACACCACCATTCCCAGCATGCGTTTGAAGTTTCAAGTGGCAAGATAAGCAAGCAGCCCCATTCTCTGTGCCTCTATGCGAACAGTGCAATGGGCAGATGAGGCTGAGCAACAGCTTTCCAGGATAGCCCCTTCTGCCTGCCAGCTATCTGCAGACGTTCGCATTTCAAGAGCAGGGCTGCGAAAGGACCCTAGCAGGTACACCATCTTTTCCAGGCTACGTTTGAAGTTTGAGGTGGCAAGACCAGCAAGCAGCCCCATTCTCTGTGTCTCTGTGCGAGCAGTGCCATGGGCAGATGAGGCTGAGCAACAGCTTTCCAGGATAGCCCCTTCTGGCTGCCAGCTATCTGCAGACGTTCGCACTTTCGGAGCAGGGCTTCAAAAGGAGCCTGGCAGGGACACCACCATTCCCAGCATGCGTTTGAAGTTTCAAGTGGCAAGATAAGCAAGCAGCCCCATTCTCTGTGCCTCTATGCGAACAGTGCCATGGGCAGATGAGGCTGAGCAACAGCTTTCCAGCATAGCCCCTTCTGGCTGCCAGCTATCTGCAGACGTTCGCACTTTCGGAGCAGGGCTGCGAAAGGAGCCTGGCAGGGACACCAACTTTCCCAGCATGCGTTTGAAGTTTGAGGTGGCAAGACAAGCAAGCAGCCCCATTCTCTGTGTCTCTGTGCGAGCAGTGCCATGGGCAGATGAGGCTGAGCAACAGCTTTCCAGGATAGCCCCTTCTGCCTGCCAGCTATCTGCAGACGTTCGCACTTTCGGAGCAGGGCTGCAAAAGGAGCCTGGCAGGGACACCACCATTCCCAGCATGCGTTTGAAGTTTCAAGTGGCAAGATAAGCAAGCAGCCCCATTCTCTGTGCCTCTATGCGAACAGTGCCATGGGCAGATGAGGCTGAGCAACAGCTTTCCAGGCTAGCCCCTTCTGCCTGCCAGCTATCTGCAGACGTTCGCATTTCAAGAGCAGGGCTGCGAAAGGAGCCTGGCAGGTACACCATCTTTCCCAGGCTACGTTTGAAGTTTGAGGTGGCAAGACAAGCAAGCAGCCCCATTCTCTGTGCCTCTGTGCGAACACTGCCATGGGCAGATGAGGCTGAGCAACAGCTTTCCAGGATAGCCCCTTCTGCCTGCCAGCTATCTGCAGACGTTCGCACTTTCGGAGCAGGGCTGCAAAAGGAGCCTGGCAGGGACACCACCATTCCCAGCATGCGTTTGAAGTTTCAAGTGGCAAGATAAGCAAGCAGCCCCATTCTCTGTGCCTCTATGCGAACAGTGCCATGGGCAGATGAGGCTGAGCAACAGCTTTCCAGGCTAGCCCCTTCTGCCTGCCAGCTATCTGCAGACGTTCGCACTTTCGGAGCAGGGCTGCGAAAGGAGCCTGGCAGGGACACCAACTTTCCCAGGTTACTTTTGAAGTTTGAGGTGGCAAGACAAGCAAGCAGCCCCATTCTCTGTGCCTCTGTGCGAGCACTGCCATGGGCAGATGAGGCTGAGCAACAGCTTTCCAGGATAACCTCTTCTGCCTGCCAGCTATCTGCAGACGTTCGCACTTTCGGAGCAGGGCTGCAAAAGGAGCCTGGCAGGGACACCACCATTCCCAGCATGCGTTTGAAGTTTCAAGTGGCAAGATAAGCAAGCAGCCCCATTCTCTGTGCCTCTATGCGAACAGTGCCATGGGCAGATGAGGCTGAGCAACAGCTTTCCAGGCTAGCCCCTTCTGCCTGCCAGCTATCTGCAGACGTTCGCACTTTGGGAGCAGGGCTGCAAAAGGAGCCTGGCAGGGACACCAACTGTCCCAGGCTACGTTTGAAGTTTGAGGTGGCAAGACAAGCAAGCAGCCCCATTCTCTGTGCCTCTGTGCGAGCACTGCCATGGGCAGATGAGGCTGAGCAACAGCTTTCCAGCATAGCCCCTTCTGCCTGCCAGCTATCTGCAGACGTTCGCACTTTCGGAGCAGGGCTGCAAAAGGAGCCTGGCAGGGACACCACCATTCCCAGCATGCGTTTGAAGTTTCAAGTGGCAAGATAAGCAAGCAGCCCCATTCTCTGTGCCTCTGTGCGAACAGTGCAATGGGCAGATGAGGCTGAGCAACAGCTTTCCAGGCTAGCCCCTTCTGCCTGCCAGCTATCTGCAGACGTTCGCATTTCAAGAGCAATGCTGCGAAAGGAGCCTAGCAGGTACACCATCTTTTCCAGGCTACGTTTGAAGTTTGAGGTGGCAAGACCAGCAAGCAGCCCCATTCTCTGTGTCTCTGTGCGAGCACTGCCATGGGCAGATGAGGCTGAGCAACAGCTTTCCAGGATAGCCCCTTCTGGCTGCCAGCTATCTGCAGACGTTCGCACTTTCGGAGCAGGGCTGCAAAAGGAGCCTGGCAGGGACACCACCATTCCCAGCATGCGTTTGAAGTTTCAAGTGGCAAGATAAGCAAGCAGCCCCATTCTCTGTGCCTCTATGCGAACAGTGCCATGGGCAGATGAGGCTGAGCAACAGCTTTCCAGGCTAGCCCCTTCTGGCTGCCAGCTATCTGCAGACATTCGCACTTTCGGAGCAGGGCTGCGAAAGGAGCCTGGCAGGGACACCAACTTTCCCAGGCTACGTTTGAAGTTCGAGGTGGCAAGACAAGCAAGCAGCCCCATTCTCTGTGCCTCTGTGCGAGCACTGCCATGGGCAGATGAGGCTGAGCAACAGCTTTCCAGGATAGCCCCTTCTGCCTGCCAACTATCTGCAGACGTTCGCATTTCAAGAGCAGGGCTGCAAAAGGAGCCTGGCAGGGACACCACCATTCCCAGCATGCGTTTGAAGTTTCAAGTGGCAAGATAAGCAAGCAGCCCCATTCTCTGTGCCTCTGTGCGAGCACTGCCATGGGCAGATGAGGCTGAGCAACAGCTTTCCAGGATAGCCCCTTCTGCCTGCCAGCTATCTGCAGACGTTCGCACTTTCGGAGCAGGGCTGCAAAAGGAGCCTGGCAGGGACACCAACTTTCCCAGGCTACGTTTGAAGTTTGAGGTGGCAAGACAAGCAAGCAGCCCCATTCTCTGTGCCTCTGTGCGAGCACTGCCATGGGCAGATGAGGCTGAGCAACAGCTTTCCAGGCTAGCCCCTTCTGCCTGCCAGCTATCTGCAGACGTTCGCACTTTCGGAGCAGGGCTGCAAAAGGAGCCTGGCAGGGACACCACCATTCCCAGCATGCGTTTGAAGTTTCAAGTGGCAAGATAAGCAAGCAGCCCCATTCTCTGTGCCTCTGTGCGAGCACTGCCATGGGCAGATGAGGCTGAGCAACAGCTTTCCAGGATAGCCCCTTCTGCCTGCCAGCTATCTGCAGACGTTCACACTTTCGGAGCAGGGCTGCGAAAGGAGCCTGGCAGGGACACCAACTTTCCCAGGCTACGTTTGAAGTTTGAGGTGGCAAGACAAGCAAGCAGCCCCATTCTCTGTGCCTCTGTGCGAGCACTGCCATGGGCAGATGAGGCTGAGCAACAGCTTTCCAGGATAGCCCCTTCTGGCTGCCAGCTATCTGCAGACGTTCGCACTTTCGGAGCAGGGCTGCAAAAGGAGCCTGGCAGGGACACCACCATTCCCAGCATGCGTTTGAAGTTTCAAGTGGCAAGATAAGCAAGCAGCCCCATTCTCTGTGCCTCTATGCGAACAGTGCCATGGGCAGATGAGGCTGAGCAACAGCTTTCCAGGATAGCCCCTTCTGCCTGCCAGCTATCTGCAGACGTTCGCACTTTCGGAGCAGGGCTGCAAAAGGAGCCTGGCAGGGACACCACCATTCCCAGCATGCGCTTGAAGTTTCAAGTGGCAAGATAAGCAAGCAGCCCCATTCTCTGTGCCTCTATGCGAACAGTGCCATGGGCAGATGAGGCTGAGCAACACCTTTCCAGGCTAGCCCCTTCTGGCTGCCAGCTATCTGCAGACGTTCGCACTTTCGGAGCAGGGCTGTGAAAGGAGCCTGGCAGGGACACCAACTTTCCCAGGCTACGTTTGAAGTTTGAGGTGGCAAGACAAGCAAGCAGCCCCATTCTCTGTGCCTCTGTGCGAGCACTGCCATGGGCAGATGAGGCTGAGCAACAGCTTTCCAGGATAGCCCCTTCTGCCTGCCAGCTATCTGCAGACGTTCGCACTTTCGGAGCAGGGCTGCAAAAGGAGCCTGGCAGGGACACCACCATTCCCAGCATGCGTTTGAAGTTTCAAGTGGCAAGATAAGCAAGCAGCCCCATTCTCTGTGCCTCTATGCGAACAGTGCAATGGGCAGATGAGGCTGAGCAACAGCTTTCCAGGATAGCCCCTTCTGCCTGCCAGCTATCTGCAGACGTTCGCATTTCAAGAGCAGGGCTGCGAAAGGAGCCTAGCAGGTACACCATCTTTTCCAGGCTACGTTTGAAGTTTGAGGTGGCAAGACCAGCAAGCAGCCCCATTCTCTGTGTCTCTGTGCGAGCAGTGCCATGGGCAGATGAGGCTGAGCAACAGCTTTCCAGGATAGCCCCTTCTGCCTGCCAGCTATCTGCAGACGTTCGCACTTTCGGAGCAGGGCTTCAAAAGGAGCCTGGCAGGGACACCACCATTCCCAGCATGCGTTTGAAGTTTCAAGTGGCAAGATAAGCAAGCAGCCCCATTCTCTGTGCCTCTATGCGAACAGTGCCATGGGCAGATGAGGCTGAGCAACAGCTTTCCAGGCTAGCCCCTTCTGGCTGCCAGCTATCTGCAGACATTCGCACTTTCGGAGCAGGGCTGCGAAAGGAGCCTGGCAGGGACACCAACTTTCCCAGGCTACGTTTGAAGTTTGAGGTGGCAAGACAAGCAAGCAGCCCCATTCTCTGTGTCTCTGTGCGAGCAGTGCCATGGGCAGATGAGGCTGAGCAACAGCTTTCCAGGATAGCCCCTTCTGCCTGCCAGCTATCTGCAGACGTTCGCACTTTCGGAGCAGGGCTGCAAAAGGAGCCTGGCAGGGACACCACCATTCCCAGCATGCGTTTGAAGTTTCAAGTGGCAAGATAAGCAAGCAGCCCCATTCTCTGTGCCTCTATGCGAACAGTGCCATGGGCAGATGAGGCTGAGCAACAGCTTTCCAGGATAGCCCCTTCTGCCTGCCAGCTATCTGCAGACGTTCGCACTTTCGGAGCAGGGCTGCAAAAGGAGCCTGGCAGGGACACCAACTTTCCCAGGCTACGTTTGAAGTTTGAGGTGGCAAGACAAGCAAGCAGCCCCATTCTCTGTGCCTCTGTGCGAGCACTGCCATGGGCAGATGAGGCTGAGCAACAGCTTTCCAGGCTAGCCCCTTCTGCCTGCCAGCTATCTGCAGACGTTCGCACTTTCGGAGCAGGGCTGCAAAAGGAGCCTGGCAGGGACACCACCATTCCCAGCATGCGTTTGAAGTTTCAAGTGGCAAGATAAGCAAGCAGCCCCATTCTCTGTGCCTCTATGCGAACAGTGCCTTGGGCAGATGAGGCTGAGCAACAGCTTTCCAGGCTAGCCCCTTCTGGCTGCCAGCTATCTGCAGAAGTTCGCATTTCAAGAGCAGGGCTGCGAAAGGAGCCTAGCAGGTACACCATCTTTCCCAGGCTACGTTTGAAGTTTGAGGTGGCAAGACAAGCAAGCAGCCCCATTCTCTGTGCCTCTGTGCGAGCAGTGCCATGGGCAGATGAGGCTGAGCAACAGCTTTCCAGGATAGCCCCTTCTGGCTGCCAGCTATCTGCAGACGTTCGCACTTTCGGAGCAGGGCTGCGAAAGGAGCCTGGCAGGGACACCAACTTTCCGAGGCTACGTTTGAAGTTTGAGGTGGCAAGACAAGCAAGCAGCCCCATTCTCTGTGCCTCTGTGCGAGCACTGCCATGGGCAGATGAGGCTGAGCAACAGCTTTCCAGGCTAGCCCCTTCTGGCTGCCAGCTATCTGCAGACGTTCGCACTTTCGGAGCAGGGCTGCGAAAGCAGCCTGGCAGGGACACCAACTTTCCCAGGCTACGTTTGAAGTTTGAGGTGGCAAGACAAGCAAGCAGCCCCATTCTCTGTGCCTCTGTGCGAGCACTGCCATGGGCAGATGAGGCTGAGCAACAGCTTTCCAGGCTAGCCCCTTCTGGCTGCCATCTATCTGCAGACGTTCGCACTTTCGGAGCAGGGCTGCGAAAGGAGCCTGGCAGGGACACCATCTTTCCCAGGCTACGTTTGAAGTTTGAGGTGGCAAGACAAGCAAGCAGCCCCATTCTCTGTGCCTCTGTGCGAGCAGTGCCATGGGCAGATGAGGCTGAGCAACAGCTTTCCAGGATAGCCCCTTCTGCCTGCCAGCTATCTGCAGACATTCGCACTTTCGGAGCAGGGCTGCAAAAGGAGCCTGGCAGGGACACCACCATTCCCAGCATGCGTTTGAAGTTTCAAGTGGCAAGATAAGCAAGCAGCCCCATTCTCTGTGCCTCTATGCGAACAGTGCCATGGGCAGATGAGGCTGAGCAACAGCTTTCCAGGCTAGCCCCTTCTGCCTGCCAGCTATCTGCAGACGTTCGCATTTCAAGAGCAGGGCTGCGAAAGGAGCCTGGCAGGTACAACATCTTTCCCAGGCTACGTTTGAAGTTTGAGGTGGCAAGACAAGCAAGCAGCCCCATTCTCTGTGCCTCTATGCGAACAGTGCCTTGGGCAGATGAGGCTGAGCAACAGCTTTCCAGGCTAGCCCCTTCTGGCTGCCAGCTATCTGCAGAAGTTCGCATTTCAAGAGCAGGGCTGCGAAAGGAGCCTAGCAGGTACACCATCTTTCCCAGGCTACGTTTGAAGTTTGAGGTGGCAAGACAAGCAAGCAGCCCCATTCTCTGTGCCTCTGTGCGAGCAGTGCCATGGGCAGATGAGGCTGAGCAACAGCTTTCCAGGATAGCCCCTTCTGGCTGCCAGCTATCTGCAGACGTTCGCACTTTCGGAGCAGGGCTGCGAAAGGAGCCTGGCAGGGACACCAACTTTCCGAGGCTACGTTTGAAGTTTGAGGTGGCAAGACAAGCAAGCAGCCCCATTCTCTGTGCCTCTGTGCGAGCACTGCCATGGGCAGATGAGGCTGAGCAACAGCTTTCCAGGCTAGCCCCTTCTGGCTGCCAGCTATCTGCAGACGTTCGCACTTTCGGAGCAGGGCTGCGAAAGCAGCCTGGCAGGGACACCAACTTTACCAGGCTACGTTTGAAGTTTGAGGTGGCAAGACAAGCAAGCAGCCCCATTCTCTGTGCCTCTGTGCGAGCACTGCCATGGGCAGATGAGGCTGAGCAACAGCTTTCCAGGCTAGCCCCTTCTGGCTGCCATCTATCTGCAGACGTTCGCACTTTCGGAGCAGGGCTGCGAAAGGAGCCTGGCAGGGACACCATCTTTCCCAGGCTACGTTTGAAGTTTGAGGTGGCAAGACAAGCAAGCAGCCCCATTCTCTGTGCCTCTGTGCGAGCAGTGCCATGGGCAGATGAGGCTGAGCAACAGCTTTCCAGGATAGCCCCTTCTGCCTGCCAGCTATCTGCAGACATTCGCACTTTCGGAGCAGGGCTGCAAAAGGAGCCTGGCAGGGACACCACCATTCCCAGCATGCGTTTGAAGTTTCAAGTGGCAAGATAAGCAAGCAGCCCCATTCTCTGTGCCTCTATGCGAACAGTGCCATGGGCAGATGAGGCTGAGCAACAGCTTTCCAGGCTAGCCCCTTCTGCCTGCCAGCTATCTGCAGACGTTCGCATTTCAAGAGCAGGGATGCGAAAGGAGCCTAGCAGGTACACCATCTTTCCCAGGCTACGTTTGAAGTTTGAGGTGGCAAGACAAGCAAGCAGCCCCATTCTCTGTGCCTCTGTGCGAGCAGTGCCATGGGCAGATGAGGCTGAGCAACAGCTTTCCAGGATAGCCCCTTCTGGCTGCCAGCTATCTGCAGACGTTCGCACTTTCGGAGCAGGGCTGCGAAAGGAGCCTGGCAGGGACACCAACTTTCCGAGGCTACGTTTGAAGTTTGAGGTGGCAAGACAAGCAAGCAGCCCCATTCTCTGTGCCTCTGTGCGAGCACTGCCATGGGCAGATGAGGCTGAGCAACAGCTTTCCAGGCTAGCCCCTTCTGGCTGCCAGCTATCTGCAGACGTTCGCACTTTCGGAGCAGGGCTGCGAAAGCAGCCTGGCAGGGACACCAACTTTCCCAGGTTACGTTTGAAGTTTGAGGTGGCAAGACAAGCAAGCAGCCCCATTCTCTGTGCCTCTGTGCGAGCACTGCCATGGGCAGATGAGGCTGAGCAACAGCTTTCCAGGATAGCCCCTTCTGGCTGCCATCTATCTGCAGACGTTCGCACTTTCGGAGCAGGGCTGCGAAAGGAGCCTGGCAGGGACACCATCTTTCCCAGGCTACGTTTGAAGTTTGAGGTGGCAAGACAAGCAAGCAGCCCCATTCTCTGTGCCTCTGTGCGAGCAGTGCCATGGGCAGATGAGGCTGAGCAACAGCTTTCCAGGATAGCCCCTTCTGCCTGCCAGCTATCTGCAGACATTCGCACTTTCGGAGCAGGGCTGCAAAAGGAGCCTGGCAGGGACACCACCATTCCCAGCATGCGTTTGAAGTTTCAAGTGGCAAGATAAGCAAGCAGCCCCATTCTCTGTGCCTCTATGCGAACAGTGCCATGGGCAGATGAGGCTGAGCAACAGCTTTCCAGGCTAGCCCCTTCTGCCTGCCAGCTATCTGCAGACGTTCGCATTTCAAGAGCAGGGCTGCGAAAGGAGCCTGGCAGGTACACCATCTTTCCCAGGCTACGTTTGAAGTTTGAGGTGGCAAGACAAGCAAGCAGCCCCATTCTCTGTGCCTCTGTGCGAACAGTGCCATGGGCAGATGAGGCTGAGCAACAGCTTTCCAGGATAGCCCCTTCTGGCTGCCAGCTATCTGCAGACGTTCGCACTTTCGGAGCAGGGCTGCAAAAGGAGCCTGGCAGGGACACCAACTTTCCCAGGCTACGTTTGAAGTTTGAGGTGGCAAGACAAGCAAGCAGCCCCATTCTCTGTGTCTCTGTGCGAGCAGTGCCATGGGCAGATGAGGCTGAGCAACAGCTTTCCAGGATAGCCCCTTCTGCCTGCCAGCTATCTGCAGACGTTCGCACTTTCGGAGCAGGGCTGCAAAAGGAGCCTGGCAGGGACACCACCATTCCCAGCATGCGTTTGAAGTTTCAAGTGGCAAGATAAGCAAGCAGCCCCATTCTCTGTGCCTCTATGCGAACAGTGCCATGGGCAGATGAGGCTGAGCAACAGCTTTCCAGGATAGCCCCTTCTGCCTGCCAGCTATCTGCAGACGTTCGCACTTTCGGAGCAGGGCTGCAAAAGGAGCCTGGCAGGGACACCAACTTTCCCAGGCTACGTTTGAAGTTTGAGGTGGCAAGACAAGCAAGCAGCCCCATTCTCTGTGCCTCTGTGCGAGCACTGCCATGGGCAGATGAGGCTGAGCAACAGCTTTCCAGGCTAGCCCCTTCTGCCTGCCAGCTATCTGCAGACGTTCGCACTTTCGGAGCAGGGCTGCAAAAGGAGCCTGGCAGGGACACCACCATTCCCAGCATGCGTTTGAAGTTTCAAGTGGCAAGATAAGCAAGCAGCCCCATTCTCTGTGCCTCTATGCGAACAGTGCCTTGGGCAGATGAGGCTGAGCAACAGCTTTCCAGGCTAGCCCCTTCTGGCTGCCAGCTATCTGCAGAAGTTCGCATTTCAAGAGCAGGGCTGCGAAAGGAGCCTAGCAGGTACACCATCTTTCCCAGGCTACGTTTGAAGTTTGAGGTGGCAAGACAAGCAAGCAGCCCCATTCTCTGTGCCTCTGTGCGAGCAGTGCCATGGGCAGATGAGGCTGAGCAACAGCTTTCCAGGATAGCCCCTTCTGGCTGCCAGCTATCTGCAGACGTTCGCACTTTCGGAGCAGGGCTGCGAAAGGAGCCTGGCAGGGACACCAACTTTCCGAGGCTACGTTTGAAGTTTGAGGTGGCAAGACAAGCAAGCAGCCCCATTCTCTGTGCCTCTGTGCGAGCACTGCCATGGGCAGATGAGGCTGAGCAACAGCTTTCCAGGCTAGCCCCTTCTGGCTGCCAGCTATCTGCAGACGTTCGCACTTTCGGAGCAGGGCTGCGAAAGCAGCCTGGCAGGGACACCAACTTTCCCAGGCTACGTTTGAAGTTTGAGGTGGCAAGACAAGCAAGCAGCCCCATTCTCTGTGCCTCTGTGCGAGCACTGCCATGGGCAGATGAGGCTGAGCAACAGCTTTCCAGGCTAGCCCCTTCTGGCTGCCATCTATCTGCAGACGTTCGCACTTTCGGAGCAGGGCTGCGAAAGGAGCCTGGCAGGGACACCATCTTTCCCAGGCTACGTTTGAAGTTTGAGGTGGCAAGACAAGCAAGCAGCCCCATTCTCTGTGCCTCTGTGCGAGCAGTGCCATGGGCAGATGAGGCTGAGCAACAGCTTTCCAGGATAGCCCCTTCTGCCTGCCAGCTATCTGCAGACATTCGCACTTTCGGAGCAGGGCTGCAAAAGGAGCCTGGCAGGGACACCACCATTCCCAGCATGCGTTTGAAGTTTCAAGTGGCAAGATAAGCAAGCAGCCCCATTCTCTGTGCCTCTATGCGAACAGTGCCATGGGCAGATGAGGCTGAGCAACAGCTTTCCAGGATAGCCCCTTCTGCCTGCCAGCTATCTGCAGACGTTCGCATTTCAAGAGCAGGGCTGCGAAAGGAGCCTGGCAGGTACAACATCTTTCCCAGGCTACGTTTGAAGTTTGAGGTGGCAAGACAAGCAAGCAGCCCCATTCTCTGTGCCTCTATGCGAACAGTGCCTTGGGCAGATGAGGCTGAGCAACAGCTTTCCAGGCTAGCCCCTTCTGGCTGCCAGCTATCTGCAGAAGTTCGCATTTCAAGAGCAGGGCTGCGAAAGGAGCCTAGCAGGTACACCATCTTTCCCAGGCTACGTTTGAAGTTTGAGGTGGCAAGACAAGCAAGCAGCCCCATTCTCTGTGCCTCTGTGCGAGCAGTGCCATGGGCAGATGAGGCTGAGCAACAGCTTTCCAGGATAGCCCCTTCTGGCTGCCAGCTATCTGCAGACGTTCGCACTTTCGGAGCAGGGCTGCGAAAGGAGCCTGGCAGGGACACCAACTTTCCGAGGCTACGTTTGAAGTTTGAGGTGGCAAGACAAGCAAGCAGCCCCATTCTCTGTGCCTCTGTGCGAGCACTGCCATGGGCAGATGAGGCTGAGCAACAGCTTTCCAGGCTAGCCCCTTCTGGCTGCCAGCTATCTGCAGACGTTCGCACTTTCGGAGCAGGGCTGCGAAAGCAGCCTGGCAGGGACACCAACTTTACCAGGCTACGTTTGAAGTTTGAGGTGGCAAGACAAGCAAGCAGCCCCATTCTCTGTGCCTCTGTGCGAGCACTGCCATGGGCAGATGAGGCTGAGCAACAGCTTTCCAGGCTAGCCCCTTCTGGCTGCCATCTATCTGCAGACGTTCGCACTTTCGGAGCAGGGCTGCGAAAGGAGCCTGGCAGGGACACCATCTTTCCCAGGCTACGTTTGAAGTTTGAGGTGGCAAGACAAGCAAGCAGCCCCATTCTCTGTGCCTCTGTGCGAGCAGTGCCATGGGCAGATGAGGCTGAGCAACAGCTTTCCAGGATAGCCCCTTCTGCCTGCCAGCTATCTGCAGACATTCGCACTTTCGGAGCAGGGCTGCAAAAGGAGCCTGGCAGGGACACCACCATTCCCAGCATGCGTTTGAAGTTTCAAGTGGCAAGATAAGCAAGCAGCCCCATTCTCTGTGCCTCTATGCGAACAGTGCCATGGGCAGATGAGGCTGAGCAACAGCTTTCCAGGCTAGCCCCTTCTGCCTGCCAGCTATCTGCAGACGTTCGCATTTCAAGAGCAGGGCTGCGAAAGGAGCCTGGCAGGTACAACATCTTTCCCAGGCTACGTTTGAAGTTTGAGGTGGCAAGACAAGCAAGCAGCCCCATTCTCTGTGCCTCTGTGCGAACAGTGCCATGGGCAGATGAGGCTGAGCAACAGCTTTCCAGGATAGCCCCTTCTGGCTGCCAGCTATCTGCAGACGTTCGCACTTTCGGAGCAGGGCTGCAAAAGGAGCCTGGCAGGGACACCACCATTCCCAGCATGCGTTTGAAGTTTCAAGTGGCAAGATAAGCAAGCAGCCCCATTCTCTGTGCCTCTATGCGAACAGTGCCATGGGCAGATGAGGCTGAGCAACAGCTTTCCAGGCTAGCCCCTTCTGGCTGCCAGCTATCTGCAGACGTTCGCACTTTCGGAGCAGGGCTGCGAAAGGAGCCTGGCAGGGACACCACCTTTCCCAGGTTACTTTTGAAGTTTGAGGTGGCAAGTCAAGCAAGCAGCCCCATTCTCTGTGCCTCTGTGCGAGCACTGCCATGGGCAGATGAGGCTGAGCAACAGCTTTCCAGGATAGCCCCTTCTGCCTGCCAGCTATCTGCAGACGTTCGCACTTTCGGAGCAGGGCTGCAAAAGGAGCCTGGCAGGGACACCACCATTCCCAGCATGCGTTTGAAGTTTCAAGTGGCAAGATAAGCAAGCAGCCCCATTCTCTGTGCCTCTATGCGAACAGTGCCATGGGCAGATGAGGCTGAGCAACAGCTTTCCAGGATAGCCCCTTCTGCCTGCCAGCTATCTGCAGACGTTCGCATTTCAAGAGCAGGGCTGCGAAAGGAGCCTAGCAGGTACACCATCTTTTCCAGGCTACGTTTGAAGTTTGAGGTGGCAAGACAAGCAAGCAGCCCCATTCTCTGTGTCTCTGTGCGAGCACTGCCATGGGCAGATGAGGCTGAGCAACAGCTTTCCAGGCTAGCCCCTTCTGGCTGCCAGCTATCTGCAGACGTTCGCACTTTCGGAGCAGGGCTGCAAAAGCAGCCTGGCAGGAACACCACCATTCCCAGCATGCGTTTGAAGTTTCAAGTGGAAAGATAAGCAAGCAGCCCCATTCTCTGTGCCTCTATGCGAACAGTGCCATGGGCAGATGAGGCTGAGCAACAGCTTTCCAGGCTAGCCCCTTCTGGCTGCCAGCTATCTGCAGACATTCGCACTTTCGAAGCAGGGCTGCGAAAGGAGCCTGGCAGGGACACCAACTTTCCCAGGCTACGTTTGAAGTTCGAGGTGACAAGACAAGCAAGCAGCCCCATTCTCTGTGCCTCTGTGCGAGCACTGCCATGGGCAGATGAGGCTGAGCAACAGCTTTCCAGGCTAGCCCCTTCTGCCTGCCAACTATCTGCAGACATTCGCATTTCAAGAGCAGGGCTGCAAAAGGAGTCTGGCAGGGACACCACCATTCCCAGCATGCACTTGAAGTTTCAAGTGGCAAGATAAGCAAGCAGCCCCATTCTCTGTGCCTCTGTGCGAGCACTGCCATGGGCAGATGAGGCTGAGCAACAGCTTTCCAGGATAGCCCCTTCTGCCTGCCAGCTATCTGCAGACGTTCACACTTTCGGAGCAGGGCTGCGAAAGGAGCCTGGCAGGGACACCAACTTTCCCAGGCTACTTTTGAAGTTTGAGGTGGCAAGACAAGCAAGCAGCCCCATTCTCTGTGCCTCTGTGCGAGCACTGCCATGGGCAGATGAGGCTGAGCAACAGCTTTCCAGGCTAGCCCCTTCTGCCTGCCAGCTATCTGCAGACGTTCGCACTTTCGGAGCAGGGCTGCAAAAGGAGCCTGGCAGGGACACCACCATTCCCAGCATGCGTTTGAAGTTTCAAGTGGCAAGATAAGCAAGCAGCCCCATTCTCTGTGCCTCTGTGCGAGCAGCGCCATGGGCAGATGAGGCTGAGCAACAGCTTTCCAGGATAGCCCCTTCTGCCTGCCAGCTATCTGCAGACGTTCGCACTTTCGGAGCAGGGCTGCAAAAGGAGCCTGGCAGGGACACCACCATTCCCAGCATGCGTTTGAAGTTTCAAGTGGCAAGATATGCAAGCAGCCCCATTCTCTGTGCCTCTATGCGAACAGTGCCTTGGGCAGATGAGGCTGAGCAACAGCTTTCCAGGCTAGCCCCTTCTGGCTGCCAGCTATCTGCAGAAGTTCGCATTTCAAGAGCAGGGATGCGAAAGGAGCCTAGCAGGTACACCATCTTTCCCAGGCTACGTTTGAAGTTTGAGGTGGCAAGACAAGCAAGCAGCCCCATTCTCTGTGCCTCTGTGCGAGCAGTGCCATGGGCAGATGAGGCTGAGCAACAGCTTTCCAGGATAGCCCCTTCTGGCTGCCAGCTATCTGCAGACGTTCGCACTTTCGGAGCAGGGCTGCGAAAGGAGCCTGGCAGGGACACCAACTTTCCGAGGCTACGTTTGAAGTTTGAGGTGGCAAGACAAGCAAGCAGCCCCATTCTCTGTGCCTCTGTGCGAGCACTGCCATGGGCAGATGAGGCTGAGCAACAGCTTTCCAGGCTAGCCCCTTCTGGCTGCCAGCTATCTGCAGACGTTCGCACTTTCGGAGCAGGGCTGCGAAAGCAGCCTGGCAGGGACACCAACTTTCCCAGGTTACGTTTGAAGTTTGAGGTGGCAAGACAAGCAAGCAGCCCCATTCTCTGTGCCTCTGTGCGAGCACTGCCATGGGCAGATGAGGCTGAGCAACAGCTTTCCAGGATAGCCCCTTCTGGCTGCCATCTATCTGCAGACGTTCGCACTTTCGGAGCAGGGCTGCGAAAGGAGCCTGGCAGGGACACCATCTTTCCCAGGCTACGTTTGAAGTTTGAGGTGGCAAGACAAGCAAGCAGCCCCATTCTCTGTGCCTCTGTGCGAGCAGTGCCATGGGCAGATGAGGCTGAGCAACAGCTTTCCAGGATAGCCCCTTCTGCCTGCCAGCTATCTGCAGACATTCGCACTTTCGGAGCAGGGCTGCAAAAGGAGCCTGGCAGGGACACCACCATTCCCAGCATGCGTTTGAAGTTTCAAGTGGCAAGATAAGCAAGCAGCCCCATTCTCTGTGCCTCTATGCGAACAGTGCCATGGGCAGATGAGGCTGAGCAACAGCTTTCCAGGCTAGCCCCTTCTGCCTGCCAGCTATCTGCAGACGTTCGCATTTCAAGAGCAGGGCTGCGAAAGGAGCCTGGCAGGTACACCATCTTTCCCAGGCTACGTTTGAAGTTTGAGGTGGCAAGACAAGCAAGCAGCCCCATTCTCTGTGCCTCTGTGCGAACAGTGCCATGGGCAGATGAGGCTGAGCAACAGCTTTCCAGGATAGCCCCTTCTGGCTGCCAGCTATCTGCAGACGTTCGCACTTTCGGAGCAGGGCTGCAAAAGGAGCCTGGCAGGGACACCACCATTCCCAGCATGCGTTTGAAGTTTCAAGTGGCAAGATAAGCAAGCAGCCCCATTCTCTGTGCCTCTATGCGAACAGTGCCATGGGCAGATGAGGCTGAGCAACAGCTTTCCAGGCTAGCCCCTTCTGGCTGCCAGCTATCTGCAGACGTTCGCACTTTCGGAGCAGGGCTGCGAAAGGAGCCTGGCAGGGACACCAACTTTCCCAGGTTACTTTTGAAGTTTGAGGTGGCAAGTCAAGCAAGCAGCCCCATTCTCTGTGCCTCTGTGCGAGCACTGCCATGGGCAGATGAGGCTGAGCAACAGCTTTCCAGGATAGCCCCTTCTGCCTGCCAGCTATCTGCAGACGTTCGCACTTTCGGAGCAGGGCTGCAAAAGGAGCCTGGCAGGGACACCACCATTCCCAGCATGCGTTTGAAGTTTCAAGTGGCAAGATAAGCAAGCAGCCCCATTCTCTGTGCCTCTATGCGAACAGTGCCATGGGCAGATGAGGCTGAGCAACAGCTTTCCAGGCTAGCCCCTTCTGGCTGCCAGCTATCTGCAGACGTTCGCATTTCAAGAGCAGGGCTGCGAAAGGAGCCTAGCAGGTACACCATCTTTTCCAGGCTACGTTTGAAGTTTGAGGTGGCAAGACAAGCAAGCAGCCCCATTCTCTGTGTCTCTGTGCGAGCACTGCCATGGGCAGATGAGGCTGAGCAACAGCTTTCCAGGCTAGCCCCTTCTGCCTGCCAGCTATCTGCAGACGTTCGCACTTTCGGAGCAGGGCTGCAAAAGCAGCCTGGCAGGAACACCACCATTCCCAGCATGCGTTTGAAGTTTCAAGTGGCAAGATAAGCAAGCAGCCCCATTCTCTGTGCCTCTATGCGAACAGTGCCATGGGCAGATGAGGCTGAGCAACAGCTTTCCAGGATAGCCCCTTCTGCCTGCCAGCTATCTGCAGACGTTCACACTTTCGGAGCAGGGCTGCAAAAGGAGCCTGGCAGGGACACCAACTTTCCCAGGCTACGTTTGAAGTTTGAGGTGGCAAGACAAGCAAGCAGCCCCATTCTCTGTGCCTCTGTGCGAGCACTGCCATGGGCAGATGAGGCTGAGCAACAGCTTTCCAGGCTAGCCCCTTCTGCCTGCCAGCTATCTGCAGACGTTCGCACTTTCGGAGCAGGGCTGCAAAAGGAGCCTGGCAGGGACACCACCATTCCCAGCATGCGTTTGAAGTTTCAAGTGGCAAGATAAGCAAGCAGCCCCATTCTCTGTGCCTCTATGCGAACAGTGCCATGGGCAGATGAGGCTGAGCAACAGCTTTCCAGGCTAGCCCCTTCTGCCTGCCAGCTATCTGCAGACGTTCGCACTTTCGGAGCAGGGCTGCAAAAGGAGCCTGGCAGGGACACCACCATTCCCAGCATGCGTTTGAAGTTTCAAGTGGCAAGATAAGCAAGCAGCCCCATTCTCTGTGCCTCTATGCGAACAGTGCCATGGGCAGATGAGGCTGAGCAACACCTTTCCAGGCTAGCCCCTTCTGGCTGCCAGCTATCTGCAGACGTTCGCACTTTCGGAGCAGGGCTGTGAAAGGAGACTGGCAGGGACACCAACTTTCCCAGGCTACGTTTGAAGTTTGAGGTGGCAAGACAAGCAAGCAGCCCCATTCTCTGTGCCTCTGTGCGAGCACTGCCATGGGCAGATGAGGCTGAGCAACAGCTTTCCAGGCTAGCCCCTTCTGCCTGCCAGCTATCTGCAGACGTTCGCACTTTCGGAGCAGGGCTGCAAAAGGAGCCTGGCAGGGACACCACCATTCCCAGCATGCGTTTGAAGTTTCAAGTGGCAAGATAAGCAAGCAGCCCCATTCTCTGTGCCTCTATGCGAACAGTTCAATGGGCAGATGAGGCTGAGCAACAGCTTTCCAGGATAGCCCCTTCTGCCTGCCAGCTATCTGCAGATGTTCGCATTTCAAGAGCAGGGCTGCGAAAGGAGCCTAGCAGGTACACTATCTTTCCCAGGCTACGTTTGAAGTTTGAGGTGGCAAGACAAGCAAGCAGCCCCATTCTCTGTGCCTCTATGCGAGCAGTGCCATGGGCAGATGAGGCTGAGCAACAGCTTTCCAGGATAGCCCCTTCTGCCTGCCAGCTATCTGCAGACGTTCGCACTTTCGGAGCAGGGCTGCAAAAGGAGCCTGGCAGGGACACCACCATTCCCAGCATGCGTTTGAAGTTTCAAGTGGCAAGATAAGCAAGCAGCCCCATTCTCTGTGCCTCTATGCGAACAGTGCAATGGGCAGATGAGGCTGAGCAACAGCTTTCCAGGATAGCCCCTTCTGGCTGCCAGCTATCTGCAGACGTTCGCATTTCAAGAGCAGGGCTGCGAAAGGAGCCTAGCAGGTACACTATCTTTCCCAGGCTACGTTTGAAGTTTGAGGTGGCAAGACAAGCAAGCAGCCCCATTCTCTGTGCCTCTATGCGAGCAGTGCCATGGGCAGATGAGGCTGAGCAACAGCTTTCCAGGATAGCCCCTTCTGCCTGCCAGCTATCTGCAGACGTTCGCACTTTCGGAGCAGGGCTGCAAAAGGAGCCTGGCAGGGACACCACCATTCCCAGCATGCGCTTGAAGTTTCAAGTGGCAAGATAAGCAAGCAGCCCCATTCTCTGTGCCTCCATGCGAACAGTGCCATGGGCAGATGAGGCTGAGCAACAGCTTTCCAGGCTAGCCCCTTCTGCCTGCCAGCTATCTGCAGACGTTCGCACTTTCGGAGCAGGGCTGCGAAAGGAGCCTGGCAGGGACACCATCTTTCCCAGGCTACGTTTGAAGTTTGAGGTGGCAAGACAAGCAAGCAGCCCCATTCTCTGTGCCTCTGTGCGAGCACTGCCATGGGCAGATGAGGCTGAGCAACAGCTTTCCAGGATAGCCCCTTCTGGCTGCCAGCTATCTGCAGACATTCGCATTTCAAGAGCAGGGCTGCGAAAGCAGCGTACCAGGTACACCATCTTTCCCAGGCTACGTTTGAAGTTTGAGGTGGCAAGACAAGCAAGCAGCCCCATTCTCTGTGCCTCTGTGCGAGCACTGCCATGGGCAGATGAGGCTGAGCAACAGCTTTCCAGGATAGCCCCTTCTGGCTGCCAGCTATCTGCAGACATTCGCATTTCAAGAGCAGGGCTGCGAAAGCAGCCTACCAGGTACACCATCTTTCCCAGGCTACGTTTGAAGTTTGAGGTGGCAAGACAAGCAAGCAGCCCCATTCTCTGTGCCTCTGTGCGAGCAGTGCCATGGGCAGATGAGGCTGAGCAACAGCTTTCCAGGATAGCCCCTTCTGCCTGCCAGCTATCTGCAGACGTTCGCACTTTCGGAGCAGGGCTGCAAAAGGAGCCTGGCAGGGACACCACCATTCCCAGCATGCGTTTGAAGTTTCAAGTGGCAAGATAAGCAAGCAGCCCCATTCTCTGTGCCTCTATGCGAACAGTGCCATGGGCAGATGAGGCTGAGCAACAGCTTTCCAGGATAGCCCCTTCTGGCTGCCAGCTATCTGCAGACGTTCGCATTTCAAGAGCAGGGCTGCGAAAGGAGCCTAGCAGGTACACTATCTTTCCCAGGCTACGTTTGAAGTTTGAGGTGGCAAGACAAGCAAGCAGCCCCATTCTCTGTGCCTCTGTGCGAGCACTGCCATGGGCAGATGAGGCTGAGCAACAGCTTTCTAGGATAGCCCTTTCTGCCTGCCAGCTATCTGCAGACGTTCGCACTTTCGGAGCAGGGCTGCAAAAGGAGCCTGGCAGGGACACCAACTTTCCCAGCATGCGCTTGAACTTTCAAGTGGCAAGATAAGCAAGCAGCCCCATTCTCTGTGCCTCCATGCGAACAGTGCCATGGGCAGATGAGGCTGAGCAACAGCTTTCCAGGCTAGCCCCTTCTGGCTGCCAGCTATCTGCAGACGTTCGCACTTTCGGAGCAGGGCTGCGAAAGGAGCCTGGCAGGGACACCATCTTTCCCAGGCTACGTTTGAAGTTTGAGGTGGCAAGACAAGCAAGCAGCCCCATTCTCTGTGCCTCTGTGCGAGCACTGCCATGGGCAGATGAGGCTGAGCAACAGCTTTCCAGGATAGCCCCTTCTGCCTGCCAGCTATCTGCAGACATTCGCATTTCAAGAGCAGGGCTGCGAAAGCAGCCTACCAGGTACACCATCTTTCCCAGGCTACGTTTGAAGTTTGAGGTGGCAAGACAAGCAAGCAGCCCCATTCTCTGTGCCTCTGTGCGAGCAGTGCCATGGGCAGATGAGGCTGAGCAACAGCTTTCCAGGCTAGCCCCTTCTGGCTGCCAGCTATCTGCAGACGTTCGCACTTTCGGAGCAGGGCTGCGAAAGGAGCCTGGCAGGGACACCACCATTCCCAGCATGCGTTTGAAGTTTCAAGTGGCAAGATAAGCAAGCAGCCCCATTCTCTGTGCCTCTGTGCGAGCACTGCCATGGGCAGATGAGGCTGAGCAACAGCTTTCCAGGATAGCCCCTTCTGCCTGCCAGCTATCTGCAGACGTTCGCACTTTCGGAGCAGGGCTGCGAAAGGAGCCTGGCAGGGACACCACCATTCCCAGGCTACGTTTGAAGTTTGAGGTGGCAAGACAAGCAAGCAGCCCCATTCTCTGTGCCTCTGTGCGAGCACTGCCATGGGCAGATGAGGCTGAGCAACAGCTTTCCAGGATAGCCCCTTCTGGCTGCCAGCTATCTGCAGACGTTCGCACTTTCGGAGCAGGGCTGCGAAAGGAGCCTGGCAGGGACACCACCATTCCCAGCATGCGCTTGAAGTTTCAAGTGGCAAGATAAGCAAGCAGCCCAATTCTCTGTGCCTCCATGCGAACAGTGCCATGGGCAGATGAGGCTGAGCAACAGCTTTCCAGGATAGCCCCTTCTGGCTGCCAGCTATCTGCAGACGTTCGCACTTTCGGAGCAGGGCTGCGAAAGGAGCCTGGCAGGGACACCACCATTCCCAGCATGCGTTTGAAGTTTCAAGTGGCAAGATAAGCAAGCAGCCCCATTCTCTGTGCCTCCATGCGAACAGTGCCATGGGCAGATGAGGCTGAGCAACAGCTTTCCAGGCTAGCCCCTTCTGCCTGCCAGCTATCTGCAGACGTTCGCACTTTCGGAGCAGGGCTGCAAAAGGAGCCTGGCAGGGACACCATCTTTCCCAGGCTACGTTTGAAGTTTGAGGTGGCAAGACAAGCAAGCAGCCCCATTCTCTGTGCCTCTGTGCGAGCACTGCCATGGGCAGATGAGGCTGAGCAACAGCTTTCCAGGATAGCCCCTTCTGGCTGCCAGCTATCTGCAGACATTCGCATTTCAAGAGCAGGGCTGCGAAAGCAGCCTACCAGGTACACCATCTTTCCCAGGCTACGTTTGAAGTTTGAGGTGGCAAGACAAGCAAGCAGCCCCATTCTCTGTGCCTCTGTGCGAGCAGTGCCATGGGCAGATGAGGCTGAGCAACAGCTTTCCAGGATAGCCTCTTCTGGCTGCCAGCTATCTGCAGACGTTCGCACTTTCGGAGCAGGGCTGCAAAAGGAGCCTGGCAGGGACACCACCATTCCCAGCATGCGTTTGAAGTTTCAAGTGGCAAGATAAGCAAGCAGCCCCATTCTCTGTGCCTCTATGCGAACAGTGCCATGGGCAGATGAGGCTGAGCAACAGCTTTCCAGGATAGCCCCTTCTGGCTGCCAGCTATCTGCAGACGTTCGCATTTCAAGAGCAGGGCTGCGAAAGGAGCCTAGCAGGTACACTATCTTTCCCAGGCTACGTTTGAAGTTTGAGGTGGCAAGACAAGCAAGCAGCCCCATTCTCTGTGCCTCTGTGCGAGCAGTGCCATGGGCAGATGAGGCTGAGCAACAGCTTTCCAGGATAGCCCCTTCTGCCTGCCAGCTATCTGCAGACGTTCGCACTTTCGGAGCAGGGCTGCAAAAGGAGCCTGGCAGGGACACCACCATTCCCAGCATGCGCTTGAAGTTTCAAGTGGCAAGATAAGCAAGCAGCCCCATTCTCTGTGCCTCCATGCGAACAGTGCCATGGGCAGATGAGGCTGAGCAACAGCTTTCCAGGATAGCCCCTTCTGCCTGCCAGCTATCTGCAGACGTTCGCACTTTCGGAGCAGGGCTGCGAAAGGAGCCTGGCAGGGACACCATCTTTCCCAGGCTACGTTTGAAGTTTGAGGTGGCAAGACAAGCAAGCAGCCCCATTCTCTGTGCCTCTGTGCGAGCACTGCCATGGGCAGATGAGGCTGAGCAACAGCTTTCCAGGATAGCCCCTTCTGGCTGCCAGCTATCTGCAGACATTCGCATTTCAAGAGCAGGGCTGCGAAAGCAGCCTACCAGGTACACCATCTTTCCCAGGCTACGTTTGAAGTTTGAGGTGGCAAGACAAGCAAGCAGCCCCATTCTCTGTGCCTCTGTGTGAGCAGTGCCATGGGCAGATTAGGCTGAGCAACAGCTTTCCAGGATAGCCCCTTCTGGCTGCCAGCTATCTGCAGACGTTCGCACTTTCGGAGCGGGGCTGCGAAAGGAGCCTGGCAGGGACACCACCATTCCCAGCATGCGCTTGAAGTTTCAAGTGGCAAGATAAGCAAGCAGCCCCATTCTCTGTGCCTCCATGCGAACAGTGCCATGGGCAGATGAGGCTGAGCAACAGCTTTCCAGGATAGCCCCTTCTGGCTGCCAGCTATCTGCAGACGTTCGCACTTTCGGAGCAGGGCTGCAAAAGGAGCCTGGCAGGGACACCACCATTCCCAGGCTACGTTTGAAGTTTCAAGTGGCAAGATAAGCAAGCAGCCCCATTCTCTGTGCCTCTATGCGAACAGTGCCATGGGCAGATGAGGCTGAGCAACAGCTTTCCAGGCTGGCCCCTTCTGGCTGCCAGCTATCTGCAGACGTTCGCATTTCAAGAGCAGGGCTGCGAAAGGAGCCTAGCAGGTACACTATCTTTCCCAGGCTACGTTTGAAGTTTGAGGTGGCAAGACAAGCAAGCAGCCCCATTCTCTGTGCCTCTGTGCGAGCCGTGCCATGGGCAGATGAGGCTGAGCAACAGCTTTCCAGGATAGCCCCTTCTGGCTGCCAGCTATCTGCAGACGTTCGCACTTTCGGAGCAGGGCTGCAAAAGGAGCCTGGCAGGGACACCACCATTCCCAGCATGCGTTTGAAGTTTCAAGTGGCAAGATAAGCAAGCAGCCCCATTCTCTGTGCCTCTATGCGAACAGTGCAATGGGCAGATGAGGCTGAGCAACAGCTTTCCAGGCTAGCCCCTTCTGGCTGCCAGCTATCTGCAGACGTTCGCATTTCAAGAGCAGGGCTGCGAAAGGAGCCTAGCAGGTACACTATCTTTCCCAGGCTACGTTTGAAGTTTGAGGTGGCAAGACAAGCAAGCAGCCCCATTCTCTGTGCCTCTGTGCGAGCAGTGCCATGGGCAGATGAGGCTGAGCAACAGCTTTCCAGGATAGCCCCTTCTGCCTGCCAGCTATCTGCAGACGTTCGCACTTTCGGAGCAGGGCTGCAAAAGGAGCCTGGCAGGTACACCACCATTCCCAGCATGTGCTTGAAGTTTCAAGTGGCAATATAAGCAAGCAGCCCCATTCTCTGTGCCTCCATGCGAACAGTGCCATGGGCAGATGAGGCTGAGCAACAGCTTTCCAGGATAGCCCCTTCTGCCTGCGAGCTATCTGCAGACATTCGCATTTCAAGAGTAGGGCTACGAAAGCAGCATACCAGGTACACCATCTTTCCCAGGCTACGTTTGAAGTTTGAGGTGGCAAGACAAGCAAGCAGCCCCATTCTCTGTGCCTCTGTGCGAGCAGTGCCATGGGCAGATTAGGCTGAGCAACAGCTTTCCAGGCTAGCCCCTTCTGGCTGCCAGCTATCTGCAGACGTTCGCACTTTTGGAGCAGGGCTGCGAAAGGAGCCTGGCAGGGACACCAACTTTCCCAGGCTACGTTTGAAGTTTGAGGTGGCAAGACAAGCAAGCAGCCCCATTCTCTGTGCCTCTGTGCGAGCAGTGCCATGGGCAGATGAGGCTGAGCAACAGCTTTCCAGGCTAGCCCCTTCTGCCTGCCAGCTATCTGCAGACGTTCGCACTTTCGGAGCAGGGCTGCAAAAGGAGCCTGGCAGGGACACCACCATTCCCAGCATGCGTTTGAAGTTTCAAGTGGCAAGATAAGCAAGCAGCCCCATTCTCTGTGCCTCTATGCGAGCACTGCCATGGGCAGATGAGGCTGAGCAACAGCTTTCCAGGATAGCCCCTTCTGCCTGCCAGCTATCTGCAGACGTTCGCATTTCAAGAGCAGGGCTGCGAAAGGAGCCTAGCAGGTACACTATCTTTCCCAGGCTACGTTTGAAGTTTGAGGTGGCAAGACAAGCAAGCAGCCCCATTCTCTGTGCCTCTGTGCGAGCAGTGCCATGGGCAGATGAGGCTGAGCAACAGCTTTCCAGGATAGCCCCTTCTGGCTGCCAGCTATCTGCAGACGTTCGCACTTTCGGAGCAGGGCTGCAAAAGGAGCCTGGCAGGGACACCACCATTCCCAGCATGCGCTTGAAGTTTCAAGTGGCAAGATAAGCAAGCAGCCCCATTCTCTGTGCCTCCATGCGAACAGTGCCATGGGCAGATGAGGCTGAGCAACAGCTTTCCAGGCTAGCACCTTCTGGCTGCCAGCTATCTGCAGACGTTCGCACTTTCGGAGCAGGGCTGCAAAAGGAGCCTGGCAGGGACACCACCATTCCCAGGCTACGTTTGAAGTTTCAAGTGGCAAGATAAGCAAGCAGCCCCATTCTCTGTGCCTCTGTGCGAGCACTGCCATGGGCAGATGAGGCTGAGCAACAGCTTTCCAGGATAGCCCCTTCTGCCTGCCAGCTATCTGCAGACGTTCGCACTTTCGGAGCAGGGCTGCAAAAGGAGCCTGGCAGGGACACCACCATTCCCAGCATGCGTTTGAAGTTTCAAGTGGCAAGATAAGCAAGCAGCCCCATTCTCTGTGCCTCTATGCGAACAGTGCCATGGGCAGATGAGGCTGAGCAACAGCTTTCCAGGCTAGCCCCTTCTGACTGCCAGCTATCTGCAGACGTTCGCATTTCAAGAGCAGGGCTGCGAAAGGAGCCTAGCAGGTACACTATCTTTCCCAGGCTACGTTTGAAGTTTGAGGTGGCAAGACAAGCAAGCAGCCCCATTCTCTGTGCCTCTGTGCGAGCCGTGCCATGGGCAGATGAGGCTGAGCAACAGCTTTCCAGGATAGCCCCTTCTGCCTGCCAGCTATCTGCAGACGTTCGCACTTTTGGAGCAGGGCTGCAAAAGGAGCCTGACAGGGACACCACCATTCCCAGCATGCGTTTGAAGTTTCAAGTGGCAAGATAAGCAAGCAGCCCCATTCTCTGTGCCTCCATGCGAACAGTGCCATGGGCAGATGAGGCTGAGCAACAGCTTTCCAGGATAGCCCCTTCTGGCTGCCAGCTATCTGCAGACGTTCGCACTTTCGGAGCAGGGCTGCGAAAGGAGCCTGGCAGGGACACCACCATTCCCAGCATGCGTTTGAAGTTTGAGGTGGCAAGACAAGCAAGCAGCCCCATTCTCTGTGCCTCTATGCGAGCACTGCCATGGGCACATGAGGCTGAGCAACAGCTTTCCAGGATAGCCCCTTCTGGCTGCCAGCTATCTGCAGACGTTCGCATTTCAAGAGCAGGACTGCGAAAGGAGCCTGGCAGGGACACGAACTTTCCCAGGCTACGTTTGAAGTTTGAGGTGGCAAGACAAGCAAGCAGCCCCATTCTCTGTGCCTCTGTGCGAGCAGTGCCATGGGCAGATGAGGCTGAGCAACAGCTTTCCAGGATAGCCCCTTCTGCCTGCCAGCTATCTGCAGACGTTCGCACTTTCGGAGCAGGGCTGCGAAAGGAGCCTGGCAGGGACACCAACTTTCCCAGGCTACGTTTGAAGTTTGAGGTGGCAAGACAAGCAAGCAGCCCCATTCTCTGTGCCTCTGTGCGAGCACTGCCATGGGCAGATGAGGCTGAGCAACAGCTTTCCAGGATAGCCCCTTCTGCCTGCCAGCTATCTGCAGACGTTCGCACTTTCGGAGCAGGGCTGCAAAAGGAGCCTGGCAGAACACCACCATTCCCAGCATGCGTTTGAAGTTTCAAGTGGCAAGATAAGCAAGCAGCCCCATTCTCTGTGCCTCTATGCGAACAGTGCCATGGGCAGATGAGGCTGAGCAACAGCTTTCCAGGATAGCCCCTTCTGGCTGCCAGCTATCTGCAGACGTTCGCACTTTCGGAGCAGGGCTGCGAAAGGAGCCTGGCAGGGACACCAACTTTCCCAGGCTACGTTTGAAGTTTGAGGTGGCAAGACAAGCAAGCAGCCCCATTCTCTGTGCCTCTATGCGAGCACTGCCATGGGCACATGAGGCTGAGCAACAGCTTTCCAGGATAGCCCCTTCTGGCTGCAAGCTATCTGCAGACGTTCGCATTTCAAGAGCAGGGCTGCGAAAGCAGCCTACCAGGTACACCATCTTTCCCAGGCTACGTTTGAAGTTTGAGGTGGCAAGACAAGCAAGCAGCCCCATTCTCTGTGCCTCTGTGCGAGCAGTGCCATGGGCAGATGAGGCTGAGCAACAGCTTTCCAGGATAGCCCCTTCTGCCTGCCAGCTATCTGCCGACGTTCGCACTTTCGGAGCAGGGCTGCGAAAGGAGCCTGGCAGGGACACCAACTTTCCCAGGCTACGTTTGAAGTTTGAGGTGGCAAGACAAGCAAGCAGCCCCATTCTCTGTGCCTCTGTGCGAGCACTGCCATGGGCAGATGAGGCTGAGCAACAGCTTTCCAGGATAGCCCCTTCTGCCTGCCAGCTATCTGCAGACGTTCGCACTTTCGGAACAGGGCTGCAAAAGAAGCCTGGCAGAACACCACCATTCCCAGCATGCGTTTGAAGTTTCAAGTGGCAAGATAAGCAAGCAGCCCCATTCTCTGTGCCTCTATGCGAACAGTGCCATGGGCAGATGAGGCTGAGCAACAGCTTTCCAGGCTAGCCCCTTCTGGCTGCCAGCTATCTGCAGACGTTCGCACTTTCGGAGCAGGGCTGCGAAAGGAGCCTGGCAGGGACACGAAATTTCCCAGGCTACGTTTGAAGTTTGAGGTGGCAAGACAAGCAAGCAGCCCCATTCTCTGTGCCTCTGTGCGAGCACTGCCATGGGCAGATGAGGCTGAGCAACAGCTTTCCAGGCTAGCCCCTTCTGCCTGCCAGCTATCTGCAGACGTTCGCACTTTCGGAGCAGGGCTGCGAAAGGAGCCTGGCAGGGACACCACCATTCCCAGCATGCGTTTGAAGTTTCAAGTGGCAAGATAAGCAAGCAGCCCCATTCTCTGTGCCTCTATGCGAACAGTGCCATGGGCAGATGAGGCTGAGCAACAGCTTTCCAGGCTAGCCCCTTCTGGCTGCCAGCTATCTGCAGACGTTCGCACTTTCGGAGCAGGGCTGCGAAAGGAGCCTGGCAGGGACACCAACTTTCCCAGGCTACGTTTGAAGTTTGAGGTGGCAAGACAAGCAAGCAGCCCCATTCTCTGTGCCTCTGTGCGAGCACTGCCATGGGCAGATGAGGCTGAGCAACAGCTTTCCAGGATAGCCCCTTCTGGCTGCCAGCTATCTGCAGACGTTCGCACTTTCGGAGCAGGGCTGCAAAAGGAGCCTGGCAGGGACACCACCATTCCCAGCATGCGTTTGAAGTTTCAAGTGGCAAGATAAGCAAGCAGCCCCATTCTCTGTGCCTCTATGCGAACAGTGCCATGGGCAGATGAGGCTGAGCAACAGCTTTCCAGGCTAGCTCCTTCTGCCTGCCAGCTATCTGCAGACGTTCGCATTTCAAGAGCAGGGCTGCGAAAGGAGCCTAGCAGGTACACTATATTTCCCAGGCTACGTTTGAAGTTTGAGGTGGCAAGACAAGCAAGCAGCCCCATTCTCTGTGCCTCTGTGCGAGCAGTGCCATGGGCAGATGAGGCTGAGCAACAGCTTTCCAGGCTAGCCCCTTCTGGCTGCCAGCTATCTGCAGACGTTCACACTTTCGGAGCAGGGCTGCAAAAGGAGCCTGGCAGGGACACCACCATTCCCAGGCTACGTTTGAAGTTTCAAGTGGCAAGATAAGCAAGCAGCCCCATTCTCTGTGCCTCCATGCGAACAGTGCCATGGGCAGATGAGGCTGAGCAACAGCTTTCCAGGATAGCCCCTTCTGGCTGCCAGCTATCTGCAGACGTTCGCATTTCAAGAGCAGGGCTGCGAAAGCAGCCTACCAGGTACACCATCTTTCCCAGGCTACGTTTGAAGTTTGAGGTGGCAAGACAAGCAAGCAGCCCCATTCTCTGTGCCTCTGTGCGAGCAGTGCCATGGGCAGATGAGGCTGAGCAACAGCTTTCCAGGATAGCCCCTTCTGGCTGCCAGCTATCTGCAGACGTTCGCACTTTCGGAGCAGGGCTGCAAAAGGAGCCTGGCAGAACACCACCATTCCCAGCATGCGTTTGAAGTTTCAAGTGGCAAGATAAGCAAGCAGCCCCATTCTCTGTGCCTCTATGCGAACAGTGCCATGGGCAGATGAGGCTGAGCAACAGCTTTCCAGGCTAGCCCCTTCTGGCTGCCAGCTATCTGCAGACGTTCGCACTTTCGGAGCAGGGCTGCGAAAGGAGCCTGGCAGGGACACGAACTTTCCCAGGCTACGTTTGAAGTTTGAGGTGGCAAGACAAGCAAGCAGCCCCATTCTCTGTGCCTCTGTGCGAGCACTGCCATGGGCAGATGAGGCTGAGCAACAGCTTTCCAGGCTAGCCCCTTCTGCCTGCCAGCTATCTGCAGACGTTCGCACTTTCGGAGCAGGGCTGCGAAAGGAGCCTGGCAGGGACACCACCATTCCCAGCATGCGTTTGAAGTTTCAAGTGGCAAGATAAGCAAGCAGCCCCATTCTCTGTGCCTCTATGCGAACAGTGCCATGGGCAGATGAGGCTGAGCAACAGCTTTCCAGGCTAGCCCCTTCTGGCTGCCAGCTATCTGCAGACGTTCGCACTTTCGGAGCAGGGCTGCAAAAGGAGCCTGGCAGGGACACCACCATTCCCAGCATGCGTTTGAAGTTTCAAGTGGCAAGATAAGCAAGCAGCCCCATTCTCTGTGCCTCTATGCGAACAGTGCCATGGGCAGATGAGGCTGAGCAACAGCTTTCCAGGCTAGCTCCTTCTACCTGCCAGCTATCTGCAGACGTTCGCATTTCAAGAGCAGGGCTGCGAAAGGAGCCTAGCAGGTACACTATATTTCCCAGGCTACGTTTGAAGTTTGAGGTGGCAAGACAAGCAAGCAGCCCCATTCTCTGTGCCTCTGTGCGAGCAGTGCCATGGGCAGATGAGGCTGAGCAACAGCTTTCCAGGCTAGCCCCTTCTGCCTGCCAGCTATCTGCAGACGTTCACACTTTCGGAGCAGGGCTGCAAAAGGAGCCTGGCAGGGACACCACCATTCCCAGCATGCGTTTGAAGTTTCAAGTGGCAAGATAAGCAAGCAGCCCCATTCTCTGTGCCTCCGTGCGAACAGTGCCATGGGCAGATGAGGCTGAGCAACAGCTTTCCAGGATAGCCACTTCTGGCTGCCAGCTATCTGCAGACGTTCGCATTTCAAGAGCAGTGCTGCGAAAGCAGCCTACCAGGTACACCATCTTTCCCAGGCTACGTTTGAAGTTTGAGGTGGCAAGACAAGCAAGCAGCCCCAGTCTCTGTGCCTCTGTGCGAGCAGTGCCATGGACAGATGAGGCTGAGCAACAGCTTTCCAGGATAGCCCCTTCTGCCTGCCAGCTATCTGCAGACGTTCGCACTTTCGGAGCAGGGCTGCGAAAGGAGCCTGGCAGGGACACCAACTTTCCGAGGCTACGTTTGAAGTTTGAGGTGGCAAGACAAGCAAGCAGCCCCATTCTCTGTGCCTCTGTGCGAGCACTGCCATGGGCAGATGAGGCTGAGCAACAGCTTTCCAGGATAGCCCCTTCTGGCTGCCAGCTATCTGCAGACGTTCGCACTTTCGGAGCAGGGCTGCAAAAGGAGCCTGACAGGGACACCAACTTTCCCAGGCTACGTTTGAAGTTTGAGGTGGCAAGACAAGCAAGCAGCCCCATTCTCTGTGCCTCTGTGCGAGCACTGCCATGGGCAGATGAGGCTGAGCAACAGCTTTCCAGGATAGCCCCTTCTGCCTGCCAGCTATCTGCAGACGTTCGCACTTTCGGAGCAGGGCTGCAAAAGGAGCCTGGCAGCGACACCACCATTCCCAGGCTACGTTTGAAGTTTCAAGTGGCAAGATAAGCAAGCAGCCCCATTCTCTGTGCCTCTATGCGAACAGTGCCATGGGCAGATGAGGCTGAGCAACAGCTTTCCAGGCTAGCCCCTTCTGGCTGCCAGCTATCTGCAGACGTTCGCACTTTCGGAGCAGGGCTGCGAAAGGAGCCTGGCAGGTACACCATCTTTCCCAGGCTACGTTTGAAGTTTGAGGTGGCAAGACAGGCAAGCAGCCCCATTCTCTGTGCCTCTGTGCGAGCACTGCCATGGGCAGATGAGGCTGAGCAACAGCTTTCCAGGCTAGCCCCTTCTGCCTGCCAGCTATCTGCAGACGTTCGCACTTTCGGAGCAGGGCTGCGAAAGGAGCCTGGCAGGGACACCACCATTCCCAGCATGCGTTTGAAGTTTCAAGTGCCAAGATAAGCAAGCAGCCCCATTCTCTGTGCCTCCATGCGAACAGTGCCATGGGCAGATGAGGCTGAGCAACAGCTTTCCAGGATAGCCCCTTCTGGCTGCCAGCTATCTGCAGACGTTCGCACTTTCGGAGCAGGGCTGCAAAAGGAGCCTGGCAGGGACACCACCATTCCCAGCATGCGTTTGAAGTTTCAAGTGGCAAGATAAGCAAGCAGCCCCATTCTCTGTGCCTCTATGCGAACAGTGCCATGGGCAGATGAGGCTGAGCAACAGCTTTCCAGGATAGCCCCTTCTGGCTGCCAGCTATCTGCAGACGTTCGCACTTTCGGAGCAGGGCTGCGAAAGGAGCCTGGCAGGGACAGCAACTTTCCCAGGCTACGTTTGAAGTTTGAGGTGGCAAGACAAGCAAGCAGCCCCATTCTCTGTGCCTCTATGCGAACAGTGCCATGGGCAAATGAGGCTGAGCAACAGCTTTCCAGGCTAGCCCCTTCTGCCTGCCAGCTATCTGCAGACTTTCGCATTTCAAGAGCAGGGCTGCGAAAGGAGCCTGGCAGGTACACTATCTTTCCCAGGCTACGTTTGAAGTTTGAGGTGGCAAGACAAGCAAGCAGCCCCATTCTCTGTGCCTCTGTGCGAGCACTGCCATGGGCAGATGAGGCTGAGCAACAGCTTTCCAGGCTAGCCCCTTCTGCCTGCCAGCTATCTGCAGACGTTCGCACTTTCGGAGCAGGGCTGCAAAAGGAGCCTGGCAGGGACACCACCATTCCCAGCATGCGCTTGAAGTTTCAAGTGGCAAGATAAGCAAGCAGCCCCATTCTCTGTGCCTCTATGCGAACAGTGCCATGGGCAGATGAGGCTGAGCAACAGCTTTCCAGGCTAGCCCCTTCTGCCTGCCAGCTATCTGCAGACGTTCGCATTTCAAGAGCAGGGCTGCGAAAGGAGCCTAGCAGGTACACTATCTTTCCCAGGCTACGTTTGAAGTTTGAGGTGGCAAGACAAGCAAGCAGCCCCATTCTCTCTGCCTCTGTGCGAGCACTGCCATGGGCAGATGAGGCTGAGCAACAGCTTTCCAGGCTAGCCCCTTCTGCCTGCCAGCTATCTGCAGACGTTCGCACTTTCGGAGCAGGGCTGCAAAAGGAGCCTGGCAGGGACACCACCATTCCCAGCATGCGCTTGAAGTTTCAAGTGGCAAGATAAGCAAGCAGCCCCATTCTCTGTGCCTCCATGCGAACAGTGCCATGGGCAGATGAGGCTGAGCAACAGCTTTCCAGGCTAGCCCCTTCTGGCTGCCAGCTATCTGCAGACGTTCGCACTTTCGGAGCAGGGCTGCGAAAGGAGCCTGGCAGGGACACCAACTTTCCCAGGCTACGTTTGAAGTTTGAGGTGGCAAGACAAGCAAGCAGCCCCATTCTCTGTGCCTCTGTGCGAGCAGTGCCATGGGCAGATGAGGCTGAGCAACAGCTTTCCAGGATAGCCCCTTCTGCCTGCCAGCTATCTGCAGACGTTCGCACTTTCGGAGCAGGGCTGCAAAAGGAGCCTGGCAGGGACACCACCATTCCCAGCATGCACTTGAAGTTTCAAGTGGCAAGATAAGCAAGCAGCCCCATTCTCTGTGCCTCCATGCGAACAGTGCCATGGGCAGATGAGGCTGTGCAACAGCTTTCCAGGCTAGCCCCTTCTGGCTGCCAGCTATCTGCAGACGTTCGCACTTTCGGAGCAGGGCTGCGAAAGGAGCCTGGCAGGGACACCAACTTTCCCAGGCTACGTTTGAAGTTTGAGGTGGCAAGACAAGCAAGCAGCCCCATTCTCTGTGCCTCTGTGCGAGCACTGCCATGGGCAGATGAGGCTGAGCAACAGCTTTCCAGGCTAGCCCCTTCTGCCTGCCAGCTATCTGCAGACGTTCGCATTTCAAGAGCAGGGCTGCGAAAGGAGCCTGGCTGGGACACCAAATTTCCCAGGCTACGTTTGAAGTTTGAGGTGGCAAGACAAGCAAGCAGCCCCATTCTCTGTGCCTCTGTGCGAGCACTGCCATGGGCAGATGAGGCTGAGCAACAGCTTTCCAGGATAGCCTCTTCTGCCTGCCAGCTATCTGCAGACGTTCGCACTTTCGGAGCAGGGCTGCAAAAGGAGCCTGGCAGGGACACCACCATTCCCAGCATGCGTTTGAAGTTTCAAGTGGCAAGATAAGCAAGCAGCCCCATTCTCTGTGCCTCTATGCGAACAGTGCCATGGGCAGATGAGGCTGAGCAACAGCTTTCCAGGCTAGCCCCTTCTGGCTGCCAGCTATCTGCAGACGTTCACACTTTCGGAGCAGGGCTGCAAAAGGAGCCTGGCAGGGACACCACCATTCCCAGCATGCGTTTGAAGTTTCAAGTGGCAAGATAAGCAAGCAGCCCCATTCTCTGTGCCTCCATGTGAACAGTGCCATGGGCAGATGAGGCTGAGCAACAGCTTTCCAGGATAGCCCCTTCTGGCTGCCAGCTATCTGCAGACGTTCGCACTTTCGGAGCAGGGCTGCAAAAGGAGCCTGGCAGGGACACCACCATTCCCAGCATGCGTTTGAAGTTTCAAGTGGCAAGATAAGCAAGCAGCCCCATTCTCTGTGCCTCTATGCGAACAGTGCCATGGGCAGATGAGGCTGAGCAACAGCTTTCCAGGATAGCCCCTTCTGGCTGCCAGCTATCTGCAGACGTTCGCACTTTCGGAGCAGGGCTGCGAAAGGAGCCTGGCAGGGACAGCAACTTTTCCAGGCTACGTTTGAAGTTTGAGGTGGCAAGACAAGCAAGCAGCCCCATTCTCTGTGCCTCTGTGCGAGCACTGCCATGGGCAGATGAGGCTGAGCAACAGCTTTCCAGGATAGCCCCTTCTGCCTGCCAGCTATCTGCAGACGTTCGCACTTTCGGAGCAGGGCTGCAAAAGGAGCCTGGCAGGGACACGAACTTTCCCAGGCTACGTTTGAAGTTTCAAGTGGCAAGATAAGCAAGCAGCCCCATTCTCTGTGCCTCTATGCGAACAGTGCCATGGGCAGATGAGGCTGAGCAACAGCTTTCCAGGCTAGCCCCTTCTGCCTGCCAGCTATCTGCAGACGTTCGCATTTCAAGAGCAGGGCTGCGAAAGGAGCCTAGCAGGTACACTATCTTTCCCAGGCTACGTTTGAAGTTTGAGGTGGCAAGACAAGCAAGCAGCCCCATTCTCTGTGCCTCTGTGCGAGCAGTGCCATGGGCAGATGAGGCTGAGCAAGAGCTTTCCAGGATAGCCCCTTCTGCCTGCCAGCTATCTGCAGACGTTCGCACTTTCGGAGCAGGGCTGCAAAAGGAGCCTGGCAGGGACACCACCATTCCCAGCATGCGCTTGAAGTTTCAAGTGGCAAGATAAGCAAGCAGCCCCATTCTCTGTGCCTCCATGCGAACAGTGCCATGGGCAGATGAGGCTGAGCAACAGCTTTCCAGGCTAGCCCCTTCTGCCTGCCAGCTATCTGCAGACGTTCGCACTTTCGGAGCAGGGCTGCAAAAGGAGCCTGGCAGGGACACCAACTTTCCCAGGCTACTTTTGAAGTTTGAGGTGGCAAGACAAGCAAGCAGCCCCATTCTCTGTGCCTCTGTGCGAGCACTGCCATGGGCAGATGAGGCTGAGCAACAGCTTTCCAGGATAGCCCCTTCTGCCTGCCAGCTATCTGCAGACGTTCGCACTTTCGGAGCAGGGCTGCAAAAGGAGCCTGGCAGGGACACCACCATTCCCAGCATGCACTTGAAGTTTCAAGTGGCAAGATAAGCAAGCAGCCCCATTCTCTGTGCCTCCATGCGAACAGTGCCATGGGCAGATGAGGCTGAGCAACAGCTTTCCAGGCTAGCCCCTTCTGGCTGCAAGCTGTCTGCAGACGTTCGCACTTTCGGAGCAGGGCTGCGAAAGGAGCCTGGCAGGGACACCAACTTTCCCAGGCTACGTTTGAAGTTTGAGGTGGCAAGACAAGCAAGCAGCCCCATTCTCTGTGCCTCTGTGCGAGCAGTGCCATGGGCAGATGAGGCTGAGCAACAGCTTTCCAGGCTAGCCCCTTCTGCCTGCCAGCTATCTGCAGACGTTCGCATTTCAAGAGCAGGGCTGCGAAAGCAGCCTAGTAGGTACACCATCTTTCCCAGGTTACGTTTGAAGTTTGAGGTGGCAAGACAAGCAAGCAGCCCCATTCTCTGTGCCTCTGTGCGAGCACTGCCATGGGCAGATGAGGCTGAGCAACAGCTTTCCAGGATAGCCCCTTCTGCCTGCCATCTATCTGCAGACGTTCGCACTTTCGGAGCAGGGCTGCAAAAGGAGCCTGGCAGGGACACCAACTTTCCCAGGCTACGTTTGAAGTTTGAGGTGGCAAGACAAGCAAGCAGCCCCATTCTCTGTGCCTCTGTGCGAGCACTGCCATGGGCAGATGAGGCTGAGCAACAGCTTTCCAGGATAGCCCCTTCTGGCTGCCAGCTATCTGCAGACGTTCGCACTTTCGGAGCAGGGCTGCAAAAGGAGCCTGGCAGGGACACCACCATTCCCAGGCTACGTTTGAAGTTTCAAGTGGCAAGATAAGCAAGCAGCCCCATTCTCTGTGCCTCTATGCGAACAGTGCCATGGGCAGATGAGGCTGAGCAACAGCTTTCCAGGATAGCCCCTTCTGCCTGCCAGCTATCTGCAGACGTTCGCATTTCAAGAGCAGGGCTGCGAAAGGAGCCTAGCAGGTACACTATCTTTCCCAGGCTACGTTTGAAGTTTGAGGTGGCAAGACAAGCAAGCAGCCCCATTCTCTGTGCCTCTGTGCAAGCAGTGCCATGGGCAGATGAGGCTGAGCAACAGCTTTCCAGGATAGCCCCTTCTGGCTGCCAGCTATCTGCAGACGTTCGCACTTTCGGAGCAGGGCTGCAAAAGGAGCCTGGCAGGGACACCACCATTCCCAGCATGCGTTTGAAGTTTCAAGTGGCAAGATAAGCAAGCAGCCCCATTCTCTGTGCCTCTATGCGAACAGTGCCATGGGCAGATGAGGCTGAGCAACAGCTTTCCAGGCTAGCCCCTTCTGGCTGCCAGCTATCTGCAGACGTTCGCACTTTCGGAGCAGGGCTGCGAAAGGAGCCTGGCAGGGACACCAACTTTCCCAGGCTACGTTTGAAGTTTGAGGTGGCAAGACAAGCAAGCAGCCCCATTCTCTGTGCCTCTGTGCGAGCAGTGCCATGGGCAGATGAGGCTGAGCAACAGCTTTCCAGGATAGCCCCTTCTGCCTGCCAGCTATCTGCAGACGTTCGCACTTTCGGAGCAGGGCTGCAAAAGGAGCCTGGCAGGGACACCACCATTCCCAGCATGCGTTTGAAGTTTCAAGTGGCAAGATAAGCAAGCAGCCCCATTCTCTGTGCCTCTATGCGAACAGTGCCATGGGCAGATGAGGCTGAGCAACAGCTTTCCAGGCTAGCCCCTTCTGCCTGCCAGCTATCTGCAGACGTTCGCATTTCAAGAGCAGGGCTGCGAAAGGAGCCTGGCTGGGACACCAAATTTCCCAGGCTACGTTTGAAGTTTGAGGTGGCAAGACAAGCAAGCAGCCCCATTCTCTGTGCCTCTGTGCGAGCACTGCCATGGGCAGATGAGGCTGAGCAACAGCTTTCCAGGATAGCCTCTTCTGCCTGCCAGCTATCTGCAGACGTTCGCACTTTCGGAGCAGGGCTGCAAAAGGAGCCTGGCAGGGACACCACCATTCCCAGCATGCGTTTGAAGTTTCAAGTGGCAAGATAAGCAAGCAGCCCCATTCTCTGTGCCTCTATGCGAACAGTGCCATGGGCAGATGAGGCTGAGCAACAGCTTTCCAGGCTAGCCCCTTCTGGCTGCCAGCTATCTGCAGACGTTCACACTTTCGGAGCAGGGCTGCAAAAGGAGCCTGGCAGGGACACCACCATTCCCAGCATGCGTTTGAAGTTTCAAGTGGCAAGATAAGCAAGCAGCCCCATTCTCTGTGCCTCCATGTGAACAGTGCCATGGGCAGATGAGGCTGAGCAACAGCTTTCCAGGATAGCCCCTTCTGGCTGCCAGCTATCTGCAGACGTTCGCACTTTCGGAGCAGGGCTGCAAAAGGAGCCTGGCAGGGACACCACCATTCCCAGCATGCGTTTGAAGTTTCAAGTGGCAAGATAAGCAAGCAGCCCCATTCTCTGTGCCTCTATGCGAACAGTGCCATGGGCAGATGAGGCTGAGCAACAGCTTTCCAGGATAGCCCCTTCTGGCTGCCAGCTATCTGCAGACGTTCGCACTTTCGGAGCAGGGCTGCGAAAGGAGCCTGGCAGGGACAGCAACTTTTCCAGGCTACGTTTGAAGTTTGAGGTGGCAAGACAAGCAAGCAGCCCCATTCTCTGTGCCTCTGTGCGAGCACTGCCATGGGCAGATGAGGCTGAGCAACAGCTTTCCAGGATAGCCCCTTCTGCCTGCCAGCTATCTGCAGACGTTCGCACTTTCGGAGCAGGGCTGCAAAAGGAGCCTGGCAGGGACACGAACTTTCCCAGGCTACGTTTGAAGTTTCAAGTGGCAAGATAAGCAAGCAGCCCCATTCTCTGTGCCTCTATGCGAACAGTGCCATGGGCAGATGAGGCTGAGCAACAGCTTTCCAGGCTAGCCCCTTCTGCCTGCCAGCTATCTGCAGACGTTCGCATTTCAAGAGCAGGGCTGCGAAAGGAGCCTAGCAGGTACACTATCTTTCCCAGGCTACGTTTGAAGTTTGAGGTGGCAAGACAAGCAAGCAGCCCCATTCTCTGTGCCTCTGTGCGAGCAGTGCCATGGGCAGATGAGGCTGAGCAAGAGCTTTCCAGGATAGCCCCTTCTGCCTGCCAGCTATCTGCAGACGTTCGCACTTTCGGAGCAGGGCTGCAAAAGGAGCCTGGCAGGGACACCACCATTCCCAGCATGCACTTGAAGTTTCAAGTGGCAAGATAAGCAAGCAGCCCCATTCTCTGTGCCTCCATGCGAACAGTGCCATGGGCAGATGAGGCTGAGCAACAGCTTTCCAGGCTAGCCCCTTCTGCCTGCCAGCTATCTGCAGACGTTCGCACTTTCGGAGCAGGGCTGCAAAAGGAGCCTGGCAGGGACACCAACTTTCCCAGGCTACTTTTGAAGTTTGAGGTGGCAAGACAAGCAAGCAGCCCCATTCTCTGTGCCTCTGTGCGAGCACTGCCATGGGCAGATGAGGCTGAGCAACAGCTTTCCAGGATAGCCCCTTCTGCCTGCCAGCTATCTGCAGATGTTCGCACTTTCGGAGCAGGGCTGCAAAAGGAGCCTGGCAGGGACACCACCATTCCCAGCATGCACTTGAAGTTTCAAGTGGCAAGATAAGCAAGCAGCCCCATTCTCTGTGCCTCCATGCGAACAGTGCCATGGGCAGATGAGGCTGAGCAACAGCTTTCCAGGCTAGCCCCTTCTGGCTGCAAGCTGTCTGCAGACGTTCGCACTTTCGGAGCAGGGCTGCGAAAGGAGCCTGGCAGGGACACCAACTTTCCCAGGCTACGTTTGAAGTTTGAGGTGGCAAGACAAGCAAGCAGCCCCATTCTCTGTGCCTCTGTGCGAGCAGTGCCATGGGCAGATGAGGCTGAGCAACAGCTTTCCAGGCTAGCCCCTTCTGCCTGCCAGCTATCTGCAGACGTTCGCATTTCAAGAGCAGGGCTGCGAAAGCAGCCTAGTAGGTACACCATCTTTCCCAGGTTACGTTTGAAGTTTGAGGTGGCAAGACAAGCAAGCAGCCCCATTCTCTGTGCCTCTGTGCGAGCACTGCCATGGGCAGATGAGGCTGAGCAACAGCTTTCCAGGATAGCCCCTTCTGCCTGCCATCTATCTGCAGACGTTCGCACTTTCGGAGCAGGGCTGCAAAAGGAGCCTGGCAGGGACACCAACTTTCCCAGGCTACGTTTGAAGTTTGAGGTGGCAAGACAAGCAAGCAGCCCCATTCTCTGTGCCTCTGTGCGAGCACTGCCATGGGCAGATGAGGCTGAGCAACAGCTTTCCAGGATAGCCCCTTCTGGCTGCCAGCTATCTGCAGACGTTCGCACTTTCGGAGCAGGGCTGCAAAAGGAGCCTGGCAGGGACACCACCATTCCCAGGCTACGTTTGAAGTTTCAAGTGGCAAGATAAGCAAGCAGCCCCATTCTCTGTGCCTCTATGCGAACAGTGCCATGGGCAGATGAGGCTGAGCAACAGCTTTCCAGGATAGCCCCTTCTGCCTGCCAGCTATCTGCAGACGTTCGCACTTTCGGAGCAGGGCTGCGAAAGGAGCCTGGCAGGGACACCAACATTCCCAGGCTACGTTTGAAGTTTGAGGTGGCAAGACAAGCAAGCAGCCCCATTCTCTGTGCCTCTGTGCGAGCAGTGCCATGGGCAGATGAGGCTGAGCAACAGCTTTCCAGGATAGCCCCTTCTGCCTGCCAGCTATCTGCAGACGTTCGCACTTTCGGAGCAGGGCTGCAAAAGGAGCCTGGCAGGGACACCACCATTCCCAGCATGCGTTTGAAGTTTCAAGTGGCAAGATAAGCAAGCAGCCCCATTCTCTGTGCCTCTATGCGAACAGTGCCATGGGCAGATGAGGCTGAGCAACAGCTTTCCAGGCTAGCCCCTTCTGCCTGCCAGCTATCTGCAGACGTTCGCATTTCAAGAGCAGGGCTGCGAAAGGAGCCTAGCAGGTACACTATCTTTCCCAGGTTACGTTTGAAGTTTGAGGTGGCAAGACAAGCAAGCAGCCCCATTCTCTGTGCCTCTGTGCGAGCACTGCCATGGGCAGATGAGGCTGAGCAACAGCTTTCCAGGATAGCCCCTTCTGCCTGCCAGCTATCTGCAGACGTTCGCACTTTCGGAGCAGGGCTGCAAAAGGAGCCTGGCAGGGACACCACCATTCCCAGCATGCGTTTGAAGTTTCAAGTGGCAAGATAAGCAAGCAGCCCCATTCGCTGTGCCTCTATGCGAACAGTGCCATGGGCAGATGAGGCTGAGCAACAGCTTTCCAGGCTAGCCCCTTCTGGCTGCCAGCTATCTGCAGACGTTCGCATTTCAAGAGCAGGGCTGCGAAAGGAGCCTAGCAGGTACACTATCTTTCCCAGGCTACGTTTGAAGTTTGAGGTGGCAAGACAAGCAAGCAGCCCCATTCTCTGTGCCTCTGTGCAAGCAGTGCCATGGGCAGATGAGGCTGAGCAACAGCTTTCCAGGATAGCCCCTTCTGGCTGCCAGCTATCTGCAGACGTTCGCACTTTCGGAGCAGGGCTGCAAAAGGAGCCTGGCAGGGACACCACCATTCCCAGCATGCGTTTGAAGTTTCAAGTGGCAAGATAAGCAAGCAGCCCCATTCTCTGTGGCTCTATGCGAACAGTGCCATGGGCAGATGAGGCTGAGCAACAGCTTTCCAGGCTAGCCCCTTCTGGCTGCCAGCTATCTGCAGACGTTCGCACTTTCGGAGCAGGGCTGCGAAAGGAGCCTGGCAGGGACACCAACTTTCCCAGGCTACGTTTGAAGTTTGAGGTGGCAAGACAAGCAAGCAGCCCCATTCTCTGTGCCTCTATGCGAACAGTGCCATGGGCAGATGAGGCTGAGCAACAGCTTTCCAGGATAGCCCCTTCTGCCTGCCAGCTATCTGCAGACGTTCGCATTTCAAGAGCAGGGCTGCGAAAGGAGCCTGGCAGGTACACCATCTTTCCCAGGCTACGTTTGAAGTTTGAGGTGGCAAGACAAGAAAGCAGCCCCATTCTCTGTGCCTCTGTGCGAGCACTGCCATGGGCAGATGAGGCTGAGCAACAGCTTTCCAGGATAGCCCCTTCTGCCTGCCAGCTATCTGCAGACGTTCGCACTTTCGGAGCAGGGCTGCAAAAGGAGCCTGGCAGGGACACCACCATTCCCAGGCTACGTTTGAAGTTTCAAGTGGCAAGATAAGCAAGCAGCCCCATTCTCTGTGCCTCTATGCGAACAGTGCCATGGGCAGATGAGGCTGAGCAACAGCTTTCCAGGATAGCCCCTTCTGGCTGCCAGCTATCTGCAGACGTTCGCATTTCAAGAGCAGGGCTGCGAAAGGAGCCTAGCAGGTACACTATCTTTCCGAGGCTACGTTTGAAGTTTGAGGTGGCAAGACAAGCAAGCAGCCCCATTCTCTGTGCCTCTGTGCAAGCAGTGCCATGGGCAGATGAGGCTGAGCAACAGCTTTCCAGGCTAGCCCCTTCTGCCTGCCAGCTATCTGCAGACGTTCGCACTTTCGGAGCAGGGCTGCAAAAGGAGCCTGGCAGGGACACCACCATTCCCAGCATGCGTTTGAAGTTTCAAGTGGCAAGACAAGCAAGCAGCCCCATTCTCTGTGCCTCTGTGCGAGCAGTGCCATAGGCAGATGAGGCTGAGCAACAGCTTTCCAGGATAGCCCCTTCTGGCTGCCAGCTATCTGCAGACGTTCGCATTTCAAGAGCAGGGCTGCGAAAGGAGCCTAGCAGGTACACTATCTTTCCCAGGTTACGTTTGAAGTTTGAGGTGGCAAGACAAGCAAGCAGCCCCATTCTCTGTGCCTCTGTGCGAGCACTGCCATGGGCAGATGAGGCTGAGCAACAGCTTTCCAGGATAGCCCCTTCTGCCTGCCAGCTATCTGCAGACGTTCGCACTTTCGGAGCAGGGCTGCAAAAGGAGCCTGGCAGGGACACCGCCATTCCCAGCATGCGTTTGAAGTTTCAAGTGGCAAGATAAGCAAGCAGCCCCATTCTCTGTGCCTCTATGCGAACAGTGCCATGGGCAGATGAGGCTGAGCAACAGCTTTCCAGGATAGCCCCTTCTGGCTGCCAGCTATCTGCAGACGTTCGCATTTCAAGAGCAGGGCTGCGAAAGGAGCCTAGCAGGTACACTATCTTTCCCAGGTTACGTTTGAAGTTTGAGGTAGCAAGACAAGCAAGCAGCCCCATTCTCTGTGCCTCTGTGCGAGCACTGCCATGGGCAGATGAGGCTGAGCAACAGCTTTCCAGGCTAGCCCCTTCTGCCTGCCAGCTCTCTGCAGACGTTCGCACTTTCGGAGCAGGGCTGCAAAAGGAGCCTGGCAGGGACACCACCATTCCCAGCATGCGTTTGAAGTTTCAAGTGGCAAGATAAGCAAGCAGCCCCATTCTCTGTGCCTCTATGCGAACAGTGCCATGGGCAGATGAGGCTGAGCAACAGCTTTCCAGGCTAGCCCCTTCTGGCTGCCAGCTATCTGCAGACGTTCGCACTTTCGGAGCACGTCTGCGAAAGGAGCCTTGCAGGGACATCACCATTCCCAGCATGCGTTTGAAGTTTCAAGTGGCAAGATATGCAAGCAGCCCCATTCTCTGTGCCTCTATGCGAACAGTGCCATGGGCAGATGAGGCTGAGCAACAGCTTTCCAGGCTAGCCCCTTCTGCCTGCCAGCTATCTGCAGACGTTCGCATTTCAAGAGCAGGGCTGCGAAAGGAGCCTGGCAGGTACACCATCTTTCCCAGGCTACGTTTGAAGTTTGAGGTGGCAAGACAAGCAAGCAGCCCCATTCTCTGTGCCTCTGTGCGAGCACTGCCATGGGCAGATGAGGCTGAGCAACAGCTTTCCAGGATAGCCCCTTCTGCCTGCCAGCTATCTGCAGACGTTCGCACTTTCGGAGCAGGGCTGCAAAAGGAGCCTGGCAGCGACACCACCATTCCCAGGCTACGTTTGAAGTTTCAAGTGGCAAGATAAGCAAGCAGCCCCATTCTCTGTGCCTCTATGCGAACAGTGCCATGGGCAGATGAGGCTGAGCAACAGCTTTCCAGGCTAGCCCCTTCTGGCTGCCAGCTATCTGCAGACGTTCGCATTTCAAGAGCAGGGCTGCGAAAGGAGCCTAGCAGGTACACTATCTTTCCCAGGCTACGTTTGAAGTTTGAGGTGGCAAGACAAGCAAGCAGCCCCATTCTCTGTGCCTCTGTGCGAGCACTGCCATGGGCAGATGAGGCTGAGCAACAGCTTTCCAGGATAGCCCCTTCTGCCTGCCAGCTATCTGCAGACGTTCGCATTTCAAGAGCAGGGCTGCGAAAGCAGCGTAGCAGGTACACCATCTTTCCCAGGATACGTTTGAAGTTTGAGGTGGCAAGACAAGCAAGCAGCCCCATTCTCTGTGCCTCTGTGCGAGCACTGCCATGGGCAGATGAGGCTGAGCAACAGCTTTCCAGGCTAGCCCCTTCTGGCTGCCAGCTATCTGCAGACGTTCGCACTTTCGGAGCAGGGCTGCAAAAGGAGCCTGGCAGGAACACCAGCATTCCCAGCATGCGTTTGAAGTTTGAGGTGGCAAGATAAGCAAGCAGCCCCATTCTCTGTGCCTCTATGCGAACAGTGCCATGGGCAGATGAGGCTGAGCAACAGCTTTCCAGGCTAGCCCCTTCTGCCTGCCAGCTATCTGCAGATGTTCGCACTTTCAGAGCAGGGCTGCGAAAGGAGCCTGGTAGGGACACCAACTTTCCCAGGCTACGTTTGAAGTTTGAGGTGGCAAGACAAGCAAGCAGCCCCATTCTCTGTGCCTCTGTGCGAGCACTGCCATGGGCAGATGAGGCTGAGCAACAGCTTTCCAGGATAGCCCCTTCTGCCTGCCAGCTATCTGCAGACGTTCGCACTTTCGGAGCAGGGCTGCAAAAGGAGCCTGGCAGGGACACCACCATTCCCAGGCTACGTTTGAAGTTTCAAGTGGCAAGATAAGCAAGCAGCCCCATTCTCTGTGCCTCTATGCGAACAGTGCCATGGGCAGATGAGGCTGAGCAACAGCTTTCCAGGCTAGCCCCTTCTGGCTGCCAGCTATCTGCAGACGTTCGCACTTTCGGAGCAGGGCTGCGAAAGGAGCCTGGCAGGGACACCAACTTTCCCAGGCTACGTTTGAAGTTTGAGGTGGCAAGACAAGCAAGCAGCCCCATTCTCTGTGCCTCTGTGCGAGCACTGCCATGGGCAGATGACGCTGAGCAACAGCTTTCCAGGATAGCCCCTTCTCCCTGCCAGCTATCTGCAGACGTTCGCACTTTCGGAGCAGGGCTGCAAAAGCAGCCTGGCAGGAACACCACCATTCCCAGCATGCGTTTGAAGTTTCAAGTGGCAAGATAAGCAAGCAGCCCCATTCTCTGTGCCTCTATGCGAACAGTGCCATGGGCAGATGAGGCTGAGCAACAGCTTTCCAGGATAGCCCCTTCTGGCTGCCAGCTATCTGCAGACGTTCGCATTTCAAGAGCAGGGCTGCGAAAGGAGCCTAGCAGGTACACTATCTTTCCCAGGCTACGTTTGAAGTTTGAGGTGGCAAGACAAGCAAGCAGCCCCATTCTCTGTGCCTCTGTGCGAGCACTGCCATGGGCAGATGAGGCTGAGCAACAGCTTTCCAGGATAGCCCCTTCTGCCTGCCAGCTATCTGCAGACGTTCGCACTTTCGGAGCAGGGCTGCGAAAGGAGCCTGGCAGGGACACCAACTTTCCGAGGCTACGTTTGAAGTTTGAGGTGGCAAGACAAGCAAGCAGCCCCATTCTCTGTGCCTCTGTGCGAGCACTGCCATGGGCAGATGAGGCTGAGCAACAGCTTTCCAGGCTAGCCCCTTCTGCCTGCCAGCTATCTGCAGACGTTCGCATTTCAAGAGCAGGGCTGCGAAAGGAGCCTAGCAGGTACACCATCTTTCCCAGGCTACGTTTGAAGTTTGAGGTGGCAAGACAAGCAAGCAGCCCCATTCTCTGTGCCTCTGTGCGAGCACTGCCATGGGCAGATGAGGCTGAGCAACAGCTTTCCAGGCTAGCCCCTTCTGGCTGCCAGCTATCTGCAGACGTTCGCACTTTCGGAGCAGGGCTGCGAAAGGAGCCTGGCAGGGACACCACCATTCCCAGGCTACGTTTGAAGTTTCAAGTGGCAAGATAAGCAAGCAGCCCCATTCTCTGTGCCTCCATGCGAACAGTGCCATGGGCAGATGAGGCTGAGCAACAGCTTTCCAGGATAGCCCCTTCTGGCTGCCAGCTATCTGCAGACGTTCGCACTTTCGGAGCAGGGCTGCAAAAGGAGCCTGGCAGGGACACCACCATTCCCAGCATGCGTTTGAAGTTTCAAGTGGCAAGATAAGCAAGCAGCCCCATTCTCTGTGCCTCTATGCGAACAGTGCCATGGGCAGATGAGGCTGAGCAACAGCTTTCCAGGATAGCCCCTTCTGGCTGCCAGCTATCTGCAGACGTTCGCACTTTCGGAGCAGGGCTGCGAAAGGAGCCTGGCAGGGACAGCAACTTTCCCAGGCTACGTTTGAAGTTTGAGGTGGCAAGACAAGCAAGCAGCCCCATTCTCTGTGCCTCTATGCGAACAGTGCCATGGGCAAATGAGGCTGAGCAACAGCTTTCCAGGCTAGCCCCTTCTGCCTGCCAGCTATCTGCAGACGTTCTCATTTCAAGAGCAGGGCTGCGAAAGGAGCCTGGCAGGTACACTATCTTTCCCAGGCTACGTTTGAAGTTTGAGGTGGCAAGACAAGCAAGCAGCCCCATTCTCTGTGCCTCTGTGCGAGCAGTGCCATGGGCAGATGAGGCTGAGCAACAGCTTTCCAGGCTAGCCCCTTCTGCCTGCCAGCTATCTGCAGACGTTCGCACTTTCGGAGCAGGGCTGCAAAAGGAGCCTGGCAGGGACACCACCATTCCCAGCATGCGCTTGAAGTTTCAAGTGGCAAGATAAGCAAGCAGCCCCATTCTCTGTGCCTCCATGCGAACAGTGCCATGGGCAGATGAGGCTGAGCAACAGCTTTCCAGGATAGCCCCTTCTGGCTGCCAGCTATCTGCAGACGTTCGCACTTTCGGAGCAGGGCTGCAAAAGGAGCCTGGCAGGGACACCAACTTTCCCAGGCTACGTTTGAAGTTTGAGGTGGCAAGACAAGCAAGCAGCCCCATTCTCTGTGCCTCTGTGCGAGCAGTGCCATGGGCAGATGAGGCTGAGCAACAGCTTTCCAGGATAGCCCCTTCTGCCTGCCAGCTATCTGCAGACGTTCGCACTTTCGGAGCAGGGCTGCAAAAGGAGCCTGGCAGGGACACCACCATTCCCAGCATGCACTTGAAGTTTCAAGTGGCAAGATAAGCAAGCAGCCCCATTCTCTGTGCCTCCATGCGAACAGTGCCATGGGCAGATGAGGCTGAGCAACAGCTTTCCAGGCTAGCCCCTTCTGGCTGCCAGCTATCTGCAGACGTTCGCACTTTCGGAGCAGGGCTGCGAAAGGAGCCTGGCAGGGACACCAACTTTCCCAGGCTACGTTTGAAGTTTGAGGTGGCAAGACAAGCAAGCAGCCCCATTCTCTGTGCCTCTGTGCGAGCACTGCCATGGGCAGATGAGGCTGAGCAACAGCTTTCCAGGATAGCCCCTTCTGCCTGCCAGCTATCTGCAGACGTTCGCATTTCAAGAGCAGGGCTGCGAAAGGAGCCTGGCTGGGACACCAAATTTCCCAGGCTACGTTTGAAGTTTGAGGTGGCAAGACAAGCAAGCAGCCCCATTCTCTGTGCCTCTGTGCGAGCACTGCCATGGGCAGATGAGGCTGAGCAACAGCTTTCCAGGATAGCCTCTTCTGCCTGCCAGCTATCTGCAGACGTTCGCACTTTCGGAGCAGGGCTGCAAAAGGAGCCTGGCAGGGACACCACCATTCCCAGCATGCGTTTGAAGTTTCAAGTGGCAAGATAAGCAAGCAGCCCCATTCTCTGTGCCTCTATGCGAACAGTGCCATGGGCAGATGAGGCTGAGCAACAGCTTTCCAGGATAGCCCCTTCTGGCTGCCAGCTATCTGCAGACGTTCACACTTTCGGAGCAGGGCTGCAAAAGGAGCCTGGCAGGGACACCACCATTCCCAGCATGCGTTTGAAGTTTCAAGTGGCAAGATAAGCAAGCAGCCCCATTCTCTGTGCCTCCATGTGAACAGTGCCATGGGCAGATGAGGCTGAGCAACAGCTTTCCAGGATAGCCCCTTCTGGCTGCCAGCTATCTGCAGACGTTCGCACTTTCGGAGCAGGGCTGCAAAAGGAGCCTGGCAGGGACACCACCATTCCCAGCATGCGTTTGAAGTTTCAAGTGGCAAGATAAGCAAGCAGCCCCATTCTCTGTGCCTCTATGCGAACAGTGCCATGGGCAGATGAGGCTGAGCAACAGCTTTCCAGGATAGCCCCTTCTGGCTGCCAGCTATCTGCAGACGTTCGCACTTTCGGAGCAGGGCTGCGAAAGGAGCCTGGCAGGGACAGCAACTTTCCCAGGCTACGTTTGAAGTTTGAGGTGGCAAGACAAGCAAGCAGCCCCATTCTCTGTGCCTCTGTGCGAGCACTGCCATGGGCAGATGAGGCTGAGCAACAGCTTTCCAGGATAGCCCCTTCTGCCTGCCAGCTATCTGCAGACGTTCGCACTTTCGGAGCAGGGCTGCAAAAGGAGCCTGGCAGGGACACGAACTTTCCCAGGCTACGTTTGAAGTTTCAAGTGGCAAGATAAGCAAGCAGCCCCATTCTCTGTGCCTCTATGCGAACAGTGCCATGGGCAGATGAGGCTGAGCAACAGCTTTCCAGGCTAGCCCCTTCTGCCTGCCAGCTATCTGCAGACGTTCGCATTTCAAGAGCAGGGCTGCGAAAGGAGCCTAGCAGGTACACTATCTTTCCCAGGCTACGTTTGAAGTTTGAGGTGGCAAGACAAGCAAGCAGCCCCATTCTCTGTGCCTCTGTGCGAGCAGTGCCATGGGCAGATGAGGCTGAGCAAGAGCTTTCCAGGATAGCCCCTTCTGCCTGCCAGCTATCTGCAGACGTTCGCACTTTCGGAGCAGGGCTGCAAAAGGAGCCTGGCAGGGACACCACCATTCCCAGCATGCGCTTGAAGTTTCAAGTGGCAAGATAAGCAAGCAGCCCCATTCTCTGTGCCTCCATGCGAACAGTGCCATGGGCAGATGAGGCTGAGCAACAGCTTTCCAGGCTAGCCCCTTCTGGCTGCCAGCTATCTGCAGACGTTCGCACTTTCGGAGCAGGGCTGCGAAAGGAGCCTGGCAGGGACACCAACTTTCCCAGGCTACTTTTGAAGTTTGAGGTGGCAAGACAAGCAAGCAGCCCCATTCTCTGTGCCTCTGTGCGAGCACTGCCATGGGCAGATGAGGCTGAGCAACAGCTTTCCAGGATAGCCCCTTCTGCCTGCCAGCTATCTGCAGACGTTCGCACTTTCGGAGCAGGGCTGCAAAAGGAGCCTGGCAGGGACACCACCATTCCCAGCATGCACTTGAAGTTTCAAGTGGCAAGATAAGCAAGCAGCCCCATTCTCTGTGCCTCCATGCGAACAGTGCCATGGGCAGATGAGGCTGAGCAACAGCTTTCCAGGCTAGCCCCTTCTGGCTGCAAGCTGTCTGCAGACGTTCGCACTTTCGGAGCAGGGCTGCGAAAGGAGCCTGGCAGGGACACCAACTTTCCCAGGCTACGTTTGAAGTTTGAGGTGGCAAGACAAGCAAGCAGCCCCATTCTCTGTGCCTCTGTGCGAGCAGTGCCATGGGCAGATGAGGCTGAGCAACAGCTTTCCAGGCTAGCCCCTTCTGCCTGCCAGCTATCTGCAGACGTTCGCATTTCAAGAGCAGGGCTGCGAAAGCAGCCTAGTAGGTACACCATCTTTCCCAGGTTACGTTTGAAGTTTGAGGTGGCAAGACAAGCAAGCAGCCCCATTCTCTGTGCCTCTGTGCGAGCACTGCCATGGGCAGATGAGGCTGAGCAACAGCTTTCCAGGATAGCCCCTTCTGCCTGCCATCTATCTGCAGACGTTCGCACTTTCGGAGCAGGGCTGCAAAAGGAGCCTGGCAGGGACACCAACTTTCCCAGGCTACGTTTGAAGTTTGAGGTGGCAAGACAAGCAAGCAGCCCCATTCTCTGTGCCTCTGTGCGAGCACTGCCATGGGCAGATGAGGCTGAGCAACAGCTTTCCAGGATAGCCCCTTCTGGCTGCCAGCTATCTGCAGACGTTCGCACTTTCGGAGCAGGGCTGCAAAAGGAGCCTGGCAGGGACACCACCATTCCCAGGCTACGTTTGAAGTTTCAAGTGGCAAGATAAGCAAGCAGCCCCATTCTCTGTGCCTCTATGCGAACAGTGCCATGGGCAGATGAGGCTGAGCAACAGCTTTCCAGGATAGCCCCTTCTGCCTGCCAGCTATCTGCAGACGTTCGCATTTCAAGAGCAGGGCTGCGAAAGGAGCCTAGCAGGTACACTATCTTTCCCAGGCTACGTTTGAAGTTTGAGGTGGCAAGACAAGCAAGCAGCCCCATTCTCTGTGCCTCTGTGCAAGCAGTGCCATGGGCAGATGACGCTGAGCAACAGCTTTCCAGGATAGCCCCTTCTGGCTGCCAGCTATCTGCAGACGTTCGCACTTTCGGAGCAGGGCTGCAAAAGGAGCCTGGCAGGGACACCACCATTCCCAGCATGCGTTTGAAGTTTCAAGTGGCAAGATAAGCAAGCAGCCCCATTCTCTGTGCCTCTATGCGAACAGTGCCATGGGCAGATGAGGCTGAGCAACAGCTTTCCAGGCTAGCCCCTTCTGGCTGCCAGCTATCTGCAGACGTTCGCACTTTCGGAGCAGGGCTGCGAAAGGAGCCTGGCAGGGACACCAACTTTCCCAGGCTACGTTTGAAGTTTGAGGTGGCAAGACAAGCAAGCAGCCCCATTCTCTGTGCCTCTGTGCGAGCAGTGCCATGGGCAGATGAGGCTGAGCAACAGCTTTCCAGGATAGCCCCTTCTGGCTGCCAGCTATCTGCAGACGTTCGCACTTTCGGAGCAGGGCTGCAAAAGGAGCCTGGCAGGGACACCACCATTCCCAGCATGCGTTTGAAGTTTCAAGTGGCAAGATAAGCAAGCAGCCCCATTCTCTGTGCCTCTATGCGAACAGTGCCATGGGCAGATGAGGCTGAGCAACAGCTTTCCAGGCTAGCCCCTTCTGGCTGCCAGCTATCTGCAGACGTTCGCATTTCAAGAGCAGGGCTGCGAAAGGAGCCTAGCAGGTACACTATCTTTCCCAGGTTACGTTTGAAGTTTGAGGTGGCAAGACAAGCAAGCAGCCCCATTCTCTGTGCCTCTGTGCGAGCACTGCCATGGGCAGATGAGGCTGAGCAACAGCTTTCCAGGATAGCCCCTTCTGCCTGCCAGCTATCTGCAGACGTTCGCACTTTCGGAGCAGGGCTGCAAAAGGAGCCTGGCAGGGACACCACCATTCCCAGGCTACGTTTGAAGTTTCAAGTGGCAAGATAAGCAAGCAGCCCCATTCTCTGTGCCTCTATGCGAACAGTGCCATGGGCAGATGAGGCTGAGCAACAGCTTTCCAGGATAGCCCCTTCTGGCTGCCAGCTATCTGCAGACGTTCGCATTTCAAGAGCAGGGCTGCGAAAGGAGCCTAGCAGGTACACTATCTTTCCCAGGCTACGTTTGAAGTTTGAGGTGGCAAGACAAGCAAGCAGCCCCATTCTCTGTGCCTCTGTGCAAGCAGTGCCATGGGCAGGTGAGGCTGAGCAACAGCTTTCCAGGATAGCCCCTTCTGGCTGCCAGCTATCTGCAGACGTTCGCACTTTCGGAGCAGGGCTGCAAAAGGAGCCTGGCAGGGACACCACCATTCCCAGCATGCGTTTGAAGTTTCAAGTGGCAAGATAAGCAAGCAGCCCCATTCTCTGTGCCTCTATGCGAACAGTGCCATGGGCAGATGAGGCTGAGCAACAGCTTTCCAGGCTAGCCCCTTCTGGCTGCCAGCTATCTGCAGACGTTCGCACTTTCGGAGCAGGGCTGCGAAAGGAGCCTGGCAGGGACACCAACTTTCCCAGGCTACGTTTGAAGTTTGAGGTGGCAAGACAAGCAAGCAGCCCCATTCTCTGTGCCTCTATGCGAACAGTGCCATGGGCAGATGAGGCTGAGCAACAGCTTTCCAGGCTAGCCCCTTCTGCCTGCCAGCTATCTGCAGACGTTCGCATTTCAAGAGCAGGGCTGCGAAAGGAGCCTGGCAGGTACACCATCTTTCCCAGGCTACGTTTGAAGTTTGAGGTGGCAAGACAAGAAAGCAGCCCCATTCTCTGTGCCTCTGTGCGAGCACTGCCATGGGCAGATGAGGCTGAGCAACAGCTTTCCAGGATAGCCCCTTCTGCCTGCCAGCTATCTGCAGACGTTCGCACTTTCGGAGCAGGGCTGCAAAAGGAGCCTGGCAGGGACACCACCATTCCCAGGCTACGTTTGAAGTTTCAAGTGGCAAGATAAGCAAGCAGCCCCATTCTCTGTGCCTCTATGCGAACAGTGCCATGGGCAGATGAGGCTGAGCAACAGCTTTCCAGGATAGCCCCTTCTGGCTGCCAGCTATCTGCAGACGTTCGCATTTCAAGAGCAGGGCTGCGAAAGGAGCCTAGCAGGTACACTATCTTTCCGAGGCTACGTTTGAAGTTTGAGGTGGCAAGACAAGCAAGCAGCCCCATTCTCTGTGCCTCTGTGCAAGCAGTGCCATGGGCAGATGAGGCTGAGCAACAGCTTTCCAGGATAGCCCCTTCTGCCTGCCAGCTATCTGCAGACGTTCGCACTTTCGGAGCAGGGCTGCAAAAGGAGCCTGGCAGGGACACCACCATTCCCAGCATGCGTTTGAAGTTTCAAGTGGCAAGATAAGCAAGCAGCCCCATTCTCTGTGCCTCTGTGCGAGCAGTGCCATAGGCAGATGAGGCTGAGCAACAGCTTTCCAGGATAGCCCCTTCTGGCTGCCAGCTATCTGCAGACGTTCGCATTTCAAGAGCAGGGCTGCGAAAGGAGCCTAGCAGGTACACTATCTTTCCCAGGTTACGTTTGAAGTTTGAGGTGGCAAGACAAGCAAGCAGCCCCATTCTCTGTGCCTCTGTGCGAGCACTGCCATGGGCAGATGAGGCTGAGCAACAGCTTTCCAGGATAGCCCCTTCTGCCTGCCAGCTATCTGCAGACGTTCGCACTTTCGGAGCAGGGCTGCAAAAGGAGCCTGGCAGGGACACCACCATTCCCAGCATGCGTTTGAAGTTTCAAGTGGCAAGATAAGCAAGCAGCCCCATTCTCTGTGCCTCTATGCGAACAGTGCCATGGGCAGATGAGGCTGAGCAACAGCTTTCCAGGCTAGCCCCTTCTGGCTGCCAGCTATCTGCAGACGTTCGCATTTCAAGAGCAGGGCTGCGAAAGGAGCCTAGCAGGTACACTATCTTTCCCAGGCTACGTTTGAAGTTTGAGGTGGCAAGACAAGCAAGCAGCCCCATTCTCTGTGCCTCTGTGCGAGCACTGCCATGGGCAGATGAGGCTGAGCAACAGCTTTCCAGGATAGCCCCTTCTGGCTGCCAGCTATCTGCAGACGTTCGCATTTCAAGAGCAGGGCTGCGAAAGGAGCCTAGCAGGTACACTATCTTTCCCAGGTTACGTTTGAAGTTTGAGGTGGCAAGACAAGCAAGCAGCCCCATTCTCTGTGCCTCTGTGCGAGCACTGCCATGGGCAGATGAGGCTGAGCAACAGCTTTCCAGGATAGCCCCTTCTGCCTGCCAGCTATCTGCAGACGTTCGCACTTTCGGAGCAGGGCTGCAAAAGGAGCCTGGCAGGGACACCACCATTCCCAGCATGCGTTTGAAGTTTCAAGTGGCAAGATAAGCAAGCAGCCCCATTCTCTGTGCCTCTATGCGAACAGTGCCATGGGCAGATGAGGCTGAGCAACAGCTTTCCAGGATAGCCCCTTCTGCCTGCCAGCTATCTGCAGACGTTCGCACTTTCGGAGCACGTCTGCGAAAGGAGCCTTGCAGGGACATCACCATTCCCAGCATGCGTTTGAAGTTTCAAGTGGCAAGATATGCAAGCAGCCCCATTCTCTGTGCCTCTATGCGAACAGTGCCATGGGCAGATGAGGCTGAGCAACAGCTTTCCAGGCTAGCCCCTTCTGCCTGCCAGCTATCTGCAGACGTTCGCATTTCAAGAGCAGGGCTGCGAAAGGAGCCTGGCAGGTACACCATCTTTCCCAGGCTACGTTTGAAGTTTGAGGTGGCAAGACAAGCAAGCAGCCCCATTCTCTGTGCCTCTGTGCGAGCACTGCCATGGGCAGATGAGGCTGAGCAACAGCTTTCCAGGATAGCCCCTTCTGCCTGCCAGCTATCTGCAGACGTTCGCACTTTCGGAGCAGGGCTGCAAAAGGAGCCTGGCAGCGACACCACCATTCCCAGCATGCATTTGAAGTTTCAAGTGGCAAGATAAGCAAGCAGCCCCATTCTCTGTGCCTCTATGCGAACAGTGCCATGGGCAGATGAGGCTGAGCAACAGCTTTCCAGGCTAGCCCCTTCTGGCTGCCAGCTATCTGCAGACGTTCGCATTTCAAGAGCAGGGCTGCGAAAGGAGCCTAGCAGGTACACTATCTTTCCCAGGCTACGTTTGAAGTTTGAGGTGGCAAGACAAGCAAGCAGCCCCATTCTCTGTGCCTCTGTGCGAGCAGTGCCATGGGCAGATGAGGCTGAGCAACAGCTTTCCAGGATAGCCCCTTCTGCCTGCCAGCTATCTGCAGACGTTCGCATTTCAAGAGCAGGGCTGCGAAAGCAGCGTAGCAGGTACACCATCTTTCCCAGGATACGTTTGAAGTTTGAGGTGGCAAGACAAGCAAGCAGCCCCATTCTCTGTGCCTCTGTGCGAGCACTGCCATGGGCAGATGAGGCTGAGCAACAGCTTTCCAGGCTAGCCCCTTCTGGCTGCCAGCTATCTGCAGACGTTCGCACTTTCGGAGCAGGGCTGCAAAAGGAGCCTGGCAGGGACACCAACTTTCCCAGGCTACGTTTGAAGTTTCAAGTGGCAAGATAAGCAAGCAGCCTCATTCTCTGTGCCTTTATGCGAACAGTGCCATGGGCAGATAAGGCTGAGCAACAGCTTTCCAGGATAGCCCCTTCTGGCTGCCAGCTATCTGCAGACGTTCGCATTTCAAGAGCAGGGCTGTGAAAGGAGCCTGGCAGGTACACCATCTTTCCCAGGCTACGTTTGAAGTTTGAGGTGGCAAGACAAGCAAGCAGCCCCATTCTCTGTGCCTCTGTGCGAGCAGTGCTATGGGCAGATGACGCTGAGCAACAGCTTTCCAGGATAGCCCCTTCTGCCTGCCAGCTATCTGCAGACGTTCGCACTTTCGGAGCAGGGCTGCAAAAGGAGCCTGGCAGGAACACCACCATTCCCAGCATGCGTTTGAAGTTTGAGGTGGCAAGATAAGCAAGCAGCCCCATTCTCTGTGCCTCTATGCGAACAGTGCCATGGGCAGATGAGGCTGAGCAACAGCTTTCCAGGCTAGCCCCTTCTGGCTGCCAGCTATCTGCAGATGTTCGCACTTTCAGAGCAGGGCTGCGAAAGGAGCCTGGTAGGGACACCAACTTTCCCAGGCTACGTTTGAAGTTTGAGGTGGCAAGACAAGCAAGCAGCCCCATTCTCTGTGCCTCTGTGCGAACAGTGCCATGGGCAGATGAGGCTGAGCAACAGCTTTCCAGGATAGCCCCTTCTGCCTGCCAGCTATCTGCAGACGTTCGCACTTTCGGAGCAGGGCTGCAAAAGGAGCCTGGCAGGGACACCACCATTCCCAGGCTACGTTTGAAGTTTCAAGTGGCAAGATAAGCAAGCAGCCCCATTCTCTGTGCCTCTATGCGAACAGTGCCATGGGCAGATGAGGCTGAGCAACAGCTTTCCAGGCTAGCCCCTTCTGGCTGCCAGCTATCTGCAGACGTTCGCACTTTCGGAGCAGGGCTGCGAAAGGAGCCTGGCAGGGACACCAACTTTCCCAGGCTACGTTTGAAGTTTGAGGTGGCAAGACAAGCAAGCAGCCCCATTCTCTGTGCCTCTGTGCGAGCACTGCCATGGGCAGATGACGCTGAGCAACAGCTTTCCAGGATAGCCCCTTCTGCCTGCCAGCTATCTGCAGACGTTCGCACTTTCGGAGCAGGGCTGCAAAAGCAGCCTGGCAGGAACACCACCATTCCCAGCATGCGTTTGAAGTTTCAAGTGGCAAGATAAGCAAGCAGCCCCATTCTCTGTGCCTCTATGCGAACAGTGCCATGGGCAGATGAGGCTGAGCAACAGCTTTCCAGGCTAGCCCCTTCTGGCTGCCAGCTATCTGCAGACGTTCGCATTTCAAGAGCAGGGCTGCGAAAGGAGCCTAGCAGGTACACTATCTTTCCCAGGCTACGTTTGAAGTTTGAGGTGGCAAGACAAGCAAGCAGCCCCATTCTCTGTGCCTCTGTGCGAGCACTGCCATGGGCAGATGAGGCTGAGCAACAGCTTTCCAGGCTAGCCCCTTCTGCCTGCCAGCTATCTGCAGACGTTCGCACTTTCGGAGCAGGGCTGCGAAAGGAGCCTGGCAGGGACACCAACTTTCCGAGGCTACGTTTGAAGTTTGAGGTGGCAAGACAAGCAAGCAGCCCCATTCTCTGTGCCTCTGTGCGAGCACTGCCATGGGCAGATGAGGCTGAGCAACAGCTTTCCAGGCTAGCCCCTTCTGCCTGCCAGCTATCTGCAGACGTTCGCATTTCAAGAGCAGGGCTGCGAAAGGAGCCTAGCAGGTACACCATCTTTCCCAGGCTACGTTTGAAGTTTGAGGTGGCAAGACAAGCAAGCAGCCCCATTCTCTGTGCCTCTGTGCGAGCACTGCCATGGGCAGATGAGGCTGAGCAACAGCTTTCCAGGCTAGCCCCTTCTGGCTGCCAGCTATCTGCAGACGTTCGCACTTTCGGAGCAGGGCTGCGAAAGGAGCCTGGCAGGGACACCACCATTCCCAGGCTACGTTTGAAGTTTGAGGTGGCAAGACAAGCAAGCAGCCCCATTCTCTGTGCCTCTGTGCGAGCACTGCCATGGGCAGATGAGGCTGAGCAACAGCTTTCCAGGATAGCCCCTTCTGGCTGCCAGCTATCTGCAGACGTTCGCACTTTCGGAGCAGGGCTGCAAAAGGAGCCTGGCAGGGACACCACCATTCCCAGCATGCGTTTGAAGTTTCAAGTGGCAAGAGAAGCAAGCAGCCCCATTCTCTGTGCCTCTGTGCGAGCACTGCCATGGGCAGATGAGGCTGAGCAACAGCTTTCCAGGCTAGCCCCTTCTGCCTGCCAGCTATCTGCAGACGTTCGCACTTTCAAGAGCAGGGCTGCAAAAGGAGCCTGGCAGGGACACCACCATTCCCAGGCTACGTTTGAAGTTTCAAGTGGCAAGATATGCAAGCAGCCCCATTCTCTGTGCCTCTATGCGAACAGTGCCATGGGCAGATGAGGCTGAGCAACAGCTTTCCAGGCTAGCCCCTTCTGCCTGCCAGCTATCTGCAGACGTTCGCATTTCAAGAGCAGGGCTGCGAAAGGAGCCTGGCAGGTACACCATCTTTCCCAGGCTACGTTTGAAGTTTGAGGTGGCAAGACAAGCAAGCAGCCCCATTCTCTGTGCCTCTGTGCGAACAGTGCCATGGGCAGATGAGGCTGAGCAACAGCTTTCCAGGATAGCCCCTTCTGGCTGCCAGCTATCTGCAGACGTTCGCACTTTCGGAGCAGGGCTGCAAAAGGAGCCTGGCAGGGACACCACCATTCCCAGCATGCGTTTGAAGTTTCAAGTGGCAAGATAAGCAAGCAGCCCCATTCTCTGTGCCTCTGTGCGAGCACTGCCATGGGCAGATGAGGCTGAGCAACAGCTTTCCAGGCTAGCCCCTTCTGGCTGCCAGCTATCTGCAGACGTTCGCACTTTCAAGAGCAGGGCTGCAAAAGGAGCCTGGCAGGGACACCACCATTCCCAGGCTACGTTTGAAGTTTCAAGTGGCAAGATAAGCAAGCAGCCCCATTCTCTGTGCCTCTATGCGAACAGTGCCATGGGCAGATGAGGCTGAGCAACAGCTTTCCAGGATAGCCCCTTCTGCCTGCCAGCTATCTGCAGACGTTCGCATTTCAAGAGCAGGGCTGCGAAAGGAGCCTGGCAGGTACACCATCTTTCCCAGGCTACGTTTGAAGTTTGAGGTGGCAAGACAAGCAAGCAGCCCCATTCTCTGTGCCTCTGTGCGAGCAGTGCCATGGGCAGATGTGGCTGAGCAACAGCTTTCCAGGATAGCCCCTTCTGCCTGCCAGCTATCTGCAGACGTTCGCACTTTCGGAGCAGGGCTGCAAAAGGAGCCTGGCAGGGACACCACCATTCCCAGCATGCGTTTGAAGTTTCAAGTGGCAAGATAAGCAAGCAGCCCCATTCTCTGTGCCTCTATGTGAACAGTGCCATGGGCAGATGAGGCTGAGCAACAGCTTTCCAGGCTAGCCCCTTCTGGCTGCCAGCTATCTGCAGACGTTCGCACTTTCGGAGCAGGGCTGCAAAAGGAGCCTGGCAGGGACATCAACTTTCCCAGGCTACGTTTGAAGTTTGAGGTGGCAAGACAAGCAAGCAGCCCCATTCTCTGTGCCTCTGTGCGAGCACTGCCATGGGCAGATGAGGCTGAGCAACAGCTTTCCAGGATAGCCCCTTCTGCCTGCCAGCTATCTGCAGACGTTCGCACTTTCGGAGCAGGGCTGCGAAAGGAGCCTGCCAGGGACACCACCATTCCCAGCATGCGTTTGAAGTTTCAAGTGGCAAGATAAGCAAGCAGCCCCATTCTCTGTGCCTCTATGCGAACAGTGCCATGGGCAGATGAGGCTGAGCAACAGCTTTCCAGGATAGCCCCTTCTGGCTGCCAGCTATCTGCAGACGTTCGCATTTCAAGAGCAGGGCTGCGAAAGGAGCCTAGCAGGTACATCAACTTTCCCAGGCTACGTTTGAAGTTTGAGGTGGCAAGACAAGCAAGCAGCCCCATTCTCTGTGCCTCTGTGCGAGCAGTGCCATGGGCAGATGAGGCTGAGCAACAGCTTTCCAGGATAGCCCCTTCTGGCTGCCAGCTATCTGCGGACGTTCGCACTTTCGGAGCAGGGCTGCAAAAGGAGCCTGGCAGGGACACCACCATTCCCAGCATGCGTTTGAAGTTTCAAGTGGCAAGATAAGCAAGCAGCCCCATTCTCTGTGCCTCCTTGCGAACAGTGCCATGGGCAGATGAGGCTGAGCAACAGCTTTCCAGGCTAGCCCCTTCTGGCTGCCAGCTATCTGCAGACGTTCGCATTTCAAGAGCAGGGCTGCGAAAGGAGCCTAGCAGGTACACCATCTTTCCCAGGCTACGTTTGAAGTTTGAGGTGGCAAGACAAGCAAGCAGCCCCATTCTCTGTGCCTCTGTGCGAGCACTGCCATGGGCAGATGAGGCTGAGCAACAGCTTTCCAGGATAGCCCCTTCTGGCTGCCAGCTATCTGCAGACGTTCGCACTTTCGGAGCAGGGCTGCAAAAGGAGCCTGGCAGGGACACCACCATTCCCAGCATGCGTTTGAAGTTTCAAGTGGCAAGAGAAGCAAGCAGCCCCATTCTCTGTGCCTCTGTGCGAGCACTGCCATGGGCAGATGAGGCTGAGCAACAGCTTTCCAGGCTAGCCCCTTCTGGCTGCCAGCTATCTGCAGACGTTCGCACTTTCAAGAGCAGGGCTGCAAAAGGAGCCTGGCAGGGACACCACCATTCCCAGGCTACGTTTGAAGTTTCAAGTGGCAAGATATGCAAGCAGCCCCATTCTCTGTGCCTCTATGCGAACAGTGCCATGGGCAGATGAGGCTGAGCAACAGCTTTCCAGGCTAGCCCCTTCTGCCTGCCAGCTATCTGCAGACGTTCGCATTTCAAGAGCAGGGCTGCGAAAGGAGCCTGGCAGGTACACCATCTTTCCCAGGCTACGTTTGAAGTTTGAGGTGGCAAGACAAGCAAGCAGCCCCATTCTCTGTGCCTCTGTGCGAGCACTGCCATGGGCAGATGAGGCTGAGCAACAGCTTTCCAGGATAGCCCCTTCTGCCTGCCAGCTATCTGCAGACGTTCGCACTTTCGGAGCAGGGCTGCAAAAGGAGCCTGGCAGGGACACCACCATTCCCAGCATGCGTTTGAAGTTTCAAGTGGCAAGATAAGCAAGCAGCCCCATTCTCTGTGCCTCTATGCGAACAGTGCCATGGGCAGATGAGGCTGAGCAACAGCTTTCCAGGCTAGCCCCTTCTGGCTGCCAGCTATCTGCAGACGTTCGCACTTTCGGAGCAGGGCTGCAAAAGCAGCCTGGCAGGAACACCACCATTCCCAGCATGCGTTTGAAGTTTCAAGTGGCAAGATAAGCAAGCAGCCCCATTCTCTGTGCCTCTATGCGAACAGTGCCATGGGCAGATGAGGCTGAGCAACAGCTTTCCAGGCTAGCCCCTTCTGGCTGCCAGCTATCTGCAGACGTTCGCATTTCAAGAGCAGGGCTGCGAAAGGAGCCTAGCAGGTACACCATCTTTCCCAGGCTACGTTTGAAGTTTGAGGTGGCAAGACAAGCAAGCAGCCCCATTCTCTGTGCCTCTGTGCGAGCACTGCCATGGGCAGATGAGGCTGAGCAACAGCTTTCCAGGCTAGCCCCTTCTGGCTGCCAGCTATCTGCAGACATTCGCACTTTCGGAGCAGGGCTGCGAAAGGAGCCTGGCAGGGACACCAACTTTCCCAGGCTACGTTTGAAGTTTGAGGTGGCAAGACAAGCAAGCAGCCCCATTCTCTGTGCCTCTGTGCGAGCACTGCCATGGGCAGATGAGGCTGAGCAACAGCTTTCCAGGATAGCCCCTTCTGGCTGCCAGCTATCTGCAGACGTTCGCACTTTCGGAGCAGGGCTGCAAAAGGAGCCTGGCAGGGACACCACCATTCCCAGCATGCGTTTGAAGTTTCAAGTGGCAAGATAAGCAAGCAGCCCCATTCTCTGTGCCTCTGTGCGAGCACTGCCATGGGCAGATGAGGCTGAGCAACAGCTTTCCAGGCTAGCCCCTTCTGGCTGCCAGCTATCTGCAGACGTTCGCACTTTCAAGAGCAGGGCTGCAAAAGGAGCCTGGCAGGGACACCACCATTCCCAGCATGCGTTTGAAGTTTCAAGTGGCAAGATAAGCAAGCAGCCCCATTCTCTGTGCCTCTATGCGAACAGTGCCATGGGCAGATGAGGCTGAGCAACAGCTTTCCAGGATAGCCCCTTCTGCCTGCCAGCTATCTGCAGACGTTCGCATTTCAAGAGCAGGGCTGCGAAAGGAGCCTGGCAGGTACACCATCTTTCCCAGGCTACGTTTGAAGTTTGAGGTGGCAAGACAAGCAAGCAGCCCCATTCTCTGTGCCTCTATGTGAACAGTGCCATGGGCAGATGAGGCTGAGCAACAGCTTTCCAGGCTAGCCCCTTCTGGCTGCCAGCTATCTGCAGACGTTCGCACTTTCGGAGCAGGGCTGCAAAAGGAGCCTGGCAGGGACACCAACTTTCCCAGGCTACGTTTGAAGTTTGAGGTGGCAAGACAAGCAAGCAGCCCCATTCTCTGTGCCTCTGTGCGAGCACTGCCATGGGCAGATGAGGCTGAGCAACAGCTTTCCAGGATAGCCCCTTCTGGCTGCCAGCTATCTGCGGACGTTCGCACTTTCGGAGCAGGGCTGCAAAAGGAGCCTGGCAGGGACACCACCATTCCCAGCATGCGTTTGAAGTTTCAAGTGGCAAGATAAGCAAGCAGCCCCATTCTCTGTGCCTCTATGCGAACAGTGCCATGGGCAGATGAGGCTGAGCAACAGCTTTCCAGGATAGCCCCTTCTGGCTGCCAGCTATCTGCAGACGTTCGCACTTTCGGAGCAGGGCTGCGAAAGGAGCCTGGCAGGGACACCAACTTTCCCAGGCTACTTTTGAAGTTTGAGGTGGCAAGACAAGCAAGCAGCCCCATTCTCTGTGCCTCTGTGCGAGCACTGCCATGGGCAGATGAGGCTGAGCAACAGCTTTCCAGGATAGCCCCTTCTGGCTGCCAGCTATCTGCAGACGTTCGCACTTTCGGAGCAGGGCTGCAAAAGGAGCCTGGCAGGGACACCACCATTCCCAGCATGCGTTTGAAGTTTCAAGTGGCAAGATAAGTAAGCAGCCCCATTCTCTGTGCCTCTATGCGAACAGTGCCATGGGCAGATGAGGCTGAGCAACAGCTTTCCAGGCTAGCCCCTTCTGGCTGCCAGCTATCTGCAGACGTTCGCATTTCAAGAGCAGGGCTGCGAAAGGAGCGTAGCAGGTACACCATCTTTCCCAGGCTACGTTTGAAGTTTGAGGTGGCAAGACAAGCAAGGAGCCTCATTCTCTGTGCCTCTGTGCGAGCACTGCCATGGGCAGATGAGGCTGAGCAACAGCTTTCCAGGCTAGCACCTTCTGGCTGCCAGCTATCTGCAGACATTCGTACTTTCGGAGCAGGGCTGCGAAAGGAGCCTGGCAGGGACACCAACTTTCCCAGGCTACTTTTGAAGTTTGAGGTGGCAAGACAAGCAAGCAGCCCCATTCTCTGTGCCTCTATGCGAACAGTGCCATGGGCAGATGAGGTTGAGCAACAGCTTTCCAGGCTAGCCCCTTCTGCCTGCCAGCTATCTGCAGACGTTCGCACTTTCGGAGCAGGGCTGTGATAGGAGCCTGGCAGGGACACCACCATTCCCAGCATGCGTTTGAAGTTTCAAGTGGCAAGATAAGCAAGCAGCCCCATTCTCTGTGCCTCTATGCGAACAGTGCCATGGGCAGATGAGGCTGAGCAACAGCTTTCCAGGCTAGCACCTTCTGGCTGCCAGCTATCTGCAGACGTTCGCATTTCAAGAGCAGGGCTGCGAAAGGAGCCTAGCAGGTACACCATCTTTCCCAGGATACGTTTGAAGTTTGAGGTGGAAGACAAGCAAGCAGTCCCATTCTCTGTGCCTCTGTGCGAGCACTGCCATGGGCAGATGAGGCTGAGCAACAGCTTTCCAGGCTAGCCCCTTCTGCCTGCCAGCTATCTGCAGACGTTCGCACTTTCGGAGCAGGGCTGCGAAAGGAGCCTGGCAGGGACACCAACATTCCCAGGCTACGTTTGAAGTTGGAGGTGGCAAGACAAGCAAGCAGCCCCATTCTCTGTGTCTCTGTTCGAGCCCAGCCATGGGCAGATGAGGCTGAGCAACAGCTTTCCAGGCTAGCCCCTTCTGGCTGCCAGCTATCTGCAGACGTTCGCATTTCAAGAGCAGGGCTGCGAAAGGAGCCTAGCAGGTACACCATCTTTCCCAGGCTACGTTTGAAGTTTGAGGTGGCAAGACAAGCAAGCAGCCCCATTCTCTGTGCCTCTGTGCGAGCACTGCCATGGGCAGATGAGGCTGAGCAACAGCTTTCCAGGATAGCCCCTTCTGCCTGCCAGCTATCTGCAGACGTTCACATTTCAGGAGCAGGGCTGCGAAAGGAGCCTAGCAGGTACACCATCCTTCCCAGGCTACGTTTGAAGTTTGAGGTGGCAAGACAAGCAAGGAGCCTCATTCTCTGTGCCTCTGTGCAAGCAGTGCCATGGGCAGATGAGGCTGAGCAGCAGCTTTCCAGGATAGCCCCTTCTGCCTGCCAGCTATCTGCAGATGTTCGCACATTCGGAGCAGGGCTGCAAAAGGAGCCTGGCAGGGACACCACCATTCCTAGCATGCGTTTGAAGTTTCAAGTGGCAAGATAAGCAAGCAGCCCCATTCTCTGTGCCTCTATGCGAACAGTGCCATGGGCAGATGAGGCTGAGCAACAGCTTTCCAGGCTAGCCCCTTCTGCCTGCCAGCTATCTGCAGACGTTCGCATTTCAAGAGCAGGGCTGCGAAAGGAGCCTGGCAGGGACACCACCATTCCCAGCATGCGTTTGAAGTTTCAAGTGGCAAGATAAGCAAGCAGCCCCATTCTCTGTGCCTCTATGCGAACAGTGCCATGGGCAGATGAGGCGAAGCAACAGCTTTCCAGGATAGCCCCTTCTGCCTGCCAGCTATCTGCAGACGTTCGCACTTTCGGAGCAGGGCTGCAAAAGGAGCCTGGCAGGGACACCACCATTCCCAGCATGCGTTTGAAGTTTCAAGTGGCAAGATAAGCAAGCAGCCCCATTCTCTGTGCCTCTATGCGAACAGTGCCATGGGCAGATGAGGCTGAGCAACAGCTTTCCAGGCTAGCCCCTTCTGGCTGCCAGCTATCTGCAGACGTTCGCGCTTTCGGAGCAGGGCTGCGAAAGGAGCCTGGCAGGGACACCACCATTCCCAGGCTACGTTTGAAGTTTCAAGTGGCAAGATATGCAAGCAGCCCCATTCTCTGTGCCTCTATGCGAACAGTGCCATGGGCAGATGAGGCTGAGCAACAGCTTTCCAGGCTAGCCCCTTCTGCCTGCCAGCTATCTGCAGACGTTCGCATTTCAAGAGCAGGGCTGCGAAAGGAGCCTGGCAGGTACACCATCTTTCCCAGGCTACGTTTGAAGTTTGAGGTGGCAAGACAAGCAAGCAGCCCCATTCTCTGTGCCTCTGTGCGAGCACTGCCATGGGCAGATGAGGCTGAGCAACAGCTTTCCAGGATAGCCCCTTCTGCCTGCCAGCTATCTGCAGACGTTCGCACTTTCGGAGCAGGGCTGCAAAAGGAGCCTGGCAGGGACACCACCATTCCCAGCATGCGTTTGAAGTTTCAAGTGGCAAGATAAGCAAGCAGCCCCATTCTCTGTGCCTCTATGCGAACAGTGCCATGGGCAGATGAGGCTGAGCAACAGCTTTCCAGGCTAGCCCCTTCTGGCTGCCAGCTATCTGCAGACGTTCGCACTTTCGGAGCAGGGCTGCAAAAGCAGCCTGGCAGGAACACCACCATTCCCAGCATGCGTTTGAAGTTTCAAGTGGCAAGATAAGCAAGCAGCCCCATTCTCTGTGCCTCTATGCGAACAGTGCCATGGGCAGATGAGGCTGAGCAACAGCTTTCCAGGCTAGCCCCTTCTGGCTGCCAGCTATCTGCAGACGTTCGCATTTCAAGAGCAGGGCTGCGAAAGGAGCCTAGCAGGTACACCATCTTTCCCAGGCTACGTTTGAAGTTTGAGGTGGCAAGACAAGCAAGCAGCCCCATTCTCTGTGCCTCTGTGCGAGCAGTGCCATGGGCAGATGAGGCTGAGCAACAGCTTTCCAGGCTAGCCCCTTCTGGCTGCCAGCTATCTGCAGACATTCGCACTTTCGGAGCAGGGCTGCGAAAGGAGCCTGGCAGGGACACCAACTTTCCCAGGCTACGTTTGAAGTTTGAGGTGGCAAGACAAGCAAGCAGCCCCATTCTCTGTGCCTCTGTGCGAGCACTGCCATGGGCAGATGAGGCTGAGCAACAGCTTTCCAGGATAGCCCCTTCTGGCTGCCAGCTATCTGCAGACGTTCGCACTTTCGGAGCAGGGCTGCAAAAGGAGCCTGGCAGGGACACCACCATTCCCAGCATGCGTTTGAAGTTTCAAGTGGCAAGATAAGCAAGCAGCCCCATTCTCTGTGCCTCTGTGCGAGCACTGCCATGGGCAGATGAGGCTGAGCAACAGCTTTCCAGGATAGCCCCTTCTGCCTGCCAGCTATCTGCAGACGTTCGCACTTTCAAGAGCAGGGCTGCAAAAGGAGCCTGGCAGGGAAACCACCATTCCCAGGCTACGTTTGAAGTTTCAAGTGGCAAGATAAGCAAGCAGCCCCATTCTCTGTGCCTCTATGCGAACAGTGCCATGGGCAGATGAGGCTGAGCAACAGCTTTCCAGGATAGCCCCTTCTGCCTGCCAGCTATCTGCAGACGTTCGCATTTCAAGAGCAGGGCTGCGAAAGGAGCCTGGCAGGTACACCATCTTTCCCAGGCTACGTTTGAAGTTTGAGGTGGCAAGACAAGCAAGCAGCCCCATTCTCTGTGCCTCTATGTGAACAGTGCCATGGGCAGATGAGGCTGAGCAACAGCTTTCCAGGCTAGCCCCTTCTGGCTGCCAGCTATCTGCAGACGTTCGCACTTTCGGAGCAGGGCTGCAAAAGGAGCCTGGCAGGGACACCAACTTTCCCAGGCTACGTTTGAAGTTTGAGGTGGCAAGACAAGCAAGCAGCCCCATTCTCTGTGCCTCTGTGCGAGCACTGCCATGGGCAGATGAGGCTGAGCAACAGCTTTCCAGGATAGCCCCTTCTGGCTGCCAGCTATCTGCAGACGTTCGCACTTTCGGAGCAGGGCTGCAAAAGGAGCCTGGCAGGGACACCACCATTCCCAGCATGCGCTTGAAGTTTCAAGTGGCAAGATAAGCAAGCAGCCCCATTCTCTGTGCCTCTATGCGAACAGTGCCATGGGCAGATGAGGCTGAGCAACAGCTTTCCAGGCTAGCCCCTTCTGGCTGCCAGCTATCTGCAGACGTTCGCACTTTCGGAGCAGGGCTGCGAAAGGAGCCTGGCAGGGACACCAACTTTCCCAGGCTACTTTTGAAGTTTGAGGTGGCAAGACAAGCAAGCAGCCCCATTCTCTGTGCCTCTGTGCGAGCACTGCCATGGGCAGATGAGGCTGAGCAACAGCTTTCCAGGATAGCCCCTTCTGCCTGCCAGCTATCTGCAGACGTTCGCACTTTCGGAGCAGGGCTGCAAAAGGAGCCTGGCAGGGACACCACCATTCCCAGCATGCGTTTGAAGTTTCAAGTGGCAAGATAAGTAAGCAGCCCCATTCTCTGTGCCTCTATGCGAACAGTGCCATGGGCAGATGAGGCTGAGCAACAGCTTTCCAGGCTAGCCCCTTCTGGCTGCCAGCTATCTGCAGACGTTCGCATTTCAAGAGCAGGGCTGCGAAAGGAACGTAGCAGGTACACCATCTTTCCCAGGCTACGTTTGAAGTTTGAGGTGGCAAGACAAGCAAGGAGCCTCATTCTCTGTGCCTCTGTGCGAGCACTGCCATGGGCAGATGAGGCTGAGCAACAGCTTTCCAGGCTAGCACCTTCTGGCTGCCAGCTATCTGCAGACATTCGTACTTTCGGAGCAGGGCTGCGAAAGGAGCCTGGCAGGGACACCAACTTTCCCAGGCTACGTTTGAAGTTTGAGGTGGCAAGACAAGCAAGCAGCCCCATTCTCTGTGCCTCTATGCGAACAGTGCCATGGGCAGATGAGGTTGAGCAACAGCTTTCCAGGCTAGCCCCTTCTGCCTGCCAGCTATCTGCAGACGTTCGCACTTTCGGAGCAGGGCTGTGATAGGAGCCTGGCAGGGACACCACCATTCCCAGCATGCGTTTGAAGTTTCAAGTGGCAAGATAAGCAAGCAGCCCCATTCTCTGTGCCTCTATGCGAACAGTGCCATGGGCAGATGAGGCTGAGCAACAGCTTTCCAGGCTAGCACCTTCTGGCTGCCAGCTATCTGCAGACGTTCGCATTTCAAGAGCAGGGCTGCGAAAGGAGCCTAGCAGGTACACCATCTTTCCCAGGATACGTTTGAAGTTTGAGGTGGAAGACAAGCAAGCAGTCCCATTCTCTGTGCCTCTGTGCGAGCACTGCCATGGGCAGATGAGGCTGAGCAACAGCTTTCCAGGCTAGCCCCTTCTGCCTGCCAGCTATCTGCAGACGTTCGCACTTTCGGAGCAGGGCTGCGAAAGGAGCCTGGCAGGGACACCAACATTCCCAGGCTACGTTTGAAGTTGGAGGTGGCAAGACAAGCAAGCAGCCCCATTCTCTGTGTCTCTGTTCGAGCCCAGCCATGGGCAGATGAGGCTGAGCAACAGCTTTCCAGGCTAGCCCCTTCTGGCTGCCAGCTATCTGCAGACGTTCGCATTTCAAGAGCAGGGCTGCGAAAGGAGCCTAGCAGGTACACCATCTTTCCCAGGCTACGTTTGAAGTTTGAGGTGGCAAGACAAGCAAGCAGCCCCATTCTCTGTGCCTCTGTGCGAGCACTGCCATGGGCAGATGAGGCTGAGCAACAGCTTTCCAGGATAGCCCCTTCTGCCTGCCAGCTATCTGCAGACGTTCACATTTCAGGAGCAGGGCTGCGAAAGGAGCCTAGCAGGTACACCATCCTTCCCAGGCTACGTTTGAAGTTTGAGGTGGCAAGACAAGCAAGGAGCCTCATTCTCTGTGCCTCTGTGCAAGCAGTGCCATGGGCAGATGAGGCTGAGCAGCAGCTTTCCAGGATAGCCCCTTCTGCCTGCCAGCTATCTGCAGATGTTCGCACATTCGGAGCAGGGCTGCAAAAGGAGCCTGGCAGGGACACCACCATTCCCAGCATGCGTTTGAAGTTTCAAGTGGCAAGATAAGCAAGCAGCCCCATTCTCTGTGCCTCTATGCGAACAGTGCCATGGGCAGATGAGGCTGAGCAACAGCTTTCCAGGCTAGCCCCTTCTGCCTGCCAGCTATCTGCAGACGTTCGCATTTCAAGAGCAAGGCTGCGAAAGGAGCCTAGCAGGTACACAATCTTTCCCAGGCTACGTTTGAAGTTTGAGGTGGCAAGACAAGCAAGCAGCCCCATTCTCTGTGCCTCTGTGCGAGCAGTGCCATGGGCAGATGACGCTGAGCAACAGCTTTCCAGGCTAGCCCCTTCTGGCTGCCAGCTATCTGCAGACGTTCGCACTTTCGGAGCAGGGCTGCGAAAGGAGCCTGGCAGGGACACCACCATTCCCAGCATGCGTTTGAAGTTTCAAGTGGCAAGATAAGCAAGCAGCCCCATTCTCTGTGCCTCTATGCGAACAGTGCCATGGGCAGATGAGGCGAAGCAACAGCTTTCCAGGATAGCCCCTTCTGCCTGCCAGCTATCTGCAGACGTTCACACTTTCGGAGCAGGGCTGCAAAAGGAGCCTGGCAGGGACACCACCATTCCCAGCATGCGTTTGAAGTTTCAAGTGGCAAGATAAGCAAGCAGCCCCATTCTCTGTGCCTCTATGCGAACAGTGCCATGGGCAGATGAGGCTGAGCAACAGCTTTCCAGGCTAGCCCCTTCTGGCTGCCAGCTATCTGCAGACGTTCGCGCTTTCGGAGCAGGGCTGCGAAAGGAGCCTGGCAGGGACACCATCTTTCCCAGGCTACGTTTGAAGTTTGAGGTGGCAAGACAAGCAAGCAGCCCCATTCTCTGTGCCTCTGTGCGAGCACTGCCATGGGCAGATGAGGCTGAGCAATAGCTTTCCAGGATAGCCCCTTCTGCCTGCCAGCTATCTGCAGACGTTCGCACTTTCGGAGCAGGGCTGTGATAGGAGCCTGGCAGGGACACCACCATTCCCAGCATGCGTTTGAAGTTTCAAGTGGCAAGATAAGCAAGCAGCCCCATTCTCTGTGCCTCTATGCGAACAGTGCCATGTGCAGATGAGGCTGAGCAACAGCTTTCCAGGCTAGCCCCTTCTGCCTGCCAGCTATCTGCAGACGTTCGCATTTCAAGAGCAGGGCTGCGAAAGGAGCCTAGCAGGTACACCATCTTTCCCAGGCTACCTTTGAAGTTTGAGGTGGCAAGACAAGCAAGCAGCCCCATTCTCTGTGCCTCTGTGCGAGCACTGCCATGGGCAGATGAGGCTGAGCAACAGCTTTCCAGGCTAGCCCCTTCTGCCTGCCAGCTATCTGCAGACGTTCGCATTTCAAGAGCAGGGCTGCGAAAGGAGCCTGGCAGGGACACCATCTTTCCCAGGCTACGTTTGAAGTTTGAGGTGGCAAGACAAGCAAGCAGCCCCATTCTCTGTGCCTCTGTGCGAACACTGCCATGGGCAGATGAGGCTGAGCAACAGCTTTCCAGGATAGCCCCTTCTGCCTGCCAGCTATCTGCAGACGTTCGCACTTTCGGAGCAGGACTGCAAAAGGAGCCTGGCAGGGACACCACCATTCCCAGCATGCGTTTGAAGTTTCAAGTGGCAAGATAAGCAAGCAGCCCCATTCTCTGTGCCTCTATGCGAACAGTGCCATGGGCAGATGAGGCTGAGCAACAGCTTTCCAGGCTAGCCCCTTCTGGCTGCCAGCTATCTGCAGACGTTCGCACTTTCGGAGCAGTGCTGCAAAAGCAGCCTGGCAGGGACACCACCATTCCCAGCATGCGTTTGAAGTTTCAAGTGGCAAGAGAAGCAAGCAGCCCCATTCTCTGTGCCTCTATGCGAACAGTGCCATGGGCAGATGAGGCTGAGCAACAGCTTTCCAGGCTAGCCCCTTCTGGCTGCCAGCTATCTGCAGACGTTCGCATTTCAAGAGCAGGGCTGCGAAAGGAGCCTAGCAGGTACACCATCTTTCCCAGGCTACGTTTGAAGTTTGAGGTGGCAAGACAAGCAAGCAGCCCCATTCTCTGTGCCTCTGTGCGAGCACTGCCATGGGCAGATGAGGCTGAGCAACAGCTTTCCAGGCTAGCCCCTTCTGGCTGCCAGCTATCTGCAGACGTTCGCACTTTCGGAGCAGGGCTGCGAAAGGAGCCTGGCAGGGACACCAACTTTCCCAGGCTACGTTTGAAGTTTGAGGTGGCAAGACAAGCAAGCAGCCCCATTCTCTGTGCCTCTGTGCGAGCACTGCCATGGGCAGATGAGTCTGAGCAACAGCTTTCCAGGATAGCCCCTTCTGGCTGCCAGCTATCTGCAGACGTTCGCACTTTCGGAGCAGGGCTGCAAAAGGAGCCTGGCAGGGACACCACCATTCCCAGCATGCGTTTGAAGTTTCAAGTGGCAAGATAAGCAAGCAGCCCCATTCTCTGTGCCTCTGTGCGAGCACTGCCATGGGCAGATGAGGCTGAGCAACAGCTTTCCAGGCTAGCCCCTTCTGGCTGCCAGCTATCTGCAGACGTTCGCACTTTCAAGAGCAGGGCTGCGAAAGGAGCCTGGCAGGTACACCATCTTTCCCAGGCTACGTTTGAAGTTTGAGGTGGCAAGACAAGCAAGCAGCCCCATTCTCTGTGCCTCTGTGCGAGCAGTGCCATGGGCAGATGACGCTGAGCAACAGCTTTCCAGGATAGCCCCTTCTGCCTGCCAGCTATCTGCAGACGTTCGCACTTTCGGAGCAGGGCTGCAAAAGGAGCCTGGCAGGGACACCACCATTCCCAGCATGCGTTTGAAGTTTCAAGTGGCAAGATAAGCAAGCAGCCCCATTCTCTGTGCCTCTATGTGAACAGTGCCATGGGCAGATGAGGCTGAGCAACAGCTTTCCAGGCTAGCCCCTTCTGGCTGCCAGCTATCTGCAGACGTTCGCACTTTCGGAGCAGGGCTGCAAAAGGAGCCTGGCAGGGACACCAACTTTCCCAGGCTACGTTTGAAGTTTGAGGTGGCAAGACAAGCAAGCAGCCCCATTCTCTGTGCCTCTGTGCGAGCACTGCCATGGGCAGATGAGGCTGAGCAACAGCTTTCCAGGATAGCCCCTTCTGGCTGCCAGCTATCTGCAGACGTTCGCACTTTCGGAGCAGGGCTGCGAAAGGAGCCTGCCAGGGACACCACCATTCCCAGCATGCGTTTGAAGTTTCAAGTGGCAAGATAAGCAAGCAGCCCCATTCTCTGTGCCTCTATGCGAACAGTGCCATGGGCAGATGAGGCTGAGCAACAGCTTTCCAGGCTAGCCCCTTCTGGCTGCCAGCTATCTGCAGACGTTCGCACTTTCGGAGCAGGGCTGCGAAAGGAGCCTGGCAGGGACACCAACTTTCCCAGGCTACTTTTGAAGTTTGAGGTGGCAAGACAAGCAAGCAGCCCCATTCTCTGTGCCTCTGTGCGAGCACTGCCATGGGCAGATGAGGCTGAGCAACAGCTTTCCAGGATAGCCCCTTCTGGCTGCCAGCTATCTGCAGACGTTCGCACTTTCGGAGCAGGGCTGCAAAAGGAGCCTGGCAGGGACACCAACTTTCCCAGGCTACGTTTGAAGTTTGAGGTGGCAAGACAAGCAAGCAGCCCCATTCTCTGTGCCTCTGTGCGAGCACTGCCATGGGCAGATGAGGCTGAGCAACAGCTTTCCAGGCTAGCCCCTTCTGGCTGCCAGCTATCTGCAGACGTTCGCATTTCAAGAGCAGGGCTGCGAAAGGAGCCTAGCAGGTACACCATCTTTCCCAGGCTACGTTTGAAGTTTGAGGTGACAAGACAAGCAAGCAGCCCCATTCTCTGTGCCTCTGTGCGAGCACTGCCATGGGCAGATGAGGCTGAGCAACAGCTTTCCAGGATAGCCCCTTCTGCCTGCCAGCTATCTGCAGACGTTCACATTTCAGGAGCAGGGCTGCGAAAGGAGCCTAGCAGGTACACCATCCTTCCCAGGCTACGTTTGAAGTTTGAGGTGGCAAGACAAGCAAGGAGCCTCATTCTCTGTGCCTCTGTGCAAGCAGTGCCATGGGCAGATGAGGCTGAGCAGCAGCTTTCCAGGATAGCCCCTTCTGCCTGCCAGCTATCTGCAGATGTTCGCACATTCGGAGCAGGGCTGCAAAAGGAGCCTGGCAGGGACACCACCATTCCCAGCATGCGTTTGAAGTTTCAAGTGGCAAGATAAGCAAGCAGCCCCATTCTCTGTGCCTCTATGCGAACAGTGCCATGGGCAGATGAGGCTGAGCAACAGCTTTCCAGGCTAGCCCCTTCTGCCTGCCAGCTATCTGCAGACGTTCGCATTTCAAGAGCAGGGCTGCGAAAGGAGCCCAGCAGGTACACAATCTTTCCCAGGTTACGTTTGAAGTTTGAGGTGGCAAGACAAGCAAGCAGCCCCATTCTCTGTGCCTCTGTGCGAGCAGTGCCATGGGCAGATGACGCTGAGCAACAGCTTTCCAGGCTAGCCCCTTCTGGCTGCCAGCTATCTGCAGACGTTCGCACTTTCGGAGCAGGGCTGCGAAAGGAGCCTGGCAGGGACACCACCATTCCCAGCATGCGTTTGAAGTTTCAAGTGGCAAGATAAGCAAGCAGCCCCATTCTCTGTGCCTCTATGCGAACAGTGCCATGGGCAGATGAGGCGAAGCAACAGCTTTCCAGGATAGCCCCTTCTGCCTGCCAGCTATCTGCAGACGTTCGCACTTTCGGAGCAGGGCTGCAAAAGGAGCCTGGCAGGGACACCACCATTCCCAGCATGCGTTTGAAGTTTCAAGTGGCAAGATAAGCAAGCAGCCCCATTCTCTGTGCCTCTATGCGAACAGTGCCATGTGCAGATGAGGCTGAGCAACAGCTTTCCAGGCTAGCCCCTTCTGCCTGCCAGCTATCTGCAGACGTTCGCATTTCAAGAGCAGGGCTGCGAAAGGAGCCTAGCAGGTACACCATCTTTCCCAGGCTACCTTTGAAGTTTGAGGTGGCAAGACAAGCAAGCAGCCCCATTCTCTGTGCCTCTGTGCGAGCACTGCCATGGGCAGATGAGGCTGAGCAACAGCTTTCCAGGCTAGCCCCTTCTGCCTGCCAGCTATCTGCAGACGTTCGCATTTCAAGAGCAGGGCTGCGAAAGGAGCCTGGCAGGGACACCATCTTTCCCAGGCTACGTTTGAAGTTTGAGGTGGCAAGACAAGCAAGCAGCCCCATTCTCTGTGCCTCTGTGCGAGCACTGCCATGGGCAGATGAGGCTGAGCAACAGCTTTCCAGGATAGCCCCTTCTGCCTGCCAGCTATCTGCAGACGTTCGCACTTTCGGAGCAGGGCTGCAAAAGGAGCCTGGCAGGGACACCACCATTCCCAGCATGCGTTTGAAGTTTCAAGTGGCAAGATAAGCAAGCAGCCCCATTCTCTGTGCCTCTATGCGAACAGTGCCATGGGCAGATGAGGCTGAGCAACAGCTTTCCAGGCTAGCCCCTTCTGGCTGCCAGCTATCTGCAGACGTTCGCACTTTCGGAGCAGGGCTGCAAAAGCAGCCTGGCAGGAACACCACCATTCCCAGCATGCGTTTGAAGTTTCAAGTGGCAAGATAAGCAAGCAGCCCCATTCTCTGTGCCTCTATGCGAACAGTGCCATGGGCAGATGAGGCTGAGCAACAGCTTTCCAGGCTAGCCCCTTCTGGCTGCCAGCTATCTGCAGACGTTCGCATTTCAAGAGCAGGGCTGCGAAAGGAGCCTAGCAGGTACACCATCTTTCCCAGGCTACGTTTGAAGTTTGAGGTGGCAAGACAAGCAAGCAGCCCCATTCTCTGTGCCTCTGTGCGAGCACTGCCATGGGCAGATGAGGCTGAGCAACAGCTTTCCAGGCTAGCCCCTTCTGGCTGCCAGCTATCTGCAGACGTTCGCACTTTCGGAGCAGGGCTGCGAAAGGAGCCTGGCAGGGACACCAACTTTCCCAGGCTACGTTTGAAGTTTGAGGTGGCAAGACAAGCAAGCAGCCCCATTCTCTGTGCCTCTGTGCGAGCACTGCCATGGGCAGATGAGGCTGAGCAACAGCTTTCCAGGATAGCCCCTTCTGCCTGCCAGCTATCTGCAGACGTTCGCACTTTCGGAGCAGGGCTGCAAAAGGAGCCTGGCAGGGACACCACCATTCCCAGCATGCGTTTGAAGTTTCAAGTGGCAAGATAAGCAAGCAGCCCCATTCTCTGTGCCTCTGTGCGAGCACTGCCATGGGCAGATGAGGCTGAGCAACAGCTTTCCAGGCTAGCCCCTTCTGGCTGCCAGCTATCTGCAGACGTTCGCACTTTCAAGAGCAGGGCTGCAAAAGGAGCCTGGCAGGGACACCACCATTCCCAGGCTACGTTTGAAGTTTCAAGTGGCAAGATAAGCAAGCAGCCCCATTCTCTGTGCCTCTATGCGAACAGTGCCATGGGCAGATGAGGCTGAGCAACAGCTTTCCAGGATAGCCCCTTCTGCCTGCCAGCTATCTGCAGACGTTCGCATTTCAAGAGCAGGGCTGCGAAAGGAGCCTGGCAGGTACACCATCTTTCCCAGGCTACGTTTGAAGTTTGAGGTGGCAAGACAAGCAAGCAGCCCCATTCTCTGTGCCTCTGTGCGAGCAGTGCCATGGGCAGATGACGCTGAGCAACAGCTTTCCAGGATAGCCCCTTCTGCCTGCCAGCTATCTGCAGACGTTCGCACTTTCGGAGCAGGGCTGCAAAAGGAGCCTGGCAGGGACACCACCATTCCCAGCATGCGTTTGAAGTTTCAAGTGGCAAGATAAGCAAGCAGCCCCATTCTCTGTGCCTCTATGTGAACAGTGCCATGGGCAGATGAGGCTGAGCAACAGCTTTCCAGGCTAGCCCCTTCTGGCTGCCAGCTATCTGCAGACGTTCGCACTTTCGGAGCAGGGCTGCAAAAGGAGCCTGGCAGGGACACCAACTTTCCCAGGCTACGTTTGAAGTTTGAGGTGGCAAGACAAGCAAGCAGCCCCATTCTCTGTGCCTCTGTGCGAGCACTGCCATGGGCAGATGAGGCTGAGCAACAGCTTTCCAGGATAGCCCCTTCTGGCTGCCAGCTATCTGCAGACGTTCGCACTTTCGGAGCAGGGCTGCGAAAGGAGCCTGCCAGGGACACCACCATTCCCAGCATGCGTTTGAAGTTTCAAGTGGCAAGATAAGCAAGCAGCCCCATTCTCTGTGCCTCTATGCGAACAGTGCCATGGGCAGATGAGGCTGAGCAACAGCTTTCCAGGCTAGCCCCTTCTGGCTGCCAGCTATCTGCAGACGTTCGCACTTTCGGAGCAGGGCTGCAAAAGGAGCCTGGCAGGGACACCAACTTTCCCAGGCTACTTTTGAAGTTTGAGGTGGCAAGACAAGCAAGCAGCCCCATTCTCTGTGCCTCTGTGCGAGCACTGCCATGGGCAGATGAGGCTGAGCAACAGCTTTCCAGGATAGCCCCTTCTGGCTGCCAGCTATCTGCAGACGTTCGCACTTTCGGAGCAGGGCTGCAAAAGGAGCCTGGCAGGGACACCAACTTTCCCAGGCTACGTTTGAAGTTTGAGGTGGCAAGACAAGCAAGCAGCCCCATTCTCTGTGCCTCTGTGCGAGCACTGCCATGGGCAGATGAGGCTGAGCAACAGCTTTCCAGGATAGCCCCTTCTGGCTGCCAGCTATCTGCAGACGTTCGCACTTTCGGAGCAGGGCTGCAAAAGGAGCCTGGCAGGGACACCACCATTCCCAGCATGCGTTTGAAGTTTCAAGTGGCAAGAGAAGCAAGCAGCCCCATTCTCTGTGCCTCTATGCGAACAGTGCCATGGGCAGATGAGGCTGAGCAACAGCTTTCCAGGCTAGCCCCTTCTGCCTGCCAGCTATCTGCAGACGTTCGCATTTCAAGAGCAGGGCTGCGAAAGGAGCCTAGCAGGTACACCATCTTTCCCAGGCTACGTTTGAAGTTTGAGGTGGCAAGACAAGCAAGCAGCCCCATTCTCTGTGCCTCTGTGCGAGCACTGCCATGGGCAGATGAGGCTGAGAACAGCTTTCCAGGATAGCCCCTTCTGGCTGCCAGCTATCTGCAGACGTTCGCACTTTCGGAGCAGGGCTGCAAAAGGAGCCTGGCAGGGACACCACCATTCCCAGCATGCGTTTGAAGTTTCAAGTGGCAAGATAAGCAAGCAGCCCCATTCTCTGTGCCTCTATGCGAACAGTGCCATGGGCAGATGAGGCGAAGCAACAGCTTTCCAGGATAGCCCCTTCTGCCTGCCAGCTATCTGCAGACGTTCGCACTTTCGGAGCAGGGCTGCAAAAGGAGCCTGGCAGGGACACCACCATTCCCAGCATGCGTTTGAAGTTTCAAGTGGCAAGATAAGCAAGCAGCCCCATTCTCTGTGCCTCTATGCGAACAGTGCCATGGGCAGATGAGGCTGAGCAACAGCTTTCCAGGCTAGCCCCTTCTGGCTGCCAGCTATCTGCAGACGTTCGCGCTTTCGGAGCAGGGCTGCGAAAGGAGCCTGGCAGGGACACCATCTTTCCCAGGCTACGTTTGAAGTTTGAGGTGGCAAGACAAGCAAGCAGCCCCATTCTCTGTGCCTCTGTGCGAGCACTGCCATGGGCAGATGAGGCTGAGCAACAGCTTTCCAGGATAGCCCCTTCTGGCTGCCAGCTATCTGCAGACGTTCGCACTTTCGGAGCAGGGCTGCAAAAGGAGCCTGGCAGGGACACCACCATTCCCAGCATGCGTTTGAAGTTTCAAGTGGCAAGATAAGCAAGCAGCCCCATTCTCTGTGCCTCTATGCGAACAGTGCCATGGGCAGATGAGGCGAAGCAACAGCTTTCCAGGATAGCCCCTTCTGGCTGCCAGCTATCTGCAGACGTTCGCACTTTCGGAGCAGGGCTGCAAAAGGAGCCTGGCAGGGACACCACCATTCCCAGCATGCGTTTGAAGTTTCAAGTGGCAAGATAAGCAAGCAGCCCCATTCTCTGTGCCTCTATGCGAACAGTGCCATGGGCAGATGAGGCTGAGCAACAGCTTTCCAGGCTAGCCCCTTCTGGCTGCCAGCTATCTGCAGACGTTCGCGCTTTCGGAGCAGGGCTGCGAAAGGAGCCTGGCAGGGACACCATCTTTCCCAGGCTACGTTTGAAGTTTGAGGTGGCAAGACAAGCAAGCAGCCCCATTCTCTGTGCCTCTGTGCGAGCACTGCCATGGGCAGATGAGGCTGAGCAATAGCTTTCCAGGATAGCCCCTTCTGCCTGCCAGCTATCTGCAGACGTTCGCACTTTCGGAGCAGGGCTGTGATAGGAGCCTGGCAGGGACACCACCATTCCCAGCATGCGTTTGAAGTTTCAAGTGGCAAGATAAGCAAGCAGCCCCATTCTCTGTGCCTCTATGCGAACAGTGCCATGTGCAGATGAGGCTGAGCAACAGCTTTCCAGGCTAGCCCCTTCTGCCTGCCAGCTATCTGCAGACGTTCGCATTTCAAGAGCAGGGCTGCGAAAGGAGCCTAGCAGGTACACCATCTTTCCCAGGCTACGTTTGAAGTTTGAGGTGGCAAGACAAGCAAGCAGCCCCATTCTCTGTGCCTCTGTGCGAGCACTGCCATGGGCAGATGAGGCTGAGCAACAGCTTTCCAGGATAGCCCCTTCTGCCTGCCAGCTATCTGCAGACGTTCGCATTTCAAGAGCAGGGCTGCGAAAGGAGCCTGGCAGGTACACCATCTTTCCCAGGCTACGTTTGAAGTTTGAGGTGGCAAGACAAGCAAGCAGCCCCATTCTCTGTGCCTCTGTGCGAGCACTGCCATGGGCAGATGAGGCCGAGCAACAGCTTTCCAGGATAGCCCCTTCTGCCTGCCAGCTATCTGCAGACGTTCGCACTTTCGGAGCAGGGCTGCAAAAGGAGCCTGGTAGGGACACCACCATTCCCAGCATGCGTTTGAAGTTTCAAGTGGCAAGATAAGCAAGCAGCCCCATTCTCTGTGCCTCTATGCGAACAGTGCCATGGGCAGATGAGGCTGAGCAACAGCTTTCCAGGCTAGCCCCTTCTGGCTGCCAGCTATCTGCAGACGTTCGCACTTTCGGAGCAGGGCTGCAAAAGCAGCCTGGCAGGAACACCACCATTCCCAGCATGCGTTTGAAGTTTCAAGTGGCAAGATAAGCAAGCAGCCCCATTCTCTGTGCCTCTATGCGAACAGTGCCATGGGCAGATGAGGCTGAGCAACAGCTTTCCAGGCTAGCCCCTTCTGGCTGCCAGCTATCTGCAGACGTTCGCATTTCAAGAGCAGGGCTGCGAAAGGAGCCTAGCAGGTACACCATCTTTCCCAGGCTACGTTTGAAGTTTGAGGTGGCAAGACAAGCAAGCAGCCCCATTCTCTGTGCCTCTGTGCGAGCACTGCCATGGGCAGATGAGGCTGAGCAACAGCTTTCCAGGCTAGCCCCTTCTGCCTGCCAGCTATCTGCAGACGTTCGCACTTTCGGAGCAGGGCTGCGAAAGGAGCCTGGCAGGGACACCATCTTTCCCAGGCTACGTTTGAAGTTTGAGGTGGCAAGACAAGCAAGCAGCCCCATTCTCTGTGCCTCTGTGCGAGCACTGCCATGGGCAGATGAGGCTGAGCAACAGCTTTCCAGGATAGCCCCTTCTGGCTGCCAGCTATCTGCAGACGTTCGCACTTTCGGAGCAGGGCTGCAAAAGGAGCCTGGCAGGGACACCACCATTCCCAGCATGCGTTTGAAGTTTCAAGTGGCAAGATAAGCAAGCAGCCCCATTCTCTGTGCCTCTGTGCGAGCACTGCCATGGGCAGATGAGGCTGAGCAACAGCTTTCCAGGCTAGCCCCTTCTGGCTGCCAGCTATCTGCAGACGTTCGCACTTTCAAGAGCAGGGCTGCAAAAGGAGCCTGGCAGGGACACCACCATTCCCAGGCTACGTTTGAAGTTTCAAGTGGCAAGATAAGCAAGCAGCCCCATTCTCTGTGCCTCTATGCGAACAGTGCCATGGGCAGATGAGGCTGAGCAACAGCTTTCCAGGCTAGCCCCTTCTGCCTGCCAGCTATCTGCAGACGTTCGCATTTCAAGAGCAGAGCTGCGAAAGGAGCCTGGCAGGTACACCATCTTTCCCAGGCTACGTTTGAAGTTTGAGGTGGCAAGACAAGCAAGCAGCCCCATTCTCTGTGCCTCTGTGCGAGCAGTGCCATGGGCAGATGTGGCTGAGCAACAGCTTTCCAGGATAGCCCTTCTGCCTGCCAGCTATCTGCAGACGTTCGCACTTTCGGAGCAGGGCTGCAAAAGGAGCCTGGCAGGGACACCACCATTCCCAGCATGCGTTTGAAGTTTCAAGTGGCAAGATAAGCAAGCAGCCCCATTCTCTGTGCCTCTATGTGAACAGTGCCATGGGCAGATGAGGCTGAGCAACAGCTTTCCAGGCTAGCCCCTTCTGGCTGCCAGCTATCTGCAGACGTTCGCACTTTCGGAGCAGGGCTGCAAAAGGAGCCTGGCAGGGACACCAACTTTCCCAGGCTACGTTTGAAGTTTGAGGTGGCAAGACAAGCAAGCAGCCCCATTCTCTGTGCCTCTGTGCGAGCACTGCCATGGGCAGATGAGGCTGAGCAACAGCTTTCCAGGATAGCCCCTTCTGCCTGCCAGCTATCTGCAGACGTTCGCACTTTCGGAGCAGGGCTGCAAAAGGAGCCTGGCAGGGACACCACCATTCCCAGCATGCGTTTGAAGTTTCAAGTGGCAAGATAAGCAAGCAGCCCCATTCTCTGTGCCTCTATGCGAACAGTGCCATGGGCAGATGAGGCTGAGCAACAGCTTTCCAGGCTAGCCCCTTCTGGCTGCCAGCTATCTGCAGACGTTCGCACTTTCGGAGCAGGGCTGCGAAAGGAGCCTGGCAGGGACACCAACTTTCCCAGGCTACTTTTGAAGTTTGAGGTGGCAAGACAAGCAAGCAGCCCCATTCTCTGTGCCTCTGTGCGAGCACTGCCATGGGCAGATGAGGCTGAGCAACAGCTTTCCAGGATAGCCCCTTCTGGCTGCCAGCTATCTGCAGACGTTCGCACTTTCGGAGCAGGGCTGCAAAAGGAGCCTGGCAGGGACACCAACTTTCCCAGGCTACGTTTGAAGTTTGAGGTGGCAAGACAAGCAAGCAGCCCCATTCTCTGTGCCTCTGTGCGAGCACTGCCATGGGCAGATGAGGCTGAGCAACAGCTTTCCAGGATAGCCTCTTCTGCCTGCCAGCTATGTGCAGACGTTCGCATTTCAAGAGCAGGGCTGCAAAAGGAGCCTGGCAGGGACACCACCATTCCCAGCATGCGTTTGAAGTTTCAAGTGGCAAGAGAAGCAAGCAGCCCCATTCTCTGTGCCTCTATGCGAACAGTGCCATGGGCAGATGAGGCTGAGCAACAGCTTTCCAGGCTAGCCCCTTCTGCCTGCCAGCTATCTGCAGACGTTCGCATTTCAAGAGCAGGGCTGCGAAAGGAGCCTAGCAGGTACACCATCTTTCCCAGGCTACGTTTGAAGTTTGAGGTGGCAAGACAAGCAAGCAGCCCCATTCTCTGTGCCTCTGTGCGAGCACTGCCATGGGCAGATGAGGCTGAGCAACAGCTTTCCAGGATAGCCCCTTCTGCCTGCCAGCTATCTGCAGACGTTCGCACTTTCGGAGCAGGGCTGCAAAAGGAGCCTGGCAGGGACACCACCATTCCCAGCATGCGTTTGAAGTTTCAAGTGGCAAGATAAGCAAGCAGCCCCATTCTCTGTGCCTCTATGCGAACAGTGCCATGGGCAGATGAGGCTGAGCAACAGCTTTCCAGGCTAGCCCCTTCTGCCTGCCAGCTATCTGCAGACGTTCGCGCTTTCGGAGCAGGGCTGCGAAAGGAGCCTGGCAGGGACACCATCTTTCCCAGGCTACGTTTGAAGTTTGAGGTGGCAAGACAAGCAAGCAGCCCCATTCTCTGTGCCTCTGTGCGAGCACTGCCATGGGCAGATGAGGCTGAGCAATAGCTTTCCAGGATAGCCCCTTCTGCCTGCCAGCTATCTGCAGACGTTCGCACTTTCGGAGCAGGGCTGTGATAGGAGCCTGGCAGGGACACCACCATTCCCAGCATGCGTTTGAAGTTTCAAGTGGCAAGATAAGCAAGCAGCCCCATTCTCTGTGCCTCTATGCGAACAGTGCCATGTGCAGATGAGGCTGAGCAACAGCTTTCCAGGCTAGCCCCTTCTGCCTGCCAGCTATCTGCAGACGTTCGCATTTCAAGAGCAGGGCTGCGAAAGGAGCCTAGCAGGTACACCATCTTTCCCAGGCTACGTTTGAAGTTTGAGGTGGCAAGACAAGCAAGCAGCCCCATTCTCTGTGCCTCTGTGCGAGCACTGCCATGGGCAGATGAGGCTGAGCAACAGCTTTCCAGGATAGCCCCTTCTGGCTGCCAACTATCTGCAGACGTTCGCACTTTCGGAGCAGGGCTGCAAAAGCAGCCTGGCAGGAACACCACCATTCCCAGCATGCGTTTGAAGTTTCAAGTGGCAAGATAAGCAAGCAGCCCCATTCTCTGTGCCTCTATGCGAACAGTGCCATGGGCAGATGAGGCTGAGCAACAGCTTTCCAGGCTAGCCCCTTCTGGCTGCCAGCTATCTGCAGACGTTCGCATTTCAAGAGCAGGGCTGCGAAAGGAGCCTAGCAGGTACACTATCTTTCCCAGGCTACGTTTGAAGTTTGAGGTGGCAAGACAAGCAAGCAGCCCCATTCTCTGTGCCTCTGTGCGAGCAGTGCCATGGGCAGATGAGGCTGAGCAACAGCTTTCCAGGATAGCCCCTTCTGGCTGCCAGCTATCTGCAGACGTTCGCACTTTCGGAGCAGGGCTGCAAAAGGAGCCTGGCAGGGACACCACCATTCCCAGCATGCGCTTGAAGTTTCAAGTGGCAAGATAAGCAAGCAGCCCCATTCTCTGTGCCTCTGTGCGAACAGTGCCATGGGCAGATGAGGCTGAGCAACAGCTTTCCATGCTAGCCCCTTCTGGCTGCCAGCTATCTGCAGACGTTCGCACTTTCAAGAGCAGGGCTGCGAAAGGAGCCTGGCAGCGACACCAACTTTCCGAGGCTACGTTTGAAGTTTGAGGTGGCAAGACAAGCAAGCAGCCCCATTCTCTGTGCCTCTGTGCGAGCACTGCCATGGGCAGATGAGGCTGAGCAACAGCTTTCCAGGCTAGCCCCTTCTGCCTGCCAGCTATCTGCAGACGTTCGCATTTCAAGAGCAGGGCTGCGAAAGGAGCCTAGCAGGTACACCATCTTTCCCAGGCTACGTTTGAAGTTTGAGGTGGCAAGACAAGCAAGCAGCCCCATTCTCTGTGCCTCTGTGCGAGCACTGCCATGGGCAGATGAGGCTGAGCAACAGCTTTCCAGGATAGCCCCTTCTGGCTGCCAGCTATCTGCAGACGTTCGCACTTTCGGAGCAGGGCTGCGAAAGGAGCCTGGCAGGGACACCACCATTCCCAGCATGCGTTTGAAGTTTCAAGTGGCAAGATAAGCAAGCAGCCCCATTCTCTGTGCCTCTGTGCGAGCACTGCCATGGGCAGATGAGGCTGAGCAACAGCTTTCCAGGCTAGCCCCTTGTGGCTGCCAGCTATCTGCAGACGTTCGCACTTTCAAGAGCAGGGCTGCAAAAGGAGCCTGGCAGGGACACCACCATTCCCAGCATGCGTTTGAAGTTTCAAGTGGCAAGATATGCAAGCAGCCCCATTCTCTGTGCCTCTATGCGAACAGTGCCATGGGCAGATGAGGCTGAGCAACAGCTTTCCAGGATAGCCCCTTCTGCCTGCCAGCTATCTGCAGACGTTCGCATTTCAAGAGCAGGGCTGCGAAAGGAGCCTGGCAGGTACACCATCTTTCCCAGGTTACGTTTGAAGTTTGAGGTGGCAAGACAAGCAAGCAGCCCCATTCTCTGTGCCTCTGTGCGAGCACTGCCATGGGCAGATGAGGCTGAGCAACAGCTTTCCAGGATAGCCCCTTCTGCCTGCCAGCTATCTGCAGACGTTCGCACTTTCGGAGCAGGGCTGCAAAAGGAGCCTGGCAGGGACACCACCATTCCCAGCATGCGTTTGAAGTTTCAAGTGGCAAGATAAGCAAGCAGCCCCATTCTCTGTGCCTCTATGCGAACAGTGCCATGGGCAGATGAGGCTGAGCAACAGCTTTCCAGGCTAGCCCCTTCTGGCTGCCAGCTATCTGCAGACGTTCGCATTTCAAGAGCAGGGCTGCGAAAGGAGCCTAGCAGGTACACTATCTTTCCCAGGCTACGTTTGAAGTTTGAGGTGGCAAGACAAGCAAGCAGCCCCATTCTCTGTGCCTCTGTGCGAGCAGTGCCATGGGCAGATGAGGCTGAGCAACAGCTTTCCAGGATAGCCCCTTCTGCCTGCCAGCTATCTGCAGACGTTCGCACTTTCGGAGCAGGGCTGCGAAAGGAGCCTGGCAGGGACACCACCATTCCCAGCATGCGCTTGAAGTTTCAAGTGGCAAGATAAGCAAGCAGCCCCATTCTCTGTGCCTCTGTGCGAACAGTGCCATGGGCAGATGAGGCTGAGCAACAGCTTTCCAGGATAGCCCCTTCTGCCTGCCAGCTATCTGCAGACGTTCGCACTTTCGGAGCAGGGCTGCGAAAGGAGCCTGGCAGGGACACCAACATTCCCAGCATGCGTTTGAAGTTTCAAGTGGCAAGATAAGCAAGCAGCCCCATTCTCTGTGCCTCTGTGCGAGCACTGCCATGGGCAGATGAGGCTGAGCAACAGCTTTCCAGGCTAGCCCCTTCTGGCTGCCAGCTATCTGCAGACGTTCGCACTTTCGGAGCAGGGCTGCGAAAGGAGCCTGGCAGGGACACCACCATTCCCAGGCTACGTTTGAAGTTTGAGGTGGCAAGACAAGCAAGCAGCCCCATTCTCTGTGCCTCTGTGCGAGCACTGCCATGGGCAGATGAGGCTGAGCAACAGCTTTCCAGGATAGCCCCTTCTGGCTGCCAGCTATCTGCAGACGTTCGCACTTTCGGAGCAGGGCTGCAAAAGGAGCCTGGCAGGGACACCACCATTCCCAGCATGCGTTTGAAGTTTCAAGTGGCAAGATAAGCAAGCAGCCCCATTCTCTGTGCCTCTGTGCGAGCACTGCCATGGGCAGATGAGGCTGAGCAACAGCTTTCCATGCTAGCCCCTTCTGCCTGCCAGCTATCTGCAGACGTTCGCACTTTCAAGAGCAGGGCTGCAAAAGGAGCCTGGCAGGGACACCACCATTCCCAGCATGCGTTTGAAGTTTCAAGTGGCAAGATATGCAAGCAGCCCCATTCTCTGTGCCTCTGTGCGAGCAGTGCCATGGGCAGATGAGGCTGAGCAACAGCTTTCCAGGATAGCCCCTTCTGCCTGCCAGCTATCTGCAGACGTTCGCATTTCAAGAGCAGGGCTGCGAAAGGAGCCTAGCAGGTACACCATCTTTCCCAGGCTACGTTTGAAGTTTGAGGTGGCAAGACAAGCAAGCAGCCCCATTCTCTGTGCCTCTGTGCGAGCACTGCCATGGGCAGATGAGGCTGAGCAACAGCTTTCCAGGCTAGCCCCTTCTGGCTGCCAGCTATCTGCAGACGTTCGCACTTTCGGAGCAGGGCTGCGAAAGGAGCCTGGCAGGGACACCAACTTTCCCAGGCTACGTTTGAAGTTTGAGGTGGCAAGACAAGCAAGCAGCCCCATTCTCTGTGCCTCTGTGCGAGCACTGCCATGGGCAGATGAGGCTGAGCAACAGCTTTCCAGGATAGCCCCTTCTGGCTGCCAGCTATCTGCAGACGTTCGCACTTTCGGAGCAGGGCTGCGAAAGGAGCCTGGCAGGGACACCACCATTCCCAGCATGCGTTTGAAGTTTCAAGTGGCAAGATAAGCAAGCAGCCCCATTCTCTGTGCCTCTGTGCGAGCACTGCCATGGGCAGATGAGGCTGAGCAACAGCTTTCCAGGCTAGCCCCTTCTGGCTGCCAGCTATCTGCAGACGTTCGCACTTTCAAGAGCAGGGCTGCAAAAGGAGCCTGGCAGGGACACCACCATTCCCAGCATGCGTTTGAAGTTTCAAGTGGCAAGATATGCAAGCAGCCCCATTCTCTGTGCCTCTATGCGAACAGTGCCATGGGCAGATGAGGCTGAGCAACAGCTTTCCAGGATAGCCCCTTCTGCCTGCCAGCTATCTGCAGACGTTCGCATTTCAAGAGCAGGGCTGCGAAAGGAGCCTGGCAGGTACACCATCTTTCCCAGGTTACGTTTGAAGTTTGAGGTGGCAAGACAAGCAAGCAGCCCCATTCTCTGTGCCTCTGTGCGAGCACTGCCATGGGCAGATGAGGCTGAGCAACAGCTTTCCAGGATAGCCCCTTCTGCCTGCCAGCTATCTGCAGACGTTCGCACTTTCGGAGCAGGGCTGCAAAAGGAGCCTGGCAGGGACACCACCATTCCCAGCATGCGTTTGAAGTTTCAAGTGGCAAGATAAGCAAGCAGCCCCATTCTCTGTGCCTCTATGCGAACAGTGCCATGGGCAGATGAGGCTGAGCAACAGCTTTCCAGGCTAGCCCCTTCTGGCTGCCAGCTATCTGCAGACGTTCGCATTTCAAGAGCAGGGCTGCGAAAGGAGCCTAGCAGGTACACTATCTTTCCCAGGCTACGTTTGAAGTTTGAGGTGGCAAGACAAGCAAGCAGCCCCATTCTCTGTGCCTCTGTGCGAGCAGTGCCATGGGCAGATGAGGCTGAGCAACAGCTTTCCAGGATAGCCCCTTCTGCCTGCCAGCTATCTGCAGACGTTCGCACTTTCGGAGCAGGGCTGCGAAAGGAGCCTGGCAGGGACACCACCATTCCCAGCATGCGCTTGAAGTTTCAAGTGGCAAGATAAGCAAGCAGCCCCATTCTCTGTGCCTCTGTGCGAACAGTGCCATGGGCAGATGAGGCTGAGCAACAGCTTTCCAGGATAGCCCCTTCTGCCTGCCAGCTATCTGCAGACGTTCGCACTTTCGGAGCAGGGCTGCGAAAGGAGCCTGGCAGGGACACCAACTTTCCGAGGCTACGTTTGAAGTTTGAGGTGGCAAGACAAGCAAGCAGCCCCATTCTCTGTGCCTCTGTGCGAGCACTGCCATGGGCAGATGAGGCTGAGCAACAGCTTTCCAGGCTAGCCCCTTCTGGCTGCCAGCTATCTGCAGACGTTCGCACTTTCGGAGCAGGGCTGCGAAAGGAGCCTGGCAGGGACACCAACTTTCCCAGGCTACGTTTGAAGTTTGAGGTGGCAAGACAAGCAAGCAGCCCCATTCTCTGTGCCTCTGTGCGAGCACTGCCATGGGCAGATGAGGCTGAGCAACAGCTTTCCAGGATAGCCCCTTCTGCCTGCCAGCTATCTGCAGACGTTCGCACTTTCGGAGCAGGGCTGCAAAAGGAGCCTGGCAGGGACACCACCATTCCCAGCATGCGTTTGAAGTTTCAAGTGGCAAGATAAGCAAGCAGCCCCATTCTCTGTGCCTCTGTGCGAGCACTGCCATGGGCAGATGAGGCTGAGCAACAGCTTTCCATGCTAGCCCCTTCTGGCTGCCAGCTATCTGCAGACGTTCGCACTTTCAAGAGCAGGGCTGCAAAAGGAGCCTGGCAGGGACACCACCATTCCCAGCATGCGTTTGAAGTTTCAAGTGGCAAGATATGCAAGCAGCCCCATTCTCTGTGCCTCTGTGCGAGCAGTGCCATGGGCAGATGAGGCTGAGCAACAGCTTTCCAGGATAGCCCCTTCTGCCTGCCAGCTATCTGCAGACGTTCGCATTTCAAGAGCAGGGCTGCGAAAGGAGCCTGACAGGTACACCATCTTTCCCAGGCTACGTTTGAAGTTTGAGGTGGCAAGACAAGCAAGCAGCCCCATTCTCTGTGCCTCTGTGCGAGCACTGCCATGGGCAGATGAGGCTGAGCAACAGCTTTCCAGGATAGCCTCTTCTGCCTGCCAGCTATGTGCAGACGTTCGCATTTCAAGAGCAGGGCTGCAAAAGGAGCCTGGCAGGGACACCACCATTCCCAGCATGCGTTTGAAGTTTCAAGTGGCAAGATATGCAAGCAGCCCCATTCTCTGTGCCTCTATGCAAACAGTGCCATGGGCAGATGAGGCTGAGCAACAGCTTTCCAGGCTAGCCCCTTCTGGCTGCCAGCTATCTGCAGACGTTCGCATTTCAAGAGCAGGGCTGCGAAAGGAGCCTGGCAGGTACACCATCTTTCCCAGGCTACGTTTGAAGTTTGAGGTGGCAAGACAAGCAAGCAGCCCCATTCTCTGTGCCTCTGTGTGAGCAGTGCCATGGGCAGATGACGCTGAGCAACAGCTTTCCAGGATAGCCCCTTCTGCCTGCCAGCTATCTGCAGACGTTCGCACTTTCGGAGCAGGGCTGTGATAGGAGCCTGGCAGGAACACCACCATTCCCAGCATGCGTTTGAAGTTTCAAGTGGCAAGATAAGCAAGCAGCCCCATTCTCTGTGCCTCTATGCGAACAGTGCCATGGGCAGATGAGGCTGAGCAACAGCTTTCCAGGATAGCCCCTTCTGCCTGCCAGCTATCTGCAGACGTTCGCATTTCAAGAGCAGGGCTGCGAAAGGAGCCTAGCAGGTACACTATCTTTCCCAGGCTACGTTTGAAGTTTGAGGTGGCAAGACAAGCAAGCAGCCCCATTCTCTGTGCCTCTGTGCGAGCACTGCCATGGGCAGATGAGGCTGAGCAACAGCTTTCCAGGATAGCCCCTTCTGCCTGCCAGCTATCTGCAGACGTTCGCACTTTCGGAGCAGGGCTGCAAAAGGAGCCTGGCAGGGACACCACCATTCCCAACATGCGTTTGAAGTTTCAAGTGGCAAGATAAGCAAGCAGCCCCATTCTCTGTGCCTCTGTGCGAGCACTGCCATGGGCAGATGAGGCTGAGCAACAGCTTTCCAGGCTAGCCCCTTCTGGCTGCCAGCTATCTGCAGACGTTCGCACTTTCAAGAGCAGGGCTGCAAAAGGAGCCTGGCAGGGACATCACCATTCCCAGCATGCGTTTGAAGTTTCAAGTGGCAAGATATGCAAGCAGCCCCATTCTCTGTGCCTCTATGCGAACAGTGCCATGGGCAGATGAGGCTGAGCAACAGCTTTCCAGGATAGCCCCTTCTGCCTGCCAGCTATCTGCAGACGTTCGCATTTCAAGAGCAGGGCTGCGAAAGGAGCCTGGCAGGGACACCATCTTTCCCAGGCTACGTTTCAAGTTTGAGGTGGCAAGACAAGCAAGCAGCCCCATTCTCTGTGCCTCTGTGCGAGCAGTGCCATGGGCAGATGAGGCGGAGCAACAGCTTTCCAGGATAGCCCCTTCTGCCTGCCAGCTATCTGCAGACGTTCGCACTTTCGGAGCAGGGCTGCAAAAGGAGCCTGGCAGGAACACCACCATTCCCAGCATGCGTTTGAAGTTTCAAGTGGCAAGATAAGCAAGCAGCCCCATTCTCTGTGCCTCTATGCGAACAGTGCCATGGGCAGATGAGGCTGAGCAACAGCTTTCCAGGTTAGCCCCTTCTGGCTGCCAGCTATCTGCAGACGTTCGCACTTTCGGAGCAGGGCTGCGAAAGGAGCCTGGCAGGGACACCAACTTTTCCAGGCTACGTTTGAAGTTTGACGTGGCAAGACAAGCAAGCAGCCCCATTCTCTCTGCCTCTGTGCGAGCACTGCCATGGGCAGATGAGGCTGAGCAACAGCTTTCCAGGATAGCCCCTTCTGCCTGCCAGCTATCTGCAGACGTTCGCACTTTGGGAGCAGGGCTGCAAAAGGAGCCTGGCAGGGACACCACCATTCCCAGGCTACGTTTGAAGTTTCAAGTGGCAAGATAAGCAAGCAGCCCCATTCTCTGTGCCTCTGTGCGAGCACTGCCATGGGCAGATGAGGCTGAGCAACAGCTTTCCAGGATAGCCCCTTTTGGCTGCCAGCTATCTGCAGACGTTCGCATTTCAAGAGCAGGGCTGCGAAAGCAGCCTAGCAGGTACACCGTCTTTCCCAGGCTACGTTTGAAGTTTGAGGTGGCAAGACAAGCAAGCAGCCCCATTCTCTGTGCCTCTGTGCGAGCACTGCCATGGGCAGATGACGCTGAGCAACAGCTTTCCAGGATAGCCCCTTCTGGCTGCCAGCTATCTTCAGACGTTCGCACTTTCGGAGCAGGGCTGCGAAAGGAGCCTGCAGGGACACCACCTTTCCCAGCATGCGTTTGAAGTTTCAAGTGGCAAGATAAGCAAGCAGCCCCATTCTCTGTGCCTCTATGCGAACAGTGCCATGGGCAGATGAGGCTGAGCAACAGCTTTCCAGGCTAGCCCCTTCTGGCTGCCAGCTATCTGCAGACGTTCGCACTTTCGGAGCAGGGCTGCGAAAGGAGCCTGGCAGGGACACCAACTTTCCCAGGCTACGTTTGAAGTTTGAGGTGGCAAGACAAGCAAGCAGCCCCATTCTCTGTGCCTCTGTGCGAGCACTGCCATGGGCAGATGAGGCTGAGCAACAGCTTTCCAGGATAGCCCCTTCTGCCTGCCAGCTATCTGCAGACGTTCGCACTTTCGGAGCAGGGCTGCAAAAGGAGCCTGCCAGGGACACCACCATTCCCAGGCTACGTTTGAAGTTTCAAGTGGCAAGATAAGCAAGCAGCCCCATTCTCTGTGCCTCTATGCGAACAGTGCCATGGGCAGATGAGGCTGAGCAACAGCTTTCCAGGCTAGCCCCTTCTGGCTGCCAGCTATCTGCAGACGTTCGCACTTTCGGAGCAGGGCTGCGAAAGGAGCCTGGCAGGGACACCAACTTTCCCAGGCTACGTTTGAAGTTTGAGGTGGCAAGACAAGCAAGCAGCCCCATTCTCTGTGCCTCTGTGCGAGCACTGCCATGGGCAGATGAGGCTGAGCAACAGCTTTCCAGGATAGCCCCTTCTGCCTGCCAGCTATCTGCAGACGTTCGCACTTTCGGAGCAGGGCTGCAAAAGGAGCCTGCCAGGGACACCACCATTCCCAGGCTACGTTTGAAGTTTCAAGTGGCAAGATAAGCAAGCAGCCCCATTCTCTGTGCCTCTATGCGAACAGTGCCATGGGCAGATGAGGCTGAGCAACAGCTTTCCAGGCTAGCCCCTTCTGGCTGCCAGCTATCTGCAGACGTTCGCACTTTCGGAGCAGGGCTGCGAAAGGAGCCTGGCAGGGACACCAACTTTCCCAGGCTACGTTTGAAGTTTGAGGTGGCAAGACAAGCAAGCAGCCCCATTCTCTGTGCCTCTGTGCGAGCACTGCCATGGGCAGATGAGGCTGAGCAACAGCTTTCCAGGATAGCCCCTTCTGCCTGCCAGCTATCTGCAGACGTTCGCACTTTCGGAGCAGGGCTGCAAAAGGAGCCTGCCAGGGACACCACCATTCCCAGGCTACGTTTGAAGTTTCAAGTGGCAAGATAAGCAAGCAGCCTCATTCTCTGTGCCTCTGTGCGAGCACTGCCATGGGCAGATGAGGCTGAGCAACAGCTTTCCAGGATAGCCCCTTCTGGCTGCCAGCTATCTGCAGACGTTCGCACTTTCAAGAGCAGGGCTGCAAAAGGAGCCTGGCAGGGACACCACCATTCCCAGCATGCGTTTGAAGCTTCAAGTGGCAAGATATGCAAGCAGCCCCATTCTCTGTGCCTCTATGCGAGCACTGCCATGGGCAGATGAGGCTGAGCAACAGCTTTCCAGGATAGCCCCTTCTGCCTGCCAGCTATCTGCAGACGTTCGCATTTCAAGAGCAGGGCTGCGAAAGGAGCCTAGCAGGTACACTATCTTTCCCAGGCTACGTTTGAAGTTTGAGGTGGCAAGACAAGCAAGCAGCCCCATTCTCTGTGCCTCTGTGCGAGCACTGCCATGGGCAGATGAGGCTGAGCAACAGCTTTCCAGGCTAGCCCCTTCTGGCTGCCAGCTATCTGCAGACGTTCGCACTTTCGGAGCAGGGCTGCGAAAGGTGCCTGGCAGGGACACCAACTTTCCCAGGCTACGTTTGAAGTTTGAGGTGGCAAGACAAGCAAGCAGCCCCATTCTCTGTGCCTCTGTGCGAGCACTGCCATGGGCAGATGAGGCTGAGCAACAGCTTTCCAGGATAGCCCCTTCTGGCTGCCAGCTATCTGCAGACGTTCGCACTTTCGGAGCAGGGCTGCAAAAGGAGCCTGGCAGGGACACCACCATTCCCAGCATGCGTTTGAAGTTTCAAGTGGCAAGATAAGCAAGCAGCCCCATTCTCTGTGCCTCTATGCGAACAGTGCCATGGGCAGATGAGGCTGAGCAACAGCTTTCCAGGCTAGCCCCTTCTGGCTGCCAGCTATCTGCAGACGTTCGCATTTCAAGAGCAGGGCTGCGAAAGGAGCCTAGCAGGTACACTATCTTTCCCAGGCTACGTTTGAAGTTTGAGGTGGCAAGACAAGCAAGCAGCCCCATTCTCTGTGCCTCTATGCGAACAGTGCCATGGGCAGATGAGGCTGAGCAACAGCTTTCCAGGCTAGCCCCTTCTGGCTGCCAGCTATCTGCAGACGTTCGCACTTTCGGAGCAGGGCTGCAAAAGGAGCCTGGCAGGTACACCACCATTCCCAGCATGCGCTTGAAGTTTCAAGTGGCAAGATAAGCAAGCAGCCCCATTCTCTGTGCCTCTGTGCGAACAGTGCCATGGGCAGATGAGGCTGAGCAACAGCTTTCCAGGATAGCCCCTTCTGCCTGCCAGCTATCTGCAGACGTTCGCACTTTCGGAGCAGGGCTGCAAAAGGAGCCTGGCAGGGACACCAACTTTCCGAGGCTACGTTTGAAGTTTGAGGTGGCAAGACAAGCAAGCAGCCCCATTCTCTGTGCCTCTGTGCGAGCACTGCCATGGGCAGATGAGGCTGAGCAACAGCTTTCCAGGCTAGCCCCTTCTGCCTGCCAGCTATCTGCAGACGTTCGCACTTTCGGAGCAGGGCTGCGAAAGGAGCCTGGCAGGGACACCAACTTTCCCAGGCTACGTTTGAAGTTTGAGGTGGCAAGACAAGCAAGCAGCCCCATTCTCTGTGCCTCTGTGCGAGCACTGCCATGGGCAGATGAGGCTGAGCAACAGCTTTCCAGGATAGCCCCTTCTGGCTGCCAGCTATCTGCAGACGTTCGCACTTTCGGAGCAGGGCTGCAAAAGGAGCCTGGCAGGGACACCACCATTCCCAGCATGCGTTTGAAGTTTCAAGTGGCAAGATAAGCAAGCAGCCCCATTCTCTGTGCCTCTGTGCGAGCACTGCCATGGGCAGATGAGGCTGAGCAACAGCTTTCCATGCTAGCCCCTTCTGCCTGCCAGCTATCTGCAGACGTTCGCACTTTCAAGAGCAGGGCTGCAAAAGGAGCCTGGCAGGGACACTACCATTCCCAGCATGCGTTTGAAGTTTCAAGTGGCAAGATATGCAAGCAGCCCCATTCTCTGTGCCTCTGTGCGAGCAGTGCCATGGGCAGATGAGGCTGAGCAACAGCTTTCCAGGCTAGCCCCTTCTGGCTGCCAGCTATCTGCAGACGTTCGCACTTTCGGAGCAGGGCTGCGAAAGGAGCCTGGCAGGGACACCAACTTTCCCAGGCTACGTTTGAAGTTTGAGGTGGCAAGACAAGCAAGCAGCCCCATTCTCTGTGCCTCTGTGCGAGCACTGCCATGGGCAGATGAGGCTGAGCAACAGCTTTCCAGGATAGCCCCTTCTGCCTGCCAGCTATCTGCAGACGTTCGCACTTTCGGAGCAGGGCTGCAAAAGGAGCCTGCCAGGGACACCACCATTCCCAGCATGCGTTTGAAGTTTCAAGTGGCAAGATAAGCAAGCAGCCCCATTCTCTGTGCCTCTATGCGAACAGTGCCATGGGCAGATGAGGCTGAGCAACAGCTTTCCAGGCTAGCCCCTTCTGGCTGCCAGCTATCTGCAGACGTTCGCACTTTCGGAGCAGGGCTGCGAAAGGAGCCTGGCAGGGACACCAACTTTCCCAGGCTACGTTTGAAGTTTGAGGTGGCAAGACAAGCAAGCAGCCCCATTCTCTGTGCCTCTGTGCGAGCACTGCCATGGGCAGATGAGGCTGAGCAACAGCTTTCCAGGATAGCCCCTTCTGCCTGCCAGCTATCTGCAGACGTTCGCACTTTCGGAGCAGGGCTGCAAAAGGAGCCTGCCAGGGACACCACCATTCCCAGGCTACGTTTGAAGTTTCAAGTGGCAAGATAAGCAAGCAGCCCCATTCTCTGTGCCTCTATGCGAACAGTGCCATGGGCAGATGCGGCTGAGCAACAGCTTTCCAGGCTAGCCCCTTCTGGCTGCCAGCTATCTGCAGACGTTCGCACTTTCGGAGCAGGGCTGCGAAAGGAGCCTGGCAGGGACACCAACTTTCCCAGGCTACGTTTGAAGTTTGAGGTGGCAAGACAAGCAAGCAGCCCCATTCTCTGTGCCTCTGTGCGAGCACTGCCATGGGCAGATGAGGCTGAGCAACAGCTTTCCAGGATAGCCCCTTCTGCCTGCCAGCTATCTGCAGACGTTCGCACTTTCGGAGCAGGGCTGCAAAAGGAGCCTGCCAGGGACACCACCATTCCCAGGCTACGTTTGAAGTTTCAAGTGGCAAGATAAGCAAGCAGCCTCATTCTCTGTGCCTCTGTGCGAGCACTGCCATGGGCAGATGAGGCTGAGCAACAGCTTTCCAGGATAGCCCCTTCTGGCTGCCAGCTATCTGCAGACGTTCGCACTTTCAAGAGCAGGGCTGCAAAAGGAGCCTGGCAGGGACACCACCATTCCCAGCATGCGTTTGAAGCTTCAAGTGGCAAGATATGCAAGCAGCCCCATTCTCTGTGCCTCTATGCGAGCACTGCCATGGGCAGATGAGGCTGAGCAACAGCTTTCCAGGATAGCCCCTTCTGGCTGCCAGCTATCTGCAGACGTTCGCATTTCAAGAGCAGGGCTGCGAAAGGAGCCTAGCAGGTACACTATCTTTCCCAGGCTACGTTTGAAGTTTGAGGTGGCAAGACAAGCAAGCAGCCCCATTCTCTGTGCCTCTGTGCGAGCACTGCCATGGGCAGATGAGGCTGAGCAACAGCTTTCCAGGCTAGCCCCTTCTGGCTGCCAGCTATCTGCAGACGTTCGCACTTTCGGAGCAGGGCTGCGAAAGGTGCCTGGCAGGGACACCAACTTTCCCAGGCTACGTTTGAAGTTTGAGGTGGCAAGACAAGCAAGCAGCCCCATTCTCTGTGCCTCTGTGCGAGCACTGCCATGGGCAGATGAGGCTGAGCAACAGCTTTCCAGGATAGCCCCTTCTGGCTGCCAGCTATCTGCAGACGTTCGCACTTTCGGAGCAGGGCTGCAAAAGGAGCCTGGCAGGGACACCACCATTCCCAGCATGCGTTTGAAGTTTCAAGTGGCAAGATAAGCAAGCAGCCCCATTCTCTGTGCCTCTATGCGAACAGTGCCATGGGCAGATGAGGCTGAGCAACAGCTTTCCAGGCTAGCCCCTTCTGGCTGCCAGCTATCTGCAGACGTTCGCATTTCAAGAGCAGGGCTGCGAAAGGAGCCTAGCAGGTACACTATCTTTCCCAGGCTACGTTTGAAGTTTGAGGTGGCAAGACAAGCAAGCAGCCCCATTCTCTGTGCCTCTATGCGAACAGTGCCATGGGCAGATGAGGCTGAGCAACAGCTTTCCAGGCTAGCCCCTTCTGGCTGCCAGCTATCTGCAGACGTTCGCACTTTCGGAGCAGGGCTGCAAAAGGAGCCTGGCAGGTACACCACCATTCCCAGCATGCGCTTGAAGTTTCAAGTGGCAAGATAAGCAAGCAGCCCCATTCTCTGTGCCTCTGTGCGAACAGTGCCATGGGCAGATGAGGCTGAGCAACAGCTTTCCAGGATAGCCCCTTCTGCCTGCCAGCTATCTGCAGACGTTCGCACTTTCGGAGCAGGGCTGCAAAAGGAGCCTGGCAGGGACACCAACTTTCCGAGGCTACGTTTGAAGTTTGAGGTGGCAAGACAAGCAAGCAGCCCCATTCTCTGTGCCTCTGTGCGAGCACTGCCATGGGCAGATGAGGCTGAGCAACAGCTTTCCAGGCTAGCCCCTTCTGCCTGCCAGCTATCTGCAGACGTTCGCACTTTCGGAGCAGGGCTGCGAAAGGAGCCTGGCAGGGACACCACCTTTCCCAGCATGCGTTTGAAGTTTGAGGTGGCAAGACAAGCAAGCAGCCCCATTCTCTGTGCCTCTGTGCGAGCACTGCCATGGGCAGATGAGGCTGAGCAACAGCTTTCCAGGATAGCCCCTTCTGGCTGCCAGCTATCTGCAGACGTTCGCACTTTCGGAGCAGGGCTGCAAAAGGAGCCTGGCAGGGACACCACCATTCCCAGCATGCGTTTGAAGTTTCAAGTGGCAAGATAAGCAAGCAGCCCCATTCTCTGTGCCTCTGTGCGAGCACTGCCATGGGCAGATGAGGCTGAGCAACAGCTTTCCATGCTAGCCCCTTCTGCCTGCCAGCTATCTGCAGACGTTCGCACTTTCAAGAGCAGGGCTGCAAAAGGAGCCTGGCAGGGACACTACCATTCCCAGCATGCGTTTGAAGTTTCAAGTGGCAAGATATGCAAGCAGCCCCATTCTCTGTGCCTCTGTGCGAGCAGTGCCATGGGCAGATGAGGCTGAGCAACAGCTTTCCAGGATAGCCCCTTCTGCCTGCCAGCTATCTGCAGACGTTCGCATTTCAAGAGCAGGGCTGCGAAAGGAGCCTGGCAGGTACACCATCTTTCCCAGGCTACGTTTGAAGTTTGAGGTGGCAAGACAAGCAAGCAGCCCCATTCTCTGTGCCTCTGTGCGAGCACTGCCATGGGCAGATGAGGCTGAGCAACAGCTTTCCAGGATAGCCTCTTCTGCCTGCCAGCTATGTGCAGACGTTCGCATTTCAAGAGCAGAGCTGCAAAAGGAGCCTGGCAGGGACACCACCATTCCCAGCATGCGTTTGAAGTTTCAAGTGGCAAGATATGCAAGCAGCCCCATTCTCTGTGCCTCTATGCGAACAGTGCCATGGGCAGATGAGGCTGAGCAACAGCTTTCCAGGATAGCCCCTTCTGGCTGCCAGCTATCTGCAGACGTTCGCATTTCAAGAGCAGGGCTGCGAAAGGAGCCTGGCAGGTACACCATCTTTCCCAGGCTACGTTTGAAGTTTGAGGTGGCAAGACAAGCAAGCAGCCCCATTCTCTGTGCCTCTGTGTGAGCAGTGCCATGGGCAGATGACGCTGAGCAACAGCTTTCCAGGATAGCCCCTTCTGCCTGCCAGCTATCTGCAGACGTTCGCACTTTCGGAGCAGGGCTGTGATAGGAGCCTGGCAGGAACACCACCATTCCCAGCATGCGTTTGAAGTTTCAAGTGGCAAGATAAGCAAGCAGCCCCATTCTCTGTGCCTCTATGCGAACAGTGCCATGGGCAGATGAGGCTGAGCAACAGCTTTCCAGGATAGCCCCTTCTGGCTGCCAGCTATCTGCAGACGTTCGCATTTCAAGAGCAGGGCTGCGAAAGGAGCCTAGCAGGTACACTATCTTTCCCAGGCTACGTTTGAAGTTTGAGGTGGCAAGACAAGCAAGCAGCCCCATTCTCTGTGCCTCTGTGCGAGCACTGCCATGGGCAGATGAGGCTGAGCAACAGCTTTCCAGGATAGCCCCTTCTGCCTGCCAGCTATCTGCAGACGTTCGCACTTTCGGAGCAGGGCTGCAAAAGGAGCCTGGCAGGGACACCACCATTCCCAACATGAGTTTGAAGTTTCAAGTGTCAAGATAAGCAAGCAGCCCCATTCTCTGTGCCTCTGTGCGAGCACTGCCATGGGCAGATGAGGCTGAGCAACAGCTTTCCAGGCTAGCCCCTTCTGGCTGCCAGCTATCTGCAGACGTTCGCACTTTCAAGAGCAGGGCTGCAAAAGGAGCCTGGCAGGGACACCACCATTCCCAGCATGCGTTTGAAGTTTCAAGTGGCAAGATATGCAAGCAGCCCCATTCTCTGTGCCTCTATGCGAACAGTGCCATGGGCAGATGAGGCTGAGCAACAGCTTTCCAGGATAGCCCCTTCTGGCTGCCAGCTATCTGCAGACGTTCGCATTTCAAGAGCAGGGCTGCGAAAGGAGCCTGGCAGGTACACCATCTTTCCCAGGCTACGTTTCAAGTTTGAGGTGGCAAGACAAGCAAGCAGCCCCATTCTCTGTGCCTCTGTGCGAGCAGTGCCATGGGCAGATGAGGCGGAGCAACAGCTTTCCAGGATAGCCCCTTCTGCCTGCCAGCTATCTGCAGACGTTCGCACTTTCGGAGCAGGGCTGCAAAAGGAGCCTGGCAGGAACACCACCATTCCCAGCATGCGTTTGAAGTTTCAAGTGGCAAGATAAGCAAGCAGCCCCATTCTCTGTGCCTCTATGCGAACAGTGCCATGGGCAGATGAGGCTGAGCAACAGCTTTCCAGGCTAGCCCCTTCTGCCTGCCAGCTATCTGCAGACGTTCGCACTTTCGGAGCAGGGCTGCGAAAGGAGCCTGGCAGGGACACCAACTTTTCCAGGCTACGTTTGAAGTTTGACGTGGCAAGACAAGCAAGCAGCCCCATTCTCTCTGCCTCTGTGCGAGCACTGCCATGGGCAGATGAGGCTGAGCAACAGCTTTCCAGGATAGCCCCTTCTGCCTGCCAGCTATCTGCAGACGTTCGCACTTTCGGAGCAGGGCTGCAAAAGGAGCCTGCCAGGGACACCACCATTCCCAGGCTACGTTTGAAGTTTCAAGTGGCAAGATAAGCAAGCAGCCCCATTCTCTGTGCCTCTATGCGAACAGTGCCATGGGCAGATGAGGCTGAGCAACAGCTTTCCAGGCTAGCCCCTTCTGCCTGCCAGCTATCTGCAGACGTTCGCATTTCAAGAGCAGAGCTGCGAAAGGAGCCTAGCAGGTACACTATCTTTCCCAGGCTACGTTTGAAGTTTGAGGTGGCAAGACAAGCAAGCAGCCCCATTCTCTGTGCCTCTGTGCGAGCACTGCCATGGGCAGATGACGCTGAGCAACAGCTTTCCAGGCCAGCCCCTTCTGCCTGCCAGCTATCTGCAGACGTTCGCATTTCAAGAGCAGGGCTGCGAAAGGAGCCTAGCAGGTACACCATCTTTCCCAGGCTACGTTTGAAGTTTGAGGTGGCAAGACAAGCAAGCAGCCCCATTCTCTGTGCCTCTGTGCGAGCACTGCCATGGGCAGATGAGGCTGAGCAAAAGCTTTCCAGGCTAGCCCCTTCTGGCTGCCAGCTATCTGCAGACGTTCGCACTTTCGGAGCAGGGCTGCGAAAGGAGCCTGGCAGGGACACCAACTTTCCCAGGCTACGTTTGAAGTTTGAGGTGGCAAGACAAGCAAGCAGCCCCATTCTCTGTGCCTCTGTGCGAGCACTGCCATGGGCAGATGAGGCTGAGCAACAGCTTTCCAGGATAGCCCCTTCTGCCTGCCAGCTATCTGCAGACGTTCGCACTTTCGGAGCAGGGCTGCAAAAGGAGCCTGCCAGGGACACCACCATTCCCAGGCTACGTTTGAAGTTTCAAGTGTCAAGATAAGCAAGCAGCCCCATTCTCTGTGCCTCTATGCGAACAGTGCCATGGGCAGATGAGGCTGAGCAACAGCTTTCCAGGCTAGCCCCTTCTGGCTGCCAGCTATCTGCAGACGTTCGCACTTTCGGAGCAGGGCTGCGAAAGGAGCCTGGCAGGGACACCAACTTTCCCAGGCTACGTTTGAAGTTTGAGGTGGCAAGACAAGCAAGCAGCCCCATTCTCTGTGCCTCTGTGCGAGCACTGCCATGGGCAGATGAGGCTGAGCAACAGCTTTCCAGGATAGCCCCTTCTGCCTGCCAGCTATCTGCAGACGTTCGCACTTTCGGAGCAGGGCTGCAAAAGGAGCCTGCCAGGGACACCACCATTCCCAGGCCACGTTTGAAGTTTCAAGTGGCAAGATAAGCAAGCAGCCCCATTCTCTGTGCCTCTATGCGAACAGTGCCATGGGCAGATGAGGCTGAGCAACAGCTTTCCAGGCTAGCCCCTTCTGGCTGCCAGCTATCTGCAGACGTTCGCACTTTCGGAGCAGGGCTGCGAAAGGAGCCTGGCAGGGACACCAACTTTCCCAGGCTACGTTTGAAGTTTGAGGTGGCAAGACAAGCAAGCAGCCCCATTCTCTGTGCCTCTGTGCGAGCACTGCCATGGGCAGATGAGGCTGAGCAAAAGCTTTCCAGGCTAGCCCCTTCTGGCTGCCAGCTATCTGCAGACGTTCGCACTTTCGGAGCAGGGCTGCGAAAGGAGCCTGGCAGGGACACCAACTTTCCCAGGCTACGTTTGAAGTTTGAGGTGGCAAGACAAGCAAGCAGCCCCATTCTCTGTGCCTCTGTGCGAGCACTGCCATGGGCAGATGAGGCTGAGCAACAGCTTTCCAGGATAGCCCCTTCTGCCTGCCAGCTATCTGCAGACGTTCGCACTTTCGGAGCAGGGCTGCAAAAGGAGCCTGCCAGGGACACCACCATTCCCAGGCTACGTTTGAAGTTTCAAGTGTCAAGATAAGCAAGCAGCCCCATTCTCTGTGCCTCTATGCGAACAGTGCCATGGGCAGATGAGGCTGAGCAACAGCTTTCCAGGCTAGCCCCTTCTGGCTGCCAGCTATCTGCAGACGTTCGCACTTTCGGAGCAGGGCTGCGAAAGGAGCCTGGCAGGGACACCAACTTTCCCAGGCTACGTTTGAAGTTTGAGGTGGCAAGACAAGCAAGCAGCCCCATTCTCTGTGCCTCTGTGCGAGCACTGCCATGGGCAGATGAGGCTGAGCAACAGCTTTCCAGGATAGCCCCTTCTGCCTGCCAGCTATCTGCAGACGTTCGCACTTTCGGAGCAGGGCTGCAAAAGGAGCCTGCCAGGGACACCACCATTCCCAGGCTACGTTTGAAGTTTCAAGTGGCAAGATAAGCAAGCAGCCCCATTCTCTGTGCCTCTATGCGAACAGTGCCATGGGCAGATGAGGCTGAGCAACAGCTTTCCAGGCTAGCCCCTTCTGGCTGCCAGCTATCTGCAGACGTTCGCACTTTCGGAGCAGGGCTGCGAAAGGAGCCTGGCAGGGACACCAACTTTCCCAGGCTACGTTTGAAGTTTGAGGTGGCAAGACAAGCAAGCAGCCCCATTCTCTGTGCCTCTGTGCGAGCACTGCCATGGGCAGATGAGGCTGAGCAACAGCTTTCCAGGATAGCCCCTTCTGCCTGCCAGCTATCTGCAGACGTTCGCACTTTCGGAGCAGGGCTGCAAAAGGAGCCTGCCAGGGACACCACCATTCCCAGGCTACGTTTGAAGTTTCAAGTGGCAAGATAAGCAAGCAGCCCCATTCTCTGTGCCTCTATGCGAACAGTGCCATGGGCAGATGAGGCTGAGCAACAGCTTTCCAGGATAGCCCCTTCTGCCTGCCAGCTATCTGCAGACGTTCGCATTTCAAGAGCAGAGCTGCGAAAGGAGCCTAGCAGGTACACTATCTTTCCCAGGCTACGTTTGAAGTTTGAGGTGGCAAGACAAGCAAGCAGCCCCATTCTCTGTGCCTCTGTGCGAGCACTGCCATGGGCAGATGACGCTGAGCAACAGCTTTCCAGGCTAGCCCCTTCTGCCTGCCAGCTATCTGCAGACGTTCGCATTTCAAGAGCAGGGCTGCGAAAGGAGCCTAGCAGGTACACCATCTTTCCCAGGCTACGTTTGAAGTTTGAGGTGGCAAGACAAGCAAGCAGCCCCATTCTCTGTGCCTCTGTGCGAGCACTGCCATGGGCAGATGAGGCTGAGCAACAGCTTTCCAGGATAGCCCCTTCTGGCTGCCAGCTATCTGCAGACGTTCGCACTTTCGGAGCAGGGCTGCAAAAGGAGCCTGGCAGGGACACCACCATTCCCAGCATGCGTTTGAAGTTTCAAGTGGCAAGATAAGCAAGCAGCCCCATTCTCTGTGCCTCTATGCGAACAGTGCCATGGGCAGATGAGGCTGAGCAACAGCTTTCCAGGCTAGCCCCTTCTGGCTGCCAGCTATCTGCAGACGTTCGCATTTCAAGAGCAGGGCTGCGAAAGGAGCCTAGCAGGTACACTATCTTTCCCAGGCTACGTTTGAAGTTTGAGGTGGCAAGACAAGCAAGCAGCCCCATTCTCTGTGCCTCTGTGCGAGCAGTGCCATGGGCAGATGAGGCTGAGCAACAGCTTTCCAGGCTAGCCCCTTCTGGCTGCCAGCTATCTGCAGACGTTCGCACTTTCGGAGCAGGGCTGCAAAAGGAGCCTGGCAGGGACACCACCATTCCCAGCATGCGCTTGAAGTTTCAAGTGGCAAGATAAGCAAGCAGCCCCATTCTCTGTGCCTCTGTGCGAACAGTGCCATGGGCAGATGAGGCTGAGCAACAGCTTTCCAGGATAGCCCCTTCTGCCTGCCAGCTATCTGCAGACGTTCGCACTTTCGGAGCAGGGCTGCGAAAGGAGCCTGGCAGGGACACCAACTTTCCGAGGCTACGTTTGAAGTTTGAGGTGGCAAGACACGCAAGCAGCCCCATTCTCTGTGCCTCTGTGCGAGCACTGCCATGGGCAGATGAGGCTGAGCAACAGCTTTCCAGGCTAGCCCCTTCTGGCTGCCAGCTATCTGCAGACGTTCGCACTTTCGGAGCAGGGCTGCGAAAGGAGCCTGGCAGGGACACCAACTTTCCCAGGCTACGTTTGAAGTTTGAGGTGGCAAGACAAGCAAGCAGCCCCATTCTCTGTGCCTCTGTGCGAGCACTGCCATGGGCAGATGAGGCTGAGCAACAGCTTTCCAGGATAGCCCCTTCTGGCTGCCAGCTATCTGCAGACGTTCGCACTTTCGGAGCAGGGCTGCAAAAGGAGCCTGGCAGGGACACCACCATTCCCAGCATGCGTTTGAAGTTTCAAGTGGCAAGATAAGCAAGCAGCCCCATTCTCTGTGCCTCTGTGCGAGCACTGCCATGGGCAGATGAGGCTGAGCAACAGCTTTCCATGCTAGCCCCTTCTGCCTGCCAGCTATCTGCAGACGTTCGCACTTTCAAGAGCAGGGCTGCAAAAGGAGCCTGGCAGGGACACTACCATTCCCAGCATGCGTTTGAAGTTTCAAGTGGCAAGATATGCAAGCAGCCCCATTCTCTGTGCCTCTGTGCGAGCAGTGCCATGGGCAGATGAGGCTGAGCAACAGCTTTCCAGGATAGCCCCTTCTGCCTGCCAGCTATCTGCAGACGTTCGCATTTCAAGAGCAGGGCTGCGAAAGGAGCCTGGCAGGTACACCATCTTTCCCAGGCTACGTTTGAAGTTAGAGGTGGCAAGACAAGCAAGCAGCCCCATTCTCTGTGCCTCTGTGCGAGCACTGCCATGGGCAGATGAGGCTGAGCAACAGCTTTCCAGGATAGCCTCTTCTGCCTGCCAGCTATGTGCAGACGTTCGCATTTCAAGAGCAGAGCTGCAAAAGGAGCCTGGCAGGGACACCACCATTCCCAGCATGCGTTTGAAGTTTCAAGTGGCAAGATATGCAAGCAGCCCCATTCTCTGTGCCTCTATGCGAACAGTGCCATGGGCAGATGAGGCTGAGCAACAGCTTTCCAGGATAGCCCCTTCTGGCTGCCAGCTATCTGCAGACGTTCGCATTTCAAGAGCAGGGCTGCGAAAGGAGCCTGGCAGGTACACCATCTTTCCCAGGCTACGTTTGAAGTTTGAGGTGGCAAGACAAGCAAGCAGCCCCATTCTCTGTGCCTCTGTGTGAGCAGTGCCATGGGCAGATGACGCTGAGCAACAGCTTTCCAGGATAGCCCCTTCTGCCTGCCAGCTATCTGCAGACGTTCGCACTTTCGGAGCAGGGCTGTGATAGGAGCCTGGCAGGAACACCACCATTCCCAGCATGCGTTTGAAGTTTCAAGTGGCAAGATAAGCAAGCAGCCCCATTCTCTGTGCCTCTATGCGAACAGTGCCATGGGCAGATGAGGCTGAGCAACAGCTTTCCAGGATAGCCCCTTCTGGCTGCCAGCTATCTGCAGACGTTCGCATTTCAAGAGCAGGGCTGCGAAAGGAGCCTAGCAGGTACACTATCTTTCCCAGGCTACGTTTGAAGTTTGAGGTGGCAAGACAAGCAAGCAGCCCCATTCTCTGTGCCTCTGTGCGAGCACTGCCATGGGCAGATGAGGCTGAGCAACAGCTTTCCAGGATAGCCCCTTCTGCCTGCCAGCTATCTGCAGACGTTCGCACTTTCGGAGCAGGGCTGCAAAAGGAGCCTGGCAGGGACACCACCATTCCCAACATGAGTTTGAAGTTTCAAGTGGCAAGATAAGCAAGCAGCCCCATTCTCTGTGCCTCTGTGCGAGCACTGCCATGGGCAGATGAGGCTGAGCAACAGCTTTCCAGGCTAGCCCCTTCTGGCTGCCAGCTATCTGCAGACGTTCGCACTTTCAAGAGCAGGGCTGCAAAAGGAGCCTGGCAGGGACACCACCATTCCCAGCATGCGTTTGAAGTTTCAAGTGGCAAGATATGCAAGCAGCCCCATTCTCTGTGCCTCTATGCGAACAGTGCCATGGGCAGATGAGGCTGAGCAACAGCTTTCCAGGATAGCCCCTTCTGGCTGCCAGCTATCTGCAGACGTTCGCATTTCAAGAGCAGGGCTGCGAAAGGAGCCTGGCAGGTACACCATCTTTCCCAGGCTACGTTTCAAGTTTGAGGTGGCAAGACAAGCAAGCAGCCCCATTCTCTGTGCCTCTGTGCGAGCACTGCCATGGGCAGATGAGGCGGAGCAACAGCTTTCCAGGATAGCCCCTTCTGCCTGCCAGCTATCTGCAGACGTTCGCACTTTCGGAGCAGGGCTGCAAAAGGAGCCTGGCAGGAACACCACCATTCCCAGCATGCGTTTGAAGTTTCAAGTGGCAAGATAAGCAAGCAGCCCCATTCTCTGTGCCTCTATGCGAACAGTGCCATGGGCAGATGAGGCTGAGCAACAGCTTTCCAGGCTAGCCCCTTCTGCCTGCCAGCTATCTGCAGACGTTCGCACTTTCGGAGCAGGGCTGCGAAAGGAGCCTGGCAGGGACACCAACTTTTCCAGGCTACGTTTGAAGTTTGACGTGGCAAGACAAGCAAGCAGCCCCATTCTCTCTGCCTCTGTGCGAGCACTGCCATGGGCAGATGAGGCTGAGCAACAGCTTTCCAGGATAGCCCCTTCTGCCTGCCAGCTATCTGCAGACGTTCGCACTTTGGGAGCAGGGCTGCGAAAGGAGCCTGGCAGGGACACCACCATTCCCAGGCTACGTTTGAAGTTTCAAGTGGCAAGATAAGCAAGCAGCCCCATTCTCTGTGCCTCTGTGCGAGCACTGCCATGGGCAGATGAGGCTGAGCAACAGCTTTCCAGGATAGCCCCTTCTGGCTGCCAGCTATCTGCAGACGTTCGCATTTCAAGAGCAGGGCTGCGAAAGCAGCCTAGCAGGTACACCGTCTTTCCCAGGCTACGTTTGAAGTTTGAGGTGGCAAGACAAGCAAGCAGCCCCATTCTCTGTGCCTCTGTGCGAGCACTGCCATGGGCAGATGAGGCTGAGCAACAGCTTTCCAGGCTAGCCCCTTCTGGCTGCCAGCTATCTGCAGACGTTCGCACTTTCGGAGCAGGGCTGCGAAAGGAGCCTGGCAGGGACACCACCTTTCCCAGCATGCGTTTGAAGTTTCAAGTGGCAAGATAAGCAAGCAGCCCCATTCTCTGTGCCTCTATGCGAACAGTGCCATGGGCAGATGAGGCTGAGCAACAGCTTTCCAGGCTAGCCCCTTCTGCCTGCCAGCTATCTGCAGACGTTCGCATTTCAAGAGCAGGGCTGCGAAAGGAGCCTAGCAGGTACACTATCTTTCCCAGGCTACGTTTGAAGTTTGAGGTGGCAAGACAAGCAAGCAGCCCCATTCTCTGTGCCTCTGTGCGAGCAGTGCCATGGGCAGATGAGGCTGAGCAACAGCTTTCCAGGCTAGCCCCTTCTGGCTGCCAGCTATCTGCAGACGTTCGCACTTTCGGAGCAGGGCTGCAAAAGGAGCCTGGCAGGGACACCACCATTCCCAGCATGCGCTTGAAGTTTCAAGTGGCAAGATAAGCAAGCAGCCCCATTCTCTGTGCCTCTGTGCGAACAGTGCCATGGGCAGATGAGGCTGAGCAACAGCTTTCCAGGATAGCCCCTTCTGCCTGCCAGCTATCTGCAGACGTTCGCACTTTCGGAGCAGGGCTGCGAAAGGAGCCTGGCAGGGACACCAACTTTCCGAGGCTACGTTTGAAGTTTGAGGTGGCAAGACAAGCAAGCAGCCCCATTCTCTGTGCCTCTGTGCGAGCACTGCCATGGGCAGATGAGGCTGAGCAACAGCTTTCCAGGCTAGCCCCTTCTGGCTGCCAGCTATCTGCAGACGTTCGCACTTTCGGAGCAGGGCTGCGAAAGGAGCCTGGCAGGGACACCAACTTTCCCAGGCTACGTTTGAAGTTTGAGGTGGCAAGACAAGCAAGCAGCCCCATTCTCTGTGCCTCTGTGCGAGCACTGCCATGGGCAGATGAGGCTGAGCAACAGCTTTCCAGGATAGCCCCTTCTGGCTGCCAGCTATCTGCAGACGTTCGCACTTTCGGAGCAGGGCTGCAAAAGGAGCCTGGCAGGGACACCACCATTCCCAGCATGCGTTTGAAGTTTCAAGTGGCAAGATAAGCAAGCAGCCCCATTCTCTGTGCCTCTGTGCGAGCACTGCCATGGGCAGATGAGGCTGAGCAACAGCTTTCCATGCTAGCCCCTTCTGCCTGCCAGCTATCTGCAGACGTTCGCACTTTCAAGAGCAGGGCTGCAAAAGGAGCCTGGCAGGGACACTACCATTCCCAGCATGCGTTTGAAGTTTCAAGTGGCAAGATATGCAAGCAGCCCCATTCTCTGTGCCTCTGTGCGAGCAGTGCCATGGGCAGATGAGGCTGAGCAACAGCTTTCCAGGATAGCCCCTTCTGCCTGCCAGCTATCTGCAGACGTTCGCATTTCAAGAGCAGGGCTGCGAAAGGAGCCTGGCAGGTACACCATCTTTCCGAGGCTACGTTTGAAGTTAGAGGTGGCAAGACAAGCAAGCAGCCCCATTCTCTGTGCCTCTGTGCGAGCACTGCCATGGGCAGATGAGGCTGAGCAACAGCTTTCCAGGATAGCCTCTTCTGCCTGCCAGCTATGTGCAGACGTTCGCATTTCAAGAGCAGAGCTGCAAAAGGAGCCTGGCAGGGACACCACCATTCCCAGCATGCGTTTGAAGTTTCAAGTGGCAAGATATGCAAGCAGCCCCATTCTCTGTGCCTCTATGCGAACAGTGCCATGGGCAGATGAGGCTGAGCAACAGCTTTCCAGGATAGCCCCTTCTGGCTGCCAGCTATCTGCAGACGTTCGCATTTCAAGAGCAGGGCTGCGAAAGGAGCCTGGCAGGTACACCATCTTTCCCAGGCTACGTTTGAAGTTTGAGGTGGCAAGACAAGCAAGCAGCCCCATTCTCTGTGCCTCTGTGTGAGCAGTGCCATGGGCAGATGACGCTGAGCAACAGCTTTCCAGGATAGCCCCTTCTGCCTGCCAGCTATCTGCAGACGTTCGCACTTTCGGAGCAGGGCTGTGATAGGAGCCTGGCAGGAACACCACCATTCCCAGCATGCGTTTGAAGTTTCAAGTGGCAAGATAAGCAAGCAGCCCCATTCTCTGTGCCTCTATGCGAACAGTGCCATGGGCAGATGAGGCTGAGCAACAGCTTTCCAGGATAGCCCCTTCTGGCTGCCAGCTATCTGCAGACGTTCGCATTTCAAGAGCAGGGCTGCGAAAGGAGCCTAGCAGGTACACTATCTTTCCCAGGCTACGTTTGAAGTTTGAGGTGGCAAGACAAGCAAGCAGCCCCATTCTCTGTGCCTCTGTGCGAGCACTGCCATGGGCAGATGAGGCTGAGCAACAGCTTTCCAGGCTAGCCCCTTCTGGCTGCCAGCTATCTGCAGACGTTCGCACTTTCAAGAGCAGGGCTGCAAAAGGAGCCTGGCAGGGACACCACCATTCCCAGCATGCGTTTGAAGTTTCAAGTGGCAAGATATGCAAGCAGCCCCATTCTCTGTGCCTCTATGCGAACAGTGCCATGGGCAGATGAGGCTGAGCAACAGCTTTCCAGGATAGCCCCTTCTGGCTGCCAGCTATCTGCAGACGTTCGCATTTCAAGAGCAGGGCTGCGAAAGGAGCCTGGCAGGTACACCATCTTTCCCAGGCTACGTTTCAAGTTTGAGGTGGCAAGACAAGCAAGCAGCCCCATTCTCTGTGCCTCTGTGCGAGCACTGCCATGGGCAGATGAGGCGGAGCAACAGCTTTCCAGGATAGCCCCTTCTGCCTGCCAGCTATCTGCAGACGTTCGCACTTTCGGAGCAGGGCTGCAAAAGGAGCCTGGCAGGAACACCACCATTCCCAGCATGCGTTTGAAGTTTCAAGTGGCAAGATAAGCAAGCAGCCCCATTCTCTGTGCCTCTATGCGAACAGTGCCATGGGCAGATGAGGCTGAGCAACAGCTTTCCAGGCTAGCCCCTTCTGCCTGCCAGCTATCTGCAGACGTTCGCACTTTCGGAGCAGGGCTGCGAAAGGAGCCTGGCAGGGACACCAACTTTTCCAGGCTACGTTTGAAGTTTGACGTGGCAAGACAAGCAAGCAGCCCCATTCTCTCTGCCTCTGTGCGAGCACTGCCATGGGCAGATGAGGCTGAGCAACAGCTTTCCAGGATAGCCCCTTCTGCCTGCCAGCTATCTGCAGACGTTCGCACTTTGGGAGCAGGGCTGCGAAAGGAGCCTGGCAGGGACACCACCATTCCCAGGCTACGTTTGAAGTTTCAAGTGGCAAGATAAGCAAGCAGCCCCATTCTCTGTGCCTCTGTGCGAGCACTGCCATGGGCAGATGAGGCTGAGCAACAGCTTTCCAGGATAGCCCCTTCTGGCTGCCAGCTATCTGCAGACGTTCGCATTTCAAGAGCAGGGCTGCGAAAGCAGCCTAGCAGGTACACCGTCTTTCCCAGGCTACGTTTGAAGTTTGAGGTGGCAAGACAAGCAAGCAGCCCCATTCTCTGTGCCTCTGTGCGAGCACTGCCATGGGCAGATGAGGCTGAGCAACAGCTTTCCAGGCTAGCCCCTTCTGGCTGCCAGCTATCTGCAGACGTTCGCACTTTCGGAGCAGGGCTGCGAAAGGAGCCTGGCAGGGACACCACCTTTCCCAGCATGCGTTTGAAGTTTCAAGTGGCAAGATAAGCAAGCAGCCCCATTCTCTGTGCCTCTATGCGAACAGTGCCATGGGCAGATGAGGCTGAGCAACAGCTTTCCAGGCTAGCCCCTTCTGCCTGCCAGCTATCTGCAGACGTTCGCACTTTCGGAGCAGGGCTGCGAAAGGAGCCTGGCAGGGACACCAACTTTCCCAGGCTACGTTTGAAGTTTGACGTGGCAAGACAAGCAAGCAGCCCCATTCTCTCTGCCTCTGTGCGAGCACTGCCATGGGCAGATGAGGCTGAGCAACAGCTTTCCAGGATAGCCCCTTCTGCCTGCCAGCTATCTGCAGACGTTCGCACTTTCAGAGCAGGGCTGCAAAAGGAGCCTGGCAGGGACACCACCATTCCCAGGCTACGTTTGAAGTTTCAAGTGGCAAGATAAGCAAGCAGCCCCATTCTCTGTGCCTCTATGCGAACAGTGCCATGGGCAGATGAGGCTGAGCAACAGCTTTCCAGGATAGCCCCTTCTGCCTGCCAGCTATCTGCAGACGTTCGCATTTCAAGAGCAGGGCTGCGAAAGGAGCCTAGCAGGTACACCATCTTTCCCAGGATACGCTTGAAGTTTGAGGTGGCAAGACAAGCAAGCAGCCCCATTCTCTGTGCCTCTGTGCGAGCACTGCCATGGGCAGATGAGGCTGAGCAACAGCTTTCCAGGCTAGCCCCTTCTGGCTGCCAGCTATCTGCAGACGTTCGCACTTTCGGAGCAGGGCTGCGAAAGGTGCCTGGCAGGGACACCAACTTTCCCAGGCTACGTTTGAAGTTTGAGGTGGCAAGACAAGCAAGCAGCCCCATTCTCTGTGCCTCTGTGCGAGCACTGCCATGGGCAGATGAGGCTGAGCAACAGCTTTCCAGGATAGCCCCTTCTGCCTGCCAGCTATCTGCAGACGTTCGCACTTTCGGAGCAGGGCTGCAAAAGGAGCCTGGCAGGGACACCACCATTCCCAGCATGCGTTTCAAGTTTCAAGTGGCAAGATAAGCAAGCAGCCCCATTCTCTGTGCCTCTGTGCGAGCACTGCCATGGGCAGATGAGGCTGAGCAACAGCTTTCCAGGATAGCCCCTTCTGGCTGCCAGCTATCTGCAGACGTTCGCACTTTCAAGAGCAGGGCTGCAAAAGGAGCCTGGCAGGGACACCACCATTCCCAGCATGCGTTTGAAGTTTCAAGTGGCAAGATATGCAAGCAGCCCCATTCTCTGTGCCTCTATGCGAACAGTGCCATGGGCAGATGAGGCTGAGCAACAGCTTTCCAGGATAGCCCCTTCTGCCTGCCAGCTATCTGCAGACGTTCGCATTTCAAGAGCAGGGCTGCGAAAGGAGCCTGGCAGGGACACCATCTTTCCCAGGCTACGTTTGAAGTTTGAGGTGGCAAGACAAGCAAGCAGCCCCATTCTCTGTGCCTCTGTGCGAGCACTGCCATGGGCAGATGAGGCTGAGCAACAGCTTTCCAGGATAGCCCCTTCTGCCTGCCAGCTATCTGCAGACGTTCGCACTTTCGGAGCAGGGCTGCAAAAGGAGCCTGGCAGGGACACCACCATTCCCAGCATGCGTTTGAAGTTTCAAGTGGCAAGATAAGCAAGCAGCCCCATTCTCTGTGCCTCTATGCGAACAGTGCCATGGGCAGATGAGGCTGAGCAACAGCTTTCCAGGATAGCCCCTTCTGCCTGCCAGCTATCTGCAGACGTTCGCATTTCAAGAGCAGGGCTGCGAAAGGAGCCTAGCAGGTACACTATCTTTCCCAGGCTACGTTTGAAGTTTGAGGTGGCAAGACAAGCAAGCAGCCCCATTCTCTGTGCCTCTGTGCGAGCAGTGCCATGGGCAGATGAGGCTGAGCAACAGCTTTCCAGGCTAGCCCCTTCTGGCTGCCAGCTATCTGCAGACGTTCGCACTTTCGGAGCAGGGCTGCAAAAGGAGCCTGGCAGGGACACCACCATTCCCAGCATGCGCTTGAAGTTTCAAGTGGCAAGATAAGCAAGCAGCCCCATTCTCTGTGCCTCTGTGCGAACAGTGCCATGGGCAGATGAGGCTGAGCAACAGCTTTCCAGGCTAGCCCCTTCTGCCTGCCAGCTATCTGCAGACGTTCGCACTTTCGGAGCAGGGCTGCGAAAGGAGCCTGGCAGGGACACCAACTTTCCGAGGCTACGTTTGAAGTTTGAGGTGGCAAGACAAGAAAGCAGCCCCATTCTCTGTGCCTCTGTGCGAGCACTGCCATGGGCAGATGAGGCTGAGCAACAGCTTTCCAGGATAGCCCCTTCTGCCTGCCAGCTATCTGCAGACGTTCGCATTTCAAGAGCAGGGCTGCGAAAGGAGCCTAGCAGGTACACCATCTTTCCCAGGCTACGTTTGAAGTTTGAGGTGGCAAGACAAGCAAGCAGCCCCATTCTCTGTGCCTCTGTGCGAGCACTGCCATGGGCAGATGAGGCTGAGCAACAGCTTTCCAGGCTAGCCCCTTCTGGCTGCCAGCTATCTGCAGACGTTCGCACTTTCGGAGCAGGGCTGCGAAAGGAGCCTGGCAGGGACACCAACTTTCCCAGGCTACGTTTGAAGTTTGAGGTGGCAAGACAAGCAAGCAGCCCCATTCTCTGTGCCTCTGTGCGAGCACTGCCATGGGCAGATGAGGCTGAGCAACAGCTTTCCAGGATAGCCCCTTCTGGCTGCCAGCTATCTGCAGACGTTCGCACTTTCGGAGCAGGGCTGCAAAAGGAGCCTGGCAGGGACACCACCATTCCCAGCATGCGTTTGAAGTTTCAAGTGGCAAGATATGCAAGCAGCCCCATTCTCTGTGCCTCTATGCGAACAGTGCCATGGGCAGATGAGGCTGAGCAACAGCTTTCCAGGATAGCCCCTTCTGCCTGCCAGCTATCTGCAGACGTTCGCATTTCAAGAGCAGGGCTGCGAAAGGAGCCTGGCAGGTACACCATCTTTCCCAGGCTACGTTTCAAGTTTGAGGTGGCAAGACAAGCAAGCAGCCCCATTCTCTGTGCCTCTATGCGAACAGTGCCATGGGCAGATGAGGCTGAGCAACAGCTTTCCAGGTTAGCCCCTTCTGGCTGCCAGCTATCTGCAGACGTTCGCACTTTCGGAGCAGGGCTGGGAAAGGAGCCTGGCAGGGACACCAACTTTTCCAGGCTACGTTTGAAGTTTGACGTGGCAAGACAAGCAAGCAGCCCCATTCTCTCTGCCTCTGTGCGAGCACTGCCATGGGCAGATGAGGCTGAGCAACAGCTTTCCAGGATAGCCCCTTCTGCCTGCCAGCTATCTGCAGACGTTCGCACTTTGGGAGCAGGGCTGCAAAAGGAGCCTGGCAGGGACACCACCATTCCCAGGCTACGTTTGAAGTTTCAAGTGGCAAGATAAGCAAGCAGCCCCATTCTCTGTGCCTCTGTGCGAGCACTGCCATGGGCAGATGAGGCTGAGCAACAGCTTTCCAGGATAGCCCCTTCTGGCTGCCAGCTATCTGCAGACGTTCGCATTTCAAGAGCAGGGCTGCGAAAGCAGCCTAGCAGGTACACCGTCTTTCCCAGGCTACGTTTGAAGTTTGAGGTGGCAAGACAAGCAAGCAGCCCCATTCTCTGTGCCTCTGTGCGAGCACTGCCATGGGCAGATGAGGCTGAGCAACAGCTTTCCAGGCTAGCCCCTTCTGGCTGCCAGCTATCTGCAGACGTTCGCACTTTCGGAGCAGGGCTGCGAAAGGAGCCTGGCAGGGACACCACCTTTCCCAGCATGCGTTTGAAGTTTCAAGTGGCAAGATAAGCAAGCAGCCCCATTCTCTGTGCCTCTATGCGAACAGTGCCATGGGCAGATGAGGCTGAGCAACAGCTTTCCAGGCTAGCCCCTTCTGCCTGCCAGCTATCTGCAGACGTTCGCACTTTCGGAGCAGGGCTGCGAAAGGAGCCTGGCAGGGACACCAACTTTCCCAGGCTACGTTTGAAGTTTGACGTGGCAAGACAAGCAAGCAGCCCCATTCTCTCTGCCTCTGTGCGAGCACTGCCATGGGTAGATGAGGCTGAGCAACAGCTTTCCAGGATAGCCCCTTCTGCCTGCCAGCTATCTGCAGACGTTCGCACTTTCAGAGCAGGGCTGCAAAAGGAGCCTGGCAGGGACACCACCATTCCCAGCATGCGTTTGAAGTTTCAAGTGGCAAGATATGCAAGCAGCCCCATTCTCTGTGCCTCTATGCGAACAGTGCCATGGGCAGATGAGGCTGAGCAACAGCTTTCCAGGATAGCCCCTTCTGCCTGCCAGCTATCTGCAGACGTTCGCATTTCAAGAGCAGGGCTGCGAAAGGAGCCTGGCAGGGACACCATCTTTCCCAGGCTACGTTTGAAGTTTGAGGTGGCAAGACAAGCAAGCAGCCCCATTCTCTGTGCCTCTGTGCGAGCACTGCCATGGGCAGATGAGGCTGAGCAACAGCTTTCCAGGATAGCCCCTTCTGCCTGCCAGCTATCTGCAGACGTTCGCACTTTCGGAGCAGGGCTGCAAAAGGAGCCTGGCAGGGACACCACCATTCCCAGCATGCGTTTGAAGTTTCAAGTGGCAAGATAAGCAAGCAGCCCCATTCTCTGTGCCTCTATGCGAACAGTGCCATGGGCAGATGAGGCTGAGCAACAGCTTTCCAGGATAGCCCCTTCTGCCTGCCAGCTATCTGCAGACGTTCGCATTTCAAGAGCAGGGCTGCGAAAGGAGCCTAGCAGGTACACCATCTTTCCCAGGCTACGTTTGAAGTTTGAGGTGGCAAGACAAGCAAGCAGCCCCATTCTCTGTGCCTCTGTGCGAGCACTGCCATGGGCAGATGAGGCTGAGCAACAGCTTTCCAGGCTAGCCCCTTCTGGCTGCCAGCTATCTGCAGACGTTCGCACTTTCGGAGCAGGGCTGCAAAAGGAGCCTGGCAGGGACACCACCATTCCCAGCATGCGCTTGAAGTTTCAAGTGGCAAGATAAGCAAGCAGCCCCATTCTCTGTGCCTCTGTGCGAACAGTGCCATGGGCAGATGAGGCTGAGCAACAGCTTTCCAGGCTAGCCCCTTCTGGCTGCCAGCTATCTGCAGACGTTCGCACTTTCGGAGCAGGGCTGCGAAAGGAGCCTGGCAGGGACACCAACTTTCCGAGGCTACGTTTGAAGTTTGAGGTGGCAAGACAAGAAAGCAGCCCCATTCTCTGTGCCTCTGTGCGAGCAGTGCCATGGGCAGATGAGGCTGAGCAACAGCTTTCCAGGCTAGCCCCTTCTGCCTGCCAGCTATCTGCAGACGTTCGCATTTCAAGAGCAGGGCTGCGAAAGGAGCCTAGCAGGTACACCATCTTTCCCAGGCTACGTTTGAAGTTTGAGGTGGCAAGACAAGCAAGCAGCCCCATTCTCTGTGCCTCTGTGCGAGCACTGCCATGGGCAGATGAGGCTGAGCAACAGCTTTCCAGGCTAGCCCCTTCTGGCTGCCAGCTATCTGCAGACGTTCGCACTTTCGGAGCAGGGCTGCGAAAGGAGCCTGGCAGGGACACCAACTTTCCCAGGCTACGTTTGAAGTTTGAGGTGGCAAGACAAGCAAGCAGCCCCATTCTCTGTGCCTCTGTGCGAGCACTGCCATGGGCAGATGAGGCTGAGCAACAGCTTTCCAGGATAGCCCCTTCTGGCTGCCAGCTATCTGCAGACGTTCGCACTTTCGGAGCAGGGCTGCAAAAGGAGCCTGGCAGGGACACCACCATTCCCAGCATGCGCTTGAAGTTTCAAGTGGCAAGATAAGCAAGCAGCCCCATTCTCTGTGCCTCTGTGCGAGCACTGCCATGGGCAGATGAGGCTGAGCAACAGCTTTCCAGGATAGCCCCTTCTGCCTGCCAGCTATCTGCAGACGTTCGCACTTTCAAGAGCAGGGCTGCAAAAGGAGCCTGGCAGGGACACCACCATTCCCAGCATGCGTTTGAAGTTTCAAGTGGCAAGATATGCAAGCAGCCCCATTCTCTGTGCCTCTATGCGAACAGTGCCATGGGCAGATGAGGCTGAGCAACAGCTTTCCAGGATAGCCCCTTCTGCCTGCCAGCTATCTGCAGACGTTCGCATTTCAAGAGCAGGGCTGCGAAAGGAGCCTGGCAGGTACACCATCTTTCCCAGGCTACGTTTGAAGTTTGAGGTGGCAAGACAAGCAAGCAGCCCCATTCTCTGTGCCTCTGTGCGAGCACTGCCATGGGCAGATGAGGCTGAGCAACAGCTTTCCAGGATAGCCCCTTCTGCCTGCCAGCTATCTGCAGACGTTCGCACTTTCGGAGCAGGGCTGCAAAAGGAGCCTGGCAGGGACACCACCATTCCCAGCATGCGTTTGAAGTTTCAAGTGGCAAGATAAGCAAGCAGCCCCATTCTCTGTGCCTCTATGCGAACAGTGCCATGGGCAGATGAGGCTGAGCAACAGCTTTCCAGGCTAGCCCCTTCTGGCTGCCAGCTATCTGCAGACGTTCGCACTTTCGGAGCAGGGCTGCGAAATAAGCCTGGCAGGGACACCAACTTTCCCAGGCTTCGTTTGAAGTTTGAGGTGGCAAGACAAGCAAGCAGCCCCATTCTCTGTGCCTCTGTGCGAGCACTGCCATGGGCAGATGAGGCTGAGCAACAGCTTTCCAGGATAGCCCCTTCTGCCTGCCAGCTATCTGCAGACGTTCGCACTTTCGGAGCAGGGCTGCAAAAGGAGCCTGGCAGGGACACCACCATTCCCAGCATGCGTTTGAAGTTTCAAGTGGCAAGATAAGCAAGCAGCCCCATTCTCTGTGCCTCTATGCGAACAGTGCCATGGGCAGATGAGGCTGAGCAACAGCTTTCCAGGATAGCCCCTTCTGCCTGCCAGCTATCTGCAGACGTTCGCATTTCAAGAGCAGGGCTGCGAAAGGAGCCTAGCAGGTACACTATCTTTCCCAGGCTACGTTTGAAGTTTGAGGTGGCAAGACAAGCAAGCAGCCCCATTCTCTGTGCCTCTGTGCGAGCAGTGCCATGGGCAGATGAGGCTGAGCAATAGCTTTCCAGGATAGCCCCTTCTGGCTGCCAGCTATCTGCAGACGTTCGCACTTTCGGGGCAGAGCTGCAAAAGGAGCCTGGCAGGGACACCACCATTCCCAGCATGCGTTTGAAGTTTCAAGTGGCAAGATGAGCAAGCAGCCCCATTCTCTGTGCCTCTATGCGAACAGTGCCATGGGCAGATGAGGCTGAGCAACAGCTTTCCAGGCTAGCCCCTTCTGGCTGCCAGCTATCTGCAGACGTTCGCACTTTCGGAGCAGGGCTGCGAAAGGAGCCTGGCAGGGACACCAACTTTCCCAGGCTACTTTTGAAGTTTGAGGTGGCAAGACAAGCAAGCAGCCCCATTCTCTGTGCCTCTGTGCGAGCACTGCCATGGGCAGATGAGGCTGAGCAACAGCTTTCCAGGATAGCCCCTTCTGGCTGCCAGCTATCTGCAGACGTTCGCATTTCAAGAGCAGGGCTGCGAAAGCAGCCTAGCAGGTACACCATCTTTACCAGGCTACGTTTGAAGTTTGAGGTGGCAAGACAAGCAAGCAGCCCCATTCTCTGTGCCTCTGTGCGAGCACTGCCATGGGCAGATGAGGCTGAGCAACAGCTTTCCAGGCTAGCCCCTTCTGCCTGCCAGCTATCTGCAGACGTTCGCATTTCAAGAGCAGGGCTGCGAAAGGAGCCTAGCAGGTACACCATCTTTCCCAGGCTACGTTTGAAGTTTGAGGTGGCAAGACAAGCAAGCAGCCCCATTCTCTGTGCCTCTGTGCGAGCACTGCCATGGGCAGATGAGGCTGAGCAACAGCTTTCCAGGCTAGCCCCTTCTGCCTGCCAGCTATCTGCAGACGTTCGCACTTTCGGAGCAGGGCTGCGAAAGGAGCCTGGCAGGGACACCAACTTTCCCAGGCTACGTTTGAAGTTTGAGGTGGCAAGACAAGCAAGCAGCCCCATTCTCTGTGCCTCTGTGCGAGCACTGCCATGGGCAGATGAGGCTGAGCAACAGCTTTCCAGGATAGCCCCTTCTGGCTGCCAGCTATCTGCAGACGTTCGCACATTCGGAGCAGGGCTGCAAAAGGAGCCTGGCAGGGACACCACCATTCCCAGCATGCGTTTGAAGTTTCAAGTGGCAAGATAAGCAAGCAGCCCCATTCTCTGTGCCTCTGTGCGAGCACTGCCATGGGCAGATGAGGCTGAGCAACAGCTTTCCAGGCTAGCCCCTTCTGCCTGCCAGCTATCTGCAGACGTTCGCACTTTCAAGAGCAGGGCTGCAAAAGGAGCCTGGCAGGGACACCACCATTCCCAGCATGCGTTTGAAGTTTCAAGTGGCAAGATATGCAAGCAGCCCCATTCTCTGTGCCTCTATGCGAACAGTGCCATGGGCAGATGAGGCTGAGCAACAGCTTTCCAGGCTAGCCCCTTCTGGCTGCCAGCTATCTGCAGACGTTCGCATTTCAAGAGCAGGGCTGCGAAAGGAGCCTGGCAGGTACACCATCTTTCCCAGGCTACGTTTGAAGTTTGAGGTGGCAAGACAAGCAAGCAGCCCCATTCTCTGTGCCTCTGTGCGAGCACTGCCATGGGCAGATGAGGCTGAGCAACAGCTTTCCAGGATAGCCCCTTCTGCCTGCCAGCTATCTGCAGACGTTCGCACTTTCGGAGCAGGGCTGCAAAAGGAGCCTGGCAGGGACACCACCATTCCCAGCATGCGTTTGAAGTTTCAAGTGGCAAGATAAGCAAGCAGCCCCATTCTCTGTGCCTCTATGCGAACAGTGCCATGGGCAGATGAGGCTGAGCAACAGCTTTCCAGGCTAGCCCCTTCTGGCTGCCAGCTATCTGCAGACGTTCGCACTTTCGGAGCAGGGCTGCGAAAGGAGCCTGGCAGGGACACCAACTTTCCCAGGCTACGTTTGAAGTTTGAGGTGGCAAGACAAGCAAGCAGCCCCATTCTCTGTGCCTCTGTGCGAGCACTGCCATGGGCAGATGAGGCTGAGCAACAGCTTTCCAGGATAGCCCCTTCTGCCTGCCAGCTATCTGCAGACGTTCGCACTTTCGGAGCAGGGCTGTGATAGGAGCCTGGCAGGGACACCACCATTCCGAGCATGCGTTTGAAGTTTCAAGTGGCAAGATAAGCAAGCAGCCCCATTCTCTGTGCCTCTATGCGAACAGTGCCATGGGCAGATGAGGCTGAGCAACAGCTTTCCAGGATAGCCCCTTCTGGCTGCCAGCTATCTGCAGACGTTCGCATTTCAAGAGCAGGGCTGCGAAAGGAGCCTAGCAGGTACACTATCTTTCCCAGGCTATGTTTGAAGTTTGAGGTGGCAAGACAAGCAAGCAGCCCCATTCTCTGTGCCTCTGTGCGAGCAGTGCCATGGGCAGATGAGGCTGAGCAACAGCTTTCCAGGATAGCCCCTTCTGGCTGCCAGCTATCTGCAGACGTTCGCACTTTCGGAGCAGGGCTGCAAAAGGAGCCTGGCAGGGACACCACCATTCCCAGCATGCGTTTGAAGTTTCAAGTGGCAAGATAAGCAAGCAGCCCCATTCTCTGTGCCTCTGTGCGAGCACTGCCATGGGCAGATGAGGCTGAGCAACAGCTTTCCAGGATAGCCCCTTCTGGCTGCCAGCTATCTGCAGACGTTCGCATTTCAAGAGCAGGGCTGCGAAAGCAGCCTAGCAGGTACACCATCTTTCCCAGGCTACGTTTGAAGTTTCAAGTGGCAAGACAAGCAAGCAGCCCCATTCTCTGTGCCTCTGTGCGAGCACTGCCATGGGCAGATGAGGCTGAGCAACAGCTTTCCAGGCTAGCCCCTTCTGGCTGCCAGCTATCTGCAGACGTTCGCACTTTCGGAGCAGGGCTGCGAAAGCAGCCTGGCAGGGACACCAACTTTCCCAGGCTACGTTTGAAGTTTGAGGTGGCAAGACAAGCAAGCAGCCCCATTCTCTGTGCCTCTGTGCGAGCACTGCCATGGGCAGATGAGGCTGAGCAACAGATTTCCAGGATAGCCTCTTCTGCCTGCCAGCTATGTGCAGACGTTCGCATTTCAAGAGCAGGGCTGCAAAAGGAGCCTGGCAGGGACACCACCATTCCCAGCATGCGTTTGAAGTTTCAAGTGGCAAGATATGCAAGCAGCCCCATTCTCTGTGCCTCTATGCGAACAGTGCCATGGGCAGATGAGGCTGAGCAACAGCTTTCCAGGTTAGCCCCTTCTGGCTGCCAGCTATCTGCAGACGTTCGCATTTCAAGAGCAGGGCTGCGAAAGGAGCCTGACAGGTACACCATCTTTCCCAGGCTACGTTTGAAGTTTGAGGTGGCAAGACAAGCAAGCAGCCCCATTCTCTGTGCCTCTGTGCGAGCAGTGCCAAGGGCAGATGACGCTGAGCAACAGCTTTCCAGGATAGCCCCTTCTGCCTGCCAGCTATCTGCAGACGTTCGCACTTTCGGAGCAGGGCTGTGATAGGAGCCTGGCAGGAACACCACCATTCCCAGCATGCGTTTGAAGTTTCAAGTGGCAAGATAAGCAAGCAGCCCCATTCTCTGTGCCTCTATGCGAACAGTGCCATGGGCAGATGAGGCTGAGCAACAGCTTTCCAGGATAGCCCCTTCTGGCTGCCAGCTATCTGCAGACGTTCGCATTTCAAGAGCAGGGCTGCGAAAGGAGCCTAGCAGGTACACTATCTTTCCCAGGCTACGTTTGAAGTTTGAGGTGGCAAGACAAGCAAGCAGCCCCATTCTCTGTGCCTCTGTGCGAGCACTGCCATGGGCAGATGAGGCTGAGCAACAGCTTTCCAGGATAGCCCCTTCTGGCTGCCAGCTATCTGCAGACGTTCGCACTTTCGGAGCAGGGCTGCAAAAGGAGCCTGGCAGGGACACCACCATTCCCAGCATGCGTTTGAAGTTTCAAGTGGCAAGATAAGCAAGCAGCCCCATTCTCTGTGCCTCTGTGTGAGCACTGCCATGGGCAGATGAGGCTGAGCAACAGCTTTCCAGGCTAGCCCCTTCTGCCTGCCAGCTATCTGCAGACGTTCGCACTTTCAAGAGCAGGGCTGCAAAAGGAGCCTGGCAGGGACACCACCATTCCCAGCATGCGTTTGAAGTTTCAAGTGGCAAGATATGCAAGCAGCCCCATTCTCTGTGCCTCTATGCGAACAGTGCCATGGGCAGATGAGGCTGAGCAACAGCTTTCCAGGATAGCCCCTTCTGCCTGCCAGCTATCTGCAGACGTTCGCATTTCAAGAGCAGGGCTGCGAAAGGAGCCTGGCAGGTACACCATCTTTCCCAGGCTACGTTTGAAGTTTGAGGTGGCAAGACAAGCAAGCAGCCCCATTCTCTGTGCCTCTGTGCGAGCACTGCCATGGGCAGATGAGGCTGAGCAACAGCTTTCCAGGATAGCCCCTTCTGCCTGCCAGCTATCTGCAGACGTTCGCACTTTCGGAGCAGGGCTGCAAAAGGAGCCTGGCAGGGACACCACCATTCCCAGCATGCGTTTGAAGTTTCAAGTGGCAAGATAAGCAAGCAGCCCCATTCTCTGTGCCTCTATGCGAACAGTGCCATGGGCAGATGAGGCTGAGCAACAGCTTTCCAGGCTAGCCCCTTCTGGCTGCCAGCTATCTGCAGACGTTCGCACTTTCAAGAGCAGGGCTGCGAAAGGAGCCTAGCAGGTACACTATCTTTCCCAGGCTACGTTTGAAGTTTGAGGTGGCAAGACAAGCAAGCAGCCCCATTCTCTGTGCCTCTGTGCGAGCACTGCCATGGGCAGATGAGGCTGAGCAACAGCTTTCCAGGCTAGCCCCTTCTGGCTGCCAGCTATCTGCAGACGTTCGCACTTTCGGAGCAGGGCTGCAAAAGGAGCCTGGCAGGGACACCAACTTTCCCAGGCTACGTTTGAAGTTTGAGGTGGCAAGACAAGCAAGCAGCCCCATTCTCTGTGCCTCTGTGCGAGCACTGCCATGGGCAGATGAGGCTGAGCAACAGCTTTCCAGGATAGCCCCTTCTGCCTGCCAGCTATCTGCAGACGTTCGCATTTCAAGAGCAGGGCTGCGAAAGGAGCCTAGCAGGTACACCATCTTTCCCAGGCTACGTTTGAAGTTTGAGGTGGCAAGACAAGCAAGCAGCCCCATTCTCTGTGCCTCTGTGCGAGCACTGCCATGGGCAGATGAGGCTGAGCAACAGCTTTCCAGGCTAGCCCCTTCTGGCTGCCAGCTATCTGCAGACGTTCGCACTTTCGGAGCAGGGCTGCGAAAGGAGCCTGGCAGGGACACCATCTTTCCCAGGCTACGTTTGAAGTTTGAGGTGGCAAGACAAGCAAGCAGCCCCATTCTCTGTGCCTCTGTGCGAGCACTGCCATGGGCAGATGAGGCTGAGAACAGCTTTCCAGGATAGCCCCTTCTGCCTGCCAGCTATCTGCAGACGTTCGCACTTTCGGAGCAGGGCTGCAAAAGGAGCCTGGCAGGGACACCACCATTCCCAGCATGCGTTTGAAGTTTCAAATGGCAAGATAAGCAAGCAGCCCCATTCTCTGTGCCTCTGTGCGAGCACTGCCATGGGCAGATGAGGCTGAGCAACAGCTTTCCAGGCTAGCCCCTTCTGCCTGCCAGCTATCTGCAGACGTTCGCATTTCAAGAGCAGGGCTGCGAAAGCAGCCTAGCAGGTACACTATCTTTCCCAGGCTACGTTTGAAGTTTCAGGTGGCAAGACAAGCAAGCAGCCCCATTCTCTGTGCCTCTGTGCGAACAGTGCCATGGGCAGATGAGGCTGAGCAACAGCTTTCCAGGATAGCCCCTTCTGCCTGCCAGCTATCTGCAGACGTTCGCACTTTCGGAGCAGAGCTGCAAAAGGAGCCTGGCAGGGACACCACCATTCCCAGCATGCGTTTGAAGTTTCAAGTGGCAAGATAAGCAAGCAGCCCCATTCTCTGTGCCTCTATGCGAACAGTGCCATGGGCAGATGAGGCTGAGCAACAGCTTTCCAGGCTAGCCCCTTCTGCCTGCCAGCTATCTGCAGACGTTCGCACTTTCGGAGCAGGGCTGCGAAAGGAGCCTGGCAGGGACACCAACTTTCCCAGGCTACTTTTGAAGTTTGAGGTGGCAAGACAAGCAAGCAGCCCCATTCTCTGTGCCTCTGTGCGAGCACTGCCATGGGCAGATGAGGCTGAGCAACAGCTTTCCAGGATAGCCCCTTCTGCCTGCCAGCTATCTGCAGACGTTCGCATTTCAAGAGCAGGGCTGCGAAAGCAGCCTAGCAGGTACACCATCTTTCCCAGGCTACGTTTGAAGTTTGAGGTGGCAAGACAAGCAAGCAGCCCCATTCTCTGTGCCTCTGTGCGAGCACTGCCATGGGCAGATGAGGCTGAGCAACAGCTTTCCAGGCTAGCCCCTTCTGGCTGCCAGCTATCTGCAGACGTTCGCACTTTCGGAGCAGGGCTGCAAAAGGAGCCTGGCAGGGACACCACCATTCCCAGCATGCGTTTGAAGTTTCAAGTGGCAAGATATGCAAGCAGCCCCATTCTCTGTGCCTCTATGCAAACAGTGCCATGGGCAGATGAGGCTGAGCAACAGCTTTCCAGGCTAGCCCCTTCTGGCTGCCAGCTATCTGCAGACGTTCGCATTTCAAGAGCAGGGCTGCGAAAGGAGCCTGGCAGGTACACCATCTTTCCCAGGCTACGTTTGAAGTTTGAGGTGGCAAGACAAGCAAGCAGCCCCATTCTCTGTGCCTCTGTGCGAGCACTGCCATGGGCAGATGAGGCTGAGCAACAGCTTTCCAGGATAGCCCCTTCTGCCTGCCAGCTATCTGCAGACGTTCGCACTTTCGGAGCAGGGCTGTGATAGGAGCCTGGCAGGGACACCACCATTCCCAGCATGCGTTTGAAGTCTCAAGTGGCAAGATAAGCAAGCAGCCCCATTCTCTGTGCCTCTGTGCGAGCACCGCCATGGGCAGATGAGGCTGAGCAACAGCTTTCCAGGCTAGCCCCTTCTGGCTGCCAGCTATCTGCAGACGTTCGCACTTTCAAGAGCAGGGCTGCAAAAGGAGCCTGGCAGGGACACCACCATTCCCAGCATGCGTTTGAAGTTTCAAGTGGCAAGATATGCAAGCAGCCCCATTCTCTGTGCCTCTATGCGAACAGTGCCATGGGCAGATGAGGCTGAGCAACAGCTTTCCAGGATAGCCCCTTCTGCCTGCCAGCTATCTGCAGACGTTCGCATTTCAAGAGCAGGGCTGCGAAAGGAGCCTGGCAGGTACACCATCTTTCCCAGGCTACGTTTGAAGTTTGAGGTGGCAAGACAAGCAAGCAGCCCCATTCTCTGTGCCTCTGTGCGAGCACTGCCATGGGCAGATGAGGCTGAGCAACAGCTTTCCAGGATAGCCCCTTCTGCCTGCCAGCTATCTGCAGACGTTCGCACTTTCGGAGCAGGGCTGCAAAAGGAGCCTGGCAGGGACACCACCATTCCCAGCATGCGTTTGAAGTTTCAAGTGGCAAGATAAGCAAGCAGCCCCATTCTCTGTGCCTCTATGCGAACAGTGCCATGGGCAGATGAGGCTGAGCAACAGCTTTCCAGGCTAGCCCCTTCTGGCTGCCAGCTATCTGCAGACGTTCGCATTTCAAGAGCAGGGCTGCGAAAGGAGCCTAGCAGGTACACTATCTTTCCCAGGCTACGTTTGAAGTTTGAGATGGCAAGACAAGCAAGCAGCCCCATTCTCTGTGCCTCTGTGCGAGCACTGCCATGGGCAGATGAGGCTGAGCAACAGCTTTCCAGGCTAGTCCCTTCTGGTTGCCAGCTATCTGCAGACGTTCGCACTTTCGGAGCAGGGCTGCAAAAGGAGCGTGGCAGGGACACCACCATTCCCAGCATGCGCTTGAAGTTTCAAGTGGCAAGATAAGCAAGCAGCCCCATTCTCTGTGCCTCTGTGCGAACAGTGCCATGGGCAGATGAGGCTGAGCAACAGCTTTCCAGGATAGCCCCTTCTGCCTGCCAGCTATCTGCAGACGTTCGCACTTTCGGAGCAGGGCTGCGAAAGGAGCCTGGCAGGGACACCAACTTTCCCAGGCTACGTTTGAAGTTTGACGTGGCAAGACAAGCAAGCAGCCCCATTCTCTGTGCCTCTGTGCGAGCACTGCCATGGGCAGATGAGGCTGAGCAACAGCTTTCCAGGCTAGCCCCTTCTGCCTGCCAGCTATCTGCAGACGTTCGCATTTCAAGAGCAGGGCTGCGAAAGGAGCCTAGCAGGTACACCATCTTTCCCAGGCTACGTTTGAAGTTTCAGGTGGCAAGACAAGCAAGCAGCCCCATTCTCTGTGCCTCTGTGCGAGCACTGCCATGGGCAGATGAGGCTGAGCAACAGCTTTCCAGGCTAGCCCCTTCTGGCTGCCAGCTATCTGCAGACGTTCGCACTTTCGGAGCAGGGCTGCGAAAGGAGCCTGGCAGGGACACCATCTTTCCCAGGCTACGTTTGAAGTTTGAGGTGGCAAGACAAGCAAGCAGCCCCATTCTCTGTGCCTCTGTGCGAGCACTGCCATGGGCAGATGAGGCTGAGCAACAGCTTTCCAGGATAGCCCCTTCTGCCTGCCAGCTATCTGCAGACGTTCGCACTTTCGGAGCAGGGCTGCAAAAGGAGCCTGGCAGGGACACCACCATTCCCAGCATGCGTTTGAAGTTTCAAGTGGCAAGATAAGCAAGCAGCCCCATTCTCTGTGCCTCTATGCGAACAGTGCCATGGGCAGATGAGGCTGAGCAACAGCTTTCCAGTATAGCCCCTTCTGGCTGCCAGCTATCTGCAGACGTTCGCATTTCAAGAGCAGGGCTGCGAAAGGAGCCTAGCAGGTACACTATCTTTCCCAGGCTACGTTTGAAGTTTGAGGTGGCAAGACAAGCAAGCAGCCCCATTCTCTGTGCCTCTGTGCGAGCAGTGCCATGGGCAGATGAGGCTGAGCAACAGCTTTCCAGGATAGCCCCTTCTGGCTGCCAGCTATCTGCAGACGTTCGCACTTTCGGAGCAGAGCTGCAAAAGGAGCCTGGCAGGTACACCACCATTCCCAGCATGCGTTTGAAGTTTGAGGTGGCAAGATAAGCAAGCAGCCCCATTCTCTGTGCCTCTATGCGAACAGTGCCATGGGCAGATGAGGCTGAGCAACAGCTTTCCAGGCTAGCCCCTTCTGGCTGCCAGCTATCTGCAGACGTTCGCACTTTCGGAGCAGGGCTGCGAAAGGAGCCTGGCAGGGACACCAACTTTCCCAGGCTACTTTTGAAGTTTGAGGTGGCAAGACAAGCAAGCAGCCCCATTCTCTGTGCCTCTGTGCGAGCACTGCCATGGGCAGATGAGGCTGAGCAACAGCTTTCCAGGATAGCCCCTTCTGGCTGCCAGCTATCTGCAGACGTTCGCATTTCAAGAGCAGGGCTGCGAAAGCAGCCTAGCAGGTACACCATCTTTCCCAGGCTACGTTTAAAGTTTGAGGTGGCAAGACAAGCAAGCAGCCCCATTCTCTGTGCCTCTGTGCGAGCACTGCCATGGGCAGATGAGGCTGAGCAACAGCTTTCCAGGCTAGCCCCTTCTGGCTGCCAGCTATCTGCAGACGTTCGCACTTTCGGAGCAGGGCTGCGAAAGCAGCCTGGCAGGGACACCAACTTTCCCAGGCTACGTTTGAAGTTTGAGGTGGCAAGACAAGCAAGCAGCCCCATTCTCTGTGCCTCTGTGCGAGCACTGCCATGGGCAGATGAGGCTGAGCAACAGCTTTCCAGGATAGCCTCTTCTGCCTGCCAGCTATGTGCAGACGTTCGCATTTCAAGAGCAGGGCTGCAAAAGGAGCCTGGCAGGGACACCACCATTCCCAGCATGCGTTTGAAGTTTCAAGTGGCAAGATATGCAAGCAGCCCCATTCTCTGTGCCTCTATGCGAACAGTGCCATGGGCAGATGAGGCTGAGCAACAGCTTTCCAGGCTAGCCCCTTCTGGCTGCCAGCTATCTGCAGACGTTCGCATTTCAAGAGCAGGGCTGCGAAAGGAGCCTGGCAGGTACACCATCTTTCCCAGGCTACGTTTGAAGTTTGAGGTGGCAAGACAAGCAAGCAGCCCCATTCTCTGTGCCTCTGTGCGAGCAGTGCCATGGGCAGATGACGCTGAGCAACAGCTTTCCAGGATAGCCCCTTCTGCCTGCCAGCTATCTGCAGACGTTCGCACTTTCGGAGCAGGGCTGTGATAGGAGCCTGGCAGGAACACCACCATTCCCAGCATGCGTTTGAAGTTTCAAGTGGCAAGATAAGCAAGCAGCCCCATTCTCTGTGCCTCTATGCGAACAGTGCCATGGGCAGATGAGGCTGAGCAACAGCTTTCCAGGATAGCCCCTTCTGGCTGCCAGCTATCTGCAGACGTTCGCATTTCAAGAGCAGGGCTGCGAAAGGAGCCTAGCAGGTACACTATCTTTCCCAGGCTACGTTTGAAGTTTGAGGTGGCAAGACAAGCAAGCAGCCCCATTCTCTGTGCCTCTGTGCGAGCAGTGCCATGGGCAGATGAGGCTGAGCAACAGCTTTCCAGGCTAGCCCCTTCTGGCTGCCAGCTATCTGCAGACGTTCGCACTTTCGGAGCAGAGCTGCAAAAGGAGCCTGGCAGGGACACCACCATTCCCAGCATGCGTTTGAAGTTTCAAGTGGCAAGATAAGCAAGCAGCCCCATTCTCTGTGCCTCTATGCGAACACTGCCATGGGCAGATGAGGCTGAGCAACAGCTTTCCAGGCTAGCCCCTTCTGCCTGCCAGCTATCTGCAGACGTTCGCACTTTCGGAGCAGGGCTGCGAAAGGAGCCTGGCAGGGACACCAACTTTCCCAGGCTACTTTTGAAGTTTGAGGTGGCAAGACAAGCAAGCAGCCCCATTCTCTGTGCCTCTGTGCGAGCACTGCCATGGGCAGATGAGGCTGAGCAACAGCTTTCCAGGATAGCCCCTTCTGGCTGCCAGCTATCTGCAGACGTTCGCACTTTCGGAGCAGGGCTGCGAAAGCAGCCTGGCAGGGACACCAACTTTCCCAGGCTACGTTTGAAGTTTGAGGTGGCAAGACAAGCAAGCAGCCCCATTCTCTGTGCCTCTATGCGAACAGTGCCATGGGCAGATGAGGCTGAGCAACAGCTTTCCAGGATAGCCTCTTCTGCCTGCCAGCTATGTGCAGACGTTCGCATTTCAAGAGCAGGGCTGCAAAAGGAGCCTGCCAGGGACACCACCATTCCCAGCATGCGTTTGAAGTTTCAAGTGGCAAGATATGCAAGCAGCCCCATTCTCTGTGCCTCTATGCGAACAGTGCCATGGGCAGATGAGGCTGAGCAACAGCTTTCCAGGCTAGCCCCTTCTGGCTGCCAGCTATCTGCAGACGTTCGCATTTCAAGAGCAGGGCTGCGAAAGGAGCCTGGCAGGTACACCATCTTTCCCAGGCTACGTTTGAAGTTTGAGGTGGCAAGACAAGCAAGCAGCCCCATTCTCTGTGCCTCTGTGCGAGCAGTGCCATGGGCAGATGAGGCTGAGCAACAGCTTTCCAGGATAGCCCCTTCTGGCTGCCAGCTATCTGCAGACGTTCGCACTTTCGGAGCAGAGCTGCAAAAGGAGCCTGGCAGGTACACCACCATTCCCAGCATGCGTTTGAAGTTTGAGGTGGCAAGATAAGCAAGCAGCCCCATTCTCTGTGCCTCTATGCGAACAGTGCCATGGGCAGATGAGGCTGAGCAACAGCTTTCCAGGCTAGCCCCTTCTGGCTGCCAGCTATCTGCAGACGTTCGCACTTTCGGAGCAGGGCTGCGAAAGGAGCCTGGCAGGGACACCAACTTTCCCAGGCTACTTTTGAAGTTTGAGGTGGCAAGACAAGCAAGCAGCCCCATTCTCTGTGCCTCTGTGCGAGCACTGCCATGGGCAGATGAGGCTGAGCAACAGCTTTCCAGGATAGCCCCTTCTGGCTGCCAGCTATCTGCAGACGTTCGCATTTCAAGAGCAGGGCTGCGAAAGCAGCCTAGCAGGTACACCATCTTTCCCAGGCTACGTTTAAAGTTTGAGGTGGCAAGACAAGCAAGCAGCCCCATTCTCTGTGCCTCTGTGCGAGCACTGCCATGGGCAGATGAGGCTGAGCAACAGCTTTCCAGGCTAGCCCCTTCTGGCTGCCAGCTATCTGCAGACGTTCGCACTTTCGGAGCAGGGCTGCGAAAGCAGCCTGGCAGGGACACCAACTTTCCCAGGCTACGTTTGAAGTTTGAGGTGGCAAGACAAGCAAGCAGCCCCATTCTCTGTGCCTCTGTGCGAGCACTGCCATGGGCAGATGAGGCTGAGCAACAGCTTTCCAGGATAGCCTCTTCTGCCTGCCAGCTATGTGCAGACGTTCGCATTTCAAGAGCAGGGCTGCAAAAGGAGCCTGGCAGGGACACCACCATTCCCAGCATGCGTTTGAAGTTTCAAGTGGCAAGATATGCAAGCAGCCCCATTCTCTGTGCCTCTATGCGAACAGTGCCATGGGCAGATGAGGCTGAGCAACAGCTTTCCAGGCTAGCCCCTTCTGGCTGCCAGCTATCTGCAGACGTTCGCATTTCAAGAGCAGGGCTGCGAAAGGAGCCTGGCAGGTACACCATCTTTCCCAGGCTACGTTTGAAGTTTGAGGTGGCAAGACAAGCAAGCAGCCCCATTCTCTGTGCCTCTGTGCGAGCAGTGCCATGGGCAGATGACGCTGAGCAACAGCTTTCCAGGATAGCCCCTTCTGCCTGCCAGCTATCTGCAGACGTTCGCACTTTCGGAGCAGGGCTGTGATAGGAGCCTGGCAGGAACACCACCATTCCCAGCATGCGTTTGAAGTTTCAAGTGGCAAGATAAGCAAGCAGCCCCATTCTCTGTGCCTCTATGCGAACAGTGCCATGGGCAGATGAGGCTGAGCAACAGCTTTCCAGGATAGCCCCTTCTGGCTGCCAGCTATCTGCAGACGTTCGCATTTCAAGAGCAGGGCTGCGAAAGGAGCCTAGCAGGTACACTATCTTTCCCAGGCTACGTTTGAAGTTTGAGGTGGCAAGACAAGCAAGCAGCCCCATTCTCTGTGCCTCTGTGCGAGCAGTGCCATGGGCAGATGAGGCTGAGCAACAGCTTTCCAGGCTAGCCCCTTCTGGCTGCCAGCTATCTGCAGACGTTCGCACTTTCGGAGCAGAGCTGCAAAAGGAGCCTGGCAGGGACACCACCATTCCCAGCATGCGTTTGAAGTTTCAAGTGGCAAGATAAGCAAGCAGCCCCATTCTCTGTGCCTCTATGCGAACACTGCCATGGGCAGATGAGGCTGAGCAACAGCTTTCCAGGCTAGCCCCTTCTGCCTGCCAGCTATCTGCAGACGTTCGCACTTTCGGAGCAGGGCTGCGAAAGGAGCCTGGCAGGGACACCAACTTTCCCAGGCTACTTTTGAAGTTTGAGGTGGCAAGACAAGCAAGCAGCCCCATTCTCTGTGCCTCTGTGCGAGCACTGCCATGGGCAGATGAGGCTGAGCAACAGCTTTCCAGGATAGCCCCTTCTGGCTGCCAGCTATCTGCAGACGTTCGCACTTTCGGAGCAGGGCTGCGAAAGCAGCCTGGCAGGGACACCAACTTTCCCAGGCTACGTTTGAAGTTTGAGGTGGCAAGACAAGCAAGCAGCCCCATTCTCTGTGCCTCTATGCGAACAGTGCCATGGGCAGATGAGGCTGAGCAACAGCTTTCCAGGATAGCCTCTTCTGCCTGCCAGCTATGTGCAGACGTTCGCATTTCAAGAGCAGGGCTGCAAAAGGAGCCTGCCAGGGACACCATCTTTCCCAGGCTACGTTTGAAGTTTCAAGTGGCAAGATATGCAAGCAGCCCCATTCTCTGTGCCTCTATGCGAACAGTGCCATGGGCAGATGAGGCTGAGCAACAGCTTTCCAGGCTAGCCCCTTCTGGCTGCCAGCTATCTGCAGACGTTCGCATTTCAAGAGCAGGGCTGCGAAAGGAGCCTGGCAGGTACACCATCTTTCCCAGGCTACGTTTGAAGTTTGAGGTGGCAAGACAAGCAAGCAGCCCCATTCTCTGTGCCTCTGTGCGAGCAGTGCCATGGGCAGATGACGCTGAGCAACAGCTTTCCAGGATAGCCCCTTCTGCCTGCCAGCTATCTGCAGACGTTCGCACTTTCGGAGCAGGGCTGTGATAGGAGCCTGGCAGGAACACCACCATTCCCAGCATGCGTTTGAAGTTTCAAGTGGCAAGATAAGCAAGCAGCCCCATTCTCTGTGCCTCTATGCGAACAGTGCCATGGGCAGATGAGGCTGAGCAACAGCTTTCCAGGATAGCCCCTTCTGGCTGCCAGCTATCTGCAGACGTTCGCATTTCAAGAGCAGGGCTGCGAAAGGAGCCTAGCAGGTACACTATCTTTCCCAGGCTACGTTTGAAGTTTGAGGTGGCAAGACAAGCAAGCAGCCCCATTCTCTGTGCCTCTGTGCGAGCACTGCCATGGGCAGATGAGGCTGAGCAACAGCTTTCCAGGCTAGCCCCTTCTGGCTGCCAGCTATCTGCAGACGTTCGCACTTTCGGAGCAGGGCTGCGAAAGGAGCCTGGCAGGGACACCATCTTTCCCAGGCTACGTTTGAAGTTTGAGGTGGCAAGACAAGCAAGCAGCCCCATTCTCTGTGCCTCTGTGCGAGCACTGCCATGGGCAGATGAGGCTGAGCAACAGCTTTCCAGGCTAGCCCCTTCTGGCTGCCAGCTATCTGCAGACGTTCGCACTTTCGGAGCAGGGCTGCAAAAGGAGCCTGGCAGGGACACCACCATTCCCAGCATGCGTTTGAAGTTTCAAGTGGCAAGATAAGCAAGCAGCCCCATTCTCTGTGCCTCTGTGCGAGCACTGCCATGGGCAGATGAGGCTGAGCAACAGCTTTCCAGGCTAGCCCCTTCTGCCTGCCAGCTATCTGCAGACGTTCGCATTTCAAGAGCAGGGCTGCGTAAGGAGCCTAGCAGGTACACTATCTTTCTCAGGCTACGTTTGAAGTTTGAGGTGGCAAGACAAGCAAGCAGCCCCATTCTCTGTGCCTCTGTGCGAGCACTGCCATGGGCAGATGAGGCTGAGCAACAGCTTTCCAGGATAGCCCCTTCTGGCTGCCAGCTATCTGCAGACGTTCGCACTTTCGGAGCAGAGCTGCAAAAGGAGCCTGGCAGGGACACCACCATTCCCAGCATGCGTTTGAAGTTTCAAGTGGCAAGATAAGCAAGCAGCCCCATTCTCTGTGCCTCTATGCGAACACTGCCATGGGCAGATGAGGCTGAGCAACAGCTTTCCAGGCTAGCCCCTTCTGCCTGCCAGCTATCTGCAGACGTTCGCACTTTCGGAGCAGGGCTGCGAAAGGAGCCTGGCAGGGACACCAACTTTCCCAGGCTACTTTTGAAGTTTGAGGTGGCAAGACAAGCAAGCAGCCCCATTCTCTGTGCCTCTGTGCGAGCACTGCCATGGGCAGATGAGGCTGAGCAACAGCTTTCCAGGATAGCCCCTTCTGGCTGCCAGCTATCTGCAGACGTTCGCATTTCAAGAGCAGGGCTGCGAAAGCAGCCTAGCAGGTACACCATCTTTCCCAGGCTACGTTTGAAGTTTGAGGTGGCAAGACAAGCAAGCAGCCCCATTCTCTGTGCCTCTGTGCGAGCACTGCCATGGGCAGATGAGGCTGAGCAACAGCTTTCCAGGCTAGCCCCTTCTGGCTGCCAGCTATCTGCAGACGTTCACACTTTCGGAGCAGGGCTGCAAAAGCAGCCTGGCAGGGACACCACCATTCCCAGCATGCGTTTGAAGTTTCAAGTGGCAAGATATGCAAGCAGCCCCATTCTCTGTGCCTCTATGCGAACAGTGCCATGGGCAGATGAGGCTGAGCAACAGCTTTCCAGGATAGCCCCTTCTGCCTGCCAGCTATGTGCAGACGTTCGCATTTCAAGAGCAGGGCTGCAAAAGGAGCCTGGCAGGGACACCACCATTCCCAGCATGCGTTTGAAGTTTCAAGTGGCAAGATATGCAAGCAGCCCCATTCTCTGTGCCTCTATGCGAACAGTGCCATGGGCAGATGAGGCTGAGCAACAGCTTTCCAGGATAGCCCCTTCTGGCTGCCAGCTATCTGCAGACGTTCGCATTTCAAGAGCAGGGCTGCGAAAGGAGCCTGGCAGGGACACCACCATTCCCAGCATGCGTTTGAAGTTTCAAGTGGCAAGATATGCAAGCAGCCCCATTCTCTGTGCCTCTATGCGAACAGTGCCATGGGCAGATGAGGCTGAGCAACAGCTTTCCAGGATAGCCCCTTCTGCCTGCCAGCTATCTGCAGATGTTCGCATTTCAAGAGCAGGGCTGCGAAAGGAGCCTGGCAGGTACACCATCTTTCCCAGGCTACGTTTGAAGTTTGAGGTGGCAAGACAAGCAAGCAGCCCCATTCTCTGTGCCTCTGTGCGAGCAGTGCCATGGGCAGATGAGGCTGAGCAACAGCTTTCCAGGATAGCCCCTTCTGCCTGCCAGCTATCTGCAGACGTTCGCACTTTCGGAGCAGGGCTGCAAAAGGAGCCTGGCAGGGACACCAACTTTCCCAGGCTACGTTTGAAGTTTCAAGTGGCAAGATAAGCAAGCAGCCCCATTCTCTGTGCCTCTATGCGAACAGTGCCATGGGCAGATGAGGCTGAGCAACAGCTTTCCAGGCTAGCCCCTTCTGGCTGCCAGCTATCTGCAGACGTTCGCACTTTCGGAGCAGGGCTGCGAAAGGAGCCTAGCAGGTACACTATCTTTCCCAGGCTACGTTTGAAGTTTGAGGTGGCAAGACAAGCAAGCAGCCCCATTCTCTGTGCCTCTGTGCGAGCACTGCCATGGGCAGATGAGGCTGAGCAACAGCTTTCCAGGCTAGCCCCTTCTGGCTGCCAGCTATCTGCAGACGTTCGCACTTTCGGAGCAGGGCTGCGAAAGGAGCCTGGCAGGGACACCATCTTTCCCAGCATGCGTTTGAAGTTTCAAGTGGCAAGATAAGCAAGCAGCCCCATTCTCTGTGCCTCTGTGCGAGCACTGCCATGGGCAGATGAGGCTGAGCAACAGCTTTCCAGGATAGCCCCTTCTGCCTGCCAGCTATCTGCAGACGTTCGCACTTTCGGAGCAGGGCTGCAAAAGGAGCCTGGCAGGGACACCACCATTCCCAGCATGCGTTTGAAGTTTCAAGTGGCAAGATAAGCAAGCAGCCCCATTCTCTGTGCCTCTGTGCGAGCACTGCCATGGGCAGATGAGGCTGAGCAACAGCTTTCCAGGCTAGCCCCTTCTGGCTGCCAGCTATCTGCAGACGTTCGCATTTCAAGAGCAGGGCTGCGTAAGGAGCCTAGCAGGTACACTATCTTTCTCAGGCTACGTTTGAAGTTTGAGGTGGCAAGACAAGCAAGCAGCCCCATTCTCTGTGCCTCTGTGCGAGCACTGCCATGGGCAGATGAGGCTGAGCAACAGCTTTCCAGGATAGCCCCTTCTGGCTGCCAGCTATCTGCAGACGTTCGCACTTTCGGAGCAGAGCTGCAAAAGGAGCCTGGCAGGGACACCACCATTCCCAGCATGCGTTTGAAGTTTCAAGTGGCAAGATAAGCAAGCAGCCCCATTCTCTGTGCCTCTATGCGAACAGTGCCATGGGCAGATGAGGCTGAGCAACAGCTTTCCAGGCTAGCCCCTTCTGGCTGCCAGCTATCTGCAGACGTTCGCACTTTCGGAGCAGGGCTGCGAAAGGAGCCTGGCAGGGACACCAACTTTCCCAGGCTACTTTTGAAGTTTGAGGTGGCAAGACAAGCAAGCAGCCCCATTCTCTGTGCCTCTGTGCGAGCACTGCCATGGGCAGATGAGGCTGAGCAACAGCTTTCCAGGATAGCCCCTTCTGGCTGCCAGCTATCTGCAGACGTTCGCATTTCAAGAGCAGGGCTGCGAAAGCAGCCTAGCAGGTACACCATCTTTCCCAGGCTACGTTTGAAGTTTGAGGTGGCAAGACAAGCAAGCAGCCCCATTCTCTGTGCCTCTGTGCGAGCACTGCCATGGGCAGATGAGGCTGAGCAACAGCTTTCCAGGCTAGCCCCTTCTGGCTGCCAGCTATCTGCAGACGTTCGCACTTTCGGAGCAGGGCTGCGAAAGCAGCCTGGCAGGGACACCAACTTTCCCAGGCTACGTTTGAAGTTTGAGGTGGCAAGACAAGCAAGCAGCCCCATTCTCTGTGCCTCTGTGCGAGCACTGCCATGGGCAGATGAGGCTGAGCAACAGCTTTCCAGGATAGCCCCTTCTGCCTGCCAGCTATGTGCAGACGTTCGCATTTCAAGAGCAGGGCTGCAAAAGGAGCCTGGCAGGGACACCACCATTCCCAGCATGCGTTTGAAGTTTCAAGTGGCAAGATATGCAAGCAGCCCCATTCTCTGTGCCTCTATGCGAACAGTGCCATGGGCAGATGAGGCTGAGCAACAGCTTTCCAGGCTAGCCCCTTCTGGCTGCCAGCTATCTGCAGACGTTCGCATTTCAAGAGCAGGGCTGCGAAAGGAGCCTGGCAGGGACACCACCATTCCCAGCATGCGTTTGAAGTTTCAAGTGGCAAGATATGCAAGCAGCCCCATTCTCTGTGCCTCTATGCGAACAGTGCCATGGGCAGATGAGGCTGAGCAACAGCTTTCCAGGATAGCCCCTTCTGCCTGCCAGCTATCTGCAGACGTTCGCATTTCAAGAGCAGGGCTGCGAAAGGAGCCTGGCAGGTACACCATCTTTCCCAGGCTACGTTTGAAGTTTGAGGTGGCAAGACAAGCAAGCAGCCCCATTCTCTGTGCCTCTGTGCGAGCACTGCCATGGGCAGATGAGGCTGAGCAACAGCTTTCCAGGATAGCCCCTTCTGCCTGCCAGCTATCTGCAGACATTCGCACTTTCGGAGCAGGGCTGCAAAAGGAGCCTGGCAGGGACACCACCATTCCCAGCATGCGTTTGAAGTTTCAAGTGGCAAGATAAGCAAGCAGCCCCATTCTCTGTGCCTCTATGCGAACAGTGCCATGGGCAGATGAGGCTGAGCAACAGCTTTCCAGGATAGCCCCTTCTGGCTGCCAGCTATCTGCAGACGTTCGCATTTCAAGAGCAGGGCTGCGAAAGGAGCCTAGCAGGTACACTATCTTTCCCAGGCTACTTTTGAAGTTTGAGGTGGCAAGACAAGCAAGCAGCCCCATTCTCTGTGCCTCTGTGCGAGCAGTGCCATGGGCAGATGAGGCTGAGCAACAGCTTTCCAGGCTAGCCCCTTCTGGCTGCCAGCTATCTGCAGACGTTCGCACTTTCGGAGCAGGGCTGCAAAAGGAGCCTGGCAGGGACACCACCATTCCCACCATGCGCTTGAAGTTTCAAGTGGCAAGATAAGCAAGCAGCCCCATTCTCTGTGCCTCTGTGCGAACAGTGCCATGGGCAGATGAGGCTGAGCAACAGCTTTCCAGGCTAGCCCCTTCTGGCTGCCAGCTATCAGCAGACGTTCGCACTTTCGGAGCAGGGCTGCGAAAGGAGCCTGGCAGGGACACCAACTTTCCCAGGCTACGTTTGAAGTTTGAGGTGGCAAGACAAGCAAGCAGCCCCATTCTCTGTGCCTCTGTGCGAGCACTGCCATGGGCAGATGAGGCTGAGCAACAGCTTTCCAGGCTAGCCCCTTCTGCCTGCCAGCTATCTGCAGACATTCGCATTTCAAGAGCAGGGCTGCGAAAGGAGCCTAGCAGGTACACCATCTTTCCCAGGCTACGTTTGAAGTTTGAGGTGGCAAGACAAGCAAGCAGCCCCATTCTCTGTGCCTCTGTGCGAGCACTGCCATGGGCAGATGAGGCTGAGCAACAGCTTTCCAGGCTAGCCCCTTCTGGCTGCCAGCTATCTGCAGACGTTCGCACTTTCGGAGCAGGGCTGCGAAAGGAGCCTGGCAGGGACACCAACTTTCCCAGGCTACGTTTGAAGTTTGAGGTGGCAAGACAAGCAAGCAGCCCCATTCTCTGTGCCTCTGTGCGAGCACTGCCATGGGCAGATGAGGCTGAGCAACAGCTTTCCAGGATAGCCCCTTCTGGCTGCCAGCTATCTGCAGACGTTCGCACTTTCGGAGCAGGGCTGCAAAAGGAGCCTGGCAGGGACACCACCATTCCCAGCATGCGTTTGAAGTTTCAAGTGGCAAGATAAGCAAGCAGCCCCATTCTCTGTGCCTCTGTGCGAGCACTGCCATGGGCAGATGAGGCTGAGCAACAGCTTTCCAGGATAGCCCCTTCTGCCTACCAGCTATCTGCAGACGTTCGCACTTTCGGAGCAGGGCTGCAAAAGGAGCCTGGCAGGGACACCACCATTCCCAGCATGCGTTTGAAGTTTCAAGTGGCAAGATAAGCAAGCAGCCCCATTCTCTGTGCCTCTATGCGAACAGTGCCATGGGCAGATGAGGCTGAGCAACAGCTTTCCAGGCTAGCCCCTTCTGGCTGCCAGCTATCTGCAGACGTTCGCATTTCAAGAGCAGGGCTGCGAAAGGAGCCTAGCAGGTACACTATCTTTCCCAGGCTACGTTTGAAGTTTGAGGTGGCAAGACAAGCAAGCAGCCCCATTCTCTGTGCCTCTGTGCGAGCAGTGCCATGGGCAGATGAGGCTGAGCAACAGCTTTCCAGGATAGCCCCTTCTGGCTGCCAGCTATCTGCAGACGTTCGCACTTTCGGAGCAGAGCTGCAAAAGGAGCCTGGCAGGGACACCACCATTCCCAGCATGCGTTTGAAGTTTCAAGTGGCAAGATAAGCAAGCAGCCCCATTCTCTGTGCCTCTATGCGAACAGTGCCATGGGCAGATGAGGCTGAGCAACAGCTTTCCAGGCTAGCCCCTTCTGCCTGCCAGCTATCTGCAGACGTTCGCACTTTCGGAGCAGGGCTGCGAAAGGAGCCTGGCAGGGACACCAACTTTCCCAGGCTACGTTTGAAGTTTGACGTGGCAAGACAAGCAAGCAGCCCCATTCTCTGTGCCTCTGTGCGAGCACTGCCATGGGCAGATGAGGCTGAGCAACAGCTTTCCAGGCTAGCCCCTTCTGCCTGCCAGCTATCTGCAGAAGTTCGCATTTCAAGAGCAGGGCTGAGAAAGCAGCCTAGCAGGTACACCATCTTTCCCAGGCTACGTTTGAAGTTTGAGGTGGCAAGACAAGCAAGCAGCCCCATTCTCTGTGCCTCTGTGCGAGCACTGCCATGGGCAGATGAGGCTGAGCAACAGCTTTCCAGGCTAGCCCCTTCTGGCTGCCAGCTATCTGCAGACGTTCGCACTTTCGGAGCAGGGCTGCGAAAGGAGCCTGGCAGGGACACCATCTTTCCCAGCATGCGTTTGAAGTTTCAAGTGGCAAGATAAGCAAGCAGCCCCATTCTCTGTGCCTCTGTGCGAGCACTGCCATGGGCAGATGAGGCTGAGCAACAGCTTTCCAGGATAGCCCCTTCTGCCTGCCAGCTATCTGCAGACGTTCGCACTTTCGGAGCAGGGCTGCAAAAGGAGCCTGGCAGGGACACCACCATTCCCAGCATGCGTTTGAAGTTTCAAGTGGCAAGATAAGCAAGCAGCCCCATTCTCTGTGCCTCTGTGCGAGCACTGCCATGGGCAGATGAGGCTGAGCAACAGCTTTCCAGGCTAGCCCCTTCTGGCTGCCAGCTATCTGCAGACGTTCGCATTTCAAGAGCAGGGCTGCGTAAGGAGCCTAGCAGGTACACTATCTTTCTCAGGCTACGTTTGAAGTTTGAGGTGGCAAGACAAGCAAGCAGCCCCATTCTCTGTGCCTCTGTGCGAGCACTGCCATGGGCAGATGAGGCTGAGCAACAGCTTTCCAGGATAGCCCCTTCTGGCTGCCAGCTATCTGCAGACGTTCGCACTTTCGGAGCAGAGCTGCAAAAGGAGCCTGGCAGGGACACCACCATTCCCAGCATGCGTTTGAAGTTTCAAGTGGCAAGATAAGCAAGCAGCCCCATTCTCTGTGCCTCTATGCGAACAGTGCCATGGGCAGATGAGGCTGAGCAACAGCTTTCCAGGCTAGCCCCTTCTGGCTGCCAGCTATCTGCAGACGTTCGCACTTTCGGAGCAGGGCTGCGAAAGGAGCCTGGCAGGGACACCAACTTTCCCAGGCTACTTTTGAAGTTTGAGGTGGCAAGACAAGCAAGCAGCCCCATTCTCTGTGCCTCTGTGCGAGCACTGCCATGGGCAGATGAGGCTGAGCAACAGCTTTCCAGGATAGCCCCTTCTGGCTGCCAGCTATCTGCAGACGTTCGCATTTCAAGAGCAGGGCTGCGAAAGCAGCCTAGCAGGTACACCATCTTTCCCAGGCTACGTTTGAAGTTTGAGGTGGCAAGACAAGCAAGCAGCCCCATTCTCTGTGCCTCTGTGCGAGCACTGCCATGGGCAGATGAGGCTGAGCAACAGCTTTCCAGGCTAGCCCCTTCTGGCTGCCAGCTATCTGCAGACGTTCGCACTTTCGGAGCAGGGCTGCGAAAGCAGCCTGGCAGGGACACCAACTTTCCCAGGCTACGTTTGAAGTTTGAGGTGGCAAGACAAGCAAGCAGCCCCATTCTCTGTGCCTCTGTGCGAGCACTGCCATGGGCAGATGAGGCTGAGCAACAGCTTTCCAGGATAGCCCCTTCTGCCTGCCAGCTATGTGCAGACGTTCGCATTTCAAGAGCAGGGCTGCAAAAGGAGCCTGGCAGGGACACCACCATTCCCAGCATGCGTTTGAAGTTTCAAGTGGCAAGATATGCAAGCAGCCCCATTCTCTGTGCCTCTATGCGAACAGTGCCATGGGCAGATGAGGCTGAGCAACAGCTTTCCAGGCTAGCCCCTTCTGGCTGCCAGCTATCTGCAGACGTTCGCATTTCAAGAGCAGGGCTGCGAAAGGAGCCTGGCAGGGACACCACCATTCCCAGCATGCGTTTGAAGTTTCAAGTGGCAAGATATGCAAGCAGCCCCATTCTCTGTGCCTCTATGCGAACAGTGCCATGGGCAGATGAGGCTGAGCAACAGCTTTCCAGGATAGCCCCTTCTGCCTGCCAGCTATCTGCAGACGTTCGCATTTCAAGAGCAGGGCTGCGAAAGGAGCCTGGCAGGTACACCATCTTTCCCAGGCTACGTTTGAAGTTTGAGGTGGCAAGACAAGCAAGCAGCCCCATTCTCTGTGCCTCTGTGCGAGCACTGCCATGGGCAGATGAGGCTGAGCAACAGCTTTCCAGGATAGCCCCTTCTGCCTGCCAGCTATCTGCAGACATTCGCACTTTCGGAGCAGGGCTGCAAAAGGAGCCTGGCAGGGACACCACCATTCCCAGCATGCGTTTGAAGTTTCAAGTGGCAAGATAAGCAAGCAGCCCCATTCTCTGTGCCTCTATGCGAACAGTGCCATGGGCAGATGAGGCTGAGCAACAGCTTTCCAGGATAGCCCCTTCTGGCTGCCAGCTATCTGCAGACGTTCGCATTTCAAGAGCAGGGCTGCGAAAGGAGCCTAGCAGGTACACTATCTTTCCCAGGCTACTTTTGAAGTTTGAGGTGGCAAGACAAGCAAGCAGCCCCATTCTCTGTGCCTCTGTGCGAGCAGTGCCATGGGCAGATGAGGCTGAGCAACAGCTTTCCAGGCTAGCCCCTTCTGGCTGCCAGCTATCTGCAGACGTTCGCACTTTCGGAGCAGGGCTGCAAAAGGAGCCTGGCAGGGACACCACCATTCCCACCATGCGCTTGAAGTTTCAAGTGGCAAGATAAGCAAGCAGCCCCATTCTCTGTGCCTCTGTGCGAACAGTGCCATGGGCAGATGAGGCTGAGCAACAGCTTTCCAGGCTAGCCCCTTCTGGCTGCCAGCTATCAGCAGACGTTCGCACTTTCGGAGCAGGGCTGCGAAAGGAGCCTGGCAGGGACACCAACTTTCCCAGGCTACGTTTGAAGTTTGAGGTGGCAAGACAAGCAAGCAGCCCCATTCTCTGTGCCTCTGTGCGAGCACTGCCATGGGCAGATGAGGCTGAGCAACAGCTTTCCAGGCTAGCCCCTTCTGCCTGCCAGCTATCTGCAGACATTCGCATTTCAAGAGCAGGGCTGCGAAAGGAGCCTAGCAGGTACACCATCTTTCCCAGGCTACGTTTGAAGTTTGAGGTGGCAAGACAAGCAAGCAGCCCCATTCTCTGTGCCTCTGTGCGAGCACTGCCATGGGCAGATGAGGCTGAGCAACAGCTTTCCAGGCTAGCCCCTTCTGGCTGCCAGCTATCTGCAGACGTTCGCACTTTCGGAGCAGGGCTGCGAAAGGAGCCTGGCAGGGACACCAACTTTCCCAGGCTACGTTTGAAGTTTGAGGTGGCAAGACAAGCAAGCAGCCCCATTCTCTGTGCCTCTGTGCGAGCACTGCCATGGGCAGATGAGGCTGAGCAACAGCTTTCCAGGATAGCCCCTTCTGGCTGCCAGCTATCTGCAGACGTTCGCACTTTCGGAGCAGGGCTGCAAAAGGAGCCTGGCAGGGACACCACCATTCCCAGCATGCGTTTGAAGTTTCAAGTGGCAAGATAAGCAAGCAGCCCCATTCTCTGTGCCTCTGTGCGAGCACTGCCATGGGCAGATGAGGCTGAGCAACAGCTTTCCAGGATAGCCCCTTCTGCCTGCCAGCTATCTGCAGACGTTCGCACTTTCGGAGCAGGGCTGCAAAAGGAGCCTGGCAGGGACACCACCATTCCCAGCATGCGTTTGAAGTTTCAAGTGGCAAGATAAGCAAGCAGCCCCATTCTCTGTGCCTCTATGCGAACAGTGCCATGGGCAGATGAGGCTGAGCAACAGCTTTCCAGGCTAGCCCCTTCTGGCTGCCAGCTATCTGCAGACGTTCGCATTTCAAGAGCAGGGCTGCGAAAGGAGCCTAGCAGGTACACTATCTTTCCCAGGCTACGTTTGAAGTTTGAGGTGGCAAGACAAGCAAGCAGCCCCATTCTCTGTGCCTCTGTGCGAGCAGTGCCATGGGCATATGAGGCTGAGCAACAGCTTTCCAGGATAGCCCCTTCTGGCTGCCAGCTATCTGCAGACGTTCGCACTTTCGGAGCAGAGCTGCAAAAGGAGCCTGGCAGGGACACCACCATTCCCAGCATGCGTTTGAAGTTTCAAGTGGCAAGATAAGCAAGCAGCCCCATTCTCTGTGCCTCTATGCGAACAGTGCCATGGGCAGATGAGGCTGAGCAACAGCTTTCCAGGCTAGCCCCTTCTGCCTGCCAGCTATCTGCAGACGTTCGCACTTTCGGAGCAGGGCTGCGAAAGGAGCCTGGCAGGGACACCAACTTTCCCAGGCTACGTTTGAAGTTTGACGTGGCAAGACAAGCAAGCAGCCCCATTCTCTGTGCCTCTGTGCGAGCACTGCCATGGGCAGATGAGGCTGAGCAACAGCTTTCCAGGCTAGCCCCTTCTGCCTGCCAGCTATCTGCAGAAGTTCGCATTTCAAGAGCAGGGCTGAGAAAGCAGCCTAGCAGGTACACCATCTTTCCCAGGCTACGTTTGAAGTTTGAGGTGGCAAGACAAGCAAGCAGCCCCATTCTCTGTGCCTCTGTGCGAGCACTGCCATGGGCAGATGAGGCTGAGCAACAGCTTTCCAGGCTAGCCCCTTCTGGCTGCCAGCTATCTGCAGACGTTCGCACTTTCGGAGCAGGGCTGCGAAAGCAGCCTGGCAGGGACACCAACTTTCCCAGGCTACGTTTGAAGTTTGAGGTGGCAAGACAAGCAAGCAGCCCCATTCTCTGTGCCTCTGTGCGAGCACTGCCATGGGCAGATGAGGCTGAGCAACAGCTTTCCAGGATAGCCTCTTCTGCCTGCCAGCTATCTGCAGACGTTCGCATTTCAAGAGCAGGGCTGCAACAGGAGCCTGGCAGGGACACCACCATTCCCAGCATGCGTTTGAAGTTTCAAGTGGCAAGATATGCAAGCAGCCCCATTCTCTGTGCCTCTATGCGAACAGTGCCATGGGCAGATGAGGCTGAGCAACAGCTTTCCAGGCTAGCCCCTTCTGGCTGCCAGCTATCTGCAGACGTTCGCATTTCAAGAGCAGGGCTGCGAAAGGAGCCTGGCAGGTACACCATCTTTCCCAGGCTACGTTTGAAGTTTGAGGTGGCAAGACAAGCAAGCAGCCCCATTCTCTGTGCCTCTGTGCGAGCAGTGCCATGGGCAGATGACGCTGAGCAACAGCTTTCCAGGATAGCCCCTTCTGGCTGCCAGCTATCTGCAGACGTTCGCACTTTCGGAGCAGGGCTGTGATAGGAGCCTGGCAGGAACACCACCATTCCCAGCATGCGTTTGAAGTTTCAAGTGGCAAGATAAGCAAGCAGCCCCATTCTCTGTGCCTCTATGCGAACAGTGCCATGGGCAGATGAGGCTGAGCAACAGCTTTCCAGGATAGCCCCTTCTGCCTGCCAGCTATCTGCAGACGTTCGCATTTCAAGAGCAGGGCTGCGAAAGGAGCCTAGCAGGTACACTATCTTTCCCAGGCTACGTTTGAAGTTTGAGGTGGCAAGACAAGCAAGCAGCCCCATTCTCTGTGCCTCTGTGCGAGCACTGCCATGGGCAGATGAGGCTGAGCAACAGCTTTCCAGGATAGCCCCTTCTGGCTGCCAGCTATCTGCAGACGTTCGCACTTTCGGAGCAGGGCTGTGATAGGAGCCTGGCAGGGACACCACCATTCCCAGCATGCGCTTGAAGTTTCAATTGGCAAGATAAGCAAGCAGCCCCATTCTCTGTGCCTCTATGCGAACAGTGCCATGGGCAGATGAGGCTGAGCAACAGCTTTCCAGGCTAGCCCCTTCTGCCTGCCAGCTATCTGCAGACGTTCGCACTTTCGGAGCAGGGCTGCGAAAGGAGCCTGGCAGGGACACCAACTTTCCCAGGCTACGTTTGAAGTTTGAGGTGGCAAGACAAGCAAGCAGCCCCATTCTCTGTGCCTCTGTGCGAGCACTGCCATGGGCAGATGAGGCTGAGCAACAGCTTTCCAGGATAGCCGCTTCTGCCTGCCAGCTATCTGCAGACGTTCGCACTTTCGGAGCAGGGCTGCAAAAGGAGCCTGGCAGGGACACCAACATTCCCAGCATGCGTTTGAAGTTTCAAGTGACAAGATAAGCAAGCAGCCCCATTCTCTGTGCCTCTATGCGAACAGTGCCATGGGCAGATGAGGCTGAGCAACAGCTTTCCAGGATAGCCCCTTCTGGCTGCCAGCTATCTGCAGACGTTCGCATTTCAAGAGCAGGGCTGCGAAAGGAGCCTAGCAGGTACACTATCTTTCCCAGGCTACGTTTGAAGTTTGAGGTGGCAAGACAAGCAAGCAGCCCCATTCTCTGTGCCTCTGTGCGAGCAGTGCCATGGGCAGATGAGGCTGAGCAACAGCTTTCCAGGATAGCCCCTTCTGGCTGCCAGCTATCTGCAGACGTTCGCACTTTCGGAGCAGAGCTGCAAAAGGAGCCTGGCAGGGACACCACCATTCCCAGCATGCGTTTGAAGTTTCAAGTGGCAAGATAAGCAAGCAGCCCCATTCTCTGTGCCTCTATGCGAACAGTGCCATGGGCAGATGAGGCTGAGCAACAGCTTTCCAGGCTAGCCCCTTCTGGCTGCCAGCTATCTGCAGACGTTCGCACTTTCGGAGCAGGGCTGCGAAAGGAGCCTGGCAGGGACACCAACTTTCCCAGGCTACTTTTGAAGTTTGAGGTGGCAAGACAAGCAAGCAGCCCCATTCTCTGTGCCTCTATGCGAGCACTGCCATGGGCAGATGAGGCTGAGCAACAGCTTTCCAGGATAGCCTCTTCTGCCTGCCAGCTATGTGCAGACGTTCGCATTTCAAGAGCAGGGCTGCAAAAGGAGCCTGGCAGGGACACCACCATTCCCAGCATGCGTTTGAAGTTTCAAGTGGCAAGATATGCAAGCAGCCCCATTCTCTGTGCCTCTATGCGAACAGTGCCATGGGCAGATGAGGCTGAGCAACAGCTTTCCAGGCTAGCCCCTTCTGGCTGCCAGCTATCTGCAGACGTTCGCATTTCAAGAGCAGGGCTGCGAAAGGAGCCTGGCAGGTACACCATCTTTCCCAGGCTACGTTTGAAGTTTGAGGTGGCAAGACAAGCAAGCAGCCCCATTCTCTGTGCCTCTGTGCGAGCAGTGCCATGGGCAGATGACGCTGAGCAACAGCTTTCCAGGATAGCCCCTTCTGCCTGCCAGCTATCTGCAGACGTTCGCACTTTCGGAGCAGGGCTGTGATAGGAGCCTGGCAGGAACACCACCATTCCCAGCATGCGTTTGAAGTTTCAAGTGGCAAGATAAGCAAGCAGCCCCATTCTCTGTGCCTCTATGCGAACAGTGCCATGGGCAGATGAGGCTGAGCAACAGCTTTCCAGGATAGCCCCTTCTGGCTGCCAGCTATCTGCAGACGTTCGCATTTCAAGAGCAGGGCTGCGAAAGGAGCCTAGCAGGTACACCACCATTCCCAGCATGCGCTTGAAGTTTCAAGTGGCAAGATAAGCAAGCAGCCCCATTCTCTGTGTCTCTATGCGAACAGTGCCATGGGCAGATGAGGCTGAGCAACAGCTTTCCAGGCTAGCCCCTTCTGGCTGCCAGCTATCTGCAGACGTTCCCACTTTCGGAGCAGTGCTGTGATAGGAGCCTGGCAGGGACACCACCATTCCCAGCATGCGTTTGAAGTTTCAAGTGGCAAGATAAGCAAGCAGCCCCATTCTCTGTGCCTCTGTGCGAGCACTGCCATGGGCAGATGAGGCTGAGCAACAGCTTTCCAGGATAGCCCCTTCTGGCTGCCAGCTATCTGCAGACGTTCGCACTTTCGGAGCAGGGCTGTGATAGGAGCCTGGCAGGGACACCACCATTCCCAGCATGCGTTTGAAGTTTCAAGTGGCAAGATAAGCAAGCAGCCCCATTCTCTGTGCCTCTGTGCGAGCACTGCCATGGGCAGATGAGGCTGAGCAACAGCTTTCCACGATAGCCCCTTCTGGCTGCCAGCTATCTGCAGACGTTCGCACTTTCGGAGCAGGGCTGCGAAAGGAGCCTGGCAGGGACACCAACTTTCCCAGGCTACGTTTGAAGTTTGAGGTGGCAAGACAAGCAAGCAGCCCCATTCTCTGTGCCTCTGTGCGAGCACTGCCATGGGCAGATGAGGCTGAGCAACAGCTTTCCAGGATAGCCCCTTCTGCCTGCCAGCTATCTGCAGACGTTCGCACTTTCGGAGCAGGGCTGTGATAGGAGCCTGGCAGGGACACCACCATTCCGAGCATGCGTTTGAAGTTTCAAGTGGCAAGATAAGCAAGCAGCCCCATTCTCTGTGCCTCTATGCGAACAGTGCCATGGGCAGATGAGGCTGAGCAACAGCTTTGCAGGCTAGCCCCTTCTCGCTGCCAGCTATCTGCAGACTTTCGCATTTCAAGAGCAGGGCTGCGAAAGGAGCCTAGCAGGTACACCATCTTTCCCAGGCTACGTTTGAAGTTTGAGGTGGCAAGACAAGCAAGCAGCCCCATTCTCTGTGCCTCTATGCGAGCAGTGCCATGGGCAGATGAGGCTGAGCAACAGCTTTCCAGGATAGCCTTTTCTGCCTGCCAGCTATCTGCAGACGTTCGCACTTTCGGAGCAGGGCTGTGATAGGAGCCTGGCAGGGACACCACCATTCCCAGCATGCGCTTGAAGTTTCAATTGGCAAGATAAGCAAGCAGCCCCATTCTCTGTGCCTCTATGCGAACAGTGCCATGGGCAGATGAGGCTGAGCAACAGCTTTCCAGGCTAGCCCCTTCTGCCTGCCAGCTATCTGCAGACGTTCGCACTTTCGGAGCAGGGCTGCGAAAGGAGCCTGGCAGGGACACCAACTTTCCCAGGCTACGTTTGAAGTTTGAGGTGGCAAGACAAGCAAGCAGCCCCATTCTCTGTGCCTCTGTGCGAGCACTGCCATGGGCAGATGAGGCTGAGCAACAGCTTTCCAGGATAGCCGCTTCTGCCTGCCAGCTATCTGCAGACGTTCGCACTTTCGGAGCAGGGCTGCAAAAGGAGCCTGGCAGGGACACCAACATTCCCAGCATGCGTTTGAAGTTTCAAGTGACAAGATAAGCAAGCAGCCCCATTCTCTGTGCCTCTATGCGAACAGTGCCATGGGCAGATGAGGCTGAGCAACAGCTTTCCAGGATAGCCCCTTCTGGCTGCCAGCTATCTGCAGACGTTCGCATTTCAAGAGCAGGGCTGCGAAAGGAGCCTAGCAGGTACACTATCTTTCCCAGGCTACGTTTGAAGTTTGAGGTGGCAAGACAAGCAAGCAGCCCCATTCTCTGTGCCTCTGTGCGAGCAGTGCCATGGGCAGATGAGGCTGAGCAACAGCTTTCCAGGCTAGCCCCTTCTGGCTGCCAGCTATCTGCAGACGTTCGCACTTTCGGAGCAGGGCTGCGAAAGGAGCCTGGCAGGGACACCAACTTTCCCAGGCTACTTTTGAAGTTTGAGGTGGCAAGACAAGCAAGCAGCCCCATTCTCTGTGCCTCTATGCGAGCACTGCCATGGGCAGATGAGGCTGAGCAACAGCTTTCCAGGATAGCCTCTTCTGCCTGCCAGCTATGTGCAGACGTTCGCATTTCAAGAGCAGGGCTGCAAAAGGAGCCTGGCAGGGACACCACCATTCCCAGCATGCGTTTGAAGTTTCAAGTGGCAAGATATGCAAGCAGCCCCATTCTCTGTGCCTCTATGCGAACAGTGCCATGGGCAGATGAGGCTGAGCAACAGCTTTCCAGGCTAGCCCCTTCTGGCTGCCAGCTATCTGCAGACGTTCGCATTTCAAGAGCAGGGCTGCGAAAGGAGCCTGGCAGGTACACCATCTTTCCCAGGCTACGTTTGAAGTTTGAGGTGGCAAGACAAGCAAGCAGCCCCATTCTCTGTGCCTCTGTGCGAGCAGTGCCATGGGCAGATGACGCTGAGCAACAGCTTTCCAGGATAGCCCCTTCTGCCTGCCAGCTATCTGCAGACGTTCGCACTTTCGGAGCAGGGCTGTGATAGGAGCCTGGCAGGAACACCACCATTCCCAGCATGCGTTTGAAGTTTCAAGTGGCAAGATAAGCAAGCAGCCCCATTCTCTGTGCCTCTATGCGAACAGTGCCATGGGCAGATGAGGCTGAGCAACAGCTTTCCAGGATAGCCCCTTCTGGCTGCCAGCTATCTGCAGACGTTCGCATTTCAAGAGCAGGGCTGCGAAAGGAGCCTAGCAGGTACACCACCATTCCCAGCATGCGCTTGAAGTTTCAAGTGGCAAGATAAGCAAGCAGCCCCATTCTCTGTGTCTCTATGCGAACAGTGCCATGGGCAGATGAGGCTGAGCAACAGCTTTCCAGGCTAGCCCCTTCTGGCTGCCAGCTATCTGCAGACGTTCCCACTTTCGGAGCAGTGCTGTGATAGGAGCCTGGCAGGGACACCACCATTCCCAGCATGCGTTTGAAGTTTCAAGTGGCAAGATAAGCAAGCAGCCCCATTCTCTGTGCCTCTGTGCGAGCACTGCCATGGGCAGATGAGGCTGAGCAACAGCTTTCCAGGATAGCCCCTTCTGGCTGCCAGCTATCTGCAGACGTTCGCACTTTCGGAGCAGGGCTGTGATAGGAGCCTGGCAGGGACACCACCATTCCCAGCATGCGTTTGAAGTTTCAAGTGGCAAGATAAGCAAGCAGCCCCATTCTCTGTGCCTCTGTGCGAGCACTGCCATGGGCAGATGAGGCTGAGCAACAGCTTTCCACGATAGCCCCTTCTGGCTGCCAGCTATCTGCAGACGTTCGCACTTTCGGAGCAGGGCTGCGAAAGGAGCCTGGCAGGGACACCAACTTTCCCAGGCTACGTTTGAAGTTTGAGGTGGCAAGACAAGCAAGCAGCCCCATTCTCTGTGCCTCTGTGCGAGCACTGCCATGGGCAGATGAGGCTGAGCAACAGCTTTCCAGGATAGCCCCTTCTGCCTGCCAGCTATCTGCAGACGTTCGCACTTTCGGAGCAGGGCTGTGATAGGAGCCTGGCAGGGACACCACCATTCCGAGCATGCGTTTGAAGTTTCAAGTGGCAAGATAAGCAAGCAGCCCCATTCTCTGTGCCTCTATGCGAACAGTGCCATGGGCAGATGAGGCTGAGCAACAGCTTTGCAGGCTAGCCCCTTCTCGCTGCCAGCTATCTGCAGACTTTCGCATTTCAAGAGCAGGGCTGCGAAAGGAGCCTAGCAGGTACACCATCTTTCCCAGGCTACGTTTGAAGTTTGAGGTGGCAAGACAAGCAAGCAGCCCCATTCTCTGTGCCTCTATGCGAGCAGTGCCATGGGCAGATGAGGCTGAGCAACAGCTTTCCAGGATAGCCTTTTCTGCCTGCCAGCTATCTGCAGACGTTCGCACTTTCGGAGCAGGGCTGTGATAGGAGCCTGGCAGGGACACCACCATTCCCAGCATGCGTTTGAAGTTTCAAGTGGCAAGATAAGCAAGCAGCCCCATTCTCTGTGCCTCTATGCGAACAGTGCCATGGGCAGATGAGGCTGAGCAACAGCTTTGCAGGCTAGCCCCTTCTGCCTGCCAGCTATCTGCAGACGTTCGCATTTCAAGAGCAGGGCTGCGAAAGGAGCCTAGCAGGTACACCATCTTTCCCACGCTACGTTTGAAGTTTGAGGTGGCAAGACAAGCAAGCAGCCCCATTCTCTGTGCCTCTGTGCGAGCACTGCCATGGGCAGATGAGGCTGAGCAACAGCTTTCCAGGCTAGCCCCTTCTGGCTGCCAGCTATCTGCAGACGTTCCCACTTTCGGAGCAGTGCTGCGATAGGAGCCTGGCAGGGACACCACCATTCCCAGCATGCGTTTGAAGTTTCAAGTGGCAAGATAAGCAAGCAGCCCCATTCTCTGTGCCTCTGTGCGAGCACTGCCATGGGCAGATGAGGCTGAGCAACAGCTTTCCAGGCTAGCCCCTTCTGGCTGCCAGCTATCTGCAGACGTTCGCACTTTCGGAGCAGGGCTGCAAAAGGAGCCTGGCAGGGACACCACCATTCCCAGCATGCGTTTGAAGTTTCAAGTGGCAAGATAAGCAAGCAGCCCCATTCTCTGTGCCTCTGTGCGAGCACTGCCATGGGCAGATGAGGCTGAGCAACAGCTTTCCAGGCTAGCCCCTTCTGCCTGCCAGCTATCTGCAGACGTTCGCATTTCAAGAGCAGGGCTGCGTAAGGAGCCTAGCAGGTACACTATCTTTCTCAGGCTACGTTTGAAGTTTGAGGTGGCAAGACAAGCAAGCAGCCCCATTCTCTGTGCCTCTGTGCGAGCAGTGCCATGGGCAGATGAGGCTGAGCAACAGCTTTCCAGGATAGCCCCTTCTGGCTGCCAGCTATCTGCAGACGTTCGCACTTTCGGAGCAGAGCTGCAAAAGGAGCCTGGCAGGGACACCACCATTCCCAGCATGCGTTTGAAGTTTCAAGTGGCAAGATAAGCAAGCAGCCCCATTCTCTGTGCCTCTATGCGAACAGTGCCATGGGCAGATGAGGCTGAGCAACAGCTTTCCAGGATAGCCCCTTCTGGCTGCCAGCTATCTGCAGACGTTCGCACTTTCGGAGCAGGGCTGCGAAAGGAGCCTGGCAGGGACACCAACTTTCCCAGGCTACTTTTGAAGTTTGAGGTGGCAAGACAAGCAAGCAGCCCCATTCTCTGTGCCTCTGTGCGAGCACTGCCATGGGCAGATGAGGCTGAGCAACAGCTTTCCAGGATAGCCCCTTCTGGCTGCCAGCTATCTGCAGACGTTCGCATTTCAAGAGCAGGGCTGCGAAAGCAGCCTAGCAGGTACACCATCTTTCCCAGGCTACGTTTGAAGTTTGAGGTGGCAAGACAAGCAAGCAGCCCCATTCTCTGTGCCTCTGTGCGAGCACTGCCATGGGCAGATGAGGCTGAGCAACAGCTTTCCACGATAGCCCCTTCTGGCTGCCAGCTATCTGCAGACGTTCGCACTTTCGGAGCAGGGCTGCGAAAGCAGCCTGGCAGGGACACCAACTTTCCCAGGCTACGTTTGAAGTTTGAGGTGGCAAGACAAGCAAGCAGCCCCATTCTCTGTGCCTCTGTGCGAGCACTGCCATGGGCAGATGAGGCTGAGCAACAGCTTTCCAGGCTAGCCCCTTCTGGCTGCCAGCTATCTGCAGACGTTCGCACTTTCGGAGCAGGGCTGCGAAAGCAGCCTGGCAGGGACACCAACTTTCCCAGGCTACGTTTGAAGTTTGAGGTGGCAAGACAAGCAAGCAGCCCCATTCTCTGTGCCTCTGTGCGAGCACTGCCATGGGCAGATGAGGCTGAGCAACAGCTTTGCAGGCTAGCCCCTTCTCGCTGCCAGCTATCTGCAGACTTTCGCATTTCAAGAGCAGTGCTGCGAAAGGAGCCTAGCAGGTACACCATCTTTCCCAGCATGCGTTTGAAGTTTCAAGTGGCAAGACAAGCAAGCAGCCCCATTCTCTGTGCCTCTATGCGAGCAGTGCCATGGGCAGATGAGGCTGAGCAACAGCTTTCCAGGATAGCCTTTTCTGCCTGCCAGCTATCTGCAGACGTTCGCACTTTCGGAGCAGGGCTGTGATAGGAGCCTGGCAGGGACACCACCATTCCCAGGCTACTTTTGAAGTTTGAGGTGGCAAGACAAGCAAGCAGCCCCATTCTCTGTGCCTCTGTGCGAGCACTGCCATGGGCAGATGAGGCTGAGCAACAGCTTTCCAGGATAGCCCCTTCTGGCTGCCAGCTATCTGCAGACGTTCGCATTTCAAGAGCAGGGCTGCGAAAGCAGCCTAGCAGGTACACCATCTTTCCCAGGCTACGTTTGAAGTTTGAGGTGGCAAGACAAGCAAGCAGCCCCATTCTCTGTGCCTCTGTGCGAGCACTGCCATGGGCAGATGAGGCTGAGCAACAGCTTTCCAGGCTAGCCCCTTCTGCCTGCCAGCTATCTGCAGACGTTCGCACTTTCGGAGCAGGGCTGCGAAAGGAGCCTGGCAGGGACACCAACTTTCCCAGGCTACGTTTGAAGTTTGAGGTGGCAAGACAAGCAAGCAGCCCCATTCTCTGTGCCTCTGTGCGAGCACTGCCATGGGCAGATGAGGCTGAGCAACAGCTTTCCACGATAGCCCCTTCTGGCTGCCAGCTATCTGCAGACGTTCGCACTTTCGGAGCAGGGCTGCGAAAGGAGCCTGGCAGGGACACCAACTTTCCCAGGCTACGTTTGAAGTTTGAGGTGGCAAGACAAGCAAGCAGCCCCATTCTCTGTGCCTCTGTGCGAGCACTGCCATGGGCAGATGAGGCTGAGCAACAGCTTTCCAGGATAGCCCCTTCTGCCTGCCAGCTATCTGCAGACGTTCGCACTTTCGGAGCAGGGCTGTGATAGGAGCCTGGCAGGGACACCACCATTCCGAGCATGCGTTTGAAGTTTCAAGTGGCAAGATAAGCAAGCAGCCCCATTCTCTGTGCCTCTATGCGAACAGTGCCATGGGCAGATGAGGCTGAGCAACAGCTTTGCAGGCTAGCCCCTTCTCGCTGCCAGCTATCTGCAGACTTTCGCATTTCAAGAGCAGTGCTGCGAAAGGAGCCTAGCAGGTACACCATCTTTCCCAGCATGCGTTTGAAGTTTCAAGTGGCAAGACAAGCAAGCAGCCCCATTCTCTGTGCCTCTATGCGAGCAGTGCCATGGGCAGATGAGGCTGAGCAACAGCTTTCCAGGATAGCCTTTTCTGCCTGCCAGCTATCTGCAGACGTTCGCACTTTCGGAGCAGGGCTGTGATAGGAGCCTGGCAGGGACACCACCATTCCCAGGCTACTTTTGAAGTTTGAGGTGGCAAGACAAGCAAGCAGCCCCATTCTCTGTGCCTCTGTGCGAGCACTGCCATGGGCAGATGAGGCTGAGCAACAGCTTTCCAGGATAGCCCCTTCTGGCTGCCAGCTATCTGCAGACGTTCGCATTTCAAGAGCAGGGCTGCGAAAGCAGCCTAGCAGGTACACCATCTTTCCCAGGCTACGTTTGAAGTTTGAGGTGGCAAGACAAGCAAGCAGCCCCATTCTCTGTGCCTCTGTGCGAGCACTGCCATGGGCAGATGAGGCTGAGCAACAGCTTTCCAGGCTAGCCCCTTCTGCCTGCCAGCTATCTGCAGACGTTCGCACTTTCGGAGCAGGGCTGCGAAAGGAGCCTGGCAGGGACACCAACTTTCCCAGGCTACGTTTGAAGTTTGAGGTGGCAAGACAAGCAAGCAGCCCCATTCTCTGTGCCTCTGTGCGAGCACTGCCATGGGCAGATGAGGCTGAGCAACAGCTTTCCAGGATAGCCCCTTCTGCCTGCCAGCTATGTGCAGACGTTCGCATTTCAAGAGCAGGGCTGCAAAAGGAGCCTGGCAGGGACACCACCTTTCCCAGCATGCGTTTGAAGTTTCAAGTGGCAAGATATGCAAGCAGCCCCATTCTCTGTGCCTCTATGCGAACAGTGCCATGGGCAGATGAGGCTGAGCAACAGCTTTCCAGGCTAGCCCCTTCTGCCTGCCAGCTATCTGCAGACGTTCGCATTTCAAGAGCAGGGCTGCGAAAGGAGCCTGGCAAGTACACCATCTTTCCCAGGCTACGTTTGAAGTTTGAGGTGGCAAGACAAGCAAGCAGCCCCATTCTCTGTGCCTCTGTGCGAGCACTGCCATGGGCAGATGAGGCTGAGCAACAGCTTTCCAGGATAGCCCCTTCTGCCTGCCAGCTATCTGCAGACGTTCGCACTTTCGGAGCAGGGCTGCAAAAGGAGCCTGGCAGGGACACCACCATTCCCAGCATGCGTTTGAAGTTTCAAGTGGCAAGATAAGCAAGCAGCCCCATTCTCTGTGCCTCTATGCGAACAGTGCCATGGGCAGATGAGGCTGAGCAACAGCTTTCCAGGATAGCCCCTTCTGGCTGCCAGCTATCTGCAGACGTTCGCATTTCAAGAGCAGGGCTGCGAAAGGAGCCTAGCAGGTACACTATCTTTCCCAGGCTACGTTTGAAGTTTGAGGTGGCAAGACAAGCAAGCAGCCCCATTCTCTGTGCCTCTGTGCGAGCAGTGCCATGGGCAGATGAGGCTGAGCAACAGCTTTCCAGGCTAGCCCCTTCTGGCTGCCAGCTATCTGCAGACGTTCGCACTTTCGGAGCAGGGCTGCAAAAGGAGCCTGGCAGGGACACCACCATTCCCACCATGCGCTTGAAGTTTCAAGTGGCAAGATAAGCAAGCAGCCCCATTCTCTGTGCCTCTGTGCGAACAGTGCCATGGGCAGATGAGGCTGAGCAACAGCTTTCCAGGCTAGCCCCTTCTGGCTGCCAGCTATCAGCAGACGTTCGCACTTTCGGAGCAGGGCTGCGAAAGGAGCCTGGCAGGGACACCAACTTTCCGAGGCTACGTTTGAAGTTTGAGGTGGCAAGACAAGCAAGCAGCCCCATTCTCTGTGCCTCTGTGCGAGCACTGCCATGGGCAGATGAGGCTGAGCAACAGCTTTGCAGGCTAGCCCCTTCTCGCTGCCAGCTATCTGCAGACGTTCGCATTTCAAGAGCAGGGCTGCGAAAGGAGCCTAGCAGGTACACCATCTTTCCCAGGCTACGTTTGAAGTTTGAGGTGGCAAGACAAGCAAGCAGCCCCATTCTCTGTGCCTCTGTGCGAGCACTGCCATGGGCAGATGAGGCTGAGCAACAGCTTTCCAGGCTAGCCCCTTCTGGCTGCCAGCTATCTGCAGACGTTCGCACTTTCGGAGCAGGGCTGCGAAAGCAGCCTGGCAGGGACACCAACTTTCCCAGGCTACGTTTGAAGTTTGAGGTGGCAAGACAAGCAAGCAGCCCCATTCTCTGTGCCTCTGTGCGAGCACTGCCATGGGCAGATGAGGCTGAGCAACAGCTTTCCAGGCTAGCCCCTTCTGGCTGCCAGCTATCTGCAGACGTTCGCACTTTCGGAGCAGGGCTGCAAAAGGAGCCTGGCAGGGACACCACCATTCCCAGCATGCGTTTGAAGTTTCAAGTGGCAAGATAAGCAAGCAGCCCCATTCTCTGTGCCTCTGTGCGAGCACTGCCATGGGCAGATGAGGCTGAGCAACAGCTTTCCAGGATAGCCCCTTCTGCCTGCCAGCTATCTGCAGACGTTCGCACTTTCAAGAGCAGGGCTGCAAAAGGAGCCTGGCAGGGACACCACCATTCCCAGCATGCGTTTGAAGTTTCAAGTGGCAAGATATGCAAGCAGCCCCATTCTCTGTGCCTCTATGCGAACAGTGCCATGGGCAGATGAGGCTGAGCAACAGCTTTCCAGGATAGCCCCTTCTGCCTGCCAGCTATCTGCAGACGTTCGCATTTCAAGAGCAGGGCTGCGAAAGGAGCCTGGCAGGTACACCATCTTTCCCAGGCTACGTTTGAAGTTTGAGGTGGCAAGACAAGCAAGCAGCCCCATTCTCTGTGCCTCTGTGCGAGCACTGCCATGGGCAGATGAGGCTGAGCAACAGCTTTCCAGGATAGCCCCTTCTGCCTGCCAGCTATCTGCAGACGTTCGCACTTTCGGAGCAGGGCTGCAAAAGGAGCCTGGCAGGGACACCACCATTCCCAGCATGCGTTTGAAGTTTCAAGTGGCAAGATAAGCAAGCAGCCCCATTCTCTGTGCCTCTATGCGAACAGTGCCATGGGCAGATGAGGCTGAGCAACAGCTTTCCAGGATAGCCCCTTCTGGCTGCCAGCTATCTGCAGACGTTCGCATTTCAAGAGCAGGGCTGCGAAAGGAGCCTAGCAGGTACACTATCTTTCCCAGGCTACGTTTGAAGTTTGAGGTGGCAAGACAAGCAAGCAGCCCCATTCTCTGTGCCTCTGTGCGAGCAGTGCCATGGGCAGATGAGGCTGAGCAACAGCTTTCCAGGATAGCCCCTTCTGGCTGCCAGCTATCTGCAGACGTTCGCACTTTCGGAGCAGAGCTGCAAAAGGAGCCTGGCAGGGACACCACCATTCCCAGCATGCGTTTGAAGTTTCAAGTGGCAAGATAAGCAAGCAGCCCCATTCTCTGTGCCTCTATGCGAACAGTGCCATGGGCAGATGAGGCTGAGCAACAGCTTTCCAGGCTAGCCCCTTCTGGCTGCCAGCTATCTGCAGACGTTCGCACTTTCGGAGCAGGGCTGCGAAAGGAGCCTGGCAGGGACACCAACTTTCCCAGGCTACTTTTGAAGTTTGAGGTGGCAAGACAAGCAAGCAGCCCCATTCTCTGTGCCTCTGTGCGAGCACTGCCATGGGCAGATGAGGCTGAGCAACAGCTTTCCAGGCTAGCCCCTTCTGGCTGCCAGCTATCTGCAGACGTTCGCATTTCAAGAGCAGGGCTGAGAAAGCAGCCTAGCAGGTACACCATCTTTCCCAGGCTACGTTTGAAGTTTGAGGTGGCAAGACAAGCAAGCAGCCCCATTCTCTGTGCCTCTGTGCGAGCACTGCCATGGGCAGATGAGGCTGAGCAACAGCTTTCCAGGCTAGCCCCTTCTGGCTGCCAGCTATCTGCAGACGTTCGCACTTTCGGAGCAGGGCTGCGAAAGCAGCCTGGCAGGGACACCAACTTTCCCAGGCTACGTTTGAAGTTTGAGGTGGCAAGACAAGCAAGCAGCCCCATTCTCTGTGCCTCTGTGCGAGCACTGCCATGGGCAGATGAGGCTGAGCAACAGCTTTCCAGGATAGCCTCTTCTGCCTGCCAGCTATCTGCAGACGTTCGCATTTCAAGAGCAGGGCTGCAACAGGAGCCTGGCAGGGACACCACCATTCCCATCATGCGTTTGAAGTTTCAAGTGGCAAGATATGCAAGCAGCCCCATTCTCTGTGCCTCTATGCGAACAGTGCCATGGGCAGATGAGGCTGAGCAACAGCTTTCCAGGCTAGCCCCTTCTGGCTGCCAGCTATCTGCAGACGTTCGCATTTCAAGAGCAGGGCTGCGAAAGGAGCCTGGCAGGTACACCATCTTTCCCAGGCTACGTTTGAAGTTTGAGGTGGCAAGACAAGCAAGCAGCCCCATTCTCTGTGCCTCTGTGCGAACAGTGCCATGGGCAGATGACGCTGAGCAACAGCTTTCCAGGATAGCCCCTTCTGCCTGCCAGCTATCTGCAGACGTTCGCACTTTCGGAGCAGGGCTGTGATAGGAGCCTGGCAGGAACACCACCATTCCCAGCATGCGTTTGAAGTTTCAAGTGGCAAGATAAGCAAGCAGCCCCATTCTCTGTGCCTCTATGCGAACAGTGCCATGGGCAGATGAGGCTGAGCAACAGCTTTCCAGGATAGCCCCTTCTGGCTGCCAGCTATCTGCAGACGTTCGCATTTCAAGAGGAGGGCTGCGTAAGGAGCCTAGCAGGTACACTATCTTTCCCAGGCTACGTTTGAAGTTTGAGGTGGCAAGACAAGCAAGCAGCCCCATTCTCTGTGCCTCTGTGCGAGCACTGCCATGGGCAGATGAGGCTGAGCAACAGCTTTCCAGGATAGCCCCTTCTGGCTGCCAGCTATCTGCAGACGTTCGCACTTTCGGAGCAGGGCTGCAAAAGGAGCCTGGCAGGGACACCACCATTCCCAGCATGCGCTTGAAGTTTCAAGTGGCAAGATAAGCAAGCAGCCCCATTCTCTGTGCCTCTATGCGAACAGTGCCATGGGCAGATGAGGCTGAGCAACAGCTTTCCAGGCTAGCCCCTTCTGGCTGCCAGCTATCTGCAGACGTTCGCACTTTCGGAGCAGGGCTGCGAAAGGAGCCTGGCAGGGACACCAACTTTCCCAGGCTACTTTTGAAGTTTGAGGTGGCAAGACAAGCAAGCAGCCCCATTCTCTGTGCCTCTGTGCGAGCACTGCCATGGGCAGATGAGGCTGAGCAACAGCTTTCCAGGCTAGCCCCTTCTGCCTGCCAGCTATCTGCAGACGTTCGCACTTTCGGAGCAGGGCTGCAAAAGGAGCCTGGCAGGGACACCAACATTCCCAGCATGCGTTTGAAGTTTCAAGTGGCAAGATATGCAAGCAGCCCCATTCTCTGTGCCTCTATGCGAACAGTGCCATGGGCAGATGAGGCTGAGCAACAGCTTTCCAGGATAGCCCCTTCTGGCTGCCAGCTATCTGCAGACGTTCGCATTTCAAGAGCAGGGCTGCGAAAGGAGCCTAGCAGGTACACTATCTTTCCCAGGCTACGTTTGAAGTTTGAGGTGGCAAGACAAGCAAGCAGCCCCATTCTCTGTGCCTCTGTGCGAGCAGTGCCATGGGCAGATGAGGCTGAGCAACAGCTTTCCAGGATAGCCCCTTCTGCCTGCCAGCTATCTGCAGACGTTCGCACTTTCGGAGCAGAGCTGCAAAAGGAGCCTGGCAGGGACACTACCATTCCCAGCATGCGTTTGAAGTTTCAAGTGGCAAGATAAGCAAGCAGCCCCATTCTCTGTGCCTCTATGCGAACAGTGCCATGGGCAGATGAGGCTGAGCAACAGCTTTCCAGGCTAGCCCCTTCTGGCTGCCAGCTATCTGCAGACGTTCGCACTTTCGGAGCAGGGCTGCGAAAGGAGCCTGGCAGGGACACCAACTTTCCCAGGCTACTTTTGAAGTTTGAGGTGGCAAGACAAGCAAGCAGCCCCATTCTCTGTGCCTCTGTGCGAGCACTGCCATGGGCAGATGAGGCTGAGCAACAGCTTTCCAGGCTAGCCCCTTCTGGCTGCCAGCTATCTGCAGACGTTCGCATTTCAAGAGCAGGGCTGCGAAAGGAGCCTAGCAGGTACACCATCTTTCCCAGGCTACGTTTGAAGTTTGAGGTGGCAAGACAAGCAAGCAGCCCCATTCTCTGTGCCTCTGTGCGAGCACTGCCATGGGCAGATGAGGCTGAGCAACAGCTTTCCAGGCTAGCCCCTTCTGCCTGCCAGCTATCTGCAGACGTTCGCACTTTCGGAGCAGGGCTGCGAAAGCAGCCTGGCAGGGACACCAACTTTCCCAGGCTACGTTTGAAGTTTGAGGTGGCAAGACAAGCAAGCAGCCCCATTCTCTGTGCCTCTGTGCGAGCACTGCCATGGGCAGATGAGGCTGAGCAACAGCTTTCCAGGATAGCCTCTTCTGCCTGCCAGCTGTGTGCAGACGTTCGCATTTCAAGAGCAGGGCTGCAAAAGGAGCCTGGCAGGGACACCACCATTCCCAGCATGCGTTTGAAGTTTCAAGTGGCAAGATATGCAAGCAGCCCCATTCTCTGTGCCTCTATGCGAACAGTGCCATGGGCAGATGAGGCTGAGCAACAGCTTTCCAGGCTAGCCCCTTCTGGCTGCCAGCTATCTGCAGACGTTCGCATTTCAAGAGCAGGGCTGTGAAAGGAGCCTGGCAGGTACACCATCTTTCCCAGGCTACGTTTGAAGTTTGAGGTGGCAAGACAAGCAAGCAGCCCCATTCTCTGTGCCTCTGTGCGAGCAGTGCCATGGGCAGATGACGCTGAGCAACAGCTTTCCAGGATAGCCCCTTCTGCCTGCCAGCTATCTGCAGACGTTCGCACTTTCGGAGCAGGGCTGTGATAGGAGCCTGGCAGGAACACCACCATTCCCAGCATGCGTTTGAAGTTTCAAGTGGCAAGATAAGCAAGCAGCCCCATTCTCTGTGCCTCTATGCGAACAGTGCCATGGGCAGATGAGGCTGAGCAACAGCTTTCCAGGATAGCCCCTTCTGGCTGCCAGCTATCTGCAGACGTTCGCATTTCAAGAGCAGGGCTGCGAAAGGAGCCTAGCAGGTACACCACCATTCCCAGCATGCGCTTGAAGATTCAAGTGGCAAGATAAGCAAGCAGTCCCATTCTCTGTGCCTCTATGCGAACAGTGCCATGGGCAGATGAGGCTGAGCAACAGCTTTCCAGGCTAGCCCCTTCTGGCTGCCAGCTATCTGCAGACGTTCCCACTTTCGGAGCAGTGCTGTGATAGGAGCCTGGCAGGGACACCACCATTCCCAGCATGCGTTTGAAGTTTCAAGTGGCAAGATAAGCAAGCAGCCCCATTCTCTGTGCCTCTGTGCGAGCACTGCCATGGGCAGATGAGGCTGAGCAACAGCTTTCCACGATAGCCCCTTCTGGCTGCCAGCTATCTGCAGACGTTCGCACTTTCGGAGCAGGGCTGCGAAAGGAGCCTGGCAGGGACACCAACTTTCCCAGGCTACGTTTGAAGTTTGAGGTGGCAAGACAAGCAAGCAGCCCCATTCTCTGTGCCTCTGTGCGAGCACTGCCATGGGCAGATGAGGCTGAGCAACAGCTTTCCAGGATAGCCCCTTCTGGCTGCCAGCTATCTGCAGACGTTCGCACTTTCGGAGCAGGGCTGTGATAGGAGCCTGGCAGGGACACCACCATTCCCAGCATGCGTTTGAAGTTTCAAGTGGCAAGATAAGCAAGCAGCCCCATTCTCTGTGCCTCTGTGCGAGCACTGCCATGGGCAGATGAGGCTGAGCAACAGCTTTCCACGATAGCCCCTTCTGGCTGCCAGCTATCTGCAGACGTTCGCACTTTCGGAGCAGGGCTGCGAAAGGAGCCTGGCAGGGACACCAACTTTCCCAGGCTACGTTTGAAGTTTGAGGTGGCAAGACAAGCAAGCAGCCCCATTCTCTGTGCCTCTGTGCGAGCACTGCCATGGGCAGATGAGGCTGAGCAACAGCTTTCCAGGATAGCCCCTTCTGGCTGCCAGCTATCTGCAGACGTTCGCACTTTCGGAGCAGGGCTGTGATAGGAGCCTGGCAGGGACACCACCATTCCCAGCACGCGTTTGAAGTTTCAAGTGGCAAGATAAGCAAGCAGCCCCATTCTCTGTGCCTCTATGCGAACAGTGCCATGGGCAGATGAGGCTGAGCAACAGCTTTGCAGGCTAGCCCCTTCTCGCTGCCAGCTATCTGCAGACTTTCGCATTTCAAGAGCAGGGCTGCGAAAGGAGCCTAGCAGGTACACCATCTTTCCCAGGCTACGTTTGAAGTTTGAGGTGGCAAGACAAGCAAGCAGCCCCATTCTCTGTGCCTCTATGCGAGCAGTGCCATGGGCAGATGAGGCTGAGCAACAGCTTTCCAGGATAGCCTTTTCTGCCTGCCAGCTATCTGCAGACGTTCGCACTTTCGGAGCAGGGCTGTGATAGGAGCCTGGCAGGGCACCACCATTCCCAGCATGCGTTTGAAGTTTCAAGCGGCAAGATAAGCAAGCAGCCCCATTCTCTGTGCCTCTATGCGAACAGTGCCATGGGCAGATGAGGCTGAGCAACAGCTTTGCAGGGTAGCCTCTTCTGCCTGCCAGCTATCTGCAGACGTTCGCATTTCAAGAGCAGGGCTGCGAAAGGAGCCTAGCAGGTACACCATCTTTCCCACGCTACTTTTGAAGTTTGAGGTGGCAAGACAAGCAAGCAGCCCCATTCTCTGTGCCTCTGTGCGAGCACTGCCATGGGCAGATGAGGCTGAGCAACAGCTTTCCAGGCTAGCCCCTTCTGGCTGCCAGCTATCTGCAGACGTTCCCACTTTCGGAGCAGTGCTGTGATAGGAGCATGGCAGGGACACCACCATTCCCAGCATGCGTTTGAAGTTTCAAGTGGCAAGATAAGCAAGCAGCCCCATTCTCTGTGCCTCTGTGCGAGCACTGCCATGGGCAGATGAGGCTGAGCAACAGCTTTCCAGGCAAGCCCCTTCTGGCTGCCAGCTATCTGCAGACGTTCGCACTTTCGGAGCAGGGCTGCAAAAGGAGCCTGGCAGGGACACCACCATTCCCAGCATGCGTTTGAAGTTTCAAGTGGCAAGATAAGCAAGCAGCCCCATTCTCTGTGCCTCTGTGCGAGCACTGCCATGGGCAGATGAGGCTGAGCAACAGCTTTCCAGGCTAGCCCCTTCTGCCTGCCAGCTATCTGCAGACTTTCGCATTTCAAGAGCAGGGCTGCGTAAGGAGCCTAGCAGGTACACTATCTTTCTCAGGCTACGTTTGAAGTTTGAGGTGGCAAGACAAGCAAGCAGCCCCATTCTCTGTGCCTCTGTGCGAGCAGTGCCATGGGCAGATGAGGCTGAGCAACAGCTTTCCAGGATAGCCCCTTCTGGCTGCCAGCTATCTGCAGACGTTCGCACTTTCGGAGCAGAGCTGCAAAAGGAGCCTGGCAGGGACACCACCATTCCCAGCATGCGTTTGAAGTTTCAAGTGGCAAGATAAGCAAGCAGCCCCATTCTCTGTGCCTCTATGCGAACAGTGCCATGGGCAGATGAGGCTGAGCAACAGCTTTCCAGGCTAGCCCCTTCTGGCTGCCAGCTATCTGCAGACGTTCGCACTTTCGGAGCAGGGCTGCGAAAGGAGCCTGGCAGGGACACCAACTTTCCCAGGCTACTTTTGAAGTTTGAGGTGGCAAGACAAGCAAGCAGCCCCATTCTCTGTGCCTCTGTGCGAGCACTGCCATGGGCAGATGAGGCTGAGCAACAGCTTTCCAGGATAGCCCCTTCTGGCTGCCAGCTATCTGCAGACGTTCGCATTTCAAGAGCAGGGCTGCGAAAGCAGCGTAGCAGGTACACCATCTTTCCCAGGCTACGTTTGAAGTTTGAGGTGGCAAGACAAGCAAGCAGCCCCATTCTCTGTGCCTCTGTGCGAGCACTGCCATGGGCAGATGAGGCTGAGCAACAGCTTTGCAGGCTAGCCCCTTCTGGCTGCCAGCTATCTGCAGACGTTCGCACTTTCGGAGCAGGGCTGCGAAAGCAGCCTGGCAGGGACACAAACTTTCCCAGGCTACGTTTGAAGTTTGAGGTGGCAAGACAAGCAAGCAGCCCCATTCTCTGTGCCTCTGTGCGAGCACTGCCATGGGCAGATGAGGCTGAGCAACAGCTTTGCAGGCTAGCCCCTTCTGGCTGCCAGCTATCTGCAGACGTTCGCACTTTCGGAGCAGGGCTGCGAAAGCAGCCTGGCAGGGACACAAACTTTCCCAGGCTACGTTTGAAGTTTGAGGTGGCAAGACAAGCAAGCAGCCCCATTCTCTGTGCCTCTGTGCGAGCACTGCCATGGGCAGATGAGGCTGAGCAACAGCTTTCCAGGATAGCCTCTTCTGCCTGCCAGCTATGTGCAGACGTTCGCATTTCAAGAGCAGGGCTGCAAAAGGAGCCTGGCAGGGACACCACCATTCCCAGCATGCGTTTGAAGTTTCAAGTGGCAAGATATGCAAGCAGCCCCATTCTCTGTGCCTCTATGCGAACAGTGCCATGGGCAGATGAGGCTGAGCAACAGCTTTCCAGGATAGCCCCTTCTGCCTGCCAGCTATCTGCAGACGTTCGCATTTCAAGAGCAGGGCTGCGAAAGGAGCCTGGCAGGTACACCATCTTTCCCAGGCTACGTTTGAAGTTTGAGGTGGCAAGACAAGCAAGCAGCCCCATTCTCTGTGCCTCTGTGCGAGCAGTGCCATGGGCAGATGACGCTGAGCAACAGCTTTCCAGGATAGCCCCTTCTGCCTGCCAGCTATCTGCAGACGTTCGCACTTTCGGAGCAGGGCTGTGATAGGAGCCTGGCAGGAACACCACCATTCCCAGCATGCGTTTGAAGTTTCAAGTGGCAAGATAAGCAAGCAGCCCCATTCTCTGTGCCTCTATGCGAACAGTGCCATGGGCAGATGAGGCTGAGCAACAGCTTTCCAGGATAGCCCCTTCTGGCTGCCAGCTATCTGCAGACGTTCGCATTTCAAGAGCAGGGCTGCGAAAGGAGCCTAGCAGGTACACCACCATTCCCAGCATGCGCTTGAAGTTTCAAGTGGCAAGATAAGCAAGCAGCCCCATTCTCTGTGCCTCTGTGCGAGCACTGCCATGGGCAGATGAGGCTGAGCAACAGCTTTCCACGATAGCCCCTTCTGGCTGCCAGCTATCTGCAGACGTTCGCACTTTCGGAGCAGGGCTGCGAAAGGAGCCTGGCAGGGACACCAACTTTCCCAGGCTACGTTTGAAGTTTGAGGTGGCAAGACAAGCAAGCAGCCCCATTCTCTGTGCCTCTGTGCGAGCACTGCCATGGGCAGATGAGGCTGAGCAACAGCTTTCCAGGATAGCCCCTTCTGCCTGCCAGCTATCTGCAGACGTTCGCACTTTCGGAGCAGGGCTGTGATAGGAGCCTGGCAGGGACACCACCATTCCGAGCATGCGTTTGAAGTTTCAAGTGGCAAGATAAGCAAGCAGCCCCATTCTCTGTGCCTCTATGCGAACAGTGCCATGGGCAGATGAGGCTGAGCAACAGCTTTGCAGGCTAGCCCCTTCTCGCTGCCAGCTATCTGCAGACTTTCGCATTTCAAGAGCAGGGCTGCGAAAGGAGCCTAGCAGGTACACCATCTTTCCCAGGCTACGTTTGAAGTTTGAGGTGGCAAGACAAGCAAGCAGCCCCATTCTCTGTGCCTCTATGCGAGCAGTGCCATGGGCAGATGAGGCTGAGCAACAGCTTTCCAGGATAGCCTTTTCTGCCTGCCAGCTATCTGCAGACGTTCGCACTTTCGGAGCAGGGCTGTGATAGGAGCCTGGCAGGGACACCACCATTCCCAGCATGCGTTTGAAGTTTCAAGTGGCAAGATAAGCAAGCAGCCCCATTCTCTGTGCCTCTATGCGAACAGTGCCATGGGCAGATGAGGCTGAGCAACAGCTTTGCAGGCTAGCCCCTTCTGCCTGCCAGCTATCTGCAGACGTTCGCATTTCAAGAGCAGGGCTGCGAAAGGAGCCTAGCAGGTACACCATCTTTCCCACGCTACGTTTGAAGTTTGAGGTGGCAAGACAAGCAAGCAGCCCCATTCTCTGTGCCTCTGTGCGAGCACTGCCATGGGCAGATGAGGCTGAGCAACAGCTTTCCAGGCTAGCCCCTTCTGGCTGCCAGCTATCTGCAGACGTTCGCACTTTCGGAGCAGTGCTGCGATAGGAGCCTGGCAGGGACACCACCATTCCCAGCATGCGTTTGAAGTTTCAAGTGGCAAGATAAGCAAGCAGCCCCATTCTCTGTGCCTCTATGCGAACAGTGCCATGGGCAGATGAGGCTGAGCAACAGCTTTGCAGGCTAGCGCCTTCTGCCTGCCAGCTATCTGCAGACGTTCGCATTTCAAGAGCAGGGCTGCGAAAGGAGCCTAGCAGGTACACCATCTTTCCCACGCTACGTTTGAAGTTTGAGGTGGCAAGACAAGCAAGCAGCCCCATTCTCTGTGCCTCTGTGCGAGCACTGCCATGGGCAGATGAGGCTGAGCAACAGCTTTCCAGGCTAGCCCCTTCTGGCTGCCAGCTATATGCAGACGTTCCCACTTTCGGAGCAGTGCTGTGATAGGAGCCTGGCAGGGACACCACCATTCCCAGCATGCGTTTGAAGTTTCAAGTGGCAAGATAAGCAAGCAGCCCCATTCTCTGTGCCTCTGTGCGAGCACTGCCATGGGCAGATGAGGCTGAGCAACAGCTTTCCAGGCTAGCCCCTTCTGGCTGCCAGCTATCTGCAGACGTTCGCACTTTCGGAGCAGGGCTGCAAAAGGAGCCTGGCAGGGACACCACCATTCCCAGCATGCGTTTGAAGTTTCAAGTGGCAAGATAAGCAAGCAGCCCCATTCTCTGTGCCTCTGTGCGAGCACTGCCATGGGCAGATGAGGCTGAGCAACAGCTTTCCAGGATAGCCCCTTCTGCCTGCCAGCTATCTGCAGACGTTCGCATTTCAAGAGCAGGGCTGCGTAAGGAGCCTAGCAGGTACACTATCTTTCTCAGGCTACGTTTGAAGTTTGAGGTGGCAAGACAAGCAAGCAGCCCCATTCTCTGTGCCTCTGTGCGAGCAGTGCCATGGGCAGATGAGGCTGAGCAACAGCTTTCCAGGATAGCCCCTTCTGCCTGCCAGCTATCTGCAGACGTTCGCACTTTCGGAGCAGAGCTGCAAAAGGAGCCTGGCAGGGACACCACCATTCCCAGCATGCGTTTGAAGTTTCAAGTGGCAAGATAAGCAAGCAGCCCCATTCTCTGTGCCTCTATGCGAACAGTGCCATGGGCAGATGAGGCTGAGCAACAGCTTTCCAGGCTAGCCCCTTCTGGCTGCCAGCTATCTGCAGACGTTCGCACTTTCGGAGCAGGGCTGCGAAAGGAGCCTGGCAGGGACACCACCTTTCCCAGGCTACTTTTGAAGTTTGAGGTGGCAAGACAAGCAAGCAGCCCCATTCTCTGTGCCTCTGTGCGAGCACTGCCATGGGCAGATGAGGCTGAGCAACAGCTTTCCAGGATAGCCCCTTCTGGCTGCCAGCTATCTGCAGACATTCGCATTTCAAGAGCAGGGCTGCGAAAGCAGCCTAGCAGGTACACCATCTTTCCCAGGCTACGTTTGAAGTTTGAGGTGGCAAGACAAGCAAGCAGCCCCATTCTCTGTGCCTCTGTGCGAGCACTGCCATGGGCAGATGAGGCTGAGCAACAGCTTTCCAGGCTAGCCCCTTCTGGCTGCCAGCTATCTGCAGACGTTCGCACTTTCGGAGCAGGGCTGCGAAAGCAGCCTGGCAGGGACACCAACTTTCCCAGGCTACGTTTGAAGTTTGAGGTGGCAAGACAAGCAAGCAGCCCCATTCTCTGTGCCTCTGTGCGAGCACTGCCATGGGCAGATGAGGCTGAGCAACAGCTTTCCAGGATAGCCCCTTCTGCCTGCCAGCTATGTGCAGACGTTCGCATTTCAAGAGCAGGGCTGCAAAAGGAGCCTGGCAGGGACACCACCATTCCCAGCATGCGTTTGAAGTTTCAAGTGGCAAGACAAGCAAGCAGCCCCATTCTCTGTGCCTCTGTGCGAGCACTGCCATGGGCAGATGAGGCTGAGCAACAGCTTTCCAGGATAGCCCCTTCTGCCTGCCAGCTATCTGCAGACGTTCGCACTTTCGGAGCAGGGCTGCAAAAGGAGCCTGGCAGGGACACCACCATTCCCAGCATGCGTTTGAAGTTTCAAGTGGCAAGATAAGCAAGCAGCCCCATTCTCTGTGCCTCTATGCGAACAGTGCCATGGGCAGATGAGGCTGAGCAACAGCTTTCCAGGCTAGCCCCTTCTGGCTGCCAGCTATCTGCAGACGTTCGCACTTTCGGAGCAGGGCTGCGAAAGGAGCCTGGCAGGGACACCAACTTTCCGAGGCTACGTTTGAAGTTTGAGGTGGCAAGACAAGCAAGCAGCCCCATTCTCTGTGCCTCTGTGCGAGCACTGCCATGGGCAGATGAGGCTGAGCAACAGCTTTCCAGGCTAGCCCCTTCTGCCTGCCAGCTATCTGCAGACGTTCGCATTTCAAGAGCAGGGCTGCGAAAGGAGCCTAGCAGGTACACCATCTTTCCCAGGCTACGTTTGAAGTTTGAGGTGGCAAGACAAGCAAGCAGCCCCATTCTCTGTGCCTCTGTGCGAGCACTGCCATGGGCAGATGAGGCTGAGCAACAGCTTTCCAGGCTAGCCCCTTCTGGCTGCCAGCTATCTGCAGACGTTCGCACTTTCGGAGCAGGGCTGCGAAAGGAGCCTGGCAGGGACACCAACTTTCCCAGGCTACGTTTGAAGTTTGAGGTGGCAAGACAAGCAAGCAGCCCCATTCTCTGTGCCTCTGTGCGAGCACTGCCATGGGCAGATGAGGCTGAGCAACAGCTTTCCAGGATAGCCCCTTCTGGCTGCCAGCTATCTGCAGACGTTCGCACTTTCGGAGCAGGGCTGCAAAAGGAGCCTGGCAGGGACACCACCATTCCCAGCATGCGTTTGAAGTTTCAAGTGGCAAGATAAGCAAGCAGCCCCATTCTCTGTGCCTCTGTGCGAGCACTGCCATGGGCAGATGAGGCTGAGCAACAGCTTTCCAGGCTAGCCCCTTCTGCCTGCCAGCTATCTGCAGACGTTCGCACTTTCAAGAGCAGGGCTGCAAAAGGAGCCTGGCAGGGACACCACCATTCCCAGCATGCGTTTGAAGTTTCAAGTGGCAAGATATGCAAGCAGCCCCATTCTCTGTGCCTCTATGCGAACAGTGCCATGGGCAGATGAGGCTGAGCAACAGCTTTCCAGGATAGCCCCTTCTGCCTGCCAGCTATCTGCAGACGTTCGCATTTCAAGAGCAGGGCTGCGAAAGGAGCCTGGCAGGTACACCATCTTTCCCAGGCTACGTTTGAAGTTGGAGGTGGCAAGACAAGCAAGCAGCCCCATTCTCTGTGCCTCTGTGCGAGCACTGCCATGGGCAGATGAGGCTGAGCAACAGCTTTCCAGGATAGCCCCTTCTGCCTGCCAGCTATCTGCAGACGTTCGCACTTTCGGAGCAGGGCTGCAAAAGGAGCCTGGCAGGGACACCACCATTCCCAGCATGCGTTTGAAGTTTCAAGTGGCAAGATAAGCAAGCAGCCCCATTCTCTGTGCCTCTATGCGAACAGTGCCATGGGCAGATGAGGCTGAGCAACAGCTTTCCAGGATAGCCCCTTCTGGCTGCCAGCTATCTGCAGACGTTCGCATTTCAAGAGCAGGGCTGCGAAAGGAGCCTAGCAGGTACACTATCTTTCCCAGGCTACGTTTGAAGTTTGAGGTGGCAAGACAAGCAAGCAGCCCCATTCTCTGTGCCTCTGTGCGAGCAGTGCCATGGGCAGATGAGGCTGAGCAACAGCTTTCCAGGATAGCCCCTTCTGGCTGCCAGCTATCTGCAGACGTTCGCACTTTCGGAGCAGAGCTGCAAAAGGAGCCTGGCAGGGACACCACCATTCCCAGCATGCGTTTGAAGTTTCAAGTGGCAAGATAAGCAAGCAGCCCCATTCTCTGTGCCTCTATGCGAACAGTGCCATGGGCAGATGAGGCTGAGCAACAGCTTTCCAGGCTAGCCCCTTCTGGCTGCCAGCTATCTGCAGACGTTCGCACTTTCGGAGCAGGGCTGCGAAAGGAGCCTGGCAGGGACACCAACTTTCCCAGGCTACTTTTGAAGTTTGAGGTGGCAAGACAAGCAAGCAGCCCCATTCTCTGTGCCTCTGTGCGAGCACTGCCATGGGCAGATGAGGCTGAGCAACAGCTTTCCAGGATAGCCCCTTCTGGCTGCCAACTATCTGCAGACGTTCGCACTTTCGGAGCAGGGCTGCAAAAGGAGCCTGGCAGGGACACCACCATTCCCAGCATGCGTTTGAAGTTTCAAGTGGCAAGATAAGCAAGCAGCCCCATTCTCTGTGCCTCTGTGCGAGCACTGCCATGGGCAGATGAGGCTGAGCAACAGCTTTCCAGGCTAGCCCCTTCTGCCTGCCAGCTATCTGCAGACGTTCGCACTTTCAAGAGCAGGGCTGCAAAAGGAGCCTGGCAGGGACACCACCATTCCCAGCATGCGTTTGAAGTTTCAAGCGGCAGGATATGCAAGCAGCCCCATTCTCTGTGCCTCTATGCGAACAGTGCCATGGGCAGATGAGGCTGAGCAACAGCTTTCCAGGATAGCCCCTTCTGCCTGCCAGCTATCTGCAGACGTTCGCATTTCAAGAGCAGGGCTGCGAAAGGAGCCTGGCAGGTACACCATCTTTCCCAGGCTACGTTTGAAGTTGGAGGTGGCAAGACAAGCAAGCAGCCCCATTCTCTGTGCCTCTGTGCGAGCACTGCCATGGGCAGATGAGGCTGAGCAACAGCTTTCCAGGATAGCCCCTTCTGCCTGCCAGCTATCTGCAGACGTTCGCACTTTCGGAGCAGGGCTGCAAAAGGAGCCTGGCAGGGACACCACCATTCCCAGCATGCGTTTGAAGTTTCAAGTGGCAAGATAAGCAAGCAGCCCCATTCTCTGTGCCTCTATGCGAACAGTGCCATGGGCAGATGAGGCTGAGCAACAGCTTTCCAGGATAGCCCCTTCTGGCTGCCAGCTATCTGCAGACGTTCGCATTTCAAGAGCAGGGCTGCGAAAGGAGCCTAGCAGGTACACTATCTTTCCCAGGCTACGTTTGAAGTTTGAGGTGGCAAGACAAGCAAGCAGCCCCATTCTCTGTGCCTCTGTGCGAGCAGTGCCATGGGCAGATGAGGCTGAGCAACAGCTTTCCAGGATAGCCCCTTCTGGCTGCCAGCTATCTGCAGACGTTCGCACTTTCGGAGCAGAGCTGCAAAAGGAGCCTGGCAGGGACACCACCATTCCCAGCATGCGTTTGAAGTTTCAAGTGGCAAGATAAGCAAGCAGCCCCATTCTCTGTGCCTCTATGCGAACAGTGCCATGGGCAGATGAGGCTGAGCAACAGCTTTCCAGGCTAGCCCCTTCTGGCTGCCAGCTATCTGCAGACGTTCGCACTTTCGGAGCAGGGCTGCGAAAGGAGCCTGGCAGGGACACCAACTTTCCCAGGCTACTTTTGAAGTTTGAGGTGGCAAGACAAGCAAGCAGCCCCATTCTCTGTGCCTCTGTGCGAGCACTGCCATGGGCAGATGAGGCTGAGCAACAGCTTTCCAGGATAGCCCCTTCTGCCTGCCAGCTATCTGCAGACGTTCGCATTTCAAGAGCAGGGCTGCGAAAGGAGCCTAGCAGGTACACCATCTTTCCCAGGCTACGTTTGAAGTTTGAGGTGGCAAGACAAGCAAGCAGCCCCATTCTCTGTGCCTCTGTGCGAGCACTGCCATGGGCAGATGAGGCTGAGCAACAGCTTTCCAGGCTAGCCCCTTCTGGCTGCCAGCTATCTGCAGACGTTCGCACTTTCGGAGCAGGGCTGCGAAAGGAGCCTGGCAGGGACACCAACTTTCCCAGGCTACGTTTGAAGTTTCAAGTGGCAAGACAAGCAAGCAGCCCCATTCTCTGTGCCTCTGTGCGAGCACTGCCATGGGCAGATGAGGCTGAGCAACAGCTTTCCAGGCTAGCCCCTTCTGCCTGCCAGCTATCTGCAGACGTTCGCACTTTCAAGAGCAGGGCTGCAAAAGGAGCCTGGCAGGGACACCACCATTCCCAGCATGCGTTTGAAGTTTCAAGTGGCAAGATATGCAAGCAGCCCCATTCTCTGTGCCTCTATGCGAACAGTGCCATGGGCAGATGAGGCTGAGCAACAGCTTTCCAGGATAGCCCCTTCTGCCTGCCAGCTATCTGCAGACGTTCGCATTTCAAGAGCAGGGCTGCGAAAGGAGCCTGGCAGGTACACCATCTTTCCCAGGCTACGTTTGAAGTTTGAGGTGGCAAGACAAGCAAGCAGCCCCATTCTCTGTGCCTCTGTGCGAGCACTGCCATGGGCAGATGAGGCTGAGCAACAGCTTTCCAGGATAGCCCCTTCTGCCTGCCAGCTATCTGCAGACGTTCGCACTTTCGGAGCAGGGCTGCAAAAGGAGCCTGGCAGGGACACCACCATTCCCAGCATGCGTTTGAAGTTTCAAGTGGCAAGATAAGCAAGCAGCCCCATTCTCTGTGCCTCTATGCGAACAGTGCCATGGGCAGATGAGGCTGAGCAACAGCTTTCCAGGATAGCCCCTTCTGGCTGCCAGCTATCTGCAGACGTTCGCATTTCAAGAGCAGGGCTGCGAAAGGAGCCTAGCAGGTACACTATCTTTCCCAGGCTACGTTTGAAGTTTGAGGTGGCAAGACAAGCAAGCAGCCCCATTCTCTGTGCCTCTGTGCGAGCACTGCCATGGGCAGATGAGGCTGAGCAACAGCTTTCCAGGATAGCCCCTTCTGGCTGCCAGCTATCTGCAGACATTCGCATTTCAAGAGCAGGGCTGCGAAAGCAGCCTAGCAGGTACACCATCTTTCCCAGGCTACGTTTGAAGTTTGAGGTGGCAAGACAAGCAAGCAGCCCCATTCTCTGTGCCTCTGTGCGAGCACTGCCATGGGCAGATGAGGCTGAGCAACAGCTTTCCAGGCTAGCCCCTTCTGGCTGCCAGCTATCTGCAGACGTTCGCACTTTCGGAGCAGGGCTGCGAAAGCAGCCTGGCAGGGACACCAACTTTCCCAGGCTACGTTTGAAGTTTGAGGTGGCAAGACAAGCAAGCAGCCCCATTCTCTGTGCCTCTGTGCGAGCACTGCCATGGGCAGATGAGGCTGAGCAACAGCTTTCCAGGATAGCCCCTTCTGCCTGCCAGCTATGTGCAGACGTTCGCATTTCAAGAGCAGGGCTGCAAAAGGAGCCTGGCAGGGACACCACCATTCCCAGCATGCGTTTGAAGTTTCAAGTGGCAAGACAAGCAAGCAGCCCCATTCTCTGTGCCTCTGTGCGAGCACTGCCATGGGCAGATGAGGCTGAGCAACAGCTTTCCAGGATAGCCCCTTCTGCCTGCCAGCTATCTGCAGACGTTCGCACTTTCGGAGCAGGGCTGCAAAAGGAGCCTGGCAGGGACACCACCATTCCCAGCATGCGTTTGAAGTTTCAAGTGGCAAGATAAGCAAGCAGCCCCATTCTCTGTGCCTCTATGCGAACAGTGCCATGGGCAGATGAGGCTGAGCAACAGCTTTCCAGGCTAGCCCCTTCTGGCTGCCAGCTATCTGCAGACGTTCGCACTTTCGGAGCAGGGCTGCGAAAGGAGCCTGGCAGGGACACCAACTTTCCGAGGCTACGTTTGAAGTTTGAGGTGGCAAGACAAGCAAGCAGCCCCATTCTCTGTGCCTCTGTGCGAGCACTGCCATGGGCAGATGAGGCTGAGCAACAGCTTTCCAGGCTAGCCCCTTCTGCCTGCCAGCTATCTGCAGACGTTCGCATTTCAAGAGCAGGGCTGCGAAAGGAGCCTAGCAGGTACACCATCTTTCCCAGGCTACGTTTGAAGTTTGAGGTGGCAAGACAAGCAAGCAGCCCCATTCTCTGTGCCTCTGTGCGAGCACTGCCATGGGCAGATGAGGCTGAGCAACAGCTTTCCAGGCTAGCCCCTTCTGGCTGCCAGCTATCTGCAGACGTTCGCACTTTCGGAGCAGGGCTGCGAAAGGAGCCTGGCAGGGACACCAACTTTCCCAGGCTACGTTTGAAGTTTGAGGTGGCAAGACAAGCAAGCAGCCCCATTCTCTGTGCCTCTGTGCGAGCACTGCCATGGGCAGATGAGGCTGAGCAACAGCTTTCCAGGATAGCCCCTTCTGGCTGCCAGCTATCTGCAGACGTTCGCACTTTCGGAGCAGGGCTGCAAAAGGAGCCTGGCAGGGACACCACCATTCCCAGCATGCGTTTGAAGTTTCAAGTGGCAAGATAAGCAAGCAGCCCCATTCTCTGTGCCTCTGTGCGAGCACTGCCATGGGCAGATGAGGCTGAGCAACAGCTTTCCAGGCTAGCCCCTTCTGCCTGCCAGCTATCTGCAGACGTTCGCACTTTCAAGAGCAGGGCTGCAAAAGGAGCCTGGCAGGGACACCACCATTCCCAGCATGCGTTTGAAGTTTCAAGTGGCAAGATATGCAAGCAGCCCCATTCTCTGTGCCTCTATGCGAACAGTGCCATGGGCAGATGAGGCTGAGCAACAGCTTTCCAGGATAGCCCCTTCTGCCTGCCAGCTATCTGCAGACGTTCGCATTTCAAGAGCAGGGCTGCGAAAGGAGCCTGGCAGGTACACCATCTTTCCCAGGCTACGTTTGAAGTTGGAGGTGGCAAGACAAGCAAGCAGCCCCATTCTCTGTGCCTCTGTGCGAGCACTGCCATGGGCAGATGAGGCTGAGCAACAGCTTTCCAGGATAGCCCCTTCTGCCTGCCAGCTATCTGCAGACGTTCGCACTTTCGGAGCAGGGCTGCAAAAGGAGCCTGGCAGGGACACCACCATTCCCAGCATGCGTTTGAAGTTTCAAGTGGCAAGATAAGCAAGCAGCCCCATTCTCTGTGCCTCTATGCGAACAGTGCCATGGGCAGATGAGGCTGAGCAACAGCTTTCCAGGATAGCCCCTTCTGGCTGCCAGCTATCTGCAGACGTTCGCATTTCAAGAGCAGGGCTGCGAAAGGAGCCTAGCAGGTACACTATCTTTCCCAGGCTACGTTTGAAGTTTGAGGTGGCAAGACAAGCAAGCAGCCCCATTCTCTGTGCCTCTGTGCGAGCAGTGCCATGGGCAGATGAGGCTGAGCAACAGCTTTCCAGGATAGCCCCTTCTGGCTGCCAGCTATCTGCAGACGTTCGCACTTTCGGAGCAGAGCTGCAAAAGGAGCCTGGCAGGGACACCACCATTCCCAGCATGCGTTTGAAGTTTCAAGTGGCAAGATAAGCAAGCAGCCCCATTCTCTGTGCCTCTATGCGAACAGTGCCATGGGCAGATGAGGCTGAGCAACAGCTTTCCAGGCTAGCCCCTTCTGGCTGCCAGCTATCTGCAGACGTTCGCACTTTCGGAGCAGGGCTGCGAAAGGAGCCTGGCAGGGACACCAACTTTCCCAGGCTACTTTTGAAGTTTGAGGTGGCAAGACAAGCAAGCAGCCCCATTCTCTGTGCCTCTGTGCGAGCACTGCCATGGGCAGATGAGGCTGAGCAACAGCTTTCCAGGATAGCCCCTTCTGGCTGCCAACTATCTGCAGACGTTCGCACTTTCGGAGCAGGGCTGCAAAAGGAGCCTGGCAGGGACACCACCATTCCCAGCATGCGTTTGAAGTTTCAAGTGGCAAGATAAGCAAGCAGCCCCATTCTCTGTGCCTCTGTGCGAGCACTGCCATGGGCAGATGAGGCTGAGCAACAGCTTTCCAGGCTAGCCCCTTCTGCCTGCCAGCTATCTGCAGACGTTCGCACTTTCAAGAGCAGGGCTGCAAAAGGAGCCTGGCAGGGACACCACCATTCCCAGCATGCGTTTGAAGTTTCAAGCGGCAGGATATGCAAGCAGCCCCATTCTCTGTGCCTCTATGCGAACAGTGCCATGGGCAGATGAGGCTGAGCAACAGCTTTCCAGGATAGCCCCTTCTGCCTGCCAGCTATCTGCAGACGTTCGCATTTCAAGAGCAGGGCTGCGAAAGGAGCCTGGCAGGTACACCATCTTTCCCAGGCTACGTTTGAAGTTGGAGGTGGCAAGACAAGCAAGCAGCCCCATTCTCTGTGCCTCTGTGCGAGCACTGCCATGGGCAGATGAGGCTGAGCAACAGCTTTCCAGGATAGCCCCTTCTGCCTGCCAGCTATCTGCAGACGTTCGCACTTTCGGAGCAGGGCTGCAAAAGGAGCCTGGCAGGGACACCACCATTCCCAGCATGCGTTTGAAGTTTCAAGTGGCAAGATAAGCAAGCAGCCCCATTCTCTGTGCCTCTATGCGAACAGTGCCATGGGCAGATGAGGCTGAGCAACAGCTTTCCAGGATAGCCCCTTCTGGCTGCCAGCTATCTGCAGACGTTCGCATTTCAAGAGCAGGGCTGCGAAAGGAGCCTAGCAGGTACACTATCTTTCCCAGGCTACGTTTGAAGTTTGAGGTGGCAAGACAAGCAAGCAGCCCCATTCTCTGTGCCTCTGTGCGAGCAGTGCCATGGGCAGATGAGGCTGAGCAACAGCTTTCCAGGATAGCCCCTTCTGGCTGCCAGCTATCTGCAGACGTTCGCACTTTCGGAGCAGAGCTGCAAAAGGAGCCTGGCAGGGACACCACCATTCCCAGCATGCGTTTGAAGTTTCAAGTGGCAAGATAAGCAAGCAGCCCCATTCTCTGTGCCTCTATGCGAACAGTGCCATGGGCAGATGAGGCTGAGCAACAGCTTTCCAGGCTAGCCCCTTCTGGCTGCCAGCTATCTGCAGACGTTCGCACTTTCGGAGCAGGGCTGCGAAAGGAGCCTGGCAGGGACACCAACTTTCCCAGGCTACTTTTGAAGTTTGAGGTGGCAAGACAAGCAAGCAGCCCCATTCTCTGTGCCTCTGTGCGAGCACTGCCATGGGCAGATGAGGCTGAGCAACAGCTTTCCAGGATAGCCCCTTCTGCCTGCCAGCTATCTGCAGACGTTCGCATTTCAAGAGCAGGGCTGCGAAAGGAGCCTAGCAGGTACACCATCTTTCCCAGGCTACGTTTGAAGTTTGAGGTGGCAAGACAAGCAAGCAGCCCCATTCTCTGTGCCTCTGTGCGAGCACTGCCATGGGCAGATGAGGCTGAGCAACAGCTTTCCAGGCTAGCCCCTTCTGGCTGCCAGCTATCTGCAGACGTTCGCACTTTCGGAGCAGGGCTGCGAAAGGAGCCTGGCAGGGACACCAACTTTCCCAGGCTACGTTTGAAGTTTCAAGTGGCAAGACAAGCAAGCAGCCCCATTCTCTGTGCCTCTGTGCGAGCACTGCCATGGGCAGATGAGGCTGAGCAACAGCTTTCCAGGATAGCCCCTTCTGGCTGCCAGCTATCTGCAGACGTTCGCACTTTCGGAGCAGGGCTGCAAAAGGAGCCTGGCAGGGACACCACCATTCCCAGCATGCGTTTGAAGTTTCAAGTGGCAAGATAAGCAAGCAGCCCCATTCTCTCTGCCTCTGTGCGAGCACTGCCATGGGCAGATGAGGCTGAGCAACAGCTTTCCAGGCTAGCCCCTTCTGCCTGCCAGCTATCTGCAGACGTTCGCACTTTCAAGAGCAGGGCTGCAAAAGGAGCCTGGCAGGGACACCACCATTCCCAGCATGCGTTTGAAGTTTCAAGTGGCAAGATATGCAAGCAGCCCCATTCTCTGTGCCTCTATGCGAACAGTGCCATGGGCAGATGAGGCTGAGCAACAGCTTTCCAGGATAGCCCCTTCTGCCTGCCAGCTATCTGCAGACGTTCGCATTTCAAGAGCAGGGCTGCGAAAGGAGCCTGGCAGGTACACCATCTTTCCCAGGCTACGTTTGAAGTTTGAGGTGGCAAGACAAGCAAGCAGCCCCATTCTCTGTGCCTCTGTGCGAGCACTGCCATGGGCAGATGAGGCTGAGCAACAGCTTTCCAGGATAGCCCCTTCTGCCTGCCAGCTATCTGCAGACGTTCGCACTTTCGGAGCAGGGCTGCAAAAGGAGCCTGGCAGGGACACCACCATTCCCAGCATGCGTTTGAAGTTTCAAGTGGCAAGATAAGCAAGCAGCCCCATTCTCTGTGCCTCTATGCGAACAGTGCCATGGGCAGATGAGGCTGAGCAACAGCTTTCCAGGATAGCCCCTTCTGGCTGCCAGCTATCTGCAGACGTTCGCATTTCAAGAGCAGGGCTGCGAAAGGAGCCTAGCAGGTACACTATCTTTCCCAGGCTACGTTTGAAGTTTGAGGTGGCAAGACAAGCAAGCAGCCCCATTCTCTGTGCCTCTGTGCGAGCAGTGCCATGGGCAGATGAGGCTGAGCAACAGCTTTCCAGGATAGCCCCTTCTGGCTGCCAGCTATCTGCAGACGTTCGCACTTTCGGAGCAGAGCTGCAAAAGGAGCCTGGCAGGGACACCACCATTCCCAGCATGCGTTTGAAGTTTCAAGTGGCAAGATAAGCAAGCAGCCCCATTCTCTGTGCCTCTATGCGAACAGTGCCATGGGCAGATGAGGCTGAGCAACAGCTTTCCAGGCTAGCCCCTTCTGGCTGCCAGCTATCTGCAGACGTTCGCACTTTCGGAGCAGGGCTGCCAAAGGAGCCTGGCAGGGACACCAACTTTCCCAGGCTACTTTTGAAGTTTGAGGTGGCAAGACAAGCAAGCAGCCCCATTCTCTGTGCCTCTGTGCGAGCACTGCCATGGGCAGATGAGGCTGAGCAACAGCTTTCCAGGCTAGCCCCTTCTGCCTGCCAGCTATCTGCAGACGTTCGCATTTCAAGAGCAGGGCTGAGAAAGCAGCCTAGCAGGTACACCATCTTTCCCAGGCTACGTTTGAAGTTTGAGGTGGCAAGACAAGCAAGCAGCCCCATTCTCTGTGCCTCTGTGCGAGCACTGCCATGGGCAGATGAGGCTGAGCAACAGCTTTCCAGGCTAGCCCCTTCTGGCTGCCAGCTATCTGCAGACGTTCGCACTTTCGGAGCAGGGCTGCGAAAGCAGCCTGGCAGGGACACCAACTTTCCCAGGCTACGTTTGAAGTTTGAGGTGGCAAGACAAGCAAGCAGCCCCATTCTCTGTGCCTCTGTGCGAGCACTGCCATGGGCAGATGAGGCTGAGCAACAGCTTTCCAGGATAGCCTCTTCTGCCTGCCAGCTATCTGCAGACGTTCGCATTTCAAGAGCAGGGCTGCAACAGGAGCCTGGCAGGGACACCACCATTCCCAGCATGCGTTTGAAGTTTCAAGTGGCAAGATAAGCAAGCAGCCCCATTCTCTGTGCCTCTATGCGAACAGTGCCATGGGCAGATGAGGCTGAGCAACAGCTTTCCAGGCTAGCCCCTTCTGGCTGCCATCTATCTGCAGACGTTCGCATTTCAAGAGCAGGGCTGCGAAAGGAGCCTGGCAGGTACACCATCTTTCCCAGGCTACGTTTGAAGTTTGAGGTGGCAAGACAAGCAAGCAGCCCCATTCTCTGTGCCTCTGTGCGAGCACTGCCATGGGCAGATGAGGCTGAGCAACAGCTTTCCAGGATAGCCCCTTCTGCCTGCCAGCTATCTGCAGACGTTCGCACTTTCGGAGCAGGGCTGTGATAGGAGCCTGGCAGGAACACCACCATTCCCAGCATGCGTTTGAAGTTTCAAGTGGCAAGATAAGCAAGCAGCCCCATTCTCTGTGCCTCTATGCGAACAGTGCCATGGGCAGATGAGGCTGAGCAACAGCTTTCCAGGATAGCCCCTTCTGGCTGCCAGCTATCTGCAGACGTTCGCATTTCAAGAGCAGGGCTGCGAAAGGAGCCTAGCAGGTACACTATATTTCCCAGGCTACGTTTGAAGTTTGAGGTGGCAAGACAAGCAAGCAGCCCCATTCTCTGTGCCTCTGTGCGAGCACTGCCATGGGCAGATGAGGCTGAGCAACAGCTTTCCAGGATAGCCCCTTCTGCCTGCCAGCTATCTGCAGACGTTCGCACTTTCGGAGCAGGGCTGCAAAAGGAGCCTGGCAGGGACACCACCATTCCCAGCATGCGCTTGAAGTTTCAAGTGGCAAGATAAGCAAGCAGCTCCATTCTCTGTGCCTCTATGCGAACAGTGCCATGGGCAGATGAGGCTGAGCAACAGCTTTCCAGGCTAGCCCCTTCTGGCTGCCAGCTATCTGCAGACGTTCGCACTTTCGGAGCAGGGCTGCGAAAGGAGCCTGGCAGGAACACCAACTTTCCCAGGCTACGTTTGAAGTTTGAGGTGGCAAGACAAGCAAGCAGCCCCATTCTCTGTGCCTCTGTGCGAGCACTGCCATGGGCAGATGAGGCTGAGCAACAGCTTTCCAGGCTAGCCGCTTCTGCCTGCCAGCTATCTGCAGACGTTCGCACTTTCGGAGCAGGGCTGCAAAAGGAGCCTGGCAGGGACACCAACATTCCCAGCATGCGTTTGAAGTTTCAAGTGGCAAGATATGCAAGCAGCCCCATTCTCTGTGCCTCTATGCGAACAGTGCCATGGGCAGATGAGGCTGAGCAACAGCTTTCCAGGATAGCCCCTTCTGGCTGCCAGCTATCTGCAGACGTTCGCATTTCAAGAGCAGGGCTGCGAAAGGAGCCTAGCAGGTACACTATCTTTGCCAGGCTACGTTTGAAGTTTGAGGTGGCAAGACAAGCAAGCAGCCCCATTCTCTGTGCCTCTGTGCGAGCAGTGCCATGGGCAGATGAGGCTGAGCAACAGCTTTCCAGGATAGCCCCTTCTGGCTGCCAGCTATCTGCAGACGTTCGCACTTTCGGAGCAGAGCTGCAAAAGGAGCCTGGCAGGGACACCACCATTCCCAGCATGCGTTTGAAGTTTCAAGTGGCAAGATAAGCAAGCAGCCCCATTCTCTGTGCCTCTATGCGAACAGTGCCATGGGCAGATGAGGCTGAGCAACAGCTTTCCAGGCTAGCCCCTTCTGGCTGCCAGCTATCTGCAGACGTTCGCACTTTCGGAGCAGGGCTGCGAAAGGAGCCTGGCAGGGACACCAACATTCCCAGGCTACTTTTGAAGTTTGAGGTGGCAAGACAAGCAAGCAGCCCCATTCTCTGTGCCTCTGTGCGAGCAGTGCCATGGGCAGATGAGGCTGAGCAACAGCTTTCCAGGATAGCCCCTTCTGCCTGCCAGCTATCTGCAGACGTTCGCATTTCAAGAGCAGGGCTGCGAAAGCAGCCTAGCAGGTACACCATCTTTCCCAGGCTACGTTTGAAGTTTGAGGTGGCAAGACAAGCAAGCAGCCCCATTCTCTGTGCCTCTGTGCGAGCACTGCCATGGGCAGATGAGGCTGAGCAACAGCTTTCCAGGCTAGCCCCTTCTGGCTGCCAGCTATCTGCAGACGTTCGCACTTTCGGAGCAGGGCTGCGAAAGCAGCCTGGCAGGGACACCAACTTTCCCAGGCTACGTTTGAAGTTTGAGGTGGCAAGACAAGCAAGCAGCCCCATTCTCTGTGCCTCTGTGCGAGCACTGCCATGGGCAGATGAGGCTGAGCAACAGCTTTCCAGGATAGCCTCTTCTGCCTGCCAGCTATCTGCAGACGTTCGCATTTCAAGAGCAGGGCTGCAAAAGGAGCCTGGCAGGGACACCAACATTCCCAGCATGCGTTTGAAGTTTCAAGTGGCAAGATATGCAAGCAGCCCCATTCTCTGTGCCTCTATGCGAACAGTGCCATGGGCAGATGAGGCTGAGCAACAGCTTTCCAGGATAGCCCCTTCTGGCTGCCAGCTATCTGCAGACGTTCGCATTTCAAGAGCAGGGCTGCGAAAGGAGCCTGGCAGGTACACCATCTTTCCCAGGCTACGTTTGAAGTTTGAGGTGGCAAGACAAGCAAGCAGCCCCATTCTCTGTGCCTCTGTGCGAGCAGTGCCATGGGCAGATGACGCTGAGCAACAGCTTTCCAGGCTAGCCCCTTCTGCCTGCCAGCTATCTGCAGACGTTCGCACTTTCGGAGCAGGGCTGTGATAGGAGCCTGGCAGGAACACCACCATTCCCAGCATGCGTTTGAAGTTTCAAGTGGCAAGATAAGCAAGCAGCCCCATTCTCTGTGCCTCTATGCGAACAGTGCCATGGGCAGATGAGGCTGAGCAACAGCTTTCCAGGATAGCCCCTTCTGGCTGCCAGCTATCTGCAGACGTTCGCATTTCAAGAGCAGGGCTGCGAAAGGAGCCTAGCAGGTACACTATCTTTCCCAGGCTACGTTTGAAGTTTGAGGTGGCAAGACAAGCAAGCAGCCCCATTCTCTGTGCCTCTGTGCGACCACTGCCATGGGCAGATGAGGCTGAGCAACAGCTTTCCAGGATAGCCCCTTCTGCCTGCCAGCTATCTGCAGACGTTCGCACTTTCGGAGCAGGGCTGCAAAAGGAGCCTGGCAGGGACACCACCATTGCCAGCATGCGCTTGAAGTTTCAAGTGGCAAGATAAGCAAGCAGCCCCATTCTCTGTGCCTCTATGCGAACAGTGCCATGGGCAGATGAGGCTGAGCAACAGCTTTCCAGGCTAGTCCCTTCTGGCTGCCAGCTATCTGCAGACGTTCGCACTTTCGGAGCAGGGCTGCAAAAGGAGCCTGGCAGGGACACCACCATTCCCAGCATGCGCTTGAAGTTTCAAGTGGCAAGATAAGCAAGCAGCCCCATTCTCTGTGCCTCTATGCGAACAGTGCCATGGGCAGATGAGGCTGAGCAAAAGCTTTCCAGGCTAGCCCCTTCTGGCTGCCAGCTATCTGCAGACGTTCCCACTTTCGGAGCAGTGCTGTGATAGGAGCCTGGCAGGGACACCACCATTCCCAGCATGCGTTTGAAGTTTCAAGTGGCAAGATAAGCAAGCAGCCCCATTCTCTGTGCCTCTGTGCGAGCACTGCCATGGGCAGATGAGGCTGAGCAACAGCTTTCCACGATAGCCCCTTCTGGCTGCCAGCTATCTGCAGACGTTCGCACTTTCGGAGCAGGGCTGCGAAAGGAGCCTGGCAGGGACACCAACTTTCCCAGGCTACGTTTGAAGTTTGAGGTGGCAAGACAAGCAAGCAGCCCCATTCTCTGTGCCTCTGTGCGAGCACTGCCATGGGCAGATGAGGCTGAGCAACAGCTTTCCAGGATAGCCCCTTCTGGCTGCCAGCTATCTGCAGACGTTCGCACTTTCGGAGCAGGGCTGTGATAGGAGCCTGGCAGGGACACCACCATTCCCAGCATGCGTTTGAAGTTTCAAGTGGCAAGATAAGCAAGCAGCCCCATTCTCTGTGCCTCTGTGCGAGCACTGCCATGGGCAGATGAGGCTGAGCAACAGCTTTCCACGATACCCCTTCTGGCTGCCAGCTATCTGCAGACGTTCGCACTTTCGGAGCAGGGCTGCGAAAGGAGCCTGGCAGGGACACCAACTTTCCCAGGCTACGTTTGAAGTTTGAGGTGGCAAGACAAGCAAGCAGCCCCATTCTCTGTGCCTCTGTGCGAGCACTGCCATGGGCAGATGAGGCTGAGCAACAGCTTTCCAGGCTAGCCCCTTCTGCCTGCCAGCTATCTGCAGACGTTCGCACTTTCGGAGCAGGGCTGTGATAGGAGCCTGGCAGGGACACCACCATTCCGAGCATGCGTTTGAAGTTTCAAGTGGCAAGATAAGCAAGCAGCCCCATTCTCTGTGCCTCTATGCGAACAGTGCCATGGGCAGATGAGGCTGAGCAACAGCTTTGCAGGCTAGCCCCTTCTCGCTGCCAGCTATCTGCAGACTTTCGCATTTCAAGAGCAGGGCTGCGAAAGGAGCCTAGCAGGTACACCATCTTTCCCAGGCTACGTTTGAAGTTTGAGGTGGCAAGACAAGCAAGCAGCCCCATTCTCTGTGCCTCTATGCGAGCAGTGCCATGGGCAGATGAGGCTGAGCAACAGCTTTCCAGGATAGCCTTTTCTGCCTGCCAGCTATCTGCAGACGTTCGCACTTTCGGAGCAGGGCTGTGATAGGAGCCTGGCAGGGACACCACCATTCCCAGCATGCGTTTGAAGTTTCAAGCGGCAAGATAAGCAAGCAGCCCCATTCTCTGTGCCTCTATGCGAACAGTGCCATGGGCAGATGAGGCTGAGCAACAGCTTTGCAGGCTAGCCCCTTCTGCCTGCCAGCTATCTGCAGACGTTCGCATTTCAAGAGCAGGGCTGCGAAAGGAGCCTAGCAGGTACACCATCTTTCCCACGCTACGTTTGAAGTTTGAGGTGGCAAGACAAGCAAGCAGCCCCATTCTCTGTGCCTCTGTGCGAGCACTGCCATGGGCAGATGAGGCTGAGCAACAGCTTTCCAGGCTAGCCCCTTCTGGCTGCCAGCTATCTGCAGACGTTCCCACTTTCGGAGCAGTGCTGCGATAGGAGCCCGGCAGGGACACCACCATTCCCAGCATGCGTTTGAAGTTTCAAGTGGCAAGATAAGCAAGCAGCCCCATTCTCTGTGCCTCTGTGCGAGCACTGCCATGGGCAGATGAGGCTGAGCAACAGCTTTCCAGGCTAGCCCCTTCTGCCTGCCAGCTATCTGCAGACGTTCGCATTTCAAGAGGAGGGCTGCGTAAGGAGCCTAGCAGGTACACTATCTTTCTCAGGCTACGTTTGAAGTTTGAGGTGGCAAGACAAGCAAGCAGCCCCATTCTCTGTGCCTCTGTGCGAGCAGTGCCATGGGCAGATGAGGCTGAGCAACAGCTTTCCAGGCTAGCCCCTTCTGCCTGCCAGCTATCTGCACACGTTCGCACTTTCGGAGCAGGGCTGCAAAAGGAGCCTGGCAGGGACACCACCATTCCCAGCATGCGTTTGAAGTTTCAAGTGGCAAGATAAGCAAGCAGCCCCATTCTCTGTGCCTCTATGCGAACAGTGCCATGGGCAGATGAGGCTGAGCAACAGCTTTCCAGGCTAGCCCCTTCTGGCTGCCAGCTATCTGCAGACGTTCGCACTTTCGGAGCAGGGCTGCGAAAGGAGCCTGGCAGGGACACCAACTTTCCCAGGCTACTTTTGAAGTTTGAGGTGGCAAGACAAGCAAGCAGCCCCATTCTCTGTGCCTCTGTGCGAGCACTGCCATGGGCAGATGAGGCTGAGCAACAGCTTTCCAGGATAGCCCCTTCTGGCTGCCAGCTATCTGCAGACGTTCGCATTTCAAGAGCAGGGCTGCGAAAGCAGCCTAGCAGGTACACCATCTTTCCCAGGCTACGTTTGAAGTTTGAGGTGGCAAGACAAGCAAGCAGCCCCATTCTCTGTGCCTCTGTGCGAGCACTGCCATGGGCAGATGAGGCTGAGCAACAGCTTTCCAGGCTAGCCCCTTCTGGCTGCCAGCTATCTGCAGACGTTCGCACTTTCGGAGCAGGGCTGCGAAAGCAGCCTGGCAGGGACACCAACTTTCCCAGGCTACGTTTGAAGTTTGAGGTGGCAAGACAAGCAAGCAGCCCCATTCTCTGTGCCTCTGTGCGAGCACTGCCATGGGCAGATGAGGCTGAGCAACAGCTTTCCAGGATAGCCCCTTCTGCCTGCCAGCTATGTGCAGACGTTCGCATTTCAAGAGCAGGGCTGCAAAAGGAGCCTGGCAGGGACACCACCATTCCCAGCATGCGTTTGAAGTTTCAAGTGGCAAGATATGCAAGCAGCCCCATTCTCTGTGCCTCTATGCGAACAGTGCCATGGGCAGATGAGGCTGAGCAACAGCTTTCCAGGATAGCCCCTTCTGGCTGCCAGCTATCTGCAGACGTTCGCATTTCAAGAGCAGGGCTGCGAAAGGAGCCTGGCAGGGACACCACCATTCCCAGCATGCGTTTGAAGTTTCAAGTGGCAAGATATGCAAGCAGCCCCATTCTCTGTGCCTCTATGCGAACAGTGCCATGGGCAGATGAGGCTGAGCAACAGCTTTCCAGGATAAACCCTTCTGCCTGCCAGCTATCTGCAGACGTTCGCATTTCAAGAGCAGGGCTGCGAAAGGAGCCTGGCAGGTACACCATCTTTCCCAGGCTACGTTTGAAGTTTGAGGTGGCAAGACAAGCAAGCAGCCCCATTCTCTGTGCCTCTGTGCGAGCACTGCCATGGGCAGATGAGGCTGAGCAACAGCTTTCCAGGATAGCCCCTTCTGCCTGCCAGCTATCTGCAGACGTTCGCACTTTCGGAGCAGGGCTGCAAAAGGAGCCTGGCAGGGACACCACCATTCCCAGCATGCGTTTGAAGTTTCAAGTGGCAAGATAAGCAAGCAGCCCCATTCTCTGTGCCTCTATGCGAACAGTGCCATGGGCAGATGAGGCTGAGCAACAGCTTTCCAGGCTAGCCACTTCTGGCTGCCAGCTATCTGCAGACGTTCGCATTTCAAGAGCAGGGCTGCGAAAGGAGCCTAGCAGGTACACTATCTTTCCCAGGCTACGTTTGAAGTTTGAGGTGGCAAGACAAGCAAGCAGCCCCATTCTCTGTGCCTCTGTGCGAGCACTGCCATGGGCAGATGAGGCTGAGCAACAGCTTTCCAGGCTAGCCCCTTCTGGCTGCCAGCTATCAGCAGACGTTCGCACTTTCGGAGCAGGGCTGCGAAAGGAGCCTGGCAGGGACACCAACTTTCCGAGGCTACGTTTGAAGTTTGAGGTGGCAAGACAAGCAAGCAGCCCCATTCTCTGTGCCTCTATGCGAACAGTGCCATGGGCAGATGAGGCTGAGCAACAGCTTTCCAGGCTAGCCCCTTCTGCCTGCCAGCTATCTGCAGACGTTCGCATTTCAAGAGCAGGGCTGCGAAAGGAGCCTAGCAGGTACACCATCTTTCCCAGGCTACGTTTGAAGTTTGAGGTGGCAAGACAAGCAAGCAGCCCCATTCTCTGTGCCTCTGTGCGAGCACTGCCATGGGCAGATGAGGCTGAGCAACAGCTTTCCAGGATAGCCCCTTCTGGCTGCCAGCTATCTGCAGACGTTCGCACTTTCGGAGCAGGGCTGCAAAAGGAGCCTGGCAGGGACACCACCATTCCCAGCATGCGTTTGAAGTTTCAAGTGGCAAGATAAGCAAGCAGCCCCATTCTCTGTGCCTCTGTGCGAGCACTGCCATGGGCAGATGAGGCTGAGCAACAGCTTTCCAGGCTAGCCCCTTCTGGCTGCCAGTTATCTGCAGACGTTCGCACTTTCAAGAGCAGGGCTGCAAAAGGAGCCTGGCAGGGACACCACCATTCCCAGCATGCGTTTGAAGTTTCAGGTGGCAAGATATGCAAGCAGCCCCATTCTCTGTGCCTCTATGCGAACAGTGCCATGGGCAGATGAGGCTGAGCAACAGCTTTCCAGGATAGCCCCTTCTGCCTGCCAGCTATCTGCAGACGTTCGCATTTCAAGAGCAGGGCTGCGAAAGGAGCCTGGCAGGTACACCATCTTTCCCAGGCTACGTTTGAAGTTTGAGGTGGCAAGACAAGCAAGCAGCCCCATTCTCTGTGCCTCTGTGCGAGCACTGCCATGGGCAGATGAGGCTGAGCAACAGCTTTCCAGGATAGCCCCTTCTGCCTGCCAGCTATCTGCAGACGTTCGCACTTTCGGAGCAGGGCTGCAAAAGGAGCCTGGCAGGGACACCACCATTCCCAGCATGCGTTTGAAGTTTCAAGTGGCAAGATAAGCAAGCAGCCCCATTCTCTGTGCCTCTATGCGAACAGTGCCATGGGCAGATGAGGCTGAGCAACAGCTTTCCAGGATAGCCCCTTCTGGCTGCCAGCTATCTGCAGACGTTCGCATTTCAAGAGCAGGGCTGCGAAAGGAGCCTAGCAGGTACACTATCTTTCCCAGGCTACGTTTGAAGTTTGAGGTGGCAAGACAAGCAAGCAGCCCCATTCTCTGTGCCTCTGTGCGAGCAGTGCCATGGGCAGATGAGGCTGAGCAACAGCTTTCCAGGATAGCCCCTTCTGCCTGCCAGCTATCTGCAGACGTTCGCACTTTCGGAGCAGAGCTGCAAAAGGAGCCTGGCAGGGACACCACCATTCCCAGCATGCGTTTGAAGTTTCAAGTGGCAAGATAAGCAAGCAGCCCCATTCTCTGTGCCTCTATGCGAACAGTGCCATGGGCAGATGAGGCTGAGCAACAGCTTTCCAGGCTAGCCCCTTCTGGCTGCCAGCTATCTGCAGACGTTCGCACTTTCGGAGCAGGGCTGCGAAAGGAGCCTGGCAGGGACACCAACTTTCCCAGGCTACTTTTGAAGTTTGAGGTGGCAAGACAAGCAAGCAGCCCCATTCTCTGTGCCTCTGTGCGAGCACTGCCATGGGCAGATGAGGCTGAGCAACAGCTTTCCAGGCTAGCCCCTTCTGGCTGCCAGCTATCTGCAGACGTTCACATTTCAAGAGCAGGGCTGAGAAAGCAGCCTAGCAGGTACACCATCTTTCCCAGGCTACGTTTGAAGTTTGAGGTGGCAAGACAAGCAAGCAGCCCCATTCTCTGTGCCTCTGTGCGAGCACTGCCATGGGCAGATGAGGCTGAGCAACAGCTTTCCAGGCTAGCCCCTTCTGGCTGCCAGCTATCTGCAGACGTTCGCACTTTCGGAGCAGGGCTGCGAAAGCAGCCTGGCAGGGACACCAACTTTCCCAGGCTACGTTTGAAGTTTCAAGTGGCAAGATATGCAAGCAGCCCCATTCTCTGTGCCTCTATGCGAACAGTGCCATGGGCAGATGAGGCTGAGCAACAGCTTTCCAGGCTAGCCCCTTCTGGCTGCCAGCTATCTGCAGACGTTCGCATTTCAAGAGCAGGGCTGCGAAAGGAGCCTGGCAGGTACACCATCTTTCCCAGGCTACGTTTGAAGTTTGAGGTGGCAAGACAAGCAAGCAGCCCCATTCTCTGTGCCTCTGTGCGAGCAGTGCCATGGGCAGATGACGCTGAGCAACAGCTTTCCAGGATAGCCCCTTCTGCCTGCCAGCTATCTGCAGACGTTCGCACTTTCGGAGCAGGGCTGTGATAGGAGCCTGGCAGGAACACCACCATTCCCAGCATGCGTTTGAAGTTTCAAGTGGCAAGATAAGCAAGCAGCCCCATTCTTTGTGCCTCTATGCGAACAGTGCCATGGGCAGATGAGGCTGAGCAACAGCTTTCCAGGATAGCCCCTTCTGGCTGCCAGCTATCTGCAGACGTTCGCATTTCAAGAGCAGGGCTGCGAAAGGAACCTAGCAGGTACACTATCTTTCCCAGGCTACGTTTGAAGTTTGAGGTGGCAAGACAAGCAAGCAGCCCCATTCTCTGTGCCTCTGTGCGAGCACTGCCATGGGCAGATGAGGCTGAGCAACAGCTTTCCAGGATAGCCCCTTCTGCCTGCCAGCTATCTGCAGACGTTCGCACTTTCGGAGCAGGGCTGCAAAAGGAGCCTGGCAGGGACACCACCATTCCCAGCATGCGCTTGAAGTTTCAAGTGGCAAGATAAGCAAGCAGCCCCATTCTCTGTGCCTCTATGCGAACAGTGCCATGGGCAGATGAGGCTGAGCAACAGCTTTCCAGGATAGCCCCTTCTGGCTGCCAGCTATCTGCAGACGTTCGCATTTCAAGAGCAGGGCTGCGAAAGGAGCCTAGCAGGTACACTATCTTTCCCAGGCTACGTTTGAAGTTTGAGGTGGCAAGACAAGCAAGCAGCCCCATTCTCTGTGCCTCTGTGCGAGCACTGCCATGGGCAGATGAGGCTGAGCAACAGCTTTCCAGGATAGCCCCTTCTGCCTGCCAGCTATCTGCAGACGTTCGCACTTTCGGAGCAGAGCTGCAAAAGGAGCCTGGCAGGGACACCACCATTCCCAGCATGCGTTTGAAGTTTCAAGTGGCAAGATAAGCAAGCAGCCCCATTCTCTGTGCCTCTATGCGAACAGTGCCATGGGCAGATGAGGCTGAGCAACAGCTTTCCAGGCTAGCCCCTTCTGGCTGCCAGCTATCTGCAGACGTTCGCACTTTCGGAGCAGGGCTGCGAAAGGAGCCTGGCAGGGACACCAACTTTCCCAGGCTACTTTTGAAGTTTGAGGTGGCAAGACAAGCAAGCAGCCCCATTCTCTGTGCCTCTGTGCGAGCACTGCCATGGGCAGATGAGGCTGAGCAACAGCTTTCCAGGATAGCCCCTTCTGGCTGCCAGCTATCTGCAGACGTTCTCATTTCAAGAGCAGGGCTGCGAAAGCAGCCTAGCAGGTACACCATCTTTCCCAGGCTACGTTTGAAGTTTGAGGTGGCAAGACAAGCAAGCAGCCCCATTCTCTGTGCCTCTGTGCGAGCACTGCCATGGGCAGATGAGGCTGAGCAACAGCTTTCCAGGCTAGCCCCTTCTGGCTGCCAGCTATCTGCAGACGTTCGCACTTTCGGAGCAGGGCTGCGAAAGCAGCCTGGCAGGGACACCAACTTTCCCAGGCTACGTTTGAAGTTTGAGGTGGCAAGACAAGCAAGCAGCCCCATTCTCTGTGCCTCTGTGCGAGCACTGCCATGGGCAGATGAGGCTGAGCAACAGCTTTCCAGGATAGCCTCTTCTGCCTGCCAGCTATGTGCAGACGTTCGCATTTCAAGAGCAGGGCTGCAAAAGGAGCCTGGCAGGGACACCACCATTCCCAGCATGCGTTTGAAGTTTCAAGTGGCAAGATATGCAAGCAGCCCCATTCTCTGTGCCTCTATGCAAACAGTGCCATGGGCAGATGAGGCTGAGCAACAGCTTTCCAGGCTAGCCCCTTCTGGCTGCCAGCTATCTGCAGACGTTCGCATTTCAAGAGCAGGGCTGCGAAAGGAGCCTGGCAGGTACACCATCTTTCCCAGGCTACGTTTGAAGTTTGAGGTGGCAAGACAAGCAAGCAGCCCCATTCTCTGTGCCTCTGTGCGAGCAGTGCCATGGGCAGATGACGCTGAGCAACAGCTTTCCAGGATAGCCCCTTCTGCCTGCCAGCTATCTGCAGACGTTCGCACTTTCGGAGCAGGGCTGTGATAGGAGCCTGGCAGGAACACCACCATTCCCAGCATGCGTTTGAAGTTTCAAGTGGCAAGATAAGCAAGCAGCCCCATTCTCTGTGCCTCTATGCGAACAGTGCCATGGGCAGATGAGGCTGAGCAACAGCTTTCCAGGATAGCCCCTTCTGGCTGCCAGCTATCTGCAGACGTTCGCATTTCAAGAGCAGGGCTGCGAAAGGAGCCTAGCAGGTACACTATCTTTCCCAGGCTACGTTTGAAGTTTGAGGTGGCAAGACAAGCAAGCAGCCCCATTCTCTGTGCCTCTGTGCGAGCACTGCCATGGGCAGATGAGGCTGAGCAACAGCTTTCCAGGATAGCCCCTTCTGCCTGCCAGCTATCTGCAGACGTTCGCACTTTCGGAGCAGGGCTGCAAAAGGAGCCTGGCAGGGACACCACCATTCCCAGCATGCGCTTGAAGTTTCAAGTGGCAAGATAAGCAAGCAGCCCCATTCTCTGTGCCTCTATGCGAACAGTGCCATGGGCAGATGAGGCTGAGCAACAGCTTTCCAGGCTAGTCCCTTCTGGCTGCCAGCTATCTGCGGACGTTCGCACTTTCGGAGCAGGGCTGCGAAAGGAGCCTGGCAGGGACACCAACTTTCCCAGGCTACGTTTGAAGTTTGAGGTGGCAAGACAAGCAAGCAGCCCCATTCTCTGTGCCTCTGTGCGAGCACTGCCATGGGCAGATGAGGCTGAGCAACAGCTTTCCAGGCTAGCCCCTTCTGCCTGCCAGCTATCTGCAGACGTTCGCACTTTCGGAGCAGGGCTGCAAAAGGAGCCTGGCAGGGACACCAACATTCCCAGCATGCGTTTGAAGTTTGAGGTGGCAAGATATGCAACCAGCCCCATTCTCTGTGCCTCTATGCGAACAGTGCCATGGGCAGATGAGGCTGAGCAACAGCTTTCCAGGATAGCCCCTTCTGCCTGCCAGCTATCTGCAGACGTTCGCATTTCAAGAGCAGGGCTGCGAAAGGAGCCTGGCAGGTACACCATCTTTCCCAGGCTACGTTTGAAGTTTGAGGTGGCAAGACAAGCAAGCAGCCCCATTCTCTGTGCCTCTGTGCGAGCAGTGCCATGGGGAGATGACGCTGAGCAACAGCTTTCCAGGATAGCCCCTTCTGCCTGCCAGCTATCTGCAGACGTTCGCACTTTCGGAGCAGGGCTGCAAAAGGAGACTAGCAGGTACACCATCTTTCCCAGGCTACGTTTGAAGTTTGAGGTGGCAAGACAAGCAAGCAGCCCCATTCTCTGTGCCTCTGTGCGAGCACTGCCATGGGCAGATGAGGCTGAGCAACAGCTTTCCAGGCTAGCCCCTTCTGGCTGCCAGCTATCTGCAGACGTTCGCACTTTCGGAGCAGGGCTGCGAAAGGAGCCTGGCAGGGACACCAACTTTCCCAGGCTACGTTTGAAGTTTGAGGTGGCAAGACAAGCAAGCAGCCCCATTCTCTGTGCCTCTGTGCGAGCACTGCCATGGGCAGATGAGGCTGAGCAACAGCTTTCCAGGATAGCCCCTTCTGGCTGCCAGCTATCTGCAGACGTTCGCACTTTCGGAGCAGGGCTGCAAAAGGAGCCTGGCAGGGACACCACCATTCCCAGCATGCGCTTGAAGTTTCAAGTGGCAAGATAAGCAAGCAGCCCCATTCTCTGTGCCTCTATGCGAACAGTGCCATGGGCAGATGAGGCTGAGCAACAGCTTTCCAGGCTAGTCCCTTCTGGCTGCCAGCTATCTGCGGACGTTCGCACTTTCGGAGCAGGGCTGCGAAAGGAGCCTGGCAGGGACACCAACTTTCCCAGGCTACGTTTGAAGTTTGAGGTGGCAAGACAAGCAAGCAGCCCCATTCTCTGTGCCTCTGTGCGAGCACTGCCATGGGCAGATGAGGCTGAGCAACAGCTTTCCAGGCTAGTCCCTTCTGGCTGCCAGCTATCTGCAGACGTTCGCACTTTCGGAGCAGGGCTGCAAAAGGAGCCTGGCAGGGACACCAACATTCCCAGCATGCGTTTGAAGTTTGAGGTGGCAAGATATGCAACCAGCCCCATTCTCTGTGCCTCTATGCGAACAGTGCCATGGGCAGATGAGGCTGAGCAACAGCTTTCCAGGATAGCCCCTTCTGCCTGCCAGCTATCTGCAGACGTTCGCATTTCAAGAGCAGGGCTGCGAAAGGAGCCTGGCAGGTACACCATCTTTCCCAGGCTACGTTTGAAGTTTGAGGTGGCAAGACAAGCAAGCAGCCCCATTCTCTGTGCCTCTGTGCGAGCACTGCCATGGGCAGATGAGGCTGAGCAACAGCTTTCCAGGCTAGCCCCTTCTGGCTGCCAGCTATCTGCAGACGTTCGCACTTTCGGAGCAGGGCTGCGAAAGGAGCCTGGCAGGGACACCAACTTTCCCAGGCTACGTTTGAAGTTTGAGGTGGCAAGACAAGCAAGCAGCCCCATTCTCTGTGCCTCTGTGCGAGCACTGCCATGGGCAGATGAGGCTGAGCAACAGCTTTCCAGGCTAGCGCCTTCTGCCTGCCAGCTATCTGCAGACGTTCGCACTTTCGGAGCAGGGCTGCAAAAGGAGCCTGGCAGGGACACCACCATTCCCAGCATGCGCTTGAAGTTTCAAGTGGCAAGATAAGCAAGCAGCCCCATTCTCTGTGCCTCTATGCGAACAGTGCCATGGGCAGATGAGGCTGAGCAACAGCTTTCCAGGCTAGTCCCTTCTGGCTGCCAGCTATCTGCGGACGTTCGCACTTTCGGAGCAGGGCTGCGAAAGGAGCCTGGCAGGGACACCAACTTTCCCAGGCTACGTTTGAAGTTTGAGGTGGCAAGACAAGCAAGCAGCCCCATTCTCTGTGCCTCTGTGCGAGCACTGCCATGGGCAGATGAGGCTGAGCAACAGCTTTCCAGGCTAGTCCCTTCTGGCTGCCAGCTATCTGCAGACGTTCGCACTTTCGGAGCAGGGCTGCAAAAGGAGCCTGGCAGGGACACCAACATTCCCAGCATGCGTTTGAAGTTTGAGGTGGCAAGATATGCAACCAGCCCCATTCTCTGTGCCTCTATGCGAACAGTGCCATGGGCAGATGAGGCTGAGCAACAGCTTTCCAGGATAGCCCCTTCTGCCTGCCAGCTATCTGCAGACGTTCGCATTTCAAGAGCAGGGCTGCGAAAGGAGCCTGGCAGGTACACCATCTTTCCCAGGCTACGTTTGAAGTTTGAGGTGGCAAGACAAGCAAGCAGCCCCATTCTCTGTGCCTCTGTGCGAGCAGTGCCATGGGGAGATGACGCTGAGCAACAGCTTTCCAGGATAGCCCCTTCTGCCTGCCAGCTATCTGCAGACGTTCGCACTTTCGGAGCAGGGCTGCAAAAGGAGACTAGCAGGTACACCATCTTTCCCAGGCTACGTTTGAAGTTTGAGGTGGCAAGACAAGCAAGCAGCCCCATTCTCTGTGCCTCTGTGCGAGCACTGCCATGGGCAGATGAGGCTGAGCAACAGCTTTCCAGGCTAGCCCCTTCTGGCTGCCAGCTATCTGCAGACGTTCGCACTTTCGGAGCAGGGCTGCGAAAGGAGCCTGGCAGGGACACCAACTTTCCCAGGCTACGTTTGAAGTTTGAGGTGGCAAGACAAGCAAGCAGCCCCATTCTCTGTGCCTCTGTGCGAGCACTGCCATGGGCAGATGAGGCTGAGCAACAGCTTTCCAGGATAGCCCCTTCTGGCTGCCAGCTATCTGCAGACGTTCGCACTTTCGGAGCAGGGCTGCAAAAGGAGCCTGGCAGGGACACCACCATTCCCAGCATGCGTTTGAAGTTTCAAGTGGCAAGATAAGCAAGCAGCCCCATTCTCTGTGCCTCTGTGCGAGCACTGCCATGGGCAGATGAGGCTGAGCAACAGCTTTCCAGGCTAGCCCCTTCTGGCTGCCAGTTATCTGCAGACGTTCGCACTTTCGGAGCAGGGCTGCAAAAGGAGCCTGGCAGGGACACCAACTTTCCCAGGCTACGTTTGAAGTTTGAGGTGGCAAGACAAGCAAGCAGCCCCATTCTCTGTGCCTCTGTGCGAGCACTGCCATGGGCAGATGAGGCTGAGCAACAGCTTTCCAGGCTAGCCTCTTCTGCCTGCCAGCTATCTGCAGACGTTCGCATTTCAAGAGCAGGGCTGCAAAAGGAGCCTGGCAGGGACACCACCATTCCCAGCATGCGCTTGAAGTTTCAAGTGGCAAGATATGCAACCAGCGCCATTCTCTGTGCCTCTATGCGAACAGTGCCATGGGCAGATGAGGCTGAGCAACAGCTTTCCAGGATAGCCCCTTCTGCCTGCCAGCTATCTGCAGACGTTCGCATTTCAAGAGCAGGGCTGCGAAAGGAGCCTGGCAGGTACACCATCTTTCCCAGGCTACGTTTGAAGTTTCAAGTGGCAAGATAAGCAAGCAGCCCCATTCTCTCTGCCTCTGTGCGAGCAGCGCCATGGGCAGATGACGCTGAGCAACAGCTTTCCAGGATAGCCCCTTCTGGCTGCCAGCTATCTGCAGACGTTCGCACTTTCGGAGCAGGGCTGCAAAAGGAGCCTGGCAGGGACACCACCATTCCCAGCATGCGCTTGAAGTTTCAAGTGGCAAGATAAGCAAGCAGCCCCATTCTCTGTCCCTCTGTGCGAGCAGTGCCATGGGCAGATGAGGCTGAGCAACAGCTTTCCAGGATAGCCCCTTCTGCCTGCCAGCTATCTGCAGACGTTCGCACTTTCGGAGCAGGGCTGCCAAAGGAGCCTGGCAGGGACACCAACTTTCCCAGGCTACGTTTGAAGTTTGAGGTGGCAAGACAAGCAAGCAGCCCCATTCTCTGTGCCTCTGTGCGAGCACTGCCATGGGCAGATGAGGCTGAGCAACAGCTTTCCAGGATAGCCCCTTCTGCCTGCCAGCTATCTGCACACGTTCGCACTTTCGGAGCAGGGCTGCAAAAGGAGCCTGGCAGGGACACCACCATTCCCAGCATGCGCTTGAAGTTTCAAGTGGCAAGATAAGCAAGCAGCCCCATTCTCTGTGCCTCTATGCGAACAGTGCCATGGGCAGATGAGGCTGAGCAACAGCTTTCCAGGATAGCCCCTTCTGCCTGCCAGCTATCTGCAGACGTTCGCATTTCAAGAGCAGGGCTGCGAAAGGAGCCTGGCAGGTACACCATCTTTCCCAGGCTACGTTTGAAGTTTCAAGTGGCAAGATAAGCAAGCAGCCCCATTCTCTCTGCCTCTGTGCGAGCAGCGCCATGGGCAGATGACGCTGAGCAACAGCTTTCCAGGATAGCCCCTTCTGCCTGCCAGCTATCTGCAGACGTTCGCACTTTCGGAGCAGGGCTGCAAAAGGAGCCTGGCAGGGACACCACCATTCCCAGCATGCGCTTGAAGTTTCAAGTGGCAAGATAAGCAAGCAGCCCCATTCTCTGTCCCTCTGTGCGAGCAGTGCCATGGGCAGATGAGGCTGAGCAACAGCTTTCCAGGCTAGCCCCTTCTGCCTGCCAGCTATCTGCAGACGTTCGCACTTTCGGAGCAGGGCTGCCAAAGGAGCCTGGCAGGGACACCAACTTTCCCAGGCTACGTTTGAAGTTTGAGGTGGCAAGACAAGCAAGCAGCCCCATTCTCTGTGCCTCTGTGCGAGCACTGCCATGGGCAGATGAGGCTGAGCAACAGCTTTCCAGGATAGCCCCTTCTGCCTGCCAGCTATCTGCACACGTTCGCACTTTCGGAGCAGGGCTGCAAAAGGAGCCTGGCAGGGACACCACCATTCCCAGGCTACGTTTGAAGTTTCAAGTGGCAAGGTAAGCAAGCAGCCCCATTCTCTGTGCCTCTATGCGAACAGTGCCATGGGCAGATGAGGCTGAGCAACAGCTTTCCAGGCTAGCCCCTTCTGCCTGCCAGCTATCTGCAGACGTTCGCATTTCAAGAGCAGGGCTGCGAAAGGAGCCTAGCAGGTACACTATCTTTCCCAGGCTACGTTTGAAGTTTGAGGTGGCAAGACAAGCAAGCAGCCCCATTCTCTGTGCCTCTGTGCGAGCACTGCCATGGGCAGATGAGGCTGAGCAACAGCTTTCCAGGATAGCCCCTTCTGCCTGCCAGCTATCTGCAGACGTTCGCACTTTCGGAGCAGGGCTGTGATAGGAGCCTGGCAGGGACACCACCATTCCCAGCATGCGCTTGAAGTTTCAAGTGGCAAGATAAGCAAGCAGCCCCATTCTCTGTGCCTCTATGCGAACAGTGCCATGGGCAGATGAGGCTGAGCAACAGCTTTCCAGGCTAGCCCCTTCTGGCTGCCAGCTATCTGCAGACGTTCGCATTTCAAGAGCAGGGCTGCGAAAGGAGCCTAGCAGGTACACTATCTTTCCCAGGCTACGTTTGAAGTTTGAGGTGGCAAGACAAGCAAGCAGCCGCATTCTCTGTGCCTCTGTGCGAGCAGTGCCATGGGCAGATGAGGCTGAGCAACAGCTTTCCAGGATAGCCCCTTCTGCCTGCCAGCTATCTGCAGACGTTCGCACTTTCGGAGCAGGGCTGCAAAAGGAGCCTGGCAGGGACACCACCATTCCCAGCATGCGCTTGAAGTTTCAAGTGGCAAGATAAGCAAGCAGCCCCATTCTCTGTGCCTCTATGCGAACAGTGCCATGGGCAGATGAGGCTGAGCAACAGCTTTCCAGGCTAGCCCCTTCTGGCTGCCAGCTATCTGCAGACGTTCGCACTTTCGGAGCAGGGCTGCGAAAGGAGCCTGGCAGGGACACCAACTTTCCGAGGCTACGTTTGAAGTTTGAGGTGGCAAGACAAGCAAGCAGCCCCATTCTCTGTGCCTCTGTGAGAGCACTGCCATGGGCAGATGAGGCTGAGCAACAGCTTTCCAGGATAGCCCCTTCTGCCTGCCAGCTATCTGCAGACGTTCGCACTTTCAGAGCAGGGCTGCAAAAGGAGCCTGGCAGGGACACCACCATTCCCAGGCTACGTTTGAAGTTTCAAGTGGCAAGATAAGCAAGCAGCCCCATTCTCTGTGCCTCTATGCGAACAGTGCCATGGGCAGATAAGGCTGAGCAACAGCTTTCCAGGATAGCCCCTTCTGCCTGCCAGCTATCTGCAGACGTTCGCATTTCAAGAGCAGGGCTGCGAAAGGAGCCTAGCAGGTACACCATCTTTCCCAGGCTACGTTTGAAGTTTGAGGTGGCAAGACAAGCAAGCAGCCCCATTCTCTGTGCCTCTGTGCGAGCACTGCCATGGGCAGATGAGGCTGAGCAACAGCTTTCCAGGCTAGCCCCTTCTGCCTGCCAGCTATCTGCAGACGTTCGCATTTCAAGAGCAGGGCTGCGAAAGGAGCCTGGCAGGTACACCATCTTTCCCAGGCTACGTTTGAAGTTTCAAGTGGCAAGATAAGCAAGCAGCCCCATTCTCTGTGCCTCTGTGCGAGCAGCGCCATGGGCAGATGACGCTGAGCAACAGCATTCCAGGATAGCCCCTTCTGCCTGCCAGCTATCTGCAGACGTTCGCACTTTCGGAGCAGGGCTGCAAAAGGAGCCTGGCAGGGACACCACCATTCCCAGCATGCGTTTGAAGTTTCAAGTGGCAAGATAAGCAAGCAGCCCCATTCTCTGTCCCTCTGTGCGAGCAGTGCCATGGGCAGATGAGGCTGAGCAACAGCTTTCCAGGATAGCCCCTTCTGCCTGCCAGCTATCTGCAGACGTTCGCACTTTTGGAGCAGGGCTGCGAAAGTAGCCTGGCAGGGACACCAACTTTCCCAGGCTACGTTTGAAGTTTGAGGTGGCAAGACAAGCAAGCAGCCCCATTCTCTGTGCCTCTGTGCGAGCAGTGCCATGGGCAGATGAGGCTGAGCAACAGCTTTCCAGGCTAGCCCCTTCTGGCTGCCAGCTATCTGCAGACGTTCGCACTTTCGGAGCAGGGCTGTGATAGGAGCCTGGCAGGGACACCACCATTCCCAGCATGCGTTTGAAGTTTCAAGTGGCAAGATAAGCAAGCAGCCCCATTCTCTGTGCCTCTGTGCGAACAGTGCCATGGGCAGATGAGGCTGAGCAACAGCTTTCCAGGCTAGCCCCTTCTGGCTGCCAGCTATCTGCAGACGTTCGCACTTTCGGAGCAGGGCTGCGAAAGGAGCCTGGCAGGGACACCAACTTTCCCAGGCTACGTTTGAAGTTTGAGGTGGCAAGACAAGCAAGCAGCCCCATTCTCTGTGCCTCTGTGCGAGCACTGCCATGGGCAGATGAGGCTGAGCAACAGCTTTCCACGCTAGCCTCTTCTGCCTGCCAGCTATCTGCAGACGTTCGCATTTCAAGAGCAGGGCTGCAAAAGGAGCCTGGCAGGGACACCACCATTCCCAGCATGCGTTTGAAGTTTCAAGTGGCAAGATATGCAAGCAGCCCCATTCTCTGTGCCTCTATGCGAACAGTGCCATGGGCAGATGAGGCTGAGCAACAGCTTTCCAGGATAGCCCCTTCTGCCTGCCAGCTATCTGCAGACGTTCGCATTTTAAGAGCAGGGCTGCGAAAGGAGCCTGGCAGGTACACCATGTTTCCCAGGCTACGTTTGAAGTTTGAGGTGGCAAGACAAGCAAGCAGCCCCATTCTCTGTGCCTCTGTGCGAGCAGTGCCATGGGCAGATGAGGCTGAGCAACAGCTTTCCAGGATAGCCCCTTCTGCCTGCCAGCTATCTGCAGACGTTCGCACTTTCGGAGCAGGGCTGCAAAAGGAGCCTGGCAGGAACACCACCTTTCCCAGCATGCGTTTGAAGTTTCAAGTGGCAAGATAAGCAAGCAGCCCCATTCTCTGTGCCTCTGTGCGAGCACTGCCATGGGCAGATGAGGCTGAGCAACAGCTTTCCAGGATAGCCCCTTCTGCCTGCCAGCTATCTGCAGACGTTCGCACTTTCGGAGCAGGGCTGCAAAAGGAGCCTGGCAGGGACACCACCATTCCCAGCATGCGTTTGAAGTTTCAAGTGGCAAGATAAGCAAGCAGCCCCATTCTCTGGGCCTCTATGCGAACAGTGCCATGGGCAGATGAGGCTGAGCAACAGCTTTCCAGGCTAGCCCCTTCTGGCTGCCAGCTATCTGCAGACGTTCGCACTTTCGGAGCAGGGCTGCGAAAGGATCCTGGCAGGGACACCAACTTTCCCAGGCTACGTTTGAAGTTTGAGGTGGCAAGACAAGCAAGCAGCCCCATTCTCTGTGCCTCTGTGCGAGCACTGCCATGGGCAGATGAGGCTGAGCAACAGCTTTCCAGGATAGCCCCTTCTGCCTGCCAGCTATCTGCAGACGTTCGCACTTTCGGAGCAGGGCTGCAAAAGGAGCCTGGCAGGGACACCACCATTCCCAGGCTACGTTTGAAGTTTCAAGTGGCAAGATAAGCAAGCAGCCCCATTCTCTGTGCCTCTATGCGAACAGTGCCATGGGCAGATGAGGCTGAGCAACAGCTTTCCAGGATAGCCCCTTCTGCCTGCCAGCTATCTGCAGACGTTCGCATTTCAAGAGCAGGGCTGCGAAAGGAGCCTAGAAGGTACACTATCTTTCCCAGGCTACGTTTGAAGTTTGAGGTGGCAAGACAAGCAAGCAGCCCCATTCTCTGTGCCTCTGTGCGAGCAGTGCCATGGGCAGATGAGGCTGAGCAACAGCTTTCCAGGATAGCCCCTTCTGCCTGCCAGCTATCTGCAGACGTTCGCACTTTCGGAGCAGGGCTGCAAAAGGAGCCTGGCAGGGACACCACCATTCCCAGCATGCGTTTGAAGTTTCAAGTGGCAAGATAAGCAAGCAGCCCCATTCTCTGTGCCTCTATGCGAACAGTGCCATGGGCAGATGAGGCTGAGCAACAGCTTTCCAGGCTAGCCCCTTCTGGCTGCCAGCTATCTGCAGACGTTCGCACTTTCGGAGCAGGGCTGCGAAAGGAGCCTGGCAGGGACACCAACTTTCCGAGGCTACGTTTGAAGTTTGAGGTGGCAAGACAAGCAAGCAGCCCCATTCTCTGTGCCTCTGTGAGAGCACTGCCATGGGCAGATGAGGCTGAGCAACAGCTTTCCAGGATAGCCCCTTCTGCCTGCCAGCTATCTGCAGACGTTCGCACTTTCAGAGCAGGGCTGCAAAAGGAGCCTGGCAGGGACACCACCATTCCCAGGCTACGTTTGAAGTTTCAAGTGGCAAGATAAGCAAGCAGCCCCATTCTCTGTGCCTCTATGCGAACAGTGCCATGGGCAGATGAGGCTGAGCAACAGCTTTCCAGGCTAGCCCCTTCTGGCTGCCAGCTATCTGCAGACGTTCGCATTTCAAGAGCAGGGCTGCGAAAGGAGCCTAGCAGGTACACTATCTTTCCCAGGCTACGTTTGAAGTTTGAGGTGGCAAGACAAGCAAGCAGCCCCATTCTCTGTCCCTCTGTGCGAGCACTGCCAGGGGCAGATGAGGCTGAGCAACAGCTTTCCAGGATAGCCCCTTCTGCCTGCCAGCTATCTGCAGACGTTCGCATTTCAAGAGCAGGGCTGCGAAAGGAGCCTAGCAGGTACACTATCTTTCCCAGGCTACGTTTGAAGTTTGAGGTGGCAAGACAAGCAAGCAGCCCCATTCTCTGTGCCTCTGTGCGAGCAGTGCCATGGGCAGATGAGGCTGAGCAACAGCTTTCCAGGATAGCCCCTTCTGCCTGCCAGCTATCTGCAGACGTTTGCATTTCAAGAGCAGGGCTGCGAAAGGAGCCTAGCAGGTACACCATCTTTCCCAGGCTACGTTTGAAGTTTGAGGTGGCAAGACAAGCAAGCAGCCCCATTCTCTGTGCCTCTGTGCGAGCACTGCCATGGGCAGATGAGGCTGAGCAACAGCTTTCCAGGCTAGCCCCTTCTGGCTGCCAGCTATCTGCAGACGTTCGCACTTTCGGAGCAGGGCTGTGATAGGAGCCTGGCAGGGACACCAACTTTCCCAGGCTACGTTTGAAGTTTGAGGTGGCAAGACAAGCAAGCAGCCCCATTCTCTGTGCCTCTGTGAGAGCACTGCCATGGGCAGATGAGGCTGAGCAACAGCTTTCCAGGATAGCCCCTTCTGCCTGCCAGCTATCTGCAGACGTTCGCACTTTCGGAGCAGGGCTGCAAAAGGAGCCTGGCAGGGACACCACCATTCCCAGGCTACGTTTGAAGTTTCAAGTGGCAAGATAAGCAAGCAGCCCCATTCTCTGTGCCTCTATGCGAACAGTGCCATGGGCAGATGAGGCTGAGCAACAGCTTTCCAGGATAGCCCCTTCTGGCTGCCAGCTATCTGCAGACGTTCGCATTTCAAGAGCAGGGCTGCGAAAGGAGCCTGGCAGGTACACCATCTTTCCCAGGCTACGTTTGAAGTTTCAAGTGGCAAGATAAGCAAGCAGCCCCATTCTCTGTGCCTCTGTGCGAGCACTGCCATGGGCAGATGAGGCTGAGCAACAGCTTTCCAGGATAGCCCCTTCTGCCTGCCAGCTATCTGCAGACGTTCGCATTTCAAGAGCAGGGCTGCGAAAGGAGCCTAGCAGGTACACCATCTTTCCCAGGCTACGTTTGAAGTTTGAGGTGGCAAGACAAGCAAGCAGCCCCATTCTCTGTGCCTCTGTGCGAGCACTGCCATGGGCAGATGAGGCTGAGCAACAGCTTTCCAGGATAGCCCCTTCTGGCTGCCAGCTATCTGCAGACGTTCGCACTTTCGGAGCAGGGCTGCAAAAGGAGCCTGGCAGGGACACCACCATTCCCAGCATGCGTTTGAAGTTTCAAGTGGCAAGATAAGCAAGCAGCCCCATTCTCTGTGCCTCTGTGCGAGCACTGCCATGGGCAGATGAGGCTGAGCAACAGCTTTCCAGGCTAGCCTCTTCTGCCTGCCAGCTATCTGCAGACTTTCGCATTTTCGGAGCAGGGCTGCAAAAGGAGCCTGGCAGGGACACCACCATTCCCAGCATGCGTTTGAAGTTTCAAGTGGCAAGATATGCAAGCAGCCCCATTCTCTGTGCCTCTATGCGAACAGTGCCATGGGCAGATGAGGCTGAGCAACAGCTTTCCAGGCTAGCACCTTCTGCCTGCCAGCTATCTGCAGACGTTCGCACTTTCGGAGCAGGGCTGCAAAAGGAGCCTGGCAGGCACACCACCATTCCCAGCATGCGTTTGAAGTTTCAAGTGGCAAGATAAGCAAGCAGCCCCATTCTCTGTGCCTCTATGCGAACAGTGCCATGGGCAGATGAGGCTGAGCAACAGCTTTCCAGGCTAGCCCCTTCTGGCTGCCAGCTATCTGCAGACGTTCGCACTTTCGGAGCAGGGCATCGAAAGGAGCCTGGCAGGGACACCACCATTCCCAGGCTACGTTTGAAGTTTGAGGTGGCAAGACAAGCAAGCAGCCCCATTCTCTGTGCCTCTGTGCGAGCACTGCCATGGGGAGATGAGGCTGAGCAACAGCTTTCCAGGATAGCCCCTTCTGCCTGCCAGCTATCTGCACACGTTCGCGCTTTCGGAGCAGGGCTGCAAAAGGAGCCTGGCAGGGACACCAACTTTCCCAAGCTACGTTTGAAGTTTGAGGTGGCAAGACAAGCAAGCAGCCCCATTCTCTGTGCCTCTGTGCGAGCACTGCCATGGGCAGATGAGGCTGAGCAACAGCTTTCCAGGATAGCCTCTTCTGCCTGCCAGCTATCTGCAGACGTTCGCACTTTCGGAGCAGGGCTGCAAAAGGAGCCTGGCAGGGACACCACCATTCCCAGCATGCGTTTGAAGTTTCAAGTGGCAAGATAAGCAAGCAGCCCCCTTCTCTGTGCCTCTATGCGAGCACTGACATGGGCAGATGAGGCTGAGCAACAGCTTTCCAGGCTAGCCCCTTCTGCCTGCCAGCTATCTGCAGACGTTCGCACTTTCGGAGCAGGGCTGCAAAAGGAGCCTGGCAGGGACACCACCATTCCCAGCATGCGTTTGAAGTTTGAGGTGGCAAGACAAGCAAGCAGCCCCATTCTCTGTGCCTCTGTGCGAGCACTGCCATGGGCAGATGAGGCTGAGCAACAGCTTTCCAGGATAGCCCCTTCTGCCTGCCAGCTATCTGCAGACGTTCGCACTTTCGGAGCAGGGCTGCAAAAGGAGCCTGGCAGGGACACCAACTTTCCCAGGCTACGTTTGAAGTTTGAGGTGGCAAGACAAGCAAGCAGCCCCATTCTCTGTGCCTCTGTGCGAGCACTGCCATGGGCAGATGAGGCTGAGCAACAGCTTTCCAGGATAGCCCCTTCTGCCTGCCAGCTATCTGCAGACGTTCGCACTTTCGGAGCAGGGCTGCAAAAGGAGCCTGGCAGGGACACCAACTTTCCCAGGCTACGTTTGAAGTTTGAGGTGGCAAGACAAGCAAGCAGCCCCATTCTCTGTGCCTCTGTGCGAGCACTGCCATGGGCAGATCAGGCTGAGCAACAGCTTTCCAGGATAGCCCCTTCTGGCTGCCAGCTATCTGCAGACGTTCGCACTTTCGGAGCAGGGCTGCGAAAGAAGCCTGGCAGGGACACCACCATTCCCAGCATGCGTTTGAAGTTTCAAGTGGCAAGATAAGCAAGCAGCCCCATTCTCTGTGCCTCTATGCGAACAGTGCCATGGGCAGATGAGGCTGAGCAACAGCTTTCCAGGCTAGCCCCTTCTGGCTGCCAGCTATCTGCAGACGTTCGCACTTTCGGAGCAGGGCTGCGAAAGGAGCCTGGCAGGGACACCACCATTCCCAGCATGCGTTTGAAGTTTGACGTGGCAAGACAAGCAAGCAGCCCCATTCTCTCTGCCTCTGTGCGAGCACTGCCATGGGCAGATGAGGCTGAGCAACAGCTTTCCAGGATAGCCCCTTCTGCCTGCCAGCTATCTGCAGACGTTCGCACTTTCGGAGCAGGGCTGCAAAAGGAGCCTGGCAGGGACACCACCATTCCCAGGCTACGTTTGAAGTTTCAAGTGGCAAGATCAGCAAGCAGCCCCATTCTCTGTGCCTCTATGCGAACAGTGCCATGGGCAGATGAGGCTGAGCAACAGCTTTCCAGGATAGCCCCTTCTGCCTGCCAGCTATCTGCAGAAGTTCGCATTTCAAGAGCAGAGCTGCAAAAGGAGCCTAGCAGGTACACTATCTTTCCCAGGCTACGTTTGAAGTTTGAGGTGGCAAGACAAGCAAGCAGCCCCATTCTCTGTGCCTCTATGCGAACAGTGCCATGGGCAGATGAGGCTGAGCAACAGCTTTCCAGGATAGCCCCTTCTGACTGCCAGCTATCTGCAGACGTTCGCACTTTCGGAGCAGGGCTGCGAAAGGAGCCTGGCAGGGACACCAACTTTCCCAGGCTACGTTTGAAGTTTGAGGTGGCAAGACAAGCAAGCAGCCCCATTCTCTGTGCCTCTGTGCGAGCACTGCCATGGGCAGATGAGGCTGAGCAACAGCTTTCCAGGATAGCCCCTTCTGCCTGCCAGCTATCTGCAGACGTTCGCATTTCAAGAGCAGGGCTGCGAAAGCAGCCTAGCAGGTACACCATCTTTCCTAGGCTACGTTTGAAGTTTGAGGTGGCAAGACAAGCAAGCAGCCCCATTCTCTGTGCCTCTGTGCGAGCACTGCCATGGGCAGATGAGGCTGAGCAACAGCTTTCCAGGCTAGCCCCTTCTGGCTGCCAGCTATCTGCAGACGTTCGCACTTTCGGAGCAGGGCTGCAAAAGGAGCCTGGCAGGGACACCAACTTTCCCAGGCTACGTTTGAAGTTTGAGGTGGCAAGACAAGCAAGCAGCCCCATTCTCTGTGCCTCTGTGCGAGCACTGCCATGGGCAGATGAGGCTGAGCAACAGCTTTCCAGGATAGCCTCTTCTGCCTGCCAGCTATCTGCAGACGTTCGCACTTTCGGAGCAGGGCTGCAAAAGGAGCCTGGCAGGGACACCACCATTCCCAGCATGCGTTTGAAGTTTCAAGTGGCAAGATATGCAAGCAGCCCCATTCTCTGTGCCTCTATGCGAACAGTGCCATGGGCAGATGAGGCTGAGCAACAGCTTTCCAGGATAGCCCCTTCTGCCTGCCAGCTATCTGCACACGTTCGCATTTCAAGAGCAGGGCTGCGAAAGGAGCCTGGCAGGTACACCATCTTTCCCAGGCTACGTTTGAAGTTTGAGGTGGCAAGACAAGCAAGCAGCCCCATTCTCTGTGCCTCTGTGCGAGCACTGCCATGGGCAGATGAGGCTGAGCAACAGCTTTCCAGGATAGCCCCTTCTGCCTGCCAGCTATCTGCAGACGTTCGTACTTTCGCAGCAGGGCTGCAAAAGGAGCCTGGCAGGGACACCACCATTCCCAGCATGCGTTTGAAGTTTCAAGTGGCAAGATAAGCAAGCAGCCCCATTCTCTGTGCCTCTGTGCGAACAGTGCCATGGGCAGATGAGGCTGAGCAACAGCTTTCCAGGCTAGCCCCTTCTGGCTGCCAGCTATCTGCAGACGTTCGCATTTCAAAAGCAGGGCTGCGAAAGGAGCCTAACAGGTACACCATCTTTCCCAGGCTACTTTTGAAGTTTGAGGTGGCAAGACAAGCAAGCAGCCCCATTCTCTGTGCCTCTGTGCGAGCACTGCCATGGGCAGATGAGGCTGAACAACAGCTTTCCAGGATAGCCCCTTCTGCCTGCCAGCTATCTGCAGACGTTCGCACTTTCGGAGCAGGGCTGCGAAAGGAGCCTGGCAGGGACACCACCATTCCCAGCATGCGTTTGAAGTTTCAAGTGGCAAGATAAGCAAGCAGCCCCATTCTCTGTGCCTCTATGCGAACAGTGCCATGGGCAGATGAGGCTGAGCAACAGCTTTCCAGGATAGCCCCTTCTGGCTGCCAGCTATCTGCAGACGTTCGCACTTTCGGAGCAGGGCTGCGAAAGGAGCCTGGCAGGGACACCAACTTTCCCAGGCTACGTTTGAAGTTTGACGTGGCAAGACAAGCAAGCAGCCCCATTCTCTGTGCCTCTGTGCGAGCACTGCCATGGGCAGATGAGGCTGAGCAACAGCTTTCCAGGCTAGCCCCTTCTGCCTGCCAGCTATCTGCAGACGTTCGCACTTTCGGAGCAGGGCTGCAAAAGGAGCCTGGCAGGGACACCACCATTCCCAGCATGCGTTTGAAGTTTCAAGTGGCAAGATAAGCAAGCAGCCCCATTCTCTGTGCCTCTGTGCGAGCACTGCCATGGGCAGATGAGGCTGAGCAACAGCTTTCCAGGCTAGCCTCTTCTGCCTGCCAGCTATCTGCAGACTTTCGCATTTTCGGAGCAGGGCTGCAAAAGGAGCCTGGCAGGGACACCACCATTCCCAGCATGCGTTTGAAGTTTCAAGTGGCAAGATATGCAAACAGCCCCATTCTCTGTGCCTCTATGCGAACAGTGCCATGGGCAGATGAGGCTGAGCAACAGCTTTCCAGGCTAGCACCTTCTGCCTGCCAGCTATCTGCAGACGTTCGCATTTCAAGAGCAGGGCTGCGAAAGGAGCCTGGCAGGTACACCATCTTTCCCAGGCTACGTTTGAAGTTTGAGGTGGCAAGACAAGCAAGCAGCCCCATTCTCTGTGCCTCTGTGCGAGCAGTGCCATGGGCAGATGACGCTGAGCAACAGCTTTCCAGGATAGCCCCTTCTGCCTGCCAGCTATCTGCAGACGTTCGCACTTTCGGAGCAGGGCTGCAAAAGGAGCCTGGCAGGAACACCACCATTCCCAGCATGCGTTTGAAGTTTCAAGTGGCAAGATAAGCAAGCAGCCCCATTCTCTGTGCCTCTATGCGAACAGTGCCATGGGCAGATGAGGCTGAGCAACAGCTTTCCAGGCTAGCACCTTCTGCCTGCCAGCTATCTGCAGACGTTCGCATTTCAAGAGCAGGGCTGCGAAAGGAGCCTGGCAGGTACACCATCTTTCCCAGGCTACGTTTGAAGTTTGAGGTGGCAAGACAAGCAAGCAGCCCCATTCTCTGTGCCTCTGTGCGAGCAGTGCCATGGGCAGATGAGGCTGAGCAACAGCTTTCCAGGCTAGCCCCTTCTGGCTGCCAGCTATCTGCAGACGCTCGCACGTTCGGAGCAGGGCTGCGAAAGGAGCCTGGCAGGGACACCACCATTCCCAGCATGCGTTTGAAGTTTGAGGTGGCAAGACAAGCAAGCAGCCCCATTCTCTGTGCCTCTGTGCGAGCACTGCCATGGGCAGATGAGGCTGAGCAACAGCTTTCCAGGATAGCCCCTTCTGCCTGCCAGCTATCTGCACACGTTCGCACTTTCGGAGCAGGGCTGCAAAAGGAGCCTGGCAGGGACACCAACTTTCCCAGGCTACGTTTGAAGTTTGAGGTGGCAAGACAAGCAAGCAGCCCCATTCTCTGTGCCTCTGTGCGAGCACTGCCATGGGCAGATGAGGCTGAGCAACAGCTTTCCAGGATAGCCTCTTCTGCCTGCCAGCTATCTGCAGACGTTCGCACTTTCGGAGCAGGGCTGCAAAAGGAGCCTGGCAGGGACACCAACTTTCCCAGCATGCGTTTGAAGTTTCAAGTGGCAAGATAAGCAAGCAGCCCCATTCTCTGTGCCTCTGTGCGAGCAGTGCCATGGGCAGATGAGGCTGAGCAACAGCTTTCCAGGCTAGCCCCTTCTGGCTGCCAGCTATCTGCAGACGTTCGCATTTCAAGAGCAGGGCTGCGAAAGGAGCCTAGCAGGTACACCATCTTTCCCAGGCTACTTTTGAAGTTTGAGGTGGCAAGACAAGCAAGCAGCCCCATTCTCTGTGCCTCTGTGCGAGCACTGCCATGGGCAGATGAGGCTGAGCAACAGCTTTCCAGGATAGCCCCTTCTGCCTGCCAGCTATCTGCAGACGTTCGCACTTTCGGAGCAGGGCTGCGAAAGGAGCCTGGCAGGGACACCACCATTCCCAGCGTGCGTTTGAAGTTTCAAGTGGCAAGATAAGCAAGCAGCCCCATTCTCTGTGCCTCTATGCGAACAGTGCCATGGGCAGATGAGGCTGAGCAACAGCTTTCCAGGATAGCCCCTTCTGGCTGCCAGCTATCTGCAGACGTTCGCATTTCAAAAGCAGGGCTGCGAAAGGAGCCTAGCAGGTACACCATCTTTCCCAGGCTACGTTTGAAGTTTGAGGTGGCAAGACAAGCAAGCAGCCCCATTCTCTGTGCCTCTGTGCGAGCACTGCCATGGGCAGATGAGGCTGAGCAACAGCTTTCCAGGATAGCCTCTTCTGCCTGCCAGCTATCTGCAGACGTTTGCACTTTCGGAGCAGGGCTGCGAAAGGAGCCTGGCAGGGACACCAACTTTCCCAGGCTACGTTTGAAGTTTGACGTGGCAAGACAAGCAAGCAGCCCCATTCTCTCTGCCTCTGTGCGAGCACTGCCATGGGCAGATGACGCTGAGCAACAGCTTTCCAGGATAGCCCCTTCTGGCTGCCAGCTATCTGCAGACGTTCGCACTTTCGGAGCAGGGCTGCAAAAGGAGCCTGGCAGGGACACCAACTTTCCCAGGCTACGTTTGAAGTTTCAAGTGGCAAGATAAGCAAGCAGCCCCATTCTCTGTGCCTCTATGCGAACAGTGCCATGGGCAGATGAGGCTGAGCAACAGCTTTCCAGGATAGCCCCTTCTGGCTGCCAGCTATCTGCAGACGTTCGCACTTTCGGAGCAGGGCTGCGAAAGGAGCCTGGCAGGGACACCAACTTTCCCAGGCTACGTTTGAAGTTTGAGGTGGCAAGACAAGCAAGCAGCCCCATTCTCTCTGCCTCTGTGCGAGCACTGCCATGGGCAGATGAGGCTGAGCAACAGCTTTCCAGGATAGCCCCTTCTGGCTGCCAGCTATCTGCAGACGTTCGCATTTCAAGAGCAGGGCATCGAAAGGAGCCTAGCAGGTACACCATCTTTCCCAGGCTACGTTTGAAGTTTGAGGTGGCAAGACAAGCAAGCAGCCCCATTCTCTGTGCCTCTGTGCGAGCACTGCCATGGGCAGATGAGGCTGAGCAACAGCTTTCCAGGATAGCCCCTTCTGGCTGCCAGCTATCTGCAGACGTTCGCACTTTCGGAGCAGGGCTGCAAAAGGAGCCTGGCAGGGACACCAACTTTCCCAGGCTACGTTTGAAGTTTGAGGTGGCAAGACAAGCAAGCAGCCCCATTCTCTGTGCCTCTGTGAGAGCACTGCCATGGGCAGATGAGGCTGACCAACAGCTTTCCAGGATAGCCCCTTCTGCCTGCCAGCTATCTGCAGACGTTCGCACTTTCGGAGCAGGGCTGCAAAAGGAGCCTGGAAGGGACACCACCATTCCCAGCATGCGTTTGAAGTTTCAAGTGGCAAGATAAGCAAGCAGCCCCATTCTCTGTGCCTCTATGCGAGCAATGACATGGGCAGATGAGGCTGAGCAACAGCTTTCCAGGATAGCCCCTTCTGCCTGCCAGCTATCTGCATACGTTCGCAGTTTCGGAGCAGGGCTGCAAAAGGAGCCTGGCAGGGACACCAACTTTCCCAGCATGCGTTTGAAGTTTCAAGTGGAAAGATAAGCAAGCAGCCCCATTCTCTGTGCCTCTGTGCGAGCACTGCCATGGGCAGATGAGGCTGAGCAACAGCTTTCCAGGCTAGCCCCTTCTGGCTGCCAACTATCTGCAGACGTTCGCATTTCAAGAGCAGGGCTGCGAAAGGAGCCTAGCAGGTACACCATCTTTCCCAGGCTACTTTTGAAGTTTGAGGTGGCAAGACAAGCAAGCAGCCCCATTCTCTGTGCCTCTGTGCGAGCACTGCCATGGGCAGATGAGGCTGAGCAACAGCTTTCCAGGATAGCCCCTTCTGCCTGCCAGCTATCTGCAGACGTTCGCACTTTCGGAGCAGGGCTGCGAAAGGAGCCTGGCAGGGACACCACCATTCCCAGCATGCGTTTGAAGTTTCAAGTGGCAAGATAAGCAAGCAGCCCCATTCTCTGTGCCTCTATGCGAACAGTGCCATGGGCAGATGAGGCTGAGCAACAGCTTTCCAGGCTAGCCCCTTCTGGCTGCCAGCTATCTGCAGACATTCGCATTTCAAAAGCAGGGCTGCGAAAGGAGCCTAGCAGGTACACCATCTTTCCCAGGCTACTTTTGAAGTTTGAGGTGGCAAGACAAGCAAGCAGCCCCATTCTCTGTGCCTCTGTGCGAGCACTGCCATGGGCAGATGAGGCTGAGCAACAGCTTTCCAGGCTAGCCCCTTCTGGCTGCCAGCTATCTGCAGACGTTCGCACTTTCGGAGCAGGGCTGCGAAAGGAGCCTGGCAGGGACACCAACTTTCCCAGGCTACGTTTGAAGTTTGAGGTGGCAAGACAAGCAAGCAGCCCCATTCTCTCTGCCTCTGTGCGAGCACTGCCATGGGCAGATGAGGCTGAGCAACAGCTTTCCAGGATAGCCCCTTCTGCCTGCCAGCTATCTGCAGACGTTCGCATTTCAAGAGCAGGGCTGCGAAAGCAGCCTAGCAGGTACACCATCTTTCCCAGGCTACGTTTGAAGTTTGAGGTGGCAAGACAAGCAAGCAGCCCCATTCTCTGTGCCTCTGTGCGAGCACTGCCATGGGCAGATGAGGCTGAGCAACAGCTTTCCAGGATAGCCCCTTCTGGCTGCCAGCTATCTGCAGACGTTCGCACTTTCGGAGCAGGGCTGCAAAAGGAGCCTGGCAGGGACACCAACTTTCCCAGGCTACGTTTGAAGTTTGAGGTGGCAAGACAAGCAAGCAGCCCCATTCTCTGTGCCTCTGTGAGAGCACTGCCATGGGCAGATGAGGCTGAGCAACAGCTTTCCAGGATAGCCCCTTCTGCCTGCCAGCTATCTGCAGACGTTCGCACTTTCGGAGCAGGGCTGCAAAAGGAGCCTGGCAGGGACACCAACTTTCCCAGGCTACGTTTGAAGTTTCAAGTGGCAAGATAAGCAAGCAGCCCCATTCTCTGTGCCTCTATGCGAACAGTGCCATGGGCAGATGAGGCTGAGCAACAGCTTTCCAGGCTAGCCCCTTCTGGCTGCCAGCTATCTGCAGACGTTCGCACTTTCGGAGCAGGGCTGCGAAAGGAGCCTGGCAGGGACACCAACTTTCCCAGGCTACGTTTGAAGTTTGAGGTGGCAAGACAAGCAAGCAGCCCCATTCTCTCTGCCTCTGTGCGAGCACTGCCATGGGCAGATGAGGCTGAGCAACAGCTTTCCAGGATAGCCCCTTCTGGCTGCCAGCTATCTGCAGACGTTCGCATTTCAAGAGCAGGGCTGCGAAAGCAGCCTAGCAGGTACACCATCTTTCCCAGGCTACGTTTGAAGTTTGAGGTGGCAAGACAAGCAAGCAGCCCCATTCTCTGTGCCTCTGTGCGAGCACTGCCATGGGCAGATGAGGCTGAGCAACAGCTTTCCAGGATAGCCCCTTCTGGCTGCCAGCTATCTGCAGACGTTCGCACTTTCGGAGCAGGGCTGCAAAAGGAGCCTGGCAGGGACACCAACTTTCCCAGGCTACGTTTGAAGTTTGAGGTGGCAAGACAAGCAAGCAGCCCCATTCTCTCTGCCTCTGTGCGAGCACTGCCATGGGCAGATGAGGCTGAGCAACAGCTTTCCAGGCTAGCCCCTTCTGGCTGCCAGCTATCTGCAGACGTTCGCACTTTCGGAGCAGGGCTGCAAAAGGAGCCTGGCAGGGACACCACCATTCCCAGCATGCGTTTGAAGTTTCAAGTGGCAAGATATGCAAGCAGCCCCATTCTCTGTGCCTCTATGCGAACAGTGCCATGGGCAGATGAGGCTGAGCAACAGCTTTCCAGGATAGCCCCTTCTGCCTGCCAGCTATCTGCAGACGTTCGCATTTCAAGAGCAGGGCTGCGAAAGGAGCCTAGCAGGTACACCATCTTTCCCAGGATACGTTTGAAGTTTGAGGTGGCAAGACAAGCAAGCAGCCCCATTCTCTGTGCCTCTTTGCGAGCACTGCCATGGGCAGATGACGCTGAGCAACAGCTTTCCAGGATAGCCCCTTCTGGCTGCCAGCTATCTGCAGACGTTCGCACTTTCGGAGCAGGGCTGCGAAAGGAGCCTGGCAGGGACACCAACATTCCCAGGCTACGTTTGAAGTTGGAGGTGGCAAGACAAGCAAGCAGCCCCATTCTCTGTGCCTCTGTTCGAGCACTGCCATGGGCAGATGAGGCTGAGCAACAGCTTTCCAGGCTAGCCCCTTCTGGCTGCCAGCTATCTGCAGACGTTTGCATTTCAAGAGCAGGGCTGCGAAAGGAGCCTAGCAGGTACACCATCTTTCCCAGGCTACGTTTGAAGTTTGAGGTGGCAAGACAAGCAAGCAGCCCCATTCTCTGTGCCTCTGTGCGAGCACTGCCATGGGCAGATGAGGCTGAGCAATAGCTTTCCAGGATAGCCCCTTCTGCCTGCCAGCTATCTGCAGACGTTCGCACTTTCGGAGCAGGGCTGTGCTAGGAGCCTGGCAGGGACACCACCATTCCCAGCATGCGCTTGAAGTTTCAAGTGGCAAGATAAGCAAGCAGCCCCATTCTCTGTGCCTCTATGCGAACAGTGCCATGTGCAGATGAGGCTGAGCAACAGCTTTCCAGGCTAGCCCCTTCTGGCTGCCAGCTATCTGCAGACGTTCGCATTTCAAGAGCAGGGCTGCGAAAGGAGCCTAGCAGGTACACCATCTTTCCCAGGCTACCTTTGAAGTTTGAGGTGGCAAGACAAGCAAGCAGCCCCATTCTCTGTGCCTCTGTGCGAGCACTGCCATGGGCAGATGAGGCTGAGCAACAGCTTTCCAGGATAGCCCCTTCTGGCTGCCAGCTATCTGCAGACGTTCGCACTTTCGGAGCAGGGCTGCGAAAGGAGCCTGGCAGGGACACCAACTTTCCCAGGCTACGTTTGAAGTTTGAGGTGGCAAGACAAGCAAGCAGCCCCATTCTCTGTGCCTCTGTGCGAGCACTGCCATGGGCAGATGAGGCTGAGCAACAGCTTTCCAGGCTAGCCCCTTCTGGCTGCCAGCTATCTGCAGACGTTCGCATTTCAAGAGCAGGGCTGCGAAAGGAGCCTAGCAGGTACACCATCTTTCCCAGGCTACGTTTGAAGTTTGAGGTGGCAAGACAAGCAAGCAGCCCCATTCTCTGTGCCTCTGTGCGAGCACTGCCATGGGCAGATGAGGCTGAGCAACAGCTTTCCAGGATAGCCCCTTCTGCCTGCCAGCTATCTGCAGACGTTCGCACTTTCGGAGCAGGGCTGCAAAAGGAGCCTGGCAGGGACACCACCATTCCCAGCATGCGTTTGAAGTTTCAAGTGGCAAGATAAGCAAGCAGCCCCATTCTCTGTGCCTCTATGCGAACAGTGCCATGGGCAGATGAGGCTGAGCAACAGCTTTCCAGGCTAGCCCCTTCTGCCTGCCAGCTATCTGCAGACGTTCGCATTTCAAGAGCAGGGCTGCGAAAGGAGCCTAGCAGGTACACCATCTTTCCCAGGCTACGTTTGAAGTTTGAGGTGGCAAGACAAGCAAGCAGCCCCATTCTCTGTGCCTCTGTGCGAGCACTGCCATGGGCACATGAGGCTGAGCAACAGCTTTCCAGGCTAGCCCCTTCTGCCTGCCAGCTATCTGCAGACGTTCGCATTTCAAGAGCAAGGCTGCGAAAGGAGCCCAGCAGGTACACCATCTTTCCCAGGCTACGTTTGAAGTTTGAGGTGGCAAGACAAGCAAGCAGCCCCATTCTCTGTGCCTCTGTGCGAGCAGTGCCATGGGCAGATGAGGCGGAGCAACAGCTTTCCAGGCTAGCCGCTTCTGCCTGCCAGCTATCTGCAGACGTTCGCACTTTCGGAGCAGGGCTGCGAAAGGAGCCTGGCAGGGACACCACCATTCCCAGCATGCGTTTGAAGTTTCAAGTGTCAAGATAAGCAAGCAGCCCCATTCTCTGTGCCTCTATGCGAACAGTGCCATGAGCAGATGAGGCGGAGCAACAGCTTTCCAGGATAGCCCCTTCTGCCTGCCAGCTATCTGCAGACGTTCGCACTTTCGGAGCAGGGCTGCAAAAGGAGCCTGGCAGGGACACCACCATTCCCAGCATGCGCTTGAAGTTTCAAGTGGCAAGATAAGCAAGCAGCCCCATTCTCTGTGCCTCTATGCGAACAGTGCCATGGGCAGATGAGGCTGAGCAACAGCTTTCCAGGCTAGCACCTTCTGGCTGCCAGCTATCTGCAGACGTTCGCACTTTCGGAGCAGGGCTGCGAAAGGAGCCTGGCAGGGACACCAACGTTCTAGGGCTACGTTTGAAGTTTGAGGTGGCAAGACAAGCAAGCAGCCCCATTCTCTGTGCCTCTGTGCGAGCACTGCCATGGGCAGATGAGGCTGAGCAATAGCTTTCCAGGATAGCCCCTTCTGCCTGCCAGCTATCTGCAGACGTTCGCACTTTCGGAGCAGGGCTGTGATAGGAGCCTGGCAGGGACACCACCATTCCCAGCATGCATTTGAAGTTTCAAGTGGCAAGATAAGCAAGCAGCCCCATTCTCTGTGCCTCTATGCGAACAGTGCCATGTGCAGACGAGGCTGAGCAACAGCTTTCCAGGCTAGCCCCTTCTGGCTGCCAGCTATCTGCAGACGTTCGCATTTCAAGAGCAGGGCTGCGAAAGGAGCCTAGCAGATACACCATCTTTCCCAGGTTACCTTTGAAGTTTGAGGTGGCAAGACAAGCAAGCAGCCCCATTCTCTGTGCCTCTGTGCGAGCACTGCCATGGGCAGATGAGGCTGAGCAACAGCTTTCCAGGATAGCCCCTTCTGGCTGCTAGCTATCTGCAGACGTTCGTACTTTCGGAGCAGGGCTGCGAAAGGAGCCTGGCAGGGACACCAACATTCCCAGGCTACGTTTGAAGTTTGAGGTGGCAAGACAAGCAAGCAGCCCCATTCTCTGTGCCTCTGTGCGAGCACTGCCATGGGCAGATGAGGCTGAGCAACAGCTTTCCAGGATAGCCCCTTATGCCTGCCAGCTATCTGCAGACGTTCGCACTTTCGGAGCAGGGCTGCAAAAGGAGCCTGGCAGGGACACCACCATTCCCAGGCTACGTTTGAAGTTTCAAGTGGCAAGATAAGCAAGCAGCCCCGTTCTCTGTGCCTCTATGCGAACAGTGCCATGGGCAGATGAGGCTGAGCAACAGCTTTCCAGGCTAGCCCCTTCTGGCTGCCAGCTATCTGCAGATGTTCGCACTTTGGGAGCAGGGCTGCAAAAGGAGCCTGGCAGGGACACCACCATTCCCAGCATGCGTTTGAAGTTTCAAGTGGCAAGATAAGCAAGCAGCCCCATTCTCTGTGCCTCTATGCGAACAGTGCCATGGGCAGATGAGGCTGAGCAACAGCTTTCCAGGCTAGCCCCTTCTGCCTGCCAGCTATCTGCAGACGTTCGCATTTCAAGAGCAGGGCTGCGAAAGGAGCCTAGCAGGTACACCATCTTTCCCAGGCTACGTTTGAAGTTTGAGGTGGCAAGACAAGCAAGCAGCCCCATTCTCTGTGCCTCTGTGCGAGCACTGCCATGGGCAGATGAGGCTGAGCAACAGCTTTCCAGGATAGCCCCTTCTGCCTGCCAGCTATCTGCAGACGTTCGCACTTTCGGAGCAGGGCTGCAAAAGGAGCCTGGCAGGGACACCACCATTCCCAGGCTACGTTTGAAGTTTCAAGTGGCAAGATAAGCAAGCAGCCCCATTCTCTGTGCCTCTATGCGAACAGTGCCATGGGCAGATGAGGCTGAGCAACAGCTTTCCAGGATAGCCCCTTCTGCCTGCCAGCTATCTGCAGACGTTCGCATTTCAAGAGCAGAGCTGCGAAAGGAGCCTAGCAGGTACACTATATTTCCCAGGCTACGTTTGAAGTTTGAGGTGGCAAGACAAGCAAGCAGCCCCATTCTCTGTGCCTCTGTGCGAGCACTGCCATGGGCAGATGAGGCTGAGCAACAGCTTTCCAGGATAGCCCCTTCTGCCTGCCAGCTATCTGCAGACGTTCGCACTTTCGGAGCAGGGCTGCAAAAGGAGCCTGGCAGGGACACCAACTTTCCCAGGCTACGTTTGAAGTTTGAGGTGGCAAGATAAGCAAGCAGCCCCATTCTCTGTGCCTCTATGCGAACAGTGCCATGGGCAGATGAGGCTGAGCAACAGCTTTCCAGGCTAGCCCCTTCTGCCTGCCAGCTATCTGCAGACGTTTGCATTTCAAGAGCAGGGCTGCGAAAGGAGCCTGGCAGGTACACCATCTTTCCCAGGCTACGTTTGAAGTTTCAAGTGGCAAGATATGCAAGCAGCCCCATTCTCTGTGCCTCTATGCGAACAGTGCCATGGGCAGATGAGGCTGAGCAACAGCTTTCCAGGCTAGCCCCTTCTGCCTGCCAGCTATCTGCAGACGTTCGCATTTCAAGAGCAGGGCTGCGAAAGGAGCCTAGCAGGTACACCATCTTTCCCAGGCTACGTTTGAAGTTTGAGGTGGCAAGACAAGCAAGCAGCCCCATTCTCTGTGCCTCTGTGCGAGCACTGCCATGGGCACATGAGGCTGAGCAACAGCTTTCCAGGCTAGCCCCTTCTGCCTGCCAGCTATCTGCAGACGTTCGCATTTCAAGAGCAAGGCTGCGAAAGGAGCCCAGCAGGTACACCATCTTTCCCAGGCTACGTTTGAAGTTTGAGGTGGCAAGACAAGCAAGCAGCCCCATTCTCTGTGCCTCTGTGCGAGCACTGCCATGGGCAGATGAGGCTGAGCAACAGCTTTCCAGGCTAGCCCCTTCTGCCTGCCAGCTATCTGCAGACGTTCGCACTTTCGGAGCAGGGCTGCGAAAGGAGCCTGTCAGGGACACCACCATTCCCAGCATGCGTTTGAAGTTTCAAGTGGCAAGATAAGCAAGCAGCCCCATTCTCTGTGCCTCTATGCAAACAGTGCCATGAGCAGATGAGGCGGAGCAACAGCTTTCCAGGATAGCCCCTTCTGCCTGCCAGCTATCTGCAGACGTTCGCACTTTCGGAGCAGGGCTGCAAAAGGAGCCTGGCAGGGACACCACCATTCCCAGCATGCGCTTGAAGTTTCAAGTGGCAAGATAAGCAAGCAGCCCCATTCTCTGTGCCTCTATGCGAACAGTGCCATGGGCAGATGAGGCTGAGCAACAGCTTTCCAGGCTAGCACCTTCTGGCTGCCAGCTATCTGCAGACGTTCGCACTTTCGGAGCAGGGCTGCGAAAGGAGCCTGGCAGGGACACCAACGTTCTAGGGCTACGTTTGAAGTTTGAGGTGGCAAGACAAGCAAGCAGCCCCATTCTCTGTGCCTCTGTGCGAGCACTGCCATGGGCAGATGAGGCTGAGCAATAGCTTTCCAGGATAGCCCCTTCTGCCTGCCAGCTATCTGCAGACGTTCGCACTTTCGGAGCAGGGCTGTGATAGGAGCCTGGCAGGGACACCACCATTCCCAGCATGCGTTTGAAGTTTCAAGTGGCAAGATAAGCAAGCAGCCCCATTCTCTGTGCCTCTATGCGAACAGTGCCATGTGCAGACGAGGCTGAGCAACAGCTTTCCAGGCTAGCCCCTTCTGGCTGCCAGCTATCTGCAGACGTTCGCATTTCAAGAGCAGGGCTGCGAAAGGAGCCTAGCAGGTACACCATCTTTCCCAGGCTACCTTTGAAGTTTGAGGTGGCAAGACAAGCAAGGAGCCCCATTCTCTGTGCCTCTGTGCGAGCACTGCCATGGGCAGATGAGGCTGAGCAACAGCTTTCCAGGATAGCCCCTTCTGGCTGCTAGCTATCTGCAGACGTTCGTACTTTCGGAGCAGGGCTGCGAAAGGAGCCTGGCAGGGACACCAACATTCCCAGGCTACGTTTGAAGTTTGAGGTGGCAAGACAAGCAAGCAGCCCCATTCTCTGTGCCTCTGTGCGAGCACTGCCATGGGCAGATGAGGCTGAGCAACAGCTTTCCAGGATAGCCCCTTCTGCCTGCCAGCTATCTGCAGACGTTCGCACTTTCGGAGCAGGGCTGCAAAAGGAGCCTGGCAGGGACACCAACTTTCCCAGGCTACGTTTGAAGTTTGAGGTGGCAAGATAAGCAAGCAGCCCCATTCTCTGTGCCTCTATGCGAACAGTGCCATGGGCAGATGAGGCTGAGCAACAGCTTTCCAGGATAGCCCCTTCTGCCTGCCAGCTATCTGCAGACGTTCGCATTTCAAGAGCAGGGCTGCGAAAGGAGCCTGGCAGGTACACCATCTTTCCCAGGCTACGTTTGAAGTTTGAGGTGGCAAGACAAGCAAGCAGCCCCATTCTATGTGCCTCTGTGCGAGCAGTGCCATGGGCAGATGACGCTGAGCAACAGCTTTTCAGGATAGCCCCTTCTGCCTGCCAGCTATCTGCAGACGTTCGCACTTTCGGAGCAGGGCTGCAAAAGCAGCCTGGCAGGAACACCACCATTCCCAGCATGCGTTTGAAGTTTCAAGTGGCAAGATAAGCAAGCAGCCCCATTCTCTGTGCCTCTATGCGAACAGTGCCATGGGCAGATGAGGCTGAGCAACAGCTTTCCAGGATAGCCCCTTCTGCCTGCCAGCTATCTGCAGACGTTCGCATTTCAAGAGCAGGGCTGCGAAAGGAGCCTGGCAGGTACACCATCTTTCCCAGGCTACGTTTGAAGTTTCAAGTGGCAAGATATGCAAGCAGCCCCATTCTCTGTGCCTCTATGCGAACAGTGCCATGGGCAGATGAGGCTGAGCAACAGCTTTCCAGGATAGCCCCTTCTGGCTGCCAGCTATCTGCAGACGTTCGCACTTTCGGAGCAGGGCTGCAAAAGGAGCCTGGCAGGGACACCAACTTTCCCAGGCTACGTTTGAAGTTTGAGGTGGCAAGACAAGCAAGCAGCCCCATTCTCTGTGCCTCTGTGCGAACAGTGCCATGGGCAGATGAGGCTGAGCAACAGCTTTCCAGGATAGCCTCTTCTGCCTGCCAGTTATCTGCAGACGTTCGCACTTTCGGAGCAGGGCTGCAAAAGGAGCCTGGCAGGGACACCACCATTCCCAGCATGCGTTTGAAGTTTCAAGTGGCAAGACAAGAAAGCAGCCCCATTCTCTGTGCCTCTATGCGAACACTGCCATGGGCAGATGAGGCTGAGCAACAGCTTTCCAGGATAGCCCCTTCTGTCTGCTAGCTATCTGCAGACGTTCGTACTTTCGGAGCAGGGCTGCGAAAGGAGCCTGGCAGGGACACCAACATTCCCAGGCTACGTTTGAAGTTTGAGGTGGCAAGACAAGCAAGCAGCCCCATTCTCTGTGCCTCTGTGCGAGCACTGCCATGGGCAGATGAGGCTGAGCAACAGCTTTCCAGGATAGCCCCTTCTGGCTGCCAGCTATCTGCAGACGTTCACATTTCAAGAGCAGGGCTGCGAAAGGAGCCTAGCAGGTACACCATCTTTCCCAGGCTACGTTTGAAGTTTGAGGTGGCAAGACAAGCAAGCAGCCCCATTCTCTGTGCCTCTATGCGAACAGTGCCATGGGCAGATGAGGCGGAGCAACAGCTTTCCAGGCTAGCCCCTTCTGGCTGCCAGCTATCTGCAGACGTTCGCATTTCAAGAGCAGGGCTGCGAAAGGAGCCTAGCAGGTACACCATCTTTCCCAGGCTACGTTTGAAGTTTGAGGTGGCAAGACAAGCAAGCAGCCCCATTCTCTGTGCCTCTGTGCGAGCACTGCCATGGGCAGATGAGGCTGAGCAACAGCTTTCCAGGATAGCCCCTTCTGCCTGCCAGCTATCTGCAGACGTTCGCACTTTCGGAGCAGGGCTGCAAAAGGAGCCTGGCAGGGACACCACCATTCCCAGCATGCGTTTGAAGTTTCAAGTGGCAAGATAAGCAAGCAGCCCCATTCTCTGTGCCTCTATGCGAACAGTGCCATGGGCAGATGAGGCTGAGCAACAGCTTTCCAGGCTAGCCCCTTCTGGCTGCCAGCTATCTGCAGATGTTCGCACTTTGGGAGCAGGGCTGCAAAAGGAGCCTGGCAGGGACACCACCATTCCCAGCATGCGTTTGAAGTTTCAAGTGGCAAGATAAGCAAGCAGCCCCATTCTCTGTGCCTCTATGCGAACAGTGCCATGGGCAGATGAGGCTGAGCAACAGCTTTCCAGGCTAGCCCCTTCTGCCTGCCAGCTATCTGCAGACGTTCGCATTTCAAGAGCAGGGCTGCGAAAGGAGCCTAGCAGGTACACCATCTTTCCCAGGCTACGTTTGAAGTTTGAGGTGGCAAGACAAGCAAGCAGCCCCATTCTCTGTGCCTCTGTGCGAGCACTGCCATGGGCAGATGAGGCTGAGCAACAGCTTTCCAGGATAGCCCCTTCTGCCTGCCAGCTATCTGCAGACGTTCGCACTTTCGGAGCAGGGCTGCAAAAGGAGCCTGGCAGGGACACCACCATTCCCAGGCTACGTTTGAAGTTTCAAGTGGCAAGATAAGCAAGCAGCCCCATTCTCTGTGCCTCTATGCGAACAGTGCCATGGGCAGATGAGGCTGAGCAACAGCTTTCCAGGATAGCCCCTTCTGCCTGCCAGCTATCTGCAGACGTTCGCATTTCAAGAGCAGAGCTGCGAAAGGAGCCTAGCAGGTACACTATATTTCCCAGGCTACGTTTGAAGTTTGAGGTGGCAAGACAAGCAAGCAGCCCCATTCTCTGTGCCTCTGTGCGAGCACTGCCATGGGCAGATGAGGCTGAGCAACAGCTTTCCAGGATAGCCCCTTCTGCCTGCCAGCTATCTGCAGACGTTCGCACTTTCGGAGCAGGGCTGCAAAAGGAGCCTGGCAGGGACACCAACTTTCCCAGGCTACGTTTGAAGTTTGAGGTGGCAAGATAAGCAAGCAGCCCCATTCTCTGTGCCTCTATGCGAACAGTGCCATGGGCAGATGAGGCTGAGCAACAGCTTTCCAGGCTAGCCCCTTCTGCCTGCCAGCTATCTGCAGACGTTTGCATTTCAAGAGCAGGGCTGCGAAAGGAGCCTGGCAGGTACACCATCTTTCCCAGGCTACGTTTGAAGTTTCAAGTGGCAAGATATGCAAGCAGCCCCATTCTCTGTGCCTCTATGCGAACAGTGCCATGGGCAGATGAGGCTGAGCAACAGCTTTCCAGGCTAGCCCCTTCTGCCTGCCAGCTATCTGCAGACGTTCGCATTTCAAGAGCAGGGCTGCGAAAGGAGCCTAGCAGGTACACCATCTTTCCCAGGCTACGTTTGAAGTTTGAGGTGGCAAGACAAGCAAGCAGCCCCATTCTCTGTGCCTCTGTGCGAGCACTGCCATGGGCACATGAGGCTGAGCAACAGCTTTCCAGGCTAGCCCCTTCTGCCTGCCAGCTATCTGCAGACGTTCGCATTTCAAGAGCAAGGCTGCGAAAGGAGCCCAGCAGGTACACCATCTTTCCCAGGCTACGTTTGAAGTTTGAGGTGGCAAGACAAGCAAGCAGCCCCATTCTCTGTGCCTCTGTGCGAGCAGTGCCATGGGCAGATGAGGCGGAGCAACAGCTTTCCAGGCTAGCCCCTTCTGGCTGCCAGCTATCTGCAGACGTTCGCACTTTCGGAGCAGGGCTGCGAAAGGAGCCTGTCAGGGACACCACCATTCCCAGCATGCGTTTGAAGTTTCAAGTGGCAAGATAAGCAAGCAGCCCCATTCTCTGTGCCTCTATGCAAACAGTGCCATGAGCAGATGAGGCGGAGCAACAGCTTTCCAGGATAGCCCCTTCTGCCTGCCAGCTATCTGCAGACGTTCGCACTTTCGGAGCAGGGCTGCAAAAGGAGCCTGGCAGGGACACCACCATTCCCAGCATGCGCTTGAAGTTTCAAGTGGCAAGATAAGCAAGCAGCCCCATTCTCTGTGCCTCTATGCGAACAGTGCCATGGGCAGATGAGGCTGAGCAACAGCTTTCCAGGCTAGCACCTTCTGGCTGCCAGCTATCTGCAGACGTTCGCACTTTCGGAGCAGGGCTGCGAAAGGAGCCTGGCAGGGACACCAACGTTCTAGGGCTACGTTTGAAGTTTGAGGTGGCAAGACAAGCAAGCAGCCCCATTCTCTGTGCCTCTGTGCGAGCACTGCCATGGGCAGATGAGGCTGAGCAATAGCTTTCCAGGATAGCCCCTTCTGCCTGCCAGCTATCTGCAGACGTTCGCACTTTCGGAGCAGGGCTGTGATAGGAGCCTGGCAGGGACACCACCATTCCCAGCATGCGTTTGAAGTTTCAAGTGGCAAGATAAGCAAGCAGCCCCATTCTCTGTGCCTCTATGCGAACAGTGCCATGTGCAGACGAGGCTGAGCAACAGCTTTCCAGGCTAGCCCCTTCTGGCTGCCAGCTATCTGCAGACGTTCGCATTTCAAGAGCAGGGCTGCGAAAGGAGCCTAGCAGGTACACCATCTTTCCCAGGCTACCTTTGAAGTTTGAGGTGGCAAGACAAGCAAGGAGCCCCATTCTCTGTGCCTCTGTGCGAGCACTGCCATGGGCAGATGAGGCTGAGCAACAGCTTTCCAGGATAGCCCCTTCTGGCTGCTAGCTATCTGCAGACGTTCGTACTTTCGGAGCAGGGCTGCGAAAGGAGCCTGGCAGGGACACCAACATTCCCAGGCTACGTTTGAAGTTTGAGGTGGCAAGACAAGCAAGCAGCCCCATTCTCTGTGCCTCTGTGCGAGCACTGCCATGGGCAGATGAGGCTGAGCAACAGCTTTCCAGGATAGCCCCTTCTGTCTGCTAGCTATCTGCAGACGTTCGTACTGTCGGAGCAGGGCTGCGAAAGGAGCCTGGCAGGGACACCAACATTCCCAGGCTACGTTTGAAGTTTGAGGTGGCAAGACAAGCAAGCAGCCCCATTCTCTGTGCCTCTGTGCGAGCACTGCCATGGGCAGATGAGGCTGAGCAACAGCTTTCCAGGATAGCCCCTTCTGGCTGCCAGCTATCTGCAGACGTTCACATTTCAAGAGCAGGGCTGCGAAAGGAGCCTAGCAGGTACACCATCTTTCCCAGGCTACGTTTGAAGTTTGAGGTGGCAAGACAAGCAAGCAGCCCCATTCTCTGTGCCTCTATGCGAACAGTGCCATGGGCAGATGAGGCGGAGCAACAGCTTTCCAGGCTAGCCCCTTCTGGCTGCCAGCTATCTGCAGACGTTCGCATTTCAAGAGCAGGGCTGCGAAAGGAGCCTAGCAGGTACACCATCTTTCCCAGGCTACGTTTGAAGTTTGAGGTGGCAAGACAAGCAAGCAGCCCCATTCTCTGTGCCTCTGTGCGAGCACTGCCATGGGCAGATGAGGCTGAGCAACAGCTTTCCAGGATAGCCCCTTCTGCCTGCCAGCTATCTGCAGACGTTCGCACTTTCGGAGCAGGGCTGCAAAAGGAGCCTGGCAGGGACACCACCATTCCCAGCATGCGTTTGAAGTTTCAAGTGGCAAGATAAGCAAGCAGCCCCATTCTCTGTGCCTCTATGCGAACAGTGCCATGGGCAGATGAGGCTGAGCAACAGCTTTCCAGGATAGCCCCTTCTGCCTGCCAGCTATCTGCAGACGTTCGCATTTCAAGAGCAGAGCTGCGAAAGGAGCCTAGCAGGTACACTATATTTCCCAGGCTACGTTTGAAGTTTGAGGTGGCAAGACAAGCAAGCAGCCCCATTCTCTGTGCCTCTGTGCGAGCAGTGCCATGGGCAGATGAGGCTGAGCAACAGCTTTCCAGGATAGCCCCTTCTGCCTGCCAGCTATCTGCAGACGTTCGCACTTTCGGAGCAGGGCTGCAAAAGGAGCCTGGCAGGGACACCAACTTTCCCAGGCTACGTTTGAAGTTTCAAGTGGCAAGATAAGCAAGCAGCCCCATTCTCTGTGCCTCTATGCGAACAGTGCCATGGGCAGATGAGGCTGAGCAACAGCTTTCCAGGATAGCCCCTTCTGCCTGCCAGCTATCTGCAGACGTTCGCATTTCAAGAGCAGGGCTGCGAAAGGAGCCTGGCAGGTACACCATCTTTCCCAGGCTACGTTTGAAGTTTCAAGTGGCAAGACAAGCAAGCAGCCCCATTCTCTGTGCCTCTATGCGAACAGTGCCATGGGCAGATGAGGCTGAGCAACAGCTTTCCAGGCTAGCCCCTTCTGCCTGCCAGCTATCTGCAGACGTTCGCATTTCAAGAGCAGGGCTGCAAACGGAGCCTGGCACGGACACCAACTTTCCCAGGCTACGTTTGAAGTTTGAGGTGGCAAGACAAGCAAGCAGCCCCATTCTCTGTGCCTCTGTGCGAGCACTGCCATGGGCAGATGAGGCTGAGCAACAGCTTTCCAGGCTAGCCCCTTCTGCCTGCCAGCTATCTGCAGACGTTCGCATTTCAAGAGCAGGGCTGCAAACGGAGCCTGGCAGGGACACCAACTTTCAAAGGCTACGTTTGAAGTTTGAGGTGGCAAGACAAGCAAGCAGCCCCATTCTCTGTGCCTCTGTGCGAGCACTGCCATGGGCAGATGAGGCTGAGCAACAGCTTTCCAGGATAGCCTCTTCTGCCTGCCAGCTATCTGCAGACGTTCGCACTTTCGGAGCAGGGCTGCAAAAGGAGCCTGGCAGGGACACCACCATTCCCAGCATGCGTTTGAAGTTTCAAGTGGCAAGATAAGCAAGCAGCCCCATTCTCTGTGCCTCTATGCGAACAGTGCCATGGGCAGATGAGGCTGAGCAACAGCTTTCCAGGCTAGCCCCTTCTGGCTGCCAGCTATCTGCAGACGTTCGCATTTCAAGAGCAGGGCATCGAAAGGAGCCTAGCAGGTACACCATCTTTCCCAGGCTACTTTTGAAGTTTGAGGTGGCAAGACAAGCAAGCAGCCCCATTCTCTGTGCCTCTGTGCGAGCACTGCCATGGGCAGATGAGGCTGAGCAACAGCTTTCCAGGATAGCCCCTTCTGCCTGCCAGCTATCTGCAGACGTTCGCACTTTCGGAGCAGGGCTGCGAAAGGAGCCTGGCAGGGACACCACCATTCCCAGCATGCGTTTGAAGTTTCAAGTGGCAAGATAAGCAAGCAGCCCCATTCTCTGTGCCTCTATGCGAACAGTGCCATGGGCAGATGAGGCTGAGCAACAGCTTTCCAGGCTAGCCCCTTCTGGCTGCCAGCTATCTGCAGACGTTCGCATTTCAAGAGCAGAGCATCGAAAGGAGCCTAGCAGGTACACCATCTTTCCCAGGCTACTTTTGAAGTTTGAGGTGGCAAGACAAGCAAGCAGCCCCATTCTCTGTGCCTCTGTGCGAGCACTGCCATGGGCAGATGAGGCTGAGCAACAGCTTTCCAGGATAGCCCCTTCTGCCTGCCAGCTATCTGCAGACGTTCGCACTTTCGGAGCAGGGCTGCGAAAGGAGCCTGGCAGGGACACCACCATTCCCAGCATGCGTTTGAAGTTTCAAGTGGCAAGATAAGCAAGCAGCCCCATTCTCTGTGCCTCTATGCGAACAGTGCCATGGGCAGATGAGGCTGAGCAACAGCTTTCCAGGCTAGCCCCTTCTGGCTGCCAGCTATCTGCAGACGTTCGCATTTCAAGAGCAGGGCATCGAAAGGAGCCTAGCAGGTACACCATCTTTCCCAGGCTACTTTTGAAGTTTGAGGTGGCAAGACAAGCAAGCAGCCCCATTCTCTGTGCCTCTGTGCGAGCACTGCCATGGGCAGATGAGGCTGAGCAACAGCTTTCCAGGCTAGCCCCTTCTGCCTGCCAGCTATCTGCAGACGTTCGCATTTCAAGAGCAGGGCTGCAAACGGAGCCTGGCAGGGACACCAACTTTCCCAGGCTACGTTTGAAGTTTGAGGTGGCAAGACAAGCAAGCAGCCCCATTCTCTGTGCCTCTGTGCGAGCACTGCCATGGGCAGATGAGGCTGAGCAACAGCTTTCCAGGATAGCCTCTTCTGCCTGCCAGCTATCTGCAGACGTTCGCACTTTCGGAGCAGGGCTGCAAAAGGAGCCTGGCAGGGACACCACCATTCCCAGCATGCGTTTGAAGTTTCAAGTGGCAAGATAAGCAAGCAGCCCCATTCTCTGTGCCTCTATGCGAACAGTGCCATGGGCAGATGAGGCTGAGCAACAGCTTTCCAGGCTAGCCCCTTCTGGCTGCCAGCTATCTGCAGACGTTCGCATTTCAAGAGCAGGGCATCGAAAGGAGCCTAGCAGGTACACCATCTTTCCCAGGCTACGTTTGAAGTTTGAGGTGGCAAGACAAGCAAGCAGCCCCATTCTCTCTGCCACTGTGCGAGCACTGCCATGGGCAGATGAGGCTGAGCAACAGCTTTCCAGGATAGCCCCTTCTGCCTGCCAGCTATCTGCAGACGTTCGCACTTTCGGAGCAGGGCTGCAAAAGGAGCCTGGCAGGGACACCACCATTCCCAGCATGCGTTTGAAGTTTCAAGTGGCAAGATCAGCAAGCAGCCCCATTCTCTGTGCCTCTATGCGAACAGTGCCATGGGCAGATGAGGCTGAGCAACAGCTTTCCAGGATAGCCCCTTCTGGCTGCCAGCTATCTGCAGACGTTCGCATTTCAAGAGCAGGGCTGCGAAAGGAGCCTAGCAGGTACACTATCTTTCCCAGGCTACGTTTGAAGTTTGAGGTGGCAAGACAAGCAAGCAGCCCCATTCTCTGTGCCTCTGTGCGAGCACTGCCATGGGCAGATGAGGCTGAGCAACAGCTTTCCAGGATAGCCCCTTCTGCCTGCCAGCTATCTGCAGACGTTCGCACTTTCGGAGCAGGGCTGCGAAAGGAGCCTGGCAGGTACACCAACTTTCCCAGGCTACGTTTGAAGTTTGAGGTGGCAAGACAAGCAAGCAGCCCCATTCTCTGTGCCTCTGTGCGAGCACTGCCATGGGCAAATGAGGCTGAGCAACAGCTTTCCAGGCTAGCCCCTTCTGCCTGCCAGCTATCTGCAGACGTTCGCATTTCAAGAGCAGGGCTGCGAAAGCAGTCTAGCAGGTACACCATCTTTCCCAGGCTACGTTTGAAGTTTGAGGTGGCAAGACAAGCAAGCAGCCCCATTCTCTGTGCCTCTGTGCGAGCACTGCCATGGGCAGATGAGGCTGAGCAACAGCTTTCCAGGATAGCCTCTTCTGCCTGCCAGCTATCTGCAGACGTTCGCACTTTCGGAGCAGGGCTGCAAAAGGAGCCTGGCAGGGACACCACCATTCCCAGCATGCGTTTGAAGTTTCAAGTGGCAAGATAAGCAAGCAGCCCCATTCTCTGTGCCTCTATGCGAACAGTGCCATGGGCAGATGAGGCTGAGCAACAGCTTTCCAGGCTAGCCCCTTCTGGCTGCCAGCTATCTGCAGACGTTCGCATTTCAAGAGCAGGGCATCGAAAGGAGCCTAGCAGGTACACCATCTTTCCCAGGCTACTTTTGAAGTTTGAGGTGGCAAGACAAGCAAGCAGCCCCATTCTCTGTGCCTCTGTGCGAGCACTGCCATGGGCAGATGAGGCTGAGCAACAGCTTTCCAGGCTAGCCCCTTCTGCCTGCCAGCTATCTGCAGACGTTCGCATTTCAAGAGCAGGGCTGCAAACGGAGCCTGGCAGGGACACCAACTTTCCCAGGCTACGTTTGAAGTTTGAGGTGGCAAGACAAGCAAGCAGCCCCATTCTCTGTGCCTCTGTGCGAGCACTGCCATGGGCAGATGAGGCTGAGCAACAGCTTTCCAGGATAGCCTCTTCTGCCTGCCAGCTATCTGCAGACGTTCGCACTTTCGGAGCAGGGCTGCAAAAGGAGCCTGGCAGGGACACCACCATTCCCAGCATGCGTTTGAAGTTTCAAGTGGCAAGATAAGCAAGCAGCCCCATTCTCTGTGCCTCTATGCGAACAGTGCCATGGGCAGATGAGGCTGAGCAACAGCTTTCCAGGCTAGCCCCTTCTGGCTGCCAGCTATCTGCAGACGTTCGCATTTCAAGAGCAGGGCTGCGAAAGGAGCCTAGCAGGTACACCATCTTTCCCAGGCTACTTTTGAAGTTTGAGGTGGCAAGACAAGCAAGCAGCCCCATTCTCTGTGCCTCTGTGCGAGCACTGCCATGGGCAGATGAGGCTGAGCAACAGCTTTCCAGGCTAGCCCCTTCTGCCTGCCAGCTATCTGCAGACGTTCGCACTTTCGGAGCAGGGCTGCGAAAGGAGCCTGGCAGGGACACCAACTTTCCCAGGCTACGTTTGAAGTTTGACGTGGCAAGACAAGCAAGCAGCCCCATTCTCTGTGCCTCTGTGCGAGCACTGCCATGGGCAGATGAGGCTGAGCAACAGCTTTCCAGGCTAGCCCCTTCTGCCTGCCAGCTATCTGCAGACGTTCGCATTTCAAGAGCAGGGCTGCGAAAGCAGCCTAGCAGGTACACCATCTTTCCCAGGCTACGTTTGAAGTTTGAGGTGGCAAGACAAGCAAGCAGCCCCATTCTCTGTGCCTCTGTGCGAGCACTGCCATGGGCAGATGAGGCTGAGCAACAGCTTTCCAGGATAGCCCCTTCTGCCTGCCAGCTATCTGCAGACGTTCGCACTTTCGGAGCAGGGCTGCGAAAGGAGCCTGGCAGGGACACCAACTTTCCCAGCATGCGTTTGAAGTTTCAAGTGGCAAGACAAGCAAGCAGCCCCATTCTCTGTGCCTCTGTGCGAGCACTGCCATGGGCAGATGAGGCTGAGCAACAGCTTTCCAGGATAGCCCTTTCTGGCTGCCAGCTATCTGCAGACGTTCGCATTTCAAGAGCAGGACTGCGAAAGCAGCCTAGCAGGTACACCATCTTTCCCAGGCTACGTTTGAAGTTTGAGGTGGCAAGACAAGCAAGCAGCCCCATTCTCTGTGCCTCTGTGCGAGCACTGCCATGGGCAGATGAGGCTGAGCAACAGCTTTCCAGGCTAGCCCCTTCTGCCTGCCAGCTATCTGCAGACGTTCGCATTTCAAGAGCAGGGCTGCGAAAGCAGCCTAGCAGGTACACCATCTTTCCCAGGCTACGTTTGAAGTTTGAGGTGGCAAGACAAGCAAGCAGCCCCATTCTCTGTGCCTCTGTGCGAGCACTGCCATGGGCAGATGAGGCTGAGCAACAGCTTTCCAGGCTAGCCCCTTCTGGCTGCCAGCTATCTGCAGACGTTCGCACTTTCGGAGCAGGGCTGCGAAAGGAGCCTGGCAGGGACACCAACTTTCCAAGCATGCGTTTGAAGTTTGAGGTGGCAAGACAAGCAAGCAGCCCCATTCTCTGTGCCTCTGTGCGAGCACTGCCATGGGCAGATGAGGCTGAGCAACAGCTTTCCAGGATAGCCCCTTCTGCCTGCCAGCTATCTGCACACGTTCGCACTTTCGGAGCAGGGCTGCAAAAGGAGCCTGGCAGGGACACCAACTTTCCCAGGCTACGTTTGAAGTTTGAGGTGGCAAGACAAGCAAGCAGCCCCATTCTCTGTGCCTCTGTGCGAGCACTGCCATGGGCAGATGACGCTGAGCAACAGCTTTCCAGGATAGCCCCTTCTGCCTGCCAGCTATCTGCAGACGTTCGCACTTTCGGAGCAGGTCTGCAAAAGGAGCCTGGCAGGGACACCACCATTCCCAGCATGCGTTTGAAGTTTCAAGTGGCAAGATAAGCAAGCAGCCCCATTCTCTGTGCCTCTATGCGAACAGTGCCATGGGCAGATGAGGCTGAGCAACAGCTTTCCAGGCTAGCCCCTTCTGGCTGCCAGCTATCTGCAGACGTTCGCATTTCAAAAGCAGGGCTGCGAAAGGAGCCTAGCAGGTACACCATCTTTCCCAGGCTACTTTTGAAGTTTGAGGTGGCAAGACAAGCAAGCAGCCCCATTCTCTGTGCCTCTGTGCGAGCAGTGCCATGGGCAGATGAGGCTGAGCAACAGCTTTCCAGGATAGCCTCTTCTGCCTGCCAGCTATCTGCAGACGTTCGCACTTTCGGAGCAGGGCTGCAAAAGGAGCCTGGCAGGGACACCACCATTCCCAGCATGCGTTTGAAGTTTCAAGTGGCAAGATAAGCAAGCAGCCCCATTCTCTGTGCCTCTATGCGAACAGTGCCATGGGCAGATGAGGCTGAGCAACAGCTTTCCAGGCTAGCCCCTTCTGGCTGCCAGCTATCTGCAGACGTTCGCATTTCAAGAGCAGGGCATCGAAAGGAGCCTAGCAGGTACACCATCTTTCCCAGGCTACTTTTGAAGTTTGAGGTGGCAAGACAAGCAAGCAGCCCCATTCTCTGTGCCTCTGTGCGAGCACTGCCATGGGCAGATGAGGCTGAGCAACAGCTTTCCAGGCTAGCCCCTTCTGCCTGCCAGCTATCTGCAGACGTTCGCATTTCAAGAGCAGGGCTGCAAACGGAGCCTGGCAGGGACACCAACTTTCCCAGGCTACGTTTGAAGTTTGAGGTGGCAAGACAAGCAAGCAGCCCCATTCTCTGTGCCTCTGTGCGAGCACTGCCATGGGCAGATGAGGCTGAGCAACAGCTTTCCAGGATAGCCTCTTCTGCCTGCCAGCTATCTGCAGACGTTCGCACTTTCGGAGCAGGGCTGCAAAAGGAGCCTGGCAGGGACACCACCATTCCCAGCATGCGTTTGAAGTTTCAAGTGGCAAGATAAGCAAGCAGCCCCATTCTCTGTGCCTCTATGCGAACAGTGCCATGGGCAGATGAGGCTGAGCAACAGCTTTCCAGGCTAGCCCCTTCTGGCTGCCAGCTATCTGCAGACGTTCGCATTTCAAGAGCAGGGCATCGAAAGGAGCCTAGCAGGCACACCATCTTTCCCAGGCTACTTTTGAAGTTTGAGGTGGCAAGACAAGCAAGCAGCCCCATTCTCTGTGCCTCTGTGCGAGCACTGCCATGGGCAGATGAGGCTGAGCAACAGCTTTCCAGGATAGCCCCTTCTGGCTGCCAGCTATCTGCAGACGTTCGCACTTTCGGAGCAGGGCTGCGAAAGGAGCCTGGCAGGGACACCAACTTTCCCAGGCTACGTTTGAAGTTTCAAGTGGCAAGACAAGCAAGCAGCCCCATTCTCTGTGCCTCTGTGCGAGCACTGCCATGGGCAGATGAGGCTGAGCAACAGCTTTCCAGGATAGCCCCTTCTGCCTGCCAGCTATCTGCAGACGTTCGCACTTTCGGAGCAGGGCTGCAAAAGGAGCCTGGCAGGGACACCACCATTCCCAGGCTACGTTTGAAGTTTCAAGTGGCAAGATCAGCAAGCAGCCCCATTCTCTGTGCCTCTATGCGAACAGTGCCATGGGCAGATGAGGCTGAGCAACAGCTTTCCAGGATAGCCCCTTCTGGCTGCCAGCTATCTGCAGACGTTCGCATTTCAAGAGCAGAGCTGCGAAAGGAGCCTAGCAGGTACACTATCTTTCCCAGGCTACGTTTGAAGTTTGAGGTGGCAAGACAAGCAAGCAGCCCCATTCTCTGTGCCTCTGTGCGAGCACTGCCATGGGCAGATGAGGCTGAGCAACAGCTTTCCAGGATAGCCCCTTCTGCCTGCCAGCTATCTGCAGACGTTCGCACTTTCGGAGCAGGGCTGCGAAAGGAGCCTGGCAGGGACAACAACTTTCCCAGGCTACGTTTGAAGTTTGAGGTGGCAAGACAAGCAAGCAGCCCCATTCTCTGTGCCTCTGTGCGAGCACTGCCATGGGCAGATGAGGCTGAGCAACAGCTTTCCAGGCTAGCCCCTTCTGCCTGCCAGCTATCTGCAGACGTTCGCATTTCAAGAGCAGGGCTGCGAAAGCAGCCTAGCAGGTACACCATCTTTCCCAGGCTACGTTTGAAGTTTGAGGTGGCAAGACAAGCAAGCAGCCCCATTCTCTGTGCCTCTGTGCGAGCACTGCCATGGGCAGATGAGGCTGAGCAACAGCTTTCCAGGCTAGCCCCTTCTGGCTGCCAGCTATCTGCAGACGTTCGCACTTTCGGAGCAGGGCTGCGAAAGGAGCCTGGCAGGGACACCAACTTTCCCAGCATGCGTTTGAAGTTTGAGGTGGCAAGACAAGCAAGCAGCCCCATTCTCTGTGCCTCTGTGCGAGCACTGCCATGGGCAGATGAGGCTGAGCAACAGCTTTCCAGGATAGCCCTTTCTGGCTGCCAGCTATCTGCAGACGTTCGCATTTCAAGAGCAGGACTGCGAAAGCAGCCTAGCAGGTACACCATCTTTCCCAGGCTACGTTTGAAGTTTGAGGTGGCAAGACAAGCAAGCAGCCCCATTCTCTGTGCCTCTGTGCGAGCACTGCCATGGGCAGATGAGGCTGAGCAACAGCTTTCCAGGCTAGCCCCTTCTGCCTGCCAGCTATCTGCAGACGTTCGCATTTCAAGAGCAGGGCTGCGAAAGCCGCCTAGCAGGTACACCATCTTTCCCAGGCTACGTTTGAAGTTTGAGGTGGCAAGACAAGCAAGCAGCCCCATTCTCTGTGCCTCTGTGCGAGCACTGCCATGGGCAGATGAGGCTGAGCAACAGCTTTCCAGGCTAGCCCCTTCTGCCTGCCAGCTATCTGCAGACGTTCGCATTTCAAGAGCAGGGCTGCGAAAGCAGCCTAGCAGGGACACCACCATTCCCAGCATGCGTTTGAAGTTTCAAGTGGCAAGATAAGCAAGCAGCCCCATTCTCTGTGCCTCTATGCGAACAGTGCCATGGGCAGATGAGGCTGAGCAACAGCTTTCCAGGCTAGCCCCTTCTGGCTGCCAGCTATCTGCAGACGTTCGCATTTCAAGAGCAGGGCATCGAAAGGAGCCTAGCAGGTACACCATCTTTCCCAGGCTACTTTTGAAGTTTGAGGTGGCAAGACAAGCAAGCAGCCCCATTCTCTGTGCCTCTGTGCGAGCACTGCCATGGGCAGATGAGGCTGAGCAACAGCTTTCCAGGCTAGCCCCTTCTGCCTGCCAGCTATCTGCAGACGTTCGCATTTCAAGAGCAGGGCTGCAAACGGAGCCTGGCAGGGACACCAACTTTCCCAGGCTACGTTTGAAGTTTGAGGTGGCAAGACAAGCAAGCAGCCCCATTCTCTGTGCCTCTGTGCGAGCACTGCCATGGGCAGATGAGGCTGAGCAACAGCTTTCCAGGATAGCCTCTTCTGCCTGCCAGCTATCTGCAGACGTTCGCACTTTCGGAGCAGGGCTGCAAAAGGAGCCTGGCAGGGACACCACCATTCCCAGCATGCGTTTGAAGTTTCAAGTGGCAAGATAAGCAAGCAGCCCCATTCTCTGTGCCTCTATGCGAACAGTGCCATGGGCAGATGAGGCTGAGCAACAGCTTTCCAGGCTAGCCCCTTCTGGCTGCCAGCTATCTGCAGACGTTCGCATTTCAAGAGCAGGGCATCGAAAGGAGCCTAGCAGGTACACCATCTTTCCCAGGCTACTTTTGAAGTTTGAGGTGGCAAGACAAGCAAGCAGCCCCATTCTCTGTGCCTCTGTGCGAGCACTGCCATGGGCAGATGAGGCTGAGCAACAGCTTTCCAGGCTAGCCCCTTCTGCCTGCCAGCTATCTGCAGACGTTCGCACTTTCGGAGCAGGGCTGCGAAAGGAGCCTGGCAGGGACACCAACTTTCCCAGGCTACGTTTGAAGTTTGACGTGGCAAGACAAGCAAGCAGCCCCATTCTCTGTGCCTCTGTGCGAGCACTGCCATGGGCAGATGAGGCTGAGCAACAGCTTTCCAGGCTAGCCCCTTCTGCCTGCCAGCTATCTGCAGACGTTCGCATTTCAAGAGCAGGGCTGCGAAAGCAGCCTAGCAGGTACACCATCTTTCCCAGGCTACGTTTGAAGTTTGAGGTGGCAAGACAAGCAAGCAGCCCCATTCTCTGTGCCTCTGTGCGAGCACTGCCATGGGCAGATGAGGCTGAGCAACAGCTTTCCAGGCTAGCCCCTTCTGGCTGCCAGCTATCTGCAGACGTTCGCACTTTCGGAGCAGGGCTGCGAAAGGAGCCTGGCAGGGACACCAACTTTCCCAGCATGCGTTTGAAGTTTGAGGTGGCAAGACAAGCAAGCAGCCCCATTCTCTGTGCCTCTGTGCGAGCACTGCCATGGGCAGATGAGGCTGAGCAACAGCTTTCCAGGATAGCCCCTTCTGCCTGCCAGCTATCTGCACACGTTCGCACTTTCGGAGCAGGGCTGCAAAAGGAGCCTGGCAGGGACACCAACTTTCCCAGGCTACGTTTGAAGTTTGAGGTGGCAAGACAAGCAAGCAGCCCCATTCTCTGTGCCTCTGTGCGAGCACTGCCATGGGCAGATGACGCTGAGCAACAGCTTTCCAGGATAGCCTCTTCTGGCTGCCAGCTATCTGCAGACGTTCGCACTTTCGGAGCAGGTCTGCAAAAGGAGCCTGGCAGGGACACCACCATTCCCAGCATGCGTTTGAAGTTTCAAGTGGCAAGATAAGCAAGCAGCCCCATTCTCTGTGCCTCTATGCGAACAGTGCCATGGGCAGATGAGGCTGAGCAACAGCTTTCCAGGCTAGCCCCTTCTGGCTGCCAGCTATCTGCAGACGTTCGCATTTCAAAAGCAGGGCTGCGAAAGGAGCCTAGCAGGTACACCATCTTTCCCAGGCTACTTTTGAAGTTTGAGGTGGCAAGACAAGCAAGCAGCCCCATTCTCTGTGCCTCTGTGCGAGCACTGCCATGGGCAGATGAGGCTGAGCAACAGCTTTCCAGGATAGCCTCTTCTGCCTGCCAGCTATCTGCAGACGTTCGCACTTTCGGAGCAGGGCTGCAAAAGGAGCCTGGCAGGGACACCACCATTCCCAGCATGCGTTTGAAGTTTCAAGTGGCAAGATAAGCAAGCAGCCCCATTCTCTGTGCCTCTATGCGAACAGTGCCATGGGCAGATGAGGCTGAGCAACAGCTTTCCAGGCTAGCCCCTTCTGCCTGCCAGCTATCTGCAGACGTTCGCATTTCAAGAGCAGGGCTGCGAAAGGAGCCTAGCAGGTACACCATCTTTCCCAGGCTACTTTTGAAGTTTGAGGTGGCAAGACAAGCAAGCAGCCCCATTCTCTGTGCCTCTGTGCGAGCACTGCCATGGGCAGATGAGGCTGAGCAACAGCTTTCCAGGCTAGCCCCTTCTGCCTGCCAGCTATCTGCAGACGTTCGCATTTCAAGAGCAGGGCTGCAAACGGAGCCTGGCAGGGACACCAACTTTCCCAGGCTACGTTTGAAGTTTGAGGTGGCAAGACAAGCAAGCAGCCCCATTCTCTGTGCCTCTGTGCGAGCACTGCCATGGGCAGATGAGGCTGAGCAACAGCTTTCCAGGATAGCCTCTTCTGCCTGCCAGCTATCTGCAGACGTTCGCACTTTCGGAGCAGGGCTGTGATAGGAGCCTGGCAGGGACACCACCATTCCCAGCATGCGTTTGAAGTTTCAAGTGGCAAGATAAGCAAGCAGCCCCATTCTCTGTGCCTCTATGCGAACAGTGCCATGGGCAGATGAGGCTGAGCAACAGCTTTCCAGGCTAGCCCCTTCTGGCTGCCAGCTATCTGCAGACGTTCGCATTTCAAGAGCAGGGCATCGAAAGGAGCCTAGCAGGTACACCATCTTTCCCAGGCTACTTTTGAAGTTTGAGGTGGCAAGACAAGCAAGCAGCCCCATTCTCTGTGCCTCTGTGCGAGCACTGCCATGGGCAGATGAGGCTGAGCAACAGCTTTCCAGGATAGCCCCTTCTGGCTGCCAGCTATCTGCAGACGTTCGCACTTTCGGAGCAGGGCTGCGAAAGGAGCCTGGCAGGGACACCAACTTTCCCAGGCTACGTTTGAAGTTTCAAGTGGCAAGACAAGCAAGCAGCCCCATTCTCTGTGCCTCTGTGCGAGCACTGCCATGGGCAGATGAGGCTGAGCAACAGCTTTCCAGGATAGCCCCTTCTGGCTGCCAGCTATCTGCAGACGTTCGCATTTCAAAAGCAGGGCTGCGAAAGGAGCCTAGCAGGTACACCATCTTTCCCAGGCTACTTTTGAAGTTTGAGGTGGCAAGACAAGCAAGCAGCCCCATTCTCTGTGCCTCTGTGCGAGCACTGCCATGGGCAGATGAGGCTGAGCAACAGCTTTCCAGGATAGCCCCTTCTGGCTGCCAGCTATCTGCAGACGTTCGCACTTTCGGAGCAGGGCTGCGAAAGGAGCCTGGCAGGGACACCACCATTCCCAGCATGCGTTTGAAGTTTCAAGTGGCAAGATAAGCAAGCAGCCCCATTCTCTGTGCCTCTATGCGAACAGTGCCATGGGCAGATGAGGCTGAGCAACAGCTTTCCAGGCTAGCCCCTTCTGGCTGCCAGCTATCTGCAGACGTTCGCACTTTCGGAGCAGGGCTGCGAAAGGAGCCTTGCAGGTGCACTATCTTTCCCAGGCTACGTTTGAAGTTTGAGGTGGCAAGACAAGCAAGCAGCCCCATTCTCTATGCCTCTGTGCGAGCACTGCCATGGGCAGATGAGGCTGAGCAACAGCTTTCCAGGCTAGCCCCTTCTGGCTGCCAGCTATCTGCAGACGTTCGCATTTCAAAAGCAGGGCTGCGAAAGGAGCCTAGCAGGTACACCATCTTTCCCAGGCTACTTTTGAAGTTTGAGGTGGCAAGACAAGCAAGCAGCCCCATTCTCTGTGCCTCTGTGCGAGCACTGCCATGGGCAGATGAGGCTGAGCAACAGCTTTCCAGGATAGCCTCTTCTGCCTGCCAGCTATCTGCAGACGTTCGCACTTTCGGAGCAGGGCTGCAAAAGGAGCCTGGCAGGGACACCACCATTCCCAGCATGCGTTTGAAGTTTCAAGTGGCAAGATAAGCAAGCAGCCCCATTCTCTGTGCCTCTATGCGAACAGTGCCATGGGCAGATGAGGCTGAGCAACAGCTTTCCAGGCTAGCCCCTTCTGCCTGCCAGCTATCTGCAGACGTTCGCATTTCAAGAGCAGGGCTGCGAAAGGAGCCTAGCAGGTACACCATCTTTCCCAGGCTACTTTTGAAGTTTGAGGTGGCAAGACAAGCAAGCAGCCCCATTCTCTGTGCCTCTGTGCGAGCACTGCCATGGGCAGATGAGGCTGAGCAACAGCTTTCCAGGCTAGCCCCTTCTGCCTGCCAGCTATCTGCAGACGTTCGCATTTCAAGAGCAGGGCTGCAAACGGAGCCTGGCAGGGACACCAACTTTCCCAGGCTACGTTTGAAGTTTGAGGTGGCAAGACAAGCAAGCAGCCCCATTCTCTGTGCCTCTGTGCGAGCACTGCCATGGGCAGATGAGGCTGAGCAACAGCTTTCCAGGATAGCCTCTTCTGCCTGCCAGCTATCTGCAGACGTTCGCACTTTCGGAGCAGGGCTGTGATAGGAGCCTGGCAGGGACACCACCATTCCCAGCATGCGTTTGAAGTTTCAAGTGGCAAGATAAGCAAGCAGCCCCATTCTCTGTGCCTCTATGCGAACAGTGCCATGGGCAGATGAGGCTGAGCAACAGCTTTCCAGGCTAGCCCCTTCTGGCTGCCAGCTATCTGCAGACGTTCGCATTTCAAGAGCAGGGCATCGAAAGGAGCCTAGCAGGTACACCATCTTTCCCAGGCTACTTTTGAAGTTTGAGGTGGCAAGACAAGCAAGCAGCCCCATTCTCTGTGCCTCTGTGCGAGCACTGCCATGGGCAGATGAGGCTGAGCAACAGCTTTCCAGGATAGCCCCTTCTGGCTGCCAGCTATCTGCAGACGTTCGCACTTTCGGAGCAGGGCTGCGAAAGGAGCCTGGCAGGGACACCAACTTTCCCAGGCTACGTTTGAAGTTTCAAGTGGCAAGACAAGCAAGCAGCCCCATTCTCTGTGCCTCTGTGCGAGCACTGCCATGGGCAGATGAGGCTGAGCAACAGCTTTCCAGGATAGCCCCTTCTGCCTGCCAGCTATCTGCAGACGTTCGCACTTTCGGAGCAGGGCTGCAAAAGGAGCCTGGCAGGGACACCACCATTCCCAGGCTACGTTTGAAGTTTCAAGTGGCAAGATCAGCAAGCAGCCCCATTCTCTGTGCCTCTATGCGAACAGTGCCATGGGCAGATGAGGCTGAGCAACAGCTTTCCAGGATAGCCCCTTCTGGCTGCCAGCTATCTGCAGACGTTCGCATTTCAAGAGCAGAGCTGCGAAAGGAGCCTAGCAGGTACACTATCTTTCCCAGGCTACGTTTGAAGTTTGAGGTGGCAAGACAAGCAAGCAGCCCCATTCTCTGTGCCTCTGTGCGAGCACTGCCATGGGCAGATGAGGCTGAGCAACAGCTTTCCAGGATAGCCCCTTCTGCCTGCCAGCTATCTGCACACGTTCGCACTTTCGGAGCAGGGCTGCGAAAGGAGCCTGGCAGGGACAACAACTTTCCCAGGCTACGTTTGAAGTTTGAGGTGGCAAGACAAGCAAGCAGCCCCATTCTCTGTGCCTCTGTGCGAGCACTGCCATGGGCAGATGAGGCTGAGCAACAGCTTTCCAGGCTAGCCCCTTCTGCCTGCCAGCTATCTGCAGACGTTCGCATTTCAAGAGCAGGGCTGCGAAAGCAGCCTAGCAGGTACACCATCTTTCCCAGGCTACGTTTGAAGTTTGAGGTGGCAAGACAAGCAAGCAGCCCCATTCTCTGTGCCTCTGTGCGAGCACTGCCATGGGCAGATGAGGCTGAGCAACAGCTTTCCAGGCTAGCCCCTTCTGGCTGCCAGCTATCTGCAGACGTTCGCACTTTCGGAGCAGGGCTGCAAAAGGAGCCTGGCAGGGACACCAACTTTCCCAGCATGCGTTTGAAGTTTGAGGTGGCAAGACAAGCAAGCAGCCCCATTCTCTGTGCCTCTGTGCGAGCACTGCCATGGGCAGATGAGGCTGAGCAACAGCTTTCCAGGATAGCCCTTTCTGGCTGCCAGCTATCTGCAGACGTTCGCATTTCAAGAGCAGGACTGCGAAAGCAGCCTAGCAGGTACACCATCTTTCCCAGGCTACGTTTGAAGTTTGAGGTGGCAAGACAAGCAAGCAGCCCCATTCTCTGTGCCTCTGTGCGAGCACTGCCATGGGCAGATGAGGCTGAGCAACAGCTTTCCAGGCTAGCCCCTTCTGCCTGCCAGCTATCTGCAGACGTTCGCATTTCAAGAGCAGGGCTGCGAAAGCCGCCTAGCAGGTACACCATCTTTCCCAGGCTACGTTTGAAGTTTGAGGTGGCAAGACAAGCAAGCAGCCCCATTCTCTGTGCCTCTGTGCGAGCACTGCCATGGGCAGATGAGGCTGAGCAACAGCTTTCCAGGCTAGCCCCTTCTGGCTGCCAGCTATCTGCAGACGTTCGCACTTTCGGAGCAGGGCTGCGAAAGGAGCCTGGCAGGGACACCAACTTTCCCAGCATGCGTTTGAAGTTTGAGGTGGCAAGACAAGCAAGCAGCCCCATTCTCTGTGCCTCTGTGCGAGCACTGCCATGGGCAGATGAGGCTGAGCAACAGCTTTCCAGGATAGCCCCTTCTGCCTGCCAGCTATCTGCACACGTTCGCACTTTCGGAGCAGGGCTGCAAAAGGAGCCTGGCAGGGACACCAACTTTCCCAGGCTACGTTTGAAGTTTGAGGTGGCAAGACAAGCAAGCAGCCCCATTCTCTGTGCCTCTGTGCGAGCACTGCCATGGGCAGATGACGCTGAGCAACAGCTTTCCAGGATAGCCTCTTCTGCCTGCCAGCTATCTGCAGACGTTCGCACTTTCGGAGCAGGGCTGCAAAAGGAGCCTGGCAGGGACACCACCATTCCCAGCATGCGTTTGAAGTTTCAAGTGGCAAGATAAGCAAGCAGCCCCATTCTCTGTGCCTCTATGCGAACAGTGCCATGGGCAGATGAGGCTGAGCAACAGCTTTCCAGGCTAGCCCCTTCTGGCTGCCAGCTATCTGCAGACGTTCGCATTTCAAAAGCAGGGCTGCGAAAGGAGCCTAGCAGGTACACCATCTTTCCCAGGCTACTTTTGAAGTTTGAGGTGGCAAGACAAGCAAGCAGCCCCATTCTCTGTGCCTCTGTGCGAGCACTGCCATGGGCAGATGAGGCTGAGCAACAGCTTTCCAGGATAGCCCCTTCTGGCTGCCAGCTATCTGCAGACGTTCGCACTTTCGGAGCAGGGCTGCGAAAGGAGCCTGGCAGGGACACCACCATTCCCAGCATGCGTTTGAAGTTTCAAGTGGCAAGATAAGCAAGCAGCCCCATTCTCTGTGCCTCTATGCGAACAGTGCCATGGGCAGATGAGGCTGAGCAACAGCTTTCCAGGCTAGCCCCTTCTGGCTGCCAGCTATCTGCAGACGTTCGCACTTTCGGAGCAGGGCTGCGAAAGGAGCCTTGCAGGTGCACTATCTTTCCCAGGCTACGTTTGAAGTTTGAGGTGGCAAGACAAGCAAGCAGCCCCATTCTCTATGCCTCTGTGCGAGCACTGCCATGGGCAGATGAGGCTGAGCAACAGCTTTCCAGGATAGCCCCTTCTGGCTGCCAGCTATCTGCAGACGTTCGCACTTTCGGAGCAGGGCTGCGAAAGGGGCCTGGCAGGGACACCACCATTCCCAGCATGCGTTTGAAGTTTGAGGTGGCAAGACAAGCAAGCAGCCCCATTCTCTGTGCCTCTGTGCGAGCACTGCCATGGGCAGATGAGGCTGAGCAACAGCTTTCCAGGATAGCCCTTTCTGGCTGCCAGCTATCTGCAGACGTTCGCATTTCAAGAGCAGGACTGCGAAAGCAGCCTAGCAGGTACACCATCTTTCCCAGGCTACGTTTGAAGTTTGAGGTGGCAAGACAAGCAAGCAGCCCCATTCTCTGTGCCTCTGTGCGAGCACTGCCATGGGCAGATGAGGCTGAGCAACAGCTTTCCAGGCTAGCCCCTTCTGCCTGCCAGCTATCTGCAGACGTTCGCATTTCAAGAGCAGGGCTGCGAAAGCCGCCTAGCAGGTACACCATCTTTCCCAGGCTACGTTTGAAGTTTGAGGTGGCAAGACAAGCAAGCAGCCCCATTCTCTGTGCCTCTGTGCGAGCACTGCCATGGGCAGATGAGGCTGAGCAACAGCTTTCCAGGCTAGCCCCTTCTGGCTGCCAGCTATCTGCAGACGTTCGCACTTTCGGAGCAGGGCTGCGAAAGGAGCCTGGCAGGGACACCAACTTTCCCAGCATGCGTTTGAAGTTTGAGGTGGCAAGACAAGCAAGCAGCCCCATTCTCTGTGCCTCTGTGCGAGCACTGCCATGGGCAGATGAGGCTGAGCAACAGCTTTCCAGGATAGCCCTTTCTGGCTGCCAGCTATCTGCAGACGTTCGCATTTCAAGAGCAGGACTGCGAAAGCAGCCTAGCAGGTACACCATCTTTCCCAGGCTACGTTTGAAGTTTGAGGTGGCAAGACAAGCAAGCAGCCCCATTCTCTGTGCCTCTGTGCGAGCACTGCCATGGGCAGATGAGGCTGAGCAACAGCTTTCCAGGCTAGCCCCTTCTGCCTGCCAGCTATCTGCAGACGTTCGCATTTCAAGAGCAGGGCTGCGAAAGCCGCCTAGCAGGTACACCATCTTTCCCAGGCTACGTTTGAAGTTTGAGGTGGCAAGACAAGCAAGCAGCCCCATTCTCTGTGCCTCTGTGCGAGCACTGCCATGGGCAGATGAGGCTGAGCAACAGCTTTCCAGGCTAGCCCCTTCTGGCTGCCAGCTATCTGCAGACGTTCGCACTTTCGGAGCAGGGCTGCGAAAGGAGCCTGGCAGGGACACCAACTTTCCCAGCATGCATTTGAAGTTTGAGGTGGCAAGACAAGCAAGCAGCCCCATTCTCTGTGCCTCTGTGCGAGCACTGCCATGGGCAGATGAGGCTGAGCAACAGCTTTCCAGGATAGCCCCTTCTGCCTGCCAGCTATCTGCACACGTTCGCACTTTCGGAGCAGGGCTGCAAAAGGAGCCTGGCAGGGACACCAACTTTCCCAGGCTACGTTTGAAGTTTGAGGTGGCAAGACAAGCAAGCAGCCCCATTCTCTGTGCCTCTGTGCGAGCACTGCCATGGGCAGATGAGGCTGAGCAACAGCTTTCCAGGATAGCCTCTTCTGCCTGCCAGCTATCTGCAGACGTTCGCACTTTCGGAGCAGGGCTGCAAAAGGAGCCTGGCAGGGACACCACCATTCCCAGCATGCGTTTGAAGTTTGAAGTGGCAAGATAAGCAAGCAGCCCCATTCTCTGTGCCTCTATGCGAACAGTGCCATGGGCAGATGAGGCTGAGCAACAGCTTTCCAGGCTAGCCCCTTCTGGCTGCCAGCTATCTGCAGACGTTCGCATTTCAAAAGCAGGGCTGCGAAAGGAGCCTAGCAGGTACACCATCTTTCCCAGGCTACTTTTGAAGTTTGAGGTGGCAAGACAAGCAAGCAGCCCCATTCTCTGTGCCTCTGTGCGAGCACTGCCATGGGCAGATGAGGCTGAGCAACAGCTTTCCAGGATAGCCCCTTCTGGCTGCCAGCTATCTGCAGACGTTCGCACTTTCGGAGCAGGGCTGCGAAAGGAGCCTGGCAGGGACACCACCATTCCCAGCATGCGTTTGAAGTTTCAAGTGGCAAGATAAGCAAGCAGCCCCATTCTCTGTGCCTCTATGCGAACAGTGCCATGGGCAGATGAGGCTGAGCAACAGCTTTCCAGGCTAGCCCCTTCTGGCTGCCAGCTATCTGCAGACGTTCGCACTTTCGGAGCAGGGCTGCGAAAGGAGCCTAGCAGGTGCACTATCTTTCCCAGGCTACGTTTGAAGTTTGAGGTGGCAAGACAAGCAAGCAGCCCCATTCTCTATGCCTCTGTGCGAGCACTGCCATGGGCAGATGAGGCTGAGCAACAGCTTTCCAGGATAGCCCCTTCTGCCTGCCAGCTATCTGCAGACGTTCGCACTTTCGGAGCAGGGCTGCGAAAGGGGCCTGGCAGGGACACCAACTTTCCCAGGCTACGTTTGAAGTTTCAAGTGCAAGATAAGCAAGCAGCCCCATTCTCTGTGCCTCTATGCGAACAGTGCCATGGGCAGATGAGGCTGAGCAACAGCTTTCCAGGCTAGCCCCTTCTGCCTGCCAGCTATCTGCAGACGTTCGCATTTCAAGAGCAGGGCTGCGAAAGCAGCCTAGCAGGCACACCATCTTTCCCAGGCTACGTTTGAAGTTTGAGGTGGCAAGACAAGCAAGCAGCCCCATTCTCTGTGCCTCTGTGCGAGCACTGCCATGGGCAGATGAGGCTGAGCAACAGCTTTCCAGGCTAGCCCCTTCTGGCTGCCAGCTATCTGCAGACGTTCGCACTTTCGGAGCAGGGCTGCAAAAGGAGCCTGGCAGGGACACCAACTTTCCCAGGCTACGTTTGAAGTTTGAGGCGGCAAGACAAGCAAGCAGCCCCATTCTCTGTGCCTCTGTGCGAGCACTGCCATGGGCAGATGAGGCTGAGCAACAGCTTTCCAGGATAGCCGCTTCTGCCTGCCAGCTATCTGCAGACGTTCGCACTTTCGGAGCAGGGCTGCAAAAGGAGCCTGGCAGGGACACCACCATTAACAGCATGCGTTTGAAGTTTCAAGTGGCAAGATATGCAAGCAGCCCCATTCTCTGTGCCTCTATGCGAACAGTGCCATGGGCAGATGAGGCTGAGCAACAGCTTTCCAGGATAGCCCCTTCTGCCTGCCAGCTATCTGCAGACGTTCGCATTTCAAGAGCAGGGCTGCGAAAGGAGCCTAGCAGGTACACTATCTTTCCCAGGCTACGTTTGAAGTTTGAGGTGGCAAGACAAGCAAGCAGCCCCATTCTCTGTGCCTCTGTGCGAGCACTGCCATGGGCAGATGAGGCTGAGCAACAGCTTTCCAGGCTAGCCCCTTCTGGCTGCCAGCTATCTGCAGACGTTCGCACTTTCGGAGCAGGGCTGCGAAAGGAGCCTGGCAGGGACACCAACTTTCCCAGCATGCGTTTGAAGTTTGAGGTGGCAAGACAAGCAAGCAGCCCCATTCTCTGTGCCTCTGTGCGAGCACTGCCATGGACAGATGAGGCTGAGCAACAGCTTTCCAGGATAGCCCTTTCTGGCTGCCAGCTATCTGCAGACGTTCGCATTTCAAGAGCAGGACTGCGAAAGCAGCCTAGCAGGTACACCATCTTTCCCAGGCTACGTTTGAAGTTTGAGGTGGCAAGACAAGCAAGCAGCCCCATTCTCTGTGCCTCTGTGCGAGCACTGCCATGGGCAGATGAGGCTGAGCAACAGCTTTCCAGGCTAGCCCCTTCTGCCTGCCAGCTATCTGCAGATGTTCGCATTTCAAGAGCAGGGCTGCGAAAGCAGCCTAGCAGGTACACCATCTTTCCCAGGCTACGTTTGAAGTTTGAGGTGGCAAGACAAGCAAGCAGCCCCATTCTCTGTGCCTCTGTGCGAGCACTGCCATGGGCAGATGAGGCTGAGCAACAGCTTTCCAGGATAGCCCCTTCTGGCTGCCAGCTATCTGCAGACGTTCGCATTTCAAGAGCAGGGCATCGAAAGGAGCCTAGCAGGTACACCATCTTTCCCAGGCTACGTTTGAAGTTTGAGGTGGCAAGACAAGCAAGCAGCCCCATTCTCTGTGCCTCTGTGCGAGCACTGCCATGGGCAGATGAGGCTGAGCAACAGCTTTCCAGGCTAGCCCCTTCTGGCTGCCAGCTATCTGCAGACGTTCGCATTTCAAGAGCAGGGCTGCAAACGGAGCCTGGCAGGGACACCAACTTTCCCAGGCTACGTTTGAAGTTTGAGGTGGCAAGACAAGCAAGCAGCCCCATTCTCTGTGCCTCTGTGCGAGCACTGCCATGGGCAGATGAGGCTGAGCAACAGCTTTCCAGGATAGCCTCTTCTGCCTGCCAGCTATCTGCAGACGTTCGCACTTTCGGAGCAGGGCTGCAAAAGGAGCCTGGCAGGGACACCACCATTCCCAGCATGCGTTTGAAGTTTCAAGTGGCAAGATAAGCAAGCAGCCCCATTCTCTGTGCCTCTATGCGAACAGTGCCATGGGCAGATGAGGCTGAGCAACAGCTTTCCAGGCTAGCCCCTTCTGGCTGTCAGCTATCTGCAGACGTTCGCATTTCAAGAGCAGGGCATCGAAAGGAGCCTAGCAGGTACACCATCTTTCCCAGGCTACTTTTGAAGTTTGAGGTGGCAAGACAAGCAAGCAGCCCCATTCTCTGTGCCTCTGTGCGAGCACTGCCATGGGCAGATGAGGCTGAGCAACAGCTTTCCAGGCTAGCCCCTTCTGCCTGCCAGCTATCTGCAGACGTTCGCACTTTCGGAGCAGGGCTGCGAAAGGAGCCTTGCAGGGACACCAACTTTCCCAGGCTACGTTTGAAGTTTGACGTGGCAAGACAAGCAAGCAGCCCCATTCTCTGTGCCTCTGTGCGAGCACTGCCATGGGCAGATGAGGCTGAGCAACAGCTTTCCAGGATAGCCCCTTCTGCCTGCCAGCTATCTGCAGACGTTCGCACTTTCGGAGCAGGGCTGCAAAAGGAGCCTGGCAGGGACACCACCATTCCCAGGCTACGTTTGAAGTTTCAAGTGGCAAGATCAGCAAGCAGCCCCATTCTCTGTGCCTCTATGCGAACAGTGCCATGGGCAGATGAGGCTGAGCAACAGCTTTCCAGGATAGCCCCTTCTGGCTGCCAGCTATCTGCAGACGTTCGCATTTCAAGAGCAGGGCTGCGAAAGGAGCCTAGCAGGTACACTATATTTCCCAGGCTACGTTTGAAGTTTGAGGTGGCAAGACAAGCAAGCAGCCCCATTCTCTGTGCCTCTGTGCGAGCACTGCCATGGGCAGATGAGGCTGAGCAACAGCTTTCCAGGATAGCCCCTTCTGCCTGCCAGCTATCTGCAGACGTTCGCACTTTCGGAGCAGGGCTGCGAAAGGAGCCTGGCAGGGACACCAACTTTCCCAGCATGCGTTTGAAGTTTGAGGTGGCAAGACAAGCAAGCAGCCCCATTCTCTGTGCCTCTGTGCGAGCACTGCCATGGGCAGATGAGGCTGAGCAACAGCTTTCCAGGCTAGCCCCTTCTGCCTGCCAGCTATCTGCAGACGTTCGCATTTCAAGAGCAGGGCTGCGAAAGCAGCCTAGCAGGTACACCACCTTTCCCAGGCTACGTTTGAAGTTTGAGGTGGCAAGACAAGCAAGCAGCCCCATTCTCTGTGCCTCTGTGCGAGCACTGCCATGGGCAGATGAGGCTGAGCAACAGCTTTCCAGGCTAGCCCCTTCTGGCTGCCAGCTATCTGCAGACGTTCGCACTTTCGGAGCAGGGCTGCGAAAGGAGCCTGGCAGGGACACCAACTTTCCCAGCATGCGTTTGAAGTTTGAGGTGGCAAGACAAGCAAGCAGCCCCATTCTCTGTGCCTCTGTGCGAGCACTGCCATGGGCAGATGAGGCTGAGCAACAGCTTTCCAGGATAGCCCTTTCTGGCTGCCAGCTATCTGCAGACGTTCGCATTTCAAGAGCAGGACTGCGAAAGCAGCCTAGCAGGTACACCATCTTTCCCAGGCTACGTTTGAAGTTTGAGGTGGCAAGACAAGCAAGCAGCCCCATTCTCTGTGCCTCTGTGCGAGCACTGCCATGGGCAGATGAGGCTGAGCAACAGCTTTCCAGGCTAGCCCCTTCTGCCTGCCAGCTATCTGCAGATGTTCGCATTTCAAGAGCAGGGCTGCGAAAGCAGCCTAGCAGGTACACCATCTTTCCCAGGCTACGTTTGAAGTTTGAGGTGGCAAGACAAGCAAGCAGCCCCATTCTCTGTGCCTCTGTGCGAGCACTGCCATGGGCAGATGAGGCTGAGCAACAGCTTTCCAGGATAGCCCCTTCTGCCTGCCAGCTATCTGCAGACGTTCGCATTTCAAGAGCAGGGCATCGAAAGGAGCCTAGCAGGTACACCATCTTTCCCAGGCTACGTTTGAAGTTTGAGGTGGCAAGACAAGCAAGCAGCCCCATTCTCTGTGCCTCTGTGCGAGCACTGCCATGGGCAGATGAGGCTGAGCAACAGCTTTCCAGGCTAGCCCCTTCTGCCTGCCAGCTATCTGCAGACGTTCGCACTTTCGGAGCAGGGCTGCGAAAGGAGCCTGGCAGGGACACCAACTTTCCCAGGCTACGTTTGAAGTTTGAGGTGGCAAGACAAGCAAGCAGCCCCATTCTCTGTGCCTCTGTGCGAGCAGTGCCATGGGCAGATGAGGCTGAGCAACAGCTTTCCAGGATAGCCCCTTCTGCCTGCCAGCTATCTGCAGACGTTCGCACTTTCGGAGCAGGGCTGCAAAAGGAGCCTGGCAGGGACACCACCATTCCCAGCATGCGTTTGAAGTTTCAAGTGGCAAGATCAGCAAGCAGCCCCATTCTCTGTGCCTCTATGCGAACAGTGCCATGGGCAGATGAGGCTGAGCAACAGCTTTCCAGGATAGCCCCTTCTGGCTGCCAGCTATCTGCAGACGTTCGCATTTCAAGAGCAGAGCTGCGAAAGGAGCCTAGCAGGTACACTATATTTCCCAGGCTACGTTTGAAGTTTGAGGTGGCAAGACAAGCAAGCAGCCCCATTCTCTGTGCCTCTGTGCGAGCACTGCCATGGGCAGATGAGGCTGAGCAACAGCTTTCCAGGATAGCCCCTTCTGCCTGCCAGCTATCTGCAGACGTTCGCACTTTCGGAGCAGGGCTGCGAAAGGAGCCTGGCAGGGACACCAACTTTCCCAGGCTACGTTTGAAGTTTGAGGTGGCAAGACAAGCAAGCAGCCCCATTCTCTGTGCCTCTGTGCGAGCACTGCCATGGGCAGATGAGGCTGAGCAACAGCTTTCCAGGCTAGCCCCTTCTGGCTGCCAGCTATCTGCAGACGTTCGCACTTTCGGAGCAGGGCTGCGAAAGGAGCCTGGCAGGGACACCAACTTTCCCAGCATGCGTTTGAAGTTTGAGGTGGCAAGACAAGCAAGCAGCCCCATTCTCTGTGCCTCTGTGCGAGCACTGCCATGGGCAGATGAGGCTGAGCAACAGCTTTCCAGGATAGCCCTTTCTGGCTGCCAGCTATCTGCAGACGTTCGCATTTCAAGAGCAGGACTGCGAAAGCAGCCTAGCAGGTACACCATCTTTCCCAGGCTACGTTTGAAGTTTGAGGTGGCAAGACAAGCAAGCAGCCCCATTCTCTGTGCCTCTGTGCGAGCACTGCCATGGGCAGATGAGGCTGAGCAACAGCTTTCCAGGATAGCCCCTTCTGCCTGCCAGCTATCTGCAAATGTTCGCATTTCAAGAGCAGGGCTGCGAAAGCAGCCTAGCAGGTACACCATCTTTCCCAGGCTACGTTTGAAGTTTGAGGTGGCAAGACAAGCAAGCAGCCCCATTCTCTGTGCCTCTGTGCGAGCACTGCCATGGGCAGATGAGGCTGAGCAACAGCTTTCCAGGCTAGCCCTTTCTGGCTGCCAGCTATCTGCAGACGTTCGCACTTTCGGAGCAGGGCTGCGAAAGGAGCCTGGCAGGGACACCAACTTTCCCAGCATGCGTTTGAAGTTTGAGGTGGCAAGACAAGCAAGCAGCCCCATTCTCTGTGCCTCTGTGCGAGCACTGCCATGGGCAGATGAGGCTGAGCAACAGCTTTCCAGGATAGCCCCTTCTGCCTGCCAGCTATCTGCACACGTTCGCACTTTCGGAGCAGGGCTGCAAAAGGAGCCTGGCAGGGACACCAACTTTCCCAGGCTACGTTTGAAGTTTGAGGTGGCAAGACAAGCAAGCAGCCCCATTCTCTGTGCCTCTGTGCGAGCACTGCCATGGGCAGATGACGCTGAGCAACAGCTTTCCAGGATAGCCTCTTCTGCCTGCCAGCTATCTGCAGACGTTCGCACTTTCGGAGCAGGGCTGCAAAAGGAGCCTGGCAGGGACACCACCATTCCCAGCATGCGTTTGAAGTTTCAAGTGGCAAGATAAGCAAGCAGCCCCATTCTCTGTGCCTCTATGCGAACAGTGCCATGGGCAGATGAGGCTGAGCAACAGCTTTCCAGGCTAGCCCCTTCTGGCTGCCAGCTATATGCAGACGTTCGCATTTCAAAAGCAGGGCTGCGAAAGGAGCCTAGCAGGTACACCATCTTTCCCAGGCTACTTTTGAAGTTTGAGGTGGCAAGACAAGCAAGCAGCCCCATTCTCTGTGCCTCTGTGCGAGCACTGCCATGGGCAGATGAGGCTGAGCAACAGCTTTCCAGGATAGCCCCTTCTGGCTGCCAGCTATCTGCAGACGTTCGCACTTTCGGAGCAGGGCTGCGAAAGGAGCCTGGCAGGGACACCACCATTCCCAGCATGCGTTTGAAGTTTCAAGTGGCAAGATAAGCAAGCAGCCCCATTCTCTGTGCCTCTATGCGAACAGTGCCATGGGCAGATGAGGCTGAGCAACAGCTTTCCAGGCTAGCCCCTTCTGGCTGCCAGCTATCTGCAGACGTTCGCACTTTCGGAGCAGGGCTGCGAAAGGAGCCTAGCAGGTGCACTATCTTTCCCAGGCTACGTTTGAAGTTTGAGGTGGCAAGACAAGCAAGCAGCCCCATTCTCTGTGCCTCTGTGCGAGCACTGCCATGGGCAGATGAGGCTGAGCAACAGCTTTCCAGGATAGCCCCTTCTGCCTGCCAGCTATCTGCAGACGTTCGCACTTTCGGAGCAGGGCTGCGAAAGGGGCCTGGCAGGGACACCAACTTTCCCAGGCTACGTTTGAAGTTTCAAGTGCAAGATAAGCAAGCAGCCCCATTCTCTGTGCCTCTATGCGAACAGTGCCATGGGCAGATGAGGCTGAGCAACAGCTTTCCAGGCTAGCCCCTTCTGGCTGCCAGCTATCTGCAGACGTTCGCACTTTCGCAGCAGGGCTGCGAAAGGAGCCTGGCAGGGACACCAACTTTCCCAGGCTACGTTTGAAGTTTGAGGTGGCAAGACAAGCAAGCAGCCCCATTCTCTGTGCCTCTGTGCGAGCACTGCCATGGGCAGATGAGGCTGAGCAACAGCTTTCCAGGATAGCCCCTTCTGCCTGCCAGCTATCTGCAGACGTTCGCATTTCAAGAGCAGGGCTGCGAAAGCAGCCTAGCAGGTACACCATCTTTCCCAGGCTACGTTTGAAGTTTGAGGTGGCAAGACAAGCAAGCAGCCCCATTCTCTGTGCCTCTGTGCGAGCACTGCCATGGGCAGATGAGGCTGAGCAACAGCTTTCCAGGCTAGCCCCTTCTGGCTGCCAGCTATCTGCAGACGTTCGCACTTTCGGAGCAGGGCTGCAAAAGGAGCCTGGCAGGGACACCAACTTTCCCAGGCTACGTTTGAAGTTTGAGGTGGCAAGACAAGCAAGCAGCCCCATTCTCTGTGCCTCTGCGCGAGCACTGCCATGGGCAGATGAGGCTGAGCAACAGCTTTCCAGGATAGCCCCTTCTGCCTGCCAGCTATCTGCAGACGTTCGCACTTTCGGAGCAGGGCTGCAAAAGGAGCCTGGCAGGGACACCACCATTCCCAGCATGCGTTTGAAGTTTCAAGTGGCAAGATATGCAAGCAGCCCCATTCTCTGTGCCTCTATGCGAACAGTGCCATGGGCAGATGAGGCTGAGCAACAGCTTTCCAGGATAGCCCCTTCTGCCTGCCAGCTATCTGCACACGTTCGCATTTCAAGAGCAGGGCTGCGAAAGGAGCCTGGCAGGTACACCATCTTTCCAAGGCTACGTTTGAAGTTTGAGGTGGCAAGACAAGCAAGCAGCCCCATTCTCTGTGCCTCTGTGCGAGCACTGCCATGGGCAGATGAGGCTGAGCAACAGCTTTCCAGGATAGCCTCTTCTGCCTGCCAGCTATCTGCAGACGTTCGCACTTTCGCAGCAGGGCTGCAAAAGGAGCCTGGCAGGGACACCACCATTCCCAGCATGCGTTTGAAGTTTCAAGTGGCAAGATAAGCAAGCAGCCCCATTCTCTGTGCCTCCATGCGAACAGTGCCATGGGCAGATGAGGCTGAGCAACAGCTTTCCAGGCTAGCCCCTTCTGGCTGCCAGCTATCTGCAGACGTTCGCACTTTCGGAGCAGGGCTGCGAAAGGAGCCTGGCAGGGACACCAACTTTCCCAGGCTACGTTTGAAGTTTGAGGTGGCAAGACAAGCAAGCAGCCCCATTCTCTGTGCCTCTGTGCGAGCACTGCCATGGGCAGATGAGGCTGAGCATCAGCTTTCCAGGATAGCCCCTTCTGGCTGCCAGCTATCTGCAGACGTTCGCACTTTCGGAGCAGGGCTGCAAAAGGAGCCTGGCAGGGACACCACCATTCCCAGCATGCGTTTGAAGTTTCAAGTGGCAAGATAAGCAAGCAGCCCCATTCTCTGTGCCTCTATGCGAACAGTGCCATGGGCAGATGAGGCTGAGCAACAGCTTTCCAGGCTAGCCCCTTCTGGCTGCCAGCTATCTGCAGACGTTCGCATTTCAAAAGCAGGGCTGCGAAAGGAGCCTAGCAGGTACACCATCTTTCCCAGGCTACTTTTGAAGTTTGAGGTGGCAAGACAAGCAAGCAGCCCCATTCTCTGTGCCTCTGTGCGAGCACTGCCATGGGCAGATGAGGCTGAGCAACAGCTTTCCAGGATAGCCCCTTCTGGCTGCCAGCTATCTGCAGACGTTCGCACTTTCGGAGCAGGGCTGTGATAGGAGCATGGCAGGGACACCACCATTCCCAGCATGCGTTTGAAGTTTCAAGTGGCAAGATAAGCAAGCAGCCCCATTCTCTGTGCCTCTATGCGAACAGTGCCATGGGCAGATGAGGCTGAGCAACAGCTTTCCAGGCTAGCCCCTTCTGGCTGCCAGCTATCTGCAGACGTTCGCATTTCAAGAGCAGAGCTGCGAAAGGAGCCTAGCAGGTACACTATCTTTCCCAGGCTACGTTTGAAGTTTGAGGTGGCAAGACAAGCAAGCAGCCCCATTCTCTGTGCCTCTGTGCGAACAGTGCCATGGGCAGATGAGGCTGAGCAACAGCTTTCCAGGATAGCCCCTTCTGGCTGCCAGCTATCTGCAGACGTTCGCACTTTCGGAGCAGGGCTGCGAAAGGAGCCTGGCAGGAACACCAACTTTCCCAGGCTACGTTTGAAGTTTCAAGTGGCAAGATAAGCAAGCAGCCCCATTCTCTGTGCCTCTATGCGAACAGTGCCATGGGCAGATGAGGCTGAGCAACAGCTTTCCAGGCTAGCCCCTTCTGGCTGCCAGCTATCTGCAGACGTTCGCACTTTCGGAGCAGGGCTGCGAAAGGAGCCTGGCAGGGACACCAACTTTCCCAGGCTACGTTTGAAGTTTGAGGTGGCAAGACAAGCAAGCAGCCCGATTCTCTGTGCCTCTGTGCGAGCACTGCCATGGGCAGATGAGGCTGAGCAACAGCTTTCCAGGATAGCCCCTTCTGGCTGCCAGCTATCTGCAGATGTTCGCATTTCAAGAGCAGGGCTGCGAAAGCAGCCTAGCAGGTACACCATCTTTCCCAGGCTACGTTTGAAGTTTGAGGTGGCAAGACAAGCAAGCAGCCCCATTCTCTGTGCCTCTGTGCGAGCACTGCCATGGGCAGATGAGGCTGAGCAACAGCTTTCCAGGATAGCCCCTTCTGGCTGCCAGCTATCTGCAGACGTTCGCACTTTCGGAGCAGGGCTGCAAAAGGAGCCTGGCAGGGACACCAACTTTCCCAGGCTACGTTTGAAGTTTGAGGTGGCAAGACAAGCAAGCAGCCCCATTCTCTGTGCCTCTGTGCGAGCACTGCCATGGGCAGATGAGGCTGAGCAACAGCTTTCCAGGATAGCCTCTTCTGCCTGCCAGCTATCTGCAGACGTTCGCACTTTCGGAGCAGGGCTGTGATAGGAGCCTGGCAGGGACACCACCATTCCCAGCATGCGTTTGAAGTTTCAAGTGGCAAGATATGCAAGCAGCCCCATTCTCTGTGCCTCTATGCGAACAGTGCCATGGGCAGATGAGGCTGAGCAACAGCTTCCCAGGATAGCCCCTTCTGCCTGCCAGCTATCTGCACACGTTCGCATTTCAAGAGCAGGGCTGCGAAAGGAGCCTAGCAGGTACACCATCTTTCCCAGGCTACGTTTGAAGTTTGAGGTGGCAAGACAAGCAAGCAGCCCCATTCTCTGTGCCTCTGTGCGAGCACTGCCATGGGCAGATGACGCTGAGCAACAGCTTTCCAGGCTAGCCCCTTCTGCCTGCCAGCTATCTGCAGACGTTCGCACTTTCGGAGCAGGGCTGCAAAAGGAGCCTGGCAGTAACACCACCATTCCCAGCATGCGTTTGAAGTTTCAAGTGGCAAGATAAGCAAGCAGCCCCATTCTCTGTGCCTCTATGCGAACAGTGCCATGGGCAGATGAGGCTGAGCAACAGCTTTCCAGGCTAGCCCCTTCTGGCTGCCAGCTATCTACTGACGTTCGCACTTTCGGAGCAGGGCTGCGAAAGGAGCCTGGCATTGACACCAACTTTCCCAGGCTACGTTTGAAGTTTGAGGTGGCAAGACAAGCAAGCAGCCCCATTCTCTGTGCCTCTGTGCGAGCACTGCCATGGGCAGATGAGGCTGAGCAACAGCTTTCCAGGCTAGCCCCTTCTGGCTGCCAGCTATCTGCAGACGTTCGCATTTCAAGAGCAGGGCTGCGAAAGCAGCCTAGCAGGTACACCATCTTTCCCAGGCTACGTTTGAAGTTTGAGGTGGCAAGACAAGCAAGCAGCCCCATTCTCTGTGCCTCTGTGCGAGCACTGCCATGGGCAGATGAGGCTGAGCAACAGCTTTCCAGGCTAGCCCCTTCTGGCTGCCAGCTATCTGCAGACGTTCGCACTTTCGGAGCAGGGCTGCAAAAGGAGCCTGCCAGGGACACCAACTTTCCCAGGCTACGTTTGAAGTTTGAGGTGGCAAGACAAGCAAGCAGCCCCACTCTCTGTGCCTCTGTGCGAGCACTGCCATGGGCAGATGAGGCTGAGCAACAGCTTTCCAGGATAGCCTCTTCTGCCTGCCAGCTATCTGCAGACGTTCGCACTTTCGGAGCAGGGCTGCAAAAGGAGCCTGGCAGGGACACCACCATTCCCAGCATGCGTTTGAAGTTTCAAGTGGCAAGATATGCAAGCAGCCCCATTCTCTGTGCCTCTATGCGAACAGTGCCATGGGCAGATGAGGCTGAGCAACAGCTTCCCAGGATAGCCCCTTCTGCCTGCCAGCTATCTGCACACGTTCGCATTTCAAGAGCAGGGCTGCGAAAGGAGCCTGGCAGGTACACCATCTTTCCCAGGCTACGTTTGAAGTTTGAGGTGGCAAGACAAGCAAGCAGCCCCATTCTCTGTGCCTCTGTGCGAGCAGTGCCATGGGCAGATGACGCTGAGCAACAGCTTTCCAGGATAGCCCCTTCTGCCTGCCAGCTATCTGCAGACGTTCGCACTTTCGGAGCAGGGCTGCAAAAGGAGCCTGGCAGGGACACCAACTTTCCCAGGCTACGTTTGAAGTTTCAAGTGGCAAGACAAGCAAGCAGCCCCATTCTCTGTGCCTCTATGCGAACAGTGCCATGGGCAGATGAGGTTGAGCAACAGCTTTCCAGGCTAGCCCCTTCTGCCTGCCAGCTATCTGCAGACGTTCGCACTTTCGGAGCAGGGCTGCAAAAGGAGCCTGGCAGGGACACCACCATTCCCAGCATGCGTTTGAAGTTTCAAGTGGCAAGATAAGCAAGCAGCCCCATTCTCTGTGCCTCTATGCGAACAGTGCCATGGGCAGATGAGGCTGAGCAACAGCTTTCCAGGCTAGCCCCTTCTGGCTGCCAGCTATCTGCAGACGTTCGCAATTCAAGAGCAGGGCTGCGAAAGGAGCCTGGCAGGTACACCATCTTTCCCAGGATACGTTTGAAGTTTGAGGTGGAAGACAAGCAAGCAGTCCCATTCTCTGTGCCTCTGTGCGAGCACTGCCATGGGCAGATGAGGCTGAGCAACAGCTTTCCAGGCTAGCCCCTTCTGCCTGCCAGCTATCTGCAGACGTTCGCACTTTCGGAGCAGGGCTGCGAAAGGAGCCTGGCAGGGACACCAACATTCCCAGGCTACGTTTGAAGTTGGAGGTGGCAAGACAAGCAAGCAGCCCCATTCTCTGTGTCTCTGTTCGAGCCCTGCCATGGGCAGATGAGGCTGAGCAACAGCTTTCCAGGCTAGCCCCTTCTGGCTGCCAGCTATCTGCAGACGTTCGCATTTCAAGAGCAGGGCTGCGAAAGGAGCCTAGCAGGTACACCATCTTTCCCAGGCTACGTTTGAAGTTTGAGGTGGCAAGACAAGCAAGCAGCCCCATTCTCTGTGCCTCTGTGCGAGCACTGCCATGGGCAGATGAGGCTGAGCAACAGCTTTCCAGGATAGCCCCTTCTGCCTGCCAGCTATCTGCAGACGTTCGCACTTTCGGAGCAGGGCTGCAAAAGGAGCCTGGCAGGGACACCACCATTCCCAGCATGCGTTTGAAGTTTCAAGTGGCAAGATATGCAAGCAGCCCCATTCTCTGTGCCTCTATGCGAACAGTGCCATGGGCAGATGAGGCTGAGCAACAGCTTTCCAGGATAGCCCCTTCTGCCTGCCAGCTATCTGCACACGTTCGCATTTCAAGAGCAGGGCTGCGAAAGGAGCCTGGCAGGTACACCATCTTTCCAAGGCTACGTTTGAAGTTTGAGGTGGCAAGACAAGCAAGCAGCCCCATTCTCTGTGCCTCTGTGCGAGCACTGCCATGGGCAGATGAGGCTGAGCAACAGCTTTCCAGGATAGCCTCTTCTGCCTGCCAGCTATCTGCAGACGTTCGCACTTTCGCAGCAGGGCTGCAAAAGGAGCCTGGCAGGGACACCACCATTCCCAGCATGCGTTTGAAGTTTCAAGTGGCAAGATAAGCAAGCAGCCCCATTCTCTGTGCCTCCATGCGAACAGTGCCATGGGCAGATGAGGCTGAGCAACAGCTTTCCAGGCTAGCCCCTTCTGGCTGCCAGCTATCTGCAGACGTTCGCACTTTCGGAGCAGGGCTGCGAAAGGAGCCTGGCAGGGACACCAACTTTCCCAGGCTACGTTTGAAGTTTGAGGTGGCAAGACAAGCAAGCAGCCCCATTCTCTGTGCCTCTGTGCGAGCACTGCCATGGGCAGATGAGGCTGAGCATCAGCTTTCCAGGATAGCCCCTTCTGGCTGCCAGCTATCTGCAGACGTTCGCACTTTCGGAGCAGGGCTGCAAAAGGAGCCTGGCAGGGACACCACCATTCCCAGCATGCGTTTGAAGTTTCAAGTGGCAAGATAAGCAAGCAGCCCCATTCTCTGTGCCTCTATGCGAACAGTGCCATGGGCAGATGAGGCTGAGCAACAGCTTTCCAGGCTAGCCCCTTCTGGCTGCCAGCTATCTGCAGACGTTCGCATTTCAAAAGCAGGGCTGCGAAAGGAGCCTAGCAGGTACACCATCTTTCCCAGGCTACTTTTGAAGTTTGAGGTGGCAAGACAAGCAAGCAGCCCCATTCTCTGTGCCTCTGTGCGAGCACTGCCATGGGCAGATGAGGCTGAGCAACAGCTTTCCAGGATAGCCCCTTCTGGCTGCCAGCTATCTGCAGACGTTCGCACTTTCGGAGCAGGGCTGTGATAGGAGCATGGCAGGGACACCACCATTCCCAGCATGCGTTTGAAGTTTCAAGTGGCAAGATAAGCAAGCAGCCCCATTCTCTGTGCCTCTATGCGAACAGTGCCATGGGCAGATGAGGCTGAGCAACAGCTTTCCAGGCTAGCCCCTTCTGGCTGCCAGCTATCTGCAGACGTTCGCATTTCAAGAGCAGAGCTGCGAAAGGAGCCTAGCAGGTACACTATCTTTCCCAGGCTACGTTTGAAGTTTGAGGTGGCAAGACAAGCAAGCAGCCCCATTCTCTGTGCCTCTGTGCGAACAGTGCCATGGGCAGATGAGGCTGAGCAACAGCTTTCCAGGATAGCCCCTTCTGCCTGCCAGCTATCTGCAGACGTTCGCACTTTCGGAGCAGGGCTGCGAAAGGAGCCTGGCAGGAACACCAACTTTCCCAGGCTACGTTTGAAGTTTCAAGTGGCAAGATAAGCAAGCAGCCCCATTCTCTGTGCCTCTATGCGAACAGTGCCATGGGCAGATGAGGCTGAGCAACAGCTTTCCAGGCTAGCCCCTTCTGGCTGCCAGCTATCTGCAGACGTTCGCACTTTCGGAGCAGGGCTGCGAAAGGAGCCTGGCAGGGACACCAACTTTCCCAGGCTACGTTTGAAGTTTGAGGTGGCAAGACAAGCAAGCAGCCCGATTCTCTGTGCCTCTGTGCGAGCACTGCCATGGGCAGATGAGGCTGAGCAACAGCTTTCCAGGATAGCCCCTTCTGGCTGCCAGCTATCTGCAGATGTTCGCATTTCAAGAGCAGGGCTGCGAAAGCAGCCTAGCAGGGACACCAACTTTCCCAGGCTACGTTTGAAGTTTGAGGTGGCAAGACAAGCAAGCAGCCCCATTCTCTGTGCCTCTGTGCGAGCACTGCCATGGGCAGATGAGGCTGAGCAACAGCTTTCCAGGATAGCCTCTTCTGCCTGCCAGCTATCTGCAGACGTTCGCACTTTCGGAGCAGGGCTGTGATAGGAGCCTGGCAGGGACACCACCATTCCCAGCATGCGTTTGAAGTTTCAAGTGGCAAGATATGCAAGCAGCCCCATTCTCTGTGCCTCTATGCGAACAGTGCCATGGGCAGATGAGGCTGAGCAACAGCTTCCCAGGATAGCCCCTTCTGCCTGCCAGCTATCTGCACACGTTCGCATTTCAAGAGCAGGGCTGCGAAAGGAGCCTAGCAGGTACACCATCTTTCCCAGGCTACGTTTGAAGTTTGAGGTGGCAAGACAAGCAAGCAGCCCCATTCTCTGTGCCTCTGTGCGAGCACTGCCATGGGCAGATGACGCTGAGCAACAGCTTTCCAGGCTAGCCCCTTCTGCCTGCCAGCTATCTGCAGACGTTCGCACTTTCGGAGCAGGGCTGCAAAAGGAGCCTGGCAGTAACACCACCATTCCCAGCATGCGTTTGAAGTTTCAAGTGGCAAGATAAGCAAGCAGCCCCATTCTCTGTGCCTCTATGCGAACAGTGCCATGGGCAGATGAGGCTGAGCAACAGCTTTCCAGGCTAGCCCCTTCTGGCTGCCAGCTATCTACTGACGTTCGCACTTTCGGAGCAGGGCTGCGAAAGGAGCCTGGCATTGACACCAACTTTCCCAGGCTACGTTTGAAGTTTGAGGTGGCAAGACAAGCAAGCAGCCCCATTCTCTGTGCCTCTGTGCGAGCACTGCCATGGGCAGATGAGGCTGAGCAACAGCTTTCCAGGCTAGCCCCTTCTGGCTGCCAGCTATCTGCAGACGTTCGCATTTCAAGAGCAGGGCTGCGAAAGCAGCCTAGCAGGTACACCATCTTTCCCAGGCTACGTTTGAAGTTTGAGGTGGCAAGACAAGCAAGCAGCCCCATTCTCTGTGCCTCTGTGCGAGCACTGCCATGGGCAGATGAGGCTGAGCAACAGCTTTCCAGGCTAGCCCCTTCTGGCTGCCAGCTATCTGCAGACGTTCGCACTTTCGGAGCAGGGCTGCAAAAGGAGCCTGCCAGGGACACCAACTTTCCCAGGCTACGTTTGAAGTTTGAGGTGGCAAGACAAGCAAGCAGCCCCACTCTCTGTGCCTCTGTGCGAGCACTGCCATGGGCAGATGAGGCTGAGCAACAGCTTTCCAGGATAGCCTCTTCTGCCTGCCAGCTATCTGCAGACGTTCGCACTTTCGGAGCAGGGCTGCAAAAGGAGCCTGGCAGGGACACCACCATTCCCAGCATGCGTTTGAAGTTTCAAGTGGCAAGATATGCAAGCAGCCCCATTCTCTGTGCCTCTATGCGAACAGTGCCATGGGCAGATGAGGCTGAGCAACAGCTTCCCAGGATAGCCCCTTCTGCCTGCCAGCTATCTGCACACGTTCGCATTTCAAGAGCAGGGCTGCGAAAGGAGCCTGGCAGGTACACCATCTTTCCCAGGCTACGTTTGAAGTTTGAGGTGGCAAGACAAGCAAGCAGCCCCATTCTCTGTGCCTCTGTGCGAGCAGTGCCATGGGCAGATGACGCTGAGCAACAGCTTTCCAGGATAGCCCCTTCTGCCTGCCAGCTATCTGCAGACATTCGCACTTTCGGAGCAGGGCTGCAAAAGGAGCCTGGCAGGGACACCAACTTTCCCAGGCTACGTTTGAAGTTTCAAGTGGCAAGACAAGCAAGCAGCCCCATTCTCTGTGCCTCTATGCGAACAGTGCCATGGGCAGATGAGGTTGAGCAACAGCTTTCCAGGCTAGCCCCTTCTGCCTGCCAGCTATCTGCAGACGTTCGCACTTTCGGAGCAGGGCTGCAAAAGGAGCCTGGCAGGGACACCACCATTCCCAGCATGCGTTTGAAGTTTCAAGTGGCAAGATAAGCAAGCAGCCCCATTCTCTGTGCCTCTATGCGAACAGTGCCATGGGCAGATGAGGCTGAGCAACAGCTTTCCAGGCTAGCCCCTTCTGGCTGCCAGCTATCTGCAGACGTTCGCAATTCAAGAGCAGGGCTGCGAAAGGAGCCTGGCAGGTACACCATCTTTCCCAGGATACGTTTGAAGTTTGAGGTGGAAGACAAGCAAGCAGTCCCATTCTCTGTGCCTCTGTGCGAGCACTGCCATGGGCAGATGAGGCTGAGCAACAGCTTTCCAGGCTAGCCCCTTCTGCCTGCCAGCTATCTGCAGACGTTCGCACTTTCGGAGCAGGGCTGCGAAAGGAGCCTGGCAGGGACACCAACATTCCCAGGCTACGTTTGAAGTTGGAGGTGGCAAGACAAGCAAGCAGCCCCATTCTCTGTGTCTCTGTTCGAGCCCTGCCATGGGCAGATGAGGCTGAGCAACAGCTTTCCAGGCTAGCCCCTTCTGGCTGCCAGCTATCTGCAGACGTTCGCATTTCAAGAGCAGGGCTGCGAAAGGAGCCTAGCAGGTACACCATCTTTCCCAGGCTACGTTTGAAGTTTGAGGTGGCAAGACAAGCAAGCAGCCCCATTCTCTGTGCCTCTGTGCGAGCACTGCCATGGGCAGATGAGGCTGAGCAACAGCTTTCCAGGATAGCCCCTTCTGCCTGCCAGCTATCTGCAGACGTTCACATTTCAGGAGCAGGGCTGCGAAAGGAGCCTAGCAGGTACACCATCCTTCCCAGGCTACGTTTGAAGTTTGAGGTGGCAAGACAAGCAAGGAGCCTCATTCTCTGTGCCTCTGTGCAAGCAGTGCCATGGGCAGATGAGGCTGAGCAACAGCTTTCCAGGATAGCCCCTTCTGCCTGCCAGCTATCTGCAGATGTTCGCACATTCGGAGCAGGGCTGCAAAAGGAGCCTGGCAGGGACACCACCATTCCCAGCATGCGTTTGAAGTTTCAAGTGGCAAGATAAGCAAGCAGCCCCATTCTCTGTGCCTCTATGCGAACAGTGCCATGGGCAGATGAGGCTGAGCAACAGCTTTCCAGGCTAGCCCCTTCTGCCTGCCAGCTATCTGCAGACGTTCGCATTTCAAGAGCAAGGCTGCGAAAGGAGCCCAGCAGGTACACAATCTTTCCCAGGCTACGTTTGAAGTTTGAGGTGGCAAGACAAGCAAGCAGCCCCATTCTCTGTGCCTCTGTGCGAGCAGTGCCATGGGCAGATGACGCTGAGCAACAGCTTTCCAGGCTAGCCCCTTCTGGCTGCCAGCTATCTGCAGACGTTCGCACTTTCGGAGCAGGGCTGCGAAAGGAGCCTGGCAGGGACACCACCATTCCCAGCATGCGTTTGAAGTTTCAAGTGGCAAGATAAGCAAGCAGCCCCATTCTCTGTGCCTCTATGCGAACAGTGCCATGGGCAGATGAGGCGAAGCAACAGCTTTCCAGGATAGCCCCTTCTGCCTGCCAGCTATCTGCAGACGTTCGCACTTTCGGAGCAGGGCTGCAAAAGGAGCCTGGCAGGGACACCACCATTCCCAGCATGCGTTTGAAGTTTCAAGTGGCAAGATAAGCAAGCAGCCCCATTCTCTGTGCCTCTATGCGAACAGTGCCATGGGCAGATGAGGCTGAGCAACAGCTTTCCAGGCTAGCCCCTTCTGGCTGCCAGCTATCTGCAGACGTTCGCGCTTTCGGAGCAGGGCTGCGAAAGGAGCCTGGCAGGGACACCATCTTTCCCAGGCTACGTTTGAAGTTTGAGGTGGCAAGACAAGCAAGCAGCCCCATTCTCTGTGCCTCTGTGCGAGCACTGCCATGGGCAGATGAGGCTGAGCAATAGCTTTCCAGGATAGCCCCTTCTGGCTGCCAGCTATCTGCAGACGTTCGCACTTTCGGAGCAGGGCTGCGAAAGGAGCCTGGCAGGGACACCATCTTTCCCAGGCTACGTTTGAAGTTTGAGGTGGCAAGACAAGCAAGCAGCCCCATTCTCTGTGCCTCTGTGCGAGCACTGCCATGGGCAGATGACGCTGAGCAACAGCTTTCCAGGATAGCCCCTTCTGCCTGCCAGCTATCTGCAGACGTTCGCACTTTCGGAGCAGGGCTGCAAAAGGAGCCTGGCAGGGACACCACCATTCCCAGCATGCGTTTGAAGTTTCAAGTGGCAAGATAAGCAAGCAGCCCCATTCTCTGTGCCTCTATGCGAACAGTGCCATGGGCAGATGAGGCTGAGCAACAGCTTTCCAGGATAGCCCCTTCTGCCTGCCAGCTATCTTCAGACGTTCGCATTTCAAGAGCAGGGCTGCGAAAGGAGCCTAGCAGGTACACCATCTTTCCCAGGCTACGTTTGAAGTTTGAGGTGGCAAGACAAGCAAGCAGCCCCATTCTCTGTGCCTCTGTGCGAGCACTGCCATGGGCAGATGAGGCTGAGCAACAGCTTTCCAGGCTAGCCCCTTCTGCCTGCCAGCTATCTGCAGACGTTCGCATTTCAAGAGCAAGGCTGCGAAAGGAGCCCAGCAGGTACACCATCTTTCCCAGGCTACGTTTGAAGTTTCAAGTGGCAAGATAAGCAAGCAGCCCCATTCTCTGTGCCTCTATGCGAACAGTGCCATGGGCAGATGAGGCTGAGCAACAGCTTTCCAGGATAGCCCCTTCTGCCTGCCAGCTATCTGCAGACGTTCGCACTTTCGGAGCAGGGCTGCAAAAGGAGCCTGGCAGGGACACCAACGTTCCCAGGCTACGTTTGAAGTTTGAGGTGGCAAGACAAGCAAGCAGCCCCATTCTCTGTGCCTCTGTGCGAGCACTGCCATGGGCAGATGAGGCTGAGCAATAGCTTTCCAGGATAGCCCCTTCTGCCTGCCAGCTATCTGCAGACGTTCGCACTTTCGGAGCAGGGCTGTGATAGGAGCCTGGCAGGGACACCACCATTCCCAGCATGCGTTTGAAGTTTCAAGTGGCAAGATATGCAAGCAGCCCCATTCTCTGTGCCTCTATGCGAACAGTGCCATGGGCAGATGAGGCTGAGCAACAGCTTCCCAGGATAGCCCCTTCTGCCTGCCAGCTATCTGCACACGTTCGCATTTCAAGAGCAGGGCTGCGAAAGGAGCCTGGCAGGTACACCATCTTTCCCAGGCTACGTTTGAAGTTTGAGGTGGCAAGACAAGCAAGCAGCCCCATTCTCTGTGCCTCTGTGCGAGCACTGCCATGGGCAGATGACGCTGAGCAACAGCTTTCCAGGATAGCCCCTTCTGCCTGCCAGCTATCTGCAGACGTTCGCACTTTCGGAGCAGGGCTGCAAAAGGAGCCTGGCAGGAACACCACCATTCCCAGCATGCGTTTGAAGTTTCAAGTGGCAAGATAAGCAAGCAGCCCCATTCTCTGTGCCTCTATGCGAACAGTGCCATGGGCAGATGAGGCTGAGCAACAGCTTTCCAGGCTAGCCCCTTCTGGCTGCCAGCTATCTACTGACGTTCGCACTTTCGGAGCAGGGCTGCGAAAGGAGCCTGGCATTGACACCAACTTTCCGAGGCTACGTTTGAAGTTTGAGGTGGCAAGACAAGCAAGCAGCCCCATTCTCTGTGCCTCTGTGCGAGCACTGCCATGGGCAGATGAGGCTGAGCAACAGCTTTCCAGGATAGCCCCTTCTGCCTGCCAGCTATCTGCAGACGTTCGCATTTCAAGAGCAGGGCTGCGAAAGCAGCCTAGCAGGTACACCATCTTTCCCAGGCTACGTTTGAAGTTTGAGGTGGCAAGACAAGCAAGCAGCCCCATTCTCTGTGCCTCTGTGCGAGCACTGCCATGGGCAGATGAGGCTGAGCAACAGCTTTCCAGGATAGCCTCTTCTGCCTGCCAGCTATCTGCAGACGTTCGCACTTTCGGAGCAGGGCTGCAAAAGGAGCCTGGCAGGGACACCACCATTCCCAGCATGCGTTTGAAGTTTCAAGTGGCAAGATATGCAAGCAGCCCCATTCTCTGTGCCTCTATGCGAACAGTGCCATGGGCAGATGAGGCTGAGCAACAGCTTCCCAGGATAGCCCCTTCTGCCTGCCAGCTATCTGCACACGTTCGCATTTCAAGAGCAGGGCTGCGAAAGGAGCCTGGCAGGTACACCATCTTTCCCAGGCTACGTTTGAAGTTTGAGGTGGCAAGACAAGCAAGCAGCCCCATTCTCTGTGCCTCTGTGCGAGCAGTGCCATGGGCAGATGACGCTGAGCAACAGCTTTCCAGGATAGCCCCTTCTGCCTGCCAGCTATCTGCAGACGTTCGCACTTTCGGAGCAGGGCTGCAAAAGGAGCCTGGCAGGAACACCACCATTCCCAGCATGCGTTTGAAGTTTCAAGTGGCAAGATAAGCAAGCAGCCCCATTCTCTGTGCCTCTATGCGAACAGTGCCATGGGCAGATGACGCTGAGCAACAGCTTTCCAGGATAGCCCCTTCTGCCTGCCAGCTATCTGCAGACGTTCGCATTTCAAGAGCAGGGCTGCGAAAGGAGCCTGGCAGGTACACCATCTTTCCCAGGCTACGTTTGAAGTTTGAGGTGGCAAGACAAGCAAGCAGCCCCATTCTCTGTGCCTCTGTGCGAGCAGTGCCATGGGCAGATGACGCTGAGCAACAGCTTTCCAGGATAGCCCCTTCTGCCTGCCAGCTATCTGCAGACGTTCGCACTTTCGGAGCAGGGCTGCAAAAGGAGCCTGGCAGGAACACCACCATTCCCAGCATGCGTTTGAAGTTTCAAGTGGCAAGATAAGCAAGCAGCCCCATTCTCTGTGCCTCTATGCGAACAGTGCCATGGGCAGATGAGGCTGAGCAACAGCTTTCCAGGATAGCCCCTTCTGCCTGCCAGCTATCTGCAGACGTTCGCATTTCAAGAGCAGGGCTGCGAAAGGAGCCTGGCATTGACACCAACATTCCCAGGCTACGTTTGAAGTTTGAGGTGGCAAGACAAGCAAGCAGCCCCATTCTCTGTGCCTCTGTGCGAGCACTGCCATGGGCAGATGAGGCTGAGCAACAGCTTTCCAGGCTAGCCCCTTCTGGCTGCCAGCTATCTGCAGACGTTCACATTTCAAGAGCAGGGCTGCGAAAGGAGCCTAGCAGGTACACCATCCTTCCCAGGCTACGTTTGAAGTTTGAGGTGGCAAGACAAGCAAGGAGCCTCATTCTCTGTGCCTCTGTGCAAGCAGTGCCATGGGCAGATGAGGCTGAGCAGCAGCTTTCCAGGATAGCCCCTTCTGCCTGCCAGCTATCTGCAGATGTTCGCACATTCGGAGCAGGGCTGCAAAAGGAGCCTGGCAGGGACACCACCATTCCCAGCATGCGTTTGAAGTTTCAAGTGGCAAGATAAGCAAGCAGCCCCATTCTCTGTGCCTCTATGCGAACAGTGCCATGGGCAGATGAGGCTGAGCAACAGCTTTCCAGGCTAGCCCCTTCTGCCTGCCAGCTATCTGCAGACGTTCGCATTTCAAGAGCAAGGCTGCGAAAGGAGCCCAGCAGGTACACCATCTTTCCCAGGCTACGTTTGAAGTTTGAGGTGGCAAGACAAGCAAGCAGCCCCATTCTCTGTGCCTCTGTGCGAGCAGTGCCATGGGCAGATGACGCTGAGCAACAGCTTTCCAGGCTAGCCCCTTCTGGCTGCCAGCTATCTGCAGACGTTCGCACTTTCGGAGCAGGGCTGCGAAAGGAGCCTGGCAGGGACACCACCATTCCCAGCATGCGTTTGAAGTTTCAAGTGGCAAGATAAGCAAGCAGCCCCATTCTCTGTGCCTCTATGCGAACAGTGCCATGGGCAGATGAGGCTGAGCAACAGCTTTCCAGGCTAGCCCCTTCTGGCTGCCAGCTATCTGCAGACGTTCGCATTTCAAGAGCAGGGCTGCGAAAGGAGCCTAGCAGGTACACCATCTTTCCCAGGATACGTTTGAAGTTTGAGGTGGAAGACAAGCAAGCAGTCCCATTCTCTGTGCCTCTGTGCGAGCACTGCCATGGGCAGATGAGGCTGAGCAACAGCTTTCCAGGCTAGCCCCTTCTGCCTGCCAGCTATCTGCAGACGTTCGCACTTTCGGAGCAGGGCTGCGAAAGGAGCCTGGCAGGGACACCAACATTCCCAGGCTACGTTTGAAGTTGGAGGTGGCAAGACAAGCAAGCAGCCCCATTCTCTGTGTCTCTGTTCGAGCCCTGCCATGGGCAGATGAGGCTGAGCAACAGCTTTCCAGGCTAGCCCCTTCTGGCTGCCAGCTATCTGCAGACGTTCGCATTTCAAGAGCAGGGCTGCGAAAGGAGCCTAGCAGGTACACCATCTTTCCCAGGCTACGTTTGAAGTTTGAGGTGGCAAGACAAGCAAGCAGCCCCATTCTCTGTGCCTCTGTGCGAGCACTGCCATGGGCAGATGAGGCTGAGCAACAGCTTTCCAGGATAGCCCCTTCTGCCTGCCAGCTATCTGCAGACGTTCGCATTTCAGGAGCAGGGCTGCGAAAGGAGCCTAGCAGGTACACCATCCTTCCCAGGCTACGTTTGAAGTTTGAGGTGGCAAGACAAGCAAGGAGCCTCATTCTCTGTGCCTCTGTGCAAGCAGTGCCATGGGCAGATGAGGCTGAGCAGCAGCTTTCCAGGATAGCCCCTTCTGCCTGCCAGCTATCTGCAGATGTTCGCACATTCGGAGCAGGGCTGCAAAAGGAGCCTGGCAGGGACACCACCATTCCCAGCATGCGTTTGAAGTTTCAAGTGGCAAGATAAGCAAGCAGCCCCATTCTCTGTGCCTCTATGCGAACAGTGCCATGGGCAGATGAGGCTGAGCAACAGCTTTCCAGGCTAGCCCCTTCTGCCTGCCAGCTATCTGCAGACGTTCGCATTTCAAGAGCAAGGCTGCGAAAGGAGCCCAGCAGGTACACCATCTTTCCCAGGCTACGTTTGAAGTTTGAGGTGGCAAGACAAGCAAGCAGCCCCATTCTCTGTGCCTCTGTGCGAGCAGTGCCATGGGCAGATGACGCTGAGCAACAGCTTTCCAGGCTAGCCCCTTCTGGCTGCCAGCTATCTGCAGACGTTCGCACTTTCGGAGCAGGGCTGCGAAAGGAGCCTGGCAGGGACACCACCATTCCCAGCATGCGTTTGAAGTTTCAAGTGGCAAGATAAGCAAGCAGCCCCATTCTCTGTGCCTCTATGCGAACAGTGCCATGGGCAGATGAGGCTGAGCAACAGCTTTCCAGGCTAGCCCCTTCTGGCTGCCAGCTATCTGCAGACGTTCGCATTTCAAGAGCAGGGCTGCGAAAGGAGCCTAGCAGGTACACCATCTTTCCCAGGATACGTTTGAAGTTTGAGGTGGAAGACAAGCAAGCAGTCCCATTCTCTGTGCCTCTGTGCGAGCACTGCCATGGGCAGATGAGGCTGAGCAACAGCTTTCCAGGCTAGCCCCTTCTGCCTGCCAGCTATCTGCAGACGTTCGCACTTTCGGAGCAGGGCTGCGAAAGGAGCCTGGCAGGGACACCAACATTCCCAGGCTACGTTTGAAGTTGGAGGTGGCAAGACAAGCAAGCAGCCCCATTCTCTGTGTCTCTGTTCGAGCCCTGCCATGGGCAGATGAGGCTGAGCAACAGCTTTCCAGGCTAGCCCCTTCTGGCTGCCAGCTATCTGCAGACGTTCGCATTTCAAGAGCAGGGCTGCGAAAGGAGCCTAGCAGGTACACCATCTTTCCCAGGCTACGTTTGAAGTTTGAGGTGGCAAGACAAGCAAGCAGCCCCATTCTCTGTGCCTCTGTGCGAGCACTGCCATGGGCAGATGAGGCTGAGCAACAGCTTTCCAGGATAGCCCCTTCTGCCTGCCAGCTATCTGCAGACGTTCGCATTTCAGGAGCAGGGCTGCGAAAGGAGCCTAGCAGGTACACCATCCTTCCCAGGCTACGTTTGAAGTTTGAGGTGGCAAGACAAGCAAGGAGCCTCATTGTCTGTGCCTCTGTGCAAGCAGTGCCATGGGCAGATGAGGCTGAGCAGCAGCTTTCCAGGATAGCCCCTTCTGCCTGCCAGCTATCTGCAGATGTTCGCACATTCGGAGCAGGGCTGCAAAAGGAGCCTGGCAGGGACACCACCATTCCCAGCATGCGTTTGAAGTTTCAAGTGGCAAGATAAGCAAGCAGCCCCATTCTCTGTGCCTCTATGCGAACAGTGCCATGGGCAGATGAGGCTGAGCAACAGCTTTCCAGGCTAGCCCCTTCTGCCTGCCAGCTATCTGCAGACGTTCGCATTTCAAGAGCAAGGCTGCAAAAGGAGCCCAGCAGGTACACAATCTTTCCCAGGCTACGTTTGAAGTTTGAGGTGGCAAGACAAGCAAGCAGCCCCATTCTCTGTGCCTCTGTGCGAGCAGTGCCATGGGCAGATGACGCTGAGCAACAGCTTTCCAGGCTAGCCCCTTCTGGCTGCCAGCTATCTGCAGACGTTCGCACTTTCGGAGCAGGGCTGCGAAAGGAGCCTGGCAGGGACACCACCATTCCCAGCATGCGTTTGAAGTTTCAAGTGGCAAGATAAGCAAGCAGCCCCATTCTCTGTGCCTCTATGCGAACAGTGCCATGGGCAGATGAGGCGAAGCAACAGCTTTCCAGGATAGCCCCTTCTGCCTGCCAGCTATCTGCAGACGTTCGCACTTTCGGAGCAGGGCTGCAAAAGGAGCCTGGCAGGGACACCACCATTCCCAGCATGCGTTTGAAGTTTCAAGTGGCAAGATAAGCAAGCAGCCCCATTCTCTGTGCCTCTATGCGAACAGTGCCATGGGCAGATGAGGCTGAGCAACAGCTTTCCAGGCTAGCCCCTTCTGGCTGCCAGCTATCTGCAGACGTTCGCGCTTTCGGAGCAGGGCTGCGAAAGGAGCCTGGCAGGGACACCATCTTTCCCAGGCTACGTTTGAAGTTTGAGGTGGCAAGACAAGCAAGCAGCCCCATTCTCTGTGCCTCTGTGCGAGCACTGCCATGGGCAGATGAGGCTGAGCAATAGCTTTCCAGGATAGCCCCTTCTGCCTGCCAGCTATCTGCAGACGTTCGCACTTTCGGAGCAGGGCTGTGATAGGAGCCTGGCAGGGACACCACCATTCCCAGCATGCGTTTGAAGTTTCAAGTGGCAAGATAAGCAAGCAGCCCCATTCTCTGTGCCTCTATGCGAACAGTGCCATGTGCAGATGAGGCTGAGCAACAGCTTTCCAGGCTAGCCCCTTCTGCCTGCCAGCTATCTGCAGACGTTCGCATTTCAAGAGCAGGGCTGCGAAAGGAGCCTAGCAGGTACACCATCTTTCCCAGGCTACCTTTGAAGTTTGAGGTGGCAAGACAAGCAAGCAGCCCGATTCTCTGTGCCTCTGTGCGAGCACTGCCATGGGCAGATGAGGCTGAGCAACAGCTTTCCAGGATAGCCCCTTCTGGCTGCCAGCTATCTGCAGACGTTCGCACTTTCGGAGCAGGGCTGCGAAAGGAGCCTGGCAGGGACACCAACTTTCCCAGGCTACGTTTGAAGTTTGAGGTGGCAAGACAAGCAAGCAGCCCCATTCTCTGTGCCTCTGTGCGAGCACTGCCATGGGCAGATGAGGCTGAGCAACAGCTTTCCAGGCTAGCCCCTTCTGCCTGCCAGCTATCTGCAGACGTTCGCATTTCAAGAGCAGGGCTGCGAAAGGAGCCTAGCAGGTACACCATCTTTCCCAGGCTACGTTTGAAGTTTGAGGTGGCAAGACAAGCAAGCAGCCCCATTCTCTGTGCCTCTGTGCGAGCACTGCCATGGGCAGATGACGCTGAGCAACAGCTTTCCAGGATAGCCCCTTCTGCCTGCCAGCTATCTGCAGACGTTCGCACTTTCGGAGCAGGGCTGCAAAAGGAGCCTGGCAGGGACACCACCATTCCCAGCATGCGTTTGAAGTTTCAAGTGGCAAGATAAGCAAGCAGCCCCATTCTCTGTGCCTCTATGCGAACAGTGCCATGGGCAGATGAGGCTGAGCAACAGCTTTCCAGGCTAGCCCCTTCTGCCTGCCAGCTATCTGCAGACGTTCGCATTTCAAGAGCAGGGCTGCGAAAGGAGCCTAGCAGGTACACCATCTTTCCCAGGCTACGTTTGAAGTTTGAGGTGGCAAGACAAGCAAGCAGCCCCATTCTCTGTGCCTCTGTGCGAGCACTGCCATGGGCAGATGAGGCTGAGCAACAGCTTTCCAGGCTAGCCCCTTCTGCCTGCCAGCTATCTGCAGACGTTCGCATTTCAAGAGCAAGGCTGCGAAAGGAGCCCAGCAGGTACACCATCTTTCCCAGGCTACGTTTGAAGTTTCAAGTGGCAAGATAAGCAAGCAGCCCCATTCTCTGTGCCTCTGTGCGAGCAGTGCCATGGGCAGATGAGGCGGAGCAACAGCTTTCCAGGCTAGCCCCTTCTGCCTGCCAGCTATCTGCAGACGTTCGCACTTTCGGAGCAGGGCTGCGAAAGGAGCCTGGCAGGGACACCACCATTCCCAGCATGCGCTTGAAGTTTCAAGTGGCAAGATAAGCAAGCAGCCCCATTCTCTGTGCCTCTATGCGAACAGTGCCATGGGCAGATGAGGCTGAGCAACAGCTTTCCAGGATAGCCCCTTCTGCCTGCCAGCTATCTGCAGACGTTCGCACTTTCGGAGCAGGGCTGCAAAAGGAGCCTGGCAGGGACACCAACGTTCCCAGGCTACGTTTGAAGTTTGAGGTGGCAAGACAAGCAAGCAGCCCCATTCTCTGTGCCTCTGTGCGAGCACTGCCATGGGCAGATGAGGCTGAGCAATAGCTTTCCAGGATAGCCCCTTCTGCCTGCCAGCTATCTGCAGACGTTCGCACTTTCGGAGCAGGGCTGTGATAGGAGCCTGGCAGGGACACCACCATTCCCAGCATGCGTTTGAAGTTTCAAGTGGCAAGATAAGCAAGCAGCCCCATTCTCTGTGCCTCTATGCGAACAGTGCCATGGGCAGATGAGGCTGAGCAACAGCTTTCCAGGCTAGCCCCTTCTGGCTGCCAGCTATCTGCAGACGTTCGCATTTCAAGAGCAGGGCTGCGAAAGGAGCCTAGCAGGTACACCATCTTTCCCAGGCTACCTTTGAAGTTTGAGGTGGCAAGACAAGCAAGGAGCCCCATTCTCTGTGCCTCTGTGCGAGCACTGCCATGGGCAGATGAGGCTGAGCAACAGCTTTCCAGGATAGCCCCTTCTGCCTGCCAGCTATCTGCAGACGTTCGCACTTTCGGAGCAGGGCTGCAAAAGGAGCCTGGCAGGGACACCACCATTCCCAGCATGCGTTTGAAGTTTCAAGTGGCAAGATAAGCAAGCAGCCCCGTTCTCTGTGCCTCTATGCGAACAGTGCCATGGGCAGATGAGGCTGAGCAACAGCTTTCCAGGCTAGCCCCTTCTGGCTGCCAGCTATCTGCAGACGTTCGCATTTTAAGAGCAGGGCTGCGAAAGGAGCCTGGCAGGTACACCATCTTTCCCAGGCTACGTTTGAAGTTTGAGGTGGCAAGACAAGCAAGCAGCCCCATTCTCTGTGCCTCTGTGCGAGCACTGCCATGGGCAGATGAGGCTGAGCAACAGCTTTCCAGGCTAGCCCCTTCTGGCTGCCAGCTATCTGCAGACGTTCACATTTCAAGAGCAGGGCTGCGAAAGGAGCCTAGCAGGTACACCATCTTTCCCAGGCTACGTTTGAAGTTTCAGGTGGCAAGACAAGCAAGCAGCCCCATTCTCTGTGCCTCTATGCGAACAGTGCCATGGGCAGATGAGGCGGAGCAACAGCTTTCCAGGATAGCCCCTTCTGGCTGCCAGCTATCTGCAGATGTTCGCACTTTGGGAGCAGGGCTGCAAAAGGAGCCTGGCAGGGACACCACCATTCCCAGCATGCGTTTGAAGTTTCAAGTGGCAAGATAAGCAAGCAGCCCCATTCTCTGTGCCTCTATGCGAACAGTGCCATGGGCAGATGAGGCTGAGCAACAGCTTTCCAGGCTAGCCCCTTCTGGCTGCCAGCTATCTGCAGACGTTCGCATTTCAAGAGCAGGGCTGCGAAAGGAGCCTAGCAGGTACACCATCTTTCCCAGGCTACGTTTGAAGTTTGAGGTGGAAAGACAAGCAAGCAGCCCCATTCTCTGTGCCTCTGTGCGAGCACTGCCATGGGCAGATGAGGCTGAGCAACAGCTTTCCAGGATAGCCCCTTCTGCCTGCCAGCTATCTGCAGACGTTCGCACTTTCGGAGCAGGGCTGCAAAAGGAGCCTGGCAGGGACACCACCATTCCCAGCATGCGTTTGAAGTTTCAAGTGGCAAGATATGCAAGCAGCCCCATTCTCTGTGCCTCTATGCGAACAGTGCCATGGGCAGATGAGGCTGAGCAACAGCTTTCCAGGATAGCCCCTTCTGCCTGCCAGCTATCTGCAGACGTTCGCATTTCAAGAGCAGAGCTGCGAAAGGAGCCTAGCAGGTACACTATATTTCCCAGGCTACGTTTGAAGTTTGAGGTGGCAAGACAAGCAAGCAGCCCCATTCTCTGTGCCTCTGTGCGAGCAGTGCCATGGGCAGATGACGCTGAGCAACAGCTTTCCAGGATAGCCCCTTCTGCCTGCCAGCTATCTGCAGACGTTCGCACTTTCGGAGCAGGGCTGCAAAAGGAGCCTGGCAGGGACACCAACTTTCCCAGGCTACGTTTGAAGTTTCAAGTGGCAAGATAAGCAAGCAGCCCCATTCTCTGTGCCTCTATGCGAACAGTGCCATGGGCAGATGAGGCTGAGCAACAGCTTTCCAGGATAGCCCCTTCTGCCTGCCAGCTATCTGCAGACGGTCGCATTTCAAGAGCAGGGCTGCGAAAGGAGCCTGGCAGGTACACCATCTTTCCCAGGCTACGTTTGAAGTTTCAAGTGGCAAGATATGCAAGCAGCCCCATTCTCTGTGCCTCTGTGCGAGCAGTGCCATGGGCAGATGACGCTGAGCAACAGCTTTCCAGGATAGCCCCTTCTGCCTGCCAGCTATCTGCAGACGTTCGCACTTTCGGAGCAGGGCTGCAAAAGCAGCCTGGCAGGAACACCACCATTCCCAGCATGCGTTTGAAGTTTCAAGTGGCAAGATAAGCAAGCAGCCCCATTCTCTGTGCCTCTATGCGAACAGTGCCATGGGCAGATGAGGCTGAGCAACAGCTTTCCAGGATAGCCCCTTCTGCCTGCCAGCTATCTGCAGACGTTCGCACTTTCGGAGCAGGGCTGCAAAAGGAGCCTGGCAGGGACACCAACTTTCCCAGGCTACGTTTGAAGTTTGAGGTGGCAAGACAAGCAAGCAGCCCCATTCTCTGTGCCTCTGTGCGAGCACTGCCATGGGCAGATGAGGCTGAGCAATAGCTTTCCAGGATAGCCCCTTCTGCCTGCCAGCTATCTGCAGACGTTCGCACTTTCGGAGCAGGGCTGTGATAGGAGCCTGGCAGGGACACCACCATTCCCAGCATGCGTTTGAAGTTTCAAGTGGCAAGATAAGCAAGCAGCCCCATTCTCTGTGCCTCTATGCGAACAGTGCCATGGGCAGATGAGGCTGAGCAACAGCTTTCCAGGCTAGCCCCTTCTGGCTGCCAGCTATCTGCAGACGTTCGCATTTCAAGAGCAGGGCTGCGAAAGGAGCCTAGCAGGTACACCATCTTTCCCAGGCTACCTTTGAAGGTTGAGGTGGCAAGACAAGCAAGGAGCCCCATTCTCTGTGCCTCTGTGCGAGCACTGCCATGGGCAGATGAGGCTGAGCAACAGCTTTCCAGGATAGCCCCTTCTGGCTGCCAGCTATCTGCAGACGTTCGCACTTTCGGAGCAGGGCTGCAAAAGGAGCCTGGCAGGGACACCACCATTCCCAGCATGCGTTTGAAGTTTCAAGTGGCAAGATAAGCAAGCAGCCCCGTTCTCTGTGCCTCTATGCGAACAGTGCCATGGGCAGATGAGGCTGAGCAACAGCTTTCCAGGCTAGCCCCTTCTGGCTGCCAGCTATCTGCAGACGTTCGCATTTCAAGAGCAGGGCTGCGAAAGGAGCCTGGCAGGTACACCATCTTTCCCAGGCTACGTTTGAAGTTTGAGGTGGCAAGACAAGCAAGCAGCCCCATTCTCTGTGCCTCTGTGCGAGCACTGCCATGGGCAGATGAGGCTGAGCAACAGCTTTCCAGGATAGCCCCTTCTGCCTGCCAGCTATCTGCAGACGTTCGCATTTCAAGAGCAGGGCTGCGAAAGGAGCCTGGCAGGTACACCATCTTTCCCAGGCTACGTTTGAAGTTTGAGGTGGCAAGACAAGCAAGCAGCCCCATTCTCTGTTCCTCTGTGCGAGCAGTGCCATGGGCAGATGACGCTGAGCAACAGCTTTCCAGGATAGCCCCTTCTGCCTGCCAGCTATCTGCAGACGTTCGCACTTTCGGAGCAGGGCTGCAAAAGCAGCCTGGCAGGAACACCACCATTCCCAGCATGCGTTTGAAGTTTCAAGTGGCAAGATAAGCAAGCAGCCCCATTCTCTGTGCCTCTATGCGAACAGTGCCATGGGCAGATGAGGCTGAGCAACAGCTTTCCAGGATAGCCCCTTCTGCCTGCCAGCTATCTGCAGACGTTCGCATTTCAAGAGCAGGGCTGCGAAAGGAGCCTAGCAGGTACACCATCTTTCCCAGGCTACGTTTGAAGTTTGAGGTGGCAAGACAAGCAAGCAGCCCCATTCTCTGTGCCTCTGTGCGAGCAGTGCCATGGGCAGATGAGGCTGAGCAACAGCTTTCCAGGATAGCCCCTTCTGCCTGCCAGCTATCTGCAGACGTTCGCACTTTCGGAGCAGGGCTGCAAAAGGAGCCTGGCAGGGACACCACCATTCCCAGCATGCGTTTGAAGTTTCAAGTGGCAAGATAAGCAAGCAGCCCCATTCTCTGTGCCTCTATGCGAACAGTGCCATGGGCAGATGAGGCTGAGCAACAGCTTTCCAGGATAGCCCCTTCTGCCTGCCAGCTATCTGCAGACGTTCGCATTTCAAGAGCAGAGCTGCGAAAGGAGCCTAGCAGGTACACTATATTTCCCAGGCTACGTTTGAAGTTTGAGGTGGCAAGACAAGCAAGCAGCCCCATTCTCTGTGCCTCTGTGCGAGCAGTGCCATGGGCAGATGAGGCTGAGCAACAGCTTTCCAGGATAGCCCCTTCTGCCTGCCAGTTATCTGCAGACGTTCGCACTTTCGGAGCAGGGCTGCAAAAGGAGCCTGGCAGGGACACCAACTTTCCCAGGCTACGTTTGAAGTTTCAAGTGGCAAGATAAGCAAGCAGCCCCATTCTCTGTGCCTCTATGCGAACAGTGCCATGGGCAGATGAGGCTGAGCAACAGCTTTCCAGGATAGCCCCTTCTGCCTGCCAGCTATCTGCAGACGGTCGCATTTCAAGAGCAGGGCTGCGAAAGGAGCCTGGGAGGTACACCATCTTTCCCAGGCTACGTTTGAAGTTTCAAGTGGCAAGATATGCAAGCAGCCCCATTCTCTGTGCCTCTGTGCGAGCAGTGCCATGGGCAGATGAGGCTGAGCAACAGCTTTCCAGGATAGCCCCTTCTGCCTGCCAGCTATCTGCAGACGTTCGCACTTTCGGAGCAGGGCTGCAAAAGCAGCCTGGCAGGAACACCACCATTCCCAGCATGCGTTTGAAGTTTCAAGTGGCAAGATAAGCAAGCAGCCCCATTCTCTGTGCCTCTATGCGAACAGTGCCATGGGCAGATGAGGCTGAGCAACAGCTTTCCAGGCTAGCCCCTTCTGGCTGCCAGCTATCTGCAGACGTTCGCACTTTCGGAGCAGGGCTGCAAAAGGAGCCTGGCAGGGACACCAACTTTCCCAGGCTACGTTTGAAGTTTGAGGTGGCAAGACAAGCAAGCAGCCCCATTCTCTGTGCCTCTGTGCGAGCACTGCCATGGGCAGATGAGGCTGAGCAATAGCTTTCCAGGATAGCCCCTTCTGCCTGCCAGCTATCTGCAGACGTTCGCACTTTCGGAGCAGGGCTGTGATAGGAGCCTGGCAGGGACACCACCATTCCCAGCATGCGTTTGAAGTTTCAAGTGGCAAGATAAGCAAGCAGCCCCATTCTCTGTGCCTCTATGCGAACAGTGCCATGGGCAGATGAGGCTGAGCAACAGCTTTCCAGGCTAGCCCCTTCTGGCTGCCAGCTATCTGCAGACGTTCGCATTTCAAGAGCAGGGCTGCGAAAGGAGCCTAGCAGGTACACCATCTTTCCCAGGCTACCTTTGAAGGTTGAGGTGGCAAGACAAGCAAGGAGCCCCATTCTCTGTGCCTCTGTGCGAGCACTGCCATGGGCAGATGAGGCTGAGCAACAGCTTTCCAGGATAGCCCCTTCTGGCTGCCAGCTATCTGCAGACGTTCGCACTTTCGGAGCAGGGCTGCAAAAGGAGCCTGGCAGGGACACCACCATTCCCAGCATGCGTTTGAAGTTTCAAGTGGCAAGATAAGCAAGCAGCCCCGTTCTCTGTGCCTCTATGCGAACAGTGCCATGGGCAGATGAGGCTGAGCAACAGCTTTCCAGGCTAGCCCCTTCTGGCTGCCAGCTATCTGCAGACGTTCGCATTTCAAGAGCAGGGCTGCGAAAGGAGCCTGGCAGGTACACCATCTTTCCCAGGCTACGTTTGAAGTTTGAGGTGGCAAGACAAGCAAGCAGCCCCATTCTCTGTGCCTCTGTGCGAGCACTGCCATGGGCAGATGAGGCTGAGCAACAGCTTTCCAGGATAGCCCCTTCTGCCTGCCAGCTATCTGCACACGTTCGCATTTCAAGAGCAGGGCTGCGAAAGGAGCCTGGCAGGTACACCATCTTTCCCAGGCTACGTTTGAAGTTTGAGGTGGCAAGACAAGCAAGCAGCCCCATTCTCTGTGCCTCTGTGCGAGCAGTGCCATGGGCAGATGACGCTGAGCAACAGCTTTCCAGGATAGCCCCTTCTGCCTGCCAGCTATCTGCAGACGTTCGCACTTTCGGAGCAGGGCTGCAAAAGCAGCCTGGCAGGAACACCACCATTCCCAGCATGCGTTTGAAGTTTCAAGTGGCAAGATAAGCAAGCAGCCCCATTCTCTGTGCCTCTATGAGAACAGTGCCATGGGCAGATGAGGCTGAGCAACAGCTTTCCAGGATAGCCCCTTCTGCCTGCCAGCTATCTGCAGACGTTCGCATTTCAAGAGCAGGGCTGCGAAAGGAGCCTGGCAGGTACACCATCTTTCCCAGGCTACGTTTGAAGTTTGAGGTGGCAAGACAAGCAAGCAGCCCCATTCTCTGTGCCTCTGTGCGAGCAGTGCCATGGGCAGATGACGCTGAGCAACAGCTTTCCAGGATAGCCCCTTCTGCCTGCCAGCTATCTGCAGACGTTCGCACTTTCGGAGCAGGGCTGCAAAAGCAGCCTGGCAGGGACACCACCATTCCCAGCATGCGTTTGAAGTTTCAAGTGGCAAGATAAGCAAGCAGCCCCATTCTCTGTGCCTCTATGCGAACAGTGCCATGGGCAGATGAGGCTGAGCAACAGCTTTCCAGGCTAGCCCCTTCTGGCTGCCAGCTATCTGCAGACGTTCGCATTTCAAGACAAGGGCTGCGAAAGGAGCCTAGCAGGTACACTATCTTTCCCAGGCTACGTTTGAAGTTTGAGGTGGCAAGACAAGCAAGCAGCCCCATTCTCTGTGCCTCTGTGCGAGCAGTGCCATGGGCAGATGAGGCTGAGCAACAGCTTTCCAGGATAGCCCCTTCTGCCTGCCAGCTATCTGCAGACGTTCGCACTTTCGGAGCAGGGCTGCAAAAGGAGCCTGGCAGGGACACCACCATTCCCAGCATGCATTTGAAGTTTCAAGTGGCAAGATAAGCAAGCAGCCCCATTCTCTGTGCCTCTGTGCGAACAGTGCCATGGGCAGATGAGGCTGAGCAACAGCTTTCCAGGCTAGCCCCTTCTGGCTGCCAGCTATCTGCAGACGTTCGCACTTTCAGAGCAGGGCTGCGAAAGGAGCCTGGCAGGGACACCAACTTTCCGAGGCTACGTTTGAAGTTTGAGGTGGCAAGACAAGCAAGCAGCCCCATTCTCTGTGCCTCTGTGCGAGCACTGCCATGGGCAGATGAGGCTGAGCAACAGCTTTCCAGGCTAGCCCCTTCTGCCTGCCAGCTATCTGCAGACGTTCGCATTTCAAGAGCAGGGCTGCGAAAGGAGCCTGGCAGGTACACCATCTTTCCCAGGCTACGTTTGAAGTTTCAAGTGGCAAGATATGCAAGCAGCCCCATTCTCTGTGCCTCTATGCGAACAGTGCCATGGGCAGATGAGGCTGAGCAACAGCTTTCCAGGCTAGCCCCTTCTGCCTGCCAGCTATCTGCAGACGTTCGCATTTCAAGAGCAGGGCTGCGAAAGGAGCCTGGCAGGTACACCATCTTTCCCAGGCTACGTTTGAAGTTTGAGGTGGCAAGACAAGCAAGCAGCCCCATTCTCTGTGCCTCTGTGCGAGCAGTGCCATGGGCAGATGACGCTGAGCAACAGCTTTCCAGGATAGCCCCTTCTGCCTGCCAGCTATCTGCAGACGTTCGCACTTTCGGAGCAGGGCTGCAAAAGCAGCCTGGCAGGAACACCACCATTCCCAGCATGCGTTTGAAGTTTCAAGTGGCAAGATAAGCAAGCAGCCCCATTCTCTGTGCCTCTATGCGAACAGTGCCATGGGCAGATGAGGCTGAGCAACAGCTTTCCAGGATAGCCCCTTCTGCCTGCCAGCTATCTGCAGACGTTCGCATTTCAAGAGCAGAGCTGCGAAAGGAGCCTAGCAGGTACACTATATTTCCCAGGCTACGTTTGAAGTTTGAGGTGGCAAGACAAGCAAGCAGCCCCATTCTCTGTGCCTCTGTGCGAGCAGTGCCATGGGCAGATGAGGCTGAGCAACAGCTTTCCAGGATAGCCCCTTCTGCCTGCCAGCTATCTGCAGACGTTCGCACTTTCGGAGCAGGGCTGCAAAAGGAGCCTGGCAGCGACACCAACTTTCCCAGGCTACGTTTGAAGTTTCAAGTGGCAAGATAAGCAAGCAGCCCCATTCTCTGTGCCTCTATGCGAACAGTGCCATGGGCAGATGAGGCTGAGCAACAGCTTTCCAGGATAGCCCCTTCTGCCTGCCAGCTATCTGCAGACGTTCGCATTTCAAGAGCAGGGCTGCGAAAGGAGCCTGGCAGGTACACCATCTTTCCCAGGCTACGTTTGAAGTTTCAAGTGGCAAGATATGCAAGCAGCCCCATTCTCTGTGCCTCTATGCGAACAGTGCCATGGGCAGATGAGGCTGAGCAACAGCTTTCCAGGATAGCCCCTTCTGCCTGCCAGCTATCTGCAGACGTTCGCATTTCAAGAGCAGGGCTGCGAAAGGAGCCTGGCAGGTACACCATCTTTCCCAGGCTACGTTTGAAGTTTGAGGTGGCAAGACAAGCAAGCAGCCCCATTCTCTGTGCCTCTGTGCGAGCAGTGCCATGGGCAGATGACGCTGAGCAACAGCTTTCCAGGATAGCCCCTTCTGCCTGCCAGCTATCTGCAGACGTTCGCACTTTCGGAGCAGGGCTGCAAAAGCAGCCTGGCAGGAACACCACCATTCCCAGCATGCGTTTGAAGTTTCAAGTGGCAAGATAAGCAAGCAGCCCCATTCTCTGTGCCTCTATGCGAACAGTGCCATGGGCAGATGAGGCTGAGCAACAGCTTTCCAGGATAGCCCCTTCTGCCTGCCAGCTATCTGCAGACGTTCGCATTTCAAGAGCAGGGCTGCGAAAGGAGCCTGGCAGGTACACCATCTTTCCCAGGCTACGTTTGAAGTTTGAGGTGGCAAGACAAGCAAGCAGCCCCATTCTCTGTGCCTCTGTGCGAGCACTGCCATGGGCAGATGAGGCTGAGCAACAGCTTTCCAGGATAGCCCCTTCTGCCTGCCAGCTATCTGCAGACGTTCGCACTTTCGGAGCAGGGCTGCAAAAGCAGCCTGGCAGGAACACCACCATTCCCAGCATGCGTTTGAAGTTTCAAGTGGCAAGATAAGCAAGCAGCCCCATTCTCTGTGCCTCTATGCGAACAGTGCCATGGGCAGATGAGGCTGAGCAACAGCTTTCCAGGCTAGCCCCTTCTGCCTGCCAGCTATCTGCAGACGTTCGCATTTCAAGAGCAGGGCTGCGAAAGGAGCCTAGCAGGTACACTATCTTTCCCAGGCTACGTTTGAAGTTTGAGGTGGCAAGACAAGCAAGCAGCCCCATTCTCTGTGCCTCTGTGCGAGCACTGCCATGGGCAGATGAGGCTGAGCAACAGCTTTCCAGGATAGCCCCTTCTGCCTGCCAGCTATCTGCAGACGTTCGCACTTTCGGAGCAGGGCTGCAAAAGGAGCCTGGCAGGGACACCACCATTCCCAGCATGCATTTGAAGTTTCAAGTGGCAAGATAAGCAAGCAGCCCCATTCTCTGTGCCTCTGTGCGAACAGTGCCATGGGCAGATGAGGCTGAGCAACAGCTTTCCAGGCTAGCCCCTTCTGGCTGCCAGCTATCTGCAGACGTTCGCACTTTCAGAGCAGGGCTGCGAAAGGAGCCTGGCAGGGACACCAACTTTCCGAGGCTACGTTTGAAGTTTGAGGTGGCAAGACAAGCAAGCAGCCCCATTCTCTGTGCCTCTGTGCGAGCACTGCCATGGGCAGATGAGGCTGAGCAACAGCTTTCCAGGCTAGCCCCTTCTGGCTGCCAGCTATCTGCAGACGTTCGCATTTCAAGAGCAGGGCTGCGAAAGGAGCCTGGCAGGTACACCATCTTTCCCAGGCTACGTTTGAAGTTTCAAGTGGCAAGATATGCAAGCAGCCCCATTCTCTGTGCCTCTATGCGAACAGTGCCATGGGCAGATGAGGCTGAGCAACAGCTTTCCAGGATAGCCCCTTCTGCCTGCCAGCTATCTGCAGACGTTCGCATTTCAAGAGCAGGGCTGCGAAAGGAGCCTGGCAGGTACACCATCTTTCCCAGGCTACGTTTGAAGTTTGAGGTGGCAAGACAAGCAAGCAGCCCCATTCTCTGTGCCTCTGTGCGAGCAGTGCCATGGGCAGATGAGGCTGAGCAACAGCTTTCCAGGCTAGCCCCTTCTGCCTGCCAGCTATCTGCAGACGTTCGCACTTTCGGAGCAGGGCTGCAAAAGCAGCCTGGCAGGAACACCACCATTCCCAGCATGCGTTTGAAGTTTCAAGTGGCAAGATAAGCAAGCAGCCCCATTCTCTGTGCCTCTATGCGAACAGTGCCATGGGCAGATGAGGCTGAGCAACAGCTTTCCAGGATAGCCCCTTCTGCCTGCCAGCTATCTGCAGACGTTCGCATTTCAAGAGCAGGGCTGCGAAAGGAGCCTGGCAGGTACACCATCTTTCCCAGGCTACGTTTGAAGTTTGAGGTGGCAAGACAAGCAAGCAGCCCCATTTTCTGTGCCTCTGTGCGAGCAGTGCCATGGGCAGATGACGCTGAGCAACAGCTTTCCAGGATAGCCCCTTCTGCCTGCCAGCTATCTGCAGACGTTCGCACTTTCGGAGCAGGGCTGCAAAAGCAGCCTGGCAGGATCACCACCATTCCCAGCATGCGTTTGAAGTTTCAAGTGGCAAGATAAGCAAGCAGCCCCATTCTCTGTGCCTCTATGCGAACAGTGCCATGGGCAGATGAGGCTGAGCAACAGCTTTCCAGGCTAGCCCCTTCTGGCTGCCAGCTATCTGCAGACGTTCGCATTTCAAGACAAGGGCTGCGAAAGGAGCCTAGCAGGTACACTATCTTTCCCAGGCTACGTTTGAAGTTTGAGGTGGCAAGACAAGCAAGCAGCCCCATTCTCTGTGCCTCTGTGCGAGCACTGCCATGGGCAGATGAGGCTGAGCAACAGCTTTCCAGGCTAGCCCCTTCTGCCTGCCAGCTATCTGCAGACGTTCGCATTTCAAGAGCAGGGCTGCGAAAGGAGCCTGGCAGGTACACCATCTTTCCCAGGCTACGTTTGAAGTTTCAAGTGGCAAGATATGCAAGCAGCCCCATTCTCTGTGCCTCTATGCGAACAGTGCCATGGGCAGATGAGGCTGAGCAACAGCTTTCCAGGCTAGCCCCTTCTGCCTGCCAGCTATCTGCAGACGTTCGCATTTCAAGACAAGGGCTGCGAAAGGAGCCTGGCAGGTACACCATCTTTCCCAGGCTACGTTTGAAGTTTGAGGTGGCAAGACAAGCAAGCAGCCCCATTCTCTGTGCCTCTGTGCGAGCAGTGCCATGGGCAGATGACGCTGAGCAACAGCTTTCCAGGATAGCCCCTTCTGCCTGCCAGCTATCTGCAGACGTTCGCACTTTCGGAGCAGGGCTGCAAAAGCAGCCTGGCAGGAACACCACCATTCCCAGCATGCGTTTGAAGTTTCAAGTGGCAAGATAAGCAAGCAGCCCCATTCTCTGTGCCTCTATGCGAACAGTGCCATGGGCAGATGAGGCTGAGCAACAGCTTTCCAGGATAGCCCCTTCTGCCTGCCAGCTATCTGCAGACGTTCGCATTTCAAGAGCAGAGCTGCGAAAGGAGCCTAGCAGGTACACTATATTTCCCAGGCTACGTTTGAAGTTTGAGGTGGCAAGACAAGCAAGCAGCCCCATTCTCTGTGCCTCTGTGCGAGCAGTGCCATGGGCAGATGAGGCTGAGCAACAGCTTTCCAGGATAGCCCCTTCTGCCTGCCAGCTATCTGCAGACGTTCGCACTTTCGGAGCAGGGCTGCAAAAGGAGCCTGGCAGGGACACCAACTTTCCCAGGCTACGTTTGAAGTTTCAAGTGGCAAGATAAGCAAGCAGCCCCATTCTCTGTGCCTCTATGCAAACAGTGCCATGGGCAGATGAGGCTGAGCAACAGCTTTCCAGGATAGCCCCTTCTGCCTGCCAGCTATCTGCAGACGTTCGCATTTCAAGAGCAGGGCTGCGAAAGGAGCCTGGCAGGTACACCATCTTTCCCAGGCTACGTTTGAAGTTTCAAGTGGCAAGATATGCAAGCAGCCCCATTCTCTGTGCCTCTATGCGAACAGTGCCATGGGCAGATGAGGCTGAGCAACAGCTTTCCACGATAGCCCCTTCTGCCTGCCAGCTATCTGCAGACGTTCGCACTTTCGGAGCAGGGCTGCAAAAGCAGCCTGGCAGGAACACCACCATTCCCAGCATGCGTTTGAAGTTTCAAGTGGCAAGATAAGCAAGCAGCCCCATTCTCTGTGCCTCTATGCGAACAGTGCCATGGGCAGATGAGGCTGAGCAACAGCTTTCCAGGATAGTCCCTTCTGCCTGCCAGCTATCTGCAGACGTTCGCATTTCAAGAGCAGGGCTGCGAAAGGAGCCTGGCAGGTACACCATCTTTCCCAGGCTACGTTTGAAGTTTGAGGTGGCAAGACAAGCAAGCAGCCCCATTCTCTGTGCCTCTGTGCGAGCAGTGCCATGGGCAGATGACGCTGAGCAACAGCTTTCCAGGATAGCCCCTTCTGCCTGCCAGCTATCTGCAGACGTTCGCACTTTCGGAGCAGGGCTGCAAAAGCAGCCTGGCAGGAACACCACCATTCCCAGCATGCGTTTGAAGTTTCAAGTGGCAAGATAAGCAAGCAGCCCCATTCTCTGTGCCTCTATGCGAACAGTGCCATGGGCAGATGAGGCTGAGCAACAGCTTTCCAGGATAGCCCCTTCTGCCTGCCAGCTATCTGCAGACGTTCGCACTTTCGGAGCAGGGCTGCGAAAAGAGCCTGGCAGGGACACCAACTTTCCCAGGCTACGTTTGAAGTGTGAGGTGGCAAGACAAGCAAGCAGCCCCATTCTCTGTGCCTCTGTGCGAGCAGTGCCATGGGCAGATGACGCTGAGCAACAGCTTTCCAGGATAGCCCCTTCTGCCTGCCAGCTATCTGCAGACGTTCGCACTTTCGGAGCAGGGCTGCAAAAGCAGCCTGGCAGGAACACCACCATTCCCAGCATGCGTTTGAAGTTTCAAGTGGCAAGATAAGCAAGCAGCCCCATTCTCTGTGCCTCTATGCGAACAGTGCCATGGGCAGATGAGGCTGAGCAACAGCTTTCCAGGATAGCCCCTTCTGCCTGCCAGCTATCTGCAGACGTTCGCATTTCAAGAGCAGGGCTGCGAAAGGAGCCTGGCAGGTACACCATCTTTCCCAGGCTACGTTTGAAGTTTGAGGTGGCAAGACAAGCAAGCAGCCCCATTCTCTGTGCCTCTGTGCGAGCAGTGCCATGGGCAGATGACGCTGAGCAACAGCTTTCCAGGATAGCCCCTTCTGCCTGCCAGCTATCTGCAGACGTTCGCACTTTCGGAGCAGGGCTGCAAAAGCAGCCTGGCAGGAACACCACCATTCCCAGCATGCGTTTGAAGTTTCAAGTGGCAAGATAAGCAAGCAGCCCCATTCTCTGTGCCTCTATGCGAACAGTGCCATGGGCAGATGAGGCTGAGCAACAGCTTTCCAGGCTAGCCCCTTCTGGCTGCCAGCTATCTGCAGACGTTCGCATTTCAAGAGCAGGGCTGCGAAAGGAGCCTGGCAGGTACACCATCTTTCCCAGGCTACGTTTGAAGTTTGAGGTGGCAAGACAAGCAAGCAGCCCCATTCTCTGTGCCTCTGTGCGAGCAGTGCCATGGGCAGATGACGCTGAGCAACAGCTTTCCAGGATAGCCCCTTCTGCCTGCCAGCTATCTGCAGACGTTCGCACTTTCGGAGCAGGGCTGCAAAAGCAGTCTGGCAGGAACACCACCATTCCCAGCATGCGTTTGAAGTTTCAAGTGGCAAGATAAGCAAGCAGCCCCATTCTCTGTGCCTCTATGCGAACAGTGCCATGGGCAGATGAGGCTGAGCAACAGCTTTCCAGGATAGCCCCTTCTGCCTGCCAGCTATCTGCAGACGTTCGCACTTTCGGAGCAGGGCTGCAAAAGGAGCCTGGCAGGGACACCAACTTTCCCAGGCTACGTTTGAAGTTTGAGGTGGCAAGACAAGCAAGCAGCCCCATTCTCTGTGCCTCTGTGCGAGCACTGCCATGGGCAGATGAGGCTGAGCAATAGCTTTCCAGGATAGCCCCTTCTGCCTGCCAGCTATCTGCAGACGTTCGCACTTTCGGAGCAGGGCTGTGATAGGAGCCTGGCAGGGACACCACCATTCCCAGCATGCGTTTGAAGTTTCAAGTGGCAAGATAAGCAAGCAGCCCCATTCTCTGTGCCTCTATGCGAACAGTGCCATGGGCAGATGAGGCTGAGCAACAGCTTTCCAGGCTAGCCCCTTCTGGCTGCCAGCTATCTGCAGACGTTCGCATTTCAAGAGCAGGGCTGCGAAAGGAGCCTAGCAGGTACACCATCTTTCCCATTCTACCTTTGAAGTTTGAGGTGGCAAGACAAGCAAGGAGCCCCATTCTCTGTGCCTCTGTGCGAGCACTGCCATGGGCAGATGAGGCTGAGCAACAGCTTTCCAGGATAGCCCCTTCTGGCTGCCAGCTATCTGCAGACGTTCGCACTTTCGGAGCAGGGCTGCAAAAGGAGCCTGGCAGGGACACCACCATTCCCAGCATGCGTTTGAAGTTTCAAGTGGCAAGATAAGCAAGCAGCCCCGTTCTCTGTGCCTCTATGCGAACAGTGCCATGGGCAGATGAGGCTGAGCAACAGCTTTCCAGGCTAGCCCCTTCTGCCTGCCAGCTATCTGCAGACGTTCGCATTTCAAGAGCAGGGCTGCGAAAGGAGCCTGGCAGGTACACCATCTTTCCCAGGCTACGTTTGAAGTTTGAGGTGGCAAGACAAGCAAGCAGCCCCATTCTCTGTGCCTCTGTGCGAGCACTGCCATGGGCAGATGAGGCTGAGCAACAGCTTTCCAGGATAGCCCCTTCTGGCTGCCAGCTATCTGCAGACGTTCACATTTCAAGAGCAGGGCTGCGAAAGGAGCCTAGCAGGTACACCATCTTTCCCAGGCTACGTTTGAAGTTTGAGGTGGCAAGACAAGCAAGGAGCCTCATTCTCTGTGCCTCTGTGTAAGCAGTGCCATGGGCAGATGAGGCTGAGCAACAGCTTTCCAGGCTAGCACCTTCTGGCTGCCAGCTATCTGCAGACGTTCGCACTTTCGGAGCAGGGCTGCGAAAGGAGCCTGGCAGGGACACCATCTTTCCCAGGCTACGTTTGAAGTTTCAGGTGGCAAGACAAGCAAGCAGCCCCATTCTCTGTGCCTCTATGCGAACAGTGCCATGGGCAGATGAGGCGGAGCAACAGCTTTCCAGGCTAGCCCCTTCTGGCTGCCAGCTATCTGCAGATGTTCGCACTTTGGGAGCAGGGCTGCAAAAGGAGCCTGGCAGGGACACCACCATTCCCAGCATGCGTTTGAAGTTTCAAGTGGCAAGATAAGCAAGCAGCCCCATTCTCTGTGCCTCTATGCGAACAGTGCCATGGGCAGATGAGGCTGAGCAACAGCTTTCCAGGCTAGCCCCTTCTGGCTGCCAGCTATCTGCAGACGTTCGCATTTCAAGAGCAGGGCATCGAAAGGAGCCTAGCAGGTACACCATCTTTCCCAGGCTACGTTTGAAGTTTGAGGTGGCAAGACAAGCAAGCAGCCCCATTCTCTGTGCCTCTGTGCGAGCACTGCCATGGGCAGATGAGGCTGAGCAACAGCTTTCCAGGATAGCCCCTTCTGCCTGCCAGCTATCTGCAGACGTTCGCACTTTCGGAGCAGGGCTGCAAAAGGAGCCTGGCAGGGACACCACCATTCCCAGCATGCGTTTGAAGTTTCAAGTGGCAAGATAAGCAAGCAGCCCCATTCTCTGTGCCTCTATGCGAACAGTGCCATGGGCAGATGAGGCTGAGCAACAGCTTTCCAGGATAGCCCCTTCTGCCTGCCAGCTATCTGCAGACGTTCGCATTTCAAGAGCAGGGCTGCGAAAGGAGTCTGGCAGGTACACCATCTTTCCCAGGCTACGTTTGAAGTTTCAAGTGGCAAGATATGCAAGCAGCCCCATTCTCTGTGCCTCTATGCGAACAGTGCCATGGGTAGATGAGGCTGAGCAACAGCTTTCCAGGATAGCCCCTTCTGCCTGCCAGCTATCTGCAGACGTTCGCATTTCAAGAGCAGGGCTGCGAAAGGAGCCTGGCAGGTACACCATCTTTCCCAGGCTACGTTTGAAGTTTGAGGTGGCAAGACAAGCAAGCAGCCCCATTCTCTGTGCCTCTGTGCGAGCAGTGCCATGGGCAGATGACGCTGAGCAACAGCTTTCCAGGATAGCCCCTTCTGCCTGCCAGCTATCTGCAGACGTTCGCACTTTCGGAGCAGGGCTGCAAAAGCATCCTGGCAGGAACACCACCATTCCCAGCATGCGTTTGAAGTTTCAAGTGGCAAGATAAGCAAGCAGCCCCATTCTCTGTGCCTCTATGCGAACAGTGCCATGGGCAGATGAGGCTGAGCAACAGCTTTCCAGGATAGCCCCTTCTGCCTGCCAGCTATCTGCAGACGTTCGCATTTCAAGAGCAGGGCTGCGAAAGGAGCCTGGCAGGTACACCATCTTTCCCAGGCTACGTTTGAAGTTTGAGGTGGCAAGACAAGCAAGCAGCCCCATTCTCTGTGCCTCTGTGCGAGCAGTGCCATGGGCAGATGACGCTGAGCAACAGCTTTCCAGGATAGCCCCTTCTGCCTGCCAGCTATCTGCAGACGTTCGCACTTTCGGAGCAGGGCTGCAAAAGCAGCCTGGCAGGAACACCACCATTCCCAGCATGCGTTTGAAGTTTCAAGTGGCAAGATAAGCAAGCAGCCCCATTCTCTGTGCCTCTATGCGAACAGTGCCATGGGCAGATGAGGCTGAGCAACAGCTTTCCAGGATAGCCCCTTCTGCCTGCCAGCTATCTGCAGACGTTTGCATTTCAAGACAAGGGCTGCGAAAGGACCCTAGCAGGTACACTATCTTTCCCAGGCTACGTTTGAAGTTTGAGGTGGCAAGACAAGCAAGCAGCCCCATTCTCTGTGCCTCTGTGCGAACAGTGCCATGGGCAGATGAGGCTGAGCAACAGCTTTCCAGGCTAGCCCCTTCTGCCTGCCAGCTATCTGCAGACGTTCGCACTTTCGGAGCAGAGCTGCGAAAGGAGCCTGGCAGGTACACCATCTTTCCCAGGCTACGTTTGAAGTTTCAAGTGGCAAGATAAGCAAGCAGCCCCATTCTCTGTGCCTCTATGCGAACAGTGCCATGGGCAGATGAGGCTGAGCAACAGCTTTCCAGGCTAGCCCCTTCTGGCTGCCAGCTATCTGCAGACGTTTGCATTTCAAGACAAGGGCTGCGAAAGGAGCCTAGCAGGTACACTATCTTTCCCAGGCTACGTTTGAAGTTTGAGGTGGCAAGACAAGCAAGCAGCCCCATTCTCTGTGCCTCTGTGCGAACAGTGCCATGGGCAGATGAGGCTGAGCAACAGCTTTCCAGGCTAGCCCCTTCTGGCTGCCAGCTATCTGCAGACGTTCGCACTTTCGGAGCAGAGCTGCGAAAGGAGCCTGGCAGGTACACCATCTTTCCCAGGCTACGTTTGAAGTTTCAAGTGGCAAGATATGCAAGCAGCCCCATTCTCTGTGCCTCTATGCGAACAGTGCCATGGGCAGATGAGGCTGAGCAACAGCTTTCCAGGCTAGCCCCTTCTGCCTGCCAGCTATCTGCAGACGTTCGCATTTCAAGAGCAGGGCTGCGAAAGGAGCCTAGCAGGTACACCATCTTTCCCAGGCTACGTTTGAAGTTTGAGGTGGCAAGACAAGCAAGCAGCCCCATTCTCTGTGCCTCTGTGCGAGCACTGCCATGGGCAGATGAGGCTGAGCAACAGCTTTCCAGGATAGCCCCTTCTGCCTGCCAGCTATCTGCAGACGTTCGCACTTTCGGAGCAGGGCTGCAAAAGGAGCCTGGCAGGGACACCACCATTCCCAGCATGCGTTTGAAGTTTCAAGTGGCAAGATAAGCAAGCAGCCCCATTCTCTGTGCCTCTATGCGAACAGTGCCATGGGCAGATGAGGCTGAGCAACAGCTTTCCAGGATAGCCCCTTCTGCCTGCCAGCTATCTGCAGACGTTCGCATTTCAAGAGCAGAGCTGCGAAAGGAGCCTAGCAGGTACACTATATTTCCCAGGCTACGTTTGAAGTTTGAGGTGGCAAGACAAGCAAGCAGCCCCATTCTCTGTGCCTCTGTGCGAGCAGTGCCATGGGCAGATGAGGCTGAGCAACAGCTTTCCAGGATAGCCCCTTCTGCCTGCCAGCTATCTGCAGACGTTCGCACTTTCGGAGCAGGGCTGCAAAAGGAGCCTGGCAGGGACACCAACTTTCCCAGGCTACGTTTGAAGTTTCAAGTGGCAAGATAAGCAAGCAGCCCCATTCTCTGTGCCTCTATGCGAACAGTGCCATGGGCAGATGAGGCTGAGCAACAGCTTTCCAGGATAGCCCCTTCTGCCTGCCAGCTATCTGCAGACGTTCGCATTTCAAGAGCAGGGCTGCGAAAGGAGTCTGGCAGGTACACCATCTTTCCCAGGCTACGTTTGAAGTTTCAAGTGGCAAGATATGCAAGCAGCCCCATTCTCTGTGCCTCTGTGCGAACAGTGCCATGGGCAGATGAGGCTGAGCAACAGCTTTCCAGGATAGCCCCTTCTGCCTGCCAGCTATCTGCAGACGTTCGCATTTCAAGAGCAGGGCTGCGAAAGGAGCCTGGCAGGTACACCATCTTTCCCAGGCTACGTTTGAAGTTTGAGGTGGCAAGACAAGCAAGCAGCCCCATTCTCTGTGCCTCTGTGCGAGCAGTGCCATGGGCAGATGACGCTGAGCAACAGCTTTCCAGGATAGCCCCTTCTGCCTGCCAGCTATCTGCAGACGTTCGCACTTTCGGAGCAGGGCTGCAAAAGCAGCCTGGCAGGAACACCACCATTCCCAGCATGCGTTTGAAGTTTCAAGTGGCAAGATAAGCAAGCAGCCCCATTCTCTGTGCCTCTATGCGAACAGTGCCATGGGCAGATGAGGCTGAGCAACAGCTTTCCAGGATAGCCCCTTCTGCCTGCCAGCTATCTGCAGACGTTCGCATTTCAAGAGCAGGGCTGCGAAAGGAGCCTGGCAGGTACACCATCTTTCCCAGGCTACGTTTGAAGTTTGAGGTGGCAAGACAAGCAAGCAGCCCCATTCTCTGTGCCTCTGTGCGAACAGTGCCATGGGCAGATGAGGCTGAGCAACAGCTTTCCAGGATAGCCCCTTCTGCCTGCCAGCTATCTGCAGACGTTCGCATTTCAAGAGCAGGGCTGCGAAAGGAGTCTGGCAGGTACACCATCTTTCCCAGGCTACGTTTGAAGTTTCAAGTGGCAAGATATGCAAGCAGCCCCATTCTCTGTGCCTCTGTGCGAACAGTGCCATGGGCAGATGAGGCTGAGCAACAGCTTTCCAGGATAGCCCCTTCTGCCTGCCAGCTATCTGCAGACGTTCGCATTTCAAGAGCAGGGCTGCGAAAGGAGCCTGGCAGGTACACCATCTTTCCCAGGCTACGTTTGAAGTTTGAGGTGGCAAGACAAGCAAGCAGCCCCATTCTCTGTGCCTCTGTGCGAGCAGTGCCATGGGCAGATGACGCTGAGCAACAGCTTTCCAGGATAGCCCCTTCTGCCTGCCAGCTATCTGCAGACGTTCGCACTTTCGGAGCAGGGCTGCAAAAGCAGCCTGGCAGGAACACCACCATTCCCAGCATGCGTTTGAAGTTTCAAGTGGCAAGATAAGCAAGCAGCCCCATTCTCTGTGCCTCTATGCGAACAGTGCCATGGGCAGATGAGGCTGAGCAACAGCTTTCCAGGATAGCCCCTTCTGCCTGCCAGCTATCTGCAGACGTTCGCATTTCAAGAGCAGGGCTGCGAAAGGAGCCTGGCAGGTACACCATCTTTCCCAGGCTACGTTTGAAGTTTGAGGTGGCAAGACAAGCAAGCAGCCCCATTCTCTGTGCCTCTGTGCGAGCAGTGCCATGGGCAGATGACGCTGAGCAACAGCTTTCCAGGATAGCCCCTTCTGCCTGCCAGCTATCTGCAGACGTTCGCACTTTCGGAGCAGGGCTGCAAAAGCAGCCTGGCAGGAACACCACCATTCCCAGCATGCGTTTGAAGTTTCAAGTGGCAAGATAAGCAAGCAGCCCCATTCTCTGTGCCTCTATGCGAACAGTGCCATGGGCAGATGAGGCTGAGCAACAGCTTTCCAGGATAGCCCCTTCTGCCTGCCAGCTATCTGCAGACGTTTGCATTTCAAGACAAGGGCTGCGAAAGGAGCCTAGCAGGTACACTATCTTTCCCAGGCTACGTTTGAAGTTTGAGGTGGCAAGACAAGCAAGCAGCCCCATTCTCTGTGCCTCTGTGCGAACAGTGCCATGGGCAGATGAGGCTGAGCAACAGCTTTCCAGGCTAGCCCCTTCTGGCTGCCAGCTATCTGCAGACGTTCGCACTTTCGGAGCAAAGCTGCGAAAGGAGCCTGGCAGGTACACCATCTTTCCCAGGCTACGTTTGAAGTTTCAAGTGGCAAGATAAGCAAGCAGCCCCATTCTCTGTGCCTCTATGCGAACAGTGCCATGGGCAGATGAGGCTGAGCAACAGCTTTCCAGGCTAGCCCCTTCTGGCTGCCAGCTATCTGCAGACGTTTGCATTTCAAGACAAGGGCTGCGAAAGGAGCCTAGCAGGTACACTATCTTTCCCAGGCTACGTTTGAAGTTTGAGGTGGCAAGACAAGCAAGCAGCCCCATTCTCTGTGCCTCTGTGCGAACAGTGCCATGGGCAGATGAGGCTGAGCAACAGCTTTCCAGGCTAGCCCCTTCTGGCTGCCAGCTATCTGCAGACGTTCGCACTTTCGGAGCAGAGCTGCGAAAGGAGCCTGGCAGGTACACCATCTTTCCCAGGCTACGTTTGAAGTTTCAAGTGGCAAGATATGCAAGCAGCCCCATTCTCTGTGCCTCTATGCGAACAGTGCCATGGGCAGATGAGGCTGAGCAACAGCTTTCCAGGCTAGCCCCTTCTGCCTGCCAGCTATCTGCAGACGTTCGCATTTCAAGAGCAGGGCTGCGAAAGGAGCCTGGCAGGTACACCATCTTTCCCAGGCTACGTTTGAAGTTTGAGGTGGCAAGACAAGCAAGCAGCCCCATTCTCTGTGCCTCTGTGCGAGCAGTGCCATGGGCAGATGACGCTGAGCAACAGCTTTCCAGGATAGCCCCTTCTGCCTGCCAGCTATCTGCAGACGTTCGCACTTTCGGAGCAGGGCTGCAAAAGCAGCCTGGCAGGAACACCACCATTCCCAGCATGCGTTTGAAGTTTCAAGTGGCAAGATAAGCAAGCAGCCCCATTCTCTGTGCCTCTATGCGAACAGTGCCATGGGCAGATGAGGCTGAGCAACAGCTTTCCAGGATAGCCCCTTCTGCCTGCCAGCTATCTGCAGACGTTCGCATTTCAAGAGCAGAGCTGCGAAAGGAGCCTAGCAGGTACACTATATTTCCCAGGCTACGTTTGAAGTTTCAGGTGGCAAGACAAGCAAGCAGCCCCATTCTCTGTGCCTCTGTGCGAGCAGTGCCATGGGCAGATGAGGCTGAGCAACAGCTTTCCAGGATAGCCCCTTCTGCCTGCCAGCTATCTGCAGACGTTCGCACTTTCGGAGCAGGGCTGCAAAAGGAGCCTGGCAGGGACACCAACTTTCCCAGGCTACGTTTGAAGTTTCAAGTGGCAAGATAAGCAAGCAGCCCCATTCTCTGTGCCTCTATGCGAACAGTGCCATGGGCAGATGAGGCTGAGCAACAGCTTTCCAGGATAGCCCCTTCTGCCTGCCAGCTATCTGCAGACGTTCGCATTTCAAGAGCAGGGCTGCGAAAGGAGCCTGGCAGGTACACCATCTTTCCCAGGCTACGTTTGAAGTTTCAAGTGGCAAGATATGCAAGCAGCCCCATTCTCTGTGCCTCTATGCGAACAGTGCCATGGGCAGATGAGGCTGAGCAACAGCTTTCCAGGATAGTCCCTTCTGCCTGCCAGCTATCTGCAGACGTTCGCATTTCAAGAGCAGGGCTGCGAAAGGAGCCTGGCAGGTACACCATCTTTCCCAGGCTACGTTTGAAGTTTGAGGTGGCAAGACAAGCAAGCAGCCCCATTCTCTGTGCCTCTGTGCGAGCAGTGCCATGGGCAGATGAGGCTGAGCAACAGCTTTCCAGGATAGCCCCTTCTGCCTGCCAGCTATCTGCAGACGTTCGCACTTTCGGAGCAGGGCTGCAAAAGCAGCCTGGCAGGAACACCACCATTCCCAGCATGCGTTTGAAGTTTCAAGTGGCAAGATAAGCAAGCAGCCCCATTCTCTGTGCCTCTATGCGAACAGTGCCATGGGCAGATGAGGCTGAGCAACAGCTTTCCAGGCTAGCCCCTTCTGGCTGCCAGCTATCTGCAGACGTTCGCATTTCAAGAGCAGGGCGGCGAAAGGAGCCTGGCAGGTACACCATCTTTCCCAGGCTACGTTTGAAGTTTGAGGTGGCAAGACAAGCAAGCAGCCCCATTCTCTGTGCCTCTGTGCGAGCAGTGCCATGGGCAGATGACGCTGAGCAACAGCTTTCCAGGATAGCCCCTTCTGCCTGCCAGCTATCTGCAGACGTTCGCACTTTCGGAGCAGGGCTGCAAAAGCAGCCTGGCAGGAACACCACCATTCCCAGCATGCGTTTGAAGTTTCAAGTGGCAAGATAAGCAAGCAGCCCCATTCTCTGTGCCTCTATGCGAACAGTGCCATGGGCAGATGAGGCTGAGCAACAGCTTTCCAGGCTAGCCCCTTCTGCCTGCCAGCTATCTGCAGACGTTCGCACTTTCGGAGCAGGGCTGCAAAAGGAGCCTGGCAGGGACACCAACTTTCCCAGGCTACGTTTGAAGTTTCAGGTGGCAAGACAAGCAAGCAGCCCCATTCTCTGTGCCTCTGTGCGAGCAGTGCCATGGGCAGATGACGCTGAGCAACAGCTTTCCAGGATAGCCCCTTCTGCCTGCCAGCTATCTGCAGACGTTCGCACTTTCGGAGCAGGGCTGCAAAAGCAGCCTGGCAGGAACACCATCATTCCCAGCATGCGTTTGAAGTTTCAAGTGGCAAGATAAGCAAGCAGCCCCATTCTCTGTGCCTCTATGCGAACAGTGCCATGGGCAGATGAGGCTGAGCAACAGCTTTCCAGGATAGCCCCTTCTGCCTGCCAGCTATCTGCAGACGTTCGCATTTCAAGAGCAGGGCTGCGAAAGGAGCCTGGCAGGTACACCATCTTTCCCAGGCTACGTTTGAAGTTTGAGGTGGCAAGACAAGCAAGCAGCCCCATTCTCTGTGCCTCTGTGCGAGCAGTGCCATGGGCAGATGACGCTGAGCAACAGCTTTCCAGGATAGCCCCTTCTGCCTGCCAGCTATCTGCAGACGTTCGCACTTTCGGAGCAGGGCTGCAAAAGCAGCCTGGCAGGAACACCACCATTCCCAGCATGCGTTTGAAGTTTCAAGTGGCAAGATAAGCAAGCAGCCCCATTCTCTGTGCCTCTATGCGAACAGTGCCATGGGCAGATGAGGCTGAGCAACAGCTTTCCAGGCTAGCCCCTTCTGGCTGCCAGCTATCTGCAGACGTTCGCATTTCAAGAGCAGGGCTGCGAAAGGATCCTGGCAGGTACACCATCTTTCCCAGGCTACGTTTGAAGTTTGAGGTGGCAAGACAAGCAAGCAGCCCCATTCTCTGTGCCTCTGTGCGAGCAGTGCCATGGGCAGATGACGCTGAGCAACAGCTTTCCAGGATAGCCCCTTCTGCCTGCCAGCTATCTGCAGACGTTCGCACTTTCGGAGCAGGGCTGCAAAAGCAGCCTGGCAGGAACACCACCATTCCCAGCATGCGTTTGAAGTTTCAAGTGGCAAGATAAGCAAGCAGCCCCATTCTCTGTGCCTCTATGCGAACAGTGCCATGGGCAGATGAGGCTGAGCAACAGCTTTCCAGGATAGCCCCTTCTGCCTGCCAGCTATCTGCAGACGTTCGCACTTTCGGAGCAGGGCTGCAAAAGGAGCCTGGCAGGGACACCAACTTTCCCAGGCTACGTTTGAAGTTTGAGGTGGCAAGACAAGCAAGCAGCCCCATTCTCTGTGCCTCTGTGCGAGCACTGCCATGGGCAGATGAGGCTGAGCAATAGCTTTCCAGGATAGCCCCTTCTGCCTGCCAGCTATCTGCAGACGCTCGCACTTTCGGAGCAGGGCTGTGATAGGAGCCTGGCAGGGACACCACCATTCCCAGCATGCGTTTGAAGTTTCAAGTGGCAAGATAAGCAAGCAGCCCCATTCTCTGTGCCTCTATGCGAACAGTGCCATGGGCAGATGAGGCTGAGCAACAGCTTTCCAGGCTAGCCCCTTCTGGCTGCCAGCTATCTGCAGACGTTCGCATTTCAAGAGCAGGGCTGCGAAAGGAGCCTAGCAGGTACACCATCTTTCCCATTCTACCTTTGAAGTTTGAGGTGGCAAGACAAGCAAGGAGCCCCATTCTCTGTGCCTCTGTGCGAGCACTGCCATGGGCAGATGAGGCTGAGCAACAGCTTTCCAGGATAGCCCCTTCTGGCTGCCAGCTATCTGCAGACGTTCGCACTTTCGGAGCAGGGCTGCAAAAGGAGCCTGGCAGGGACACCACCATTCCCAGCATGCGTTTGAAGTTTCAAGTGGCAAGATAAGCAAGCAGCCCCGTTCTCTGTGCCTCTATGCGAACAGTGCCATGGGCAGATGAGGCTGAGCAACAGCTTTCCAGGCTAGCCCCTTCTGGCTGCCAGCTATCTGCAGACGTTCGCATTTCAAGAGCAGGGCTGCGAAAGGAGCCTGGCAGGTACACCATCTTTCCCAGGCTACGTTTGAAGTTTGAGGTGGCAAGACAAGCAAGCAGCCCCATTCTCTGTGCCTCTGTGCGAGCACTGCCATGGGCAGATGAGGCTGAGCAACAGCTTTCCAGGATAGCCCCTTCTGGCTGCCAGGTATCTGCAGACGTTCACATTTCAAGAGCAGGGCTGCGAAAGGAGCCTAGCAGGTACACCATCTTTCCCAGGCTACGTTTGAAGTTTGAGGTGGCAAGACAATCAAGGAGCCTCATTCTCTGTGCCTCTGTGTAAGCAGTGCCATGGGCAGATGAGGCTGAGCAACAGCTTTCCAGGCTAGCACCTTCTGGCTGCCAGCTATCTGCAGACGTTCGCACTTTCGGAGCAGGGCTGCGAAAGGAGCCTGGCAGGGACACCATCTTTCCCAGGCTACGTTTGAAGTTTCAAGTGGCAAGACAAGCAAGCAGCCCCATTCTCTGTGCCTCTATGCGAACAGTGCCATGGGCAGATGAGGCGGAGCAACAGCTTTCCAGGCTAGCCCCTTCTGGCTGCCAGCTATCTGCAGATGTTCGCACTTTGGGAGCAGGGCTGCAAAAGGAGCCTGGCAGGGACACCACCATTCCCAGCATGCGTTTGAAGTTTCAAGTGGCAAGATAAGCAAGCAGCCCCATTCTCTGTGCCTCTATGCGAACAGTGCCATGGGCAGATGAGGCTGAGCAACAGCTTTCCAGGCTAGCCCCTTCTGGCTGCCAGCTATCTGCAGACGTTCGCATTTCAAGAGCAGGGCATCGAAAGGAGCCTAGCAGGTACACCATCTTTCCCAGGCTACGTTTGAAGTTTGAGGTGGCAAGACAAGCAAGCAGCCCCATTCTCTGTGCCTCTGTGCGAGCACTGCCATGGGCAGATGAGGCTGAGCAACAGCTTTCCAGGATAGCCCCTTCTGGCTGCCAGCTATCTGCAGACGTTCGCACTTTCGGAGCAGGGCTGCAAAAGGAGCCTGGCAGGGACACCACCATTCCCAGCATGCGTTTGAAGTTTCAAGTGGCAAGATAAGCAAGCAGCCCCATTCTCTGTGCCTCTATGCGAACAGTGCCATGGGCAGATGAGGCTGAGCAACAGCTTTCCAGGATAGCCCCTTCTGCCTGCCAGCTATCTGCAGACGTTCGCATTTCAAGAGCAGAGCTGCGAAAGGAGCCTAGCAGGTACACTATATTTCCCAGGCTACGTTTGAAGTTTGAGGTGGCAAGACAAGCAAGCAGCCCCATTCTCTGTGCCTCTGTGCGAGCAGTGCCATGGGCAGATGAGGCTGAGCAACAGCTTTCCAGGATAGCCCCTTCTGCCTGCCAGCTATCTGCAGACGTTCGCACTTTCGGAGCAGGGCTGCAAAAGGAGCCTGGCAGGGACACCAACTTTCCCAGGCTACGTTTGAAGTTTCAAGTGGCAAGATAAGCAAGCAGCCCCATTCTCTGTGCCTCTATGCGAACAGTGCCATGGGCAGATGAGGCTGAGCAACAGCTTTCCAGGATAGCCCCTTCTGCCTGCCAGCTATCTGCAGACGTTCGCATTTCAAGAGCAGGGCTGCGAAAGGAGCCTGGCAGGTACACCATCTTTCCCAGGCTACGTTTGAAGTTTGAGGTGGCAAGACAAGCAAGCAGCCCCATTCTCTGTGCCTCTGTGCGAGCAGTGCCATGGGCAGATGACGCTGAGCAACAGCTTTCCAGGATAGCCCCTTCTGCCTGCCAGCTATCTGCAGACGTTCGCACTTTCGGAGCAGGGCTGCAAAAGCAGCCTGGCAGGAACACCACCATTCCCAGCATGCGTTTGAAGTTTCAAGTGGCAAGATAAGCAAGCAGCCCCATTCTCTGTGCCTCTATGCGAACAGTGCCATGGGCAGATGAGGCTGAGCAACAGCTTTCCAGGCTAGCCCCTTCTGGCTGCCAGCTATCTGCAGACGTTTGCATTTCAAGACAAGGGCTGCGAAAGGAGCCTAGCAGGTACACTGTCTTTCCCAGGCTACGTTTGAAGTTTGAGGTGGCAAGACAAGCAAGCAGCCCCATTCTCTGTGCCTCTGTGCGAGCACTGCCATGGGCAGATGAGGCTGAGCAACAGCTTTCCAGGATAGCCCCTTCTGCCTGCCAGCTATCTGCAGACGTTCGCACTTTCGGAGCAGGGCTGCAAAAGGAGCCTGGCAGGGACACCACCATTCCCAGCATGCATTTGAAGTTTCAAGTGGCAAGATAAGCAAGCAGCCCCATTCTCTGTGCCTCTGTGCGAACAGTGCCATGGGCAGATGAGGCTGAGCAACAGCTTTCCAGGCTAGCCCCTTCTGGCTGCCAGCTATCTGCAGACGTTCGCACTTTCGGAGCAGGGCTGCGAAAGGAGCCTGGCAGGGACACCAACTTTCCGAGGCTACGTTTGAAGTTTGAGGTGGCAAGACAAGCAAGCAGCCCCATTCTCTGTGCCTCTGTGCGAGCACTGCCATGGGCAGATGAGGCTGAGCAACAGCTTTCCAGGCTAGCCCCTTCTGCCTGCCAGCTATCTGCAGACGTTCGCATTTCAAGAGCAGGGCTGCGAAAGGAGCCTGGCAGGTACACCATCTTTCCCAGGCTACGTTTGAAGTTTCAAGTGGCAAGATATGCAAGCAGCCCCATTCTCTGTGCCTCTATGCGAACAGTGCCATGGGCAGATGAGGCTGAGCAACAGCTTTCCAGGCTAGCCCCTTCTGCCTGCCAGCTATCTGCAGACGTTCGCATTTCAAGAGCAGGGCTGCGAAAGGAGCCTGGCAGGTACACCATCTTTCCCAGGCTACGTTTGAAGTTTGAGGTGGCAAGACAAGCAAGCAGCCCCATTCTCTGTGCCTCTGTGCGAGCAGTGCCATGGGCAGATGACGCTGAGCAACAGCTTTCCAGGATAGCCCCTTCTGCCTGCCAGCTATCTGCAGACGTTCGCACTTTCGGAGCAGGGCTGCAAAAGCAGCCTGGCAGGAACACCACCATTCCCAGCATGCGTTTGAAGTTTCAAGTGGCAAGATAAGCAAGCAGCCCCATTCTCTGTGCCTCTATGCGAACAGTGCCATGGGCAGATGAGGCTGAGCAACAGCTTTCCAGGATAGCCCCTTCTGCCTGCCAGCTATCTGCAGACGTTCGCATTTCAAGAGCAGGGCTGCGAAAGGAGCCTGGCAGGGACACCAACTTTCCCAGGCTACGTTTGAAGTTTGAGGTGGCAAGACAAGCAAGCAGCCCCATTCTCTGTGCCTCTGTGCGAGCAGTGCCATGGGCAGATGAGGCTGAGCAACAGCTTTCCAGGATAGCCCCTTCTGGCTGCCAGCTATCTGCAGACGTTCGCACTTTCGGAGCAGGGCTGCGAAAGGAGCCTGGCAGGGACACCAACTTTCCCAGGCTACGTTTGAAGTTTCAAGTGGCAAGATAAGCAAGCAGCCCCATTCTCTGTGCCTCTATGCGAACAGTGCCATGGGCAGATGAGGCTGAGCAACAGCTTTCCAGGATAGCCCCTTCTGCCTGCCAGCTATCTGCAGACGTTCGCATTTCAAGAGCAGGGCTGCGAAAGGAGCCTGGCAGGTACACCATCTTTCCCAGGCTACGTTTGAAGTTTCAAGTGGCAAGATATGCAAGCAGCCCCATTCTCTGTGCCTCTATGCGAACAGTGCCATGGGCAGATGAGGCTGAGCAACAGCTTTCCAGGATAGCCCCTTCTGCCTGCCAGCTATCTGCAGACGTTCGCATTTCAAGAGCAGGGCTGCGAAAGGAGCCTGGCAGGTACACCATCTTTCCCAGGCTATGTTTGAAGTTTGAGGTGGCAAGACAAGCAAGCAGCCCCATTCTCTGTGCCTCTGTGCGAGCAGTGCCATGGGCAGATGACGCTGAGCAACAGCTTTCCAGGATAGCCCCTTCTGCCTGCCAGCTATCTGCAGACGTTCGCACTTTCGGAGCAGGGCTGCAAAAGCAGCCTGGCAGGAACACCACCATTCCCAGCATGCGTTTGAAGTTTCAAGTGGCAAGATAAGCAAGCAGCCCCATTCTCTGTGCCTCTATGCGAACAGTGCCATGGGCAGATGAGGCTGAGCAACAGCTTTCCAGGATAGCCCCTTCTGCCTGCCAGCTATCTGCAGACGTTCGCATTTCAAGAGCAGGGCTGCGAAAGGAGCCTGGCAGGTACACCATCTTTCCCAGGCTACGTTTGAAGTTTGAGGTGGCAAGACAAGCAAGCAGCCCCATTCTCTGTGCCTCTGTGCGAGCAGTGCCATGGGCAGATGACGCTGAGCAACAGCTTTCCAGGATAGCCCCTTCTGCCTGCCAGCTATCTGCAGACGTTCGCACTTTCGGAGCAGGGCTGCAAAAGCAGCCTGGCAGGAACACCACCATTCCCAGCATGCGTTTGAAGTTTCAAGTGGCAAGATAAGCAAGCAGCCCCATTCTCTGTGCCTCTATGCGAACAGTGCCATGGGCAGATGAGGCTGAGCAACAGCTTTCCAGGATAGCCCCTTCTGGCTGCCAGCTATCTGCAGACGTTCGCATTTCAAGACAAGGGCTGCGAAAGGAGCCTAGCAGGTACACTATCTTTCCCAAGCTACGTTTGAAGTTTGAGGTGGCAAGACAAGCAAGCAGCCCCATTCTCTGTGCCTCTGTGCGAGCAGTGCCATGGGCAGATGAGGCTGAGCAACAGCTTTCCAGGCTAGCCCCTTCTGCCTGCCAGCTATCTGCAGACGTTCGCACTTTCGGAGCAGGGCTGCAAAAGGAGCCTGGCAGGGACACCACCATTCCCAGCATGCATTTGAAGTTTCAAGTGGCAAGATAAGCAAGCAGCCCCATTCTCTGTGCCTCTGTGCGAGCAGTGCCATGGGCAGATGAGGCTGAGCAACAGCTTTCCAGGCTAGCCCCTTCTGGCTGCCAGCTATCTGCAGACGTTCGCACTTTCGGAGCAGGGCTGCGAAAGGAGCCTGGCAGGGACACCAACTTTCCGAGGCTACGTTTGAAGTTTGAGGTGGCAAGACAAGCAAGCAGCCCCATTCTCTGTGCCTCTGTGCGAGCACTGCCATGGGCAGATGAGGCTGAGCAACAGCTTCCCAGGCTAGCCCCTTCTGCCTGCCAGCTATCTGCAGACGTTCGCATTTCAAGAGCAGGGCTGCGAAAGGAGCCTGGCAGGTACACCATCTTTCCCAGGCTACGTTTGAAGTTTCAAGTGGCAAGATATGCAAGCAGCCCCATTCTCTGTGCCTCTATGCGAACAGTGCCATGGGCAGATGAGGCTGAGCAACAGCTTTCCAGGATAGCCCCTTCTGCCTGCCAGCTATCTGCAGACGTTCGCATTTCAAGAGCAGGGCTGCGAAAGGAGCCTGGCAGGTACACCATCTTTCCCAGGCTACGTTTGAAGTTTGAGGTGGCAAGACAAGCAAGCAGCCCCATTCTCTGTGCCTCTGTGCGAGCAGTGCCATGGGCAGATGACGCTGAGCAACAGCTTTCCAGGATAGCCCCTTCTGCCTGCCAGCTATCTGCAGACGTTCGCACTTTCGGAGCAGGGCTGCAAAAGCAGCCTGGCAGGAACACCACCATTCCCAGCATGCGTTTGAAGTTTCAAGTGGCAAGATAAGCAAGCAGCCCCATTCTCTGTGCCTCTATGCGAACAGTGCCATGGGCAGATGAGGCTGAGCAACAGCTTTCCAGGCTAGCCCCTTCTGCCTGCCAGCTATCTGCAGACGTTCGCATTTCAAGAGCAGGGCTGCGAAAGGAGCCTGGCAGGTACACCATCTTTCCCAAGCTACGTTTGAAGTTTGAGGTGGCAAGACAAGCAAGCAGCCCCATTCTCTGTGCCTCTGTGCGAGCAGTGCCATGGGCAGATGACGCTGAGCAACAGCTTTCCAGGATAGCCCCTTCTGCCTGCCAGCTATCTGCAGACGTTCGCACTTTCGGAGCAGGGCTGCAAAAGCAGCCTGGCAGGAACACCACCATTCCCAGCATGCGTTTGAAGTTTCAAGTGGCAAGATAAGCAAGCAGCCCCATTCTCTGTGCCTCTATGCGAACAGTGCCATGGGCAGATGAGGCTGAGCAACAGCTTTCCAGGCTAGCCCCTTCTGGCTGCCAGCTATCTGCAGACGTTCGCATTTCAAGAGCAGGGCTGCGAAAGGAGCCTGGCAGGGACACCAACTTTCCGAGGCTACGTTTGAAGTTTGAGGTGGCAAGACAAGCAAGCAGCCCCATTCTCTGTGCCTCTGTGCGAGCACTGCCATGGGCAGATGAGGCTGAGCAACAGCTTTCCAGGATAGCCCCTTCTGCCTGCCAGCTATCTGCAGACTTTCGCATTTCAAGAGCAGGGCTGCGAAAGGAGCCTGGCAGGTACACCATCTTTCCCAGGCTACGTTTGAAGTTTCAAGTGGCAAGATATGCAAGCAGCCCCATTCTCTGTGCCTCTATGCGAACAGTGCCATGGGCAGATGAGGCTGAGCAACAGCTTTCCAGGCTAGCCCCTTCTGCCTGCCAGCTATCTGCAGACGTTCGCATTTCAAGAGCAGGGCTGCGAAAGGAGCCTGGCAGGTACACCAACTTTCCCAGGCTATGTTTGAAGTTTGAGGTGGCAAGACAAGCAAGCAGCCCCATTCTCTGTGCCTCTGTGCGAGCAGTGCCATGGGCAGATGACGCTGAGCAACAGCTTTCCAGGATAGCCCCTTCTGCCTGCCAGCTATCTGCAGACGTTCGCACTTTCGGAGCAGGGCTGCAAAAGCAGCCTGGCAGGAACACCACCATTCCCAGCATGCGTTTGAAGTTTCAAGTGGCAAGATAAGCAAGCAGCCCCATTCTCTGTGCCTCTATGCGAACAGTGCCATGGGCAGATGAGGCTGAGCAACAGCTTTCCAGGATAGCCCCTTCTGCCTGCCAGCTATCTGCAGACGTTCGCAATTCAAGAGCAGGGCTGCGAAAGGAGCCTGGCAGGTACACCATCTTTCCCAGGCTACGTTTGAAGTTTGAGGTGGCAAGACAAGCAAGCAGCCCCATTCTCTGTGCCTCTGTGCGAGCAGTGCCATGGGCAGATGACGCTGAGCAACAGCTTTCCAGGATAGCCCCTTCTGCCTGCCAGCTATCTGCAGACGTTCGCACTTTCGGAGCAGGGCTGCAAAAGCAGCCTGGCAGGAACACCACCATTCCCAGCATGCGTTTGAAGTTTCAAGTGGCAAGATAAGCAAGCAGCCCCATTCTCTGTGCCTCTATGCGAACAGTGCCATGGGCAGATGAGGCTGAGCAACAGCTTTCCAGGATAGCCCCTTCTGCCTGCCAGCTATCTGCAGACGTTCGCATTTCAAGAGCAGGGCTGCGAAAGGAGCCTGGCAGGTACACCATCTTTCCCAGGCTACGTTTGAAGTTTGAGGTGGCAAGACAAGCAAGCAGCCCCATTCTCTGTGCCTCTGTGCGAGCAGTGCCATGGGCAGATGACGCTGAGCAACAGCTTTCCAGGATAGCCCCTTCTGCCTGCCAGCTATCTGCAGACGTTCGCACTTTCGGAGCAGGGCTGCAAAAGCAGCCTGGCAGGAACACCACCATTCCCAGCATGCGTTTGAAGTTTCAAGTGGCAAGATAAGCAAGCAGCCCCATTCTCTGTGCCTCTATGCGAACAGTGCCATGGGCAGATGAGGCTGAGCAACAGCTTTCCAGGATAGCCCCTTCTGCCTGCCAGCTATCTGCAGACGTTCGCATTTCAAGAGCAGAGCTGCGAAAGGAGCCTAGCAGGTACACTATATTTCCCAGGCTACGTTTGAAGTTTCAGGTGGCAAGACAAGCAAGCAGCCCCATTCTCTGTGCCTCTGTGCGAGCAGTGCCATGGGCAGATGAGGCTGAGCAACAGCTTTCCAGGATAGCCCCTTCTGCCTGCCAGCTATCTGCAGACGTTCGCACTTTCGGAGCAGGGCTGCAAAAGGAGCCTGGCAGGGACACCAACTTTCCCAGGCTACGTTTGAAGTTTCAAGTGGCAAGATAAGCAAGCAGCCCCATTCTCTGTGCCTCTATGCGAACAGTGCCATGGGCAGATGAGGCTGAGCAACAGCTTTCCAGGATAGCCCCTTCTGCCTGCCAGCTATCTGCAGACGTTCGCATTTCAAGAGCAGGGCTGCGAAAGGAGCCTGGCAGGTACACCATCTTTCCCAGGCTACGTTTGAAGTTTCAAGTGGCAAGATATGCAAGCAGCCCCATTCTCTGTGCCTCTATGCGAACAGTGCCATGGGCAGATGAGGCTGAGCAACAGCTTTCCAGGATAGCCCCTTCTGCCTGCCAGCTATCTGCAGACGTTCGCATTTCAAGAGCAGGGCTGCGAAAGGAGCCTGGCAGGTACACCATCTTTCCCAGGCTACGTTTGAAGTTTGAGGTGGCAAGACAAGCAAGCAGCCCCATTCTCTTTGCCTCTGTGCGAGCAGTGCCATGGGCAGATGACGCTGAGCAACAGCTTTCCAGGATAGCCCCTTCTGCCTGCCAGCTATCTGCAGACGTTCGCACTTTCGGAGCAGGGCTGCAAAAGCAGCCTGGCAGGAACACCACCATTCCCAGCATGCGTTTGAAGTTTCAAGTGGCAAGATAAGCAAGCAGCCCCATTCTCTGTGCCTCTATGCGAACAGTGCCATGGGCAGATGAGGCTGAGCAACAGCTTTCCAGGATAGCCCCTTCTGCCTGCCAGCTATCTGCAGACGTTCGCATTTCAAGAGCAGGGCTGCGAAAGGAGCCTGGCAGGTACACCATCTTTCCCAGGCTACGTTTGAAGTTTGAGGTGGCAAGACAAGCAAGCAGCCCCATTCTCTGTGCCTCTGTGCGAGCAGTGCCATGGGCAGATGACGCTGAGCAACAGCTTTCCAGGATAGCCCCTTCTGCCTGCCAGCTATCTGCAGACGTTCGCACTTTCGGAGCAGGGCTGCAAAAGCAGCCTGGCAGGAACACCACCATTCCCAGCATGCGTTTGAAGTTTCAAGTGGCAAGATAAGCAAGCAGCCCCATTCTCTGTGCCTCTATGCGAACAGTGCCATGGGCAGATGAGGCTGAGCAACAGCTTTCCAGGATAGCCCCTTCTGCCTGCCAGCTATCTGCAGACGTTCGCATTTCAAGAGCAGGGCGGCGAAAGGAGCCTAGCAGGTACACTATCTTTCCCAGGCTACGTTTGAAGTTTGAGGTGGCAAGACAAGCAAGCAGCCCCATTCTCTGTGCCTCTGTGCGAGCAGTGCCATGGGCAGATGAGGCTGAGCAACAGCTTTCCAGGATAGCCCCTTCTGCCTGCCAGCTATCTGCAGACGTTCGCACTTTCGGAGCAGGGCTGTAAAAGGAGCCTGGCAGGGACACCACCATTCCCAGCATGCGTTTGAAGTTTCAAGTGGCAAGATAAGCAAGCAGCCCCATTCTCTGTGCCTCTGTGCGAACAGTGCCATGGGCAGATGAGGCTGAGCAACAGCTTTCCAGGCTAGCCCCTTCTGGCTGCCAGCTATCTGCAGACGTTCGCACTTTCGGAGCAGGGCTGCGAAAGGAGCCTGGCAGGGACACCAACTTTCCGAGGCTACGTTTGAAGTTTGAGGTGGCAAGACAAGCAAGCAGCCCCATTCTCTGTGCCTCTGTGCGAGCACTGCCATGGGCAGATGAGGCTGAGCAACAGCTTCCCAGGCTAGCCCCTTCTGCCTGCCAGCTATCTGCAGACGTTCGCATTTCAAGAGCAGGGCTGCGAAAGGAGCCTGGCAGGTACACCATCTTTCCCAGGCTACGTTTGAAGTTTCAAGTGGCAAGATATGCAAGCAGCCCCATTCTCTGTGCCTCTATGCGAACAGTGCCATGGGCAGATGAGGCTGAGCAACAGCTTTCCAGGATAGCCCCTTCTGCCTGCCAGCTATCTGCAGACGTTCGCATTTCAAGAGCAGGGCTGCGAAAGGAGCCTGGCAGGTACACCATCTTTCCCAGGCTACGTTTGAAGTTTGAGGTGGCAAGACAAGCAAGCAGCCCCATTCTCTGTGCCTCTGTGCGAGCAGTGCCATGGGCAGATGACGCTGAGCAACAGCTTTCCAGGATAGCCCCTTCTGCCTGCCAGCTATCTGCAGACGTTCGCACTTTCGGAGCAGGGCTGCAAAAGCAGCCTGGCAGGAACACCACCATTCCCAGCATGCGTTTGAAGTTTCAAGTGGCAAGATAAGCAAGCAGCCCCATTCTCTGTGCCTCTATGCGAACAGTGCCATGGGCAGATGAGGCTGAGCAACAGCTTTCCAGGATAGCCCCTTCTGCCTGCCAGCTATCTGCAGACGTTCGCATTTCAAGAGCAGGGCTGCGAAAGGAGCCTGGCAGGTACACCATCTTTCCCAGGCTACGTTTGAAGTTTGAGGTGGCAAGACAAGCAAGCAGCCCCATTCTCTGTGCCTCTGTGCGAGCAGTGCCATGGGCAGATGACGCTGAGCAACAGCTTTCCAGGATAGCCCCTTCTGCCTGCCAGCTATCTGCAGACGTTCGCACTTTCGGAGCAGGGCTGCAAAAGCAGCCTGGCAGGAACACCACCATTCCCAGCATGCGTTTGAAGTTTCAAGTGGCAAGATAAGCAAGCAGCCCCATTCTCTGTGCCTCTATGCGAACAGTGCCATGGGCAGATGAGGCTGAGCAACAGCTTTCCAGGCTAGCCCCTTCTGGCTGCCAGCTATCTGCAGACGTTCGCATTTCAAGAGCAGGGCTGCGAAAGGAGCCTGGCAGGGACACCAACTTTCCGAGGCTACGTTTGAAGTTTGAGGTGGCAAGACAAGCAAGCAGCCCCATTCTCTGTGCCTCTGTGCGAGCACTGCCATGGGCAGATGAGGCTGAGCAACAGCTTTCCAGGATAGCCCCTTCTGCCTGCCAGCTATCTGCAGACTTTCGCATTTCAAGAGCAGGGCTGCGAAAGGAGCCTGGCAGGTACACCATCTTTCCCAGGCTACGTTTGAAGTTTCAAGTGGCAAGATATGCAAGCAGCCCCATTCTCTGTGCCTCTATGCGAACAGTGCCATGGGCAGATGAGGCTGAGCAACAGCTTTCCAGGCTAGCCCCTTCTGCCTGCCAGCTATCTGCAGACGTTCGCATTTCAAGAGCAGGGCTGCGAAAGGAGCCTGGCAGGGACACCAACTTTCCCAGGATATGTTTGAAGTTTGAGGTGGCAAGACAAGCAAGCAGCCCCATTCTCTGTGCCTCTGTGCGAGCAGTGCCATGGGCAGATGACGCTGAGCAACAGCTTTCCAGGATAGCCCCTTCTGCCTGCCAGCTATCTGCAGACGTTCGCACTTTCGGAGCAGGGCTGCAAAAGCAGCCTGGCAGGAACACCACCATTCCCAGCATGCGTTTGAAGTTTCAAGTGGCAAGATAAGCAAGCAGCCCCATTCTCTGTGCCTCTATGCGAACAGTGCCATGGGCAGATGAGGCTGAGCAACAGCTTTCCAGGATAGCCCCTTCTGCCTGCCAGCTATCTGCAGACGTTCGCATTTCAAGAGCAGGGCTGCGAAAGGAGCCTGGCAGGTACACCATCTTTCCCAGGCTACGTTTGAAGTTTGAGGTGGCAAGACAAGCAAGCAGCCCCATTCTCTGTGCCTCTGTGCGAGCAGTGCCATGGGCAGATGACGCTGAGCAACAGCTTTCCAGGATAGCCCCTTCTGCCTGCCAGCTATCTGCAGACGTTCGCACTTTCGGAGCAGGGCTGCAAAAGCAGCCTGGCAGGAACACCACCATTCCCAGCATGCGTTTGAAGTTTCAAGTGGCAAGATAAGCAAGCAGCCCCATTCTCTGTGCCTCTATGCGAACAGTGCCATGGGCAGATGAGGCTGAGCAACAGCTTTCCAGGATAGCCCCTTCTGCCTGCCAGCTATCTGCAGACGTTCGCATTTCAAGAGCAGAGCTGCGAAAGGAGCCTAGCAGGTACACTATATTTCCCAGGCTACGTTTGAAGTTTGAGGTGGCAAGACAAGCAAGCAGCCCCAGTCTCTGTGCCTCTATGCGAACAGTGCCATGGGCAGATGAGGCTGAGCAACAGCTTTCCAGGATAGCCCCTTCTGGCTGCCAGCTATCTGCAGACGTTCGCACTTTCGGAGCAGGGCTGCGAAAGGAGCCTGGCAGGGACACCAACTTTCCGAGGCTACGTTTGAAGTTTGAGGTGGCAAGACAAGCAAGCAGCCCCATTCTCTGTGCCTCTGTGCGAGCACTGCCATGGGCAGATGAGGCTGAGCAACAGCTTTCCAGGCTAGCCCCTTCTGCCTGCCAGCTATCTGCAGACGTTCGCATTTCAAGAGCAGGGCTGCGAAAGGAGCCTGGCAGGTACACCATCTTTCCCAGGCTACGTTTGAAGTTTCAAGTGGCAAGATATGCAAGCAGCCCCATTCTCTGTGCCTCTGTGCGAGCAGTGCCATGGGCAGATGACGCTGAGCAACAGCTTTCCAGGATAGCCCCTTCTGCCTGCCAGCTATCTGCAGACGTTCGCACTTTCGGAGCAGGGCTGCAAAAGCAGCCTGGCAGGAACACCACCATTCCCAGCATGCGTTTGAAGTTTCAAGTGGCAAGATAAGCAAGCAGCCCCATTCTCTGTGCCTCTATGCGAACAGTGCCATGGGCAGATGAGGCTGAGCAACAGCTTTCCAGGATAGCCCCTTCTGCCTGCCAGCTATCTGCAGACGTTCGCATTTCAAGAGCAGGGCTGCGAAAGGAGCCTGGCAGGGACACCAACTTTCCCAGGCTATGTTTGAAGTTTGAGGTGGCAAGACAAGCAAGCAGCCCCATTCTCTGTGCCTCTGTGCGAGCAGTGCCATGGGCAGATGACGCTGAGCAACAGCTTTCCAGGATAGCCCCTTCTGCCTGCCAGCTATCTGCAGACGTTCGCACTTTCGGAGCAGGGCTGCAAAAGCAGCCTGGCAGGAACACCACCATTCCCAGCATGCGTTTGAAGTTTCAAGTGGCAAGATAAGCAAGCAGCCCCATTCTCTGTGCCTCTATGCGAACAGTGCCATGGGCAGATGAGGCTGAGCAACAGCTTTCCAGGCTAGCCCCTTCTGGCTGCCAGCTATCTGCAGACGTTCGCATTTCAAGACAAGGGCTGCGAAAGGAGCCTAGCAGGTACACTATCTTTCCCAGGCTACGTTTGAAGTTTGAGGTGGCAAGACAAGCAAGCAGCCCCATTCTCTGTGCCTCTGTGCGAGCACTGCCATGGGCAGATGAGGCTGAGCAACAGCTTTCCAGGATAGCCCCTTCTGCCTGCCAGCTATCTGCAGACGTTCGCACTTTCGGAGCAGGGCTGCAAAAGGAGCCTGGCAGGGACACCACCATTCCCAGCATGCATTTGAAGTTTCAAGTGGCAAGATAAGCAAGCAGCCCCATTCTCTGTGCCTCTGTGCGAACAGTGCCATGGGCAGATGAGGCTGAGCAACAGCTTTCCAGGCTAGCCCCTTCTGGCTGCCAGCTATCTGCAGACGTTCGCACTTTCGGAGCAGGGCTGCGAAAGGAGCCTGGCAGGGACACCAACTTTCCGAGGCTACGTTTGAAGTTGGAGGTGGCAAGACAAGCAAGCAGCCCCATTCTCTGTGCCTCTGTGCGAGCACTGCCATGGGCAGATGAGGCTGAGCAACAGCTTTCCAGGCTAGCCCTTTCTGCCTGCCGGCTATCTGCAGACGTTCGCATTTCAAGAGCAGGGCTGCGAAAGGAGCCTGGCAGGTACACCATCTTTCCCAGGCTACGTTTGAAGTTTCAAGTGGCAAGATATGCAAGCAGCCCCATTCTCTGTCCCTCTATGCGAACAGTGCCATGGGCAGATGAGGCTGAGCAACAGCTTTCCAGGCTAGCCCCTTCTGCCTGCCAGCTATCTGCAGATGTTCGCATTTCAAGAGCAGGGCTGCGAAAGGAGCCTGGCAGGTACACCATCTTTCCCAGGCTACGTTTGAAGTTTGAGGTGGCAAGACAAGCAAGCAGCCCCATTCTCTGTGCCTCTGTGCGAGCACTGCCATGGGCAGATGAGGCTGAGCAACAGCTTTCCAGGCTAGCCCCTTCTGCCTGCCAGCTATCTGCAGACGTTCGCACTTTCGGAGCAGGGCTGCAAAAGGAGCCTGGCAGGGACACCAACTTTCCCAGGCTACGTTTGAAGTTTGAGGTGGCAAGACAAGCAAGCAGCCCCATTCTCTGTGCCTCTGTGCGAGCAGTGCCATGGGCAGATGACGCTGAGCAACAGCTTTCCAGGATAGCCCCTTCTGCCTGCCAGCTATCTGCAGACGTTCGCACTTTCGGAGCAGGGCTGCAAAAGGAGCCTGGCAGGGACACCACCATTCCCAGCATGCGTTTGAAGTTTCAAGTGGCAAGATAAGCAAGCAGCCCCATTCTCTGTGCCTCTGTGCGAGCACTGCCATGGGCAGATGAGGCTGAGCAACAGCTTTCCAGGCTAGCCCCTTCTGGCTGCCAGCTATCTGCAGACGTTCGCACTTTCGGAGCAGGGCTGCAAAAGGAGCCTGGCAGGGACACCACCATTCCCAGCATGCGTTTGAAGTTTCAAGTGGCAAGATAAGCAAGCAGCCCCATTCTCTGTGCCTCTATGCGAACAGTGCCATGGGCAGATGACGCTGAGCAACAGCTTTCCAGGATAGCCCCTTCTGCCTGCCAGCTATCTGCAGACGTTCGCATTTCAAGAGCAGAGCTGCGAAAGGAGCCTAGCAGGTACACTATATTTCCCAGGCTACGTTTGAAGTTTGAGGTGGCAAGACAAGCAAGCAGCCCCATTCTCTGTGCCTCTGTGCGAGCAGTGCCATGGGCAGATGAGGCTGAGCAACAGCTTTCCAGGATAGCCCCTTCTGCCTGCCAGCTATCTGCAGACGTTCGCCCTTTCGGAGCAGGGCTGCAAAAGCAGCCTGGCAGGAACACCACCATTCCCAGCATGCGTTTGAAGTTTCAAGTGGCAAGATAAGCAAGCAGCCCCATTCTCTGTGCCTCTATGCGAACAGTGCCATGGGCAGATGAGGCTGAGCAACAGCTTTCCAGGATAGCCCCTTCTGCCTGCCAGCTATCTGCAGACGTTCGCATTTCAAGAGCAGGGCTGCGAAAGGAGCCTGGCAGGTACACCATCTTTCCCAGGCTACGTTTGAAGTTTGAGGTGGCAAGATATGCAAGCAGCCCCATTCTCTGTGCCTCTATGCGAACAGTGCCATGGGCAGATGAGGCTGAGCAACAGCTTTCCAGGATAGCCCCTTCTGCCTGCCAGCTATCTGCAGACGTTCGCACTTTCGGAGCAGGGCTGCAAAAGCAGCCTGGCAGGAACACCACCATTCCCAGCATGCGTTTGAAGTTTCAAGTGGCAAGATAAGCAAGCAGCCCCATTCTCTGTGCCTCTATGCGAACAGTGCCATGGGCAGATGAGGCTGAGCAACAGCTTTCCAGGCTAGCCCCTTCTGGCTGCCAGCTATCTGCAGACGTTCGCATTTCAAGACAAGGGCTGCGAAAGGAGCCTAGCAGGTACACTATCTTTCCCAGGCTACGTTTGAAGTTTGAGGTGGCAAGACAAGCAAGCAGCCCCATTCTCTGTGCCTCTGTGCGAGCAGTGCCATGGGCAGATGAGGCTGAGCAACAGCTTTCCAGGATAGCCCCTTCTGCCTGCCAGCTATCTGCAGACGTTCGCACTTTCGGAGCAGGGCTGCAAAAGGAGCCTGGCAGGGACACCACCATTCCCAGCATGCATTTGAAGTTTCCAGTGGCAAGATAAGCAAGCAGCCCCATTCTCTGTGCCTCTATGCGAACAGTGCCATGGGCAGATGAGGCTGAGCAACAGCTTTCCAGGATAGCCCCTTCTGGCTGCCAGCTATCTGCAGACGTTCGCATTTCAAGAGCAGGGCTGCGAAAGGAGCCTGGCAGGTACACCATCTTTCCCAGGCTACGTTTGAAGTTTCAAGTGGCAAGATATGCAAGCAGCCCCATTCTCTGTCCCTCTATGCGAACAGTGCCATGGGCAGATGAGGCTGAGCAACAGCTTTCCAGGCTAGCCCCTTCTGCCTGCCAGCTATCTGCAGATGTTCGCATTTCAAGAGCAGGGCTGCGAAAGGAGCCTGGCAGGTACACCATCTTTCCCAGGCTACGTTTGAAGTTTGAGGTGGCAAGACAAGCAAGCAGCCCCATTCTCTGTGCCTCTGTGCGAGCACTGCCATGGGCAGATGAGGCTGAGCAACAGCTTTCCAGGCTAGCCCCTTCTGCCTGCCAGCTATCTGCAGACGTTCGCACTTTCGGAGCAGGGCTGCGAAAGGAGCCTGGCAGGGACACCAACTTTCCCAGGCTACGTTTGAAGTTTGAGGTGGCAAGACAAGCAAGCAGCCCCATTCTCTGTGCCTCTGTGCGAGCAGTGCCATGGGCAGATGACGCTGAGCAACAGCTTTCCAGGATAGCCCCTTCTGCCTGCCAGCTATCTGCAGACGTTCGCACTTTCGGAGCAGGGCTGCAAAAGGAGCCTGGCAGGGACACCACCATTCCCAGCATGCGTTTGAAGTTTCAAGTGGCAAGATAAGCAAGCAGCCCCATTCTCTGTGCCTCTGTGCGAGCACTGCCATGGGCAGATGAGGCTGAGCAACAGCTTTCCAGGCTAGCCCCTTCTGGCTGCCAGCTATCTGCAGACGTTCGCACTTTCGGAGCAGGGCTGCAAAAGGAGCCTGGCAGGGACACCACCATTCCCAGCATGCGTTTGAAGTTTCAAGTGGCAAGATAAGCAAGCAGCCCCATTCTCTGTGCCTCTATGCGAACAGTGCCATGGGCAGATGAGGCTGAGCAACAGCTTTCCAGGATAGCCCCTTCTGCCTGCCAGCTATCTGCAGACGTTCGCATTTCAAGAGCAGAGCTGCGAAAGGAGCCTAGCAGGTACACTATATTTCCCAGGCTACCTTTGAAGTTTGAGGTGGCAAGACAAGCAAGCAGCCCCATTCTCTGTGCCTCTGTGCGAGCAGTGCCATGGGCAGATGAGGCTGAGCAACAGCTTTCCAGGATAGCCCCTTCTGCCTGCCAGCTATCTGCAGACGTTCGCCCTTTCGGAGCAGGGCTGCAAAAGCAGCCTGGCAGGAACACCACCATTCCCAGCATGCGTTTGAAGTTTCAAGTGGCAAGATAAGCAAGCAGCCCCATTCTCTGTGCCTCTATGCGAACAGTGCCATGGGCAGATGAGGCTGAGCAACAGCTTTCCAGGATAGCCCCTTCTGCCTGCCAGCTATCTGCAGACGTTCGCATTTCAAGAGCAGGGCTGCGAAAGGAGCCTGGCAGGTACACCATCTTTCCCAGGCTACGTTTGAAGTTTGAGGTGGCAAGATATGCAAGCAGCCCCATTCTCTGTGCCTCTATGCGAACAGTGCCATGGGCAGATGAGGCTGAGCAACAGCTTTCCAGGATAGCCCCTTCTGCCTGCCAGCTATCTGCAGACGTTCGCATTTCAAGAGCAGGGCTGCGAAAGGAGCCTGGCAGGTACACCATCTTTCCCAGGCTACGTTTGAAGTTTGAGGTGGCAAGACAAGCAAGCAGCCCCATTCTCTGTGCCTCTGTGCGAGCAGTGCCATGGGCAGATGACGCTGAGCAACAGCTTTCCAGGATAGCCCCTTCTGCCTGCCAGCTATCTGCAGACATTCGCACTTTCGGAGCAGGGCTGCAAAAGCAGCCTGGCAGGAACACCACCATTCCCAGCATGCGTTTGAAGTTTCAAGTGGCAAGATAAGCAAGTAGCCCCATTCTCTGTGCCTCTATGCGAACAGTGCCATGGGCAGATGAGGCTGAGCAACAGCTTTCCAGGATAGCCCCTTCTGCCTGCCAGCTATCTGCAGACGTTCGCATTTCAAGAGCAGGGCTGCGAAAGGAGCCTGGCAGGTACACCATCTTTCCCAGGCTACGTTTGAAGTTTGAGGTGGCAAGACAAGCAAGCAGCCCCATTCTCTGTGCCTCTGTGCGAGCAGTGCCATGGGCAGATGACGCTGAGCAACAGCTTTCCAGGATAGCCCCTTCTGCCTGCCAGCTATCTGCAGACGTTCGCACTTTCGGAGCAGGGCTGCAAAAGCAGCCTGGCAGGAACACCACCATTCCCAGCATGCGTTTGAAGTTTCAAGTGGCAAGATAAGCAAGCAGCCCCATTCTCTGTGCCTCTATGCGAACAGTGCCATGGGCAGATGAGGCTGAGCAACAGCTTTCCAGGCTAGCCCCTTCTGGCTGCCAGCTATCTGCAGACGTTCGCATTTCAAGACAAGGGCTGCGAAAGGAGCCTAGCAGGTACACTATCTTTCCCAGGCTACGTTTGAAGTTTGAGGTGGCAAGACAAGCAAGCAGCCCCATTCTCTGTGCCTCTGTGCGAGCAGTGCCATGGGCAGATGAGGCTGAGCAACAGCTTTCCAGGATAGCCCCTTCTGCCTGCCAGCTATCTGCAGACGTTCGCACTTTCGGAGCAGGGCTGCAAAAGGAGCCTGGCAGGGACACCACCATTCCCAGCATGCATTTGAAGTTTCCAGTGGCAAGATAAGCAAGCAGCCCCATTCTCTGTGCCTCTGTGCGAACAGTGCCATGGGCAGATGAGGCTGAGCAACAGCTTTCCAGGCTAGCCCCTTCTGGCTGCCAGCTATCTGCAGACGTTCGCACTTTCGGAGCAGGGCTGCGAAAGGAGCCTGGCAGGGACACCAACTTTCCGAGGTTACGTTTGAAGTTTGAGGTGGCAAGACAAGCAAGCAGCCCCATTCTCTGTGCCTCTATGCGAGCACTGCCATGGGCAGATGAGGCTGAGCAACAGCTTTCCAGGCTAGCCCCTTCTGCCTGCCAGCTATCTGCAGACGTTCGCATTTCAAGAGCAGGGCTGCGAAAGGAGCCTGGCAGGTACACCATCTTTCCCAGGCTACGTTTGAAGTTTCAAGTGGCAAGATATGCAAGCAGCCCCATTCTCTGTGCCTCTATGCGAACAGTGCCATGGGCAGATGAGGCTGAGCAACAGCTTTCCAGGCTAGCCCCTTCTGCCTGCCAGCTATCTGCAGACGTTCGCATTTCAAGAGCAGGGCTGCGAAAGGAGCCTGGCAGGGACACCATCTTTCCCAGGCTACGTTTGAAGTTTGAGGTGGCAAGACAAGCAAGCAGCCCCATTCTCTGTGCCTCTGTGCGAGCAGTGCCATGGGCAGATGACGCTGAGCAACAGCTTTCCAGGATAGCCCCTTCTGCCTGCCAGCTATCTGCAGACGTTCGCACTTTCGGAGCAGGGCTGCAAAAGCAGCCTGGCAGGAACACCACCATTCCCAGCATGCGTTTGAAGTTTCAAGTGGCAAGATAAGCAAGCAGCCCCATTCTCTGTGCCTCTATGCGAACAGTGCCATGGGCAGATGAGGCTGAGCAACAGCTTTCCAGGATAGCCCCTTCTGCCTGCCAGCTATCTGCAGACGTTCGCATTTCAAGAGCAGGGCTGCGAAAGGAGCCTGGCAGGGACACCAACTTTCCCAGGCTATGTTTGAAGTTTGAGGTGGCAAGACAAGCAAGCAGCCCCATTCTCTGTGCCTCTGTGCGAGCAGTGCCATGGGCAGATGACGCTGAGCAACAGCTTTCCAGGATAGCCCCTTCTGCCTGCCAGCTATCTGCAGACGTTCGCACTTTCGGAGCAGGGCTGCAAAAGCAGCCTGGCAGGAACACCACCATTCCCAGCATGCGTTTGAAGTTTCAAGTGGCAAGATAAGCAAGCAGCCCCATTCTCTGTGCCTCTATGCGAACAGTGCCATGGGCAGATGAGGCTGAGCAGCAGCTTTCCAGGATAGCCCCTTCTGCCTGCCAGCTATCTGCAGACGTTCGCATTTCAAGAGCAGGGCTGCGAAAGGAGCCTGGCAGGTACACCATCTTTCCCAGGCTACGTTTGAAGTTTGAGGTGGCAAGACAAGCAAGCAGCCCCATTCTCTGTGCCTCTGTGCGAGCAGTGCCATGGGCAGATGACGCTGAGCAACAGCTTTCCAGGATAGCCCCTTCTGCCTGCCAGCTATCTGCAGACGTTCGCACTTTCGGAGCAGGGCTGCAAAAGGAGCCTGGCAGGGACACCACCATTCCCAGCATGCATTTGAAGTTTCAAGTGGCAAGATAAGCAAGCAGCCCCATTCTCTGTGCCTCTGTGCGAACAGTGCCATGGGCAGATGAGGCTGAGCAACAGCTTTCCAGGCTAGCCCCTTCTGGCTGCCAGCTATCTGCAGACGTTCGCACTTTCGGAGCAGGGCTGCGAAAGGAGCCTGGCAGGGACACCAACTTTCCGAGGCTACGTTTGAAGTTTGAGGTGGCAAGACAAGCAAGCAGCCCCATTCTCTGTGCCTCTGTGCGAGCACTGCCATGGGCAGATGAGGCTGAGCAACAGCTTTCCAGGCTAGCCCCTTCTGCCTGCCAGCTATCTGCAGACGTTCGCATTTCAAGAGCAGGGCTGCGAAAGGAGCCTGGCAGGTACACCATCTTTCCCAGGCTACGTTTGAAGTTTCAAGTGGCAAGATATGCAAGCAGCCCCATTCTCTGTGCCTCTATGCGAACAGTGCCATGGGCAGATGAGGCTGAGCAACAGCTTTCCAGGCTAGCCCCTTCTGCCTGTCAGCTATCTGCAGACGTTCGCATTTCAAGAGCAGGGCTGCGAAAGGAGCCTGGCAGGTACACCATCTTTCCCAGGCTACGTTTGAAGTTTGAGGTGGCAAGACAAGCAAGCAGCCCCATTCTCTGTGCCTCTGTGCGAGCAGAGCCATGGGCAGATGACGCTGAGCAACAGCTTTCCAGGATAGCCCCTTCTGCCTGCCAGCTATCTGCAGACGTTCGCACTTTCGGAGCAGGGCTGCAAAAGCAGCCTGGCAGGAACACCACCATTCCCAGCATGCGTTTGAAGTTTCAAGTGGCAAGATAAGCAAGCAGCCCCATTCTCTGTGCCTCTATGCGAACAGTGCCATGGGCAGATGAGGCTGAGCAACAGCTTTCCAGGATAGCCCCTTCTGCCTGCCAGCTATCTGCAGACGTTCGCATTTCAAGAGCAGGGCTGCGAAAGGAGCCTGGCAGGGACACCAACTTTCCCAGGCTATGTTTGAAGTTTGAGGTGGCAAGACAAGCAAGCAGCCCCATTCTCTGTGCCTCTGTGCGAGCAGTGCCATGGGCAGATGACGCTGAGCAACAGCTTTCCAGGATAGCCCCTTCTGCCTGCCAGCTATCTGCAGACGTTCGCACTTTCGGAGCAGGGCTGCAAAAGCAGCCTGGCAGGAACACCACCATTCCCAGCATGCGTTTGAAGTTTCAAGTGGCAAGATAAGCAAGCAGCCCCATTCTCTGTGCCTCTATGCGAACAGTGCCATGGGCAGATGAGGCTGAGCAACAGCTTTCCAGGATAGCCCCTTCTGCCTGCCAGCTATCTGCAGACGTTCGCATTTCAAGAGCAGGGCTGCGAAAGGAGCCTGGCAGGTACACCATCTTTCCCAGGCTACGTTTGAAGTTTGAGGTGGCAAGACAAGCAAGCAGCCCCGTTCTCTGTGCCTCTGTGCGAGCAGTGCCATGGGCAGATGACGCTGAGCAACAGCTTTCCAGGATAGCCCCTTCTGCCTGCCAGCTATCTGCAGACGTTCGCACTTTCGGAGCAGGGCTGCAAAAGCAGCCTGGCAGGAACACCACCATTCCCAGCATGCGTTTGAAGTTTCAAGTGGCAAGATAAGCAAGCAGCCCCATTCTCTGTGCCTCTATGCGAACAGTGCCATGGGCAGATGAGGCTGAGCAACAACTTTCCAGGCTAGCCCCTTCTGGCTGCCAGCTATCTGCAGACGTTCGCATTTCAAGACAAGGGCTGCGAAAGGAGCCTAGCAGGTACACTATCTTTCCCAGGCTACGTTTGAAGTTTGAGGTGGCAAGACAAGCAAGCAGCCCCATTCTCTGTGCCTCTGTGCGAGCAGTGCCATGGGCAGATGAGGCTGAGCAACAGCTTTCCAGGATAGCCCCTTCTGCCTGCCAGCTATCTGCAGACGTTCGCACTTTCGGAGCAGGGCTGCAAAAGGAGCCTGGCAGGGACACCACCATTCCCAGCATGCATTTGAAGTTTCAAGTGGCAAGATAAGCAAGCAGCCCCATTCTCTGTGCCTCTGTGCGAACAGTGTCATGGGCAGATGAGGCTGAGCAACAGCTTTCCAGGCTAGCACCTTCTGGCTGCCAGCTATCTGCAGACGTTCGCACTTTCGGAGCAGGGCTGCAAAAGGAGCCTGGCAGGGACACCAACTTTCCGAGGCTACGTTTGAAGTTTGAGGTGGCAAGACAAGCAAGCAGCCCCATTCTCTGTGCCTCTGTGCGAGCACTGCCATGGGCAGATGAGGCTGAGCAACAGCTTTCCAGGCTAGCCCCTTCTGCCTGCCAGCTATCTGCAGACGTTCGCATTTCAAGAGCAGGGCTGCGAAAGGAGCCTGGCAGGTACACCATCTTTCCCAGGCTACGTTTGAAGTTTCAAGTGGCAAGATATGCAAGCAGCCCCATTCTCTGTGCCTCTATGCGAACAGTGCCATGGGCAGATGAGGCTGAGCAACAGCTTTCCAGGCTAGCCCCTTCTGCCTGCCAGCTATCTGCAGACGTTCGCATTTCAAGAGCAGGGCTGCGAAAGGAGCCTGGCAGGTACACCATCTTTCCCAGGCTACGTTTGAAGTTTGAGGTGGCAAGACAAGCAAGCAGCCCCATTCTCTGTGCCTCTGTGCGAGCAGTGCCATGGGCAGATGACGCTGAGCAACAGCTTTCCAGGATAGCCCCTTCTGCCTGCCAGCTATCTGCAGACGTTCGCACTTTCGGAGCAGGGCTGCAAAAGCAGCCTGGCAGGAACACCACCATTCCCAGCATGCGTTTGAAGTTTCAAGTGGCAAGATAAGCAAGCAGCCCCATTCTCTGTGCCTCTATGCGAACAGTGCCATGGGCAGATGAGGCTGAGCAACAGCTTTCCAGGATAGCCCCTTCTGCCTGCCAGCTATCTGCAGACGTTCGCATTTCAAGACAAGGGCTGCGAAAGGAGCCTGGCAGGGACACCAACTTTCCCAGGCTATGTTTGAAGTTTGAGGTGGCAAGACAAGCAAGCAGCCCCATTCTCTGTGCCTCTGTGCGAGCAGTGCCATGGGCAGATGAGGCTGAGCAACAGCTTTCCAGGATAGCCCCTTCTGCCTGCCAGCTATCTGCAGACGTTCGCACTTTCGGAGCAGGGCTGCAAAAGCAGCCTGGCAGGAACACCACCATTCCCAGCATGCGTTTGAAGTTTCAAGTGGCAAGATAAGCAAGCAGCCCCATTCTCTGTGCCTCTATGCGAACAGTGCCATGGGCAGATGAGGCTGAGCAACAGCTTTCCAGGATAGCCCCTTCTGCCTGCCAGCTATCTGCAGACGTTCGCATTTCAAGAGCAGGGCTGCGAAAGGAGCCTGGCAGGTACACCATCTTTCCCAGGCTACGTTTGAAGTTTGAGGTGGCAAGACAAGCAAGCAGCCCCGTTCTCTGTGCCTCTGTGCGAGCAGTGCCATGGGCAGATGAGGCTGAGCAACAGCTTTCCAGGATAGCCCCTTCTGCCTGCCAGCTATCTGCAGACGTTCGCACTTTCGGAGCAGGGCTGCAAAAGCAGCCTGGCAGGAACACCACCATTCCCAGCATGCGTTTGAAGTTTCAAGTGGCAAGATAAGCAAGCAGCCCCATTCTCTGTGCCTCTATGCGAACAGTGCCATGGGCAGATGAGGCTGAGCAACAGCTTTCCAGGCTAGCCCCTTCTGGCTGCCAGCTATCTGCAGACGTTCGCATTTCAAGACAAGGGCTGCGAAAGGAGCCTAGCAGGTACACTATCTTTCCCAGGCTACGTTTGAAGTTTGAGGTGGCAAGACAAGCAAGCAGCCCCATTCTCTGTGCCTCTGTGCGAGCAGTGCCATGGGCAGATGAGGCTGAGCAACAGCTTTCCAGGATAGCCCCTTCTGCCTGCCAGCTATCTGCAGACGTTCGCACTTTCGGAGCAGGGCTGCAAAAGGAGCCTGGCAGGGACACCACCATTCCCAGCATGCATTTGAAGTTTCCAGTGGCAAGATAAGCAAGCAGCCCCATTCTCTGTGCCTCTGTGCGAACAGTGCCATGGGCAGATGAGGCTGAGCAACAGCTTTCCAGGCTAGCCCCTTCTGGCTGCCAGCTATCTGCAGACGTTCGCACTTTCGGAGCAGGGCTGCGAAAGGAGCCTGGCAGGGACACCAACTTTCCGAGGCTACGTTTGAAGTTTGAGGTGGCAAGACAAGCAAGCAGCCCCATTCTCTGTGCCTCTGTGCGAGCACTGCCATGGGCAGATGAGGCTGAGCAACAGCTTTCCAGGCTAGCCCCTTCTGCCTGCCAGCTATCTGCAGACGTTCGCATTTCAAGAGCAGGGCTGCGAAAGGAGCCTGGCAGGTACACCATCTTTCCCAGGCTACGTTTGAAGTTTCAAGTGGCAAGATATGCAAGCAGCCCCATTCTCTGTGCCTCTATGCGAACAGTGCCATGGGCAGATGAGGCTGAGCAACAGCTTTCCAGGCTAGCCCCTTCTGCCTGCCAGCTATCTGCAGACGTTCGCATTTCAAGAGCAGGGCTGCGAAAGGAGCCTGGCAGGTACACCATCTTTCCCAGGCTACGTTTGAAGTTTGAGGTGGCAAGACAAGCAAGCAGCCCCATTCTCTGTGCCTCTGTGCGAGCAGTGCCATGGGCAGATGACGCTGAGCAACAGCTTTCCAGGATAGCCCCTTCTGCCTGCCAGCTATCTGCAGACGTTCGCACTTTCGGAGCAGGGCTGCAAAAGCAGCCTGGCAGGAACACCACCATTCCCAGCATGCGTTTGAAGTTTCAAGTGGCAAGATAAGCAAGCAGCCCCATTCTCTGTGCCTCTATGCGAACAGTGCCATGGGCAGATGAGGCTGAGCAACAGCTTTCCAGGATAGCCCCTTCTGCCTGCCAGCTATCTGCAGACGTTCGCATTTCAAGACAAGGGCTGCGAAAGGAGCCTGGCAGGGACACCAACTTTCCCAGGCTATGTTTGAAGTTTGAGGTGGCAAGACAAGCAAGCAGCCCCATTCTCTGTGCCTCTGTGCGAGCAGTGCCATGGGCAGATGAGGCTGAGCAACAGCTTTCCAGGATAGCCCCTTCTGCCTGCCAGCTATCTGCAGACGTTCGCACTTTCGGAGCAGGGCTGCAAAAGCAGCCTGGCAGGAACACCACCATTCCCAGCATGCGTTTGAAGTTTCAAGTGGCAAGATAAGCAAGCAGCCCCATTCTCTGTGCCTCTATGCGAACAGTGCCATGGGCAGATGAGGCTGAGCAACAGCTTTCCAGGATAGCCCCTTCTGCCTGCCAGCTATCTGCAGACGTTCGCATTTCAAGAGCAGGGCTGCGAAAGGAGCCTGGCAGGTACACCATCTTTCCCAGGCTACGTTTGAAGTTTGAGGTGGCAAGACAAGCAAGCAGCCCCGTTCTCTGTGCCTCTGTGCGAGCAGTGCCATGGGCAGATGAGGCTGAGCAACAGCTTTCCAGGATAGCCCCTTCTGCCTGCCAGCTATCTGCAGACGTTCGCACTTTCGGAGCAGGGCTGCAAAAGCAGCCTGGCAGGAACACCACCATTCCCAGCATGCGTTTGAAGTTTCAAGTGGCAAGATAAGCAAGCAGCCCCATTCTCTGTGCCTCTATGCGAACAGTGCCATGGGCAGATGAGGCTGAGCAACAGCTTTCCAGGCTAGCCCCTTCTGGCTGCCAGCTATCTGCAGACGTTCGCATTTCAAGACAAGGGCTGCGAAAGGAGCCTAGCAGGTACACTATCTTTCCCAGGCTACGTTTGAAGTTTGAGGTGGCAAGACAAGCAAGCAGCCCCATTCTCTGTGCCTCTGTGCGAGCAGTGCCATGGGCAGATGAGGCTGAGCAACAGCTTTCCAGGATAGCCCCTTCTGCCTGCCAGCTATCTGCAGACGTTCGCACTTTCGGAGCAGGGCTGCAAAAGGAGCCTGGCAGGGACACCACCATTCCCAGCATGCATTTGAAGTTTCCAGTGGCAAGATAAGCAAGCAGCCCCATTCTCTGTGCCTCTGTGCGAACAGTGCCATGGGCAGATGAGGCTGAGCAACAGCTTTCCAGGCTAGCCCCTTCTGGCTGCCAGCTATCTGCAGACGTTCGCACTTTCGGAGCAGGGCTGCGAAAGGAGCCTGGCAGGGACACCAACTTTCCGAGGCTACGTTTGAAGTTTGAGGTGGCAAGACAAGCAAGCAGCCCCATTCTCTGTGCCTCTGTGCGAGCACTGCCATGGGCAGATGAGGCTGAGCAACAGCTTTCCAGGCTAGCCCCTTCTGCCTGCCAGCTATCTGCAGACGTTCGCATTTCAAGAGCAGGGCTGCGAAAGGAGCCTGGCAGGTACACCATCTTTCCCAGGCTACGTTTGAAGTTTCAAGTGGCAAGATATGCAAGCAGCCCCATTCTCTGTGCCTCTATGCGAACAGTGCCATGGGCAGATGAGGCTGAGCAACAGCTTTCCAGGCTAGCCCCTTCTGCCTGCCAGCTATCTGCAGACGTTCGCATTTCAAGAGCAGGGCTGCGAAAGGAGCCTGGCAGGTACACCATCTTTCCCAGGCTACGTTTGAAGTTTGAGGTGGCAAGACAAGCAAGCAGCCCCATTCTCTGTGCCTCTGTGTGAGCAGTGCCATGGGCAGATGACGCTGAGCAACAGCTTTCCAGGATAGCCCCTTCTGCCTGCCAGCTATCTGCAGACGTTCGCACTTTCGGAGCAGGGCTGCAAAAGCAGCCTGGCAGGAACACCACCATTCCCAGCATGCGTTTGAAGTTTCAAGTGGCAAGATAAGCAAGCAGCCCCATTCTCTGTGCCTCTATGCGAACAGTGCCATGGGCAGATGAGGCTGAGCAACAGCTTTCCAGGATAGCCCCTTCTGCCTGCCAGCTATCTGCAGACGTTCGCATTTCAAGAGCAGGGCTGCGAAAGGAGCCTGGCAGGGACACCAACTTTCCCAGGCTATGTTTGAAGTTTGAGGTGGCAAGACAAGCAAGCAGCCCCATTCTCTGTGCCTCTGTGCGAGCAGTGCCATGGGCAGATGACGCTGAGCAACAGCTTTCCAGGATAGCCCCTTCTGCCTGCCAGCTATCTGCAGACGTTCGCACTTTCGGAGCAGGGCTGCAAAAGGAGCCTGGCAGGAACACCACCATTCCCAGCATGCATTTGAAGTTTCAAGTGGCAAGATAAGCAAGCAGCCCCATTCTCTGTGCCTCTGTGCGAACAGTGCCATGGGCAGATGAGGCTGAGCAACAGCTTTCCAGGCTAGCCCCTTGTGGCTGCCAGCTATCTGCAGACGTTCGCACTTTCGGAGCAGGGCTGCGAAAGGAGCCTGGCAGGGACACCAACTTTCTGAGGCTACGTTTGAAGTTTGAGGTGGCAAGACAAGCAAGCAGCCCCATTCTCTGTGCCTCTGTGCGAGCACTGCCATGGGCAGATGAGGCTGAGCAACAGCTTTCCAGGCTAGCCCCTTCTGCCTGCCAGCTATCTGCAGACGTTCGCATTTCAAGAGCAGGGCTGCGAAAGGAGCCTGGCAGGTACACCATCTTTCCCAGGCTACGTTTGAAATTTCAAGTGGCAAGATATGCAAGCAGCCCCATTCTCTGTGCCTCTATGCGAACAGTGCCATGGGCAGATGAGGCTGAGCAACAGCTTTCCAGGCTAGCCCCTTCTGCCTGCCAGCTATCTGCAGACGTTCGCATTTCAAGAGCAGGGCTGCGAAAGGAGCCTGGCAGGTACACCATCTTTCCCAGGCTACGTTTGAAGTTTGAGGTGGCAAGACAAGCAAGCAGCCCCATTCTCTGTGCCTCTGTGCGAGCAGTGCCATGGGCAGATGAGGCTGAGCAACAGCTTTCCAGGATAGCCCCTTCTGGCTGCCAGCTATCTGCAGACGTTCGCACTTTCGGAGCAGGGCTGCAAAAGCAGCCTGGCAGGAACACCACCATTCCCAGCATGCGTTTGAAGTTTCAAGTGGCAAGATAAGCAAGCAGCCCCATTCTCTGTGCCTCTATGCGAACAGTGCCATGGGCAGATGAGGCTGAGCAACAGCTTTCCAGGATAGCCCCTTCTGCCTGCCAGCTATCTGCAGACGTTCGCATTTCAAGAGCAGGGCTGCGAAAGGAGCCTGGCAGGGACACCAACTTTCCCAGGCTACGTTTGAAGTTTAAGGTGGCAAGACAAGCAAGCAGCCCCATTCTCTGTGCCTCTGTGCGAGCACTGCCATGGGCAGATGAGGCTGAGCAACAGCTTTCCAGGCTAGCCCCTTCTGCCTGCCAGCTATCTGCAGACGTTCGCACTTTCGGAGCAGGGCTGCAAAAGGAGCCTGGCAGGGACACCACCATTCCCAGCATGCATTTGAAGTTTCAAGTGGCAAGATAAGCAAGCAGCCCCATTCTCTGTGCCTCTGTGCGAACAGTGCCATGGGCAGATGAGGCTGAGCAACAGCTTTCCAGGCTAGCCCCTTCTGGCTGCCAGCTATCTGCAGATGTTCGCACTTTCGGAGCAGGGCTGCGAAAGGAGCCTGGCAGGGACACCAACTTTCCGAGGCTACGTTTGAAGTTTGAGGTGGCAAGACAAGCAAGCAGCCCCATTCTCTGTGCCTCTGTGCGAGCAGTGCCATGGGCAGATGAGGCTGAGCAACAGCTTTCCAGGCTAGCCCCTTCTGCCTGCCAGCTATCTGCAGACGTTCGCATTTCAAGAGCAGGGCTGCGAAAGGAGCCTAGCAGGTACACCATCTTTCCCAGGCTACGTTTGAAGTTTGAGGTGGCAAGACAAGCAAGCAGCCCCATTCTCTGTGCCTCTATGCGAACAGTGCCATGGGCAGATGAGGCTGAGCAACAGCTTTCCAGGATAGCCCCTTCTGGCTGCCAGCTATCTGCAGACGTTCGCACTTTCGGAGCAGGGCTGCAAAAGAAGCCTGGCTGGGACACCACCATTCCCAGCATGCATTTGAAGTTTCAAGTGGCAAGATAAGCAAGCAGCCCCATTCTCTGTGCCTCTGTGCGAACAGTGCCATGGGCAGATGAGGCTGAGCAACAGCTTTCCAGGCTAGCCCCTTCTGGCTGCCAGCTATCTGCAGACGTTCGCACTTTCGGAGCAGGGCTGCGAAAGGAGCCTGGCAGGGACACCAACTTTCCGAGGCTACGTTTGAAGTTTGAGGTGGCAAGACAAGCAAGCAGCCCCATTCTCTGTGCCTCTGTGCGAGCACTGCCATGGGCAGATGAGGCTGAGCAACAGCTTTCCAGGCTAGCCCCTTCTGCCTGCCAGCTATCTGCAGACGTTCGCATTTCAAGAGCAGGGCTGCGAAAGGAGCCTGGCAGGGACACCATCTTTCCCAGGCTACGTTTGAAGTTTGAGGTGGCAAGACAAGCAAGCAGCCCCATTCTCTGTGCCTCTGTGCGAGCACTGCCATGGGCAGATGAGGCTGAGCAACAGCTTTCCAGGCTAGCCCCTTCTGCCTGCCAGCTATCTGCAGACGTTCGCACTTTCGGAGCAGGGCTGCGAAAGGAGCCTGGCAGGGACACCAACTTTCCCAGGCTACGTTTGAAGTTTGAGGTGGCAAGACAAGCAAGCAGCCCCATTCTCTGTGCCTCTGTGCGAGCACTGCCATGGGCAGATGAGGCTGAGCAACAGCTTTCCAGGATAGCCCCTTCTGCCTGCCAGCTATCTGCAGACGTTCGCACTTTCGGAGCAGGGCTGCAAAAGGAGCCTGGCAGGGACACCACCATTCCCAGCATGCGTTTGAAGTTTCAAGTGGCAAGATAAGCAAGCAGCCCCATTCTCTGTGCCTCTGTGCGAGCACTGCCATGGGCAGATGAGGCGGAGCAACAGCTTTCCAGGATAGCCCCTTCTGCCTGCCAGCTATCTGCAGACGTTCGCCCTTTCGGAGCAGGGCTGCAAAAGCAGCCTGGCAGGTACACCATCTTTCCCAGGCTACGTTTGAAGTTTCAAGTGGTAAGATAAGCAAGCAGCCCCATTCTCTGTGCCTCTATGCGAACAGTGCCATGGGCAGATGAGGCTGAGCAACAGCTTTCCAGGCTAGCCCCTTCTGGCTGCCAGCTATCTGCAGACGTTCGCATTTCAAGACAAGGGCTGCGAAAGGAGCCTAGCAGGTACACTATCTTTCCCAGGCTACGTTTGAAGTTTGAGGTGGCAAGACAAGCAAGCAGCCCCATTCTCTGTGCCTCTGTGCGAGCAGTGCCATGGGCAGATGAGGCTGAGCAACAGCTTTCCAGGATAGCCCCTTCTGCCTGCCAGCTATCTGCAGACGTTCGCACTTTCGGAGCAGGGCTGCAAAAGGAGCCTGGCAGGGACACCACCATTCCCAGCATGCATTTGAAGTTTCAAGTGGCAAGATAAGCAAGCAGCCCCATTCTCTGTGCCTCTGTGCGAACAGTGCCATGGGCAGATGAGGCTGAGCAACAGCTTTCCAGGCTAGCCCCTTCTGGCTGCCAGCTATCTGCAGACGTTCGCACTTTCGGAGCAGGGCTGCGAAAGGAGCCTGGCAGGGACACCAACTTTCCGAGGCTACGTTTGAAGTTTGAGGTGGCAAGACAAGCAAGCAGCCCCATTCTCTGTGCCTCTGTGCGAGCACTGCCATGGGCAGATGAGGCTGAGCAACAGCTTTCCAGGATAGCCCCTTCTGCCTGCCAGCTATCTGCAGACGTTCGCATTTCAAGAGCAGGGCTGCGAAAGGAGCCTGGCAGGTACACCATCTTTCCCAGGCTACGTTTGAAGTTTGAGGTGGCAAGACAAGCAAGCAGCCCCATTCTCTGTGCCTCTGTGCGAGCAGTGCCATGGGCAGATGAGGCTGAGCAACAGCTTTCCAGGATAGCCCCTTCTGCCTGCCAGCTATCTGCAGACGTTCGCACTTTCGGAGCAGGGCTGCAAAAGCAGCCTGGCAGGAACACCACCATTCCCAGCATGCGTTTGAAGTTTCAAGTGGCAAGATAAGCAAGCAGCCCCATTCTCTGTGCCTCTATGCGAACAGTGCCATGGGCAGATGAGGCTGAGCAACAGCTTTCCAGGATAGCCCCTTCTGCCTGCCAGCTATCTGCAGAAGTTCGCATTTCAAGAGCAGGGCTGCGAAAGGAGCCTGGCAGGGACACCAACTTTCCCAGGCTATGTTTGAAGTTTGAGGTGGCAAGACAAGCAAGCAGCCCCATTCTCTGTGCCTCTGTGCGAGCAGTGCCATGGGCAGATGACGCTGAGCAACAGCTTTCCAGGATAGCCCCTTCTGCCTGCCAGCTATCTGCAGACGTTCGCACTTTCGGAGCAGGGCTGCAAAAGCAGCCTGGCAGGAACACCACCATTCCCAGCATGCGTTTGAAGTTTCCAGTGGCAAGATAAGCAAGCAGCCCCATTCTCTGTGCCTCTATGCGAACAGTGCCATGGGCAGATGAGGCTGAGCAACAGCTTTCCAGGATAGCCCCTTCTGCCTGCCAGCTATCTGCAGACGTTCGCATTTCAAGAGCAGGGCTGCGAAAGGAGCCTGGCAGGTACACCATCTTTCCCAGGCTACGTTTGAAGTTTGAGGTGGCAAGACAAGCAAGCAGCCCCATTCTCTGTGCCTCTGTGCGAGCACTGCCATGGGCAGATGACGCTGAGCAACAGCTTTCCAGGATAGCCCCTTCTGCCTGCCAGCTATCTGCAGACGTTCGCACTTTCGGAGCAGGGCTGCAAAAGCAGCCTGGCAGGAATACCACCATTCCCAGCATGCGTTTGAAGTTTCAAGTGGCAAGATAAGCAAGCAGCCCCATTCTCTGTGCCTCTATGCGAACAGTGCCATGGGCAGATGAGGCTGAGCAACAGCTTTCCAGGCTAGCCCCTTCTGGCTGCCAGCTATCAGCAGACGTTCGCATTTCAAGACAAGGGCTGCGAAAGGAGCCTAGCAGGTACACTATCTTTCCCAGGCTACGTTTGAAGTTTGAGGTGGCAAGACAAGCAAGCAGCCCCATTCTCTGTGCCTCTGTGCGAGCAGTGCCATGGGCAGATGAGGCTGAGCAACAGCTTTCCAGGATAGCCCCTTCTGCCTGCCAGCTATCTGCAGACGTTCGCACTTTCGGAGCAGGGCTGCAAAAGGAGCCTGGCAGGGACACCACCATTCCCAGCATGCATTTGAAGTTTCAAGTGGCAAGATAAGCAAGCAGCCCCATTCTCTGTGCCTCTGTGCGAACAGTGCCATGGGCAGATGAGGCTGAGCAACAGCTTTCCAGGCTAGCCCCTTCTGGCTGCCAGCTATCTGCAGACGTTCGCACTTTCGGAGCAGGGCTGCAAAAGCAGCCTGGCAGGGACACCAACTTTCCGAGGCTACGTTTGAAGTTTGAGGTGGCAAGACAAGCAAGCAGCCCCATTCTCTGTGCCTCTGTGCGAGCACTGCCATGGGCAGATGAGGCTGAGCAACAGCTTTCCAGGCTAGCCCCTTCTGCCTGCCAGCTATCTGCAGACGTTCGCATTTCAAGAGCAGGGCTGCGAAAGGAGCCTGGCAGGTACACCATCTTTCCCAGGCTACGTTTGAAGTTTCAAGTGGCAAGATATGCAAGCAGCCCCATTCTCTGTGCCTCTATGCGAACAGTGCCATGGGCAGATGAGGCTGAGCAACAGCTTTCCAGGCTAGCCCCTTCTGCCTGCCAGCTATCTGCAGACGTTCGCATTTCAAGAGCAGGGCTGCGAAAGGAGCCTGGCAGGTACACCATCTTTCCCAGGCTACGTTTGAAGTTTGAGGTGGCAAGACAAGCAAGCAGCCCCATTCTCTGTGCCTCTGTGCGAGCAGTGCCATGGGCAGATGACGCTGAGCAACAGCTTTCCAGGATAGCCCCTTCTGCCTGCCAGCTATCTGCAGACGTTCGCATTTCAAGAGCAGGGCTGCGAAAGGAGCCTGGCAGGGACACCAACTTTCCCAGGCTATGTTTGAAGTTTGAGGTGGCAAGACAAGCAAGCAGCCCCATTCTCTGTGCCTCTGTGCGAGCAGTGCCATGGGCAGATGAGGCTGAGCAACAGCTTTCCAGGATAGCCCCTTCTGCCTGCCAGCTATCTGCAGACGTTCGCACTTTCGGAGCAGGGCTGCAAAAGCAGCCTGGCAGGAACACCACCATTCCCAGCATGCGTTTGAAGTTTCAAGTGGCAAGATAAGCAAGCAGCCCCATTCTCTGTGCCTCTATGCGAACAGTGCCATGGGCAGATGAGGCTGAGCAACAGCTTTCCAGGATAGCCCCTTCTGCCTGCCAGCTATCTGCAGACGTTCGCATTTCAAGAGCAGGGCTGCGAAAGGAGCCTGGCAGGTACACCATCTTTCCCAGGCTACGTTTGAAGTTTGAGGTGGCAAGACAAGCAAGCAGCCCCATTCTCTGTGCCTCTGTGCGAGCACTGCCATGGGCAGATGACGCTGAGCAACAGCTTTCCAGGATAGCCCCTTCTGCCTGCCAGCTATCTGCAGACGTTCGCACTTTCGGAGCAGGGCTGCAAAAGCAGCCTGGCAGGAATACCACCATTCCCAGCATGCGTTTGAAGTTTGAGGTGGCAAGATAAGCAAGCAGCCCCATTCTCTGTGCCTCTATGCGAACAGTGCCATGGGCAGATGAGGCTGAGCAACAGCTTTCCAGGCTAGCCCCTTCTGGCTGCCAGCTATCTGCAGACGTTCGCATTTCAAGACAAGGGCTGCGAAAGGAGCCTAGCAGGTACACTATCTTTCCCAGGCTACGTTTGAAGTTTGAGGTGGCAAGACAAGCAAGCAGCCCCATTCTCTGTGCCTCTGTGCGAGCAGTGCCATGGGCAGATGAGGCTGAGCAACAGCTTTCCAGGATAGCCCCTTCTGCCTGCCAGCTATCTGCAGACGTTCGCACTTTCGGAGCAGGGCTGCAAAAGGAGCCTGGCAGGGACACCACCATTCCCAGCATGCATTTGAAGTTTCAAGTGGCAAGATAAGCAAGCAGCCCCATTCTCTGTGCCTCTGTGCGAACAGTGCCATGGGCAGATGAGGCTGAGCAACAGCTTTCCAGGCTAGCCCCTTCTGGCTGCCAGCTATCTGCAGACGTTCGCACTTTCGGAGCAGGGCTGCGAAAGGAGCCTGGCAGGGACACCAACTTTCCGAGGCTACGTTTGAAGTTTGAGGTGGCAAGACAAGCAAGCAGCCCCATTCTCTGTGCCTCTGTGCGAGCACTGCCATGGGCAGATGAGGCTGAGCAACAGCTTTCCAGGCTAGCCCCTTCTGCCTGCCAGCTATCTGCAGACGTTCGCATTTCAAGAGCAGGGCTGCGAAAGGAGCCTGGCAGGTACACCATCTTTCCCAGGCTACGTTTGAAGTTTCAAGTGGCAAGATATGCAAGCAGCCCCATTCTCTGTGCCTCTATGCGAACAGTGCCATGGGCAGATGAGGCTGAGCAACAGCTTTCCAGGCTAGCCCCTTCTGCCTGCCAGCTATCTGCAGACGTTCCCATTTCAAGAGCAGGGCTGCGAAAGGAGCCTGGCAGGTACACCATCTTTCCCAGGCTACGTTTGAAGTTTGAGGTGGCAAGACAAGCAAGCAGCCCCGTTCTCTGTGCCTCTGTGCGAGCAGTGCCATGGGCAGATGACGCTGAGCAACAGCTTTCCAGGATAGCCCCTTCTGCCTGCCAGCTATCTGCAGACGTTCGCATTTCAAGAGCAGGGCTGCGAAAGGAGCCTGGCAGGGACACCAACTTTCCCAGGCTACGTTTGAAGTTTGAGGTGGCAAGACAAGCAAGCAGCCCCATTCTCTGTGCCTCTGTGCGAGCAGTGCCATGGGCAGATGAGGCTGAGCAACAGCTTTCCAGGATAGCCCCTTCTGCCTGCCAGCTATCTGCAGACGTTCGCACTTTCGGAGCAGGGCTGCAAAAGGAGCCTGGCAGGGACACCACCATTCCCAGCATGCATTTGAAGTTTCAAGTGGCAAGATAAGCAAGCAGCCCCATTCTCTGTGCCTCTGTGAGAACAGTGCCATGGGCAGATGAGGCGGAGCAACAGCTTTCCAGGATAGCCCCTTCTGGCTGCCAGCTATCTGCAGATGTTCGCACTTTCGGAGCAGGGCTGCGAAAGGAGCCTGGCAGGGACACTAACTTTCCGAGGCTACGTTTGAAGTTTGAGGTGGCAAGACAAGCAAGCAGCCCCATTCTCTGTGCCTCTGTGCGAGCAGTGCCATGGGCAGATGAGGCTGAGCAACAGCTTTCCAGGCTAGCCCCTTCTGCCTGCCAGCTATCTGCAGACGTTCGCATTTCAAGAGCAGGGCTGCGAAAGGAGCCTAGCAGGTACACCATCTTTCCCAGGCTACGTTTGAAGTTTGAGGTGGCAAGACAAGCAAGCAGCCCCATTCTCTGTGCCTCTGTGCGAGGACTGCCATGGGCAGATGAGGCTGAGCAACAGCTTTCCAGGATAGCCCCTTCTGCCTGCCAGCTATCTGCAGACGTTCGCACTTTCGGATCAGGGCTGCAAAAGAAGCCTTTCTGGGACACCACCATTCCCAGCATGCATTTGAAGTTTCAAGTGGCAAGATAAGCAAGCAGCCCCATTCTCTGTGCCTCTGTGCGAACAGTGCCATGGGCAGATGAGGCTGAGCAACAGCTTTCCAGGCTAGCCCCTTCTGGCTGCCAGCTATCTGCAGACGTTCGCACTTTCGGAGCAGGGCTGCGAAAGGAGCCTGGCAGGGACACCAACTTTCCGAGGCTACGTTTGAAGTTTGAGGTGGCAAGACAAGCAAGCAGCCCCATTCTCTGTGCCTCTGTGCGAGCAGTGCCATGGGCAGATGAGGCTGAGCAACAGCTTTCCAGGCTAGCCCCTTCTGCCTGCCAGCTATCTGCAGACGTTCGCATTTCAAGAGCAGGGCTGCGAAAGGAGCCTAGCAGGTACACCATCTTTCCCAGGCTACGTTTGAAGTTTGAGGTGGCAAGACAAGCAAGCAGCCCCATTCTCTGTGCCTCTGTGCGAGCACTGCCATGGGCAGATGAGGCTGAGCAACAGCTTTCCAGGCTAGCCCCTTCTGCCTGCCAGCTATCTGCAGACGTTCGCACTTTCGGAGCAGGGCTGCGAAAGGAGCCTGGCAGGGACACCAACTTTCCCAGGCTACGTTTGAAGTTTGAGGTGGCAAGACAAGCAAGCAGCCCCATTCTCTGTGCCTCTGTGCGAGCACTGCCATGGGCAGATGAGGCTGAGCAACAGCTTTCCAGGATAGCCCCTTCTGCCTGCCAGCTATCTGCAGACGTTCGCACTTTCGGAGCAGGGCTGCAAAAGGAGCCTGGCAGGGACACCACCATTCCCAGCATGCGTTTGAAGTTTCAAGTGGCAAGATAAGCAAGCAGCCCCATTCTCTGTGCCTCTGTGCGAGCACTGCCATGGGCAGATGAGGCTGAGCAACAGCTTTCCAGGCTAGCCCCTTCTGGCTGCCAGCTATCTGCAGACGTTCGCACTTTCGGAGCAGGGCTGCAAAAGGAGCCTGGCAGGGACACCACCATTCCCAGCATGCGTTTGAAGTTTCAAGTGGCAAGATAAGCAAGCAGCCCCATTCTCTGTGCCTCTATGCGAACAGTGCCATGGGCAGATGAGGCGGAGCAACAGCTTTCCAGGATAGCCCCTTCTGGCTGCCAGCTATCTGCAGACGTTCGCATTTCAAGAGCAGGGCTGCGAAAGGAGCCTGGCAGGTACACCATCTTTCCCAGGCTACGTTTGAAGTTTGAGGTGGCAAGACAAGAAAGCAGCCCCATTCTCTGTGCCTCTGTGCGAGCACTGCCATGGGCAGATGACGCTGAGCAACAGCTTTCCAGGATAGCCCCTTCTGCCTGCCAGCTATCTGCAGACGTTCGCACTTTCGGAGCAGGGCTGCAAAAGGAGCCTGGCAGGGACACCAACTTTCCCAGGCTACGTTTGAAGTTTGAGGTGGCAAGACAAGCAAGCAGCCCCATTCTCTGTGCCTCTGTGCGAGCACTGCCATGGGCAGATGAGGCTGAGCAACAGCTTTCCAGGATAGCCTCTTCTGCCTGCCAGCTATCTGCAGACGTTCGCATTTCAAGAGCAGGGCTGCGAAAGGAGCCTGGCAGGTACACCATCTTTCCCAGGCTACGTTTGAAGTTTCAAGTGGCAAGATAAGCAAGCAGCCCCATTCTCTGTGCCTCTATGCGAACAGTGCCATGGGCAGATGAGGCTGAGCAACAGCTTTCCAGGATAGCCCCTTCTGCCTGCCAGCTATCTGCAGACGTTCGCATTTCAAGAGCAGGGCTGCGAAAGGAGCCTGGCAGGTACACCATCTTTCCCAGGCTACGTTTCAAGTTTGAGGTGGCAAGACAAGCAAGCAGCCCCATTCTCTGTGCCTCTGTGCGAGCAGTGCCATGGGCAGATGACGCTGAGCAACAGCTTTCCAGGATAGCCCCTTCTGCCTGCCAGCTATCTGCAGACGTTCGCACTTTCGGAGCAGGGCTGCAAAAGCAGCCTGGCAGGAACACCACCATTCCCAGCATGCGTTTGAAGTTTCAAGTGGCAAGATAAGCTAGCAGCCCCATTCTCTGTGCCTCTATGCGAACAGTGCCATGGGCAGATGAGGCTGAGCAACAGCTTTCCAGGATAGCCCCTTCTGCCTGCCAGCTATCTGCAGACGTTCGCATTTCAAGAGCAGGGCTGCGAAAGGAGCCTAGCAGGTACACCATCTTTCCCAGGCTACGTTTGAAGTTTGAGGTGGCAAGACAAGCAAGCAGCCCCATTCTCTGTGCCTCTGTGCGAGCACTGCCATGGGCAGATGAGGCTGAGCAACAGCTTTCCAGGCTAGCCCCTTCTGCCTGCCAGCTATCTGCAGACGTTCGCACTTTCGGAGCAGGGCTGCGAAAGGAGCCTGGCAGGGACACCAACTTTCCCAGGCTACGTTTGAAGTTTGAGGTGGCAAGACAAGCAAGCAGCCCCATTCTCTGTGCCTCTGTGCGAGCACTGCCATGGGCAGATGAGGCTGAGCAACAGCTTTCCAGGATAGCCTCTTCTGGCTGCCAGCTATCTGCAGACGTTCGCACTTTCGGAGCAGGGCTGCAAAAGGAGCCTGGCAGGGACACCACCATTCCCAGCATGCGTTTGAAGTTTCAAGTGGCAAGATAAGCAAGCAGCCCCATTCTCTGTGCCTCTGTGCGAGCACTGCCATGGGCAGATGAGGCTGAGCAACAGCTTTCCAGGCTAGCCCCTTCTGGCTGCCAGCTATCTGCAGACGTTCGCACTTTCGGAGCAGGGCTGCAAAAGGAGCCTGGCAGGGACACCACCATTCCCAGCATGCGTTTGAAGTTTCAAGTGGCAAGATAAGCAAGCAGCCCCATTCTCTGTGCCTCTGTGCGAGCAGTGCCATGGGCAGATGAGGCTGAGCAACAGCTTTCCAGGCTAGCCCCTTCTGCCTGTCAGCTATCTGCAGACGTTCGCACTTTCGGAGCAGGGCTGCGAAAGGAGCCTGGCTGGGAGACGAACTTTCCCAGGCTACGTTTGAAGTTTGAGGTGGCAAGACAAGCAAGCAGCCCCATTCTCTGTGCCTCTGTGCGAGCACTGCCATGGGCAGATGAGGCTGAGCAACAGCTTTCCAGGATAGCCCCTTCTGGCTGCCAGCTATCTGCAGACGTTCGCACTTTCGGAGCAGGGCTGCAAAAGGAGCCTGGCAGGGACACTATCATTCCCAGCATGCGTTTGAAGTTTCAAGTGGCAAGATAAGCAAGCAGCCCCATTCTCTGTGCCTCTGTGCGAGCACTGCCATGGGCAGATGAGGCTGAGCAACAGCTTTCCAGGCTAGCCCCTTCTGGCTGCCAGCTATCTGCAGACGTTCGCACTTTCGGAGCAGGGCTGCAAAAGGAGCCTGGCAGGGACACCAACTTTCCCAGCATGCGTTTGAAGTTTCAAGTGGCAAGATAAGCAAGCAGCCCCATTCTCTGTGCCTCTATGCGAACAGTGCCATGGGCAGATGAGGCTGAGCAACAGCTTTCCAGGATAGCCCCTTCTGCCTGCCAGCTATCTGCAGACGTTCGCATTTCAAGAGCAGGGCTGCGAAAGGAGCCTGGCAGGTACACCATCTTTCCCAGGCTACGTTTGAAGTTTGAGGTGGCAAGACAAGCAAGCAGCCCCATTCTCTGTGCCTCTGTGCGAGCACTGCCATGGGCAGATGAGGCTGAGCAACAGCTTTCCAGGCTAGCCCCTTCTGGCTGCCAGCTATCTGCAGACGTTCGCACTTTCGGAGCAGGGCTGCAAAAGGAGCCTGGCAGGGACACCAACTTTCCCAGGCTACGTTTGAAGTTTGAGGTGGCAAGACAAGCAAGCAGCCCCATTCTCTGTGCCTCTGTGCGAGCACTGCCATGGGCAGATGAGGCTGAGCAACAGCTTTCCAGGCTAGCCCCTTCTGCCTGCCAGCTATCTGCAGACGTTCGCACTTTCGGAGCAGGGCTGCAAAAGCAGCCTGGCAGGAACACCACCATTCCCAGCATGCTTTTGAAGTTTCAAGTGGCAAGATAAGCAAGCAGCCCCATTCTCTGTGCCTCTATGCGAACAGTGCCATGGGCAGATGAGGCTGAGCAACAGCTTTCCAGGATAGCCCCTTCTGCCTGCCAGCTATCTGCAGACGTTCGCACTTTCGGAGCAGGGCTGCGAAAGGAGCCTGGCAGGGACACCAACTTTCCCAGGCTACGTTTGAAGTTTGAGGTGGCAAGACAAGCAAGGAGCCTCATTCTCTGTGCCTCTGTGCAAGCAGTGCCATGGGCAGATGAGGCTGAGCAACAGCTTTCCAGGCTAGCACCTTCTGGCTGCCAGCTATCTGCAGACGTTCGCACTTTCGGAGCAGGGCTGCGAAAGGAGCCTGGCAGGGACACCATCTTTCCCAGGCTACGTTTGAAGTTTCAGGTGGCAAGACAAGCAAGCAGCCCCATTCTCTGTGCCTCTATGCGAACAGTGCCATGGGCAGATGAGGCGGAGCAACAGCTTTCCAGGCTAGCCCCTTCTGGCTGCCAGCTATCTGCAGATGTTCGCACTTTGGGAGCAGGGCTGCAAAAGGAGCCTGGCAGGGACACCACCATTCCCAGCATGCGTTTGAAGTTTCAAGTGGCAAGATAAGCAAGCAGCCCCATTCTCTGTGCCTCTATGCGAACAGTGCCATGGGCAGATGAGGCTGAGCAACAGCTTTCCAGGATAGCCCCTTCTGCCTGCCAGCTATCTGCAGACGTTCGCATTTCAAGAGCAGAGCTGCGAAAGGAGCCTAGCAGGTACACTATATTTCCCAGGCTACGTTTGAAGTTTGAGGTGGCAAGACAAGCAAGCAGCCCCATTCTCTGTGCCTCTGTGCGAGCAGTGCCATGGGCAGATGAGGCTGAGCAACAGCTTTCCAGGCTAGCCCCTTCTGCCTGCCAGCTATCTGCAGACGTTCGCATTTCAAGAGCAGGGCTGCGAAAGGAGCCTGGCAGGTACACCATCTTTCCCAGGCTACGTTTGAAGTTTCAAGTGGCAAGATATGCAAGCAGCCCCATTCTCTGTGCCTCTATGCGAACAGTGCCATGGGCAGATGAGGCTGAGCAACAGCTTTCCAGGCTAGCCCCTTCTGCCTGCCAGCTATCTGCAGACGTTCGCATTTCAAGAGCAGGGCTGCGAAAGGAGCCTGGCAGGTACACCATCTTTCCCAGGCTACGTTTGAAGTTTGAGGTGGCAAGACAAGCAAGCAGCCCCATTCTCTGTGCCTCTGTGCGAGCAGTGCCATGGGCAGATGACGCTGAGCAACAGCTTTCCAGGATAGCCCCTTCTGCCTGCCAGCTATCTGCAGACGTTCGCACTTTCGGAGCAGGGCTGCAAAAGCAGCCTGGCAGGAACACCACCATTCCCAGCATGCGTTTGAAGTTTCAAGTGGCAAGATAAGCAAGCAGCCCCATTCTCTGTGCCTCTATGCGAACAGTGCCATGGGCAGATGAGGCTGAGCAACAGCTTTCCAGGCTAGCCCCTTCTGCCTGCCAGCTATCTGCAGACGTTCGCATTTCAAGAGCAGGGCTGCGAAAGGAGCCTAGCAGGTACACCATCTTTCCCAGGCTACGTTTGAAGTTTGAGGTGGCAAGACAAGCAAGCAGCCCCATTCTCTGTGCCTCTGTGCGAGCACTGCCATGGGCAGATGAGGCTGAGCAACAGCTTTCCAGGCTAGTCCCTTCTGGCTGCCAGCTATCTGCAGACGTTCGCACTTTCGGAGCAGGGCTGCAAAAGAAGCCTGGCTGGGACACCACCATTCCCAGCATGCATTTGAAGTTTCAAGTGGCAAGATAAGCAAGCAGCCCCATTCTCTGTGCCTCTGTGCGAACAGTGCCATGGGCACATGAGGCTGAGCAACAGCTTTCCAGGCTAGCCCCTTCTGGCTGCCAGCTATCTGCAGACGTTCGCACTTTCGGAGCAGGGCTGTGATAGGAGCCTGGCAGGGACACCAACTTTCCGAGGCTACGTTTGAAGTTTGAGGTGGCAAGACAAGCAAGCAGCCCCATTCTCTGTGCCTCTGTGCGAGCACTGCCATGGGCAGATGAGGCTGAGCAACAGCTTTCCAGGCTAGCCCCTTCTGCCTGCCAGCTATCTGCAGACGTTCGCATTTCAAGAGCAGGGCTGCGAAAGGAGCCTAGCAGGTACACCATCTTTCCCAGGCTACGTTTGAAGTTTGAGGTGGCAAGACAAGCAAGCAGCCCCATTCTCTGTGCCTCTGTGCGAGCACTGCCATGGGCAGATGAGGCTGAGCAACAGCTTTCCAGGCTAGCCCCTTCTGCCTGCCAGCTATCTGCAGACGTTCGCACTTTCGGAGCAGGGCTGCGAAAGGAGCCTGGCAGGGACACCAACTTTCCCAGGCTACGTTTGAAGTTTGAGGTGGCAAGACAAGCAAGCAGCCCCATTCTCTGTGCCTCTGTGCGAGCACTGCCATGGGCAGATGAGGCTGAGCAACAGCTTTCCAGGATAGCCCCTTCTGGCTGCCAGCTATCTGCAGACGTTCGCACTTTCGGAGCAGGGCTGCAAAAGGAGCCTGGCAGGGACACCACCATTCCCAGCATGCGTTTGAAGTTTCAAGTGGCAAGATAAGCAAGCAGCCCCATTCTCTGTGCCTCTGTGCGAGCACTGCCATGGGCAGATGAGGCTGAGCAACAGCTTTCCAGGCTAGCCCCTTCTGGCTGCCAGCTATCTGCAGACGTTCGCACTTTCGGAGCAGGGCTGCAAAAGGAGCCTGGCAGGGACACCACCATTCCCAGCATGCGTTTGAAGTTTCAAGTGGCAAGATAAGCAAGCAGCCCCATTCTCTGTGCCTCTATGCGAACAGTGCCATGGGCAGATGAGGCTGAGCAACAGCTTTCCAGGATAGCCCCTTCTGCCTGCCAGCTATCTGCAGACGTTCGCATTTCAAGAGCAGGGCTGCAAAAGGAGCCTGGCAGGGACACCACCATTCCCAGCATGCGTTTGAAGTTTCAAGTGGCAAGATATGCAAGCAGCCCCATTCTCTGTGCCTCTATGCGAACAGTGCCATGGGCAGATGAGGCTGAGCAACAGCTTTCCAGGCTAGCCCCTTCTGGCTGCCAGCTATCTGCAGACGTTCGCATTTCAAGAGCAGGGCTGCGAAAGGAGCCTGGCAGGGACACCATCTTTCCCAGGCTACGTTTGAAGTTTGAGGTGGCAAGACAAGCAAGCAGCCCCATTCTCTGTGCCTCTGTGCGAGCAGTGCCATGGGCAGATGACGCTGAGCAACAGCTTTCCAGGCTAGCCCCTTCTGCCTGCCAGCTATCTGCAGATGTTCGCACTTTCGGAGCAGGGCTGCAAAAGGAGCCTAGCAGGTACACCATCTTTCCCAGGCTACGTTTGAAGTTTGAGGTGGCAAGACAAGCAAGCAGCCCCATTCTCTGTGCCTCTGTGCGAGCACTGCCATGGGCAGATGAGGCTGAGCAACAGCTTTCCAGGCTAGCCCCTTCTGCCTGCCAGCTATCTGCAGACGTTCGCACTTTCGGAGCAGGGCTGCGAAAGGAGCCTGGCTGGGAGACGAACTTTCCCAGGCTACGTTTGAAGTTTGAGGTGGCAAGACAAGCAAGCAGCCCCATTCTCTGTGCCTCTGTGCGAGCACTGCCATGGGCAGATGAGGCTGAGCAACAGCTTTCCAGGATAGCCCCTTCTGGCTGCCAGCTATCTGCAGACGTTCGCACTTTCGGAGCAGGGCTGCAAAAGGAGCCTGGCAGGGACACTATCATTCCCAGCATGCGTTTGAAGTTTCAAGTGGCAAGATAAGCAAGCAGCCCCATTCTCTGTGCCTCTGTGCGAGCACTGCCATGGGCAGATGAGGCTGAGCAACAGCTTTCCAGGCTAGCCCCTTCTGGCTGCCAGTTATCTGCAGACGTTCGCACTTTCGGAGCAGGGCTGCAAAAGGAGCCTGGCAGGGACACGAACTTTCCCAGCATGCGTTTGAAGTTTCAAGTGGCAAGATATGCAAGCAGCCCCATTCTCTGTGCCTCTATGCGAACAGTGCCATGGGCAGATGAGGCTGAGCAACAGCTTTCCAGGATAGCCCCTTCTGCCTGCCAGCTATCTGCAGACGTTCGCATTTCAAGAGCAGGGCTGCGAAAGGAGCCTAGCAGGTACACCATCTTTCCCAGGCTACGTTTGAAGTTTGAGGTGGCAAGACAAGCAAGCAGCCCCATTCTCTGTGCCTCTGTGCGAGCACTGCCATGGGCAGATGAGGCTGAGCAACAGCTTTCCAGGCTAGCCCCTTCTGCCTGCCAGCTATCTGCAGACGTTCGCACTTTCGGAGCAGGGCTGCGAAAGGAGCCTGGCAGGGACACCAACTTTCCCAGGCTACGTTTGAAGTTTGAGGTGGCAAGACAAGCAAGCAGCCCCATTCTCTGTGCCTCTGTGCGAGCACTGCCATGGGCAGATGAGGCTGAGCAACAGCTTTCCAGGATAGCCCCTTCTGGCTGCCAGCTATCTGCAGACGTTCGCACTTTCGGAGCAGGGCTGCAAAAGGAGCCTGGCAGGGACACCACCATTCCCAGCATGCGTTTGAAGTTTCAAGTGGCAAGAGAAGCAAGCAGCCCCATTCTCTGTGCCTCTGTGCGAGCACTGCCATGGGCAGATGAGGCTGAGCAACAGCTTTCCAGGCTAGCCCCTTCTGGCTGCCAGCTATCTGCAGACGTTCGCACTTTCGGAGCAGGGCTGCAAAAGGAGCCTGGCAGGGACACCACCATTCCCAGCATGCGTTTGAAGTTTCAAGTGGCAAGATAAGCAAGCAGCCCCATTCTCTGTGCCTCTATGCGAACAGTGCCATGGGCAGATGAGGCTGAGCAACAGCTTTCCAGGATAGCCCCTTCTGCCTGCCAGCTATCTGCAGACGTTCGCATTTCAAGAGCAGGGCTGCGAAAGGAGCCTGGCAGGTACACCATCTTTCCCAGGCTACGTTTGAAGTTTGAGGTGGCAAGACAAGCAAGCAGCCCCATTCTCTGTGCCTCTGTGCGAGCACTGCCATGGGCAGATGACGCTGAGCAACAGCTTTCCAGGATAGCCCCTTCTGCCTGCCAGCTATCTGCAGACGTTCGCACTTTCGGAGCAGGGCTGCAAAAGCAGCCTGGCAGGAACACCACCATTCCCAGCATGCGTTTGAAGTTTCAAGTGGCAAGATAAGCAAGCAGCCCCATTCTCTGTGCCTCTATGCGAACAGTGCCATGGGCAGATGAGGCTGAGCAACAGCTTTCCAGGATAGCCCCTTCTGCCTGCCAGCTATCTGCAGACGTTCGCATTTCAAGAGCAGGGCTGCGAAAGGAGCCTGGCAGGTACACCATCTTTCCCAGGCTACGTTTGAAGTTTGAGGTGGCAAGACAAGCAAGCAGCCCCATTCTCTGTGCCTCTGTGCGAGCAGTGCCATGGGCAGATGACGCTGAGCAACAGCTTTCCAGGATAGCCCCTTCTGCCTGCCAGCTATCTGCAGACGTTCGCACTTTCGGAGCAGGGCTGCAAAAGCAGCCTGGCAGGAACACCACCATTCCCAGCATGCGTTTGAAGTTTCAAGTGGCAAGATAAGCAAGCAGCCCCATTCTCTGTGCCTCTATGCGAACAGTGCCATGGGCAGATGAGGCTGAGCAACAGCTTTCCAGGCTAGCCCCTTCTGGCTGCCAGCTATCTGCAGACGTTCGCATTTCAAGAGCAGGGCTGCGAAAGGAGCCTAGCAGGTACACTATCTTTCCCAGGCTACGTTTGAAGTTTGAGGTGGCAAGACAAGCAAGCAGCCCCATTCTCTGTGCCTCTGTGCGAGCAGTGCCATGGGCAGATGAGGCTGAGCAACAGCTTTCCAGGATAGCCCCTTCTGCCTGCCAGCTATCTGCAGACGTTCGCACTTTGGGAGCAGGGCTGCAAAAGGAGCCTGGCAGGGACACCACCATTCCCAGCATGCGCTTGAAGTTTCAAGTGGCAAGATAAGCAAGCAGCCCCATTCTCTGTGCCTCTGTGCGAACACTGCCATGGGCAGATGAGGCTGAGCAACAGCTTTCCAGGCTAGCCCCTTCTGGCTGCCAGCTATCTGCAGACGTTCGCACTTTCGGAGCAGGGCTGCGAAAGGAGCCTGGCAGGGACACCAACTTTCCGAGGCTACGTTTGAAGTTTGAGGTGGCAAGACAAGCAAGCAGCCCCATTCTCTGTGCCTCTGTGCGAGCACTGCCATGGGCAGATGAGGCTGAGCAACAGCTTTCCAGGCTAGCCCCTTCTGCCTGCCAGCTATCTGCAGACGTTCGCATTTAAAGAGCAGGGCTGCGAAAGGAGCCTAGCAGGTACACCATCTTTCCCAGGCTACGTTTGAAGTTTGAGGTGGCAAGACAAGCAAGCAGCCCCATTCTCTGTGCCTCTGTGCGAGCACTGCCATGGGCAGATGAGGCTGAGCAACAGCTTTCCAGGATAGCCCCTTCTGGCTGCCAGCTATCTGCAGACGTTCGCACTTTCAGAGCAGGGCTGCGAAAGGAGCCTGGCAGGGACACCAACTTTCCCAGGCTACGTTTGAAGTTTGAGGTGGCAAGACAAGCAAGCAGCCCCATTCTCTGTGCCTCTGTGCGAGCACTGCCATGGGCAGATGAGGCTGAGCAACAGCTTTCCAGGATAGCCCCTTCTGGCTGCCAGCTATCTGCAGAAGTTCGCACTTTCGGAGCAGGGCTGCAAAAGGAGCCTGGCAGGGACACCACCATTCCCAGCATGCGTTTGAAGTTTCAAGTGGCAAGATAAGCAAGCAGCCCCATTCTCTGTGCCTCTGTGCGAACAGTGCCATGGGCAGATGAGGCTGAGCAACAGCTTTCCAGGATAGCCCCTTCTGCCTGCCAGCTATCTGCAGACGTTCGCACTTTCGGAGCAGGGCTGCAAAAGGAGCCTGGCAGGGACACCACCATTCCCAGCATGCGTTTGAAGTTTCAAGTGGCAAAATAAGCAAGCAGCCCCATTCTCTGTGCCTCTATGCGAACAGTGCCATGGGCAGATGAGGCTGAGCAACAGCTTTCCAGGATAGCCCCTTCTGCCTGCCAGCTATCTGCAGACGTTCGCATTTCAAGAGCAGGGCTGCAAAAGGAGCCTGGCAGGGACACCACCATTCCCAGCATGCGTTTGAAGTTTCAAGTGGCAAGATATGCAAGCAGCCCCATTCTCTGTGCCTCTATGCGAACAGTGCCATGGGCAGATGAGGCTGAGCAACAGCTTTCCAGGATAGCCCCTTCTGCCTGCCAGCTATCTGCAGACGTTCGCATTTCAAGAGCAGGGCTGCGAAAGGAGCCTGGCAGGGACACCATCTTTCCCAGGCTACGTTTGAAGTTTGAGGTGGCAAGACAAGCAAGCAGCCCCATTCTCTGTGCCTCTGTGCGAGCAGTGCCATGGGCAGATGACGCTGAGCAACAGCTTTCCAGGCTAGCCCCTTCTGCCTGCCAGCTATCTGCAGACGTTCGCACTTTCGGAGCAGGGCTGCAAAAGGAGCCTAGCAGGTACACCATCTTTCCCAGGCTACGTTTGAAGTTTGAGGTGGCAAGACAAGCAAGCAGCCCCATTCTCTGTGCCTCTGTGCGAGCACTGCCATGGGCAGATGAGGCTGAGCAACAGCTTTCCAGGATAGCCCCTTCTGCCTGCCAGCTATCTGCAGACGTTCGCATTTCAAGAGCAGGGCTGCGAAAGGAGCCTGGCAGGGACACCATCTTTCCCAGGCTACGTTTGAAGTTTGAGGTGGCAAGACAAGCAAGCAGCCCCATTCTCTGTGCCTCTGTGCGAGCAGTGCCATGGGCAGATGACGCTGAGCAACAGCTTTCCAGGCTAGCCCCTTCTGCCTGCCAGCTATCTGCAGACGTTCGCACTTTCGGAGCAGGGCTGCAAAAGGAGCCTAGCAGGTACACCATCTTTCCCAGGCTACGTTTGAAGTTTGAGGTGGCAAGACAAGCAAGCAGCCCCATTCTCTGTGCCTCTGTGCGAGCACTGCCATGGGCAGATGAGGCTGAGCAACAGCTTTCCAGGCTAGCCCCTTCTGCCTGCCAGCTATCTGCAGACGTTCGCACTTTCGGAGCAGGGCTGCGAAAGGAGCCTGGCTGGGAGACGAACTTTCCCAGGCTACGTTTGAAGTTTGAGGTGGCAAGACAAGCAAGCAGCCCCATTCTCTGTGCCTCTGTGCGAGCACTGCCATGGGCAGATGAGGCTGAGCAACAGCTTTCCAGGATAGCCCCTTCTGGCTGCCAGCTATCTGCAGACGTTCGCACTTTCGGAGCAGGGCTGCAAAAGGAGCCTGGCAGGGACACTATCATTCCCAGCATGCGTTTGTAGTTTCAAGTGGCAAGATAAGCAAGCAGCCCCATTCTCTGTGCCTCTGTGCGAGCACTGCCATGGGCAGATGAGGCTGAGCAACAGCTTTCCAGGATAGCCCCTTCTGCCTGCCAGCTATCTGCAGACGTTCGCATTTCAAGAGCAGGGCTGCGAAAGGAGCCTGGCAGGTACACCATCTTTCCCAGGCTACGTTTGAAGTTTGAGGTGGCAAGACAAGCAAGCAGCCCCATTCTCTGTGCCTCTGTGCGAGCACTGCCATGGGCAGATGAGGCTGAGCAACAGCTTTCCAGGCTAGCCCCTTCTGCCTGCCAGCTATCTGCAGACGTTCGCACTTTCGGAGCAGGGCTGCAAAAGCAGCCTGGCAGGGACACCAACTTTCCCAGGCTACGTTTGAAGTTTGAGGTGGCAAGATAAGCAAGCAGCCCCATTCTCTGTGCCTCTGTGCGAGCACTGCCATGGGCAGATGAGGCTGAGCAACAGCTTTCCAGGATAGCCCCTTCTGGCTGCCAGCTATCTGCAGACGTTCGCACTTTCGGAGCAGGGCTGCAAAAGCAGCCTGGCAGGAACACCACCATTCCCAGCATGCGTTTGAAGTTTCAAGTGGCAAGATAAGCAAGCAGCCCCATTCTCTGTGCCTCTATGCGAACAGTGCCATGGGCAGATGAGGCTGAGCAACAGCTTTCCAGGATAGCCCCTTCTGCCTGCCAGCTATCTGCAGACGTTCGCACTTTCGGAGCAGGGCTGCAAAAGGAGCCTGGCAGGGACACCACCATTCCCAGGCTACGTTTGAAGTTTCAAGTGGCAAGATAAGCAAGCAGCCCCATTCTCTGTGCCTCTATGCGAACAGTGCCATGGGCAGATGAGGCTGAGCAACAGCTTTCCAGGCTAGCCCCTTCTGGCTGCCAGCTATCTGCAGACGTTCGCATTTCAAAGGCAGGGCTGCGAAAGGAGCCTAGCAGGTACACTATCTTTCCCAGGCTACGTTTGAAGTTTGAGGTGGCAAGACAAGCAAGCAGCCCCATTCTCTGTGCCTCTGTGCGAGCAGTGCCATGGGCAGATGAGGCTGAGCAACAGCTTTCCAGGATAGCCCCTTCTGGCTGCCAGCTATCTGCAGACGTTCGCACTTTCGGAGCAGGGCTGCAAAAGGAGCCTGGCAGGGACACCACCATTCCCAGCATGCGTTTTAAGTTTCAAGTGGCAAGATATGCAAGCAGCCCCATTCTCTGTGCCTCTGTGCGAACAGTGCCATGGGCAGATGAGGCTGAGCAACAGCTTTCCAGGCTAGCCCCTTCTGGCTGCCAGCTATCAGCAGACGTTCGCACTTTCGGAGCAGGGCTGCGAAAGGAGCCTGGCAGGGACACCAACTTTCCCAGGCTACGTTTGAAGTTTGAGGTGGCAAGACAAGCAAGCAGCCCCATTCTCTGTGCCTCTGTGCGAGCACTGCCATGGGCAGATGAGGCTGAGCAACAGCTTTCCAGGATAGCCCCTTCTGCCTGCCAGCTATCTGCAGACGTTCGCACTTTCGGAGCAGGGCTGCAAAAGGAGCCTGGCAGGGACACCACCATTCCCAGGCTACGTTTGAATTTTCAAGTGGCAAGATAAGCAAGCAGCCCCATTCTCTGTGCCTCTATGCGAACAGCGCCATGGGCAGATGAGGCTGAGCAACAGCTTTCCAGGATAGCCCCTTCTGCCTGCCAGCTATCTGCAGACGTTCGCATTTCAAGAGCAGGGCTGCAAAGGGAGCCTGGCAGGGACACCAACTTTCCCAGGCTACGTTTGAAGTTTCAAGTGGCAAGATATGCAAGCAGCCCCATTCTCTGTGCCTCTATGCGAACAGTGCCATGGGCAGATGAGGCTGAGCAACAGCTTTCCAGGATAGCCCCTTCTGCCTGCCAGCTATCTGCAGACGTTCGCATTTCAAGAGCAGGACTGCGAAAGGAGCCTGGCAGGGACACCATCTTTCCCAGGCTACGTTTGAAGTTTGAGGTGGCAAGACAAGCAAGCAGCCCCATTCTCTGTGCCTCTGTGCGAGCAGTGCCATGGGCAGATGACGCTGAGCAACAGCTTTCCAGGCTAGCCCCTTCTGCCTGCCAGCTATCTGCAGACGTTCGCACTTTCGGAGCAGGGCTGCAAAAGGAGCCTGGCAGGCACACCATCTTTCCCAGGCTACGTTTGAAGTTTGAGGTGGCAAGACAAGCAAGCAGCCCCATTCTCTGTGCCTCTGTGCGAGCACTGCCATGGGCAGATGAGGCTGAGCAACAGCTTTCCAGGCTAGCCCCTTCTGCCTGCCAGCTATCTGCAGACGTTCGCACTTTCGGAGCAGGGCTGCGAAAGGAGCCTGGCTGGGAGACGAACTTTCCCAGGCTACGTTTGAAGTTTGAGGTGGCAAGACAAGCAAGCAGCCCCATTCTCTGTGCCTCTGTGCGAGCAGTGCCATGGGCAGATGAGGCTGAGCAACAGCTTTCCAGGCTAGCCCCTTCTGGCTGCCAGCTATCTGCAGACGTTCGCACTTTCGGAGCAGGGCTGCAAAAGGAGCCTGGCAGGGACACTATCATTCCCAGCATGCGTTTGAAGTTTCAAGTGGCAAGATAAGCAAGCAGCCCCATTCTCTGTGCCTCTGTGCGAGCACTGCCATGGGCAGATGAGGCTGAGCAACAGCTTTCCAGGCTAGCCCCTTCCGGCTGCCAGTTATCTGCAGACGTTCGCACTTTCGGAGCAGGGCTGCAAAAGGAGCCTGGCAGGGACACCAACTTTCCCAGCATGCGTTTGAAGTTTCAAGTGGCAAGATATGCAAGCAGCCCCATTCTCTGTGCCTCTATGCGAACAGTGCCATGGGCAGATGAGGCTGAGCAACAGCTTTCCAGGATAGCCCCTTCTGCCTGCCAGCTATCTGCAGACGTTCGCATTTCAAGAGCAGGGCTGCGAAAGGAGCCTGGCAGGTACACCATCTTTCCCAGGCTACGTTTGAAGTTTGAGGTGGCAAGACAAGCAAGCAGCCCCATTCTCTGTGCCTCTGTGCGAGCACTGCCATGGGCAGATGAGGCTGAGCAACAGCTTTCCAGGCTAGCCCCTTCTGCCTGCCAGCTATCTGCAGACGTTCGCACTTTCGGAGCAGGGCTGCAAAAGGAGCCTGGCAGGGACACCAACTTTCCCAGGCTACGTTTGAAGTTTGAGGTGGCAAGACAAGCAAGCAGCCCCATTCTCTGTGCCTCTGTGCGAGCACTGCCATGGGCAGATGAGGCTGAGCAACAGCTTTCCAGGATAGCCCCTTCTGCCTGCCAGCTATCTGCAGACGTTCGCACTTTCGGAGCAGGGCTGCAAAAGCAGCCTGGCAGGAACACCACCATTCCCAGCATGCGTTTGAAGTTTCAAGTGGCAAGATAAGCAAGCAGCCCCATTCTCTGTGCCTCTGTGCGAGCACTGCCATGGGCAGATGAGGCTGAGCAACAGCTTTCCAGGCTAGCCCCTTCTGCCTGCCAGCTATCAGCAGACGTTCGCACTTTCGGAGCAGGGCTGCAAAAGGAGCCTGGCAGGGACACCAACTTTCCCAGGCTACGTTTGAAGTTTGAGGTGGCAAGACAAGCAAGCAGCCCCATTCTCTGTGCCTCTGTGCGAGCACTGCCATGGGCAGATGAGGCTGAGCAACAGCTTTCCAGGATAGCCCCTTCTGCCTGCCAGCTATCTGCAGACGTTCGCACTTTCGGAGCAGGGCTGCAAAAGGAGCCTGGCAGGGACACCACCATTCCCAGCATGCGTTTGAAGTTTCAAGTGGCAAGATAAGCAAGCAGCCCCATTCTCTGTGCCTCTATGCGAACAGTGCCATGGGCAGATGAGGCTGAGCAACAGCTTTCCAGGCTAGCCCCTTCTGGCTGCCAGCTATCTGCAGACGTTCGCATTTCAAGAGCAGGGCTGCGAAAGGAGCCTAGCAGGTACACCATCTTTCCCAGGCTACGTTTGAAGTTTGAGGTGGCAAGACAAGCAAGCAGCCCCATTCTCTGTGCCTCTGTGCGAGCACTGCCATGGGCAGATGAGGCTGAGCAACAGCTTTCCAGGATAGCCCCTTCTGCCTGCCAGCTATCTGCAGACGTTCGCACTTTCGGAGCAGGGCTGCAAAAGGAGCCTGGCAGGGACATCACCATTCCCAGCATGCGCTTGAAGTTTCAAGTGGCAAGATAAGCAAGCAGCCCCATTCTCTGTGCCTCTATGCGAACAGTGCCACGGGCAGATGAGGCTGAGCAACAGCTTTCCAGGCTAGCCCCTTCTGGCTGCCAGCTATCTGCAGACGTTCGCATTTCAAAGGCAGGGCTGCGAAAGGAGCCTAGCAGGTACACTATCTTTCCCAGGCTACGTTTGAAGTTTGAGGTGGCAAGACAAGCAAGCAGCCCCATTCTCTGTGCCTCTATGCGAACAGTGCCATGGGCAGATGAGGCTGAGCAACAGCTTTCCAGGATAGCCCCTTCTGGCTGCCAGCTATCTGCAGACGTTCGCACTTTCGGAGCAGGGCTGCAAAAGGAGCCTGGCAGGGACACCACCATTCCCAGCATGCGTTTGAAGTTTCAAGTGGCAAGATAAGCAAGCAGCCCCATTCTCTGTGCCTCTGTGCGAACAGTGCCATGGGCAGATGAGGCTGAGCAACAGCTTTCCAGGCTAGCCCCTTCTGGCTGCCAGCTATCAGCAGACGTTCGCACTTTCGGAGCAGGGCTGCGAAAGGAGACTGGCAGGGACACCAACTTTCCCAGGCTACGTTTGAAGTTTGAGGTGGCAAGACAAGCAAGCAGCCCCATTCTCTGTGCCTCTGTGCGAGCACTGCCATGGGCAGATGAGGCTGAGCAACAGCTTTCCAGGATAGCCCCTTCTGGCTGCCAGCTATCTGCAGACGTTCGCACTTTCGGAGCAGGGCTGCGAAAGGAGCCTGTCAGGGACACCACCATTCCCAGCATGCGCTTGAAGTTTCAAGTGGCAAGATAAGCAAGCAGCCCCATTCTCTGTGCCTCTGTGCGAGCACTGCCATGGGCAGATGAGGCTGAGCAACAGCTTTCCAGGATAGCCCCTTCTGCCTGCCAGCTATCTGCAGACGTTCGCATTTCAAGAGCAGGGCTGCGAAAGGAGCCTAGCAGGTACACCATCTTTCCCAGGCTACGTTTGAAGTTTGAGGTGGCAAGACAAGAAAGCAGCCCCATTCTCTGTGCCTCTGTGCGAGCACTGCCATGGGCAGATGAGGCTGAGCAACAGCTTTCCAGGCTAGCCCCTTCTGGCTGCCAGCTATCTGCAGACGTTCGCACTTTCGGAGCAGGGCTGCGAAAGGAGCCTGGCAGGGACACCAACTTTCCCAGGCTACGTTTGAAGTTTGAGGTGGCAAGACAAGCAAGCAGCCCCATTCTCTGTGCCTCTGTGCGAGCACTGCCATGGGCAGATGAGGCTGAGCAACAGCTTTCCAGGATAGCCCCTTCTGGCTGCCAGCTATCTGCAGACGTTCGCACTTTCGGAGCAGGGCTGCAAAAGGAGCCTGGCAGGGACACCACCATTCCCAGCATGCGTTTGAAGTTTCAAGTGGCAAGATAAGCAAGCAGCCCCATTCTCTGTGCCTCTGTGCGAGCACTGCCATGGGCAGATGAGGCTGAGCAACAGCTTTCCAGGCTAGCCCCTTCTGGCTGCCAGCTATCTGCAGACGTTCGCACTTTCGGAGCAGGGCTGCAAAAGGAGCCTGGCAGGGACACCAAATTTCCCAGGCTACGTTTGAAGTTTGAGGTGGCAAGACAAGCAAGCAGCCCCATTCTCTGTGCCTCTGTGCGAGCACTGCCATGGGCAGATGAGGCTGAGCAACAGCTTTCCAGGATAGCCCCTTCTGCCTGCCAGCTATCTGCAGACGTTCGCACTTTCGGAGCAGGGCTGCAAAAGGAGCCTGGCAGGGACACCACCATTCCCAGGCTACGTTTGAAGTTTCAAGTGGCAAGATAAGCAAGCAGCCCCATTCTCTGTGCCTCTATGCGAACAGTGCCATGGGCAGATGAGGCTGAGCAACAGCTTTCCAGGCTAGCCCCTTCTGGCTGCCAGCTATCTGCAGACGTTCGCATTTCAAGAGCAGGGCTGCAAAAGCAGCCTAGCAGGTACACTATCTTTCCCAGGCTACGTTTGAAGTTTGAGGTGGCAAGACAAGCAAGCAGCCCCATTCTCTGTGCCTCTGTGCGAGCACTGCCATGGGCAGATGAGGCTGAGCAACAGCTTTCCAGGATAGCCCCTTCTGCCTGCCAGCTATCTGCAGACGTTCGTACTTTCGGAGCAGGGCTGCAAAAGGAGCCTGGCAGGGACACCACCATTCCCAGCATGCGCTTGAAGTTTCAAGTGGCAAGATAAGCAAGCAGCCCCATTCTCTCTGCCTCTGTGCGAGCACTGCCATGGGCAGATGAGGCTGAGCAACAGCTTTCCAGGATAGCCCTTTCTGGCTGCCAGCTATCTGCAGACGTTCGCATTTCAAGAGCAGGGCTGCGAAAGCAGCCTAGCAGGTACACCATCTTTCCCAGGCTACGTTTGAAGTTTGAGGTGGCAAGACAAGCAAGCAGCCCAATTCTCTGTGCCTCTGTGCGAGCACTGCCATGGGCAGATGAGGCTGAGCAACAGCTTTCCAGGCTAGCCCCTTCTGGCTGCCAGCTATCTGCAGACGTTCGCACTTTCGGAGCAGGGCTGCAAAAGGAGCCTGGCAGGGACACCAACTTTCCCAGGCTACGTTTGAAGTTTGAGGTGGCAAGACAAGCAAGCAGCCCCATTCTCTGTGCCTCTGTGCGAGCACTGCCATGGGCAGATGAGGCTGAGCAACAGCTTTCCAGGATAGCCTCTTCTGCCTGCCAGCTATCTGCAGACGTTCGCACTTTCGGACCAGGGCTGCAAAAGGAGCCTGGCAGGGACACCACCATTCCCAGCATGCGTTTGAAGTTTCAAGTGGCAAGATAAGCAAGCAGCCCCATTCTCTGTGCCTCTATGCGAACAGTGCCATGGGCAGATGAGGCTGAGCAACAGCTTTCCAGGCTAGCCCCTTCTGCCTGCCAGCTATCTGCAGACGTTCGCATTTCAAGAGCAGGGCTGCGAAAGGAGCCTAGCAGGTACACAATCTTTCCCAGGCTACTTTTGAAGTTTGAGGTGGCAAGACAAGCAAGCAGCCCCATTCTCTGTGCCTCTGTGCGAGCACTGCCATGGGCAGATGAGGCTGAGCAACAGCTTTCCAGGATAGCCCCTTCTGGCTGCCAGCTATCTGCAGACGTTCGCACTTTCGGAGCAGGGCTGCAAAAGGAGCCTGACAGGGACACCACCATTCCTAGGCTACGTTTGAAGTTTCAAGTGGCAAGATAAGCAAGCAGCCCCATTCTCTGTGCCTCTATGCGAACAGTGCCATGGGCAGATGAGGCTGAGCAACAGCTTTCCAGGCTAGCCCCTTCTGGCTGCCAGCTATCTGCAGACGTTCGCACTTTCGGAGCAGGGCTGCGAAAGGAGCCTGGCAGGGACACCAACTTTCCCAGGCTACGTTTGAAGTTTGAGGTGGCAAGACAAGCAAGCAGCCCCATTCTCTGTACCTCTGTGCGAGCACTGCCATGGGCAGATGAGGCTGAGCAACAGCTTTCCAGGATAGCCCCTTCTGGCTGCCAGCTATCTGCAGACGTTTGCACTTTCGTAGCAGGGCTGTGATAGGAGCCTGGCAGGGACACCACCATTCCCAGCATGCGTTTGAAGTTTCAAGTGGCAAGATAAGCAAGCAGCCCCATTCTCTGTGCCTCTATGCGAACAGTGCCATGGGCAGATGAGGCTGAGCAACAGCTTTCCAGGATAGCCCCTTCTGCCTGCCAGCTATCTGCAGACGTTCGCATTTCAAGAGCAGGGCTGCAAAAGGAGCCTGGCAGGGACACCACCATTCCCAGCATGCGTTTGAAGTTTCAAGTGGCAAGATATGCAAGCAGCCCCATTCTCTGTGCCTCTATGCGAACAGTGCCATGGGCAGATGAGGCTGAGCAACAGCTTTCCAGGCTAGCCCCTTCTGCCTGCCAGCTATCTGCAGACGTTCGCATTTCAAGAGCAGGGCTGCGAAAGGAGCCTGGCAGGGACACCATCTTTCCCAGGCTACGTTTGAAGTTTGAGGTGGCAAGACAAGCAAGCAGCCCCATTCTCTGTGCCTCTGTGCGAGCAGTGCCATGGGCAGATGACGCTGAGCAACAGCTTTCCAGGCTAGCCCCTTCTGCCTGCCAGCTATCTGCAGACGTTCGCACTTTCGGAGCAGGGCTGCAAAAGGAGCCTAGCAGGTGCACCATCTTTCCCAGGCTACGTTTGAAGTTTGAGGTGGCAAGACAAGCAAGCAGCCCCATTCTCTGTGCCTCTGTGCGAGCACTGCCATGGGCAGATGAGGCTGAGCAACAGCTTTCCAGGCTAGCCCCTTCTGCCTGCCAGCTATCTGCAGACGTTCGCACTTTCGGAGCAGGGCTGCGAAAGGAGCCTGGCTGGGAGACGAACTTTCCCAGGCTACGTTTGAAGTTTGAGGTGGCAAGACAAGCAAGCAGCCCCATTCTCTGTGCCTCTGTGCGAGCACTGCCATGGGCAGATGAGGCTGAGCAACAGCTTTCCAGGATAGCCCCTTCTGGCTGCCAGCTATCTGCAGACGTTCGCACTTTCGGAGCAGGGCTGCAAAAGGAGCCTGGCAGGGACACTATCATTCCCAGCATGCGTTTGTAGTTTCAAGTGGCAAGATAAGCAAGCAGCCCCATTCTCTGTGCCTCTGTGCGAGCACTGCCATGGGCAGATGAGGCTGAGCAACAGCTTTCCAGGCTAGCCCCTTCTGGCTGCCAGTTATCTGCAGACGTTCGCACTTTCGGAGCAGGGCTGCAAAAGGAGCCTGGCAGGGACACCAACTTTCCCAGCATGCGTTTGAAGTTTCAAGTGGCAAGATATGCAAGCAGCCCCATTCTCTGTGCCTCTATGCGAACAGTGCCATGGGCAGATGAGGCTGAGCAACAGCTTTCCAGGATAGCCCCTTCTGCCTGCCAGCTATCTGCAGACGTTCGCATTTCAAGAGCAGGGCTGCGAAAGGAGCCTGGCAGGTACACCATCTTTCCCAGGCTACGTTTGAAGTTTGAGGTGGCAAGACAAGCAAGCAGCCCCATTCTCTGTGCCTCTGTGCGAGCACTGCCATGGGCAGATGAGGCTGAGCAACAGCTTTCCAGGATAGCCCCTTCTGCCTGCCAGCTATCTGCAGACGTTCGCACTTTCGGAGCAGGGCTGCAAAAGGAGCCTGGCAGGTACACCAACTTTCCCAGGCTACGTTTGAAGTTTGAGGTGGCAAGATAAGCAAGCAGCCCCATTCTCTGTGCCTCTGTGCGAGCAGTGCCATGGGCAGATGAGGCTGAGCAACAGCTTTCCAGGATAGCCCCTTCTGGCTGCCAGCTATCTGCAGACGTTCGCACTTTCGGAGCAGGGCTGCAAAAGCAGCCTGGCAGGAACACCACCATTCCCAGCATGCGTTTGAAGTTTCAAGTGGCAAGATAAGCAAGCAGCCCCATTCTCTGTGCCTCTATGCGAACAGTGCCATGGGCAGATGAGGCTGAGCAACAGCTTTCCAGGATAGCCCCTTCTGGCTGCCAGCTATCTGCAGACGTTCGCACTTTCGGAGCAGGGCTGCGAAAGGAGCCTGGCAGGGACACCAACTTTCCCAGGCTACGTTTGAAGTTTGAGGTGGCAAGACAAGCAAGCAGCCCCATTCTCTGTGCCTCTGTGCGAGCACTGCCATGGGCAGATGAGGCTGAGCAACAGCTTTCCAGGATAGCCCCTTCTGCCTGCCAGCTATCTGCAGACGTTCGCACTTTCGGAGCAGGGCTGCAAAAGGAGCCTGGCAGGGACACCACCATTCCCAGGCTACGTTTGAAGTTTCAAGTGGCAAGATAAGCAAGCAGCCCCATTCTCTGTGCCTCTATGCGAACAGTGCCATGGGCAGATGAGGCTGAGCAACAGCTTTCCAGGCTAGCCCCTTCTGGCTGCCAGCTATCTGCAGACGTTCGCATTTCAAAGGCAGGGATGCGAAAGGAGCCTAGCAGGTACACTATCTTTCCCAGGCTACGTTTGAAGTTTGAGGTGGCAAGACAAGCAAGCAGCCCCATTCTCTGTGCCTCTGTGCGAGCAGTGCCATGGGCAGATGAGGCTGAGCAACAGCTTTCCAGGATAGCCCCTTCTGCCTGCCAGCTATCTGCAGACGTTCGCACTTTCGGAGCAGGGCTGCAAAAGGAGCCTGGCAGGGACACCACCATTCCCAGCATGCGTTTGAAGTTTCAAGTGGCAAGATAAGCAAGCAGCCCCATTCTCTGTGCCTCTGTGTGAACAGTGCCATGGGCAGATGAGGCTGAGCAACAGCTTTCCAGGCTAGCCCCTTCTGGCTGCCAGCTATCAGCAGACGTTCGCACTTTCGGAGCAGGGCTGCGAAAGGAGCCTGGCAGGGACACCAACTTTCCCAGGCTACGTTTGAAGTTTGAGGTGGCAAGACAAGCAAGCAGCCCCATTCTCTGTGCCTCTGTGCGAGCACTGCCATGGGCAGATGAGGCTGAGCAACAGCTTTCCAGGATAGCCCCTTCTGCCTGCCAGCTATCTGCAGACGTTCGCACTTTCGGAGCAGGGCTGCAAAAGGAGCCTGGCAGGGACACCACCATTCCCAGGCTACGTTTGAAGTTTCAAGTGGCAAGATAAGCAAGCAGCCCCATTCTCTGTGCCTCTATGCGAACAGTGCCATGGGCAGATGAGGCTGAGCAACAGCTTTCCAGGATAGCCCCTTCTGCCTGCCAGCTATCTGCAGACGTTCGCATTTCAAGAGCAGGGCTGCAAAAGGAGCCTGGCAGGGACACCAACTTTCCCAGGCTACGTTTGAAGTTTCAAGTGGCAAGATATGCAAGCAGCCCCATTCTCTGTGCCTCTATGCGAACAGTGCCATGGGCAGATGAGGCTGAGCAACAGCTTTCCAGGATAGCCCCTTCTGCCTGCCAGCTATCTGCAGACGTTCGCATTTCAAGAGCAGGACTGCGAAAGGAGCCTGGCAGGGACACCACCATTCCCAGGCTACGTTTGAAGTTTGAGGTGGCAAGACAAGCAAGCAGCCCCATTCTCTGTGCCTCTGTGCGAGCAGTGCCATGGGCAGATGACGCTGAGCAACAGCTTTCCAGGCTAGCCCCTTCTGGCTGCCAGCTATCTGCAGACGTTCGCACTTTCGGAGCAGGGCTGCAAAAGGAGCCTAGCAGGTACACCATCTTTCCCAGGCTACGTTTGAAGTTTGAGGTGGCAAGACAAGCAAGCAGCCCCATTCTCTGTGCCTCTGTGCGAGCACTGCCATGGGCAGATGAGGCTGAGCAACAGCTTTCCAGGCTAGCCCCTTCTGCCTGCCAGCTATCTGCAGACGTTCGCACTTTCGGAGCAGGGCTGCGAAAGGAGCCTGGCTGGGACACTATCATTCCCAGCATGCGTTTGAAGTTTCAAGTGGCAAGATAAGCAAGCAGCCCCATTCTCTGTGCCTCTGTGCGAGCACTGCCATGGGCAGATGAGGCTGAGCAACAGCTTTCCAGGCTAGCCCCTTCTGGCTGCCAGCTATCTGCAGACGTTCGCACTTTCGGAGCAGGGCTGCAAAAGGAGCCTGGCAGGGACACCAACTTTCCCAGCATGCGTTTGAAGTTTCAAGTGGTAAGATATGCAAGCAGCCCCATTCTCTGTGCCTCTATGCGAACAGTGCCATGGGCAGATGAGGCTGAGCAACAGCTTTGCAGGATAGCCCCTTCTGCCTGCCAGCTATCTGCAGACGTTCGCATTTCAAGAGCAGGGCTATTAAAGGAGCCTGGCAGGTACACCATCTTTCCCAGGCTACGTTTGAAGTTTGAGGTGGCAAGACAAGCAAGCAGCCCCATTCTCTGTGCCTCTGTGCGAGCACTGCCATGGGCAGATGACGCTGAGCAACAGCTTTCCAGGCTAGCCCCTTCTGCCTGCCAGCTATCTGCAGACGTTCGCACTTTCGGAGCAGGGCTGCAAAAGGAGCCTGGCAGGGACACCAACTTTCCCAGGCTACGTTTGAAGTTTGAGGTGGCAAGAAAAGCAAGCAGCCCCATTCTCTGTGCCTCTGTGCGAGCACTGCCATGGGCAGATGAGGCTGAGCAACAGCTTTCCAGGATAGCCCCTTCTGCCTGCCAGCTATCTGCAGACGTTCGCACTTTCGGAGCAGGGCTGCAAAAGCAGCCTGGCAGGAACACCACCATTCCCAGCATGCGTTTGAAGTTTCAAGTGGCAAGATAAGCAAGCAGCCCCATTCTCTGTGCCTCTATGCGAACAGTGCCATGGGCAGATGAGGCTGAGCAACAGCTTTCCAGGATAGCCCCTTCTGCCTGCCAGCTATCTGCAGACGTTCGCACTTTCGGAGCAGGGCTGCGAAAGGAGCCTGGCTGGGACACTATCATTCCCAGCATGCGTTTGAAGTTTGAGGTGGCAAGATAAGCAAGCAGCCCCATTCTCTGTGCCTCTGTGCGAGCACTGCCATGGGCAGATGAGGCTGAGCAACAGCTTTCCAGGCTAGCCCCTTCTGGCTGCCAGTTATCTGCAGACGTTCGCACTTTCGGAGCAGGGCTGCAAAAGGAGCCTGGCAGGGACACCAACTTTCCCAGCATGCGTTTGAAGTTTCAAGTGGCAAGATAAGCAAGCAGCCCCATTCTCTGTGCCTCTATGCGAACAGTGCCATGGGCAGATGAGGCTGAGCAACAGCTTTCCAGGATAGCCCCTTCTGCCTGCCAGCTATCTGCAGACGTTCGCATTTCAAGAGCAGGGCTGCGAAAGGAGCCTGGCAGGTACACCATCTTTCCCAGGCTACGTTTGAAGTTTGAGGTGGCAAGACAAGCAAGCAGCCCCATTCTCTGTGCCTCTGTGCGAGCACTGCCATGGGCAGATGAGGCTGAGCAACAGCTTTCCAGGCTAGCCCCTTCTGCCTGCCAGCTATCTGCAGACGTTCGCACTTTCGGAGCAGGGCTGCAAAAGGAGCCTGGCAGGGACACCAACTTTCCCAGGCTACGTTTGAAGTTTGAGGTGGCAAGAAAAGCAAGCAGCCCCATTCTCTGTGCCTCTGTGCGAGCACTGCCATGGGCAGATGAGGCTGAGCAACAGCTTTCCAGGATAGCCCCTTCTGCCTGCCAGCTATCTGCAGACGTTCGCACTTTCGGAGCAGGGCTGCAAAAGCAGCCTGGCAGGAACACCACCATTCCCAGCATGCGTTTGAAGTTTCAAGTGGCAAGATAAGCAAGCAGCCCCATTCTCTGTGCCTCTATGCGAACAGTGCCATGGGCAGATGAGGCTGAGCAACAGCTTTCCAGGATAGCCCCTTCTGGCTGCCAGCTATCTGCAGACGTTCGCACTTTCGGAGCAGGGCTGCGAAAGGAGCCTGGCAGGGACACCAACTTTCCCAGGCTACGTTTGAAGTTTGAGGTGGCAAGACAAGCAAGCAGCCCCATTCTCTGTGCCTCTGTGCGAGCACTGCCATGGGCAGATGAGGCTGAGCAACAGCTTTCCAGGATAGCCCCTTCTGCCTGCCAGCTATCTGCAGACGTTCGCACTTTCGGAGCAGGGCTGCAAAAGGAGCCTGGCAGGGACACCACCATTCCCAGCATGCGTTTGAAGTTTCAAGTGGCAAGATAAGCAAGCAGCCCCATTCTCTGTGCCTCTGTGCGAGCACTGCCATGGGCAGATGAGGCTGAGCAACAGCTTTCCAGGCTAGCCCCTTCTGGCTGCCAGTTATCTGCAGACGTTCGCACTTTCGGAGCAGGGCTGCAAAAGGAGCCTGGCAGGGACACCAACTTTCCCAGCATGCGTTTGAAGTTTCAAGTGGCAAGATATGCAAGCAGCCCCATTCTCTGTGCCTCTATGCGAACAGTGCCATGGGCAGATGAGGCTGAGCAACAGCTTTCCAGGATAGCCCCTTCTGCCTGCCAGCTATCTGCAGACGTTCGCATTTCAAGAGCAGGGCTGCGAAAGGAGCCTGGCAGGTACACCATCTTTCCCAGGCTACGTTTGAAGTTTGAGGTGGCAAGACAAGCAAGCAGCCCCATTCTCTGTGCCTCTGTGCGAGCACTGCCATGGGCAGATGAGGCTGAGCAACAGCTTTCCAGGCTAGCCCCTTCTGCCTGCCAGCTATCTGCAGACGTTCGCACTTTCGGAGCAGGGCTGCAAAAGGAGCCTGGCAGGGACACCAACTTTCCCAGGCTACGTTTGAAGTTTGAGGTGGCAAGAAAAGCAAGCAGCCCCATTCTCTGTGCCTCTGTGCGAGCACTGCCATGGGCAGATGAGGCTGAGCAACAGCTTTCCAGGATAGCCCCTTCTGCCTGCCAGCTATCTGCAGACGTTCGCACTTTCGGAGCAGGGCTGCAAAAGCAGCCTGGCAGGAACAACACCATTCCCAGCATGCGTTTGAAGTTTCAAGTGGCAAGATAAGCAAGCAGCCCCATTCTCTGTGCCTCTATGCGAACAGTGCCATGGGCAGATGAGGCTGAGCAACAGCTTTCCAGGATAGCCCCTTCTGGCTGCCAGCTATCTGCAGACGTTCGCACTTTCGGAGCAGGGCTGCGAAAGGAGCCTGGCAGGGACACCAACTTTCCCAGGCTACGTTTGAAGTTTGAGGTGGCAAGACAAGCAAGCAGCCCCATTCTCTGTGCCTCTGTGCGAGCACTGCCATGGGCAGATGAGGCTGAGCAACAGCTTTCCAGGATAGCCCCTTCTGCCTGCCAGCTATCTGCAGACGTTCGCACTTTCGGAGCAGGGCTGCAAAAGGAGCCTGGCAGGGACACCACCATTCCCAGCATGCGTTTGAAGTTTCAAGTGGCAAGATAAGCAAGCAGCCCCATTCTCTGTGCCTCTATGCGAACAGTGCCATGGGCAGATGAGGCTGAGCAACAGCTTTCCAGGCTAGCCCCTTCTGGCTGCCAGCTATCTGCAGACGTTCGCATTTCAAAGGCAGGGCTGCGAAAGGAGCCTAGCAGGTACACTATCTTTCCCAGGCTACGTTTGAAGTTTGAGGTGGCAAGACAAGCAAGCAGCCCCATTCTCTGTGCCTCTGTGCGAGCACTGCCATGGGCAGATGAGGCTGAGCAACAGCTTTCCAGGATAGCCCCTTCTGCCTGCCAGCTATCTGCAGACGTTCGCACTTTCGGAGCAGGGCTGCAAAAGGAGCCTGGCAGGGACACCACCATTCCCAGCATGCGTTTGAAGTTTCAAGTGGCAAGATAAGCAAGCAGCCCCATTCTCTGTGCCTCTGTGCGAACAGTGCCATGGGCAGATGAGGCTGAGCAACAGCTTTCCAGGCTAGCCCCTTCTGGCTGCCAGCTATCAGCAGACGTTCGCACTTTCGGAGCAGGGCTGCGAAAGGAGCCTGGCAGGGACACCAACTTTCCCAGGCTACGTTTGAAGTTTGAGGTGGCAAGACAAGCAAGCAGCCCCATTCTCTGTGCCTCTGTGCGAGCACTGCCATGGGCAGATGAGGCTGAGCAACAGCTTTCCAGGATAGCCCCTTCTGCCTGCCAGCTATCTGCAGACGTTCGCATTTCAAGACAAGGGCTGCGAAAGGAGCCTAGCAGGTACACTATCTTTCCCAGGCTACGTTTGAAGTTTGAGGTGGCAAGACAAGCAAGCAGCCCCATTCTCTGTGCCTCTGTGCGAGCAGTGCCATGGGCAGATGACGCTGAGCAACAGCTTTCCAGGATAGCCCCTTCTGGCTGCCAGCTATCTGCAGACGTTCGCACTTTCGGAGCAGGGCTGCGAAAGGAGCCTGGCAGGGACACCAACTTTCCCAGGCTACGTTTGAAGTTTGAGGTGGCAAGACAAGCAAGCAGCCCCATTCTCTGTGCCTCTGTGCGAGCACTGCCATGGGCAGATGAGGCTGAGCAACAGCTTTCCAGGCTAGCCCCTTCTGCCTGCCAGCTATCTGCAGACGTTCGCACTTTCGGAGCAGGGCTGCGAAAGGAGCCTGGCAGGGACACCAACTTTCCCAGGCTACGTTTGAAGTTTGAGGTGGCAAGACAAGCAAGCAGTCCCATTCTCTGTGCCTCTGTGCGAGCACTGCCATGGGCAGATGAGGCTGAGCAACAGCTTTCCAGGATAGCCCCTTCTGGCTGCCAGCTATCTGCAGACGTTCGCACTTTCGGAGCAGGGCTGCAAAAGGAGCCTGGCAGGGACACCACCATTCCCAGCACGCGTTTGAAGTTTCAAGTGGCAAGATAAGCAAGCAGCCCCATTCTCTGTGCCTCTATGCGAACAGTGCCATGGGCAGATGAGGCTGAGCAATAGCTTTCCAGGATAGCCCCTTCTGCCTGCCAGCTATCTGCAGACATTCGCATTTCAAGAGCAGGGCTGCGAAAGGAGCCTAGCAGGTACACCATCTTTCCCAGGCTACGTTTGAAGTTTGAGGTGGCAAGACAAGCAAGCAGCCCCATTCTCTGTGCCTCTGTGCGAGCACTGCCATGGGCAGATGAGGCTGAGCAACAGCTTTCCACGCTAGCCCCTTCTGCCTGCCAGCTATCTGCAGACGTTCGCACTTTCGGAGCAGGGCTGCAAAAGGAGCCTGGCAGGGACATCACCATTCCCAGCATGCGCTTGAAGTTTCAAGTGGCAAGATAAGCAAGCAGCCCCATTCTCTGTGCCTCTATGCGAACAGTGCCATGGGCAGATGAGGCTGAGCAACAGCTTTCCAGGCTAGCCCCTTCTGGCTGCCAGCTATCTGCAGACGTTCGCATTTCAAAGGCAGGGCTGCGAAAGGAGCCTAGCAGGTACACTATCTTTCCCAGGCTACGTTTGAAGTTTGAGGTGGCAAGACAAGCAAGCAGCCCCATTCTCTGTGCCTCTGTGCGAGCACTGCCATGGGCAGATGAGGCTGAGCAACAGCTTTCCAGGATAGCCCCTTCTGCCTGCCAGCTATCTGCAGACGTTCGCACTTTCGGAGCAGGGCTGCAAAAGGAGCCTGGCAGGGACACCACCATTCCCAGCATGCGTTTGAAGTTTCAAGTGGCAAGATAAGCAAGCAGCCCCATTCTCTGTGCCTCTGTGCGAACAGTGCCATGGGCAGATGAGGCTGAGCAACAGCTTTCCAGGCTAGCCCCTTCTGGCTGCCAGATATCAGCAGACGTTCGCACTTTCGGAGCAGGGCTGCGAAAGGAGACTGGCAGGGACACCAACTTTCCCAGGCTACGTTTGAAGTTTGAGGTGGCAAGACAAGCAAGCAGCCCCATTCTCTGTGCCTCTGTGCGAGCACTGCCATGGGCAGATGAGGCTGAGCAACAGCTTTCCAGGATAGCCCCTTCTGGCTGCCAGCTATCTGCAGACGTTCGCACTTTCGGAGCAGGGCTGCGAAAGGAGCCTGTCAGGGACACCACCATTCCCAGCATGCGCTTGAAGTTTCAAGTGGTAAGATAAGCAAGCAGCCCCATTCTCTGTGCCTCTGTGCGAGCACTGCCATGGGCAGATGAGGCTGAGCAACAGCTTTCCAGGATAGCCCCTTCTGCCTGCCAGCTATCTGCAGACGTTCGCATTTCAAGAGCAGGGCTGCGAAAGGAGCCTAGCAGGTACACCATCTTTCCCAGGCTACGTTTGAAGTTTGAGGTGGCAAGACAAGAAAGCAGCCCCATTCTCTGTGCCTCTGTGCGAGCACTGCCATGGGCAGATGAGGCTGAGCAACAGCTTTCCAGGCTAGCCCCTTCTGGCTGCCAGCTATCTGCAGACGTTCGCACTTTCGGAGCAGGGCTGCGAAAGGAGCCTGGCAGGGACACCAACTTTCCCAGGCTACGTTTGAAGTTTGAGGTGGCAAGACAAGCAAGCAGCCCCATTCTCTGTGCCTCTGTGCGAGCACTGCCATGGGCAGATGAGGCTGAGCAACAGCTTTCCAGGATAGCCCCTTCTGGCTGCCAGCTATCTGCAGACGTTCGCACTTTCGGAGCAGGGCTGCAAAAGGAGCCTGGCAGGGACACCACCATTCCCAGCATGCGTTTGAAGTTTCAAGTGGCAAGATAAGCAAGCAGCCCCATTCTCTGTGCCTCTGTGCGAGCACTGCCATGGGCAGATGAGGCTGAGCAACAGCTTTCCAGGCTAGCCCCTTCTGGCTGCCAGCTATCTGCAGACGTTCGCACTTTCGGAGCAGGGCTGCAAAAGGAGCCTGGCAGGGACACCAACTTTCCCAGGCTACGTTTGAAGTTTGAGGTGGCAAGACAAGCAAGCAGCCCCATTCTCTGTGCCTCTGTGCGAGCACTGCCATGGGCAGATGAGGCTGAGCAACAGCTTTCCAGGATAGCCCCTTCTGCCTGCCAGCTATCTGCAGACGTTCGCACTTTCGGAGCAGGGCTGCAAAAGGAGCCTGGCAGGGACACCACCATTCCCAGGCTACGTTTGAAGTTTCAAGTGGCAAGATAAGCAAGCAGCCCCATTCTCTGTGCCTCTGTGCGAGCACTGCCATGGGCAGATGAGGCTGAGCAACAGCTTTCCAGGATAGCCCCTTCTGCCTGCCAGCTATCTGCAGACGTTCGCATTTCAAGAGCAGGGCTGCGAAAGGAGCCTAGCAGGTACACCATCTTTCCCAGGCTACGTTTGAAGTTTGAGGTGGCAAGACAAGAAAGCAGCCCCATTCTCTGTGCCTCTGTGCGAGCACTGCCATGGGCAGATGAGGCTGAGCAACAGCTTTCCAGGATAGCCCCTTCTGCCTGCCAGCTATCTGCAGACGTTCGCACTTTCGGAGCAGGGCTGCGAAAGGAGCCTGGCAGGGACACCAACTTTCCCAGGCTACGTTTGAAGTTTGAGGTGGCAAGACAAGCAAGCAGCCCCATTCTCTGTGCCTCTGTGCGAGCACTGCCATGGGCAGATGAGGCTGAGCAACAGCTTTCCAGGATAGCCCCTTCTGGCTGCCAGCTATCTGCAGACGTTCGCACTTTCGGAGCAGGGCTGCAAAAGGAGCCTGGCAGGGACACCACCATTCCCAGCATGCGTTTGAAGTTTCAAGTGGCAAGATAAGCAAGCAGCCCCATTCTCTGTGCCTCTGTGCGAGCACTGCCATGGGCAGATGAGGCTGAGCAACAGCTTTCCAGGCTAGCCCCTTCTGGCTGCCAGCTATCTGCAGACGTTCGCACTTTCGGAGCAGGGCTGCAAAAGGAGCCTGGCAGGGACACCAACTTTCCCAGGCTACGTTTGAAGTTTGAGGTGGCAAGACAAGCAAGCAGCCCCATTCTCTGTGCCTCTGTGCGAGCACTGCCATGGGCAGATGAGGCTGAGCAACAGCTTTCCAGGATAGCCCCTTCTGCCTGCCAGCTATCTGCAGACGTTCGCACTTTCGGAGCAGGGCTGCAAAAGGAGCCTGGCAGGGACACCACCATTCCCAGGCTACGTTTGAAGTTTCAAGTGGCAAGATAAGCAAGCAGCCCCATTCTCTGTGCCTCTATGCGAACAGTGCCATGGGCAGATGAGGCTGAGCAACAGCTTTCCAGGCTAGCCCCTTCTGGCTGCCAGCTATCTGCAGACGTTCGCATTTCAAGAGCAGGGCTGCAAAAGCAGCCTAGCAGGTACACTATCTTTCCCAGGCTACGTTTGAAGTTTGAGGTGGCAAGACAAGCAAGCAGCCCCATTCTCTGTGCCTCTGTGCGAGCACTGCCATGGGCAGATGAGGCTGAGCAACAGCTTTCCAGGATAGCCCCTTCTGCCTGCCAGCTATCTGCAGACGTTCGTACTTTCGCAGCAGGGCTGCAAAAGGAGCCTGGCAGGGACACCACCATTCCCAGCATGCGCTTGAAGTTTCAAGTGGCAAGATAAGCAAGCAGCCCCATTCTCTCTGCCTCTGTGCGAGCACTGCCATGGGCAGATGAGGCTGAGCAACAGCTTTCCAGGATAGCCCTTTCTGGCTGCCAGCTATCTGCAGACGTTCGCATTTCAAGAGCAGGGCTGCGAAAGCAGCCTAGCAGGTACACCATCTTTCCCAGGCTACGTTTGAAGTTTGAGGTGGCAAGACAAGCAAGCAGCCCAATTCTCTGTGCCTCTGTGCGAGCACTGCCATGGGCAGATGAGGCTGAGCAACAGCTTTCCAGGCTAGCCCCTTCTGGCTGCCAGCTATCTGCAGACGTTCGCACTTTCGGAGCAGGGCTGCAAAAGGAGCCTGGCAGGGACACCAACTTTCCCAGGCTACGTTTGAAGTTTGAGGTGGCAAGACAAGCAAGCAGCCCCATTCTCTGTGCCTCTGTGCGAGCACTGCCATGGGCAGATGAGGCTGAGCAACAGCTTTCCAGGATAGCCTCTTCTGCCTGCCAGCTATCTGCAGACGTTCTCACTTTCGGAGCAGGGCTGCAAAAGGAGCCTGGCAGGGACACCACCATTCCCAGCATGCGTTTGAAGTTTCAAGTGGCAAGATAAGCAAGCAGCCCCATTCTCTGTGCCTCTATGCGAACAGTGCCATGGGCAGATGAGGCTGAGCAACAGCTTTCCAGGATAGCCCCTTCTGCCTGCCAGCTATCTGCAGACGTTCGCATTTCAAGAGCAGGGCTGCGAAAGGAGCCTAGCAGGTACACAATCTTTCCCAGGCTACTTTTGAAGTTTGAGGTGGCAAGACAAGCAAGCAGCCCCATTCTCTGTGCCTCTGTGCGAGCACTGCCATGGGCAGATGAGGCTGAGCAACAGCTTTCCAGAATAGCCCCTTCTGGCTGCCAGCTATCTGCAGACGTTCGCACTTTCGGAGCAGGGCTGCGAACGGAGCCTGGCAGGGACACCACCATTCCCAGCATGCGTTTGAAGTTTCAAGTGGCAAGATAAGCAAGCAGCCCCATTCTCTGTGCCTCTATGCGAACAGTGCCATGGGCAGATGAGGCTGAGCAACAGCTTTCCAGGCTAGCCCCTTCTGGCTGCCAGCTATCTGCAGACGTTCGCACTTTCGGAGCAGGGCTGCGAAAGGAGCCTGGCAGGGACACCAACTTTCCCAGGCTACGTTTGAAGTTTGACGTGGCAAGACAAGCAAGCAGCCCCATTCTCTCTGCCTCTGTGCGAGCACTGCCATGGGCAGATGAGGCTGAGCAACAGCTTTCCAGGATAGCCCCTTCTGCCTGCCAGCTATCTGCAGACGTTCGCACTTTCGGAGCAGGGCTGCAAAAGGAGCCTGGCAGGGACACCACCATTCCTAGGCTACGTTTGAAGTTTCAAGTGGCAAGATAAGCAAGCAGCCCCATTCTCTGTGCCTCTATGCGAACAGTGCCATGGGCAGATGAGGCTGAGCAACAGCTTTCCAGGATAGCCCCTTCTGGCTGCCAGCTATCTGCAGACGTTCGCATTTCAAGAGCAGAGCTGCGAAAGGAGCCTAGCAGGTACACTATCTTTCCCAGGCTACGTTTGAAGTTTGAGGTGGCAAGATAAGCAAGCAGCCCCATTCTCTGTGCCTCTGTGCGAGCACTGCCATGGGCAGATGAGGCTGAGCAACAGCTTTCCAGGATAGCCCCTTCTGCCTGCCAGCTATCTGCAGACGTTCGCATTTCAAGAGCAGGGCTGCGAAAGGAGCCTGGCAGGGACACCACCAGTCCCAGCATGCGTTTGAAGTTTCAAGTGGCAAGATAAGCAAGCAGCCCCATTCTCTGTGCCTCTATGCGAACAGTGCCATGGGCAGATGAGGCTGAGCAACAGCTTTCCAGGATAGCCCCTTCTGGCTGCCAGCTATCTGCAGACGTTCGCATTTCAAGAGCAGGGCTGCGAAAGGAGCCTAGCAGGTACACAATCTTTCCCAGGCTACGTTTGAAGTTTGAGGTGGCAAGACAAGCAAGCAGCCCCATTCTCTGTGCCTCTGTGCGAGCACTGCCATGGGCAGATGAGGCTGAGCAACAGCTTTCCAGGATAGCCCCTTCTGCCTGCCAGCTATCTGCAGACGTTCGCACTTTCGGAGCAGGGCTGCGAAAGGAGCCTGGCAGGGACACCAACTTTCCCAGGCTACGTTTGAAGTTTCAAGTGGCAAGACAAGCAAGCAGCCCCATTCTCTGTGCCTCTGTGCGAGCACTGCCATGGGCAGATGAGGCTGAGCAACAGCTTTCCAGGATAGCCCCTTCTGCCTGCCAGCTATCTGCAGACGTTCGCACTTTCGGAGCAGGGCTGCAAAAGGAGCCTGGCAGGGACACCACCATTCCCAGCATGCGTTTGAAGTTTCAAGTGGCAAGATAAGCAAGCAGCCCCATTCTCTGTGCCTCTGTGCGAGCACTGCCATGGGCAGATGAGGCTGAGCAACAGCTTTCCAGGCTAGCCCCTTCTGGCTGCCAGCTATCTGCAGACGTTCGCACTTTCGGAGCAGGGCTGCAAAAGGAGCCTGGCAGGGACACCAACTTTCCCATGCTACGTTTGAAGTTTGAGGTGGCAAGACAAGCAAGCAGCCCCATTCTCTGTGCCTCTGTGCGAGCACTGCCATGGGCAGATGAGGCTGAGCAACAGCTTTCCAGGATAGCCCCTTCTGCCTGCCAGCTATCTGCAGACATTCGCACTTTCGGAGCAGGGCTGCAAAAGGAGCCTGGCAGGGACACCAACTTTCCCTGGCTACGTTTGAAGTTTCAAGTGGCAAGATAAGCAAGCAGCCCCATTCTCTGTGCCTCTATGCGAACAGTGCCATGGGCAGATGAGGCTGAGCAACAGCTTTCCAGGCTAGCCCCTTCTGGCTGCCAGCTATCTGCAGACGTTCGCATTTCAAGAGCAGGGCTGCGAAAGGAGCCTAGCAGGTACACTATCTTTCCCAGGCTACGTTTGAAGTTTGAGGTGGCAAGACAAGCAAGCAGCCCCATTCTCTGTGCCTCTGTGCGAGCACTGCCATGGGCAGATGAGGCTGAGCAACAGCTTTCCAGGATAGCCCCTTCTGCCTGCCAGCTATCTGCAGACGTTCGCACTTTCGGAGCAGGGCTGCAAAAGGAGCCTGGCAGGGACACCACCATTCCCAGCATGCGTTTGAAGTTTCAAGTGGCAAGATAAGCAAGCAGCCCCATTCTCTGTGCCTCTATGCGAACAGTGCCATGGGCAGATGAGGCTGAGCAACAGCTTTCCAGGCTAGCCCCTTCTGCCTGCCAGCTATCTGCAGACGTTCGCATTTCAAGAGCAGGGCTGCGAAAGCAGCCTAGCAGGTACACCATCTTTCCCAGGCTACCTTTGAAGTTTGAGGTGGCAAGACAAGCAAACAGCCCCATTCTCTGTGCCTCTGTGCGAGCACTGCCATGGGCAGATGAGGCTGAGCAACAGCTTTCCAGGCTAGCCCCTTCTGCCTGCCAGCTATCTGCAGACGTTCGCACTTTCGGAGCAGGGCTGCAAAAGGAGCCTGGCAGGGACACCAACTTTCCCAGGCTACGTTTGAAGTTTGAGGTGGCAAGACAAGCAAGCAGCCCCATTCTCTGTGCCTCTGTGCGAGCACTGCCATGGGCAGATGAGGCTGAGCAACAGCTTTCCAGGATAGCCTCTTCTGCCTGCCAGCTATCTGCAGACGTTCGCACTTTCGGAGCAGGGCTGCAAAAGGAGCCTGGCAGGGACACCACCATTCCCAGCATGCGTTTGAAGTTTCAAGTGGCAAGATAAGCAAGCAGCCCCATTCTCTGTGCCTCTATGCGAACAGTGCCATGGGCAGATGAGGCTGAGCAACAGCTTTCCAAGCTAGCCCCTTCTGGCTGCCAGCTATCTGCAGACGTTCGCCCTTTCGGAGCAGGGCTGCGAAAGGAGCCTGGCAGGGACACCAACTTTCCCAGCATGCGTTTGAAGTTTGACGTGGCAAGACAAGCAAGCAGCCCCATTCTCTCTGCCTCTGTGCGAGCACTGCCATGGGCAGATGAGGCTGAGCAACAGCTTTCCAGGATAGCCCCTTCTGCCTGCCAGCTATCTGCAGACGTTCGCACTTTCGGAGCAGGGCTGCAAAAGGAGCCTGGCAGAGACACCACCATTCCCAGGCTACGTTTGAAGTTTCAAGTGGCAAGATAAGCAAGCAGCCCCATTCTCTGTGCCTCTATGCGAACAGTGCCATGGGCAGATGAGGCTGAGCAACAGCTTTCCAGGATAGCCCCTTCTGCCTGCCAGCTATCTGCAGACGTTCGCATTTCAAGAGCAGAGCTGCGAAAGGAGCCTAGCAGGTACACTATCTTTCCCAGGCTACGTTTGAAGTTTGAGGTGGCAAGACAAGCAAGCAGCCCCATTCTCTGTGCCTCTGTGCGAGCACTGCCATGGGCAGATGACGCTGAGCAACAGCTTTCCAGGCTAGCCCCTTCTGGCTGCCAGCTATCTGCAGACGTTCGCACTTTCGGAGCAGGGCTGCAAAAGGAGCCTGGCAGGGACACCAACTTTCCCAGGCAACGTTTGAAGTTTGAGGTGGCAAGACAAGCAAGCAGCCCCATTCTCTGTGCCTCTGTGCGAGCACTGCCATGGGCAGATGAGGCTGAGCAACAGCTTTCCAGGATAGCCTCTTCTGCCTGCCAGCTATCTGCAGACGTTCGCACTTTCGGAGCAGGGCTGTGATAGGAGCCTGGCAGGGACACCACCATTCCCAGCATGCGTTTGAAGTTTCAAGTGGCAAGATATGCAAGCAGCCCCATTCTCTGTGCCTCTATGCGAACAGTGCCATGGGCAGATGAGGCTGAGCAACAGCTTTCCAGGATAGCCCCTTCTGCCTGCCAGCTATCTGCAGACGTTCGCATTTCAAGAGCAGGGCTGCGAAAGGAGGCTGGCAGGTACACCCTCTTTCCCAGGCTACGTTTGAAGTTTGAGGTGGCAAGACAAGCAAGCAGCCCCATTCTCTGTGCCTCTATGCGAACAGTGCCATGGGCAGATGAGGCTGAGCAACAGCTTTCCAGGCTAGCCCCTTCTGGCTGCCAGCTATCTGCAGACGTTCGCATTTCAAGAGCAAGGCTGCGAAAGGAGCCTAGCAGGTACACTATCTTTCCCAGGCTACGTTTGAAGTTTGAGGTGGCAAGACAAGCAAGCAGCCCCATTCTCTGTGCCTCTGTGCGAGCACTGCCATGGGCAGATGAGGCTGAGCAACAGCTTTCCAGGCTAGCCCCTTCTGCCTGCCAGCTATCTGCAGACGTTCGCACTTTCGGAGCAGGGCTGCAAAAGGAGCCTGGCAGGGACACCACCATTCCCAGCATGCGTTTGAAGTTTCAAGTGGCAAGATAAGCAAGCAGCCCCATTCTCTGTGCCTCTATGCGAACAGTGCCATGGGCAGATGAGGCGGAGCAACAGCTTTCCAGGATAGCCCCTTCTGCCTGCCAGCTATCTGCAGACGTTCGCATTTCAAGAGCAGGGCTGCGAAAGCAGCCTAGCAGGTACACCATCTTTCCCAGGCTACCTTTGAAGTTTGAGGTGGCAAGACAAGCAAACAGCCCCATTCTCTGTGCCTCTGTGCGAGCACTGCCATGGGCAGATGAGGCTGAGCAACAGCTTTCCAGGCTAGCCCCTTCTGGCTGCCAGCTATCTGCAGACGTTCGCACTTTCGGAGCAGGGCTGCAAAAGGAGCCTGGCAGGGACACCAACTTTCCCAGGCAACGTTTGAAGTTTGAGGTGGCAAGACAAGCAAGCAGCCCCATTCTCTGTGCCTCTGTGCGAGCACTGCCATGGGCAGATGAGGCTGAGCAACAGCTTTCCAGGATAGCCTCTTCTGCCTGCCAGCTATCTGCAGACGTTCGCACTTTCGGAGCAGGGCTGTGATAGGAGCCTGGCAGGGACACCACCATTCCCAGCATGCGTTTGAAGTTTCAAGTGGCAAGATATGCAAGCAGCCCCATTCTCTGTGCCTCTATGCGAACAGTGCCATGGGCAGATGAGGCTGAGCAACAGCTTTCCAGGATAGCCCCTTCTGCCTGCCAGCTATCTGCAGACGTTCGCATTTCAAGAGCAGGGCTGCGAAAGGAGGCTGGCAGGTACACCCTCTTTCCCAGGCTACGTTTGAAGTTTGAGGTGGCAAGACAAGCAAGCAGCCCCATTCTCTGTGCCTCTATGCGAACAGTGCCATGGGCAGATGAGGCTGAGCAACAGCTTTCCAGGCTAGCCCCTTCTGGCTGCCAGCTATCTGCAGACGTTCGCATTTCAAGAGCAAGGCTGCGAAAGGAGCCTAGCAGGTACACTATCTTTCCCAGGCTACGTTTGAAGTTTGAGGTGGCAAGACAAGCAAGCAGCCCCATTCTCTGTGCCTCTGTGCGAGCACTGCCATGGGCAGATGAGGCTGAGCAACAGCTTTCCAGGCTAGCCCCTTCTGCCTGCCAGCTATCTGCAGACGTTCGCACTTTCGGAGCAGGGCTGCAAAAGGAGCCTGGCAGGGACACCACCATTCCCAGCATGCGTTTGAAGTTTCAAGTGGCAAGATAAGCAAGCAGCCCCATTCTCTGTGCCTCTATGCGAACAGTGCCATGGGCAGATGAGGCGGAGCAACAGCTTTCCAGGATAGCCCCTTCTGCCTGCCAGCTATCTGCAGACGTTCGCATTTCAAGAGCAGGGCTGCGAAAGCAGCCTAGCAGGTACACCATCTTTCCCAGGCTACCTTTGAAGTTTGAGGTGGCAAGACAAGCAAACAGCCCCATTCTCTGTGCCTCTGTGCGAGCACTGCCATGGGCAGATGAGGCTGAGCAACAGCTTTCCAGGCTAGCCCCTTCTGCCTGCCAGCTATCTGCAGACGTTCGCACTTTCGGAGCAGGGCTGCAAAAGGAGCCTGGCAGGGACACCAACTTTCCCAGGCTACGTTTGAAGTTTGAGGTGGCAAGACAAGCAAGCAGCCCCATTCTCTGTGCCTCTGTGCGAGCACTGCCATGGGCAGATGAGGCTGAGCAACAGCTTTCCAGGATAGCCCCTTCTGCCTGCCAGCTATCTGCAGACGTTCGCACTTTCGGAGCAGGGCTGCAAAAGGAGCCTGGCAGGGACACCACCATTCCCAGCATGCGTTTGAAGTTTCAAGTGGCAAGATAAGCAAGCAGCCCCATTCTCTGTGCCTCTATGCGAACAGTGCCATGGGCAGATGAGGCTGAGCAACAGCTTTCCAGGCTAGCCCCTTCTGCCTGCCAGCTATCTGCAGACGTTCGCACTTTCGGAGCAGGGCTGCGAAAGGAGCCTAGCAGGGACACCAACTTTCCCAGGCTACGTTTGAAGTTTGAGGTGGCAAGACAAGCAAGCAGCCCCATTCTCTGTGCCTCTGTGCGAGCACTGCCATGGGCAGATGAGGCTGAGCAACAGCTTTCCAGGCTAGCCCCTTCTGGCTGCCAGCTATCTGCAGACGTTCGCACTTTCGGAGCAGGGCTGCAAAAGGAGCCTGGCAGGGACACCAACTTTCCCAGGCAACGTTTGAAGTTTGAGGTGGCAAGACAAGCAAGCAGCCCCATTCTCTGTGCCTCTGTGCGAGCACTGCCATGGGCAGATGAGGCTGAGCAACAGCTTTCCAGGATAGCCTCTTCTGCCTGCCAGCTATCTGCAGACGTTCGCACTTTCAAGAGCAGGGCTGTGATAGGAGCCTGGCAGGGACACCACCATTCCCAGCATGCGTTTGAAGTTTCAAGTGGCAAGATATGCAAGCAGCCCCATTCTCTGTGCCTCTATGCGAACAGTGCCATGGGCAGATGAGGCTGAGCAACAGCTTTCCAGGATAGCCCCTTCTGCCTGCCAGCTATCTGCAGACGTTCGCATTTCAAGAGCAGGGCTGCGAAAGGAGCCTGGCAGGTACACCCTCTTTCCCAGGCTACGTTTGAAGTTTGAGGTGGCAAGACAAGCAAGCAGCCCCATTCTCTGTGCCTCTGTGCGAGCAGTGCCATGGGCAGATGAGGCGGAGCAACAGCTTTCCAGGATAGCCCCTTCTGGCTGCCAGCTATCTGCAGACGTTCGCACTTTCGGAGCAGGGCTGCAAAAGGAGCCTGGCAGGGACACCAACTTTCCCAGGCTACGTTTGAAGTTTCAAGTGGCAAGATAAGCAAGCAGCCCCATTCTCTGTGCCTCTATGCGAACAGTGCCATGGGCAGATGAGGCTGAGCAACAGCTTTCCAGGATAGCCCCTTCTGGCTGCCAGCTATCTGCAGACGTTCGCACTTTCGGAGCAGGGCTGCGAAAGGAGCCTGGCAGGGACACCAACTTTCCCAGCATGCGTTTGAAGTTTGAGGTGGCAAGACAAGCAAGCAGCCCCATTCTCTGTGCCTCTGTGCGAGCACTGCCATGGGCAGATGAGGCTGAGCAACAGCTTTCCAGGATAGCCCCTTCTGGCTGCCAGCTATCTGCAGACGTTCGCATTTCAAGAGCAGGACTGCGAAAGGAGCCTAGCAGGTACACCATCTTTCCCAGGCTACGTTTGAAGTTTGAGGTGGCAAGACAAGCAAGCAGCCCCATTCTCTGTGCCTCTGTGCGAGCACTGCCATGGGCAGATGACGCTGAGCAACAGCTTTCCAAGCTAGCCCCTTCTGGCTGCCAGCTATCTGCAGACGTTCGCACTTTCGGAGCAGGGCTGTGATAGGAGCCTGGCAGGTACACCATCTTTCCCAGGCTACGTTTGAAGTTTGAGGTGGCAAGACAAGCAAGCAGCCCCATTCTCTGTGCCTCTGTGCGAGCAGTGCCATGGGCAGATGAGGCTGAGCAACAGCTTTCCAGGATAGCCCCTTCTGGCTGCCAGCTATCTGCAGACGTTCGCACTTTCGGAGCAGGGCTGCAAAAGGAGCCTGGCAGGAACACCACCATTCCCAGCATGCGTTTGAAGTTTCAAGTGGCAAGATAAGCAAGCAGCCCCATTCTCTGTGCCTCTATGCGAACAGTGCCATGGGCAGATGAGGCTGAGCAACAGCTTTCCAGGCTAGCCCCTTCTGGCTGCCAGCTATCTGCAGACGTTCGCATTTCAAGAGCAGGGCTGCGAAAGCAGCCTAGCAGGTACACCATCTTTCCCAGGCTACGTTTGAAGTTTGAGGTGGCAAGACAAGCAAGCAGCCCCATTCTCTGTGCCTCTGTGCGAGCACTGCCATGGGCAGATGAGGCTGAGCAACAGCTTTCCAGGCTAGCCCCTTCTGGCTGCCAGCTATCTGCAGACGTTCGCACTTTCGGAGCAGGGCTGCAAAAGGAGCCTGGCAGGGACACCAAATTTCCCAGGCTACGATTGATGTTTCAAGTGGCAAGATAAGCAAGCAGCCCCATTCTCTGTGCCTCTATGCGAGCAGTGCCATGGGCAGATGAGGCTGAGCAACAGCTTTCCAGGATAGCCCCTTCTGGCTGCCAGCTATCTGCAGACGTTCGCACTTTCGGAGCAGGGCTGCGAAAGGAGCCTGGCAAGTACACCATCTTTCCCAGGCTACGTTTGAAGTTTGAGGTGGCAAGACAAGCAAGCAGCCCCATTCTCTGTGCCTCTGTGCGAGCAGTGCCATGGGCAGATGAGGCGGAGCAACAGCTTTCCAGGATAGCCCCTTCTGCCTGCCAGCTATCTGCAGACGTTCGCACTTTCGGAGCAGGGCTGCAAAAGGAGCCTGGCAGGAACACCACCATTCCCAGCATGCGTTTGAAGTTTCAAGTGGCAAGATAAGCAAGCAGCCCCATTCTCTGTGCCTCTATGCGAACACTGCCATGGGCAGATGAGGCTGAGCAACAGCTTTCCAGGCTAGCCCCTTCTGGCTGCCAGCTATCTACAGACGTTCGCACTTTCGGAGCAGGGCTGCAAAAGGAGCCTGGCAGGGACACCAACTTTCCCAGGCTACGTTTGAAGTTTGAGGTGGCAAGACAAGCAAGCAGCCCCATTCTCTGTGCCTCTGTGCGAGCACTGCCATGGGCAGATGAGGCTGAGCAACAGCTTTCCAGGATAGCCCCTTCTGGCTGCCAGCTATCTGCAGACGTTCGCACTTTCGGAGCAGGGCTGCAAAAGGAGCCTGGCAGGGACACCACCATTCCCAGCATGCGTTTGAAGTTTCAAGTGGCAAGATAAGCAAGCAGCCCCATTCTCTGTGCCTCTATGCGAACAGTGCCATGGGCAGATGAGGCTGAGCAACAGCTTTCCAGGATAGCCCCTTCTGCCTGCCAGCTATCTGCAGACGTTCGCATTTCAAGAGCAGGGCTGCGAAAGGAGCCTAGCAGGTACACCATCTTTCCCAGGCTACGTTTGAAGTTTGAGGTGGCAAGACAAGCAAGCAGCCCCATTCTCTGTGCCTCTATGCGAACAGTGCCATGGGCAGATGAGGCTGAGCAACAGCTTTCCAGGATAGCCCCTTCTGGCTGCCAGCTATCTGCAGACGTTCGCACTTTCGGAGCAGGGCTGCAAAAGGAGCCTGGCAGGGACACCACCATTCCCAGCATGCGTTTGAAGTTTCAAGTGGCAAGATAAGCAAGCAGCCCCATTCTCTGTGCCTCTATGCGAACAGTGCCATGGGCAGATGAGGCTGAGCAACAGCTTTCCAGGCTAGCCCCTTCTGGCTGCCAGCTATCTGCAGACGTTCGCATTTCAAGAGCAGGGCTGCGAAAGGAGCCTAGCAGGTACACAATCTTTCCCAGGCTACGTTTGAAGTTTGAGGTGGCAAGACAAGCAAGCAGCCCCATTCTCTGTGCCTCTGTGCGAGCACTGCCATGGGCAGATGAGGCGGAGCAACAGCTTTCCAGGATAGCCCCTTCTGGCTGCCAGCTATCTGCAGACGTTCGCACTTTCGGAGCAGGGCTGCAAAAGGAGCCTGGCAGGGACACCAACTTTCCCAGGCTACGTTTGAAGTTTCAAGTGACAAGATAAGCAAGCAGCCCCATTCTCTGTGCCTCTATGCGAACAGTGCCATGGGCAGATGAGGCTGAGCAACAGCTTTCCAGGCTAGCCCCTTCTGGCTGCCAGCTATCTGCAGACGTTCGCACTTTCGGAGCAGGGCTGCGAAAGGAGCCTGGCAGGGACACCAACTTTCCCAGGCTACGTTTGAAGTTTGAGGTGGCAAGACAAGCAAGCAGCCCCATTCTCTGTGCCTCTGTGCGAGCACTGCCATGGGCAGATGAGGCTGAGCAACAGCTTTCCAGGATAGCCCCTTCTGCCTGCCAGCTATCTGCAGACGTTCGCATTTCAAGAGCAGGGCTGCGAAAGCAGCCTAGCAGGTACACCATCTTTCCCAGGCTACGTTTGAAGTTTGAGGTGGCAAGACAAGCAAGCAGCCCCATTCTCTGTGCCTCTGTGCGAGCACTGCCATGGGCAGATGACGCTGAGCAACAGCTTTCCAGGCTAGCCCCTTCTGGCTGCCAGCTATCTGCAGACGTTCGCACTTTCGGAGCAGGGCTGCAAAAGGAGCCTGGCAGGGACACCAACTTTTCCAGGCAACGTTTGAAGTTTGAGGTGGCAAGACAAGCAAGCAGCCCCATTCTCTGTGCCTCTGTGCGAGCAGTGCCATGGGCAGATGAGGCTGAGCAACAGCTTTCCAGGATAGCCCCTTCTGGCTGCCAGCTATCTGCAGACGTTCGCACTTTCGGAGCAGGGCTGTGATAGGAGCCTGGCAGGGACACCACCATTCCCAGCATGCGTTTTAAGTTTCAAGTGGCAAGATATGCAAGCAGCCCCATTCTCTGTGCCTCTATGCGAACAGTGCCATGGGCAGATGAGGCTGAGCAACAGCTTTCCAGGATAGCCCCTTCTGCCTGCCAGCTATCTGCAGACGTTTGCATTTCAAGAGCAGGGCTGCGAAAGGAGCCTGGCAGGTACACCATCTTTCCCAGGCTACGTTTGAAGTTTGAGGTGGCAAGACAAGCAAGCAGCCCCATTCTCTGTGCCTCTGTGCGAGCAGTGCCATGGGCAGATGAGGCGGAGCAACAGCTTTCCAGGATAGCCCCTTCTGCCTGCCAGCTATCTGCAGACGTTCGCACTTTCGGAGCAGGGCTGCAAAAGGAGCCTGGCAGGAACACCACCATTCCCAGCATGCATTTGAAGTTTCAAGTGGCAAGATAAGCAAGCAGCCCCATTCTCTGTGCCTCTATGCGAACAGTGCCATGGGCAGATGAGGCTGAGCAACAGCTTTCCAGGATAGCCCCTTCTGCCTGCCAGCTATCTACAGACGTTCGCACTTTCGGAGCAGGGCTGCAAAAGGAGCCTGGCAGGGACACCAACTTTCCCAGGCTACGTTTGAAGTTTGAGGTGACAAGACAAGCAAGCAGCCCCATTCTCTGTGCCTCTGTGCGAGCACTGCCATGGGCAGATGAGGCTGAGCAACAGCTTTCCAGGATAGCCCCTTCTGCCTGCCAGCTATCTGCAGACGTTCGCACTTTCGGAGCAGGGCTGTGATAGGAGCCTGGCAGGGACACCACCATTCCCAGCATGCGTTTGAAGTTTCAAGTGGCAAGATAAGCAAGCAGCCCCATTCTCTGTGCCTCTATGCGAACAGTGCCATGGGCAGATGAGGCTGAGCAACAGCTTTCCAGGCTAGCCCCTTCTGGCTGCCAGCTATCTGCAGACGTTCGCATTTCAAGAGCAGGGCTGCGAAAGGAGCCTAGCAGGTACACCATCTTTCCCAGGCTACGTTTGAAGTTTGAGGTGGCAAGACAAGCAAGCAGCCCCATTCTCTGTGCCTCTGTGCGAGCACTGCCATGGGCAGATGAGGCTGAGTAACAGCTTTCCAGGATAGCCCCTTCTGGCTGCCAGCTATCTGCAGACGTTCGCACTTTCGGAGCAGGGCTGCAAAAGGAGCCTGGCAGGGACACCAACTTTCCCAGGCTACGTTTGAAGTTTGAGGTGGCAAGACAAGCAAGCAGCCCCATTCTCTGTGCCTCTGTGCGAGCAGTGCCATGGACAGATGAGGCTGAGCAACAGCTTTCCAGGATAGCCCCTTCTGCCTGCCAGCTATCTGCAGACATTCGCACTTTCGGAGCAGGGCTGCGAAAGGAGCCTGGCAGGGACACCAACATTCCCAGGCTACGTTTGAAGTTTGAGGTGGCAAGACAAGCAAGCAGCCCCATTCTCTGTGCCTCTATGCGAACAGTGCCATGGGCAGATGAGGTTGAGCAACAGCTTTCCAGGCTAGCCCCTTCTGCCTGCCAGCTATCTGCAGACGTTCGCACTTTCGGAGCAGGGCTGCAAAAGGAGCCTGGCAGGGACACCATCTTTCCCAGGATACGTTTGAAGTTTGAGGTGGCAAGACAAGCAAGCAGTCCCATTCTCTGTGCCTCTGTGCGAGCACTGCCATGGGCAGATGAGGCTGAGCAGCAGCTTTCCAGGCTAGCCTCTTCTGGCTGCCAGCTATCTGCAGACGTTCGCACTTTCGGAGCAGGGCTGCAAAAGGAGCCTGGCAGGGACACCAACTTTCCCAGGCTACGTTTGAAGTTTGAGGTGGCAAGACAAGCAAGCAGCCCCATTCTCTGTGCCTCTGTGCGAGCACTGCCATGGGCAGATGAGGCTGAGCAACAGCTTTCCAGGATAGCCCCTTCTGGCTGCCAGCTATCTGCAGACGTTCGCACTTTCGGAGCAGGGCTGTGATAGGAGCCTGGCAGGGAGACCACCATTCCCAGCATGCGTTTTAAGTTTCAAGTGGCCAGATATGCAAGCAGCCCCATTCTCTGTGCCTCTATGCGAACAGTGCCATGGGCAGATGAGGCTGAGCAACAGCTTTCCAGGATAGCCCCTTCTGCCTGCCAGCTATCTGCAGACGTTCGCATTTCAAGAGCAGGGCTGCGAAAGGAGCCTGGCAGGTACACCATCTTTCCCAGGCTACGTTTGAAGTTTGAGGTGGCAAGACAAGCAAGCAGCCCCATTCTCTGTGCCTCTGTGCGAGCAGTGCCATGGGCAGATGAGGCTGAGCAACAGCTTTCCAGGATAGCCCCTTCTGCCTGCCAGCTATCTGCAGACGTTCGCACTTTCGGAGCAGGGCTGCAAAAGGAGCCTGGCAGGAACACCACCATTCCCAGCATGCATTTGAAGTTTCAAGTGGCAAGATAAGCAAGCAGCCCCATTCTCTGTGCCTCTATGCGAACAGTGCCATGGGCAGATGAGGCTGAGCAACAGCTTTCCAGGCTAGCCCCTTCTGGCTGCCAGCTATCTGCAGACGTTCGCACTTTCGGAGCAGGGCTGCGAAAGGAGCCTGGCAGGGACACCAACTTTCCCAGGCTACGTTTGAAGTTTGAGGTGGCAAGACAAGCAAGCAGCCCCATTCTCTGTGCCTCTATGCGAACAGTGCCATGGGCAGATGAGGCTGAGCAACAGCTTTCCAGGATAGCCCCTTCTGCCTGCCAGCTATCTGCAGACGTTCGCACTTTCGGAGCAGGGCTGCAAAAGGAGCCTGGCAGGGACACCAACTTTCCCAGGCTACGTTTGAAGTTTGAGGTGGCAAGACAAGCAAGCAGCCCCATTCTCTGTGCCTCTGTGCGAGCACTGCCATGGGCAGATGAGGCTGAGCAACAGCTTTCCAGGATAGCCCCTTCTGCCTGCCAGCTATCTGCAGACGTTCGCACTTTCGGAGCAGGGCTGTGATAGGAGCCTGGCAGGGACACCACCATTCCCAGCATGCGTTTTAAGTTTCAAGTGGCAAGATAAGCAAGCAGCCCCATTCTCTGTGCCTCTATGCGAACAGTGCCATGGGCAGATGAGGCTGAGCAACAGCTTTCCAGGATAGCCCCTTCTGGCTGCCAGCTATCTACAGACGTTCGCACTTTCGGAGCAGGGCTGCGAAAGGAGCCTGGCAGGGACACCAACTTTCCCAGGCTACGTTTGAAGTTTGAGGTGGCAAGACAAGCAAGCAGCCCCATTCTCTGTGCCTCTGTGCGAGCACTGCCATGGGCAGATGAGGCTGAGCAACAGCTTTCCAGGATAGCCCCTTCTGCCTGCCAGCTATCTGCAGACGTTCGCACTTTCGGAGCAGGGCTGCAAAAGGAGCCTGGCAGGGACACCACCATTCCCAGCATGCGTTTGAAGTTTCAAGTGGCAAGATAAGCAAGCAGCCCCATTCTCTGTGCCTCTATGCGAACAGTGCCATGGGCAGATGAGGCTGAGCAACAGCTTTCCAGGCTAGCCCCTTCTGGCTGCCAGCTATCTGCAGACGTTCGCATTTCAAGAGCAGGGCTGCGAAAGGAGCCTAGCAGGGACACCAACTTTCCCAGGCTACGTTTGAAGTTTGAGGTGGCAAGACAAGCAAGCAGCCCCATTCTCTGTGCCTCTGTGCGAGCACTGCCATGGGCAGATGAGGCTGAGCAACAGCTTTCCAGGCTAGCCTCTTCTGCCTGCCAGCTATCTGCAGACGTTCGCATTTCAAGAGCAGGGCTGCAAAAGGAGCCTGGCAGGAACACCACCATTCCCAGCATGCGTTTGAAGTTTCAAGTGGCAAGATATGCAAGCAGCCCCATTCTCTGTGCCTCTATGCGAACAGTGCCATGGGCAGATGAGGCTGAGCAAGAGCTTTCCAGGATAGCCCCTTCTGCCTGCCAGCTATCTGCAGACGTTCGCACTTTCGGAGCAGGGCTGCAAAAGGAGCCTGGCAGGGACACCACCATTCCCAGCATGCGTTTGAAGTTTCAAGTGGCAAGATAAGCAAGCAGCCCCATTCTCTGTGCCTCTATGCGAACAGTGCCATGGGCAGATGAGGCTGAGCAACAGCTTTCCAGGCTAGCCCCTTCTGCCTGCCAGCTATCTGCAGACGTTCGCATTTCAAGAGCAGGGCTGCAAAAGGAGCCTGGCAGGGACACCACCATTCCCAGCATGCGTTTGAAGTTTCAAGTGGCAAGATATGCAAGCAGCCCCATTCTCTGTGCCTCTATGCGAACAGTGCCATGGGCAGATGAGGCTGAGCAACAGCTTTCCAGGATAGCCCCTTCTGCCTGCCAGCTATCTGCAGACGTTCGCACTTTCGGAGCAGGGCTGCAAAAGGAGCCTGGCAGGGACACCACCATTCCCAGCATGCGTTTGAAGTTTCAAGTGGCAAGATAAGCAAGCAGCCCCATTCTCTGTGCCTCTATGCGAACAGTGCCATGGGCAGATGAGGCTGAGCAACAGCTTTCCAGGCTAGCACCTTCTGGCTGCCAGCTATCTGCAGACGTTCGCATTTCAAGAGCAGGGCTGCGAAAGCAGCCTAGCAGGTACACCATCTTTCCCAGGCTACGTTTGAAGTTTGAGGTGGCAAGACAAGCAAGCAGCCCCATTCTCTGTGCCTCTGTGCGAGCACTGCCATGGGCAGATGAGGCGGAGCAACAGCTTTCCAGGCTAGCCCCTTCTGGCTGCCAGCTATCTGCAGACGTTCGCACTTTCGGAGCAGGGCTGCAAAAGGAGCCTGGCAGGGACACCAACTTTCCCAGGCTACGTTTGAAGTTTCAAGTGGCAAGATAAGCAAGCAGCCCCATTCTCTGTGCCTCTATGCGAACAGTGCCATGGGCAGATGAGGCTGAGCAACAGCTTTCCAGGCTAGCCCCTTCTGGCTGCCAGCTATCTGCAGACGTTCGCACTTTCGGAGCAGGGCTGCGAAAGGAGCCTGGCAGGGACACCATCTTTCCCAGGGTACGTTTGAAGTTTGAGGTGGCAAGACAAGCAAGCAGCCCCATTCTCTGTGCCTCTGAGCGAGCACTGCCATGGGCAGATGAGGCTGAGCAACAGCTTTCCAGGCTAGCCCCTTCTGGCTGCCAGCTATCTGCAGACGTTCGCATTTCAAGAGCAGGGCTGCGAAAGCAGCCTAGCAGGTACACCATCTTTCCCAGGCTACGTTTGAAGTTTGAGGTGGCAAGACAAGCAAGCAGCCCCATTCTCTGTGCCTCTGTGCGAGCACTGCCATGGGCAGATGAGGCTGAGCAACAGCTTTCCAGGATAGCCCCTTCTGCCTGCCAGCTATCTGCAGACGTTCGCACTTTCGGAGCAGGGCTGCAAAAGGAGCCTGGCAGGAACACCACCATTCCCAGCATGCATTTGAAGTTTCAAGTGGCAAGATAAGCAAGCAGCCCCATTCTCTGTGCCTCTATGCGAACAGTGCCATGGGCAGATGAGGCTGAGCAACAGCTTTCCAGGCTAGCCCCTTCTGGCTGCCAGCTATCTACAGACGTTCGCACTTTCGGAGCAGGGCTGCGAAAGGAGCCTGGCAGGGACACCAACTTTCCCAGGCTACGTTTGAAGTTTGAGGTGGCAAGACAAGCAAGCAGCCCCATTCTCTGTGCCTCTGTGCGAGCACTGCCATGGGCAGATGAGGCTGAGCAACAGCTTTCCAGGATAGCCCCTTCTGCCTGCCAGCTATCTGCAGACGTTCGCACTTTCGGAGCAGGGCTGCAAAAGGAGCCTGGCAGGGACACCACCAGTCCCAGCATGCGTTTGAAGTTTCAAGTGGCAAGATAAGCAAGCAGCCCCATTCTCTGTGCCTCTATGTGAACAGTGCCATGGGCAGATGAGGCTGAGCAACAGCTTTCCAGGCTAGCCCCTTCTGGCTGCCAGCTATCTGCAGACGTTCGCATTTCAAGAGCAGGGCTGCGAAAGGAGCCTAGCAGGTACACCATCTTTCCCAGGCTACGTTTGAAGTTTGAGGTGGCAAGACAAGCAAGCAGCCCCATTCTCTGTGCCTCTGTGCGAGCAGTGCCATGGGCAGATGAGGCTGAGCAACAGCTTTCCAGGATAGCCCCTTCTGCCTGCCAGCTATCTGCAGACGTTCGCACTTTCGGAGCAGGGCTGCAAAAGGAGCCTGGCAGGAACACCACCATTCCCAGCATGCATTTGAAGTTTCAAGTGGCAAGATAAGCAAGCAGCCCCATTCTCTGTGCCTCTATGCGAACAGTGCCATGGGCAGATGAGGCTGAGCAACAGCTTTCCAGGCTAGCCCCTTCTGGCTGCCAGCTATCTGCAGACGTTCGCACTTTCGGAGCAGGGCTGCGAAAGGAGCCTGGCAGGGACACCAACTTTCCCAGGCTACGTTTGAAGTTTGAGGTGGCAAGACAAGCAAGCAGCCCCATTCTCTGTGCCTCTATGCGAACAGTGCCATGGGCAGATGAGGCTGAGCAACAGCTTTCCAGGATAGCCCCTTCTGCCTGCCAGCTATCTGCAGACGTTCGCACTTTCGGAGCAGGGCTGCAAAAGGAGCCTGGCAGGGACACCAACTTTCCCAGGCTACGTTTGAAGTTTGAGGTGGCAAGACAAGCAAGCAGCCCCATTCTCTGTGCCTCTGTGCGAGCACTGCCATGGGCAGATGAGGCTGAGCAACAGCTTTCCAGGATAGCCCCTTCTGCCTGCCAGCTATCTGCAGACGTTCGCACTTTCGGAGCAGGGCTGTGATAGGAGCCTGGCAGGGACACCACCATTCCCAGCATGCGTTTTAAGTTTCAAGTGGCAAGATAAGCAAGCAGCCCCATTCTCTGTGCCTCTATGCGAACAGTGCCATGGGCAGATGAGGCTGAGCAACAGCTTTCCAGGATAGCCCCTTCTGGCTGCCAGCTATCTACAGACGTTCGCACTTTCGGAGCAGGGCTGCGAAAGGAGCCTGGCAGGGACACCAACTTTCCCAGGCTACGTTTGAAGTTTGAGGTGGCAAGACAAGCAAGCAGCCCCATTCTCTGTGCCTCTGTGCGAGCACTGCCATGGGCAGATGAGGCTGAGCAACAGCTTTCCAGGATAGCCCCTTCTGCCTGCCAGCTATCTGCAGACGTTCGCACTTTCGGAGCAGGGCTGCAAAAGGAGCCTGGCAGGGACACCACCATTCCCAGCATGCGTTTGAAGTTTCAAGTGGCAAGATAAGCAAGCAGCCCCATTCTCTGTGCCTCTATGCGAACAGTGCCATGGGCAGATGAGGCTGAGCAACAGCTTTCCAGGCTAGCCCCTTCTGGCTGCCAGCTATCTGCAGACGTTCGCATTTCAAGAGCAGGGCTGCGAAAGGAGCCTAGCAGGGACACCAACTTTCCCAGGCTACGTTTGAAGTTTGAGGTGGCAAGACAAGCAAGCAGCCCCATTCTCTGTGCCTCTGTGCGAGCACTGCCATGGGCAGATGAGGCTGAGCAACAGCTTTCCAGGCTAGCCTCTTCTGCCTGCCAGCTATCTGCAGACGTTCGCATTTCAAGAGCAGGGCTGCAAAAGGAGCCTGGCAGGAACACCACCATTCCCAGCATGCGTTTGAAGTTTCAAGTGGCAAGATATGCAAGCAGCCCCATTCTCTGTGCCTCTATGCGAACAGTGCCATGGGCAGATGAGGCTGAGCAAGAGCTTTCCAGGATAGCCCCTTCTGCCTGCCAGCTATCTGCAGACGTTCGCACTTTCGGAGCAGGGCTGCAAAAGGAGCCTGGCAGGGACACCACCATTCCCAGCATGCGTTTGAAGTTTCAAGTGGCAAGATAAGCAAGCAGCCCCATTCTCTGTGCCTCTATGCGAACAGTGCCATGGGCAGATGAGGCTGAGCAACAGCTTTCCAGGCTAGCCCCTTCTGCCTGCCAGCTATCTGCAGACGTTCGCATTTCAAGAGCAGGGCTGCAAAAGGAGCCTGGCAGGGACACCACCATTCCCAGCATGCGTTTGAAGTTTCAAGTGGCAAGATATGCAAGCAGCCCCATTCTCTGTGCCTCTATGCGAACAGTGCCATGGGCAGATGAGGCTGAGCAACAGCTTTCCAGGATAGCCCCTTCTGCCTGCCAGCTATCTGCAGACGTTCGCACTTTCGGAGCAGGGCTGCAAAAGGAGCCTGGCAGGGACACCACCATTCCCAGCATGCGTTTGAAGTTTCAAGTGGCAAGATAAGCAAGCAGCCCCATTCTCTGTGCCTCTATGCGAACAGTGCCATGGGCAGATGAGGCTGAGCAACAGCTTTCCAGGCTAGCACCTTCTGGCTGCCAGCTATCTGCAGACGTTCGCATTTCAAGAGCAGGGCTGTGAAAGCAGCCTAGCAGGTACACCATCTTTCCCAGGCTACGTTTGAAGTTTGAGGTGGCAAGACAAGCAAGCAGCCCCATTCTCTGTGCCTCTGTGCGAGCACTGCCATGGGCAGATGAGGCGGAGCAACAGCTTTCCAGGCTAGCCCCTTCTGGCTGCCAGCTATCTGCAGACGTTCGCACTTTCGGAGCAGGGCTGCAAAAGGAGCCTGGCAGGGACACCAACTTTCCCAGGCTACGTTTGAAGTTTCAAGTGGCAAGATAAGCAAGCAGCCCCATTCTCTGTGCCTCTATGCGAACAGTGCCATGGGCAGATGAGGCTGAGCAACAGCTTTCCAGGCTAGCCCCTTCTGGCTGCCAGCTATCTGCAGACGTTCGCACTTTCGGAGCAGGGCTGCGAAAGGAGCCTGGCAGGGACACCATCTTTCCCAGGGTACGTTTGAAGTTTGAGGTGGCAAGACAAGCAAGCAGCCCCATTCTCTGTGCCTCTGAGCGAGCACTGCCATGGGCAGATGAGGCTGAGCAACAGCTTTCCAGGCTAGCCCCTTCTGGCTGCCAGCTATCTGCAGACGTTCGCATTTCAAGAGCAGGGCTGCGAAAGCAGCCTAGCAGGTACACCATCTTTCCCAGGCTACGTTTGAAGTTTGAGGTGGCAAGACAAGCAAGCAGCCCCATTCTCTGTGCCTCTGTGCGAGCACTGCCATGGGCAGATGAGGCTGAGCAACAGCTTTCCAGGATAGCCCCTTCTGCCTGCCAGCTATCTGCAGACGTTCGCACTTTCGGAGCAGGGCTGCAAAAGGAGCCTGGCAGGAACACCACCATTCCCAGCATGCATTTGAAGTTTCAAGTGGCAAGATAAGCAAGCAGCCCCATTCTCTGTGCCTCTATGCGAACAGTGCCATGGGCAGATGAGGCTGAGCAACAGCTTTCCAGGCTAGCCCCTTCTGGCTGCCAGCTATCTACAGACGTTCGCACTTTCGGAGCAGGGCTGCGAAAGGAGCCTGGCAGGGACACCAACTTTCCCAGGCTACGTTTGAAGTTTGAGGTGGCAAGACAAGCAAGCAGCCCCATTCTCTGTGCCTCTGTGCGAGCACTGCCATGGGCAGATGAGGCTGAGCAACAGCTTTCCAGGATAGCCCCTTCTGCCTGCCAGCTATCTGCAGACGTTCGCACTTTCGGAGCAGGGCTGCAAAAGGAGCCTGGCAGGGACACCACCAGTCCCAGCATGCGTTTGAAGTTTCAAGTGGCAAGATAAGCAAGCAGCCCCATTCTCTGTGCCTCTATGCGAACAGTGCCATGGGCAGATGAGGCTGAGCAACAGCTTTCCAGGCTAGCCCCTTCTGGCTGCCAGCTATCTGCAGACGTTCGCATTTCAAGAGCAGGGCTGCGAAAGGAGCCTAGCAGGTACACCATCTTTCCCAGGCTACGTTTGAAGTTTGAGGTGGCAAGACAAGCAAGCAGCCCCATTCTCTGTGCCTCTGTGCGAGCACTGCCATGGGCAGATGAGGCTGAGCAACAGCTTTCCAGGCTAGCCCCTTCTGGCTGCCAGCTATCTGCAGACGTTCGCACTTTCGGAGCAGGGCTGCAAAAGGAGCCTGGCAGGGACACCAACTTTCCCAGGCTACGTTTGAAGTTTGAGGTGGCAAGACAAGCAAGCAGCCCCATTCTCTGTGCCTCTGTGCGAGCAGTGCCATGGACAGATGAGGCTGAGCAACAGCTTTCCAGGATAGCCCCTTCTGCCTGCCAGCTATCTGCAGACATTCGCACTTTCGGAGCAGGGCTGCGAAAGGAGCCTGGCAGGGACACCACCAGTCCCAGCATGCGTTTGAAGTTTCAAGTGGCAAGATAAGCAAGCAGCCCCATTCTCTGTGCCTCTATGCGAACAGTGCCATGGGCAGATGAGGCTGAGCAACAGCTTTCCAGGCTAGCCCCTTCTGCCTGCCAGCTATCTGCAGACGTTCGCATTTCAAGAGCAGGGCTGCAAAAGGAGCCTGGCAGGGACACCACCATTCCCAGCATGCGTTTGAAGTTTCAAGTGGCAAGATATGCAAGCAGCCCCATTCTCTGTGCCTCTATGCGAACAGTGCCATGGGCAGATGAGGCTGAGCAACAGCTTTCCAGGATAGCCCCTTCTGCCTGCCAGCTATCTGCAGACGTTCGCACTTTCGGAGCAGGGCTGCAAAAGGAGCCTGGCAGGGACACCACCATTCCCAGCATGCGTTTGAAGTTTCAAGTGGCAAGATAAGCAAGCAGCCCCATTCTCTGTGCCTCTATGCGAACAGTGCCATGGGCAGATGAGGCTGAGCAACAGCTTTCCAGGCTAGCACCTTCTGGCTGCCAGCTATCTGCAGACGTTCGCATTTCAAGAGCAGGGCTGCGAAAGCAGCCTAGCAGGTACACCATCTTTCCCAGGCTACGTTTGAAGTTTGAGGTGGCAAGACAAGCAAGCAGCCCCATTCTCTGTGCCTCTGTGCGAGCACTGCCATGGGCAGATGAGGCGGAGCAACAGCTTTCCAGGCTAGCCCCTTCTGGCTGCCAGCTATCTGCAGACGTTCGCACTTTCGGAGCAGGGCTGCAAAAGGAGCCTGGCAGGGACACCAACTTTCCCAGGCTACGTTTGAAGTTTCAAGTGGCAAGATAAGCAAGCAGCCCCATTCTCTGTGCCTCTATGCGAACAGTGCCATGGGCAGATGAGGCTGAGCAACAGCTTTCCAGGCTAGCCCCTTCTGGCTGCCAGCTATCTGCAGACGTTCGCACTTTCGGAGCAGGGCTGCGAAAGGAGCCTGGCAGGGACACCAACTTTCCCAGGGTACGTTTGAAGTTTGAGGTGGCAAGACAAGCAAGCAGCCCCATTCTCTGTGCCTCTGAGCGAGCACTGCCATGGGCAGATGAGGCTGAGCAACAGCTTTCCAGGCTAGCCCCTTCTGGCTGCCAGCTATCTGCAGACGTTCGCATTTCAAGAGCAGGGCTGCGAAAGCAGCCTAGCAGGTACACCATCTTTCCCAGGCTACGTTTGAAGTTTGAGGTGGCAAGACAAGCAAGCAGCCCCATTCTCTGTGCCTCTGTGCGAGCACTGCCATGGGCAGATGAGGCTGAGCAACAGCTTTCCAGGATAGCCCCTTCTGCCTGCCAGCTATCTGCAGACGTTCGCACTTTCGGAGCAGGGCTGCAAAAGGAGCCTGGCAGGAACACCACCATTCCCAGCATGCATTTGAAGTTTCAAGTGGCAAGATAAGCAAGCAGCCCCATTCTCTGTGCCTCTATGCGAACAGTGCCATGGGCAGATGAGGCTGAGCAACAGCTTTCCAGGCTAGCCCCTTCTGGCTGCCAGCTATCTACAGACGTTCGCACTTTCGGAGCAGGGCTGCGAAAGGAGCCTGGCAGGGACACCAACTTTCCCAGGCTACGTTTGAAGTTTGAGGTGGCAAGACAAGCAAGCAGCCCCATTCTCTGTGCCTCTGTGCGAGCACTGCCATGGGCAGATGAGGCTGAGCAACAGCTTTCCAGGATAGCCCCTTCTGCCTGCCAGCTATCTGCAGACGTTCGCACTTTCGGAGCAGGGCTGCAAAAGGAGCCTGGCAGGGACACCACCAGTCCCAGCATGCGTTTGAAGTTTCAAGTGGCAAGATAAGCAAGCAGCCCCATTCTCTGTGCCTCTATGCGAACAGTGCCATGGGCAGATGAGGCTGAGCAACAGCTTTCCAGGCTAGCCCCTTATGGCTGCCAGCTATCTGCAGACGTTCGCATTTCAAGAGCAGGGCTGCGAAAGGAGCCTAGCAGGTACACCATCTTTCCCAGGCTACGTTTGAAGTTTGAGGTGGCAAGACAAGCAAGCAGCCCCATTCTCTGTGCCTCTGTGCGAGCACTGCCATGGGCAGATGAGGCGGAGCAACAGCTTTCCAGGCTAGCCCCTTCTGGCTGCCAGCTATCTGCAGACGTTCGCACTTTCGGAGCAGGGCTGCAAAAGGAGCCTGGCAGGGACACCAACTTTCCCAGGCTACGTTTGAAGTTTCAAGTGGCAAGATAAGCAAGCAGCCCCATTCTCTGTGCCTCTATGCGAACAGTGCCATGGGCAGATGAGGCTGAGCAACAGCTTTCCAGGCTAGCCCCTTCTGGCTGCCAGCTATCTGCAGACGTTCGCACTTTCGGAGCAGGGCTGCGAAAGGAGCCTGGCAGGGACACCATCTTTCCCAGGGTACGTTTGAAGTTTGAGGTGGCAAGACAAGCAAGCAGCCCCATTCTCTGTGCCTCTGAGCGAGCACTGCCATGGGCAGATGAGGCTGAGCAACAGCTTTCCAGGCTAGCCCCTTCTGGCTGCCAGCTATCTGCAGACGTTCGCATTTCAAGAGCAGGGCTGCGAAAGCAGCCTAGCAGGTACACCATCTTTCCCAGGCTACGTTTGAAGTTTGAGGTGGCAAGACAAGCAAGCAGCCCCATTCTCTGTGCCTCTGTGCGAGCACTGCCATGGGCAGATGAGGCTGAGCAACAGCTTTCCAGGATAGCCCCTTCTGCCTGCCAGCTATCTGCAGACGTTCGCACTTTCGGAGCAGGGCTGCAAAAGGAGCCTGGCAGGAACACCACCATTCCCAGCATGCATTTGAAGTTTCAAGTGGCAAGATAAGCAAGCAGCCCCATTCTCTGTGCCTCTATGCGAACAGTGCCATGGGCAGATGAGGCTGAGCAACAGCTTTCCAGGCTAGCCCCTTCTGGCTGCCAGCTATCTACAGACGTTCGCACTTTCGGAGCAGGGCTGCGAAAGGAGCCTGGCAGGGACACCAACTTTCCCAGGCTACGTTTGAAGTTTGAGGTGGCAAGACAAGCAAGCAGCCCCATTCTCTGTGCCTCTGTGCGAGCACTGCCATGGGCAGATGAGGCTGAGCAACAGCTTTCCAGGATAGCCCCTTCTGCCTGCCAGCTATCTGCAGACGTTCGCACTTTCGGAGCAGGGCTGCAAAAGGAGCCTGGCAGGGACACCACCAGTCCCAGCATGCGTTTGAAGTTTCAAGTGGCAAGATAAGCAAGCAGCCCCATTCTCTGTGCCTCTATGCGAACAGTGCCATGGGCAGATGAGGCTGAGCAACAGCTTTCCAGGCTAGCCCCTTCTGGCTGCCAGCTATCTGCAGACGTTCGCATTTCAAGAGCAGGGCTGCGAAAGGAGCCTAGCAGGTACACCATCTTTCCCAGGCTACGTTTGAAGTTTGAGGTGGCAAGACAAGCAAGCAGCCCCATTCTCTGTGCCTCTGTGCGAGCAGTGCCATGGGCAGATGAGGCTGAGCAACAGCTTTCCAGGATAGCCCCTTCTGCCTGCCAGCTATCTGCAGACGTTCGCACTTTCGGAGCAGGGCTGCAAAAGGAGCCTGGCAGGAACACCACCATTCCCAGCATGCATTTGAAGTTTCAAGTGGCAAGATAAGCAAGCAGCCCCATTCTCTGTGCCTCTATGCGAACAGTGCCATGGGCAGATGAGGCTGAGCAACAGCTTTCCAGGCTAGCCCCTTCTGGCTGCCAGCTATCTGCAGACGTTCGCACTTTCGGAGCAGGGCTGCGAAAGGAGCCTGGCAGGGACACCAACTTTCCCAGGCTACGTTTGAAGTTTGAGGTGGCAAGACAAGCAAGCAGCCCCATTCTCTGTGCCTCTATGCGAACAGTGCCATGGGCAGATGAGGCTGAGCAACAGCTTTCCAGGATAGCCCCTTCTGCCTGCCAGCTATCTGCAGACGTTCGCACTTTCGGAGCAGGGCTGCAAAAGGAGCCTGGCAGGGACACCAACTTTCCCAGGCTACGTTTGAAGTTTGAGGTGGCAAGACAAGCAAGCAGCCCCATTCTCTGTGCCTCTGTGCGAGCACTGCCATGGGCAGATGAGGCTGAGCAACAGCTTTCCAGGATAGCCCCTTCTGCCTGCCAGCTATCTGCAGACGTTCGCACTTTCGGAGCAGGGCTGTGATAGGAGCCTGGCAGGGACACCACCATTCCCAGCATGCGTTTTAAGTTTCAAGTGGCAAGATAAGCAAGCAGCCCCATTCTCTGTGCCTCTATGCGAACAGTGCCATGGGCAGATGAGGCTGAGCAACAGCTTTCCAGGATAGCCCCTTCTGGCTGCCAGCTATCTACAGACGTTCGCACTTTCGGAGCAGGGCTGCGAAAGGAGCCTGGCAGGGACACCAACTTTCCCAGGCTACGTTTGAAGTTTGAGGTGGCAAGACAAGCAAGCAGCCCCATTCTCTGTGCCTCTGTGCGAGCACTGCCATGGGCAGATGAGGCTGAGCAACAGCTTTCCAGGATAGCCCCTTCTGCCTGCCAGCTATCTGCAGACGTTCGCACTTTCGGAGCAGGGCTGCAAAAGGAGCCTGGCAGGGACACCACCATTCCCAGCATGCGTTTGAAGTTTCAAGTGGCAAGATAAGCAAGCAGCCCCATTCTCTGTGCCTCTATGCGAACAGTGCCATGGGCAGATGAGGCTGAGCAACAGCTTTCCAGGCTAGCCCCTTCTGGCTGCCAGCTATCTGCAGACGTTCGCATTTCAAGAGCAGGGCTGCGAAAGGAGCCTAGCAGGGACACCAACTTTCCCAGGCTACGTTTGAAGTTTGAGGTGGCAAGACAAGCAAGCAGCCCCATTCTCTGTGCCTCTGTGCGAGCACTGCCATGGGCAGATGAGGCTGAGCAACAGCTTTCCAGGCTAGCCTCTTCTGCCTGCCAGCTATCTGCAGACGTTCGCATTTCAAGAGCAGGGCTGCAAAAGGAGCCTGGCAGGAACACCACCATTCCCAGCATGCGTTTGAAGTTTCAAGTGGCAAGATATGCAAGCAGCCCCATTCTCTGTGCCTCTATGCGAACAGTGCCATGGGCAGATGAGGCTGAGCAAGAGCTTTCCAGGATAGCCCCTTCTGCCTGCCAGCTATCTGCAGACGTTCGCACTTTCGGAGCAGGGCTGCAAAAGGAGCCTGGCAGGGACACCACCATTCCCAGCATGCGTTTGAAGTTTCAAGTGGCAAGATAAGCAAGCAGCCCCATTCTCTGTGCCTCTATGCGAACAGTGCCATGGGCAGATGAGGCTGAGCAACAGCTTTCCAGGCTAGCCCCTTCTGCCTGCCAGCTATCTGCAGACGTTCGCATTTCAAGAGCAGGGCTGCAAAAGGAGCCTGGCAGGGACACCACCATTCCCAGCATGCGTTTGAAGTTTCAAGTGGCAAGATATGCAAGCAGCCCCATTCTCTGTGCCTCTATGCGAACAGTGCCATGGGCAGATGAGGCTGAGCAACAGCTTTCCAGGATAGCCCCTTCTGCCTGCCAGCTATCTGCAGACGTTCGCACTTTCGGAGCAGGGCTGCAAAAGGAGCCTGGCAGGGACACCACCATTCCCAGCATGCGTTTGAAGTTTCAAGTGGCAAGATAAGCAAGCAGCCCCATTCTCTGTGCCTCTATGCGAACAGTGCCATGGGCAGATGAGGCTGAGCAACAGCTTTCCAGGCTAGCACCTTCTGGCTGCCAGCTATCTGCAGACGTTCGCATTTCAAGAGCAGGGCTGTGAAAGCAGCCTAGCAGGTACACCATCTTTCCCAGGCTACGTTTGAAGTTTGAGGTGGCAAGACAAGCAAGCAGCCCCATTCTCTGTGCCTCTGTGCGAGCACTGCCATGGGCAGATGAGGCGGAGCAACAGCTTTCCAGGCTAGCCCCTTCTGGCTGCCAGCTATCTGCAGACGTTCGCACTTTCGGAGCAGGGCTGCAAAAGGAGCCTGGCAGGGACACCAACTTTCCCAGGCTACGTTTGAAGTTTCAAGTGGCAAGATAAGCAAGCAGCCCCATTCTCTGTGCCTCTATGCGAACAGTGCCATGGGCAGATGAGGCTGAGCAACAGCTTTCCAGGCTAGCCCCTTCTGGCTGCCAGCTATCTGCAGACGTTCGCACTTTCGGAGCAGGGCTGCGAAAGGAGCCTGGCAGGGACACCATCTTTCCCAGGGTACGTTTGAAGTTTGAGGTGGCAAGACAAGCAAGCAGCCCCATTCTCTGTGCCTCTGAGCGAGCACTGCCATGGGCAGATGAGGCTGAGCAACAGCTTTCCAGGCTAGCCCCTTCTGGCTGCCAGCTATCTGCAGACGTTCGCATTTCAAGAGCAGGGCTGCGAAAGCAGCCTAGCAGGTACACCATCTTTCCCAGGCTACGTTTGAAGTTTGAGGTGGCAAGACAAGCAAGCAGCCCCATTCTCTGTGCCTCTGTGCGAGCACTGCCATGGGCAGATGAGGCTGAGCAACAGCTTTCCAGGATAGCCCCTTCTGCCTGCCAGCTATCTGCAGACGTTCGCACTTTCGGAGCAGGGCTGCAAAAGGAGCCTGGCAGGAACACCACCATTCCCAGCATGCATTTGAAGTTTCAAGTGGCAAGATAAGCAAGCAGCCCCATTCTCTGTGCCTCTATGCGAACAGTGCCATGGGCAGATGAGGCTGAGCAACAGCTTTCCAGGCTAGCCCCTTCTGGCTGCCAGCTATCTACAGACGTTCGCACTTTCGGAGCAGGGCTGCGAAAGGAGCCTGGCAGGGACACCAACTTTCCCAGGCTACGTTTGAAGTTTGAGGTGGCAAGACAAGCAAGCAGCCCCATTCTCTGTGCCTCTGTGCGAGCACTGCCATGGGCAGATGAGGCTGAGCAACAGCTTTCCAGGATAGCCCCTTCTGCCTGCCAGCTATCTGCAGACGTTCGCACTTTCGGAGCAGGGCTGCAAAAGGAGCCTGGCAGGGACACCACCAGTCCCAGCATGCGTTTGAAGTTTCAAGTGGCAAGATAAGCAAGCAGCCCCATTCTCTGTGCCTCTATGCGAACAGTGCCATGGGCAGATGAGGCTGAGCAACAGCTTTCCAGGCTAGCCCCTTCTGGCTGCCAGCTATCTGCAGACGTTCGCATTTCAAGAGCAGGGCTGCGAAAGGAGCCTAGCAGGTACACCATCTTTCCCAGGCTACGTTTGAAGTTTGAGGTGGCAAGACAAGCAAGCAGCCCCATTCTCTGTGCCTCTGTGCGAGCACTGCCATGGGCAGATGAGGCTGAGCAACAGCTTTCCAGGCTAGCCCCTTCTGGCTGCCAGCTATCTGCAGACGTTCGCACTTTCGGAGCAGGGCTGCAAAAGAAGCCTGGCAGGGACACCAACTTTCCCAGGCTACGTTTGAAGTTTGAGGTGGCAAGACAAGCAAGCAGCCCCATTCTCTGTGCCTCTGTGCGAGCAGTGCCATGGACAGATGAGGCTGAGCAACAGCTTTCCAGGATAGCCCCTTCTGCCTGCCAGCTATCTGCAGACATTCGCACTTTCGGAGCAGGGCTGCGAAAGGAGCCTGGCAGGGACACCACCAGTCCCAGCATGCGTTTGAAGTTTCAAGTGGCAAGATAAGCAAGCAGCCCCATTCTCTGTGCCTCTATGCGAACAGTGCCATGGGCAGATGAGGCTGAGCAACAGCTTTCCAGGCTAGCCCCTTCTGCCTGCCAGCTATCTGCAGACGTTCGCATTTCAAGAGCAGGGCTGCAAAAGGAGCCTGGCAGGGACACCACCATTCCCAGCATGCGTTTGAAGTTTCAAGTGGCAAGATATGCAAGCAGCCCCATTCTCTGTGCCTCTATGCGAACAGTGCCATGGGCAGATGAGGCTGAGCAACAGCTTTCCAGGATAGCCCCTTCTGCCTGCCAGCTATCTGCAGACGTTCGCACTTTCGGAGCAGGGCTGCAAAAGGAGCCTGGCAGGGACACCACCATTCCCAGCATGCGTTTGAAGTTTCAAGTGGCAAGATAAGCAAGCAGCCCCATTCTCTGTGCCTCTATGCGAACAGTGCCATGGGCAGATGAGGCTGAGCAACAGCTTTCCAGGCTAGCACCTTCTGGCTGCCAGCTATCTGCAGACGTTCGCATTTCAAGAGCAGGGCTGCGAAAGCAGCCTAGCAGGTACACCATCTTTCCCAGGCTACGTTTGAAGTTTGAGGTGGCAAGACAAGCAAGCAGCCCCATTCTCTGTGCCTCTGTGCGAGCACTGCCATGGGCAGATGAGGCGGAGCAACAGCTTTCCAGGCTAGCCCCTTCTGGCTGCCAGCTATCTGCAGACGTTCGCACTTTCGGAGCAGGGCTGCAAAAGGAGCCTGGCAGGGACACCAACTTTCCCAGGTTACGTTTGAAGTTTCAAGTGGCAAGATAAGCAAGCAGCCCCATTCTCTGTGCCTCTATGCGAACAGTGCCATGGGCAGATGAGGCTGAGCAACAGCTTTCCAGGCTAGCCCCTTCTGGCTGCCAGCTATCTGCAGACGTTCGCACTTTCGGAGCAGGGCTGCGAAAGGAGCCTGGCAGGGACACCAACTTTCCCAGGGTACGTTTGAAGTTTGAGGTGGCAAGACAAGCAAGCAGCCCCATTCTCTGTGCCTCTGAGCGAGCACTGCCATGGGCAGATGAGGCTGAGCAACAGCTTTCCAGGCTAGCCCCTTCTGGCTGCCAGCTATCTGCAGACGTTCGCATTTCAAGAGCAGGGCTGCGAAAGCAGCCTAGCAGGTACACCATCTTTCCCAGGCTACGTTTGAAGTTTGAGGTGGCAAGACAAGCAAGCAGCCCCATTCTCTGTGCCTCTGTGCGAGCACTGCCATGGGCAGATGAGGCTGAGCAACAGCTTTCCAGGATAGCCCCTTCTGCCTGCCAGCTATCTGCAGACGTTCGCACTTTCGGAGCAGGGCTGCAAAAGGAGCCTGGCAGGAACACCACCATTCCCAGCATGCATTTGAAGTTTCAAGTGGCAAGATAAGCAAGCAGCCCCATTCTCTGTGCCTCTATGCGAACAGTGCCATGGGCAGATGAGGCTGAGCAACAGCTTTCCAGGCTAGCCCCTTCTGGCTGCCAGCTATCTACAGACGTTCGCACTTTCGGAGCAGGGCTGCGAAAGGAGCCTGGCAGGGACACCAACTTTCCCAGGCTACGTTTGAAGTTTGAGGTGGCAAGACAAGCAAGCAGCCCCATTCTCTGTGCCTCTGTGCGAGCACTGCCATGGGCAGATGAGGCTGAGCAACAGCTTTCCAGGATAGCCCCTTCTGCCTGCCAGCTATCTGCAGACGTTCGCACTTTCGGAGCAGGGCTGCAAAAGGAGCCTGGCAGGGACACCACCAGTCCCAGCATGCGTTTGAAGTTTCAAGTGGCAAGATAAGCAAGCAGCCCCATTCTCTGTGCCTCTATGCGAACAGTGCCATGGGCAGATGAGGCTGAGCAACAGCTTTCCAGGCTAGCCCCTTCTGGCTGCCAGCTATCTGCAGACGTTCGCATTTCAAGAGCAGGGCTGCGAAAGGAGCCTAGCAGGTACACCATCTTTCCCAGGCTACGTTTGAAGTTTGAGGTGGCAAGACAAGCAAGCAGCCCCATTCTCTGTGCCTCTGTGCGAGCACTGCCATGGGCAGATGAGGCTGAGCAACAGCTTTCCAGGCTAGCCCCTTCTGGCTGCCAGCTATCTGCAGACGTTCGCACTTTCGGAGCAGGGCTGCAAAAGGAGCCTGGCAGGGACACCAACTTTCCCAGGCTACGTTTGAAGTTTGAGGTGGCAAGACAAGCAAGCAGCCCCATTCTCTGTGCCTCTGTGCGAGCAGTGCCATGGACAGATGAGGCTGAGCAACAGCTTTCCAGGATAGCCCCTTCTGCCTGCCAGCTATCTGCAGACATTCGCACTTTCGGAGCAGGGCTGCGAAAGGAGCCTGGCAGGGACACCAACATTCCCAGGCTACGTTTGAAGTTTGAGGTGGCAAGACAAGCAAGCAGCCCCATTCTCTTTGCCTCTATGCGAACAGTGCCATGGGCAGATGAGGTTGAGCAACAGCTTTCCAGGCTAGCCCCTTCTGCCTGCCAGCTATCTGCAGACGTTCGCACTTTCGGAGCAGGGCTGTGATAGGAGCCTGGCAGGGACACCACCATTCCCAGCATGCGTTTGAAGTTTCAAGTGGCAAGATAAGCAAGCAGCCCCATTCTCTGTGCCTCTATGCGAACAGTGCCATGGGCAGATGAGGCTGAGCAACAGCTTTCCAGGCTAGCCCCTTCTGCCTGCCAGCTATCTGCAGACGTTCGCATTTCAAGAGCAGGGCTGCGAAAGGAGCCTAGCAGGTACACCATCTTTCCCAGGCTACGTTTGAAGTTTGAGGTGGCAAGACAAGCAAGCAGTCCCATTCTCTGTGCCTCTGTGCGAGCACTGCCATGGGCAGATGAGGCTGAGCAGCAGCTTTCCAGCATAGCCCCTTCTGGCTGCCAGCTATCTGCAGACGTTCGCACTTTCGGAGCAGGGCTGCGAAAGGAGCCTGGCAGGGACACCAACATTCCCAGGCTACGTTTGAAGTTGAAGGTGGCAAGACAAGCAAGCAGCCCCATTCTCTGTGCCTCTGTGCGAGCACTGCCATGGGCAGATGAGGCTGAGCAACAGCTTTCCAGGCTAGCCCCTTCTGGCTGCCAGCTATCTGCAGACGTTCGCATTTCAAGAGCAGAGCTGCGAAAGCAGCCTAGCAGGTACACCATCTTTCCCAGGCTACGTTTGAAGTTTGAGGTGGCAAGACAAGCAAGCAGCCCCATTCTCTGTGCCTCTGTGCGAGCACTGCCATGGGCAGATGAGGCTGAGCAACAGCTTTCCAGGATAGCCCCTTCTGCCTGCCAGCTATCTGCAGACGTTCACATTTCAAGAGCAGAGCTGCGAAAGGAGCCTAGCAGGTACACCATCTTTCCCAGGCTACGTTTGAAGTTTGAGGTGGCAAGACAAGCAAGGAGCCTCATTCTCTGTGCCTCTGTGCAAGCAGTGCCATGGGCAGATGAGGCTGAGCAGCAGCTTTCCAGGATAGCCCCTTCTGCCTGCCAGCTATCTGCAGACGTTCGCACTTTCGGAGCAGGGCTGCAAAAGGAGCCTGGCAGGAACACCACCATTCCCAGCATGCGTTTGAAGTTTCAAGTGGCAAGATAAGCAAGCAGCCCCATTCTCTGTGCCTCTATGCGAACAGTGCCATGGGCAGATGAGGCTGAGCAACAGCTTTCCAGGCTAGCCCCTTCTGGCTGCCAGCTATCTGCAGACGTTCGCACTTTCGGAGCAGGGCTGCAAAAGGAGCCTGGCAGGGACACCAACTTTCCCAGGCTACGTTTGAAGTTTGAGGTGGCAAGACAAGCAAGCAGCCCCATTCTCTGTGCCTCTGTGCGAACAGTGCCATGGGCAGATGAGGCTGAGCAACAGCTTTCCAGGATAGCCCCTTCTGCCTGCCAGCTATCTGCAGACGTTCGCACTTTCGGAGCAGGGCTGCAAAAGGAGCCTGGCAGGGACACCACCATTCCCAGGCTACGTTTGAAGTTTCAAGTGGCAAGATAAGCAAGCAGCCCCATTCTCTGTGCCTCTATGCGAACAGTGCCATGGGCAGATGACGCTGAGCAACAGCTTTCCAGGATAGCCCCTTCTGCCTGCCAGCTATCTGCAGACGTTCGCATTTCAAGAGCAGGGCTGCGAAAGGAGCCTAGCAGGTACACTATCTTTCCCAGGCTACGTTTGAAGTTTGAGGTGGCAAGACAAGCAAGCAGCCCCATTCTCTGTGCCTCTGTGCGAGCACTGCCATGGGCAGATGAGGCTGAGCAACAGCTTTCCAGGATAGCCCCTTCTGCCTGCCAGCTATCTGCAGACGTTCGCACTTTCGGAGCAGGGCTGCAAAAGGAGCCTGGCAGGGACACCACCATTCCCAGCATGCGCTTGAAGTTTCAAGTGGCAAGTTAAGCAAGCAGCCCCATTCTCTGTGCCTCTGTGCGAACAGTGCCATGGGCAGATGAGGCTGAGCAACAGCTTTCCAGGCTAGCCCCTTCTGGCTGCCAGCTATCTGCAGACGTTCGCACTTTCGGAGCAGGGCTGCGAAAGGAGCCTGGCAGGGACACCAACTTTCCCAGGCTACGTTTGAAGTTTGAGGTGGCAAGACAAGCAAGCAGCCCCATTCTCTGTGCCTCTGTGCGAGCACTGCCATGGGCAGATGAGGCTGAGCAACAGCTTTCCAGGATAGCCCCTTCTGGCTGCCAGCTATCTGCAGACGTTCGCACTTTCGGAGCAGGGCTGCAAAAGGAGCCTGGCAGGGACACCACCATTCCCAGGCTACGTTCGAAGTTTCAAGTGGCAAGATAAGCAAGCAGCCCCATTCTCTGTGCCTCTATGCGAACAGTGCCATGGGCAGATGAGGCTGAGCAACAGCTTTCCAGGCTAGCCCCTTCTGGCTGCCAGCTATCTGCAGACGTTCGCACTTTCGGAGCAGGGCTGCGAAAGGAGCCTGGCAGGTACACCATCTTTCCCAGGCTACGTTTGAAGTTTGAGGTGGCAAGACAAGCAAGCAGCCCCATTCTCTGTGCCTCTGTGCGAGCACTGCCATGGGCAGATGAGGCTGAGCAACAGCTTTCCAGGATAGCCCCTTCTGCCTGCCAGCTATCTGCAGACGTTCGCACTTTCGGAGCAGGGCTGCGAAAGGAGCCTGGCAGGGACACCAACTTTCCCAGGCTACGTTTGAAGTTTGAGGTGGCAAGACAAGCAAGCAGCCCCATTCTCTGTGCCTCTGTGCGAGCACTGCCATGGGCAGATGAGGCTGAGCAACAGCTTTCCAGGCTAGCCCCTTCTGGCTGCCAGCTATCTGCAGACGTTCGCACTTTCGGAGCAGGGCTGCAAAAGGAGCCTGGCAGGGACACCATCTTTCCCAGGCTACGTTTGAAGTTTGAGGTGGCAAGACAAGCAAGCAGCCCCATTCTCTGTGCCTCTGTGCGAGCACTGCCATGGGCAGATGAGGCTGAGCAACAGCTTTCCAGGATAGCCTCTTCTGCCTGCCAGCTATCTGCAGACGTTCGCATTTCAAGAGCAGGGCTGCAAAAGGAACCTGGCAGGGACACCACCATTCCCAGCATGCGTTTGAAGTTTCAAGTGGCAAGATATGCAAGCAGCCCCATTCTCTGTGCCTCTATGCGAACAGTGCCATGGGCAGATGAGGCTGAGCAACAGCTTTCCAGGATAGCCCCTTCTGCCTGCCAGCTATCTGCAGACGTTCGCATTTCAAGAGCAGGGCTGCGAAAGGAGCCTGGCAGGGACACCATCTTTCCCAGGCTACGTTTGAAGTTTGAGGTGGCAAGACAAGCAAGCAGCCCCATTCTCTGTGCCTCTGTGCGAGCAGTGCCATGGGCAGATGAGGCTGAGCAACAGCTTTCCAGGATAGCCCCTTCTGCCTGCCAGCTATCTGCAGACGTTCGCACTTTCGGAGCAGGGCTGCGAAAGGAGCCTGGCAGGGACACCAACTTTCCCAGGCTACGTTTGAAGTTTGAGGTGGCAAGACAAGCAAGCAGTCCCATTCTCTGTGCCTCTGTGCGAGCACTGCCATGGGCAGATGAGGCTGAGCAACAGCTTTCCAGGATAGCCCCTTCTGGCTGCCAGCTATCTGCAGACGTTCGCACTTTCGGAGCAGGGCTGCAAAAGGAGCCTGGCAGGGACACCACCATTCCCAGCATGCGTTTGAAGTTTCAAGTGGCAAGACAAGCAAGCAGCCCCATTCTCTGTGCCTCTGTGCGAGCACTGCCATGGGCAGATGAGGCTGAGCAACAGCTTTCCAGGATAGCCCATTCTGCCTGCCAGCTATCTGCAGACGTTCGCATTTCAAGAGCAGGGCTGCGAAAGGAGCCTGGCAGGGACACCATCTTTCCCAGGCTACGTTTGAAGTTTGAGGTGGCAAGACAAGCAAGCAGCCCCATTCTCTGTGCCTCTGTGCGAGCACTGCCATGGGCAGATGAGGCTGAGCAACAGCTTTCCAGGCTAGCCCCTTCTGGCTGCCAGCTATCTGCAGACGTTCGCACTTTCGGAGCAGGGCTGCGAAAGGAGCCTGGCAGGGACACCAACTTTCCCAGGCTACGTTTGAAGTTTGAGGAGGCAAGACAAGCAAGCAGCCCCATTCTCTGTGCCTCTGTGCGAGCACTGCCATGGGCAGATGAGGCTGAGCAACAGCTTTCCAGGATAGCCCCTTCTGGCTGCCAGCTATCTGCAGACGTTCGCACTTTCGGAGCAGGGCTGCAAAAGGAGCCTGGCAGGGACACCACCATTCCCAGCATGCGTTTGAAGTTTCAAGTGGCAAGATATGCAAGCAGCCCCATTCTCTGTGCCTCTATGCGAACAGTGCCATGGGCAGATGAGGCTGAGCAACAGCTTTCCAGGATAGCCCCTTCTGCCTGCCAGCTATCTGCAGACGTTCGCACTTTCGGAGCAGGGCTGCAAAAGGAGCCTGGCAGGGACACCACCATTCCCAGCATGCGTTTGAAGTTTCAAGTGGCAAGATAAGCAAGCAGCCCCATTCTCTGTGCCTCTATGCGAACAGTGCCATGGGCAGATGAGGCTGAGCAACAGCTTTCCAGGCTAGCCCCTTCTGGCTGCCAGCTATCTGCAGACGTTCGCATTTCAAGAGCAGGGCTGCGAAAGGAGCCTAGCAGGTACACCATCTTTCCCAGGCTACGTTTGAAGTTTGAGGTGGCAAGACAAGCAAGCAGTCCCATTCTCTGTGCCTCTGTGCGAGCACTGCCATGGGCAGATGAGGCTGAGCAGCAGCTTTCCAGGATAGCCCCTTCTGGCTGCCAGCTATCTGCAGACGTTCGCACTTTCGGAGCAGGGCTGCGAAAGGAGCCTGGCAGGGACACCAACATTCCCAGGCTACGTTTGAAGTTTGAGGTGGCAAGACAAGCAAGGAGCCTCATTCTCTGTGCCTCTGTGCAAGCAGTGCCATGGGCAGATGAGGCTGAGCAGCAGCTTTCCAGGATAGCCCCTTCTGCCTGCCAGCTATCTGCAGACGTTCGCACTTTCGGAGCAGGGCTGCAAAAGGAGCCTGGCAGGAACACCACCATTCCCAGCATGCGTTTGAAGTTTCAAGTGGCAAGATAAGCAAGCAGCCCCATTCTCTGTGCCTCTATGCGAACAGTGCCATGGGCAGATGAGGCTGAGCAACAGCTTTCCAGGCTAGCCCCTTCTGGCTGCCAGCTATCTGCAGACGTTCGCATTTCAAGAGCAGGGCTGCGAAAGGAGCCTAGCAGGTACACTATCTTTCCCAGGCTACGTTTGAAGTTTGAGGTGGCAAGACAAGCAAGCAGCCCCATTCTCTGTGCCTCTGTGCGAGCACTGCCATGGGCAGATGAGGCTGAGCAACAGCTTTCCAGGCTAGCCCCTTCTGCCTGCCAGCTATCTGCAGACGTTCGCACTTTCGGAGCAGGGCTGCAAAAGGAGCCTGGCAGGGACACCACCATTCCCAGCATGCGCTTGAAGTTTCAAGTGGCAAGTTAAGCAAGCAGCCCCATTCTCTGTGCCTCTGTGCGAACAGTGCCATGGGCAGATGAGGCTGAGCAACAGCTTTCCAGGCTAGCCCCTTCTGGCTGCCAGCTATCTGCAGACGTTCGCACTTTCGGAGCAGGGCTGCGAAAGGAGCCTGGCAGGGACACCAACTTTCCCAGGCTACGTTTGAAGTTTGAGGTGGCAAGACAAGCAAGCAGCCCCATTCTCTGTGCCTCTGTGCGAGCACTGCCATGGGCAGATGAGGCTGAGCAACAGCTTTCCAGGATAGCCCCTTCTGGCTGCCAGCTATCTGCAGACGTTCGCACTTTCGGAGCAGGGCTGCAAAAGGAGCCTGGCAGGGACACCAACTTTCCCAGGCTACGTTTGAAGTTCGAGGTGGCAAGACAAGCAAGCAGCCCCATTCTCTGTGCCTCTGTGCGAGCACTGCCATGGGCAGATGAGGCTGAGCAACAGCTTTCCAGGCTAGCATCTTCTGCCTGCCAGCTATCTGCAGACGTTCGCATTTCAAGAGCAGGGCTGCAAAAGGAGCCTGGCAGGGACACCACCATTCCCAGCATGCGTTTGAAGTTTCAAGTGGCAAGATATGCAAGCAGCCCCATTCTCTGTGCCTCTATGCGAACAGTGCCATGGGCAGATGAGGCTGAGCAACAGCTTTCCAGGATAGCCCCTTCTGCCTGCCAGCTATCTGCAGACGTTCGCACTTTCGGAGCAGGGCTGCAAAAGGAGCCTGGCAGGGACACCACCATTCCCAGCATGCGTTTGAAGTTTCAAGTGGCAAGATAAGCAAGCAGCCCCATTCTCTGTGCCTCTATGCGAACAGTGCCATGGGCAGATGAGGCTGAGCAACAGCTTTCCAGGCTAGCCCCTTCTGGCTGCCAGCTATCTGCAGACGTTCGCATTTCAAGAGCAGGGCTGCGAAAGGAGCCTAGCAGGTACACCATCTTTCCCAGGCTACGTTTGAAGTTTGAGGTGGCAAGACAAGCAAGCAGTCCCATTCTCTGTGCCTCTGTGCGAGCACTGCCATGGGCAGATGAGGCTGAGCAGCAGCTTTCCAGGATAGCCCCTTCTGGCTGCCAGCTATCTGCAGACGTTCGCACTTTCGGAGCAGGGCTGCGAAAGGAGCCTGGCAGGGACACCAACATTCCCAGGCTACGTTTGAAGTTTGAGGTGGCAAGACAAGCAAGGAGCCTCATTCTCTGTGCCTCTGTGCAAGCAGTGCCATGGGCAGATGAGGCTGAGCAGCAGCTTTCCAGGATAGCCCCTTCTGCCTGCCAGCTATCTGCAGACGTTCGCACTTTCGGAGCAGGGCTGCAAAAGGAGCCTGGCAGGAACACCACCATTCCCAGCATGCGTTTGAAGTTTCAAGTGGCAAGATAAGCAAGCAGCCCCATTCTCTGTGCCTCTATGCGAACAGTGCCATGGGCAGATGAGGCTGAGCAACAGCTTTCCAGGCTAGCCCCTTCTGGCTGCCAGCTATCTGCAGACGTTCGCATTTCAAGAGCAGGGCTGCGAAAGGAGCTTAGCAGGTACACTATCTTTCCCAGGCTACGTTTGAAGTTTGAGGTGGCAAGACAAGCAAGCAGCCCCATTCTCTGTGCCTCTGTGCGAGCACTGCCATGGGCAGATGAGGCTGAGCAACAGCTTTCCAGGCTAGCCCCTTCTGCCTGCCAGCTATCTGCAGACGTTCGCACTTTCGGAGCAGGGCTGCAAAAGGAGCCTGGCAGGGACACCACCATTCCCAGCATGCGCTTGAAGTTTCAAGTGGCAAGTTAAGCAAGCAGCCCCATTCTCTGTGCCTCTGTGCGAACAGTGCCATGGGCAGATGAGGCTGAGCAACAGCTTTCCAGGCTAGCCCCTTCTGGCTGCCAGCTATCTGCAGACGTTCGCACTTTCGGAGCAGGGCTGCGAAAGGAGCCTGGCAGGGACACCAACTTTCCCAGGCTACGTTTGAAGTTTGAGGTGGCAAGACAAGCAAGCAGCCCCATTCTCTGTGCCTCTGTGCGAGCAGTGCCATGGACAGATGAGGCTGAGCAACAGCTTTCCAGGATAGCCCCTTCTGCCTGCCAGCTATCTGCAGACATTCGCACTTTCGGAGCAGGGCTGCGAAAGGAGCCTGGCAGGGACACCAACATTCCCAGGCTACGTTTGAAGTTTGAGGTGGCAAGACAAGCAAGCAGCCCCATTCTCTTTGCCTCTATGCGAACAGTGCCATGGGCAGATGAGGTTGAGCAACAGCTTTCCAGGCTAGCCCCTTCTGCCTGCCAGCTATCTGCAGACGTTCGCACTTTCGGAGCAGGGCTGTGATAGGAGCCTGGCAGGGACACCACCATTCCCAGCATGCGTTTGAAGTTTCAAGTGGCAAGATAAGCAAGCAGCCCCATTCTCTGTGCCTCTATGCGAACAGTGCCATGGGCAGATGAGGCTGAGCAACAGCTTTCCAGGCTAGCCCCTTCTGGCTGCCAGCTATCTGCAGACGTTCGCATTTCAAGAGCAGGGCTGCGAAAGGAGCCTAGCAGGTACACCATCTTTCCCAGGCTACGTTTGAAGTTTGAGGTGGCAAGACAAGCAAGCAGTCCCATTCTCTGTGCCTCTGTGCGAGCACTGCCATGGGCAGATGAGGCTGAGCAGCAGCTTTCCAGCATAGCCCCTTCTGGCTGCCAGCTATCTGCAGACGTTCGCACTTTCGGAGCAGGGCTGCGAAAGGAGCCTGGCAGGGACACCAACATTCCCAGGCTACGTTTGAAGTTGAAGGTGGCAAGACAAGCAAGCAGCCCCATTCTCTGTGCCTCTGTGCGAGCACTGCCATGGGCAGATGAGGCTGAGCAACAGCTTTCCAGGCTAGCCCCTTCTGGCTGCCAGCTATCTGCAGACGTTCGCATTTCAAGAGCAGAGCTGCGAAAGCAGCCTAGCAGGTACACCATCTTTCCCAGGCTACGTTTGAAGTTTGAGGTGGCAAGACAAGCAAGCAGCCCCATTCTCTGTGCCTCTGTGCGAGCACTGCCATGGGCAGATGAGGCTGAGCAACAGCTTTCCAGGATAGCCCCTTCTGCCTGCCAGCTATCTGCAGACGTTCACATTTCAAGAGCAGAGCTGCGAAAGGAGCCTAGCAGGTACACCATCTTTCCCAGGCTACGTTTGAAGTTTGAGGTGGCAAGACAAGCAAGCAGCCTCATTCTCTGTGCCTCTGTGCAAGCAGTGCCATGGGCAGATGAGGCTGAGCAGCAGCTTTCCAGGATAGCCCCTTCTGCCTGCCAGCTATCTGCAGACGTTCGCACTTTCGGAGCAGGGCTGCAAAAGGAGCCTGGCAGGAACACCACCATTCCCAGCATGCGTTTGAAGTTTCAAGTGGCAAGATAAGCAAGCAGCCCCATTCTCTGTGCCTCTATGCGAACAGTGCCATGGGCAGATGAGGCTGAGCAACAGCTTTCCAGGCTAGCCCCTTCTGGCTGCCAGCTATCTGCAGACGTTCGCACTTTCGGAGCAGGGCTGCAAAAGGAGCCTGTCAGGGACACCAACTTTCCCAGGCTACGTTTGAAGTTTGAGGTGGCAAGACAAGCAAGCAGCCCCATTCTCTGTGCCTCTGTGCGAGCAGTGCCATGGGCAGATGAGGCTGAGCAACAGCTTTCCAGGATAGCCCCTTCTGCCTGCCAGCTATCTGCAGACGTTCGCACTTTCGGAGCAGGGCTGCAAAAGGAGCCTGGCAGGGACACCACCATTCCCAGGCTACGTTTGAAGTTTCAAGTGGCAAGATAAGCAAGCAGCCCCATTCTCTGTGCCTCTATGCGAACAGTGCCATGGGCAGATGACGCTGAGCAACAGCTTTCCAGGATAGCCCCTTCTGCCTGCCAGCTATCTGCAGACATTCGCATTTCAAGAGCAGGGCTGCGAAAGGAGCCTAGCAGGTACACTATCTTTCCCAGGCTACGTTTGAAGTTTGAGGTGGCAAGACAAGCAAGCAGCCCCATTCTCTGTGCCTCTGTGCGAGCACTGCCATGGGCAGATGAGGCTGAGCAACAGCTTTCCAGGATAGCCCCTTCTGCCTGCCAGCTATCTGCAGACGTTCGCACTTTCGGAGCAGGGCTGCAAAAGGAGCCTGGCAGGGACACCACCATTCCCAGCATGCGCTTGAAGTTTCAAGTGGCAAGTTAAGCAAGCAGCCCCATTCTCTGTGCCTCTGTGCGAACAGTGCCATGGGCAGATGAGGCTGAGCAACAGCTTTCCAGGCTAGCCCCTTCTGGCTGCCAGCTATCTGCAGACGTTCGCACTTTCGGAGCAGGGCTGCGAAAGGAGCCTGGCAGGGACACCAACTTTCCCAGGCTACGTTTGAAGTTTGAGGTGGCAAGACAAGCAAGCAGCCCCATTCTCTCTGCCTCTGTGCGAGCACTGCCATGGGCAGATGAGGCTGAGCAACAGCTTTCCAGGATAGCCCCTTCTGCCTGCCAGCTATCTGCAGACGTTCGCACTTTCGGAGCAGGGCTGCAAAAGGAGCCTGGCAGGGACACCACCATTCCCAGGCTACGTTCGAAGTTTCAAGTGGCAAGATAAGCAAGCAGCCCCATTCTCTGTGCCTCTATGCGAACAGTGCCATGGGCAGATGAGGCTGAGCAACAGCTTTCCAGGATAGCCCCTTCTGCCTGCCAGCTATCTGCAGACGTTCGCACTTTCGGAGCAGGGCTGCGAAAGGAGCCTGGCAGGGACACCATCTTTCCCAGGCTACGTTTGAAGTTTGAGGTGGCAAGACAAGCAAGCAGTCCCATTCTCTGTGCCTCTGTGCGAGCACTGCCATGGGCAGATGAGGCTGAGCAGCAGCTTTCCAGCATAGCCCCTTCTGGCTGCCAGCTATCTGCAGACGTTCGCACTTTCGGAGCAGGGCTGCGAAAGGAGCCTGGCAGGGACACCAACATTCCCAGGCTACGTTTGAAGTTGAAGGTGGCAAGACAAGCAAGCAGCCCCATTCTCTGTGCCTCTGTGCGAGCACTGCCATGGGCAGATGAGGCTGAGCAACAGCTTTCCAGGCTAGCCCCTTCTGGCTGCCAGCTATCTGCAGACGTTCGCATTTCAAGAGCAGAGCTGCGAAAGCAGCCTAGCAGGTACACCATCTTTCCCAGGCTACGTTTGAAGTTTGAGGTGGCAAGACAAGCAAGCAGCCCCATTCTCTGTGCCTCTGTGCGAGCACTGCCATGGGCAGATGAGGCTGAGCAACAGCTTTCCAGGATAGCCCCTTCTGCCTGCCAGCTATCTGCAGACGTTCACATTTCAAGAGCAGAGCTGCGAAAGGAGCCTAGCAGGTACACCATCTTTCCCAGGCTACGTTTGAAGTTTGAGGTGGCAAGACAAGCAAGGAGCCTCATTCTCTGTGCCTCTGTGCAAGCAGTGCCATGGGCAGATGAGGCTGAGCAGCAGCTTTCCAGGATAGCCCCTTCTGCCTGCCAGCTATCTGCAGACGTTCGCACTTTCGGAGCAGGGCTGCAAAAGGAGCCTGGCAGGAACACCACCATTCCCAGCATGCGTTTGAAGTTTCAAGTGGCAAGATAAGCAAGCAGCCCCATTCTCTGTGCCTCTATGCGAACAGTGCCATGGGCAGATGAGGCTGAGCAACAGCTTTCCAGGCTAGCCCCTTCTGCCTGCCAGCTATCTGCAGACGTTCGCACTTTCGGAGCAGGGCTGCAAAAGGAGCCTGGCAGGGACACCAACTTTCCCAGGCTACGTTTGAAGTTTGAGGTGGCAAGACAAGCAAGCAGCCCCATTCTCTGTGCCTCTGTGCGAGCAGTGCCATGGGCAGATGAGGCTGAGCAACAGCTTTCCAGGATAGCCCCTTCTGCCTGCCAGCTATCTGCAGACGTTCGCACTTTCGGAGCAGGGCTGCAAAAGGAGCCTGGCAGGGACACCACCATTCCCAGGCTACGTTTGAAGTTTCAAGTGGCAAGATAAGCAAGCAGCCCCATTCTCTGTGCCTCTATGCGAACAGTGCCATGGGCAGATGACGCTGAGCAACAGCTTTCCAGGATAGCCCCTTCTGCCTGCCAGCTATCTGCAGACGTTCGCATTTCAAGAGCAGGGCTGCAAAAGGAGCCTAGCAGGTACACTATCTTTCCCAGGCTACGTTTGAAGTTTGAGGTGGCAAGACAAGCAAGCAGCCCCATTCTCTGTGCCTCTGTGCGAGCACTGCCATGGGCAGATGAGGCTGAGCAACAGCTTTCCAGGATAGCCCCTTCTGCCTGCCAGCTATCTGCAGACGTTCGCACTTTCGGAGCAGGGCTGCAAAAGGAGCCTGGCAGGGACACCACCATTCCCAGCATGCGCTTGAAGTTTCAAGTGGCAAGTTAAGCAAGCAGCCCCATTCTCTGTGCCTCTGTGCGAACAGTGCCATGGGCAGATGAGGCTGAGCAACAGCTTTCCAGGCTAGCCCCTTCTGGCTGCCAGCTATCTGCAGACGTTCGCACTTTCGGAGCAGGGCTGCGAAAGGAGCCTGGCAGGGACACCAACTTTCCCAGGCTACGTTTGAAGTTTGAGGTGGCAAGACAAGCAAGCAGCCCCATTCTCTCTGCCTCTGTGCGAGCACTGCCATGGGCAGATGAGGCTGAGCAACAGCTTTCCAGGATAGCCCCTTCTGCCTGCCAGCTATCTGCAGACGTTCGCACTTTCGGAGCAGGGCTGCAAAAGGAGCCTGGCAGGGACACCACCATTCCCAGGCTACGTTCGAAGTTTCAAGTGGCAAGATAAGCAAGCAGCCCCATTCTCTGTGCCTCTATGCGAACAGTGCCATGGGCAGATGAGGCTGAGCAACAGCTTTCCAGGCTAGCCCCTTCTGGCTGCCAGCTATCTGCAGACGTTCGCACTTTCGGAGCAGGGCTGCGAAAGGAGCCTGGCAGGTACACCATCTTTCCCAGGCTACGTTTGAAGTTTGAGGTGGCAAGACAAGCAAGCAGCCCCATTCTCTGTGCCTCTGTGCGAGCACTGCCATGGGCAGATGAGGCTGAGCAACAGCTTTCCAGGATAGCCCCTTCTGCCTGCCAGCTATCTGCAGACGTTCGCACTTTCGGAGCAGGGCTGCAAAAGGAGCCTGGCAGGGACACCAACTTTCCCAGGCTACGTTTGAAGTTTGAGGTGGCAAGACAAGCAAGCAGCCCCATTCTCTGTGCCTCTGTGCGAGCACTGCCATGGGCAGATGAGGCTGAGCAACAGCTTTCCAGGCTAGCCCCTTCTGGCTGCCAGCTATCTGCAGACGTTCGCACTTTCGGAGCAGGGCTGCAAAAGGAGCCTGGCAGGGACACCATCTTTCCCAGGCTACGTTTGAAGTTTGAGGTGGCAAGACAAGCAAGCAGCCCCATTCTCTGTGCCTCTGTGCGAGCACTGCCATGGGCAGATGAGGCTGAGCAACAGCTTTCCAGGATAGCCTCTTCTGCCTGCCAGCTATCTGCAGACGTTCGCATTTCAAGAGCAGGGCTGCAAAAGGAGCCTGGCAGGGACACCACCATTCCCAGCATGCGTTTGAAGTTTCAAGTGGCAAGATATGCAAGCAGCCCCATTCTCTGTGCCTCTATGCGAACAGTGCCATGGGCAGATGAGGCTGAGCAACAGCTTTCCAGGATAGCCCCTTCTGGCTGCCAGCTATCTGCAGACGTTCGCATTTCAAGAGCAGGGCTGCGAAAGGAGCCTGGCAGGGACACCATCTTTCCCAGGCTACGTTTGAAGTTTGAGGTGGCAAGACAAGCAAGCAGCCCCATTCTCTGTGCCTCTGTGCGAGCAGTGCCATGGGCAGATGAGGCTGAGCAACAGCTTTCCAGGATAGCCCCTTCTGCCTGCCAGCTATCTGCAGACGTTCGCACTTTCGGAGCAGGGCTGCGAAAGGAGCCTGGCAGGGACACCAACTTTCCCAGGCTACGTTTGAAGTTTGAGGTGGCAAGACAAGCAAGCAGCCCCATTCTCTGTGCCTCTGTGCGAGCACTGCCATGGGCAGATGAGGCTGAGCAACAGCTTTCCAGGATAGCCCCTTCTGGCTGCCAGCTATCTGCAGACGTTCGCACTTTCGGAGCAGGGCTGCAAAAGGAGCCTGGCAGGGACACCACCATTCCCAGCATGCGTTTGAAGTTTCAAGTGGCAAGACAAGCAAGCAGCCCCATTCTCTGTGCCTCTGTGCGAGCACTGCCATGGGCAGATGAGGCTGAGCAACAGCTTTCCAGGATAGCCCATTCTGCCTGCCAGCTATCTGCAGACGTTCGCATTTCAAGAGCAGGGCTGCGAAAGGAGCCTGGCAGGGACACCATCTTTCCCAGGCTACGTTTGAAGTTTGAGGTGGCAAGACAAGCAAGCAGCCCCATTCTCTGTGCCTCTGTGCGAGCACTGCCATGGGCAGATGAGGCTGAGCAACAGCTTTCCAGGCTAGCCCCTTCTGGCTGCCAGCTATCTGCAGACGTTCGCACTTTCGGAGCAGGGCTGCGAAAGGAGCCTGGCAGGGACACCAACTTTCCCAGGCTACGTTTGAAGTTTGAGGAGGCAAGACAAGCAAGCAGCCCCATTCTCTGTGCCTCTGTGCGAGCACTGCCATGGGCAGATGAGGCTGAGCAACAGCTTTCCAGGATAGCCCCTTCTGGCTGCCAGCTATCTGCAGACGTTCGCACTTTCGGAGCAGGGCTGCAAAAGGAGCCTGGCAGGGACACCAACTTTCCCAGGCTACGTTTGAAGTTTGAGGTGGCAAGACAAGCAAGCAGCCCCATTCTCTGTGCCTCTGTGCGAGCACTGCCATGGGCAGATGAGGCTGAGCAACAGCTTTCCAGGCTAGCATCTTCTGCCTGCCAGCTATCTGCAGACGTTCGCATTTCAAGAGCAGGGCTGCAAAAGGAGCCTGGCAGGGACACCACCATTCCCAGCATGCGTTTGAAGTTTCAAGTGGCAAGATATGCAAGCAGCCCCATTCTCTGTGCCTCTATGCGAACAGTGCCATGGGCAGATGAGGCTGAGCAACAGCTTTCCAGGATAGCCCCTTCTGCCTGCCAGCTATCTGCAGACGTTCGCACTTTCGGAGCAGGGCTGCAAAAGGAGCCTGGCAGGGACACCACCATTCCCAGCATGCGTTTGAAGTTTCAAGTGGCAAGATAAGCAAGCAGCCCCATTCTCTGTGCCTCTATGCGAACAGTGCCATGGGCAGATGAGGCTGAGCAACAGCTTTCCAGGCTAGCCCCTTCTGGCTGCCAGCTATCTGCAGACGTTCGCATTTCAAGAGCAGGGCTGCGAAAGGAGCCTAGCAGGTACACCATCTTTCCCAGGCTACGTTTGAAGTTTGAGGTGGCAAGACAAGCAAGCAGTCCCATTCTCTGTGCCTCTGTGCGAGCACTGCCATGGGCAGATGAGGCTGAGCAGCAGCTTTCCAGGATAGCCCCTTCTGGCTGCCAGCTATCTGCAGACGTTCGCACTTTCGGAGCAGGGCTGCGAAAGGAGCCTGGCAGGGACACCAACATTCCCAGGCTACGTTTGAAGTTTGAGGTGGCAAGACAAGCAAGGAGCCTCATTCTCTGTGCCTCTGTGCAAGCAGTGCCATGGGCAGATGAGGCTGAGCAGCAGCTTTCCAGGATAGCCCCTTCTGCCTGCCAGCTATCTGCAGACGTTCGCACTTTCGGAGCAGGGCTGCGAAAGGAGCCTGGCAGGGACACCAACTTTCCCAGGCTACGTTTGAAGTTTGAGGTGGCAAGACAAGCAAGCAGCCCCATTCTCTCTGCCTCTGTGCGAGCACTGCCATGGGCAGATGAGGCTGAGCAACAGCTTTCCAGGATAGCCCCTTCTGCCTGCCAGCTATCTGCAGACGTTCGCACTTTCGGAGCAGGGCTGCAAAAGGAGCCTGGCAGGGACACCACCATTCCCAGGCTACGTTCGAAGTTTCAAGTGGCAAGATAAGCAAGCAGCCCCATTCTCTGTGCCTCTATGCGAACAGTGCCATGGGCAGATGAGGCTGAGCAACAGCTTTCCAGGCTAGCCCCTTCTGGCTGCCAGCTATCTGCAGACGTTCGCACTTTCGGAGCAGGGCTGCGAAAGGAGCCTGGCAGGTACACCATCTTTCCCAGGCTACGTTTGAAGTTTGAGGTGGCAAGACAAGCAAGCAGCCCCATTCTCTGTGCCTCTGTGCGAGCACTGCCATGGGCAGATGAGGCTGAGCAACAGCTTTCCAGGATAGCCCCTTCTGCCTGCCAGCTATCTGCAGACGTTCGCACTTTCGGAGCAGGGCTGCGAAAGGAGCCTGGCAGGGACACCAACTTTCCCAGGCTACGTTTGAAGTTTGAGGTGGCAAGACAAGCAAGCAGCCCCATTCTCTGTGCCTCTGTGCGAGCACTGCCATGGGCAGATGAGGCTGAGCAACAGCTTTCCAGGATAGCCCCTTCTGGCTGCCAGCTATCTGCAGACGTTCGCACTTTCGGAGCAGGGCTGCAAAAGGAGCCTGGCAGGGACACCATCTTTCCCAGGCTACGTTTGAAGTTTGAGGTGGCAAGACAAGCAAGCAGCCCCATTCTCTGTGCCTCTGTGCGAGCACTGCCATGGGCAGATGAGGCTGAGCAACAGCTTTCCAGGATAGCCTCTTCTGCCTGCCAGCTATCTGCAGACGTTCGCATTTCAAGAGCAGGGCTGCAAAAGGAGCCTGGCAGGGACACCACCATTCCCAGCATGCGTTTGAAGTTTCAAGTGGCAAGATATGCAAGCAGCCCCATTCTCTGTGCCTCTATGCGAACAGTGCCATGGGCAGATGAGGCTGAGCAACAGCTTTCCAGAATAGCCCCTTCTGCCTGCCAGCTATCTGCAGACGTTCGCATTTCAAGAGCAGGGCTGCGAAAGGAGCCTGGCAGGGACACCATCTTTCCCAGGCTACGTTTGAAGTTTGAGGTGGCAAGACAAGCAAGCAGCCCCATTCTCTGTGCCTCTGTGCGAGCAGTGCCATGGGCAGATGAGGCTGAGCAACAGCTTTCCAGGATAGCCCCTTCTGCCTGCCAGCTATCTGCAGACGTTCGCACTTTCGGAGCAGGGCTGCGAAAGGAGCCTGGCAGGGACACCAACTTTCCCAGGCTACGTTTGAAGTTTGAGGTGGCAAGACAAGCAAGCAGCCCCATTCTCTGTGCCTCTGTGCGAGCACTGCCATGGGCAGATGAGGCTGAGCAACAGCTTTCCAGGATAGCCCCTTCTGGCTGCCAGCTATCTGCAGACGTTCGCACTTTCGGAGCAGGGCTGCAAAAGGAGCCTGGCAGGGACACCACCATTCCCAGCATGCGTTTGAAGTTTCAAGTGGCAAGACAAGCAAGCAGCCCCATTCTCTGTGCCTCTGTGCGAGCACTGCCATGGGCAGATGAGGCTGAGCAACAGCTTTCCAGGATAGCCCATTCTGCCTGCCAGCTATCTGCAGACGTTCGCATTTCAAGAGCAGGGCTGCGAAAGGAGCCTGGCAGGGACACCATCTTTCCCAGGCTACGTTTGAAGTTTGAGGTGGCAAGACAAGCAAGCAGCCCCATTCTCTGTGCCTCTGTGCGAGCACTGCCATGGGCAGATGAGGCTGAGCAACAGCTTTCCAGGCTAGCCCCTTCTGGCTGCCAGCTATCTGCAGACGTTCGCACTTTCGGAGCAGGGCTGCGAAAGGAGCCTGGCAGGGACACCAACTTTCCCAGGCTACGTTTGAAGTTTGAGGAGGCAAGACAAGCAAGCAGCCCCATTCTCTGTGCCTCTGTGCGAGCACTGCCATGGGCAGATGAGGCTGAGCAACAGCTTTCCAGGATAGCCCCTTCTGGCTGCCAGCTATCTGCAGACGTTCGCACTTTCGGAGCAGGGCTGCAAAAGGAGCCTGGCAGGGACACCAACTTTCCCAGGCTACGTTTGAAGTTTGAGGTGGCAAGACAAGCAAGCAGCCCCATTCTCTGTGCCTCTGTGCGAGCACTGCCATGGGCAGATGAGGCTGAGCAACAGCTTTCCAGGCTAGCATCTTCTGCCTGCCAGCTATCTGCAGACGTTCGCATTTCAAGAGCAGGGCTGCAAAAGGAGCCTGGCAGGGACACCACCATTCCCAGCATGCGTTTGAAGTTTCAAGTGGCAAGATATGCAAGCAGCCCCATTCTCTGTGCCTCTATGCGAACAGTGCCATGGGCAGATGACGCTGAGCAACAGCTTTCCAGGATAGCCCCTTCTGCCTGCCAGCTATCTGCAGACGTTCGCACTTTCGGAGCAGGGCTGCAAAAGGAGCCTGGCAGGGACACCACCTTTCCCAGCATGCGTTTGAAGTTTCAAGTGGCAAGATAAGCAAGCAGCCCCATTCTCTGTGCCTCTATGCGAACAGTGCCATGGGCAGATGAGGCTGAGCAACAGCTTTCCAGGCTAGCCCCTTCTGGCTGCCAGCTATCTGCAGACGTTCGCATTTCAAGAGCAGGGCTGCGAAAGGAGCCTAGCAGGTACACCATCTTTCCCAGGCTACGTTTGAAGTTTGAGGTGGCAAGACAAGCAAGCAGTCCCATTCTCTGTGCCTCTGTGCGAGCACTGCCATGGGCAGATGAGGCTGAGCAGCAGCTTTCCAGGATAGCCCCTTCTGGCTGCCAGCTATCTGCAGACGTTCGCACTTTCGGAGCAGGGCTGCGAAAGGAGCCTGGCAGGGACACCAACATTCCCAGGCTACGTTTGAAGTTTGAGGTGGCAAGACAAGCAAGGAGCCTCATTCTCTGTGCCTCTGTGCAAGCAGTGCCATGGGCAGATGAGGCTGAGCAACAGCTTTCCAGGATAGCCCCTTCTGCCTGCCAGCTATCTGCAGACGTTCGCACTTTCGCAGCAGGGCTGCAAAAGGAGCCTGGCAGGGACACCACCATTCCCAGCATGCGCTTGAAGTTTCAAGTGGCAAGATAAGCAAGCAGCCCCATTCTCTCTGCCTCTGTGCGAGCACTGCCATGGGCAGATGAGGCTGAGCAACAGCTTTCCAGGCTAGCCCTTTCTGGCTGCCAGCTATCTGCAGACGTTCGCATTTCAAGAGCAGGGCTGCGAAAGGAGCCTAGCAGGTACACTATCTTTCCCAGGCTACGTTTGAAGTTTGAGGTGGCAAGACAAGCAAGCAGCCCCATTCTCTGTGCCTCTGTGCGAGCACTGCCATGGGCAGATGAGGCTGAGCAACAGCTTTCCAGGCTAGCCCCTTCTGCCTGCCAGCTATCTGCAGACGTTCGCACTTTCGGAGCAGGGCTGCAAAAGGAGCCTGGCAGGGACACCACCATTCCCAGCATGCGCTTGAAGTTTCAAGTGGCAAGTTAAGCAAGCAGCCCCATTCTCTGTGCCTCTGTGCGAACAGTGCCATGGGCAGATGAGGCTGAGCAACAGCTTTCCAGGATAGCCCCTTCTGGCTGCCAGCTATCTGCAGACGTTCGCACTTTCGGAGCAGGGCTGCGAAAGGAGCCTGGCAGGGACACCAACTTTCCCAGGCTACGTTTGAAGTTTGAGGTGGCAAGACAAGCAAGCAGCCCCATTCTCTGTGCCTCTGTGCGAGCACTGCCATGGGCAGATGAGGCTGAGCAACAGCTTTCCAGGATAGCCCCTTCTGCCTGCCAGCTATCTGCAGACGTTCGCACTTTCGGAGCAGGGCTGCAAAAGGAGCCTGGCAGGGACACCAACTTTCCCAGGCTACGTTTGAAGTTCGAGGTGGCAAGACAAGCAAGCAGCCCCATTCTCTGTGCCTCTGTGCGAGCACTGCCATGGGCAGATGAGGCTGAGCAACAGCTTTCCAGGCTAGCATCTTCTGCCTGCCAGCTATCTGCAGACGTTCGCATTTCAAGAGCAGGGCTGCGAAAGGAGCCTGGCAGGGACACCATCTTTCCCAGGCTACGTTTGAAGTTTGAGGTGGCAAGACAAGCAAGCAGCCCCATTCTCTGTGCCTCTGTGCGAGCAGTGCCATGGGCAGATGAGGCTGAGCAACAGCTTTCCAGGATAGCCCCTTCTGCCTGCCAGCTATCTGCAGACGTTCGCACTTTCGGAGCAGGGCTGCGAAAGGAGCCTGGCAGGGACACCAACTTTCCCAGGCTACGTTTGAAGTTTGAGGTGGCAAGACAAGCAAGCAGCCCCATTCTCTGTGCCTCTGTGCGAGCACTGCCATGGGCAGATGAGGCTGAGCAACAGCTTTCCAGGATAGCCCCTTCTGGCTGCCAGCTATCTGCAGACGTTCGCACTTTCGGAGCAGGGCTGCAAAAGGAGCCTGGCAGGGACACCACCATTCCCAGCATGCGTTTGAAGTTTCAAGTGGCAAGACAAGCAAGCAGCCCCATTCTCTGTGCCTCTGTGCGAGCACTGCCATGGGCAGATGAGGCTGAGCAACAGCTTTCCAGGATAGCCCATTCTGCCTGCCAGCTATCTGCAGACGTTCGCATTTCAAGAGCAGGGCTGCGAAAGGAGCCTGGCAGGGACACCATCTTTCCCAGGCTACGTTTGAAGTTTGAGGTGGCAAGACAAGCAAGCAGCCCCATTCTCTGTGCCTCTGTGCGAGCACTGCCATGGGCAGATGAGGCTGAGCAACAGCTTTCCAGGCTAGCCCCTTCTGGCTGCCAGCTATCTGCAGACGTTCGCACTTTCGGAGCAGGGCTGCGAAAGGAGCCTGGCAGGGACACCAACTTTCCCAGGCTACGTTTGAAGTTTGAGGAGGCAAGACAAGCAAGCAGCCCCATTCTCTGTGCCTCTGTGCGAGCACTGCCATGGGCAGATGAGGCTGAGCAACAGCTTTCCAGGATAGCCCCTTCTGGCTGCCAGCTATCTGCAGACGTTCGCACTTTCGGAGCAGGGCTGCAAAAGGAGCCTGGCAGGGACACCAACTTTCCCAGGCTACGTTTGAAGTTTGAGGTGGCAAGACAAGCAAGCAGCCCCATTCTCTGTGCCTCTGTGCGAGCACTGCCATGGGCAGATGAGGCTGAGCAACAGCTTTCCAGGCTAGCATCTTCTGCCTGCCAGCTATCTGCAGACGTTCGCATTTCAAGAGCAGGGCTGCAAAAGGAGCCTGGCAGGGACACCACCATTCCCAGCATGCGTTTGAAGTTTCAAGTGGCAAGATATGCAAGCAGCCCCATTCTCTGTGCCTCTATGCGAACAGTGCCATGGGCAGATGAGGCTGAGCAACAGCTTTCCAGGATAGCCCCTTCTGCCTGCCAGCTATCTGCAGACGTTCGCACTTTCGGAGCAGGGCTGCAAAAGGAGCCTGGCAGGGACACCACCATTCCCAGCATGCGTTTGAAGTTTCAAGTGGCAAGATAAGCAAGCAGCCCCATTCTCTGTGCCTCTATGCGAACAGTGCCATGGGCAGATGAGGCTGAGCAACAGCTTTCCAGGCTAGCCCCTTCTGGCTGCCAGCTATCTGCAGACGTTCGCATTTCAAGAGCAGGGCTGCGAAAGGAGCCTAGCAGGTACACCATCTTTCCCAGGCTACGTTTGAAGTTTGAGGTGGCAAGACAAGCAAGCAGTCCCATTCTCTGTGCCTCTGTGCGAGCACTGCCATGGGCAGATGAGGCTGAGCAGCAGCTTTCCAGGATAGCCCCTTCTGGCTGCCAGCTATCTGCAGACGTTCGCACTTTCGGAGCAGGGCTGCGAAAGGAGCCTGGCAGGGACACCAACATTCCCAGGCTACGTTTGAAGTTTGAGGTGGCAAGACAAGCAAGGAGCCTCATTCTCTGTGCCTCTGTGCAAGCAGTGCCATGGGCAGATGAGGCTGAGCAGCAGCTTTCCAGGATAGCCCCTTCTGCCTGCCAGCTATCTGCAGACGTTCGCACTTTCGGAGCAGGGCTGCAAAAGGAGCCTGGCAGGAACACCACCATTCCCAGCATGCGTTTGAAGTTTCAAGTGGCAAGATAAGCAAGCAGCCCCATTCTCTGTGCCTCTATGCGAACAGTGCCATGGGCAGATGAGGCTGAGCAACAGCTTTCCAGGCTAGCCCCTTCTGGCTGCCAGCTATCTGCAGACGTTCGCATTTCAAGAGCAGGGCTGCGAAAGGAGCCTAGCAGGTACACTATCTTTCCCAGGCTACGTTTGAAGTTTGAGGTGGCAAGACAAGCAAGCAGCCCCATTCTCTGTGCCTCTGTGCGAGCACTGCCATGGGCAGATGAGGCTGAGCAACAGCTTTCCAGGCTAGCCCCTTCTGCCTGCCAGCTATCTGCAGACGTTCGCACTTTCGGAGCAGGGCTGCAAAAGGAGCCTGGCAGGGACACCACCATTCCCAGCATGCGCTTGAAGTTTCAAGTGGCAAGTTAAGCAAGCAGCCCCATTCTCTGTGCCTCTGTGCGAACAGTGCCATGGGCAGATGAGGCTGAGCAACAGCTTTCCAGGCTAGCCCCTTCTGGCTGCCAGCTATCTGCAGACGTTCGCACTTTCGGAGCAGGGCTGCGAAAGGAGCCTGGCAGGGACACCAACTTTCCCAGGCTACGTTTGAAGTTTGAGGTGGCAAGACAAGCAAGCAGCCCCATTCTCTGTGCCTCTGTGCGAGCACTGCCATGGGCAGATGAGGCTGAGCAACAGCTTTCCAGGATAGCCCCTTCTGCCTGCCAGCTATCTGCAGACGTTCGCACTTTCGGAGCAGGGCTGCAAAAGGAGCCTGGCAGGGACACCAACTTTCCCAGGCTACGTTTGAAGTTCGAGGTGGCAAGACAAGCAAGCAGCCCCATTCTCTGTGCCTCTGTGCGAGCACTGCCATGGGCAGATGAGGCTGAGCAACAGCTTTCCAGGCTAGCATCTTCTGCCTGCCAGCTATCTGCAGACGTTCGCATTTCAAGAGCAGGGCTGCAAAAGGAGCCTGGCAGGGACACCACCATTCCCAGCATGCGTTTGAAGTTTCAAGTGGCAAGATATGCAAGCAGCCCCATTCTCTGTGCCTCTATGCGAACAGTGCCATGGGCAGATGAGGCTGAGCAACAGCTTTCCAGGATAGCCCCTTCTGCCTGCCAGCTATCTGCAGACGTTCGCACTTTCGGAGCAGGGCTGCAAAAGGAGCCTGGCAGGGACACCACCATTCCCAGCATGCGTTTGAAGTTTCAAGTGGCAAGATAAGCAAGCAGCCCCATTCTCTGTGCCTCTATGCGAACAGTGCCATGGGCAGATGAGGCTGAGCAACAGCTTTCCAGGCTAGCCCCTTCTGGCTGCCAGCTATCTGCAGACGTTCGCATTTCAAGAGCAGGGCTGCGAAAGGAGCCTAGCAGGTACACCATCTTTCCCAGGCTACGTTTGAAGTTTGAGGTGGCAAGACAAGCAAGCAGTCCCATTCTCTGTGCCTCTGTGCGAGCACTGCCATGGGCAGATGAGGCTGAGCAGCAGCTTTCCAGGATAGCCCCTTCTGGCTGCCAGCTATCTGCAGACGTTCGCACTTTCGGAGCAGGGCTGCGAAAGGAGCCTGGCAGGGACACCAACATTCCCAGGCTACGTTTGAAGTTTGAGGTGGCAAGACAAGCAAGGAGCCTCATTCTCTGTGCCTCTGTGCAAGCAGTGCCATGGGCAGATGAGGCTGAGCAGCAGCTTTCCAGGATAGCCCCTTCTGCCTGCCAGCTATCTGCAGACGTTCGCACTTTCGGAGCAGGGCTGCAAAAGGAGCCTGGCAGGAACACCACCATTCCCAGCATGCGTTTGAAGTTTCAAGTGGCAAGATAAGCAAGCAGCCCCATTCTCTGTGCCTCTATGCGAACAGTGCCATGGGCAGATGAGGCTGAGCAACAGCTTTCCAGGCTAGCCCCTTCTGGCTGCCAGCTATCTGCAGACGTTCGCATTTCAAGAGCAGGGCTGCGAAAGGAGCTTAGCAGGTACACTATCTTTCCCAGGCTACGTTTGAAGTTTGAGGTGGCAAGACAAGCAAGCAGCCCCATTCTCTGTGCCTCTGTGCGAGCACTGCCATGGGCAGATGAGGCTGAGCAACAGCTTTCCAGGCTAGCCCCTTCTGCCTGCCAGCTATCTGCAGACGTTCGCACTTTCGGAGCAGGGCTGCAAAAGGAGCCTGGCAGGGACACCACCATTCCCAGCATGCGCTTGAAGTTTCAAGTGGCAAGTTAAGCAAGCAGCCCCATTCTCTGTGCCTCTGTGCGAACAGTGCCATGGGCAGATGAGGCTGAGCAACAGCTTTCCAGGCTAGCCCCTTCTGGCTGCCAGCTATCTGCAGACGTTCGCACTTTCGGAGCAGGGCTGCGAAAGGAGCCTGGCAGGGACACCAACTTTCCCAGGCTACGTTTGAAGTTCGAGGTGGCAAGACAAGCAAGCAGCCCCATTCTCTGTGCCTCTGTGCGAGCACTGCCATGGGCAGATGAGGCTGAGCAACAGCTTTCCAGGCTAGCATGTTCTGCCTGCCAGCTATCTGCAGACGTTCGCATTTCAAGAGCAGGGCTGCAAAAGGAGCCTGGCAGGGACACCACCATTCCCAGCATGCGTTTGAAGTTTCAAGAGGCAAGATATGCAAGCAGCCCCATTCTCTGTGCCTCTATGCGAACAGTGCCATGGGCAGATGAGGCTGAGCAACAGCTTTCCAGGATAGCCCCTTCTGCCTGCCAGCTATCTGCAGACGTTCGCACTTTCGGAGCAGGGCTGCAAAAGGAGCCTGGCAGGGACACCACCATTCCCAGCATGCGTTTGAAGTTTCAAGTGGCAAGATAAGCAAGCAGCCCCATTCTCTGTGCCTCTATGCGAACAGTGCCATGGGCAGATGAGGCTGAGCAACAGCTTTCCAGGCTAGCCCCTTCTGGCTGCCAGCTATCTGCAGACGTTCGCATTTCAAGAGCAGGGCTGCGAAAGGAGCCTAGCAGGTACACCATCTTTCCCAGGCTACGTTTGAAGTTTGAGGTGGCAAGACAAGCAAGCAGTCCCATTCTCTGTGCCTCTGTGCGAGCACTGCCATGGGCAGATGAGGCTGAGCAGCAGCTTTCCAGGATAGCCCCTTCTGGCTGCCAGCTATCTGCAGACGTTCGCACTTTCGGAGCAGGGCTGCGAAAGGAGCCTGGCAGGGACACCAACATTCCCAGGCTACGTTTGAAGTTTGAGGTGGCAAGACAAGCAAGGAGCCTCATTCTCTGTGCCTCTGTGCAAGCAGTGCCATGGGCAGATGAGGCTGAGCAGCAGCTTTCCAGGATAGCCCCTTCTGCCTGCCAGCTATCTGCAGACGTTCGCACTTTCGGAGCAGGGCTGCAAAAGGAGCCTGGCAGGAACACCACCATTCCCAGCATGCGTTTGAAGTTTCAAGTGGCAAGATAAGCAAGCAGCCCCATTCTCTGTGCCTCTATGCGAACAGTGCCATGGGCAGATGAGGCTGAGCAACAGCTTTCCAGGCTAGCCCCTTCTGGCTGCCAGCTATCTGCAGACGTTCGCACTTTCGGAGCAGGGCTGCAAAAGGAGCCTGGCAGGGACACCAACTTTCCCAGGCTACGTTTGAAGTTTGAGGTGGCAAGACAAGCAAGCAGCCCCATTCTCTGTGCCTCTGTGCGAGCACTGCCATGGGCAGATGAGGCTGAGCAACAGCTTTCCAGGATAGCCCCTTCTGCCTGCCAGCTATCTGCAGACGTTCGCACTTTCGGAGCAGGGCTGCAAAAGGAGCCTGGCAGGGACACCACCATTCCCAGGCTACGTTTGAAGTTTCAAGTGGCAAGATAAGCAAGCAGCCCCATTCTCTGTGCCTCTATGCGAACAGTGCCATGGGCAGATGAGGCTGAGCAACAGCTTTCCAGGATAGCCCCTTCTGGCTGCCAGCTATCTGCAGACGTTCGCATTTCAAGAGCAGGGCTGCGAAAGGAGCCTAGCAGGTACACTATCTTTCCCAGGCTACGTTTGAAGTTTGAGGTGGCAAGACAAGCAAGCAGCCCCATTCTCTGTGCCTCTGTGCGAGCACTGCCATGGGCAGATGAGGCTGAGCAACAGCTTTCCAGGCTAGCCCCTTCTGCCTGCCAGCTATCTGCAGACGTTCGCACTTTCGGAGCAGGGCTGCAAAAGGAGCCTGGCAGGGACACCACCATTCCCAGCATGCGCTTGAAGTTTCAAGTGGCAAGTTAAGCAAGCAGCCCCATTCTCTGTGCCTCTGTGCGAACAGTGCCATGGGCAGATGAGGCTGAGCAACAGCTTTCCAGGCTAGCCCCTTCTGGCTGCCAGCTATCTGCAGACGTTCGCACTTTCGGAGCAGGGCTGCGAAAGGAGCCTGGCAGGGACACCAACTTTCCCAGGCTACGTTTGAAGTTTGAGGTGGCAAGACAAGCAAGCAGCCCCATTCTCTCTGCCTCTGTGCGAGCACTGCCATGGGCAGATGAGGCTGAGCAACAGCTTTCCAGGATAGCCCCTTCTGGCTGCCAGCTATCTGCAGACGTTCGCACTTTCGGAGCAGGGCTGCAAAAGGAGCCTGGCAGGTACACCAACTTTCCCAGGCTACGTTTGAAGTTCGAGGTGGCAAGACAAGCAAGCAGCCCCATTCTCTGTGCCTCTGTGCGAGCACTGCCATGGGCAGATGAGGCTGAGCAACAGCTTTCCAGGCTAGCATGTTCTGCCTGCCAGCTATCTGCAGACGTTCGCATTTCAAGAGCAGGGCTGCAAAAGGAGCCTGGCAGGGACACCACCATTCCCAGCATGCGTTTGAAGTTTCAAGTGGCAAGATATGCAAGCAGCCCCATTCTCTGTGCCTCTATGCGAACAGTGCCATGGGCAGATGAGGCTGAGCAACAGCTTTCCAGGATAGCCCCTTCTGCCTGCCAGCTATCTGCAGACGTTCGCACTTTCGGAGCAGGGCTGCAAAAGGAGCCTGGCAGGGACACCACCATTCCCAGCATGCGTTTGAAGTTTCAAGTGGCAAGATAAGCAAGCAGCCCCATTCTCTGTGCCTCTATGCGAACAGTGCCATGGGCAGATGAGGCTGAGCAACAGCTTTCCAGGCTAGCCCCTTCTGGCTGCCAGCTATCTGCAGACGTTCGCATTTCAAGAGCAGGGCTGCGAAAGGAGCCTAGCAGGTACACCATCTTTCCCAGGCTACGTTTGAAGTTTGAGGTGGCAAGACAAGCAAGCAGTCCCATTCTCTGTGCCTCTGTGCGAGCACTGCCATGGGCAGATGAGGCTGAGCAGCAGCTTTCCAGGATAGCCCCTTCTGGCTGCCAGCTATCTGCAGACGTTCGCACTTTCGGAGCAGGGCTGCGAAAGGAGCCTGGCAGGGACACCAACATTCCCAGGCTACGTTTGAAGTTTGAGGTGGCAAGACAAGCAAGGAGCCTCATTCTCTGTGCCTCTGTGCAAGCAGTGCCATGGGCAGATGAGGCTGAGCAGCAGCTTTCCAGGATAGCCCCTTCTGCCTGCCAACTATCTGCAGACGTTCGCACTTTCGGAGCAGGGCTGCAAAAGGAGCCTGGCAGGAACACCACCATTCCCAGCATGCGTTTGAAGTTTCAAGTGGCAAGATAAGCAAGCAGCCCCATTCTCTGTGCCTCTATGCGAACAGTGCCATGGGCAGATGAGGCTGAGCAACAGCTTTCCAGGCTAGCCCCTTCTGGCTGCCAGCTATCTGCAGACGTTCGCACTTTCGGAGCAGGGCTGCAAAAGGAGCCTGGCAGGGACACCAACTTTCCCAGGCTACGTTTGAAGTTTGAGGTGGCAAGACAAGCAAGCAGCCCCATTCTCTGTGCCTCTGTGCGAGCACTGCCATGGGCAGATGAGGCTGAGCAACAGCTTTCCAGGATAGCCCCTTCTGCCTGCCAGCTATCTGCAGACGTTCGCACTTTCGGAGCAGGGCTGCAAAAGGAGCCTGGCAGGGACACCACCATTCCCAGGCTACGTTTGAAGTTTCAAGTGGCAAGATAAGCAAGCAGCCCCATTCTCTGTGCCTCTATGCGAACAGTGCCATGGGCAGATGAGGCTGAGCAACAGCTTTCCAGGATAGCCCCTTCTGGCTGCCAGCTATCTGCAGACGTTCGCATTTCAAGAGCAGGGCTGCGAAAGGAGCCTAGCAGGTACACTATCTTTCCCAGGCTACGTTTGAAGTTTGAGGTGGCAAGACAAGCAAGCAGCCCCATTCTCTGTGCCTCTGTGCGAGCACTGCCATGGGCAGATGAGGCTGAGCAACAGCTTTCCAGGCTAGCCCCTTCTGCCTGCCAGCTATCTGCAGACGTTCGCACTTTCGGAGCAGGGCTGCAAAAGGAGCCTGGCAGGGACACCACCATTCCCAGCATGCGCTTGAAGTTTCAAGTGGCAAGTTAAGCAAGCAGCCCCATTCTCTGTGCCTCTGTGCGAACAGTGCCATGGGCAGATGAGGCTGAGCAACAGCTTTCCAGGCTAGCCCCTTCTGGCTGCCAGCTATCTGCAGACGTTCGCACTTTCGGAGCAGGGCTGCGAAAGGAGCCTGGCAGGGACACCAACTTTCCCAGGCTACGTTTGAAGTTTGAGGTGGCAAGACAAGCAAGCAGCCCCATTCTCTCTGCCTCTGTGCGAGCACTGCCATGGGCAGATGAGGCTGAGCAACAGCTTTCCAGGATAGCCCCTTCTGCCTGCCAGCTATCTGCAGACGTTCGCACTTTCGGAGCAGGGCTGCAAAAGGAGCCTGGCAGGGACACCACCTTTCCCAGGCTACGTTCGAAGTTTCAAGTGGCAAGATAAGCAAGCAGCCCCATTCTCTGTGCCTCTATGCGAACAGTGCCATGGGCAGATGAGGCTGAGCAACAGCTTTCCAGGCTAGCCCCTTCTGCCTGCCAGCTATCTGCAGACGTTCGCACTTTCGGAGCAGGGCTGCGAAAGGAGCCTGGCAGGGACACCATCTTTCCCAGGCTACGTTTGAAGTTTGAAGTGGCAAGACAAGCAAGCAGCCCCATTCTCTGTGCCTCTGTGCGAGCACTGCCATGGGCAGATGAGGCTGAGCAACAGCTTTCCAGGATAGCCCCTTCTGGCTGCCAGCTATCTGCAGACGTTCGCACTTTCGGAGCAGGGCTGCGAAAGGAGCCTGGCAGGGACACCAACTTTCCCAGGCTACGTTTGAAGTTTGAGGTGGCAAGACAAGCAAGCAGCCTCATTCTCTGTGCCTCTGTGCGAGCACTGCCATGGGCAGATGAGGCTGAGCAACAGCTTTCCAGGCTAGCCCCTTCTGGCTGCCAGCTATCTGCAGACGTTCGCACTTTCGGAGCAGGGCTGCAAAAGGAGCCTGGCAGGGACACCAACTTTCCCAGGCTACGTTTGAAGTTTGAGGTGGCAAGACAAGCAAGCAGCCCCATTCTCTGTGCCTCTGTGCGAGCAGTGCCATGGGCAGATGAGGCTGAGCAACAGCTTTCCAGGCTAGCCTCTTCTGCCTGCCAGCTATCTGCAGACGTTCGCATTTCAAGAGCAGGGCTGCAAAAGGAGCCTGGCAGGGACACCACCATTCCCAGCATGCGTTTGAAGTTTCAAGTGGCAAGATAAGCAAGCAGCCCCATTCTCTGTGCCTCTATGCGAACAGTGCCATGGGCAGATGAGGCTGAGCAACAGCTTTCCAGGATAGCCCCTTCTGCCTGCCAGCTATCTGCAGACGTTCGCATTTCAAGAGCAGGGCTGCGAAAGGAGCCTGGCAGGGACACCATCTTTCCCAGGCTACGTTTGAAGTTTGAGGTGGCAAGACAAGCAAGCAGCCCCATTCTCTGTGCCTCTGTGCGAGCAGTGCCATGGGCAGATGAGGCTGAGCAACAGCTTTCCAGGATAGCCCCTTCTGCCTGCCAGCTATCTGCAGACGTTCGCACTTTCGGAGCAGGGCTGCGAAAGGAGCCTGGCAGGGACACCAACTTTCCCAGGCTACGTTTGAAGTTTGAGGTGGCAAGACAAGCAAGCAGCCCCATTCTCTGTGCCTCTGTGCGAGCACTGCCATGGGCAGATGAGGCTGAGCAACAGCTTTCCAGGATAGCCCCTTCTGGCTGCCAGCTATCTGCAGACGTTCGCACTTTCGGAGCAGGGCTGCAAAAGGAGCCTGGCAGGGACACCACCATTCCCAGCATGCGTTTGAAGTTTCAAGTGGCAAGACAAGCAAGCAGCCCCATTCTCTGTGCCTCTGTGCGAGCACTGCCATGGGCAGATGAGGCTGAGCAACAGCTTTCCAGGATAGCCCCTTCTGGCTGCCAGCTATCTGCAGACGTTCGCACTTTCGGAGCAGGGCTGCGAAAGGAGCCTGGCAGGGACACCAACTTTCCCAGGCTACGTTTGAAGTTTGAGGTGGCAAGACAAGCAAGCAGCCTCATTCTCTGTGCCTCTGTGCGAGCACTGCCATGGGCAGATGAGGCTGAGCAACAGCTTTCCAGGCTAGCCCCTTCTGGCTGCCAGCTATCTGCAGACGTTCGCACTTTCGGAGCAGGGCTGCAAAAGGAGCCTGGCAGGGACACCAACTTTCCCAGGCTACGTTTGAAGTTTGAGGTGGCAAGACAAGCAAGCAGCCCCATTCTCTGTGCCTCTGTGCGAGCAGTGCCATGGGCAGATGAGGCTGAGCAACAGCTTTCCAGGCTAGCCTCTTCTGCCTGCCAGCTATCTGCAGACGTTCGCATTTCAAGAGCAGGGCTGCAAAAGGAGCCTGGCAGGGACACCACCATTCCCAGCATGCGTTTGAAGTTTCAAGTGGCAAGATAAGCAAGCAGCCCCATTCTCTGTGCCTCTATGCGAACAGTGCCATGGGCAGATGAGGCTGAGCAACAGCTTTCCAGGATAGCCCCTTCTGCCTGCCAGCTATCTGCAGACGTTCGCATTTCAAGAGCAGGGCTGCGAAAGGAGCCTGGCAGGGACACCATCTTTCCCAGGCTACGTTTGAAGTTTGAGGTGGCAAGACAAGCAAGCAGCCCCATTCTCTGTGCCTCTGTGCGAGCAGTGCCATGGGCAGATGAGGCTGAGCAACAGCTTTCCAGGATAGCCCCTTCTGCCTGCCAGCTATCTGCAGACGTTCGCACTTTCGGAGCAGGGCTGCGAAAGGAGCCTGGCAGGGACACCAACTTTCCCAGGCTACGTTTGAAGTTTGAGGTGGCAAGACAAGCAAGCAGCCCCATTCTCTGTGCCTCTGTGCGAGCACTGCCATGGGCAGATGAGGCTGAGCAACAGCTTTCCAGGATAGCCCCTTCTGGCTGCCAGCTATCTGCAGACGTTCGCACTTTCGGAGCAGGGCTGCAAAAGGAGCCTGGCAGGGACACCACCATTCCCAGCATGCGTTTGAAGTTTCAAGTGGCAAGACAAGCAAGCAGCCCCATTCTCTGTGCCTCTGTGCGAGCACTGCCATGGGCAGATGAGGCTGAGCAACAGCTTTCCAGGATAGCCCCTTCTGCCTGTCAGCTATCTGCAGACGTTCGCATTTCAAGAGCAGGGCTGCGAAAGGAGCCTAGCAGGTACACCATCTTTCCCAGGCTACGTTTGAAGTTTGAGGTGGCAAGACAAGCAAGCAGCCCCATTCTCTGTGCCTCTGTGCGAGCACTGCCATGGGCAGATGAGGCTGAGCAACAGCTTTCCAGGCTAGCCCCTTCTGGCTGCCAGCTATCTGCAGACGTTCGCACTTTCGGAGCAGGGCTGCGAAAGGAGCCTGGCAGGGACACCAACTTTCCCAGGCTACGTTTGAAGTTTGAGGAGGCAAGACAAGCAAGCAGCCCCATTCTCTGTGCCTCTGTGCGAGCACTGCCATGGGCAGATGAGGCTGAGCAACAGCTTTCCAGGATAGCCCCTTCTGGCTGCCAGCTATCTGCAGACGTTCGCACTTTCGGAGCAGGGCTGCAAAAGGAGCCTGGCAGGGACACCAACTTTCCCAGGCTACGTTTGAAGTTTGAGGTGGCAAGACAAGCAAGCAGCCCCATTCTCTGTGCCTCTGTGCGAGCACTGCCATGGGCAGATGAGGCTGAGCAACAGCTTTCCAGGATAGCATCTTCTGCCTGCCAGCTATCTGCAGACGTTCGCATTTCAAGAGCAGGGCTGCAAAAGGAGCCTGGCAGGGACACCACCATTCCCAGCATGCGTTTGAAGTTTCAAGTGGCAAGATATGCAAGCAGCCCCATTCTCTGTGCCTCTATGCGAACAGTGCCATGGGCAGATGAGGCTGAGCAACAGCTTTCCAGGATAGCCCCTTCTGCCTGCCAGCTATCTGCAGACGTTCGCATTTCAAGAGCAGGGCTGCGAAAGGAGCCTGGCAGGTACACCATCTTTCCCAGGCTACGTTTGAAGTTTGAGGTGGCAAGACAAGCAAGCAGCCCCATTCTCTGTGCCTCTGTGCGAACAGTGCCATGGGCAGATGAGGCTGAGCAACAGCTTTCCAGGATAGCCCCTTCTGCCTGCCAGCTATCTGCAGACGTTCGCACTTTCGGAGCAGGGCTGCAAAAGGAGCCTGGCAGGAACACCACCATTCCCAGCATGCGTTTGAAGTTTCAAGTGGCAAGATAAGCAAGCAGCCCCATTCTCTGTGCCTCTATGCGAACAGTGCCATGGGCAGATGAGGCTGAGCAACAGCTTTCCAGGCTAGCCCCTTCTGGCTGCCAGCTATCTGCAGATGTTCGCACTTTCGGAGCAGGGCTGCGAAAGGAGCCTGGCAGGGACACCAACTTTCCCAGGCTACGTTTGAAGTTTGAGGAGGCAAGACAAGCAAGCAGCCCCATTCTCTGTGCCTCTGTGCGAGCACTGCCATGGGCAGATGAGGCTGAGCAACAGCTTTCCAGGATAGCCCCTTCTGGCTGCCAGCTATCTGCAGACGTTCGCACTTTCGGAGCAGGGCTGCAAAAGGAGCCTGGCAGGGACACCAACTTTCCCAGGCTACGTTTGAAGTTTGAGGTGGCAAGACAAGCAAGCAGCCCCATTCTCTGTGCCTCTGTGCGAGCACTGCCATGGGCAGATGAGGCTGAGCAACAGCTTTCCAGGCTAGCCTCTTCTGCCTGCCAGCTATCTGCAGACGTTCGCATTTCAAGAGCAGGGCTGCAAAAGGAGCCTGGCAGGGACACCACCATTCCCAGCATGCGTTTTAAGTTTCAAGTGGCAAGATATGCAAGCAGCCCCATTCTCTGTGCCTCTATGCGAACAGTGCCATGGGCAGATGAGGCTGAGCAACAGCTTTCCAGGATAGCCCCTTCTGCCTGCCAGCTATCTGCAGACGTTCGCTTTTGAAGAGCAGGGCTGCGATAGGAGCCTGGCAGGTACACCATCTTTCCCAGGCTACGTTTGAAGTTTGAGGTGGCAAGACAAGCAAGCAGCCCCATTCTCTGTGCCTCTATGCGAGCAGTGCCATGGGCAGATGAGGCTGAGCAACAGCTTTCCAGGATATCCCCTTCTGCCTGCCAGCTATCTGCAGACGTTCGCACTTTCGGAGCAGGGCTGCGAAAGCAGCCTAGCAGGTACACCATCTTTCCCAGGCTACGTTTGAAGTTTGAGGTGGCAAGACAAGCAAGCAGCCCCATTCTCTGTGCCTCTGTGCGAGCACTGCCATGGGCAGATGAGGCTGAGCAACAGCTTTCCAGGCTAGCCCCTTCTGGCTGCCAGATATCTGCAGACGTTCGCACTTTCGGAGCAGGGCTGCAAAAGGAGCCTGGCAGGGACACCAACTTTCCCAGGCTACGTTTGAAGTTTGAGGTGGCAAGACAAGCAAGCAGCCCCATTCTCTGTGCCTCTGTGCGAGCACTGCCATGGGCAGATGAGACTGAGCAACAGCTTTCCAGGATAGCCCCTTCTGGCTGCCAGCTATCTGCAGACGTTCGCACTTTCGGAGCAGGGCTGCAAAAGGAGCCTGGCAGGGACACCACCATTCCCAGGCTACGTTTGAAGTTTCAAGTGGCAAGATAAGCAAGCAGCCCCATTCTCTGTGCCTCTATGCGAACAGTGCCTTGGGCAGATGAGGCTGAGTAACAGCTTTCCAGGCTAGCCCCTTCTGGCTGCCAGCTATCTGCAGACGTTCGCATTTCAAGAGCAGGGCTGCGAAAGGAGCCTAGCAGGTACACTATCTTTCCCAGGCTACGTTTGAAGTTTGAGGTGGCAAGACAAGCAAGCAGCCCCATTCTCTGTGCCTCTGTGCGAGCACTGCCATGGGCAGATGAGACTGAGCAACAGCTTTCCAGGATAGCCCCTTATGCCTGCCAGCTATCTGCAGACGTTCGTACTTTCGCAGCAGGGCTGCAAAAGGAGCCTGGCAGGGACACCACCATTCCCAGCATGCGCTTGAAGTTTCAAGTGGCAAGACAAGCAAGCAGCCCCATTCTCTGTGCCTCTGTGCGAGCACTGCCATGGGCAGATGAGGCTGAGCAACAGCTTTCCAGGATAGCCCCTTCTGGCTGCCAGCTATCTGCAGACGTTCGCACTTTCGGAGCAGGGCTGCAAAAGGAGCCTGGCAGGGACACCAACTTTCCCAGGCTACGTTTGAAGTTTGAGGTGGCAAGACAAGCACGCAGCCCCTTTCTCTGTACCTCTGTGCGAGCAGTGCCATGGGCAGATGAGGCGGAGCAACAGCTTTCCAGGATAGCCCTTTCTGGCTGCAAGCTATCTGCAGACGTTCGCACTTTCGGAGCAGGGCTGCAAAAGGAGCCTGGCAGGGACACCACCATTCCCAGCATGCGTTTGAAATTTCAAGTGGCAAGATAAGCAAGCAGCCCCATTCTCTGTGCCTCTATGCGAACAGTGCCATGGGCAGATGAGGCTGAGCAACAGCTTTCCAGGCTAGCCCCTTCTGGCTGCCAGCTATCTGCAGACGTTCGCACTTTCGGAGCAGGACTGCAAAAGGAGCCTGGCAGGGACACCACCATTCCCAGCATGCGCTTGAAGTTTCAAGTGGCAAGATAAGCAAGCAGCCCCATTCTCTGTGCCTCTATGCGAACAGTGCCATGGGCAGATGAGGCTGAGCAACAGCTTTCCAGGCTAGCCCCTTCTGGCTGCCAGCTATCTGCAGACGTTCGCACTTTCGGAGCAGGGCTGCGAAAGGAGCCTGGCAGGGACACCAACGTTCCCAGGCTACGTTTGAAGTTTGAGGTGGCAAGACAAGCAAGCAGCCCCATTCTCTGTGCCTCTGTGCGAGCACTGCCATGGGCAGATGAGGCTGAGCAACAGCTTTCCAGGATAGCCTCTTCTGCCTGCCAGCTATCTGCAGACGTTCGCACTTTCGGAGCAGGGCTGTGATAGGAGCCTGGCAGGGACACCACCATTCCCAGCATGCGTTTGAAGTTTCAAGTGGCAAGATATGCAAGCAGCCCCATTCTCTGTGCCTCTATGCGAACAGTGCCATGGGCAGATGAGGCTGAGCAACAGCTTTCCAGGATAGCCCCTTCTGCCTGCCACCTATCTGCAGACGTTCGCATTTCAAGAGCAGGGCTGCGAAAGGAGCCTGGCAGGGACACCACCATTCCCAGGCTACGTTTGAAGTTTCAAGTGGCAAGATAAGCAAGCAGCCCCATTCTCTGTGCCTCTATGCGAGCACTGCCATGGGCAGATGAGGCTGAGCAACAGCTTTCCAGGATAGCCCCTTCTGGCTGCCAGCTATCTGCAGACGTTCGCATTTCAAGAGCAGAGCTGCGAAAGGAGCCTAGCAGGTACACTATCTTTCCCAGGCTACGTTTGAAGTTTGAGGTGGCAAGACAAGCAAGCAGCCCCATTCTCTGTGCCTCTGTGCGAGCAGTGCCATGGGCAGATGAGGCTGAGCAACAGCTTTCCAGGCTAGCCCCTTCTGGCTGCCAGCTATCTGCAGACGTTCGCACTTTCGGAGCAGGACTGCAAAAGGAGCCTGGCAAGGACACCAACTTTCCCAGGCTACGTTTGAAGTTTGAGGTGGCAAGACAAGCAAGCAGCCCCATTCTCTGTGCCTCTGTGCGAGCACTGCCATGGGCAGATGAGGCTGAGCAACAGCTTTCCAGGCTAGCCTCTTCTGCCTGCCAGCTATCTGCAGACGTTCGCATTTCAAGAGCAGGACTGCGAAAGGAGCCTGGCAGGGACACCACCATTCCCAGCATGCGTTTGAAGTTTCAAGTGGCAAGATATGCAAGCAGCCCCATTCTCTGTGCCTCTATGCGAACAGTGCCATGGGCAGATGAGGCTGAGCAACAGCTTTCCAGGATAGCCCCTTCTGGCTGCCAGCTATCTGCAGACGTTCGCATTTCAAGAGCAGGGCTGCGAAAGGAGCCTGGCAGGTACACCATCTTTCCCAGGATACGTTTGAAGTTTGAGGTGGCAAGACAAGCAAGCATCCCCATTCTCTGTGCCTCTGTGCGAGCAGTGCCATGGGCAGATGAGGCTGAGCAACAGCTTTCCAGGCTAGCCCCTTCTGCCTGCCAGCTATCTGCAGACGTTCGCACTTTCGGAGCAGGGCTGCGAAAGAAGCCTGGCAGGAACACCACCATTCCCAGCATGCGTTTGAAGTTTCAAGTGGCAAGATAAGCAAGCAGCCCCATTCTCTGTGCCTCTATGCGAACAGTGCCATGGGCAGATGAGGCTGAGCAACAGCTTTCCAGGCTAGCCCCTTCTGGCTGCCAGCTATCTGCAGACGTTCGCACTTTCGGAGCAGGGCTGCGAAAGGAGCCTGGCAGGGACACCAACGTTCCCAGGCTACGTTTGAAGTTTGAGGTGGCAAGACAAGCAAGCAGCCCCATTCTCTGTGCCTCTGTGCGAGCACTGCCATGGGCAGATGAGGCTGAGCAACAGCTTTCCAGGATAGCCTCTTCTGCCTGCCAGCTATCTGCAGACGTTCGCACTTTCGGAGCAGGGCTGTGATAGGAGCCTGGCAGGGACACCACCATTCCCAGCATGCGTTTGAAGTTTCAAGTGGCAAGATATGCAAGCAGCCCCATTCTCTGTGCCTCTATGCGAACAGTGCCATGGGCAGATGAGGCTGAGCAACAGCTTTCCAGGATAGCCCCTTCTGCCTGCCACCTATCTGCAGACGTTCGCATTTCAAGAGCAGGGCTGCGAAAGGAGCCTGGCAGGGACACCACCATTCCCAGGCTACGTTTGAAGTTTCAAGTGGCAAGATAAGCAAGCAGCCCCATTCTCTGTGCCTCTATGCGAGCACTGCCATGGGCAGATGAGGCTGAGCAACAGCTTTCCAGGATAGCCCCTTCTGGCTGCCAGCTATCTGCAGACGTTCGCATTTCAAGAGCAGAGCTGCGAAAGGAGCCTAGCAGGTACACTATCTTTCCCAGGCTACGTTTGAAGTTTGAGGTGGCAAGACAAGCAAGCAGCCCCATTCTCTGTGCCTCTGTGCGAGCAGTGCCATGGGCAGATGAGGCTGAGCAACAGCTTTCCAGGCTAGCCCCTTCTGGCTGCCAGCTATCTGCAGACGTTCGCACTTTCGGAGCAGGACTGCAAAAGGAGCCTGGCAAGGACACCAACTTTCCCAGGCTACGTTTGAAGTTTGAGGTGGCAAGACAAGCAAGCAGCCCCATTCTCTGTGCCTCTGTGCGAGCACTGCCATGGGCAGATGAGGCTGAGCAACAGCTTTCCAGGCTAGCCTCTTCTGCCTGCCAGCTATCTGCAGACGTTCGCATTTCAAGAGCAGGACTGCGAAAGGAGCCTGGCAGGGACACCACCATTCCCAGCATGCGTTTGAAGTTTCAAGTGGCAAGATATGCAAGCAGCCCCATTCTCTGTGCCTCTATGCGAACAGTGCCATGGGCAGATGAGGCTGAGCAACAGCTTTCCAGGATAGCCCCTTCTGGCTGCCAGCTATCTGCAGACGTTCGCATTTCAAGAGCAGGGCTGCGAAAGGAGCCTGGCAGGTACACCATCTTTCCCAGGATACGTTTGAAGTTTGAGGTGGCAAGACAAGCAAGCATCCCCATTCTCTGTGCCTCTGTGCGAGCAGTGCCATGGGCAGATGAGGCTGAGCAACAGCTTTCCAGGCTAGCCCCTTCTGCCTGCCAGCTATCTGCAGACGTTCGCACTTTCGGAGCAGGGCTGCGAAAGAAGCCTGGCAGGAACACCACCATTCCCAGCATGCGTTTGAAGTTTCAAGTGGCAAGATAAGCAAGCAGCCCCATTCTCTGTGCCTCTATGCGAACAGTGCCATGGGCAGATGAGGCTGAGCAACAGCTTTCCAGGCTAGCCCCTTCTGGCTGCCAGCTATCTGCAGACGTTCGCACTTTCGAAGCAGGGCTGCGAAAGGAGCCTGGCAGGGACACCAACTTTCCCAGGCTACGTTTGAAGTTTGAGGTGGCAAGACAAGCAAGCAGCCCCATTCTCTGTGCCTCTGTGCGAGCACTGCCATGGGCAGATGAGGCTGAGCAACAGCTTTCCAGGATAGCCCCTTCTGCCTGCCAGCTATCTGCAGACGTTCGCACTTTCGGAGCAGGGCTGCAAAAGGAGCCTGGCAGGGACACCACCATTCCCAGGCTACGTTTGAAGTTTCAAGTGGCAAGATAAGCAAGCAGCCCCATTCTCTGTGCCTCTATGCGAACAGTGCCATGGGCAGATGAGGCTGAGCAACAGCTTTCCAGGCTAGCCGCTTCTGGCTGCCAGCTATCTGCAGACGTTCGCATTTCAAGAGCAGGGCTGCGAAAGGAGCCTAGCAGGTACACCATCTTTCCCAGGCTACGTTTGAAGTTTGAGGTGGCAAGACAAGCAAGCAGCCCCATTCTCTGTGCCTCTGTGCGAGCACTGCCATGGGCAGATGAGGCTGAGCAACAGCTTTCCAGGATAGCCCCTTCTGCCTGCCAGCTATCTGCAGACGTTCGCACTTTCGGAGCAGGGCTGCAAAAGGAGCCTGGCAGGGACACCACCATTCCCAGCATGCGTTTGAAGTTTCAAGTTGCAAGATAAGCAAGCAGCCCCATTCTCTGTGCCTCTATGCGAACAGTGCCATGGGCAGATGAGGCTGAGCAACAGCTTTCCAGGCTAGCCCCTTCTGGCTGCCAGCTATCTGCAGACCTTCGCATTTCAAGAGCAGGGCTGCGAAAGGAGCCTAGCAGGTACACTATCTTTCCCAGGCTACGTTTGAAGTTTGAGGTGGCAAGACAAGCAAGCAGCCCCATTCTCTGTGCCTCTGTGCGAGCACTGCCATGGGCAGATGAGGCTGAGCAACAGCTTTCCAGGATAGCCCCTTCTGCCTGCCAGCTATCTGCAGATGTTCGTACTTTTGCAGCAGGGCTGCAAAAGGAGCCTGGCAGGGACACCACCATTCCCAGCATGCGCTTGAAGTTTGAGGTGGCAAGATAAGCAAGCAGCCCCATTCTCTGTGCCTCTGTGCGAGCACTGCCATGGGCAGATGAGGCTGAGCAACAGCTTTCCAGGCTAGCCCCTTTCTGGCTGCCAGCTATCTGCAGACGTTCGCATTTCAAGAGCAGGGCTGCGAAAGCAGCGTAGCAGGTACACCATCTTTCCCAGGATACGTTTGAAGTTTGAGGTGGCAAGACAAGCAAGCAGCCCCATTCTCTGTGCCTCTGTGCGAGCACTGCCATGGGCAGATGAGGCTGAGCAACAGCTTTCCAGGATAGCCCCTTCTGCCTGCCAGCTATCTGCAGACGTTCGCACTTTCGGAGCAGGGCTGCAAAAGGAGCCTGGCAGGGACACCAACTTTCCCAGGCTACGTTTGAAGTTTGAGGTGGCAAGACAAGCACGCAGCCCCATTCTCTGTGCCTCTGTGCGAGCACTGCCATGGGCAGATGAGGCTGAGCAACAGCTTTCCAGGATAGCCTCTTCTGCCTGCCAGCTATCTGCAGACGTTCGCACTTTCGGAGCAGGGCTGCAAAAGGAGCCTGGCAGGGACACCACCATTCCCAGCATGCGTTTGAAGTTTCAAGTGGCAAGATAAGCAAGCAGCCCCATTCTCTGTGCCTCTATGCGAACAGTGCAATGGGCAGATGAGGCTGAGCAACAAGCTTTCCAGGCTAGCCCCTTCTGGCTGCCAGCTATCTGCAGACGTTCGCATTTCAAGAGCAGGGCTGCGAAAGGAGCCTAGCAGGTACACCATCTTTCCCAGGCTACTTTTGAAGTTTGAGGTGGCAAGACAAGCAAGCAGCCCCATTCTCTGTGCCTCTGTGCGAGCACTGCCATGGGCAGATGACGCTGAGCAACAGCTTTCCAGGATAGCCCCTTCTGCCTGCCAGCTATCTGCAGACGTTCGCACTTTCGGAGCAGGGCTGCGAAAGGAGCCTGGCAGGGACACCACCATTCCCAGCATGCGTTTGAAGTTTCAAGTGGCAAGATAAGCAAGCAGCCCCATTCTCTGTGCCTCTATGCGAACAGTGCCATGGGCAGATGAGGCTGAGCAACAGCTTTCCAGGCTAGCCACTTCTGGCTGCCAGCTATCTGCAGACGTTCGCACTTTCGGAGCAGGGCTGCGAAAGGAGCCTGGCAGGGACACCAACTTTCCCAGGCTACGTTTGAAGTTTGAGGTGGCAAGACAAGCAAGCAGCCCCATTCTCTCTGCCTCTGTGCGAGCACTGCCATGGGCAGATGAGGCTGAGCAACAGCTTTCCAGGATAGCCCCTTCTGCCTGCCAGCTATCTGCAGATGTTCGCACTTTGGGAGCAGGGCTGCAAAAGGAGCCTGGCAGGGACACCACCATTCCCAGGCTACGTTTGAAGTTTCAATTGGCAAGATAAGCAAGCAGCCCCATTCTCTGTGCCTCTATGCGAACAGTGCCATGGGCAGATGAGGCTGAGCTACAGCTTTCCAGGCTAGCCCCTTCTGGCTGCCAGCTATCTGCAGACGTTCGCATTTCAAGAGCAGGGCTGCGAAAGGAGCCTAGCAGGTACACTATCTTTCCCAGGCTACGTTTGAAGTTTGAGGTGGCAAGACAAGCAAGCAGCCCCATTCTCTGTGCCTCTGTGCGAGCACTGCCATGGGCAGATGAGGCTGAGCAACAGCTTTCCAGGATAGCCCCTTCTGCCTGCCAGCTATCTGCAGACGTTCGCACTTTCGGAGCAGGGCTGCAAGAGGAGCCTGGCAGGGACACCACCATTCCCAGCATGCGTTTGAAGTTTCAAGTGGCAAGATAAGCAAGCAGCCCCATTCTCTGTGCCTCTATGCGAACAGTGCCATGGGCAGATGAGGCTGAGCAACAGCTTTCCAGGCTAGCCCCTTCTGGCTGCCAGCTATCTGCAGACGTTCGCACTTTCGAAGCAGGGCTGCGAAAGGAGCCTGGCAGGGACACCAACTTTCCCAGGCTACGTTTGAAGTTTGAGGTGGCAAGACAAGCAAGCAGCCCCATTCTCTGTGCCTCTGTGCGAGCACTGCCATGGGCAGATGAGGCTGAGCAACAGCTTTCCAGGATAGCCCCTTCTGCCTGCCAGCTATCTGCAGACGTTCGCACTTTCGGAGCAGGGCTGCAAAAGGAGCCTGGCAGGGACACCACCATTCCCAGGCTACGTTTGAAGTTTCAAGTGGCAAGATAAGCAAGCAGCCCCATTCTCTGTGCCTCTATGCGAACAGTGCCATGGGCAGATGAGGCTGAGCAACAGCTTTCCAGGCTAGCCGCTTCTGGCTGCCAGCTATCTGCAGACGTTCGCATTTCAAGAGCAGGGCTGCGAAAGGAGCCTAGCAGGTACACCATCTTTCCCAGGCTACGTTTGAAGTTTGAGGTGGCAAGACAAGCAAGCAGCCCCATTCTCTGTGCCTCTGTGCGAGCACTGCCATGGGCAGATGAGGCTGAGCAACAGCTTTCCAGGATAGCCCCTTCTGCCTGCCAGCTATCTGCAGACGTTCGCACTTTCGGAGCAGGGCTGCAAAAGGAGCCTGGCAGGGACACCACCATTCCCAGCATGCGTTTGAAGTTTCAAGTTGCAAGATAAGCAAGCAGCCCCATTCTCTGTGCCTCTATGCGAACAGTGCCATGGGCAGATGAGGCTGAGCAACAGCTTTCCAGGCTAGCCCCTTCTGGCTGCCAGCTATCTGCAGACCTTCGCATTTCAAGAGCAGGGCTGCGAAAGGAGCCTAGCAGGTACACTATCTTTCCCAGGCTACGTTTGAAGTTTGAGGTGGCAAGACAAGCAAGCAGCCCCATTCTCTGTGCCTCTGTGCGAGCACTGCCATGGGCAGATGAGGCTGAGCAACAGCTTTCCAGGATAGCCCCTTCTGCCTGCCAGCTATCTGCAGATGTTCGTACTTTTGCAGCAGGGCTGCAAAAGGAGCCTGGCAGGGACACCACCATTCCCAGCATGCGCTTGAAGTTTGAGGTGGCAAGATAAGCAAGCAGCCCCATTCTCTGTGCCTCTGTGCGAGCACTGCCATGGGCAGATGAGGCTGAGCAACAGCTTTCCAGGCTAGCCCCTTTCTGGCTGCCAGCTATCTGCAGACGTTCGCATTTCAAGAGCAGGGCTGCGAAAGCAGCCTAGCAGGTACACCATCTTTCCCAGGATACGTTTGAAGTTTGAGGTGGCAAGACAAGCAAGCAGCCCCATTCTCTGTGCCTCTGTGCGAGCACTGCCATGGGCAGATGAGGCTGAGCAACAGCTTTCCAGGATAGCCCCTTCTGCCTGCCAGCTATCTGCAGACGTTCGCACTTTCGGAGCAGGGCTGCAAAAGGAGCCTGGCAGGGACACCAACTTTCCCAGGCTACGTTTGAAGTTTGAGGTGGCAAGACAAGCACGCAGCCCCATTCTCTGTGCCTCTGTGCGAGCACTGCCATGGGCAGATGAGGCTGAGCAACAGCTTTCCAGGATAGCCTCTTCTGCCTGCCAGCTATCTGCAGACGTTCGCACTTTCGGAGCAGGGCTGCAAAAGGAGCCTGGCAGGGACACCACCATTCCCAGCATGCGTTTGAAGTTTCAAGTGGCAAGATAAGCAAGCAGCCCCATTCTCTGTGCCTCTATGCGAACAGTGCAATGGGCAGATGAGGCTGAGCAACAAGCTTTCCAGGCTAGCCCCTTCTGGCTGCCAGCTATCTGCAGACGTTCGCATTTCAAGAGCAGGGCTGCGAAAGGAGCCTAGCAGGTACACCATCTTTCCCAGGCTACTTTTGAAGTTTGAGGTGGCAAGACAAGCAAGCAGCCCCATTCTCTGTGCCTCTGTGCGAGCACTGCCATGGGCAGATGACGCTGAGCAACAGCTTTCCAGGATAGCCCCTTCTGCCTGCCAGCTATCTGCAGACGTTCGCACTTTCGGAGCAGGGCTGCGAAAGGAGCCTGGCAGGGACACCACCATTCCCAGCATGCGTTTGAAGTTTCAAGTGGCAAGATAAGCAAGCAGCCCCATTCTCTGTGCCTCTATGCGAACAGTGCCATGGGCAGATGAGGCTGAGCAACAGCTTTCCAGGCTAGCCACTTCTGGCTGCCAGCTATCTGCAGACGTTCGCACTTTCGGAGCAGGGCTGCGAAAGGAGCCTGGCAGGGACACCAACTTTCCCAGGCTACGTTTGAAGTTTGACGTGGCAAGACAAGCAAGCAGCCCCATTCTCTCTGCCTCTGTGCGAGCACTGCCATGGGCAGATGAGGCTGAGCAACAGCTTTCCAGGATAGCCCCTTCTGCCTGCCAGCTATCTGCAGATGTTCGCACTTTGGGAGCAGGGCTGCAAAAGGAGCCTGGCAGGGACACCACCATTCCCAGGCTACGTTTGAAGTTTCAATTGGCAAGATAAGCAAGCAGCCCCATTCTCTGTGCCTCTATGCGAACAGTGCCATGGGCAGATGAGGCTGAGCTACAGCTTTCCAGGATAGCCCCTTCTGGCTGCCAGCTATCTGCAGACGTTCGCATTTCAAGAGCAGGGCTGCGAAAGGAGCCTAGCAGGTACACTATCTTTCCCAGGCTACGTTTGAAGTTTGAGGTGGCAAGACAAGCAAGCAGCCCCATTCTCTGTGCCTCTGTGCGAGCACTGCCATGGGCAGATGAGGCTGAGCAACAGCTTTCCAGGATAGCCCCTTCTGCCTGCCAGCTATCTGCAGACGTTCGCACTTTCGGAGCAGGGCTGCAAGAGGAGCCTGGCAGGGACACCAACTTTCCCAGGCTACGTTTGAAGTTTCAAGTGGCAAGATAAGCAAGCAGCCCCATTCTCTGTGCCTCTATGCGAACAGTGCCATGGGCAGATGAGGCTGAGCAACAGCTTTCCAGGCTAGCCCCTTCTGGCTGCCAGCTATCTGCAGACGTTCGCACTTTCGGAGCAGGGCTGCGAAAGGAGCCTGGCAGGTACACCAACTTTCCCAGGCTACGTTTGAAGTTTGAGGTGGCAAGACAAGCAAGCAGCCCCATTCTCTGTGCCTCTGTGCGAGCACTGCCATGGGCAGATGAGGCTGAGCAACAGCTTTCCAGGATAGCCCCTTCTGGCTGCCAGCTATCTGCAGACGTTCGCACTTTCGGAGCAGGGCTGCAAAAGGAGCCTGGCAGGGACACCACCATTCCCAGCATGCGTTTGAAGTTTCAAGTGGCAAGATAAGTAAGCAGCCCCATTCTCTGTGCCTCTATGCGAACAGTGCCATGGGCAGATGAGGCTGAGCAACAGCTTTCCAGGCTAGCCCCTTCTGGCTGCCAGCTATCTGCAGACGTTCGCATTTCAAGAGCAGGGCTGCGAAAGGAGCCTGGCAGGGACACCAACTTTCCGAGGCTACGTTTGAAGTTTGAGGTGGCAAGACAAGCAAGCAGCCCCATTCTCTGTGCCTCTGTGCGAGCAGTGCCATGGGCAGATGAGGCGGAGCAACAGCTTTCCAGGATAGCCCCTTCTGCCTGCCAGCTATCTGCAGACGTTCGCACTTTCGGAGCAGGGCTGCAAAAGGAGCCTGGCAGGGACACCACCATTCCCAGCATGCGTTTGAAGTTTCAAGTGGCAAGATAAGTAAGCAGCCCCATTCTCTGTGCCTCTATGCGAACAGTGCCATGTGCAGATGAGGCTGAGCAACAGCTTTCCAGGCTAGCCCCTTCTGGCTGCCAGCTATCTGCAGACGTTCGCATTTCAAGAGCAGGGCTGCGAAAGGAGCCTAGCAGGTACACCATCTTTCCCAGGCTACTTTTGAAGTTTGAGGTGGCAAGACAAGCAAGCAGCCCCATTCTCTGTGCCTCTGTGCGAGCACTGCCATGGGCAGATGAGGCTGAGCAACAGCTTTCCAGGCTAGCCCCTTCTAGCTGCCAGCTATCTGCAGACGTTCGCACTTTCGGAGCAGGGCTGCAAAAGGAGCCTGGCAGGGACACCAACTTTCCCAGGCTACGTTTGAAGTTTGAGGTGGCAAGACAAGCAAGCAGCCCCATTCTCTGTGCCTCTGTGCGAGCACTGCCATGGGCAGATGAGGCTGAGCAACAGCTTTCCAGGCTAGCCCCTTCTGCCTGCCAGCTATCTGCAGACGTTCGCACTTTCGGAGCAGGGCTGTGATAGGAGCCTGGCAGGGACACCACCATTCCCAGCATGCGTTTGAAGTTTCAAGTGGCAAGATATGCAAGCAGCCCCATTCTCTGTGCCTCTATGCGAACAGTGCCATGGGCAGATGAGGCTGAGCAACAGCTTTCCAGGCTAGCCCCTTCTGCCTGCCAGCTATCTGCAGACGTTCGCACTTTCGGAGCAGGGCTGCGAAAGGAGCCTGGCAGGGACACCAACTTTCCCAGGCTACGTTTGAAGTTTGAGGTGGCAAGACAAGCAAGCAGCCCCATTCTCTGTGCCTCTGTGCGAGCAGTGCCATGGGCAGATGAGGCGGAGCAACAGCTTTCCACGATAGCCCCTTCTGCCTGCCAGCTATCTGCAGACGTTCGCACTTTCGGAGCAGGGCTGCAAAAGGAGCCTGGCAGGGACACCACCATTCCCAGCATGCGTTTGAAGTTTCAAGTGGCAAGATAAGTAAGCAGCACCATTCTCTGTGCCTCTATGCGAACAGTGACATGGGCAGATGAGGCTGAGCAACAGCTTTCCAGGCTAGCCCCTTCTGGCTGCCAGCTATCTGCAGACGTTCGCATTTCAAGAGCAGGGCTGCGAAAGGAGCCTAGCAGGTACACCATCTTTCCCAGGCTACTTTTGAAGTTTGAGGTGGCAAGACAAGCAAGCAGCCCCATTCTCTGTGCCTCTGTGCGAGCACTGCCATGGGCAGATGAGGCGGAGCAACAGCTTTCCAGGATAGCCCCTTCTGCCTGCCAGCTATCTGCAGACGTTCGCACTTTCGGAGCAGGGCTGCAAAAGGAGCCTGGCAGGGACACCACCATTCCCAGCATGCGTTTGAAGTTTCAAGTGGCAAGATAAGTAAGCAGCCCCATTCTCTGTGCCTCTATGCGAACAGTGCCATGGGCAGATGAGGCTGAGCAACAGCTTTCCAGGCTAGCCCCTTCTGCCTGCCAGCTATCTGCAGACGTTCGCATTTCAAGAGCAGGGCTGCGAAAGGAGCCTAGCAGGTACACCATCTTTCCCAGGCTACTTTTGAAGTTTGAGGTGGCAAGACAAGCAAGCAGCCCCATTCTCTGTGCCTCTGTGCGAGCAGTGCCATGGGCAGATGAGGCGGAGCAACAGCTTTCCAGGATAGCCCCTTCTGCCTGCCAGCTATCTGCAGACGTTCGCACTTTCGGAGCAGGGCTGCAAAAGGAGCCTGGCAGGGACACCACCATTCCCAGCATGCGTTTGAAGTTTCAAGTGGCAAGATAAGTAAGCAGCCCCATTCTCTGTGCCTCTATGCGAACAGTGCCATGGGCAGATGAGGCTGAGCAACAGCTTTCCAGGCTAGCCCCTTCTGCCTGCCAGCTATCTGCAGACGTTCGCATTTCAAGAGCAGGGCTGCGAAAGGAGCCTAGCAAGTACACCATCTTTCCCAGGCTACTTTTGAAGTTTGAGGTGGCAAGACAAGCAAGCAGCCCCATTCTCTGTGCCTCTGTGCGAGCACTGCCATGGGCAGATGAGGCTGAGCAACAGCTTTCCAGGATAGCCCCTTCTGCCTGCCAGCTATCTGCAGACGTTCGCACTTTCGGAGCAGGGCTGTGATAGGAGCCTGGCAGGGACACCACCATTCCCAGCATGCGTTTGAAGTTTCAAGTGGCAAGATATGCAAGCAGCCCCATTCTCTGTGCCTCTATGCGAACAGTGCCATGGGCAGATGAGGCTGAGCAACAGCTTTCCAGGCTAGCCCCTTCTGCCTGCCAGCTATCTGCAGACGTTCGCACTTTCGGAGCAGGGCTGCGAAAGGAGCCTGGCAGGGACACCAACTTTCCCAGGCTACGTTTGAAGTTTGAGGTGGCAAGACAAGCAAGCAGCCCCATTCTCTGTCCCTCTGTGCGAGCACTGCCATGGGCAGATGAGGCTGAGCAACAGCTTTCCAGGATAGCCCCTTCTGGCTGCCAGCTATCTGCAGACGTTCGCACTTTCGGAGCAGGGCTGCAAAAGGAGCCTGGCAGGGACACCACCATTCCCAGCATGCGTTTGAAGTTTCAAGTGGCAAGATAAGCAAGCAGCCCCATTCTCTGTGCCTCTGTGCGAGCACTGCCATGGGCAGATGAGGCTGAGCAACAGCTTTCCAGGATAGCCCCTTCTGGCTGCCAGCTATCTGCAGACGTTTGCATTTCAAGAGCAGGGCTGCGAAAGCAGCCTAGCAGGTACACCATCTTTCCCAGGCTACGTTTGAAGTTTGAGGTGGCAAGACAAGCAAGCAGCCCCATTCTCTGTGCCTCTGTGCGAGCACTGCCATGGGCAGATGACGCTGAGCAACAGCTTTCCAGGATAGCCCCTTCTGGCTGACAGCTATCTGCAGACGTTCGCACTTTCGGAGCAGGGCTGCAAAAGGAGACTGGCAGGGACACCAACTTTCCCAGGCTACGTTTGAAGTTTGAGGTGGCAAGACAAGCAAGCAGCCCCATTCTCTGTGCCTCTGTGCGAGCACTGCCATGGGCAGATGAGGCTGAGCAACAGCTTTCCAGGATAGCCCCTTCTGCCTGCCAGCTATCTGCAGACGTTCGCACTTTCGGAGCAGGGCTGTGATAGGAGCCTGGCATGGACACCAACATTCCCAGCATGCGTTTGAAGTTTCAAGTGGCAAGATAAGCAAGCAGCCCCATTCTCTGTGCCTCTATGCGAACAGTGCCATGGGCAGATGAGGCTGAGCAACAGCTTTCCAGGATAGCCCCTTCTGCCTGCCAGCTATCTGCAGACGTTCGCATTTCAAGAGCAGGGCTGCGAAAGGAGCCTGGCAGGTACACCATTTTTCCCAGGCTACATTTGAAGTTTGAGGTGGCAAGACAAGCAAGCAGCCCCATTCTCTGTGCCTCTGTGCGAGCACTGCCATGGGCAGATGAGGCTGAGCAACAGCTTTCCAGGATAGCCCCTTCTGCCTGCCAGCTATCTGCAGACGTTCGCACTTTCGGAGCAGGGCTGCAAAAGGAGCCTGGCAGGGACACCAACTTTCCCAGGCTACGTTTGAAGTTTCAAGTGGCAAGATAAGCAAGCAGCCCCATTCTCTGTGCCTCTGTGCGAGCACTGCCATGGGCAGATGAGGCTGAGCAACAGCTTTCCAGGATAGCCCTTTCTGGCTGCCAGCTATCTGCAGACGTTCGCATTTCAAGAGCAGGGCTGCGAAAGCAGCCTAGCAGGTACACCATCTTTCCCAGGATACGTTTGAAGTTTGAGGTGGTAAGACAAGCAAGCAGCCCCATTCTCTGTGCCTCTGTGCGAGCACTGCCATGGGCAGATGAGGCTGAGCAACAGCTTTCCAGGATAGCCCCTTCTGGCTGCCAGCTATCTGCAGACGTTCGCACTTTCGGAGCAGGGCTGCAAAAGGAGCCTGGCAGGGACACCAACTTTCCCAGGCTACGTTTGAAGTTTGAGGTGGCAAGACAAGCAAGCAGCCCCATTCTCTGTGCCTCTGTGCGAGCACTGCCATGGGCAGATGAGGCTGAGCAACAGCTTTCCAGGATAGCCTCTTCTGCCTGCCAGCTATCTGCAGACGTTCGCACTTTCGGAGCAGGGCTGCAAAAGGAGCCTGGCAGGGACACCACCATTCCCAGCATGCGTTTGAAGTTTCAAGTGGCAAGATAAGCAAGCAGCCCCATTCTCTGTGCCTCTATGCGAACAGTGCAATGGGCAGATGAGGCTGAGCAACAGCTTTCCAGGCTAGCCCCTTCTGCCTGCCAGCTATCTGCAGACGTTCGCATTTCAAGAGCAGGGCTGCGAAAGGAGCCTAGCAGGTACACCATCTTTCCCAGGCTACTTTTGAAGTTTGAGGTGGCAAGACAAGCAAGCAGCCCCATTCTCTGTGCCTCTGTGCGAGCACTGCCATGGGCAGATGAGGCTGAGCAACAGCTTTCCAGGATAGCCCCTTCTGCCTGCCAGCTATCTGCAGACGTTCGCACTTTCGGAGCAGGGCTGCGAAAGGAGCCTGGCAGGGACACCACCATTCCCAGCATGCGTTTGAAGTTTCAAGTGGCAAGATAAGCAAGCAGCCCCATTCTCTGTGCCTCTATGCGAACACTGCCATGGGCAGATGAGGCTGAGCAACAGCTTTCCAGGCTAGCCCCTTCTGGCTGCCAGCTATCTGCAGACGTTCGCACTTTCGGAGCTGGGCTGCGAAAGGAGCCTGGCAGGGACACCAACTTTCCCAGGCTACGTTTGAAGTTTGACGTGGCAAGACAAGCAAGCAGCCCCATTCTCTGTGCCTCTGTGCGAGCACTGCCATGGGCAGATGAGGCTGAGCAACAGCTTTCCAGGATAGCCCCTTCTGCCTGCCAGCTATCTGCAGATGTTCGCACTTTGGGAGCAGGGCTGCAAAAGGAGCCTGGCAGGGACACCAGCATTCCCAGGCTACGTTTGAAGTTTCAAGTGGCAAGATAAGCAAGCAGCCCCATTCTCTGTGCCTCTATGCGAACAGTGCCATGGGCAGATGAGGCTGAGCAACAGCTTTCCAGGATAGCCCCTTCTGGCTGCCAGCTATCTGCAGACGTTCGCATTTCAAGAGCAGAGCTGCGAAAGGAGCCTAGCAGGTACACTATCTTTCCCAGGCTACGTTTGAAGTTTGAGGTGGCAAGACAAGCAAGCAGCCCCATTCTCTGTGCCTCTGTGCGAGCACTGCCATGGGCAGATGAGGCTGAGCAACAGCTTTCCAGGATAGCCCCTTCTGCCTGCCAGCTATCTGCAGACGTTCGCACTTTCGGAGCAGGGCTGCAAGAGGAGCCTGGCAGGGACACCAACTTTCCCAGGCTACGTTTGAAGTTTCAAGTGGCAAGATAAGCAAGCAGCCCCATTCTCTGTGCCTCTATGCGAACAGTGCCATGGGCAGATGAGGCTGAGCAACAGCTTTCCAGGCTAGCCCCTTCTGGCTGCCAGCTATCTGCAGACGTTCGCACTTTCGGAGCAGGGCTGCGAAAGGAGCCTGGCAGGGACACCAACTTTCCCAGGCTACGTTTGAAGTTTGAGGTGGCAAGACAAGCAAGCAGCCCCATTCTCTGTGCCTCTGTGCGAGCACTGCCATGGGCAGATGAGGCTGAGCAACAGCTTTCCAGGATAGCCCCTTCTGGCTGCCAGCTATCTGCAGACGTTCGCATTTCAAGAGCAGGGCTGCGAAAGCAGCCTAGCAGGTACACCATCTTTCCCAGGCTACGTTTGAAGTTTGAGGTGGCAAGACAAGCAAGCAGCCCCATTCTCTGTGCCTCTGTGCGAGCACTGCCATGGGCAGATGACGCTGAGCAACAGCTTTCCAGGCTAGCCCCTTCTGGCTGCCAGCTATCTGCAGACGTTCGCACTTTCGGAGCAGGGCTGTGATAGGAGCCTGGCAGGGACACCAACTTTCCCAGGCTACGCTTGAAGTTTGAGGTGGCAAGACAAGCAAGCAGCCCCATTCTCTGTGCCTCTGTGCGAGCACTGCCATGGGCAGATGAGGCTGAGCAACAGCTTTCCAGGATAGCCCCTTCTGGCTGCCAGCTATCTGCAGACGTTCGCACTTTCGGAGCAGGGCTGTGATAGGAGCCTGGCAGGGACACCACCATTCCCAGCATGCGTTTGAAGTTTCAAGTGGCAAGATATGCAAGCAGCCCCATTCTCTGTGCCTCTATGCGAACAGTGCCATGGGCAGATGAGGCTGAGCAACAGCTTTCCAGGCTAGCCCCTTCTGCCTGCCAGCTATCTGCAGACGTTCGCACTTTCGGAGCAGGGCTGCGAAAGGAGCCTGGCAGGGACACCAACTTTCCCAGGCTACGTTTGAAGTTTGAGGTGGCAAGACAAGCAAGCAGCCCCATTCTCTGTGCCTCTGTGCGAGCAGTGCCATGGGCAGATGAGGCGGAGCAACAGCTTTCCACGATAGCCCCTTCTGCCTGCCAGCTATCTGCAGACGTTCGCACTTTCGGAGCAGGGCTGCAAAAGGAGCCTGGCAGGGACACCACCATTCCCAGCATGCGTTTGAAGTTTCAAGTGGCAAGATAAGCAAGCAGCCCCATTCTCTGTGCCTCTATGCGAACAGTGCCATGGGCAGATGAGGCTGAGCAACAGCTTTCCAGGATAGCCCCTTCTGGCTGCCAGCTATCTGCAGACGTTCGCATTTCAAGAGCAGGGCTGCGAAAGGAGCCTAGCAGGTACACCATCTTTCCCAGGCTACTTTTGAAGTTTGAGGTGGCAAGACAAGCAAGCAGCCCCATTCTCTGTGCCTCTGTGCGAGCACTGCCATGGGCAGATGAGGCTGAGCAACAGCTTTCCAGGATAGCCCCTTCTGCCTGCCAGCTATCTGCAGACGTTTGCATTTCAAGAGCAGGGCTGCGAAAGCAGCCTAGCAGGTACACCATCTTTCCCAGGCTACGTTTGAAGTTTGAGGTGGCAAGACAAGCAAGCAGCCCCATTCTCTGTGCCTCTGTGCGAGCACTGCCATGGGCAGATGACGCTGAGCAACAGCTTTCCAGGCTAGTCCCTTCTGGCTGCCAGCTATCTGCAGACGTTCGCACTTTCGGAGCAGGGCTGCAAAAGGAGCTTGGCAGGGACACCAACTTTCCCAGGCTACGTTTGAAGTTTGAGGTGGCAAGACAAGCAAGCAGCCCCATTCTCTGTGCCTCTGTGCGAGCACTGCCATGGGCAGATGAGGCTGAGCAACAGCTTTCCAGGCTAGCCCCTTCTGCCTGCCAGCTATCTGCAGACGTTCGCACTTTCGGAGCAGGGCTGTGATAGGAGCCTGGCATGGACACCACCATTCCCAGCATGCGTTTGAAGTTTCAAGTGGCAAGATATGCAAGCAGCCCCATTCTCTGTGCCTCTATGCGAACAGTGCCATGGGCAGATGAGGCTGAGCAACAGCTTTCCAGGATAGCCCCTTCTGCCTGCCAGCTATCTGCAGACGTTCGCATTTCAAGAGCAGGGCTGCGAAAGGAGCCTGGCAGGTACACCATCTTTCCCAGGCTACGTTTGAAGTTTGAGGTGGCAAGACAAGCAAGCAGCCCCATTCTCTGTGCCTCTGTGCGAGCACTGCCATGGGCAGATGAGGCTGAGCAACAGCTTTCCAGGATAGCCCCTTCTGCCTGCCAGCTATCTGCAGACGTTCGCACTTTCGGAGCAGGGCTGCAAAAGGAGCCTGGCAGGGACACCAACTTTCCCAGGCTACGTTTGAAGTTTCAAGTGGCAAGATAAGCAAGCAGCCCCATTCTCTGTGCCTCTGTGCGAGCACTGCCATGGGCAGATGAGGCTGAGCAACAGCTTTCCAGGATAGCCCTTTCTGGCTGCCAGCTATCTGCAGACGTTCGCATTTCAAGAGCAGGGCTGCGAAAGCAGCCTAGCAGGTACACCATCTTTCCCAGGCTACGTTTGAAGTTTGAGGTGGCAAGACAAGCAAGCAGCCCCATTCTCTGTGCCTCTGTGCGAGCACTGCCATGGGCAGATGAGGCTGAGCAACAGCTTTCCAGGATAGCCCCTTCTGGCTGCCAGCTATCTGCAGACGTTCGCACTTTCGGAGCAGGGCTGCAAAAGGAGCCTGGCAGGGACACCAACTTTCCCAGGCTACGTTTGAAGTTTGAGGTGGCAAGACAAGCACGCAGCCCCATTCTCTGTGCCTCTGTGCGAGCACTGCCATGGGCAGATGAGGCTGAGCAACAGCTTTCCAGGATAGCCTCTTCTGCCTGCCAGCTATCTGCAGACGTTCGCACTTTCGGAGCAGGGCTGCAAAAGGAGCCTGGCAGGGACACCACCATTCCCAGCATGCGTTTGAAGTTTCAAGTGGCAAGATAAGCAAGCAGCCCCATTCTCTGTGCCTCTATGCGAACAGTGCAATGGGCAGATGAGGCTGAGCAACAGCTTTCCAGGCTAGCCCCTTCTGGCTGCCAGCTATCTGCAGACGTTCGCATTTCAAGAGCAGGGCTGCGAAAGGAGCCTAGCAGGGACACCAACTTTCCCAGGCTACGTTTGAAGTTTGAGGTGGCAAGACAAGCAAGCAGCCCCATTCTCTGTGCCTCTGTGCGAGCACTGCCATGGGCAGATGAGGCTGAGCAACAGCTTTCCAGGCTAGCCCCTTCTGCCTGCCAGCTATCTGCAGACGTTCGCACTTTCGGAGCAGGGCTGTGATAGGAGCCTGGCATGGACACCACCATTCCCAGCATGCGTTTGAAGTTTCAAGTGGCAAGATATGCAAGCAGCCCCATTCTCTGTGCCTCTATGCGAACAGTGCCATGGGCAGATGAGGCTGAGCAACAGCTTTCCAGGATAGCCCCTTCTGCCTGCCAGCTATCTGCAGACGTTCGCATTTCAAGAGCAGGGCTGCGAAAGGAGCCTGGCAGGTACACCATCTTTCCCAGGCTACGTTTGAAGTTTGAGGTGGCAAGACAAGCAAGCAGCCCCATTCTCTGTGCCTCTGTGCGAGCACTGCCATGGGCAGATGAGGCTGAGCAACAGCTTTCCAGGATAGCCCCTTCTGCCTGCCAGCTATCTGCAGACGTTCGCACTTTCGGAGCAGGGCTGCAAAAGGAGCCTGGCAGGGACACCAACTTTCCCAGGCTACGTTTGAAGTTTCAAGTGGCAAGATAAGCAAGCAGCCCCATTCTCTGTGCCTCTGTGCGAGCACTGCCATGGGCAGATGAGGCTGAGCAACAGCTTTCCAGGATAGCCCTTTCTGGCTGCCAGCTATCTGCAGACGTTCGCATTTCAAGAGCAGGGCTGCGAAAGCAGCCTAGCAGGTACACCATCTTTCCCAGGATACGTTTGAAGTTTGAGGTGGCAAGACAAGCAAGCAGCCCCATTCTCTGTGCCTCTGTGCGAGCACTGCCATGGGCAGATGAGGCTGAGCAACAGCTTTCCAGGATAGCCCCTTCTGGCTGCCAGCTATCTGCAGACGTTCGCACTTTCGGAGCAGGGCTGCAAAAGGAGCCTGGCAGGGACACCAACTTTCCCAGGCTACGTTTGAAGTTTGAGGTGGCAAGACAAGCACGCAGCCCCATTCTCTGTGCCTCTGTGCGAGCACTGCCATGGGCAGATGAGGCTGATCAACAGCTTTCCAGGATAGCCTCTTCTGCCTGCCAGCTATCTGCAGACGTTCGCACTTTCGGAGCAGGGCTGCAAAAGGAGCCTGGCAGGGACACCACCATTCCCAGCATGCGTTTGAAGTTTCAAGTGGCAAGATAAGCAAGCAGCCCCATTCTCTGTGCCTCTATGCGAACAGTGCAATGGGCAGATGAGGCTGAGCAACAGCTTTCCAGGCTAGCCCCTTCTGGCTGCCAGCTATCTGCAGACGTTCGCATTTCAAGAGCAGGGCTGCGAAAGGAGCCTAGCAGGTACACCATCTTTCCCAGGCTACTTTTGAAGTTTGAGGTGGCAAGACAAGCAAGCAGCCCCATTCTCTGTGCCTCTGTGCGAGCACTGCCATGGGCAGATGAGGCTGAGCAACAGCTTTCCAGGCTAGCCCCTTCTGCCTGCCAGCTATCTGCAGACGTTCGCACTTTCGGAGCAGGGCTGCGAAAGGAGCCTGGCAGGGACACCACCATTCCCAGCATGCGTTTGAAGTTTCAGGTGGCAAGATAAGCAAGCAGCCCCATTCTCTGTGCCTCTATGCGAACAGTGCCATGGGCAGATGAGGCTGAGCAACAGCTTTCCAGGCTAGCCCCTTCTGGCTGCCAGCTATCTGCAGACGTTCGCACTTTCGGAGCAGGGCTGCGAAAGGAGCCTGGCAGGGACACCAACTTTCCCAGGCTACGTTTGAAGTTTGACGTGGCAAGACAAGCAAGCAGCCCCATTCTCTCTGCCTCTGTGCGAGCACTGCCATGGGCAGATGAGGCTGAGCAACAGCTTTCCAGGATAGCCCCTTCTGCCTGCCAGCTATCTGCAGATGTTCGCACTTTGGGAGCAGGGCTGCAAAAGGAGCCTGGCAGGGACACCAGCATTCCCAGGCTACGTTTGAAGTTTCAAGTGGCAAGATAAGCAAGCAGCCCCATTCTCTGTGCCTCTATGCGAACAGTGCCATGGGCAGATGAGGCTGAGCAACAGCTTTCCAGGATAGCCCCTTCTGGCTGCCAGCTATCTGCAGACGTTCGCATTTCAAGAGCAGAGCTGCGAAAGGAGCCTAGCAGGTACACTATCTTTCCCAGGCTACGTTTGAAGTTTGAGGTGGCAAGACAAGCAAGCAGCCCCATTCTCTGTGCCTCTGTGCGAGCACTGCCATGGGCAGATGAGGCTGAGCAACAGCTTTCCAGGATAGCCCCTTCTGCCTGCCAGCTATCTGCAGACGTTCGCACTTCCGGAGCAGGGCTGCAAGAGGAGCCTGGCAGGGACACCAACTTTCCCAGGCTACGTTTGAAGTTTCAAGTGGCAAGATAAGCAAGCAGCCCCATTCTCTGTGCCTCTATGCGAACAGTGCCATGGGCAGATGAGGCTGAGCAACAGCTTTCCAGGCTAGCCCCTTCTGGCTGCCAGCTATCTGCAGACGTTCGCACTTTCGGAGCAGGGCTGCGAAAGGAGCCTGGCAGGGACACCAACTTTCCCAGGCTACGTTTGAAGTTTGAGGTGGCAAGACAAGCAAGCAGCCCCATTCTCTGTGCCTCTGTGCGAGCACTGCCATGGGCAGATGAGGCTGAGCAACAGCTTTCCAGGATAGCCCCTTCTGGCTGCCAGCTATCTGCAGACGTTCGCATTTCAAGAGCAGGGCTGCGAAAGCAGCCTAGCAGGTACACCATCTTTCCCAGGCTACGTTTGAAGTTTGAGGTGGCAAGACAAGCAAGCAGCCCCATTCTCTGTGCCTCTGTGCGAGCACTGCCATGGGCAGATGACGCTGAGCAACAGCTTTCCAGGCTAGCCCCTTCTGGCTGCCAGCTATCTGCAGACGTTCGCACTTTCGGAGCAGGGCTGCAAAAGGAGCCTGGCAGGGACACCAACTTTCCCAGGCTACGTTTGAAGTTTGAGGTGGCAAGACAAGCAAGCAGCCCCATTCTCTGTGCCTCTGTGTGAGCACTGCCATGGGCAGATGAGGCTGAGCAACAGCTTTCCAGGATAGCCCCTTCTGCCTGCCAGCTATCTGCAGACGTTCGCACTTTCGGAGCAGGGCTGTGATAGGAGCCTGGCAGGGACACCACCATTCCCAGCATGCGTTTGAAGTTTCAAGTGGCAAGATATGCAAGCAGCCCCATTCTCTGTGCCTCTATGCGAACAGTGCCATGGGCAGATGAGGCTGAGCAACAGCTTTCCAGGCTAGCCCCTTCTGCCTGCCAGCTATCTGCAGACGTTCGCACTTTCGGAGCAGGGCTGCGAAAGGAGCCTGGCAGGGACACCAACTTTCCCAGGCTACGTTTGAAGTTTGAGGTGGCAAGACAAGCAAGCAGCCCCATTCTCTGTGCCTCTGTGCGAGCAGTGCCATGGGCAGATGAGGCGGAGCAACAGCTTTCCAGGATAGCCCCTTCTGGCTGCCAGCTATCTGCAGACGTTCGCACTTTCGGAGCAGGGCTGCAAAAGGAGCCTGGCAGGGACACCACCATTCCCAGCATGCGTTTGAAGTTTCAAGTGGCAAGATAAGTAAGCAGCCCCATTCTCTGTGCCTCTATGCGAACAGTGCCATGGGCAGATGAGGCTGAGCAACAGCTTTCCAGGCTAGCCCCTTCTGGCTGCCAGCTATCTGCAGACGTTCGCATTTCAAGAGCAGGGCTGCGAAAGGAGCCTAGCAGGTACACCATCTTTCCCAGGCTACTTTTGAAGTTTGAGGTGGCAAGACAAGCAAGCAGCCCCATTCTCTGTGCCTCTGTGCGAGCACTGCCATGGGCAGATGAGGCTGAGCAACAGCTTTCCAGGATAGCCCCTTCTGCCTGCCAGCTATCTGCAGACGTTCGCACTTTCGGAGCAGGGCTGCGAAAGGAGCCTGGCAGGGACACCACCTTTCCCAGCATGCGTTTGAAGTTTCAAGTGGCAAGATAAGCAAGCAGCCCCATTCTCTGTGCCTCTGTGCGAGCACTGCCATGGGCAGATGAGGCTGAGCAACAGCTTTCCAGGCTAGCCCCTTCTGGCTGCCAGCTATCTGCAGACGTTCGCACTTTCGGAGCAGGGCTGCGAAAGGAGCCTGGCAGGGACACCAACTTTCCCAGGCTACGTTTGAAGTTTGAGGTGGCAAGACAAGCAAGCAGCCCCATTCTCTGTGCCTCTGTGCGAGCAGTGCCATGGGCAGATGAGGCGGAGCAACAGCTTTCCAGGATAGCCCCTTCTGCCTGCCAGATATCTGCAGACGTTCGCACTTTCGGAGCAGGGCTGCAAAAGGAGCCTGGCAGGGACACCACCATTCCCAGCATGCGTTTGAAGTTTCAAGTGGCAAGATAAGTAAGCAGCCCCATTCTCTGTGCCTCTATGCGAACAGTGCCATGGGCAGATGAGGCTGAGCAACAGCTTTCCAGGCTAGCCCCTTCTGGCTGCCAGCTATCTTCAGACGTTCGCATTTCAAGAGCAGGGCTCCGAAAGGAGCCTAGCAGGTACACCATCTTTCCCAGGCTACTTTTGAAGTTTGAGGTGGCAAGACAAGCAAGCAGCCCCATTCTCTGTGCCTCTGTGCGAGCACTGCCATGGGCAGATGAGGCTGAGCAACAGCTTTCCAGGATAGCCCCTTCTGCCTGCCAGCTATCTGAAGACGTTCGCACTTTCGGAGCAGGGCTGCGAAAGGAGCCTGGCAGGGACACCACCTTTCCCAGCATGCGTTTGAAGTTTCAAGTGGCAAGATAAGCAAGCAGCCCCATTCTCTGTGCCTCTGTGCGAGCACTGCCATGGGCAGATGAGGCTGAGCAACAGCTTTCCAGGCTAGCCCCTTCTGGCTGCCAGCTATCTGCAGACGTTCGCCCTTTCGGAGCAGGGCTGCAAAAGGAGCCTGGCAGGGACACCAACTTTCCCAGGCTACGTTTGAAGTTTGAGGTGGCAAGACAAGCAAGCAGCCCCATTCTCTGTGCCTCTGTGCGAGCACTGCCATGGGCAGATGAGGCTGAGCAACAGCTTTCCAGGATAGCCCCTTCTGCCTGCCAGCTATCTGCAGACGTTCGCACTTTCGGAGCAGGGCTGTGATAGGAGCCTGGCAGGGACACCACCATTCCCAGCATGCGTTTGAAGTTTCAAGTGGCAAGATATGCAAGCAGCCCCATTCTCTGTGCCTCTATGCGAACAGTGCCATGGGCAGATGAGGCTGAGCAACAGCTTTCCAGGCTAGCCCCTTCTGCCTGCCAGCTATCTGCAGACGTTCGCACTTTCGGAGCAGGGCTGCGAAAGGAGCCTGGCAGGGACACCAACTTTCCCAGGCTACGTTTGAAGTTTGAGGTGGCAAGACAAGCAAGCAGCCCCATTCTCTGTGCCTCTGTGCGAGCACTGCCATGGGCAGATGAGGCTGAGCAACAGCTTTCCACGATAGCCCCTTCTGCCTGCCAGCTATCTGCAGACGTTCGCACTTTCGGAGCAGGGCTGCAAAAGGAGCCTGGCAGGGACACCACCATTCCCAGCATGCGTTTGAAGTTTCAAGTGGCAAGATAAGTAAGCAGCCCCATTCTCTGTGCCTCTATGCGAACAGTGCCATGGGCAGATGAGGCTGAGCAACAGCTTTCCAGGCTAGCCCCTTCTGGCTGCCAGCTATCTGCAGACGTTCGCATTTCAAGAGCAGAGCTGCGAAAGGAGCCTAGCAGGTACACCATCTTTCCCAGGCTACTTTTGAAGTTTGAGGTGGCAAGACAAGCAAGCAGCCCCATTCTCTGTGCCTCTGTGCGAGCACTGCCATGGGCAGATGAGGCTGAGCAACAGCTTTCCAGGATAGCCCCTTCTGCCTGCCAGCTATCTGCAGACGTTCGCACTTTCGGAGCAGGGCTGCGAAAGGAGCCTGGCAGGGACACCACCTTTCCCAGCATGCGTTTGAAATTTCAAGTGGCAAGATATGCAAGCAGCCCCATTCTCTGTGCCTCTGTGCGAGCACTGCCATGGGCAGATGAGGCTGAGCAACAGCTTTCCAGGCTAGCCCCTTCTGCCTGCCAGCTATCTGCAGACGTTCGCACTTTCGGAGCAGGGCTGCAAAAGGAGCCTGGCAGGGACACCAACTTTCCCAGGCTACGTTTGAAGTTTGACGTGGCAAGACAAGCAAGCAGCCCCATTCTCTCTGCCTCTGTGCGAGCACTGCCATGGGCAGATGAGGCTGAGCAACAGCTTTCCAGGATAGCCCCTTCTGCCTGCCAGCTATCTGCAGACGTTCGCACTTTGGGAGCAGGGCTGCAAAAGGAGCCTGGCATGGACACCACCATTCCCAGCATGCGTTTGAAGTTTCAAGTGGCAAGATATGCAAGCAGCCCCATTCTCTGTGCCTCTATGCGAACAGTGCCATGGGCAGATGAGGCTGAGCAACAGCTTTCCAGGCTAGCCCCTTCTGGCTGCCAGCTATCTGCAGACGTTCGCATTTCAAGAGCAGGGCTGCGAAAGGAGCCTAGCAGGTACACCATCTTTCCCAGGCTACTTTTGAAGTTTGAGGTGGCAAGACAAGCAAGCAGCCCCATTCTCTGTGCCTCTGTGCGAGCACTGCCATGGGCAGATGAGGCTGAGCAACAGCTTTCCAGGATAGCCCCTTCTGCCTGCCAGCTATCTGCAGACGTTCGCACTTTCGGAGCAGGGCTGCAAAAGGAGCCTGGCAGGAACACCACCATTCCCAGCATGCGTTTGAAGTTTCAAGTGGCAAGATAAGCAAGCAGCCCCATTCTCTGTGCCTCTGTGCGAGCACTGCCATGGGCAGATGAGGCTGAGCAACAGCTTTCCAGGCTAGCCCCTTCTGGCTGCCAGCTATCTGCAGACGTTCGCACTTTCGGAGCAGGGCTGCAAAAGGAGCCTGGCAGGGACACCAACTTTCCCAGGCTACTTTTCAAGTTTGAGGTGGCAAGACAAGCAAGCAGCCCCATTCTCTGTGCCTCTGTGCGAGCACTGCCATGGGCAGATGAGGCTGAGCAACAGCTTTCCAGGATAGCCCCTTCTGCCTGCCAGCTATCTGCAGACGTTCGCACTTTCGGAGCAGGGCTGCGAAAGGAGCCTGGCAGGGACACCACCTTTCCCAGCATGCGTTTGAATTTTCAAGTGGCAAGATAAGCAAGCAGCCCCATTCTCTGTGCCTCTGTGCGAGCACTGCCATGGGCAGATGAGGCTGAGCAACAGCTTTCCAGGCTAGCCCCTTCTGGCTGCCAGCTATCTGCAGACGTTCGCACTTTCGGAGCAGGGCTGCGAAAGGAGCCTGGCAGGGACACCAACTTTCCCAGGCTACGTTTGAAGTTTGACGTGGCAAGACAAGCAAGCAGCCCCATTCTCTGTGCCTCTGTGCGAGCACTGCCATGGGCAGATGAGGCTGAGCAACAGCTTTCCAGGATAGCCCCTTCTGCCTGCCAGCTATATGCAGACGTTCGCACTTTCGGAGCAGGGCTGCGAAAGGAGCCTGGCAGGGACACCACCTTTCCCAGCATGCGTTTGAAGTTTCAAGTGGCAAGATAAGCAAGCAGCCCCATTCTCTGTGCCTCTGTGCGAGCACTGCCATGGGCAGATGAGGCTGAGCAACAGCTTTCCAGGATAGCCCCTTCTGCCTGCCAGCTATCTGCAGACGTTCGCACTTTCGGAGCAGGGCTGCAAAAGGAGCCTGGCAGGGACACCAACTTTCCCAGGCTACGTTTGAAGTTTGAGGTGGCAAGACAAGCAAGCAGCCCCATTCTCTGTGCCTCTGTGCGAGCACTGCCATGGGCAGATGACGCTGAGCAACAGCTTTCCAGGCTAGCCCCTTCTGGCTGCCAGCTATCTGCAGACGTTCGCACTTTCGGAGCAGGGCTGCAAAAGGAGCCTGGCAGGGACACCAACTTTCCCAGGCTACGTTTGAAGTTTGAGGTGGCAAGACAAGCAAGCAGCCCCATTCTCTGTGCCTCTGTGCGAGCACTGCCATGGGCAGATGAGGCTGAGCAACAGCTTTCCAGGATAGCCCCTTCTGCCTGCCAGCTATCTGCAGACGTTCGCACTTTCGGAGCAGGGCTGTGATAGGAGCCTGGCATGGACACCACCATTCCCAGCATGCGTTTGAAGTTTCAAGTGGCAAGATATGCAAGCAGCCCCATTCTCTGTGCCTCTATGCGAACAGTGCCATGGGCAGATGAGGCTGAGCAACAGCTTTCCAGGATAGCCCCTTCTGCCTGCCAGCTATCTGCAGACGTTCGCATTTCAAGAGCAGGGCTGCAAAAGGAGCCTGGCAGGGACACCAACTTTCCCAGGCTACGTTTGAAGTTTCAAGTGGCAAGATAAGCAAGCAGCCCCATTCTCTGTGCCTCTATGCGAACACTGCCGTGGGCAGATGAGGCTGAGCAACAGCTTTCCAGGCTAGCACCTTCTGGCTGCCAGCTATCTGCAGACGTTCGCACTTTCGGAGCTGGGCTGCGAAAGGAGTCTGGCAGGGACACCAACTTTCCCAGGCTACGTTTGAAGTTTGAGGAGGCAAGACAAGCAAGCAGCCCCATTCTCTGTGCCTCTGTGCGAGCACTGCCATGGGCAGATGAGGCTGAGCAACAGCTTTCCAGGATAGCCCCTTCTGGCTGCCAGCTATCTGCAGACGTTCGCATTTCAAGAGCAGGGCTGCGAAAGCAGCCTAGCAGGTACACCATCTTTCCCAGGCTACGTTAGAAGTTTGAGGTGGCAAGACAAACAAGCAGCCCCATTCTCTGTGCCTCTGTGCGAGCACTGCCATGGGCAGATGACGCTGAGCAACAGCTTTCCAGGCTAGCCCCTTCTGGCTGCCAGCTATCTGCAGACGTTCGCACTTTCGGAGCAGGGCTGCGAAAGGAGCCTGGCAGGGACACCAACTTTCCCAGGCTACGTTTGAAGTTTGAGGTGGCAAGACAAGCAAGCAGCCCCATTCTCTGTGCCTCTGTGCGAGCACTGCCATGGGCAGATGAGGCTGAGCAACAGCTTTCCAGGATAGCCCCTTCTGCCTGCCAGCTATCTGCAGACGTTCGCACTTTCGGAGCAGGGCTGTGATAGGAGCCTGGCAGGGACACCACCATTCCCAGCATGCGTTTGAAGTTTCAAGTGGCAAGATATGCAAGCAGCCCCATTCTCTGTGCCTCTATGCGAACAGTGCCATGGGCAGATGAGGCTGAGCAACAGCTTTCCAGGCTAGCCCCTTCTGCCTGCCAGCTATCTGCAGACGTTCGCACTTTCGGAGCAGGGCTGCGAAAGGAGCCTGGCAGGGACACCAACTTTCCCAGGCTACGTTTGAAGTTTGAGGTGGCAAGACAAGCAAGCAGCCCCATTCTCTGTGCCTCTGTGCGAGCAGTGCCATGGGCAGATGAGGCGGAGCAACAGCTTTCCAGGATAGCCCCTTCTGGCTGCCAGCTATCTGCAGACGTTCGCACTTTCGGAGCAGGGCTGCAAAAGGAGCCTGGCAGGGACACCACCATTCCCAGCATGCGTTTGAAGTTTCAAGTGGCAAGATAAGTAAGCAGCCCCATTCTCTGTGCCTCTATGCGAACAGTGCCATGGGCAGATGAGGCTGAGCAACAGCTTTCCAGGCTAGCCCCTTCTGGCTGCCAGCTATCTGCAGACGTTCGCATTTCAAGAGCAGGGCTGCGAAAGGAGCCTAGCAGGTACACCATCTTTCCCAGGCTACTTTTGAAGTTTGAGGTGGCAAGACAAGCAAGCAGCCCCATTCTCTGTGCCTCTGTGCGAGCACTGCCATGGGCAGATGAGGCTGAGCAACAGCTTTCCAGGATAGCCCCTTCTGCCTGCCAGCTATCTGCAGACGTTCGCACTTTCGGAGCAGGGCTGCGAAAGGAGCCTGGCAGGGACACCACCATTCCCAGGCTACGTTTGAAGTTTCAAGTGGCAAGATAAGCAAGCAGCCCCATTCTCTGTGCCTCTGTGCGAGCACTGCCATGGGCAGATGAGGCTGAGCAACAGCTTTCCAGGATAGCCCCTTCTGGCTGCCAGCTATCTGCAGACGTTCGCATTTCAAGAGCAGGGCTGCGAAAGCAGCCTAGCAGGTACACCATCTTTCCCAGGCTACGTTTGAAGTTTGAGGTGGCAAGACAAACAAGCAGCCCCATTCTCTGTGCCTCTGTGCGAGCAGTGCCATGGGCAGATGAGGCGGAGCAACAGCTTTCCAGGATAGCCCCTTCTGCCTGCCAGCTATCTGCAGACATTCGCACTTTCGGAGCAGGGCTGCAAAAGGAGCCTGGCAGGAACACCACCATTCCCAGCATGCGTTTGAAGTTTCAAGTGGCAAGATAAGCAAGCAGCCCCATTCTCTGTGCCTCTATGCGAACAGTGCCATGGGCAGATGAGGCTGAGCAACAGCTTTCCAGGCTAGCCCCTTCTGGCTGCCAGCTATCTACAGATGTTCGCATTTTCGGAGCAGGGCTGCGAAAGGAGCCTGGCAGGGACACCAACTTTCCCAGGCTACGTTTGAAGTTTGAGGTGGCAAGACAAGCAAGCAGCCCCATTCTCTGTGCCTCTGTGCAAGCACTGCCATGGGCAGATGAGGCTGAGCAACAGCTTTCCAGGCTAGCCCCTTCTGCCTGCCAGCTATCTGCAGACGTTCGCACTTTCGGAGCAGGGCTGCAAAAGGAGCCTGGCAGGGACACCACCATTCCCAGCATACGTTTGAAGTTTGACGTGGCAAGACAAGCAAGCAGCCCCATTCTCTGTGCCTCTGTGCGAGCAGTGCCATGGACAGATGAGGCTGAGCAACAGCTTTCCAGGATAGCCCCTTCTGCCTGCCAGCTATCTGCAGACATTCGCACTTTCGGAGCAGGGCTGCGAAAGGAGCCTGGCAGGGACACCAACATTCCCAGGCTACGTTTGAAGTTTGAGGTGGCAAGACAAGCAAGCAGCCCCATTCTCTGTGCCTCTATGCGAACAGTGCCATGGGCAGATGAGGCGGAGCAACAGCTTTCCAGGATAGCCCCTTCTGCCTGCCAGCTATCTGCAGACGTTCGCACTTTCGGAGGAGGGCTGCAAAAGGAGCCTGGCAGGGACACCACCATTCCCAGCATGCGTTTGAAGTTTCAAGTGGCAAGATAAGTAAGCAGCCCCATTCTCTGTGCCTCTATGCGAACAGTGCCATGGGCAGATGAGGCTGAGCAACAGCTTTCCAGGCTAGCCCCTTCTGGCTGCCAGCTATCTGCAGACGTTCGCATTTCAAGAGCAGGGCTGCGAAAGGAGCCTAGCAGGTACACCATCTTTCCCAGGCTACTTTTGAAGTTTGAGGTGGCAAGACAAGCAAGCAGCCCCATTCTCTGTGCCTCTGTGCGAGCACTGCCATGGGCAGATGAGGCTGAGCAACAGCTTTCCAGGATAGCCCCTTCTGCCTGCCAGCTATCTGCAGACGTTCGCACTTTCGGAGCAGGGCTGCGAAAGGAGCCTGGCAGGGACACCACCTTTCCCAGCATGCGTTTGAAGTTTCAAGTGGCAAGATAAGCAAGCAGCCCCATTCTCTGTGCCTCTATGCGAACAGTGCCATGGGCAGATGAGGCTGAGCAACAGCTTTCCAGGCTAGCCCCTTCTGCCTGCCAGCTATCTGCAGACGTTCGCACTTTCGGAGCAGGGCTGCGAAAGGAGCCTGGCAGGGACACCAACTTTCCCAGGCTACGTTTGAAGTTTGACGTGGCAAGACAAGCAAGCAGCCCCATTCTCTCTGCCTCTGTGCGAGCACTGCCATGGGCAGATGAGGCTAAGCAACAGCTTTCCAGGATAGCCCCTTCTGCCTGCCAGCTATCTGCAGACATTCGCACTTTCGGAGCAGGGCTGCAAAAGGAGCCTGGCAGGGACACCATCTTTCCCAGGCTACGTTTGAAGTTTCAAGTGGCAAGATAAGCAAGCAGCCCCATTCTCTGTGCCTCTATGCGAACAGTGCCATGGGCAGATGAGGCTGAGCAACAGCTTTCCAGGATAGCCCCTTCTGCCTCCCAGCTATCTGCAGACGTTCGCACTTTCGGAGCAGGGCTGTGATAGGAGCCTGGCAGGGACACCACCATTCCCAGGCTACGTTTGAAGTTTCAAGTGGCAAGATAAGCAAGCAGCCCCATTCTCTGTGCCTCTATGCGAACAGTGCCATGGGCAGACGAGGCTGAGCAACAGCTTTCCAGGCTAGCCCCTTCTGGCTGCCAGCTATCTACAGACGTTCGCACTTTCGGAGCAGGGCTGCGAAAGGAGCCTGGCAGTGACACCAACTTTCCCAGGCTACGTTTGAAGTTTGAGGTGGCAAGACCAGCAAGCAGCCCCATTCTCTGTGCCTCTGTGCGAGCAGTGCCATGGGCAGATGAGGCTGAGCAACAGCTTTCCAGGCTAGCCCCTTCTGCCTGCCAGCTATCTGCAGACGTTCGCACTTTCGGAGCAGGGCTGCGAAAGGAGCCTGGCAGGGACACCAACATTCCCAGGCTACGTTTGAAGTTTGAGGTGGCAAGACAAGCAAGCAGCCCCATTCTCTGTGCCTCTATGCGAACAGTGCCATGGGCAGATGAGGCTGAGCAACAGCTTTCCAGGCTAGCCCCTTCTGCCTGCCAGCTATCTGCAGACGTTCGCACTTTCGGAGCAGGGCTGCGAAAGGAGCCTGGCAGGGACACCACCTTTCCCAGCATGCGTTTGAAGTTTCAAGTGGCAAGATAAGCAAGCAGCCCCATTCTCTGTGCCTCTATGCGAACAGTGCCATGGGCAGATGAGGCTGAGCAACAGCTTTCCAGGCTAGCCCCTTCTGGCTGCCAGCTATCTGCAGACGTTCGCACTTTCGGAGCAGGGCTGCGAAAGGAGCCTGGCAGGGACACCAACTTTCCCAGGCTACGTTTGAAGTTTGAGGTGGCAAGACAAGCAAGCAGCCCCATTCTCTGTGCCTCTGTGCGAGCACTGCCATGGGCAGATGAGGCTGAGCAACAGCTTTCCAGGATAGCCCCTTCTGCCTGCCAGCTATCTGCAGACGTTCGCACTTTGGGAGCAGGGCTGCAAAAGGAGCCTGGCAGGGACACCACCATTCCCAGGCTACGTTTGAAGTTTCAAGTGGCAAGATAAGCAAGCAGCCCCATTCTCTGTGCCTCTATGCGAACAGTGCCATGGGCAGATGAGGCTGAGCAACAGCTTTCCAGGATAGCCCCTTCTGGCTGCCAGCTATCTGCAGACGTTCGCATTTCAAGAGCAGGGCTGCGAAAGGAGCCTAGCAGGTACACCATCTTTCCCAGGCTACTTTTGAAGTTTGAGGTGGCAAGACAAGCAAGCAGCCCCATTCTCTGTGCCTCTGTGCGAGCACTGCCATGGGCAGATGAGGCTGAGCAACAGCTTTCCAGGATAGCCCCTTCTGGCTGCCAGCTATCTGCAGACGTTCGCACTTTCGGAGCAGGGCTGCGAAAGGAGCCTGGCAGGGACACCACCTTTCCCAGCATGCGTTTGAAGTTTCAAGTGGCAAGATAAGCAAGCAGCCCCATTCTCTGTGCCTCTATGCGAACAGTGCCATGGGCAGATGAGGCTGAGCAACAGCTTTCCAGGCTAGCCCCTTCTGCCTGCCAGCTATCTGCAGACGTTCGCACTTTCGGAGCAGGGCTGCGAAAGGAGCCTGGCAGGGACACCAACTTTCCCAGGCTACGTTTGAAGTTTGACGTGGCAAGACAAGCAAGCAGCCCCATTCTCTCTGCCTCTGTGCGAGCACTGCCATGGGCAGATGAGGCTAAGCAACAGCTTTCCAGGATAGCCCCTTCTGCCTGCCAGCTATCTGCAGACATTCGCACTTTCGGAGCAGGGCTGCAAAAGGAGCCTGGCAGGGACACCAACTTTCCCAGCATGCGTTTGAAGTTTCAAGTGGCAAGATAAGCAAGCAGCCCCATTCTCTGTGCCTCTATGCGAACAGTGCCATGGGCAGATGAGGCTGAGCAACAGCTTTCCAGGCTAGCCCCTTCTGGCTGCCAGCTATCTGCAGACGTTCGCACTTTCGGAGCAGGGCTGTGATAGGAGCCTGGCAGGAACACCACCATTCCCAGCATGCGTTTGAAGTTTCAAGTGGCAAGATAAGGAAGCAGCCCCATTCTCTGTGCCTCTATGCGAACAGTGCCATGGGCAGATGAGGCTGAGCAACAGCTTTCCAGGATAGCCCCTTCTGCCTGCCAGCTATCTGCAGACGTTCGCATTTCAAGAGCAGGGCTGCGAAAGGAGCCTGGCAGGTACACCATCTTTCCCAGGCTACGTTTCAAGTTTGAGGTGGCAAGACAAGCAAGCAGCCCCATTCTCTGTGCCTCTGTGCGAGCAGTGCCATGGGCAGATGAGGCGGAGCAACAGCTTTCCAGGATAGCCCCTTCTGCCTGCCAGCTATCTGCAGACGTTCGCACTTTCGGAGCAGGGCTGCAAAAGGAGCCTGGCAGGAACACCACCATTCCCAGCATGCGTTTGAAGTTTCAAGTGGCAAGATAAGCAAGCAGCCCCATTCTCTGTGCCTCTATGCGAACAGTGCCATGGGCAGACGAGGCTGAGCAACAGCTTTCCAGGCTAGCCCCTTCTGGCTGCCAGCTATCTACAGACGTTCGCACTTTCGGAGCAGGGCTGCGAAAGGAGCCTGGCAGGGACACCAACTTTCCCAGGCTACGTTTGAAGTTTGAGGTGGCAAGACCAGCAAGCAGCCCCATTCTCTGTGCCTCTGTGCGAGCAGTGCCATGGGCAGATGAGGCTGAGCAACAGCTTTCCAGGCTAGCCCCTTCTGCCTGCCAGCTATCTGCAGACGTTCGCACTTTCGGAGCAGGGCTGCGAAAGGAGCCTGGCAGGGACACCAACATTCCCAGGCTACGTTTGAAGTTTGAGGTGGCAAGACAAGCAAGCAGCCCCATTCTCTGTGCCTCTATGCGAACAGTGCCATGGGCAGATGAGGCTGAGCAACAGCTTTCCAGGCTAGCCCCTTCTGCCTGCCAGCTATCTGCAGACGTTCGCACTTTCGGAGCAGGGCTGCGAAAGGAGCCTGGCAGGGACACCACCTTTCCCAGCATGCGTTTGAAGTTTCAAGTGGCAAGATAAGCAAGCAGCCCCATTCTCTGTGCCTCTATGCGAACAGTGCCATGGGCAGATGAGGCTGAGCAACAGCTTTCCAGGATAGCCCCTTCTGGCTGCCAGCTATCTGCACACGTTCGCACGTTCGGAGCAGGGCTGCGAAAGGAGCCTGGCAGGGACACCAACTTTCCCAGGCTACGTTTGAAGTTTGAGGTGGCAAGACAAGCAAGCAGCCCCATTCTCTGTGCCTCTGTGCGAGCACTGCCATGGGCAGATGAGGCTGAGCAACAGCTTTCCAGGATAGCCCCTTCTGCCTGCCAGCTATCTGCAGACGTTCGCACTTTGGGAGCAGGGCTGCAAAAGGAGCCTGGCAGGGACACCACCATTCCCAGGCTACGTTTGAAGTTTCAAGTGGCAAGATAAGCAAGCAGCCCCATTCTCTGTGCCTCTATGCGAACAGTGCCATGGGCAGATGAGGCTGAGCAACAGCTTTCCAGGATAGCCCCTTCTGGCTGCCAGCTATCTGCAGACGTTCGCACTTTCGGAGCAGGGCTGCGAAAGGAGCCTAGCAGGTACACTATCTTTCCCAGGCTACGTTTGAAGTTTGAGGTGGCAAGATAAGCAAGCAGCCCCATTCTCTGTGCCTCTGTGCGAGCACTGCCATGGGCAGATGAGGCTGAGCAACAGCTTTCCAGGATAGCCCCTTCTGGCTGCCAGCTATCTGCAGACGTTCGCATTTCAAGAGCAGGGCTGCCTAAGCAGCCTAGCAGGTACACCATCTTTCCCAGGCTACGTTTGAAGTTTGAGGTGGCAAGACAAGCAAGCAGCCCCATTCTCTGTGCCTCTGTGCGAGCACTGCCATGGGCAGATGAGGCTGAGCAACAGCTTTCCAGGCTAGCCACTTCTGGCTGCCAGCTATCTGCAGACGTTCGCACTTTTGGAGCAGGGCTGCAAAAGGAGCCTGGCAGGGACACCAACTTTCCCAGGCTACGTTTGAAGTTTGAGGTGGCAAGACAAGCAAGCAGCCCCATTCTCTGTGCCTCTGTGCGAGCACTGCCATGGGCAGATGAGGCTGAGCAACAGCTTTCCAGGATAGCCTCTTCTGCCTGCCAGCTATCTGCAGACGTTCGCACTTTCGGAGCATGGCTGTGATAGGAGCCTGGCAGGGACACCACCATTCCCAGCATGCGTTTGAAGTTTCAAGTGGCAAGATAAGCAAGCAGCCCCATTCTCTGTGCCTCTATGCGAACAGTGCCATGGGCAGATGAGGCTGAGCAACAGCTTTCCAGGATAGCCCCTTCTGCCTGCCAGCTATCTGCAGACGTTCGCATTTCAAGAGCAGGGCTGCGAAAGGAGCCTGGCAGGTACACCATCTTTCCCAGGCTACGTTTCAAGTTTGAGGTGGCAAGACAAGCAAGCAGCCCCATTCTCTGTGCCTCTGTGCGAGCAGTGCCATGGGCAGATGAGGCTGAGCAACAGCTTTCCAGGATAGCCCCTTCTGCCTGCCAGCTATCTGCAGACGTTCGCACTTTCGGAGCAGGGCTGCAAAAGGAGCCTGGCAGGGACACCACCATTCCCAGGCTACGTTTGAAGTTTCAAGTGGCAAGATAAGCAAGCAGCCCCATTCTCTGTGCCTCTATGCGAACAGTGCCATGGGCAGATGAGGCTGAGCAACAGCTTTCCAGGATAGCCCCTTCTGGCTGCCAGCTATCTGCAGACGTTCGCACTTTCGGAGCAGGGCTGCGAAAGGAGCCTAGCAGGTACACTATCTTTCCCAGGCTACGTTTGAAGTTTGAGGTGGCAAGATAAGCAAGCAGCCCCATTCTCTGTGCCTCTGTGCGAGCACTGCCATGGGCAGATGAGGCTGAGCAACAGCTTTCCAGGATAGCCCCTTCTGGCTGCCAGCTATCTGCAGACGTTCGCATTTCAAGAGCAGGGCTGCCTAAGCAGCCTAGCAGGTACACCATCTTTCCCAGGCTACGTTTGAAGTTTGAGGTGGCAAGACAAGCAAGCAGCCCCATTCTCTGTGCCTCTGTGCGAGCACTGCCATGGGCAGATGACGCTGAGCAACAGCTTTCCAGGCTAGCCACTTCTGGCTGCCAGCTATCTGCAGACGTTCGCACTTTTGGAGCAGGGCTGCAAAAGGAGCCTGGCAGGGACACCAACTTTCCCAGGCTACGTTTGAAGTTTGAGGTGGCAAGACAAGCAAGCAGCCCCATTCTCTGTGCCTCTGTGCGAGCACTGCCATGGGCAGATGAGGCTGAGCAACAGCTTTCCAGGATAGCCTCTTCTGCCTGCCAGCTATCTGCAGACGTTCGCACTTTCGGAGCATGGCTGTGATAGGAGCCTGGCAGGGACACCACCATTCCCAGCATGCGTTTGAAGTTTCAAGTGGCAAGATAAGCAAGCAGCCCCATTCTCTGTGCCTCTATGCGAACAGTGCCATGGGCAGATGAGGCTGAGCAACAGCTTTCCAGGATAGCCCCTTCTGGCTGCCAGCTATCTGCAGACGTTCGCATTTCAAGAGCAGGGCTGCGAAAGGAGCCTGGCAGGTACACCATCTTTCCCAGGCTACGTTTCAAGTTTGAGGTGGCAAGACAAGCAAGCAGCCCCATTCTCTGTGCCTCTGTGCGAGCACTGCCATGGGCAGATGAGGCTGAGCAACAGCTTTCCAGGATAGCCCCTTCTGGCTGCCAGCTATCTGCAGACGTTCGCACTTTCGGAGCAGGGCTGCAAAAGGAGCCTGGCAGGGACACCACCATTCCCAGCATGCGTTTGAAGCTTCAAGTGACAAGATAAGAAAGCAGCCCCATTCTCTGAGCCTCTATGCGAACAGTGCCATGGGCAGATGAGGCTGAGCAACAGCTTTCCAGGCTAGCCCCTTCTGGCTGCCAGCTATCTGCAGACGTTCGCACTTTCGGAGCAGGGCTGCGAAAGGAGCCTGGCAGGGACACCAACTTTCCCAGGCTACGTTTGAAGTTTGAGGTGGCAAGACAAGCAAGCAGCCCCATTCTCTGTGCCTGTATGCGAACAGTGCCATGGGCAGATGAGGCTGAGCAACAGCTTTCCAGGCTAGCCCCTTCTGGCTGCCAGCTATCTGCAGACGTTCGCATTTCAAGAGCAGGGCTGCGAAAGGAGCCTATCAGGTACACCATCTTTCCCAGGCTACGTTTGAAGTTTGAGGTGGCAAGACAAGCAAGCAGCCCCATTCTCTGTGCCTCTGTGCGAGCACTGCCATGGGCAGATGAGGCTGAGCAACAGCTTTCCAGGATAGCCCCTTCTGGCTGCCAGCTATCTGCAGACGTTCGCACTTTCGGAGCAGGGCTGCAAAAGGAGCCTGGCAGGGACACCACCATTCCCAGGCTACGTTTGAAGTTTCAAGTGGCAAGATAAGCAAGCAGCCCCATTCTCTGTGCCTCTGTGCGAGCACTGCCATGGGCAGATGAGGCTGAGCAACAGCTTTCCAGGATAGCCCCTTCTGGCTGCCAGCTATCTGCAGACGTTCGCATTTCAAGAGCAGGGCTGCGAAAGCAGCCTAGCAGGTACACTATCTTTCCCAGGCTACGTTTGAAGTTTGAGGTGGCAAGACAAGCAAGCAGCCCCATTCTCTGTGCCTCTGTGCGAGCACTGCCATGGGCAGATGACGCTGAGCAACAGCTTTCCAGGATAGCCCCTTCTGCCTGCCAGCTATCTGCAGACGTTCGCACTTTCGGAGCAGGGCTGCAAAAGGAGCCTGGCAGGAACACCACCATTCCCAGCATGCGTTTGAAGTTTCAAGTGGCAAGATAAGCAAGCAGCCCCATTCTCTGTGCCTCTGTGCGAGCACTGCCATGGGCAGATGAGGCTGAGCAACAGCTTTCCAGGCTAGCCCCTTCTGGCTGCCAGCTATCTACAGACGTTCGCACTTTCGGAGCAGGGTGCGAAAGGAGCCTGGCAGGGACACCAACTTTCCGAGGCTACGTTTGAAGTTTGAGGTGGCAAGACAAGCAAGCAGCCCCATTCTCTGTGCCTCTGTGCGAGCACTGCCATGGGCAGATGAGGCTGAGCAACAGCTTTCCAGGATAGCCCCTTCTGCCTGCCAGCTATCTGCAGACGTTCGCACTTTCGGAGCAGGGCTGCAAAAGGAGCCTGGCAGGGACACCACCATTCCCAGCATGCGTTTGAAGCTTCAAGTGACAAGATAAGAAAGCAGCCCCATTCTCTGAGCCTCTATGCGAACAGTGCCATGGGCAGATGAGGCTGAGCAACAGCTTTCCAGGCTAGCCCCTTCTTCCTGCCAGCTATCTGCAGACGTTCGCACTTTCGGAGCAGGGCTGCGAAAGGAGCCTGGCAGGGACACCAACTTTCCCAGGCTACGTTTGAAGTTTGAGGTGGCAAGACAAGCAAGCAGCCCCATTCTCTGTGCCTCTGTGCGAGCACTGCCATGGGCAGATGAGGCTGAGCAACAGCTTTCCAGGATAGCCCCTTCTGCCTGCCAGCTATCTGCAGACGTTCGCACTTTCGGAGCAGGGCTGCAAAAGGAGCCTGGCAGGGACACCACCATTCCCAGCATGCGTTTGAAGCTTCAAGTGACAAGATAAGAAAGCAGCCCCATTCTCTGTGCCTCTATGCGAACAGTGCCATGGGCAGATGAGGCTGAGCAACAGCTTTCCAGGATAGCCCCTTCTGGCTGCCAGCTATCTGCAGACGTTCGCACTTTCGGAGCAGGGCTGCGAAAGGAGCCTAGCAGGTACACTATCTTTCCCAGGCTACGTTTGAAGTTTGAGGTGGCAAGATAAGCAAGCAGCCCCATTCTCTGTGCCTCTGTGCGAGCACTGCCATGGGCAGATGAGGCTGAGCAACAGCTTTCCAGGATAGCCCCTTCTGGCTGCCAGCTATCTGCAGACGTTCGCATTTCAAGAGCAGGGCTGCCTAAGCAGCCTAGCAGGTACACCATCTTTCCCAGGCTACGTTTGAAGTTTGAGGTGGCAAGACAAGCAAGCAGCCCCATTCTCTGTGCCTCTGTGCGAGCACTGCCATGGGCAGATGACGCTGAGCAACAGCTTTCCAGGCTAGCCACTTCTGGCTGCCAGCTATCTGCAGACGTTCGCACTTTTGGAGCAGGGCTGCAAAAGGAGCCTGGCAGGGACACCAACTTTCCCAGGCTACGTTTGAAGTTTGAGGTGGCAAGACAAGCAAGCAGCCCCATTCTCTGTGCCTCTGTGCGAGCACTGCCATGGGCAGATGAGGCTGAGCAACAGCTTTCCAGGATAGCCTCTTCTGCCTGCCAGCTATCTGCAGACGTTCGCACTTTCGGAGCATGGCTGTGATAGGAGCCTGGCAGGGACACCACCATTCCCAGCATGCGTTTGAAGTTTCAAGTGGCAAGATAAGCAAGCAGCCCCATTCTCTGTGCCTCTATGCGAACAGTGCCATGGGCAGATGAGGCTGAGCAACAGCTTTCCAGGATAGCCCCTTCTGCCTGCCAGCTATCTGCAGACGTTCGCATTTCAAGAGCAGGGCTGCGAAAGGAGCCTGGCAGGTACACCATCTTTCCCAGGCTACGTTTCAAGTTTGAGGTGGCAAGACAAGCAAGCAGCCCCATTCTCTGTGCCTCTGTGCGAGCACTGCCATGGGCAGATGAGGCTGAGCAACAGCTTTCCAGGATAGCCCCTTCTGGCTGCCAGCTATCTGCAGACGTTCGCACTTTCGGAGCAGGGCTGCAAAAGGAGCCTGGCAGGGACACCACCATTCCCAGCATGCGTTTGAAGCTTCAAGTGACAAGATAAGAAAGCAGCCCCATTCTCTGAGCCTCTATGCGAACAGTGCCATGGGCAGATGAGGCTGAGCAACAGCTTTCCAGGCTAGCCCCTTCTGGCTGCCAGCTATCTGCAGACGTTCGCACTTTCGGAGCAGGGCTGCGAAAGGAGCCTGGCAGGGACACCAACTTTCCCAGGCTACGTTTGAAGTTTGAGGTGGCAAGATAAGCAAGCAGCCCCATTCTCTGTGCCTGTATGCGAACAGTGCCATGGGCAGATGAGGCTGAGCAACAGCTTTCCAGGCTAGCCCCTTCTGGCTGCCAGCTATCTGCAGACGTTCGCATTTCAAGAGCAGGGCTGCGAAAGGAGCCTATCAGGTACACCATCTTTCCCAGGCTACGTTTGAAGTTTGAGGTGGCAAGACAAGCAAGCAGCCCCATTCTCTGTGCCTCTGTGCGAGCACTGCCATGGGCAGATGAGGCTGAGCAGCAGCTTTCCAGGATAGCCCCTTCTGCCTGCCAGCTATCTGCAGACGTTCGCACTTTGGGAGCAGGGCTGCAAAAGGAGCCTGGCAGGGACACCACCATTCCCAGCATGCGTTTGAAGTTTCAAGTGGCAAGATAAGCAAGCAGCCCCATTCTCTGTGCCTCTATGCGAACAGTGCCATGGGCAGATGAGGCTGAGCAACAGCTTTCCAGGATAGCCCCTTCTGCCTGCCAGCTATCTGCAGACGTTCGCATTTCAAGAGCAGGGCTGCGAAAGGAGCCTGGCAGGTACACCATCTTTCCCAGGCTACGTTTCAAGTTTGAGGTGGCAAGACAAGCAAGCAGCCCCATTCTCTGTGCCTCTGTGCGAGCACTGCCATGGGCAGATGAGGCTGAGCAACAGCTTTCCAGGATAGCCCCTTCTGGCTGCCAGCTATCTGCAGACGTTCGCACTTTCGGAGCAGGGCTGCAAAAGGAGCCTGGCAGGGACACCACCATTCCCAGGCTACGTTTGAAGTTTCAAGTGGCAAGATAAGCAAGCAGCCCCATTCTCTGTGCCTCTATGCGAACAGTGCCATGGGCAGATGAGGCTGAGCAACAGCTTTCCAGGATAGCCCCTTCTGGCTGCCAGCTATCTGCAGACGTTCGCACTTTCGGAGCAGGGCTGCGAAAGGAGCCTAGCAGGTACACTATCTTTCCCAGGCTACGTTTGAAGTTTGAGGTGGCAAGATAAGCAAGCAGCCCCATTCTCTGTGCCTCTGTGCGAGCACTGCCATGGGCAGATGAGGCTGAGCAACAGCTTTCCAGTATAGCCCCTTCTGGCTGCCAGCTATCTGCAGACGTTCGCATTTCAAGAGCAGGGCTGCCTAAGCAGCCTAGCAGGTACACCATCTTTCCCAGGCTACGTTTGAAGTTTGAGGTGGCAAGACAAGCAAGCAGCCCCATTCTCTGTGCCTCTGTGCGAGCACTGCCATGGGCAGATGACGCTGAGCAACAGCTTTCCAGGCTAGCCACTTCTGGCTGCCAGCTATCTGCAGACGTTCGCACTTTTGGAGCAGGGCTGCAAAAGGAGCCTGGCAGGGACACCAACTTTCCCAGGCTACGTTTGAAGTTTGAGGTGGCAAGACAAGCAAGCAGCCCCATTCTCTGTGCCTCTGTGCGAGCACTGCCATGGGCAGATGAGGCTGAGCAACAGCTTTCCAGGATAGCCTCTTCTGCCTGCCAGCTATCTGCAGACGTTCGCACTTTCGGAGCATGGCTGTGATAGGAGCCTGGCAGGGACACCACCATTCCCAGGCTACGTTTGAAGTTTCAAGTGGCAAGATAAGCAAGCAGCCCCATTCTCTGTGCCTCTATGCGAACAGTGCCATGGGCAGATGAGGCTGAGCAACAGCTTTCCAGGATAGCCCCTTCTGGCTGCCAGCTATCTGCAGACGTTCGCATTTCAAGAGCAGGGCTGCGAAAGGAGCCTGGCAGGTACACCAACTTTCCCAGGCTACGTTTCAAGTTTGAGGTGGCAAGACAAGCAAGCAGCCCCATTCTCTGTGCCTCTGTGCGAGCACTGCCATGGGCAGATGAGGCTGAGCAACAGCTTTCCAGGATAGCCCCTTCTGGCTGCCAGCTATCTGCAGACGTTCGCACTTTCGGAGCAGGGCTGCAAAAGGAGCCTGGCAGGGACACCACCATTCCCAGCATGCGTTTGAAGCTTCAAGTGACAAGATAAGAAAGCAGCCCCATTCTCTGAGCCTCTATGCGAACAGTGCCATGGGCAGATGAGGCTGAGCAACAGCTTTCCAGGCTAGCCCCTTCTGGCTGCCAGCTATCTGCAGACGTTCGCACTTTCGGAGCAGGGCTGCGAAAGGAGCCTGGCAGGGACACCAACTTTCCCAGGCTACGTTTGAAGTTTGAGGTGGCAAGACAAGCAAGCAGCCCCATTCTCTGTGCCTGTATGCGAACAGTGCCATGGGCAGATGAGGCTGAGCAACAGCTTTCCAGGCTAGCCCCTTCTGGCTGCCAGCTATCTGCAGACGTTCGCATTTCAAGAGCAGGGCTGCGAAAGGAGCCTATCAGGTACACCATCTTTCCCAGGCTACGTTTGAAGTTTGAGGTGGCAAGACAAGCAAGCAGCCCCATTCTCTGTGCCTCTGTGCGAGCACTGCCATGGGCAGATGAGGCTGAGCAGCAGCTTTCCAGGATAGCCCCTTCTGGCTGCCAGCTATCTGCAGACGTTCGCACTTTCGGAGCAGGGCTGCAAAAGGAGCCTGGCAGGGACACCACCATTCCCAGGCTACGTTTGAAGTTTCAAGTGGCAAGATAAGCAAGCAGCCCCATTCTCTGTGCCTCTGTGCGAGCACTGCCATGGGCAGATGAGGCTGAGCAACAGCTTTCCAGGATAGCCCCTTCTGGCTGCCAGCTATCTGCAGACGTTCGCATTTCAAGAGCAGGGCTGCGAAAGCAGCCTAGCAGGTACACTATCTTTCCCAGGCTACGTTTGAAGTTTGAGGTGGCAAGACAAGCAAGCAGCCCCATTCTCTGTGCCTCTGTGCGAGCACTGCCATGGGCAGATGACGCTGAGCAACAGCTTTCCAGGATAGCCCCTTCTGCCTGCCAGCTATCTGCAGACGTTCGCACTTTCGGAGCAGGGCTGCAAAAGGAGCCTGGCAGGAACACCACCATTCCCAGCATGCGTTTGAAGTTTCAAGTGGCAAGATAAGCAAGCAGCCCCATTCTCTGTGCCTCTGTGCGAGCACTGCCATGGGCAGATGAGGCTGAGCAACAGCTTTCCAGGCTAGCCCCTTCTGGCTGCCAGCTATCTACAGACGTTCGCACTTTCGGAGCAGGGTGCGAAAGGAGCCTGGCAGGGACACCAACTTTCCCAGGCTACGTTTGAAGTTTGAGGTGGCAAGACAAGCAAGCAGCCCCATTCTCTGTGCCTCTGTGCGAGCACTGCCATGGGCAGATGAGGCTGAGCAACAGCTTTCCAGGATAGCCCCTTCTGCCTGCCAGCTATCTGCAGACGTTCGCACTTTCGGAGCAGGGCTGCAAAAGGAGCCTGGCAGGGACACCACCATTCCCAGCATGCGTTTGAAGCTTCAAGTGACAAGATAAGAAAGCAGCCCCATTCTCTGAGCCTCTATGCGAACAGTGCCATGGGCAGATGAGGCTGAGCAACAGCTTTCCAGGCTAGCCCCTTCTTCCTGCCAGCTATCTGCAGACGTTCGCACTTTCGGAGCAGGGCTGCGAAAGGAGCCTGGGAGGGACACCAACTTTCCCAGGCTACGTTTGAAGTTTGAGGTGGCAAGACAAGCAAGCAGCCCCATTCTCTGTGCCTCTGTGCGAGCACTGCCATGGGCAGATGAGGCTGAGCAACAGCTTTCCAGGATAGCCCCTTCTGCCTGCCAGCTATCTGCAGACGTTCGCACTTTCGGAGCAGGGCTGCAAAAGGAGCCTGGCAGGGACACCACCATTCCCAGCATGCGTTTGAAGCTTCAAGTGACAAGATAAGAAAGCAGCCCCATTCTCTGTGCCTCTATGCGAACAGTGCCATGGGCAGATGAGGCTGAGCAACAGCTTTCCAGGATAGCCCCTTCTGGCTGCCAGCTATCTGCAGACGTTCGCACTTTCGGAGCAGGGCTGCGAAAGGAGCCTAGCAGGTACACTATCTTTCCCAGGCTACGTTTGAAGTTTGAGGTGGCAAGATAAGCAAGCAGCCCCATTCTCTGTGCCTCTGTGCGAGCACTGCCATGGGCAGATGAGGCTGAGCAACAGCTTTCCAGGATAGCCCCTTCTGGCTGCCAGCTATCTGCAGACGTTCGCATTTCAAGAGCAGGGCTGCCTAAGCAGCCTAGCAGGTACACCATCTTTCCCAGGCTACGTTTGAAGTTTGAGGTGGCAAGACAAGCAAGCAGCCCCATTCTCTGTGCCTCTGTGCGAGCACTGCCATGGGCAGATGACGCTGAGCAACAGCTTTCCAGGCTAGCCACTTCTGGCTGCCAGCTATCTGCAGACGTTCGCACTTTTGGAGCAGGGCTGCAAAAGGAGCCTGGCAGGGACACCAACTTTCCCAGGCTACGTTTGAAGTTTGAGGTGGCAAGACAAGCAAGCAGCCCCATTCTCTGTGCCTCTGTGCGAGCACTGCCATGGGCAGATGAGGCTGAGCAACAGCTTTCCAGGATAGCCTCTTCTGCCTGCCAGCTATCTGCAGACGTTCGCACTTTCGGAGCATGGCTGTGATAGGAGCCTGGCAGGGACACCACCATTCCCAGCATGCGTTTGAAGTTTCAAGTGGCAAGATAAGCAAGCAGCCCCATTCTCTGTGCCTCTATGCGAACAGTGCCATGGGCAGATGAGGCTGAGCAACAGCTTTCCAGGATAGCCCCTTCTGCCTGCCAGCTATCTGCAGACGTTCGCATTTCAAGAGCAGGGCTGCGAAAGGAGCCTGGCAGGTACACCATCTTTCCCAGGCTACGTTTCAAGTTTGAGGTGGCAAGACAAGCAAGCAGCCCCATTCTCTGTGCCTCTGTGCGAGCACTGCCATGGGCAGATGAGGCTGAGCAACAGCTTTCCAGGATAGCCCCTTCTGGCTGCCAGCTATCTGCAGACGTTCGCACTTTCGGAGCAGGGCTGCAAAAGGAGCCTGGCAGGGACACCACCATTCCCAGCATGCGTTTGAAGCTTCAAGTGACAAGATAAGAAAGCAGCCCCATTCTCTGAGCCTCTATGCGAACAGTGCCATGGGCAGATGAGGCTGAGCAACAGCTTTCCAGGCTAGCCCCTTCTGGCTGCCAGCTATCTGCAGACGTTCGCACTTTCGGAGCAGGGCTGCGAAAGGAGCCTGGCAGGGACACCAACTTTCCCAGGCTACGTTTGAAGTTTGAGGTGGCAAGATAAGCAAGCAGCCCCATTCTCTGTGCCTGTATGCGAACAGTGCCATGGGCAGATGAGGCTGAGCAACAGCTTTCCAGGCTAGCCCCTTCTGGCTGCCAGCTATCTGCAGACGTTCGCATTTCAAGAGCAGGGCTGCGAAAGGAGCCTATCAGGTACACCATCTTTCCCAGGCTACGTTTGAAGTTTGAGGTGGCAAGACAAGCAAGCAGCCCCATTCTCTGTGCCTCTGTGCGAGCACTGCCATGGGCAGATGAGGCTGAGCAGCAGCTTTCCAGGATAGCCCCTTCTGCCTGCCAGCTATCTGCAGACGTTCGCACTTTGGGAGCAGGGCTGCAAAAGGAGCCTGGCAGGGACACCACCATTCCCAGGCTACGTTTGAAGTTTCAAGTGGCAAGATAAGCAAGCAGCCCCATTCTCTGTGCCTCTATGCGAACAGTGCCATGGGCAGATGAGGCTGAGCAACAGCTTTCCAGGATAGCCCCTTCTGGCTGCCAGCTATCTGCAGACGTTCGCACTTTCGGAGCAGGGCTGCGAAAGGAGCCTAGCAGGTACACTATCTTTCCCAGGCTACGTTTGAAGTTTGAGGTGGCAAGATAAGCAAGCAGCCCCATTCTCTGTGCCTCTGTGCGAGCACTGCCATGGGCAGATGAGGCTGAGCAACAGCTTTCCAGGATAGCCCCTTCTGGCTGCCAGCTATCTGCAGACGTTCGCATTTCAAGAGCAGGGCTGCCTAAGCAGCCTAGCAGGTACACCATCTTTCCCAGGCTACGTTTGAAGTTTGAGGTGGCAAGACAAGCAAGCAGCCCCATTCTCTGTGCCTCTGTGCGAGCACTGCCATGGGCAGATGACGCTGAGCAACAGCTTTCCAGGCTAGCCACTTCTGGCTGCCAGCTATCTGCAGACGTTCGCACTTTTGGAGCAGGGCTGCAAAAGGAGCCTGGCAGGGACACCAACTTTCCCAGGCTACGTTTGAAGTTTGAGGTGGCAAGACAAGCAAGCAGCCCCATTCTCTGTGCCTCTGTGCGAGCACTGCCATGGGCAGATGAGGCTGAGCAACAGCTTTCCAGGATAGCCTCTTCTGCCTGCCAGCTATCTGCAGACGTTCGCACTTTCGGAGCATGGCTGTGATAGGAGCCTGGCAGGGACACCACCATTCCCAGCATGCGTTTGAAGTTTCAAGTGGCAAGATAAGCAAGCAGCCCCATTCTCTGTGCCTCTATGCGAACAGTGCCATGGGCAGATGAGGCTGAGCAACAGCTTTCCAGGATAGCCCCTTCTGGCTGCCAGCTATCTGCAGACGTTCGCATTTCAAGAGCAGGGCTGCGAAAGGAGCCTGGCAGGTACACCATCTTTCCCAGGCTACGTTTCAAGTTTGAGGTGGCAAGACAAGCAAGCAGCCCCATTCTCTGTGCCTCTGTGCGAGCACTGCCATGGGCAGATGAGGCTGAGCAACAGCTTTCCAGGATAGCCCCTTCTGGCTGCCAGCTATCTGCAGACGTTCGCACTTTCGGAGCAGGGCTGCAAAAGGAGCCTGGCAGGGACACCACCATTCCCAGCATGCGTTTGAAGCTTCAAGTGACAAGATAAGAAAGCAGCCCCATTCTCTGAGCCTCTATGCGAACAGTGCCATGGGCAGATGAGGCTGAGCAACAGCTTTCCAGGCTAGCCCCTTCTGGCTGCCAGCTATCTGCAGACGTTCGCACTTTCGGAGCAGGACTGCGAAAGGAGCCTGGCAGGGACACCAACTTTCCCAGGCTACGTTTGAAGTTTGAGGTGGCAAGACAAGCAAGCAGCCCCATTCTCTGTGCCTGTATGCGAACAGTGCCATGGGCAGATGAGGCTGAGCAACAGCTTTCCAGGCTAGCCCCTTCTGGCTGCCAGCTATCTGCAGACGTTCGCATTTCAAGAGCAGGGCTGCGAAAGGAGCCTATCAGGTACACCATCTTTCCCAGGCTACGTTTGAAGTTTGAGGTGGCAAGACAAGCAAGCAGCCCCATTCTCTGTGCCTCTGTGCGAGCACTGCCATGGGCAGATGAGGCTGAGCAGCAGCTTTCCAGGATAGCCCCTTCTGGCTGCCAGCTATCTGCAGACGTTCGCACTTTCGGAGCAGGGCTGCAAAAGGAGCCTGGCAGGGACACCACCATTCCCAGGCTACGTTTGAAGTTTCAAGTGGCAAGATAAGCAAGCAGCCCCATTCTCTGTGCCTCTGTGCGAGCACTGCCATGGGCAGATGAGGCTGAGCAACAGCTTTCCAGGATAGCCCCTTCTGCCTGCCAGCTATCTGCAGACGTTCGCATTTCAAGAGCAGGGCTGCGAAAGCAGCCTAGCAGGTACACTATCTTTCCCAGGCTACGTTTGAAGTTTGAGGTGGCAAGACAAGCAAGCAGCCCCATTCTCTGTGCCTCTATGCGAACAGTGCCATGGGCAGATGACGCTGAGCAACAGCTTTCCAGGATAGCCCCTTCTGCCTGCCAGCTATCTGCAGACGTTCGCACTTTCGGAGCAGGGCTGCAAAAGGAGCCTGGCAGGAACACCACCATTCCCAGCATGCGTTTGAAGTTTCAAGTGGCAAGATAAGCAAGCAGCCCCATTCTCTGTGCCTCTGTGCGAGCACTGCCATGGGCAGATGAGGCTGAGCAACAGCTTTCCAGGCTAGCCCCTTCTGGCTGCCAGCTATCTACAGACGTTCGCACTTTCGGAGCAGGGTGCGAAAGGAGCCTGGCAGGGACACCAACTTTCCCAGGCTACGTTTGAAGTTTGAGGTGGCAAGACAAGCAAGCAGCCCCATTCTCTGTGCCTCTGTGCGAGCACTGCCATGGGCAGATGAGGCTGAGCAACAGCTTTCCAGGATAGCCCCTTCTGCCTGCCAGCTATCTGCAGACGTTCGCACTTTCGGAGCAGGGCTGCAAAAGGAGCCTGGCAGGGACACCACCATTCCCAGCATGCGTTTGAAGCTTCAAGTGACAAGATAAGAAAGCAGCCCCATTCTCTGAGCCTCTATGCGAACAGTGCCATGGGCAGATGAGGCTGAGCAACAGCTTTCCAGGCTAGCCCCTTCTGGCTGCCAGCTATCTGCAGACGTTCGCACTTTCGGAGCAGGGCTGCGAAAGGAGCCTGGCAGGGACACCAACTTTCCCAGGCTACGTTTGAAGTTTGAGGTGGCAAGACAAGCAAGCAGCCCCATTCTCTGTGCCTCTGTGCGAGCACTGCCATGGGCAGATGAGGCTGAGCAACAGCTTTCCAGGATAGCCCCTTCTGCCTGCCAGCTATCTGCAGACGTTCGCACTTTCGGAGCAGGGCTGCAAAAGGAGCCTGGCAGGGACACCACCATTCCCAGCATGCGTTTGAAGCTTCAAGTGACAAGATAAGAAAGCAGCCCCATTCTCTGAGCCTCTATGCGAACAGTGCCATGGGCAGATGAGGCTGAGCAACAGCTTTCCAGGATAGCCCCTTCTTCCTGCCAGCTATCTGCAGACGTTCGCACTTTCGGAGCAGGGCTGCGAAAGGAGCCTGGCAGGGACACCAACTTTCCCAGGCTACGTTTGAAGTTTGAGGTGGCAAGACAAGCAAGCAGCCCCATTCTCTGTGCCTCTGTGCGAGCACTGCCATGGACAGATGAGGCTGAGCAACAGCTTTCCAGGATAGCCCCTTCTGCCTGCCAGCTATCTGCAGACATTCGCACTTTCGGAGCAGGGCTGCGAAAGGAGCCTGGCAGGGACACCAACATTCCCAGGCTACGTTTGAAGTTTGAGGTGGCAAGATAAGCAAGCAGCCCCATTCTCTGTGCCTCTATGCGAACAGTGCCATGGGCAGATGAGGCGGAGCAACAGCTTTCCAGGCTAGCCCCTTCTGCCTGCCAGCTATCTGCAGACGTTTGCATTTCAAGAGCAGGGCTGTGAAAGGAGCGTAGCAGGTACACCATCTTTCCCAGGCTACGTTTGAAGTTTGAGGTGGCAAGATAAGCAAGTAGCCTCATTCTCTGTGCCTCTGTGCGAACAGTGCCATGGGCAGATGAGGCTGAGCAACAGCTTTCCAGGCTAGCCCCTTCTGGCTGCCAGCTATCTGCAGACGTTCGCATTTCAAGAGCAGGGCTGCGAAAGGATCCTATCAGGTACACCATCTTTCCCAGGCTACGTTTGAAGTTTGAGGTGGCAAGACAAGCAAGCAGCCCCATTCTCTGTGCCTCTGTGCGAGCACTGCCATGGGCAGATGAGGCTGAGCAGCAGCTTTCCAGGATAGCCCCTTCTGGCTGCCAGCTATCTGCAGACGTTCGCACTTTCGGAGCAGGGCTGCAAAAGGAGCCTGGCAGGGACACCACCATTCCCAGGCTACGTTTGAAGTTTCAAGTGGCAAGATAAGCAAGCAGCCCCATTCTCTGTGCCTCTGTGCGAGCACTGCCATGGGCAGATGAGGCTGAGCAACAGCTTTCCAGGATAGCCCCTTCTGGCTGCCAGCTATCTGCAGACGTTCGCACTTTCGGAGCAGGGCTGCAAAAGGAGCCTGGCAGGGACACCACCATTCCCAGGCTACGTTTGAAGTTTCAAGTGGCAAGATAAGCAAGCAGCCCCATTCTCTGTGCCTCTGTGCGAGCAGTGCCATGGGCAGATGAGGCTGAGCAACAGCTTTCCAGGCTAGCCCCTTCTGCCTGCCAGCTATCTGCAGACGTTCGCACTTTCGGAGCAGGGCTGCGAAAGGAGCCTGGCAGGGACACCAACATTCCCAGGCTACGTTTGAAGTTTGAGGTGGCAAGACAAGCAAGCAGCCCCATTCTCTGTGCCTCTGTGCGAGCACTGCCATGGGCAGATGAGGCTGAGCAGCAGCTTTCCAGGATAGCCCCTTCTGGCTGCCAGCTATCTGCAGACGTTCGCACTTTCGGAGCAGGGCTGCAAAAGGAGCCTGGCAGGGACACCACCATTCCCAGGCTACGTTTGAAGTTTCAAGTGGCAAGATAAGCAAGCAGCCCCATTCTCTGTGCCTCTGTGCGAGCACTGCCATGGGCAGATGAGGCTGAGCAACAGCTTTCCAGGATAGCCCCTTCTGGCTGCCAGCTATCTGCAGACGTTCGCATTTCAAGAGCAGGGCTGCGAAAGCAGCCTAGCAGGTACACTATCTTTCCCAGGCTACGTTTGAAGTTTGAGGTGGCAAGACAAGCAAGCAGCCCCATTCTCTGTGCCTCTGTGCGAGCACTGCCATGGGCAGATGACGCTGAGCAACAGCTTTCCAGGATAGCCCCTTCTGCCTGCCAGCTATCTGCAGACGTTCGCACTTTCGGAGCAGGGCTGCAAAAGGAGCCTGGCAGGAACACCACCATTCCCAGCATGCGTTTGAAGTTTCAAGTGGCAAGATAAGCAAGCAGCCCCATTCTCTGTGCCTCTGTGCGAGCACTGCCATGGGCAGATGAGGCTGAGCAACAGCTTTCCAGGCTAGCCCCTTCTGGCTGCCAGCTATCTACAGACGTTCGCACTTTCGGAGCAGGGTGCGAAAGGAGCCTGGCAGGGACACCAACTTTCCCAGGCTACGTTTGAAGTTTGAGGTGGCAAGACAAGCAAGCAGCCCCATTCTCTGTGCCTCTGTGCGAGCACTGCCATGGGCAGATGAGGCTGAGCAACAGCTTTCCAGGATAGCCCCTTCTGCCTGCCAGCTATCTGCAGACGTTCGCACTTTCGGAGCAGGGCTGCAAAAGGAGCCTGGCAGGGACACCACCATTCCCAGCATGCGTTTGAAGCTTCAAGTGACAAGATAAGAAAGCAGCCCCATTCTCTGAGCCTCTATGCGAACAGTGCCATGGGCAGATGAGGCTGAGCAACAGCTTTCCAGGCTAGCCCCTTCTTCCTGCCAGCTATCTGCAGACGTTCGCACTTTCGGAGCAGGGCTGCGAAAGGAGCCTGGCAGGGACACCAACTTTCCCAGGCTACGTTTGAAGTTTGAGGTGGCAAGACAAGCAAGCAGCCCCATTCTCTGTGCCTCTGTGCGAGCACTGCCATGGGCAGATGAGGCTGAGCAACAGCTTTCCAGGATAGCCCCTTCTGCCTGCCAGCTATCTGCAGACGTTCGCACTTTCGGAGCAGGGCTGCAAAAGGAGCCTGGCAGGGACACCACCATTCCCAGCATGCGTTTGAAGCTTCAAGTGACAAGATAAGAAAGCAGCCCCATTCTCTGTGCCTCTATGCGAACAGTGCCATGGGCAGATGAGGCTGAGCAACAGCTTTCCAGGCTAGCCCCTTCTTCCTGCCAGCTATCTGCAGACGTTCGCACTTTCGGAGCAGGTCTGCGAAAGGAGCCTGGCAGGGACACCAACTTTCCCAGGCTACGTTTGAAGTTTGAGGTGGCAAGACAAGCAAGCAGCCCCATTCTCTGTGCCTCTGTGCGAGCACTGCCATGGGCAGATGAGGCTGAGCAGCAGCTTTCCAGGATAGCCCCTTCTGGCTGCCAGCTATCTGCAGACGTTCGCACTTTCGGAGCAGGGCTGCAAAAGGAGCCTGGCAGGGACACCACCATTCCCAGGCTACGTTTGAAGTTTCAAGTGGCAAGATAAGCAAGCAGCCCCATTCTCTGTGCCTCTGTGCGAGCACTGCCATGGGCAGATGAGGCTGAGCAACAGCTTTCCAGGATAGCCCCTTCTGGCTGCCAGCTATCTGCAGACGTTCGCACTTTCGGAGCAGGGCTGCAAAAGGAGCCTGGCAGGGACACCACCATTCCCAGGCTACGTTTGAAGTTTCAAGTGGCAAGATAAGCAAGCAGCCCCATTCTCTGTGCCTCTGTGCGAGCAGTGCCATGGGCAGATGAGGCTGAGCAACAGCTTTCCAGGCTAGCCCCTTCTGCCTGCCAGCTATCTGCAGACGTTCGCACTTTCGGAGCAGGGCTGCGAAAGGAGCCTGGCAGGGACACCAACATTCCCAGGCTACGTTTGAAGTTTGAGGTGGCAAGACAAGCAAGCAGCCCCATTCTCTGTGCCTCTATGCGAACAGTGCCATGGGCAGATGAGGCTGAGCAACAGCTTTCCAGGCTAGCCCCTTCTGCCTGCCAGCTATCTGCAGACGTTCGCACTTTCGGAGCAGGGCTGCGAAAGGAGCCTGGCAGGGACACCAGCTTTCCCAGCATGCGTTTGAAGTTTCAAGTGGCAAGATAAGCAAGCAGCCCCATTCTCTGTGCCTCTATGCGAACAGTGCCATGGGCAGATGAGGCTGAGCAACAGCTTTCCAGGCTAGCCCCTTCTGGCTGCCAGCTATCTGCACACGTTCGCACGTTCGGAGCAGGGCTGCGAAAGGAGCCTGGCAGGGACACCAACTTTCCCAGGCTACGTTTGAAGTTTGAGGTGGCAAGACAAGCAAGCAGCCCCATTCTCTGTGCCTCTGTGCGAGCACTGCCATGGGCAGATGAGGCTGAGCAACAGCTTTCCAGGATAGCCCCTTCTGCCTGCCAGCTATCTGCAGACGTTCGCACTTTGGGAGCAGGGCTGCAAAAGGAGCCTGGCAGGGACACCACCATTCCCAGGCTACGTTTGAAGTTTCAAGTGGCAAGATAAGCAAGCAGCCCCATTCTCTGTGCCTCTATGCGAACAGTGCCATGGGCAGATGAGGCTGAGCAACAGCTTTCCAGGATAGCCCCTTCTGGCTGCCAGCTATCTGCAGACGTTCGCACTTTCGGAGCAGGGCTGCGAAAGGAGCCTAGCAGGTACACTATCTTTCCCAGGCTACGTTTGAAGTTTGAGGTGGCAAGACAAGCAAGCAGCCCCATTCTCTGTGCCTCTGTGCGAGCACTGCCATGGGCAGATGAGGCTGAGCAACAGCTTTCCAGGATAGCCCCTTCTGGCTGCCAGCTATCTGCAGACGTTCGCATTTCAAGAGCAGGGCTGCCTAAGCAGCCTAGCAGGTACACCATCTTTCCCAGGCTACGTTTGAAGTTTGAGGTGGCAAGACAAGCAAGCAGCCCCATTCTCTGTGCCTCTGTGCGAGCACTGCCATGGGCAGATGACGCTGAGCAACAGCTTTCCAGGCTAGCCACTTCTGGCTGCCAGCTATCTGCAGACGTTCGCACTTTTGGAGCAGGGCTGCAAAAGGAGCCTGGCAGGGACACCAACTTTCCCAGGCTACGTTTGAAGTTTGAGGTGGCAAGACAAGCAAGCAGCCCCATTCTCTGTGCCTCTGTGCGAGCACTGCCATGGGCAGATGAGGCTGAGCAACAGCTTTCCAGGATAGCCTCTTCTGCCTGCCAGCTATCTGCAGACGTTCGCACTTTCGGAGCATGGCTGTGATAGGAGCCTGGCAGGGACACCACCATTCCCAGCATGCGTTTGAAGTTTCAAGTGGCAAGATAAGCAAGCAGCCCCATTCTCTGAGCCTCTATGCGAACAGTGCCATGGGCAGATGAGGCTGAGCAACAGCTTTCCAGGCTAGCCCCTTCTGGCTGCCAGCTATCTGCAGACGTTCGCACTTTCGGAGCAGGGCTGCGAAAGGAGCCTGGCAGGGACACCAACTTTCCCAGGCTACGTTTGAAGTTTGAGGTGGCAAGATAAGCAAGCAGCCCCATTCTCTGTGCCTGTATGCGAACAGTGCCATGGGCAGATGAGGCTGAGCAACAGCTTTCCAGGCTAGCCCCTTCTGGCTGCCAGCTATCTGCAGACGTTCGCATTTCAAGAGCAGGGCTGCGAAAGGAGCCTATCAGGTACACCATCTTTCCCAGGCTACGTTTGAAGTTTGAGGTGGCAAGACAAGCAAGCAGCCCCATTCTCTGTGCCTCTGTGCGAGCACTGCCATGGGCAGATGAGGCTGAGCAGCAGCTTTCCAGGATAGCCCCTTCTGGCTGCCAGCTATCTGCAGACGTTCGCACTTTCGGAGCAGGGCTGCAAAAGGAGCCTGGCAGGGACACCACCATTCCCAGGCTACGTTTGAAGTTTCAAGTGGCAAGATAAGCAAGCAGCCCCATTCTCTGTGCCTCTGTGCGAGCACTGCCATGGGCAGATGAGGCGGAGCAACAGCTTTCCAGGATAGCCCCTTCTGGCTGCCAGCTATCTGCAGACGTTCGCATTTCAAGAGCAGGGCTGCGAAAGGATCCTATCAGGTACACCATCTTTCCCAGGCTACGTTTGAAGTTTGAGGTGGCAAGACAAGCAAGCAGCCCCATTCTCTGTGCCTCTGTGCGAGCACTGCCATGGGCAGATGAGGCTGAGCAGCAGCTTTCCAGGATAGCCCCTTCTGCCTGCCAGCTATCTGCAGACGTTCGCACTTTCGGAGCAGGGCTGCAAAAGGAGCCTGGCAGGGACACCACCATTCCCAGGCTACGTTTGAAGTTTCAAGTGGCAAGATAAGCAAGCAGCCCCATTCTCTGTGCCTCTGTGCGAGCACTGCCATGGGCAGATGAGGCTGAGCAACAGCTTTCCAGGATAGCCCCTTCTGGCTGCCAGCTATCTGCAGACGTTCGCACTTTCGGAGCAGGGCTGCAAAAGGAGCCTGGCAGGGACACCACCATTCCCAGGCTACGTTTGAAGTTTCAAGTGGCAAGATAAGCAAGCAGCCCCATTCTCTGTGCCTCTGTGCGAGCACTGCCATGGGCAGATGAGGCTGAGCAACAGCTTTCCAGGATAGCCCCTTCTGGCTGCCAGCTATCTGCAGACGTTCGCATTTCAAGAGCAGGGCTGCGAAAGCAGCCTAGCAGGTACACTATCTTTCCCAGGCTACGTTTGAAGTTTGAGGTGGCAAGACAAGCAAGCAGCCCCATTCTCTGTGCCTCTGTGCGAGCACTGCCATGGGCAGATGACGCTGAGCAACAGCTTTCCAGGATAGCCCCTTCTGCCTGCCAGCTATCTGCAGACGTTCGCACTTTCGGAGCAGGGCTGCAAAAGGAGCCTGGCAGGAACACCACCATTCCCAGCATGCGTTTGAAGTTTCAAGTGGCAAGATAAGCAAGCAGCCCCATTCTCTGTGCCTCTATGCGAACAGTGCCATGGGCAGATGAGGCTGAGCAACAGCTTTCCAGGCTAGCCCCTTCTGGCTGCCAGCTATCTGCAGACGTTCGCATTTCAAGAGCAGGGCTGCGAAAGGAGCCTGGCAGGGACACCAACTTTCCCAGGCTACGTTTGAAGTTTGAGGTGGCAAGACAAGCAAGCAGCCCCATTCTCTGTGCCTCTGTGCGAGCACTGCCATGGGCAGATGAGGCTGAGCAACAGCTTTCCAGGATAGCCCCTTCTGCCTGCCAGCTATCTGCAGACGTTCGCACTTTCGGAGCAGGGCTGCAAAAGGAGCCTGGCAGGGACACCAACATTCCCAGCATGCGCTTGAAGTTTCAAGTGGCAAGATAAGCAAGCAGCCCCATTCTCTGTGCCTCTGTGCGAACAGTGCCATGGGCAGATGAGGCTGAGCAACAGCTTTCCAGGCTAGCCCCTTCTGGCTGCCAGCTATCTGCAGACGTTCGCACTTTCGGAGCAGGGCTGCGAAAGGAGCCTGGCAGGGACACCAACTTTCCCAGGCTACGTTTGAAGTTTGAGGTGGCAAGACAAGCAAGCAGCCCCATTCTCTGTGCCTCTGTGCGAGCACTGCCATGGGCAGATGAGGCTGAGCAACAGCTTTCCAGGCTAGCCCCTTCTGGCTGCCAGCTATCTGCAGACGTTCGCACTTTCGGAGCAGGGCTGCAAAAGGAGCCTGGCAGGGACACCAACTTTCCCAGGCTACGTTTGAAGTTTGAGGTGGCAAGACAAGCAAGCAGCCCCATTCTCTGTGCCTCTGTGCGAGCACTGCCATGGGCAGATGAGGCTGAGCAACAGCTTTCCAGGCTAGCCTCTTCTGCCTGCCAGCTATCTGCAGACGTTCGCATTTCAAGAGCAGGTCTGCAAAAGGAGCCTGGCAGGGACACCACCATTCCCAGCATGCGTTTGAAGTTTCAAGTGGCAAGATATGCAAGCAGCCCCATTCTCTGTGCCTCTATGCGAACAGTGCCATGGGCAGATGAGGCTGAGCAACAGCTTTCCAGGATAGCCCCTTCTGCCTGCCAGCTATCTGCAGACGTTCGCACTTTCGGAGCAGGGCTGCAAAAGGTGCCTGGCAGGAACACCACCATTCCCAGCATGCGTTTGAAGTTTCAAGTTTCAAGATAAGCAAGCAGCCCCATTCTCTGTGCCTCTATGCGAACAGTGCCATTGGCAGATGAGGCTGAGCAACAGCTTTCCAGGCTAGCCCCTTCTGGCTGCCAGCTATCTGCAGACGTTCGCATTTCAAGAGCAGGGCTGCGAAAGGAGCCTAGCAGGGACACTATCTTTCCCAGGCTACGTTTGAAGTTTGAGGTGGCAAGACAAGCAAGCAGCCCCATTCTCTGTGCCTCTGTGCGAGCACTGCCATGGGCAGATGAGGCTGAGCAACAGCTTTCCAGGATAGCCCCTTCTGCCTGCCAGCTATCTGCAGACGTTCGCACTTTCGGAGCAGGGCTGCAAAAGGAGCCTGGTAGGGACACCACCATTCCCAGCATGCGCTTGAAGTTTCAAGTGGCAAGATAAGCAAGCAGCCCCATTCTCTGTGCCTCTATGCGAACAGTGCCATGGGCAGATGAGGCTGAGCAACAGCTTTCCAGGATAGCCCCTTCTGGCTGCCAGCTATCTGCAGACGTTCGCACTTTCGGAGCAGGGCTGCGAAAGGAGCCTGGCAGGGACACCAACTTTCCCAGGCTACGTTTGAAGTTTGAGGTGGCAAGACAAGCAAGCAGCCCCATTCTCTGTGCCTCTGTGCGAGCACTGCCATGGGCAGATGAGGCTGAGCAACAGCTTTCCAGGATAGCCCCTTCTGCCTGCCAGCTATCTGCAGACGTTTGCATTTCAAGAGCAGGGCTGTGAAAGGAGCGTAGCAGGTACACCATCTTTCCCAGGCTACGTTTGAAGTTTGAGGTGGCAAGATAAGCAAGTAGCCTCATTCTCTGTGCCTCTGTGCGAACAGTGCCATGGGCAGATGAGGCTGAGCAACAGCTTTCCAGGCTAGCCCCTTCTGGCTGCCAGCTATCTGCAGACGTTCGCATTTCAAGAGTAGGGCTGCGAAAGGAGCCTATCAGGTACACCATCTTTCCCAGGCTACGTTTGAAGTTTGAGGTGGCAAGACAAGCAAGCAGCCCCATTCTCTGTGCCTCTGTGCGAGCACTGCCATGGGCAGATGAGGCTGAGCAGCAGCTTTCCAGGATAGCCCCTTCTGGCTGCCAGCTATCTGCAGACGTTCGCACTTTCGGAGCAGGGCTGCAAAAGGATCCTGGCAGGGACACCACCATTCCCAGGCTACGTTTGAAGTTTCAAGTGGCAAGATAAGCAAGCAGCCCCATTCTCTGTGCCTCTGTGCGAGCACTGCCATGGGCAGATGAGGCTGAGCAACAGCTTTCCAGGATAGCCCCTTCTGGCTGCCAGCTATCTGCAGACGTTCGCACTTTCGGAGCAGGGCTGCAAAAGGAGCCTGGCAGGGACACCAACATTCCCAGCATGCGCTTGAAGTTTCAAGTGGCAAGATAAGCAAGCAGCCCCATTCTCTGTGCCTCTGTGCGAACAGTGCCATGGGCAGATGAGGCTGAGCAACAGCTTTCCAGGCTAGCCCCTTCTGGCTGCCAGCTATCTGCAGACGTTCGCACTTTCGGAGCAGGGCTGCGAAAGGAGCCTGGCAGGGACACCAACTTTCCCAGGCTACGTTTGAAGTTTGAGGTGGCAAGACAAGCAAGCAGCCCCATTCTCTGTGCCTCTGTGCGAGCACTGCCATGGGCAGATGAGGCTGAGCAACAGCTTTCCAGGCTAGCCCCTTCTGGCTGCCAGCTATCTGCAGACGTTCGCACTTTCGGAGCAGGGCTGCGAAAGGAGCCTGGCAGGGACACCAACTTTCCCAGGCTACGTTTGAAGTTTGAGGTGGCAAGACAAGCAAGCAGCCCCATTCTCTGTGCCTCTGTGCGAGCACTGCCATGGGCAGATGAGGCTGAGCAACAGCTTTCCAGGCTAGCCCCTTCTGCCTGCCAGCTATCTGCAGACGTTCGCACTTTCGGAGCAGGGCTGCAAAAGGAGCCTGGTAGGGACACCACCATTCCCAGCATGCGTTTGAAGTTTCAAGTGGCAAGATAAGCAAGCAGCCCCATTCTCTGTGCCTCTGTGCGAGCACTGCCATGGGCAGATGAGGCTGAGCAACAGCTTTCCAGGCTAGCCCCTTCTGGCTGCCAGCTATCTGCAGACGTTCGCACTTTCGGAGCAGGGCTGCAAAAGGAGCCTGGCAGGGACACCAACTTTCCCAGGCTACGTTTGAAGTTTGAGGTGGCAAGACAAGCAAGCAGCCCCATTCTCTGTGCCTCTGTGCGAGCACTGCCATGGGCAGATGAGGCTGAGCAACAGCTTTCCAGGCTAGCCTCTTCTGCCTGCCAGCTATCTGCAGACGTTCGCATTTCAAGAGCAGGGCTGCAAAAGGAGCCTGGCAGGGACACCACCATTCCCAGCATGCGTTTGAAGTTTCAAGTGGCAAGATATGCAAGCAGCCCCATTCTCTGTGCCTCTATGCGAACAGTGCCATGGGCAGATGAGGCTGAGCAACAGCTTTCCAGGATAGCCCCTTCTGCCTGCCAGCTATCTGCAGACGTTCGCACTTTCGGAGCAGGGCTGCAAAAGGAGCCTGGCAGGAACACCACCATTCCCAGCATGCGTTTGAAGTTTCAAGTGGCAAGATAAGCAAGCAGCCCCATTCTCTGTGCCTCTATGCGAACAGTGCCATGGGCAGATGAGGCTGAGCAACAGCTTTCCAGGCTAGCCCCTTCTGGCTGCCAGCTATCTGCAGACGTTCGCACTTTCGGAGCAGGGCTGCGAAAGGAGCCTGGCAGGGACACCAACTTTCCCAGGCTACGTTTGAAGTTTGAGGTGGCAAGACAAGCAAGCAGCCCCATTCTCTGTGCCTCTGTGCGAGCAGTGCCATGAGCAGATGAGGCTAAGCAACAGCTTTCCAGGATAGCCCCTTCTGCCTGCCAGCTATCTGCAGACGTTCGCACTTTCGGAGCAGGGCTGCAAAAGGAGCCTGGCAGGGACACCACCATTCCCAGCATGCGTTTGAAGTTTCAAGTGGCAAGATATGCAAGCAGCCCCATTCTCTGTGCCTCTATGCGAACAGTGCCATGGGCAGATGAGGCTGAGCAACAGCTTTCCAGGATAGCCCCTTCTGCCTGCCAGCTATCTGCAGACGTTCGCACTTTCGGAGCAGGGCTGCAAAAGGAGCCTGGCAGGAACACCACCATTCCCAGCATGCGTTTGAAGTTTCAAGTGGCAAGATAAGCAAGCAGCCCCATTCTCTGTGCCTCTATGCGAACAGTGCCATGGGCAGATGAGGCTGAGCAACAGCTTTCCAGGCTAGCCCCTTCTGGCTGCCAGCTATCTGCAGACGTTCGCACTTTCGGAGCAGGGCTGCGAAAGGAGCCTGGCAGGGACACCAACTTTCCCAGGCTACGTTTGAAGTTTGAGGTGGCAAGACAAGCAAGCAGCCCCATTCTCTGTGCCTCTGTGCGAGCAGTGCCATGAGCAGATGAGGCTGAGCAACAGCTTTCCAGGATAGCCCCTTCTGCCTGCCAGCTATCTGCAGACGTTCGCACTTTCGGAGCAGGGCTGCAAAAGGAGCCTGGCAGGAACACCACCATTCCCAGCATGCGTTTGAAGTTTCAAGTGGCAAGATAAGCAAGCAGCCCCATTCTCTGTGCCTCTATGCGAACAGTGCCATGGGCAGATGAGGCTGAGCAACAGCTTTCCAGGCTAGCCCCTTCTGGCTGCCAGCTATCTGCAGACGTTCGCACTTTCGGAGCAGGGCTGCAAAAGGAGCCTGGCAGGGACACCAACTTTCCCAGGCTACGTTTGAAGTTTGAGGTGGCAAGACAAGCAAGCAGCCCCATTCTCTGTGCCTCTGTGCGAGCACTGCCATGGGCAGATGAGGCTGAGCAACAGCTTTCCAGGATAGCCCCTTCTGCCTGCCAGCTATCTGCAGACGTTCTCACTTTCGGAGCAGGGCTGCAAAAGGAGCCTGGCAGGGACACCACCATTCCCAGGCTACATTTGAAGTTTCAAGTGGCAAGATATGCAAGCAGCCCCATTCTCTGTGCCTCTATGCGAACAGTGCCATTGGCAGATGAGGCTGAGCAACAGCTTTCCAGGCTAGCCCCTTCTGGCTGCCAGCTATCTGCAGACTTTCGCATTTCAAGAGCAGGGCTGCGAAAGGAGCCTAGCAGGGACACTATCTTTCCCAGGCTACGTTTGAAGTTTGAGGTGGCAAGACAAGCAAGCAGCCCCATTCTCTGTGCCTCTGTGCGAGCACTGCCATGGGCAGATGAGGCTGAGCAACAGCTTTCCAGGATAGCCCCTTCTGCCTGCCAGCTATCTGCAGACGTTCGCACTTTCGGAGCAGGGCTGCGAAAGGAGCCTGGTAGGGACACCACCATTCCCAGCATGCGCTTGAAGTTTCAAGTGGCAAGATAAGCAAGCAGCCCCATTCTCTGTGCCTCTATGCGAACAGTGCCATGGGCAGATGAGGCTGAGCAACAGCTTTCCAGGATAGCCCCTTCTGGCTGCCAGCTATCTGCAGACGTTCGCACTTTCGGAGCAGGGCTGCGAAAGGAGCCTGGCAGGGACACCAACGTTCCCAGGCTACGTTTGAAGTTTGAGGTGGCAAGACAAGCAAGCAGCCCCATTCTCTGTGCCTCTGTGCGAGCACTGCCATGGGCAGATGAGGCGGAGCAACAGATTTCCAGGATAGCCCCTTCTGCCTGCCAGCTATCTGCAGACGTTCGCACTTTCGGAGCAGGGCTGCAAAAGGAGCCTGGCAGGGACACCACCATTCCCAGCATGCGTTTGAAGTTTCAAGTGGCAAGATAAGCAAGCAGCCCCATTCTCTGTGCCTCTATGCGAACAGTGCCATGGGCAGATGAGGCTGAGCAACAGCTTTCCAGGATAGCCCCTTCTGCCTGCCAGCTATCTGCAGACGTTCGCATTTCAAGAGCAGGGCTGCGAAAGCAGCCTAGCAGGTACACTATCTTTCCCAGGCTACGTTTGAAGTTTGAGGTGGCAAGACAAGCAAGCAGCCCCATTCTCTGTGCCTCTGTGCGAGCACTGCCATGGGCAGATGAGGCTGAGCAACAGCTTTCCAGGCTAGCCCCTTCTGCCTGCCAGCTAACTGCAGACGTTCGCACTTTCGGAGCAGGGCTGCAAAAGGAGCCTGGCAGGGACACCACCATTCCCAGCATGCGTTTGAAGTTTCAAGTGGCAAGATAAGCAAGCAGCCCCATTCTCTGTGCCTCTATGCGAACAGTGCCATGGGCAGATGAGGCTGAGCAACAGCTTTCCAGGATAGCCCCTTCTGGCTGCCAGCTATCTGCAGACGTTCGCACTTTCGGAGCAGGGCTGCGAAAGGAGCCTGGCAGGGACACCAACTTTCCCAGGCTACGTTTGAAGTTTGAGGTGGCAAGACAAGCAAGCAGCCCCATTCTCTGTGCCTCTGTGCGAGCACTGCCATGGGCAGATGAGGCTGAGCAACAGCTTTCCAGGATAGCCCCTTCTGGCTGTCAGCTATCTGCAGACGTTCGCACTTTCGGAGCAGGGCTGCGAAAGGAGCCTGGCAGGGACACCAACTTTCCCAGGCTACGTTTGAAGTTTGAGGTGGCAAGACAAGCAAGCAGCCTCATTCTCTGTGCCTCTGTGCGAGCACTGCCATGGGCAGATGAGGCTGAGCAACAGCTTTCCAGGATAGCCCCTTCTGGCTGCCAGCTATCTGCAGACGTTCGCACTTTCGGAGCAGGGCTGCGAAAGGAGCCTGGCAGGGACACCAACTTTCCCAGGCCACGTTTGAAGTTGGAGGTGCCAAGAGAAGCAAGTAGCCCCATTCTCTGTGCCTCTGTGCGAGCACTGCCATGGGCAGATGAGGCTGAGCAACAGCTTTCCAGGCTAGCCCCTTCTGGCTGCCAGCTATCTGCAGACGTTCGCATTTCAAGAGCAGGGCTGCGAAAGGAGCCTAGCAGGTACACCATCTTTCCCAGGCTACGTTTGAAGTTTGAGGTGGCAAGACAAGCAAGCAGCCCCATTCTCTGTGCCTCTGTGTGAGCACTGCCATGGGCAGATGAGGCTGAGCAACAGCTTTCCAGGCTAGCCCCTTCTGGCTGCCAGCTATCTGCAGACGTTCACATTTCAAGAGCAGGGCTGCGAAAGGAGCCTAGCAGGTACACCATCTTTCCCAGGCTACGTTTGAAGTTTGAGGTGGCAAGACAAGCAAGGAGCCTCATTCTCTGTGCCTCTGTGCAAGCAGTGCCATGGGCAGATGAGGCTGAGCAGCAGCTTTCCAGGATAGCCCCTTCTGCCTGCCAGCTATCTGCAGCTGTTCGCACTTTTGGAGCAGGGCTGTGATAGGAGCCTGGCAGGGACACCACCATTCCCAGCATGCGTTTGAAGTTTCAAGTGGCAAGCTAAGCAAGCAGCCCCATTCTCTGTGCCTCTATGCGAACAGTGCCATGGGCAGATGAGGCTGAGCAACATCTTTCCAGGCTAGCACCTTCTGGCTGCCAGCTATCTGCAGACGTTCGCACTTTCGGAGCAGGGCTGCGAAAGGAGCCTGGCAGGGACACCAACGTTCCCAGGCTACGTTTGAAGTTTGAGGTGGCAAGACAAGCAAGGAGCCCCATTCTCTGTGCCTCTGTGCGAGCACTGCCATGGGCAGATGAGGCTGAGCAACAGCTTTCCAGGCTAGCCCCTTCTGGCTGCCAGCTATCTGCAGACGTTCGCACTTTCGGAGCAGGGCTGCGAAAGGAGCCTGGCAGGGACACCAACTTTCCCAGGCTATGTTTGAAGTTTGAGGTGGCAAGACAAGCAAGCAGCCCCATTCTCTGTGCCTCTGTGCGAGCACTGCCATGGGCAGATGAGGCTGAGCAACAGCTTTCCAGGCTAGCCCCTTCTGCCTGCCAGCTATCTGCAGACGTTCGCACTTTCGGAGCAGGGCTGCGAAAGGAGCCTGGCAGGGACACCAACTTTCCCAGGCTACGTTTGAAGTTTGACGTGGCAAGACAAGCAAGCAGCCCCATTCTCTGTGCCTCTGTGCGAGCAGTGCCATGAGCAGATGAGGCTGAGCAACAGCTTTCCAGGATAGCCCCTTCTGCCTGCCAGCTATCTGCAGACGTTCGCACTTTCGGAGCAGGGCTGCAAAAGGAGCCTGGCAGGAACACCACCATTCCCAGCATGCGTTTGAAGTTTCAAGTGGCAAGATAAGCAAGCAGCCCCATTCTCTGTGCCTCTGTGCGAGCACTGCCATGGGCAGATGAGGCTGAGCAACAGCTTTCCAGGCTAGCCCCTTCTGCCTGCCAGCTATCTGCAGACGTTCGCACTTTCGGAGCAGGGCTGCAAAAGGAGCCTGGCAGGGACACCAACTTTCCCAGGCTACGTTTGAAGTTTGAGGTGGCAAGACAAGCAAGCAGCCCCATTCTCTGTGCCTCTGTGCGAGCACTGCCATGGGCAGATGAGGCTGAGCAACAGCTTTCCAGGATAGCCCCTTCTGCCTGCCAGCTATCTGCAGACGTTCTCACTTTCGGAGCAGGGCTGCAAAAGGAGCCTGGCAGGGACACCACCATTCCCAGGCTACATTTGAAGTTTCAAGTGGCAAGATATGCAAGCAGCCCCATTCTCTGTGCCTCTATGCGAACAGTGCCATTGGCAGATGAGGCTGAGCAACAGCTTTCCAGGCTAGCCCCTTCTGGCTGCCAGCTATCTGCAGACGTTCGCATTTCAAGAGCAGGGCTGCGAAAGGAGCCTAGCAGGAACACTATCTTTCCCAGGCTACGTTTGAAGTTTGAGGTGGCAAGACAAGCCAGCAGCCCCATTCTCTGTGCCTCTGTGCGAGCACTGCCATGGGCAGATGAGGCTGAGCAACAGCTTTCCAGGATAGCCCCTTCTGCCTGCCAGCTATCTGCAGACGTTCGCACTTTCGGAGCAGGGCTGCAAAAGGAGCCTGGTAGGGACACCACCATTCCCAGCATGCGCTTGAAGTTTCAAGTGGCAAGATAAGCAAGCAGCCCCATTCTCTGTGCCTCTATGCGAACAGTGCCATGGGCAGATGAGGCTGAGCAACAGCTTTCCAGGATAGCCCCTTCTGGCTGCCAGCTATCTGCAGACGTTCGCACTTTCGGAGCAGGGCTGCGAAAGGAGCCTGGCAGGGACACCAACTTTCCCAGGCTACGTTTGAAGTTTGAGGTGGCAAGACAAGCAAGCAGCCCCATTCTCTGTGCCTCTGTGCGAGCACTGCCATGGGCAGATGAGGCTGAGCAACAGCTTTCCAGGATAGCCCCTTCTGCCTGCCAGCTATCTGCAGACGTTCGCACTTTCGGAGCAGGGCTGCAAAAGGAGCCTGGCAGGGACACCACCATTCCCAGCATGCGTTTGAAGTTTCAAGAGGCAAGATAAGCAAGCAGCCCCATTCTCTGTGCCTCTGTGCGAGCACTGCCATGGGCAGATGAGGCTGAGCAACAGCTTTCCAGGATAGCCCCTTCTGGCTGCCAGCTATCTGCAGACGTTCGCACTTTCGGAGCAGGGCTGCAAAAGGAGCCTGGCAGGGACACCAACATTCCCAGCATGCGCTTGAAGTTTCAAGTGGCAAGATAAGCAAGCAGCCCCATTCTCTGTGCCTCTGTGCGAACAGTGCCATGGGCAGATGAGGCTGAGCAACAGCTTTCCAGGCTAGCCCCTTCTGGCTGCCAGCTATCTGCAGACGTTCGCACTTTCGGAGCAGGGCTGCGAAAGGAGCCTGGCAGGGACACCAACTTTCCCAGGCTACGTTTGAAGTTTGAGGTGGCAAGACAAGCAAGCAGCCCCATTCTCTGTGCCTCTGTGCGAGCACTGCCATGGGCAGATGAGGCTGAGCAACAGCTTTCCAGGCTAGCCCCTTCTGGCTGCCAGCTATCTGCAGACGTTCGCACTTTCGGAGCAGGGCTGCGAAAGGAGCCTGGCAGGGACACCAACTTTCCCAGGCTACGTTTGAAGTTTGAGGTGGCAAGACAAGCAAGCAGCCCCATTCTCTGTGCCTCTGTGCGAGCACTGCCATGGGCAGATGAGGCTGAGCAACAGCTTTCCAGGCTAGCCCCTTCTGCCTGCCAGCTATCTGCAGACGTTCGCACTTTCGGAGCAGGGCTGCAAAAGGAGCCTGGTAGGGACACCACCATTCCCAGCATGCGTTTGAAGTTTCAAGTGGCAAGATAAGCAAGCAGCCCCATTCTCTGTGCCTCTGTGCGAGCACTGCCATGGGCAGATGAGGCTGAGCAACAGCTTTCCAGGCTAGCCCCTTCTGGCTGCCAGCTATCTGCAGACGTTCGCACTTTCGGAGCAGGGCTGCAAAAGGAGCCTGGCAGGGACACCAACTTTCCCAGGCTACGTTTGAAGTTTGAGGTGGCAAGACAAGCAAGCAGCCCCATTCTCTGTGCCTCTGTGCGAGCACTGCCATGGGCAGATGAGGCTGAGCAACAGCTTTCCAGGCTAGCCTCTTCTGCCTGCCAGCTATCTGCAGACGTTCGCATTTCAAGAGCAGGGCTGCAAAAGGAGCCTGGCAGGGACACCACCATTCCCAGCATGCGTTTGAAGTTTCAAGTGGCAAGATATGCAAGCAGCCCCATTCTCTGTGCCTCTATGCGAACAGTGCCATGGGCAGATGAGGCTGAGCAACAGCTTTCCAGGATAGCCCCTTCTGCCTGCCAGCTATCTGCAGACGTTCGCACTTTCGGAGCAGGGCTGCAAAAGGAGCCTGGCAGGAACACCACCATTCCCAGCATGCGTTTGAAGTTTCAAGTGGCAAGATAAGCAAGCAGCCCCATTCTCTGTGCCTCTATGCGAACAGTGCCATGGGCAGATGAGGCTGAGCAACAGCTTTCCAGGCTAGCCCCTTCTGGCTGCCAGCTATCTGCAGACGTTCGCACTTTCGGAGCAGGGCTGCGAAAGGAGCCTGGCAGGGACACCAACTTTCCCAGGCTACGTTTGAAGTTTGAGGTGGCAAGACAAGCAAGCAGCCCCATTCTCTGTGCCTCTGTGCGAGCAGTGCCATGAGCAGATGAGGCTAAGCAACAGCTTTCCAGGATAGCCCCTTCTGCCTGCCAGCTATCTGCAGACGTTCGCACTTTCGGAGCAGGGCTGCAAAAGGAGCCTGGCAGGGACACCACCATTCCCAGCATGCGTTTGAAGTTTCAAGTGGCAAGATATGCAAGCAGCCCCATTCTCTGTGCCTCTATGCGAACAGTGCCATGGGCAGATGAGGCTGAGCAACAGCTTTCCAGGATAGCCCCTTCTGCCTGCCAGCTATCTGCAGACGTTCGCACTTTCGGAGCAGGGCTGCAAAAGGAGCCTGGCAGGAACACCACCATTCCCAGCATGCGTTTGAAGTTTCAAGTGGCAAGATAAGCAAGCAGCCCCATTCTCTGTGCCTCTATGCGAACAGTGCCATGGGCAGATGAGGCTGAGCAACAGCTTTCCAGGCTAGCCCCTTCTGGCTGCCAGCTATCTGCAGACGTTCGCACTTTCGGAGCAGGGCTGCGAAAGGAGCCTGGCAGGGACACCAACTTTCCCAGGCTACGTTTGAAGTTTGAGGTGGCAAGACAAGCAAGCAGCCCCATTCTCTGTGCCTCTGTGCGAGCAGTGCCATGAGCAGATGAGGCTGAGCAACAGCTTTCCAGGATAGCCCCTTCTGCCTGCCAGCTATCTGCAGACGTTCGCACTTTCGGAGCAGGGCTGCAAAAGGAGCCTGGCAGGAACACCACCATTCCCAGCATGCGTTTGAAGTTTCAAGTGGCAAGATAAGCAAGCAGCCCCATTCTCTGTGCCTCTATGCGAACAGTGCCATGGGCAGATGAGGCTGAGCAACAGCTTTCCAGGCTAGCCCCTTCTGGCTGCCAGCTATCTGCAGACGTTCGCACTTTCGGAGCAGGGCTGCAAAAGGAGCCTGGCAGGGACACCAACTTTCCCAGGCTACGTTTGAAGTTTGAGGTGGCAAGACAAGCAAGCAGCCCCATTCTCTGTGCCTCTGTGCGAGCACTGCCATGGGCAGATGAGGCTGAGCAACAGCTTTCCAGGATAGCCCCTTCTGCCTGCCAGCTATCTGCAGACGTTCTCACTTTCGGAGCAGGGCTGCAAAAGGAGCCTGGCAGGGACACCACCATTCCCAGGCTACATTTGAAGTTTCAAGTGGCAAGATATGCAAGCAGCCCCATTCTCTGTGCCTCTATGCGAACAGTGCCATTGGCAGATGAGGCTGAGCAACAGCTTTCCAGGCTAGCCCCTTCTGGCTGCCAGCTATCTGCAGACTTTCGCATTTCAAGAGCAGGGCTGCGAAAGGAGCCTAGCAGGGACACTATCTTTCCCAGGCTACGTTTGAAGTTTGAGGTGGCAAGACAAGCAAGCAGCCCCATTCTCTGTGCCTCTGTGCGAGCACTGCCATGGGCAGATGAGGCTGAGCAACAGCTTTCCAGGATAGCCCCTTCTGCCTGCCAGCTATCTGCAGACGTTCGCACTTTCGGAGCAGGGCTGCGAAAGGAGCCTGGTAGGGACACCACCATTCCCAGCATGCGCTTGAAGTTTCAAGTGGCAAGATAAGCAAGCAGCCCCATTCTCTGTGCCTCTATGCGAACAGTGCCATGGGCAGATGAGGCTGAGCAACAGCTTTCCAGGATAGCCCCTTCTGGCTGCCAGCTATCTGCAGACGTTCGCACTTTCGGAGCAGGGCTGCGAAAGGAGCCTGGCAGGGACACCAACGTTCCCAGGCTACGTTTGAAGTTTGAGGTGGCAAGACAAGCAAGCAGCCCCATTCTCTGTGCCTCTGTGCGAGCACTGCCATGGGCAGATGAGGCGGAGCAACAGATTTCCAGGATAGCCCCTTCTGCCTGCCAGCTATCTGCAGACGTTCGCACTTTCGGAGCAGGGCTGCAAAAGGAGCCTGGCAGGGACACCACCATTCCCAGCATGCGTTTGAAGTTTCAAGTGGCAAGATAAGCAAGCAGCCCCATTCTCTGTGCCTCTATGCGAACAGTGCCATGGGCAGATGAGGCTGAGCAACAGCTTTCCAGGATAGCCCCTTCTGCCTGCCAGCTATCTGCAGACGTTCGCATTTCAAGAGCAGGGCTGCGAAAGCAGCCTAGCAGGTACACTATCTTTCCCAGGCTACGTTTGAAGTTTGAGGTGGCAAGACAAGCAAGCAGCCCCATTCTCTGTGCCTCTGTGCGAGCACTGCCATGGGCAGATGAGGCTGAGCAACAGCTTTCCAGGCTAGCCCCTTCTGCCTGCCAGCTAACTGCAGACGTTCGCACTTTCGGAGCAGGGCTGCAAAAGGAGCCTGGCAGGGACACCACCATTCCCAGCATGCGTTTGAAGTTTCAAGTGGCAAGATAAGCAAGCAGCCCCATTCTCTGTGCCTCTATGCGAACAGTGCCATGGGCAGATGAGGCTGAGCAACAGCTTTCCAGGATAGCCCCTTCTGGCTGCCAGCTATCTGCAGACGTTCGCACTTTCGGAGCAGGGCTGCGAAAGGAGCCTGGCAGGGACACCAACTTTCCCAGGCTACGTTTGAAGTTTGAGGTGGCAAGACAAGCAAGCAGCCCCATTCTCTGTGCCTCTGTGCGAGCACTGCCATGGGCAGATGAGGCTGAGCAACAGCTTTCCAGGATAGCCCCTTCTGGCTGTCAGCTATCTGCAGACGTTCGCACTTTCGGAGCAGGGCTGCGAAAGGAGCCTGGCAGGGACACCAACTTTCCCAGGCTACGTTTGAAGTTTGAGGTGGCAAGACAAGCAAGCAGCCTCATTCTCTGTGCCTCTGTGCGAGCACTGCCATGGGCAGATGAGGCTGAGCAACAGCTTTCCAGGATAGCCCCTTCTGGCTGCCAGCTATCTGCAGACGTTCGCACTTTCGGAGCAGGGCTGCGAAAGGAGCCTGGCAGGGACACCAACTTTCCCAGGCCACGTTTGAAGTTGGAGGTGCCAAGAGAAGCAAGTAGCCCCATTCTCTGTGCCTCTGTGCGAGCACTGCCATGGGCAGATGAGGCTGAGCAACAGCTTTCCAGGCTAGCCCCTTCTGGCTGCCAGCTATCTGCAGACGTTCGCATTTCAAGAGCAGGGCTGCGAAAGGAGCCTAGCAGGTACACCATCTTTCCCAGGCTACGTTTGAAGTTTGAGGTGGCAAGACAAGCAAGCAGCCCCATTCTCTGTGCCTCTGTGTGAGCACTGCCATGGGCAGATGAGGCTGAGCAACAGCTTTCCAGGCTAGCCCCTTCTGGCTGCCAGCTATCTGCAGACGTTCACATTTCAAGAGCAGGGCTGCGAAAGGAGCCTAGCAGGTACACCATCTTTCCCAGGCTACGTTTGAAGTTTGAGGTGGCAAGACAAGCAAGGAGCCTCATTCTCTGTGCCTCTGTGCAAGCAGTGCCATGGGCAGATGAGGCTGAGCAGCAGCTTTCCAGGATAGCCCCTTCTGCCTGCCAGCTATCTGCAGCTGTTCGCACTTTTGGAGCAGGGCTGTGATAGGAGCCTGGCAGGGACACCACCATTCCCAGCATGCGTTTGAAGTTTCAAGTGGCAAGCTAAGCAAGCAGCCCCATTCTCTGTGCCTCTATGCGAACAGTGCCATGGGCAGATGAGGCTGAGCAACATCTTTCCAGGCTAGCACCTTCTGGCTGCCAGCTATCTGCAGACGTTCGCACTTTCGGAGCAGGGCTGCGAAAGGAGCCTGGCAGGGACACCAACGTTCCCAGGCTACGTTTGAAGTTTGAGGTGGCAAGACAAGCAAGGAGCCCCATTCTCTGTGCCTCTGTGCGAGCACTGCCATGGGCAGATGAGGCTGAGCAACAGCTTTCCAGGCTAGCCCCTTCTGGCTGCCAGCTATCTGCAGACGTTCGCACTTTCGGAGCAGGGCTGCGAAAGGAGCCTGGCAGGGACACCAACTTTCCCAGGCTATGTTTGAAGTTTGAGGTGGCAAGACAAGCAAGCAGCCCCATTCTCTGTGCCTCTGTGCGAGCACTGCCATGGGCAGATGAGGCTGAGCAACAGCTTTCCAGGCTAGCCCCTTCTGCCTGCCAGCTATCTGCAGACGTTCGCACTTTCGGAGCAGGGCTGCGAAAGGAGCCTGGCAGGGACACCAACTTTCCCAGGCTACGTTTGAAGTTTGACGTGGCAAGACAAGCAAGCAGCCCCATTCTCTGTGCCTCTGTGCGAGCAGTGCCATGAGCAGATGAGGCTGAGCAACAGCTTTCCAGGATAGCCCCTTCTGCCTGCCAGCTATCTGCAGACGTTCGCACTTTCGGAGCAGGGCTGCAAAAGGAGCCTGGCAGGAACACCACCATTCCCAGCATGCGTTTGAAGTTTCAAGTGGCAAGATAAGCAAGCAGCCCCATTCTCTGTGCCTCTGTGCGAGCACTGCCATGGGCAGATGAGGCTGAGCAACAGCTTTCCAGGCTAGCCCCTTCTGCCTGCCAGCTATCTGCAGACGTTCGCACTTTCGGAGCAGGGCTGCAAAAGGAGCCTGGCAGGGACACCAACTTTCCCAGGCTACGTTTGAAGTTTGAGGTGGCAAGACAAGCAAGCAGCCCCATTCTCTGTGCCTCTGTGCGAGCACTGCCATGGGCAGATGAGGCTGAGCAACAGCTTTCCAGGATAGCCCCTTCTGCCTGCCAGCTATCTGCAGACGTTCTCACTTTCGGAGCAGGGCTGCAAAAGGAGCCTGGCAGGGACACCACCATTCCCAGGCTACATTTGAAGTTTCAAGTGGCAAGATATGCAAGCAGCCCCATTCTCTGTGCCTCTATGCGAACAGTGCCATTGGCAGATGAGGCTGAGCAACAGCTTTCCAGGCTAGCCCCTTCTGGCTGCCAGCTATCTGCAGACGTTCGCATTTCAAGAGCAGGGCTGCGAAAGGAGCCTAGCAGGAACACTATCTTTCCCAGGCTACGTTTGAAGTTTGAGGTGGCAAGACAAGCCAGCAGCCCCATTCTCTGTGCCTCTGTGCGAGCACTGCCATGGGCAGATGAGGCTGAGCAACAGCTTTCCAGGATAGCCCCTTCTGCCTGCCAGCTATCTGCAGACGTTCGCACTTTCGGAGCAGGGCTGCAAAAGGAGCCTGGTAGGGACACCACCATTCCCAGCATGCGCTTGAAGTTTCAAGTGGCAAGATAAGCAAGCAGCCCCATTCTCTGTGCCTCTATGCGAACAGTGCCATGGGCAGATGAGGCTGAGCAACAGCTTTCCAGGATAGCCCCTTCTGGCTGCCAGCTATCTGCAGACGTTCGCACTTTCGGAGCAGGGCTGCGAAAGGAGCCTGGCAGGGACACCAACTTTCCCAGGCTACGTTTGAAGTTTGAGGTGGCAAGACAAGCAAGCAGCCCCATTCTCTGTGCCTCTGTGCGAGCACTGCCATGGGCAGATGAGGCTGAGCAACAGCTTTCCAGGATAGCCCCTTCTGCCTGCCAGCTATCTGCAGACGTTCGCACTTTCGGAGCAGGGCTGCAAAAGGAGCCTGGCAGGGACACCACCATTCCCAGCATGCGTTTGAAGTTTCAAGAGGCAAGATAAGCAAGCAGCCCCATTCTCTGTGCCTCTATGCGAACAGTGCCATGGGCAGATGAGGCTGAGCAACAGCTTTCCAGGATAGCCCCTTCTGGCTGCCAGCTATCTGCAGACGTTCGCACTTTCGGAGCAGGGCTGTGAAAGGAGCCTGGCAGGGACACCAACTTTCCCAGGCTACGTTTGATGTTTGAGGTGGCAAGACAAGCAAGCAGCCCCATTCTCTGTGCCTCTGTGCGAGCACTGCCATGGGCAGATGAGGCTGAGCAACAGCTTTCCAGGCTAGCCCCTTCTGGCTGCCAGCTATCTGCAGACGTTCGCACTTTCGGAGCAGGGCTGCGAAAGGAGCCTGGCAGGGACACCAACTTTCCCAGGCTACGTTTGAAGTTTGAGGTGGCAAGACAAGCAAGAAGCCCCATTCTCTGTGCCTCTGTGCGAGCACTGCCATGGGCAGATGAGGCTGAGCTACAGCTTTCCAGGATAGCCCCTTCTGCCTGCCAGCTATCTGCAGACGTTCGCACTTTCGGAGCAGGGCTGCGAAAGGAGCCTGGCAGGGACACCAACATTCCCAGGCTACGTTTGAAGTTGGAGGTGCCAAGACAAGCAAGTAGCCCCATTCTCTGTGCCTCTGTGCGAGCACTGCCATGGGCAGATGAGGCTGAGCAACAGCTTTCCAGGCTAGCGCCTTCTGCCTGCCAGCTATCTGCAGACGTTCGCATTTCAAGAGCAGGGCTGCGAAAGGAGCCTAGCAGGTACACCATCTTTCCCAGGCTACGTTTGAAGTTTGAGGTGGCAAGACAAGCAAGCAGCCCCATTCTCTGTGCCTCTGTGCGAGCACTGCCATGGGCAGATGAGGCTGAGCAACAGCTTTCCAGGCTAGCCCCTTCTGGCTGCCAGCTATCTGCAGACGTTCGCACTTTCGGAGCAGGGCTGTGGTAGGAGCCTGGCAGGGACACCACCATTCCCAGCATGCGTTTGAAGTTTCAAGTGGCAAGATAAGCAAGCTGCCCCATTCTCTGTGCCTCTATGCGAACAGTGCCATGGGCAGATGAGGCTGAGCAACAGCTTTCCAGGCTAGCCCCTTCTGCCTGCCAGCTATCTGCAGACGTTCGCATTTCAAGAGCACGGCTGCGAAAGGAGCCTGGCAGGGACACCAACTTTCCCAGGCTACGTTTGAAGTTTGAGGTGGCAAGACAAGCAAGCAGCCCCATTCTCTGTGCCTCTGTGCGAGCAGTGCCATGGGCAGATGAGGCGGAGCAACAGCTTTCCAGGATAGCCCCTTCTGCCTGCCAGCTATCTGCAGACGTTCGCAGTTTCGGAGCAGGGCTGCAAAAGGAGCCTGGCAGGAACACCACCATTCCCAGCATGCGTTTGAAGTTTCAAGTGGCAAGATAAGCAAGCAGCCCCATTCTCTGTGCCTCTATGCGAACAGTGCCATGGGCAGATGAGGCTGAGCAACAGCTTTCCAGGCTAGCACCTTCTGGCTGCCAGCTATCTGCAGACGTTCGCACTTTCGGAGCAGGGCTGCGAAAGGAGCCTGACAGGGACACCAACGTTCCCAGGCTACGTTTGAAGTTTGAGGTGGCAAGACAAGCAAGCAGCCCCATTCTCTGTGCCTCTGTGCGAGCACTGCCATGGGCAGATGAGGCTGAGCAATAGCTTTCCAGGATAGCCCCTTCTGCCTGCCAGCTATCTGCAGACGTTCGCACTTTCGGAGCAGGGCTGTGATAGGAGCCTAGCAGGGACACCACCATTCCCAGCATGCGTTTGAAGTTTCAAGTGGCAAGATAAGCAAGCAGCCCCATTCTCTGTGCCTCTATGCGAACAGTGCCATGGGCAGATGAGGCTGAGCAACAGCTTTCCAGGCTAGCCCCTTCTGCCTGCCAGCTATCTGCAGACGTTCGCATTTCAAGAGCACGGCTGCGAAAGGAGCCTGGCAGGGACACCAACTTTCCCAGGCTACGTTTGAAGTTTGAGGTGGCAAGACAAGCAAGCAGCCCCATTCTCTGTGCCTCTGTGCGAGCAGTGCCATGGGCAGATGAGGCTGAGCAACAGCTTTCCAGGCTAGCCCCTTCTGCCTGCCAGCTATCTGCAGACGTTCGCACTTTCGGAGCAGGGCTGCAAAAGGAGCCTGGCAGGAACACCACCATTCCCGGCATGCGTTTGAAGTTTCAAGTGGCAAGATAAGCAAGCAGCCCCATTCTCTGTGCCTCTATGCGAACAGTGCCATGGGCAGATGAGGCTGAGCAACAGCTTTCCAGACTAGCACCTTCTGGCTGCCAGCTATCTGCAGACGTTCGCACTTTCGGAGCAGGGCTGCGAAAGGAGCCTGGCAGGGACACCAACGTTCCCAGGCTACGTTTGAAGTTTGAGGTGGCAAGACAAGCAAGCAGCCCCATTCTCTGTGCCTCTGTGCGAGCACTGCCATGGGCAGATGAGGCTGAGCAATAGCTTTCCAGGCTAGCCCCTTCTGGCTGCCAGCTATCTGCAGACGTTCGCACTTTCGGAGCAGAGCTGTGATAGGAGCCTAGCAGGGACACCACCATTCCGAGCATGCGTTTGAAGTTTCAAGTGGCAAGATAAGCAAGCAGCCCCATTCTCTGTGCCTCTATGCGAACAGTGCCATGGGCAGATGAGGCTGAGCAACAGCTTTCCAGGCTAGCACCTTCTGGCTGCCAGCTATCTGCAGACGTTCGCACTTTCGGAGCAGGGCTGCGAAAGGAGCCTGGCAGGGACACCAACTTTCCCAGCATGCGTTTGAAGTTTGAGGTGGCAAGACAAGCAAGCAGCCCCATTCTCTGTGCCTCTGTGCGAGCACTGCCATGGGCAGATGAGGCTGAGCAACAGCTTTCCAGGCTAGCCCCTTCTGGCTGCCAGCTATCTGCAGACGTTCGCATTTCAAGAGCAGGGCTGCGAAAGGAGCCTAGCAGGTACACCATCTTTCCCAGGCTACGTTTGAAGTTTGAGGTGGCAAGACAAGCAAGCAGCCCCATTCTCTGTGCCTCTGTGTGAGCACTGCCATGGGCAGATGAGGCTGAGCAACAGCTTTCCAGGCTAGCCCCTTCTGGCTGCCAGCTATCTGCAGACGTTCACATTTCAAGAGCAGGGCTGCGAAAGGAGCCTAGCAGGTACACCATCTTTCCCAGGCTACGTTTGAAGTTTGAGGTGGCAAGACAAGCAAGGAGCCTCATTCTCTGTGCCTCTGTGCAAGCAGTGCCATGGGCAGATGAGGCTGAGCAGCAGCTTTCCAGGATAGCCCCTTCTGCCTGCCAGCTATCTGCAGCTGTTCGCACTTTTGGAGCAGGGCTGTGATAGGAGCCTGGCAGGGACACCACCATTCCCAGCATGCGTTTGAAGTTTCAAGTGGCAAGCTAAGCAAGCAGCCCCATTCTCTGTGCCTCTATGCGAACAGTGCCATGGGCAGATGAGGCTGAGCAACATCTTTCCAGGCTAGCACCTTCTGGCTGCCAGCTATCTGCAGACGTTCGCACTTTCGGAGCAGGGCTGCGAAAGGAGCCTGGCAGGGACACCAACGTTCCCAGGCTACGTTTGAAGTTTGAGGTGGCAAGACAAGCAAGGAGCCCCATTCTCTGTGCCTCTGTGCGAGCACTGCCATGGGCAGATGAGGCTGAGCAACAGCTTTCCAGGCTAGCCCCTTCTGGCTGCCAGCTATCTGCAGACGTTCGCACTTTCGGAGCAGGGCTGCGAAAGGAGCCTGGCAGGGACACCAACTTTCCCAGGCTATGTTTGAAGTTTGAGGTGGCAAGACAAGCAAGCAGCCCCATTCTCTGTGCCTCTGTGCGAGCACTGCCATGGGCAGATGAGGCTGAGCAACAGCTTTCCAGGCTAGCCCCTTCTGCCTGCCAGCTATCTGCAGACGTTCGCACTTTCGGAGCAGGGCTGCGAAAGGAGCCTGGCAGGGACACCAACTTTCCCAGGCTACGTTTGAAGTTTGACGTGGCAAGACAAGCAAGCAGCCCCATTCTCTGTGCCTCTGTGCGAGCAGTGCCATGAGCAGATGAGGCTGAGCAACAGCTTTCCAGGATAGCCCCTTCTGCCTGCCAGCTATCTGCAGACGTTCGCACTTTCGGAGCAGGGCTGCAAAAGGAGCCTGGCAGGAACACCACCATTCCCAGCATGCGTTTGAAGTTTCAAGTGGCAAGATAAGCAAGCAGCCCCATTCTCTGTGCCTCTGTGCGAGCACTGCCATGGGCAGATGAGGCTGAGCAACAGCTTTCCAGGCTAGCCCCTTCTGCCTGCCAGCTATCTGCAGACGTTCGCACTTTCGGAGCAGGGCTGCAAAAGGAGCCTGGCAGGGACACCAACTTTCCCAGGCTACGTTTGAAGTTTGAGGTGGCAAGACAAGCAAGCAGCCCCATTCTCTGTGCCTCTGTGCGAGCACTGCCATGGGCAGATGAGGCTGAGCAACAGCTTTCCAGGATAGCCCCTTCTGCCTGCCAGCTATCTGCAGACGTTCTCACTTTCGGAGCAGGGCTGCAAAAGGAGCCTGGCAGGGACACCACCATTCCCAGGCTACATTTGAAGTTTCAAGTGGCAAGATATGCAAGCAGCCCCATTCTCTGTGCCTCTATGCGAACAGTGCCATTGGCAGATGAGGCTGAGCAACAGCTTTCCAGGCTAGCCCCTTCTGGCTGCCAGCTATCTGCAGACGTTCGCATTTCAAGAGCAGGGCTGCGAAAGGAGCCTAGCAGGAACACTATCTTTCCCAGGCTACGTTTGAAGTTTGAGGTGGCAAGACAAGCCAGCAGCCCCATTCTCTGTGCCTCTGTGCGAGCACTGCCATGGGCAGATGAGGCTGAGCAACAGCTTTCCAGGATAGCCCCTTCTGCCTGCCAGCTATCTGCAGACGTTCGCACTTTCGGAGCAGGGCTGCAAAAGGAGCCTGGTAGGGACACCACCATTCCCAGCATGCGCTTGAAGTTTCAAGTGGCAAGATAAGCAAGCAGCCCCATTCTCTGTGCCTCTATGCGAACAGTGCCATGGGCAGATGAGGCTGAGCAACAGCTTTCCAGGATAGCCCCTTCTGGCTGCCAGCTATCTGCAGACGTTCGCACTTTCGGAGCAGGGCTGCGAAAGGAGCCTGGCAGGGACACCAACTTTCCCAGGCTACGTTTGAAGTTTGAGGTGGCAAGACAAGCAAGCAGCCCCATTCTCTGTGCCTCTGTGCGAGCACTGCCATGGGCAGATGAGGCTGAGCAACAGCTTTCCAGGCTAGCCCCTTCTGCCTGCCAGCTATCTGCAGACGTTCGCACTTTCGGAGCAGGGCTGCAAAAGGAGCCTGGCAGGGACACCACCATTCCCAGCATGCGTTTGAAGTTTCAAGAGGCAAGATAAGCAAGCAGCCCCATTCTCTGTGCCTCTATGCGAACAGTGCCATGGGCAGATGAGGCTGAGCAACAGCTTTCCAGGATAGCCCCTTCTGGCTGCCAGCTATCTGCAGACGTTCGCACTTTCGGAGCAGGGCTGCGAAAGGAGCCTGGCAGGGACACCAACTTTCCCAGGCTACGTTTGAAGTTTGAGGTGGCAAGACAAGCAAGCAGCCCCATTCTCTGTGCCTCTGTGCGAGCACTGCCATGGGCAGATGAGGCTGAGCAACAGCTTTCCAGGCTAGCCCCTTCTGGCTGCCAGCTATCTGCAGACGTTCGCACTTTCGGAGCAGGGCTGCGAAAGGAGCCTGGCAGGGACACCAACTTTCCCAGGCTACGTTTGAAGTTTGAGGTGGCAAGACAAGCAAGAAGCCCCATTCTCTGTGCCTCTGTGCGAGCACTGCCATGGGCAGATGAGGCTGAGCTACAGCTTTCCAGGATAGCCCCTTCTGCCTGCCAGCTATCTGCAGACGTTCGCACTTTCGGAGCAGGGCTGCGAAAGGAGCCTGGCAGGGACACCAACTTTCCCAGGCTACGTTTGAAGTTTGAGGTGGCAAGACAAGCAAGCAGCCCCATTCTCTGTGCCTCTGTGCGAGCACTGCCATGGGCAGATGAGGCTGAGCAACAGCTTTCCAGGCTAGCCCCTTCTGCCTGCCAGCTATCTGCAGACGTTCGCACTTTCGGAGCAGGGCTGCAAAAGGAGCCTGGCAGGGACACCACCATTCCCAGCATGCGTTTGAAGTTTCAAGAGGCAAGATAAGCAAGCAGCCCCATTCTCTGTGCCTCTATGCGAACAGTGCCATGGGCAGATGAGGCTGAGCAACAGCTTTCCAGGATAGCCCCTTCTGGCTGCCAGCTATCTGCAGACGTTCGCACTTTCGGAGCAGGGCTGCGAAAGGAGCCTGGCAGGGACACCAACTTTCCCAGGCTACGTTTGAAGTTTGAGGTGGCAAGACAAGCAAGCAGCCCCATTCTCTGTGCCTCTGTGCGAGCACTGCCATGGGCAGATGAGGCTGAGCAACAGCTTTCCAGGCTAGCCCCTTCTGGCTGCCAGCTATCTGCAGACGTTCGCACTTTCGGAGCAGGGCTGCGAAAGGAGCCTGGCAGGGACACCAACTTTCCCAGGCTACGTTTGAAGTTTGAGGTGGCAAGACAAGCAAGAAGCCCCATTCTCTGTGCCTCTGTGCGAGCACTGCCATGGGCAGATGAGGCTGAGCTACAGCTTTCCAGGATAGCCCCTTCTGCCTGCCAGCTATCTGCAGACGTTCGCACTTTCGGAGCAGGGCTGCGAAAGGAGCCTGGCAGGGACACCAACATTCCCAGGCTACGTTTGAAGTTGGAGGTGCCAAGACAAGCAAGTAGCCCCATTCTCTGTGCCTCTGTGCGAGCACTGCCATGGGCAGATGAGGCTGAGCAACAGCTTTCCAGGCTAGCGCCTTCTGCCTGCCAGCTATCTGCAGACGTTCGCATTTCAAGAGCAGGGCTGCGAAAGGAGCCTAGCAGGTACACCATCTTTCCCAGGCTACGTTTGAAGTTTGAGGTGGCAAGACAAGCAAGCAGCCCCATTCTCTGTGCCTCTGTGCGAGCACTGCCATGGGCAGATGAGGCTGAGCAACAGCTTTCCAGGCTAGCCCCTTCTGGCTGCCAGCTATCTGCAGACGTTCGCACTTTCGGAGCAGGGCTGTGGTAGGAGCCTGGCAGGGACACCACCATTCCCAGCATGCGTTTGAAGTTTCAAGTGGCAAGATAAGCAAGCTGCCCCATTCTCTGTGCCTCTATGCGAACAGTGCCATGGGCAGATGAGGCTGAGCAACAGCTTTCCAGGCTAGCCCCTTCTGCCTGCCAGCTATCTGCAGACGTTCGCATTTCAAGAGCACGGCTGCGAAAGGAGCCTGGCAGGGACACCAACGTTCCCAGGCTACGTTTGAAGTTTGAGGTGGCAAGACAAGCAAGCAGCCCCATTCTCTGTGCCTCTGTGCGAGCAGTGCCATGGGCAGATGAGGCGGAGCAACAGCTTTCCAGGATAGCCCCTTCTGCCTGCCAGCTATCTGCAGACGTTCGCAGTTTCGGAGCAGGGCTGCAAAAGGAGCCTGGCAGGAACACCACCATTCCCAGCATGCGTTTGAAGTTTCAAGTGGCAAGATAAGCAAGCAGCCCCATTCTCTGTGCCTCTATGCGAACAGTGCCATGGGCAGATGAGGCTGAGCAACAGCTTTCCAGGCTAGCACCTTCTGGCTGCCAGCTATCTGCAGACGTTCGCACTTTCGGAGCAGGGCTGCGAAAGGAGCCTGACAGGGACACCAACGTTCCCAGGCTACGTTTGAAGTTTGAGGTGGCAAGACAAGCAAGCAGCCCCATTCTCTGTGCCTCTGTGCGAGCACTGCCATGGGCAGATGAGGCTGAGCAATAGCTTTCCAGGATAGCCCCTTCTGCCTGCCAGCTATCTGCAGACGTTCGCACTTTCGGAGCAGGGCTGTGATAGGAGCCTAGCAGGGACACCACCATTCCCAGCATGCGTTTGAAGTTTCAAGTGGCAAGATAAGCAAGCAGCCCCATTCTCTGTGCCTCTATGCGAACAGTGCCATGGGCAGATGAGGCTGAGCAACAGCTTTCCAGGCTAGCCCCTTCTGCCTGCCAGCTATCTGCAGACGTTCGCATTTCAAGAGCACGGCTGCGAAAGGAGCCTGGCAGGGACACCAACTTTCCCAGGCTACGTTTGAAGTTTGAGGTGGCAAGACAAGCAAGCAGCCCCATTCTCTGTGCCTCTGTGCGAGCAGTGCCATGGGCAGATGAGGCTGAGCAACAGCTTTCCAGGCTAGCCCCTTCTGCCTGCCAGCTATCTGCAGACGTTCGCACTTTCGGAGCAGGGCTGCAAAAGGAGCCTGGCAGGAACACCACCATTCCCGGCATGCGTTTGAAGTTTCAAGTGGCAAGATAAGCAAGCAGCCCCATTCTCTGTGCCTCTATGCGAACAGTGCCATGGGCAGATGAGGCTGAGCAACAGCTTTCCAGACTAGCACCTTCTGGCTGCCAGCTATCTGCAGACGTTCGCACTTTCGGAGCAGGGCTGCGAAAGGAGCCTGGCAGGGACACCAACGTTCCCAGGCTACGTTTGAAGTTTGAGGTGGCAAGACAAGCAAGCAGCCCCATTCTCTGTGCCTCTGTGCGAGCACTGCCATGGGCAGATGAGGCTGAGCAATAGCTTTCCAGGCTAGCCCCTTCTGGCTGCCAGCTATCTGCAGACGTTCGCACTTTCGGAGCAGAGCTGTGATAGGAGCCTAGCAGGGACACCACCATTCCGAGCATGCGTTTGAAGTTTCAAGTGGCAAGATAAGCAAGCAGCCCCATTCTCTGTGCCTCTATGCGAACAGTGCCATGGGCAGATGAGGCTGAGCAACAGCTTTCCAGGCTAGCACCTTCTGGCTGCCAGCTATCTGCAGACGTTCGCACTTTCGGAGCAGGGCTGCGAAAGGAGCCTGGCAGGGACACCAACTTTCCCAGCATGCGTTTGAAGTTTGAGGTGGCAAGACAAGCAAGCAGCCCCATTCTCTGTGCCTCTGTGCGAGCACTGCCATGGGCAGATGAGGCTGAGCAACAGCTTTCCAGGCTAGCCCCTTCTGGCTGCCAGCTATCTGCAGACGTTCGCATTTCAAGAGCAAGGCTGCGAAAGGAGCCTAGCAGGTACACCATCTTTCCCAGGCTACGTTTGAAGTTTGAGGTGGCAAGACAAGCAAGCAGCCCCATTCTCTGTGCCTCTGTGCGAGCACTGCCATGGGCAGATGAGGCTGAGCAACAGCTTTCCAGGCTAGCCCCTTCTGGCTGCCAGCTATCTGCAGACGTTCGCACTTTCGGAGCAGGGCTGTGGTAGGAGCCTGGCAGGGACACCACCATTCCAAGCATGCGTTTGAAGTTTCAAGTGGCAAGATAAGCAAGCTGCCCCATTCTCTGTGCCTCTATGCGAACAGTGCCATGGGCAGATGAGGCTGAGCAACAGCTTTCCAGGATAGCCCCTTCTGCCTGCCAGCTATCTGCAGACGTTCGCACTTTCGGAGCAGGGCTGCGAAAGGAGCCTGGCAGGGACACCAACTTTCCCAGGCTACGTTTGAAGTTTGACGTGGCAAGACAAGCAAGCAGCCCCATTCTCTGTGCCTCTGTGCGAGCAGTGCCATGGGCAGATGAGGCGGAGCAACAGCTTTCCAGGATAGCCCCTTCTGCCTGCCAGCTATCTGCAGACGTTCGCAGTTTCGGAGCAGGGCTGCAAAAGGAGCCTGGCAGGAACACCACCATTCCCAGCATGCGTTTGAAGTTTCAAGTGGCAAGATAAGCAAGCAGCCCCATTCTCTGTGCCTCTATGCGAACAGTGCCATGGGCAGATGAGGCTGAGCAACAGCTTTCCAGGCTAGCACCTTCTGGCTGCCAGCTATCTGCAGACGTTCGCACTTTCGGAGCAGGGCTGCGAAAGGAGCCTGACAGGGACACCAACGTTCCCAGGCTACGTTTGAAGTTTGAGGTGGCAAGACAAGCAAGCAGCCCCATTCTCTGTGCCTCTGTGCGAGCACTGCCATGGGCAGATGAGGCTGAGCAATAGCTTTCCAGGATAGCCCCTTCTGCCTGCCAGCTATCTGCAGACGTTCGCACTTTCGGAGCAGGGCTGTGATAGGAGCCTAGCAGGGACACCACCATTCCCAGCATGCGTTTGAAGTTTCAAGTGGCAAGATAAGCAAGCAGCCCCATTCTCTGTGCCTCTATGCGAACAGTGCCATGGGCAGATGAGGCTGAGCAACAGCTTTCCAGGCTAGCCCCTTCTGCCTGCCAGCTATCTGCAGACGTTCGCATTTCAAGAGCACGGCTGCGAAAGGAGCCTGGCAGGGACACCAACTTTCCCAGGCTACGTTTGAAGTTTGAGGTGGCAAGACAAGCAAGCAGCCCCATTCTCTGTGCCTCTGTGCGAGCAGTGCCATGGGCAGATGAGGCTGAGCAACAGCTTTCCAGGATAGCCCCTTCTGCCTGCCAGCTATCTGCAGACGTTCGCACTTTCGGAGCAGGGCTGCAAAAGGAGCCTGGCAGGAACACCACCATTCCCGGCATGCGTTTGAAGTTTCAAGTGGCAAGATAAGCAAGCAGCCCCATTCTCTGTGCCTCTATGCGAACAGTGCCATGGGCAGATGAGGCTGAGCAACAGCTTTCCAGGCTAGCACCTTCTGGCTGCCAGCTATCTGCAGACGTTCGCACTTTCGGAGCAGGGCTGCGAAAGGAGCCTGGCAGGGACACCAACGTTCCCAGGCTACGTTTGAAGTTTGAGGTGGCAAGACAAGCAAGCAGCCCCATTCTCTGTGCCTCTGTGCGAGCACTGCCATGGGCAGATGAGGCTGAGCAATAGCTTTCCAGGATAGCCCCTTCTGCCTGCCAGCTATCTGCAGACGTTCGCACTTTCGGAGCAGAGCTGTGATAGGAGCCTAGCAGGGACACCACCATTCCCAGCATGCGTTTGAAGTTTCAAGTGGCAAGATAAGCAAGCAGCCCCATTCTCTGTGCCTCTATGCGAACAGTGCCATGGGCAGATGAGGCTGAGCAACAGCTTTCCAGGCTAGCACCTTCTGGCTGCCAGCTATCTGCAGACGTTCGCACTTTCGGAGCAGGGCTGCGAAAGGAGCCTGGCAGGGACACCAACGTTCCCAGGCTACGTTTGAAGTTTGAGGTGGCAAGACAAGCAAGCAGCCCCATTCTCTGTGCCTCTGTGCGAGCACTGCCATGGGCAGATGAGGCTGAGCAATAGCTTTCCAGGATAGCCCCTTCTGGCTGCCAGCTATCTGCAGACGTTCGCACTTTCGGAGCAGGGCTGTGATAGGAGCCTAGCAGGGACACCACCATTCCCAGCATGCGTTTGAAGTTTCAAGTGGCAAGATAAGCAAGCTGCCCCATTCTCTGTGCCTCTATGCGAACAGTGCCATGTGCAGATGAGGCTGAGCAACAGCTTTCCAGGCTAGCCCCTTCTGCCTGCCAGCTATCTGCAGACGTTCGCATTTCAAGAGCACGGCTGCGAAAGGAGCCTGGCAGGGACACCATCTTTCCCAGGCTACGTTTGAAGTTTGAGGTGGCAAGACAAGCAAGCAGCCCCATTCTCTGTGCCTCTGTGCGAGCAGTGCCATGGGCAGATGAGGCTGAGCAACAGCTTTCCAGGCTAGCCCCTTCTGCCTGCCAGCTATCTGCAGACGTTCGCACTTTCGGAGCAGGGCTGCAAAAGGAGCCTGGCAGGAACACCACCATTCCCGGCATGCGTTTGAAGTTTCAAGTGGCAAGATAAGCAAGCAGCCCCATTCTCTGTGCCTCTATGCGAACAGTGCCATGGGCAGATGAGGCTGAGCAACAGCTTTCCAGACTAGCACCTTCTGGCTGCCAGCTATCTGCAGACGTTCGCACTTTCGGAGCAGGGCTGCGAAAGGAGCCTGGCAGGGACACCAACGTTCCCAGGCTACGTTTGAAGTTTGAGGTGGCAAGACAAGCAAGCAGCCCCATTCTCTGTGCCTCTGTGCGAGCACTGCCATGGGCAGATGAGGCTGAGCAATAGCTTTCCAGGCTAGCCCCTTCTGGCTGCCAGCTATCTGCAGACGTTCGCACTTTCGGAGCAGAGCTGTGATAGGAGCCTAGCAGGGACACCACCATTCCGAGCATGCGTTTGAAGTTTCAAGTGGCAAGATAAGCAAGCAGCCCCATTCTCTGTGCCTCTATGCGAACAGTGCCATGGGCAGATGAGGCTGAGCAACAGCTTTCCAGGCTAGCACCTTCTGGCTGCCAGCTATCTGCAGACGTTCGCACTTTCGGAGCAGGGCTGCGAAAGGAGCCTGGCAGGGACACCAACTTTCCCAGCATGCGTTTGAAGTTTGAGGTGGCAAGACAAGCAAGCAGCCCCATTCTCTGTGCCTCTGTGCGAGCACTGCCATGGGCAGATGAGGCTGAGCAACAGCTTTCCAGGCTAGCCCCTTCTGGCTGCCAGCTATCTGCAGACGTTCGCATTTCAAGAGCAAGGCTGCGAAAGGAGCCTAGCAGGTACACCATCTTTCCCAGGCTACGTTTGAAGTTTGAGGTGGCAAGACAAGCAAGCAGCCCCATTCTCTGTGCCTCTGTGCGAGCACTGCCATGGGCAGATGAGGCTGAGCAACAGCTTTCCAGGCTAGCCCCTTCTGGCTGCCAGCTATCTGCAGACGTTCGCACTTTCGGAGCAGGGCTGTGGTAGGAGCCTGGCAGGGACACCACCATTCCCAGCATGCGTTTGAAGTTTCAAGTGGCAAGATAAGCAAGCTGCCCCATTCTCTGTGCCTCTATGCGAACAGTGCCATGGGCAGATGAGGCTGAGCAACAGCTTTCCAGGATAGCCCCTTCTGCCTGCCAGCTATCTGCAGACGTTCGCACTTTCGGAGCAGGGCTGCGAAAGGAGCCTGGCAGGGACACCAACTTTCCCAGGCTACGTTTGAAGTTTGAGGTGGCAAGACAAGCAAGCAGCCCCATTCTCTGTGCCTCTGTGCGAGCAGTGCCATGGGCAGATGAGGCGGAGCAACAGCTTTCCAGGATAGCCCCTTCTGCCTGCCAGCTATCTGCAGACGTTCGCAGTTTCGGAGCAGGGCTGCAAAAGGAGCCTGGCAGGAACACCACCATTCCCAGCATGCGTTTGAAGTTTCAAGTGGCAAGATAAGCAAGCAGCCCCATTCTCTGTGCCTCTATGCGAACAGTGCCATGGGCAGATGAGGCTGAGCAACAGCTTTCCAGGCTAGCACCTTCTGGCTGCCAGCTATCTGCAGACGTTCGCACTTTCGGAGCAGGGCTGCGAAAGGAGCCTGACAGGGACACCAACGTTCCCAGGCTACGTTTGAAGTTTGAGGTGGCAAGACAAGCAAGCAGCCCCATTCTCTGTGCCTCTGTGCGAGCACTGCCATGGGCAGATGAGGCTGAGCAATAGCTTTCCAGGATAGCCCCTTCTGCCTGCCAGCTATCTGCAGACGTTCGCACTTTCGGAGCAGGGCTGTGATAGGAGCCTAGCAGGGACACCACCATTCCCAGCATGCGTTTGAAGTTTCAAGTGGCAAGATAAGCAAGCAGCCCCATTCTCTGTGCCTCTATGCGAACAGTGCCATGGGCAGATGAGGCTGAGCAACAGCTTTCCAGGCTAGCCCCTTCTGCCTGCCAGCTATCTGCAGACGTTCGCATTTCAAGAGCACGGCTGCGAAAGGAGCCTGGCAGGGACACCAACTTTCCCAGGCTACGTTTGAAGTTTGAGGTGGCAAGACAAGCAAGCAGCCCCATTCTCTGTGCCTCTGTGCGAGCAGTGCCATGGGCAGATGAGGCTGAGCAACAGCTTTCCAGGATAGCCCCTTCTGCCTGCCAGCTATCTGCAGACGTTCGCACTTTCGGAGCAGGGCTGCGAAAGGAGCCTGGCAGGGACACCAACATTCCCAGGCTACGTTTGAAGTTGGAGGTGCCAAGACAAGCAAGCAGCCCCATTCTCTGTGCCTCTGTGCGAGCACTGCCATGGGCAGATGAGGCTGAGCAACAGCTTTCCAGGCTAGCCCCTTCTGGCTGCCAGCTATCTGCAGACGTTCGCATTTCAAGAGCAGGGCTGCGAAAGGAGCCTAGCAGGTACACCATCTTTCCCAAGCTACGTTTGAAGTTTGAGGTGGCAAGACAAGCAAGCAGCCCCATTCTCTGTGCCTCTGTGCGAGCACTGCCATGGGCAGATGAGGCTGAGCAACAGCTTTCCAGGATAGCCCCTTCTGGCTGCCAGCTATCTGCAGACGTTCACATTTCAAGAGCAGGGCTGCGAAAGGAGCCTAGCAGGTACACCATCTTTCCCAGGCTACGTTTGAAGTTTGAGGTGGCAAGACAAGCAAGGAGCCTCATTCTCTGTGCCTCTGTGCAAGCAGTGCCATGGGCAGATGAGGCTGAGCAGCAGCTTTCCAGGATAGCCCCTTCTGCCTGCCAGCTATCTGCAGACGTTCGCACTTTCGGAGCAGGGCTGTGATAGGAGCCTAGCAGGGACACCACCATTCCCAGCATGCGTTAGAAGTTTCAAGTGGCAAGATAAGCAAGCAGCCCCATTCTCTGTGCCTCTATGCGAACAGTGCCATGGGCAGATGAGGCTGAGCAACAGCTTTCCAGGCTAGCACCTTCTGGCTGCCAGCTATCTGCAGACGTTCGCACTTTCGGAGCAGGGCTGCGAAAGGAGCCTGGCAGGGACACCAACGTTCCCAGGCTACGTTTGAAGTTTGAGGTGGCAAGACAAGCAAGCAGCCCCATTCTCTGTGCCTCTGTGCGAGCACTGCCATGGGCAGATGAGGCTGAGCAATAGCTTTCCAGGATAGCCCCTTCTGCCTGCCAGCTATCTGCAGACGTTCGCACTTTTGGAGCAGGGCTGTGATAGGAGCCTAGCAGGGACACCACCATTCCCAGCATGCGTTTGAAGTTTCAAGTGGCAAGATAAGCAAGCAGCCCCATTCTCTGTGCCTCTATGCGAACAGCGCCATGTGCAGATGAGGCTGAGCAACAGCTTTCCAGGCTAGCCCCTTCTGGCTGCCAGCTATCTGCAGACGTTCGCATTTCAAGAGCAGGGCTGCGAAAGGAGCCTAGCAGGTACACCAACTTTCCCAGGCTACATTTGAAGTTTGAGGTGGCAAGACAAGCAAGGAGCCCCATTCTCTGTGCCTCTGTGCGAGCACTGCCATGGGCAGATGAGGCTGAGCAACAGCTTTCCAGGATAGCCCCTTCTGGCTGCTAGCTATCTGCAGACGTTCGCACTTTGGGAGCAGGGCTGCGAAAGGAGCCTGGCAGGGACACCAACATTCCCAGGCTACGTTTGAAGTTTGAGGTGGCAAGACAAGCAAGCAGCCCCATTCTCTGTGCCTCTGTGCGAGCACTGCCATGGGCAGATGAGGCTGAGCAACAGCTTTCCAGGATAGCCCCTTCTGCCTGCCAGCTATGTGCAGACGTTCGCACTTTCGGAGCAGGGCTGCAAAAGGAGCCTGGCAGGGACACCACCATTCCCAGCATGCGGTTGAAGGTTCAAGTGGCAAGATAAGCAAGCAGCCCCGTTCTCTGTGCCTCTATGCGAACAGTGCCATGGGCAGATGAGGCTGAGCAACAGCTTTCCAGGCTAGCCCCTTCTGGCTGCCAGCTATCTGCAGACGTTCGCATTTCAAGAGCAGGGCTGCGAAAGGAGCCTAGCAGGTACACTATCTTTCCCAGGCTACGTTTGAAGTTTGAGGTGGAAGGACAAGCAAGCAGCCCCATTCTCTGTGCCTCTGTGCGAGCACTGCCATGGGCAGATGAGGCTGAGCAGCAGCTTTCCAGGATAGCCCCTTCTGCCTGCCAGCTATCTGCAGACGTTCGCACTTTCGGAGCAGGGCTGCGAAAGGAGCCTGGCAGGGACACCAACATTCCCAGGCTACGTTTGAAGTTGGAGGTGCCAAGACAAGCAAGCAGCCCCATTCTCTGTGCCTCTGTGCGAGCACTGCCATGGGCAGATGAGGCTGAGCAACAGCTTTCCAGGCTAGCCCCTTCTGGCTGCCAGCTATCTGCAGACGTTCGCATTTCAAGAGCAGGGCTGCGAAAGGAGCCTAGCAGGTACACCATCTTTCCCAGGCTACGTTTGAAGTTTGAGGTGGCAAGACAAGCAAGCAGCCCCATTCTCTGTGCCTCTGTGCGAGCACTGCCATGGGCAGATGAGGCTGAGCAACAGCTTTCCAGGCTAGCCCCTTCTGCCTGCCAGCTATCTGCAGACGTTCGCAGTTTCGGAGCAGGGCTGCAAAAGGAGCCTGGCAGGAACACCACCATTCCCAGCATGCGTTTGAAGTTTCAAGTGGCAAGATAAGCAAGCAGCCCCATTCTCTGTGCCTCTATGCGAACAGTGCCATGGGCAGATGAGGCTGAGCAACAGCTTTCCAGGCTAGCACCTTCTGGCTGCCAGCTATCTGCAGACGTTCGCACTTTCGGAGCAGGGCTGCGAAAGGAGCCTGACAGGGACACCAACGTTCCCAGGCTACGTTTGAAGTTTGAGGTGGCAAGACAAGCAAGCAGCCCCATTCTCTGTGCCTCTGTGCGAGCACTGCCATGGGCAGATGAGGCTGAGCAATAGCTTTCCAGGATAGCCCCTTCTGCCTGCCAGCTATCTGCAGACGTTCGCACTTTCGGAGCAGGGCTGTGATAGGAGCCTAGCAGGGACACCACCATTCCCAGCATGCGTTTGAAGTTTCAAGTGGCAAGATAAGCAAGCAGCCCCATTCTCTGTGCCTCTATGCGAACAGTGCCATGGGCAGATGAGGCTGAGCAACAGCTTTCCAGGCTAGCCCCTTCTGCCTGCCAGCTATCTGCAGACGTTCGCATTTCAAGAGCACGGCTGCGAAAGGAGCCTGGCAGGGACACCGACTTTCCCAGGCTACGTTTGAAGTTTGAGGTGGCAAGACAAGCAAGCAGCCCCATTCTCTGTGCCTCTGTGCGAGCAGTGCCATGGGCAGATGAGGTTGAGCAACAGCTTTCCAGGCTAGCCCCTTCTGCCTGCCAGCTATCTGCAGACGTTCGCACTTTCGGAGCAGGGCTGCAAAAGGAGCCTGGCAGGAACACCACCATTCCCGGCATGCGTTTGAAGTTTCAAGTGGCAAGATAAGCAAGCAGCCCCATTCTCTGTGCCTCTATGCGAACAGTGCCATGGGCAGATGAGGCTGAGCAACAGCTTTCCAGGCTAGCACCTTCTGGCTGCCAGCTATCTGCAGACGTTCGCACTTTCGGAGCAGGGCTGCGAAAGGAGCCTGGCAGGGACACCAACGTTCCCAGGCTACGTTTGAAGTTTGAGGTGGCAAGACAAGCAAGCAGCCCCATTCTCTGTGCCTCTGTGCGAGCACTGCCATGGGCAGATGAGGCTGAGCAATAGCTTTCCAGGATAGCCCCTTCTGCCTGCCAGCTATCTGCAGACGTTCGCACTTTCGGAGCAGAGCTGTGATAGGAGCCTAGCAGGGACACCACCATTCCGAGCATGCGTTTGAAGTTTCAAGTGGCAAGATAAGCAAGCAGCCCCATTCTCTGTGCCTCTATGCGAACAGTGCCATGGGCAGATGAGGCTGAGCAACAGCTTTCCAGGCTAGCACCTTCTGGCTGCCAGCTATCTGCAGACGTTCGCACTTTCGGAGCAGGGCTGCGAAAGGAGCCTGGCAGGGACACCAACTTTCCCAGCATGCGTTTGAAGTTTGAGGTGGCAAGACAAGCAAGCAGCCCCATTCTCTGTGCCTCTGTGCGAGCACTGCCATGGGCAGATGAGGCTGAGCAACAGCTTTCCAGGCTAGCCCCTTCTGGCTGCCAGCTATCTGCAGACGTTCGCTTTTCAAGAGCAAGGCTGCGAAAGGAGCCTAGCAGGTACACCATCTTTCCCAGGCTACGTTTGAAGTTTGAGGTGGCAAGACAAGCAAGCAGCCCCATTCTCTGTGCCTCTGTGCGAGCACTGCCATGGGCAGATGAGGCTGAGCAACAGCTTTCCAGGCTAGCCCCTTCTGGCTGCCAGCTATCTGCAGACGTTCGCACTTTCGGAGCAGGGCTGTGGTAGGAGCCTGGCAGGGACACCACCATTCCCAGCATGCGTTTGAAGTTTCAAGTGGCAAGATAAGCAAGCTGCCCCATTCTCTGTGCCTCTATGCGAACAGTGCCATGGGCAGATGAGGCTGAGCAACAGCTTTCCAGGATAGCCCCTTCTGCCTGCCAGCTATCTGCAGACGTTCGCACTTTCGGAGCAGGGCTGCGAAAGGAGCCTGGCAGGGACACCAACGTTCCCAGGCTACGTTTGAAGTTTGAGGTGGCAAGACAAGCAAGCAGCCCCATTCTCTGTGCCTCTGTGCGAGCACTGCCATGGGCAGATGAGGCTGAGCAATAGCTTTCCAGGATAGCCCCTTCTGCCTGCCAGCTATCTGCAGACGTTCGCACTTTCGGAGCAGAGCTGTGATAGGAGCCTAGCAGGGACACCACCATTCCGAGCATGCGTTTGAAGTTTCAAGTGGCAAGATAAGCAAGCAGCCCCATTCTCTGTGCCTCTATGCGAACAGTGCCATGGGCAGATGAGGCTGAGCAACAGCTTTCCAGGCTAGCACCTTCTGGCTGCCAGCTATCTGCAGACGTTCGCACTTTCGGAGCAGGGCTGCGAAAGGAGCCTGGCAGGGACACCAACTTTCCCAGCATGCGTTTGAAGTTTGAGGTGGCAAGACAAGCAAGCAGCCCCATTCTCTGTGCCTCTGTGCGAGCACTGCCATGGGCAGATGAGGCTGAGCAACAGCTTTCCAGGCTAGCCCCTTCTGGCTGCCAGCTATCTGCAGACGTTCGCATTTCAAGAGCAAGGCTGCGAAAGGAGCCTAGCAGGTACACCATCTTTCCCAGGCTACGTTTGAAGTTTGAGGTGGCAAGACAAGCAAGCAGCCCCATTCTCTGTGCCTCTGTGCGAGCACTGCCATGGGCAGATGAGGCTGAGCAACAGCTTTCCAGGCTAGCCCCTTCTGGCTGCCAGCTATCTGCAGACGTTCGCACTTTCGGAGCAGGGCTGTGGTAGGAGCCTGGCAGGGACACCACCATTCCCAGCATGCGTTTGAAGTTTCAAGTGGCAAGATAAGCAAGCTGCCCCATTCTCTGTGCCTCTATGCGAACAGTGCCATGGGCAGATGAGGCTGAGCAACAGCTTTCCAGGATAGCCCCTTCTGCCTGCCAGCTATCTGCAGACGTTCGCACTTTCGGAGCAGGGCTGCGAAAGGAGCCTGGCAGGGACACCAACTTTCCCAGGCTACGTTTGAAGTTTGAGGTGGCAAGACAAGCAAGCAGCCCCATTCTCTGTGCCTCTGTGCGAGCAGTGCCATGGGCAGATGAGGCGGAGCAACAGCTTTCCAGGATAGCCCCTTCTGCCTGCCAGCTATCTGCAGACGTTCGCAGTTTCGGAGCAGGGCTGCAAAAGGAGCCTGGCAGGAACACCACCATTCCCAGCATGCGTTTGAAGTTTCAAGTGGCAAGATAAGCAAGCAGCCCCATTCTCTGTGCCTCTATGCGAACAGTGCCATGGGCAGATGAGGCTGAGCAACAGCTTTCCAGGCTAGCACCTTCTGGCTGCCAGCTATCTGCAGACGTTCGCACTTTCGGAGCAGGGCTGCGAAAGGAGCCTGACAGGGACACCAACGTTCCCAGGCTACGTTTGAAGTTTGAGGTGGCAAGACAAGCAAGCAGCCCCATTCTCTGTGCCTCTGTGCGAGCACTGCCATGGGCAGATGAGGCTGAGCAATAGCTTTCCAGGATAGCCCCTTCTGCCTGCCAGCTATCTGCAGACGTTCGCACTTTCGGAGCAGGGCTGTGATAGGAGCCTAGCAGGGACACCACCATTCCCAGCATGCGTTTGAAGTTTCAAGTGGCAAGATAAGCAAGCAGCCCCATTCTCTGTGCCTCTATGCGAACAGTGCCATGGGCAGATGAGGCTGAGCAACAGCTTTCCAGGCTAGCCCCTTCTGCCTGCCAGCTATCTGCAGACGTTCGCATTTCAAGAGCACGGCTGCGAAAGGAGCCTGGCAGGGACACCAACTTTCCCAGGCTACGTTTGAAGTTTGAGGTGGCAAGACAAGCAAGCAGCCCCATTCTCTGTGCCTCTGTGCGAGCAGTGCCATGGGCAGATGAGGCTGAGCAACAGCTTTCCAGGATAGCCCCTTCTGCCTGCCAGCTATCTGCAGACGTTCGCACTTTCGGAGCAGGGCTGCAAAAGGAGCCTGGCAGGAACACCACCATTCCCGGCATGCGTTTGAAGTTTCAAGTGGCAAGATAAGCAAGCAGCCCCATTCTCTGTGCCTCTATGCGAACAGTGCCATGGGCAGATGAGGCTGAGCAACAGCTTTCCAGGCTAGCACCTTCTGGCTGCCAGCTATCTGCAGACGTTCGCACTTTCGGAGCAGGGCTGCGAAAGGAGCCTGGCAGGGACACCAACGTTCCCAGGCTACGTTTGAAGTTTGAGGTGGCAAGACAAGCAAGCAGCCCCATTCTCTGTGCCTCTGTGCGAGCACTGCCATGGGCAGATGAGGCTGAGCAATAGCTTTCCAGGATAGCCCCTTCTGCCTGCCAGCTATCTGCAGACGTTCGCACTTTCGGAGCAGAGCTGTGATAGGAGCCTAGCAGGGACACCACCATTCCCAGCATGCGTTTGAAGTTTCAAGTGGCAAGATAAGCAAGCAGCCCCATTCTCTGTGCCTCTATGCGAACAGTGCCATGGGCAGATGAGGCTGAGCAACAGCTTTCCAGGCTAGCACCTTCTGGCTGCCAGCTATCTGCAGACGTTCGCACTTTCGGAGCAGGGCTGCGAAAGGAGCCTGGCAGGGACACCAACGTTCCCAGGCTACGTTTGAAGTTTGAGGTGGCAAGACAAGCAAGCAGCCCCATTCTCTGTGCCTCTGTGCGAGCACTGCCATGGGCAGATGAGGCTGAGCAATAGCTTTCCAGGATAGCCCCTTCTGGCTGCCAGCTATCTGCAGACGTTCGCACTTTCGGAGCAGGGCTGTGATAGGAGCCTAGCAGGGACACCACCATTCCCAGCATGCGTTTGAAGTTTCAAGTGGCAAGATAAGCAAGCTGCCCCATTCTCTGTGCCTCTATGCGAACAGTGCCATGTGCAGATGAGGCTGAGCAACAGCTTTCCAGGCTAGCCCCTTCTGGCTGCCAGCTATCTGCAGACGTTCGCATTTCAAGAGCAGGGCTGCGAAAGGAGCCTAGCAGGTACACCAACTTTCCCAGGCTACATTTGAAGTTTGAGGTGGCAAGACAAGCAAGGAGCCCCATTCTCTGTGCCTCTGTGCGAGCACTGCCATGGGCAGATGAGGCTGAGCAACAGCTTTCCAGGATAGCCCCTTCTGGCTGCTAGCTATCTGCAGACGTTCGCACTTTGGGAGCAGGGCTGCGAAAGGAGCCTGGCAGGGACACCAACGTTCCCAGGCTACGTTTGAAGTTTGAGGTGGCAAGACAAGCAAGCAGCCCCATTCTCTGTGCCTCTGTGCGATCACTGCCATGGGCAGATGAGGCTGAGCAACAGCTTTCCAGGATAGCCCCTTCTGCCTGCCAGCTATCTGCAGACGTTCGCACTTTCGGAGCAGGGCTGCGAAAGGAGCCTGGCAGGGACACCAACGTTCCCAGGCTACGTTTGAAGTTTGAGGTGGCAAGACAAGCAAGCAGCCCCATTCTCTGTGCCTCTGTGCGAGCACTGCCATGGGCAGATGAGGCTGAGCAATAGCTTTCCAGGATAGCCCCTTCTGCCTGCCAGCTATCTGCAGACGTTCGCACTTTCGGAGCAGGGCTGTGATAGGAGCCTAGCAGGGACACCACCATTCCCAGCATGCGTTTGAAGTTTCAAGTGGCAAGATAAGCAAGCTGCCCCATTCTCTGTGCCTCTATGCGAACAGTGCCATGTGCAGATGAGGCTGAGCAACAGCTTTCCAGGCTAGCCCCTTCTGGCTGCCAGCTATCTGCAGACGTTCGCATTTCAAGAGCAGGGCTGCGAAAGGAGCCTAGCAGGTACACCATCTTTCCCAGGCTACGTTTGAAGTTTGAGGTGGCAAGACAAGCAAGGAGCCTCATTCTCTGTGCCTCTGTGCGAGCACTGCCATGGGCAGATGAGGCTGAGCAACAGCTTTCCAGGATAGCCCCTTCTGCCTGCCAGCTATCTGCAGACGTTCGCACTTTCGGAGCAGGGCTGCGAAAGGAGCCTGGCAGGGACACCAACATTCCCAGGCTACGTTTGAAGTTGGAGGTGCCAAGACAAGCAAGCAGCCCCATTCTCTGTGCCTCTGTGCGAGCACTGCCATGGGCAGATGAGGCTGAGCAACAGCTTTCCAGGCTAGCCCCTTCTGGCTGCCAGCTATCTGCAGACGTTCGCATTTCAAGAGCAGGGCTGCGAAAGGAGCCTAGCAGGTACACCATCTTTCCCAAGCTACGTTTGAAGTTTGAGGTGGCAAGAAAAGCAAGCAGCCCCATTCTCTGTGCCTCTGTGCGAGCACTGCCATGGGCAGATGAGGCTGAGCAACAGCTTTCCAGGATAGCCCCTTCTGGCTGCCAGCTATCTGCAGACGTTCACATTTCAAGAGCAGGGCTGCGAAAGGAGCCTAGCAGGTACACCATCTTTCCCAGGCTACGTTTGAAGTTTGAGGTGGCAAGACAAGCAAGGAGCCTCATTCTCTGTGCCTCTGTGCAAGCAGTGCCATGGGCAGATGAGGCTGAGCAGCAGCTTTCCAGGATAGCCCCTTCTGCCTGCCAGCTATCTGCAGACGTTCGCACTTTCGGAGCAGGGCTGTGATAGGAGCCTAGCAGGGACACCACCATTCCCAGCATGCGTTAGAAGTTTCAAGTGGCAAGATAAGCAAGCAGCCCCATTCTCTGTGCCTCTATGCGAACAGTGCCATGGGCAGATGAGGCTGAGCAACAGCTTTCCAGGCTAGCACCTTCTGGCTGCCAGCTATCTGCAGACGTTCGCACTTTCGGAGCAGGGCTGCGAAAGGAGCCTGGCAGGGACACCAACTTTCCCAGGCTACGTTTGAAGTTTGAGGTGGCAAGACAAGCAAGCAGCCCCATTCTCTGTGCCTCTGTGCGAGCACTGCCATGGGCAGATGAGGCTGAGCAATAGCTTTCCAGGATAGCCCCTTCTGCCTGCCAGCTATCTGCAGACGTTCGCACTTTTGGAGCAGGGCTGTGATAGGAGCCTAGCAGGGACACCACTATTCCCAGCATGCGTTTGAAGTTTCAAGTGGCAAGATAAGCAAGCAGCCCCATTCTCTGTGCCTCTATGCGAACAGCGCCATGTGCAGATGAGGCTGAGCAACAGCTTTCCAGGCTAGCCCCTTCTGGCTGCCAGCTATCTGCAGACGATCGCATTTCAAGAGCAGGGCTGCGAAAGGAGCCTAGCAGGTACACCAACTTTCCCAGGCTACATTTGAAGTTTGAGGTGGCAAGACAAGCAAGGAGCCCCATTCTCTGTGCCTCTGTGCGAGCACTGCCATGGGCAGATGAGGCTGAGCAACAGCTTTCCAGGATAGCCCCTTCTGGCTGCTAGCTATCTGCAGACGTTCGCACTTTGGGAGCAGGGCTGCGAAAGGAGCCTGGCAGGGACACCAACATTCCCAGGCTACGTTTGAAGTTTGAGGTGGCAAGACAAGCAAGCAGCCCCATTCTCTGTGCCTCTGTGCGAGCACTGCCATGGGCAGATGAGGCTGAGCAACAGCTTTCCAGGATAGCCCCTTCTGCCTGCCAGCTATCTGCAGACGTTCGCACTTTCGGAGCAGGGCTGCAAAAGGAGCCTGGCAGGGACACCACCATTCCCAGCATGCGGTTGAAGGTTCAAGTGGCAAGATAAGCAAGCAGCCCCGTTCTCTGTGCCTCTATGCGAACAGTGCCATGGGCAGATGAGGCTGAGCAACAGCTTTCCAGGCTAGCCCCTTCTGGCTGCCAGCTATCTGCAGACGTTCGCATTTCAAGAGCAGGGCTGCGAAAGGAGCCTAGCAGGTACACTATCTTTCCCAGGCTACGTTTGAAGTTTGAGGTGGAAGGACAAGCAAGCAGCCCCATTCTCTGTGCCTCTGTGCGAGCACTGCCATGGGCAGATGAGGCTGAGCAACAGCTTTCCAGGATAGCCCCTTCTGCCTGCCAGCTATCTGCAGACGTTCGCACTTTCGGAGCAGGGCTGCGAAAGGAGCCTGGCAGGGACACCAACATTCCCAGGCTACGTTTGAAGTTGGAGGTGCCAAGACAAGCAAGCAGCCCCATTCTCTGTGCCTCTGTGCGAGCACTGCCATGGGCAGATGAGGCTGAGCAACAGCTTTCCAGGCTAGCCCCTTCTGGCTGCCAGCTATCTGCAGACGTTCGCATTTCAAGAGCAGGGCTGCGAAAGGAGCCTAGCAGGTACACCATCTTTCCCAGGCTACGTTTGAAGTTTGAGGTGGCAAGACAAGCAAGCAGCCCCATTCTCTGTGCCTCTGTGCGAGCACTGCCATGGGCAGATGAGGCTGAGCAACAGCTTTCCAGGATAGCCCCTTCTGCCTGCCAGCTATCTGCAGACGTTCGCACTTTGGGAGCAGGGCTGCGAAAGGAGCCTGGCAGGGACACCAACATTCCCAGGCTACGTTTGAAGTTTGAGGTGGCAAGACAAGCAAGCAGCCCCATTCTCTGTGCCTCTGTGCGAGCACTGCCATGGGCAGATGAGGCTGAGCAACAGCTTTCCAGGCTAGCCCCTTCTGCCTGCCAGCTATCTGCAGACGTTCGCACTTTCGGAGCAGGGCTGCAAAAGGAGCCTGGCAGGGACACCACCATTCCCAGCATGCGTTTGAAGTTTCAAGTGTCAAGATAAGCAAGCAGCCCCGTTCTCTGTGCCTCTATGCGAACAGTGCCATGGGCAGATGAGGCTGAGCAACAGCTTTCCAGGATAGCCCCTTCTGGCTGCCAGCTATCTGCAGACGTTTGCACTTTCGGAGCAGGGCTGCGAAAGGAGCCTGGCAGGGACACCAACGTTCCCAGGCTACGTTTGAAGTTTGAGGTGGCAAGACAAGCAAGCAGCCCCATTCTCTGTGCCTCTGTGCGAGCACTGCCATGGGCAGATGAGGCTGAGCAATAGCTTTCCAGGATAGCCCCTTCTGCCTGCCAGCTATCTGCAGACGTTCGCACTTTCGGAGCAGGGCTGTGATAGGAGCCTAGCAGGGACACCACCATTCCCAGCATGCGTTTGAAGTTTCAAGTGGCAAGATAAGCAAGCTGCCCCATTCTCTGTGCCTCTATGCGAACAGTGCCATGTGCAGATGAGGCTGAGCAACAGCTTTCCAGGCTAGCCCCTTCTGCCTGCCAGCTATCTGCAGACGTTCGCATTTCAAGAGCAGGGCTGCGAAAGGAGCCTAGCAGGTACACCAACTTTCCCAGGCTACATTTGAAGTTTGAGGTGGCAAGACAAGCAAGGAGCCCCATTCTCTGTGCCTCTGTGCGAGCACTGCCATGGGCAGATGAGGCTGAGCAACAGCTTTCCAGGATAGCCCCTTCTGGCTGCTAGCTATCTGCAGACGTTCGCACTTTGGGAGCAGGGCTGCAAAAGGAGCCTGGCAGGGACACCACCATTCCCAGGCTACGTTTGAAGTTTGAGGTGGCAAGACAAGCAAGCAGCCCCATTCTCTGTGCCTCTGTGCGAGCACTGCCATGGGCAGATGAGGCTGAGCAACAGCTTTCCAGGATAGCCCCTTCTGCCTGCCAGCTATCTGCAGACGTTCGCACTTTCGGAGCAGGGCTGCGAAAGGAGCCTGGCAGGGACAGCAACGTTCCCAGGCTACGTTTGAAGTTTGAGGTGGCAAGACAAGCAAGCAGCCCCATTCTCTGTGCCTCTGTGCGAGCACTGCCATGGGCAGATGAGGCTGATAAACAGCTTTCCAGGATAGCCTCTTCTGCCTGCCAGCTATCTGCAGACGTTCGCACTTTCGGAGCAGGGCTGCAAAAGGAGCCTGGCAGGGACACCACCATTCCCAGCATGCGTTTGAAGTTTCAAGTGGCAAGATAAGCAAGCAGCCCAATTCTCTGTGCCTCTGTGCGAGCACTGCCATGGGCAGATGAGGCTGAGCAACAGCTTTCCAGGCTAGCCCCTTCTGGCTGCCAGCTATCTGCAGACGTTCGCACTTTCGGAGCAGGGCTGTGGTAGGAGCCTGGCAGGGACACCACCATTCCCAGCATGCGTTTGAAGTTTCAAGTGGCAAGATAAGCAAGCTGCCCCATTCTCTGTGCCTCTATGCGAACAGTGCCATGGGCAGATGAGGCTGAGCAACAGCTTTCCAGGATAGCCCCTTCTGCCTGCCAGCTATCTGCAGACGTTCGCACTTTCGGAGCAGGGCTGCGAAAGGAGCCTGGCAGGGACACCAACTTTCCCAGGCTACGTTTGAAGTTTGAGGTGGCAAGACAAGCAAGCAGCCCCATTCTCTGTGCCTCTGTGCGAGCAGTGCCATGGGCAGATGAGGCGGAGCAACAGCTTTCCAGGATAGCCCCTTCTGCCTGCCAGCTATCTGCAGACGTTCGCAGTTTCGGAGCAGGGCTGCAAAAGGAGCCTGGCAGGAACACCACCATTCCCAGCATGCGTTTGAAGTTTCAAGTGGCAAGATAAGCAAGCAGCCCCATTCTCTGTGCCTCTATGCGAACAGTGCCATGGGCAGATGAGGCTGAGCAACAGCTTTCCAGGCTAGCCCCTTCTGCCTCCCAGCTATCTGCAGACGTTCGCATTTCAAGAGCACGGCTGCGAAAGGAGCCTGGCAGGGACACCAACTTTCCCAGGCTACGTTTGAAGTTTGAGGTGGCAAGACAAGCAAGCAGCCCCATTCTCTGTGCCTCTGTGCGAGCAGTGCCATGGGCAGATGAGGCTGAGCAACAGCTTTCCAGGATAGCCCCTTCTGCCTGCCAGCTATCTGCAGACGTTCGCACTTTCGGAGCAGGGCTGCAAAAGGAGCCTGGCAGGAACACCACCATTCCCGGCATGCGTTTGAAGTTTCAAGTGGCAAGATAAGCAAGCAGCCCCATTCTCTGTGCCTCTATGCGAACAGTGCCATGGGCAGATGAGGCTGAGCAACAGCTTTCCAGGCTAGCACCTTCTGGCTGCCAGCTATCTGCAGACGTTCGCACTTTCGGAGCAGGGCTGCGAAAGGAGCCTGGCAGGGACACCAACGTTCCCAGGCTACGTTTGAAGTTTGAGGTGGCAAGACAAGCAAGCAGCCCCATTCTCTGTGCCTCTGTGCGAGCACTGCCATGGGCAGATGAGGCTGAGCAATAGCTTTCCAGGATAGCCCCTTCTGCCTGCCAGCTATCTGCAGACGTTCGCACTTTCGGAGCAGAGCTGTGATAGGAGCCTAGCAGGGACACCACCATTCCCAGCATGCGTTTGAAGTTTCAAGTGGCAAGATAAGCAAGCAGCCCCATTCTCTGTGCCTCTATGCGAACAGTGCCATGGGCAGATGAGGCTGAGCAACAGCTTTCCAGGCTAGCACCTTCTGGCTGCCAGCTATCTGCAGACGTTCGCACTTTCGGAGCAGGGCTGCGAAAGGAGCCTGGCAGGGACACCAACGTTCCCAGGCTACGTTTGAAGTTTGAGGTGGCAAGACAAGCAAGCAGCCCCATTCTCTGTGCCTCTGTGCGAGCACTGCCATGGGCAGATGAGGCTGAGCAATAGCTTTCCAGGATAGCCCCTTCTGGCTGCCAGCTATCTGCAGACGTTCGCACTTTCGGAGCAGGGCTGTGATAGGAGCCTAGCAGGGACACCACCATTCCCAGCATGCGTTTGAAGTTTCAAGTGGCAAGATAAGCAAGCTGCCCCATTCTCTGTGCCTCTATGCGAACAGTGCCATGTGCAGATGAGGCTGAGCAACAGCTTTCCAGGCTAGCCCCTTCTGGCTGCCAGCTATCTGCAGACGTTCGCATTTCAAGAGCAGGGCTGCGAAAGGAGCCTAGCAGGTACACCAACTTTCCCAGGCTACATTTGAAGTTTGAGGTGGCAAGACAAGCAAGGAGCCCCATTCTCTGTGCCTCTGTGCGAGCACTGCCATGGGCAGATGAGGCTGAGCAACAGCTTTCCAGGATAGCCCCTTCTGGCTGCTAGCTATCTGCAGACGTTCGCACTTTGGGAGCAGGGCTGCGAAAGGAGCCTGGCAGGGACACCAACGTTCCCAGGCTACGTTTGAAGTTTGAGGTGGCAAGACAAGCAAGCAGCCCCATTCTCTGTGCCTCTGTGCGATCACTGCCATGGGCAGATGAGGCTGAGCAACAGCTTTCCAGGATAGCCCCTTCTGCCTGCCAGCTATCTGCAGACGTTCGCACTTTCGGAGCAGGGCTGCGAAAGGAGCCTGGCAGGGACACCAACGTTCCCAGGCTACGTTTGAAGTTTGAGGTGGCAAGACAAGCAAGCAGCCCCATTCTCTGTGCCTCTGTGCGAGCACTGCCATGGGCAGATGAGGCTGAGCAATAGCTTTCCAGGATAGCCCCTTCTGCCTGCCAGCTATCTGCAGACGTTCGCACTTTCGGAGCAGGGCTGTGATAGGAGCCTAGCAGGGACACCACCATTCCCAGCATGCGTTTGAAGTTTCAAGTGGCAAGATAAGCAAGCTGCCCCATTCTCTGTGCCTCTATGCGAACAGTGCCATGTGCAGATGAGGCTGAGCAACAGCTTTCCAGGCTAGCCCCTTCTGGCTGCCAGCTATCTGCAGACGTTCGCATTTCAAGAGCAGGGCTGCGAAAGGAGCCTAGCAGGTACACCATCTTTCCCAGGCTACGTTTGAAGTTTGAGGTGGCAAGACAAGCAAGGAGCCTCATTCTCTGTGCCTCTGTGCGAGCACTGCCATGGGCAGATGAGGCTGAGCAACAGCTTTCCAGGATAGCCCCTTCTGCCTGCCAGCTATCTGCAGACGTTCGCACTTTCGGAGCAGGGCTGCGAAAGGAGCCTGGCAGGGACACCAACATTCCCAGGCTACGTTTGAAGTTGGAGGTGCCAAGACAAGCAAGCAGCCCCATTCTCTGTGCCTCTGTGCGAGCACTGCCATGGGCAGATGAGGCTGAGCAACAGCTTTCCAGGCTAGCCCCTTCTGGCTGCCAGCTATCTGCAGACGTTCGCATTTCAAGAGCAGGGCTGCGAAAGGAGCCTAGCAGGTACACCATCTTTCCCAAGCTACGTTTGAAGTTTGAGGTGGCAAGACAAGCAAGCAGCCCCATTCTCTGTGCCTCTGTGCGAGCACTGCCATGGGCAGATGAGGCTGAGCAACAGCTTTCCAGGATAGCCCCTTCTGGCTGCCAGCTATCTGCAGACGTTCACATTTCAAGAGCAGGGCTGCGAAAGGAGCCTAGCAGGTACACCATCTTTCCCAGGCTACGTTTGAAGTTTGAGGTGGCAAGACAAGCAAGGAGCCTCATTCTCTGTGCCTCTGTGCAAGCAGTGCCATGGGCAGATGAGGCTGAGCAGCAGCTTTCCAGGATAGCCCCTTCTGCCTGCCAGCTATCTGCAGACGTTCGCACTTTCGGAGCAGGGCTGTGATAGGAGCCTAGCAGGGACACCACCATTCCCAGCATGCGTTAGAAGTTTCAAGTGGCAAGATAAGCAAGCAGCCCCATTCTCTGTGCCTCTATGCGAACAGTGCCATGGGCAGATGAGGCTGAGCAACAGCTTTCCAGGCTAGCACCTTCTGGCTGCCAGCTATCTGCAGACGTTCGCACTTTCGGAGCAGGGCTGCGAAAGGAGCCTGGCAGGGACACCAACTTTCCCAGGCTACGTTTGAAGTTTGAGGTGGCAAGACAAGCAAGCAGCCCCATTCTCTGTGCCTCTGTGCGAGCACTGCCATGGGCAGATGAGGCTGAGCAATAGCTTTCCAGGATAGCCCCTTCTGCCTGCCAGCTATCTGCAGACGTTCGCACTTTTGGAGCAGGGCTGTGATAGGAGCCTAGCAGGGACACCACTATTCCCAGCATGCGTTTGAAGTTTCAAGTGGCAAGATAAGCAAGCAGCCCCATTCTCTGTGCCTCTATGCGAACAGCGCCATGTGCAGATGAGGCTGAGCAACAGCTTTCCAGGCTAGCCCCTTCTGGCTGCCAGCTATCTGCAGACGATCGCATTTCAAGAGCAGGGCTGCGAAAGGAGCCTAGCAGGTACACCAACTTTCCCAGGCTACATTTGAAGTTTGAGGTGGCAAGACAAGCAAGGAGCCCCATTCTCTGTGCCTCTGTGCGAGCACTGCCATGGGCAGATGAGGCTGAGCAACAGCTTTCCAGGATAGCCCCTTCTGGCTGCTAGCTATCTGCAGACGTTCGCACTTTGGGAGCAGGGCTGCGAAAGGAGCCTGGCAGGGACACCAACATTCCCAGGCTACGTTTGAAGTTTGAGGTGGCAAGACAAGCAAGCAGCCCCATTCTCTGTGCCTCTGTGCGAGCACTGCCATGGGCAGATGAGGCTGAGCAACAGCTTTCCAGGATAGCCCCTTCTGCCTGCCAGCTATCTGCAGACGTTCGCACTTTCGGAGCAGGGCTGCGAAAGGAGCCTGGCAGGGACACCAACATTCCCAGGCTACGTTTGAAGTTGGAGGTGCCAAGACAAGCAAGCAGCCCCATTCTCTGTGCCTCTGTGCGAGCACTGCCATGGGCAGATGAGGCTGAGCAACAGCTTTCCAGGCTAGCCCCTTCTGGCTGCCAGCTATCTGCAGACGTTCGCATTTCAAGAGCAGGGCTGCGAAAGGAGCCTAGCAGGTACACCATCTTTCCCAGGCTACGTTTGAAGTTTGAGGTGGCAAGACAAGCAAGCAGCCCCATTCTCTGTGCCTCTGTGCGAGCACTGCCATGGGCAGATGAGGCTGAGCAACAGCTTTCCAGGATAGCCCCTTCTGCCTGCCAGCTATCTGCAGACGTTCGCACTTTGGGAGCAGGGCTGCGAAAGGAGCCTGGCAGGGACACCAACATTCCCAGGCTACGTTTGAAGTTTGAGGTGGCAAGACAAGCAAGCAGCCCCATTCTCTGTGCCTCTGTGCGAGCACTGCCATGGGCAGATGAGGCTGAGCAACAGCTTTCCAGGCTAGCCCCTTCTGCCTGCCAGCTATCTGCAGACGTTCGCACTTTCGGAGCAGGGCTGCAAAAGGAGCCTGGCAGGGACACCACCATTCCCAGCATGCGTTTGAAGTTTCAAGTGTCAAGATAAGCAAGCAGCCCCGTTCTCTGTGCCTCTATGCGAACAGTGCCATGGGCAGATGAGGCTGAGCAACAGCTTTCCAGGATAGCCCCTTCTGGCTGCCAGCTATCTGCAGACGTTCGCACTTTGGGAGCAGGGCTGCGAAAGGAGCCTGGCAGGGACACCAACATTCCCAGGCTACGTTTGAAGTTTGAGGTGGCAAGACAAGCAAGCAGCCCCATTCTCTGTGCCTCTGTGCGAGCACTGCCATGGGCAGATGAGGCTGAGCAACAGCTTTCCAGGCTAGCCCCTTCTGCCTGCCAGCTATCTGCAGACGTTCGCACTTTCGGAGCAGGGCTGCAAAAGGAGCCTGGCAGGGACACCACCATTCCCAGCATGCGTTTGAAGTTTCAAGTGTCAAGATAAGCAAGCAGCCCCGTTCTCTGTGCCTCTATGCGAACAGTGCCATGGGCAGATGAGGCTGAGCAACAGCTTTCCAGGATAGCCCCTTCTGGCTGCCAGCTATCTGCAGACGTTTGCACTTTCGGAGCAGGGCTGCGAAAGGAGCCTGGCAGGGACACCAACGTTCCCAGGCTACGTTTGAAGTTTGAGGTGGCAAGACAAGCAAGCAGCCCCATTCTCTGTGCCTCTGTGCGAGCACTGCCATGGGCAGATGAGGCTGAGCAATAGCTTTCCAGGATAGCCCCTTCTGCCTGCCAGCTATCTGCAGACGTTCGCACTTTCGGAGCAGGGCTGTGATAGGAGCCTAGCAGGGACACCACCATTCCCAGCATGCGTTTGAAGTTTCAAGTGGCAAGATAAGCAAGCTGCCCCATTCTCTGTGCCTCTATGCGAACAGTGCCATGTGCAGATGAGGCTGAGCAACAGCTTTCCAGGCTAGCCCCTTCTGCCTGCCAGCTATCTGCAGACGTTCGCATTTCAAGAGCAGGGCTGCGAAAGGAGCCTAGCAGGTACACCAACTTTCCCAGGCTACATTTGAAGTTTGAGGTGGCAAGACAAGCAAGGAGCCCCATTCTCTGTGCCTCTGTGCGAGCACTGCCATGGGCAGATGAGGCTGAGCAACAGCTTTCCAGGATAGCCCCTTCTGGCTGCTAGCTATCTGCAGACGTTCGCACTTTGGGAGCAGGGCTGCAAAAGGAGCCTGGCAGGGACACCACCATTCCCAGGCTACGTTTGAAGTTTGAGGTGGCAAGACAAGCAAGCAGCCCCATTCTCTGTGCCTCTGTGCGAGCACTGCCATGGGCAGATGAGGCTGAGCAACAGCTTTCCAGGATAGCCCCTTCTGCCTGCCAGCTATCTGCAGACGTTCGCACTTTCGGAGCAGGGCTGCGAAAGGAGCCTGGCAGGGACAGCAACGTTCCCAGGCTACGTTTGAAGTTTGAGGTGGCAAGACAAGCAAGCAGCCCCATTCTCTGTGCCTCTGTGCGAGCACTGCCATGGGCAGATGAGGCTGATAAACAGCTTTCCAGGATAGCCTCTTCTGCCTGCCAGCTATCTGCAGACGTTCGCACTTTCGGAGCAGGGCTGCAAAAGGAGCCTGGCAGGGACACCACCATTCCCAGCATGCGTTTGAAGTTTCAAGTGGCAAGATAAGCAAGCAGCCCAATTCTCTGTGCCTCTGTGCGAGCACTGCCATGGGCAGATGAGGCTGAGCAACAGCTTTCCAGGCTAGCCCCTTCTGGCTGCCAGCTATCTGCAGACGTTCGCACTTTCGGAGCAGGGCTGCAAAAGGAGCCTGGCAGGGACACTATCTTTCCCAGGCTACGTTTGAAGTTTGAGGTGGCAAGACAAGCAAGCAGCCCCATTCTCTGTGCCTCTGTGCGAGCACTGCCATGGGCAGATGAGGCTGATAAACAGCTTTCCAGGATAGCCCCTTCTGCCTGCCAGCTATCTGCAGACGTTCGCACTTTCGGAGCAGGGCTGCAAAAGGAGCCTGGCAGGGACACCACCATTCCCAGCATGCGTTTGAAGTTTCAAGTGGCAAGATAAGCAAGCAGCCCCATTCTCTGTGCCTCTATGCGAACAGTGCCATGGGCAGATGAGGCTGAGCAACAGCTTTCCAGGCTAGCCCCTTCTGCCTCCCAGCTATCTGCAGACGTTCGCATTTCAAGAGCACGGCTGCGAAAGGAGCCTGGCAGGGACACCAACTTTCCCAGGCTACGTTTGAAGTTTGAGGTGGCAAGACAAGCAAGCAGCCCCATTCTCTGTGCCTCTGTGCGAGCAGTGCCATGGGTAGATGAGGCGGAGCAACAGCTTTCCAGGATAGCCCCTTCTGCCTGCCAGCTATCTGCAGACGTTCGCACTTTCGGAGCAGGGCTGCAAAAGGAGCCTGGCAGGAACACCACCATTCCCAGCATGCGTTTGAAGTTTCAAGTGGCAAGACAAGCAAGCAGCCCCATTCTCTGTGCCTCTATGCGAACAGTGCCATGGGCAGATGAGGCTGAGCAACAGCCTTCCAGGCTAGCACCTTCTGGCTGCCAGCTATCTGCAGACGTTCGCACTTTCGGAGCAGGGCTGCGAAAGGAGCCTGGCAGGGACACCAACGTTCCCAGGCTACGTTTGAAGTTTGAGGTGGCAAGACAAGCAAGCAGCCCCATTCTCTGTGCCTCTGTGCGAGCACTGCCATGGGCAGATGAGGCTGAGCAGCAGCTTTCCAGGATAGCCCCTTCTGCCTGCCAGCTATCTGCAGACGTTCACACTTTCGGAGCAGGGCTGTGATAGGAGCCTAGCAGGGACACCACCATTCCCAGCATGCGTTTGAAGTTTCAAGTGGCAAGATAAGCAAGCAGCCCCATTCTCTGTGCCTCTATGCGAACAGTGCCATGGGCAGATGAGGCTGAGCAACAGCTTTCCAGGCTAGCACCTTCTGGCTGCCAGCTATCTGCAGACGTTCGCACTTTCGGAGCAGGGCTGCGAAAGGAGCCTGGCAGGGACACCAACGTTCCCAGGCTACGTTTGAAGTTTGAGGTGGCAAGACAAGCAAGCAGCCCCATTCTCTGTGCCTCTGTGCGAGCACTGCCATGGGCAGATGAGGCTGAGCAATAGCTTTCCAGGATAGCCCCTTCTGCCTGCCAGCTATCTGCAGACGTTCGCACTTTCGGAGCAGGGCTGTGATAGGAGCCTAGCAGGGACACCACCATTCCCAGCATGCGTTTGAAGTTTCAAGTGGCAAGATAAGCAAGCTGCCCCATTCTCTGTGCCTCTATGCGAACAGTGCCATGTGCAGATGAGGCTGAGCAACAGCTTTCCAGGCTAGCCCCTTCTGGCTGCCAGCTATCTGCAGACGTTCACATTTCAAGAGCAGGGCTGCGAAAGGAGCCTAGCAGGTACACCAACTTTCCCAGGCTACATTTGAAGTTTGAGGTGGCAAGACAAGCAAGCAGCCCCATTCTCTGTGCCTCTGTGCGAGCACTGCCATGGGCAGATGAGGCGGAGCAACAGCTTTCCAGGCTAGCCCCTTCTGGCTGCCAGCTATCTGCAGACGTTCACATTTCAAGAGCAGGGCTGCGAAAGGAGCCTAGCAGGTACACCATCTTTCCCAGGCTACGTTTGAAGTTTGAGGTGGCAAGACAAGCAAGGAGCCTCATTCTCTGTGCCTCTGTGCAAGCAGTGCCATGGGCAGATGAGGCTGAGCAGCAGCTTTCCAGGATAGCCCCTTCTGCCTGCCAGCTATCTGCAGATGTTCGCACTTTTGGAGCAGGGCTGTGATAGGAGCCTGGCAGGGACACCACCATTCCCAGCATGCGTTTGAAGTTTCAAGTGGCAAGATAAGCAAGCAGCCCCATTCTCTGTGCCTCTATGCGAACAGTGCCATGGGCAGATGAGGCTGAGCAACAGCTTTCCAGGATAGCCCCTTCTGCCTGCCAGCTATCTGCAGACGTTCGCACTTTCGGAGCAGGGCTGCGAAACGAGCCTGGCAGGGACACCACCATTCCCAGCATGCTTTTGAAGTTTCAAGTGGCAAGATAAGCAAGCAGCCCCGTTCTCTGTGCCTCTATGCGAACAGTGCCATGGGCAGATGAGGCTGAGCAACAGCTTTCCAGGATAGCACCTTCTGGCTGCCAGCTATCTGCAGACGTTTGCACTTTCGAAGCAGGGCTGCGAAAGGAGCCTGGCAGGGACACCATCTTTCCCAGGCTACGTTTGAAGTTTGAGGTGGCAAGACAAGCAAGCAGCCCCATTCTCTGTGCCTCTGTGCGAGCACTGCCATGGGCAGATGAGGCTGAGCAATAGCTTTCCAGAATAGCCCCTTCTGCCTGCCAGCTATCTGCAGACGTTCGCACTTTCGGAGCAAAGCTGTGATAGGAGCCTAGCAGGGACACCACCATTCCCAGCATGCGTTTGAAGTTTCAAGTGGCAAGATAAGCAAGCTGCCCCATTCTCTGTGCCTCTATGCGAACAGTGCCATGTGCAGATGAGGCTGAGCAACAGCTTTCCAGGCTAGCCCCTTCTGGCTGCCAGCTATCTGCAGACGTTCGCATTTCAAGAGCAGGGCTGCGAAAGGAGCCTAGCAGGTACACCAACTTTCCCAGGCTACATTTGAAGTTTGAGGTGGCAAGACAAGCAAGGAGCCCCATTCTCTGTGCCTCTGTGCGAGCACTGCCATGGGCAGATGAGGCTGAGCAACAGCTTTCCAGGATAGCCCCTTCTGGCTGCTAGCTATCTGCAGACGTTCGCACTTTGGGAGCAGGGCTGCGAAAGGAGCCTGGCAGGAACACCAACATTCCCAGGATACGTTTGAAGTTTGAGGTGGCAAGACAAGCAAGCAGCCCCATTCTCTGTGCCTCTGTGCGAGCACTGCCATGGGCAGATGAGGCTGAGCAACAGCTTTCCAGGCTAGCCCCTTCTGGCTGCCAGCTATCTGCAGACGTTCGCATTTCAAGAGCAGGGCTGCGAAAGGAGCCTAGCAGGTACACCATCTTTCCCAGGCTACGTTTGAAGTTTGAGGTGGCAAGACAAGCAAGCAGCCCCATTCTCTGTGCCTCTGTGCGAGCACTGCCATGGGCAGATGAGGCTGAGCAACAGCTTTCCAGGATAGCCCCTTCTGCCTGCCAGCTATGTGCAGACGTTCGCACTTTCGGAGCAGGGCTGCGAAAGGAGCCTGGCAGGGACACCACCATTCCCAGGCTACGTTTGAAGTTTGAGGTGGCAAGACAAGCAAGCAGCCCCATTCTCTGTGCCTCTATGCGAACAGTGCCATGGGCAGATGAGGCGGAGCAACAGCTTTCCAGGATAACCCCTTCTGCCTGCCAGCTATCTGCAGATGTTCGCACTTTGGGAGCAGGGCTGCAAAAGGAGCCTGGTAGGGACACCACCATTCCCAGCATGCGTTTGAATTTTCAAGTGGCAAGATAAGCAAGCAGCCCCATTCTCTGTGCCTCTATGCGAACAGTGCCATGGGCAGATGAGGCTGAGCAACAGCTTTCCAGGCTAGCCCCTTCTGGCTGCCAGCTATCTGCAGACGTTCGCATTTCAAGAGCAGGGCTGCGAAAGGAGCCTAGCAGGTAGACCATCTTTCCCAGGCTACGTTTGAAGTTTGAGGTGGCAAGACAAGCAAGCAGCCCCATTCTCTGTGCCTCTGTGCGAGCACTGCCATGGGCAGATGAGGCTGACAACAGCTTTCCAGGATAGCCCCTTCTGCCTGCCAGCTATCTGCAGACGTTCGCACTTTCGGAGCAGGGCTGCGAAAGGAGCCTGGCAGGGACACCAACTTTCCCAGGCTACGTTTGAAGTTGGAGGTGGCAAGACAAGCAAGCAGCCCCATTCTCTGTGCCTCTGTGCGAGCACTGCCATGGGCAGATGAGGCTGAGCAACAGCTTTCCAGGCTAGCACCTTCTGGCTGCCAGCTATCTGCAGACGTTCGCACTTTCGGAGCAGGGCTGCGAAAGGAGCCTGGCAGGGACACCAACTTTCCCAGGCTACGTTTGAAGTTTGAGGTGGCAAGACAAGCAAGCAGCCCCATTCTCTGTGCCTCTATGCGAACAGTGCCATGGGCAGATGAGGCGGAGCAACAGCTTTCCAGGATAACCCCTTCTGCCTGCCAGCTATCTGCAGATGTTCGCACTTTGGGAGCAGGGCTGCAAAAGGAGCCTGGCAGGGACACCACCATTCCCAGCATGCGTTTGAAGTTTCAAGTGGCAAGATAAGCAAGCAGCCCCATTCTCTGTGCCTCTGTGCGAGCACTGCCATGGGCAGATGAGGCTGAGCAACAGCTGTCCAGGATAGCCCCTTCTGCCTGCCAGCTATCTGCAGACGTTCGCACTTTCGGAGCAGGGCTGCAAAAGGAGCCTGGCAGGGACACCACCATTCCCAGCATGCGTTTGAAGTTTCAAGTGGCAAGATAAGCAAGCAGCCCCGTTCTCTGTGCCTCTATGCGAACAGTGCCATGGGCAGATGAGGCTGAGCAACAGCTTTCCAGGCTAGCCCCTTCTGGCTGCCAGCTATCTGCAGACATTCGCATTTCAAGAGCAGGGCTGCGAAAGGAGCCTAGCAGGTACACCAACTTTCCCAGGCTACATTTGAAGTTTGAGGTGGCAAGACAAGCAAGGAGCCCCATTCTCTGTGCCTCTGTGCGAGCACTGCCATGGGCAGATGAGGCTGAGCAACAGCTTTCCAGGATAGCCCCTTCTGGCTGCTAGCTATCTGCAGACGTTCGCACTTTGGGAGCAGGGCTGCGAAAGGAGCCTGGCAGGGACACCAACATTCCCAGGCTACGTTTGAAGTTTGAGGTGGCAAGACAAGCAAGCAGCCCCATTCTCTGTGCCTCTGTGCGAGCACTGCCATGGGCAGATGAGGCTGAGCAACAGCTTTCCAGGCTAGCCCCTTCTGGCTGCCAGCTATCTGCAGACGTTCGCATTTCAAGAGCAGGGCTGCGAAAGGAGCCTAGCAGGTACACCATCTTTCCCAGCCTACGTTTGAAGTTTGAGGTGGCAAGACAAGCAAGCAGCCCCATTCTCTGTGCCTCTGTGCGAGCACTGCCATGGGCAGATGAGGCTGAGCAACAGCTTTGCAGGATAGCCCCTTCTGCCTGCCAGCTATTTGCAGACGATCGCACTTTCGGAGCAGGGCTGCGAAAGGAGCCTGGCAGGGACACCACCATTCCCAGGCTACGTTTGAAGTTTGAGGTGGCAAGACAAGCAAGCAGCCCCATTCTCTGTGCCTCTATGCGAACAGTGCCATGGGCAGATGAGGCTGAGCAACAGCTTTCCAGGCTAGCCCCTTCTGGCTGCCAGCTATCTGCAGACGTTCGCATTTCAAGAGCAGGGCTGCGAAAGGAGCCTAGCAGGTAGACCATCTTTCCCAGGCTACGTTTGAAGTTTGAGGTGGCAAGACAAGCAAGCAGCCCCATTCTCTGTGCCTCTGTGCGAGCACTGCCATGGGCAGATGAGGCTGAGCAACAGCTTTCCAGGATAGCCCCTTCTGGCTGCCAGCTATCTGCAGACGTTCGCACTTTCGGAGCAGGGCTGCGAAAGGAGCCTGGCAGGGACACCAACTTTCCCAGGCTACGTTTGAAGTTGGAGGTGGCAAGACAAGCAAGCAGCCCCATTCTCTGTGCCTCTGTGCGAGCACTGCCATGGGCAGATGAGGCTGAGCAACAGCTTTCCAGGCTAGCACCTTCTGGCTGCCAGCTATCTGCAGACGTTCGCACTTTCGGAGCAGGGCTGCGAAAGGAGCCTGGCAGGGACACCAACTTTCCCAGGCTACGTTTGAAGTTTGAGGTGGCAAGACAAGCAAGCAGCCCCATTCTCTGTGCCTCTATGCGAACAGTGCCATGGGCAGATGAGGCTGAGCAACAGCTTTCCAGGATAACCCCTTCTGCCTGCCAGCTATCTGCAGATGTTCGCACTTTGGGAGCAGGGCTGCAAAAGGAGCCTGGCAGGGACACCACCATTCCCAGCATGCGTTTGAATTTTCAAGTGGCAAGATAAGCAAGCAGCCCCATTCTCTGTGCCTCTGTGCGAGCACTGCCATGGGCAGATGAGGCTGAGCAACAGCTGTCCAGGATAGCCCCTTCTGGCTGCCAACTATCAGCAGACGTTCACATTTCAAGAGCAGGGCTGTGATAGGAGCCTAGCAGGTAGACCATCTTTCCCAGGCTACGTTTGAAGTTTGAGGTGGCAAGACAAGCAAGCAGCCCCATTCTCTGTGCCTCTGTGCGAGCAGTGCCATGGGCAGATGAGGCTGAGCAACAGCTTTCCAGGATAGCCCCTTCTGGCTGCCAGCTATCTGCAGACATTCACATTTCAAGAGCAGGGCTGCGAAAGGAGCCTAGCAGGTAGACCATCTTTCCCAGGCTACGTTTGAAGTTTGAGGTGGCAAGACAAGAAAGGAGCCTCATTCTCTGTGCCTCTGTGCAAGCAGTGCCATGGGCAGATGAGGCTGAGCAACAGCTTTCCAGGCTAGCACCTTCTGGCTGCCAGCTATCTGCAGACGTTCGCACTTTCGGAGCAGGGCTGCGAAAGGAGCCTGGCAGGGACACCAACTTTCCCAGGCTACGTTTGAAGTTTGAGGTGGCAAGACAAGCAAGCAGCCCCATTCTCTGTGCCTCTATGCGAACAGTGCCATGGGCAGATGAGGCGGAGCAAAAGCTTTCCAGGATAACCCCTTCTGCCTGCCAGCTATCTGCAGATGTTCGCACTTTGGGAGCAGGGCTGCAAAAGGAGCCTGGCAGGGACACCATCTTTCCAAGCATGCGTTTGAATTTTCAAGTGGCAAGATAAGCAAGCAGCCCCATTCTCTGTGCCTCTATGCGAACAGTGCCATGGGCAGATGAGGCTGAGCAACAGCTTTCCAGGCTAGCCCCTTCTGGCTGCCAGCTATCTGCAGACGTTCGCATTTCAGGAGCAGGGCTGCGAAAGGAGCCTAGCAGGTACACCATCTTTCCCAGGCTACGTTTGAAGTTTGAGGTGGCAAGACAAGCAAGCAGCCCCATTCTCTGTGCCTCTGTGCGAGCACTGCCATGGGCAGATGAGGCTGAGCAACAGCTTTCCAGGATAGCCCCTTCTGCCTGCCAGCTATCTGCAGACGTTCGCACTTTCGGAGCAGGGCTGCGAAAGCAGCCTGGCAGGGACACCACCATTCCCAGGCTACGTTTGAAGTTGGAGGTGGCAAGACAAGCAAGCAGCCCCATTCTCTGTGCCTCTGTGCGAGCACTGCCATGGGCAGATGAGGCTGAGCAACAGCTTTCCAGGCTAGCCCCTTCTGGCTGCCAGCTATCTGCAGACGTTCGCATTTCAAGAGCAGGGCTGCGAAAGGAGCCTAGCAGGTACACCATCTTTCCCAGGCTACGTTTGAAGTTTGAGGTGGCAAGACAAGCAAGGAGCCTCATTCTCTGTGCCTCTGTGCAAGCACTGCCATGGGCAGATGAGGCTGAGCAGCAGCTTTCCAGGATAGCCCCTTCTGCCTGCCAGCTATCTGCAGACGTTCGCACTTTCGGAGCAGGGCTGCAAAAGGAGCCTGGCAGGGACACCACCATTCCCAGCATGCGTTTGAAGTTTCAAGTGGCAAGATAAGCAAGCAGCCCCGTTCTCTGTGCCTCTATGCGAACAGTGCCATGGGCAGATGAGGCTGAGCAACAGCTTTCCAGGCTAGCCCCTTCTGGCTGCCAGCTATCTGCAGACATTCGCATTTCAAGAGCAGGGCTGCGAAAGGAGCCTAGCAGGTACACCAACTTTCCCAGGCTACATTTGAAGTTTGAGGTGGCAAGACAAGCAAGGAGCCCCATTCTCTGTGCCTCTGTGCGAGCACTGCCATGGGCAGATGAGGCTGAGCAACAGCTTTCCAGGATAGCCCCTTCTGGCTGCTAGCTATCTGCAGACGTTCGCACTTTGGGAGCAGGGCTGCGAAAGGAGCCTGGCAGGGACACCAACATTCCCAGGCTACGTTTGAAGTTTGAGGTGGCAAGACAAGCAAGCAGCCCCATTCTCTGTGCCTCTGTGCGAGCACTGCCATGGGCAGATGAGGCTGAGCAACAGCTTTCCAGGCTAGCCCCTTCTGGCTGCCAGCTATCTGCAGACGTTCGCATTTCAAGAGCAGGGCTGCGAAAGGAGCCTAGCAGGTACACCATCTTTCCCAGGCTACGTTTGAAGTTTGAGGTGGCAAGACAAGCAAGCAGCCCCATTCTCTGTGCCTCTGTGCGAGCACTGCCATGGGCAGATGAGGCTGAGCAACAGCTTTGCAGGATAGCCCCTTCTGCCTGCCAGCTATTTGCAGACGATCGCACTTTCGGAGCAGGGCTGCGAAAGGAGCCTGGCAGGGACACCACCATTCCCAGGCTACGTTTGAAGTTTGAGGTGGCAAGACAAGCAAGCAGCCCCATTCTCTGTGCCTCTATGCGAACAGTGCCATGGGCAGATGAGGCTGAGCAACAGCTTTCCAGGATAGCCCCTTCTGGCTGCTAGCTATCTGCAGACGTTCGCACTTTGGGAGCAGGGCTGCGAAAGGAGCCTGGCAGGGACACCAACATTCCCAGGCTACGTTTGAAGTTTGAGGTGGCAAGACAAGCAAGCAGCCCCATTCTCTGTGCCTCTGTGCGAGCACTGCCATGGGCAGATGAGGCTGAGCAACAGCTTTCCAGGCTAGCCCCTTCTGGCTGCCAGCTATCTGCAGACGTTCGCATTTCAAGAGCAGGGCTGCGAAAGGAGCCTAGCAGGTACACCATCTTTCCCAGCCTACGTTTGAAGTTTGAGGTGGCAAGACAAGCAAGCAGCCCCATTCTCTGTGCCTCTGTGCGAGCACTGCCATGGGCAGATCAGGCTGAGCAACAGCTTTGCAGGATAGCCCCTTCTGCCTGCCAGCTATTTGCAGACGATCGCACTTTCGGAGCAGGGCTGCGAAAGGAGCCTGGCAGGGACACCACCATTCCCAGGCTACGTTTGAAGTTTGAGGTGGCAAGACAAGCAAGCAGCCCCATTCTCTGTGCCTCTATGCGAACAGTGCCATGGGCAGATGAGGCGGAGCAACAGCTTTCCAGGATAACCCCTTCTGCCTGCCAGCTATCTGCAGACGTTCGCACTTTCGGAGCAGGGCTGCGAAACGAGCCTGGCAGGGACACCACCATTCCCAGCATGCGTTTGAATTTTCAAGTGGCAAGATAAGCAAGCAGCCCCATTCTCTGTGCCTCTATGCGAACAGTGCCATGGGCAGATGAGGCTTAGCAACAGCTTTCCAGGCTAGCCCCTTCTGGCTGCCAGCTATCTGCAGACGTTCGCATTTCAAGAGCAGGGCTGCGAAAGGAGCCTAGCAGGTAGACCATCTTTCCCAGGCTACGTTTGAAGTTTGAGGTGGCAAGACAAGCAAGCAGCCCCATTCTCTGTGCCTCTGTGCGAGCACTGCCATGGGCAGATGAGGCTGAGCAACAGCTTTCCAGGATAGCCCCTTCTGCCTGCCAGCTATCTGCAGACGTTCGCACTTTCGGAGCAGGGCTGCGAAAGGAGCCTGGCAGGGACACCAACTTTCCCAGGCTACGTTTGAAGTTGGAGGTGGCAAGACAAGCAAGCAGCCCCATTCTCTGTGCCTCTGTGCGAGCACTGCCATGGGCAGATGAGGCTGAGCAACAGCTTTCCAGGCTAGCACCTTCTGGCTGCCAGCTATCTGCAGACGTTCGCACTTTCGGAGCAGGGCTGCGAAAGGAGCCTGGCAGGGACACCAACTTTCCCAGGCTACGTTTGAAGTTTGAGGTGGCAAGACAAGCAAGCAGCCCCATTCTCTGTGCCTCTATGCGAACACTGCCATGGGCAGATGAGGCGGAGCAACAGCTTTCCAGGATAACCCCTTCTGCCTGCCAGCTATCTGCAGATGTTCGCACTTTGGGAGCAGGGCTGCAAAAGGAGCCTGGCAGGGACACCACCATTCCCAGCATGCGTTTGAATTTTCAAGTGGCAAGATAAGCAAGCAGCCCCATTCTCTGTGCCTCTGTGCGAGCACTGCCATGGGCAGATGAGGCTGAGCAACAGCTGTCCAGGATAGCCCCTTCTGCCTGCCAGCTATCTGCAGACGTTCGCACTTTCGGAGCAGGGCTGCAAAAGGAGCCTGGCAGGGACACCACCATTCCCAGGCTACGTTTGAAGTTTGAGGTGGCAAGACAAGCAAGCAGCCCCATTCTCTGTGCCTCTATGCGAACAGTGCCATGGGCAGATGAGGCTGAGCAACAGCTTTCCAGGATAGCCCCTTCTGGCTGCTAGCTATCTGCAGACGTTCGCACTTTGGGAGCAGGGCTGCGAAAGGAGCCTGGCAGGGACACCAACATTCCCAGGCTACGTTTGAAGTTTGAGGTGGCAAGACAAGCAAGCAGCCCCATTCTCTGTGCCTCTGTGCGAGCACTGCCATGGGCAGATGAGGCTGAGCAACAGCTTTCCAGGCTAGCCCCTTCTGGCTGCCAGCTATCTGCAGACGTTCGCATTTCAAGAGCAGGGCTGCGAAAGGAGCCTAGCAGGTACACCATCTTTCCCAGCCTACGTTTGAAGTTTGAGGTGGCAAGACAAGCAAGCAGCCCCATTCTCTGTGCCTCTGTGCGAGCACTGCCATGGGCAGATGAGGCTGAGCAACAGCTTTGCAGGATAGCCCCTTCTGCCTGCCAGCTATTTGCAGACGATCGCACTTTCGGAGCAGGGCTGCGAAAGGAGCCTGGCAGGGACACCACCATTCCCAGGCTACGTTTGAAGTTTGAGGTGGCAAGACAAGCAAGCAGCCCCATTCTCTGTGCCTCTGTGCGAGCACTGCCATGGGCAGATGAGGCTGAGCAACAGCTTTCCAGGCTAGCACCTTCTGGCTGCCAGCTATCTGCAGACGTTCGCACTTTCGGAGCAGGGCTGCGAAAGGAGCCTGGCAGGGACACCAACTTTCCCAGGCTACGTTTGAAGTTTGAGGTGGCAAGACAAGCAAGCAGCCCCATTCTCTGTGCCTCTATGCGAACACTGCCATGGGCAGATGAGGCGGAGCAACAGCTTTCCAGGATAACCCCTTCTGCCTGCCAGCTATCTGCAGATGTTCGCACTTTGGGAGCAGGGCTGCAAAAGGAGCCTGGCAGGGACACCACCATTCCCAGCATGCGTTTGAATTTTCAAGTGGCAAGATAAGCAAGCAGCCCCATTCTCTGTGCCTCTGTGCGAGCACTGCCATGGGCAGATGAGGCTGAGCAACAGCTGTCCAGGATAGCCCCTTCTGCCTGCCAGCTATCTGCAGACGTTCGCACTTTCGGAGCAGGGCTGCAAAAGGAGCCTGGCAGGGACACCACCATTCCCAGCATACGTTTGAAGTTTCAAGTGGCAAGATAAGGAAGCAGCCCCGTTCTCTGTGCCTCTATGCGAACAGTGCCATGGGCAGATGAGGCTGAGCAACAGCTTTCCAGGCTAGCCCCTTCTGGCTGCCAGCTATCTGCAGACATTCGCATTTCAAGAGCAGGGCTGCGAAAGGAGCCTAGCAGGTACACCAACTTTCCCAGGCTACATTTGAAGTTTGAGGTGGCAAGACAAGCAAGGAGCCCCATTCTCTGTGCCTCTGTGCGAGCACTGCCATGGGCAGATGAGGCTGAGCAACAGCTTTCCAGGATAGCCCCTTCTGGCTGCTAGCTATCTGCAGACGTTCGCACTTTGGGAGCAGGGCTGCGAAAGGAGCCTGGCAGGGACACCAACATTCCCAGGCTACGTTTGAAGTTTGAGGTGGCAAGACAAGCAAGCAGCCCCATTCTCTGTGCCTCTGTGCGAGCACTGCCATGGGCAGATGAGGCTGAGCAACAGCTTTCCAGGCTAGCCCCTTCTGGCTGCCAGCTATCTGCAGACGTTCGCATTTCAAGAGCAGGGCTGCGAAAGGAGCCTAGCAGGTACACCATCTTTCCCAGCCTACGTTTGAAGTTTGAGGTGGCAAGACAAGCAAGCAGCCCCATTCTCTGTGCCTCTGTGCGAGCACTGCCATGGGCAGATGAGGCTGAGCAACAGCTTTGCAGGATAGCCCCTTCTGCCTGCCAGCTATTTGCAGACGATCGCACTTTCGGAGCAGGGCTGCGAAAGGAGCCTGGCAGGGACACCACCATTCCCAGGCTACGTTTGAAGTTTGAGGTGGCAAGACAAGCAAGCAGCCCCATTCTCTGTGCCTCTATGCGAACAGTGCCATGGGCAGATGAGGCGGAGCAACAGCTTTCCAGGATAACCCCTTCTGCCTGCCAGCTATCTGCAGACGTTCGCACTTTCGGAGCAGGGCTGCGAAACGAGCCTGGCAGGGACACCACCATTCCCAGCATGCGTTTGAATTTTCAAGTGGCAAGATAAGCAAGCAGCCCCATTCTCTGTGCCTCTATGCGAACAGTGCCATGGGCAGATGAGGCTGAGCAACAGCTTTCCAGGCTAGCCCCTTCTGGCTGCCAGCTATCTGCAGACGTTCGCATTTCAAGAGAAGGGCTGCGAAAGGAGCCTAGCAGGTAGACCATCTTTCCCAGGCTACGTTTGAAGTTTGAGGTGGCAAGACAAGCAAGCAGCCCCATTCTCTGTGCCTCTGTGCGAGCACTGCCATGGGCAGATGAGGCTGAGCAACAGCTTTCCAGGATAGCCCCTTCTGCCTGCCAGCTATCTGCAGACGTTCGCACTTTCGGAGCAGGGCTGCGAAAGGAGCCTGGCAGGGACACCAACTTTCCCAGGCTACGTTTGAAGTTGGAGGTGGCAAGACAAGCAAGCAGCCCCATTCTCTGTGCCTCTGTGCGAGCACTGCCATGGGCAGATGAGGCTGAGCAACAGCTTTCCAGGCTAGCACCTTCTGGCTGCCAGCTATCTGCAGACGTTCGCACTTTCGGAGCAGGGCTGCGAAAGGAGCCTGGCAGGGACACCAACTTTCCCAGGCTACGTTTGAAGTTTGAGGTGGCAAGACAAGCAAGCAGCCCCATTCTCTGTGCCTCTATGCGAACAGTGCCATGGGCAGATGAGGCTGAGCAACAGCTTTCCAGGATAACCCCTTCTGCCTGCCAGCTATCTGCAGATGTTCGCACTTTGGGAGCAGGGCTGCAAAAGGAGCCTGGCAGGGACACCACCATTCCCAGCATGCGTTTGAATTTTCAAGTGGCAAGATAAGCAAGCAGCCCCATTCTCTGTGCCTCTGTGCGAGCACTGCCATGGGCAGATGAGGCTGAGCAACAGCTGTCCAGGATAGCCCCTTCTGGCTGCCAGCTATCAGCAGACGTTCACATTTCAAGAGCAGGGCTGTGATAGGAGCCTAGCAGGTAGACCATCTTTCCCAGGCTACGTTTGAAGTTTGAGGTGGCAAGACAAGCAAGCAGCCCCATTCTCTGTGCCTCTGTGCGAGCAGTGCCATGGGCAGATGAGGCTGAGCAACAGCTTTCCAGGATAGCCCCTTCTGGCTGCCAGCTATCTGCAGACGTTCGCATTTCAAGAGCAGGGCTGCGAAAGGAGCCTAGCAGGTACACCATCTTTCCCAGGCTACGTTTGAAGTTTGAGGTGGCAAGACAAGCAAGGAGCCTCATTCTCTGTGCCTCTGTGCAAGCACTGCCATGGGCAGATGAGGCTGAGCAGCAGCTTTCCAGGATAGCCCCTTCTGCCTGCCAGCTATCTGCAGACGTTCGCACTTTCGGAGCAGGGCTGCAAAAGGAGCCTGGCAGGGACACCACCATTCCCAGCATGCGTTTGAAGTTTCAAGTGGCAAGATAAGCAAGCAGCCCCGTTCTCTGTGCCTCTATGCGAACAGTGCCATGGGCAGATGAGGCTGAGCAACAGCTTTCCAGGCTAGCCCCTTCTGGCTGCCAGCTATCTGCAGACATTCGCATTTCAAGAGCAGGGCTGCGAAAGGAGCCTAGCAGGTACACCAACTTTCCCAGGCTACATTTGAAGTTTGAGGTGGCAAGACAAGCAAGGAGCCCCATTCTCTGTGCCTCTGTGCGAGCACTGCCATGGGCAGATGAGGCTGAGCAACAGCTTTCCAGGATAGCCCCTTCTGGCTGCTAGCTATCTGCAGACGTTCGCACTTTGGGAGCAGGGCTGCGAAAGGAGCCTGGCAGGGACACCAATTTTCCCAGGCTACGTTTGAAGTTTGAGGTGGCAAGACAAGCAAGCAGCCCCATTCTCTGTGCCTCTGTGCGAGCACTGCCATGGGCAGATGAGGCTGAGCAACAGCTTTCCAGGCTAGCCCCTTCTGGCTGCCAGCTATCTGCAGACGTTCGCATTTCAAGAGCAGGGCTGCGAAAGGAGCCTAGCAGGTACACCATCTTTCCCAGCCTACGTTTGAAGTTTGAGGTGGCAAGACAAGCAAGCAGCCCCATTCTCTGTGCCTCTGTGCGAGCACTGCCATGGGCAGATGAGGCTGAGCAACAGCTTTGCAGGATAGCCCCTTCTGCCTGCCAGCTATTTGCAGACGATCGCACTTTCGGAGCAGGGCTGCGAAAGGAGCCTGGCAGGGACACCACCATTCCCAGGCTACGTTTGAAGTTTGAGGTGGCAAGACAAGCAAGCAGCCCCATTCTCTGTGCCTCTATGCGAACAGTGCCATGGGCAGATGAGGCTGAGCAACAGCTTTCCAGGATAGCCCCTTCTGGCTGCTAGCTATCTGCAGACGTTCGCACTTTGGGAGCAGGGCTGCGAAAGGAGCCTGGCAGGGACACCAACATTCCCAGGCTACGTTTGAAGTTTGAGGTGGCAAGACAAGCAAGCAGCCCCATTCTCTGTGCCTCTGTGCGAGCACTGCCATGGGCAGATGAGGCTGAGCAACAGCTTTCCAGGCTAGCCCCTTCTGGCTGCCAGCTATCTGCAGACGTTCGCATTTCAAGAGCAGGGCTGCGAAAGGAGCCTAGCAGGTACACCATCTTTCCCAGCCTACGTTTGAAGTTTGAGGTGGCAAGACAAGCAAGCAGCCCCATTCTCTGTGCCTCTGTGCGAGCACTGCCATGGGCAGATGAGGCTGAGCAACAGCTTTGCAGGATAGCCCCTTCTGCCTGCCAGCTATTTGCAGACGATCGCACTTTCGGAGCAGGGCTGCGAAAGGAGCCTGGCAGGGACACCACCATTCCCAGGCTACGTTTGAAGTTTGAGGTGGCAAGACAAGCAAGCAGCCCCATTCTCTGTGCCTCTATGCGAACAGTGCCATGGGCAGATGAGGCGGAGCAACAGCTTTCCAGGATAACCCCTTCTGCCTGCCAGCTATCTGCAGACGTTCGCACTTTCGGAGCAGGGCTGCGAAACGAGCCTGGCAGGGACACCACCATTCCCAGCATGCGTTTGAATTTTCAAGTGGCAAGATAAGCAAGCAGCCCCATTCTCTGTGCCTCTATGCGAACAGTGCCATGGGCAGATGAGGCTTAGCAACAGCTTTCCAGGATAGCCCCTTCTGGCTGCCAGCTATCTGCAGACGTTCGCATTTCAAGAGCAGGGCTGCGAAAGGAGCCTAGCAGGTAGACCATCTTTCCCAGGCTACGTTTGAAGTTTGAGGTGGCAAGACAAGCAAGCAGCCCCATTCTCTGTGCCTCTGTGCGAGCACTGCCATGGGCAGATGAGGCTGAGCAACAGCTTTCCAGGATAGCCCCTTCTGCCTGCCAGCTATCTGCAGACGTTCGCACTTTCGGAGCAGGGCTGCGAAAGGAGCCTGGCAGGGACACCAACTTTCCCAGGCTACGTTTGAAGTTGGAGGTGGCAAGACAAGCAAGCAGCCCCATTCTCTGTGCCTCTGTGCGAGCACTGCCATGGGCAGATGAGGCTGAGCAACAGCTTTCCAGGCTAGCACCTTCTGGCTGCCAGCTATCTGCAGACGTTCGCACTTTCGGAGCAGGGCTGCGAAAGGAGCCTGGCAGGGACACCAACTTTCCCAGGCTACGTTTGAAGTTTGAGGTGGCAAGACAAGCAAGCAGCCCCATTCTCTGTGCCTCTATGCGAACACTGCCATGGGCAGATGAGGCGGAGCAACAGCTTTCCAGGATAACCCCTTCTGCCTGCCAGCTATCTGCAGATGTTCGCACTTTGGGTGCAGGGCTGCAAAAGGAGCCTGGCAGGGACACCACCATTCCCAGCATGCGTTTGAATTTTCAAGTGGCAAGATAAGCAAGCAGCCCCATTCTCTGTGCCTCGGTGCGAGCACTGCCATGGGCAGATGAGGCTGAGCAACAGCTGTCCAGGATAGCCCCTTCTGCCTGCCAGCTATCTGCAGACGTTCGCACTTTCGGAGCAGGGCTGCAAAAGGAGCCTGGCAGGGACACCACCATTCCCAGCATACGTTTGAAGTTTCAAGTGGCAAGATAAGCAAGCAGCCCCGTTCTCTGTGCCTCTATGCGAACAGTGCCATGGGCAGATGAGGCTGAGCAACAGCTTTCCAGGCTAGCCCCTTCTGGCTGCCAGCTATCTGCAGACATTCGCATTTCAAGAGCAGGGCTGCGAAAGGAGCCTAGCAGGTACACCAACTTTCCCAGGCTACATTTGAAGTTTGAGGTGGCAAGACAAGCAAGCAGCCCCATTCTCTGTTCCTCTGTGCGAGCACTGCCATGGGCAGATGAGGCTGAGCAACAGCTTTCCAGGATAGCCCCTTCTGGCTGCTAGCTATCTGCAGACGTTCGCACTTTGGGAGCAGGGCTGCGAAAGGAGCCTGGCAGGGACACCAACATTCCCAGGCTACGTTTGAAGTTTGAGGTGGCAAGACAAGCAAGCAGCCCCATTCTCTGTGCCTCTGTGCGAGCACTGCCATGGGCAGATGAGGCTGAGCAACAGCTTTCCAGGCTAGCCCCTTCTGGCTGCCAGCTATCTGCAGACGTTCGCATTTCAAGAGCAGGGCTGCGAAAGGAGCCTAGCAGGTACACCATCTTTCCCAGCCTACGTTTGAAGTTTGAGGTGGCAAGACAAGCAAGCAGCCCCATTCTCTGTGCCTCTGTGCGAGCACTGCCATGGGCAGATGAGGCTGAGCAACAGCTTTGCAGGATAGCCTCTTCTGCCTGCCAGCTATTTGCAGACGATCGCACTTTCGGAGCAGGGCTGCGAAAGGAGCCTGGCAGGGACACCACCATTCCCAGGCTACGTTTGAAGTTTGAGGTGGCAAGACAAGCAAGCAGCCCCATTCTCTGTGCCTCTATGCGAACAGTGCCATGGGCAGATGAGGCGGAGCAACAGCTTTCCAGGATAACCCCTTCTGCCTGCCAGCTATCTGCAGACGTTCGCACTTTCGGAGCAGGGCTGCGAAACGAGCCTGGCAGGGACACCACCATTCCCAGCATGCGTTTGAATTTTCAAGTGGCAAGATAAGCAAGCAGCCCCATTCTCTGTGCCTCTATGCGAACAGTGCCATGGGCAGATGAGGCTGAGCAACAGCTTTCCAGGCTAGCCCCTTCTGGCTGCCAGCTATCTGCAGACGTTCGCATTTCAAGAGCAGGGCTGCGAAAGGAGCCTAGCAGGTAGACCATCTTTCCCAGGCTACGTTTGAAGTTTGAGGTGGCAAGACAAGCAAGCAGCCCCATTCTCTGTGCCTCTGTGCGAGCACTGCCATGGGCAGATGAGGCTGAGCAACAGCTTTCCAGGATAGCCCCTTCTGCCTGCCAGCTATCTGCAGACGTTCGCACTTTCGGAGCAGGGCTGCGAAAGGAGCCTGGCAGGGACACCAACTTTCCCAGGCTACGTTTGAAGTTGGAGGTGGCAAGACAAGCAAGCAGCCCCATTCTCTGTGCCTCTGTGCGAGCACTGCCATGGGCAGATGAGGCTGAGCAACAGCTTTCCAGGCTAGCACCTTCTGGCTGCCAGCTATCTGCAGACGTTCGCACTTTCGGAGCAGGGCTGCGAAAGGAGCCTGGCAGGGACACCAACTTTCCCAGGCTACGTTTGATGTTTGAGGTGGCAAGACAAGCAAGCAGCCCCATTCTCTGTGCCTCTATGCGAACAGTGCCATGGGCAGATGAGGCTGAGCAACAGCTTTCCAGGATAACCCCTTCTGCCTGCCAGCTATCTGCAGATGTTCGCACTTTGGGAGCAGGGCTGCAAAAGGAGCCTGGCAGGGACACCACCATTCCCAGCATGCGTTTGAATTTTCAAGTGGCAAGATAAGCAAGCAGCCCCATTCTCTGTGCCTCTGTGCGAGCACTGCCATGGGCAGATGAGGCTGAGCAACAGCTGTCCAGGATAGCCCCTTCTGGCTGCCAGCTATCTGCAGACGTTCGCATTTCAAGAGCAGGGCTGCGAAAGGAGCCTGGCAGGGACACCAACTTTCCCAGGCTACGTTTGAAGTTTGAGGTGGCAAGACAAGCAAGCAGCCCCATTCTCTGTGCCTCTATGCGAACAGTGCCATGGGCAGATGAGGCGGAGCAAAAGCTTTCCAGGATAACCCCTTCTGCCTGCCAGCTATCTGCAGACGTTCGCACTTTCGGAGCAGGGCTGCAAAAGGAGCCTGGCAGGGACACCACCATTCCCAGCATGCGTTTGAATTTTCAAGTGGCAAGATAAGCAAGCAGCCCCATTCTCTGTGCCTCTATGCGAACAGTGCCATGGGCAGATGAGGCTGAGCAACAGCTTTCCAGGCTAGCCCCTTCTGGCTGCCAGCTATCTGCAGACGTTCGCATTTCAGGAGCAGGGCTGCGAAAGGAGCCTAGCAGGTACACCATCTTTCCCAGGCTACGTTTGAAGTTTGAGGTGGCAAGACAAGCAAGCAGCCCCATTCTCTGTGCCTCTGTGCGAGCACTGCCATGGGCAGATGAGGCTGAGCAACAGCTTTCCAGGATAGCCCCTTCTGCCTGCCAGCTATCTGCAGACGTTCGCACTTTCGGAGCAGGGCTGCGAAAGCAGCCTGGCAGGGACACCACCATTCCCAGGCTACGTTTGAAGTTGGAGGTGGCAAGACAAGCAAGCAGCCCCATTCTCTGTGCCTCTGTGCGAGCACTGCCATGGGCAGATGAGGCTGAGCAACAGCTTTCCAGGCTAGCCCCTTCTGGCTGCCAGCTATCTGCAGACGTTCGCATTTCAAGAGCAGGGCTGCGAAAGGAGCCTAGCAGGTACACCATCTTTCCCAGGCTACGTTTGAAGTTTGAGGTGGCAAGACAAGCAAGGAGCCTCATTCTCTGTGCCTCTGTGCAAGCACTGCCATGGGCAGATGAGGCTGAGCAGCAGCTTTCCAGGATAGCCCCTTCTGCCTGCCAGCTATCTGCAGACGTTCGCACTTTCGGAGCAGGGCTGCAAAAGGAGCCTGGCAGGGACACCACCATTCCCAGCATGCGTTTGAAGTTTGAGGTGGCAAGACAAGCAAGCAGCCCCGTTCTCTGTGCCTCTATGCGAACAGTGCCATGGGCAGATGAGGCTGAGCAACAGCTTTCCAGGCTAGCCCCTTCTGGCTGCCAGCTATCTGCAGACATTCGCATTTCAAGAGCAGGGCTGCGAAAGGAGCCTAGCAGGTACACCAACTTTCCCAGGCTACATTTGAAGTTTGAGGTGGCAAGACAAGCAAGGAGCCCCATTCTCTGTGCCTCTGTGCGAGCACTGCCATGGGCAGATGAGGCTGAGCAACAGCTTTCCAGGATAGCCCCTTCTGGCTGCTAGCTATCTGCAGACGTTCGCACTTTGGGAGCAGGGCTGCGAAAGGAGCCTGGCAGGGACACCAACATTCCCAGGCTACGTTTGAAGTTTGAGGTGGCAAGACAAGCAAGCAGCCCCATTCTCTGTGCCTCTGTGCGAGCACTGCCATGGGCAGATGAGGCTGAGCAACAGCTTTCCAGGCTAGCCCCTTCTGGCTGCCAGCTATCTGCAGACGTTCGCATTTCAAGAGCAGGGCTGCGAAAGGAGCCTAGCAGGTACACCATCTTTCCCAGGCTACGTTTGAAGTTTGAGGTGGCAAGACAAGCAAGGAGCCTCATTCTCTGTGCCTCTGTGCGAGCACTGCCATGGGCAGATGAGGCTGAGCAGCAGCTTTCCAGGATAGCCCCTTCTGCCTGCCAGCTATCTGCAGACGTTCGCACTTTCGGAGCAGGGCTGCAAAAGGAGCCTGGCAGGGACACCACCATTCCCAGCATGCGTTTGAAGTTTCAAGTGGCAAGATAAGCAAGCAGCCCCGTTCTCTGTGCCTCTATGCGAACAGTGCCATGGGCAGATGAGGCTGAGCAACAGCTTTCCAGGCTAGCCCCTTCTGGCTGCCAGCTATCTGCAGACATTCGCATTTCAAGAGCAGGGCTGCGAAAGGAGCCTAGCAGGTACACCAACTTTCCCAGGCTACATTTGAAGTTTGAGGTGGCAAGACAAGCAAGGAGCCCCATTCTCTGTGCCTCTGTGCGAGCACTGCCATGGGCAGATGAGGCTGAGCAACAGCTTTCCAGGCTAGCCCCTTCTGGCTGCTAGCTATCTGCAGACGTTCGCACTTTGGGAGCAGGGCTGCGAAAGGAGCCTGGCAGGGACACCAACATTCCCAGGCTACGTTTGAAGTTTGAGGTGGCAAGACAAGCAAGCAGCCCCATTCTCTGTGCCTCTGTGCGAGCACTGCCATGGGCAGATGAGGCTGAGCAACAGCTTTCCAGGCTAGCCCCTTCTGGCTGCCAGCTATCTGCAGACGTTCGCATTTCAAGAGCAGGGCTGCGAAAGGAGCCTAGCAGGTACACCATCTTTCCCAGCCTACGTTTGAAGTTTGAGGTGGCAAGACAAGCAAGCAGCCCCATTCTCTGTGCCTCTGTGCGAGCACTGCCATGGGCAGATGAGGCTGAGCAACAGCTTTGCAGGATAGCCCCTTCTGCCTGCCAGCTATTTGCAGACGATCGCACTTTCGGAGCAGGGCTGCGAAAGGAGCCTGGCTGGGACACCACCATTCCCAGGCTACGTTTGAAGTTTGAGGTGGCAAGACAAGCAAGCAGCCCCATTCTCTGTGCCTCTATGCGAACAGTGCCATGGGCAGATGAGGCGGAGCAACAGCTTTCCAGGATAACCCCTTCTGCCTGCCAGCTATCTGCAGACGTTCGCACTTTCGGAGCAGGGCTGCGAAACGAGCCTGGCAGGGACACCACCATTCCCAGCATGCGTTTGAATTTTCAAGTGGCAAGATAAGCAAGCAGCCCCATTCTCTGTGCCTCTATGCGAACAGTGCCATGGGCAGATGAGGCTGAGCAACAGCTTTCCAGGCTAGCCCCTTCTGGCTGCCAGCTATCTGCAGACGTTCGCATTTCAAGAGCAGGGCTGCGAAAGGAGCCTAGCAGGGACACCAACTTTCCCAGGCTACGTTTGAAGTTTGAGGTGGCAAGACAAGCAAGCAGCCCCATTCTCTGTGCCTCTATGCGAACACTGCCATGGGCAGATGAGGCGGAGCAACAGCTTTCCAGGATAACCCCTTCTGCCTGCCAGCTATCTGCAGATGTTCGCACTTTGGGAGCAGGGCTGCAAAAGGAGCCTGGCAGGGACACCACCATTCCCAGCATGCGTTTGAAGTTTCAAGTGGCAAGATAAGCAAGCAGCCCCATTCTCTGTGCCTCTGTGCGAGCACTGCCATGGGCAGATGAGGCTGAGCAACAGCTTTCCAGGATAGCCCCTTCTGGCTGCTAGCTATCTGCAGACGTTCGCACTTTGGGAGCAGGGCTGCGAAAGGAGCCTGGCAGGGACACCAACATTCCCAGGCTACGTTTGAAGTTTGAGGTGGCAAGACAAGCAAGCAGCCCCATTCTCTGTGCCTCTGTGCGAGCACTGCCATGGGCAGATGAGGCTGAGCAACAGCTTTCCAGGCTAGCCCCTTCTGGCTGCCAGCTATCTGCAGACGTTCGCATTTCAAGAGCAGGGCTGCGAAAGGAGCCTAGCAGGTACACCATCTTTCCCAGCCTACGTTTGAAGTTTGAGGTGGCAAGACAAGCAAGCAGCCCCATTCTCTGTGCCTCTGTGCGAGCACTGCCATGGGCAGATGAGGCTGAGCAACAGCTTTGCAGGATAGCCCCTTCTGCCTGCCAGCTATTTGCAGACGATCGCACTTTCGGAGCAGGGCTGCGAAACGAGCCTGGCAGGGACACCACCATTCCCAGCATGCGTTTGAATTTTCAAGTGGCAAGATAAGCAAGCAGCCCCATTCTCTGTGCCTCTATGCGAACAGTGCCATGGGCAGATGAGGCTGAGCAACAGCTTTCCAGGCTAGCCCCTTCTGGCTGCCAGCTATCTGCAGACGTTCGCATTTCAAGAGCAGGGCTGCGAAAGGAGCCTAGCAGGTAGACCATCTTTCCCAGGCTACGTTTGAAGTTTGAGGTGGCAAGACAAGCAAGCAGCCCCATTCTCTGTGCCTCTGTGCGAGCACTGCCATGGGCAGATGAGGCTGAGCAACAGCTTTCCAGGATAGCCCCTTCTGCCTGCCAGCTATCTGCAGACGTTCGCACTTTCGGAGCAGGGCTGCGAAAGGAGCCTGGCAGGGACACCAACTTTCCCAGGCTACGTTTGAAGTTGGAGGTGGCAAGACAAGCAAGCAGCCCCATTCTCTGTGCCTCTGTGCGAGCACTGCCATGGGCAGATGAGGCTGAGCAACAGCTTTCCAGGCTAGCACCTTCTGGCTGCCAGCTATCTGCAGACGTTCGCACTTTCGGAGCAGGGCTGCGAAAGGAGCCTGGCAGGGACACCAACTTTCCCAGGCTACGTTTGAAGTTTGAGGTGGCAAGACAAGCAAGCAGCCCCATTCTCTGTGCCTCTATGCGAACACTGCCATGGGCAGATGAGGCGGAGCAACAGCTTTCCAGGATAACCCCTTCTGCCTGCCAGCTATCTGCAGATGTTCGCACTTTGGGAGCAGGGCTGCAAAAGGAGCCTGGCAGGGACACCACCATTCCCAGCATGCGTTTGAAGTTTCAAGTGGCAAGATAAGCAAGCAGCCCCATTCTCTGTGCCTCTGTGCGAGCACTGCCATGGGCAGATGAGGCTGAGCAACAGCTGTCCAGGATAGCCCCTTCTGCCTGCCAGCTATCTGCAGACGTTCGCACTTTCGGAGCAGGGCTGCAAAAGGAGCCTGGCAGGGACACCACCATTCCCAGCATGCGTTTGAAGTTTCAAGTGGCAAGATAAGCAAGCAGCCCCGTTCTCTGTGCCTCTATGCGAACAGTGCCATGGGCAGATGAGGCTGAGCAACAGCTTTCCAGGCTAGCCCCTTCTGGCTGCCAGCTATCTGCAGACATTCGCATTTCAAGAGCAGGGCTGCGAAAGGAGCCTAGCAGGTACACCAACTTTCCCAGGCTACATTTGAAGTTTGAGGTGGCAAGACAAGCAAGGAGCCCCATTCTCTGTGCCTCTGTGCGAGCACTGCCATGGGCAGATGAGGCTGAGCAACAGCTTTCCAGGCTAGCCCCTTCTGGCTGCTAGCTATCTGCAGACGTTCGCACTTTGGGAGCAGGGCTGCGAAAGGAGCCTGGCAGGGACACCAACATTCCCAGGCTACGTTTGAAGTTTGAGGTGGCAAGACAAGCAAGCAGCCCCATTCTCTGTGCCTCTGTGCGAGCACTGCCATGGGCAGATGAGGCTGAGCAACAGCTTTCCAGGCTAGCCCCTTCTGGCTGCCAGCTATCTGCAGACGTTCGCATTTCAAGAGCAGGGCTGCGAAAGGAGCCTAGCAGGTACACCATCTTTCCCAGCCTACGTTTGAAGTTTGAGGTGGCAAGACAAGCAAGCAGCCCCATTCTCTGTGCCTCTGTGCGAGCACTGCCATGGGCAGATGAGGCTGAGCAACAGCTTTGCAGGATAGCCCCTTCTGCCTGCCAGCTATTTGCAGACGATCGCACTTTCGGAGCAGGGCTGCGAAAGGAGCCTGGCTGGGACACCACCATTCCCAGGCTACGTTTGAAGTTTGAGGTGGCAAGACAAGCAAGCAGCCCCATTCTCTGTGCCTCTATGCGAACAGTGCCATGGGCAGATGAGGCGGAGCAACAGCTTTCCAGGATAACCCCTTCTGCCTGCCAGCTATCTGCAGACGTTCGCACTTTCGGAGCAGGGCTGCGAAACGAGCCTGGCAGGGACACCACCATTCCCAGCATGCGTTTGAATTTTCAAGTGGCAAGATAAGCAAGCAGCCCCATTCTCTGTGCCTCTATGCGAACAGTGCCATGGGCAGATGAGGCTGAGCAACAGCTTTCCAGGCTAGCCCCTTCTGGCTGCCAGCTATCTGCAGACGTTCGCATTTCAAGAGCAGGGCTGCGAAAGGAGCCTAGCAGGGACACCAACTTTCCCAGGCTACGTTTGAAGTTTGAGGTGGCAAGACAAGCAAGCAGCCCCATTCTCTGTGCCTCTATGCGAACACTGCCATGGGCAGATGAGGCGGAGCAACAGCTTTCCAGGATAACCCCTTCTGCCTGCCAGCTATCTGCAGATGTTCGCACTTTGGGAGCAGGGCTGCAAAAGGAGCCTGGCAGGGACACCACCATTCCCAGCATGCGTTTGAAGTTTCAAGTGGCAAGATAAGCAAGCAGCCCCATTCTCTGTGCCTCTGTGCGAGCACTGCCATGGGCAGATGAGGCTGAGCAACAGCTTTCCAGGATAGCCCCTTCTGGCTGCTAGCTATCTGCAGACGTTCGCACTTTGGGAGCAGGGCTGCGAAAGGAGCCTGGCAGGGACACCAACATTCCCAGGCTACGTTTGAAGTTTGAGGTGGCAAGACAAGCAAGCAGCCCCATTCTCTGTGCCTCTGTGCGAGCACTGCCATGGGCAGATGAGGCTGAGCAACAGCTTTCCAGGCTAGCCCCTTCTGGCTGCCAGCTATCTGCAGACGTTCGCATTTCAAGAGCAGGGCTGCGAAAGGAGCCTAGCAGGTACACCATCTTTCCCAGCCTACGTTTGAAGTTTGAGGTGGCAAGACAAGCAAGCAGCCCCATTCTCTGTGCCTCTGTGCGAGCACTGCCATGGGCAGATGAGGCTGAGCAACAGCTTTGCAGGATAGCCCCTTCTGCCTGCCAGCTATTTGCAGACGATCGCACTTTCGGAGCAGGGCTGCGAAAGGAGCCTGGCAGGGACACCACCATTCCCAGGCTACGTTTGAAGTTTGAGGTGGCAAGACAAGCAAGCAGCCCCATTCTCTGTGCCTCTATGCGAACAGTGCCATGGGCAGATGAGGCGGAGCAACAGCTTTCCAGGATAACCCCTTCTGCCTGCCAGCTATCTGCAGACGTTCGCACTTTCGGAGCAGGGCTGCGAAACGAGCCTGGCAGGGACACCACCATTCCCAGCATGCGTTTGAATTTTCAAGTGGCAAGATAAGCAAGCAGCCCCATTCTCTGTGCCTCTGTGCGAGCACTGCCATGGGCAGATGAGGCTGAGCAACAGCTGTCCAGGATAGCCCCTTCTGGCTGCCAGCTATCAGCAGACGTTCACATTTCAAGAGCAGGGCTGTGATAGGAGCCTAGCAGGTAGACCATCTTTCCCAGGCTACGTTTGAAGTTTGAGGTGGCAAGACAAGCAAGCAGCCCCATTCTCTGTGCCTCTGTGCGAGCAGTGCCATGGGCAGATGAGGCTGAGCAACAGCTTTCCAGGATAGCCCCTTCTGGCTGCCAGCTATCTGCAGACGTTCGCATTTCAAGAGCAGGGCTGCGAAAGGAGCCTAGCAGGTACACCATCTTTCCCAGGCTACGTTTGAAGTTTGAGGTGGCAAGACAAGCAAGGAGCCTCATTCTCTGTGCCTCTGTGCAAGCACTGCCATGGGCAGATGAGGCTGAGCAGCAGCTTTCCAGGATAGCCCCTTCTGCCTGCCAGCTATCTGCAGACGTTCGCACTTTCGGAGCAGGGCTGCAAAAGGAGCCTGGCAGGGACACCACCATTCCCAGCATGCGTTTGAAGTTTCAAGTGGCAAGATAAGCAAGCAGCCCCGTTCTCTGTGCCTCTATGCGAACAGTGCCATGGGCAGATGAGGCTGAGCAACAGCTTTCCAGGCTAGCCCCTTCTGGCTGCCAGCTATCTGCAGACATTCGCATTTCAAGAGCAGGGCTGCGAAAGGAGCCTAGCAGGTACACCAACTTTCCCAGGCTACATTTGAAGTTTGAGGTGGCAAGACAAGCAAGGAGCCCCATTCTCTGTGCCTCTGTGCGAGCACTGCCATGGGCAGATGAGGCTGAGCAACAGCTTTCCAGGATAGCCCCTTCTGGCTGCTAGCTATCTGCAGACGTTCGCACTTTGGGAGCAGGGCTGCGAAAGGAGCCTGGCAGGGACACCAACATTCCCAGGCTACGTTTGAAGTTTGAGGTGGCAAGACAAGCAAGCAGCCCCATTCTCTGTGCCTCTGTGCGAGCACTGCCATGGGCAGATGAGGCTGAGCAACAGCTTTCCAGGCTAGCCCCTTCTGGCTGCCAGCTATCTGCAGACGTTCGCATTTCAAGAGCAGGGCTGCGAAAGGAGCCTAGCAGGTACACCATCTTTCCCAGCCTACGTTTGAAGTTTGAGGTGGCAAGACAAGCAAGCAGCCCCATTCTCTGTGCCTCTGTGCGAGCACTGCCATGGGCAGATGAGGCTGAGCAACAGCTTTGCAGGATAGCCCCTTCTGCCTGCCAGCTATTTGCAGACGATCGCACTTTCGGAGCAGGGCTGCGAAAGGAGCCTGGCAGGGACACCACCATTCCCAGGCTACGTTTGAAGTTTGAGGTGGCAAGACAAGCAAGCAGCCCCATTCTCTGTGCCTCTATGCGAACAGTGCCATGGGCAGATGAGGCTGAGCAACAGCTTTCCAGGATAGCCCCTTCTGGCTGCTAGCTATCTGCAGACGTTCGCACTTTGGGAGCAGGGCTGCGAAAGGAGCCTGGCAGGGACACCAACATTCCCAGGCTACGTTTGAAGTTTGAGGTGGCAAGACAAGCAAGCAGCCCCATTCTCTGTGCCTCTGTGCGAGCACTGCCATGGGCAGATGAGGCTGAGCAACAGCTTTCCAGGCTAGCCCCTTCTGGCTGCCAGCTATCTGCAGACGTTCGCATTTCAAGAGCAGGGCTGCGAAAGGAGCCTAGCAGGTACACCATCTTTCCCAGCCTACGTTTGAAGTTTGAGGTGGCAAGACAAGCAAGCAGCCCCATTCTCTGTGCCTCTGTGCGAGCACTGCCATGGGCAGATGAGGCTGAGCAACAGCTTTGCAGGATAGCCCCTTCTGCCTGCCAGCTATTTGCAGACGATCGCACTTTCGGAGCAGGGCTGCGAAAGGAGCCTGGCAGGGACACCACCATTCCCAGGCTACGTTTGAAGTTTGAGGTGGCAAGACAAGCAAGCAGCCCCATTCTCTGTGCCTCTATGCGAACAGTGCCATGGGCAGATGAGGCGGAGCAACAGCTTTCCAGGATAACCCCTTCTGCCTGCCAGCTATCTGCAGACGTTCGCACTTTCGGAGCAGGGCTGCGAAACGAGCCTGGCAGGGACACCACCATTCCCAGCATGCGTTTGAATTTTCAAGTGGCAAGATAAGCAAGCAGCCCCATTCTCTGTGCCTCTATGCGAACAGTGCCATGGGCAGATGAGGCTTAGCAACAGCTTTCCAGGATAGCCCCTTCTGGCTGCCAGCTATCTGCAGACGTTCGCATTTCAAGAGCAGGGCTGCGAAAGGAGCCTAGCAGGTAGACCATCTTTCCCAGGCTACGTTTGAAGTTTGAGGTGGCAAGACAAGCAAGCAGCCCCATTCTCTGTGCCTCTGTGCGAGCACTGCCATGGGCAGATGAGGCTGAGCAACAGCTTTCCAGGATAGCCCCTTCTGCCTGCCAGCTATCTGCAGACGTTCGCACTTTCGGAGCAGGGCTGCGAAAGGAGCCTGGCAGGGACACCAACTTTCCCAGGCTACGTTTGAAGTTGGAGGTGGCAAGACAAGCAAGCAGCCCCATTCTCTGTGCCTCTGTGCGAGCACTGCCATGGGCAGATGAGGCTGAGCAACAGCTTTCCAGGCTAGCACCTTCTGGCTGCCAGCTATCTGCAGACGTTCGCACTTTCGGAGCAGGGCTGCGAAAGGAGCCTGGCAGGGACACCAACTTTCCCAGGCTACGTTTGAAGTTTGAGGTGGCAAGACAAGCAAGCAGCCCCATTCTCTGTGCCTCTATGCGAACACTGCCATGGGCAGATGAGGCGGAGCAACAGCTTTCCAGGATAACCCCTTCTGCCTGCCAGCTATCTGCAGATGTTCGCACTTTGGGAGCAGGGCTGCAAAAGGAGCCTGGCAGGGACACCACCATTCCCAGCATGCGTTTGAATTTTCAAGTGGCAAGATAAGCAAGCAGCCCCATTCTCTGTGCCTCGGTGCGAGCACTGCCATGGGCAGATGAGGCTGAGCAACAGCTGTCCAGGATAGCCCCTTCTGCCTGCCAGCTATCTGCAGACGTTCGCACTTTCGGAGCAGGGCTGCAAAAGGAGCCTGGCAGGGACACCACCATTCCCAGCATACGTTTGAAGTTTCAAGTGGCAAGATAAGCAAGCAGCCCCGTTCTCTGTGCCTCTATGCGAACAGTGCCATGGGCAGATGAGGCTGAGCAACAGCTTTCCAGGCTAGCCCCTTCTGGCTGCCAGCTATCTGCAGACATTCGCATTTCAAGAGCAGGGCTGCGAAAGGAGCCTAGCAGGTACACCAACTTTCCCAGGCTACATTTGAAGTTTGAGGTGGCAAGACAAGCAAGGAGCCCCATTCTCTGTTCCTCTGTGCGAGCACTGCCATGGGCAGATGAGGCTGAGCAACAGCTTTCCAGGATAGCCCCTTCTGGCTGCTAGCTATCTGCAGACGTTCGCACTTTGGGAGCAGGGCTGCGAAAGGAGCCTGGCAGGGACACCAACATTCCCAGGCTACGTTTGAAGTTTGAGGTGGCAAGACAAGCAAGCAGCCCCATTCTCTGTGCCTCTGTGCGAGCACTGCCATGGGCAGATGAGGCTGAGCAACAGCTTTCCAGGCTAGCCCCTTCTGGCTGCCAGCTATCTGCAGACGTTCGCATTTCAAGAGCAGGGCTGCGAAAGGAGCCTAGCAGGTACACCATCTTTCCCAGCCTACGTTTGAAGTTTGAGGTGGCAAGACAAGCAAGCAGCCCCATTCTCTGTGCCTCTGTGCGAGCACTGCCATGGGCAGATGAGGCTGAGCAACAGCTTTGCAGGATAGCCCCTTCTGCCTGCCAGCTATTTGCAGACGATCGCACTTTCGGAGCAGGGCTGCGAAAGGAGCCTGGCAGGGACACCACCATTCCCAGGCTACGTTTGAAGTTTGAGGTGGCAAGACAAGCAAGCAGCCCCATTCTCTGTGCCTCTATGCGAACAGTGCCATGGGCAGATGAGGCGGAGCAACAGCTTTCCAGGATAACCCCTTCTGCCTGCCAGCTATCTGCAGACGTTCGCACTTTCGGAGCAGGGCTGCGAAACGAGCCTGGCAGGGACACCACCATTCCCAGCATGCGTTTGAATTTTCAAGTGGCAAGATAAGCAAGCAGCCCCATTCTCTGTGCCTCTATGCGAACAGTGCCATGGGCAGATGAGGCTGAGCAACAGCTTTCCAGGCTAGCCCCTTCTGGCTGCCAGCTATCTGCAGACGTTCGCATTTCAAGAGCAGGGCTGCGAAAGGAGCCTAGCAGGTAGACCATCTTTCCCAGGCTACGTTTGAAGTTTGAGGTGGCAAGACAAGCAAGCAGCCCCATTCTCTGTGCCTCTGTGCGAGCACTGCCATGGGCAGATGAGGCTGAGCAACAGCTTTCCAGGATAGCCCCTTCTGCCTGCCAGCTATCTGCAGACGTTCGCACTTTCGGAGCAGGGCTGCGAAAGGAGCCTGGCAGGGACACCAACTTTCCCAGGCTACGTTTGAAGTTGGAGGTGGCAAGACAAGCAAGCAGCCCCATTCTCTGTGCCTCTGTGCGAGCACTGCCATGGGCAGATGAGGCTGAGCAACAGCTTTCCAGGCTAGCACCTTCTGGCTGCCAGCTATCTGCAGACGTTCGCACTTTCGGAGCAGGGCTGCGAAAGGAGCCTGGCAGGGACACCAACTTTCCCAGGCTACGTTTGATGTTTGAGGTGGCAAGACAAGCAAGCAGCCCCATTCTCTGTGCCTCTATGCGAACAGTGCCATGGGCAGATGAGGCTGAGCAACAGCTTTCCAGGATAACCCCTTCTGCCTGCCAGCTATCTGCAGATGTTCGCACTTTGGGAGCAGGGCTGCAAAAGGAGCCTGGCAGGGACACCACCATTCCCAGCATGCGTTTGAATTTTCAAGTGGCAAGATAAGCAAGCAGCCCCATTCTCTGTGCCTCTGTGCGAGCACTGCCATGGGCAGATGAGGCTGAGCAACAGCTGTCCAGGATAGCCCCTTCTGGCTGCCAGCTATCTGCAGACGTTCGCATTTCAAGAGCAGGGCTGCGAAAGGAGCCTGGCAGGGACACCAACTTTCCCAGGCTACGTTTGAAGTTTGAGGTGGCAAGACAAGCAAGCAGCCCCATTCTCTGTGCCTCTATGCGAACAGTGCCATGGGCAGATGAGGCGGAGCAAAAGCTTTCCAGGATAACCCCTTCTGCCTGCCAGCTATCTGCAGATGTTCGCACTTTCGGAGCAGGGCTGCAAAAGGAGCCTGGCAGGGACACCACCATTCCCAGCATGCGTTTGAATTTTCAAGTGGCAAGATAAGCAAGCAGCCCCATTCTCTGTGCCTCTATGCGAACAGTGCCATGGGCAGATGAGGCTGAGCAACAGCTTTCCAGGCTAGCCCCTTCTGGCTGCCAGCTATCTGCAGACGTTCGCATTTCAGGAGCAGGGCTGCGAAAGGAGCCTAGCAGGTACACCATCTTTCCCAGGCTACGTTTGAAGTTTGAGGTGGCAAGACAAGCAAGCAGCCCCATTCTCTGTGCCTCTGTGCGAGCACTGCCATGGGCAGATGAGGCTGAGCAACAGCTTTCCAGGATAGCCCCTTCTGCCTGCCAGCTATCTGCAGACGTTCGCACTTTCGGAGCAGGGCTGCGAAAGCAGCCTGGCAGGGACACCACCATTCCCAGGCTACGTTTGAAGTTGGAGGTGGCAAGACAAGCAAGCAGCCCCATTCTCTGTGCCTCTGTGCGAGCACTGCCATGGGCAGATGAGGCTGAGCAACAGCTTTCCAGGCTAGCCCCTTCTGGCTGCCAGCTATCTGCAGACGTTCGCATTTCAAGAGCAGGGCTGCGAAAGGAGCCTAGCAGGTACACCATCTTTCCCAGGCTACGTTTGAAGTTTGAGGTGGCAAGACAAGCAAGGAGCCTCATTCTCTGTGCCTCTGTGCAAGCACTGCCATGGGCAGATGAGGCTGAGCAGCAGCTTTCCAGGATAGCCCCTTCTGCCTGCCAGCTATCTGCAGACGTTCGCACTTTCGGAGCAGGGCTGCAAAAGGAGCCTGGCAGGGACACCACCATTCCCAGCATGCGTTTGAAGTTTCAAGTGGCAAGACAAGCAAGCAGCCCCGTTCTCTGTGCCTCTATGCGAACAGTGCCATGGGCAGATGAGGCTGAGCAACAGCTTTCCAGGCTAGCCCCTTCTGGCTGCCAGCTATCTGCAGACATTCGCATTTCAAGAGCAGGGCTGCGAAAGGAGCCTAGCAGGTACACCAACTTTCCCAGGCTACATTTGAAGTTTGAGGTGGCAAGACAAGCAAGGAGCCCCATTCTCTGTGCCTCTGTGCGAGCACTGCCATGGGCAGATGAGGCTGAGCAACAGCTTTCCAGGATAGCCCCTTCTGGCTGCTAGCTATCTGCAGACGTTCGCACTTTGGGAGCAGGGCTGCGAAAGGAGCCTGGCAGGGACACCAACATTCCCAGGCTACGTTTGAAGTTTGAGGTGGCAAGACAAGCAAGCAGCCCCATTCTCTGTGCCTCTGTGCGAGCACTGCCATGGGCAGATGAGGCTGAGCAACAGCTTTCCAGGCTAGCCCCTTCTGGCTGCCAGCTATCTGCAGACGTTCGCATTTCAAGAGCAGGGCTGCGAAAGGAGCCTAGCAGGTACACCATCTTTCCCAGCCTACGTTTGAAGTTTGAGGTGGCAAGACAAGCAAGCAGCCCCATTCTCTGTGCCTCTGTGCGAGCACTGCCATGGGCAGATGAGGCTGAGCAGCAGCTTTCCAGGATAGCCCCTTCTGCCTGCCAGCTATCTGCAGACGTTCGCACTTTCGGAGCAGGGCTGCAAAAGGAGCCTGGCAGGGACACCACCATTCCCAGCATGCGTTTGAAGTTTCAAGTGGCAAGATAAGCAAGCAGCCCCGTTCTCTGTGCCTCTATGCGAACAGTGCCATGGGCAGATGAGGCTGAGCAACAGCTTTCCAGGCTAGCCCCTTCTGGCTGCCAGCTATCTGCAGACATTCGCATTTCAAGAGCAGGGCTGCGAAAGGAGCCTAGCAGGTACACCAACTTTCCCAGGCTACATTTGAAGTTTGAGGTGGCAAGACAAGCAAGGAGCCCCATTCTCTGTGCCTCTGTGCGAGCACTGCCATGGGCAGATGAGGCTGAGCAACAGCTTTCCAGGCTAGCCCCTTCTGGCTGCTAGCTATCTGCAGACGTTCGCACTTTGGGAGCAGGGCTGCGAAAGGAGCCTGGCAGGGACACCAACATTCCCAGGCTACGTTTGAAGTTTGAGGTGGCAAGACAAGCAAGCAGCCCCATTCTCTGTGCCTCTGTGCGAGCACTGCCATGGGCAGATGAGGCTGAGCAACAGCTTTCCAGGCTAGCCCCTTCTGGCTGCCAGCTATCTGCAGACGTTCGCATTTCAAGAGCAGGGCTGCGAAAGGAGCCTAGCAGGTACACCATCTTTCCCAGCCTACGTTTGAAGTTTGAGGTGGCAAGACAAGCAAGCAGCCCCATTCTCTGTGCCTCTGTGCGAGCACTGCCATGGGCAGATGAGGCTGAGCAACAGCTTTGCAGGATAGCCCCTTCTGCCTGCCAGCTATTTGCAGACGATCGCACTTTCGGAGCAGGGCTGCGAAAGGAGCCTGGCTGGGACACCACCATTCCCAGGCTACGTTTGAAGTTTGAGGTGGCAAGACAAGCAAGCAGCCCCATTCTCTGTGCCTCTATGCGAACAGTGCCATGGGCAGATGAGGCGGAGCAACAGCTTTCCAGGATAACCCCTTCTGCCTGCCAGCTATCTGCAGACGTTCGCACTTTCGGAGCAGGGCTGCGAAACGAGCCTGGCAGGGACACCACCATTCCCAGCATGCGTTTGAATTTTCAAGTGGCAAGATAAGCAAGCAGCCCCATTCTCTGTGCCTCTATGCGAACAGTGCCATGGGCAGATGAGGCTGAGCAACAGCTTTCCAGGCTAGCCCCTTCTGGCTGCCAGCTATCTGCAGACGTTCGCATTTCAAGAGCAGGGCTGCGAAAGGAGCCTAGCAGGGACACCAACTTTCCCAGGCTACGTTTGAAGTTTGAGGTGGCAAGACAAGCAAGCAGCCCCATTCTCTGTGCCTCTATGCGAACACTGCCATGGGCAGATGAGGCGGAGCAACAGCTTTCCAGGATAACCCCTTCTGCCTGCCAGCTATCTGCAGATGTTCGCACTTTGGGAGCAGGGCTGCAAAAGGAGCCTGGAAGGGACACCACCATTCCCAGCATGCGTTTGAAGTTTCAAGTGGCAAGATAAGCAAGCAGCCCCATTCTCTGTGCCTCTGTGCGAGCACTGCCATGGGCAGATGAGGCTGAGCAACAGCTTTCCAGGATAGCCCCTTCTGGCTGCTAGCTATCTGCAGACGTTCGCACTTTGGGAGCAGGGCTGCGAAAGGAGCCTGGCAGGGACACCAACATTCCCAGGCTACGTTTGAAGTTTGAGGTGGCAAGACAAGCAAGCAGCCCCATTCTCTGTGCCTCTGTGCGAGCACTGCCATGGGCAGATGAGGCTGAGCAACAGCTTTCCAGGCTAGCCCCTTCTGGCTGCCAGCTATCTGCAGACGTTCGCATTTCAAGAGCAGGGCTGCGAAAGGAGCCTAGCAGGTACACCATCTTTCCCAGCCTACGTTTGAAGTTTGAGGTGGCAAGACAAGCAAGCAGCCCCATTCTCTGTGCCTCTGTGCGAGCACTGCCATGGGCAGATGAGGCTGAGCAACAGCTTTGCAGGATAGCCCCTTCTGCCTGCCAGCTATTTGCAGACGATCGCACTTTCGGAGCAGGGCTGCGAAAGGAGCCTGGCAGGGACACCACCATTCCCAGGCTACGTTTGAAGTTTGAGGTGGCAAGACAAGCAAGCAGCCCCATTCTCTGTGCCTCTATGCGAACAGTGCCATGGGCAGATGAGGCGGAGCAACAGCTTTCCAGGATAACCCCTTCTGCCTGCCAGCTATCTGCAGACGTTCGCACTTTCGGAGCAGGGCTGCGAAACGAGCCTGGCAGGGACACCACCATTCCCAGCATGCGTTTGAATTTTCAAGTGGCAAGATAAGCAAGCAGCCCCATTCTCTGTGCCTCTATGCGAACAGTGCCATGGGCAGATGAGGCTGAGCAACAGCTTTCCAGGCTAGCCCCTTCTGGCTGCCAGCTATCTGCAGACGTTCGCATTTCAAGAGCAGGGCTGCGAAAGGAGCCTAGCAGGTAGACCATCTTTCCCAGGCTACGTTTGAAGTTTGAGGTGGCAAGACAAGCAAGCAGCCCCATTCTCTGTGCCTCTGTGCGAGCACTGCCATGGGCAGATGAGGCTGAGCAACAGCTTTCCAGGATAGCCCCTTCTGCCTGCCAGCTATCTGCAGACGTTCGCACTTTCGGAGCAGGGCTGCGAAAGGAGCCTGGCAGGGACACCAACTTTCCCAGGCTACGTTTGAAGTTGGAGGTGGCAAGACAAGCAAGCAGCCCCATTCTCTGTGCCTCTGTGCGAGCACTGCCATGGGCAGATGAGGCTGAGCAACAGCTTTCCAGGCTAGCACCTTCTGGCTGCCAGCTATCTGCAGACGTTCGCACTTTCGGAGCAGGGCTGCGAAAGGAGCCTGGCAGGGACACCAACTTTCCCAGGCTACGTTTGAAGTTTGAGGTGGCAAGACAAGCAAGCAGCCCCATTCTCTGTGCCTCTATGCGAACACTGCCATGGGCAGATGAGGCGGAGCAACAGCTTTCCAGGATAACCCCTTCTGCCTGCCAGCTATCTGCAGATGTTCGCACTTTGGGAGCAGGGCTGCAAAAGGAGCCTGGCAGGGACACCACCATTCCCAGCATGCGTTTGAAGTTTCAAGTGGCAAGATAAGCAAGCAGCCCCATTCTCTGTGCCTCTGTGCGAGCACTGCCATGGGCAGATGAGGCTGAGCAACAGCTGTCCAGGATAGCCCCTTCTGCCTGCCAGCTATCTGCAGACGTTCGCACTTTCGGAGCAGGGCTGCAAAAGGAGCCTGGCAGGGACACCACCATTCCCAGCATGCGTTTGAAGTTTCAAGTGGCAAGATAAGCAAGCAGCCCCGTTCTCTGTGCCTCTATGCGAACAGTGCCATGGGCAGATGAGGCTGAGCAACAGCTTTCCAGGCTAGCCCCTTCTGGCTGCCAGCTATCTGCAGACATTCGCATTTCAAGAGCAGGGCTGCGAAAGGAGCCTAGCAGGTACACCAACTTTCCCAGGCTACATTTGAAGTTTGAGGTGGCAAGACAAGCAAGGAGCCCCATTCTCTGTGCCTCTGTGCGAGCACTGCCATGGGCAGATGAGGCTGAGCAACAGCTTTCCAGGCTAGCCCCTTCTGGCTGCTAGCTATCTGCAGACGTTCGCACTTTGGGAGCAGGGCTGCGAAAGGAGCCTGGCAGGGACACCAACATTCCCAGGCTACGTTTGAAGTTTGAGGTGGCAAGACAAGCAAGCAGCCCCATTCTCTGTGCCTCTGTGCGAGCACTGCCATGGGCAGATGAGGCTGAGCAACAGCTTTCCAGGCTAGCCCCTTCTGGCTGCCAGCTATCTGCAGACGTTCGCATTTCAAGAGCAGGGCTGCGAAAGGAGCCTAGCAGGTACACCATCTTTCCCAGCCTACGTTTGAAGTTTGAGGTGGCAAGACAAGCAAGCAGCCCCATTCTCTGTGCCTCTGTGCGAGCACTGCCATGGGCAGATGAGGCTGAGCAACAGCTTTGCAGGATAGCCCCTTCTGCCTGCCAGCTATTTGCAGACGATCGCACTTTCGGAGCAGGGCTGCGAAAGGAGCCTGGCTGGGACACCACCATTCCCAGGCTACGTTTGAAGTTTGAGGTGGCAAGACAAGCAAGCAGCCCCATTCTCTGTGCCTCTATGCGAACAGTGCCATGGGCAGATGAGGCGGAGCAACAGCTTTCCAGGATAACCCCTTCTGCCTGCCAGCTATCTGCAGACGTTCGCACTTTCGGAGCAGGGCTGCGAAACGAGCCTGGCAGGGACACCACCATTCCCAGCATGCGTTTGAATTTTCAAGTGGCAAGATAAGCAAGCAGCCCCATTCTCTGTGCCTCTATGCGAACAGTGCCATGGGCAGATGAGGCTGAGCAACAGCTTTCCAGGCTAGCCCCTTCTGGCTGCCAGCTATCTGCAGACGTTCGCATTTCAAGAGCAGGGCTGCGAAAGGAGCCTAGCAGGGACACCAACTTTCCCAGGCTACGTTTGAAGTTTGAGGTGGCAAGACAAGCAAGCAGCCCCATTCTCTGTGCCTCTATGCGAACACTGCCATGGGCAGATGAGGCGGAGCAACAGCTTTCCAGGATAACCCCTTCTGCCTGCCAGCTATCTGCAGATGTTCGCACTTTGGGAGCAGGGCTGCAAAAGGAGCCTGGCAGGGACACCACCATTCCCAGCATGCGTTTGAAGTTTCAAGTGGCAAGATAAGCAAGCAGCCCCATTCTCTGTGCCTCTGTGCGAGCACTGCCATGGGCAGATGAGGCTGAGCAACAGCTTTCCAGGATAGCCCCTTCTGGCTGCTAGCTATCTGCAGACGTTCGCACTTTGGGAGCAGGGCTGCGAAAGGAGCCTGGCAGGGACACCAACATTCCCAGGCTACGTTTGAAGTTTGAGGTGGCAAGACAAGCAAGCAGCCCCATTCTCTGTGCCTCTGTGCGAGCACTGCCATGGGCAGATGAGGCTGAGCAACAGCTTTCCAGGCTAGCCCCTTCTGGCTGCCAGCTATCTGCAGACGTTCGCATTTCAAGAGCAGGGCTGCGAAAGGAGCCTAGCAGGTACACCATCTTTCCCAGCCTACGTTTGAAGTTTGAGGTGGCAAGACAAGCAAGCAGCCCCATTCTCTGTGCCTCTGTGCGAGCACTGCCATGGGCAGATGAGGCTGAGCAACAGCTTTGCAGGATAGCCCCTTCTGCCTGCCAGCTATTTGCAGACGATCGCACTTTCGGAGCAGGGCTGCGAAAGGAGCCTGGCAGGGACACCACCATTCCCAGGCTACGTTTGAAGTTTGAGGTGGCAAGACAAGCAAGCAGCCCCATTCTCTGTGCCTCTATGCGAACAGTGCCATGGGCAGATGAGGCGGAGCAACAGCTTTCCAGGATAACCCCTTCTGCCTGCCAGCTATCTGCAGACGTTCGCACTTTCGGAGCAGGGCTGCGAAACGAGCCTGGCAGGGACACCACCATTCCCAGCATGCGTTTGAATTTTCAAGTGGCAAGATAAGCAAGCAGCCCCATTCTCTGTGCCTCTATGCGAACAGTGCCATGGGCAGATGAGGCTGAGCAACAGCTTTCCAGGCTAGCCCCTTCTGGCTGCCAGCTATCTGCAGACGTTCGCATTTCAAGAGCAGGGCTGCGAAAGGAGCCTAGCAGGTAGACCATCTTTCCCAGGCTACGTTTGAAGTTTGAGGTGGCAAGACAAGCAAGCAGCCCCATTCTCTGTGCCTCTGTGCGAGCACTGCCATGGGCAGATGAGGCTGAGCAACAGCTTTCCAGGATAGCCCCTTCTGCCTGCCAGCTATCTGCAGACGTTCGCACTTTCGGAGCAGGGCTGCGAAAGGAGCCTGGCAGGGACACCAACTTTCCCAGGCTACGTTTGAAGTTGGAGGTGGCAAGACAAGCAAGCAGCCCCATTCTCTGTGCCTCTGTGCGAGCACTGCCATGGGCAGATGAGGCTGAGCAACAGCTTTCCAGGCTAGCACCTTCTGGCTGCCAGCTATCTGCAGACGTTCGCACTTTCGGAGCAGGGCTGCGAAAGGAGCCTGGCAGGGACACCAACTTTCCCAGGCTACGTTTGAAGTTTGAGGTGGCAAGACAAGCAAGCAGCCCCATTCTCTGTGCCTCTATGCGAACACTGCCATGGGCAGATGAGGCGGAGCAACAGCTTTCCAGGATAACCCCTTCTGCCTGCCAGCTATCTGCAGATGTTCGCACTTTGGGAGCAGGGCTGCAAAAGGAGCCTGGCAGGGACACCACCATTCCCAGCATGCGTTTGAAGTTTCAAGTGGCAAGATAAGCAAGCAGCCCCATTCTCTGTGCCTCTGTGCGAGCACTGCCATGGGCAGATGAGGCTGAGCAACAGCTGTCCAGGATAGCCCCTTCTGCCTGCCAGCTATCTGCAGACGTTCGCACTTTCGGAGCAGGGCTGCAAAAGGAGCCTGGCAGGGACACCACCATTCCCAGCATGCGTTTGAAGTTTCAAGTGGCAAGATAAGCAAGCAGCCCCGTTCTCTGTGCCTCTATGCGAACAGTGCCATGGGCAGATGAGGCTGAGCAACAGCTTTCCAGGCTAGCCCCTTCTGGCTGCCAGCTATCTGCAGACATTCGCATTTCAAGAGCAGGGCTGCGAAAGGAGCCTAGCAGGTACACCAACTTTCCCAGGCTACATTTGAAGTTTGAGGTGGCAAGACAAGCAAGGAGCCCCATTCTCTGTGCCTCTGTGCGAGCACTGCCATGGGCAGATGAGGCTGAGCAACAGCTTTCCAGGATAGCCCCTTCTGGCTGCTAGCTATCTGCAGACGTTCGCACTTTGGGAGCAGGGCTGCGAAAGGAGCCTGGCAGGGACACCAACATTCCCAGGCTACGTTTGAAGTTTGAGGTGGCAAGACAAGCAAGCAGCCCCATTCTCTGTGCCTCTGTGCGAGCACTGCCATGGGCAGATGAGGCTGAGCAACAGCTTTCCAGGCTAGCCCCTTCTGGCTGCCAGCTATCTGCAGACGTTCGCATTTCAAGAGCAGGGCTGCGAAAGGAGCCTAGCAGGTACACCATCTTTCCCAGCCTACGTTTGAAGTTTGAGGTGGCAAGACAAGCAAGCAGCCCCATTCTCTGTGCCTCTGTGCGAGCACTGCCATGGGCAGATGAGGCTGAGCAACAGCTTTGCAGGATAGCCCCTTCTGCCTGCCAGCTATCTGCAGACGATCGCACTTTCGGAGCAGGGCTGCGAAAGGAGCCTGGCAGGGACACCACCATTCCCAGGCTACGTTTGAAGTTTGAGGTGGCAAGACAAGCAAGCAGCCCCATTCTCTGTGCCTCTATGCGAGCACTGCCATGGGCAGATGAGGCGGAGCAACAGCTTTCCAGGATAACCCCTTCTGCCTGCCAGCTATCTGCAGACGTTCGCACTTTCGGAGCAGGGCTGCGAAACGAGCCTGGCAGGGACACCACCATTCCCAGCATGCGTTTGAATTTTCAAGTGGCAAGATAAGCAAGCAGCCCCATTCTCTGTGCCTCTATGCGAACAGTGCCATGGGCAGATGAGGCTGAGCAACAGCTTTCCAGGCTAGCCCCTTCTGGCTGCCAGCTATCTGCAGACGTTCGCATTTCAAGAGCAGGGCTGCGAAAGGAGCCTAGCAGGTAGACCATCTTTCCCAGGCTACGTTTGAAGTTGGAGGTGGCAAGACAAGCAAGCAGCCCCATTCTCTGTGCCTCTGTGCGAGCACTGCCATGGGCAGATGAGGCTGAGCAACAGCTTTCCAGGCTAGCACCTTCTGGCTGCCAGCTATCTGCAGACGTTCGCACTTTCGGAGCAGGGCTGCGAAAGGAGCCTGGCAGGGACACCAACTTTCCCAGGCTACGTTTGAAGTTTGAGGTGGCAAGACAAGCAAGCAGCCCCATTCTCTGTGCCTCTATGCGAACACTGCCATGGGCAGATGAGGCGGAGCAACAGCTTTCCAGGATAACCCCTTCTGCCTGCCAGCTATCTGCAGATGTTCGCACTTTGGGAGCAGGGCTGCAAAAGGAGCCTGGCAGGGACACCACCATTCCCAGCATGCGTTTGAATTTTGAGGTGGCAAGATAAGCAAGCAGCCCCATTCTCTGTGCCTCTGTGCGAGCACTGCCATGGGCAGATGAGGCTGAGCAACAGCTGTCCAGGATAGCCCCTTCTGCCTGCCAGCTATCTGCAGACGTTCGCACTTTCGGAGCAGGGCTGCAAAAGGAGCCTGGCAGGGACACCACCATTCCCAGCATACGTTTGAAGTTTCAAGTGGCAAGATAAGCAAGCAGCCCCGTTCTCTGTGCCTCTATGCGAACAGTGCCATGGGCAGATGAGGCTGAGCAACAGCTTTCCAGGCTAGCCCCTTCTGGCTGCCAGCTATCTGCAGACATTCGCATTTCAAGAGCAGGGCTGCGAAAGGAGCCTAGCAGGTACACCAACTTTCCCAGGCTACATTTGAAGTTTGAGGTGGCAAGACAAGCAAGGAGCCCCATTCTCTGTGCCTCTGTGCGAGCACTGCCATGGGCAGATGAGGCTGAGCAACAGCTTTCCAGGATAGCCCCTTCTGGCTGCTAGCTATCTGCAGACGTTCGCACTTTGGGAGCAGGGCTGCGAAAGGAGCCTGGCAGGGACACCAACATTCCCAGGCTACGTTTGAAGTTTGAGGTGGCAAGACAAGCAAGCAGCCCCATTCTCTGTGCCTCTGTGCGAGCACTGCCATGGGCAGATGAGGCTGAGCAACAGCTTTCCAGGCTAGCCCCTTCTGGCTGCCAGCTATCTGCAGACGTTCGCATTTCAAGAGCAGGGCTGCGAAAGGAGCCTAGCAGGTACACCATCTTTCCCAGCCTACGTTTGAAGTTTGAGGTGGCAAGACAAGCAAGCAGCCCCATTCTCTGTGCCTCTGTGCGAGCACTGCCATGGGCAGATGAGGCTGAGCAACAGCTTTGCAGGATAGCCCCTTCTGCCTGCCAGCTATTTGCAGACGATCGCACTTTCGGAGCAGGGCTGCGAAAGGAGCCTGGCAGGGACACCACCATTCCCAGGCTACGTTTGAAGTTTGAGGTGGCAAGACAAGCAAGCAGCCCCATTCTCTGTGCCTCTATGCGAACAGTGCCATGGGCAGATGAGGCGGAGCAACAGCTTTCCAGGATAACCCCTTCTGCCTGCCAGCTATCTGCAGACGTTCGCACTTTCGGAGCAGGGCTGCGAAACGAGCCTGGCAGGGACACCACCATTCCCAGCATGCGTTTGAATTTTCAAGTGGCAAGATAAGCAAGCAGCCCCATTCTCTGTGCCTCTATGCGAACAGTGCCATGGGCAGATGAGGCTGAGCAACAGCTTTCCAGGCTAGCCCCTTCTGGCTGCCAGCTATCTGCAGACGTTCGCATTTCAAGAGCAGGGCTGCGAAAGGAGCCTAGCAGGTAGACCATCTTTCCCAGGCTACGTTTGAAGTTTGAGGTGGCAAGACAAGCAAGCAGCCCCATTCTCTGTGCCTCTGTGCGAGCACTGCCATGGGCAGATGAGGCTGAGCAACAGCTTTCCAGGATAGCCCCTTCTGCCTGCCAGCTATCTGCAGACGTTCGCACTTTCGGAGCAGGGCTGCGAAAGGAGCCTGGCAGGGACACCAACTTTCCCAGTCTACGTTTGAAGTTGGAGGTGGCAAGACAAGCAAGCAGCCCCATTCTCTGTGCCTCTGTGCGAGCACTGCCATGGGCAGATGAGGCTGAGCAACAGCTTTCCAGGCTAGCACCTTCTGGCTGCCAGCTATCTGCAGACGTTCGCACTTTCGGAGCAGGGCTGCGAAAGGAGCCTGGCAGGGACACCAACTTTCCCAGGCTACGTTTGAAGTTTGAGGTGGCAAGACAAGCAAGCAGCCCCATTCTCTGTGCCTCTATGCGAACAGTGCCATGGGCAGATGAGGCTGAGCAACAGCTTTCCAGGATAACCCCTTCTGCCTGCCAGCTATCTGCAGATGTTCGCACTTTGGGAGCAGGGCTGCAAAAGGAGCCTGGCAGGGACACCACCATTCCCAGCATGCGTTTGAATTTTCAAGTGGCAAGATAAGCAAGCAGCCCCATTCTCTGTGCCTCTGTGCGAGCACTGCCATGGGCAGATGAGGCTGAGCAACAGCTGTCCAGGATAGCCCCTTCTGGCTGCCAGCTATCAGCAGACGTTCACATTTCAAGAGCAGGGCTGTGATAGGAGCCTAGCAGGTAGACCATCTTTCCCAGGCTACGTTTGAAGTTTGAGGTGGCAAGACAAGCAAGCAGCCCCATTCTCTGTGCCTCTGTGCGAGCAGTGCCATGGGCAGATGAGGCTGAGCAACAGCTTTCCAGGATAGCCCCTTCTGGCTGCCAGCTATCTGCAGACGTTCACATTTCAAGAGCAGGGCTGCGAAAGGAGCCTAGCAGGTAGACCATCTTTCCCAGGCTACGTTTGAAGTTTGAGGTGGCAAGACAAGAAAGGAGCCTCATTCTCTGTGCCTCTGTGCAAGCAGTGCCATGGGCAGATGAGGCTGAGCAACAGCTTTCCAGGCTAGCACCTTCTGGCTGCCAGCTATCTGCAGACGTTCGCACTTTCGGAGCAGGGCTGCGAAAGGAGCCTGGCAGGGACACCAACTTTCCCAGGCTACGTTTGAAGTTTGAGGTGGCAAGACAAGCAAGCAGCCCCATTCTCTGTGCCTCTATGCGAACAGTGCCATGGGCAGATGAGGCGGAGCAAAAGCTTTCCAGGATAACCCCTTCTGCCTGCCAGCTATCTGCAGATGTTCGCACTTTGGGAGCAGGGCTGCAAAAGGAGCCTGGCAGGGACACCACCATTCCCAGCATGCGTTTGAATTTTCAAGTGGCAAGATAAGCAAGCAGCCCCATTCTCTGTGCCTCTATGCGAACAGTGCCATGGGCAGATGAGGCTGAGCAACAGCTTTCCAGGCTAGCCCCTTCTGGCTGCCAGCTATCTGCAGACGTTCGCATTTCAAGAGCAGGGCTGCGAAAGGAGCCTAGCAGGTAGACCATCTTTCCCAGGCTACGTTTGAAGTTTGAGGTGGCAAGACAAGCAAGCAGCCCCATTCTCTGTGCCTCTGTGCGAGCACTGCCATGGGCAGATGAGGCTGAGCAACAGCTTTCCAGGATAGCCCCTTCTGCCTGCCAGCTATCTGCAGACGTTCGCACTTTCGGAGCAGGGCTGCGAAAGGAGCCTGGCAGGGACACCAACTTTCCCAGGCTACGTTTGAAGTTGGAGGTGGCAAGACAAGCAAGCAGCCCCATTCTCTGTGCCTCTGTGCGAGCACTGCCATGGGCAGATGAGGCTGAGCAACAGCTTTCCAGGCTAGCACCTTCTGGCTGCCAGCTATCTGCAGACGTTCGCACTTTTGGAGCAGGGCTGCGAAAGGAGCCTGGCAGGGACACCAACTTTCCCAGGCTACGTTTGAAGTTTGAGGTGGCAAGACAAGCAAGCAGCCCCATTCTCTGTGCCTCTATGCGAACACTGCCATGGGCAGATGAGGCGGAGCAACAGCTTTCCAGGATAACCCCTTCTGCCTGCCAGCTATCTGCAGATGTTCGCACTTTGGGAGCAGGGCTGCAAAAGGAGCCTGGCAGGGACACCACCATTCCCAGCATGCGTTTGAATTTTCAAGTGGCAAGATAAGCAAGCAGCCCCATTCTCTGTGCCTCTGTGCGAGCACTGCCATGGGCAGATGAGGCTGAGCAACAGCTGTCCAGGATAGCCCCTTCTGCCTGCCAGCTATCTGCAGACGTTCGCACTTTCGGAGCAGGGCTGCAAAAGGAGCCTGGCAGGGACACCACCATTCCCAGCATACGTTTGAAGTTTCAAGTGGCAAGATAAGCAAGCAGCCCCGTTCTCTGTGCCTCTATGCGAACAGTGCCATGGGCAGATGAGGCTGAGCAACAGCTTTCCAGGCTAGCCCCTTCTGGCTGCCAGCTATCTGCAGACATTCGCATTTCAAGAGCAGGGCTGCGAAAGGAGCCTAGCAGGTACACCAACTTTCCCAGGCTACATTTGAAGTTTGAGGTGGCAAGACAAGCAAGGAGCCCCATTCTCTGTGCCTCTGTGCGAGCACTGCCATGGGCAGATGAGGCTGAGCAACAGCTTTCCAGGATAGCCCCTTCTGGCTGCCAGCTATCTGCAGACGTTCGCACTTTGGGAGCAGGGCTGCGAAAGGAGCCTGGCAGGGACACCAACATTCCCAGGCTACGTTTGAAGTTTGAGGTGGCAAGACAAGCAAGCAGCCCCATTCTCTGTGCCTCTGTGCGAGCAGTGCCATGGGCAGATGAGGCTGAGCAACAGCTTTCCAGGCTAGCCCCTTCTGGCTGCCAGCTATCTGCAGACGTTCGCATTTCAAGAGCAGGGCTGCGAAAGGAGCCTAGCAGGTACACCATCTTTCCCAGCCTACGTTTGAAGTTTGAGGTGGCAAGACAAGCAAGCAGCCCCATTCTCTGTGCCTCTGTGCGAGCACTGCCATGGGCAGATGAGGCTGAGCAACAGCTTTGCAGGATAGCCCCTTCTGCCTGCCAGCTATTTGCAGACGATCGCACTTTCGGAGCAGGGCTGCGAAAGGAGCCTGGCAGGGACACCACCATTCCCAGGCTACGTTTGAAGTTTGAGGTGGCAAGACAAGCAAGCAGCCCCATTCTCTGTGCCTCTATGCGAACAGTGCCATGGGCAGATGAGGCGGAGCAACAGCTTTCCAGGATAACCCCTTCTGCCTGCCAGCTATCTGCAGACGTTCGCACTTTCGGAGCAGGGCTGCGAAACGAGCCTGGCAGGGACACCACCATTCCCAGCATGCGTTTGAATTTTCAAGTGGCAAGATAAGCAAGCAGCCCCATTCTCTGTGCCTCTATGCGAACAGTGCCATGGGCAGATGAGGCTGAGCAACAGCTTTCCAGGCTAGCCCCTTCTGGCTGCCAGCTATCTGCAGACGTTCGCATTTCAAGAGCAGGGCTGCGAAAGGAGCCTAGCAGGTAGACCATCTTTCCCAGGCTACGTTTGAAGTTTGAGGTGGCAAGACAAGCAAGCAGCCCCATTCTCTGTGCCTCTGTGCGAGCACTGCCATGGGCAGATGAGGCTGAGCAACAGCTTTCCAGGATAGCCCCTTCTGCCTGCCAGCTATCTGCAGACGTTCGCACTTTCGGAGCAGGGCTGCGAAAGGAGCCTGGCAGGGACACCAACTTTCCCAGTCTACGTTTGAAGTTGGAGGTGGCAAGACAAGCAAGCAGCCCCATTCTCTGTGCCTCTGTGCGAGCACTGCCATGGGCAGATGAGGCTGAGCAACAGCTTTCCAGGCTAGCACCTTCTGGCTGCCAGCTATCTGCAGACGTTCGCACTTTCGGAGCAGGGCTGCGAAAGGAGCCTGGCAGGGACACCAACTTTCCCAGGCTACGTTTGAAGTTTGAGGTGGCAAGACAAGCAAGCAGCCCCATTCTCTGTGCCTCTATGCGAACAGTGCCATGGGCAGATGAGGCTGAGCAACAGCTTTCCAGGATAACCCCTTCTGCCTGCCAGCTATCTGCAGATGTTCGCACTTTGGGAGCAGGGCTGCAAAAGGAGCCTGGCAGGGACACCACCATTCCCAGCATGCGTTTGAATTTTCAAGTGGCAAGATAAGCAAGCAGCCCCATTCTCTGTGCCTCTGTGCGAGCACTGCCATGGGCAGATGAGGCTGAGCAACAGCTGTCCAGGATAGCCCCTTCTGGCTGCCAGCTATCAGCAGACGTTCACATTTCAAGAGCAGGGCTGTGATAGGAGCCTAGCAGGTAGACCATCTTTCCCAGGCTACGTTTGAAGTTTGAGGTGGCAAGACAAGCAAGCAGCCCCATTCTCTGTGCCTCTGTGCGAGCAGTGCCATGGGCAGATGAGGCTGAGCAACAGCTTTCCAGGATAGCCCCTTCTGGCTGCCAGCTATCTGCAGACGTTCACATTTCAAGAGCAGGGCTGCGAAAGGAGCCTAGCAGGTAGACCATCTTTCCCAGGCTACGTTTGAAGTTTGAGGTGGCAAGACAAGAAAGGAGCCTCATTCTCTGTGCCTCTGTGCAAGCAGTGCCATGGGCAGATGAGGCTGAGCAACAGCTTTCCAGGCTAGCACCTTCTGGCTGCCAGCTATCTGCAGACGTTCGCACTTTCGGAGCAGGGCTGCGAAAGGAGCCTGGCAGGGACACCAACTTTCCCAGGCTACGTTTGAAGTTTGAGGTGGCAAGACAAGCAAGCAGCCCCATTCTCTGTGCCTCTATGCGAACAGTGCCATGGGCAGATGAGGCGGAGCAAAAGCTTTCCAGGATAACCCCTTCTGCCTGCCAGCTATCTGCAGATGTTCGCACTTTGGGAGCAGGGCTGCAAAAGGAGCCTGGCAGGGACACCACCATTCCCAGCATGCGTTTGAATTTTCAAGTGGCAAGATAAGCAAGCAGCCCCATTCTCTGTGCCTCTATGCGAACAGTGCCATGGGCAGATGAGGCTGAGCAACAGCTTTCCAGGCTAGCCCCTTCTGGCTGCCAGCTATCTGCAGACGTTCGCATTTCAGGAGCAGGGCTGCGAAAGGAGCCTAGCAGGTACACCATCTTTCCCAGCCTACGTTTGAAGTTTGAGGTGGCAAGACAAGCAAGCAGCCCCATTCTCTGTGCCTCTGTGCGAGCACTGCCATGGGCAGATGAGGCTGAGCAACAGCTTTGCAGGATAGCCCCTTCTGCCTGCCAGCTATTTGCAGACGATCGCACTTTCGGAGCAGGGCTGCGAAAGGAGCCTGGCAGGGACACCACCATTCCCAGGCTACGTTTGAAGTTTGAGGTGGCAAGACAAGCAAGCAGCCCCATTCTCTGTGCCTCTATGCGAACAGTGCCATGGGCAGATGAGGCGGAGCAACAGCTTTCCAGGATAACCCCTTCTGCCTGCCAGCTATCTGCAGACGTTCGCACTTTCGGAGCAGGGCTGCGAAACGAGCCTGGCAGGGACACCACCATTCCCAGCATGCGTTTGAATTTTCAAGTGGCAAGATAAGCAAGCAGCCCCATTCTCTGTGCCTCTATGCGAACAGTGCCATGGGCAGATGAGGCTGAGCAACAGCTTTCCAGGCTAGCCCCTTCTGGCTGCCAGCTATCTGCAGACGTTCGCATTTCAAGAGCAGGGCTGCGAAAGGAGCCTAGCAGGTAGACCATCTTTCCCAGGCTACGTTTGAAGTTTGAGGTGGCAAGACAAGCAAGCAGCCCCATTCTCTGTGCCTCTGTGCGAGCACTGCCATGGGCAGATGAGGCTGAGCAACAGCTTTCCAGGATAGCCCCTTCTGCCTGCCAGCTATCTGCAGACGTTCGCACTTTCGGAGCAGGGCTGCGAAAGGAGCCTGGCAGGGACACCAACTTTCCCAGGCTACGTTTGAAGTTGGAGGTGGCAAGACAAGCAAGCAGCCCCATTCTCTGTGCCTCTGTGCGAGCACTGCCATGGGCAGATGAGGCTGAGCAACAGCTTTCCAGGCTAGCACCTTCTGGCTGCCAGCTATCTGCAGACGTTCGCACTTTTGGAGCAGGGCTGCGAAAGGAGCCTGGCAGGGACACCAACTTTCCCAGGCTACGTTTGAAGTTTGAGGTGGCAAGACAAGCAAGCAGCCCCATTCTCTGTGCCTCTATGCGAACACTGCCATGGGCAGATGAGGCAGAGCAACAGCTTTCCAGGATAACCCCTTCTGCCTGCCAGCTATCTGCAGATGTTCGCACTTTGGGAGCAGGGCTGCAAAAGGAGCCTGGCAGGGACACCACCATTCCCAGCATGCGTTTGAATTTTCAAGTGGCAAGATAAGCAAGCAGCCCCATTCTCTGTGCCTCTGTGCGAGCACTGCCATGGGCAGATGAGGCTGAGCAACAGCTGTCCAGGATAGCCCCTTCTGCCTGCCAGCTATCTGCAGACGTTCGCACTTTCGGAGCAGGGCTGCAAAAGGAGCCTGGCAGGGACACCACCATTCCCAGCATACGTTTGAAGTTTCAAGTGGCAAGATAAGCAAGCAGCCCCGTTCTCTGTGCCTCTATGCGAACAGTGCCATGGGCAGATGAGGCTGAGCAACAGCTTTCCAGGCTAGCCCCTTCTGGCTGCCAGCTATCTGCAGACATTCGCATTTCAAGAGCAGGGCTGCGAAAGGAGCCTAGCAGGTACACCAACTTTCCCAGGCTACATTTGAAGTTTGAGGTGGCAAGACAAGCAAGGAGCCCCATTCTCTGTGCCTCTGTGCGAGCACTGCCATGGGCAGATGAGGCTGAGCAACAGCTTTCCAGGATAGCCCCTTCTGGCTGCTAGCTATCTGCAGACGTTCGCACTTTGGGAGCAGGGCTGCGAAAGGAGCCTGGCAGGGACACCAACATTCCCAGGCTACGTTTGAAGTTTGAGGTGGCAAGACAAGCAAGCAGCCCCATTCTCTGTGCCTCTGTGCGAGCAGTGCCATGGGCAGATGAGGCTGAGCAACAGCTTTCCAGGCTAGCCCCTTCTGGCTGCCAGCTATCTGCAGACGTTCGCATTTCAAGAGCAGGGCTGCGAAAGGAGCCTAGCAGGTACACCATCTTTCCCAGCCTACGTTTGAAGTTTGAGGTGGCAAGACAAGCAAGCAGCCCCATTCTCTGTGCCTCTGTGCGAGCACTGCCATGGGCAGATGAGGCTGAGCAACAGCTTTGCAGGATAGCCCCTTCTGCCTGCCAGCTATTTGCAGACGATCGCACTTTCGGAGCAGGGCTGCGAAAGGAGCCTGGCAGGGACACCACCATTCCCAGGCTACGTTTGAAGTTTGAGGTGGCAAGACAAGCAAGCAGCCCCATTCTCTGTGCCTCTATGCGAACAGTGCCATGGGCAGATGAGGCGGAGCAACAGCTTTCCAGGATAACCCCTTCTGCCTGCCAGCTATCTGCAGACGTTCGCACTTTCGGAGCAGGGCTGCGAAACGAGCCTGGCAGGGACACCACCATTCCCAGCATGCGTTTGAATTTTCAAGTGGCAAGATAAGCAAGCAGCCCCATTCTCTGTGCCTCTATGCGAACAGTGCCATGGGCAGATGAGGCTGAGCAACAGCTTTCCAGGCTAGCCCCTTCTGGCTGCCAGCTATCTGCAGACGTTCGCATTTCAAGAGCAGGGCTGCGAAAGGAGCCTAGCAGGTAGACCATCTTTCCCAGGCTACGTTTGAAGTTTGAGGTGGCAAGACAAGCAAGCAGCCCCATTCTCTGTGCCTCTGTGCGAGCACTGCCATGGGCAGATGAGGCTGAGCAACAGCTTTCCAGGATAGCCCCTTCTGCCTGCCAGCTATCTGCAGACGTTCGCACTTTCGGAGCAGGGCTGCGAAAGGAGCCTGGCAGGGACACCAACTTTCCCAGTCTACGTTTGAAGTTGGAGGTGGCAAGACAAGCAAGCAGCCCCATTCTCTGTGCCTCTGTGCGAGCACTGCCATGGGCAGATGAGGCTGAGCAACAGCTTTCCAGGCTAGCACCTTCTGGCTGCCAGCTATCTGCAGACGTTCGCACTTTCGGAGCAGGGCTGCGAAAGGAGCCTGGCAGGGACACCAACTTTCCCAGGCTACGTTTGAAGTTTGAGGTGGCAAGACAAGCAAGCAGCCCCATTCTCTGTGCCTCTATGCGAACAGTGCCATGGGCAGATGAGGCTGAGCAACAGCTTTCCAGGATAACCCCTTCTGCCTGCCAGCTATCTGCAGATGTTCGCACTTTGGGAGCAGGGCTGCAAAAGGAGCCTGGCAGGGACACCACCATTCCCAGCATGCGTTTGAATTTTCAAGTGGCAAGATAAGCAAGCAGCCCCATTCTCTGTGCCTCTGTGCGAGCACTGCCATGGGCAGATGAGGCTGAGCAACAGCTGTCCAGGATAGCCCCTTCTGGCTGCCAGCTATCAGCAGACGTTCACATTTCAAGAGCAGGGCTGTGATAGGAGCCTAGCAGGTAGACCATCTTTCCCAGGCTACGTTTGAAGTTTGAGGTGGCAAGACAAGCAAGCAGCCCCATTCTCTGTGCCTCTGTGCGAGCAGTGCCATGGGCAGATGAGGCTGAGCAACAGCTTTCCAGGATAGCCCCTTCTGGCTGCCAGCTATCTGCAGACGTTCACATTTCAAGAGCAGGGCTGCGAAAGGAGCCTAGCAGGTAGACCATCTTTCCCAGGCTACGTTTGAAGTTTGAGGTGGCAAGACAAGAAAGGAGCCTCATTCTCTGTGCCTCTGTGCAAGCAGTGCCATGGGCAGATGAGGCTGAGCAACAGCTTTCCAGGATAACCCCTTCTGGCTGCCAGCTATCTGCAGACGTTCGCACTTTCGGAGCAGGGCTGCGAAAGGAGCCTGGCAGGGACACCAACTTTCCCAGGCTACGTTTGAAGTTTGAGGTGGCAAGACAAGCAAGCAGCCCCATTCTCTGTGCCTCTATGCGAACAGTGCCATGGGCAGATGAGGCGGAGCAAAAGCTTTCCAGGATAACCCCTTCTGCCTGCCAGCTATCTGCAGATGTTCGCACTTTGGGAGCAGGGCTGCAAAAGGAGCCTGGCAGGGACACCACCATTCCCAGCATGCGTTTGAATTTTCAAGTGGCAAGATAAGCAAGCAGCCCCATTCTCTGTGCCTCTATGCGAACAGTGCCATGGGCAGATGAGGCTGAGCAACAGCTTTCCAGGCTAGCCCCTTCTGGCTGCCAGCTATCTGCAGACGTTCGCATTTCAGGAGCAGGGCTGCGAAAGGAGCCTAGCAGGTACACCATCTTTCCCAGGCTACGTTTGAAGTTTGAGGTGGCAAGACAAGCAAGCAGCCCCATTCTCTGTGCCTCTGTGCGAGCACTGCCATGGGCAGATGAGGCTGAGCAACAGCTTTGCAGGATAGCCCCTTCTGCCTGCCAGCTATTTGCAGACGATCGCACTTTCGGAGCAGGGCTGCGAAAGGAGCCTGGCAGGGACACCACCATTCCCAGGCTACGTTTGAAGTTTGAGGTGGCAAGACAAGCAAGCAGCCCCATTCTCTGTGCCTCTATGCGAACAGTGCCATGGGCAGATGAGGCGGAGCAACAGCTTTCCAGGATAGCCCCTTCTGCCTGCCAGCTATCTGCAGACGTTCGCACTTTCGGAGCAGGGCTGCGAAACGAGCCTGGCAGGGACACCACCATTCCCAGCATGCGTTTGAATTTTCAAGTGGCAAGATAAGCAAGCAGCCCCATTCTCTGTGCCTCTATGCGAACAGTGCCATGGGCAGATGAGGCTGAGCAACAGCTTTCCAGGCTAGCCCCTTCTGGCTGCCAGCTATCTGCAGACGTTCGCATTTCAAGAGCAGGGCTGCGAAAGGAGCCTAGCAGGTAGACCATCTTTCCCAGGCTACGTTTGAAGTTTGAGGTGGCAAGACAAGCAAGCAGCCCCATTCTCTGTGCCTCTGTGCGAGCACTGCCATGGGCAGATGAGGCTGAGCAACAGCTTTCCAGGATAGCCCCTTCTGCCTGCCAGCTATCTGCAGACGTTCGCACTTTCGGAGCAGGGCTGCGAAAGGAGCCTGGCAGGGACACCAACTTTCCCAGGCTACGTTTGAAGTTGGAGGTGGCAAGACAAGCAAGCAGCCCCATTCTCTGTGCCTCTGTGCGAGCACTGCCATGGGCAGATGAGGCTGAGCAACAGCTTTCCAGGCTAGCACCTTCTGGCTGCCAGCTATCTGCAGACGTTCGCACTTTTGGAGCAGGGCTGCGAAAGGAGCCTGGCAGGGACACCAACTTTCCCAGGCTACGTTTGAAGTTTGAGGTGGCAAGACAAGCAAGCAGCCCCATTCTCTGTGCCTCTATGCGAACACTGCCATGGGCAGATGAGGCGGAGCAACAGCTTTCCAGGATAACCCCTTCTGCCTGCCAGCTATCTGCAGATGTTCGCACTTTGGGAGCAGGGCTGCAAAAGGAGCCTGGCAGGGACACCACCATTCCCAGCATGCGTTTGAATTTTCAAGTGGCAAGATAAGCAAGCAGCCCCATTCTCTGTGCCTCTGTGCGAGCACTGCCATGGGCAGATGAGGCTGAGCAACAGCTGTCCAGGATAGCCCCTTCTGCCTGCCAGCTATCTGCAGACGTTCGCACTTTCGGAGCAGGGCTGCAAAAGGAGCCTGGCAGGGACACCACCATTCCCAGCATACGTTTGAAGTTTCAAGTGGCAAGATAAGCAAGCAGCCCCGTTCTCTGTGCCTCTATGCGAACAGTGCCATGGGCAGATGAGGCTGAGCAACAGCTTTCCAGGCTAGCCCCTTCTGGCTGCCAGCTATCTGCAGACATTCGCATTTCAAGAGCAGGGCTGCGAAAGGAGCCTAGCAGGTACACCAACTTTCCCAGGCTACATTTGAAGTTTGAGGTGGCAAGACAAGCAAGGAGCCCCATTCTCTGTGCCTCTGTGCGAGCACTGCCATGGGCAGATGAGGCTGAGCAACAGCTTTCCAGGATAGCCCCTTCTGGCTGCTAGCTATCTGCAGACGTTCGCACTTTGGGAGCAGGGCTGCGAAAGGAGCCTGGCAGGGACACCAACATTCCCAGGCTACGTTTGAAGTTTGAGGTGGCAAGACAAGCAAGCAGCCCCATTCTCTGTGCCTCTGTGCGAGCAGTGCCATGGGCAGATGAGGCTGAGCAACAGCTTTCCAGGCTAGCCCCTTCTGGCTGCCAGCTATCTGCAGACGTTCGCATTTCAAGAGCAGGGCTGCGAAAGGAGCCTAGCAGGTACACCATCTTTCCCAGCCTACGTTTGAAGTTTGAGGTGGCAAGACAAGCAAGCAGCCCCATTCTCTGTGCCTCTGTGCGAGCACTGCCATGGGCAGATGAGGCTGAGCAACAGCTTTGCAGGATAGCCCCTTCTGCCTGCCAGCTATTTGCAGACGATCGCACTTTCGGAGCAGGGCTGCGAAAGGAGCCTGGCAGGGACACCACCATTCCCAGGCTACGTTTGAAGTTTGAGGTGGCAAGACAAGCAAGCAGCCCCATTCTCTGTGCCTCTATGCGAACAGTGCCATGGGCAGATGAGGCGGAGCAACAGCTTTCCAGGATAACCCCTTCTGCCTGCCAGCTATCTGCAGACGTTCGCACTTTCGGAGCAGGGCTGCGAAACGAGCCTGGCAGGGACACCACCATTCCCAGCATGCGTTTGAATTTTCAAGTGGCAAGATAAGCAAGCAGCCCCATTCTCTGTGCCTCTATGCGAACAGTGCCATGGGCAGATGAGGCTGAGCAACAGCTTTCCAGGCTAGCCCCTTCTGGCTGCCAGCTATCTGCAGACGTTCGCATTTCAAGAGCAGGGCTGCGAAAGGAGCCTAGCAGGTAGACCATCTTTCCCAGGCTACGTTTGAAGTTTGAGGTGGCAAGACAAGCAAGCAGCCCCATTCTCTGTGCCTCTGTGCGAGCACTGCCATGGGCAGATGAGGCTGAGCAACAGCTTTCCAGGATAGCCCCTTCTGCCTGCCAGCTATCTGCAGACGTTCGCACTTTCGGAGCAGGGCTGCGAAAGGAGCCTGGCAGGGACACTAACTTTCCCAGGCTACGTTTGAAGTTGGAGGTGGCAAGACAAGCAAGCAGCCCCATTCTCTGTGCCTCTGTGCGAGCACTGCCATGGGCAGATGAGGCTGAGCAACAGCTTTCCAGGCTAGCACCTTCTGGCTGCCAGCTATCTGCAGACGTTCACACTTTCAGAGCAGGGCTGCGAAAGGAGCCTGGCAGGGACACCAACTTTCCCAGGCTACGTTTGAAGTTTGAGGTGGCAAGACAAGCAAGCAGCCCCATTCTCTGTGCCTCTATGCGAACAGTGCCATGGGCAGATGAGGCTGAGCAACAGCTTTCCAGGATAACCCCTTCTGCCTGCCAGCTATCTGCAGATGTTCGCACTTTGGGAGCAGGGCTGCAAAAGGAGCCTGGCAGGGACACCACCATTCCCAGCATGCGTTTGAATTTTCAAGTGGCAAGATAAGCAAGCAGCCCCATTCTCTGTGCCTCTGTGCGAGCACTGCCATGGGCAGATGAGGCTGAGCAACAGCTGTCCAGGATAGCCCCTTCTGGCTGCCAGCTATCTGCAGACGTTCGCATTTCAAGAGCAGGGCTGCGAAAGGAGCCTGGCAGGGACACCAACTTTCCCAGGCTACGTTTGAAGTTTGAGGTGGCAAGACAAGCAAGCAGCCCCATTCTCTGTGCCTCTATGCGAACAGTGCCATGGGCAGATGAGGCGGAGCAAAAGCTTTCCAGGATAACCCCTTCTGCCTGCCAGCTATCTGCAGATGTTCGCACTTTGGGAGCAGGGCTGCAAAAGGAGCCTGGCAGGGACACCACCATTCCCAGCATGCGTTTGAATTTTCAAGTGGCAAGATAAGCAAGCAGCCCCATTCTCTGTGCCTCTATGCGAACAGTGCCATGGGCAGATGAGGCTGAGCAACAGCTTTCCAGGCTAGCCCCTTCTGGCTGCCAGCTATCTGCAGACGTTCGCATTTCAGGAGCAGGGCTGCGAAAGGAGCCTAGCAGGTACACCATCTTTCCCAGGCTACGTTTGAAGTTTGAGGTGGCAAGACAAGCAAGCAGCCCCATTCTCTGTGCCTCTGTGCGAGCACTGCCATGGGCAGATGAGGCTGAGCAACAGCTTTCCAGGATAGCCCCTTCTGCCTGCCAGCTATCTGCAGACGTTCGCACTTTCGGAGCAGGGCTGCGAAAGCAGCCTGGCAGGGACACCACCATTCCCAGGCTACGTTTGAAGTTGGAGGTGGCAAGACAAGCAAGCAGCCCCATTCTCTGTGCCTCTGTGCGAGCACTGCCATGGGCAGATGAGGCTGAGCAACAGCTTTCCAGGCTAGCCCCTTCTGGCTGCCAGCTATCTGCAGACGTTCGCATTTCAAGAGCAGGGCTGCGAAAGGAGCCTAGCAGGTACACCATCTTTCCCAGGCTACGTTTGAAGTTTGAGGTGGCAAGACAAGCAAGGAGCCTCATTCTCTGTGCCTCTGTGCAAGCACTGCCATGGGCAGATGAGGCTGAGCAGCAGCTTTCCAGGATAGCCCCTTCTGCCTGCCAGCTATCTGCAGACGTTCGCACTTTCGGAGCAGGGCTGCAAAAGGAGCCTGGCAGGGACACCACCATTCCCAGCATGCGTTTGAAGTTTCAAGTGGCAAGATAAGCAAGCAGCCCCGTTCTCTGTGCCTCTATGCGAACAGTGCCATGGGCAGATGAGGCTGAGCAACAGCTTTCCAGGCTAGCCCCTTCTGGCTGCCAGCTATCTGCAGACATTCGCATTTCAAGAGCAGGGCTGCGAAAGGAGCCTAGCAGGTACACCAACTTTCCCAGGCTACATTTGAAGTTTGAGGTGGCAAGACAAGCAAGGAGCCCCATTCTCTGTGCCTCTGTGCGAGCACTGCCATGGGCAGATGAGGCTGAGCAACAGCTTTCCAGGCTAGCCCCTTCTGGCTGCTAGCTATCTGCAGACGTTCGCACTTTGGGAGCAGGGCTGCGAAAGGAGCCTGGCAGGGACACCAACATTCCCAGGCTACGTTTGAAGTTTGAGGTGGCAAGACAAGCAAGCAGCCCCATTCTCTGTGCCTCTGTGCGAGCACTGCCATGGGCAGATGAGGCTGAGCAACAGCTTTCCAGGCTAGCCCCTTCTGGCTGCCAGCTATCTGCAGACGTTCGCATTTCAAGAGCAGGGCTGCGAAAGGAGCCTAGCAGGTACACCATCTTTCCCAGCCTACGTTTGAAGTTTGAGGTGGCAAGACAAGCAAGCAGCCCCATTCTCTGTGCCTCTGTGCGAGCACTGCCATGGGCAGATGAGGCTGAGCAACAGCTTTGCAGGATAGCCCCTTCTGCCTGCCAGCTATTTGCAGACGATCGCACTTTCGGAGCAGGGCTGCGAAAGGAGCCTGGCTGGGACACCACCATTCCCAGGCTACGTTTGAAGTTTGAGGTGGCAAGACAAGCAAGCAGCCCCATTCTCTGTGCCTCTATGCGAACAGTGCCATGGGCAGATGAGGCGGAGCAACAGCTTTCCAGGATAACCCCTTCTGCCTGCCAGCTATCTGCAGACGTTCGCACTTTCGGAGCAGGGCTGCGAAACGAGCCTGGCAGGGACACCACCATTCCCAGCATGCGTTTGAATTTTCAAGTGGCAAGATAAGCAAGCAGCCCCATTCTCTGTGCCTCTATGCGAACAGTGCCATGGGCAGATGAGGCTGAGCAACAGCTTTCCAGGCTAGCCCCTTCTGGCTGCCAGCTATCTGCAGACGTTCGCATTTCAAGAGCAGGGCTGCGAAAGGAGCCTAGCAGGGACACCAACTTTCCCAGGCTACGTTTGAAGTTTGAGGTGGCAAGACAAGCAAGCAGCCCCATTCTCTGTGCCTCTATGCGAACACTGCCATGGGCAGATGAGGCGGAGCAACAGCTTTCCAGGATAACCCCTTCTGCCTGCCAGCTATCTGCAGATGTTCGCACTTTGGGAGCAGGGCTGCAAAAGGAGCCTGGCAGGGACACCACCATTCCCAGCATGCGTTTGAAGTTTCAAGTGGCAAGATAAGCAAGCAGCCCCATTCTCTGTGCCTCTGTGCGAGCACTGCCATGGGCAGATGAGGCTGAGCAACAGCTTTCCAGGATAGCCCCTTCTGGCTGCTAGCTATCTGCAGACGTTCGCACTTTGGGAGCAGGGCTGCGAAAGGAGCCTGGCAGGGACACCAACATTCCCAGGCTACGTTTGAAGTTTGAGGTGGCAAGACAAGCAAGCAGCCCCATTCTCTGTGCCTCTGTGCGAGCACTGCCATGGGCAGATGAGGCTGAGCAACAGCTTTCCAGGCTAGCCCCTTCTGGCTGCCAGCTATCTGCAGACGTTCGCATTTCAAGAGCAGGGCTGCGAAAGGAGCCTAGCAGGTACACCATCTTTCCCAGCCTACGTTTGAAGTTTGAGGTGGCAAGACAAGCAAGCAGCCCCATTCTCTGTGCCTCTGTGCGAGCACTGCCATGGGCAGATGAGGCTGAGCAACAGCTTTGCAGGATAGCCCCTTCTGCCTGCCAGCTATTTGCAGACGATCGCACTTTCGGAGCAGGGCTGCGAAAGGAGCCTGGCAGGGACACCAACTTTCCCAGGCTACGTTTGAAGTTTGAGGTGGCAAGACAAGCAAGCAGCCCCATTCTCTGTGCCTCTATGCGAACAGTGCCATGGGCAGATGAGGCGGAGCAACAGCTTTCCAGGATAACCCCTTCTGCCTGCCAGCTATCTGCAGACGTTCGCACTTTCGGAGCAGGGCTGCGAAACGAGCCTGGCAGGGACACCACCATTCCCAGCATGCGTTTGAATTTTCAAGTGGCAAGATAAGCAAGCAGCCCCATTCTCTGTGCCTCTATGCGAACAGTGCCATGGGCAGATGAGGCTGAGCAACAGCTTTCCAGGCTAGCCCCTTCTGGCTGCCAGCTATCTGCAGACGTTCGCATTTCAAGAGCAGGGCTGCGAAAGGAGCCTAGCAGGTAGACCATCTTTCCCAGGCTACGTTTGAAGTTTGAGGTGGCAAGACAAGCAAGCAGCCCCATTCTCTGTGCCTCTGTGCGAGCACTGCCATGGGCAGATGAGGCTGAGCAACAGCTTTCCAGGATAGCCCCTTCTGCCTGCCAGCTATCTGCAGACGTTCGCACTTTCGGAGCAGGGCTGCGAAAGGAGCCTGGCAGGGACACCAACTTTCCCAGGCTACGTTTGAAGTTGGAGGTGGCAAGACAAGCAAGCAGCCCCATTCTCTGTGCCTCTGTGCGAGCACTGCCATGGGCAGATGAGGCTGAGCAACAGCTTTCCAGGCTAGCACCTTCTGGCTGCCAGCTATCTGCAGACGTTCGCACTTTCGGAGCAGGGCTGCGAAAGGAGCCTGGCAGGGACACCAACTTTCCCAGGCTACGTTTGAAGTTTGAGGTGGCAAGACAAGCAAGCAGCCCCATTCTCTGTGCCTCTATGCGAACACTGCCATGGGCAGATGAGGCGGAGCAACAGCTTTCCAGGATAACCCCTTCTGCCTGCCAGCTATCTGCAGATGTTCGCACTTTGGGAGCAGGGCTGCAAAAGGAGCCTGGCAGGGACACCACCATTCCCAGCATGCGTTTGAAGTTTCAAGTGGCAAGATAAGCAAGCAGCCCCATTCTCTGTGCCTCTGTGCGAGCACTGCCATGGGCAGATGAGGCTGAGCAACAGCTGTCCAGGATAGCCCCTTCTGCCTGCCAGCTATCTGCAGACGTTCGCACTTTCGGAGCAGGGCTGCAAAAGGAGCCTGGCAGGGACACCACCATTCCCAGCATGCGTTTGAAGTTTCAAGTGGCAAGATAAGCAAGCAGCCCCGTTCTCTGTGCCTCTATGCGAACAGTGCCATGGGCAGATGAGGCTGAGCAACAGCTTTCCAGGCTAGCCCCTTCTGGCTGCCAGCTATCTGCAGACATTCGCATTTCAAGAGCAGGGCTGCGAAAGGAGCCTAGCAGGTACACCAACTTTCCCAGGCTACATTTGAAGTTTGAGGTGGCAAGACAAGCAAGGAGCCCCATTCTCTGTGCCTCTGTGCGAGCACTGCCATGGGCAGATGAGGCTGAGCAACAGCTTTCCAGGATAGCCCCTTCTGGCTGCTAGCTATCTGCAGACGTTCGCACTTTGGGAGCAGGGCTGCGAAAGGAGCCTGGCAGGGACACCAACATTCCCAGGCTACGTTTGAAGTTTGAGGTGGCAAGACAAGCAAGCAGCCCCATTCTCTGTGCCTCTGTGCGAGCACTGCCATGGGCAGATGAGGCTGAGCAACAGCTTTCCAGGCTAGCCCCTTCTGGCTGCCAGCTATCTGCAGACGTTCGCATTTCAAGAGCAGGGCTGCGAAAGGAGCCTAGCAGGTACACCATCTTTCCCAGCCTACGTTTGAAGTTTGAGGTGGCAAGACAAGCAAGCAGCCCCATTCTCTGTGCCTCTGTGCGAGCACTGCCATGGGCAGATGAGGCTGAGCAACAGCTTTGCAGGATAGCCCCTTCTGCCTGCCAGCTATTTGCAGACGATCGCACTTTCGGAGCAGGGCTGCGAAAGGAGCCTGGCAGGGACACCACCATTCCCAGGCTACGTTTGAAGTTTGAGGTGGCAAGACAAGCAAGCAGCCCCATTCTCTGTGCCTCTATGCGAACAGTGCCATGGGCAGATGAGGCGGAGCAACAGCTTTCCAGGATAACCCCTTCTGCCTGCCAGCTATCTGCAGACGTTCGCACTTTCGGAGCAGGGCTGCGAAACGAGCCTGGCAGGGACACCACCATTCCCAGCATGCGTTTGAATTTTCAAGTGGCAAGATAAGCAAGCAGCCCCATTCTCTGTGCCTCTATGCGAACAGTGCCATGGGCAGATGAGGCTGAGCAACAGCTTTCCAGGCTAGCCCCTTCTGGCTGCCAGCTATCTGCAGACGTTCGCATTTCAAGAGCAGGGCTGCGAAAGGAGCCTAGCAGGTACACCATCTTTCCCAGCCTACGTTTGAAGTTTGAGGTGGCAAGACAAGCAAGCAGCCCCATTCTCTGTGCCTCTGTGCGAGCACTGCCATGGGCAGATGAGGCTGAGCAACAGCTTTCCAGGATAGCCCCTTCTGCCTGCCAGCTATCTGCAGACGTTCGCACTTTCGGAGCAGGGCTGCGAAAGGAGCCTGGCAGGGACACCAACTTTCCCAGGCTACGTTTGAAGTTGGAGGTGGCAAGACAAGCAAGCAGCCCCATTCTCTGTGCCTCTGTGCGAGCACTGCCATGGGCAGATGAGGCTGAGCAACAGCTTTCCAGGCTAGCACCTTCTGGCTGCCAGCTATCTGCAGACGTTCGCACTTTCGGAGCAGGGCTGCGAAAGGAGCCTGGCAGGGACACCAACTTTCCCAGGCTACGTTTGAAGTTTGAGGTGGCAAGACAAGCAAGCAGCCCCATTCTCTGTGCCTCTATGCGAACACTGCCATGGGCAGATGAGGCGGAGCAACAGCTTTCCAGGATAACCCCTTCTGCCTGCCAGCTATCTGCAGATGTTCGCACTTTGGGAGCAGGGCTGCAAAAGGAGCCTGGCAGGGACACCACCATTCCCAGCATGCGTTTGAATTTTGAGGTGGCAAGATAAGCAAGCAGCCCCATTCTCTGTGCCTCTGTGCGAGCACTGCCATGGGCAGATGAGGCTGAGCAACAGCTGTCCAGGATAGCCCCTTCTGCCTGCCAGCTATCTGCAGACGTTCGCACTTTCGGAGCAGGGCTGCAAAAGGAGCCTGGCAGGGACACCACCATTCCCAGCATACGTTTGAAGTTTCAAGTGGCAAGATAAGCAAGCAGCCCCGTTCTCTGTGCCTCTATGCGAACAGTGCCATGGGCAGATGAGGCTGAGCAACAGCTTTCCAGGCTAGCCCCTTCTGGCTGCCAGCTATCTGCAGACATTCGCATTTCAAGAGCAGGGCTGCGAAAGGAGCCTAGCAGGTACACCAACTTTCCCAGGCTACATTTGAAGTTTGAGGTGGCAAGACAAGCAAGGAGCCCCATTCTCTGTGCCTCTGTGCGAGCACTGCCATGGGCAGATGAGGCTGAGCAACAGCTTTCCAGGATAGCCCCTTCTGGCTGCTAGCTATCTGCAGACGTTCGCACTTTGGGAGCAGGGCTGCGAAAGGAGCCTGGCAGGGACACCAACATTCCCAGGCTACGTTTGAAGTTTGAGGTGGCAAGACAAGCAAGCAGCCCCATTCTCTGTGCCTCTGTGCGAGCACTGCCATGGGCAGATGAGGCTGAGCAACAGCTTTCCAGGCTAGCCCCTTCTGGCTGCCAGCTATCTGCAGACGTTCGCATTTCAAGAGCAGGGCTGCGAAAGGAGCCTAGCAGGTAGACCATCTTTCCCAGGCTACGTTTGAAGTTTGAGGTGGCAAGACAAGCAAGCAGCCCCATTCTCTGTGCCTCTGTGCGAGCACTGCCATGGGCAGATGAGGCTGAGCAACAGCTTTCCAGGATAGCCCCTTCTGCCTGCCAGCTATCTGCAGACGTTCGCACTTTCGGAGCAGGGCTGCGAAAGGAGCCTGGCAGGGACACCAACTTTCCCAGTCTACGTTTGAAGTTGGAGGTGGCAAGACAAGCAAGCAGCCCCATTCTCTGTGCCTCTGTGCGAGCACTGCCATGGGCAGATGAGGCTGAGCAACAGCTTTCCAGGCTAGCACCTTCTGGCTGCCAGCTATCTGCAGACGTTCGCACTTTCGGAGCAGGGCTGCGAAAGGAGCCTGGCAGGGACACCAACTTTCCCAGGCTACGTTTGAAGTTTGAGGTGGCAAGACAAGCAAGCAGCCCCATTCTCTGTGCCTCTATGCGAACAGTGCCATGGGCAGATGAGGCTGAGCAACAGCTTTCCAGGATAACCCCTTCTGCCTGCCAGCTATCTGCAGATGTTCGCACTTTGGGAGCAGGGCTGCAAAAGGAGCCTGGCAGGGACACCACCATTCCCAGCATGCGTTTGAATTTTCAAGTGGCAAGATAAGCAAGCAGCCCCATTCTCTGTGCCTCTATGCGAACAGTGCCATGGGCAGATGAGGCTGAGCAACAGCTTTCCAGGCTAGCCCCTTCTGGCTGCCAGCTATCTGCAGACGTTCGCATTTCAAGAGCAGGGCTGCGAAAGGAGCCTAGCAGGGACACCAACTTTCCCAGGCTACGTTTGAAGTTTGAGGTGGCAAGACAAGCAAGCAGCCCCATTCTCTGTGCCTCTATGCGAACACTGCCATGGGCAGATGAGGCGGAGCAACAGCTTTCCAGGATAACCCCTTCTGCCTGCCAGCTATCTGCAGATGTTCGCACTTTGGGAGCAGGGCTGCAAAAGGAGCCTGGCAGGGACACCACCATTCCCAGCATGCGTTTGAAGTTTCAAGTGGCAAGATAAGCAAGCAGCCCCATTCTCTGTGCCTCTGTGCGAGCACTGCCATGGGCAGATGAGGCTGAGCAACAGCTTTCCAGGATAGCCCCTTCTGGCTGCTAGCTATCTGCAGACGTTCGCACTTTGGGAGCAGGGCTGCGAAAGGAGCCTGGCAGGGACACCAACATTCCCAGGCTACGTTTGAAGTTTGAGGTGGCAAGACAAGCAAGCAGCCCCATTCTCTGTGCCTCTGTGCGAGCACTGCCATGGGCAGATGAGGCTGAGCAACAGCTTTCCAGGCTAGCCCCTTCTGGCTGCCAGCTATCTGCAGACGTTCGCATTTCAAGAGCAGGGCTGCGAAAGGAGCCTAGCAGGTACACCATCTTTCCCAGCCTACGTTTGAAGTTTGAGGTGGCAAGACAAGCAAGCAGCCCCATTCTCTGTGCCTCTGTGCGAGCACTGCCATGGGCAGATGAGGCTGAGCAACAGCTTTGCAGGATAGCCCCTTCTGCCTGCCAGCTATTTGCAGACGATCGCACTTTCGGAGCAGGGCTGCGAAAGGAGCCTGGCAGGGACACCAACTTTCCCAGGCTACGTTTGAAGTTTGAGGTGGCAAGACAAGCAAGCAGCCCCATTCTCTGTGCCTCTATGCGAACAGTGCCATGGGCAGATGAGGCGGAGCAACAGCTTTCCAGGATAACCCCTTCTGCCTGCCAGCTATCTGCAGACGTTCGCACTTTCGGAGCAGGGCTGCGAAACGAGCCTGGCAGGGACACCACCATTCCCAGCATGCGTTTGAATTTTCAAGTGGCAAGATAAGCAAGCAGCCCCATTCTCTGTGCCTCTATGCGAACAGTGCCATGGGCAGATGAGGCTGAGCAACAGCTTTCCAGGCTAGCCCCTTCTGGCTGCCAGCTATCTGCAGACGTTCGCATTTCAAGAGCAGGGCTGCGAAAGGAGCCTAGCAGGTAGACCATCTTTCCCAGGCTACGTTTGAAGTTTGAGGTGGCAAGACAAGCAAGCAGCCCCATTCTCTGTGCCTCTGTGCGAGCACTGCCATGGGCAGATGAGGCTGAGCAACAGCTTTCCAGGATAGCCCCTTCTGCCTGCCAGCTATCTGCAGACGTTCGCACTTTCGGAGCAGGGCTGCGAAAGGAGCCTGGCAGGGACACCAACTTTCCCAGGCTACGTTTGAAGTTGGAGGTGGCAAGACAAGCAAGCAGCCCCATTCTCTGTGCCTCTGTGCGAGCACTGCCATGGGCAGATGAGGCTGAGCAACAGCTTTCCAGGCTAGCACCTTCTGGCTGCCAGCTATCTGCAGACGTTCGCACTTTCGGAGCAGGGCTGCGAAAGGAGCCTGGCAGGGACACCAACTTTCCCAGGCTACGTTTGAAGTTTGAGGTGGCAAGACAAGCAAGCAGCCCCATTCTCTGTGCCTCTATGCGAACACTGCCATGGGCAGATGAGGCGGAGCAACAGCTTTCCAGGATAACCCCTTCTGCCTGCCAGCTATCTGCAGATGTTCGCACTTTGGGAGCAGGGCTGCAAAAGGAGCCTGGCAGGGACACCACCATTCCCAGCATGCGTTTGAAGTTTCAAGTGGCAAGATAAGCAAGCAGCCCCATTCTCTGTGCCTCTGTGCGAGCACTGCCATGGGCAGATGAGGCTGAGCAACAGCTGTCCAGGATAGCCCCTTCTGCCTGCCAGCTATCTGCAGACGTTCGCACTTTCGGAGCAGGGCTGCAAAAGGAGCCTGGCAGGGACACCACCATTCCCAGCATGCGTTTGAAGTTTCAAGTGGCAAGATAAGCAAGCAGCCCCGTTCTCTGTGCCTCTATGCGAACAGTGCCATGGGCAGATGAGGCTGAGCAACAGCTTTCCAGGCTAGCCCCTTCTGGCTGCCAGCTATCTGCAGACATTCGCATTTCAAGAGCAGGGCTGCGAAAGGAGCCTAGCAGGTACACCAACTTTCCCAGGCTACATTTGAAGTTTGAGGTGGCAAGACAAGCAAGGAGCCCCATTCTCTGTGCCTCTGTGCGAGCACTGCCATGGGCAGATGAGGCTGAGCAACAGCTTTCCAGGATAGCCCCTTCTGGCTGCTAGCTATCTGCAGACGTTCGCACTTTGGGAGCAGGGCTGCGAAAGGAGCCTGGCAGGGACACCAACATTCCCAGGCTACGTTTGAAGTTTGAGGTGGCAAGACAAGCAAGCAGCCCCATTCTCTGTGCCTCTGTGCGAGCACTGCCATGGGCAGATGAGGCTGAGCAACAGCTTTCCAGGCTAGCCCCTTCTGGCTGCCAGCTATCTGCAGACGTTCGCATTTCAAGAGCAGGGCTGCGAAAGGAGCCTAGCAGGTACACCATCTTTCCCAGCCTACGTTTGAAGTTTGAGGTGGCAAGACAAGCAAGCAGCCCCATTCTCTGTGCCTCTGTGCGAGCACTGCCATGGGCAGATGAGGCTGAGCAACAGCTTTGCAGGATAGCCCCTTCTGCCTGCCAGCTATTTGCAGACGATCGCACTTTCGGAGCAGGGCTGCGAAAGGAGCCTGGCAGGGACACCACCATTCCCAGGCTACGTTTGAAGTTTGAGGTGGCAAGACAAGCAAGCAGCCCCATTCTCTGTGCCTCTATGCGAACAGTGCCATGGGCAGATGAGGCGGAGCAACAGCTTTCCAGGATAACCCCTTCTGCCTGCCAGCTATCTGCAGACGTTCGCACTTTCGGAGCAGGGCTGCGAAACGAGCCTGGCAGGGACACCACCATTCCCAGCATGCGTTTGAATTTTCAAGTGGCAAGATAAGCAAGCAGCCCCATTCTCTGTGCCTCTATGCGAACAGTGCCATGGGCAGATGAGGCTGAGCAACAGCTTTCCAGGCTAGCCCCTTCTGGCTGCCAGCTATCTGCAGACGTTCGCATTTCAAGAGCAGGGCTGCGAAAGGAGCCTAGCAGGTAGACCATCTTTCCCAGGCTACGTTTGAAGTTTGAGGTGGCAAGACAAGCAAGCAGCCCCATTCTCTGTGCCTCTGTGCGAGCACTGCCATGGGCAGATGAGGCTGAGCAACAGCTTTCCAGGATAGCCCCTTCTGCCTGCCAGCTATCTGCAGACGTTCGCACTTTCGGAGCAGGGCTGCGAAAGGAGCCTGGCAGGGACACCAACTTTCCCAGGCTACGTTTGAAGTTGGAGGTGGCAAGACAAGCAAGCAGCCCCATTCTCTGTGCCTCTGTGCGAGCACTGCCATGGGCAGATGAGGCTGAGCAACAGCTTTCCAGGCTAGCACCTTCTGGCTGCCAGCTATCTGCAGACGTTCGCACTTTCGGAGCAGGGCTGCGAAAGGAGCCTGGCAGGGACACCAACTTTCCCAGGCTACGTTTGAAGTTTGAGGTGGCAAGACAAGCAAGCAGCCCCATTCTCTGTGCCTCTATGCGAACACTGCCATGGGCAGATGAGGCGGAGCAACAGCTTTCCAGGATAACCCCTTCTGCCTGCCAGCTATCTGCAGATGTTCGCACTTTGGGAGCAGGGCTGCAAAAGGAGCCTGGCAGGGACACCACCATTCCCAGCATGCGTTTGAATTTTGAGGTGGCAAGATAAGCAAGCAGCCCCATTCTCTGTGCCTCTGTGCGAGCACTGCCATGGGCAGATGAGGCTGAGCAACAGCTGTCCAGGATAGCCCCTTCTGCCTGCCAGCTATCTGCAGACGTTCGCACTTTCGGAGCAGGGCTGCAAAAGGAGCCTGGCAGGGACACCACCATTCCCAGCATACGTTTGAAGTTTCAAGTGGCAAGATAAGCAAGCAGCCCCGTTCTCTGTGCCTCTATGCGAACAGTGCCATGGGCAGATGAGGCTGAGCAACAGCTTTCCAGGCTAGCCCCTTCTGGCTGCCAGCTATCTGCAGACATTCGCATTTCAAGAGCAGGGCTGCGAAAGGAGCCTAGCAGGTACACCAACTTTCCCAGGCTACATTTGAAGTTTGAGGTGGCAAGACAAGCAAGGAGCCCCATTCTCTGTGCCTCTGTGCGAGCACTGCCATGGGCAGATGAGGCTGAGCAACAGCTTTCCAGGATAGCCCCTTCTGGCTGCTAGCTATCTGCAGACGTTCGCACTTTGGGAGCAGGGCTGCGAAAGGAGCCTGGCAGGGACACCAACATTCCCAGGCTACGTTTGAAGTTTGAGGTGGCAAGACAAGCAAGCAGCCCCATTCTCTGTGCCTCTGTGCGAGCACTGCCATGGGCAGATGAGGCTGAGCAACAGCTTTCCAGGCTAGCCCCTTCTGGCTGCCAGCTATCTGCAGACGTTCGCATTTCAAGAGCAGGGCTGCGAAAGGAGCCTAGCAGGTAGACCATCTTTCCCAGGCTACGTTTGAAGTTTGAGGTGGCAAGACAAGCAAGCAGCCCCATTCTCTGTGCCTCTGTGCGAGCACTGCCATGGGCAGATGAGGCTGAGCAACAGCTTTCCAGGATAGCCCCTTCTGCCTGCCAGCTATCTGCAGACGTTCGCACTTTCGGAGCAGGGCTGCGAAAGGAGCCTGGCAGGGACACCAACTTTCCCAGTCTACGTTTGAAGTTGGAGGTGGCAAGACAAGCAAGCAGCCCCATTCTCTGTGCCTCTGTGCGAGCACTGCCATGGGCAGATGAGGCTGAGCAACAGCTTTCCAGGCTAGCACCTTCTGGCTGCCAGCTATCTGCAGACGTTCGCACTTTCGGAGCAGGGCTGCGAAAGGAGCCTGGCAGGGACACCAACTTTCCCAGGCTACGTTTGAAGTTTGAGGTGGCAAGACAAGCAAGCAGCCCCATTCTCTGTGCCTCTATGCGAACAGTGCCATGGGCAGATGAGGCTGAGCAACAGCTTTCCAGGATAACCCCTTCTGCCTGCCAGCTATCTGCAGATGTTCGCACTTTGGGAGCAGGGCTGCAAAAGGAGCCTGGCAGGGACACCACCATTCCCAGCATGCGTTTGAATTTTCAAGTGGCAAGATAAGCAAGCAGCCCCATTCTCTGTGCCTCTGTGCGAGCACTGCCATGGGCAGATGAGGCTGAGCAACAGCTGTCCAGGATAGCCCCTTCTGGCTGCCAGCTATCAGCAGACGTTCACATTTCAAGAGCAGGGCTGCGAAAGGAGCCTAGCAGGTAGACCATCTTTCCCAGGCTACGTTTGAAGTTTGAGGTGGCAAGACAAGAAAGGAGCCTCATTCTCTGTGCCTCTGTGCGAGCAGTGCCATGGGCAGATGAGGCTGAGCAACAGCTTTCCAGGATAGCCCCTTCTGGCTGCCAGCTATCTGCAGACGTTCACATTTCAAGAGCAGGGCTGCGAAAGGAGCCTAGCAGGTAGACCATCTTTCCCAGGCTACGTTTGAAGTTTGAGGTGGCAAGACAAGAAAGGAGCCTCATTCTCTGTGCCTCTGTGCGAGCAGTGCCATGGGCAGATGAGGCTGAGCAACAGCTTTCCAGGCTAGCACCTTCTGGCTGCCAGCTATCTGCAGACGTTCGCACTTTCGGAGCAGGGCTGCGAAAGGAGCCTGGCAGGGACACCAACTTTCCCAGGCTACGTTTGAAGTTTGAGGTGGCAAGACAAGCAAGCAGCCCCATTCTCTGTGCCTCTATGCGAACAGTGCCATGGGCAGATGAGGCGGAGCAAAAGCTTTCCAGGATAACCCCTTCTGCCTGCCAGCTATCTGCAGATGTTCGCACTTTGGGAGCAGGGCTGCAAAAGGAGCCTGGCAGGGACACCACCATTCCCAGCATGCGTTTGAATTTTCAAGTGGCAAGATAAGCAAGCAGCCCCATTCTCTGTGCCTCTATGCGAACAGTGCCATGGGCAGATGAGGCTGAGCAACAGCTTTCCAGGCTAGCCCCTTCTGGCTGCCAGCTATCTGCAGACGTTCGCATTTCAAGAGCAGGGCTGCGAAAGGAGCCTAGCAGGTAGACCATCTTTCCCAGGCTACGTTTGAAGTTTGAGGTGGCAAGACAAGCAAGCAGCCCCATTCTCTGTGCCTCTGTGCGAGCACTGCCATGGGCAGATGAGGCTGAGCAACAGCTTTCCAGGATAGCCCCTTCTGCCTGCCAGCTATCTGCAGACGTTCGCACTTTCGGAGCAGGGCTGCGAAAGGAGCCTGGCAGGGACACCAACTTTCCCAGGCTACGTTTGAAGTTGGAGGTGGCAAGACAAGCAAGCAGCCCCATTCTCTGTGCCTCTGTGCGAGCACTGCCATGGGCAGATGAGGCTGAGCAACAGCTTTCCAGGCTAGCACCTTCTGGCTGCCAGCTATCTGCAGACGTTCGCACTTTTGGAGCAGGGCTGCGAAAGGAGCCTGGCAGGGACACCAACTTTCCCAGGCTACGTTTGAAGTTTGAGGTGGCAAGACAAGCAAGCAGCCCCATTCTCTGTGCCTCTATGCGAACACTGCCATGGGCAGATGAGGCGGAGCAACAGCTTTCCAGGATAACCCCTTCTGCCTGCCAGCTATCTGCAGACGTTCGCACTTTGGGAGCAGGGCTGCAAAAGGAGCCTGGCAGGGACACCACCATTCCCAGCATGCGTTTGAATTTTCAAGTGGCAAGATAAGCAAGCAGCCCCATTCTCTGTGCCTCTGTGTGAGCACTGCCATGGGCAGATGAGGCTGAGCAACAGCTGTCCAGGATAGCCCCTTCTGCCTGCCAGCTATCTGCAGACGTTCGCACTTTCGGAGCAGGGCTGCAAAAGGAGCCTGGCAGGGACACCACCATTCCCAGCATACGTTTGAAGTTTCAAGTGGCAAGATAAGCAAGCAGCCCCGTTCTCTGTGCCTCTATGCGAACAGTGCCATGGGCAGATGAGGCTGAGCAACAGCTTTCCAGGCTAGCCCCTTCTGGCTGCCAGCTATCTGCAGACATTCGCATTTCAAGAGCAGGGCTGCGAAAGGAGCCTAGCAGGTACACCAACTTTCCCAGGATACATTTGAAGTTTGAGGTGGCAAGACAAGCAAGGAGCCCCATTCTCTGTGCCTCTGTGCGAGCACTGCCATGGGCAGATGAGGCTGAGCAACAGCTTTCCAGGATAGCCCCTTCTGGCTGCTAGCTATCTGCAGACGTTCGCACTTTGGGAGCAGGGCTGCGAAAGGAGCCTGGCAGGGACACCAACATTCCCAGGCTACGTTTGAAGTTTGAGGTGGCAAGACAAGCAAGCAGCCCCATTCTCTGTGCCTCTGTGCGAGCAGTGCCATGGGCAGATGAGGCTGAGCAACAGCTTTCCAGGCTAGCCCCTTCTGGCTGCCAGCTATCTGCAGACGTTCGCATTTCAAGAGCAGGGCTGCGAAAGGAGCCTAGCAGGTACACCATCTTTCCCAGCCTACGTTTGAAGTTTGAGGTGGCAAGACAAGCAAGCAGCCCCATTCTCTGTGCCTCTGTGCGAGCACTGCCATGGGCAGATGAGGCTGAGCAACAGCTTTGCAGGATAGCCCCTTCTGCCTGCCAGCTATTTGCAGACGATCGCACTTTCGGAGCAGGGCTGCGAAAGGAGCCTGGCAGGGACACCACCATTCCCAGGCTACGTTTGAAGTTTGAGGTGGCAAGACAAGCAAGCAGCCCCATTCTCTGTGCCTCTATGCGAACAGTGCCATGGGCAGATGAGGCGGAGCAACAGCTTTCCAGGATAACCCCTTCTACCTGCCAGCTATCTGCAGACGTTCGCACTTTCGGAGCAGGGCTGCGAAACGAGCCTGGCAGGGACACCACCATTCCCAGCATGCGTTTGAATTTTCAAGTGGCAAGATAAGCAAGGAGCCCCATTCTCTGTGCCTCTATGCGAACAGTGCCATGGGCAGATGAGGCTGAGCAACAGCTTTCCAGGCTAGCCCCTTCTGGCTGCCAGCTATCTGCAGACGTTCGCATTTCAAGAGCAGGGCTGCGAAAGGAGCCTAGCAGGTAGACCATCTTTCCCAGGCTACGTTTGAAGTTTGAGGTGGCAAGACAAGCAAGCAGCCCCATTCTCTGTGCCTCTGTGCGAGCACTGCCATGGGCAGATGAGGCTGAGCAACAGCTTTCCAGGATAGCCCCTTCTGCCTGCCAGCTATCTGCAGACGTTCGCACTTTCGGAGCAGGGCTGCGAAAGGAGCCTGGCAGGGACACCAACTTTCCCAGTCTACGTTTGAAGTTGGAGGTGGCAAGACAAGCAAGCAGCCCCATTCTCTGTGCCTCTGTGCGAGCACTGCCATGGGCAGATGAGGCTGAGCAACAGCTTTCCAGGCTAGCACCTTCTGGCTGCCAGCTATCTGCAGACGTTCGCACTTTCGGAGCAGGGCTGCGAAAGGAGCCTGGCAGGGACACCAACTTTCCCAGGCTACGTTTGAAGTTTGAGGTGGCAAGACAAGCAAGCAGCCCCATTCTCTGTGCCTCTATGCGAACAGTGCCATGGGCAGATGAGGCTGAGCAACAGCTTTCCAGGATAACCCCTTCTGCCTGCCAGCTATCTGCAGATGTTCGCACTTTGGGAGCAGGGCTGCAAAAGGAGCCTGGCAGGGACACCACCATTCCCAGCATGCGTTTGAATTTTCAAGTGGCAAGATAAGCAAGCAGCCCCATTCTCTGTGCCTCTGTGCGAGCACTGCCATGGGCAGATGAGGCTGAGCAACAGCTGTCCAGGATAGCCCCTTCTGGCTGCCAGCTATCAGCAGACGTTCACATTTCAAGAGCAGGGCTGTGATAGGAGCCTAGCAGGTAGACCATCTTTCCCAGGCTACGTTTGAAGTTTGAGGTGGCAAGACAAGCAAGCAGCCCCATTCTCTGTGCCTCTGTGCGAGCAGTGCCATGGGCAGATGAGGCTGAGCAACAGCTTTCCAGGATAGCCCCTTCTGGCTGCCAGCTATCTGCAGACGTTCACATTTCAAGAGCAGGGCTGCGAAAGGAGCCTAGCAGGTAGACCATCTTTCCCAGGCTACGTTTGAAGTTTGAGGTGGCAAGACAAGAAAGGAGCCTCATTCTCTGTGCCTCTGTGCAAGCAGTGCCATGGGCAGATGAGGCTGAGCAACAGCTTTCCAGGCTAGCACCTTCTGGCTGCCAGCTATCTGCAGACGTTCGCACTTTCGGAGCAGGGCTGCGAAAGGAGCCTGGCAGGGACACCAACTTTCCCAGGCTACGTTTGAAGTTTGAGGTGGCAAGACAAGCAAGCAGCCCCATTCTCTGTGCCTCTATGCGAACAGTGCCATGGGCAGATGAGGCGGAGCAAAAGCTTTCCAGGATAACCCCTTCTGCCTGCCAGCTATCTGCAGATGTTCGCACTTTGGGAGCAGGGCTGCAAAAGGAGCCTGGCAGGGACACCACCATTCCCAGCATGCGTTTGAATTTTCAAGTGGCAAGATAAGCAAGCAGCCCCATTCTCTGTGCCTCTATGCGAACAGTGCCATGGGCAGATGAGGCTGAGCAACAGCTTTCCAGGCTAGCCCCTTCTGGCTGCCAGCTATCTGCAGACGTTCGCATTTCAGGAGCAGGGCTGCGAAAGGAGCCTAGCAGGTACACCATCTTTCCCAGGCTACGTTTGAAGTTTGAGGTGGCAAGACAAGCAAGCAGCCCCATTCTCTGTGCCTCTGTGCGAGCACTGCCATGGGCAGATGAGGCTGAGCAACAGCTTTGCAGGATAGCCCCTTCTGCCTGCCAGCTATTTGCAGACGATCGCACTTTCGGAGCAGGGCTGCGAAAGGAGCCTGGCAGGGACACCACCATTCCCAGGCTACGTTTGAAGTTTGAGGTGGCAAGACAAGCAAGCAGCCCCATTCTCTGTGCCTCTATGCGAACAGTGCCATGGGCAGATGAGGCGGAGCAACAGCTTTCCAGGATAACCCCTTCTGCCTGCCAGCTATCTGCAGACGTTCGCACTTTCGGAGCAGGGCTGCGAAACGAGCCTGGCAGGGACACCACCATTCCCAGCATGCGTTTGAATTTTCAAGTGGCAAGATAAGCAAGCAGCCCCATTCTCTGTGCCTCTATGCGAACAGTGCCATGGGCAGATGAGGCTGAGCAACAGCTTTCCAGGCTAGCCCCTTCTGGCTGCCAGCTATCTGCAGACGTTCGCATTTCAAGAGCAGGGCTGCGAAAGGAGCCTAGCAGGTAGACCATCTTTCCCAGGCTACGTTTGAAGTTTGAGGTGGCAAGAGAAGCAAGCAGCCCCATTCTCTGTGCCTCTGTGCGAGCACTGCCATGGGCAGATGAGGCTGAGCAACAGCTTTCCAGGATAGCCCCTTCTGCCTGCCAGCTATCTGCAGACGTTCGCACTTTCGGAGCAGGGCTGCGAAAGGAGCCTGGCAGGGACACCAACTTTCCCAGGCTACGTTTGAAGTTGGAGGTGGCAAGACAAGCAAGCAGCCCCATTCTCTGTGCCTCTGTGCGAGCACTGCCATGGGCAGATGAGGCTGAGCAACAGCTTTCCAGGCTAGCACCTTCTGGCTGCCAGCTATCTGCAGACGTTCGCACTTTCGGAGCAGGGCTGCGAAAGGAGCCTGGCAGGGACACCAACTTTCCCAGGCTATGTTTGAAGTTTGAGGTGGCAAGACAAGCAAGCAGCCCCATTCTCTGTGCCTCTATGCGAACACTGCCATGGGCAGATGAGGCGGAGCAACAGCTTTCCAGGATAACCCCTTCTGCCTGCCAGCTATCTGCAGATGTTCGCACTTTGGGAGCAGGGCTGCAAAAGGAGCCTGGCAGGGACACCACCATTCCCAGCATGCGTTTGAATTTTCAAGTGGCAAGATAAGCAAGCAGCCCCATTCTCTGTGCCTCTGTGCGAGCACTGCCATGGGCAGATGAGGCTGAGCAACAGCTGTCCAGGATAGCCCCTTCTGCCTGCCAGCTATCTGCAGACGTTCGCACTTTCGGAGCAGGGCTGCAAAAGGAGCCTGGCAGGGACACCACCATTCCCAGCATACGTTTGAAGTTTCAAGTGGCAAGATAAGCAAGCAGCCCCGTTCTCTGTGCCTCTATGCGAACAGTGCCATGGGCAGATGAGGCTGAGCAACAGCTTTCCAGGCTAGCCCCTTCTGGCTGCCAGCTATCTGCAGACATTCGCATTTCAAGAGCAGGGCTGCGAAAGGAGCCTAGCAGGTACACCAACTTTCCCAGGATACATTTGAAGTTTGAGGTGGCAAGACAAGCAAGGAGCCCCATTCTCTGTGCCTCTGTGCGAGCACTGCCATGGGCAGATGAGGCTGAGCAACAGCTTTCCAGGATAGCCCCTTCTGGCTGCTAGCTATCTGCAGACGTTCGCACTTTGGGAGCAGGGCTGCGAAAGGAGCCTGGCAGGGACACCAACATTCCCAGGCTACGTTTGAAGTTTGAGGTGGCAAGACAAGCAAGCAGCCCCATTCTCTGTGCCTCTGTGCGAGCACTGCCATGGGCAGATGAGGCTGAGCAACAGCTTTCCAGGCTAGCCCCTTCTGCCTGCCAGCTATCTGCAGACGTTCGCATTTCAAGAGCAGGGCTGCGAAAGGAGCCTAGCAGGTACACCATCTTTCCCAGCCTACGTTTGAAGTTTGAGGTGGCAAGACAAGCAAGCAGCCCCATTCTCTGTGCCTCTGTGCGAGCACTGCCATGGGCAGATGAGGCTGAGCAACAGCTTTGCAGGATAGCCCCTTCTGCCTGCCAGCTATTTGCAGACGATCGCACTTTCGGAGCAGGGCTGCGAAAGGAGACTGGCAGGGACACCACCATTCCCAGGCTACGTTTGAAGTTTGAGGTGGCAAGACAAGCAAGCAGCCCCATTCTCTGTGCCTCTATGCGAACAGTGCCATGGGCAGATGAGGCGGAGCAACAGCTTTCCAGGATAACCCCTTCTGCCTGCCAGCTATCTGCAGACGTTCGCACTTTCGGAGCAGGGCTGCGAAACGAGCCTGGCAGGGACACCACCATTCCCAGCATGCGTTTGAATTTTCAAGTGGCAAGATAAGCAAGCAGCCCCATTCTCTGTGCCTCTATGCGAACAGTGCCATGGGCAGATGAGGCTGAGCAACAGCTTTCCAGGCTAGCCCCTTCTGGCTGCCAGCTATCTGCAGACGTTCGCATTTCAAGAGCAGGGCTGCGAAAGGAGCCTAGCAGGTAGACCATCTTTCCCAGGCTACGTTTGAAGTTTGAGGTGGCAAGACAAGCAAGCAGCCCCATTCTCTGTGCCTCTGTGCGAGCACTGCCATGGGCAGATGAGGCTGAGCAACAGCTTTCCAGGATAGCCCCTTCTGCCTGCCAGCTATCTGCAGACGTTCGCACTTTCGGAGCAGGGCTGCGAAAGGAGCCTGGCAGGGACACCAACTTTCCCAGGCTACGTTTGAAGTTGGAGGTGGCAAGACAAGCAAGCAGCCCCATTCTCTGTGCCTCTGTGCGAGCACTGCCATGGGCAGATGAGGCTGAGCAACAGCTTTCCAGGCTAGCACCTTCTGGCTGCCAGCTATCTGCAGACGTTCGCACTTTCGGAGCAGGGCTGCGAAAGGAGCCTGGCAGGGACACCAACTTTCCCAGGCTACGTTTGAAGTTTGAGGTGGCAAGACAAGCAAGCAGCCCCATTCTCTGTGCCTCTATGCGAACAGTGCCATGGGCAGATGAGGCTGAGCAACAGCTTTCCAGGATAACCCCTTCTGCCTGCCAGCTATCTGCAGATGTTCGCACTTTGGGAGCAGGGCTGCAAAAGGAGCCTGGCAGGGACACCACCATTCCCAGCATGCGTTTGAATTTTCAAGTGGCAAGATAAGCAAGCAGCCCCATTCTCTGTGCCTCTGTGCGAGCACTGCCATGGGCAGATGAGGCTGAGCAACAGCTGTCCAGGATAGCCCCTTCTGGCTGCCAGCTATCAGCAGACGTTCACATTTCAAGAGCAGGGCTGTGATAGGAGCCTAGCAGGTAGACCATCTTTCCCAGGCTACGTTTGAAGTTTGAGGTGGCAAGACAAGCAAGCAGCCCCATTCTCTGTGCCTCTGTGCGAGCAGTGCCATGGGCAGATGAGGCTGAGCAACAGCTTTCCAGGATAGCCCCTTCTGGCTGACAGCTATCTGCAGACGTTCACATTTCAAGAGCAGGGCTGCGAAAGGAGCCTAGCAGGTACACCATCTTTCCCAGGCTACGTTTGAAGTTTGAGGTGGCAAGACAAGAAAGGAGCCTCATTCTCTGTGCCTCTGTGCAAGCAGTGCCATGGGCAGATGAGGCTGAGCAACAGCTTTCCAGGCTAGCACCTTCTGGCTGCCAGCTATCTGCAGACGTTCGCACTTTCGGAGCAGGGCTGCGAAAGGAGCCTGGCAGGGACACCAACTTTCCCAGGCTACGTTTGAAGTTTGAGGTGGCAAGACAAGCAAGCAGCCCCATTCTCTGTGCCTCTATGCGAACAGTGCCATGGGCAGATGAGGCGGAGCAAAAGCTTTCCAGGATAACCCCTTCTGCCTGCCAGCTATCTGCAGATGTTCGCACTTTGGGAGCAGGGCTGCAAAAGGAGCCTGGCAGGGACACCACCATTCCCAGCATGCGTTTGAATTTTCAAGTGGCAAGATAAGCAAGCAGCCCCATTCTCTGTGCCTCTATGCGAACAGTGCCATGGGCAGATGAGGCTGAGCAACAGCTTTCCAGGCTAGCCCCTTCTGGCTGCCAGCTATCTGCAGACGTTCGCATTTCAGGAGCAGGGCTGCGAAAGGAGCCTAGCAGGTACACCATCTTTCCCAGGCTACGTTTGAAGTTTGAGGTGGCAAGACAAGCAAGCAGCCCCATTCTCTGTGCCTCTGTGCGAGCACTGCCATGGGCAGATGAGGCTGAGCAACAGCTTTCCAGGATAGCCCCTTCTGCCTGCCAGCTATCTGCAGACGTTCGCACTTTCGGAGCAGGGCTGCGAAAGCAGCCTGGCAGGGACACCACCATTCCCAGGCTACGTTTGAAGTTGGAGGTGGCAAGACAAGCAAGCAGCCCCATTCTCTGTGCCTCTGTGCGAGCACTGCCATGGGCAGATGAGGCTGAGCAACAGCTTTCCAGGCTAGCCCCTTCTGCCTGCCAGCTATCTGCAGACGTTCGCATTTCAAGAGCAGGGCTGCGAAAGGAGCCTAGCAGGTACACCATCTTTCCCAGGCTACGTTTGAAGTTTGAGGTGGCAAGACAAGCAAGGAGCCTCATTCTCTGTGCCTCTGTGCGAGCACTGCCATGGGCAGATGAGGCTGAGCAGCAGCTTTCCAGGATAGCCCCTTCTGCCTGCCAGCTATCTGCAGATGTTCGCACTTTTGGAGCAGGGCTGTGATAGGAGCCTGGCAGGGACACCACCATTCCCAGCATGCGTTTGAAGTTTCAAGTGGCAAGATAAGCAAGCAGCCCCATTCTCTGTGCCTCTATGCGAACAGTGCCATGGGCAGATGAGGCTGAGCAACAGCTTTCCAGGCTAGCACCTTCTGGCTGCCAGCTATCTGCAGACGTTCGCACTTTCGGAGCAGGGCTGCGAAAGGAGCCTGGCAGGGACACCAACGTTCCCAGGCTACGTTTGAAGTTTGAGGTGGCAAGACAAGCAAGCAGCCCCATTCTCTGTGCCTCTGTGCGAGCACTGCCATGGGCAGATGAGGCTGAGCAATAGCTTTCCAGGATAGCCCCTTCTGCCTGCCAGCTATCTGCAGACGTTCGCACTTTCGGAGCAGGGCTGTGATAGGAGCCTAGCAGGGACACCACCATTCCCAGCATGCGTTTGAAGTTTCAAGTGGCAAGATAAGCAAGCTGCCCCATTCTCTGTGCCTCTATGCGAACAGTGCCATGGGCAGATGAGGCTGAGCAACAGCTTTCCAGGCTAGCCCCTTCTGGCTGCCAGCTATCTGCAGACGTTCGCATTTCAAGAGCAGGGCTGCGAAAGGAGCCTAGCAGGTACACCATCTTTCCCAGGCTACGTTTGAAGTTAGAGATGGCAAGACAAGCAAGCAGCCCCATTCTCTGTGCCTCTGTGCGAGCACTGCCATGGGCAGAAGAGGCTGAGCAACAGCTTTCCAGGATAGCCCCTTCTGCCTGCCAGCTACCTGCAGACGTTCGCACTTTCGGAGCAGGGCTGCAAAAGGAGCCTGGCAGGGACACCACCATTCCCAGCATGCGTTTGAAGTTTGAAGTGGCAAGATAAGCAAGCAGCCCCATTCTCTGTGCCTCTATGCGAACAGTGCCATGGGCAGATGAGGCTGAGCAACAGCTTTCCAGGATAGCCCCTTCTGGCTGCCAGCTATCTGCAGACGTTCGCATTTCAAGAGCAGAGCTGCGAAAGGAGCCTAGCAGGTACACAATCTTTCCCAGGCTACGTTTGAAGTTTGAGGTGGCAAGACAAGCAAGCAGCCCCATTCTCTGTGCCTCTGTGCGAACAGTTCCATGGGCAGATGAGGCTGAGCAACAGCTTTCCAGGATAGCCCCTTCTGGCTGCCAGTTATCTGCAGACGTTCGCACTTTCGGAGCAGGGCTGCGAAAGGAGCCTGGCAGGGACACCAACTTTCCCAGGCTACGTTTGAAGTTTGAGGTGGCAAGACAAGCAAGCAGCCCCATTCTCTGTGCCTCTGTGCGAGCAGTGCCATGGGCAGATGAGGCTGAGCAACAGCTTTCCAGGCTAGCCCCTTCTGGCTGCCAGCTATCTGCAGACGTTCGCATTTCAAGAGCAGGGCTGCGAAAGCAGCCTAGCAGGTACACCATCTTTCCCAGGCTACGTTTGAAGTTTGAGGTGGCAAGACAAGCAAGCAGCCCCATTCTCTGTGCCTCTATGCGAACAGTGCCATGGGCAGATGAGGCGGAGCAACAGCTTTCCAGGATAACCCCTTCTGCCTGCCAGCTATCTGCAGATGTTCGCACTTTGGGAGCAGGGCTGCAAAAGGAGCCTGGCAGGGACACCACCATTCCCAGCATGCGTTTGAATTTTCAAGTGGCAAGATAAGCAAGCAGCCCCGTTCTCTGTGCCTCTATGCGAACAGTGCCATGGGCAGATGAGGCTGAGCAACAGCTTTCCAGGCTAGCCCCTTCTGGCTGCCAGCTATCTGCAGACGTTCGCATTTCAGGAGCAGGGCTGCAAAAGGAGCCTAGCAGGTACACCATCTTTCCCAGGCTACGTTTGAAGTTTGAGGTGGCAAGACAAGCAAGCAGCCCCATTCTCTGTGCCTCTGTGCGAGCACTGCCATGGGCAGATGAGGCTGAGCAACAGCTGTCCAGGATAGCCCCTTCTGCCTGCCAGCTATCTGCAGACGTTCGCACTTTCGGAGCAGGGCTGCGAAAGCAGCCTGGCAGGGACACCAACATTCCCAGGCTACGTTTGAAGTTGGAGGTGGCAAGACAAGCAAGCAGCCCCATTCTCTGTGCCTCTGTGCGAGCACTGCCATGGGCAGATGAGGCTGAGCAACAGCTTTCCAGGCTAGCCCCTTCTGGCTGCCAGCTATCTGCAGACGTTCGCATTTCAAGAGCAGGGCTGCGAAAGGAGCCTAGCAGGTACACCATCTTTCCCAGGCTACGTTTGAAGTTTGAGGTGGCAAGACAAGCAAGGAGCCTCATTCTCTGTGCCTCTGTGCAAGCACTGCCATGGGCAGATGAGGCTGAGCAGCAGCTTTCCAGGATAGCCCCTTCTGCCTGCCAGCTATCTGCAGATGTTCGCACTTTTGGAGCAGGGCTGTGATAGGAGCCTGGCAGGGACACCACCATTCCCAGCATGCGTTTGAAGTTTCAAGTGGCAAGATAAGCAAGCAGCCCCATTCTCTGTGCCTCTATGCGAACAGTGCCATGGGCAGATGAGGCTGAGCAACAGCTTTCCAGGCTAGCACCTTCTGGCTGCCAGCTATCTGCAGACGTTCGCATTTCAAGAGCAGGGCTGCGAAAGGAGCCTAGCAGGTACACCATCTTTCCCAGGCTACGTTTGAAGTTTGAGGTGGCAAGACAAGCAAGGAGCCTCATTCTCTGTGCTTCTGTGCAAGCACTGCCATGGGCAGATAAGGCTGAGCAGCAGCTTTCCAGGATAGCCCCTTCTGCCTGCCAGCTATCTGCAGATGTTCGCACTTTTGGAGCAGGGCTGTGATAGGAGCCTGGCAGGGACACCACCATTCCCAGCACGCGTTTGAAGTTTCAAGTGGCAAGATAAGCAAGCAGCCCCATTCTCTGTGCCTCTATGCGAACAGTGCCATGGGCAGATGAGGCTGAGCAACAGCTTTCCAGGCTAGCACCTTCTGGCTGCCAGCTATCTGCAGACGTTCGCACTTTCGGAGCAGGGCTGCGAAAGGAGCCTGGCAGGGACACCAACTTTCCCAGGCTACGTTTGAAGTTTGAGGTGGCAAGACAAGCAAGCAGCCCCATTCTCTGTGCCTCTGTGCGAGCACTGCCATGGGCAGATGAGGCTGAGCAATAGCTTTCCAGGATAGCCCCTTCTGCCTGCCAGCTATCTGCAGACGTTCGCACTTTTGGAGCAGGGCTGTGATAGGAGCCTAGCAGGGACACCACCATTCCCAGCATGCGTTTGAAGTTTCAAGTGGCAAGATAAGCAAGCTGCCCCATTCTCTGTGCCTCTATGCGAACAGTGCCATGGGCAGATGAGGCTGAGCAACAGCTTTCCAGGCTAGCCCCTTATGGCTGCCAGCTATCTGCAGACGTTCGCATTTCAGGAGCAGGGCTGCGAAAGGCGCCTAGCAGGTACACCATCTTTCCCAGGCTACGTTTGAAGTTAGAGGTGGCAAGACAAGCAAGCAGCCCCATTCTCTGTGCCTCTGTGCGAGCACTGCCATGGGCAGAAGAGGCTGAGCAACAGCTTTCCAGGATAGCCCCTTCTGCCTGCCATCTACCTGCAGACGTTCGCACTTTCGGAGCAGGGCTGCAAAAGGAGCCTGGCAGGGACACCACCATTCCCAGCATGCGTTTGAAGTTTCAAGTGGCAAGATAAGCAAGCAGCCCCATTCTCTGTGCCTCTATGCGAACAGTGCCATGGGCAGATGAGGCTGAGAAACAGCTTTCCAGGCTGGCCCCTTCTGGCTGCCAGCTATCTGCAGACGTTCGCATTTCAAGAGCAGGGCTGCGAAAGGAGCCTAGCAGGTACACCATCTTTCCCAGGCTACGTTTGAAGTTTGAGGTGGCAAGACAAGCAAGGAGCCTCATTCTCTGTGCCTCTGTGCAAGCACTGCCATGGGCAGATGAGGCTGAGCAGCAGCTTTCCAGGATAGCCCCTTCTGCCTGCCAGCTATCTGCAGATGTTCGCACTTTTGGAGCAGGGCTGTGATAGGAGCCTGGCAGGGACACCAACTTTCCCAGCATGCGTTTGAAGTTTCAAGTGGCAAGATAAGCAAGCAGCCCCATTCTCTGTGCCTCTATGCGAACAGTGCCATGGGCAGATGAGGCTGAGCAACAGCTTTCCAGGCTAGCACCTTCTGGCTGCCAGCTATCTGCAGACGTTCGCACTTTCGGAGCAGGGCTGCGAAAGGAGCCTGGCAGGGACACCAACGTTCCCAGGCTACGTTTGAAGTTTGAGGTGGCAAGACAAGCAAGCAGCCCCATTCTCTGTGCCTCTGTGCGAGCACTGCCATGGGCAGATGAGGCTGAGCAATAGCTTTCCAGGATAGCCCCTTCTGCCTGCCAGCTATCTGCAGACGTTCGCACTTTTGGAGCAGGGCTGTGATAGGAGCCTAGCAGGGACACCACCATTCCCAGCATGCGTTTGAAGTTTCAAGTGGCAAGATAAGCAAGCTGCCCCATTCTCTGTGCCTCTATGCGAACAGTGCCATGGGCAGATGAGGCTGAGCAACAGCTTTCCAGTCTAGCCCCTTATGGCTGCCAGCTATCTGCAGACGTTCGCATTTCAGGAGCAGGGCTGCGAAAGGCGCCTAGCAGGTACACCATCTTTCCCAGGCTACATTTGAAGTTAGAGGTGGCAAGACAAGCAAGCAGCCCCATTCTCTGTGCCTCTGTGCGAGCACTGCCATGGGCAGAAGAGGCTGAGCAACAGCTTTCCAGGATAGCCCCTTCTGCCTGCCAGCTACCTGCAGACGTTCGCACTTTCGGAGCAGGGCTGCAAAAGGAGCCTGGCAGGGACACCACCATTCCCAGCATGCGTTTGAAGTTTCAAGTGGCAAGATAAGCAAGCAGCCCCATTCTCTGTGCCTCTATGCGAACAGTGCCATGGGCAGATGAGGCTGAGCAACAGCTTTCCAGGATAGCCCCTTCTGGCTGCCAGCTATCTGCAGACGTTCGCATTTCAAGAGCAGAGCTGCGAAAGGAGCCTAGCAGGTACACAATCTTTCCCAGGCTACGTTTGAAGTTTGAGGTGGCAAGACAAGCAAGCAGCCCCATTCTCTGTGCCTCTGTGCGAACAGTGCCATGGGCAGATGAGGCTGAGCAACAGCTTTCCAGGATAGCCCCTTCTGGCTGCCAGCTATCTGCAGACGTTCGCACTTTCGGAGCAGGGTTGCGAAAGGAGCCTGGCAGGGACACCAACATTCCCAGGCTACGTTTGACGTTGGAGGTGGCAAGACAAGCAAGCAGCCCCATTCTCTGTGCCTCTGTGCGAGCACTGCCATGGGCAGATGAGGCTGAGCAACAGCTTTCCAGGCTAGCCCCTTCTGGCTGCCAGCTATCTGCAGACGTTCGCATTTCAAGAGCAGGGCTGCGAAAGGAGCCTAGCAGGTACACCATCTTTCCCAGGCTACGTTTGAAGTTTGAGGTGGCAAGACAAGCAAGGAGCCTCATTCTCTGTGCCTCTGTGCAAGCACTGCCATGGGCAGATAAGGCTGAGCAGCAGCTTTCCAGGATAGCCCCTTCTGCCTGCCAGCTATCTGCAGATGTTCGCACTTTTGGAGCAGGGCTGTGATAGGAGCCTGGCAGGGACACCACCATTCCCAGCATGCGTTTGAAGTTTCAAGTGGCAAGATAAGCAAGCAGCCCCATTCTCTGTGCCTCTATGCGAACAGTGCCATGGGCAGATGAGGCTGAGCAACAGCTTTCCAGGCTAGCACCTTCTGGCTGCCAGCTATCTGCAGACGTTCGCACTTTCGGAGCAGGGCTGCGAAAGGAGCCTGGCAGGGACACCAACGTTCCCAGGCTACGTTTGAAGTTTGAGGTGGCAAGACAAGCAAGCAGCCCCATTCTCTGTGCCTCTGTGCGAGCACTGCCATGGGCAGATGAGGCTGAGCAATAGCTTTCCAGGATAGCCCCTTCTGGCTGCCAGCTATCTGCAGACGTTCGCACTTTTGGAGCAGGGCTGTGATAGGAGCCTAGCAGGGACAACACCATTCCCAGCATGCGTTTGAAGTTTCAAGTGGCAAGATAAGCAAGCTGCCCCATTCTCTGTGCCTCTATGCGAACAGTGCCATGGGCAGATGAGGCTGAGCAACAGCTTTCCAGGCTAGCCCCTTCTGGCTGCCAGCTATCTGCAGACGTTCGCATTTCAAGAGCAGGGCTGCGAAAGGAGCCTAGCAGGTACACCATCTTTCCCAGGCTACGTTTGAAGTTTGAGGTGGCAAGACAAGCAAGCAGTCCCATTCTCTGTGCCTCTGTGCGAGCACTGCCATGGGCAGAAGAGGCTGAGCAACAGCTTTCCAGGATAGCCCCTTCTGGCTGCCAGCTATCTGCAGACGTTCGCATTTCAAGAGCAGGGCTGCGAAAGCAGCCTAGCAGGTACACCATCTTTCCCAGGCTACGTTTGAAGTTTGAGGTGGCAAGACAAGCAAGCAGCCCCATTCTCTGTGCCTCTGTGCGAGCACTGCCATGGGCAGATGAGGCTGAGCAACAGCTTTCCAGGCTAGCACCTTCTGGCTGCCAGCTATCTGCAGACGTTCGCACTTTCGGAGCAGGGCTGCAAAAGGAGCCTGGCAGGGACACCAACTTTCCCAGGCTACGTTTGAAGTTTGAGGTGGCAAGACAAGCAAGCAGCCCCATTCTCTGTGCGAGCACTGCCATGGGCAGATGAGGCTGAGCAACAGCTTTCCAGGATAGCCTCTTCTGCCTGCCAGCTATCTGCAGAAGTTCGCACTTTCGGAGCAGGGCTGCAAAAGGAGCCTGGCAGGGACACAAACTTTACCAGGCTACGTTTGAAGTTTCAAGTGGCAAGATATGCAAGCAGCCCCATTCTCTGTGCCTCTATGCGAACAGTGCCATGGGCAGATGAGGCTGACCAACAGCTTTCCAGGATAGCCCCTTCTGCCTGCCAGCTATCTGCAGACGTTCGCATTTCAAGAGCAGGGCTGCGAAAGGAGCCTGGCAGGTACACCATCTTTCCCAGGCTACGTTTGAAGTTTGAGGTGGCAAGACAAGCAAGCAGCCCCATTCTCTGTGCCTCTATGCGAACAGTGCCATGGGCAGATGAGGCTGAGCAACAGCTTTCCAGGATAGCCCCTTCTGCCTGCCAGCTATCTGCAAACGTTCGCACTTTCGGAGCAGGGCTGCAAAAGGAGCCTGGCAGGAACACCACCTTTCCCAGCATGCGTTTGAAGTTTCAAGTGGCAAGATCAGCAAGCAGCCCCATTCTCTGTGCCTCTATGCGAACAGTGCCATGGGCAGATGAGGCTGAGCAACAGCTTTCCAGGATAGCCCCTTCTGCCTGCCAGCTATCTGCAGACGTTCGCACTTTCGGAGCAGGGCTGCGAAAGGAGCCTGGCAGGGACACCAACTTTCCCAGGCTACGTTTGAAGTTTGAGGTGGCAAGACAAGCAAGCAGCCCCATTCTCTGTGCCTCTGTGCGAGCACTGCCATGGGCAGATGAGGCTGAGCAACAGCTTTCCACGATAGCCCCTTCTGGCTGCCAGCTATCTGCAGACGTTCGCACTTTCGGAGCAGGGCTGCAAAAGGAGCCTGGAAGGGACACCACCATTCCCAGGCTACGTTTGAAGTTTCAAGTGGCAAGATAAGCAAGCAGCCCCATTCTTTGTGCCTCTATGCGAACAGTGCCATGGGCAGATGAGGCTGAGCAGCAGCTTTCCAGGCTAGCCCCTTCTGCCTGCCAGCTATCTGCAGACGTTCGCACTTTCGGAGCAGGGCTGCAAAAGGAGCCTGGCAGGGACACCACCATTCCCAGCATGCGTTTGAAGTTTCAAGTGGCAAGATAAGCAAGCAGCCCCATTCTCTGTGCCTCTATGCGAACAGTGCCATGGGCAGATGAGGCTGAGCAACAGCTTTCCAGGCTAGCCCCTTCTGGCTGCCAGCTATCTGCAGACGTTCGCATTTCAAGAGCAGGGCTGCGAAAGGAGCCTAGCAGGTACACTATCTTTCCCAGGCTACGTTTGAAGTTTGAGGTGGCAAGACAAGCAAGCAGACCCATTTTCTGTGCCTCTGTGCGAGCACTGCCATGGGCAGATGAGGCTGAGCAACAGCTTTCCAGGATAGCCCCTTCTGCCTGCCAGCTATCTGCAGACGTTCGTATTTTCGGAGCAGGGCTGCGAAAGGAGCCTGGCAGGGACACCAACCATTCCCAGCATGCGCTTGAAGTTTCAAGTGGCAAGATAAGCAAGCAGCCCCATTCTCTGTGCCTCTATGCGAACAGTGCCATGGGCAGATGAGGCTGAGCAACAGCTTTCCAGGCTAGCCCCTTCTGGCTGCCAGCTATCTGAAGACGTTCGCACTTTCGGAGCAGGGCTGCGAAAGGAGCCTGGCAGGGACACCGACTTTCCCAGGCTACGTTTGAAGTTTGAGGTGGCAAGACAAGCAAGCAGCCCCATTCTCTGTGCCTCTGTGCGAGCAGTGCCATGGTCAGATGAGGCGGAGCAACAGCTTTCCAGGATAGCCCCTTCTGCCTGCCAGCTATCTGCAGACGTTCGCACTTTCGGAGCAGGGCTGCGAAAGGAGCCTGGCAGGAACACCACCATTCCCAGCATGCGTTTGAAGTTTCAAGTGGCAAGATAAGCAAGCAGACCCATTCTCTGTGCCTCTATGCGAACAGTGCCATGGGCAGATGAGGCTGAGCAACAGCTTTCCAGGCTAGCCCCTTCTGGCTGCCAGCTATCTGCAGACGTTCGCACTTTCGGAGCAGGGCTGCGAAAGGAGCCTGGCAGGGACACCAACGTTCCCAGGCTACGTTTGAAGTTTGAGGTGGCAAGACAAGCAAGCAGCCCCATTCTCTGTGCCTCTGTGCGAGCACTGCCATGGGCAGATGAGGCTGAGCAATAGCTTTCCAGGATAGCCCCTTCTGCCTGCCAGCTATCTGCAGACGTTCGCACTTTCGGAGCAGGGCTGTGATAGGAGCCTAGCAGGGACACCACCATTCCCAGCATGCGTTTGAAGTTTCAAGTGGCAAGATAAGCAAGCAGCCCCATTCTCTGTGCCTCTATGCGAACAGTGCCATGGGCAGATGAGGCTGAGCAACAGCTTTCCAGGCTAGCACCTTCTGGCTGCCAGCTATCTGCAGACGTTCGCATTTCAAGAGCAGGGCTGCGAAAGGAGCCTAGCAGGTACACCAACTTTCCCAGGCTACATTTGAAGTTTGAGGTGGCAAGACAAGCAAGGAGCCCCATTCTCTGTGCCTCTGTGCGAGCACTGCCATGGGCAGATGAGGCTGAGCAACAGCTTTCCAGGATAGCCCCTTCTGGCTGCTAGCTATCTGCAGACGTTCGCACTTTGGGAGCAGGGCTGCGAAAGGAGCCTGGCAGGGACACCAACATTCCCAGGCTACGTTTGAAGTTTGAGGTGGCAAGACAAGCAAGCAGCCCCATTCTCTGTGCCTCTGTGCGAGCACTGCCATGGGCAGATGAGGCTGAGCAACAGCTTTCCAGGATAGCCCCTTCTGCCTGCCAGCTATCTGCAGACGTTCGCACTTTCGGAGCAGGGCTGCAAAAGGAGCCTGGCAGGGACACCACCATTCCCAGCATGCGTTTGAAGTTTCAAGTGGCAAGATAAGCAAGCAGCCCCATTCTCTGTGCCTCTATGCGAACAGTGCCATGGGCAGATGAGGCTGAGCAACAGCTTTCCAGGATAGCACCTTCTGTCTGCCAGCTATTTGCAGACGTTCGCACTTTCGGAGCGGGGCTGCGAAAGGAGCCTGGCAGGGACACCAACGTTCCCAGGCTACGTTTGAAGTTTGAGGTGGCAAGACAAGCTAGCAGCCCCATTCTCTGTGCCTCTGTGCGAGCAATGCCATGGGCAGATGAGGCTGAGCAATAGCTTTCCAGGATAGCCCCTTCTGCCTGCCAGCTATCTGCAGACGTTCGCACTTTCGGAGCAGGGCTGTGATAGGAGCCTAGCAGGGACACCACCATTCCCAGCATGCGTTTGAAGTTTCAAGTGGCAAGATAAGCAAGCTGCCCCATTCTCTGTGCCTCTATGCGAACAGTGCCATGTGCAGATGAGGCTGAGCAACAGCTTTCCAGGCTAGCACCTTCTGGCTGCCAGCTATCTGCAGACGTTCGCATTTCAAGAGCAGGGCTGCGAAAGAAGCCTAGCAGATACACCAACTTTCCCAGGCTACATTTGAAGTTTGAGGTGGCAAGACAAGCAAGGAGCCCCATTCTCTGTGCCTCTGTGCGAGCACTGCCATGGGCAGATGAGGCTGAGCAACAGCTTTCCAGGATAGCCCCTTCTGCCTGCCAGCTATCTGCAGACGTTCGCACTTTCGGAGCAGGGCTGCGAAAGGAGCCTGGCAGGGACACCAACTTTCCCAGGCTACGTTTGAAGTTGGAGGTGGCAAGACAAGCAAGGAGCCTCATTCTCTGTGCCTCTGTGCAAGCAGTGCCATGGGCAGATGAGGCTGAGCAACAGCTTTCCAGGCTAGCACCTTCTGGCTGCCAGCTATCTGCAGACGTTCGCACTTTCGGAGCAGGGCTGCGAAAGGAGCCTGGCAGGGACACCAACTTTCCCAGGCTACGTTTGAAGTTTGAGGTGGCAAGACAAGCAAGCAGCCCCATTCTCTGTGCCTCTATGCGAACAGTGCCATGGGCAGATGAGGCGGAGCAACAGCTTTCCAGGATAACCCCTTCTGCCTGCCAGCTATCTGCAGATGTTCGCACTTTGGGAGCAGGGCTGTGATAGGAGCCTGGCAGGGACACCACCATTCCCAGCATGCGTTTGAAGTTTCAAGTGGCAAGATAAGCAAGCAGCCCCATTCTCTGTGCCTCTGTGCGAGCACTGCCATGGGCAGATGAGGCTGAGCAACAGCTTTCCAGGCTAGCCCCTTCTGCCTGCCAGCTATCTGCAGACGTTCGCACTTTGGGAGCAGGGCTGCAAAAGGAGCCTGGCAGGGACACCACCATTCCCAGCATGCGTTTGAAGTTTCAAGTGGCAAGATAAGCAAGCAGCCCCGTTCTCTGTGCCTCTATGCGAACAGTGCCATGGGCAGATGAGGCTGAGCAACAGCTTTCCAGGCTAGCCCCTTCTGGCTGCCAGCTATCTGCAGACGTTCGCATTTCAAGAGCAGGGCTGCGAAAGGAGCCTAGCAGGTACACCATCTTTCCCAGGCTACGTTTGAAGTTTGAGGTGGCAAGACAAGCAAGCAGCCCCATTCTCTGTGCCTCTGTGCGAGCACTGCCATGGGCAGATGAGGCTGAGCAACAGCTTTCCAGGATAGCCCCTTCTGCCTGCCAGCTATCTGCAGACATTCGCACTTTCGGAGCAGGGCTGCGAAAGGAGCCTGGTAGGGACACCAACTTTCCCAGGCTACGTTTGAAGTTGGAGGTGGCAAGACAAGCAAGCAGCCCCATTCTCTGTGCCTCTGTGCGAGCACTGCCATGGGCAGATGAGGCTGAGCAACAGCTTTCCAGGCTAGCCCCTTCTGGCTGCCAGCTATCTGCAGACTTTCGCATTTCAAGAGCAGGGCTGCGAAAGGAGCCTAGCAGGTACACCATCTTTCCCAGGCTACGTTTGAAGTTTGAGGTGGCAAGACAAGCAAGCAGCCCCATTCTGTGTGCCTCTGTGCGAGCACTGCCATGGGCAGATGAGGCTGAGCAACAGCTTTCCAGGATAGCCCCTTCTGGCTGCCAGCTATCTGCAGACGTTCACATTTCAAGAGCAGGGCTGCGAAAGGAGCCTAGCAGGTACACCATCTTTCCCAGGCTACGTTTGAAGTTTGAGGTGGCAAGACAAGCAAGGAGCCTCATTCTCTGTGCAAGCAGTGCCATGGGCAGATGAGGCTGAGCAACAGCTTTCCAGGCTAGCACCTTCTGGCTGCCAGCTATCTGCAGACGTTCGCACTTTCGGAGCAGGGCTGCGAAAGGAGCCTGGCTGGGACACCAACTTTCCCAGGCTACGTTTGAAGTTTGAGGTGGCAAGACAAGCAAGCAGCCCCATTCTCTGTGCCTCTATGCGAACAGTGCCATGGGCAGATGAGGCGGAGCAACAGCTTTCCAGGATAACCCCTTCTGCCTGCCAGCTATCTGCAGATGTTCGCACTTTGGGAGCAGGGCTGCAAAAGGAGCCTGGCAGGGACACCACCATTCCCAGCATGCGTTTGAATTTTCAAGTGGCAAGATAAGCAAGCAGCCCCATTCTCTGTGCCTCTGTGCGAGCACTGCCATGGGCAGATGAGGCTGAGCAACAGCTGTCCAGGATAGCCCCTTCTGCCTGCCAGCTATCTGCAGACATTCGCACTTTCGGAGCAGGGCTGCAAAAGGAGCCTAGCAGGGACACCACCATTCCCAGCATGCGTTTGAAGTTTCAAGTGGCAAGATAAGCAAGCAGCCCCGTCCTCTGTGCCTCTATGCGAACAGTGCCATGGGCAGATGAGGCTGAGCAACAGCTTTCCAGGCTAGCCCCTTCTGGCTGCCAGCTATCTGCAGACGTTCGCATTTCAAGAGCAGGGCTGCGAAAGGAGCCTAGCAGGTACACCATCTTTCCCAGGCTACGTTTGAAGTTTGAGGTGGCAAGACAAGCAAGCAGCCCCATTCTCTGTGCCTCTGTGCGAGCACTGCCATGGGCAGATGAGGCTGAGCAACAGCTTTCCAGGATAGCCCCTTCTGCCTGCCAGCTATCTGCAGACATTCGCACTTTCGGAGCAGGGCTGCGAAAGGAGCCTGGTAGGGACACCAACTTTCCCAGGCTACGTTTGAAGTTGGAGGTGGCAAGACAAGCAAGCAGCCCCATTCTCTGTGCCTCTGTGCGAGCACTGCCATGGGCAGATGAGGCTGAGCAACAGCTTTCCAGGCTAGCCCCTTCTGGCTGCCAGCTATCTGCAGACTTTCGCATTTCAAGAGCAGGGCTGCGAAAGGAGCCTAGCAGGTACACCATCTTTCCCAGGCTACGTTTGAAGTTTGAGGTGGCAAGACAAGCAAGCAGCCCCATTCTGTGTGCCTCTGTGCGAGCACTGCCATGGGCAGATGAGGCTGAGCAACAGCTTTCCAGGATAGCCCCTTCTGGCTGCCAGCTATCTGCAGACGTTCACATTTCAAGAGCAGGGCTGCGAAAGGAGCCTAGCAGGTACACCATCTTTCCCAGGCTACGTTTGAAGTTTGAGGTGGCAAGACAAGCAAGGAGCCTCATTCTCTGTGCAAGCAGTGCCATGGGCAGATGAGGCTGAGCAACAGCTTTCCAGGCTAGCACCTTCTGGCTGCCAGCTATCTGCAGACGTTCGCACTTTCGGAGCAGGGCTGCGAAAGGAGCCTGGCTGGGACACCAACATTCCCAGGCTACGTTTGAAGTTTGAGGTGGCAAGACAAGCAAGCAGCCCCATTCTCTGTGCCTCTATGCGAACAGTGCCATGGGCAGATGAGGCGGAGCAACAGCTTTCCAGGATAACCCCTTCTGCCTGCCAGCTCTCTGCAGATGTTCGCACTTTGGGAGCAGGGCTGCAAAAGGAGCCTGGCAGGGACACCACCATTCCCAGCATGCGTTTGAATTTTCAAGTGGCAAGATAAGCAAGCAGCCCCATTCTCTGTGCCTCTGTGCGAGCACTGCCATGGGCAGATGAGGCTGAGCAATAGCTTTCCAGGATAGCCCCTTCTGCCTGCCAGCTATCTGCAGACGTTCGCACTTTCGGAGCAGGGCTGTGATAGGAGCCTAGCAGGGACACCACCATTCCCAGCATGCGTTTGAAGTTTCAAGTGGCAAGATAAGCAAGCAGCCCCATTCTCTGTGCCTCTATGCGAACAGTGCCATGGGCAGATGAGGCTGAGCAACAGCTTTCCAGGCTAGCCCCTTCTGGCTGCCAGCTATCTGCAGACGTTCGCATTTCAAGAGCAGGGCTGCGAAAGGAGCCTAGCAGGTACACCAACTTTCCCAGGCTACATTTGAAGTTTGAGGTGGCAAGACAAGCAAGGAGCCCCATTCTCTGTGCCTCTGTGCGAGCACTGCCATGGGCAGATGAGGCTGAGCAACAGCTTTCCAGGATAGCCCCTTCTGGCTGCTAGCTATCTGCAGACGTTCGCACTTTGGGAGCAGGGCTGCGAAAGGAGCCTGGCAGGGACACCAACATTCCCAGGCTACGTTTGAAGTTTGAGGTGGCAAGACAAGCAAGCAGCCCCATTCTCTGTGCCTCTGTGCGAGCACTGCCATGGGCAGATGAGGCTGAGCAACAGCTTTCCAGGATAGCCCCTTCTGCCTGCCAGCTATCTGCAGACGTTCGCACTTTCGGAGCAGGGCTGCAAAAGGAGCCTGGCAGGGACACCACCATTCCCAGCATGCGTTTGAAGTTTCAAGTGGCAAGATAAGCAAGCAGCCCCATTCTCTGTGCCTCTATGCGAACAGTGCCATGGGCAGATGAGGCTGAGCAACAGCTTTCCAGGATAGCACCTTCTGTCTGCCAGCTATTTGCAGACGTTCGCACTTTCGGAGCGGGGCTGCGAAAGGAGCCTGGCAGGGACACCAACGTTCCCAGGCTACGTTTGAAGTTTGAGGTGGCAAGACAAGCTAGCAGCCCCATTCTCTGTGCCTCTGTGCGAGCAATGCCATGGGCAGATGAGGCTGAGCAATAGCTTTCCAGGATAGCCCCTTCTGCCTGCCAGCTATCTGCAGACGTTCGCACTTTCGGAGCAGGGCTGTGATAGGAGCCTAGCAGGGACACCACCATTCCCAGCATGCGTTTGAAGTTTCAAGTGGCAAGATAAGCAAGCTGCCCCATTCTCTGTGCCTCTATGCGAACAGTGCCATGTGCAGATGAGGCTGAGCAACAGCTTTCCAGGCTAGCCCCTTCTGGCTGCCAGCTATCTGCAGACGTTCGCATTTCAAGAGCAGGGCTGCGAAAGAAGCCTAGCAGATACACCAACTTTCCCAGGCTACATTTGAAGTTTGAGGTGGCAAGACAAGCAAGGAGCCCCATTCTCTGTGCCTCTGTGCGAGCACTGCCATGGGCAGATGAGGCTGAGCAACAGCTTTCCAGGATAGCCCCTTCTGCCTGCCAGCTATCTGCAGACGTTCGCACTTTCGGAGCAGGGCTGCGAAAGGAGCCTGGCAGGGACACCAACTTTCCCAGGCTACGTTTGTAGTTGGAGGTGGCAAGACAAGCAAGGAGCCTCCTTCTCTGTGCCTCTGTGCAAGCAGTGCCATGGGCAGATGAGGCTGAGCAACAGCTTTCCAGGCTAGCACCTTCTGGCTGCCAGCTATCTGCAGACGTTCGCACTTTCGGAGCAGGGCTGCGAAAGGAGCCTGGCAGGGACACCAACTTTCCCAGGCTACGTTTGAAGTTTGAGGTGGCAAGACAAGCAAGCAGCCCCATTCTCTGTGCCTCTATGCGAACAGTGCCATGGGCAGATGAGGCGGAGCAACAGCTTTCCAGGATAACCCCTTCTGCCTGCCAGCTATCTGCAGATGTTCGCACTTTGGGAGCAGGGCTGTGATAGGAGCCTGGCAGGGACACCACCATTCCCAGCATGCGTTTGAAGTTTCAAGTGGCAAGATAAGCAAGCAGCCCCATTCTCTGTGCCTCGGTGCGAGCACTGCCATGGGCAGATGAGGCTGAGCAACAGCTTTCCAGGCTAGCCCCTTCTGCCTGCCAGCTATCTGCAGACGTTCGCACTTTGGGAGCAGGGCTGCAAAAGGAGCCTGGCAGGGACACCACCATTCCCAGCATGCGTTTGAAGTTTCAAGTGGCAAGATAAGCAAGCAGCCCCGTTCTCTGTGCCTCTATGCGAACAGTGCCATGGGCAGATGAGGCTGAGCAACAGCTTTCCAGGCTAGCCCCTTCTGGCTGCCAGCTATCTGCAGACGTTCGCATTTCAAGAGCAGGGCTGCGAAAGGAGCCTAGCAGGTACACCATCTTTCCCAGGCTACGTTTGAAGTTTGAGGTGGCAAGACAAGCAAGCAGCCCCATTCTCTGTGCCTCTGTGCGAGCACTGCCATGGGCAGATGAGGCTGAGCAACAGCTTTCCAGGATAGCCCCTTCTGCCTGCCAGCTATCTGCAGACATTCGCACTTTCGGAGCAGGGCTGCGAAAGGAGCCTGGTAGGGACACCAACTTTCCCAGGCTACGTTTGAAGTTGGAGGTGGCAAGACAAGCAAGCAGCCCCATTCTCTGTGCCTCTGTGCGAGCACTGCCATGGGCAGATGAGGCTGAGCAACAGCTTTCCAGGCTAGCCCCTTCTGGCTGCCAGCTATCTGCAGACTTTCGCATTTCAAGAGCAGGGCTGCGAAAGGAGCCTAGCAGGTACACCATCTTTCCCAGGCTACGTTTGAAGTTTGAGGTGGCAAGACAAGCAAGCAGCCCCATTCTGTGTGCCTCTGTGCGAGCACTGCCATGGGCAGATGAGGCTGAGCAACAGCTTTCCAGGATAGCCCCTTCTGGCTGCCAGCTATCTGCAGACGTTCACATTTCAAGAGCAGGGCTGCGAAAGGAGCCTAGCAGGTACACCATCTTTCCCAGGCTACGTTTGAAGTTTGAGGTGGCAAGACAAGCAAGGAGCCTCATTCTCTGTGCAAGCAGTGCCATGGGCAGATGAGGCTGAGCAACAGCTTTCCAGGCTAGCACCTTCTGGCTGCCAGCTATCTGCAGACGTTCGCACTTTCGGAGCAGGGCTGCGAAAGGAGCCTGGCTGGGACACCAACTTTCCCAGGCTACGTTTGAAGTTTGAGGTGGCAAGACAAGCAAGCAGCCCCATTCTCTGTGCCTCTATGCGAACAGTGCCATGGGCAGATGAGGCGGAGCAACAGCTTTCCAGGATAACCCCTTCTGCCTGCCAGCTATCTGCAGATGTTCGCACTTTGGGAGCAGGGCTGCAAAAGGAGCCTGGCAGGGACACCACCATTCCCAGCATGCGTTTGAATTTTCAAGTGGCAAGATAAGCAAGCAGCCCCATTCTCTGTGCCTCTGTGCGAGCACTGCCATGGGCAGATGAGGCTGAGCAACAGCTGTCCAGGATAGCCCCTTCTGCCTGCCAGCTATCTGCAGACATTCGCACTTTCGGAGCAGGGCTGCAAAAGGAGCCTAGCAGGGACACCACCATTCCCAGCATGCGTTTGAAGTTTCAAGTGGCAAGATAAGCAAGCAGCCCCGTCCTCTGTGCCTCTATGCGAACAGTGCCATGGGCAGATGAGGCTGAGCAACAGCTTTCCAGGCTAGCCCCTTCTGGCTGCCAGCTATCTGCAGACGTTCGCATTTCAAGAGCAGGGCTGCGAAAGGAGCCTAGCAGGTACACCATCTTTCCCAGGCTACGTTTGAAGTTTGAGGTGGCAAGACAAGCAAGCAGCCCCATTCTCTGTGCCTCTGTGCGAGCACTGCCATGGGCAGATGAGGCTGAGCAACAGCTTTCCAGGATAGCCCCTTCTGCCTGCCAGCTATCTGCAGACATTCGCACTTTCGGAGCAGGGCTGCGAAAGGAGCCTGGTAGGGACACCAACTTTCCCAGGCTACGTTTGAAGTTTGAGGTGGCAAGACAAGCAAGCAGCCCCATTCTCTGTGCCTCTGTGCGAGCACTGCCATGGGCAGATGAGGCTGAGCAACAGCTTTCCAGGCTAGCCCCTTCTGGCTGCCAGCTATCTGCAGACTTTCGCATTTCAAGAGCAGGGCTGCGAAAGGAGCCTAGCAGGTACACCATCTTTCCCAGGCTACGTTTGAAGTTTGAGGTGGCAAGACAAGCAAGCAGCCCCATTCTCTGTGCCTCTGTGCGAGCACTGCCATGGGCAGATGAGGCTGAGCAACAGCTTTCCAGGATAGCCCCTTCTGGCTGCCAGCTATCTGCAGACGTTCACATTTCAAGAGCAGGGCTGCGAAAGGAGCCTAGCAGGTACACCATCTTTCCCAGGCTACGTTTGAAGTTTGAGGTGGCAAGACAAGCAAGGAGCCTCATTCTCTGTGCAAGCAGTGCCATGGGCAGATGAGGCTGAGCAACAGCTTTCCAGGCTAGCACCTTCTGGCTGCCAGCTATCTGCAGACGTTCGCACTTTCGGAGCAGGGCTGCGAAAGGAGCCTGGCTGGGACACCAACTTTCCCAGGCTACGTTTGAAGTTTGAGGTGGCAAGACAAGCAAGCAGCCCCATTCTCTGTGCCTCTATGCGAACAGTGCCATGGGCAGATGAGGCGGAGCAACAGCTTTCCAGGATAACCCCTTCTGCCTGCCAGCTATCTGCAGATGTTCGCACTTTGGGAGCAGGGCTGCAAAAGGAGCCTGGCAGGGACACCACCATTCCCAGCATGCGTTTGAATTTTCAAGTGGCAAGATAAGCAAGCAGCCCCATTCTCTGTGCCTCTGTGCGAGCACTGCCATGGGCAGATGAGGCTGAGCAACAGCTGTCCAGGATAGCCCCTTCTGCCTGCCAGCTATCTGCAGACATTCGCACTTTCGGAGCAGGGCTGCAAAAGGAGCCTAGCAGGGACACCACCATTCCCAGCATGCGTTTGAAGTTTCAAGTGGCAAGATAAGCAAGCAGCCCCGTCCTCTGTGCCTCTATGCGAACAGTGCCATGGGCAGATGAGGCTGAGCAACAGCTTTCCAGGCTAGCCCCTTCTGGCTGCCAGCTATCTGCAGACGTTCGCATTTCAAGAGCAGGGCTGCGAAAGGAGCCTAGCAGGTACACCATCTTTCCCAGGCTACGTTTGAAGTTTGAAGTGGCAAGACAAGCAAGCAGCCCCATTCTCTGTGCCTCTGTGCGAGCAGTGCCATGGGCAGATGAGGCTGAGCAACAGCTTTCCAGGATAGCCCCTTCTGGCTGCCAGCTATCTGCAGACGTTCACATTTCAAGAGCAGGGCTGCGAAAGGAGCCTAGCAGGTACACCATCTTTCCCAGGCTACGTTTGAAGTTGGAGGTGGCAAGACAAGCAAGGAGCCTCATTCTCTGTGCCTCTGTGCAAGCAGTGCCATGGGCAGATGAGGCTGAGCAACAGCTTTCCAGGCTAGCACCTTCTGGCTGCCAGCTATCTGCAGACGTTAGCACTTTCGGAGCAGGGCTGCGAAAGGAGCCTGGCAGGGACACCAACTTTCCCAGGCTACGTTTGAAGTTTGAGGTGGCAAGACAAGCAAGCAGCCCCATTCTCTGTGCCTCTATGCGAACAGTGCCATGGGCAGATGAGGCGGAGCAACAGCTTTCCAGGATAACCCCTTCTGCCTGCCAGCTATCTGCAGATGTTCGCACTTTGGGAGCAGGGCTGCAAAAGGAGCCTGGCAGGGACACCACCATTCCCAGCATGCGTTTGAATTTTCAAGTGGCAAGATAAGCAAGCAGCCCCATTCTCTGTGCCTCTATGCGAACAGTGCCATGGGCAGATGAGGCTGAGCAACAGCTTTCCAGGCTAGCCCCTTCTGGCTGCCAGCTATCTGCAGACGTTCGCACTTTCGGAGCAGGGCTGCGAAAGCAGCCTGGCAGGGACACCAACATTCCCAGGCTACGTTTGAAGTTGGAGGTGGCAAGACAAGCAAGCAGCCCCATTCTCTGTGCCTCTGTGCGAGCACTGCCATGGGCAGATGAGGCTGAGCAACAGCTTTCCAGGCTAGCCCCTTCTGGCTGCCAGCTATCTGCAGACGTTCGCATTTCAAGAGCAGGGCTGCGAAAGGAGCCTAGCAGGTACACCATCTTTCCCAGGCTACGTTTGAAGTTTGAGGTGGCAAGACAAGCAAGGAGCCCCATTCTCTGTGCCTCTGTGCAAGCACTGCCATGGGCAGATGAGGCTGAGCAACAGCTTTCCAGGCTAGCCCCTTCTGGCTGCCAGCTATCTGCAGATGTTCGCACTTTTGGAGCAGGGCTGTGATACGAGCCTGGCAGGGACACCACCATTCCCAGCATGCGTTTGAAGTTTCAAGTGGCAAGATAAGCAAGCAGCCCCATTCTCTGTGCCTCTATGCGAACAGTGCCATGGGCAGATGAGGCTGAGCAACAGCTTTCCAGGCTAGCCCCTTCTGGCTGCCAGCTATCTGCAGATGTTCGCACTTTCGGAGCAGGGCTGCGAAAGGAGCCTGGCAGGGACACCAACGTTCCCAGGCTACGTTTGAAGTTTGAGGTGGCAAGACAAGCAAGCAGCCCCATTCTCTGTGCCTCTGTGCGAGCACTGCCATGGGCAGATGAGGCTGAGCAATAGCTTTCCAGGATAGCCCCTTCTGCCTGCCAGCTATCTGCAGACGTTCGCACTTTCGGAGCAGGGCTGTGATAGGAGCCTAGCAGGGACACCACCATTCCCAGCATGCGTTTGAAGTTTCAAGTGGCAAGATAAGCTAGCTGCCCCATTCTCTGTGCCTCTATGCGAACAGTGCCATGGGCAGATGAGGCTGAGCAACAGCTTTCCAGGCTAGCCCCTTCTGGCTGCCAGCTATCTGCAGACGTTTGCATTTCAAGAGCAGGGCTGCGAAAGGAGCCTAGCAGGTACACCATCTTTCCCAGGCTACGTTTGAAGTTTGAGGTGGCAAGACAAGCAAGCAGCCCCATTCTCTGTGCCTCTGTGCGAGCACTGCCATGGGCAGAAGAGGCTGAGCAACAGCTTTCCAGGATAGCCCCTTCTGCCTGCCAGCTACCTGCAGACGTTCGCACTTTCGGAGCAGGGCTGCAAAAGGAGCCTGGCAGGGACACCACCATTCCCAGCATGCGTTTGAAGTTTCAAGTGGCAAGATAAGCAAGCAGCCCCATTCTCTGTGCCTCTATGCGAACAGTGCCATGGGCAGATGAGGCTGAGCAACAGCTTTCCAGGATAGCCCCTTCTGCCTGCCAGCTATCTGCAGACGTTCGCATTTCAAGAGCAGGGCTGCGAAAGGAGCCTAGCAGGGACACCAACGTTCCCAGGCTACATTTGAAGTTTGAGGTGGCAAGACAAGCAAGGAGCCCCATTCTCTGTGCCTCTGTGCGAGCACTGCCATGGGCAGATGAGGCTGAGCAACAGCTTTCCAGGATAGCCCCTTCTGGCTGCTAGCTATCTGCAGACGTTCGCACTTTGGGAGCAGGGCTGCGAAAGGAGCCTGGCAGGGACACCAACATTCCCAGGCTACGTTTGAAGTTTGAGGTGGCAAGACAAGCAAGCAGCCCCATTCTCTGTGCCTCTGTGCGAGCACTGCCATGGGCAGATGAGGCTGAGCAACAGCTTTCCAGGCTAGCCCCTTCTGGCTGCCAGCTATCTGCAGACGTTCGCATTTCAAGAGCAGGGCTGCGAAAGGAGCCTAGCAGGTACACCATCTTTCCCAGGCTACGTTTGAAGTTTGAGGTGGCAAGACAAGCAAGCAGCCCCATTCTCTGTGCCTCTGTGCGAGCAGTGCCATGGGCAGATGAGGCTGAGCAACAGCTTTCCAGGATAGCCCCTTCTGCCTGCCAGCTATCTGCAGACGTTCGCACTTTCGGAGCAGGGCTGCGAAAGCAGCCTGGCAGGGACACCAACATTCCCAGGCTACGTTTGAAGTTGGAGGTGGCAAGACAAGCAAGCAGCCCCATTCTCTGTGCCTCTGTGCGAGCACTGCCATGGGCAGATGAGGCTGAGCAACAGCTTTCCAGGCTAGCCCCTTCTGGCTGCCAGCTATCTGCAGACGTTCGCATTTCAAGAGCAGGGCTGCGAAAGGAGCCTAGCAGGTACACCATCTTTCCGAGGCTACGTTTGAAGTTTGAGGTGGCAAGACAAGCAAGGAGCCTCATTCTCTGTGCCTCTGTGCAAGCACTGCCATGGGCAGATGAGGCTGAGCAGCAGCTTTCCAGGATAGCCCCTTCTGCCTGCCAGCTATCTGCAGATGTTCGCACTTTGGGAGCAGGGCTGCAAAAGGAGCCTGGCAGGGACACCACCATTCCCAGCATGCGTTTGAATTTTCAAGTGGCAAGATAAGCAAGCAGCCCCATTCTCTGTGCCTCTGTGCGAGCACTGCCATGGGCAGATGAGGCTGAGCAACAGCTGTCCAGGATAGCCCCTTCTGCCTGCCAGCTATCTGCAGACATTCGCACTTTCGGAGCAGGGCTGCAAAAGGAGCCTGGCAGGGACACCACCATTCCCAGCATGCGTTTGAAGTTTCAAGTGGCAAGATAAGCAAGCAGCCCCGTTCTCTGTGCCTCTATGCGAACAGTGCCATGGGCAGATGAGGCTGAGCAACAGCTTTCCAGGCTAGCCCCTTCTGGCTGCCAGCTATCTACAGACGTTCGCATTTCAAGAGCAGGGCTGCGAAAGGAGCCTAGCAGGTACACCATCTTTCCCAGGCTACGTTTGAAGTTTGAGGTGGCAAGACAAGCAAGCAGCCCCATTCTCTGTGCCTCTGTGCGAGCAGTGCCATGGGCAGATGAGGCTGAGCAACAGCTTTCCAGGATAGCCCCTTCTGGCTGCCAGCTATCTGCAGACGTTCACATTTCAAGAGCAGGGCTGCGAAAGGAGCCTAGCAGGTACACCATCTTTCCCAGGCTACGTTTGAAGTTGGAGGTGGCAAGACAAGCAAGGAGCCTCATTCTCTGTGCCTCTGTGCAAGCAGTGCCATGGGCAGATGAGGCTGAGCAACAGCTTTCCAGGCTAGCACCTTCTGGCTGCCAGCTATCTGCAGACGTTCGCACTTTCGGAGCAGGGCTGCGAAAGGAGCCTGGCAGGGACACCAACTTTCCCAGGCTACGTTTGAAGTTTGAGGTGGCAAGACAAGCAAGCAGCCCCATTCTCTGTGCCTCTATGCGAACAGTGCCATGGGCAGATGAGGCGGAGCAACAGCTTTCCAGGATAACCCCTTCTGCCTGCCAGCTATCTGCAGATGTTCGCAATTTGGGAGCAGGGCTGCAAAAGGAGCCTGGCAGGGACACCACCATTCTCAGCATGCGTTTGAATTTTCAAGTGGCAAGATAAGCAAGCAGCCCCATTCTCTGTGCCTCTATGCGAACAGTGCCATGGGCAGATGAGGCTGAGCAACAGCTTTCCAGGCTAGCCCCTTCTGGCTGCCAGCTATCTGCAGACGTTCGCACTTTCGGAGCAGGGCTGCGAAAGCAGACTGGCAGGGACACCAACATTCCCAGGCTACGTTTGAAGTTGGAGGTGGCAAGACAAGCAAGCAGCCCCATTCTCTGTGCCTCTGTGCGAGCACTGCCATGGGCAGATGAGGCTGAGCAACAGCTTTCCAGGCTAGCCCCTTCTGGCTGCCAGCTATCTGCAGACGTTCACATTTCAAGAGCAGGGCTGCGAAAGGAGCCTAGCAGGTACACCATCTTTCCCAGGCTACGTTTGAAGTTGGAGGTGGCAAGACAAGCAAGGAGCCTCATTCTCTGTGCCTCTGTGCAAGCAGTGCCATGGGCAGATGAGGCTGAGCAACAGCTTTCCAGGCTAGCACCTTCTGGCTGCCAGCTATCTGCAGACGTTCGCACTTTCGGAGCAGGGCTGCGAAAGGAGCCTGGCAGGGACACCAACTTTCCCAGGCTACGTTTGAAGTTTGAGGTGGCAAGACAAGCAAGCAGCCCCATTCTCTGTGCCTCTATGCGAACAGTGCCATGGGCAGATGAGGCGGAGCAACAGCTTTCCAGGATAACCCCTTCTGCCTGCCAGCTATCTGCAGATGTTCGCACTTTGGGAGCAGGGCCGCAAAAGGAGCCTGGCAGGGACACCACCATTTCCAGCATGCGTTTGAATTTTCAAGTGGCAAGATAAGCAAGCAGCCCCATTCGCTGTGCCTCTATGCGAACAGTGCCATGGGCAGATGAGGCTGAGCGACAGCTTTCCAGGCTAGCCCCTTCTGGCTGCCAGCTATCTGCAGACGTTCGCATTTCAAGAGCAGGGCTGCGAAAGGAGCCTAGCAGGTACACCATCTTTCCCAGGCTACGTTTGAAGTTTGAGGTGGCAAGACAAGCAAGGAGCCTCATTCTCTGTGCCTCTGTGCGAGCACTGCCATGGGCAGATGAGGCTGAGCAACAGCTTTCCAGGATAGCCCCTTCTGCCTGCCAGCTATCTGCAGATGTTCGCACTTTTGGAGCAGGGCTGTGATAGGAGCCTGGCAGGGACACCACCATTCCCAGCATGCGTTTGAAGTTTCAAGTGGCAAGATAAGCAAGCAGCCCCATTCTCTGTGCCTCTATGCGAACAGTGCCATGGGCAGATGAGGCTGAGCAACAGCTTTCCAGTCTAGCACCTTCTGGCTGCCAGCTATCTGCAGATGTTCGCACTTTCGGAGCAGGGCTGCGAAAGGAGCCTGGCAGGGACACCAACGTTCCCAGGCTACGTTTGAAGTTTGAGGTGGCAAGACAAGCAAGCAGCCCCATTCTCTGTGCCTCTGTGCGAGCACTGCCATGGGCAGATGAGGCTGAGCAATAGCTTTCCAGGATAGCCCCTTCTGCCTGCCAGCTATCTGCAGACGTTCGCACTTTCGGAGCAGAGCTGTGATAGGAGCCTAGCAGGGACACCACCATTCCCAGCATGCGTTTGAAGTTTCAAGTGGCAAGATAAGCAAGCTGCCCCATTCTCTGTGCCTCTATGCGAACAGTGCCATGGGCAGATGAGGCTGAGCAACAGCTTTCCAGGCTAGCACCTTCTGGCTGCCAGCTATCTGCAGACGTTTGCATTTCAAGAGCAGGTCTGCGAAAGCAGCCTGGCAGGGACACCAACATTCCCAGGCTACGTTTGAAGTTGGAGGTGGCAAGATAAGCAAGCAGCCCCATTCTCTGTGCCTCTATGCGAACAGTGCCATGGGCAGATGAGGCTGAGCAACAGCTTTCCAGGCTAGCCCCTTCTGGCTGCCAGCTATCTGCAGACGTTCGCATTTCAAGAGCAGGGCTGCGAAAGGAGCGTAGCAGGGACACCAACGTTCCCAGGCTACATTTGAAGTTTGAGGTGGCAAGACAAGCAAGGAGCCCCATTCTCTGTGCCTCTGTGCGAGCACTGCCATGGGCAGATGAGGCTGAGCAACAGCTTTCCAGGATAGCGCCTTCTGCCTGCCAGCTATCTGCAGACGTTCGCACTTTCGGAGCAGGGCTGCGAAAGCAGCCTGGCAGGGACACCAACATTCCCAGGCTACGTTTGAAGTTGGAGGTGGCAAGACAAGCAAGCAGCCCCATTCTCTGTGCCTCTGTGCGAGCACTGCCATGGGCAGATGAGGCTGAGCAACAGCTTTCCAGGCTAGCCCCTTCTGGCTGCCAGCTATCTGCAGACGTTCGCATTTCAAGAGCAGGGCTGCGAAAGGAGCCTAGCAGGTACACCATCTTTCCCAGGCTACGTTTGAAGTTTGAGGTGGCAAGACAAGCAAGGAGCCTCATTCTCTGTGCCTCTGTGCAAGCACTGCCATGGGCAGATGAGGCTGAGCAGCAGCTTTCCAGGATAGCCCCTTCTGCCTGCCAGCTACCTGCAGACGTTCGCACTTTCGGAGCAGGGCTGCAAAAGGAGCCTGGCAGGGACACCACCATTCCCAGCATGCGTTTGAAGTTTCAAGTGGCAAGATAAGCAAGCAGCCCCATTCTCTGTGCCTCTATGCGAACAGTGCCATGGGCAGATGAGGCTGAGCAACAGCTTTCCAGGATAGCCCCTTCTGGCTGCCAGCTATCTGCAGACGTTCGCATTTCAAGAGCAGAGCTGCGAAAGGAGCCTAGCAGGTACACAATCTTTCCCAGGCTACGTTTGAAGTTTGAGGTGGCAAGACAAGCAAGCAGCCCCAATCTCTGTGCCTCTGTGCGAACAGTGCCATGGGCAGATGAGGCTGAGCACCAGCTTTCCAGGATAGCCCCTTCTGGCTGCCAGCTATCTGCAGACGTTCGCACTTTCGGAGCAGGGCTGTGATAGGAGCCTAGCAGGGACACCACCATTCCCAGCATGCGTTTGAAGTTTCAAGTGGCAAGATAAGCAAGCAGCCCCGTTCTCTGTGCCTCTATGCGAACAGTGCCATGGGCAGATGAGGCTGAGCAACAGCTTTCCAGGCTAGCCCCTTCTGGCTGCCAGCTATCTGCAGACGTTCGCATTTCAAGAGCAGGGCTGCGAAAGGAGCCTAGCAGGGACACCAACGTTCCCAGGCTACATTTGAAGTTTGAGGTGGCAAGACAAGCAAGGAGCCCCATTCTCTGTGCCTCTGTGCGAGCACTGCCATGGGCAGATGAGGCTGAGCAACAGCTTTCCAGGCTAGCCCCTTCTGGCTGCCAGCTATCTGCAGACGTTCACATTTCAAGAGCAGGGCTGCGAAAGGAGCCTAGCAGGTACACCATCTTTCCCAGGCTACGTTTGAAGTTGGAGGTGGCAAGACAAGCAAGGAGCCTCATTCTCTGTGCCTCTGTGCAAGCAGTGCCATGGGCAGATGAGGCTGAGCAACAGCTTTCCAGGCTAGCACCTTCTGGCTGCCAGCTATCTGCAGACGTTCGCACTTTCGGAGCAGGGCTGCGAAAGGAGCCTGGCAGGGACACCAACTTTCCCAGGCTACGTTTGAAGTTTGAGGTGGCAAGACAAGCAAGCAGCCCCATTCTCTGTGCCTCTATGCGAACAGTGCCATGGGCAGATGAGGCGGAGCAACAGCTTTCCAGGATAACCCCTTCTGCCTGTCAGCTATCTGCAGATGTTCGCACTTTGGGAGCAGGGCTGCAAAAGGAGCCTGGCAGGGACACCACCATTTCCAGCATGCGTTTGAATTTTCAAGTGGCAAGATAAGCAAGCAGCCCCATTCGCTGTGCCTCTATGCGAACAGTGCCATGGGCAGATGAGGCTGAGCGACAGCTTTCCAGGCTAGCCCCTTCTGGCTGCCAGCTATCTGCAGACGTTCGCATTTCAAGAGCAGGGCTGCGAAAGGAGCCTAGCAGGTACACCATCTTTCCCAGGCTACGTTTGAAGTTTGAGGTGGCAAGACAAGCAAGGAGCCTCATTCTCTGTGCCTCTGTGCAAGCACTGCCATGGGCAGATGAGGCTGAGCAACAGCTTTCCAGGATAGCCCCTTCTGCCTGCCAGCTATCTGCAGATGTTCGCACTTTTGGAGCAGGGCTGTGATAGGAGCCTGGCAGGGACACCACCATTCCCAGCATGCGTTTGAAGTTTCAAGTGGCAAGATAAGCAAGCAGCCCCATTCTCTGTGCCTCTATGCGAACAGTGCCATGGGCAGATGAGGCTGAGCAACAGCTTTCCAGGCTAGCACCTTCTGGCTGCCAGCTATCTGCAGATGTTCGCACTTTCGGAGCAGGGCTGCGAAAGGAGCCTGGCAGGGACACCAACGTTCCCAGGCTACGTTTGAAGTTTGAGGTGGCAAGACAAGCAAGCAGCCCCATTCTCTGTGCCTCTGTGCGAGCACTGCCATGGGCAGATGAGGCTGAGCAATAGCTTTCCAGGATAGCCCCTTCTGCCTGCCAGCTATCTGCAGACGTTCGCACTTTCGGAGCAGGGCTGTGATAGGAGCCTAGCAGGGACACCACCATTCCCAGCATGCGTTTGAAGTTTCAAGTGGCAAGATAAGCAAGCAGCCCCATTCTCTGTGCCTCTATGCGAACAGTGCCATGGGCAGATGAGGCTGAGCAACAGCTTTCCAGGCTAGCACCTTCTGGCTGCCAGCTATCTGCAGACGTTTGCATTTCAGGAGCAGGGCTGCGAAAGGAGCCTAGCAGGTACACCATCTTTCCCAGGCTACGTTTGAAGTTTGAGGTGGCAAGACAAGCAAGCAGCCCCATTCTCTGTGCCTCTGTGCGAGCACTGCCATGGGCAGAAGAGGCTGAGCAACAGCTTTCCAGGATAGCCCCTTCTGCCTGCCAGCTACCTGCAGACGTTCGCACTTTCGGAGCAGGGCTGCAAAAGGAGCCTGGCAGGGACACCACCATTCCCAGCATGCGTTTGAAGTTTCAAGTGGCAAGATAAGCAAGCAGCCCCATTCTCTGTGCCTCTATGCGAACAGTGCCATGGGCAGATGAGGCTGAGCAACAGCTTTCCAGGCTAGCCCCTTCTGCCTGCCAGCTATCTGCAGACGTTCGCATTTCAAGAGCAGGGCTGCGAAAGGAGCCTAGCAGGGACACAAACGTTCCCAGGCTACATTTGAAGTTTGAGGTGGCAAGACAAGCAAGGAGCCCCATTCTCTGTGCCTCTGTGCGAGCACTGCCATGGGCAGATGAGGCTGAGCAACAGCTTTCCAGGATAGCCCCTTCTGCCTGCCAGCTATCTGCAGACGTTCGCACTTTGGGAGCCGGGCTGCGAAAGGAGCCTGGCAGGGACACCAACATTCCCAGGCTACGTTTGAAGTTGGAGGTGGCAAGACAAGCAAGCAGCCCCATTCTCTGTGCCTCTGTGCGAGCACTGCCATGGGCAGATGAGGCTGAGCAACAGCTTTCCAGGCTAGCCCCTTCTGGCTGCCAGCTATCTGCAGACGTTCGCATTTCAAGAGCAGGGCTGCGAAAGGAGCCTAGCAGGTACACCATCTTTCCCAGGCTACGTTTGAAGTTTGAGGTGGCAAGACAAGCAAGGAGCCTCATTCTCTGTGCCTCTGTGCAAGCACTGCCATGGGCAGATGAGGCTGAGGAGCAGCTTTCCAGGATAGCCCCTTCTGCCTGCCAGCTACCTGCAGACGTTCGCACTTTCGGAGCAGGGCTGCAAAAGGAGCCTGGCAGGGACACCACCATTCCCAGCATGCGTTTGAATTTTCAAGTGGCAAGATAAGCAAGCAGCCCCATTCTCTGTGCCTCTATGCGAACAGTGCCATGGGCAGATGAGGCTGAGCAACAGCTTTCCAGGCTAGCCCCTTCTGGCTGCCAGCTATCTGCAGACGTTCGCATTTCAAGAGCAGAGCTGCGAAAGGAGCCTAGCAGGTACACAATCTTTCCCAGGCTACGTTTGAAGTTTGAGGTGGCAAGACAAGCAAGCAGCCCCATTCTCTGTGCCTCTGTGCGAACAGTGCCATGGGCAGATGAGGCTGAGCAACAGCTTTCCAGGATAGCCCCTTCTGCCTGCCAGCTATCTGCAGACGTTCGCACTTTCGGAGCAGGGCTGCAAAAGGAGCCTAGCAGGGACACCACCATTCCCAGCATGCGTTTGAAGTTTCAAGTGGCAAGATAAGCAAGCAGCCCCGTTCTCTGTGCCTCTATGCGAACAGTGCCATGGGCAGATGAGGCTGAGCAACAGCTTTCCAGGCTAGCCCCTTCTGGCTGCCAGCTATCTGCAGACGTTCGCATTTCAAGAGCAGGGCTGCGAAAGGAGCCTAGCAGGGACACCAACGTTCCCAGGCTACATTTGAAGTTTGAGGTGGCAAGACAAGCAAGGAGCCCCATTCTCTGTGCCTCTGTGCGAGCACTGCCATGGGCAGATGAGGCTGAGCAACAGCTTTCCAGGATAGCCCCTTCTGGCTGCTAGCTATCTGCAGACGTTCGCACTTTGGGAGCAGGGCTGCGAAAGGAGCCTGGCAGGGACACCAACATTCCCAGTCTACGTTTGAAGTTTCAAGTGGCAAGATAAGCAAGCAGCCCCATTCTCTGTGCCTCTATGCGAACAGTGCCATGGGCAGATGAGGCTGAGCAACAGCTTTCCAGGCTAGCCCCTTCTGGCTGCCAGCTATCTGCAGACGTTCGCATTTCAAGAGCAGGGCTGCGAAAGGAGCCTAGCAGGGACACCAACGTTCCCAGGCTACATTTGAAGTTTGAGGTGGCAAGACAAGCAAGGAGCCCCATTCTCTGTGCCTCTGTGCGAGCACTGCCATGGGCAGATGAGGCTGAGCAACAGCTTTCCAGGATAGCCCCTTCTGGCTGCTAGCTATCTGCAGACGTTCGCACTTTGGGAGCAGGGCTGCGAAAGGAGCCTGGCAGGGACACCAACATTCTCAGGCTACGTTTGAAGTTTGAGGTGGCAAGACAAGCAAGCAGCCCCATTCTCTGTGCCTCTGTGCGAGCACTGCCATGGGCAGATGAGGCTGAGCAACAGTTTTCCAGGCTAGCCCCTTCTGGCTGCCAGCTATCTGCAGACGTTCGCACTTTCGGAGCAGGGCTGCGAAAGGAGCCTGGCAGGGACACCAACTTTCCCAGGCTACGTTTGAAGTTTGAGGTGGCAAGACAAGCAAGCAGCCCCATTCTCTGTGCCTCTATGCGAACAGTGCCATGGGCAGATGAGGCGGAGCAACAGCTTTCCAGGATAACCCCTTCTGCCTGCCAGCTATCTGCAGATGTTCGCAATTTGGGAGCAGGGCTGCAAAAGGAGCCTGGCAGGGACACCACCATTCTCAGCATGCGTTTGAATTTTCAAGTGGCAAGATAAGCAAGCAGCCCCATTCTCTGTGCCTCTATGCGAACAGTGCCATGGGCAGATGAGGCTGAGCAACAGCTTTCCAGGCTAGCCCCTTCTGGCTGCCAGCTATCTGCAGACGTTCGCACTTTCGGAGCAGGGCTGCGAAAGCAGCCTGGCAGGGACACCAACATTCCCAGGCTACGTTTGAAGTTGGAGGTGGCAAGACAAGCAAGCAGCCCCATTCTCTGTGCCTCTGTGCGAGCACTGCCATGGGCAGATGAGGCTGAGCAACAGCTTTCCAGGCTAGCCCCTTCTGGCTGCCAGCTATCTGCAGACGTTCACATTTCAAGAGCAGGGCTGCGAAAGGAGCCTAGCAGGTACACCATCTTTCCCAGGCTACGTTTGAAGTTGGAGGTGGCAAGACAAGCAAGGAGCCTCATTCTCTGTGCCTCTGTGCAAGCAGTGCCATGGGCAGATGAGGCTGAGCAACAGCTTTCCAGGCTAGCACCTTCTGGCTGCCAGCTATCTGCAGACGTTCGCACTTTCGGAGCAGGGCTGCGAAAGGAGCCTGGCAGGGACACCAACTTTCCCAGGCTACGTTTGAAGTTTGAGGTGGCAAGACAAGCAAGCAGCCCCATTCTCTGTGCCTCTATGCGAACAGTGCCATGGGCAGATGAGGCGGAGCAACAGCTTTCCAGGATAGCCCCTTCTGGCTGCCAGCTATCTGCAGATGTTCGCACTTTTGGAGCAGGGCTGTGATAGGAGCCTGGCAGGGACACCACCATTCCCAGCATGCGTTTGAAGTTTCAAGTGGCAAGATAAGCAAGCAGCCCCATTCTCTGTGCCTCTATGCGAACAGTGCCATGGGCAGATGAGGCTGAGCAACAGCTTTCCAGGCTAGCACCTTCTGGCTGCCAGCTATCTGCAGATGTTCGCACTTTCGGAGCAGGGCTGCGAAAGGAGCCTGGCAGGGACACCAACGTTCCCAGGCTACGTTTGAAGTTTGAGGTGGCAAGACAAGCAAGCAGCCCCATTCTCTGTGCCTCTGTGCGAGCACTGCCATGGGCAGATGAGGCTGAGCAATAGCTTTCCAGGATAGCCCCTTCTGCCTGCCAGCTATCTGCAGACGTTCGCACTTTCGGAGCAGGGCTGTGATAGGAGCCTAGCAGGGACACCACCATTCCCAGCATGCGTTTGAAGTTTCAAGTGGCAAGATAAGCAAGCAGCCCCATTCTCTGTGCCTCTATGCGAACAGTGCCATGGGCAGATGAGGCTGAGCAACAGCTTTCCAGGCTAGCACCTTCTGGCTGCCAGCTATCTGCAGACGTTTGCATTTCAAGAGCAGGGCTGCGAAAGGAGCCTAGCAGGTACACCATCTTTCCCAGGCTACGTTTGAAGTTTGAGATGGCAAGACAAGCAAGCAGCCCCATTCTCTGTGCCTCTGTGCGAGCACTGCCATGGGCAGAAGAGGCTGAGCAACAGCTTTCCAGGATAGCCCCTTCTGCCTGCCAGCTACCTGCAGACGTTCGCACTTTCGGAGCAGGGCTGCAAAAGGAGCCTGGCAGGGACACCACCATTCCCAGCATGCGTTTGAAGTTTCAAGTGGCAAGATAAGCAAGCAGCCCCATTCTCTGTGCCTCTATGCGAACAGTGCCATGGGCAGATGAGGCTGAGCAACAGCTTTCCAGGCTAGCCCCTTCTGGCTGCCAGCTATCTGCAGACGTTCGCATTTCAAGAGCAGGGCTGCGAAAGGAGCCTAGCAGGGACACCAACGTTCCCAGGCTACATTTGAAGTTTGAGGTGGCAAGACAAGCAAGCAGCCCCATTCTCTGTGCCTCTGTGCGAGCACTGCCATGGGCAGATGAGGCTGAGCAACAGCTTTCCAGGATAGCCCCTTCTGCCTGCCAGCTATCTGCAGACGTTCGCACTTTCGGAGCAGGGCTGCGAAAGCAGCCTGGCAGGGACACCAACATTCCCAGGCTACGTTTGAAGTTGGAGGTGGCAAGACAAGCAAGCAGCCCCATTCTCTGTGCCTCTGTGCGAGCACTGCCATGGGCAGATGAGGCTGAGCAACAGCTTTCCAGGCTAGCCCCTTCTGGCTGCCAGCTATCTGCAGACGTTCGCATTTCAAGAGCAGGGCTGCGAAAGGAGCCTAGCAGGTACACCATCTTTCCCAGGCTACGTTTGAAGTTTGAGGTGGCAAGACAAGCAAGGAGCCTCATTCTCTGTGCCTCTGTGCAAGCACTGCCATGGGCAGATGAGGCTGAGCAGCAGCTTTCCAGGATAGCCCCTTCTGCCTGCCAGCTACCTGCAGACGTTCGCACTTTCGGAGCAGGGCTGCAAAAGGAGCCTGGCAGGGACACCACCATTCCCAGCATGCGTTTGAATTTTCAAGTGGCAAGATAAGCAAGCAGCCCCATTCTCTGTGCCTCTATGCGAACAGTGCCATGGGCAGATGAGGCTGAGCAACAGCTTTCCAGGCTAGCCCCTTCTGGCTGCCAGCTATCTGCAGACGTTCGCATTTCAAGAGCAGAGCTGCGAAAGGAGCCTAGCAGGTACACAATCTTTCCCAGGCTACGTTTGAAGTTTGAGGTGGCAAGACAAGCAAGCAGCCCCATTCTCTGTGCCTCTGTGCGAACAGTGCCATGGGCAGATGAGGCTGAGCAACAGCTTTCCAGGATAGCCCCTTCTGCCTGCCAGCTATCTGCAGACGTTCGCACTTTCGGAGCAGGGCTGTGATAGGAGCCTAGCAGGGACACCACCATTCCCAGCATGCGTTTGAAGTTTCAAGTGGCAAGATAAGCAAGCAGCCCCGTTCTCTGTGCCTCTATGCGAACAGTGCCATGGGCAGATGAGGCTGAGCAACAGCTTTCCAGGCTAGCCCCTTCTGGCTGCCAGCTATCTGCAGACGTTCGCATTTCAAGAGCAGGGCTGCGAAAGGAGCCTAGCAGGGACACCAACGTTCCCAGGCTACATTTGAAGTTTGAGGTGGCAAGACAAGCAAGGAGCCCCATTCTCTGTGCCTCTGTGCGAGCACTGCCATGGGCAGATGAGGCTGAGCAACAGCTTTCCAGGATAGCCCCTTCTGGCTGCTAGCTATCTGCAGACGTTCGCACTTTGGGAGCAGGGCTGCGAAAGGAGCCTGGCAGGGACACCAACATTCCCAGTCTACGTTTGAAGTTTCAAGTGGCAAGATAAGCAAGCAGCCCCATTCTCTGTGCCTCTATGCGAACAGTGCCATGGGCAGATGAGGCTGAGCAACAGCTTTCCAGGCTAGCCCCTTCTGGCTGCCAGCTATCTGCAGACGTTCGCATTTCAAGAGCAGGGCTGCGAAAGGAGCCTAGCAGGGACACCAACGTTCCCAGGTTACATTTGAAGTTTGAGGTGGCAAGACAAGCAAGGAGCCCCATTCTCTGTGCCTCTGTGCGAGCACTGCCATGGGCAGATGAGGCTGAGCAACAGCTTTCCAGGATAGCCCCTTCTGCCTGCCAGCTATCTGCAGACGTTCGCACTTTCGGAGCAGGGCTGCGAAAGCAGCCTGGCAGGGACACCAACATTCCCAGGCTACGTTTGAAGTTGGAGGTGGCAAGACAAGCAAGCAGCCCCATTCTCTGTGCCTCTGTGCGAGCACTGCCATGGGCAGATGAGGCTGAGCAACAGCTTTCCAGGCTAGCCCCTTCTGGCTGCCAGCTATCTGCAGACGTTCGCATTTCAAGAGCAGGGCTGCGAAAGGAGCCTAGCAGGTACACCATCTTTCCCAGGCTACGTTTGAAGTTTGAGGTGGCAAGACAAGCAAGGAGCCTCATTCTCTGTGCCTCTGTGCAAGCACTGCCATGGGCAGATGAGGCTGAGCAGCAGCTTTCCAGGATAGCCCCTTCTGCCTGCCAGCTACCTGCAGACGTTCGCACTTTCGGAGCAGGGCTGCAAAAGGAGCCTGGCAGGGACACCACCATTCCCAGCATGCGTTTGAAGTTTCAAGTGGCAAGATAAGCAAGCAGCCCCATTCTCTGTGCCTCTATGCGAACAGTGCCATGGGCAGATGAGGCTGAGCAACAGCTTTCCAGGATAGCCCCTTCTGGCTGCCAGCTATCTGCAGACGTTCGCATTTCAAGAGCAGAGCTGCGAAAGGAGCCTAGCAGGTACACAATCTTTCCCAGGCTACGTTTGAAGTTTGAGGTGGCAAGACAAGCAAGCAGCCCCAATCTCTGTGCCTCTGTGCGAACAGTGCCATGGGCAGATGAGGCTGAGCAACAGCTTTCCAGGATAGCCCCTTCTGGCTGCCAGCTATCTGCAGACGTTCGCACTTTCGGAGCAGGGCTGTGATAGGAGCCTAGCAGGGACACCACCATTCCCAGCATGCGTTTGAAGTTTCAAGTGGCAAGATAAGCAAGCAGCCCCGTTCTCTGTGCCTCTATGCGAACAGTGCCATGGGCAGATGAGGCTGAGCAACAGCTTTCCAGGCTAGCCCCTTCTGGCTGCCAGCTATCTGCAGACGTTCGCATTTCAAGAGCAGGGCTGCGAAAGGAGCCTAGCAGGGACACCAACGTTCCCAGGCTACATTTGAAGTTTGAGGTGGCAAGACAAGCAAGGAGCCCCATTCTCTGTGCCTCTGTGCGAGCACTGCCATGGGCAGATGAGGCTGAGCAACAGCTTTCCAGGATAGCCCCTTCTGGCTGCTAGCTATCTGCAGACGTTCGCACTTTCGGAGCAGGGCTGCGAAAGGAGCCTGGCAGGGACACCAACATTCCCAGGCTACGTTTGAAGTTTGAGGTGGCAAGACAAGCAAGCAGCCCCATTCTCTGTGCCTCTGTGCGAGCACTGCCATGGGCAGATGAGGCTGAGCAACAGCTTTCCAGGCTAGCCCCTTCTGGCTGCCAGCTATCTGCAGACGTTCGCATTTCAAGAGCAGGGCTGCGAAAGGAGCCTAGCAGGTACACCATCTTTCCCAGGCTACGTTTGAAGTTTGAGGTGGCAAGACAAGCAAGCAGCCCCATTCTCTGTGCCTCTGTGCGAGCACTGCCATGGGCAGATGAGGCTGAGCAACAGCTTTCCAGGATAGCCCCTTCTGCCTGCCAGCTATCTGCAGACGTTCGCACTTTCGGAGCAGGGCTGCAAAAGGAGCCTGGCAGGGACACCACCATTCCCAGCATGCGTTTGAAGTTTCAAGTGGCAAGATAAGCAAGCAGCCCCGTTCTCTGTGCCTCTATGCGAACAGTGCCATGGGCAGATGAGGCTGAGCAACAGCTTTCCAGGCTAGCCCCTTCTGGCTGCCAGCTATCTGCAGACGTTCGCATTTCAAGAGCAGGGCTGCGAAAGGAGCCTAGCAGGTACACCATCTTTCCCAGGCTACGTTTGAAGTTTGAGGTGGCAAGACAAGCAAGCAGCCCCATTCTCTGTGCCTCTGTGCGAGCACTGCCATGGGCAGATGAGGCTGAGCAATAGCTTTCCAGGATAGCCCCTTCTGCCTGCCAGCTATCTGCAGACGTTCGCACTTTCGGAGCAGGGCTGTGATAGGAGCCTAGCAGGGACACCACCATTCCCAGCATGCGTTTGAAGTTTCAAGTGGCAAGATAAGCAAGCTGCCCCATTCTCTGTGCCTCTATGCGAACAGTGCCATGGGCAGATGAGGCTGAGCAACAGCTTTCCAGGCTAGCCCCTTCTGCCTGCCAGCTATCTGCAGACGTTCGCATTTCAAGAGCAGGGCTGCGAAAGGAGCCTAGCAGGTACACCAACTTTCCCAGGCTACATTTGAAGTTTGAGGTGGCAAGACAAGCAAGGAGCCCCATTCTCTGTGCCTCTGTGCGAGCACTGCCATGGGCAGATGAGGCTGAGCAACAGCTTTCCAGGATAGCCCCTTCTGCCTGCCAGCTATCTGCAGACGTTCGCACTTTCGGAGCAGGGCTGCAAAAGGAGCCTGGCAGGGACACCACCATTCCCAGCATGCGTTTGAAGTTTCAAGTGGCAAGATAAGCAAGCAGCCCCGTTCTCTGTGCCTCTATGCGAACAGTGCCATGGGCAGATGAGGCTGAGCAACAGCTTTCCAGGCTAGCCCCTTCTGGCTGCCAGCTATCTGCAGACGTTCGCATTTCAAGAGCAGAGCTGCGAAAGGAGCCTAGCAGGTACACCATCTTTCCCAGGCTACGTTTGAAGTTTGAGGTGGCAAGACAAGCAAGCAGCCCCATTCTCTGTGCCTCTGTGCGAGCACTGCCATGGGCAGATGAGGCTGAGCAACAGCTTTCCAGGCTAGCCCCTTCTGGCTGCCAGCTATCTGCAGACGTTCGCATTTCAAGAGCAGGGCTGCGAAAGGAGCCTAGCAGGTACACCATCTTTCCCAGGCTACGTTTGAAGTTTGAGGTGGCAAGACAAGCAAGCAGCCCCATTCTCTGTGCCTCTGTGCGAGCACTGCCATGGGCAGATGAGGCTGAGCAACAGCTTTCCAGGCTAGCACCTTCTGGCTGCCAGCTATCTGCAGACGTTCGCACTTTCGGAGCAGGGCTGCGAAAGGAGCCTGGCAGGGACACCAACGTTCCCAGGCTACGTTTGAAGTTTGAGGTGGCAAGACAAGCAAGCAGCCCCATTCTCTGTGCCTCTGTGCGAGCACTGCCATGGGCAGATGAGGCTGAGCAATAGCTTTCCAGGATAGCCCCTTCTGCCTGCCAGCTATCTGCAGACGTTCGCACTTTCGGAGCAGGGCTGTGATAGGAGCCTAGCAGGGACACCACCATTCCCAGCATGCGTTTGAAGTTTCAAGTGGCAAGATAAGCAAGCTGCCCCATTCTCTGTGCCTCTATGCGAACAGTGCCATGGGCAGATGAGGCTGAGCAACAGCTTTCCAGGCTAGCCCCTTCTGGCTGCCAGCTATCTGCAGACGTTCGCATTTCAAGAGCAGGGCTGCGAAAGGAGCCTAGCAGGTACACCAACTTTCCCAGGCTACGTTTGAAGTTTGAGGTGGCAAGACAAGCAAGGAGCCCCATTCTCTGTGCCTCTGTGCGAGCACTGCCATGGGCAGATGAGGCTGAGCAACAGCTTTCCAGGATAGCCCCTTCTGCCTGCCAGCTATCTGCAGACGTTCGCACTTTCGGAGCAGGGCTGCAAAAGGAGCCTGGCAGGGACACCACCATTCCCAGCATGCGTTTGAAGTTTCAAGTGGCAAGATAAGCAAGCAGCCCCATTCTCTGTGCCTCTATGCGAACAGTGCCATGGGCAGATGAGGCTGAGCAACAGCTTTCGAGGCTAGCACCTTCTGGCTGCCAGCTATCTGCAGACGTTCGCACTTTCGGAGCAGGGCTGCGAAAGGAGCCTAGCAGGTACACCATCTTTCCCAGGCTACGTTTGAAGTTTGAGGTGGCAAGACAAGCAAGCAGCCCCATTCTCTGTGCCTCTGTGCGAGCACTGCCATGGGCAGATGAGGCTGAGCAATAGCTTTCCAGGATAGCCCCTTCTGCCTGCCAGCTATCTGCAGACGTTCGCACTTTCGGAGCAGGGCTGTGATAGGAGCCTAGCAGGGACACCACCATTCCCAGCATGCGTTTGAAGTTTCAAGTGGCAAGATAAGCAAGCTGCCCCATTCTCTGTGCCTCTATGCGAACAGTGCCATGGGCAGATGAGGCTGAGCAACAGCTTTCCAGGCTAGCCCCTTCTGCCTGCCAGCTATCTGCAGACGTTCGCATTTCAAGAGCAGGGCTGCGAAAGGAGCCTAGCAGGTACACCAACTTTCCCAGGCTACATTTGAAGTTTGAGGTGGCAAGACAAGCAAGGAGCCCCATTCTCTGTGCCTCTGTGCGAGCACTGCCATGGGCAGATGAGGCTGAGCAACAGCTTTCCAGGATAGCCCCTTCTGCCTGCCAGCTATCTGCAGACGTTCGCACTTTCGGAGCAGGGCTGCAAAAGGAGCCTGGCAGGGACACCACCATTCCCAGCATGCGTTTGAAGTTTCAAGTGGCAAGATAAGCAAGCAGCCCCGTTCTCTGTGCCTCTATGCGAACAGTGCCATGGGCAGATGAGGCTGAGCAACAGCTTTCCAGGCTAGCCCCTTCTGGCTGCCAGCTATCTGCAGACGTTCGCATTTCAAGAGCAGAGCTGCGAAAGGAGCCTAGCAGGTACACCATCTTTCCCAGGCTACGTTTGAAGTTTGAGGTGGCAAGACAAGCAAGCAGCCCCATTCTCTGTGCCTCTGTGCGAGCACTGCCATGGGCAGATGAGGCTGAGCAACAGCTTTCCAGGCTAGCCCCTTCTGGCTGCCAGCTATCTGCAGACGTTCGCATTTCAAGAGCAGGGCTGCGAAAGGAGCCTAGCAGGTACACCATCTTTCCCAGGCTACGTTTGAAGTTTGAGGTGGCAAGACAAGCAAGCAGCCCCATTCTCTGTGCCTCTGTGCGAGCACTGCCATGGGCAGATGAGGCTGAGCAACAGCTTTCCAGGCTAGCACCTTCTGGCTGCCAGCTATCTGCAGACGTTCGCACTTTCGGAGCAGGGCTGCGAAAGGAGCCTGGCAGGGACACCAACGTTCCCAGGCTACGTTTGAAGTTTGAGGTGGCAAGACAAGCAAGCAGCCCCATTCTCTGTGCCTCTGTGCGAGCACTGCCATGGGCAGATGAGGCTGAGCAATAGCTTTCCAGGATAGCCCCTTCTGCCTGCCAGCTATCTGCAGACGTTCGCACTTTCGGAGCAGGGCTGTGATAGGAGCCTAGCAGGGACACCACCATTCCCAGCATGCGTTTGAAGTTTCAAGTGGCAAGATAAGCAAGCTGCCCCATTCTCTGTGCCTCTATGCGAACAGTGCCATGGGCAGATGAGGCTGAGCAACAGCTTTCCAGGCTAGCCCCTTCTGCCTGCCAGCTATCTGCAGACGTTCGCATTTCAAGAGCAGGGCTGCGAAAGGAGCCTAGCAGGTACACCAACTTTCCCAGGCTACGTTTGAAGTTTGAGGTGGCAAGACAAGCAAGGAGCCCCATTCTCTGTGCCTCTGTGCGAGCACTGCCATGGGCAGATGAGGCTGAGCAACAGCTTTCCAGGATAGCCCCTTCTGCCTGCCAGCTATCTGCAGACGTTCGCACTTTCGGAGCAGGGCTGCAAAAGGAGCCTGGCAGGGACACCACCATTCCCAGCATGCGTTTGAAGTTTCAAGTGGCAAGATAAGCAAGCAGCCCCATTCTCTGTGCCTCTATGCGAACAGTGCCATGGGCAGATGAGGCTGAGCAACAGCTTTCCAGGCTAGCACCTTCTGGCTGCCAGCTATCTGCAGACGTTCGCACTTTCGGAGCAGGGCTGCGAAAGGAGCCTAGCAGGGACAACAACTTTCCCAGGCTACGTTTGAAGTTTGAGGTGGCAAGACAAGCAAGGAGCCCCATTCTCTGTGCCTCTGTGCGAGCACTGCCATGGGCAGATGAGGCTGAGCAACAGCTTTCCAGGATAGCCCCTTCTGCCTGCCAGCTATCTGCAGACGTTCGCACTTTCGGAGCAGGGCTGCGAAAGGAGCCTGGCAGGGACACCAACTTTCCCAGGCTACGTTTGAAGTTGGAGGTGGCAAGACAAGCAAGGAGCCTCATTCTCTGTGCCTCTGTGCAAGCAGTGCCATGGGCAGATGAGGCTGAGCAACAGCTTTCCAGGCTAGCACCTTCTGGCTGCCAGCTATCTGCAGACGTTCGCACTTTCGGAGCAGGGCTGCGAAAGGAGCCTGGCAGGGACACCAACTTTCCCAGGCTACGTTTGAAGTTTGAGGTGGCAAGACAAGCAAGCAGCCCCATTCTCTGTGCCTCTATGCGAACAGTGCCATGGGCAGATGAGGCGAAGCAACAGCTTTCCAGGATAACCCCTTCTGCCTGCCAGCTATCTGCAGATGTTCGCACTTTGGGAGCAGGGCTGCAAAAGGAGCCTGGCAGGGACACCACCATTCCCAGCATGCGTTTGAATTTTCAAGTGGCAAGATAAGCAAGCAGCCCCATTCTCTGTGCCTCTGTGCGAGCACTGCCATGGCCAGATGAGGCTGAGCAACAGCTTTCCAGGCTAGCCCCTTCTGGCTGCCAGCTATCTGCAGACGTTCGCACTTTCGGAGCAGGGCTGCAAAAGGAGCCTGGCAGGGACACCACCATTCCCAGCATGCGTTTGAAGTTTCAAGTGGCAAGATAAGCAAGCAGCCCCGTTCTCTGTGCCTCTATGCGAACAGTGCCATGGGCAGATGAGGCTGAGCAACAGCTTTCCAGGCTAGCCCCTTCTGGCTGCCAGCTATCTGCAGACGTTCGCATTTCAAGAGCAGGGCTGCGAAAGGAGCCTAGCAGGTACACCATCTTTCCCAGGCTACGTTTGAAGTTTGAGGTGGCAAGACAAGCAAGCAGCCCCATTCTCTGTGCCTCTGTGCGAGCACTGCCATGGGCAGATGAGGCTGAGCAATAGCTTTCCAGGATAGCCCCTTCTGCCTGCCAGCTATCTGCAGACGTTCGCACTTTCGGAGCAGGGATGTGATAGGAGCCTAGCAGGGACACCACCATTCCCAGCATGCGTTTGAAGTTTCAAGTGGCAAGATAAGCAAGCTGCCCCATTCTCTGTGCCTCTATGCGAACAGTGCCATGGGCAGATGAGGCTGAGCAACAGCTTTCCAGGCTAGCCCCTTCTGGCTGCCAGCTATCTGCAGACGTTCGCATTTCAAGAGCAGGGCTGCGAAAGGAGCCTAGCAGGTACACCAACTTTCCCAGGCTACATTTGAAGTTTGAGGTGGCAAGACAAGCAAGGAGCCCCATTCTCTGTGCCTCTGTGCGAGCACTGCCATGGGCAGATGAGGCTGAGCAACAGCTTTCCAGGATAGCCCCTTCTGCCTGCCAGCTATCTGCAGACGTTCGCACTTTCGGAGCAGGGCTGCAAAGGAGCCTGGCAGGGACACCACCATTCCCAGCATGCGTTTGAAGTTTCAAGTGGCAAGATAAGCAAGCAGCCCCGTTCTCTGTGCCTCTATGCGAACAGTGCCATGGGCAGATGAGGCTGAGCAACAGCTTTCCAGGCTAGCCCCTTCTGGCTGCCAGCTATCTGCAGACGTTCGCATTTCAAGAGCAGAGCTGCGAAAGGAGCCTAGCAGGTACACCATCTTTCCCAGGCTACGTTTGAAGTTTGAGGTGGCAAGACAAGCAAGCAGCCCCATTCTCTGTGCCTCTGTGCGAGCACTGCCATGGGCAGATGAGGCTGAGCAACAGCTTTCCAGGCTAGCCCCTTCTGGCTGCCAGCTATCTGCAGACGTTCGCATTTCAAGAGCAGGGCTGCGAAAGGAGCCTAGCAGGTACACCATCTTTCCCAGGCTACGTTTGAAGTTTGAGGTGGCAAGACAAGCAAGCAGCCCCATTCTCTGTGCCTCTGTGCGAGCACTGCCATGGGCAGATGAGGCTGAGCAACAGCTTTCCAGGCTAGCACCTTCTGGCTGCCAGCTATCTGCAGACGTTCGCACTTTCGGAGCAGGGCTGCGAAAGGAGCCTGGCAGGGACACCAACGTTCCCAGGCTACGTTTGAAGTTTGAGGTGGCAAGACAAGCAAGCAGCCCCATTCTCTGTGCCTCTGTGCGAGCACTGCCATGGGCAGATGAGGCTGAGCAATAGCTTTCCAGGATAGCCCCTTCTGCCTGCCAGCTATCTGCAGACGTTCGCACTTTCGGAGCAGGGCTGTGATAGGAGCCTAGCAGGGACACCACCATTCCCAGCATGCGTTTGAAGTTTCAAGTGGCAAGATAAGCAAGCTGCCCCATTCTCTGTGCCTCTATGCGAACAGTGCCATGGGCAGATGAGGCTGAGCAACAGCTTTCCAGGCTAGCCCCTTCTGCCTGCCAGCTATCTGCAGACGTTCGCATTTCAAGAGCAGGGCTGCGAAAGGAGCCTAGCAGGTACACCAACTTTCCCAAGCTACGTTTGAAGTTTGAGGTGGCAAGACAAGCAAGGAGCCCCATTCTCTGTGCCTCTGTGCGAGCACTGCCATGGGCAGATGAGGCTGAGCAACAGCTTTCCAGGATAGCCCCTTCTGCCTGCCAGCTATCTGCAGACGTTCGCACTTTCGGAGCAGGGCTGCAAAAGGAGCCTGGCAGGGACACCACCATTCCCAGCATGCGTTTGAAGTTTCAAGTGGCAAGATAAGCAAGCAGCCCCGTTCTCTGTGCCTCTATGCGAACAGTGCCATGGGCAGATGAGGCTGAGCAACAGCTTTCCAGGCTAGCCCCTTCTGGCTGCCAGCTATCTGCAGACGTTCGCATTTCAAGAGCAGGGCTGCGAAAGGAGCCTAGCAGGTACACCATCTTTCCCAGGCTACGTTTGAAGTTTGAGGTGGCAAGACAAGCAAGCAGCCCCATTCTCTGTGCCTCTGTGCGAGCACTGCCATGGGCAGATGAGGCTGAGCAACAGCTTTCCAGGCTAGCCCCTTCTGGCTGCCAGCTATCTGCAGACGTTCGCATTTCAAGAGCAGGGCTGCAAAAGGAGCCTAGCAGGTACACCATCTTTCCCAGGCTACGTTTGAAGTTTGAGGTGGCAAGACAAGCAAGCAGCCCCATTCTCTGTGCCTCTGTGCGAGCACTGCCATGGGCAGATGAGGCTGAGCAACAGCTTTCCAGGCTAGCCCCTTCTGGCTGCCAGCTATCTGCAGACGTTCACATTTCAAGAGCAGGGCCGCGAAAGGAGCCTAGCAGGGACACCACCATTCCCAGCATGCGTTTGAAGTTTCAAGTGGCAAGATAAGCAAGCAGCCCCATTCTCTGTGCCTCTATGCGAACAGTGCCATGGGCAGATGAGGCTGAGCAACAGCTTTCCAGGCTAGCACCTTCTGGCTGCCAGCTATCTGCAGACGTTCGCACTTTCGGAGCAGGGCTGCGAAAGGAGCCTAGCAGGGACAACAACTTTCCCAGGCTACATTTGAAGTTTGAGGTGGCAAGACAAGCAAGGAGCCCCATTCTCTGTGCCTCTGTGCGAGCACTGCCATGGGCAGATGAGGCTGAGCAACAGCTTTCCAGGATAGCCCCTTCTGCCTGCCAGCTATCTGCAGACGTTCGCACTTTCGGAGCAGGGCTGCGAAAGGAGCCTGGCAGGGACACCAACTTTCCCAGGCTACGTTTGAAGTTGGAGGTGGCAAGACAAGCAAGGAGCCTCATTCTCTGTGCCTCTGTGCAAGCAGTGCCATGGGCAGATGAGGCTGAGCAACAGCTTTCCAGGCTAGCACCTTCTGGCTGCCAGCTATCTGCAGACGTTCGCACTTTCGGAGCAGGGCTGCGAAAGGAGCCTGGCAGGGACACCAACTTTCCCAGGCTACGTTTGAAGTTTGAGGTGGCAAGACAAGCAAGCAGCCCCATTCTCTGTGCCTCTATGCGAACAGTGCCATGGGCAGATGAGGCTGAGCAACAGCTTTCCAGGCTAGCCCCTTCTGGCTGCCAGCTATCTGCAGACGTTCGCACTTTCGGAGCAGGGCTGCAAAAGGAGCCTGGCAGGGACACCACCATTCCCAGCATGCGTTTGAAGTTTCAAGTGGCAAGATAAGCAAGCAGCCCCGTTCTCTGTGCCTCTATGCGAACAGTGCCATGGGCAGATGAGGCTGAGCAACAGCTTTCCAGGCTAGCCCCTTCTGGCTGCCAGCTATCTGCAGACGTTCGCATTTCAAGAGCAGGGCTGCAAAAGGAGCCTAGCAGGTACACCATCTTTCCCAGGCTACGTTTGAAGTTTGAGGTGGCAAGACAAGCAAGCAGCCCCATTCTCTGTGCCTCTGTGCGAGCACTGCCATGGGCAGATGAGGCTGAGCAACAGCTTTCCAGGATAGCCCCTTCTGCCTGCCAGCTATCTGCAGACGTTCGCATTTCAAGAGCAGGGCTGCGAAAGGAGCCTAGCAGGTACACCAACTTTCCCAGGCTACGTTTGAAGTTTGAGGTGGCAAGACAAGCAAGGAGCCCCATTCTCTGTGCCTCTGTGCGAGCACTGCCATGGGCAGATGAGGCTGAGCAACAGCTTTCCAGGATAGCCCCTTCTGCCTGCCAGCTATCTGCAGACGTTCGCACTTTCGGAGCAGGGCTGCAAAAGGAGCCTGGCAGGGACACCACCATTCCCAGCATGCGTTTGAAGTTTCAAGTGGCAAGATAAGCAAGCAGCCCCGTTCTCTGTGCCTCTATGCGAACAGTGCCATGGGCAGATGAGGCTGAGCAACAGCTTTCCAGGCTAGCCCCTTCTGGCTGCCAGCTATCTGCAGACGTTCGCATTTCAAGAGCAGGGCTGCAAAAGGAGCCTAGCAGGTACACCAACTTTCCCAGGCTACATTTGAAGTTTGAGGTGGCAAGACAAGCAAGGAGCCCCATTCTCTGTGCCTCTGTGCGAGCACTGCCATGGGCAGATGAGGCTGAGCAACAGCTTTCCAGGATAGCCCCTTCTGCCTGCCAGCTATCTGCAGACGTTCGCACTTTCGGAGCAGGGCTGCGAAAGGAGCCTGGCAGGGACACCAACTTTCCCAGGCTACGTTTGAAGTTGGAGGTGGCAAGACAAGCAAGGAGCCTCATTCTCTGTGCCTCTGTGCAAGCAGTGCCATGGGCAGATGAGGCTGAGCAACAGCTTTCCAGGCTAGCACCTTCTGGCTGCCAGCTATCTGCAGACGTTCGCACTTTCGGAGCAGGGCTGCAAAAGGAGCCTGGCAGGGACACCACCATTCCCAGCATGCGTTTGAAGTTTCAAGTGGCAAGATAAGCAAGCAGCCCCATTCTCTGTGCCTCTGTGCGAGCACTGCCATGGGCAGATGAGGCTGAGCAACAGCTTTCCAGGCTAGCCCCTTCTGGCTGCCAGCTATCTGCAGACGTTCGCACTTTCGGAGCAGGGCTGCAAAAGGAGCCTGGCAGGGACACCACCATTCCCAGCATGCGTTTGAAGTTTCAAGTGGCAAGATAAGCAAGCAGCCCCGTTCTCTGTGCCTCTATGCGAACAGTGCCATGGGCAGATGAGGCTGAGCAACAGCTTTCCAGGCTAGCCCCTTCTGGCTGCCAGCTATCTGCAGACGTTCGCATTTCAAGAGCAGGGCTGCGAAAGGAGCCTAGCAGGTACACCATCTTTCCCAGGCTACGTTTGAAGTTTGAGGTGGCAAGACAAGCAAGCAGCCCCATTCTCTGTGCCTCTGTGCGAGCACTGCCATGGGCAGATGAGGCTGAGCAACAGCTTTCCAGGATAGCCCCTTCTGCCTGCCAGCTATCTGCAGACATTCGCACTTTCGGAGCAGGGCTGCGAAAGGAGCCTGGCAGGGACAACAACTTTCCCAGGCTACGTTTGAAGTTGGAGGTGGCAAGACAAGCAAGCAGCCCCATTCTCTGTGCCTCTGTGCGAGCACTGCCATGGGCAGATGAGGCTGAGCAACAGCTTTCCAGGCTAGCCCCTTCTGGCTGCCAGCTATCTGCAGACGTTCGCATTTCAAGAGCAGGGCTGCGAAAGGAGCCTAGCAGGTACACCATCTTTCCCAGGCTACGTTTGAAGTTTGAGGTGGCAAGACAAGCAAGCAGCCCCATTCTCTGTGCCTCTATGCGAACAGTGCCATGGGCAGATGAGGCTGAGCAACAGCTTTCCAGGCTAGCACCTTCTGGCTGCCAGCTATCTGCAGACGTTCGCACTTTCGGAGCAGGGCTGCGAAAGGAGCCTGGCAGGGACACCAACGTTCCCAGGCTACGTTTGAAGTTTGAGGTGGCAAGACAAGCAAGCAGCCCCATTCTCTGTGCCTCTGTGCGAGCACTGCCATGGGCAGATGAGGCTGAGCAATAGCTTTCCAGGATAGCCCCTTCTGCCTGCCAGCTATCTGCAGACGTTCGCACTTTCGGAGCAGGGCTGTGATAGGAGCCTAGCAGGGACACCACCATTCCCAGCATGCGTTTGAAGTTTCAAGTGGCAAGATAAGCAAGCTGCCCCATTCTCTGTGCCTCTATGCGAACAGTGCCATGGGCAGATGAGGCTGAGCAACAGCTTTCCAGGCTAGCCCCTTCTGGCTGCCAGCTATCTGCAGACGTTCGCATTTCAAGAGCAGGGCTGCGAAAGGAGCCTAGCAGGTACACCAACTTTCCCAGGCTACATTTGAAGTTTGAGGTGGCAAGACAAGGAAGGAGCCCCATTCTCTGTGCCTCTGTGCGAGCACTGCCATGGGCAGATGAGGCTGAGCAACAGCTTTCCAGGATAGCCCCTTCTGCCTGCCAGCTATCTGCAGACGTTCGCACTTTCGGAGCAGGGCTGCAAAAGGAGCCTGGCAGGGACACCACCATTCCCAGCATGCGTTTGAAGTTTCAAGTGGCAAGATAAGCAAGCAGCCCCGTTCTCTGTGCCTCTATGCGAACAGTGCCATGGGCAGATGAGGCTGAGCAACAGCTTTCCAGGCTAGCCCCTTCTGGCTGCCAGCTATCTGCAGACGTTCGCATTTCAAGAGCAGGGCTGCGAAAGGAGCCTAGCAGGTACACCATCTTTCCCAGGCTACGTTTGAAGTTTGAGGTGGCAAGACAAGCAAGCAGCCCCATTCTCTGTGCCTCTGTGCGAGCACTGCCATGGGCAGATGAGGCTGAGCAACAGCTTTCCAGGCTAGCCCCTTCTGGCTGCCAGCTATCTGCAGACGTTCGCATTTCAAGAGCAGGGCTGCGAAAGGAGCCTAGCAGGTACACCATCTTTCCCAGGCTACGTTTGAAGTTTGAGGTGGCAAGACAAGCAAGCAGCCCCATTCTCTGTGCCTCTGTGCGAGCACTGCCATGGGCAGATGAGGCTGAGCAACAGCTTTCCAGGTTAGCCCCTTCTGGCTGCCAGCTATCTGCAGACGTTCACATTTCAAGAGCAGGGCCGCGATAGGAGCCTAGCAGGGACACCACCATTCCCAGCATGCGTTTGAAGTTTCAAGTGGCAAGATAAGCAAGCAGCCCCGTTCTCTGTGCCTCTATGCGAACAGTGCCATGGGCAGATGAGGCTGAGCAACAGCTTTCCAGGCTAGCCCCTTCTGGCTGCCAGCTATCTGCAGACGTTCGCATTTCAAGAGCAGGGCTGCGAAAGGAGCCTAGCAGGTACACCATCTTTCCCAGGCTACGTTTGAAGTTTGAGGTGGCAAGACAAGCAAGCAGCCCCATTCTCTGTGCCTCTGTGCGAGCACTGCCATGGGCAGATGAGGCTGAGCAACAGCTTTCCAGGCTAGCCCCTTCTGGCTGCCAGCTATCTGCAGACGTTCGCATTTCAAGAGCAGGGCTGCGAAAGGAGCCTAGCAGGTACACCATCTTTCCCAGGCTACGTTTGAAGTTTGAGGTGGCAAGACAAGCAAGCAGCCCCATTCTCTGTGCCTCTGTGCGAGCACTGCCATGGGCAGATGAGGCTGAGCAACAGCTTTCCAGGCTAGCCCCTTCTGGCTGCCAGCTATCTGCAGACGTTCACATTTCAAGAGCAGTGCCGCGAAAGGAGCCTAGCAGGGACACCACCATTCCCAGCATGCGTTTGAAGTTTCAAGTGGCAAGATAAGCAAGCAGCCCCATTCTCTGTGCCTCTATGCGAGCACTGCCATGGGCAGATGAGGCTGAGCAACAGCTTTCCAGGCTAGCACCTTCTGGCTGCCAGCTATCTGCAGACGTTCGCACTTTCGGAGCAGGGCTGCGAAAGGAGCCTGGCAGGGACACCAACTTTCCCAGGCTACATTTGAAGTTTGAGGTGGCAAGACAAGCAAGGAGCCCCATTCTCTGTGCCTCTGTGCGAGCACTGCCATGGGCAGATGAGGCTGAGCAACAGCTTTCCAGGATAGCCCCTTCTGCCTGCCAGCTATCTGCAGACGTTCGCACTTTCGGAGCAGGGCTGCGAAAGGAGCCTGGCAGGGACACCAACTTTCCCAGGCTACGTTTGAAGTTGGAGGTGGCAAGACAAGCAAGGAGCCTCATTCTCTGCGCCTCTGTGCAAGCAGTGCCATGGGCAGATGAGGCTGAGCAACAGCTTTCCAGGCTAGCACCTTCTGGCTGCCAGCTATCTGCAGACGTTCGCACTTTCGGAGCAGGGCTGCGAAAGGAGCCTGGCAGGGACACCAACTTTCCCAGGCTACGTTTGAAGTTTGAGGTGGCAAGACAAGCAAGCAGCCCCATTCTCTGTGCCTCTATGCGAACAGTGCCATGGGCAGATGAGGCGAAGCAACAGCTTTCCAGGACAACCCCTTCTGCCTGCCAGCTATCTGCAGATGTTCGCACTTTGGGAGCAGGGCTGCAAAAGGAGCCTGGCAGGGACACCACCATTCCCAGCATGCGTTTGAATTTTCAAGTGGCAAGATAAGCAAGCAGCCCCATTCTCTGTGCCTCTGTGCGAGCACTGCCATGGGCAGATGAGGCTGAGCAACAGCTTTCCAGGCTAGCCCCTTCTGCCTGCCAGCTATCTGCAGACGTTCGCACTTTCGGAGCAGGGCTGCAAAAGGAGCCTGGCAGGGACACCACCATTCCCAGCATGCGTTTGAAGTTTCAAGTGGCAAGATAAGCAAGCAGCCCCGTTCTCTGTGCCTCTATGCGAACAGTGCCATGGGCAGATGAGGCTGAGCAACAGCTTTCCAGGCTAGCCCCTTCTGGCTGCCAGCTATCTGCAGACGTTCGCATTTCAAGAGCAGGGCTGTGAAAGGAGCCTAGCAGGTACACCATCTTTCCCAGGCTACGTTTGAAGTTTGAGGTGGCAAGACAAGCAAGCAGCCCCATTCTCTGTGCCTCTGTGCGAGCACTGCCATGGGCAGATGAGGCTGAGCAACAGCTTTCCAGGATAGCCCCTTCTGCCTGCCAGCTATCTGCAGACATTCGCACTTTCGGAGCAGGGCTGCGAAAGGAGCCTGGCAGGGACACCAACTTTCCCAGGCTACGTTTGAAGTTGGAGGTGGCAAGACAAGCAAGCAGCCCCATTCTCTGTGCCTCTGTGCGAGCACTGCCATGGGCAGATGAGGCTGAGCAACAGCTTTCCAGGCTAGCCCCTTCTGGCTGCCAGCTATCTGCAGACGTTCGCATTTCAAGAGCAGGGCTGCGAAAGGAGCCTAGCAGGTACACCATCTTTCCCAGGCTACGTTTGAAGTTTGAGGTGGCAAGACAAGCAAGCAGCCTCATTCTCTGTGCCTCTGTGCAAGCACTGCCATGGGCAGATGAGGCTGAGCAGCAGCTTTCCAGGATAGCCCCTTCTGCCTGCCAGCTATCTGCAGATGTTCGCACTTTTGGAGCAGGGCTGCAAAAGGAGCCTGGCAGGGACACCACCATTCCCAGCATGCGTTTGAAGTTTCAAGTGGCAAGATAAGCAAGCAGCCCCATTCTCTGTGCCTCTATGCGAACAGTGCCATGGGCAGATGAGGCTGAGCAACAGCTTTCCAGGCTAGCACCTTCTGGCTGCCAGCTATCTGCAGATGTTCGCACTTTCGGAGCAGGGCTGCGAAAGGAGCCTGGCAGGGACACCAACGTTCCCAGGCTACGTTTGAAGTTTGAGGTGGCAAGACAAGCAAGCAGCCCCATTCTCTGTGCCTCTGTGCGAGCACTGCCATGGGCAGATGAGGCTGAGCAATAGCTTTCGAGGATAGCCCCTTCTGCCTGCCAGCTATCTGCAGACGTTCGCACTTTCGGAGCAGGGCTGTGATAGGAGCCTAGCAGGGACACCACCATTCCCAGCATGCGTTTGAAGTTTCAAGTGGCAAGATAAGCAAGCTGCCCCATTCTCTGTGCCTCTATGCGAAGAGTGCCATGGGCAGATGAGGCTGAGCAACAGCTTTCCAGGCTAGCCCCTTCTGGCTGCCAGCTATCTGCAGACGTTTGCATTTCAAGAGCAGGGCTGCGAAAGGAGCCTAGCAGGTACACCATCTTTCCCAGGCTACGTTTGAAGTTTGAGGTGGCAAGACAAGCAAGCAGCCCCATTCTCTGTGCCTCTGTGCGAGCACTGCCATGGGCAGATGAGGCTGAGCAACAGCTTTCCAGGATAGCCCCTTCTGGCTGCCAGCTATCTGCAGACGTTCGCACTTTCAAGAGCAGGGCTGCGAAAGGAGCCTAGCAGGTACACCATCTTTCCCAGGCTACGTTTGAAGTTTGAGGTGGCAAGACAAGCAAGCAGCCCCATTCTCTGTGCCTCTGTGCGAGCACTGCCATGGGCAGATGAGGCTGAGCAACAGCTTTCCAGGATAGCCCCTTCTGCCTGCCAGCTATCTGCAGACGTTCGCACTTTCGGAGCAGGGCTGCGAAAGCAGCCTGGCAGGGACACCAACATTCCCAGGCTACGTTTGAAGTTGGAGGTGGCAAGACAAGCAAGCAGCCCCATTCTCTGTGCCTCTGTGCGAGCACTGCCATGGGCAGATGAGGCTGAGCAACAGCTTTCCAGGCTAGCCCCTTCTGGCTGCCAGCTATCTGCAGACGTTCGCATTTCAAGAGCAGGGCTGCGAAAGGAGCCTAGCAGGTACACCATCTTTCCCAGGCTACGTTTGAAGTTTGAGGTGGCAAGACAAGCAAGGAGCCTCATTCTCTGTGCCTCTGTGCAAGCACTGCCATGGGCAGATGAGGCTGAGCAGCAGCTTTCCAGGATAGCCCCTTCTGCCTGCCAGCTATCTGCAGATGTTCGCACTTTTGGAGCAGGGCTGCGAAAGGAGCCTGGCAGGGACACCACCATTCCCAGCATGCGTTTGAAGTTTCAAGTGGCAAGATAAGCAAGCAGCCCCATTCTCTGTGCCTCTATGCGAACAGTGCCATGGGCAGATGAGGCTGAGCAACAGCTTTCCAGGCTAGCACCTTCTGGCTGCCAGCTATCTGCAGACGTTTGCATTTCAAGAGCAGGGCTGTGAAAGGAGCCTAGCAGGTACACCATCTTTCCCAGGCTACGTTTGAAGTTTGAGGTGGCAAGACAAGCAAGCAGCCCCATTCTCTGTGCCTCTGTGCGAGCACTGCCATGGGCAGAAGAGGCTGAGCAACAGCTTTCCAGGATAGCCCCTTCTGCCTGCCAGCTACCTGCAGACGTTCGCACTTTCGGAGCAGGCCTGCAAAAGGAGCCTGGCAGGGACACCACCATTCCCAGCATGCGTTTGAAGTTTCAAGTGGCAAGATAAGCAAGCAGCCCCATTCTCTGTGCCTCTATGCGAACAGTGCCATGGGCAGATGAGGCTGAGCAACAGCTTTCCAGGCTAGCACCTTCTGGCTGCCAGCTATCTGCAGACTTTCGCACTTTCGGAGCAGGGCTGCGAAAGGAGCCTGGCAGGGACACCAACGTTCCCAGGCTACGTTTGAAGTTTGAGGTGGCAAGACAAGCAAGCAGCCCCATTCTCTGTGCCTCTGTGCGAGCACTGCCATGGGCAGATGAGGCTGAGCAATAGCTTTCCAGGATAGCCCCTTCTGCCTGCCAGCTATCTGCAGACGTTCGCACTTTCGGAGCAGGGCTGTGATAGGAGCCTAGCAGGGACACCACCATTCCCAGCATGCGTTTGAAGTTTCAAGTGGCAAGATAAGCAAGCTGCCCCATTCTCTGTGCCTCTATGCGAACAGTGCCATGGGCAGATGAGGCTGAGCAACAGCTTTCCAGGCTAGCCCCTTCTGGCTGCCAGCTATCTGCAGACGTTCGCATTTCAAGAGCAGGGCTGCGAAAGGAGCCTAGCAGGTACACCAACTTTCCCAGGCTACATTTGAAGTTTGAGGTGGCAAGACAAGCAAGGAGCCCCATTCTCTGTGCCTCTGTGCGAGCACTGCCATGGGCAGATGAGGCTGAGCAACAGCTTTCCAGGATAGCCCCTTCTGGCTGCTAGCTATCTGCAGACGTTCGCACTTTGGGAGCAGGGCTGCGAAAGGAGCCTGGCAGGGACACCAACATTCCCAGGCTACGTTTGAAGTTTGAGGTGGCAAGACAAGCAAGCAGCCCCATTCTCTGTGCCTCTGTGCGAGCACTGCCATGGGCAGATGAGGCTGAGCAACAGCTTTCCAGGATAGCCCCTTCTGCCTGCCAGCTATCTGCAGACGTTCGCACTTTCGGAGCAGGGCTGCAAAAGGAGCCTGGCAGGGACACCACCATTCCCAGCATGCGTTTGAAGTTTCAAGTGGCAAGATAAGCAAGCAGCCCCGTTCTCTGTGCCTCTATGCGAACAGTGCCATGGGCAGATGAGGCTGAGCAACAGCTTTCCAGGATAGCCCCTTCTGGCTGCCAGCTATCTGCAGACGTTCGCATTTCAAGAGCAGGGCTGCGAAAGGAGCCTAGCAGGTACACCATCTTTCCCAGGCTACGTTTGAAGTTTGAGGTGGCAAGACAAGCAAGCAGCCCCATTCTCTGTGCCTCTGTGCGAGCACTGCCATGGGCAGATGAGGCTGAGCAATAGCTTTCCAGGCTAGCCCCTTCTGGCTGCCAGCTATCTGCAGACGTTCGCATTTCAAGAGCAGGGCTGCGAAAGGAGCCTAGCAGGTACACCATCTTTCCCAGGCTACGTTTGAAGTTTGAGGTGGCAAGACAAGCAAGGAGCCCCATTCTCTGTGCCTCTGTGCGAGCACTGCCATGGGCAGATGAGGCTGAGCAACAGCTTTCCAGGCTAGCCCCTTCTGGCTGCCAGCTATCTGCAGACGTTCGCATTTCAAGAGCAGGGCTGCGAAAGGAGCCTAGCAGGTACACCATCTTTCCCAGGCTACGTTTGAAGTTTGAGGTGGCAAGACAAGCAAGCAGCCTCATTCTCTGTGCCTCTGTGCAAGCACTGCCATGGGCAGATGAGGCTGAGCAGCAGCTTTCCAGGATAGCCCCTTCTGCCTGCCAGCTATCTGCAGACGTTCGCACTTTCGGAGCAGGGCTGTGATAGGAGCCTAGCAGGGACACCACCATTCCCAGCATGCGTTTGAAGTTTCAAGTGGCAAGATAAGCAAGCAGCCCCGTTCTCTGTGCCTCTATGCGAACAGTGCCATGGGCAGATGAGGCTGAGCAACAGCTTTCCAGGCTAGCCCCTTCTGGCTGCCAGCTATCTGCAGACGTTCGCATTTCAAGAGCAGGGCTGCGAAAGGAGCCTAGCAGGTACACCATCTTTCCCAGGCTACGTTTGAAGTTTGAGGTGGCAAGACAAGCAAGCAGCCCCATTCTCTGTGCCTCTGTGCGAGCACTGCCATGGGCAGATGAGGCTGAGCAACAGCTTTCCAGGCTAGCCCCTTCTGGCTGCCAGCTATCTGCAGACGTTCGCACTTTCGGAGCAGGGCTGCGAAAGGAGCCTGGCAGGGACACCAACTTTCCCAGGCTACATTTGAAGTTTGAGGTGGCAAGACAAGCAAGGAGCCCCATTCTCTGTGCCTCTGTGCGAGCACTGCCATGGGCAGATGAGGCTGAGCAACAGCTTTCCAGGATAGCCCCTTCTGCCTGCCAGCTATCTGCAGACGTTCGCACTTTCGGAGCAGGGCTGCGAAAGGAGCCTGGCAGGGACACCAACTTTCCCAGGCTACGTTTGAAGTTGGAGGTGGCAAGACAAGCAAGGAGCCTCATTCTCTGCGCCTCTGTGCAAGCAGTGCCATGGGCAGATGAGGCTGAGCAACAGCTTTCCAGGCTAGCACCTTCTGGCTGCCAGCTATCTGCAGACGTTCGCACTTTCGGAGCAGGGCTGCGAAAGGAGCCTGGCAGGGACACCAACTTTCCCAGGCTACGTTTGAAGTTTGAGGTGGCAAGACAAGCAAGCAGCCCCATTCTCTGTGCCTCTATGCGAACAGTGCCATGGGCAGATGAGGCGAAGCAACAGCTTTCCAGGACAACCCCTTCTGCCTGCCAGCTATCTGCAGATGTTCGCACTTTGGGAGCAGGGCTGCAAAAGGAGCCTGGCAGGGACACCACCATTCCCAGCATGCGTTTGAATTTTCAAGTGGCAAGATAAGCAAGCAGCCCCATTCTCTGTGCCTCTGTGCGAGCACTGCCATGGGCAGATGAGGCTGAGCAACAGCTGTCCAGGCTAGCCCCTTCTGCCTGCCAGCTATCTGCAGACGTTCGCACTTTCGGAGCAGGGCTGCAAAAGGAGCCTGGCAGGGACACCAGCATTCCCAGCATGCGTTTGAAGTTTCAAGTGGCAAGATAAGCAAGCAGCCCCGTTCTCTGTGCCTCTATGCGAACAGTGCCATGGGCAGATGAGGCTGAGCAACAGCTTTCCAGGCTAGCCCCTTCTGGCTGCCAGCTATCTGCAGACGTTCGCATTTCAAGAGCAGGGCTGCGAAAGGAGCCTAGCAGGTACACCATCTTTCCCAGGCTACGTTTGAAGTTTGAGGTGGCAAGACAAGCAAGCAGCCCCATTCTCTGTGCCTCTGTGCGAGCACTGCCATGGGCAGATGAGGCTGAGCAACAGCTTTCCAGGATAGCACCTTCTGCCTGCCAGCTATCTGCAGACATTCGCACTTTCGGAGCAGGGCTGCGAAAGGAGCCTGGCAGGGACACCAACTTTCCCAGGCTACGTTTGAAGTTGGAGGTGGCAAGACAAGCAAGCAGCCCCATTCTCTGTGCCTCTGTGCGAGCACTGCCATGGGCAGATGAGGCTGAGCAACAGCTTTCCAGGCTAGCCCCTTCTGGCTGCCAGCTATCTGCAGACGTTCGCATTTCAAGAGCAGGGCTGCGAAAGGAGCCTAGCAGGTACACCATCTTTCCCAGGCTACGTTTGAAGTTTGAGGTGGCAAGACAAGCAAGCAGCCTCATTCTCTGTGCCTCTGTGCAAGCAGTGCCATGGGCAGATGAGGGTGAGCAGCAGCTTTCCAGGATAGCCCCTTCTGCCTGCCAGCTATCTGCAGATGTTCGCACTTTTGGAGCAGGGCTGTGATAGGAGCCTGGCAGGGACACCACCATTCCCAGCATGCGTTTGAAGTTTCAAGTGGCAAGATAAGCAAGCAGCCCCATTCTCTGTGCCTCTATGCGAACAGTGCCATGGGCAGATGAGGCTGAGCAACAGCTTTCCAGGCTAGCACCTTCTGGCTGCCAGCTATCTGCAGATGTTCGCACTTTCGGAGCAGGGCTGCGAAAGGAGCCTGGCAGGGACACCAACGTTCCCAGGCTACGTTTGAAGTTTGAGGTGGCAAGACAAGCAAGCAGCCCCATTCTCTGTGCCTCTGTGCGAGCACTGCCATGGGCAGATGAGGCTGAGCAATAGCTTTCGAGGATAGCCCCTTCTGCCTGCCAGCTATCTGCAGACGTTCGCACTTTCGGAGCAGGGCTGTGATAGGAGCCTAGCAGGGACACCAACTTTCCCAGCATGCGTTTGAAGTTTCAAGTGGCAAGATAAGCAAGCTGCCCCATTCTCTGTGCCTCTATGCGAACAGTGCCATGGGCAGATGAGGCTGAGCAACAGCTTTCCAGGCTAGCCCCTTCTGGCTGCCAGCTATCTGCAGACGTTTGCATTTCAAGAGCAGGGCTGCGAAAGGAGCCTAGCAGGTACACCATCTTTCCCAGGCTACGTTTGAAGTTTGAGGTGGCAAGACAAGCAAGCAGCCCCATTCTCTGTGCCTCTGTGCGAGCACTGCCATGGGCAGATGAGGCTGAGCAACAGCTTTCCAGGATAGCCCCTTCTGGCTGCCAGCTATCTGCAGACGTTCGCACTTTCAAGAGCAGGGCTGCGAAAGGAGCCTAGCAGGTACACCATCTTTCCCAGGCTACGTTTGAAGTTTGAGGTGGCAAGACAAGCAAGCAGCCCCATTCTCTGTGCCTCTGTGCGAGCACTGCCATGGGCAGATGAGGCTGAGCAACAGCTTTCCAGGATAGCCCCTTCTGCCTGCCAGCTATCTGCAGACGTTCGCACTTTCGGAGCAGGGCTGCGAAAGCAGCCTGGCAGGGACACCAACATTCCCAGGCTACGTTTGAAGTTGGAGGTGGCAAGACAAGCAAGCAGCCCCATTCTCTGTGCCTCTGTGCGAGCACTGCCATGGGCAGATGAGGCTGAGCAACAGCTTTCCAGGCTAGCCCCTTCTGGCTGCCAGCTATCTGCAGAAGTTCGCATTTCAAGAGCAGGGCTGCGAAAGGAGCCTAGCAGGTACACCATCTTTCCCAGGCTACGTTTGAAGTTTGAGGTGGCAAGACAAGCAAGGAGCCTCATTCTCTGTGCCTCTGTGCAAGCACTGCCATGGGCAGATGAGGCTGAGCAGCAGCTTTCCAGGATAGCCCCTTCTGCCTGCCAGCTATCTGCAGATGTTCGCACTTTTGGAGCAGGGCTGCGAAAGGAGCCTGGCAGGGACACCACCATTCCCAGCATGCGTTTGAAGTTTCAAGTGGCAAGATAAGCAAGCAGCCCCATTCTCTGTGCCTCTATGCCAACAGTGCCATGGGCAGATGAGGCTGAGCAACAGCTTTCCAGGCTAGCACCTTCTGGCTGCCAGCTATCTGCAGACGTTTGCATTTCAAGAGCAGGGCTGTGAAAGGAGCCTAGCAGGTACACCATCTTTCCCAGGCTACGTTTGAAGTTTGAGGTGGCAAGACAAGCAAGCAGCCCCATTCTCTGTGCCTCTGTGCGAGCACTGCCATGGGCAGAAGAGGCTGAGCAACAGCTTTCCAGGATAGCCCCTTCTGCCTGCCAGCTACCTGCAGACGTTCGCACTTTCGGAGCAGGCCTGCAAAAGGAGCCTGGCAGGGACACCACCATTCTCAGCATGCGTTTGAAGTTTCAAGTGGCAAGATAAGCAAGCAGCCCCATTCTCTGTGCCTCTATGCGAACAGTGCCATGGGCAGATGAGGCTGAGCAACAGCTTTCCAGGCTAGCACCTTCTGGCTGCCAGCTATCTGCAGACGTTCGCACTTTCGGAGCAGGGCTGCGAAAGGAGCCTGGCAGGGACACCAACGTTCCCAGGCTACGTTTGAAGTTTGAGGTGGCAAGACAAGCAAGCAGCCCCATTCTCTGTGCCTCTGTGCGAGCACTGCCATGGGCAGATGAGGCTGAGCAATAGCTTTCCAGGATAGCCCCTTCTGCCTGCCAGCTATCTGCAGACGTTCGCACTTTCGGAGCAGGGCTGTGATAGGAGCCTAGCAGGGACACCACCATTCCCAGCATGCGTTTGAAGTTTCAAGTGGCAAGATAAGCAAGCTGCCCCATTCTCTGTGCCTCTATGCGAACAGTGCCATGGGCAGATGAGGCTGAGCAACAGCTTTCCAGGCTAGCCCCTTCTGGCTGCCAGCTATCTGCAGACGTTCGCATTTCAAGAGCAGGGCTGCGAAAGGAGCCTAGCAGGTACACCATCTTTCCCAGGCTACGTTTGAAGTTTGAGGTGGCAAGACAAGCAAGCAGCCCCATTCTCTGTGCCTCTGTGCGAGCACTGCCATGGGCAGATGAGGCTGAGCAACAGCTTTCCAGGATAGCCCCTTCTGCCTGCCAGCTATCTGCAGACATTCGCACTTTCGGAGCAGGGCTGCGAAAGGAGCCTGGCAGGGACACCAACTTTCCCAGGCTACGTTTGAAGTTGGAGGTGGCAAGACAAGCAAGCAGCCCCATTCTCTGTGCCTCTGTGCGAGCACTGCCATGGGCAGATGAGGCTGAGCAACAGCTTTCCAGGCTAGCCCCTTCTGGCTGCCAGCTATCTGCAGACGTTCGCATTTCAAGAGCAGGGCTGCGAAAGGAGCCTAGCAGGTACACCATCTTTCCCAGGCTACATTTGAAGTTTGAGGTGGCAAGACAAGCAAGCAGCCTCATTCTCTGTGCCTCTGTGCAAGCACTGCCATGGGCAGATGAGGCTGAGCAGCAGCTTTCCAGGATAGCCCCTTCTGCCTGCCAGCTATCTGCAGATGTTCGCACTTTTGGAGCAGGGCTGTGATAGGAGCCTGGCAGGGACACCACCATTCCCAGCATGCGTTTGAAGTTTCAAGTGGCAAGCTAAGCAAGCAGCCCCATTCTCTGTGCCTCTATGCGAACAGTGCCATGGGCAGATGAGGCTGAGCAACAGCTTTCCAGGCTAGCACCTTCTGGCTGCCAGCTATCTGCAGATGTTCGCACTTTCGGAGCAGGGCTGCGAAAGGAGCCTGGCAGGGACACCAACGTTCCCAGGCTACGTTTGAAGTTTGAGGTGGCAAGACAAGCAAGCAGCCCCATTCTCTGTGCCTCTGTGCGAGCACTGCCATGGGCAGATGAGGCTGAGCAATAGCTTTCGAGGATAGCCCCTTCTGCCTGCCAGCTATCTGCAGACGTTCGCACTTTCGGAGCAGGGCTGTGATAGGAGCCTAGCAGGGACACCACCATTCCCAGCATGCGTTTGAAGTTTCAAGTGGCAAGATAAGCAAGCTGCCCCATTCTCTGTGCCTCTATGCGAACAGTGCCATGGGCAGATGAGGCTGAGCAACAGCTTTCCAGGCTAGCCCCTTCTGGCTGCCAGCTATCTGCAGACGTTTGCATTTCAAGAGCAGGGCTGCGAAAGGAGCCTAGCAGGTACACCATCTTTCCCAGGCTACGTTTGAAGTTTGAGGTGGCAAGACAAGCAAGCAGCCCCATTCTCTGTGCCTCTGTGCGAGCACTGCCATGGGCAGATGAGGCTGAGCAACAGCTTTCCAGGCTAGCCCCTTCTGGCTGCCAGCTATCTGCAGACGTTCGCACTTTCAAGAGCAGGGCTGCGAAAGGAGCCTAGCAGGTACACCATCTTTCCCAGGCTACGTTTGAAGTTTGAGGTGGCAAGACAAGCAAGCAGCCCCATTCTCTGTGCCTCTGTGCGAGCACTGCCATGGGCAGATGAGGCTGAGCAACAGCTTTCCAGGATAGCCCCTTCTGCCTGCCAGCTATCTGCAGACGTTCGCACTTTCGGAGCAGGGCTGCGAAAGCAGCCTGGCAGGGACACCAACATTCCCAGGCTACGTTTGAAGTTGGAGGTGGCAAGACAAGCAAGCAGCCCCATTCTCTGTGCCTCTGTGCGAGCACTGCCATGGGCAGATGAGGCTGAGCAACAGCTTTCCAGGCTAGCCCCTTCTGGCTGCCAGCTATCTGCAGAAGTTCGCATTTCAAGAGCAGGGCTGCGAAAGGAGCCTGGCAGGGACACCACCATTCCCAGCATGCGTTTGAAGTTTCAAGTGGCAAGATAAGCAAGCAGCCCCATTCTCTGTGCCTCTATGCGAACAGTGCCATGGGCAGATGAGGCTGAGCAACAGCTTTCCAGGCTAGCCACTTCTGGCTGCCAGCTATCTGCAGACGTTTGCATTTCAAGAGCAGGGCTGTGAAAGGAGCCTAGCAGGTACACCATCTTTCCCAGGCTACGTTTGAAGTTTGAGGTGGCAAGACAAGCAAGCAGCCCCATTCTCTGTGCCTCTGTGCGAGCACTGCCATGGGCAGAAGAGGCTGAGCAACAGCTTTCCAGGATAGCCCCTTCTGCCTGCCAGCTACCTGCAGACGTTCGCACTTTCGGAGCAGGCCTGCAAAAGGAGCCTGGCAGGGACACCACCATTCTCAGCATGCGTTTGAAGTTTCAAGTGGCAAGATAAGCAAGCAGCCCCATTCTCTGTGCCTCTATGCGAACAGTGCCATGGGCAGATGAGGCTGAGCAACAGCTTTCCAGGCTAGCACCTTCTGGCTGCCAGCTATCTGCAGACGTTCGCACTTTCGGAGCAGGGCTGCGAAAGGAGCCTGGCAGGGACACCAACGTTCCCAGGCTACGTTTGAAGTTTGAGGTGGCAAGACAAGCAAGCAGCCCCATTCTCTGTGCCTCTGTGCGAGCACTGCCATGGGCAGATGAGGCTGAGCAATAGCTTTCCAGGATAGCCCCTTCTGCCTGCCAGCTATCTGCAGACGTTCGCACTTTCGGAGCAGGGCTGTGATAGGAGCCTAGCAGGGACACCACCATTCCCAGCATGCGTTTGAAGTTTCAAGTGGCAAGATAAGCAAGCTGCCCCATTCTCTGTGCCTCTATGCGAACAGTGCCATGGGCAGATGAGGCTGAGCAACAGCTTTCCAGGCTAGCCCCTTCTGGCTGCCAGCTATCTGCAGACGTTCGCATTTCAAGAGCAGGGCTGCGAAAGGAGCCTAGCAGGTACACCATCTTTCCCAGGCTACGTTTGAAGTTTGAGGTGGCAAGACAAGCAAGCAGCCCCATTCTCTGTGCCTCTGTGCGAGCACTGCCATGGGCAGATGAGGCTGAGCAACAGCTTTCCAGGATAGCCCCTTCTGCCTGCCAGCTATCTGCAGACATTCGCACTTTCGGAGCAGGGCTGCGAAAGGAGCCTGGCAGGGACACCAACTTTCCCAGGCTACGTTTGAAGTTGGAGGTGGCAAGACAAGCAAGCAGCCCCATTCTCTGTGCCTCTGTGCGAGCACTGCCATGGGCAGATGAGGCTGAGCAACAGCTTTCCAGGCTAGCCCCTTCTGGCTGCCAGCTATCTGCAGACGTTCGCATTTCAAGAGCAGGGCTGCGAAAGGAGCCTAGCAGGTACACCATCTTTCCCAGGCTACATTTGAAGTTTGAGGTGGCAAGACAAGCAAGCAGCCTCATTCTCTGTGCCTCTGTGCAAGCACTGCCATGGGCAGATGAGGCTGAGCAGCAGCTTTCCAGGATAGCCCCTTCTGCCTGCCAGCTATCTGCAGATGTTCGCACTTTTGGAGCAGGGCTGTGATAGGAGCCTGGCAGGGACACCACCATTCCCAGCATGCGTTTGAAGTTTCAAGTGGCAAGCTAAGCAAGCAGCCCCATTCTCTGTGCCTCTATGCGAACAGTGCCATGGGCAGATGAGGCTGAGCAACAGCTTTCCAGGCTAGCCCCTTCTGGCTGCCAGCTATCTGCAGACGTTTGCATTTCAAGAGCAGGGCTGCGAAAGGAGCCTAGCAGGTACACCATCTTTCCCAGGCTACGTTTGAAGTTTGAGGTGGCAAGACAAGCAAGCAGCCCCATTCTCTGTGCCTCTGTGCGAGCACTGCCATGGGCAGATGAGGCTGAGCAACAGCTTTCCAGGCTAGCCCCTTCTGGCTGCCAGCTATCTGCAGACGTTCGCACTTTCAAGAGCAGGGCTGCGAAAGGAGCCTAGCAGGTACACCATCTTTCCCAGGCTACGTTTGAAGTTTGAGGTGGCAAGACAAGCAAGCAGCCCCATTCTCTGTGCCTCTGTGCGAGCACTGCCATGGGCAGATGAGGCTGAGCAACAGCTTTCCAGGATAGCCCCTTCTGCCTGCCAGCTATCTGCAGACGTTCGCACTTTCGGAGCAGGGCTGCGAAAGCAGCCTGGCAGGGACACCAACATTCCCAGGCTACGTTTGAAGTTGGAGGTGGCAAGACAAGCAAGCAGCCCCATTCTCTGTGCCTCTGTGCGAGCACTGCCATGGGCAGATGAGGCTGAGCAACAGCTTTCCAGGCTAGCCCCTTCTGGCTGCCAGCTATCTGCAGAAGTTCGCATTTCAAGAGCAGGGCTGCGAAAGGAGCCTGGCAGGGACACCACCATTCCCAGCATGCGTTTGAAGTTTCAAGTGGCAAGATAAGCAAGCAGCCCCATTCTCTGTGCCTCTATGCGAACAGTGCCATGGGCAGATGAGGCTGAGCAACAGCTTTCCAGGCTAGCCACTTCTGGCTGCCAGCTATCTGCAGACGTTTGCATTTCAAGAGCAGGGCTGTGAAAGGAGCCTAGCAGGTACACCATCTTTCCCAGGCTACGTTTGAAGTTTGAGGTGGCAAGACAAGCAAGCAGCCCCATTCTCTGTGCCTCTGTGCGAGCACTGCCATGGGCAGAAGAGGCTGAGCAACAGCTTTCCAGGATAGCCCCTTCTGCCTGCCAGCTACCTGCAGACGTTCGCACTTTCGGAGCAGGCCTGCAAAAGGAGCCTGGCAGGGACACCACCATTCTCAGCATGCGTTTGAAGTTTCAAGTGGCAAGATAAGCAAGCAGCCCCATTCTCTGTGCCTCTATGCGAACAGTGCCATGGGCAGATGAGGCTGAGCAACAGCTTTCCAGGCTAGCACCTTCTGGCTGCCAGCTATCTGCAGACGTTCGCACTTTCGGAGCAGGGCTGCGAAAGGAGCCTGGCAGGGACACCAACGTTCCCAGGCTACGTTTGAAGTTTGAGGTGGCAAGACAAGCAAGCAGCCCCATTCTCTGTGCCTCTGTGCGAGCACTGCCATGGGCAGATGAGGCTGAGCAATAGCTTTCCAGGATAGCCCCTTCTGCCTGCCAGCTATCTGCAGACGTTCGCACTTTCGGAGCAGGGCTGTGATAGGAGCCTAGCAGGGACACCACCATTCCCAGCATGCGTTTGAAGTTTCAAGTGGCAAGATAAGCAAGCTGCCCCATTCTCTGTGCCTCTATGCGAACAGTGCCATGGGCAGATGAGGCTGAGCAACAGCTTTCCAGGCTAGCCCCTTCTGGCTGCCAGCTATCTGCAGACGTTCGCATTTCAAGAGCAGGGCTGCGAAAGGAGCCTAGCAGGTACACCATCTTTCCCAGGCTACGTTTGAAGTTTGAGGTGGCAAGACAAGCAAGCAGCCCCATTCTCTGTGCCTCTGTGCGAGCACTGCCATGGGCAGATGAGGCTGAGCAACAGCTTTCCAGGATAGCCCCTTCTGCCTGCCAGCTATCTGCAGACATTCGCACTTTCGGAGCAGGGCTGCGAAAGGAGCCTGGCAGGGACACCAACTTTCCCAGGCTACGTTTGAAGTTGGAGGTGGCAAGACAAGCAAGCAGCCCCATTCTCTGTGCCTCTGTGCGAGCACTGCCATGGGCAGATGAGGCTGAGCAACAGCTTTCCAGGCTAGCCCCTTCTGGCTGCCAGCTATCTGCAGACGTTCGCATTTCAAGAGCAGGGCTGCGAAAGGAGCCTAGCAGGTACACCATCTTTCCCAGGCTACATTTGAAGTTTGAGGTGGCAAGACAAGCAAGCAGCCTCATTCTCTGTGCCTCTGTGCAAGCACTGCCATGGGCAGATGAGGCTGAGCAGCAGCTTTCCAGGATAGCCCCTTCTGCCTGCCAGCTATCTGCAGATGTTCGCACTTTTGGAGCAGGGCTGTGATAGGAGCCTGGCAGGGACACCACCATTCCCAGCATGCGTTTGAAGTTTCAAGTGGCAAGCTAAGCAAGCAGCCCCATTCTCTGTGCCTCTATGCGAACAGTGCCATGGGCAGATGAGGCTGAGCAACAGCTTTCCAGGCTAGCACCTTCTGGCTGCCAGCTATCTGCAGATGTTCGCACTTTCGGAGCAGGGCTGCGAAAGGAGCCTGGCAGGGACACCAACGTTCCCAGGCTACGTTTGAAGTTTGAGGTGGCAAGACAAGCAAGCAGCCCCATTCTCTGTGCCTCTGTGCGAGCACTGCCATGGGCAGATGAGGCTGAGCAATAGCTTTCGAGGATAGCCCCTTCTGCCTGCCAGCTATCTGCAGACGTTCGCACTTTCGGAGCAGGGCTGTGATAGGAGCCTAGCAGGGACACCACCATTCCCAGCATGCGTTTGAAGTTTCAAGTGGCAAGATAAGCAAGCTGCCCCATTCTCTGTGCCTCTATGCGAACAGTGCCATGGGCAGATGAGGCTGAGCAACAGCTTTCCAGGCTAGCCCCTTCTGGCTGCCAGCTATCTGCAGACGTTTGCATTTCAAGAGCAGGGCTGCGAAAGGAGCCTAGCAGGTACACCATCTTTCCCAGGCTACGTTTGAAGTTTGAGGTGGCAAGACAAGCAAGCAGCCCCATTCTCTGTGCCTCTGTGCGAGCACTGCCATGGGCAGATGAGGCTGAGCAACAGCTTTCCAGGCTAGCCCCTTCTGGCTGCCAGCTATCTGCAGACGTTCGCACTTTCAAGAGCAGGGCTGCGAAAGGAGCCTAGCAGGTACACCATCTTTCCCAGGCTACGTTTGAAGTTTGAGGTGGCAAGACAAGCAAGCAGCCCCATTCTCTGTGCCTCTGTGCGAGCACTGCCATGGGCAGATGAGGCTGAGCAACAGCTTTCCAGGATAGCCCCTTCTGCCTGCCAGCTATCTGCAGACGTTCGCACTTTCGGAGCAGGGCTGCGAAAGCAGCCTGGCAGGGACACCAACATTCCCAGGCTACGTTTGAAGTTGGAGGTGGCAAGACAAGCAAGCAGCCCCATTCTCTGTGCCTCTGTGCGAGCACTGCCATGGGCAGATGAGGCTGAGCAACAGCTTTCCAGGCTAGCCCCTTCTGGCTGCCAGCTATCTGCAGAAGTTCGCATTTCAAGAGCAGGGCTGCGAAAGGAGCCTGGCAGGGACACCACCATTCCCAGCATGCGTTTGAAGTTTCAAGTGGCAAGATAAGCAAGCAGCCCCATTCTCTGTGCCTCTATGCGAACAGTGCCATGGGCAGATGAGGCTGAGCAACAGCTTTCCAGGCTAGCCACTTCTGGCTGCCAGCTATCTGCAGACGTTTGCATTTCAAGAGCAGGGCTGTGAAAGGAGCCTAGCAGGTACACCATCTTTCCCAGGCTACGTTTGAAGTTTGAGGTGGCAAGACAAGCAAGCAGCCCCATTCTCTGTGCCTCTGTGCGAGCACTGCCATGGGCAGAAGAGGCTGAGCAACAGCTTTCCAGGATAGCCCCTTCTGCCTGCCAGCTACCTGCAGACGTTCGCACTTTCGGAGCAGGCCTGCAAAAGGAGCCTGGCAGGGACACCACCATTCTCAGCATGCGTTTGAAGTTTCAAGTGGCAAGATAAGCAAGCAGCCCCATTCTCTGTGCCTCTATGCGAACAGTGCCATGGGCAGATGAGGCTGAGCAACAGCTTTCCAGGCTAGCACCTTCTGGCTGCCAGCTATCTGCAGACGTTCGCACTTTCGGAGCAGGGCTGCGAAAGGAGCCTGGCAGGGACACCAACGTTCCCAGGCTACGTTTGAAGTTTGAGGTGGCAAGACAAGCAAGCAGCCCCATTCTCTGTGCCTCTGTGCGAGCACTGCCATGGGCAGATGAGGCTGAGCAATAGCTTTCCAGGATAGCCCCTTCTGCCTGCCAGCTATCTGCAGACGTTCGCACTTTCGGAGCAGGGCTGTGATAGGAGCCTAGCAGGGACACCACCATTCCCAGCATGCGTTTGAAGTTTCAAGTGGCAAGATAAGCAAGCTGCCCCATTCTCTGTGCCTCTATGCGAACAGTGCCATGGGCAGATGAGGCTGAGCAACAGCTTTCCAGGCTAGCCCCTTCTGGCTGCCAGCTATCTGCAGACGTTCGCATTTCAAGAGCAGGGCTGCGAAAGGAGCCTAGCAGGTACACCATCTTTCCCAGGCTACGTTTGAAGTTTGAGGTGGCAAGACAAGCAAGCAGCCCCATTCTCTGTGCCTCTGTGCGAGCACTGCCATGGGCAGATGAGGCTGAGCAACAGCTTTCCAGGATAGCCCCTTCTGCCTGCCAGCTATCTGCAGACATTCGCACTTTCGGAGCAGGGCTGCGAAAGGAGCCTGGCAGGGACACCAACTTTCCCAGGCTACGTTTGAAGTTGGAGGTGGCAAGACAAGCAAGCAGCCCCATTCTCTGTGCCTCTGTGCGAGCACTGCCATGGGCAGATGAGGCTGAGCAACAGCTTTCCAGGCTAGCCCCTTCTGGCTGCCAGCTATCTGCAGACGTTCGCATTTCAAGAGCAGGGCTGCGAAAGGAGCCTAGCAGGTACACCATCTTTCCCAGGCTACATTTGAAGTTTGAGGTGGCAAGACAAGCAAGCAGCCTCATTCTCTGTGCCTCTGTGCAAGCACTGCCATGGGCAGATGAGGCTGAGCAGCAGCTTTCCAGGATAGCCCCTTCTGCCTGCCAGCTATCTGCAGATGTTCGCACTTTTGGAGCAGGGCTGTGATAGGAGCCTGGCAGGGACACCACCATTCCCAGCATGCGTTTGAAGTTTCAAGTGGCAAGCTAAGCAAGCAGCCCCATTCTCTGTGCCTCTATGCGAACAGTGCCATGGGCAGATGAGGCTGAGCAACAGCTTTCCAGGCTAGCACCTTCTGGCTGCCAGCTATCTGCAGATGTTCGCACTTTCGGAGCAGGGCTGCGAAAGGAGCCTGGCAGGGACACCAACGTTCCCAGGCTACGTTTGAAGTTTGAGGTGGCAAGACAAGCAAGCAGCCCCATTCTCTGTGCCTCTGTGCGAGCACTGCCATGGGCAGATGAGGCTGAGCAATAGCTTTCGAGGATAGCCCCTTCTGCCTGCCAGCTATCTGCAGACGTTCGCACTTTCGGAGCAGGGCTGTGATAGGAGCCTAGCAGGGACACCACCATTCCCAGCATGCGTTTGAAGTTTCAAGTGGCAAGATAAGCAAGCTGCCCCATTCTCTGTGCCTCTATGCGAACAGTGCCATGGGCAGATGAGGCTGAGCAACAGCTTTCCAGGCTAGCCCCTTCTGGCTGCCAGCTATCTGCAGACGTTTGCATTTCAAGAGCAGGGCTGCGAAAGGAGCCTAGCAGGTACACCATCTTTCCCAGGCTACGTTTGAAGTTTGAGGTGGCAAGACAAGCAAGCAGCCCCATTCTCTGTGCCTCTGTGCGAGCACTGCCATGGGCAGATGAGGCTGAGCAACAGCTTTCCAGGATAGCCCCTTCTGGCTGCCAGCTATCTGCAGACGTTCGCACTTTCAAGAGCAGGGCTGCGAAAGGAGCCTAGCAGGTACACCATCTTTCCCAGGCTACGTTTGAAGTTTGAGGTGGCAAGACAAGCAAGCAGCCCCATTCTCTGTGCCTCTGTGCGAGCACTGCCATGGGCAGATGAGGCTGAGCAACAGCTTTCCAGGATAGCCCCTTCTGCCTGCCAGCTATCTGCAGACGTTCGCACTTTCGGAGCAGGGCTGCGAAAGCAGCCTGGCAGGGACACCAACATTCCCAGGCTACGTTTGAAGTTGGAGGTGGCAAGACAAGCAAGCAGCCCCATTCTCTGTGCCTCTGTGCGAGCACTGCCATGGGCAGATGAGGCTGAGCAACAGCTTTCCAGGCTAGCCCCTTCTGGCTGCCAGCTATCTGCAGAAGTTCGCATTTCAAGAGCAGGGCTGCGAAAGGAGCCTGGCAGGGACACCACCATTCCCAGCATGCGTTTGAAGTTTCAAGTGGCAAGATAAGCAAGCAGCCCCATTCTCTGTGCCTCTATGCGAACAGTGCCATGGGCAGATGAGGCTGAGCAACAGCTTTCCAGGCTAGCCACTTCTGGCTGCCAGCTATCTGCAGACGTTTGCATTTCAAGAGCAGGGCTGTGAAAGGAGCCTAGCAGGTACACCATCTTTCCCAGGCTACGTTTGAAGTTTGAGGTGGCAAGACAAGCAAGCAGCCCCATTCTCTGTGCCTCTGTGCGAGCACTGCCATGGGCAGAAGAGGCTGAGCAACAGCTTTCCAGGATAGCCCCTTCTGCCTGCCAGCTACCTGCAGACGTTCGCACTTTCGGAGCAGGCCTGCAAAAGGAGCCTGGCAGGGACACCACCATTCTCAGCATGCGTTTGAAGTTTCAAGTGGCAAGATAAGCAAGCAGCCCCATTCTCTGTGCCTCTATGCGAACAGTGCCATGGGCAGATGAGGCTGAGCAACAGCTTTCCAGGCTAGCACCTTCTGGCTGCCAGCTATCTGCAGACGTTCGCACTTTCGGAGCAGGGCTGCGAAAGGAGCCTGGCAGGGACACCAACGTTCCCAGGCTACGTTTGAAGTTTGAGGTGGCAAGACAAGCAAGCAGCCCCATTCTCTGTGCCTCTGTGCGAGCACTGCCATGGGCAGATGAGGCTGAGCAATAGCTTTCCAGGATAGCCCCTTCTGCCTGCCAGCTATCTGCAGACGTTCGCACTTTCGGAGCAGGGCTGTGATAGGAGCCTAGCAGGGACACCACCATTCCCAGCATGCGTTTGAAGTTTCAAGTGGCAAGATAAGCAAGCTGCCCCATTCTCTGTGCCTCTATGCGAACAGTGCCATGGGCAGATGAGGCTGAGCAACAGCTTTCCAGGCTAGCCCCTTCTGGCTGCCAGCTATCTGCAGACGTTCGCATTTCAAGAGCAGGGCTGCGAAAGGAGCCTAGCAGGTACACCAACTTTCCCAGGCTACATTTGAAGTTTGAGGTGGCAAGACAAGCAAGGAGCCCCATTCTCTGTGCCTCTGTGCGAGCACTGCCATGGGCAGATGAGGCTGAGCAACAGCTTTCCAGGATAGCCCCTTCTGGCTGCTAGCTATCTGCAGACGTTCGCACTTTGGGAGCAGGGCTGCGAAAGGAGCCTGGCAGGGACACCAACATTCCCAGGCTACGTTTGAAGTTTGAGGTGGCAAGACAAGCAAGGAGCCTCATTCTCTGTGCCTCTGTGCAAGCACTGCCATGGGCAGATGAGGCTGAGCAGCAGCTTTCCAGGATAGCCCCTTCTGCCTGCCAGCTATCTGCAGATGTTCGCACTTTCGGAGCAGGGCTGCGAAACGAGCCTGGCAGGGACACCACCATTCCCAGCATGCGTTTGAAGTTTCAAGTGGCAAGATAAGCAAGCAGCCCCATTCTCTGTGCCTCTATGCGAACAGTGCCATGGGCAGATGAGGCTGAGCAACAGCTTTCCAGGCTAGCACCTTCTGGCTGCCAGCTATCTGCAGACGTTTGCATTTCAAGAGCAGGGCTGTGAAAGGAGCCTAGCAGGTACACCATCTTTCCCAGGCTACGTTTGAAGTTTGAGGTGGCAAGACAAGCAAGCAGCCCCATTCTCTGTGCCTCTGTGCGAGCACTGCCATGGGCAGAAGAGGCTGAGCAACAGCTTTCCAGGATAGCCCCTTCTGCCTGCCAGCTACCTGCAGACGTTCGCACTTTCGGAGCAGGCCTGCAAAAGGAGCCTGGCAGGGACACCACCATTCTCAGCATGCGTTTGAAGTTTCAAGTGGCAAGATAAGCAAGCAGCCCCATTCTCTGTGCCTCTATGCGAACAGTGCCATGGGCAGATGAGGCTGAGCAACAGCTTTCCAGGCTAGCACCTTCTGGCTGCCAGCTATCTGCAGACGTTCGCACTTTCGGAGCAGGGCTGCGAAAGGAGCCTGGCAGGGACACCAACGTTCCCAGGCTACGTTTGAAGTTTGAGGTGGCAAGACAAGCAAGCAGCCCCATTCTCTGTGCCTCTGTGCGAGCACTGCCATGGGCAGATGAGGCTGAGCAATAGCTTTCCAGGATAGCCCCTTCTGCCTGCCAGCTATCTGCAGACGTTCGCACTTTGGGAGCAGGGCTGTGATAGGAGCCTAGCAGGGACACCACCATTCCCAGCATGCGTTTGAAGTTTCAAGTGGCAAGATAAGCAAGCTGCCCCATTCTCTGTGCCTCTATGCGAACAGTGCCATGGGCAGATGAGGCTGAGCAACAGCTTTCCAGGCTAGCCCCTTCTGGCTGCCAGCTATCTGCAGACGTTCGCATTTCAAGAGCAGGGCTGCGAAAGGAGCCTAGCAGGTACACCAACTTTCCCAGGCTACATTTGAAGTTTGAGGTGGCAAGACAAGCAAGCAGCCCCATTCTCTGTGCCTCTGTGCGAGCACTGCCATGGGCAGATGAGGCTGAGCAACAGCTTTCCAGGATAGCCCCTTCTGGCTGCTAGCTATCTGCAGACGTTCGCACTTTGGGAGCAGGGCTGCGAAAGGAGCCTGGCAGGGACACCAACATTCCCAGGCTACGTTTGAAGTTTGAGGTGGCAAGACAAGCAAGCAGCCCCATTCTCTGTGCCTCTGTGCGAGCACTGCCATGGGCAGATGAGGCTGAGCAACAGCTTTCCAGGATAGCCCCTTCTGCCTGCCAGCTATCTGCAGACGTTCGCACTTTCGGAGCAGGGCTGCAAAAGGAGCCTGGCAGGGACACCACCATTCCCAGCATGCGTTTGAAGTTTCAAGTGGCAAGATAAGCAAGCAGCCCCTTTCTCTGTGCCTCTATGCGAACAGTGCCATGGGCAGATGAGGCTGAGCAACAGCTTTCCAGGCTAGCCCCTTCTGGCTGCCAGCTATCTGCAGACGTTCGCATTTCAAGAGCAGGGCTGCGAAAGGAGCCTAGCAGGTACACCATCTTTCCCAGGCTACGTTTGAAGTTTGAGGTGGCAAGACAAGCAAGCAGCCTCATTCTCTGTGCCTCTGTGCGAGCACTGCCATGGGCAGATGAGGCTGAGCAGCAGCTTTCCAGGATAGCCCCTTCTGCCTGCCAGCTATCTGCAGATGTTCGCACTTTTGGAGCAGGGCTGTGATAGGAGCCTGGCAGGGACACCACCATTCCCAGCATGCGTTTGAAGTTTCAAGTGGCAAGATAAGCAAGCAGCCCCATTCTCTGTGCCTCTATGCGAACAGTGCCATGGGCAGATGAGGCTGAGCAACAGCTTTCCAGGCTAGCACCTTCTGGCTGCCAGCTATCTGCAGACGTTCGCACTTTCGGAGCAGGGCTGCGAAAGGAGCCTGGCAGGGACACCAACGTTCCCAGGCTACGTTTGAAGTTTGAGGTGGCAAGACAAGCAAGCAGCCCCATTCTCTGTGCCTCTGTGCGAGCACTGCCATGGGCAGATGAGGCTGAGCAATAGCTTTCCAGGATAGCCCCTTCTGCCTGCCAGCTATCTGCAGACGTTCGCACTTTCGGAGCAGGGCTGTGATAGGAGCCTAGCAGGGACACCACCATTCCCAGCATGCGTTTGAAGTTTCAAGTGGCAAGATAAGCAAGCTGCCCCATTCTCTGTGCCTCTATGCGAACAGTGCCATGGGCAGATGAGGCTGAGCAACAGCTTTCCAGGCTAGCCCCTTCTGGCTGCCAGCTATCTGCAGACGTTCGCATTTCAAGAGCAGGGCTGCGAAAGGAGCCTAGCAGGTACACCAACTTTCCCAGGCTACATTTGAAGTTTGAGGTGGCAAGACAAGCAAGGAGCCCCATTCTCTGTGCCTCTGTGCGAGCACTGCCATGGGCAGATGAGGCTGAGCAACAGCTTTCCAGGATAGCCCCTTCTGGCTGCTAGCTATCTGCAGACGTTCGCACTTTGGGAGCAGGGCTGCGAAAGGAGCCTGGCAGGGACACCAACATTCCCAGGCTACGTTTGAAGTTTGAGGTGGCAAGACAAGCAAGCAGCCCCATTCTCTGTGCCTCTGTGCGAGCACTGCCATGGGCAGATGAGGCTGAGCAACAGCTTTCCAGGCTAGCACCTTCTGCCTGCCAGCTATCTGCAGACGTTCGCACTTTCGGAGCAGGGCTGCAAAAGGAGCCTGGCAGGGACACCACCATTCCCAGCATGCGTTTGAAGTTTCAAGTGGCAAGATAAGCAAGCAGCCCCGTTCTCTGTGCCTCTATGCGAACAGTGCCATGGGCAGATGAGGCTGAGCAACAGCTTTCCAGGCTAGCCCCTTCTGGCTGCCAGCTATCTGCAGACGTTCGCATTTCAAGAGCAGGGCTGCGAAAGGAGCCTAGCAGGTACACCATCTTTCCCAGGCTACGTTTGAAGTTTGAGGTGGCAAGACAAGCAAGCAGCCCCATTCTCTGTGCCTCTGTGCGAGCACTGCCATGGGCAGATGAGGCTGAGCAACAGCTTTCCAGGCTAGCCCCTTCTGGCTGCCAGCTATCTGCAGACGTTCGCATTTCAAGAGCAGGGCTGCGAAAGGAGCCTAGCAGGTACACCATCTTTCCCAGGCTACGTTTGAAGTTTGAGGTGGCAAGACAAGCAAGCAGCCCCATTCTCTGTGCCTCTGTGCGAGCACTGCCATGGGCAGATGAGGCTGAGCAACAGCTTTCCAGGCTAGCCCCTTCTGGCTGCCAGCTATCTGCAGACGTTCGCATTTCAAGAGCAGGGCTGCGAAAGGAGCCTAGCAGGTACACCATCTTTCCCAGGCTACGTTTGAAGTTTGAGGTGGCAAGACAAGCAAGCAGCCTCATTCTCTGTGCCTCTGTGCGAGCACTGCCATGGGCAGATGAGGCTGAGCAGCAGCTTTCCAGGATAGCCCCTTCTGCCTGCCAGCTATCTGCAGATGTTCGCACTTTTGGAGCAGGGCTGTGATAGGAGCCTGGCAGGGACACCACCATTCCCAGCATGCGTTTGAATTTTCAAGTGGCAAGATAAGCAAGCAGCCCCATTCTCTGTGCCTCTATGCGAACAGTGCCATGGGCAGATGAGGCTGAGCAACAGCTTTCCAGGCTAGCACCTTCTGGCTGCCAGCTATCTGCAGATGTTCGCACTTTCGGAGCAGGGCTGCGAAAGGAGCCTGGCAGGGACACCAACGTTCCCAGGCTACGTTTGAAGTTTGAGGTGGCAAGACAAGCAAGCAGCCCCATTCTCTGTGCCTCTGTGCGAGCACTGCCATGGGCAGATGAGGCTGAGCAATAGCTTTCGAGGATAGCCCCTTCTGCCTGCCAGCTATCTGCAGACGTTCGCACTTTCGGAGCAGGGCTGTGATAGGAGCCTAGCAGGGACACCACCATTCCCAGCATGCGTTTGAAGTTTCAAGTGGCAAGATAAGCAAGCTGCCCCATTCTCTGTGCCTCTATGCGAACAGTGCCATGGGCAGATGAGGCTGAGCAACAGCTTTCCAGGCTAGCCCCTTCTGGCTGCCAGCTATCTGCAGACGTTTGCATTTCAAGAGCAGGGCTGCGAAAGGAGCCTAGCAGGTACACCATCTTTCCCAGGCTACGTTTGAAGTTTGAGGTGGCAAGACAAGCAAGGAGCCCCATTCTCTGTGCCTCTGTGCGAGCACTGCCATGGGCAGAAGAGGCTGAGCAACAGCTTTCCAGGATAGCCCCTTCTGCCTGCCAGCTACCTGCAGACGTTCGCACTTTGGGAGCAGGGCTGCGAAAGGAGCCTGGCAGGGACACCAACATTCCCAGGCTACGTTTGAAGTTGGAGGTGGCAAGACAAGCAAGCAGCCCCATTCTCTGTGCCTCTGTGCGAGCACTGCCATGGGCAGATGAGGCTGAGCAACAGCTTTCCAGGCTAGCCCCTTCTGGCTGCCAGCTATCTGCAGACGTTCGCACTTTCAAGAGCAGGGCTGCGAAAGGAGCCTAGTAGGTACACCATCTTTCCCAGGCTACGTTTGAAGTTTGAGGTGGCAAGACAAGCAAGCAGCCCCATTCTCTGTGCCTCTGTGCGAGCACTGCCATGGGCAGATGAGGCTGAGCAACAGCTTTCCAGGATAGCCCCTTCTGCCTGCCAGCTATCTGCAGACGTTCGCACTTTCGGAGCAGGGCTGCAAAAGGAGCCTGGCAGGGACACCAACTTTCCCAGGCTACGTTTGAAGTTGGAGGTGGCAAGACAAGCAAGCAGCCCCATTCTCTGTGCCTCTATGCGAACAGTGCCATGGGCAGATGAGGCTGAGCAACAGCTTTCCAGGCTAGCCCCTTCTGCCTGCCAGCTATCTGCAGACGTTCGCACTTTCGGAGCAGGGCTGTGATAGGAGCCTAGCAGGGACACCACCATTCCCAGCATGCGTTTGAAGTTTCAAGTGGCAAGATAAGCAAGCTGCCCCATTCTCTGTGCCTCTATGCGAACAGTGCCATGGGCAGATGAGGCTGAGCAACAGCTTTCCAGGCTAGCCCCTTCTGGCTGCCAGCTATCTGCAGACGTTCGCATTTCAAGAGCAGGGCTGCGAAAGGAGCCTAGCAGGTACACCAACTTTCCCAGGCTACATTTGAAGTTTGAGGTGGCAAGACAAGCAAGCAGCCCCATTCTCTGTGCCTCTGTGCGAGCACTGCCATGGGCAGATGAGGCTGAGCAACAGCTTTCCAGGATAGCCCCTTCTGGCTGCTAGCTATCTGCAGACGTTCGCACTTTGGGAGCAGGGCTGCGAAAGGAGCCTGGCAGGGACACCAACATTCCCAGGCTACGTTTGAAGTTTGAGGTGGCAAGACAAGCAAGCAGCCCCATTCTCTGTGCCTCTGTGCGAGCACTGCCATGGGCAGATGAGGCTGAGCAACAGCTTTCCAGGATAGCCCCTTCTGCCTGCCAGCTATCTGCAGACGTTCGCACTTTCGGAGCAGGGCTGCAAAAGGAGCCTGGCAGGGACACCACCATTCCCAGCATGCGTTTGAAGTTTCAAGTGGCAAGATAAGCAAGCAGCCCCGTTCTCTGTGCCTCTATGCGAACAGTGCCATGGGCAGATGAGGCTGAGCAACAGCTTTCCAGGCTAGCCCCTTCTGGCTGCCAGCTATCTGCAGACGTTCGCATTTCAAGAGCAGGGCTGCGAAAGGAGCCTAGCAGGTACACCATCTTTCCCAGGCTACGTTTGAAGTTTGAGGTGGCAAGACAAGCAAGCAGCCTCATTCTCTGTGCCTCTGTGCGAGCACTGCCATGGGCAGATGAGGCTGAGCAGCAGCTTTCCAGGATAGCCCCTTCTGCCTGCCAGCTATCTGCAGATGTTCGCACTTTTGGAGCAGGGCTGTGATAGGAGCCTGGCAGGGACACCACCATTCCCAGCATGCGTTTGAAGTTTCAAGTGGCAAGATAAGCAAGCAGCCCCATTCTCTGTGCCTCTATGCGAACAGTGCCATGGGCAGATGAGGCTGAGCAACAGCTTTCCAGGCTAGCACCTTCTGGCTGCCAGCTATCTGCAGATGTTCGCACTTTCGGAGCAGGGCTGCGAAAGGAGCCTGGCAGGGACACCAACGTTCCCAGGCTACGTTTGAAGTTTGAGGTGGCAAGACAAGCAAGCAGCCCCATTCTCTGTGCCTCTGTGCGAGCACTGCCATGGGCAGATGAGGCTGAGCAATAGCTTTCGAGGATAGCCCCTTCTGCCTGCCAGCTATCTGCAGACGTTCGCACTTTCGGAGCAGGGCTGTGATAGGAGCCTAGCAGGGACACCACCATTCCCAGCATGCGTTTGAAGTTTCAAGTGGCAAGATAAGCAAGCTGCCCCATTCTCTGTGCCTCTATGCGAACAGTGCCATGGGCAGATGAGGCTGAGCAACAGCTTTCCAGGCTAGCCCCTTCTGGCTGCCAGCTATCTGCAGACGTTCGCATTTCAAGAGCAGGGCTGCGAAAGGAGCCTAGCAGGTACACCAACTTTCCCAGGCTACATTTGAAGTTTGAGGTGGCAAGACAAGCAAGGAGCCCCATTCTCTGTGCCTCTGTGCGAGCACTGCCATGGGCAGATGAGGCTGAGCAACAGCTTTCCAGGATAGCCCCTTCTGGCTGCTAGCTATCTGCAGACGTTCGCACTTTGGGAGCAGGGCTGCGAAAGGAGCCTGGCAGGGACACCAACATTCCCAGGCTACGTTTGAAGTTTGAGGTGGCAAGACAAGCAAGCAGCCCCATTCTCTGTGCCTCTGTGCGAGCACTGCCATGGGCAGATGAGGCTGAGCAACAGCTTTCCAGGATAGCCCCTTCTGCCTGCCAGCTATCTGCAGACGTTCGCACTTTCGGAGCAGGGCTGCAAAAGGAGCCTGGCAGGGACACCACCATTCCCAGCATGCGTTTGAAGTTTCAAGTGGCAAGATAAGCAAGCAGCCCCGTTCTCTGTGCCTCTATGCGAACAGTGCCATGGGCAGATGAGGCTGAGCAACAGCTTTCCAGGCTAGCCCCTTCTGGCTGCCAGCTATCTGCAGACGTTCGCATTTCAAGAGCAGGGCTGCGAAAGGAGCCTAGCAGGTACACCATCTTTCCCAGGCTACGTTTGAAGTTTGAGGTGGCAAGACAAGCAAGCAGCCCCATTCTCTGTGCCTCTGTGCGAGCACTGCCATGGGCAGATGAGGCTGAGCAACAGCTTTCCAGGCTAGCCCCTTCTGGCTGCCAGCTATCTGCAGACGTTCGCATTTCAAGAGCAGGGCTGCGAAAGGAGCCTAGCAGGTACACCATCTTTCCCAGGCTACGTTTGAAGTTTGAGGTGGCAAGACAAGCAAGCAGCCCCATTCTCTGTGCCTCTGTGCGAGCACTGCCATGGGCAGATGAGGCTGAGCAACAGCTTTCCAGGCTAGCCCCTTCTGGCTGCCAGCTATCTGCAGACGTTCGCATTTCAAGAGCAGGGCTGCGAAAGGAGCCTAGCAGGTACACCATCTTTCCCAGGCTACGTTTGAAGTTTGAGGTGGCAAGACAAGCAAGCAGCCTCATTCTCTGTGCCTCTGTGCGAGCACTGCCATGGGCAGATGAGGCTGAGCAGCAGCTTTCCAGGATAGCCCCTTCTGCCTGCCAGCTATCTGCAGATGTTCGCACTTTTGGAGCAGGGCTGTGATAGGAGCCTGGCAGGGACACCACCATTCCCAGCATGCGTTTGAAGTTTCAAGTGGCAAGATAAGCAAGCAGCCCCATTCTCTGTGCCTCTATGCGAACAGTGCCATGGGCAGATGAGGCTGAGCAACAGCTTTCCAGGCTAGCACCTTCTGGCTGCCAGCTATCTGCAGATGTTCGCACTTTCGGAGCAGGGCTGCGAAAGGAGCCTGGCAGGGACACCAACGTTCCCAGGCTACGTTTGAAGTTTGAGGTGGCAAGACAAGCAAGCAGCCCCATTCTCTGTGCCTCTGTGCGAGCACTGCCATGGGCAGATGAGGCTGAGCAATAGCTTTCGAGGATAGCCCCTTCTGCCTGCCAGCTATCTGCAGACGTTCGCACTTTCGGAGCAGGGCTGTGATAGGAGCCTAGCAGGGACACCACCATTCCCAGCATGCGTTTGAAGTTTCAAGTGGCAAGATAAGCAAGCTGCCCCATTCTCTGTGCCTCTATGCGAACAGTGCCATGGGCAGATGAGGCTGAGCAACAGCTTTCCAGGCTAGCCCCTTCTGGCTGCCAGCTATCTGCAGACGTTTGCATTTCAAGAGCAGGGCTGCGAAAGGAGCCTAGCAGGTACACCATCTTTCCCAGGCTACGTTTGAAGTTTGAGGTGGCAAGACAAGCAAGGAGCCCCATTCTCTGTGCCTCTGTGCGAGCACTGCCATGGGCAGAAGAGGCTGAGCAACAGCTTTCCAGGATAGCCCCTTCTGCCTGCCAGCTACCTGCAGACGTTCGCACTTTGGGAGCAGGGCTGCGAAAGGAGCCTGGCAGGGACACCAACATTCCCAGGCTACGTTTGAAGTTGGAGGTGGCAAGACAAGCAAGCAGCCCCATTCTCTGTGCCTCTGTGCGAGCACTGCCATGGGCAGATGAGGCTGAGCAACAGCTTTCCAGGCTAGCCCCTTCTGGCTGCCAGCTATCTGCAGACGTTCGCACTTTCAAGAGCAGGGCTGCGAAAGGAGCCTAGTAGGTACACCATCTTTCCCAGGCTACGTTTGAAGTTTGAGGTGGCAAGACAAGCAAGCAGCCCCATTCTCTGTGCCTCTGTGCGAGCACTGCCATGGGCAGATGAGGCTGAGCAACAGCTTTCCAGGATAGCCCCTTCTGCCTGCCAGCTATCTGCAGACGTTCGCACTTTCGGAGCAGGGCTGCAAAAGGAGCCTGGCAGGGACACCAACTTTCCCAGGCTACGTTTGAAGTTGGAGGTGGCAAGACAAGCAAGCAGCCCCATTCTCTGTGCCTCTATGCGAACAGTGCCATGGGCAGATGAGGCTGAGCAACAGCTTTCCAGGCTAGCACCTTCTGGCTGCCAGCTATCTGCAGACGTTTGCATTTCAAGAGCAGGGCTGTGAAAGGAGCCTAGCAGGTACACCATCTTTCCCAGGCTACGTTTGAAGTTTGAGGTGGCAAGACAAGCAAGCAGCCCCATTCTCTGTGCCTCTGTGCGAGCACTGCCATGGGCAGAAGAGGCTGAGCAACAGCTTTCCAGGATAGCCCCTTCTGCCTGCCAGCTATCTGCAGACGTTCGCACTTTCGGAGCAGGCCTGCAAAAGGAGCCTGGCAGGGACACCACCATTCCCAGCATGCGTTTGAAGTTTCAAGTGGCAAGATAAGCAAGCAGCCCCATTCTCTGTGCCTCTATGCGAACAGTGCCATGGGCAGATGAGGCTGAGCAACAGCTTTCCAGGCTAGCACCTTCTGGCTGCCAGCTATCTGCAGACGTTCGCACTTTCGGAGCAGGGCTGCGAAAGGAGCCTGGCAGGGACACCAACGTTCCCAGGCTACGTTTGAAGTTTGAGGTGGCAAGACAAGCAAGCAGCCCCATTCTCTGTGCCTCTGTGCGAGCACTGCCATGGGCAGATGAGGCTGAGCAATAGCTTTCCAGGATAGCCCCTTCTGCCTGCCAGCTATCTGCAGACGTTCGCACTTTCGGAGCAGGGCTGTGATAGGAGCCTAGCAGGGACACCACCATTCCCAGCATGCGTTTGAAGTTTCAAGTGGCAAGATAAGCAAGCTGCCCCATTCTCTGTGCCTCTATGCGAACAGTGCCATGGGCAGATGAGGCTGAGCAACAGCTTTCCAGGCTAGCCCCTTCTGCCTGCCAGCTATCTGCAGACGTTCGCATTTCAAGAGCAGGGCTGCGAAAGGAGCCCTGCAGGTACACCAACTTTCCCAGGCTACATTTGAAGTTTGAGGTGGCAAGACAAGCAAGGAGCCCCATTCTCTGTGCCTCTGTGCGAGCACTGCCATGGGCAGATGAGGCTGAGCAACAGCTTTCCAGGATAGCCCCTTCTGGCTGCTAGCTATCTGCAGACGTTCGCACTTTGGGAGCAGGGCTGCGAAAGGAGCCTGGCAGGGACACCAACATTCCCAGGCTACGTTTGAAGTTTGAGGTGGCAAGACAAGCAAGCAGCCCCATTCTCTGTGCCTCTGTGCGAGCACTGCCATGGGCAGATGAGGCTGAGCAACAGCTTTCCAGGCTAGCCCCTTCTGGCTGCCAGCTATCTGCAGACGTTCGCATTTCAAGAGCAGGGCTGCGAAAGGAGCCTAGCAGGTACACCATCTTTCCCAGGCTACGTTTGAAGTTTGAGGTGGCAAGACAAGCAAGCAGCCTCATTCTCTGTGCCTCTGTGCGAGCACTGCCATGGGCAGATGAGGCTGAGCAGCAGCTTTCCAGGATAGCCCCTTCTGCCTGCCAGCTATCTGCAGATGTTCGCACTTTTGGAGCAGGGCTGTGATAGGAGCCTGGCAGGGACACCACCATTCCCAGCATGCGTTTGAAGTTTCAAGTGGCAAGATAAGCAAGCAGCCCCATTCTCTGTGCCTCTATGCGAACAGTGCCATGGGCAGATGAGGCTGAGCAACAGCTTTCCAGGCTAGCACCTTCTGGCTGCCAGCTATCTGCAGATGTTCGCACTTTCGGAGCAGGGCTGCGAAAGGAGCCTGGCAGGGACACCAACGTTCCCAGGCTACGTTTGAAGTTTGAGGTGGCAAGACAAGCAAGCAGCCCCATTCTCTGTGCCTCTGTGCGAGCACTGCCATGGGCAGATGAGGCTGAGCAATAGCTTTCGAGGATAGCCCCTTCTGCCTGCCAGCTATCTGCAGACGTTCGCACTTTCGGAGCAGGGCTGTGATAGGAGCCTAGCAGGGACACCACCATTCCCAGCATGCGTTTGAAGTTTCAAGTGGCAAGATAAGCAAGCTGCCCCATTCTCTGTGCCTCTATGCGAACAGTGCCATGGGCAGATGAGGCTGAGCAACAGCTTTCCAGGCTAGCCCCTTCTGGCTGCCAGCTATCTGCAGACGTTTGCATTTCAAGAGCAGGGCTGCGAAAGGAGCCTAGCAGGGACACCATCTTTCCCAGGCTACGTTTGAAGTTTGAGGTGGCAAGACAAGCAAGGAGCCCCATTCTCTGTGCCTCTGTGCGAGCACTGCCATGGGCAGAAGAGGCTGAGCAACAGCTTTCCAGGATAGCTCCTTCTGCCTGCCAGCTACCTGCAGACGTTCGCACTTTGGGAGCAGGGCTGCGAAAGGAGCCTGGCAGGGACACCAACATTCCCAGGCTACGTTTGAAGTTTGAGGTGGCAAGACAAGCAAGCAGCCCCATTCTCTGTGCCTCTGTGCGAGCACTGCCATGGGCAGATGAGGCTGAGCAACAGCTTTCCAGGCTAGCCCCTTCTGGCTGCCAGCTATCTGCAGACGTTCGCACTTTCAAGAGCAGGGCTGCGAAAGGAGCCTAGCAGGTACACCATCTTTCCCAGGCTACGTTTGAAGTTTGAGGTGGCAAGACAAGCAAGCAGCCCCATTCTCTGTGCCTCTGTGCGAGCACTGCCATGGGCAGATGAGGCTGAGCAACAGCTTTCCAGGATAGCCCCTTCTGCCTGCCAGCTATCTGCAGACGTTCGCACTTTCGGAGCAGGGCTGCAAAAGGAGCCTGGCAGGGACACCAACATTCCCAGGCTACGTTTGAAGTTGGAGGTGGCAAGACAAGCAAGCAGCCCCATTCTCTGTGCCTCTATGCGAACAGTGCCATGGGCAGATGAGGCTGAGCAACAGCTTTCCAGGCTAGCACCTTCTGGCTGCCAGCTATCTGCAGACGTTTGCATTTCAAGAGCAGGGCTGTGAAAGGAGCCTAGCAGGTACACCATCTTTCCCAGGCTACGTTTGAAGTTTGAGGTGGCAAGACAAGCAAGCAGCCCCATTCTCTGTGCCTCTGTGCGAGCACTGCCATGGGCAGAAGAGGCTGAGCAACAGCTTTCCAGGATAGCCCCTTCTGCCTGCCAGCTACCTGCAGACGTTCGCACTTTCGGAGCAGGCCTGCAAAAGGAGCCTGGCAGGGACACCACCATTCCCAGCATGCGTTTGAAGTTTCAAGTGGCAAGATAAGCAAGCAGCCCCATTCTCTGTGCCTCTATGCGAACAGTGCCATGGGCAGATGAGGCTGAGCAACAGCTTTCCAGGCTAGCACCTTCTGGCTGCCAGCTATCTGCAGACGTTCGCACTTTCGGAGCAGGGCTGCGAAAGGAGCCTGGCAGGGACACCAACGTTCCCAGGCTACGTTTGAAGTTTGAGGTGGCAAGACAAGCAAGCAGCCCCATTCTCTGTGCCTCTGTGCGAGCACTGCCATGGGCAGATGAGGCTGAGCAATAGCTTTCCAGGATAGCCCCTTCTGCCTGCCAGCTATCTGCAGACGTTCGCACTTTCGGAGCAGGGCTGTGATAGGAGCCTAGCAGGGACACCACCATTCCCAGCATGCGTTTGAAGTTTCAAGTGGCAAGATAAGCAAGCTGCCCCATTCTCTGTGCCTCTATGCGAACAGTGCCATGGGCAGATGAGGCTGAGCAACAGCTTTCCAGGCTAGCCCCTTCTGCCTGCCAGCTATCTGCAGACGTTCGCATTTCAAGAGCAGGGCTGCGAAAGGAGCCTAGCAGGTACACCAACTTTTCCAGGCTACATTTGAAGTTTGAGGTGGCAAGACAAGCAAGGAGCCCCATTCTCTGTGCCTCTGTGCGAGCACTGCCATGGGCAGATGAGGCTGAGCAACAGCTTTCCAGGATAGCCCCTTCTGGCTGCTAGCTATCTGCAGACGTTCGCACTTTGGGAGCAGGGCTGCGAAAGGAGCCTGGCAGGGACACCAACATTCCCAGGCTACGTTTGAAGTTTGAGGTGGCAAGACAAGCAAGCAGCCCCATTCTCTGTGCCTCTGTGCGAGCACTGCCATGGGCAGATGAGGCTGAGCAACAGCTTTCCAGGATAGCCCCTTCTGCCTGCCAGCTATCTGCAGACGTTCGCACTTTCGGAGCAGGGCTGCAAAAGGAGCCTGGCAGGGACACCACCATTCCCAGCATGCGTTTGAAGTTTCAAGTGGCAAGATAAGCAAGCAGCCCCGTTCTCTGTGCCTCTATGCGAACAGTGCCATGGGCAGATGAGGCTGAGCAACAGCTTTCCAGGATAGCCCCTTCTGGCTGCCAGCTATCTGCAGACGTTCGCATTTCAAGAGCAGGGCTGCGAAAGGAGCCTAGCAGGTACACCATCTTTCCCAGGCTACGTTTGAAGTTTGAGGTGGCAAGACAAGCAAGCAGCCCCATTCTCTGTGCCTCTGTGCGAGCACTGCCATGGGCAGATGAGGGTGAGCAACAGCTTTCCAGGCTAGCCCCTTCTGGCTGCCAGCTATCTGCAGACGTTCGCATTTCAAGAGCAGGGCTGCGAAAGGAGCCTAGCAGGTACACCATCTTTCCCAGGCTACGTTTGAAGTTTGAGGTGGCAAGACAAGCAAGCAGCCCCATTCTCTGTGCCTCTGTGCGAGCACTGCCATGGGCAGATGAGGCTGAGCAACAGCTTTCCAGGATAGCCCCTTCTGCCTGCCAGCTACCTGCAGACGTTCGCACTTTCGGAGCAGGGCTGCAAAAGGAGCCTGGCAGGGACACCACCATTCCCAGCATGCGTTTGAATTTTCAAGTGGCAAGATAAGCAAGCAGCCCCATTCTCTGTGCCTCTGTGCGAGCACTGCCATGGGCAGATGAGGCTGAGCAACAGCTTTCCAGGCTAGCCCCTTCTGCCTGCCATCTATCTGCAGACGTTCGCACTTTCGGAGCAGGGCTGCAAAAGGAGCCTGGCAGGGACACCAACATTCCCAGCATGCGTTTGAAGTTTCAAGTGGCAAGATAAGCAAGCAGCCCCGTTCTCTGTGCCTCTATGCGAACAGTGCCATGGGCAGATGAGGCTGAGCAACAGCTTTCCAGGCTAGCCCCTTCTGGCTGCCAGCTATCTGCAGACGTTCACATTTAAAGAGCAGGGCTGCGAAAGGAGCCTAGCAGGTACACCATCTTTCCCAGGCTACGTTTGAAGTTTGAGGTGGCAAGACAAGCAAGCAGCCCCATTCTCTGTGCCTCTGTGCGAGCACTGCCATGGGCAGATGAGGCTGAGCAACAGCTTTCCAGGATAGCCCCTTCTGCCTGCCAGCTATCTGCAGACATTCGCACTTTCGGAGCAGGGCTGCGAAAGGAGCCTGGCAGGGACACCAACTTTCCCAGGCTACGTTTGAAGTTGGAGGTGGCAAGACAAGCAAGCAGCCCCATTCTCTGTGCCTCTGTGCGAGCACTGCCATGGGCAGATGAGGCTGAGCAACAGCTTTCCAGGCTAGCCCCTTCTGGCTGCCAGCTATCTGCAGACGTTCGCATTTCAAGAGCAGGGCTGCGAAAGGAGCCTAGCAGGTACACCATCTTTCCCAGGCTACGTTTGAAGTTTGAGGTGGCAAGACAAGCAAGGAGCCTCATTCTCTGTACCTCTGTGCAAGCACTGCCATGGGCAGATGAGGCTGAGCAGCAGCTTTCCAGGATAGCCCCTTCTGCCTGCCAGCTATCTGCAGATGTTCGCACTTTTGGAGCAGGGCTGTGATAGGAGCCTGTCAGGGACACCACCATTCCCAGCATGCGTTTGAAGTTTCAAGTGGCAAGATAAGCAAGCAGCCCCATTCTCTGTGCCTCTATGCGAACAGTGCCATGGGCAGATGAGGCTGAGCAACAGCTTTCCAGGCTAGCACCTTCTGGCTGCCAGCTATCTGCAGATGTTCGCACTTTCGGAGCAGGGCTGCGAAAGGAGCCTGGCAGGGACACCAACGTTCCCAGGCTACGTTTGAAGTTTGAGGTGGCAAGACAAGCAAGCAGCCCCATTCTCTGTGCCTCTGTGCGAGCACTGCCATGGGCAGATGAGGCTGAGCAATAGCTTTCCAGGATAGCCCCTTCTGCCTGCCAGCTATCTGCAGACGTTCGCACTTTCGGAGCAGGGCTGTGATAGGAGCCTAGCAGGGACACCACCATTCCCAGCATGCGTTTGAAGTTTCAAGTGGCAAGATAAGCAAGCTGCCCCATTCTCTGTGCCTCTATGCGAACAGTGCCATGGGCAGATGAGGCTGAGCAACAGCTTTCCAGGCTAGCCCCTTCTGGCTGCCAGCTATCTGCAGACGTTTGCATTTCAAGAGCAGGGCTGCGAAAGGAGCCTAGCAGGTACACCATCTTTCCCAGGCTACGTTTGAAGTTTGAGGTGGCAAGACAAGCAAGCAGCCCCATTCTCTGTGCCTCTGTGCGAGCACTGCCATGGGCAGATGAGGCTGAGCAACAGCTTTCCAGGCTAGCCCCTTCTGCCTGCCAGCTACCTGCAGACGTTCGCACTTTCGGAGCAGGGCTGCAAAAGGAGCCTGGCAGGGACACCACCATTCCCAGCATGCGTTTGAAGTTTCAAGTGGCAAGATAAGCAAGCAGCCCCATTCTCTGTGCCTCTATGCGAACAGTGCCATGGGCAGATGAGGCTGAGCAACAGCTTTCCAGGATAGCCCCTTCTGGCTGCCAGCTATCTGCAGACGTTCGCATTTCAAGAGCAGGGCTGCGAAAGGAGCCTAGCAGGGACACCAACGTTCCCAGGCTACATTTGAAGTTTGAGGTGGCAAGACAAGCAAGGAGCCCCATTCTCTGTGCGAGCACTGCCATGGGCAGATGAGGCTGAGCAACAGCTTTCCAGGCTAGCCCCTTCTGGCTGCTAGCTATCTGCAGACGTTCGCACTTTGGGAGCCGGGCTGCGAAAGGAGCCTGGCAGGGACACCAACATTCCCAGGCTACGTTTGAAGTTTGAGGTGGCAAGACAAGCAAGCAGCCCCATTCTCTGTGCCTCTGTGCGAGCACTGCCATGGGCAGATGAGGCTGAGCAACAGCTTTCCAGGCTAGCCCCTTCTGGCTGCCAGCTATCTGCAGACGTTCGCATTTCAAGAGCAGGGCTGCGAAAGGAGCCTAGCAGGTACACCATCTTTCCCAGGCTACGTTTGAAGTTTGAGGTGGCAAGACAAGCAAGGAGCCTCATTCTCTGTGCCTCTGTGCGAGCACTGCCATGGGCAGATGAGGCTGAGCAGCAGCTTTCCAGGATAGCCCCTTCTGCCTGCCAGCTATCTGCAGATGTTCGCACTTTTGGAGCAGGGCTGTGATAGGAGCCTGGCAGGGACACCACCATTCCCAGCATGCGTTTGAAGTTTCAAGTGGCAAGATAAGCAAGCAGCCCCATTCTCTGTGCCTCTATGCGAACAGTGCCATGGGCAGATGAGGCTGAGCAACAGCTTTCCAGGCTAGCACCTTCTGGCTGCCAGCTATCTGCAGATGTTCGCACTTTCGGAGCAGGGCTGCGAAAGGAGCCTGGCAGGGACACCAACGTTCCCAGGCTACGTTTGAAGTTTGAGGTGGCAAGACAAGCAAGCAGCCCCATTCTCTGTGCCTCTGTGCGAGCACTGCCATGGGCAGATGAGGCTGAGCAATAGCTTTCCAGGCTAGCCCCTTCTGGCTGCCAGCTATCTGCAGACGTTCGCACTTTCGGAGCAGGGCTGTGATAGGAGCCTAGCAGGGACACCACCATTCCCAGCATGCGTTTGAAGTTTCAAGTGGCAAGATAAGCAAGCTGCCCCATTCTCTGTGCCTCTATGCGAACAGTGCCATGGGCAGATGAGGCTGAGCAACAGCTTTCCAGGCTAGCCCCTTCTGGCTGCCAGCTATCTGCAGACGTTTGCATTTCAAGAGCAGGGCTGCGAAAGGAGCCTAGCAGGTACACCATCTTTCCCAGGCTACGTTTGAAGTTTGAGGTGGCAAGACAAGCAAGCAGCCCCATTCTCTGTGCCTCTGTGCGAGCACTGCCATGGGCAGATGAGGCTGAGCAACAGCTTTCCAGGATAGCCCCTTCTGCCTGCCAGCTATCTGCAGACGTTCGCACTTTCGGAGCAGGGCTGCAAAAGGAGCCTGGCAGGGACACCACCATTCCCAGCATGCGTTTGAAGTTTCAAGTGGCAAGATAAGCAAGCAGCCCCGTTCTCTGTGCCTCTATGCGAACAGTGCCATGGGCAGATGAGGCTGAGCAACAGCTTTCCAGGATAGCCCCTTCTGGCTGCCAGCTATCTGCAGACGTTCGCATTTCAAGAGCAGGGCTGCGAAAGGAGCCTAGCAGGGACACCAACGTTCCCAGGCTACATTTGAAGTTTGAGGTGGCAAGACAAGCAAGCAGCCCCATTCTCTGTGCGAGCACTGCCATGGGCAGATGAGGCTGAGCAACAGCTTTCCAGGCTAGCCCCTTCTGGCTGCTAGCTATCTGCAGACGTTCGCACTTTGGGAGCCGGGCTGCGAAAGGAGCCTGGCAGGGACACCAACATTCCCAGGCTACGTTTGAAGTTTGAGGTGGCAAGACAAGCAAGCAGCCCCATTCTCTGTGCCTCTGTGCGAGCACTGCCATGGGCAGATGAGGCTGAGCAACAGCTTTCCAGGCTAGCCCCTTCTGGCTGCCAGCTATCTGCAGACGTTCGCATTTCAAGAGCAGGGCTGCAAAAGGAGCCTAGCAGGTATACCATCTTTCCCAGGCTACGTTTGAAGTTTGAGGTGGCAAGACAAGCAAGCAGCCCCATTCTCTGTGCCTCTGTGCGAGCACTGCCATGGGCAGATGAGGCTGAGCAACAGCTTTCCAGGATAGCCCCTTCTGCCTGCCAGCTATCTGCAGACGTTCGCACTTTCGGAGCAGGGCTGCGAAAGCAGCCTGGCAGGGACACCAACATTCCCAGGCTACGTTTGAAGTTGGAGGTGGCAAGACAAGCAAGCAGCCCCATTCTCTGTGCCTCTGTGCGAGCACTGCCATGGGCAGATGAGGCTGAGCAACAGCTTTCCAGGCTAGCCCCTTCTGGCTGCCAGCTATCTGCAGACGTTTGCATTTCAAGAGCAGGGCTGCGAAAGGAGCCTAGCAGGTACACCATCTTTCCCAGGCTACGTTTGAAGTTTGAGGTGGCAAGACAAGCAAGGAGCCTCATTCTCTGTGCCTCTGTGCAAGCACTGCCATGGGCAGATGAGGCTGAGCAGCAGCTTTCCAGGATAGCCCCTTCTGCCTGCCAGCTATCTGCAGATGTTCGCACTTTTGGAGCAGGGCTGTGATAGGAGCCTGGCAGGGACACCACCATTCCCAGCATGCGTTTGAAGTTTCAAGTGGCAAGATAAGCAAGCAGCCCCATTCTCTGTGCCTCTATGCGAACAGTGCCATGGGCAGATGAGACTGAGCAACAGCTTTCCAGGCTAGCACCTTCTGGCTGCCAGCTATCTGCAGACGTTTGCATTTCAAGAGCAGGGCTGCGAAAGGAGCCTAGCAGGGACACCAACGTTCCCAGGCTACATTTGAAGTTTGAGGTGGCAAGACAAGCAAGCAGCCCCATTCTCTGTGCGAGCACTGCCATGGGCAGATGAGGCTGAGCAACAGCTTTCCAGGCTAGCCCCTTCTGGCTGCTAGCTATCTGCAGACGTTCGCACTTTGGGAGCCGGGCTGCGAAAGGAGCCTGGCAGGGACACCAACATTCCCAGGCTACGTTTGAAGTTTGAGGTGGCAAGACAAGCAAGCAGCCCCATTCTCTGTGCCTCTGTGCGAGCACTGCCATGGGCAGATGAGGCTGAGCAACAGCTTTCCAGGCTAGCCCCTTCTGGCTGCCAGCTATCTGCAGACGTTCGCATTTCAAGAGCAGGGCTGCGAAAGGAGCCTAGCAGGTACACCATCTTTCCCAGGCTACGTTTGAAGTTTGAGGTGGCAAGACAAGCAAGCAGCCCCATTCTCTGTGCCTCTGTGCGAGCACTGCCATGGGCAGATGAGGCTGAGCAACAGCTTTCCAGGATAGCCCCTTCTGCCTGCCAGCTATCTGCAGACGTTCGCACTTTCGGAGCAGGGCTGCGAAAGCAGCCTGGCAGGGACACCAACATTCCCAGGCTACGTTTGAAGTTGGAGGTGGCAAGACAAGCAAGCAGCCCCATTCTCTGTGCCTCTGTGCGAGCACTGCCATGGGCAGATGAGGCTGAGCAACAGCTTTCCAGGCTAGCCCCTTCTGGCTGCCAGCTATCTGCAGACGTTTGCATTTCAAGAGCAGGGCTGCGAAAGGAGCCTAGCAGGTACACCATCTTTCCCAGGCTACGTTTGAAGTTTGAGGTGGCAAGACAAGCAAGGAGCCTCATTCTCTGTGCCTCTGTGCAAGCACTGCCATGGGCAGATGAGGCTGAGCAGCAGCTTTCCAGGATAGCCCCTTCTGCCTGCCAGCTATCTGCAGATGTTCGCACTTTTGGAGCAGGGCTGTGATAGGAGCCTGGCAGGGACACCACCATTCCCAGCATGCGTTTGAAGTTTCAAGTGGCAAGATAAGCAAGCAGCCCCATTCTCTGTGCCTCTATGCGAACAGTGCCATGGGCAGATGAGACTGAGCAACAGCTTTCCAGGCTAGCACCTTCTGGCTGCCAGCTATCTGCAGACGTTTGCATTTCAAGAGCAGGGCTGCGAAAGGAGCCTAGCAGGTACACCATCTTTCCCAGGCTACGTTTGAAGTTTGAGGTGGCAAGACAAGCAAGCAGCCCCATTCTCTGTGCCTCTGTGCGAGCACTGCCATGGGCAGATGAGGCTGAGCAACAGCTTTCCAGGCTAGCCCCTTCTGGCTGCCAGCTATCTGCAGACGTTCGCATTTCAAGAGCAGGGCTGCGAAAGGAGCCTAGCAGGTACACCATCTTTCCCAGGCTACGTTTGAAGTTTGAGGTGGCAAGACAAGCAAGCAGCCCCATTCTCTGTGCCTCTGTGCGAGCACTGCCATGGGCAGATGAGGCTGAGCAACAGCTTTCCAGGATAGCCCCTTCTGGCTGCCAGCTATCTGCAGACGTTCGCATTTCAAGAGCAGAGCTGCGAAAGGAGCCTAGCAGGTACACAATCTTTCCCAGGCTACGTTTGAAGTTTGAGGTGGCAAGACAAGCAAGCAGCCCCATTCTCTGTGCCTCTGTGCGAACAGTGCCATGGGCAGATGAGGCTGAGCAACAGCTTTCCAGGATAGCCCCTTCTGGCTGCCAGCTATCTGCAGACGTTCGCACTTTCGGAGCAGGGCTGTGATAGGAGCCTAGCAGGGACACCACCATTCCCAGCATGCGTTTGAAGATTCAAGTGGCAAGATAAGCAAGCAGCCCCATTCTCTGTGCCTCTATGCGAACAGTGCCATGGGCAGATGAGGCTGAGCAACAGCTTTCCAGGCTAGCCCCTTCTGGCTGCCAGCTATCTGCAGACGTTCGCATTTCAAGAGCAGGGCTGCGAAAGGAGCCTAGCAGGGACACCAACGTTCCCAGGCTACATTTGAAGTTTGAGGTGGCAAGACAAGCAAGGAGCCCCATTCTCTGTGCCTCTGTGCGAGCACTGCCATGGGCAGATGAGGCTGAGCAACAGCTTTCCAGGATAGCCCCTTCTGGCTGCTAGCTATCTGCAGACGTTCGCACTTTGGGAGCAGGGCTGCGAAAGGAGCCTGGCAGGGACACCAACATTCCCAGGCTACGTTTGAAGTTGGAGGTGGCAAGACAAGCAAGCAGCCCCATTCTCTGTGCCTCTGTGCGAGCACTGCCATGGGCAGATGAGGCTGAGCAACAGCTTTCCAGGCTAGCCCCTTCTGGCTGCCAGCTATCTGCAGACGTTCGCATTTCAAGAGCAGGGCTGCGAAAGGAGCCTAGCAGGTACACCATCTTTCCCAGGCTACGTTTGAAGTTTGAGGTTGCAAGACAAGCAAGCAGCCCCATTCTCTGTTCCTCTGTGCGAGCACTGCCATGGGCAGATGAGGCTGAGCAACAGCTTTACAGGATAGCCCCTTCTGCCTGCCAGCTATCTGCAGACGTTGGCACTTTCGGAGCAGGGCTGCGAAAGCAGCCTGGCAGGGACACCAACATTCCCAGGCTACGTTTGAAGTTGGAGGTGGCAAGACAAGCAAGCAGCCCCATTCTCTGTGCCTCTGTGCGAGCACTGCCATGGGCAGATGAGGCTGAGCAACAGCTTTCCAGGCTAGCCCCTTCTGGCTGCCAGCTATCTGCAGACGTTCGCATTTCAAGAGCAGGGCTGCGAAAGGAGCCTAGCAGGTACACCATCTTTCCCAGGCTACGTTTGAAGTTTGAGGTGGCAAGACAAGCAAGGAGCCTCATTCTCTGTGCCTCTGTGCAAGCACTGCCATGGGCAGATGAGGCTGAGCAGCAGCTTTCCAGGATAGCCCCTTCTGCCTGCCAACTATCTGCAGACGTTCGCACTTTCGGAGCAGGGCTGTGATAGGAGCCTGGCAGGGACACCACCATTCCCAGCATGCGTTTGAAGTTTCAAGTGGCAAGATAAGCAAGCTGCCCCATTCTCTGTGCCTCTATGCGAACAGTGCCATGGGCAGATGAGGCTGAGCAACAGCTTTCCAGGCTAGCCCCTTCTGGCTGCCAGCTATCTGCAGACGTTCGCATTTCAAGAGCAGGGCTGCGAAAGGAGCCTAGCAGGTACACCAACTTTCCCAGGCTACATTTGAAGTTTGAGGTGGCAAGACAAGCAAGGAGCCCCATTCTCTGTGCCTCTGTGCGAGCACTGCCATGGGCAGATGAGGCTGAGCAACAGCTTTCCAGGATAGCCCCTTCTGGCTGCTAGCTATCTGCAGACATTCGCACTTTGGGAGCAGGGCTGCGAAAGGAGCCTGGCAGGGACACCAACATTCCCAGGCTACGTTTGAAGTTTGAGGTGGCAAGACAAGCAAGCAGCCCCATTCTCTGTGCCTCTGTGCGAGCACTGCCATGGGCAGATGAGGCTGAGCAACAGCTTTCCAGGCTAGCCTCTTCTGCCTGCCAGCTATCTGCAGACGTTCGCACTTTGGGAGCAGGGCTGCAAAAGGAGCCTGGCAGGGACACCACCATTCCCAGCATGCGTTTGAAGTTTCAAGTGGCAAGATAAGCAAGCAGCCCCGTTCTCTGTGCCTCTATGCGAACAGTGCCATGGGCAGATGAGGCTGAGCAACAGCTTTCCAGGCTAGCCCCTTCTGGCTGCCAGCTATCTGCAGACGTTCGCATTTCAAGAGCAGGGCTGCGAAAGGAGCCTAGCAGGTACACCATCTTTCCCAGGCTACGTTTGAAGTTTGAGGTGGCAAGACAAGCAAGCAGCCCCATTCTCTGTGCCTCTGTGCGAGCACTGCCATGGGCAGATGAGGCTGAGCAACAGCTTTCCAGGCTAGCCCCTTCTGGCTGCCAGCTATCTGCAGACGTTCGCATTTCAAGAGCAGGGCTGCGAAAGGAGCCTAGCAGGTACACCATCTTTCCCAGGCTACGTTTGAAGTTTGAGGTGGCAAGACAAGCAAGCAGCCCCATTCTCTGTGCCTCTGTGCGAGCACTGCCATGGGCAGATGAGGCTGAGCAACAGCTTTCCAGGCTAGCCCCTTCTGGCTGCCAGCTATCTGCAGACGTTCACATTTCAAGAGCAGGGCCGCGAAAGGAGCCTGGCAGGGACACCACCATTCCCAGCATGCGTTTGAAGTTTCAAGTGGCAAGATAAGCAAGCAGCCCCATTCTCTGTGCCTCTATGCGAACAGTGCCATGGGCAGATGAGGCTGAGCAACAGCTTTCCAGGCTAGCACCTTCTGGCTGCCAGCTATCTGCAGACGTTCGCACTTTCGGAGCAGGTCTGCTAAAGGAGCCTGGCTGGGACACCAACGTTCCCAGGCTACGTTTGAAGTTTGAGGTGGCAAGACAAGCAAGCAGCCCCATTCTCTGTGCCTCTGTGCGAGCACTGCCATGGGCAGATGAGGCTGAGCAACAGCTTTCCAGGATAGCCCCTTCTGGCTGCCAGCTATCTGCAGACGTTCGCATTTCAAGAGCAGGGCTGCGAAAGGAGCCTAGCAGGTACACCATCTTTCCCAGGCTATGTTTGAAGTTTGAGGTGGCAAGACAAGCAAGCAGCCCCATTCTCTGTGCCTCTGTGCGAGCACTGCCATGGGCAGATGAGGCTGAGCAACAGCTTTCCAGGATAGCACCTTCTGGCTGCCAGCTATCTGCAGACGTTCGCACTTTCGGAGCAGGGCTGCGAAAGGAGCCTGGCAGGGACACCAACGTTCCCAGGCTACGTTTGAAGTTTGAGGTGGCAAGACAAGCAAGCAGCCCCATTCTCTGTGCCTCTGTGCGAGCAATGCCATGGGCAGATGAGGCTGAGCAACAGCTTTCCAGGATAGCCCCTTCTGCCTGCCAGCTATCTGCAGACGTTCGCACTTTCGGAGCAGGGCTGCAAAAGGAGCCTGGTAGGGACACCACCATTCCCAGCATGCGTTTGAAGTTTCAAGTGGCAAGATAAGCAAGCTGCCCCATTCTCTGTGCCTCTATGCGAACAGTGCCATGTGCAGATGAGGCTGAGCAACAGCTTTCCAGGCTAGCCCCTTCTGGCTGCCAGCTATCTGCAGACGTTCGCATTTCAAGAGCAGGGCTGCGAAAGGAGCCTAGCAGGTACACCAACTTTCCCAGGCTACATTTGAAGTTTGAGGTGGCAAGACAAGCAAGGAGCCCCATTCTCTGTGCCTCTGTGCAAGCAGTGCCATGGGCAGATGAGGCTGAGCAACAGCTTTCCAGGCTAGCACCTTCTGGCTGCCAGCTATCTGCAGACGTTCGCACTTTCGGAGCAGGGCTGCGAAAGGAGCCTGGCAGGGACACCAACTTTCCCAGGCTACGTTTGAAGTTTGAGGTGGCAAGACAAGCAAGCAGCCCCATTCTCTGTGCCTCTATGCGAACAGTGCCATGGGCAGATGAGGCGGAGCAACAGCTTTCCAGGATAACCCCTTCTGCCTGCCAGCTATCTGCAGATGTTCGCACTTTGGGAGCAGGGCTGCAAAAGGAGCCTGGCAGGGACACCACCATTCCCAGCATGCGTTTGAATTTTCAAGTGGCAAGATAAGCAAGCAGCCCCATTCTCTGTGCCTCTGTGCGAGCACTGCCATGGGCAGATGAGGCTGAGCAACAGCTTTCCAGGCTAGCCCCTTCTGGCTGCCAGCTATCTGCAGACGTTCGCATTTCAAGAGCAGGGCTGCGAAAGGAGCCTAGCAGGTACACCATCTTTCCCAGGCTACGTTTGAAGTTTGAGGTGGCAAGACAAGCAAGCAGCCCCATTCTCTGTGCCTCTGTGCGAGCACTGCCATGGGCAGATGAGGCTGAGCAACAGCTTTCCAGGATAGCCCCTTCTGCCTGCCAGCTATCTGCAGACATTCGCACTTTCGGAGCAGGGCTGCGAAAGGAGCCTGGCAGGGACACCAACTTTCCCAGGCTACGTTTGAAGTTGGAGGTGGCAAGACAAGCAAGCAGCCCCATTCTCTGTGCCTCTGTGCGAGCACTGCCATGGGCAGATGAGGCGGAGCAACAGCTTTCCAGGATAACCCCTTCTGCCTGCCAGCTATCTGCAGATGTTCGCACTTTGGGAGCAGGGCTGCAAAAGGAGCCTGGCAGGGACACCACCATTCCCAGCATGCGTTTGAATTTTCAAGTGGCAAGATAAGCAAGCAGCCCCATTCTCTGTGCCTCTGTGCGAGCACTGCCATGGGCAGATGAGGCTGAGCAACAGCTTTCCAGGCTAGCCCCTTCTGCCTGCCAGCTATCTGCAGACGTTCGCACTTTCGGAGCAGGGCTGCAAAAGGAGCCTGGCAGGGACACCACCATTCCCAGCATGCGTTTGAAGTTTCAAGTGGCAAGATAAGCAAGCAGCCCCGTTCTCTGTGCCTCTATGCGAACAGTGCCATGGGCAGATGAGGCTGAGCAACAGCTTTCCAGGCTAGCCCCTTCTGGCTGCCAGCTATCTGCAGACGTTCGCATTTCAAGAGCAGGGCTGCGAAAGGAGCCTAGCAGGTACACCATCTTTCCCAGGCTACGTTTGAAGTTTGAGGTGGCAAGACAAGCAAGCAGCCCCATTCTCTGTGCCTCTGTGCGAGCACTGCCATGGGCAGATGAGGCTGAGCAACAGCTTTCCAGGATAGCCCCTTCTGCCTGCCAGCTATCTGCAGATGTTCGCACTTTGGGAGCAGGGCTGCAAAAGGAGCCTGGCAGGGACACCACCATTCCCAGCATGCGTTTGAATTTTCAAGTGGCAAGATAAGCAAGCAGCCCCATTCTCTGTGCCTCTATGCGAACAGTGCCATGGGCAGATGAGGCTGAGCAACAGCTTTCCAGGCTAGCCCCTTCTGGCTGCCAGCTATCTGCAGACGTTCGCACTTTCGGAGCAGGTCTGCTAAAGGAGCCTGGCTGGGACACCAACGTTCCCAGGCTACGTTTGAAGTTTGAGGTGGCAAGACAAGCAAGCAGCCCCATTCTCTGTGCCTCTGTGCGAGCACTGCCATGGGCAGATGAGGCTGAGCAACAGCTTTCCAGGCTAGCCCCTTCTGGCTGCCAGCTATCTGCAGACGTTCGCATTTCAAGAGCAGGGCTGCGAAAGGAGCCTAGCAGGTACACCATCTTTCCCAGGCTATGTCTGAAGTTTGAGGTGGCAAGACAAGCAAGCAGCCCCATTCTCTGTGCCTCTGTGCGAGCACTGCCATGGGCAGATGAGGCTGAGCAACAGCTTTCCAGGATAGCACCTTCTGGCTGCCAGCTATCTGCAGACGTTCGCACTTTCGGAGCAGGGCTGCGAAAGGAGCCTGGCAGGGACACCAACGTTCCCAGGCTACGTTTGAAGTTTGAGGTGGCAAGACAAGCAAGCAGCCCCATTCTCTGTGCCTCTGTGCGAGCAATGCCATGGGCAGATGAGGCTGAGCAATAGCTTTCCAGGATAGCCCCTTCTGCCTGCCAGCTATCTGCAGACGTTCGCACTTTCGGAGCAGGGCTGCAAAAGGAGCCTGGTAGGGACACCACCATTCCCAGCATGCGTTTGAAGTTTCAAGTGGCAAGATAAGCAAGCTGCCCCATTCTCTGTGCCTCTATGCGAACAGTGCCATGTGCAGATGAGGCTGAGCAACAGCTTTCCAGGCTAGCCCCTTCTGGCTGCCAGCTATCTGCAGACGTTCGCATTTCAAGAGCAGGGCTGCGAAAGGAGCCTAGCAGGTACACCAACTTTCCCAGGCTACATTTGAAGTTTGAGGTGGCAAGACAAGCAAGGAGCCCCATTCTCTGTGCCTCTGTGCAAGCAGTGCCATGGGCAGATGAGGCTGAGCAACAGCTTTCCAGGATAGCCCCTTCTGGCTGCCAGCTATCTGCAGACGTTCGCACTTTCGGAGCAGGGCTGCGAAAGGAGCCTGGCAGGGACACCAACTTTCCCAGGCTACGTTTGAAGTTTGAGGTGGCAAGACAAGCAAGCAGCCCCATTCTCTGTGCCTCTATGCGAACAGTGCCATGGGCAGATGAGGCGGAGCAACAGCTTTCCAGGATAACCCCTTCTGCCTGCCAGCTATCTGCAGATGTTCGCACTTTGGGAGCAGGGCTGCAAAAGGAGCCTGGCAGGGACACCACCATTCCCAGCATGCGTTTGAATTTTCAAGTGGCAAGATAAGCAAGCAGCCCCATTCTCTGTGCCTCTGTGCGAGCACTGCCATGGGCAGATGAGGCTGAGCAACAGCTTTCCAGGCTAGCCCCTTCTGGCTGCCAGCTATCTGCAGACGTTCGCATTTCAAGAGCAGGGCTGCGAAAGGAGCCTAGCAGGTACACCATCTTTCCCAGGCTACGTTTGAAGTTTGAGGTGGCAAGACAAGCAAGCAGCCCCATTCTCTGTGCCTCTGTGCGAGCACTGCCATGGGCAGATGAGGCTGAGCAACAGCTTTCCAGGATAGCCCCTTCTGCCTGCTAGCTATCTGCAGACATTCGCACTTTCGGAGCAGGGCTGCGAAAGGAGCCTGGCAGGGACACCAACTTTCCCAGGCTACGTTTGAAGTTGGAGGTGGCAAGACAAGCAAGCAGCCCCATTCTCTGTGCCTCTGTGCGAGCACTGCCATGGGCAGATGAGGCGGAGCAACAGCTTTCCAGGATAACCCCTTCTGCCTGCCAGCTATCTGCAGATGTTCGCACTTTGGGAGCAGGGCTGCAAAAGGAGCCTGGCAGGGACACCACCATTCCCAGCATGCGTTTGAATTTTCAAGTGGCAAGATAAGCAAGCAGCCCCATTCTCTGTGCCTCTGTGCGAGCACTGCCATGGGCAGATGAGGCTGAGCAACAGCTTTCCAGGCTAGCCCCTTCTGCCTGCCAGCTATCTGCAGACGTTCGCACTTTCGGAGCAGGGCTGCAAAAGGAGCCTGGCAGGGACACCACCATTCCCAGCATGCGTTTGAAGTTTCAAGTGGCAAGATAAGCAAGCAGCCCCGTTATCTGTGCCTCTATGCGAACAGTGCCATGGGCAGATGAGGCTGAGCAACAGCTTTCCAGGCTAGCCCCTTCTGGCTGCCAGCTATCTGCAGACGTTCGCATTTCAAGAGCAGGGCTGCGAAAGGAGCCTAGCAGGTACACCATCTTTCCCAGGCTACGTTTGAAGTTTGAGGTGGCAAGACAAGCAAGCAGCCCCATTCTCTGTGCCTCTGTGCGAGCACTGCCATGGGCAGATGAGGCTGAGCAACAGCTTTCCAGGATAGCCCCTTCTGCCTGCCAGCTATCTGCAGACATTCGCACTTTCGGAGCAGGGCTGCGAAAGGAGCCTGGCAGGGACACCAACTTTCCCAGGCTACGTTTGAAGTTGGAGGTGGCAAGACAAGCAAGCAGCCCCATTCTCTGTGCCTCTGTGCGAGCACTGCCATGGGCAGATGAGGCTGAGCAACAGCTTTCCAGGATAACCCCTTCTGCCTGCCAGCTATCTGCAGATGTTCGCACTTTGGGAGCAGGGCTGCAAAAGGAGCCTGGCAGGGACACCACCATTCCCAGCATGCGTTTGAATTTTCAAGTGGCAAGATAAGCAAGCAGCCCCATTCTCTGTGCCTCTGTGCGAGCACTGCCATGGGCAGATGAGGCTGAGCAACAGCTTTCCAGGGTAGCCCCTTCTGGCTGCCAGCTATCTGCAGACGTTCGCATTTCAAGAGCAGGGCTGCGAAAGGAGCCTAGCAGGTACACCATCTTTCCCAGGCTACGTTTGAAGTTTGAGGTGGCAAGACAAGCAAGCAGCCCCATTCTCTGTGCCTCTGTGCGAGCACTGCCATGGGCAGATGAGGCTGAGCAACAGCTTTCCAGGATAGCCCCTTCTGCCTGCTAGCTATCTGCAGACATTCGCACTTTCGGAGCAGGGCTGCGAAAGGAGCCTGGCAGGGACACCAACTTTCCCAGGCTACGTTTGAAGTTGGAGGTGGCAAGACAAGCAAGCAGCCCCATTCTCTGTGCCTCTGTGCGAGCACTGCCATGGGCAGATGAGGCGGAGCAACAGCTTTCCAGGATAACCCCTTCTGCCTGCCAGCTATCTGCAGATGTTCGCACTTTGGGAGCAGGGCTGCAAAAGGAGCCTGGCAGGGACACCACCATTCCCAGCATGCGTTTGAATTTTCAAGTGGCAAGATAAGCAAGCAGCCCCATTCTCTGTGCCTCTGTGCGAGCACTGCCATGGGCAGATGAGGCTGAGCAACAGCTTTCCAGGCTAGCCCCTTCTGCCTGCCAGCTATCTGCAGACGTTCGCACTTTCGGAGCAGGGCTGCAAAAGGAGCCTGGCAGGGACACCACCATTCCCAGCATGCGTTTGAAGTTTCAAGTGGCAAGATAAGCAAGCAGCCCCGTTATCTGTGCCTCTATGCGAACAGTGCCATGGGCAGATGAGGCTGAGCAACAGCTTTCCAGGCTAGCCCCTTCTGGCTGCCAGCTATCTGCAGACGTTCGCATTTCAAGAGCAGGGCTGCGAAAGGAGCCTAGCAGGTACACCATCTTTCCCAGGCTACGTTTGAAGTTTGAGGTGGCAAGACAAGCAAGCAGCCCCATTCTCTGTGCCTCTGTGCGAGCACTGCCATGGGCAGATGAGGCTGAGCAACAGCTTTCCAGGATAGCCCCTTCTGCCTGCCAGCTATCTGCAGACATTCGCACTTTCGGAGCAGGGCTGCGAAAGGAGCCTGGCAGGGACACCAACTTTCCCAGGCTACGTTTGAAGTTGGAGGTGGCAAGACAAGCAAGCAGCCCCATTCTCTGTGCCTCTGTGCGAGCACTGCCATGGGCAGATGAGGCTGAGCAACAGCTTTCCAGGATAACCCCTTCTGCCTGCCAGCTATCTGCAGATGTTCGCACTTTGGGAGCAGGGCTGCAAAAGGAGCCTGGCAGGGACACCACCATTCCCAGCATGCGTTTGAATTTTCAAGTGGCAAGATAAGCAAGCAGCCCCATTCTCTGTGCCTCTATGCGAACAGTGCCATGGGCAGATGAGGCTGAGCAACAGCTTTCCAGGCTAGCCCCTTCTGGCTGCCAGCTATCTGCAGACGTTCGCATTTCAAGAGCAGGGCTGCGAAAGGAGCCTAGCAGGTACACCATCTTTCCCAGGCTATGTTTGAAGTTTGAGGTGGCAAGACAAGCAAGCAGCCCCATTCTCTGTGCCTCTGTGCGAGCACTGCCATGGGCAGATGAGGCTGAGCAACAGCTTTCCAGGATAGCCCCTTCTGCCTGCCAGCTATCTGCAGACGTTCGCACTTTCGGAGCAGGGCTGCGAAAGCAGCCTGGCAGGGACACCAACATTCCCAGGCTACGTTTGAAGTTGGAGGTGGCAAGACAAGCAAGCAGCCCCATTCTCTGTGCCTCTGTGCGAGCACTGCCATGGGCAGATGAGGCTGAGCAACAGCTTTCCAGGATAGCCCCTTCTGGCTGCCAGCTATCTGCAGACGTTCGCATTTCAAGAGCAGGGCTGCGAAAGGAGCCTAGCAGGTACACCATCTTTCCCAGGCTACGTTTGAAGTTTGAGGTGGCAAGACAAGCAAGGAGCCTCATTCTCTGTGCCTCTGTGCAAGCACTGCCATGGGCAGATGAGGCTGAGCAGCAGCTTTCCAGGATAGCCCCTTCTGCCTGCCAGCTATCTGCAGATGTTCGCACTTTTGGAGCAGGGCTGTGATAGGAGCCTGGCAGGGACACCACCATTCCCAGCATGCGTTTGAAGTTTCAAGTGGCAAGCTAAGCAAGCAGCCCCATTCTCTGTGCCTCTATGCGAACAGTGCCATGGGCAGATGAGGCTGAGCAACAGCTTTCCAGGCTAGCACCTTCTGGCTGCCAGCTATCTGCAGACGTTCGCACTTTCGGAGCAGGGCTGCGAAAGGAGCCTGGCAGGGACACCAACGTTCCCAGGCTACGTTTGAAGTTTGAGGTGGCAAGACAAGCAAGCAGCCCCATTCTCTGTGCCTCTGTGCGAGCACTGCCATGGGCAGATGAGGCTGAGCAATAGCTTTCCAGGATAGCCCCTTCTGCCTGCCAGCTATCTGCAGACGTTCGCACTTTCGGAGCAGGGCTGTGATAGGAGCCTAGCAGGGACACCACCATTCCCAGCATGCGTTTGAAGTTTCAAGTGGCAAGATAAGCAAGCTGCCCCATTCTCTGTGCCTCTATGCGAACAGTGCCATGGGCAGATGAGGCTGAGCAACATCTTTCCAGGCTAGCCCCTTCTGGCTGCCAGCTATCTGCAGACGTTTGCATTTCAAGAGCAGGGCTGCGAAAGGAGCCTAGCAGGTACACCATCTTTCCCAGGCTACGTTTGAAGTTTGAGGTGGCAAGACAAGCAAGCAGCCCCATTCTCTGTGCCTCTGTGCGAGCACTGCCATGGGCAGAAGAGGCTGAGCAACAGCTTTCCAGGATAGCCCCTTCTGCCTGCCAGCTACCTGCAGACGTTCGCACTTTCGGAGCAGGGCTGCAAAAGGAGCCTGGCAGGGACACCACCATTCCCAGCATGCGTTTGAAGTTTCAAGTGGCAAGATAAGCAAGCAGCCCCATTCTCTGTGCCTCTATGCGAACAGTGCCATGGGCAGATGAGGCTGAGCAACAGCTTTCCAGGCTAGCCCCTTCTGGCTGCCAGCTATCTGCAGACGTTCGCATTTCAAGAGCAGAGCTGCGAAAGGAGCCTAGCAGGTACACAATCTTTATCAGGCTACGTTTGAAGTTTGAGGTGGCAAGACAAGCAAGCAGCCCCATTCTCTGTGCCTCTGTGCGAACAGTGCCATGGGCAGATGAGGCTGAGCAACAGCTTTCCAGGATAGCCCCTTCTGGCTGCCAGCTATCTGCAGACGTTCGCACTTTCGGAGCAGGGCTGTGATAGGAGCCTAGCAGGGACACCACCATTCCCAGCATGCGTTTGAAGTTTCAAGTGGCAAGATAAGCAAGCAGCCCCATTCTCTGTGCCTCTATGCGAACAGTGCCATGGGCAGATGAGGCTGAGCAACAGCTTTCCAGGCTAGCCCCTTCTGGCTGCCAGCTATCTGCAGACGTTCGCATTTCAAGAGCAGGGCTGCGAAAGGAGCCTAGCAGGGACACCAACGTTCCCAGGCTACATTTGAAGTTTGAGGTGGCAAGACAAGCAAGGAGCCCCATTCTCTGTGCCTCTGTGCGAGCACTGCCATGGGCAGATGAAGCTGAGCAACAGCTTTCCAGGATAGCCCCTTCTGGCTGCTAGCTATCTGCAGACGTTCGCACTTTGGGAGCAGGGCTGCGAAAGGAGCCTGGCAGGGACACCAACATTCCCAGGCTACGTTTGAAGTTTGAGGTGGCAAGACAAGCAAGCAGCCCCATTCTCTGTGCCTCTGTGCGAGCACTGCCATGGGCAGATGAGGCTGAGCAACAGCTTTCCAGGATAGCCCCTTCTGCCTGCCAGCTATCTGCAGACGTTCGCACTTTCGGAGCAGGGCTGCGAAAGCAGCCTGGCAGGGACACCAACATTCCCAGGCTACGTTTGAAGTTGGAGGTGGCAAGACAAGCAAGCAGCCCCATTCTCTGTGCCTCTGTGCGAGCACTGCCATGGGCAGATGAGGCTGAGCAACAGCTTTCCAGGCTAGCCCCTTCTGGCTGCCAGCTATCTGCAGACGTTCGCATTTCAAGAGCAGGGCTGCGAAAGGAGCCTAGCAGGTACACCATCTTTCCCAGGCTACGTTTGAAGTTTGAGGTGGCAAGACAAGCAAGCAGCCCCATTCTCTGTGCCTCTGTGCGAGCACTGCCATGGGCAGATGAGGCTGAGCAACAGCTTTCCAGGATAGCCCCTTCTGCCTGCCAGCTATCTGCAGACATTCGCACTTTCGGAGCAGGGCTGCGAAAGGAGCCTGGCAGGGACACCAACTTTCCCAGGCTACGTTTGAAGTTGGAGGTGGCAAGACAAGCAAGCAGCCCCATTCTCTGTGCCTCTGTGCGAGCACTGCCATGGGCAGATGAGGCGGAGCAACAGCTTTCCAGGATAACCCCTTCTGCCTGCCAGCTATCTGCAGATGTTCGCACTTTGGGAGCAGGGCTGCAAAAGGAGCCTGGCAGGGACACCACCATTCCCAGCATGCGTTTGAATTTTCAAGTGGCAAGATAAGCAAGCAGCCCCATTCTCTGTGCCTCTGTGCGAGCACTGCCATGGGCAGATGAGGCTGAGCAACAGCTTTCCAGGCTAGCCCCTTCTGCCTGCCAGCTATCTGCAGACGTTCGCACTTTCGGAGCAGGGCTGCAAAAGGAGCCTGGCAGGGACACCACCATTCCCAGCATGCGTTTGAAGTTTCAAGTGGCAAGATAAGCAAGCAGCCCCGTTATCTGTGCCTCTATGCGAACAGTGCCATGGGCAGATGAGGCTGAGCAACAGCTTTCCAGGCTAGCCCCTTCTGGCTGCCAGCTATCTGCAGACGTTCGCATTTCAAGAGCAGGGCTGCGAAAGGAGCCTAGCAGGTACACCATCTTTCCCAGGCTACGTTTGAAGTTTGAGGTGGCAAGACAAGCAAGCAGCCCCATTCTCTGTGCCTCTGTGCGAGCACTGCCATGGGCAGATGAGGCTGAGCAACAGCTTTCCAGGATAGCCCCTTCTGCCTGCCAGCTATCTGCAGACATTCGCACTTTCGGAGCAGGGCTGCGAAAGGAGCCTGGCAGGGACACCAACTTTCCCAGGCTACGTTTGAAGTTGGAGGTGGCAAGACAAGCAAGCAGCCCCATTCTCTGTGCCTCTGTGCGAGCACTGCCATGGGCAGATGAGGCGGAGCAACAGCTTTCCAGGATAACCCCTTCTGCCTGCCAGCTATCTGCAGATGTTCGCACTTTGGGAGCAGGGCTGCAAAAGGAGCCTGGCAGGGACACCACCATTCCCAGCATGCGTTTGAATTTTCAAGTGGCAAGATAAGCAAGCAGCCCCATTCTCTGTGCCTCTATGCGAACAGTGCCATGGGCAGATGAGGCTGAGCAACAGCTTTCCAGGCTAGCCCCTTCTGGCTGCCAGCTATCTGCAGACGTTCGCATTTCAAGAGCAGGGCTGCGAAAGGAGCCTAGCAGGTACACCATCTTTCCCAGGCTACGTTTGAAGTTTGAGGTGGCAAGACAAGCAAGCAGCCCCATTCTCTGTGCCTCTGTGCGAGCACTGCCATGGGCAGATGAGGCTGAGCAACAGCTTTCCAGGATAGCCCCTTCTGCCTGCCAGCTATCTGCAGACGTTCGCACTTTCGGAGCAGGGCTGCGAAAGCAGCCTGGCAGGGACACCAACATTCCCAGGCTACGTTTGAAGTTGGAGGTGGCAAGACAAGCAAGCAGCCCCATTCTCTGTGCCTCTGTGCGAGCACTGCCATGGGCAGATGAGGCTGAGCAACAGCTTTCCAGGATAGCCCCTTCTGGCTGCCAGCTATCTGCAGACGTTCGCATTTCAAGAGCAGGGCTGCGAAAGGAGCCTAGCAGGTACACCATCTTTCCCAGGCTACGTTTGAAGTTTGAGGTGGCAAGACAAGCAAGGAGCCTCATTCTCTGTGCCTCTGTGCAAGCACTGCCATGGGCAGATGAGGCTGAGCAGCAGCTTTCCAGGATAGCCCCTTCTGCCTGCCAGCTATCTGCAGATGTTCGCACTTTTGGAGCAGGGCTGTGATAGGAGCCTGGCAGGGACACCACCATTCCCAGCATGCGTTTGAAGTTTCAAGTGGCAAGCTAAGCAAGCAGCCCCATTCTCTGTGCCTCTATGCGAACAGTGCCATGGGCAGATGAGGCTGAGCAACAGCTTTCCAGGCTAGCACCTTCTGGCTGCCAGCTATCTGCAGATGTTCGCACTTTCGGAGCAGGGCTGCGAAAGGAGCCTGGCAGGGACACCAACGTTCCCAGGCTACGTTTGAAGTTTGAGGTGGCAAGACAAGCAAGCAGCCCCATTCTCTGTGCCTCTGTGCGAGCACTGCCATGGGCAGATGAGGCTGAGCAATAGCTTTCCAGGATAGCCCCTTCTGCCTGCCAGCTATCTGCAGACGTTCGCACTTTCGGAGCAGGGCTGTGATAGGAGCCTAGCAGGGACACCACCATTCCCAGCATGCGTTTGAAGTTTCAAGTGGCAAGATAAGCAAGCTGCCCCATTCTCTGTGCCTCTATGCGAACAGTGCCATGGGCAGATGAGGCTGAGCAACATCTTTCCAGGCTAGCCCCTTCTGGCTGCCAGCTATCTGCAGACGTTTGCATTTCAAGAGCAGGGCTGCGAAAGGAGCCTAGCAGGTACACCATCTTTCCCAGGCTACGTTTGAAGTTTGAGGTGGCAAGACAAGCAAGCAGCCCCATTCTCTGTGCCTCTGTGCGAGCACTGCCATGGGCAGAAGAGGCTGAGCAACAGCTTTCCAGGATAGCCCCTTCTGCCTGCCAGCTACCTGCAGACGTTCGCACTTTCGGAGCAGGGCTGCAAAAGGAGCCTGGCAGGGACACCACCATTCCCAGCATGCGTTTGAAGTTTCAAGTGGCAAGATAAGCAAGCAGCCCCATTCTCTGTGCCTCTATGCGAACAGTGCCATGGGCAGATGAGGCTGAGCAACAGCTTTCCAGGATAGCCCCTTCTGGCTGCCAGCTATCTGCAGACGTTCGCATTTCAAGAGCAGAGCTGCGAAAGGAGCCTAGCAGGTACACAATCTTTATCAGGCTACGTTTGAAGTTTGAGGTGGCAAGACAAGCAAGCAGCCCCATTCTCTGTGCCTCTGTGCGAACAGTGCCATGGGCAGATGAGGCTGAGCAACAGCTTTCCAGGATAGCCCCTTCTGGCTGCCAGCTATCTGCAGACGTTCGCACTTTCGGAGCAGGGCTGTGATAGGAGCCTAGCAGGGACACCACCATTCCCAGCATGCGTTTGAAGTTTCAAGTGGCAAGATAAGCAAGCAGCCCCATTCTCTGTGCCTCTATGCGAACAGTGCCATGGGCAGATGAGGCTGAGCAACAGCTTTCCAGGATAGCCCCTTCTGGCTGCCAGCTATCTGCAGACGTTCGCATTTCAAGAGCAGGGCTGCGAAAGGAGCCTAGCAGGGACACCAACGTTCCCAGGCTACATTTGAAGTTTGAGGTGGCAAGACAAGCAAGGAGCCCCATTCTCTGTGCCTCTGTGCGAGCACTGCCATGGGCAGATGAAGCTGAGCAACAGCTTTCCAGGATAGCCCCTTCTGGCTGCTAGCTATCTGCAGACGTTCGCACTTTGGGAGCAGGGCTGCGAAAGGAGCCTGGCAGGGACACCAACATTCCCAGGCTACGTTTGAAGTTTGAGGTGGCAAGACAAGCAAGCAGCCCCATTCTCTGTGCCTCTGTGCGAGCACTGCCATGGGCAGATGAGGCTGAGCAACAGCTTTCCAGGATAGCCCCTTCTGCCTGCCAGCTATCTGCAGACGTTCGCACTTTCGGAGCAGGGCTGCGAAAGCAGCCTGGCAGGGACACCAACATTCCCAGGCTACGTTTGAAGTTGGAGGTGGCAAGACAAGCAAGCAGCCCCATTCTCTGTGCCTCTGTGCGAGCACTGCCATGGGCAGATGAGGCTGAGCAACAGCTTTCCAGGCTAGCCCCTTCTGGCTGCCAGCTATCTGCAGACGTTCGCATTTCAAGAGCAGGGCTGCGAAAGGAGCCTAGCAGGTACACCATCTTTCCCAGGCTACGTTTGAAGTTTGAGGTGGCAAGACAAGCAAGGAGCCTCATTCTCTGTGCCTCTGTGCAAGCACTGCCATGGGCAGATGAGGCTGAGCAGCAGCTTTCCAGGATAGCCCCTTCTGCCTGCCAGCTATCTGCAGATGTTCGCACTTTTGGAGCAGGGCTGTGATAGGAGCCTGGCAGGGACACCACCATTCCCAGCATGCGTTTGAAGTTTCAAGTGGCAAGATAAGCAAGCAGCCCCGTTATCTGTGCCTCTATGCGAACAGTGCCATGGGCAGATGAGGCTGAGCAACAGCTTTCCAGGCTAGCCCCTTCTGGCTGCCAGCTATCTGCAGACGTTCGCACTTTCGGAGCAGGGCTGCGAAAGGAGGCTGGCAGGGACACCAACGTTCCCAGGCTACGTTTGAAGTTTGAGGTGGCAAGACAAGCAAGCAGCCCCATTCTCTGTGCCTCTGTGCGAGCACTGCCATGGGCAGATGAGGCTGAGCAGCAGCTTTCCAGGATAGCCCCTTCTGCCTGCCAGCTATCTGCAGACGTTCGCACTTTCGGAGCAGGGCTGTGATAGGAGCCTAGCAGGGACACCACCATTCCCAGCATGCGTTTGAAGTTTCAAGTGGCAAGATAAGCAAGCAGCCCCATTCTCTGTGCCTCTATGCGAACAGTGCCATGGGCAGATGAGGCTGAGCAACAGCTTTCCAGGATAGCCCCTTCTGGCTGCCAGCTATCTGCAGACGTTCGCATTTCAAGAGCAGAGCTGCGAAAGGAGCCTAGCAGGTACACAATCTTTCCCAGGCTACGTTTGAAGTTTGAGGTGGCAAGACAAGCAAGCAGCCCCATTCTCTGTGCCTCTGTGCGAGCACTGCCATGGGCAGATGAGGCTGAGCAACAGCTTTCCAGGATAGCCCCTTCTGCCTGCCAGCTATCTGCAGACGTTCGCACTTTCGGAGCAGGGCTGTGATAGGAGCCTAGCAGGGACACCACCATTCCCAGCATGCGTTTGAAGTTTCAAGTGGCAAGATAAGCAAGCAGCCCCATTCTCTGTGCCTCTATGCGAACAGTGCCATGGGCAGATGAGGCTGAGCAACAGCTTTCCAGGCTAGCCCCTTCTGGCTGCCAGCTATCTGCAGACGTTCGCATTTCAAGAGCAGGGCTGCGAAAGGAGCCTAGCAGGGACACCAACGTTCCCAGGCTACATTTGAAGTTTGAGGTGGCAAGACAAGCAAGGAGCCCCATTCTCTGTGCCTCTGTGCGAGCACTGCCATGGGCAGATGAGGCTGAGCAACAGCTTTCCAGGATAGCCCCTTCTGGCTGCTAGCTATCTGCAGACGTTCGCACTTTGGGAGCAGGGCTGTGATAGGAGCCTAGCAGGGACACCACCATTCCCAGCATGCGTTTGAAGTTTCAAGTGGCAAGATAAGCAAGCAGCCCCATTCTCTGTGCCTCTATGCGAACAGTGCCATGGGCAGATGAGGCTGAGCAACAGCTTTCCAGGCTAGCCCCTTCTGCCTGCCAGCAATCTGCAGACGTTCGCATTTCAAGAGCAGGGCTGCGAAAGGAGCCTAGCAGGTACACCATCTTTCCCAGGCTACGTTTGAAGTTTGAGGTGGCAAGACAAGCAAGCAGCCCCATTCTCTGTGCCTCTGTGCGAGCACTGCCATGGGCAGAAGAGGCTGAGCAACAGCTTTCCAGGCTAGCCCCTTCTGCCTGCCAGCTACCTGCAGACGTTCGCACTTTCGGAGCAGGGCTGCAAAAGGAGCCTGGCAGGGACACCACCATTCCCAGCATGCGTTTGAAGTTTCAAGTGGCAAGATAAGCAAGCAGCCCCATTCTCTGTGCCTCTGTGCGAACAGTGCCATGGGCAGATGAGGCTGAGCAACAGCTTTCCAGGATAGCCCCTTCTGCCTGCCAGCTATCTGCAGACGTTCGCACTTTCGGAGCAGGGCTGCGAAAGGAGCCTGGCAGGGACACCAACTTTCCCAGGCTAAGTTTGAAGTTTCAAGTGGCAAGATAAGCAAGCAGCCCCATTCTCTGTGCCTCTATGCGAACAGTGCCATGGGCAGATGAGGCTGAGCAACAGCTTTCCAGGCTAGCCCCTTCTGGCTGCCAGCTATCTGCAGACGTTCGCACTTTCGGAGCAGGGCTGCGAAAGCAGCCTGGCAGGGACACCAACATTTCCAGGCTACGTTTGAAGTTGGAGGTGGCAAGACAAGCAAGCAGCCCCATTCTCTGTGCCTCTGTGCGAGCACTGCCATGGGCAGATGAGGCTGAGCAACAGCTTTCCAGGCTAGCCCCTTCTGGCTGCCAGCTATCTGCAGACGTTCGCATTTCAAGAGCAGGGCTGCGAAAGGAGCCTAGCAGGTACACCATCTTTCCCAGGCTACGTTTGAAGTTTGAGGTGGCAAGACAAGCAAGGAGCCTCATTCTCTGTGCCTCTGTGCAAGCAGTGCCATGGGCAGATGAGGCTGAGCAGCAGCTTTCCAGGATAGCCCCTTCTGCCTGCCAGCTATCTGCAGATGTTCGCACTTTTGGAGCAGGGCTGTGATAGGAGCCTGGCAGGGACACCACCATTCCCAGCATGCGTTTGAAGTTTCAAGTGGCAAGATAAGCAAGCAGCCCCATTCTCTGTGCCTCTATGCGAACAGTGCCATGGGCAGATGAGGCTGAGCAACAGCTTTCCAGGCTAGCCCCTTCTGGCTGCCAGCTATCTGCAGACGTTCGCACTTTCGGAGCAGGGCTGCGAAAGGAGCCTGGCAGGGACACCAACGTTCCCAGGCTACGTTTGAAGTTTGAGGTGGCAAGACAAGCAAGCAGCCCCATTCTCTGTGCCTCTGTGCGAGCACTGCCATGGGCAGATGAGGCTGAGCAGCAGCTTTCCAGGATAGCCCCTTCTGCCTGCCAGCTATCTGCAGACGTTCGCACTTTCGGAGCAGGGCTGTGATAGGAGCCTAGCAGGGACACCACCATTCCCAGCATGCGTTTGAAGTTTCAAGTGGCAAGATAAGCAAGCTGCCCCATTCTCTGTGCCTCTATGCGAACAGTGCCATGGGCAGATGAGGCTGAGCAACAGCTTTCCAGGCTAGCCCCTTCTGGCTGCCAGCTATCTGCAGACGTTTGCATTTCAAGAGCAGGGCTGCGAAAGGAGCCTAGCAGGTACACCATCTTTCCCAGGCTACGTTTGAAGTTTGAGGTGGCAAGACAAGCAAGCAGCCCCATTCTCTGTGCCTCTGTGCGAGCACTGCCATGGGCAGAAGAGGCTGAGCAACAGCTTTCCAGGATAGCCCCTTCTGCCTGCCAGCTACCTGCAGACGTTCGCACTTTCGGAGCAGGGCTGCAAAAGGAGCCTGGCAGGGACACCACCATTCCCAGCATGCGTTTGAAGTTTCAAGTGGCAAGATAAGCAAGCAGCCCCATTCTCTGTGCCTCTATGCGAACAGTGCCATGGGCAGATGAGGCTGAGCAACAGCTTTCCAGGCTAGCCCCTTCTGGCTGCCAGCTATCTGCAGACGTTCGCATTTCAAGAGCAGAGCTGCGAAAGGAGCCTAGCAGGTACACAATCTTTCCCAGGCTACGTTTGAAGTTTGAGGTGGCAAGACAAGCAAGCAGCCCCATTCTCTGTGCCTCTGTGCGAGCACTGCAATGGGCAGATGAGGCTGAGCAACAGCTTTCCAGGATAGCCCCTTCTGCCTGCCAGCTATCTGCAGACGTTCGCACTTTCGGAGCAGGGCTGTGATAGGAGCCTAGCAGGGACACCACCATTCCCAGCATGCGTTTGAAGTTTCAAGTGGCAAGATAAGCAAGCAGCCCCATTCTCTGTGCCTCTATGCGAACAGTGCCATGGGCAGATGAGGCTGAGCAACAGCTTTCCAGGCTAGCCCCTTCTGGCTGCCAGCTATCTGCAGACGTTCGCATTTCAAGAGCAGGGCTGCGAAAGGAGCCTAGCAGGGACACCAACGTTCCCAGGCTACATTTGAAGTTTGAGGTGGCAAGACAAGCAAGGAGCCCCATTCTCTGTGCCTCTGTGCGAGCACTGCCATGGGCAGATGAGGCTGAGCAACAGCTTTCCAGGATAGCCCCTTCTGGCTGCTAGCTATCTGCAGACGTTCGCACTTTGGGAGCAGGGCTGTGATAGGAGCCTAGCAGGGACACCACCATTCCCAGCATGCGTTTGAAGTTTCAAGTGGCAAGATAAGCAAGCTGCCCCATTCTCTGTGCCTCTATGCGAACAGTGCCATGGGCAGATGAGGCTGAGCAACAGCTTTCCAGGCTAGCCCCTTCTGGCTGCCAGCTATCTGCAGACGTTCGCATTTCAAGAGCAGGGCTGCGAAAGGAGCCTAGCAGGTACACCATCTTTCCCAGGCTACGTTTGAAGTTTGAGGTGGCAAGACAAGCAAGCAGCCCCATTCTCTGTGCCTCTGTGCGAGCACTGCCATGGCCAGAAGAGGCTGAGCAACAGCTTTCCAGGCTAGCCCCTTCTGGCTGCCAGCTACCTGCAGACGTTCGCACTTTCGGAGCAGGGCTGCAAAAGGAGCCTGGCAGGGACACCACCATTCCCAGCATGCGTTTGAAGTTTCAAGTGGCAAGATAAGCAAGCAGCCCCATTCTCTGTGCCTCTGTGCGAACAGTGCCATGGGCAGATGAGGCTGAGCAACAGCTTTCCAGGCTAGCCCCTTCTGGCTGCCAGCTATCTGCAGACGTTCGCACTTTCGGAGCAGGGCTGTGATAGGAGCCTAGCAGGGACACCAGCATTCCCAGCATGCGTTTGAAGTTTCAAGTGGCAAGATAAGCAAGCAGCCCCATTCTCTGTGCCTCTATGCGAACAGTGCCATGGGCAGATGAGGCTGAGCAACAGCTTTCCAGGCTAGCCCCTTCTGGCTGCTAGCTATCTGCAGACGTTCGCATTTCAAGAGCAGGGCTGCGAAAGGAGCCTGGCAGGGACACCAACATTCCCAGGCTACATTTGAAGTTTGAGGTGGCAAGACAAGCAAGGAGCCCCATTCTCTGTGCCTCTGTGCGAGCACTGCCATGGGCAGATGAGGCTGAGCAACAGCTTTCCAGGATAGCCCCTTCTGGCTGCTAGCTATCTGCAGACGTTCGCACTTTGGGAGCAGGGCTGTGATAGGAGCCTGGCAGGGACACCACCATTCCCAGCATGCGTTTGAAGTTTCAAGTGGCAAGATAAGCAAGCAGCCCCATTCTCTGTGCCTCTATGCGAACAGTGCCATGGGCAGATGAGGCTGAGCAACAGCTTTCCAGGCTAGCACCTTCTGGCTGCCAGCTATCTGCAGATGTTCGCACTTTGGGAGCAGGGCTGCGAAAGGAGCCTGGCAGGGACACCAACGTTCCCAGGCTACGTTTGAAGTTTGAGGTGGCAAGACAAGCAAGCAGCCCCATTCTCTGTGCCTCTGTGCGAGCACTGCCATGGGCAGATGAGGCTGAGCAATAGCTTTCCAGGATAGCCCCTTCTGCCTGCCAGCTATCTGCAGACGTTCGCACTTTCGGAGCAGGGCTGTGATAGGAGCCTAGCAGGGACACCACCATTCCCAGCATGCGTTTGAAGTTTCAAGTGGCAAGATAAGCAAGCTGCCCCATTCTCTGTGCCTCTATGCGAACAGTGCCATGGGCAGATGAGGCTGAGCAACAGCTTTCCAGGCTAGCCCCTTCTGGCTGCCAGCTATCTGCAGACGTTTGCATTTCAAGAGCAGGGCTGCGAAAGGAGCCTAGCAGGTACACCATCTTTCCCAGGCTACGTTTGAAGTTTGAGGTGGCAAGACAAGCAAGCAGCCCCATTCTCTGTGCCTCTGTGCGAGCACTGCCATGGGCAGAAGAGGCTGAGCAACAGCTTTCCAGGATAGCCCCTTCTGCCTGCCAGCTACCTGCAGACGTTCGCACTTTCGGAGCAGGGCTGCAAAAGGAGCCTGGCAGGGACACCACCATTCCCAGCATGCGTTTGAAGTTTCAAGTGGCAAGATAAGCAAGCAGCCCCATTCTCTGTGCCTCTATGCGAACAGTGCCATGGGCAGATGAGGCTGAGCAACAGCTTTCCAGGCTAGCACCTTCTGGCTGCCAGCTATCTGCAGACGTTCGCATTTCAAGAGCAGAGCTGCGAAAGGAGCCTAGCAGGTACACCATCTTTCCCAGGCTACGTTTGAAGTTTGAGGTGGCAAGACAAGCAAGCAGCCCCATTCTCTGTGCCTCTGTGCGAGCACTGCCATGGGCAGATGAGGCTGAGCAACAGCTTTCCAGGATAGCCCCTTCTGGCTGCTAGCTATCTGCAGACGTTCGCACTTTCGGAGCAGGGCTGCGAAAGCAGCCTGGCAGGGACACCAACATTCCCAGGCTACGTTTGAAGTTGGAGGTGGCAAGACAAGCAAGCAGCCCCATTCTCTGTGCCTCTGTGCGAGCACTGCCATGGGCAGATGAGGCTGAGCAACAGCTTTCCAGGCTAGCCCCTTCTGGCTGCCAGCTATCTGCAGACGTTCGCATTTCAAGAGCAGGGCTGCGAAAGGAGCCTAGCAGGTACACCATCTTTCCCAGGCTACGTTTGAAGTTTGAGGTGGCAAGACAAGCAAGGAGCCTCATTCTCTGTGCCTCTGTGCAAGCACTGCCATGGGCAGATGAGGCTGAGCAGCAGCTTTCCAGGATAGCCCCTTCTGCCTGCCAGCTATCTGCAGATGTTCGCACTTTTGGAGCAGGGCTGTGATAGGAGCCTGGCAGGGACACCACCATTCCCAGCATGCGTTTGAAGTTTCAAGTGGCAAGATAAGCAAGCAGCCCCATTCTCTGTGCCTCTATGCGAACAGTGCCATGGGCAGATGAGGCTGAGCAACAGCTTTCCAGGCTAGCACCTTCTGGCTGCCAGCTATCTGCAGACGTTCGCACTTTCGGAGCAGGGCTGCGAAAGGAGCCTGGCAGGGACACCAACGTTCCCAGGCTACGTTTGAAGTTGGAGGTGGCAAGACAAGCAAGCAGCCCCATTCTCTGTGCCTCTGTGCGAGCACTGCCATGGGCAGATGAGGCTGAGCAACAGCTTTCCAGGCTAGCCCCTTCTGCCTGCCAGCTATCTGCAGACGTTCGCACTTTCGGAGCAGGGCTGTGATAGGAGCCTAGCAGGGACACCACCATTCCCAGCATGCGTTTGAAGTTTCAAGTGGCAAGATAAGCAAGCAGCCCCATTCTCTGTGCCTCTATGCGAACAGTGCCATGGGCAGATGAGGCTGAGCAACAGCTTTCCAGGCTAGCCCCTTCTGGCTGCCAGCTATCTGCAGACGTTTGCATTTCAAGAGCAGGGCTGCGAAAGGAGCCTAGCAGGTACACCATCTTTCCCAGGCTACGTTTGAAGTTTGAGGTGGCAAGACAAGCAAGCAGCCCCATTCTCTGTGCCTCTGTGCGAGCACTGCCATGGGCAGATGAGGCTGAGCAACAGCTTTCCAGGATAGCCCCTTCTGCCTGCCAGCTACCTGCAGACGTTCGCACTTTCGGAGCAGGGCTGCAAAAGGAGCCTGGCAGGGACACCAACTTTCCCAGGCTACGTTTGAAGTTTCAAGTGGCAAGATAAGCAAGCAGCCCCGTTCTCTGTGCCTCTATGCGAACAGTGCCATGGGCAGATGAGGCTGAGCAACAGCTTTCCAGGATAGCCCCTTCTGGCTGCTAGCTATCTGCAGACGTTCGCACTTTGGGAGCAGGGCTGCGAAAGGAGCCTGGCAGGGACACCAACATTCCCTGGCTACGTTTGAAGTTTGAGGTGGCAAGACAAGCAAGCAGCCCCATTCTCTGTGCCTCTGTGCGAGCACTGCCATGGGCAGATGAGGCTGAGCAACAGCTTTCCAGGCTAGCCCCTTCTGGCTGCCAGCTATCTGCAGACGTTCGCATTTCAAGAGCAGGGCTGCGAAAGGAGCCTAGCAGGTACACCATCTTTCCCAGGCTACGTTTGAAGTTTGAGGTGGCAAGACAAGCAAGCAGCCCCATTCTCTGTGCCTCTGTGCGAGCACTGCCATGGGCAGATGAGGCTGAGCAACAGCTTTCCAGGATAGCCCCTTCTGCCTGCCAGCTATCTGCAGACGTTCGCACTTTCGGAGCAGGGCTGCGAAAGCAGCCTGGCAGGGACACCAACATTCCCAGGCTACGTTTGAAGTTGGAGGTGGCAAGACAAGCAAGCAGCCCCATTCTCTGTGCCTCTGTGCGAGCACTGCCATGGGCAGATGAGGCTGAGCAACAGCTTTCCAGGATAGCCCCTTCTGGCTGCTAGCTATCTGCAGACGTTCGCACTTTGGGAGCAGGGCTGCGAAAGGAGCCTGGCAGGGACACCAACATTCCCAGGCTACGTTTGAAGTTTGAGGTGGCAAGACAAGCAAGCAGCCCCATTCTCTGTGCCTCTGTGCGAGCACTGCCATGGGCAGATGAGGCTGATAAACAGCTTTCCAGGCTAGCCCCTTCTGCCTGCCAGCTACCTGCAGACGTTCGCACTTTCGGAGCAGGGCTGCAAAAGGAGCCTGGCAGGGACACCACCATTCCCAGCATGCGTTTGAAGTTTCAAGTGGCAAGATAAGCAAGCAGCCCCATTCTCTGTGCCTCTATGCGAACAGTGCCATGGGCAGATGAGGCTGAGCAACAGCTTTCCAGGCTAGCCCCTTCTGGCTGCCAGCTATCTGCAGACGTTCGCATTTCAAGAGCAGGGCTGCGAAAGGAGCCTAGCAGGTACACCATCTTTCCCAGGCTACGTTTGAAGTTTGAGGTGGCAAGACAAGCAAGCAGCCCCATTCTCTGTGCCTCTGTGCGAGCACTGCCATGGGCAGATGAGGCTGAGCAACAGCTTTCCAGGATAGCCCCTTCTGCCTGCCAGCTATCTGCAGACATTCGCACTTTCGGAGCAGGGCTGCGAAAGGAGCCTGGCAGGGACACCAACTTTCCCAGGCTACGTTTGAAGTTGGAGGTGGCAAGACAAGCAAGCAGCCCCATTCTCTGTGCCTCTGTGCGAGCACTGCCATGGGCAGATGAGGCGGAGCAACAGCTTTCCAGGATAACCCCTTCTGCCTGCCAGCTATCTGCAGATGTTCGCACTTTGGGAGCAGGGCTGCAAAAGGAGCCTGGCAGGGACACCACCATTCCCAGCATGCGTTTGAATTTTCAAGTGGCAAGATAAGCAAGCAGCCCCATTCTCTGTGCCTCTGTGCGAGCACTGCCATGGGCAGATGAGGCTGAGCAGCAGCTTTCCAGGATAGCCCCTTCTGCCTGCCAGCTATCTGCAGATGTTCGCACTTTTGGAGCAGGGCTGTGATAGGAGCCTGGCAGGGACACCACCATTCCCAGCATGCGTTTGAAGTTTCAAGTGGCAAGATAAGCAAGCAGCCCCATTCTCTGTGCCTCTATGCGAACAGTGCCATGGGCAGATGAGGCTGAGCAACAGCTTTCCAGGCTAGCACCTTCTGGCTGCCAGCTATCTGCAGACGTTCGCACTTTCGGAGCAGGGCTGCAAAAGGAGCCTGGCAGGGACACCAACGTTCCCAGGCTACGTTTGAAGTTGGAGGTGGCAAGACAAGCAAGCAGCCCCATTCTCTGTGCCTCTGTGCGAGCACTGCCATGGGCAGATGAGGCTGAGCAATAGCTTTCCAGGATAGCCCCTTCTGCCTGCCAGCTACCTGCAGACGTTCGCACTTTCGGAGCAGGGCTGCAAAAGGAGCCTGGCAGGGACACCACCATTCCCAGCATGCGTTTGAAGTTTCAAGTGGCAAGATAAGCAAGCAGCCCCATTCTCTGTGCCTCTATGCGAACAGTGCCATGGGCAGATGAGGCTGAGCAACAGCTTTCCAGGCTAGCCCCTTCTGGCTGCCAGCTATCTGCAGACGTTCGCATTTCAAGAGCAGGGCTGCGAAAGGAGCCTAGCAGGTACACCATCTTTCCCAGGCTACGTTTGAAGTTTGAGGTGGCAAGACAAGCAAGCAGCCCCATTCTCTGTGCCTCTGTGCGAGCACTGCCATGGGCAGATGAGGCTGAGCAACAGCTTTCCAGGATAGCCCCTTCTGCCTGCCAGCTATCTGCAGACATTCGCACTTTCGGAGCAGGGCTGCGAAAGGAGCCTGGCAGGGACACCAACTTTCCCAGGCTACGTTTGAAGTTGGAGGTGGCAAGACAAGCAAGCAGCCCCATTCTCTGTGCCTCTGTGCGAACAGTGCCATGGGCAGATGAGGCTGAGCAACAGCTTTCCAGGCTAGCCCCTTCTGGCTGCCAGCTATCTGCAGACGTTCGCATTTCAAGAGCAGGGCTGCGAAAGGAGCCTAGCAGGTACACCATCTTTCCCAGGCTACGTTTGAAGTTTGAGGTGGCAAGACAAGCAAGCAGCCCCATTCTCTGTGCCTCTGTGCGAGCACTGCCATGGGCAGATGAGGCTGAGCAACAGCTTTCCAGGCTAGCCCCTTCTGGCTGCCAGCTATCTGCAGACGTTCACATTTCAAGAGCAGGGCTGCGAAAGGAGCCTAGCAGGTACACCATCTTTCCCAGGCTACGTTTGAAGTTTGAGGTGGCAAGATAAGCAAGGAGCCTCATTCTCTGTGCCTCTGTGCAAGCAGTGCCATGGGCAGATGAGGGTGAGCAACAGCTTTCCAGGCTAGCACCTTCTGGCTGCCAGCTATCTGCAGACGTTCGCACTTTCGGAGCAGGGCTGCGAAAGGAGCCTGGCAGGGACACCAACTTTCCCAGGCTACGTTTGAAGTTTCAAGTGGCAAGATAAGCAAGCAGCCCCGTTCTCTGTGCCTCTATGCGAACACTGCCATGGGCAGATGAGGCTGAGCAACAGCTTTCCAGGCTAGCCCCTTCTGGCTGCCAGCTATCTGCAGACGTTCGCATTTCAAGAGCAGGGCTGCGAAAGGAGCCTAGCAGGTACACCATCTTTCCCAGGCTACGTTTGAAGTTTGAGGTGGCAAGACAAGCAAGCAGCCCCATTCTCTGTGCCTCTGTGCGAGCACTGCCATGGGCAGATGAGGCTGAGCAACAGCTTTCCAGGATAGCCCCTTCTGCCTGCCAGCTATCTGCAGACGTTCGCACTTTCGGAGCAGGGCTGCGAAAGCAGCCTGGCAGGGACACCAACATTCCCAGGCTACGTTTGAAGTTGGAGGTGGCAAGACAAGCAAGCAGCCCCATTCTCTGTGCCTCTGTGCGAGCACTGCCATGGGCAGATGAGGCTGAGCAACAGCTTTCCAGGATAGCCCCTTCTGGCTGCTAGCTATCTGCAGACGTTCGCACTTTCGGAGCAGGGCTGCGAAAGGAGCCTGGCAGGGACACCAACATTCCCAGGCTACGTTTGAAGTTTGAGGTGGCAAGACAAGCAAGCAGCCCCATTCTCTGTGCCTCTGTGCGAGCACTGCCATGGGCAGATGAGGCTGATAAACAGCTTTCCAGGCTAGCCCCTTCTGGCTGCCAGCTATCTGCAGACGTTCGCACTTTCGGAGCAGGGCTGCAAAAGGAGCCTGGCAGGGACACCAACATTCCCAGCATGCGTTTGAAGTTTCAAGTGGCAAGATAAGCAAGCAGCCCCGTTCTCTGTGCCTCTATGCGAACAGTGCCATGGGCAGATGAGGCTGAGCAACAGCTTTCCAGGCTAGCCCCTTCTGGCTGCCAGCTATCTGCAGACGTTCGCATTTCAAGAGCAGGGCTGCGAAAGGAGCCTAGCAGGTACACCATCTTTCCCAGGCTACGTTTGAAGTTTGAGGTGGCAAGACAAGCAAGCAGCCCCATTCTCTGTGCCTCTGTGCGAGCACTGCCATGGGCAGATGAGGCTGAGCAACAGCTTTCCAGGATAGCCCCTTCTGCCTGCCAGCTATCTGCAGACATTCGCACTTTCGGAGCAGGGCTGCGAAAGGAGCCTGGCAGGGACACCAACTTTCCCAGGCTACGTTTGAAGTTGGAGGTGGCAAGACAAGCAAGCAGCCCCATTCTCTGTGCCTCTGTGCGAGCACTGCCATGGGCAGATGAGGCGGAGCAACAGCTTTCCAGGATAACCCCTTCTGCCTGCCAGCTATCTGCAGATGTTCGCACTTTGGGAGCAGGGCTGCAAAAGGAGCCTGGCAGGGACACCACCATTCCCAGCATGCGTTTGAATTTTCAAGTGGCAAGATAAGCAAGCAGCCCCATTCTCTGTGCCTCTATGCGAACAGTGCCATGGGCAGATGAGGCTGAGCAACAGCTTTCCAGGCTAGCCCCTTCTGGCTGCCAGCTATCTGCAGACGTTCGCATTTCAAGAGCAGGGCTGCGAAAGGAGCCTAGCAGGTACACCATCTTTCCCAGGCTACGTTTGAAGTTTGAGGTGGCAAGACAAGCAAGCAGCCCCATTCTCTGTGCCTCTGTGCGAGCACTGCCATGGGCAGAAGAGGCTGAGCAACAGCTTTCCAGGATAGCCCCTTCTGCCTGCCAGCTACCTGCAGACGTTCGCACTTTCGGAGCAGGGCTGCAAAAGGAGCCTGGCAGGGACACCACCATTCCCAGCATGCGTTTGAAGTTTCAAGTGGCAAGATAAGCAAGCAGCCCCATTCTCTGTGCCTCTATGCGAACAGTGCCATGGGCAGATGAGGCTGAGCAACAGCTTTCCAGGATAGCCCCTTCTGGCTGCCAGCTATCTGCAGACGTTCGCATTTCAAGAGCAGAGCTGCGAAAGGAGCCTAGCAGGTACACAATCTTTACCAGGCTACGTTTGAAGTTTGAGGTGGCAAGACAAGCAAGCAGCCCCATTCTCTGTGCCTCTGTGCGAGCACTGCCATGGGCAGATGAGGCTGAGCAACAGCTTTCCAGGATAGCCCCTTCTGGCTGCTAGCTATCTGCAGACGTTCGCACTTTGGGAGCAGGGCTGCGAAAGGAGCCTGGCAGGGACACCAACATTCCCAGGCTACGTTTGAAGTTTGAGGTGGCAAGACAAGCAAGCAGCCCCATTCTCTGTGCCTCTGTGCGAGCACTGCCATGGGCAGATGAGGCTGAGCAACAGCTTTCCAGGATAGCCCCTTCTGGCTGCCAGCTATCTGCAGACGTTCGCACTTTCGGAGCAGGGCTGCGAAAGCAGCCTGGCAGGGACACCAACATTCCCAGGCTACGTTTGAAGTTTGAGGTGGCAAGACAAGCAAGCAGCCCCATTCTCTGTGCCTCTATGCGAACAGTGCCATGGGCAGATGAGGCGGAGCAACAGCTTTCCAGGCTAGCCCCTTCTGCCTGCCAGCTATCTGCAGATGTTCGCACTTTGGGAGCAGGGCTGCAAAAGGAGCCTGGCAGGGACACCACCATTCCCAGCATGCGTTTGAATTTTCAAGTGGCAAGATAAGCAAGCAGCCCCATTCTCTGTGCCTCTGTGCGAGCACTGCCATGGGCAGATGAGGCTGAGCAACAGCTTTCCAGGCTAGCCCCTTCTGCCTGCCAGCTATCTGCAGACGTTCGCACTTTCGGAGCAGGGCTGCAAAAGGAGCCTGGCAGGGACACCACCATTCCCAGCATGCGTTTGAAGTTTCAAGTGGCAAGATAAGCAAGCAGCCCCGTTCTCTGTGCCTCTATGCGAACAGTGCCATGGGCAGATGAGGCTGAGCAACAGCTTTCCAGGCTAGCCCCTTCTGGCTGCCAGCTATCTGCAGACGTTCACATTTCAAGAGCAGGGCTGCGAAAGGAGCCTAGCAGGTACACCATCTTTCCCAGGCTACGTTTGAAGTTTGAGGTGGCAAGACAAGCAAGCAGCCCCATTCTCTGTGCCTCTGTGCGAGCACTGCCATGGGCAGATGAGGCTGAGCAACAGCTTTCCAGGATAGCCCCTTCTGGCTGCCAGCTATCTGCAGACATTTGCACTTTCGGAGCAGGGCTGCGAAAGGAGCCTGGCAGGGACACCAACTTTCCCAGGCTACGTTTGAAGTTGGAGGTGGCAAGACAAGCAAGCAGCCCCATTCTCTGTGCCTCTGTGCGAGCACTGCCATGGGCAGATGAGGCGGAGCAACAGCTTTCCAGGATAACCCCTTCTGCCTGCCAGCTATCTGCAGATGTTCGCACTTTGGGAGCAGGGCTGCAAAAGGAGCCTGGCAGGGACACCACCATTCCCAGCATGCGTTTGAATTTTCAAGTGGCAAGATAAGCAAGCTGCCCCATTCTCTGTGCCTCTATGCGAACAGTGCCATGGGCAGATGAGGCTGAGCAACAGCTTTCCAGGCTAGCCCCTTCTGGCTGCCAGCTATCTGCAGACGTTCGCATTTCAAGAGCAGGGCTGCGAAAGGAGCCTAGCAGGTACACCATCTTTCCCAGGCTACGTTTGAAGTTTGAGGTGGCAAGACAAGCAAGCAGCCCCATTCTCTGTGCCTCTGTGCGAGCACTGCCATGGGCAGATGAGGCTGAGCAACAGCTTTCCAGGATAGCCCCTTCTGCCTGCCAGCTATCTGCAGACGTTCGCACTTTCGGAGCAGGGCTGCGAAAGCAGCCTGGCAGGGACACCAACATTCCCAGGCTACGTTTGAAGTTGGAGGTGGCAAGACAAGCAAGCAGCCCCATTCTCTGTGCCTCTGTGCGAGCACTGCCATGGGCAGATGAGGCTGAGCAACAGCTTTCCAGGATAGCCCCTTCTGGCTGCCAGCTATCTGCAGACGTTCGCATTTCAAGAGCAGGGCTGCGAAAGGAGCCTAGCAGGTACACCATCTTTCCCAGGCTACGTTTGAAGTTTGAGGTGGCAAGACAAGCAAGGAGCCTCATTCTCTGTGCCTCTGTGCAAGCACTGCCATGGGCAGATGAGGCTGAGCAGCAGCTTTCCAGGATAGCCCCTTCTGCCTGCCAGCTATCTGCAGATGTTCGCACTTTTGGAGCAGGGCTGTGATAGGAGCCTGGCAGGGACACCACCATTCCCAGCATGCGTTTGAAGTTTCAAGTGGCAAGCTAAGCAAGCAGCCCCATTCTCTGTGCCTCTATGCGAACAGTGCCATGGGCAGATGAGGCTGAGCAACAGCTTTCCAGGCTAGCACCTTCTGGCTGCCAGCTATCTGCAGATGTTCGCACTTTCGGAGCAGGGCTGCGAAAGGAGCCTGGCAGGGACACCAACGTTCCCAGGCTACGTTTGAAGTTTGAGGTGGCAAGACAAGCAAGCAGCCCCATTCTCTGTGCCTCTGTGCGAGCACTGCCATGGGCAGATGAGGCTGAGCAATAGCTTTCCAGGATAGCCCCTTCTGCCTGCCAGCTATCTGCAGACGTTCGCACTTTCGGAGCAGGGCTGTGATAGGAGCCTAGCAGGGACACCACCATTCCCAGCATGCGTTTGAAGTTTCAAGTGGCAAGATAAGCAAGCTGCCCCATTCTCTGTGCCTCTATGCGAACAGTGCCATGGGCAGATGAGGCTGAGCAACATCTTTCCAGGCTAGCCCCTTCTGGCTGCCAGCTATCTGCAGACGTTTGCATTTCAAGAGCAGGGCTGCGAAAGGAGCCTAGCAGGTACACCATCTTTCCCAGGCTACGTTTGAAGTTTGAGGTGGCAAGACAAGCAAGCAGCCCCATTCTCTGTGCCTCTGTGCGAGCACTGCCATGGGCAGAAGAGGCTGAGCAACAGCTTTCCAGGATAGCCCCTTCTGCCTGCCAGCTATCTGCAGACGTTCGCACTTTCGGAGCAGGGCTGCAAAAGGAGCCTGGCAGGGACACCACCATTCCCAGCATGCGTTTGAAGTTTCAAGTGGCAAGATAAGCAAGCAGCCCCATTCTCTGTGCCTCTATGCGAACAGTGCCATGGGCAGATGAGGCTGAGCAACAGCTTTCCAGGATAGCCCCTTCTGGCTGCCAGCTATTTGCAGACGTTCGCATTTCAAGAGCAGAGCTGCGAAAGGAGCCTAGCAGGTACACAATCTTTACCAGGCTACGTTTGAAGTTTGAGGTGGCAAGACAAGCAAGCAGCCCCATTCTCTGTGCCTCTGTGCGAGCACTGCCATGGGCAGATGAGGCTGAGCAACAGCTTTCCAGGATAGCCCCTTCTGGCTGCCAGCTATCTGCAGACGTTCGCACTTTCGGAGCAGGGCTGTGATAGGAGCCTAGCAGGGACACCACCATTCCCAGCATGCGTTTGAAGTTTCAAGTGGCAAGATAAGCAAGCAGCCCCATTCTCTGTGCCTCTATGCGAACAGTGCCATGGGCAGATGAGGCTGAGCAACAGCTTTCCAGGCTAGCCCCTTCTGGCTGCCAGCTATCTGCAGACGTTCGCATTTCAAGAGCAGGGCTGCGAAAGGAGCCTAGCAGGGACACCAACGTTCCCAGGCTACATTTGAAGTTTGAGGTGGCAAGACAAGCAAGGAGCCCCATTCTCTGTGCCTCTGTGCGAGCACTGCCATGGGCAGATGAAGCTGAGCAACAGCTTTCCAGGATAGCCCCTTCTGGCTGCTAGCTATCTGCAGACGTTCGCACTTTGGGAGCAGGGCTGCGAAAGGAGCCTGGCAGGGACACCAACATTCCCAGGCTACGTTTGAAGTTTGAGGTGGCAAGACAAGCAAGCAGCCCCATTCTCTGTGCCTCTGTGCGAGCACTGCCATGGGCAGATGAGGCTGAGCAACAGCTTTCCAGGATAGCCCCTTCTGCCTGCCAGCTATCTGCAGACGTTCGCACTTTCGGAGCAGGGCTGCGAAAGCAGCCTGGCAGGGACACCACCATTCCCAGCATGCGTTTGAATTTTCAAGTGGCAAGATAAGCAAGCAGCCCCATTCTCTGTGCCTCTGTGCGAGCACTGCCATGGGCAGATGAGGCTGAGCAACAGCTTTCCAGGCTAGCCCCTTCTGGCTGCCAGCTATCTGCAGACGTTCGCATTTCAAGAGCAGGGCTGCGAAAGGAGCCTAGCAGGTACACCATCTTTCCCAGGCTACGTTTGAAGTTTGAGGTGGCAAGACAAGCAAGGAGCCTCATTCTCTGTGCCTCTGTGCAAGCACTGCCATGGGCAGATGAGGCTGAGCAGCAGCTTTCCAGGATAGCCCCTTCTGCCTGCCAGCTATCTGCAGATGTTCGCACTTTTGGAGCAGGGCTGTGATAGGAGCCTGGCAGGGACACCACCATTCCCAGCATGCGTTTGAAGTTTCAAGTGGCAAGATAAGCAAGCAGCCCCATTCTCTGTGCCTCTATGCGAACAGTGCCATGGGCAGATGAGGCTGAGCAACAGCTTTCCAGGCTAGCCCCTTCTGGCTGCCAGCTATCTGCAGACGTTCGCACTTTCGGAGCAGGGCTGCGAAAGGAGCCTGGCAGGGACACCACCATTCCCAGCATGCGTTTGAAGTTTGAGGTGGCAAGACAAGCAAGCAGCCCCATTCTCTGTGCCTCTGTGCGAACAGTGCCATGGGCAGATGAGGCTGAGCAACAGCTTTCCAGGATAGCCCCTTCTGCCTGCCAGCTATCTGCAGACGTTCGCACTTTCGGAGCAGGGCTGTGATAGGAGCCTAGCAGGGACACCACCATTCCCAGCATGCGTTTGAAGTTTCAAGTGGCAAGATAAGCAAGCAGCCCCATTCTCTGTGCCTCTATGCGAACAGTGCCATGGGCAGATGAGGCTGAGCAACAGCTTTCCAGGCTAGCCCCTTCTGGCTGCCAGCTATCTGCAGACGTTCGCATTTCAAGAGCAGGGCTGCGAAAGGAGCCTAGCAGGGACACCAACGTTCCCAGGCTACATTTGAAGTTTGAGGTGGCAAGACAAGCAAGGAGCCCCATTCTCTGTGCCTCTGTGCGAGCACTGCCATGGGCAGATGAGGCTGAGCAACAGCTTTCCAGGATAGCCCCTTCTGGCTGCTAGCTATCTGCAGACGTTCGCACTTTGGGAGCAGGGCTGTGATAGGAGCCTGGCAGGGACACCACCATTCCCAGCATGCGTTTGAAGTTTCAAGTGGCAAGATAAGCAAGCAGCCCCATTCTCTGTGCCTCTATGCGAACAGTGCCATGGGCAGATGAGGCTGAGCAACAGCTTTCCAGGCTAGCACCTTCTGGCTGCCAGCTATCTGCAGATGTTCGCACTTTCGGAGCAGGGCTGCGAAAGGAGCCTGGCAGGGACACCAACGTTCCCAGGCTACGTTTGAAGTTTGAGGTGGCAAGACAAGCAAGCAGCCCCATTCTCTGTGCCTCTGTGCGAGCACTGCCATGGGCAGATGAGGCTGAGCAGCAGCTTTCCAGGATAGCCCCTTCTGCCTGCCAGCTATCTGCAGACGTTCGCACTTTCGGAGCAGGGCTGTGATAGGAGCCTAGCAGGGACACCACCATTCCCAGCATGCGTTTGAAGTTTCAAGTGGCAAGATAAGCAAGCTGCCCCATTCTCTGTGCCTCTATGCGAACAGTGCCATGGGCAGATGAGGCTGAGCAACAGCTTTCCAGGCTAGCCCCTTCTGGCTGCCAGCTATCTGCAGACGTTTGCATTTCAAGAGCAGGGCTGCGAAAGGAGCCTAGCAGGTACACCATCTTTCCCAGGCTACGTTTGAAGTTTGAGGTGGCAAGACAAGCAAGCAGCCCCATTCTCTGTGCCTCTGTGCGAGCACTGCCATGGGCAGAAGAGGCTGAGCAACAGCTTTCCAGGATAGCCCCTTCTGCCTGCCAGCTACCTGCAGACGTTCGCACTTTCGGAGCAGGGCTGCGAAAGCAGCCTGGCAGGGACACCAACATTCCCAGGCTACGTTTGAAGTTGGAGGTGGCAAGACAAGCAAGCAGCCCCATTCTCTGTGCCTCTGTGCGAACAGTGCCATGGGCAGATGAGGCTGAGCAACAGCTTTCCAGGCTAGCCCCTTCTGGCTGCCAGCTATCTGCAGACGTTCGCACTTTCGGAGCAGGGCTGCGAAAGGAGCCTGGCAGGGACACCAACGTTCCCAGGCTACGTTTGAAGTTTGAGGTGGCAAGACAAGCAAGCAGCCCCATTCTCTGTGCCTCTGTGCGAGCACTGCCATGGGCAGATGAGGCTGAGCAGCAGCTTTCCAGGATAGCCCCTTCTGCCTGCCAGCTATCTGCAGACGTTCGCACTTTCGGAGCAGGGCTGTGATAGGAGCCTGGCAGGAACACCACCATTCCCAGCATGCGTTTGAAGTTTCAAGTGGCAAGATAAGCAAGCTGCCCCATTCTCTGTGCCTCTATGCGAACAGTGCCATGGGCAGATGAGGCTGAGCAACAGCTTTCCAGGATAGCCCCTTCTGGCTGCCAGCTATCTGCAGACGTTTGCATTTCAAGAGCAGAGCTGCGAAAGGAGCCTAGCAGGTACACAATCTTTCCCAGGCTACGTTTGAAGTTTGAGGTGGCAAGACAAGCAAGCAGCCCCATTCTCTGTGCCTCTGTGCGAACAGTGCCATGGGCAGATGAGGCTGAGCAACAGCTTTCCAGGCTAGCCCCTTCTGGCTGCCAGCTATCTGCAGACGTTCGCACTTTCGGAGCAGGGCTGTGATAGGAGCCTAGCAGGGACACCACCATTCCCAGCATGCGTTTGAAGTTTCAAGTGGCAAGATAAGCAAGCAGCCCCATTCTCTGTGCCTCTATGCGAACAGTGCCATGGGCAGATGAGGCGGAGCAACAGCTTTCCAGGCTAGCCCCTTCTGGCTGCCAGCTATCTGCAGACGTTCGCATTTCAAGAGCAGGGCTGCGAAAGGAGCCTAGCAGGGACACCAACGTTCCCAGGCTACATTTGAAGTTTGAGGTGGCAAGACAAGCAAGGAGCCCCATTCTCTGTGCCTCTGTGCGAGCACTGCCATGGGCAGATGAGGCTGAGCAACAGCTTTCCAGGATAGCCCCTTCTGGCTGCTAGCTATCTGCAGACGTTCGCACTTTGGGAGCAGGGCTGCGAAAGGAGCCTGGCAGGGACACCAACATTCCCAGGCTACGTTTGAAGTTTGAGGTGGCAAGACAAGCAAGCAGCCCCATTCTCTGTGCCTCTGTGCGAGCACTGCCATGGGCAGATGAGGCTGAGCAACAGCTTTCCAGGCTAGCCCCTTCTGGCTGCCAGCTATCTGCAGACGTTCGCATTTCAAGAGCAGGGCTGCGAAAGGAGCCTAGCAGGTACACCATCTTTCCCAGGCTACGTTTGAAGTTTGAGGTGGCAAGACAAGCAAGCAGCCCCATTCTCTGTGCCTCTGTGCGAGCACTGCCATGGGCAGATGAGGCTGAGCAGCAGCTTTCCAGGATAGCCCCTTCTGCCTGCCAGCTATCTGCAGACGTTCGCACTTTCGGAGCAGGGCTGCGAAAGCAGCCTGGCAGGGACACCAACATTCCCAGGCTACGTTTGAAGTTGGAGGTGGCAAGACAAGCAAGCAGCCCCATTCTCTGTGCCTCTGTGCGAGCACTGCCATGGGCAGATGAGGCTGAGCAACAGCTTTCCAGGCTAGCCCCTTCTGGCTGCCAGCTATCTGCAGACGTTCGCATTTCAAGAGCAGGGCTGCGAAAGGAGCCTAGCAGGTACACCATCTTTCCCAGGCTACGTTTGAAGTTTGAGGTGGCAAGACAAGCAAGGAGCCTCATTCTCTGTGCCTCTGTGCAAGCACTGCCATGGGCAGATGAGGCTGAGCAGCAGCTTTCCAGGATAGCCCCTTCTGCCTGCCAGCTATCTGCAGATGTTCGCACTTTTGGAGCAGGGCTGTGATAGGAGCCTGGCAGGGACACCACCATTCCCAGCATGCGTTTGAAGTTTCAAGTGGCAAGATAAGCAAGCAGCCCCATTCTCTGTGCCTCTATGCGAACAGTGCCATGGGCAGATGAGGCTGAGCAACAGCTTTCCAGGCTAGCACCTTCTGGCTGCCAGCTATCTGCAGACGTTCGCACTTTCGGAGCAGGGCTGCGAAAGGAGCCTAGCAGGGACACCAACGTTCCCAGGCTACGTTTGAAGTTTGAGGTGGCAAGACAAGCAAGCAGCCCCATTCTCTGTGCCTCTGTGCGAGCACTGCCATGGGCAGATGAGGCTGAGCAATAGCTTTCCAGGATAGCCCCTTCTGCCTGCCAGCTATCTGCAGACGTTCGCACTTTCGGAGCAGGGCTGTGATAGGAGCCTAGCAGGGACACCACCATTCCCAGCATGCGTTTGAAGTTTCGAGTGGCAAGATAAGCAAGCTGCCCCATTCTCTGTGCCTCTATGCGAACAGTGCCATGGGCAGATGAGGCTGAGCAACAGCTTTCCAGGCTAGCCCCTTCTGGCTGCCAGCTATCTGCAGACGTTTGCATTTCAAGAGCAGGGCTGCGAAAGGAGCCTAGCAGGTACACCATCTTTCCCAGGCTACGTTTGAAGTTTGAGGTGGCAAGACAAGCAAGCAGCCCCATTCTCTGTGCCTCTGTGCGAGCACTGCCATGGGCAGAAGAGGCTGAGCAACAGCTTTCCAGGATAGCCCCTTCTGCCTGCCAGCTACCTGCAGACGTTCGCACTTTCGGAGCAGGGCTGCAAAAGGAGCCTGGCAGGGACACCACCATTCCCAGCATGCGTTTGAAGTTTCAAGTGGCAAGATAAGCAAGCAGCCCCATTCTCTGTGCCTCTATGCGAACAGTGCCATGGGCAGATGAGGCGGAGCAACAGCTTTCCAGGCTAGCCCCTTCTGGCTGCCAGCTATCTGCAGACGTTCGCATTTCAAGAGCAGGGCTGCGAAAGGAGCCTAGCAGGGACACCAACGTTCCCAGGCTACATTTGAAGTTTGAGGTGGCAAGACAAGCAAGCAGCCCCATTCTCTGTGCCTCTGTGCGAGCACTGCCATGGGCAGATGAGGCTGAGCAACAGCTTTCCAGGATAGCCCCTTCTGGCTGCTAGCTATCTGCAGACGTTCGCACTTTGGGAGCAGGGCTGCGAAAGGAGCCTGGCAGGGACACCAACATTCCCAGGCTACGTTTGAAGTTTGAGGTGGCAAGACAAGCAAGCAGCCCCATTCTCTGTGCCTCTGTGCGAGCACTGCCATGGGCAGATGAGGCTGAGCAACAGCTTTCCAGGCTAGCCCCTTCTGGCTGCCAGCTATCTGCAGACGTTCGCATTTCAAGAGCAGGGCTGCGAAAGGAGCCTAGGAGGTACACCATCTTTCCCAGGCTACGTTTGAAGTTGGAGGTGGCAAGACAAGCAAGCAGCCCCATTCTCTGTGCCTCTGTGCGAGCACTGCCATGGGCAGATGAGGCTGAGCAACAGCTTTCCAGGCTAGCCCCTTCTGGCTGCCAGCTATCTGCAGACGTTCGCATTTCAAGAGCAGGGCTGCGAAAGGAGCCTAGCAGGTACACCATCTTTCCCAGGCTACGTTTGAAGTTTGAGGTGGCAAGACAAGCAAGGAGCCTCATTCTCTGTGCCTCTGTGCAAGCACTGCCATGGGCAGATGAGGCTGAGCAGCAGCTTTCCAGGATAGCCCCTTCTGCCTGCCAGCTATCTGCAGATGTTCGCACTTTTGGAGCAGGGCTGTGATAGGAGCCTGGCAGGGACACCACCATTCCCAGCATGCGTTTGAAGTTTCAAGTGGCAAGATAAGCAAGCAGCCCCATTCTCTGTGCCTCTATGCGAACAGTGCCATGGGCAGATGAGGCTGAGCAACAGCTTTCCAGGCTAGCACCTTCTGGCTGCCAGCTATCTGCAGACGTTCGCACTTTCGGAGCAGGGCTGCGAAAGGAGCCTGGCAGGGACACCAACGTTCCCAGGCTACGTTTGAAGTTTGAGGTGGCAAGACAAGCAAGCAGCCCCATTCTCTGTGCCTCTGTGCGAGCACTGCCATGGGCAGATGAGGCTGAGCAATAGCTTTCCAGGCTAGCCCCTTCTGCCTGCCAGCTATCTGCAGACGTTCGCACTTTCGGAGCAGGGCTGTGATAGGAGCCTAGCAGGGACACCACCATTCCCAGCATGCGTTTGAAGTTTCAAGTGGCAAGATAAGCAAGCTGCCCCATTCTCTGTGCCTCTATGCGAACAGTGCCATGGGCAGATGAGGCTGAGCAACAGCTTTCCAGGCTAGCCCCTTCTGGCTGCCAGCTATCTGCAGACGTTTGCATTTCAAGAGCAGGGCTGCGAAAGGAGCCTAGCAGGTACACCATCTTTCCCAGGCTACGTTTGAAGTTTGAGGTGGCAAGACAAGCAAGCAGCCCCATTCTCTGTGCCTCTGTGCGAGCACTGCCATGGGCAGAAGAGGCTGAGCAACAGCTTTCCAGGATAGCCCCTTCTGCCTGCCAGCTACCTGCAGACGTTCGCACTTTCGGAGCAGGGCTGCAAAAGGAGCCTGGCAGGGACACCACCATTCCCAGCATGCGTTTGAAGTTTCAAGTGGCAAGATAAGCAAGCAGCCCCATTCTCTGTGCCTCTATGCGAACAGTGCCATGGGCAGATGAGGCTGAGCAACAGCTTTCCAGGATAGCCCCTTCTGGCTGCCAGCTATCTGCAGACGTTCGCATTTCAAGAGCAGGGCTGCGAAAGGAGCCTAGCAGGTACACCATCTTTCCCAGGCTACGTTTGAAGTTTGAGGTGGCAAGACAAGCAAGCAGCCCCATTCTCTGTGCCTCTGTGCGAGCACTGCCATGGGCAGATGAGGCTGAGCAACAGCTTTCCAGGATAGCCCCTTCTGCCTGCCAGCTATCTGCAGACATTCGCACTTTCGGAGCAGGGCTGCGAAAGGAGCCTGGCAGGGACACCAACTTTCCCAGGCTACGTTTGAAGTTGGAGGTGGCAAGACAAGCAAGCAGCCCCATTCTCTGTGCCTCTGTGCGAGCACTGCCATGGGCAGATGAGGCTGAGCAACAGCTTTCCAGGCTAGCCCCTTCTGGCTGCCAGCTATCTGCAGACGTTCGCATTTCAAGAGCAGGGCTGCGAAAGGAGCCTAGCAGGTACACCATCTTTCCCAGTCTACCTTTGAAGTTTGAGGTGGCAAGACAAGCAAGCAGCCCCATTCTCTGTGCCTCTGTGCGAGCACTGCCATGGGCAGATGAGGCTGAGCAACAGCTTTCCAGGCTAGCCCCTTCTGGCTGCCAGCTATCTGCAGACGTTCACATTTCAAGAGCAGGGCTGCGAAAGGAGCCTAGCAGGTACACCATCTTTCCCAGGCTACGTTTGAAGTTTGAGGTGGCAAGACAAGCAAGGAGCCTCATTCTCTGTGCCTCTGTGCAAGCAGTGCCATGGGCAGATGAGGCTGAGCAACAGCTTTCCAGGCTAGCACCTTCTGGCTGCCAGCTATCTGCAGACGTTCGCACTTCCGGAGCAGGGCTGCGAAAGGAGCCTGGCAGGGACACCAACTTTCCCAGGCTACGTTTGAAGTTTGAGGTGGCAAGACAAGCAAGCAGCCCCATTCTCTGTGCCTCTATGCGAACAGTGCCATGGGCAGATGAGGCGGAGCAACAGCTTTCCAGGATAACCCCTTCTGCCTGCCAGCTATCTGCAGATGTTCGCACTTTGGGAGCAGGGCTGCAAAAGGAGCCTGGCAGGGACACCACCATTCCCAGCATGCGTTTGAATTTTCAAGTGGCAAGATAAGCAAGCAGCCCCATTCTCTGTGCCTCTGTGCGAGCACTGCCATGGGCAGATGAGGCTGAGCAACAGCTGTCCAGGATAACCCCTTCTGCCTGCCAGCTATCTGCAGACGTTCGCACTTTCGGAGCAGGGCTGCAAAAGGAGCCTGGCTGGGACACCACCATTCCCAGCATGCGTTTGAAGTTTCAAGTGGCAAGATAAGCAAGCAGCCCCGTTCTCTGTGCCTCTATGCGAACAGTGCCATGGGCAGATGAGGCTGAGCAACAGCTTTCCAGGATAGCCCCTTCTGGCTGCTAGCTATCTGCAGACGTTCGCACTTTGGGAGCAGGGCTGCGAAAGGAGCCTGGCAGGGACACCAACATTCCCTGGCTACGTTTGAAGTTTGAGGTGGCAAGACAAGCAAGCAGCCCCATTCTCTGTGCCTCTGTGCGAGCACTGCCATGGGCAGATGAGGCTGAGCAACAGCTTTCCAGGCTAGCCCCTTCTGGCTGCCAGCTATCTGCAGACGTTCGCATTTCAAGAGCAGGGCTGCGAAAGGAGCCTAGCAGGTACACCATCTTTCCCAGGCTACGTTTGAAGTTTGAGGTGGCAAGACAAGCAAGCAGCCCCATTCTCTGTGCCTCTGTGCGAGCACTGCCATGGGCAGATGAGGCTGAGCAACAGCTTTCCAGGATAGCCCCTTCTGCCTGCCAGCTATCTGCAGACGTTCGCACTTTCGGAGCAGGGCTGCGAAAGCAGCCTGGCAGGGACACCAACATTCCCAGGCTACGTTTGAAGTTGGAGGTGGCAAGACAAGCAAGCAGCCCCATTCTCTGTGCCTCTGTGCGAGCACTGCCATGGGCAGATGAGGCTGAGCAACAGCTTTCCAGGATAGCCCCTTCTGGCTGCTAGCTATCTGCAGACGTTCGCACTTTGGGAGCAGGGCTGCGAAAGGAGCCTGGCAGGGACACCAACATTCCCAGGCTACGTTTGAAGTTTGAGGTGGCAAGACAAGCAAGCAGCCCCATTCTCTGTGCCTCTGTGCGAGCACTGCCATGGGCAGATGAGGCTGAGCAACAGCTTTCCAGGCTAGCCCCTTCTGGCTGCCAGCTATCTGCAGACGTTCGCATTTCAAGAGCAGGGCTGCGAAAGGAGCCTAGCAGGTACACCATCTTTCCCAGGCTACGTTTGAAGTTTGAGGTGGCAAGACAAGCAAGCAGCCCCATTCTCTGTGCCTCTGTGCGAGCACTGCCATGGGCAGATGAGGCTGAGCAACAGCTTTCCAGGATAGCCCCTTCTGCCTGCCAGCTATCTGCAGACGTTCGCACTTTCGGAGCAGGGCTGCGAAAGGAGCCTGGCAGGGACACCAACATTCCCAGGCTACGTTTGAAGTTGGAGGTGGCAAGACAAGCAAGCAGCCCCATTCTCTGTGCCTCTGTGCGAGCACTGCCATGGGCAGATGAGGCTGAGCAACAGCTTTCCAGGCTAGCCCCTTCTGGCTGCCAGCTATCTGCAGACGTTCGCATTTCAAGAGCAGGGCTGCGAAAGGAGCCTAGCAGGTACACCATCTTTCCCAGGCTACGTTTGAAGTTTGAGGTGGCAAGAGAAGCAAGGAGCCTCATTCTCTGTGCCTCTGTGCAAGCAGTGCCATGGGCAGATGAGGCTGAGCAGCAGCTTTCCAGGATAGCCCCTTCTGCCTGCCAGCTATCTGCAGATGTTCGCACTTTTGGAGCAGGGCTGTGATAGGAGCCTGGCAGGGACACCACCATTCCCAGCATGCGTTTGAAGTTTCAAGTGGCAAGATAAGCAAGCAGCCCCATTCTCTGTGCCTCTATGTGAACAGTGCCATGGGCAGATGAGGCTGAGCAACAGCTTTCCAGGCTAGCACCTTCTGGCTGCCAGCTATCTGCAGACGTTTGCATTTCAAGAGCAGGGCTGCGAAAGGAGCCTAGCAGGTACACCATCTTTCCCAGGCTACGTTTGAAGTTTGAGGTGGCAAGACAAGCAAGCAGCCCCATTCTCTGTGCCTCTGTGCGAGCACTGCCATGGGCAGAAGAGGCTGAGCAACAGCTTTCCAGGATAGCCCCTTCTGCCTGCCAGCTATCTGCAGATGTTCGCACTTTCGGAGCAGGGCTGCAAAAGGAGCCTGGCAGGGACACCACCATTCCCAGGATGCGTTTGAAGTTTCAAGTGGCAAGATAAGCAAGCAGCCCCATTCTCTGTGCCTCTATGCGAACAGTGCCATGGGCAGATGAGGCTGAGCAACAGCTTTCCAGGATAGCCCCTTCTGGCTGCCAGCTATCTGCAGACGTTCGCATTTCAAGAGCAGAGCTGCGAAAGGAGCCTAGCAGGTAGACCATCTTTCCCAGGCTACGTTTGAAGTTTGAGGTGGCAAGACAAGCAAGCAGCCCCATTCTCTGTGCCTCTGTGCGAACAGTGCCATGGGCAGATGAGGCTGAGCAACAGCTTTCCAGGATAGCCCCTTCTGGCTGCCAGCTATCTGCAGACGTTCGCACTTTCGGAGCAGGGCTGTGATAGGAGCCTAGCAGGGACACCACCATTCCCAGCATGCGTTTGAATTTTCAAGTGGCAAGATAAGCAAGCAGCCCCATTCTCTGTGCCTCTATGCGAGCACTGCCATGGGCAGATGAGGCTGAGCAACAGCTTTCCAGGCTAGCCCCTTCTGGCTGCCAGCTATCTGCAGACGTTCGCATTTCAAGAGCAGGGCTGCGAAAGGAGCCTAGCAGGGACACCAACGTTCCCAGGCTACATTTGAAGTTTCAGGTGGCAAGACAAGCAAGGAGCCCCATTCTCTGTGCCTCTGTGCGAGCACTGCCATGGGCAGATGAGGCTGAGCAACAGCTTTCCAGGATAGCCCCTTCTGGCTGCTAGCTATCTGCAGACGTTCGCACTTTGGGAGCAGGGCTGCGAAAGGAGCCTGGCAGGGACACCAACATTCCCAGGCTACGTTTGAAGTTTGAGGTGGCAAGACAAGCAAGCAGCCCCATTCTCTGTGCCTCTGTGCGAACAGTGCCATGGGCAGATGAGGCTGAGCAACAGCTTTCCAGGATAGCCCCTTCTGCCTGCCAGCTATCTGCAGACGTTCGCACTTTCGGAGCAGGGCTGTGATAGGAGCCTAGCAGGGACACCACCATTCCCAGCATGCGTTTGAAGTTTCAAGTGGCAAGATAAGCAAGCAGCCCCATTCTCTGTGCCTCTATGCGAACAGTGCCATGGGCAGATGAGGCTGAGCAACAGCTTTCCAGGCTAGCCCCTTCTGGCTGCCAGCTATCTGCAGACGTTCGCATTTCAAGAGCAGGGCTGCGAAAGGAGCCTAGCAGGTACACCATCTTTCCCAGGCTACGTTTGAAGTTTGAGGTGGCAAGAGAAGCAAGGAGCCTCATTCTCTGTGCCTCTGTGCAAGCAGTGCCATGGGCAGATGAGGCTGAGCAGCAGCTTTCCAGGATAGCCCCTTCTGCCTGCCAGCTATCTGCAGATGTTCGCACTTTTGGAGCAGGGCTGTGATAGGAGCCTGGCAGGGACACCACCATTCCCAGCATGCGTTTGAAGTTTCAAGTGGCAAGATAAGCAAGCAGCCCCATTCTCTGTGCCTCTATGTGAACAGTGCCATGGGCAGATGAGGCTGAGCAACAGCTTTCCAGGCTAGCACCTTCTGGCTGCCAGCTATCTGCAGACGTTTGCATTTCAAGAGCAGGGCTGCGAAAGGAGCCTAGCAGGTACACCATCTTTCCCAGGCTACGTTTGAAGTTTGAGGTGGCAAGACAAGCAAGCAGCCCCATTCTCTGTGCCTCTGTGCGAGCACTGCCATGGGCAGAAGAGGCTGAGCAACAGCTTTCCAGGATAGCCCCTTCTGCCTGCCAGCTATCTGCAGATGTTCGCACTTTCGGAGCAGGGCTGCAAAAGGAGCCTGGCAGGGACACCACCATTCCCAGGATGCGTTTGAAGTTTCAAGTGGCAAGATAAGCAAGCAGCCCCATTCTCTGTGCCTCTATGCGAACAGTGCCATGGGCAGATGAGGCTGAGCAACAGCTTTCCAGGATAGCCCCTTCTGGCTGCCAGCTATCTGCAGACGTTCGCATTTCAAGAGCAGAGCTGCGAAAGGAGCCTAGCAGGTACACAATCTTTCCCAGGCTACGTTTGAAGTTTGAGGTGGCAAGACAAGCAAGCAGCCCCATTCTCTGTGCCTCTGTGCGAACAGTGCCATGGGCAGATGAGGCTGAGCAACAGCTTTCCAGGATAGCCCCTTCTGGCTGCCAGCTATCTGCAGACGTTCGCACTTTCGGAGCAGGGCTGTGATAGGAGCCTAGCAGGGACACCACCATTCCCAGCATGCGTTTGAATTTTCAAGTGGCAAGATAAGCAAGCAGCCCCATTCTCTGTGCCTCTATGCGAGCACTGCCATGGGCAGATGAGGCTGAGCAACAGCTTTCCAGGCTAGCCCCTTCTGGCTGCCAGCTATCTGCAGACGTTCGCATTTCAAGAGCAGGGCTGCGAAAGGAGCCTAGCAGGGACACCAACGTTCCCAGGCTACATTTGAAGTTTCAGGTGGCAAGACAAGCAAGGAGCCCCATTCTCTGTGCCTCTGTGCGAGCACTGCCATGGGCAGATGAGGCTGAGCAACAGCTTTCCAGGATAGCCCCTTCTGGCTGCTAGCTATCTGCAGACGTTCGCACTTTGGGAGCAGGGCTGCGAAAGGAGCCTGGCAGGGACACCAACATTCCCAGGCTACGTTTGAAGTTTGAGGTGGCAAGACAAGCAAGCAGCCCCATTCTCTGTGCCTCTGTGCGAACAGTGCCATGGGCAGATGAGGCTGAGCAACAGCTTTCCAGGATAGCCCCTTCTGCCTGCCAGCTATCTGCAGACGTTCGCACTTTCGGAGCAGGGCTGTGATAGGAGCCTAGCAGGGACACCACCATTCCCAGCATGCGTTTGAAGTTTCAAGTGGCAAGATAAGCAAGCAGCCCCATTCTCTGTGCCTCTATGCGAACAGTGCCATGGGCAGATGAGGCTGAGCAACAGCTTTCCAGGCTAGCCCCTTCTGGCTGCCAGCTATCTGCAGACGTTCGCATTTCAAGAGCAGGGCTGCGAAAGGAGCCTAGCAGGGACAACAACGTTCCCAGGCTACATTTGAAGTTTGAGGTGGCAAGACAAGCAAGGAGCCCCATTCTCTGTGCCTCTGTGCGAGCACTGCCATGGGCAGATGAGGCTGAGCAACAGCTTTCCAGGATAGCCACTTCTGGCTGCTAGCTATCTGCAGACGTTCGCACTTTGGGAGCAGGGCTGCGAAAGGAGCCTGGCAGGGACACCAACATTCCCAGGCTACGTTTGAAGTTTGAGGTGGCAAGACAAGCAAGCAGCCCCATTCTCTGTGCCTCTGTGCGAGCACTGCCATGGGCAGATGAGGCTGAGCAACAGCTTTCCAGGCTAGCCCCTTCTGGCTGCCAGCTATCTGCAGACGTTCGCATTTCAAGAGCAGGGCTGGGAAAGGAGCCTAGCAGGTACACCATCTTTCCCAGGCTACGTTTGAAGTTTGAGGTGGCAAGACAAGCAAGCAGCCCCATTCTCTGTGCCTCTGTGCGAGCACTGCCATGGGCAGATGAGGCTGAGCAACAGCTTTCCAGGATAGCCCCTTCTGCCTGCCAGCTATCTGCAGACGTTCGCACTTTCGGAGCAGGGCTGCAAAAGGAGCCTGGCAGGGACACCACCATTCCCAGCATGCGTTTGAAGTTTCAAGTGGCAAGATAAGCAAGCAGCCCCGTTCTCTGTGCCTCTATGCGAACAGTGCCATGGGCAGATGAGGCTGAGCAACAGCTTTCCAGGATAGCCCCTTCTGGCTGCTAGGTATCTGCAGACGTTCGCATTTCAAGAGCAGGGCTGCGAAAGGAGCCTAGCAGGTACACCATCTTTCCCAGGCTACGTTTGAAGTTTGAGGTGGCAAGACAAGCAAGCAGCCCCATTCTCTGTGCCTCTGTGCGAGCACTGCCATGGGCAGATGAGGCTGAGCAACAGCTTTCCAGGATAGCCCCTTCTGCCTGCCAGCTATCTGCAGACGTTCGCACTTTCGGAGCAGGGCTGCGAAAGGAGCCTGGCAGGGACACCAACTTTCCCAGGCTACGTTTGAAGTTTGAGGTGGCAAGACAAGCAAGCAGCCCCATTCTCTGTGCCTCTATGCGAACAGTGCCATGGGCAGATGAGGCTGAGCAACAGCTTTCCAGGATAACCCCTTCTGCCTGCCAGCTATCTGCAGATGTTCGCACTTTGGGAGCAGGGCTGCAAAAGGAGCCTGGCAGGGACACCACCATTCCCAGCATGCGTTTGAATTTTCAAGTGGCAAGATAAGCAAGCAGCCCCATTCTCTGTGCCTCTATGCGAACAGTGCCATGGGCAGATGAGGCTGAGCAACAGCTTTCCAGGCTAGCCCCTTCTGGCTGCCAGCTATCTGCAGACGTTCGCATTTCAAGAGCAGGGCTGCGAAAGGAGCCTAGCAGGTACACCAACTTTCCCAGGCTACGTTTGAAGTTTGAGGTGGCAAGACAAGCAAGCAGCCCCATTCTCTGTGCCTCTGTGCGAGCACTGCCATGGGCAGATGAGGCTGAGCAACAGCTTTCCAGGATAGCCCCTTCTGCCTGCCAGCTATCTGCAGACATTCGCACTTTCGGAGCAGGGCTGCGAAAGGAGCCTGGCAGGGACACCAACTTTCCCAGGCTACGTTTGAAGTTGGAGGTGGCAAGACAAGCAAGCAGCCCCATTCTCTGTGCCTCTGTGCGAGCACTGCCATGGGCAGATGAGGCTGAGCAACAGCTTTCCAGGATAGCCCCTTCTGGCTGCCAGCTATCTGCACACGTTCACATTTCAATAGCAGGGCTGCGAAAGGAGCCTAGCAGGTACACCAACTTTCCCAGGCTACGTTTGAAGTTTGAGGTGGCAAGACAAGCAAGGAGCCTCATTCTCTGTGCCTCTGTGCAAGCAGTGCCATGGGCAGAGGAGGCTGAGCAACAGCTTTCCAGTCTAGCACCTTCTGGCTGCCAGCTATCTGCAGACGTTCGCACTTTCGGAGCAGGGCTGCGAAAGGAGCCTGGCAGGGACACCAACTTTCCCAGGCTACGTTTGAAGTTTGAGGTGGCAAGACAAGCAAGCAGCCCCATTCTCTGTGCCTCTATGCGAACAGTGCCATGGGCAGATGAGGCGGAGCAACAGCTTTCCAGGATAACCCCTTCTACCTGCCAGCTATCTGCAGATGTTCGCACTTTGGGAGCAGGGCTGCAAAAGGAGCCTGGCAGGGACACCACCATTCCCAGCATGCGTTTGAATTTTCAAGTGGCAAGATAAGCAAGCAGCCCCATTCTCTGTGCCTCTGTGCGAGCACTGCCATGGGCAGATGAGGCTGAGCAACAGCTGTCCAGGATATCCCCTTCTGCCTGCCAGCTATCTGCAGACGTTCGCACTTTCGGAGCAGGGCTGCAAAAGGAGCCTGGCAGGGACACCACCATTCCCAGCATGCGTTTGAAGTTTCAAGTGGCAAGATAAGCAAGCAGCCCCGTTCTCTGTGCCTCTATGCGAACAGTGCCATGGGCAGATGAGGCTGAGCAACAGCTTTCCAGGCTAGCCCCTTCTGGCTGCCAGCTATCTGCAAACGTTCGCACTTTCGGAGCAGGGCTGCAAAAGGAGCCTGGCAGGGACACCACCATTCCCAGCATGCGTTTGAAGTTTCAAGTGGCAAGATAAGCAAGCAGCCCCGTTCTCTGTGCCTCTATGCGAACAGTGCCATGGGCAGATGAGGCTGAGCAACAGCTTTCCAGGCTAGCCCCTTCTGGCTGCCAGCTATCTGCAGACGTTCGCATTTCAAGAGCAGGGCTGCGAAAGGAGCCTAGCAGGTACACCATCTTTCCCAGGCTACGTTTGAAGTTTGAGGTGGCAAGACAAGCAAGCAGCCCCATTCTCTGTGCCTCTGTGCAAGCACTGCCATGGGCAGATGAGGCTGAGCAACAGCTTTCCAGGATAGCCCCTTCTGGCTGCCAGCTATCTGCAGACGTTCACATTTCAAGAGCAGGGCTGCGAAAGGAGCCTAGCAGGTACACCATCTTTCCCAGGCTACGTTTGAAGTTTGAGGTGGCAAGACAAGCAAGGAGCCTCATTCTCTGTGCCTCTGTGCAAGCAGTGCCATGGGCAGATGAGGCTGAGCAACAGCTTTCCAGGCTAGCACCTTCTGGCTGCCAGCTATCTGCAGACGTTCGCACTTTCGGAGCAGGGCTGCGAAAGGAGCCTGGCAGGGACACCAACTTTCCCAGGCTACGTTTGAAGTTTGAGGTGGCAAGACAAGCAAGCAGCCCCATTCTCTGTGCCTTTATGCGAACAGTGCCATGGGCAGATGAGGCGGAGCAACAGCTTTCCAGGATAACCCCTTCTGCCTGCCAGCTATCTGCAGATGTTCGCACTTTGGGAGCAGGGCTGCAAAAGGAGCCTGGCAGGGACACCACCATTCCCAGCATGCGTTTGAATTTTCAAGTGGCAAGATAAGCAAGCAGTCCCATTCTCTGTGCCTCTGTGCGAGCACTGCCATGGGCAGATGAGGCTGAGCAACAGCTGTCCAGGATATCCCCTTCTGCCTGCCAGCTATCTGCAGACGTTCGCACTTTCGGAGCAGGGCTGCAAAAGGAGCCTGGCAGGGACACCACCATTCCCAGCATGCGTTTGAAGTTTCAAGTGGCAAGATAAGCAAGCAGCCCCGTTCTCTGTGCCTCTATGCGAACAGTGCCATGGGCAGATGAGGCTGAGCAACAGCTTTCCAGGCTAGCCCCTTCTGGCTGCCAGCTATCTGCAAACGTTCGCATTTCAAGAGCAGGGCTGCGAAAGGAGCCTAGCAGGTACACCATCTTTCCCAGGCTACGTTTGAAGTTTGAGGTGCCAAGACAAGCAAGCAGCCCCATTCTCTGTGCCTCTGTGCGAGCACTGCCATGGGCAGATGAGGCTGAGCAACAGCTTTCCAGGATAGCCCCTTCTGGCTGCCAGCTATCTGCAGACGTTCGCATTTCAAGAGCAGGGCTGCGAAAGGAGCCTAGCAGGTACACCATCTTTCCCAGGCTACGTTTGAAGTTTGAGGTGGCAAGACAAGCAAGGAGCCTCATTCTCTGTGCCTCTGTGCAAGCACTGCCATGGGCAGATGAGGCTGAGCAGCAGCTTTCCAGGATAGCCCCTTCTGCCTGCCAGCTATCTGCAGATGTTCGCACTTTTGGAGCAGGGCTGTGATAGGAGCCTGGCAGGGACACCACCATTCCCAGCATGCGTTTGAAGTTTCAAGTGGCAAGATAAGCAAGCAGCCCCATTCTCTGTGCCTCTATGCGAACAGTGCCATGGGCAGATGAGGCTGAGCAACAGCTTTCCAGGATAGCCCCTTCTGGCTGCCAGCTATCTGCAGACGTTCACATTTCAAGAGCAGAGCTGCGAAAGGAGCCTAGCAGGTACACAATCTTTCCCAGGCTACGTTTGAAGTTTGAGGTGGCAAGACAAGCAAGCAGCCCCATTCTCTGTGCCTCTGTGCGAACAGTGCCATGGGCAGATGAGGCTGAGCAACAGCTTTCCAGGATAGCCCCTTCTGGCTGCCAGCTATCTGCAGACGTTCGCACTTTCGGAGCAGGGCTGTGATAGGAGCCTAGCAGGGACACCACCATTCCCAGCATGCGTTTGAAGTTTCAAGTGGCAAGATAAGCAAGCAGCCCCATTCTCTGTGCCTCTATGCGAACAGTGCCATGGGCAGATGAGGCTGAGCAACAGCTTTCCAGGCTAGCACCTTCTGGCTGCCAGCTATCTGCAGACGTTCGCACTTTCGGAGCAGGGCTGCAAAAGGAGCCTGGCAGGGACACCAACTTTCCCAGGCTACGTTTGAAGTTTGAGGTGGCAAGACAAGCAAGCAGCCCCATTCTCTGTGCCTCTGTGCGAGCACTGCCATGGGCAGATGAGGCTGAGCAACAGCTTTCCAGGATAGCCCCTTCTGCCTGCCAGCTATCTGCGGAAGTTCGCACTTTCGGAGCAGGGCTGCAAAAGGAGCCTGGCAGGGACACCAACTTTCCCAGGCTACGTTTGAAGTTTCAAGTGGCAAGATATGCAAGCAGCCCCATTCTCTGTGCCTCTATGCGAACAGTGCCATGGGCAGATGAGGCTGAGCAACAGCTTTCCAGGATAGCCCCTTCTACCTGCCAGCTATCTGCAGACGTTCGCATTTCAAGAGCAGGGCTGCGAAAGGAGCCTGGCAGGTACACCATCTTTCCCAGGCTACGTTTGAAGTTTGAGCTGGCAAGACAAGCAAGCAGCCCCATTCTCTGTGCCTCTGTGCGAGCACTGCCATGGGCAGATGAGGCTGAGCAACAGCTTTCCAGGATAGCCCCTTCTGCCTGCCAGCTATCTGCAGACGTTCGCACTTTCGGAGCAGGGCTGCGAAAGGAGCCTGGCAGGGACACCACCATTCCCAGCATGCGTTTGAAGTTTCAAGTGGCAAGATAAGCAAGCAGCCCCATTCTCTGTGCCTCTATGCGAACAGTGCCATGGGCAGATGAGGCTGAGCAACAGCTTTCCAGGCTAGCCCCTTCTGGCTGCCAGCAATCTGCAGACGTTCGCATTTCAAGAGCAGGGCCGCGAAAGGATCCTAGCAGGTACACTATCTTTCCCAGGCTACGTTTGAAGTTTGAGGTGGCAAGACAAGCAAGCAGCCCCATTCTCTGTGCCTCTGTGCGAGCACTGCCATGGGCAGATGAGGCTGAGCAACAGCTTTCCAGGATAGCCCTTTCTGGCTGCCAGCTATCTGCAGACGTTCGCATTTCAAGAGCAGGGCTGCGAAAGCAGCCTAGCAGGTACACCATCTTTCCCAGGCTACGTTTGAAGTTTGAGGTGGCAAGACAAGCAAGCAGCCCCATTCTCTGTGCCTCTGTGCGAGCACTGCCATGGGCAGATGAGGCTGAGCAACAGCTTTCCAGGCTAGCCCCTTCTGCCTGCCAGCTATCTGCAGACGTTCGCACTTTCGGAGCAGGGCTGCAAAAGGAGCCTGGCAGGGACACCACCATTCCCAGCATGCGTTTGAAGTTTCAAGTGGCAAGATAAGCAAGCAGCCCCATTCTCTGTGCCTCTATGCGAACAGTGCCATGGGCAGATGAGGCTGAGCAACAGCTTTCCAGGCTAGCCCCTTCTGCCTGCCAGCTATCTGCAGACGTTCGCATTTCAAGAGCAGGGCTGCTAAAGGAGCCTGGCAGGGACACCAACTTTCCCAGGCTACGTTTGAAGTTTGAGGTGGCAAGACAAGCAAGCAGCCCCATTCTCTGTGCCTCTGTGCGAGCAGTGCCATGGGCAGATGAGGCGGACCAACAGCTTTCCAGGATAGCCCCTTCTGCCTGCCAGCTATCTGCAGACGTTCGCACTTTCGGAGCAGGGCTGCAAAAGGAGCCTGGCAGGAACACCACCATTCCCAGCATGCGTTTGAAGTTTCAAGTGGCAAGATAAGCAAGCAGCCCCATTCTCTGTGCCTCTATGCGAGCACTGCCATGGGCAGATGAGGCTGAGCAACAGCTTTCCAGGCTAGCCCCTTCTGGCTGCTAGCTATCTGCAGACGTTCGCACTTTGGGAGCAGGGCTGCGAAAGGAGCCTGGCAGGGACACCAACATTCCCAGGCTACGTTTGAAGTTTGAGGTGGCAAGACAAGCAAGCAGCCCCATTCTCTGTGCCTCTGTGCGAGCACTGCCATGGGCAGATGAGGCTGAGCAACAGCTTTCCAGGATAGCCCCTTCTGCCTGCCAGCTATCTGCAGACGTTCGCACTTTCGGAGCAGGGCTGCAAAAGGAGCCTGGCAGGGACACCACCATTCCCAGCATGCGTTTGAAGTTTCAAGTGGCAAGATAAGCAAGCAGCCCCGTTCTCTGTGCCTGTATGCGAACAGTGCCATGGGCAGATGAGGCTGAGCAACAGCTTTCCAGGCTAGCCCCTTCTGGCTGCCAGCTATCTGCAGACGTTCGCATTTCAAGAGCAGGGCTGCGAAAGGAGCCTAGCAGGTACACCATCTTTCCCAGGCTACGTTTGAAGTTTGAGGTGGCAAGACAAGCAAGCAGCCCCATTCTCTGTGCCTCTGTGCGAGCACTGCCATGGGCAGATGAGGCTGAGCAACAGCTTTCCAGGCTAGCCCCTTCTGCCTGCCAGCTATCTGCAGATGTTCGCACTTTCGGAGCAGGGCTGTGATAGGAGCCTGGCAGGGACACCAACATTCCCAGGCTACGTTTGAAGTTGGAGGTGCCAAGACAAGCAAGCAGCCCCATTCTCTGTGCCTCTGTGCGAGCACTGCCATGGGCAGATGAGGCTGAGCAACAGCTTTCCAGGATAGCCACTTCTGGCTGCCAGCTATCTGCAGACGTTCGCATTTCAAGAGCAGGGCTGCGAAAGGAGCCTAGCAGGTACACCATCTTTCCCAGGCTACGTTTGAAGTTTGAGGTGGCAAGACAAGCAAGCAGCCCCATTCTCTGTGCCTCTGTGCGAGCACTGCCATGGGCAGATGAGGCTGAGCAACAGCTTTCCAGGCTAGCCCCTTCTGGCTGCCAGCTATCTGCAGACGTTCACATTTCAAGAGCAGGGCTGCGAAAGGAGCCTAACAGGTACACGATCTTTCCCAGGCTACGTTTGAAGTTTGAGGTGGCAAGACAAGCAAGGAGCCTCATTCTCTGTGCCTCTGTGCAAGCAGTGCCATGGGCAGATGAGGCTGAGCAGCAGCTTTCCAGGATAGCCCCTTCTGCCTGTCAGCTATCTGCAGATGTTCGCACGTTTGGAGCAGGGCTGTGATAGGAGCCTGGCAGGGACACCACCATTCCCAGCATGCGTTTGAAGTTTCAAGTGGCAAGATAAGCAAGCAGCCCCATTCTCTGTGCCTCTATGCGAACAGTGCCATGGGCAGATGAGGCTGAGCAACAGCTTTCCAGGCTAGCACCTTCTGGCTGCCAGCTATCTGCAGACGTTCGCACTTTCGGAGCAGGGCTGCAAAAGAAGCCTGGCAGGGACACCAACGTTCCCAGGCTACGTTTGAAGTTTGAGGTGGCAAGACAAGCAAGCAGCCCCATTCTCTGTGCCTCTGTGCGAGCACTGCCATGGGCAGATGAGGCTGAGCAATAGCTTTCCAGGATAGCCCCTTCTGCCTGCCAGCTATCTGCAGACGTTCGCACTTTCGGAGCAGGGCTGCAAAAGGAGCCTGGCAGGGACACCACCATTCCCAGCATGCGTTTGAAGTTTCAAGTGGCAAGATAAGCAAGCAGCCCCGTTCTCTGTGCCTCTATGCGAACAGTGCCATGGGCAGATGAGGCTGAGCAACAGCTTTCCAGGATAGCACCTTCTGACTGCCAGCTATGTGCAGACGTTCGCACTTTCGGAGCAGGGCTGCGAAAGGAGCCTGGCAGGGACAGCAACGTTCCCAGGCTACGTTTGAAGTTTGAGGTGGCAAGACAAGCAAGCAGCCCCATTCTCTGTGCCTCTGTGCGAGCAATGCCATGGGCAGATGAGGCTGAGCAATAGCTTTCCAGGATAGCCCCTTCTGCCTGCCAGCTATCTGCAGACGTTCGCACTTTCGGAGCAGGGCTGTGATAGGAGCCTAGCAGGGACACCACCATTCCCAGCATGCGTTTGAAGTTTCAAGTGGCAAGATAAGCAAGCTGCCCCATTCTCTGTGCCTCTATGCGAACAGTGCCATGTGCAGATGAGGCTGAGCAACAGCTTTCCAGGCTAGCCCCTTCTGGCTGCCAGCTATCTGCAGACGTTCGCATTTCAAGAGCAGGGCTGCGAAAGGAGCCTAGCAGGTACACCAACTTTCCCAGGCTACATTTGAAGTTTGAGGTGGCAAGACAAGCAAGGAGCCCCATTCTCTGTGCCTCTGTGCGAGCACTGCCATGGGCAGATGAGGCTGAGCAACAGCTTTCCAGGATAGCCCCTTCTGCCTGCCAGCTATCTGCAGACGTTCGCACTTTCGGAGCAGGGCTGCGAAAGGAGCCTGGCAGGGACACCAACTTTCCCAGGCTACGTTTGAAGTTGGAGGTGGCAAGACAAGCAAGGAGCCTCATTCTCTGTGCCTCTGTGCGAGCACTGCCATGGGCAGATGAGGCTGAGCAACAGCTTTCCAGGCTAGCCCCTTCTGGCTGCCAGCTATCTGCAGACGTTCGCACTTTCGGAGCAGGGCTGCGAAAGGAGCCTGGCAGGGACACCAACTTTCCCAGGCTACGTTTGAAGTTTGAGGTGGCAAGACAAGCCAGCAGCCCCATTCTCTGTGCCTCTGTGCGAGCACTGCCATGGGCAGATGAGGCTGAGCAACAGCTTTCCAGGCTAGCCCCTTCTGGCTGCCAGCTATCTGCAGACGTTCACATTTCAAGAGCAGGGCTGCGAAAGGAGCCTAGCAGGTACACCATCTTTCCCAGGCTACGTTTGAAGTTTGAGGTGGCAAGACAAGCAAGGAGCCTCATTCTCTGTGCCTCTGTGCAAGCAGTGCCATGGGCAGATGAGGCTGAGCAGCAGCTTTCCAGGATAGCCCCTTCTGCCTGCCAGCTATCTGCAGACGTTCGCACTTTCGGAGCAGGGCTGTGATAGGAGCCTAGCAGGGACACCACCATTCCCAGCATGCGTTTGAAGTTTCAAGTGGCAAGATAAGCAAGCAGCCCCATTCTCTGTGCCTCTATGCGAACAGTGCCATGGGCAGATGAGGCTGAGCAACAGCTTTCCAGGCTAGCACCTTCTGGCTGCCAGCTATCTGCAGACGTTCGCACTTTCGGAGCAGGGCTGCGAAAGGAGCCTGGCAGGGACACCAACGTTCCCAGGATACGTTTGAAGTTTGAGGTGGCAAGACAAGCAAGCAGCCCCATTCTCTGTGCCTCTGTGCGAGCAATGCCATGGGCAGATGAGGCTGAGCAATAGCTTTCCAGGATAGCCCCTTCTGCCTGCCAGCTATCTGCAGACGTTCGCACTTTCGGAGCAGGGCTGTGATAGGAGCCTAGCAGGGACACCACCATTCCCAGCATGCGTTTGAAGTTTCAAGTGGCAAGATAAGCAAGCTGCCCCATTCTCTGTGCCTCTATGCGAACAGTGCCATGTGCAGATGAGGCTGAGCAACAGCTTTCCAGGCTAGCCCCTTCTGGCTGCCAGCTATCTGCAGACGTTCGCATTTCAAGAGCAGGGCTGCGAAAGGAGCCTAGCAGGTACACCAACTTTCCCAGGCTACATTTGAAGTTGGAGGTGGCAAGACAAGCAAGGAGCCTCATTCTCTGTGCCTCTGTGCAAGCAGTGCCATGGGCAGATGAGGCTGAGCAACAGCTTTCCAGGCTAGCCCCTTCTGGCTGCCAGCTATCTGCAGACGTTCGCACTTTCGGAGCAGGGCTGCGAAAGGAGCCTGGCAGGGACACCAACTTTCCCAGGCTACGTTTGAAGTTTGAGGTAGCAAGACAAGCCAGCAGCCCCATTCTCTGTGCCTCTGTGCGAGCACTGCCATGGGCAGATGAGGCTGAGCAACAGCTTTCCAGGCTAGCCCCTTCTGGCTGCCAGCTATCTGCAGACGTTCACATTTCAAGAGCAGGGCTGCGAAAGGAGCCTAGCAGGTACACCATCTTTCCCAGGCTACGTTTGAAGTTTGAGGTGGCAAGACAAGCAAGGAGCCTCATTCTCTGTGCCTCTGTGCAAGCAGTGCCATGGGCAGATGAGGCTGAGCAGCAGCTTTCCAGGATAGCCCCTTCTGCCTGCCAGCTATCTGCAGATGTTCGCACTTTTGGAGCAGGGCTGTGATAGGAGCCTGGCAGGGACACCACCATTCCCAGCATGCGTTTGAAGTTTCAAGTGGCAAGATAAGCAAGCAGCCCCATTCTCTGTGCCTCTATGCGAACAGTGCCATGGGCAGATGAGGCTGAGCAACAGCTTTCCAGGCTAGCCCCTTCTGGCTGCCAGCTATCTGCAGACGTTCGCACTTTCGGAGCAGGGCTGCGAAAGGAGCCTGGCAGGAACACCAACGTTCCCAGGCTACGTTTGAAGTTTGAGGTGGCAAGACAAGCAAGCAGCCCCATTCTCTGTGCCTCTGTGCGAGCACTGCCATGGGCAGATGAGGCTGAGCAACAGCTTTCCAGGCTAGCCCCTTCTGGCTGCCAGCTATCTGCAGACGTTCGCATTTCAAGAGCAGGGCTGCGAAAGGAGCCTAGCAGGTACACCATCTTTCCCAGGCTACGTTTGAAGTTTGAGGTGGCAAGACAAGCAAGCAGCCCCATTCTCTGTGCCTCTGTGCGAGCACTGCCATGGGCAGATGAGGCTGAGCAACAGCTTTCCAGGCTAGCCCCTTCTGGCTGCCAGCTATCTGCAGACGTTCGCATTTCAAGAGCAGGGCTGCGAAAGGAGCCTGGCAGGTACACCATCTTTCCCAGGCTACGTTTGAAGTTTGAGGTGGCAAGACAAGCAAGCAGCCCCATTCTCTGTGCCTCTGTGCGAGCACTGCCATGGGCAGATGAGGCTGAGCAACAGCTTTCCAGGATAGCCCCTTCTGCCTGCCAGCTACCTGCAGACGTTCGCACTTTCGGAGCAGGGCTGCGAAAGGAGCCCGGCAGGGACACCACCATTCCCAGCATGCGTTTGAAGTTTCAAGTGGCAAGATAAGCAAGCAGCCCCATTCTCTGTGCCTCTATGCGAACAGTGCCATGGGCAGATGAGGCTGAGCAACAGCTTTCCAGGATAGCCCCTTCTGCCTGCCAGCTATCTGCGGAAGTTCGCACTTTCGGAGCAGGGCTGCAAAAGGAGCCTGGCAGGGACACCAACTTTCCCAGGCTACGTTTGAAGTTTCAAGTGGCAAGATATGCAAGCAGCCCCATTCTCTGTGCCTCTATGCGAACAGTGCCATGGGCAGATGAGGCTGAGCAACAGCTTTCCAGGCTAGCCCCTTCTGGCTGCCAGCTATCTGCAGACGTTCGCATTTCAAGAGCAGGGCTGCGAAAGGAGCCTAGCAGGTACACCATCTTTCCCAGGCTACGTTTGAAGTTTGAGGTGGCAAGACAAGCAAGCAGCCCCATTCTCTGTGCCTCTGTGCGAGCACTGCCATGGGCAGATGAGGCTGAGCAACAGCTTTCCAGGATAGCCCCTTCTGCCTGCCAGCTATCTGCAGATGTTCGCACTTTCGGAGCAGGGCTGTGATAGGAGCCTAGCAGGGACACCACCATTCCCAGCATGCGTTTGAAGTTTCAAGTGGCAAGATAAGCAAGCTGCCCCATTCTCTGTGCCTCTATGCGAACAGTGCCATGGGCAGATGAGGCTGAGCAACAGCTTTCCAGGCTAGCCCCTTCTGGCTGCCAGCTATCTGCAGACGTTCGCATTTCAAGAGCAGGGCTGCGAAAGGAGCCTAGCAGGTACACCATCTTTCCCAGGCTACGTTTGAAGTTTGAGGTGGCAAGACAAGCAAGCAGCCCCATTCTCTGTGCCTCTGTGCGAGCACTGCCATGGGCAGAAGAGGCTGAGCAACAGCTTTCCAGGATAGCCCCTTCTGCCTGCCAGCTACCTGCAGACGTTCGCACTTTCGGAGCAGGGCTGCAAAAGGAGCCTGGCAGGGACACCACCATTCCCAGCATGCGTTTGAAGTTTCAAGTGGCAAGATAAGCAAGCAGCCCCATTCTCTGTGCCTCTATGCGAACAGTGCCATGGGCAGATGAGGCTGAGCAACAGCTTTCCAGGATAGCCCCTTCTGGCTGCCAGCTATCTGCAGACGTTCGCATTTCAAGAGCAGAGCTGCGAAAGGAGCCTAGCAGGTACACAATCTTTCCCAGGCTACGTTTGAAGTTTGAGGTGGCAAGACAAGCAAGCAGCCCCATTCTCTGTGCCTCTGTGCGAACAGTGCCATGGGCAGATGAGGCTGAGCAACAGCTTTCCAGGATAGCCCCTTCTGGCTGCCAGCTATCTGCAGACGTTCGCACTTTCGGAGCAGGGCTGCGAAAGCAGCCTAGCAGGTACACCATCTTTCCCAGGCTACGTTTGAAGTTTGAGGTGGCAAGACAAGCAAGCAGCCCCATTCTCTGTGCCTCTGTGCGAGCACTGCCATGGGCAGATGAGGCTGAGCAACAGCTTTCCAGGCTAGCACCTTCTGGCTGCCAGCTATCTGCAGACGTTCGCACTTTCGGAGCAGGGCTGCAAAAGGAGCCTGGCAGGGACACCAACTTTCCCAGGCTACGTTTGAAGTTTGAGGTGGCAAGACAAGCAAGCAGCCCCATTCTCTGTGCCTCTGTGCGAGCACTGCCATGGGCAGATGAGGCTGAGCAACAGCTTTCCAGGATAGCCTCTTCTGCCTGCCAGCTATCTGCGGAAGTTCGCACTTTCGGAGCAGGGCTGCAAAAGGAGCCTGGCAGGGACACCAACTTTCCCAGGCTACGTTTGAAGTTTCAAGTGGCAAGATATGCAAGCAGCCCCATTCTCTGTGCCTCTGTGCGAACAGTGCCATGGGCAGATGAGGCTGAGCAACAGCTTTCCAGGATAGCCCCCTTCTACCTGCCAGCTATCTGCAGACGTTCGCATTTCAAGAGCAGGGCTGCGAAAGGAGCCTGGCAGGTACACCATCTTTCCCAGGCTACGTTTGAAGTTTGAGGTGGCAAGACAAGCAAGCAGCCCCATTCTCTGTGCCTCTGTGCGAGCACTGCCATGGGCAGATGAGGCTGAGCAACAGCTTTCCAGGATAGCCCCTTCTGGCTGCCAGCTATCTGCAGACGTTCGCATTTCAAGAGCAGAGCTGCGAAAGGAGCCTAGCAGGTACACAATCTTTCCCAGGCTACGTTTGAAGTTTGAGGTGGCAAGACAAGCAAGCAGCCCCATTCTCTGTGCCTCTGTGCGAACAGTGCCATGGGCAGATGAGGCTGAGCAACAGCTTTCCAGGATAGCCCCTTCTGGCTGCCAGCTATCTGCAGACGTTCGCACTTTCGGAGCAGGGCTGCGAAAGCAGCCTAGCAGGTACACCATCTTTCCCAGGCTACGTTTGAAGTTTGAGGTGGCAAGACAAGCAAGCAGCCCCATTCTCTGTGCCTCTGTGCGAGCACTGCCATGGGCAGATGAGGCTGAGCAACAGCTTTCCAGGCTAGCACCTTCTGGCTGCCAGCTATCTGCAGACGTTCGCACTTTCGGAGCAGGGCTGCAAAAGGAGCCTGGCAGGGACACCAACTTTCCCAGGCTACGTTTGAAGTTTGAGGTGGCAAGACAAGCAAGCAGCCCCATTCTCTGTGCCTCTGTGCGAGCACTGCCATGGGCAGATGAGGCTGAGCAACAGCTTTCCAGGATAGCCTCTTCTGCCTGCCAGCTATCTGCGGAAGTTCGCACTTTCGGAGCAGGGCTGCAAAAGGAGCCTGGCAGGGACACCAACTTTCCCAGGCTACGTTTGAAGTTTCAAGTGGCAAGATATGCAAGCAGCCCCATTCTCTGTGCCTCTGTGCGAACAGTGCCATGGGCAGATGAGGCTGAGCAACAGCTTTCCAGGATAGCCCCCTTCTACCTGCCAGCTATCTGCAGACGTTCGCATTTCAAGAGCAGGGCTGCGAAAGGAGCCTGGCAGGTACACTATCTTTCCCAGGCTACGTTTGAAGTTTGAGGTGGCAAGACAAGCAAGCAGCCCCATTCTCTGTGCCTCTGTGCGAGCACTGCCATGGGCAGATGAGGCTGAGCAACAGCTTTCCAGGATAGCCCCTTCTGCCTGCCAGCTATCTGCAGACGTTCGCATTTCAAGAGCAGGGCTGCGAAAGGAGCCTAGCAGGTACACTATCTTTCCCAGGCTACGTTTGAAGTTTGAGGTGGCAAGACAAGCAAGCAGCCCCATTCTCTGTGCCTCTGTGCGAGCACTGCCATGGGCAGATGAGGCTGAGCAACAGCTTTCCAGGATAGCCCCTTCTGCCTGCCAGCTATCTGCAGACGTTCGTACTTTCGGAGCAGGGCTGCAAAAGGAGCCTGGCAGGGACACCACCATTCCCAGCATGCGCTTGAAGTTTCAAGTGGCAAGATAGGCAAGCAGCCCCATTCTCTGTGCCTCTGTGCGAGCACTGCCATGGGCAGATGAGGCTGAGCAACAGCTTTCCAGGATAGCCCTTTCTGGCTGCCAGCTATCTGCAGACGTTCGCATTTCAAGAGCAGGGCTGCGAAAGCAGCCTAGCAGGTACACCATCTTTCCCAGGCTACCTTTGAAGTTTGAGGTGGCAAGACAAGCAAGCAGCCCCATTCTCTGTGCCTCTGTGCGAGCACTGCCATGGGCAGATGAGGCTGAGCAACAGCTTTCCAGGCTAGCCCCTTCTGCCTGCCAGCTATCTGCAGACGTTCGCACTTTCGGAGCAGGGCTGCGAAAGGAGCCTGGCAGGGACACCACCATTCCCAGCATGCGTTTGAAGTTTCAAGTGGCAAGATAAGCAAGCAGCCCCATTCTCTGTGCCTCTATGCGAACAGTGCCATGGGCAGATGAGGCTGAGCAACAGCTTTCCAGGCTAGCCCCTTCTGCCTGCCAGCTATCTGCAGACGTTCGCATTTCAAGAGCAGGGCTGCTAAAGGAGCCTAGCAGGTACACCATCTTTCCCAGGCTACTTTTGAAGTTTGAGGTGGCAAGACAAGCAAGCAGCCCCATTCTCTGTGCCACCGTGCGAGCACTGCAATGGGCAGATGAGGCTGAGCAACAGCTTTCCAGGATAGCCCCTTCTGCCTGCCAGCTATCTGCAGACGTTCGTACTTTCGGAGCAGGGCTGCGAAAGGAGCCTAGCAGGTACACCATCTTTCCCAGGCTACGTTTGAAGTTTGAGGTGGCAAGACAAGCAAGCAGCCCCATTCTCTGTGCCTCTGTGCGAGCACTGCCATGGGCAGATGAGGCTGAGCAACAGCTTTCCAGGCTAGCCCCTTCTGCCTGCCAGCTATCTGCAGACGTTCACATTTCAAGAGCAGGGCTGCGAAAGGAGCCTGGCAGGGACACCACCATTCCCAGCATGCGTTTGAAGTTTCAAGTGGCAAGATAAGCAAGCAGCCCCATTCTCTGTGCCTCTATGCGAACAGTGCCATGGGCAGATGAGGCTGAGCAACAGCTTTCCAGGCTAGCCCCTTCTGCCTGCCAGCTATCTGCAGACGTTCGCATTTCAAGAGCAGGGCTGCTAAAGGAGCCTAGCAGGTACACCATCTTTCCCAGGCTACTTTTGAAGTTTGAGGTGGCAAGACAAGCAAGCAGCCCCATTCTCTGTGCCACCGTGCGAGAACTGCAATGGGCAGATGAGGCTGAGCAACAGCTTTCCAGGATAGCCCCTTCTGCCTGCCAGCTATCTGCAGACGTTCGTACTTTCGGAGCAGGGCTGCGAAAGGAGCCTGGCAGGGACACCACCATTCCCAGCATGCGTTTGAAGTTTCAAGTGGCAAGACAAGCAAGCAGCCCCATTCTCTGTGCCTCTATGCGAACAGTGCCATGGGCAGATGAGGCTGAGCAACAGCTTTCCAGGCTAGCCCCTTCTGGCTGCCAGCTATCTGAAGACGTTCGCACTTTCGGAGCAGGGCTGCGAAAGGAGCCTGGCAGGGACACCAACTTTCCCAGGCTACGTTTGAAGTTTGAGGTGGCAAGACAAGCAAGCAGCCCCATTCTCTGTGCCTCTGTGCGAGCAGTGCCATGGGCAGATGAGGCGGAGCAACAGCTTTCCAGGATAGCCCCTTCTGCCTGCCAGCTATCTGCAGACGTTCGCACTTTCGGAGCAGGGCTGCAAAAGGAGCCTGGCAGGAACACCACCATTCCCAGCATGCGTTTGAAGTTTCAAGTGGCAAGATAAGCAAGCAGCCCCATTCTCTGTGCCTCTATGCGAACAGTGCCATGGGCAGATGAGGCTGAGCAACAGCTTTCCAGGCTAGCCCCTTCTGGCTGCCAGCTATCTGCAGACGTTCGCACTTTGGGAGCAGGGCTGCGAAAGGAGCCTGGCAGGGACACCAACATTCCCAGGCTACGTTTGAAGTTTGAGGTGGCAAGACAAGCAAGCAGCCCCATTCTCTGTGCCTCTGTGCGAGCACTGCCATGGGCAGATGAGGCTGAGCAACAGCTTTCCAGGATAGCCCCTTCTGCCTGCCAGCTATCTGCAGACGTTCGCACTTTCGGAGCAGGGCTGCAAAAGGAGCCTGGCAGGGACACCACCATTCCCAGCATGCGTTTGAAGTTTCAAGTGGCAAGATAAGCAAGCAGCCCCGTTCTCTGTGCCTCTATGCGAACAGTGCCATGGGCAGATGAGGCTGAGCAACAGCTTTCCAGGCTAGCCCCTTCTGGCTGCCAGCTATCTGCAGACGTTCGCATTTCAAGAGCAGGGCTGCGAAAGGAGCCTAGCAGGTACACCATCTTTCCCAGGCTACGTTTGAAGTTTGAGGTGGCAAGACAAGCAAGCAGCCCCATTCTCTGTGCCTCTGTGCGAGCACTGCCATGGGCAGATGAGGCTGAGCAACAGCTTTCCAGGCTAGCCCCTTCTGCCTGCCAGCTATCTGCAGATGTTCACATTTCAAGAGCAGGGCTGCGAAAGGAGCCTAGCAGGTACACCATCTTTCCCAGGCTACGTTTGAAGTTTGAGGTGGCAAGACAAGCAAGGAGCCTCATTCTCTGTGCCTCTGTGCAAGCAGTGCCATGGGCAGATGAGGCTGAGCAACAGCTTTCCAGGCTAGCACCTTCTGGCTGCCAGCTATCTGCAGACGTTCGCACTTTCGGAGCAGGGCTGCGAAAGGAGCCTGGCAGGGACACCAACATTCCCAGGCTACGTTTGAAGTTGGAGGTGCCAAGACAAGCAAGCAGCCCCATTCTCTGTGCCTCTGTGCGAGCACTGCCATGGGCAGATGAGGCTGAGCAACAGCTTTCCAGGCTAGCCCCTTCTGGCTGCCAGCTATCTGCAGACGTTCGCATTTCAAGAGCAGGGCTGCGAAAGGAGCCTAGCAGGTACACCATCTTTCCCAGGCTACGTTTGAAGTTTGAGGTGGCAAGACAAGCAAGCAGCCCCATTCTCTGTGCCTCTGTGCGAGCACTGCCATGGGCAGATGAGGCTGAGCAACAGCTTTCCAGGCTAGCCCCTTCTGGCTGCCAGCTATCTGCAGACGTTCACATTTCAAGAGCAGGGCTGCGAAAGGAGCCTAACAGGTACACCATCTTTCCCAGGCTACGTTTGAAGTTTGAGGTGGCAAGACAAGCAAGGAGCCTCATTCTCTGTGCCTCTGTGCAAGCAGTGCCATGGGCAGATGAGGCTGAGCAGCAGCTTTCCAGGATAGCCCCTTCTGCCTGCCAGCTATCTGCAGATGTTCGCACGTTTGGAGCAGGGCTGTGATAGGAGCCTGGCAGGGACACCACCATTCCCAGCATGCGTTTGAAGTTTCAAGTGGCAAGATAAGCAAGCAGCCCCATTCTCTGTGCCTCTATGCGAACAGTGCCATGGGCAGATGAGGCTGAGCAACAGCTTTCCAGGCTAGCACCTTCTGGCTGCCAGCTATCTGCAGACGTTCGCACTTTCGGAGCAGGGCTGCGAAAGGAGCCTGGCAGGGACACCAACGTTCCCAGGCTACGTTTGAAGTTTGAGGTGGCAAGACAAGCAAGCAGCCCCATTCTCTGTGCCTCTGTGCGAGCACTGCCATGGGCAGATGAGGCTGAGCAATAGCTTTCCAGGATAGCCCCTTCTGCCTGCCAGCTATCTGCAGACGTTCGCACTTTCGGAGCAGGGCTGCAAAAGGAGCCTGGCAGGGACACCACCATTCCCAGCATGCGTTTGAAGTTTCAAGTGGCAAGATAAGCAAGCAGCCCCGTTCTCTGTGCCTCTATGCGAACAGTGCCATGGGCAGATGAGGCTGAGCAACAGCTTTCCAGGATAGCACCTTCTGGCTGCCAGCTATGTGCAGACGTTCGCACTTTCGGAGCAGGGCTGCGAAAGGAGCCTGGCAGGGACACCAACGTTCCCAGGCTACGTTTGAAGTTTGAGGTGGCAAGACAAGCAAGCAGCCCCATTCTCTGTGCCTCTGTGCGAGCAATGCCATGGGCAGATGAGGCTGAGCAATAGCTTTCCAGGATAGCCCCTTCTGCCTGCCAGCTATCTGCAGAAGTTCGCACTTTCGGAGCAGGGCTGCAAAAGGAGCCTAGCAGGGACACCACCATTCCCAGCATGCGTTTGAAGTTTCAAGTGGCAAGATAAGCAAGCTGCCCCATTCTCTGTGCCTCTATGCGAACAGTGCCATGTGCAGATGAGGCTGAGCAACAGCTTTCCAGGCTAGCCCCTTCTGGCTGCCAGCTATCTGCAGACGTTCGCATTTCAAGAGCAGGGCTGCGAAAGGAGCCTAGCAGGTACACCAACTTTCCCAGGCTACATTTGAAGTTTGAGGTGGCAAGACAAGCAAGGAGCCCCATTCTCTGTGCCTCTGTGCGAGCACTGCCATGGGCAGATGAGGCTGAGCAACAGCTTTCCAGGATAGCCCCTTCTGCCTGCCAGCTATCTGCAGACGTTCGCACTTTCGGAGCAGGGCTGCGAAAGGAGCCTGGCAGGGACACCAACTTTCCCAGGCTACGTTTGAAGTTGGAGGTGGCAAGACAAGCAAGGAGCCTCATTCTCTGTGCCTCTGTGCAAGCAGTGCCATGGGCAGATGAGGCTGAGCAACAGCTTTCCAGGCTAGCCCCTTCTGCCTGCCAGCTACCTGCAGACGTTCGCACTTTCGGAGCAGGGCTGCAAAAGGAGCCTGGCAGGGACACCACCATTCCCAGCATGCGTTTGAAGTTTCAAGTGGCAAGATAAGCAAGCAGCCCCGTTCTCTGTGCCTCTATGCGAACAGTGCCATGGGCAGATGAGGCTGAGCAACAGCTTTCCAGGATAGCCCCTTCTGGCTGCCAGCTATGTGCAGACGTTCGCACTTTCGGAGCAGGGCTGCGAAAGGAGCCTGGCAGGGACACCAACGTTCCCAGGCTACGTTTGAAGTTTGAGGTGGCAAGACAAGCAAGCAGCCCCATTCTCTGTGCCTCTGTGCGAGCAATGCCATGGGCAGATGAGGCTGAGCAATAGCTTTCCAGGCTAGCCCCTTCTGCCTGCCAGCTATCTGCAGACGTTCGCACTTTCGGAGCAGGGCTGCGAAAGGAGCCTGGCAGGGACACCAACTTTCCCAGGCTACGTTTGAAGTTGGACGTGGCAAGACAAGCAAGGAGCCTCATTCTCTGTGCCTCTGTGCAAGCAGTGCCATGGGCAGATGAGGCTGAGCAACAGCTTTCCAGGCTAGCACCTTCTGGCTGCCAGCTATCTGCAGACGTTCGCACTTTCGGAGCAGGGCTGCGAAAGGAGCCTGGCAGGGACACCAACTTTCCCAGGCTACGTTTGAAGTTTGAGGTGGCAAGACAAGCAAGCAGCCCCATTCTCTGTGTCTCTATGCGAACAGTGCCATGGGCAGATGAGGCGGAGCAACAGCTTTCCAGGATAACCCCTTCTGCCTGCCAGCTATCTGCAGATGTTCGCACTTTGGGAGCAGGGCTGCAAAAGGAGCCTGGCAGGGACACCACCATTCCCAGCATGCGTTTGAATTTTCAAGTGGCAAGATAAGCAAGCAGCCCCATTCTCTGTGCCTCTGTGCGAGCACTGCCATGGGCAGATGAGGCTGAGCAACAGCTTTCCAGGATAGCCCCTTCTGCCTGCCAGCTATCTGCAGACGTTCGCACTTTCGGAGCAGGGCTGCAAAAGGAGCCTGGCAGGGACACCACCATTCCCAGCATGCGTTTGAAGTTTCAAGTGGCAAGATAAGCAAGCAGCCCCGTTCTCTGTGCCTCTATGCGAACAGTGCCATGGGCAGATGAGGTTGAGCAACAGCTTTCCAGGATAGCCCCTTCTGGCTGCCAGCTATCTGCAGACGTTCGCATTTCAAGAGCAGGGCTGCGAAAGGAGCCTAGCAGGTACACCATCTTTCCCAGGCTACGTTTGAAGTTTGAGGTGGCAAGACAAGCAAGCAGCCCCATTCTCTGTGCCTCTGTGCGAGCACTGCCATGGGCAGATGAGGCTGAGCAACAGCTTTCCAGGATAGCCCCTTCTGCCTGCCAGCTATCTGCAGACGTTCACATTTCAAGAGCAGGGCTGCGAAAGGAGCCTAGCAGGTACACCATCTTTCCCAGGCTACGTTTGAAGTTTGAGGTGGCAAGACAAGCAAGGAGCCTCATTCTCTGTGCCTCTGTGCAAGCAGTGCCATGGGCAGATGAGGCTGAGCAGCAGCTTTCCAGGATAGCCCCTTCTGCCTGCCAGCTATCTGCAGATGTTCGCACTTTTGGAGCAGGGCTGTGATAGGAGCCTGGCAGGGACACCACCATTCCCAGCATGCGTTTGAAGTTTCAAGTGGCAAGATAAGCAAGCAGCCCCATTCTCTGTGCCTCTATGCGAACAGTGCCATGGGCAGATGAGGCTGAGCAACAGCTTTCCAGGCTAGCACCTTCTGGCTGCCAGCTATCTGCAGACGTTCGCACTTTCGGAGCAGGGCTGCAAAAGGAGCCTGGCAGGGACACCAACGTTCCCAGGCTACGTTTGAAGTTTGAGGTGGCAAGACAAGCAAGCAGCCCCATTCTCTGTGCCTCTGTGCGAGCACTGCCATGGGCAGATGAGGCTGAGCAATAGCTTTCCAGGATAGCCCCTTCTGCCTGCCAGCTATCTGCAGACGTTCGCACTTTCGGAGCAGGGCTGTGATAGGAGCCTAGCAGGGACACCACCATTCCCAGCATGCGTTTGAAGTTTCAAGTGGCAAGATAAGCAAGCAGCCCCATTCTCTGTGCCTCTATGCGAACAGTGCCATGGGCAGATGAGGCTGAGCAACAGCTTTCCAGGCTAGCACCTTCTGGCTGCCAGCTATCTGCAGACGTTCGCACTTTCGGAGCAGGGCTGCGAAAGGAGCCTGGCAGGGACACCAACGTTCCCAGGCTACGTTTGAAGTTTGAGGTGGCAAGACAAGCAAGCAGCCCCATTCTCTGTGCCTCTGTGCGAGCACTGCCATGGGCAGATGAGGCTGAGCAACAGCTTTCCAGGATAGCCCCTTCTGGCTGCCAGCTATCTGCAGACGTTCGCATTTCAAGAGCAGGGCTGCGAAAGGAGCCTAGCAGGTACACCATCTTTCCCAGGCTACGTTTGAAGTTTGAGGTGGCAAGACAAGCAAGCAGCCCCATTCTCTGTGCCTCTGTGCGAGCACTGCCATGGGCAGATGAGGCTGAGCAACAGCTTTCCAGGATAGCCCCTTCTGCCTGCCAGCTATCTGCAGACGTTCGCACTTTCGGAGCAGGGCTGCAAAAGGAGCCTGGCAGGGACACCACCATTCCCAGCATGCGTTTGAAGTTTCAAGTGGCAAGATAAGCAAGCAGATCCGTTCTCTGTGCCTCTATGCGAACAGTGCCATGGGCAGATGAGGCTGAGCAACAGCTTTCCAGGATAGCCCCTTCTGGCTGCCAGCTATCTGCAGACGTTCGCATTTCAAGAGCAGGGCTGCGAAAGGAGCCTAGCAGGTACACCATCTTTCCCAGGCTACGTTTGAAGTTTGAGGTGGCAAGACAAGCAAGCAGCCCCATTCTCTGTGCCTCTGTGCGAGCACTGCCATGGGCAGATGAGGCTGAGCAACAGCTTTCCAGGATAGCCCCTTCTGCCTGCCAGCTATCTGCAGACGTTCACATTTCAACAGCAGGGCTGCGAAAGGAGCCTAGCAGGTACACCATCTTTCCCAGGCTACGTTTGAAGTTTGAGGTGGCAAGACAAGCAAGGAGCCTCATTCTCTGTGCCTCTGTGCAAGCAGTGCCATGGGCAGATGAGGCTGAGCAGCAGCTTTCCAGGATAGCCCCTTCTGCCTGCCAGCTATCTGCAGACGTTCGCACTTTCGGAGCAGGGCTGCAAAAGGAGCCTGGCAGGGACACCACCATTCCCAGCATGCGTTTGAAGTTTCAAGTGGTAATATAAGCAAGCAGCCCCATTCTCTGTGCCTCTATGCGAACAGTGCCAGGGGCAGATGAGGCTGAGCAACAGCTTTCCAGGCTAGCACCTTCTGGCTGCCAGCTATCTGCAGACGTTCGCACTTTCGGAGCAGGGCTGCAAAAGGAGCCTGGCAGGGACACCAACGTTCCCAGGCTACGTTTGAAGTTTGAGGTGGCAAGACAAGCAAGCAGCCCCATTCTCTGTGCCTCTGTGCGAGCACTGCCATGGGCAGATGAGGCTGAGCAACAGCTTTCCAGGCTAGCACCTTCTGGCTGCCAGCTATCTGCAGACGTTCGCACTTTCGGAGCAGGGCTGCAAAAGGAGCCTGGCAGGGACACCACCATTCCCAGCATGCGTTTGAAGTTTCAAGTGGCAAGATAAGCAAGCAGCCCCGTTCTCTGTGCCTCTATGCGAACAGTGCCATGGGCAGATGAGGCTGAGCAACAGCTTTCCAGGCTAGCCCCTTCTGGCTGCCAGCTATCTGCAGACGTTCGCACTTTCGGAGCAGGGCTGCGAAAGGAGCCTGGCAGGGACACCAACGTTCCCAGGCTACGTTTGAAGTTTGAGGTGGCAAGACAAGCAAGCAGCCCCATTCTCTGTGCCTCTGTGCGAGCAATGCCATGGGCAGATGAGGCTGAGCAATAGCTTTCCAGGATAGCCCTTCTGCCTGCCAGCTATCTGCAGACGTTCGCACTTTCGGAGCAGGGCTGCGAAAGGAGCCTAGCAGGGACACCACCATTCCCAGCATGCGTTTGAAGTTTCAAGTGGCAAGATAAGCAAGCAGCCCCATTCTCTGTGCCTCTATGCGAACAGTGCCATGTGCAGATGAGGCTGAGCAACAGCTTTCCAGGCTAGCCCCTTCTGGCTGCCAGCTATCTGCAGACGTTCGCATTTCAAGAGCAGGGCTGCGAAAGGAGCCTAGCAGGTACACCAACTTTCCCAGGCTACATTTGAAGTTTGAGGTGGCAAGACAAGCAAGGAGCCCCATTCTCTGTGCCTCTGTGCGAGCACTGCCATGGGCAGATGAGGCTGAGCAACAGCTTTCCAGGCTAGCCCCTTCTGCCTGCCAGCTATCTGCAGACATTCGCACTTTCGGAGCAGGGCTGCGAAAGGAGCCTGGCAGGGACACCAACTTTCCCAGGCTACGTTTGAAGTTGGAGGTGGCAAGACAAGCAAGGAGCCTCATTCTCTGTGCCTCTGTGCAAGCAGTGCCATGGGCAGATGAGGCTGAGCAACAGCTTTCCAGGCTAGCACCTTCTGGCTGCCAGCTACCTGCAGACGTTCGCACTTTCGGAGCAGGGCTGCGAAAGGAGCCTGGCAGGGACACCAACTTTCCCAGGCTACGTTTGAAGTTTGAGGTGGCAAGATAAGCAAGCAGCCCCATTCTCTGTGTCTCTATGCGAACAGTGCCATGGGCAGATGAGGCGGAGCAACAGCTTTCCAGGATAACCCCTTCTGCCTGCCAGCTATCTGCAGATGTTCGCACTTTGGGAGCAGGGCTGCAAAAGGAGCCTGGCAGGGACACCACCATTCCCAGCATGCGTTTGAATTTTCAAGTGGCAAGATAAGCAAGCAGCCCCATTCTCTGTGCCTCTGTGCGAGCACTGCCATGGGCAGATGAGGCTGAGCAACAGCTTTCCAGGATAGCCCCTTCTGCCTGCCAGCTATCTGCAGACGTTCGCACTTTCGGAGCAGGGCTGCAAAAGGAGCCTGGCAGGGACACCACCATTCCCAGCATGCGTTTGAAGTTTCAAGTGGCAAGATAAGCAAGCAGCCCCGTTCTCTGTGCCTCTATGCGAACAGTGCCATGGGCAGATGAGGCTGAGCAACAGCTTTCCAGGCTAGCCCCTTCTGCCTGACAGCTATCTGCAGACGTTCGCATTTCAAGAGCAGGGCTGCGAAAGGAGCCTAGCAGGTACACCATCTTTCCCAGGCTACGTTTGAAGTTTGAGGTGGCAAGACAAGCAAGCAGCCCCATTCTCTGTGCCTCTGTGCGAGCACTGCCATGGGCAGATGAGGCTGAGCAACAGCTTTCCAGGATAGCCCCTTCTGCCTGCCAGCTATCTGCAGACGTTCACATTTCAAGAGCAGGGCTGCGAAAGGAGCCTAGCAGGTACACCATCTTTCCCAGTCTACCTTTGAAGTTTGAGGTGGCAAGACAAGCAAGGAGCCTCATTCTCTGTGCCTCTGTGCAAGCAGTGCCATGGGCAGATGAGGCTGAGCAACAGCTTTCCAGGCTAGCACCTTCTGGCTGCCAGCTATCTGCAGACGTTCGCACTTTCGGAGCAGGGCTGCGAAAGGAGCCTGGCAGGGACACCAACTTTCCCAGGCTACGTTTGAAGTTTGAGGTGGCAAGACAAGCAAGCAGCCCCATTCTCTGTGCCTCTATGCGAACAGTGCCATGGGCAGATGAGGCGGAGCAACAGCTTTCCAGGATAACCCCTTCTGCCTGCCAGCTATCTGCAGATGTTCGCACTTTGGGAGCAGGGCTGCGAAAGGAGCCTGGCAGGGACACCACCATTCCCAGCATGCGTTTGAATTTTCAAGTGGCAAGATAAGCAAGCAGCCCCATTCTCTGTGCCTCTATGCGAACAGTGCCATGGGCAGATGAGGCTGAGCAACAGCTTTCCAGGCTAGCCCCTTCTGGCTGCCAGCTATCTGCAGACGTTCGCATTTCAAGAGCAGGGCTGCGAAAGGAGCCTAGCAGGTACACCATCTTTCCCAGGCTACGTTTGAAGTTTGAGGTGGCAAGACAAGCAAGGAGCCTCATTCTCTGTGCCTCTGTGCAAGCAGTGCCATGGGCAGATGAGGCTGAGCAGCAGCTTTCCAGGACAGCCCCTTCTGTCTGCCAGCTATCTGCAGACGTTCGCACTTTCGGAGCAGGGCTGTGATAGGAGCCTAGCAGGGACACCACCATTCCCAGCATGCGTTTGAAGTTTCAAGTGGCAAGATAAGCAAGCTGCCCCATTCTCTGTGCCTCTATGCGAACAGTGCCATGGGCAGATGAGGCTGAGCAACAGCTTTCCAGGCTAGCCCCTTCTGGCTGCCAGCTATCTGCAGACGTTCGCACTTTCGGAGCAGTGCTGCGATAGGAGCCTAGCAGGGACACCACCATTCCCAGCATGCGTTTGAAGTTTCAAGTGGCAAGATAAGCAAGCTGCCCCATTCTCTGTGCCTCTATGCGAACAGTGCCATGGGCAGATGAGGCTGAGCAACAGCTTTCCAGGCTAGCCCCTTCTGGCTGCCAGCTATCTGCAGACGTTCGCACTTTCGGAGCAGGGCTGCGAAAGGAGCCTGGCAGGGACACCAACTTTCCCAGGCTACGTTTGAAGTTTGAGGTGGCAAGACAAGCAAGCAGCCCCATTCTCTGTGCCTCTGTGCGAGCACTGCCATGGGCAGATGAGGCTGAGCAACAGCTTTCCAGGATAGCCCCTTCTGGCTGCCAGCTATCTGCAGACGTTCGCATTTCAAGAGGAGGGCTGCGAAAGCAGCCTAGCAGGTACACCATCTTTCCCAGGCTACGTTTGAAGTTTGAGGTGGCAAGACAAGCAAGCAGCCCCATTCTCTGTGCCTCTGTGCGAGCACTGCCATGGGCAGATGAGGCTGAGCAACAGCTTTCCAGGCTAGCACCTTCTGGCTGCCAGCTATCTGCAGACGTTCGCACTTTCGGAGCAGGGCTGCAAAAGGAGCCTGGCAGGGACACCAACTTTCCCAGGCTACGTTTGAAGTTTGAGGTGGCAAGACAAGCAAGCAGCCCCATTCTCTGTGCCTCTGTGCGAGCACTGCCATGGGCAGATGAGGCTGAGCAACAGCTTTCCAGGATAGCCCCTTCTGCCTGCCAGCTATCTGCAGACGTTCGCACTTTCGGAGCAGGGCTGCGAAAGGAGCCTGGCAGGGACACCAACATTCCCAGGCTACGTTTGAAGTTGGAGGTGGCAAGACAAGCAAGCAGCCCCATTCTCTGTGCCTCTGTGCGAGCACTGCCATGGGCAGATGAGGCTGAGCAGCAGCTTTCCAGGATAGCCCCTTCTGCCTGCCAGCTATCTGCAGACGTTCGCACTTTCGGAGCAGGGCTGCAAAAGGAGCCTGGCAGGAACACCACCATTCCCAGCATGCGTTTGAAGTTTCAAGAGGCAAGATAAGCAAGCAGCCCCATTCTCTGTGCCTCTATGCGAACAGTGCCATGGGCAGATGAGGCGGAGCAACAGCTTTCCAGGATAACCCCTTCTGCCTGCCAGCTATCTGCAGATGTTCGCACTTTGGGAGCAGGGCTGCAAAAGGAGCCTGGCAGGGACACCACCATTCCCAGCATGCGTTTGAAGTTTCAAGTGGCAAGATAAGCAAGCTGCCCCATTCTCTGTGCCTCTATGCGAACAGTGCCATGGGCAGATGAGGCTGAGCAACAGCTTTCCAGGCTAGCCCCTTCTGGCTGCCAGCTATCTGCAGACGTTCGCATTTCAAGAGCAGGGCTGCGAAAGGAGCCTAGCAGGTACACCATCTTTCCCAGGCTACGTTTGAAGTTTGAGGTGGCAAGACAAGCAAGGAGCCTCATTCTCTGTGCCTCTGTGCAAGCAGTGCCATGGGCAGATGAGGCTGAGCAGCAGCTTTCCAGGATAGCCCCTTCTGGCTGCCAGCTATCTGCAGACGTTCGCACTTTCGGAGCAGGGCTGCAAAAGGAGCCTGGCAGGGACACCAACGTTCCCAGGCTACGTTTGAAGTTTGAGGTGGCAAGACAAGCAAGCAGCCCCATTCTCTGTGCCTCTGTGCGAGCACTGCCATGGGCAGATGAGGCTGAGCAATAGCTTTCCAGGATAGCCCCTTCTGCCTGCCAGCTATCTGCAGACGTTCGCACTTTCGGAGCAGGGCTGTGATAGGAGCCTAGCAGGGACACCACCATTCCCAGCATGCGTTTGAAGTTTCAAGTGGCAAGATAAGCAAGCTGCCCCATTCTCTGTGCCTCTATGCGAACAGTGCCATGGGCAGAAGAGGCTGAGCAACAGCTTTCCAGGCTAGCCCCTTCTGGCTGCCAGCTATCTGCAGAGGTTCACATTTCAAGAGCAGGGCTGCGAAAGGAGCCTAGCAGGTACACGTACTTTCCCAGGCTACGTTTGAAGTTTGAGGTGGCAAGACAAGCAAGGAGCCCCATTCTCTGTGCCTCTGTGCGAGCACTGCCATGGGCAGATGAGGCTGAGCAACAGCTTTCCAGGATAGCCCCTTCTGGCTGCTAGCTATCTGCAGACGTTCGCACTTTCGGAGCAGGGCTGCGAAAGGAGCCTGGCAGGGACACCAACGTTCCCAGGCTACGTTTGAAGTTGGAGGTGGCAAGACAAGCAAGCAGCCCCATTCTCTGTGCCTCTGTGCGAGCACTGCCATGGGCAGATGAGGCTGAGCAACAGCTTTCCAGGATAGCCCCTTCTGCCTGCCAGCTACCTGCAGACGTTCGCACTTTCGGAGCAGGGCTGCAAAAGGAGCCTGGCAGGGACACCACCATTCCCAGCATGCGTTTGAATTTTCAAGTGGCAAGATAAGCAAGCAGCCCCATTCTCTGTGCCTCTATGCGAACAGTGCCATGGGCAGATGAGGCTGAGCAACAGCTTTCCAGGCTAGCCCCTTCTGGCTGCCAGCTATCTGCAGACGTTCGCATTTCAAGAGCAGGGCTGCGAAAGGAGCCTAGCAGGTACACCATCTTTCCCAGGCTACGTTTGAAGTTTGAGGTGGCAAGACAAGCAAGCAGCCCCATTCTCTGTGCCTCTATGCGAACAGTGCCATGGGCAGATGAGGCTGAGCAACAGCTTTCCAGGCTAGCACCTTCTGGCTGCCAGCTATCTGCAGACGTTCGCACTTTCGGAGCAGGGCTGCGAAAGGAGCCTGGCAGGGACACCAACGTTCCCAGGCTACGTTTGAAGTTTGAGGTGGCAAGACAAGCAAGCAGCCCCATTCTCTGTGCCTCTGTGCGAGCACTGCCATGGGCAGATGAGGCTGAGCAATAGCTTTCCAGGATAGCCCCTTCTGCCTGCCAGCTATCTGCAGACGTTCGCACTTTCGGAGCAGGGCTGTGATAGGAGCCTAGCAGGGACACCACCATTCCCAGCATGCGTTTGAAGTTTCAAGTGGCAAGATAAGCAAGCTGCCCCATTCTCTGTGCCTCTATGCGAACAGTGCCATGGGCAGATGAGGCTGAGCAACAGCTTTCCAGGCTAGCCCCTTCTGGCTGCCAGCTATCTGCAGACGTTCGCATTTCAAGAGCAGGGCTGCGAAAGGAGCCTAGCAGGTACACCAACTTTCCCAGGCTACGTTTGAAGTTGGAGGTGGCAAGACAAGCAAGGAGCCCCATTCTCTGTGCCTCTGTGCGAGCACTGCCATGGGCAGATGAGGCTGAGCAACAGCTTTCCAGGATAGCCCCTTCTGGCTGCTAGCTATCTGCAGACGTTCGCACTTTCGGAGCAGGGCTGCGAAAGGAGCCTGGCAGGGACACCAACATTCCCAGGCTAAATTTGAAGTTGGAGGTGGCAAGACAAGCAAGCAGCCCCATTCTCTGTGCCTCTGTGCGAGCACTGCCATGGGCAGATGAGGCTGAGCAACAGCTTTCCAGGATAGCCCCTTCTGCCTGCCAGCTACCTGCAGACGTTCGCACTTTCGGAGCAGGGCTGCAAAAGGAGCCTGGCAGGGACACCACCATTCCCAGCATGCGTTTGAATTTTCAAGTGGCAAGATAAGCAAGCAGCCCCATTCTCTGTGCCTCTATGCGAACAGTGCCATGGGCAGATGAGGCTGAGCAACAGCTTTCCAGGATAGCCCCTTCTGGCTGCCAGCTATCTGCAGACGTTCGCATTTCAAGAGCAGGGCTGCGAAAGGAGCCTAGCAGGTACACCATCTTTCCCAGGCTACGTTTGAAGTTGGAGGTGGCAAGACAAGCAAGCAGCCCCATTCTCTGTGCCTCTGTGCGAGCACTGCCATGGGCAGATGAGGCTGAGCAACAGCTTTCCAGGATAGCCCCTTCTGCCTGCCAGCTATCTGCAGACGTTCGCACTTTCGGAGCAGGGCTGCAAAAGGAGCCTGGCAGGGACACCACCATTCCCAGCATGCGTTTGAAGTTTCAAGTGGCAAGATAAGCAAGCTGCCCCATTCTCTGTGCCTCTATGCGAACAGTGCCATGGGCAGATGAGGCTGAGCAACAGCTTTCCAGGCTAGCCCCTTCTGGCTGCCAGCTATCTGCAGACGTTCGCATTTCAAGAGCAGGGCTGCGAAAGGAGCCTAGCAGGTACACCAACTTTCCCAGGCTACGTTTGAAGTTTGAGGTGGCAAGACAAGCAAGGAGCCCCATTCTCTGTGCCTCTGTGCGAGCACTGCCATGGGCAGATGAGGCTGAGCAACAGCTTTCCAGGATAGCCCCTTCTGGCTGCTAGCTATCTGCAGACGTTCGCACTTTCGGAGCAGGGCTGCGAAAGGAGCCTGGCAGGGACACCAACATTCCCAGGCTACGTTTGAAGTTGGAGGTGGCAAGACAAGCAAGCAGCCCCATTCTCTGTGCCTCTGTGCGAGCACTGCCATGGGCAGATGAGGCTGAGCAACAGCTTTCCAGGATAGCCCCTTCTGCCTGCCAGCTACCTGCAGACGTTCGCACTTTCGGAGCAGGGCTGCAAAAGGAGCCTGGCAGGGACACCACCATTCCCAGCATGCGTTTGAATTTTCAAGTGGCAAGATAAGCAAGCAGCCCCATTCTCTGTGCCTCTATGCGAACAGTGCCATGGGCAGATGAGGCTGAGCAACAGCTTTCCAGGATAGCCCCTTCTGGCTGCCAGCTATCTGCAGACGTTCGCATTTCAAGAGCAGGGCTGCGAAAGGAGCCTAGCAGGTACACCATCTTTCCCAGGCTACGTTTGAAGTTGGAGGTGGCAAGACAAGCAAGCAGCCCCATTCTCTGTGCCTCTGTGCGAGCACTGCCATGGGCAGATGAGGCTGAGCAACAGCTTTCCAGGATAGCCCCTTCTGCCTGCCAGCTATCTGCAGACGTTCGCACTTTCGGAGCAGGGCTGCAAAAGGAGCCTGGCAGGGACACCACCATTCCCAGGCTACGTTTGAAGTTTCAAGTGGCAAGATAAGCAAGCAGCCCCATTCTCTGTGCCTCTATGCGAACAGTGCCATGGGCAGATGAGGCTGAGCAACAGCTTTCCAGGCTAGCCCCTTCTGGCTGCCAGCTATCTGCAGACGTTCGCATTTCAAGAGCAGAGCTGCGAAAGGAGCCTAGCAGGTACACTATCTTTCCCAGGCTACGTTTGAAGTTTGAGGTGGCAAGACAAGCAAGCAGCCCCATTCTCTGTGCCTCTGTGCGAACAGTGCCATGGGCAGATGAGGCTGAGCAACAGCTTTCCAGGATAGCCCCTTCTGGCTGCCAGCTATCTGCAGACGTTCGCACTTTCGGAGCAGGGCTGCGAAAGGAGCCTGGCAGGGACACCAACTTTCCCAGGCTACGTTTGAAGTTTGAGGTGGCAAGACAAGCAAGCAGCCCCATTCTCTGTGCCTCTGTGCGAGCACTGCCATGGGCAGATGAGGCTGAGCAACAGCTTTCCAGGATAGCCCCTTCTGGCTGCCAGCTATCTGCAGACGTTCGCATTTCAAGAGGAGGGCTGCGAAAGCAGCCTAGCAGGTACACCATCTTTCCCAGGCTACGTTTGAAGTTTGAGGTGGCAAGACAAGCAAGCAGCCCCATTCTCTGTGCCTCTGTGCGAGCACTGCCATGGGCAGATGAGGCTGAGCAACAGCTTTCCAGGCTAGCACCTTCTGGCTGCCAGCTATCTGCAGACGTTCGCACTTTCGGAGCAGGGCTGCAAAAGGAGCCTGGCAGGGACACCAACTTTCCCAGGCTACGTTTGAAGTTTGAGGTGGCAAGACAAGCAAGCAGCCCCATTCTCTGTGCCTCTGTGCGAGCACTGCCATGGGCAGATGAGGCTGAGCAACAGCTTTCCAGGATAGCCCCTTCTGCCTGCCAGCTATCTGCAGACGTTCGCACTTTTGGAGCAGGGCTGCGAAAGGAGCCTGGCAGGGACACCAACATTCCCAGGCTACGTTTGAAGTTTGAGGTGGCAAGACAAGCAAGCAGCCCCATTCTCTGTGCCTCTGTGCGAGCACTGCCATGGGCAGATGAGGCTGAGCAGCAGCTTTCCAGGATAGCCCCTTCTGCCTGCCAGCTATCTGCAGATGTTCGCACTTTTGGAGCAGGGCTGTGATAGGAGCCTGGCAGGGACACCACCATTCCCAGCACGCGTTTGAAGTTTCAAGTGGCAAGATATGCAAGCAGCCCCATTCTCTGTGCCTCTATGCGAACAGTGCCATGGGCAGATGAGGCTGAGCAACAGCTTTCCAGGCTAGCACCTTCTGGCTGCCAGCTATCTGCAGACGTTCGCACTTTCGGAGAAGGGCTGCGAAAGGAGCCTGGCAGGGACACCAACGTTCCCAGGCTACGTTTGAAGTTTGAGGTGGCAAGACAAGCAAGCAGCCCCATTCTCTGTGCCTCTGTGCGAGCACTGCCATGGGCAGATGAGGCTGAGCAATAGCTTTCCAGGATAGCCCCTTCTGCCTGCCAGCTATCTGCAGACGTTCGCACTTTCGGAGCAGGGCTGTGATAGGAGCCTAGCAGGGACACCACCATTCCCAGCATGCGTTTGAAGTTTCAAGTGGCAAGATAAGCAAGCTGCCCCATTCTCTGTGCCTCTATGCGAACAGTGCCATGGGCAGATGAGGCTGAGCAACAGCTTTCCAGGCTAGCCCCTTCTGGCTGCCAGCTATCTGCAGACGTTCGCATTTCAAGAGCAGAGCTGCGAAAGGAGCCTAGCAGGTACACCAACTTTCCCAGGCTACGTTTGAAGTTTGAGGTGGCAAGACAAGCAAGGAGCCCCATTCTCTGTGCCTCTGTGCGAGCACTGCCATGGGCAGATGAGGCTGAGCAACAGCTTTCCAGGATAGCCCCTTCTGGCTGCCAGCTATCTGCAGACGTTCGCACTTTCGGAGCAGGGCTGCGAAAGGAGCCTGGCAGGGACACCAACATTCCCAGGCTACGTTTGAAGTTTGAGGTGGCAAGACAAGCAAGCAGCCCCATTCTCTGTGCCTCTATGCGAACAGTGCCATGGGCAGATGAGGCTGAGCAACAGCTTTCGAGGATAACCCCTTCTGCCTGCCAGCTATCTGCAGACGTTCGCACTTTCGGAGCAGGGCTGCAAAAGGAGCCTGGCAGGAACACCACCATTCCCAGCATGCGTTTGAAGTTTCAAGAGGCAAGATAAGCAAGCAGCCCCATTCTCTGTGCCTCTATGCGAACAGTGCCATGGGCAGATGAGGCGGAGCAACAGCTTTCCAGGATAGCCCCTTCTGCCTGCCAGCTATCTGCAGATGTTCGCACTTTGGGAGCAGGGCTGCAAAAGGAGCCTGGCAGGGACACCACCATTCCCAGCATGCGTTTGAAGTTTCAAGTGGCAAGATAAGCAAGCTGCCCCATTCTCTGTGCCTCTATGCGAACAGTGCCATGGGCAGATGAGGCTGAGCAGCAGCTTTCCAGGATAGCCCCTTCTGGCTGCCAGCTATCTGCAGACGTTCGCATTTCAAGAGCAGAGCTGCGAAAGGAGCCTAGCAGGTACACCATCTTTCCCAGGCTACGTTTGAAGTTTGAGGTGGCAAGACAAGCAAGGAGCCTCATTCTCTGTGCCTCTGTGCAAGCAGTGCCATGGGCAGATGAGGCTGAGCAGCAGCTTTCCAGGATAGCCCCTTCTGGCTGCGAGCTATCTGCAGACGTTCGCACTTTCGGAGCAGGGCTGCAAAAGGAGCCTGGCAGGGACACCAACATTCCCAGGCTACGTTTGAAGTTTGAGGTGGCAAGACAAGCAAGCAGCCCCATTCTCTGTGCCTCTGTGCGAGCACTGCCATGGGCAGATGAGGCTGAGCAATAGCTTTCGAGGATAGCCCCTTCTGCCTGCCAGCTATCTGCAGACGTTCGCACTTTCGGAGCAGGGCTGTGATAGGAGCCTAGCAGGGACACCACCATTCCCAGCATGCGTTTGAAGTTTCAAGTGGCAAGATAAGCAAGCTGCCCCATTCTCTGTGCCTCTATGCGAACAGTGCCATGGGCAGATGAGGCTGAGCAACAGCTTTCCAGGCTAGCCCCTTCTGGCTGCCAGCTATCTGCAGACGTTCACATTTCAAGAGCAGGGCTGCGAAAGGAGCCTAGCAGGTACACCATCTTTCCCAGGCTACGTTTGAAGTTTGAGGTGGCAAGACAAGCAAGGAGCCCCATTCTCTGTGCCTCTGTGCGAGCACTGCCATGGGCAGATGAGGCTGAGCAACAGCTTTCCAGGATAGCCCCTTCTGGCTGCTAGCTATCTGCAGACGTTCGCACTTTCGGAGCAGGGCTGCGAAAGGAGCCTGGCAGGGACACCAACATTCCCAGGCTACGTTTGAAGTTGGAGGTGGCAAGACAAGCAAGCAGCCCCATTCTCTGTGCCTCTGTGCGAGCACTGCCATGGGCAGATGAGGCTGAGCAACAGCTTTCCAGGATAGCCCCTTCTGCCTGCCATCTACCTGCAGACGTTCGCACTTTCGGAGCAGGGCTGCAAAAGGAGCCTGGCAGGGACACCACCATTCCCAGCATGCGTTTGAATTTTCAAGTGGCAAGATAAGCAAGCAGCCCCATTCTCTGTGCCTCTGTGCGAGCACTGCCATGGGCAGATGAGGCTGAGCAACAGCTTTCCAGGATAGCCCCTTCTGCCTGCCAGCTATCTGCAGACGTTCGCACTTTCGGAGCAGGGCTGCGAAAGGAGCCTGGCAGGGACACCAACATTCCCAGGCTACGTTTGAAGTTTGAGGTGGCAAGACAAGCAAGCAGCCCCATTCTCTGTGCCTCTGTGCGAGCACTGCCATGGGCAGATGAGGCTGAGCAACAGCTTTCCAGGCTAGCCCCTTCTGGCTGCCAGCTATCTGCAGACGTTCGCATTTCAAGAGCAGGGCTGCGAAAGGAGCCTAGCAGGTACACCATCTTTCCCAGGATACGTTTGAAGTTTGAGGTGGCAAGACAAGCAAGGAGCCTCATTCTCTGTGCCTCTGTGCAAGCAGTGCCATGGGCAGATGAGGCTGAGCAGCAGCTTTCCAGGATAGCCCCTTCTGCCTGCCAGCTATCTGCAGATGTTCGCACTTTTGGAGCAGGGCTGTGATAGGAGCCTGGCAGGGACACCACCATTCCCAGCACGCGTTTGAAGTTTCAAGTGGCAAGATATGCAAGCAGCCCCATTCTCTGTGCCTCTATGCGAACAGTGCCATGGGCAGATGAGGCTGAGCAACAGCTTTCCAGGCTAGCACCTTCTGGCTGCCAGCTATCTGCAGACGTTCGCACTTTCGGAGCAGGGCTGCGAAAGGAGCCTGGCAGGGACACCAACGTTCCCAGGCTACGTTTGAAGTTTGAGGTGGCAAGACAAGCAAGCAGCCCCATTCTCTGTGCCTCTGTGCGAGCACTGCCATGGGCAGATGAGGCTGAGCAATAGCTTTCCAGGATAGCCCCTTCTGCCTGCCAGCTATCTGCAGACGTTCGCACTTTCGGAGCAGGGCTGTGATAGGAGCCTAGCAGGGACACCACCATTCCCAGCATGCGTTTGAAGTTTCAAGTGGCAAGATAAGCAAGCTGCCCCATTCTCTGTGCCTCTATGCGAACAGTGCCATGGGCAGATGAGGCTGAGCAACAGCTTTCCAGGCTAGCCCCTTCTGGCTGCCAGCTATCTGCAGACGTTCGCATTTCAAGAGCAGGGCTGCGAAAGGAGCCTAGCAGGTACACCAACTTTCCCAGGCTACGTTTGAAGTTTGAGGTGGCAAGACAAGCAAGGAGCCCCATTCTCTGTGCCTCTGTGCGAGCACTGCCATGGGCAGATGAGGCTGAGCAACAGCTTTCCAGGATAGCCCCTTCTGGCTGCTAGCTATCTGCAGACGTTCGCACTTTCGGAGCAGGGCTGCGAAAGGAGCCTGGCAGGGACACCAACATTCCCAGGCTACGTTTGAAGTTGGAGGTGGCAAGACAAGCAAGCAGCCCCATTCTCTGTGCCTCTGTGCGAGCACTGCCATGGGCAGATGAGGCTGAGCAACAGCTTTCCAGGATAGCCCCTTCTGCCTGCCAGCTACCTGCAGACGTTCGCACTTTCGGAGCAGGGCTGCAAAAGGAGCCTGGCAGGGACACCACCATTCCCAGCATGCGTTTGAATTTTCAAGTGGCAAGATAAGCAAGCAGCCCCATTCTCTGTGCCTCTATGCGAACAGTGCCATGGGCAGATGAGGCTGAGCAACAGCTTTCCAGGCTAGCCCCTTCTGGCTGCCAGCTATCTGCAGACGTTCGCATTTCAAGAGCAGGGCTGCGAAAGGAGCCTAGCAGGTACACCATCTTTCCCAGGCTACGTTTGAAGTTTGAGGTGGCAAGACAAGCAAGCAGCCCCATTCTCTGTGCCTCTGTGCGAGCACTGCCATGGGCAGATGAGGCTGAGCAACAGCTTTCGAGGATAGCCCCTTCTGCCTGCCAGCTATCTGCAGACGTTCGCACTTTTGGAGCAGGGCTGTGATAGGAGCCTGGCAGGGACACCACCATTCCCAGCACGCGTTTGAAGTTTCAAGTGGCAAGATATGCAAGCAGCCCCATTCTCTGTGCCTCTATGCGAACAGTGCCATGGGCAGATGAGGCTGAGCAACAGCTTTCCAGGCTAGCACCTTCTGGCTGCCAGCTATCTGCAGACGTTCGCACTTTCGGAGCAGGGCTGCGAAAGGAGCCTAGCAGGTACACCATCTTTCCCAGGCTACGTTTGAAGTTTGAGGTGGCAAGACAAGCAAGGAGCCTCATTCTCTGTGCCTCTGTGCAAGCAGTGCCATGGGCAGATGAGGCTGAGCAGCAGCTTTCCAGGATAGCCCCTTCTGCCTGCCAGCTATCTGCAGATGTTCGCACTTTTGGAGCAGGGCTGTGATAGGAGCCTGCCAGGGACACCACCATTCCCAGCACGCGTTTGAAGTTTCAAGTGGCAAGATATGCAAGCAGCCCCATTCTCTGTGCCTCTATGCGAACAGTGCCATGGGCAGATGAGGCTGAGCAACAGCTTTCCAGGCTAGCACCTTCTGGCTGCCAGCTATCTGCAGACGTTCGCACTTTCGGAGCAGGGCTGCGAAAGGAGCCTGGCAGGGACACCAACGTTCCCAGGCTACGTTTGAAGTTTGAGGTGGCAAGACAAGCAAGCAGCCCCATTCTCTGTGCCTCTGTGCGAGCACTGCCATGGGCAGATGAGGCTGAGCAATAGCTTTCCAGGATAGCCCCTTCTGCCTGCCAGCTATCTGCAGACGTTCGCACTTTCGGAGCAGGGCTGTGATAGGAGCCTAGCAGGGACACCACCATTCCCAGCATGCGTTTGAAGTTTCAAGTGGCAAGATAAGCAAGCTGCCCCATTCTCTGTGCCTCTATGCGAACAGTGCCATGGGCAGATGAGGCTGAGCAACAGCTTTCCAGGCTAGCCCCTTCTGGCTGCCAGCTATCTGCAGACGTTCGCATTTCAAGAGCAGAGCTGCGAAAGGAGCCTAGCAGGTACACTATCTTTCCCAGGCTACGTTTGAAGTTTGAGGTGGCAAGACAAGCAAGCAGCCCCATTCTCTGTGCCTCTGTGCGAACAGTGCCATGGGCAGATGAGGCTGAGCAACAGCTTTCCAGGATAGCCCCTTCTGGCTGCCAGCTATCTGCAGACGTTCGCACTTTCGGAGCAGGGCTGCGAAAGGAGCCTGGCAGGGACAACAACTTTCCCAGGCTACGTTTGAAGTTTGAGGTGGCAAGACAAGCAAGCAGCCCCATTCTCTGTGCCTCTGTGCGAGCACTGCCATGGGCAGATGAGGCTGAGCAACAGCTTTCCAGGATAGCCCCTTCTGGCTGCCAGCTATCTGCAGACGTTCGCATTTCAAGAGGAGGGCTGCGAAAGCAGCCTAGCAGGTACACCATCTTTCCCAGGCTACGTTTGAAGTTTGAGGTGGCAAGACAAGCAAGCAGCCCCATTCTCTGTGCCTCTGTGCGAGCACTGCCATGGGCAGATGAGGCTGAGCAACAGCTTTCCAGGCTAGCACCTTCTGGCTGCCAGCTATCTGCAGACGTTCGCACTTTCGGAGCAGGGCTGCGAAAGGAGCCTGGCAGGGACACCAACTTTCCCAGGCTACGTTTGAAGTTTGAGGTGGCAAGACAAGCAAGCAGCCCCATTCTCTGTGCCTCTGTGCGAGCACTGCCATGGGCAGATGAGGCTGAGCAACAGCTTTCCAGGATAGCCCCTTCTGGCTGCCAGCTATCTGCAGACGTTCGCACTTTCGGAGCAGGGCTGCGAAAGGAGCCTGGCAGGGACACCAACATTCCCAGGCTACGTTTGCAGTTGGAGGTGGCAAGACAAGCAAGCAGCCCCATTCTCTGTGCCTCTGTGCGAGCACTGCCATGGGCAGATGAGGCTGAGCAACAGCTTTCCAGGCTAGCCCCTTCTGGCTGCCAGCTATCTGCAGACGTTCGCATTTCAAGAGCAGGGCTGCGAAAGGAGCCTAGCAGGTACACCATCTTTCCCCGGCTACGTTTGAAGTTTGAGGTGGCAAGACAAGCAAGGAGCCTCATTCTCTGTGCCTCTGTGCAAGCAGTGCCATGGGCAGATGAGGCTGAGCAGCAGCTTTCCAGGATAGCCCCTTCTGCCTGCCAGCTATCTGCAGATGTTCGCACTTTTGGAGCAGGGCTGTGATAGGAGCCTGGCAGGGACACCACCATTCCCAGCACGCGTTTGAAGTTTCAAGTGGCAAGATATGCAAGCAGCCCCATTCTCTGTGCCTCTATGCGAACAGTGCCATGGGCAGATGAGGCTGAGCAACAGCTTTCCAGGCTAGCACCTTCTGGCTGCCAGCTATCTGCAGACGTTCGCACTTTCGGAGCAGGGCTGCGAAAGGAGCCTGGCAGGGACACCAACGTTCCCAGGCTACGTTTGAAGTTTGAGGTGGCAAGACAAGCAAGCAGCCCCATTCTCTGTGCCTCTGTGCGAGCACTGCCATGGGCAGATGAGGCTGAGCAATAGCTTTCCAGGATAGCCCCTTCTGCCTGCCAGCTATCTGCAGACGTTCGCACTTTCGGAGCAGGGCTGTGATAGGAGCCTAGCAGGGACACCACCATTCCCAGCATGCGTTTGAAGTTTCAAGTGGCAAGATAAGCAAGCTGCCCCATTCTCTGTGCCTCTATGCGAACAGTGCCATGGGCAGATGAGGCTGAGCAACAGCTTTCCAGGCTAGCCCCTTCTGGCTGCCAGCTATCTGCAGACGTTCGCATTTCAAGAGCAGGGCTGCGAAAGGAGCCTAGCAGGTACACCAACTTTCCCAGGCTACGTTTGAAGTTTGAGGTGGCAAGACAAGCAAGGAGCCCCATTCTCTGTGCCTCTGTGCGAGCACTGCCATGGGCAGATGAGGCTGAGCAACAGCTTTCCAGGATAGCCCCTTCTGGCTGCTAGCTATCTGCAGACGTTCGCACTTTCGGAGCAGGGCTGCGAAAGGAGCCTGGCAGGGACACCAACATTCCCAGGCTACGTTTGAAGTTGGAGGTGGCAAGACAAGCAAGCAGCCCCATTCTCTGTGCCTCTGTGCGAGCACTGCCATGGGCAGATGAGGCTGAGCAACAGCTTTCCAGGATAGCCCCTTCTGCCTGCCAGCTACCTGCAGACGTTCGCACTTTCGGAGCAGGGCTGCAAAAGGAGCCTGGCAGGGACACCACCATTCCCAGCATGCGTTTGAATTTTCAAGTGGCAAGATAAGCAAGCAGCCCCATTCTCTGTGCCTCTATGCGAACAGTGCCATGGGCAGATGAGGCTGAGCAACAGCTTTCCAGGCTAGCCCCTTCTGGCTGCCAGCTATCTGCAGACGTTCGCATTTCAAGAGCAGGGCTGCGAAAGGAGCCTAGCAGGTACACCATCTTTCCCAGGCTACGTTTGAAGTTTGAGGTGGCAAGACAAGCAAGCAGCCCCATTCTCTGTGCCTCTGTGCGAGCACTGCCATGGGCAGATGAGGCTGAGCAACAGCTTTCGAGGATAGCCCCTTCTGCCTGCCAGCTATCTGCAGACGTTCGCACTTTTGGAGCAGGGCTGTGATAGGAGCCTGGCAGGGACACCACCATTCCCAGCACGCGTTTGAAGTTTCAAGTGGCAAGATATGCAAGCAGCCCCATTCTCTGTGCCTCTATGCGAACAGTGCCATGGGCAGATGAGGCTGAGCAACAGCTTTCCAGGCTAGCACCTTCTGGCTGCCAGCTATCTGCAGACGTTCGCACTTTCGGAGCAGGGCTGCGAAAGGAGCCTAGCAGGTACACCATCTTTCCCAGGCTACGTTTGAAGTTTGAGGTGGCAAGACAAGCAAGGAGCCTCATTCTCTGTGCCTCTGTGCAAGCAGTGCCATGGGCAGATGAGGCTGAGCAGCAGCTTTCCAGGATAGCCCCTTCTGCCTGCCAGCTATCTGCAGATGTTCGCACTTTTGGAGCAGGGCTGTGATAGGAGCCTGCCAGGGACACCACCATTCCCAGCACGCGTTTGAAGTTTCAAGTGGCAAGATATGCAAGCAGCCCCATTCTCTGTGCCTCTATGCGAACAGTGCCATGGGCAGATGAGGCTGAGCAACAGCTTTCCAGGCTAGCACCTTCTGGCTGCCAGCTATCTGCAGACGTTCGCACTTTCGGAGCAGGGCTGCGAAAGGAGCCTGGCAGGGACACCAACGTTCCCAGGCTACGTTTGAAGTTTGAGGTGGCAAGACAAGCAAGCAGCCCCATTCTCTGTGCCTCTGTGCGAGCACTGCCATGGGCAGATGAGGCTGAGCAATAGCTTTCCAGGATAGCCCCTTCTGCCTGCCAGCTATCTGCAGACGTTCGCACTTTCGGAGCAGGGCTGTGATAGGAGCCTAGCAGGGACACCACCATTCCCAGCATGCGTTTGAAGTTTCAAGTGGCAAGATAAGCAAGCTGCCCCATTCTCTGTGCCTCTATGCGAACAGTGCCATGGGCAGATGAGGCTGAGCAACAGCTTTCCAGGCTAGCCCCTTCTGGCTGCCAGCTATCTGCAGACGTTCGCATTTCAAGAGCAGAGCTGCGAAAGGAGCCTAGCAGGTACACTATCTTTCCCAGGCTACGTTTGAAGTTTGAGGTGGCAAGACAAGCAAGCAGCCCCATTCTCTGTGCCTCTGTGCGAACAGTGCCATGGGCAGATGAGGCTGAGCAACAGCTTTCCAGGATAGCCCCTTCTGGCTGCCAGCTATCTGCAGACGTTCGCACTTTCGGAGCAGGGCTGCGAAAGGAGCCTGGCAGGGACAACAACTTTCCCAGGCTACGTTTGAAGTTTGAGGTGGCAAGACAAGCAAGCAGCCCCATTCTCTGTGCCTCTGTGCGAGCACTGCCATGGGCAGATGAGGCTGAGCAACAGCTTTCCAGGATAGCCCCTTCTGGCTGCCAGCTATCTGCAGACGTTCGCATTTCAAGAGGAGGGCTGCGAAAGCAGCCTAGCAGGTACACCATCTTTCCCAGGCTACGTTTGAAGTTTGAGGTGGCAAGACAAGCAAGCAGCCCCATTCTCTGTGCCTCTGTGCGAGCACTGCCATGGGCAGATGAGGCTGAGCAACAGCTTTCCAGGCTAGCACCTTCTGGCTGCCAGCTATCTGCAGACGTTCGCACTTTCGGAGCAGGGCTGCGAAAGGAGCCTGGCAGGGACACCAACTTTCCCAGGCTACGTTTGAAGTTTGAGGTGGCAAGACAAGCAAGCAGCCCCATTCTCTGTGCCTCTGTGCGAGCACTGCCATGGGCAGATGAGGCTGAGCAACAGCTTTCCAGGATAGCCCCTTCTGCCTGCCAGCTATCTGCAGACGTTCGCACTTTCGGAGCAGGGCTGCGAAAGGAGCCTGGCAGGGACACCAACATTCCCAGGCTACGTTTGCAGTTGGAGGTGGCAAGACAAGCAAGCAGCCCCATTCTCTGTGCCTCTGTGCGAGCACTGCCATGGGCAGATGAGGCTGAGCAACAGCTTTCCAGGCTAGCCCCTTCTGGCTGCCAGCTATCTGCAGACGTTCGCATTTCAAGAGCAGGGCTGCGAAAGGAGCCTAGCAGGTACACCATCTTTCCCCGGCTACGTTTGAAGTTTGAGGTGGCAAGACAAGCAAGGAGCCTCATTCTCTGTGCCTCTGTGCAAGCAGTGCCATGGGCAGATGAGGCTGAGCAGCAGCTTTCCAGGATAGCCCCTTCTGCCTGCCAGCTATCTGCAGATGTTCGCACTTTTGGAGCAGGGCTGTGATAGGAGCCTGGCAGGGACACCACCATTCCCAGCACGCGTTTGAAGTTTCAAGTGGCAAGATATGCAAGCAGCCCCATTCTCTGTGCCTCTATGCGAACAGTGCCATGGGCAGATGAGGCTGAGCAACAGCTTTCCAGGCTAGCACCTTCTGGCTGCCAGCTATCTGCAGACGTTCGCACTTTCGGAGCAGGGCTGCGAAAGGAGCCTGGCAGGGACACCAACGTTCCCAGGCTACGTTTGAAGTTTGAGGTGGCAAGACAAGCAAGCAGCCCCATTCTCTGTGCCTCTGTGCGAGCACTGCCATGGGCAGATGAGGCTGAGCAATAGCTTTCCAAGATAGCCCCTTCTGCCTGCCAGCTATCTGCAGACGTTCGCACTTTCGGAGCAGGGCTGTGATAGGAGCCTAGCAGGGACACCACCATTCCCAGCATGCGTTTGAAGTTTCAAGTGGCAAGATAAGCAAGCTGCCCCATTCTCTGTGCCTCTATGCGAACAGTGCCATGGGCAGATGAGGCTGAGCAACAGCTTTCCAGGGTAGCCCCTTCTGGCTGCCAGCTATCTGCAGACGTTCGCATTTCAAGAGCAGAGCTGCGAAAGGAGCCTAGCAGGTACACCAACTTTCCCAGGCTACGTTTGAAGTTTGAGGTGGCAAGACAAGCAAGGAGCCCCATTCTCTGTGCCTCTGTGCGAGCACTGCCATGGGCAGATGAGGCTGAGCAACAGCTTTCCAGGATAGCCCCTTCTGGCTGCTAGCTATCTGCAGACGTTCGCACTTTCGGAGCAGGGCTGTGATAGGAGCCTGGCAGGGACACCAACATTCCCAGGCTACGTTTGAAGTTGGAGGTGGCAAGACAAGCAAGCAGCCCCATTCTCTGTGCCTCTGTGCGAGCACTGCCATGGGCAGATGAGGCTGAGCAACAGCTTTCCAGGATAGCCCCTTCTGCCTGCCAGCTACCTGCAGACGTTCGCACTTTCGGAGCAGGGCTGCAAAAGGAGCCTGGCAGGGACACCACCATTCCCAGGCTACGTTTGAAGTTTCAAGTGGCAAGATAAGCAAGCAGCCCCATTCTCTGTGCCTCTATGCGAACAGTGCCATGGGCAGATGAGGCTGAGCAACAGCTTTACAGGATAGCCCCTTCTGGCTGCCAGCTATCTGCAGACGTTCGCATTTCAAGAGCAGAGCTGCGAAAGGAGCCTAGCAGGTACACTATCTTTCCCAGGCTACGTTTGAAGTTTGAGGTGGCAAGACAAGCAAGCAGCCCCATTCTCTGTGCCTCTGTGCGAACAGTGCCATGGGCAGATGAGGCTGAGCAACAGCTTTCCAGGATAGCCCCTTCTGGCTGCCAGCTATCTGCAGACGTTCGCACTTTCGGAGCAGGGCTGCGAAAGGAGCCTGGCAGGGACACCAACTTTCCCAGGCTACGTTTGAAGTTTGAGGTGGCAAGACAAGCAAGGAGCCTCATTCTCTGTGCCTCTGTGCAAGCAGTGCCATGGGCAGATGAGGCTGAGCAGCAGCTTTCCAGGATAGCCCCTTCTGCCTGCCAGCTATCTGCAGATGTTCGCACTTTTGGAGCAGGGCTGTGATAGGAGCCTGGCAGGGACACCACCATTCCCAGCACGCGTTTGAAGTTTCAAGTGGCAAGATATGCAAGCAGCCCCATTCTCTGTGCCTCTATGCGAACAGTGCCATGGGCAGATGAGGCTGAGCAACAGCTTTCCAGGCTAGCACCTTCTGGCTGCCAGCTATCTGCAGACGTTCGCACTTTCGGAGCAGGGCTGCGAAAGGAGCCTGGCAGGGACACCAACGTTCCCAGGCTACGTTTGAAGTTGGAGGTGGCAAGACAAGCAAGCAGCCCCATTCTCTGTGCCTCTGTGCGAGCACTGCCATGGGCAGATGAGGCTGAGCAATAGCTTTCCAGGATAGCCCCTTCTGCCTGCCAGCTATCTGCAGACGTTCGCACTTTCGGAGCAGGGCTGTGATAGGAGCCTAGCAGGGACACCACCATTTCCAGCATGCGTTTGAAGTTTCAAGTGGCAAGATAAGCAAGCTGCCCCATTCTCTGTGCCTCTATGCGAACAGTGCCATGGGCAGATGAGGCTGAGCAACAGCTTTCCAGGGTAGCCCCTTCTGGCTGCCAGCTATCTGCAGACGTTCGCATTTCAAGAGCAGAGCTGCGAAAGGAGCCTAGCAGGTACACCAACTTTCCCAGGCTACGTTTGAAGTTTGAGGTGGCAAGACAAGCAAGGAGCCCCATTCTCTGTGCCTCTGTGCGAGCACTGCCATGGGCAGATGAGGCTGAGCAACAGCTTTCCAGGATAGCCCCTTCTGGCTGCTAGCTATCTGCAGACGTTCGCACTTTCGGAGCAGGGCTGCGAAAGGAGCCTGGCAGGGACACCAACATTCCCAGGCTACGTTTGAAGTTGGAGGTGGCAAGACAAGCAAGCAGCCCCATTCTCTGTGCCTCTGTGCGAGCACTGCCATGGGCAGATGAGGCTGAGCAACAGCTTTCCAGGATAGCCCCTTCTGCCTGCCAGCTACCTGCAGACGTTCGCACTTTCGGAGCAGGGCTGCAAAAGGAGCCTGGCAGGGACACCACCATTCCCAGGCTACGTTTGAAGTTTCAAGTGGCAAGATAAGCAAGCAGCCCCATTCTCTGTGCCTCTATGCGAACAGTGCCATGGGCAGATGAGGCTGAGCAACAGCTTTCCAGGATAGCCCCTTCTGGCTGCCAGCTATCTGCAGACGTTCGCATTTCAAGAGCAGAGCTGCGAAAGGAGCCTAGCAGGGACACCAACTTTCCCAGGCTACGTTTGAAGTTTGAGGTGGCAAGACAAGCAAGCAGCCCCATTCTCTGTGCCTCTGTGCGAGCACTGCCATGGGCAGATGAGGCTGAGCAACAGCTTTCCAGGATAGCCTCTTCTGCCTGCCAGCTATCTGCAGAAGTTCGCACTTTCGGAGCAGGGCTGCAAAAGGAGCCTGGCAGGGACACCAACTTTCCCAGGCTACGTTTGAAGTTTCAAGTGGCAAGATATGCAAGCAGCCCCATTCTCTGTGCCTCTATGCGAACAGTGCCATGGGCAGATGAGGCTGAGCAACAGCTTTCCAGGATAGCCCCTTCTGCCTGCCAGCTATCTGCAGACGTTCGCATTTCAAGAGCAGGGCTGCGAAAGGAGCCTAGCAGGTACACCATCTTTCCCAGGCTACGTTTGAAGTTTGAGGTGGCAAGACAAGCAAGCAGCCCCATTCTCTGTGCCTCTATGCGAACAGTGCCATGGGCAGATGAGGCTGAGCAACAGCTTTCGAGGATAGCCCCTTCTGCCTGCCAGCTATCTGCAGACGTTCGCACTTTCGGAGCAGGGCTGCAAAAGGAGCCTGGCAGGAACACCACCATTCCCAGCATGCGTTTGAAGTTTCAAGAGGCAAGATAAGCAAGCAGCCCCATTCTCTGTGCCTCTATGCGAACAGTGCCATGGGCAGATGAGGCGGAGCAACAGCTTTCCAGGATAACCCCTTCTGCCTGCCAGCTATCTGCAGATGTTCGCACTTTCGGAGCAGGGCTGCAAAAGGAGCCTGGCAGGGACACCACCATTCCCAGCATGCGTTTGAAGTTTCAAGTGGCAAGATAAGCAAGCTGCCCCATTCTCTGTGCCTCTATGCGAACAGTGCCATGGGCAGATGAGGCTGAGCAACAGCTTTCCAGGCTAGCCCCTTCTGGCTGCCAGCTATCTGCAGACGTTCGCATTTCAAGAGCAGGGCTGCGAAAGGAGCCTAGCAGGTACACCATCTTTCCCAGGCTACGTTTGAAGTTTGAGGTGGCAAGACAAGCAAGGAGCCTCATTCTCTGTGCCTCTGTGCAAGCAGTGCCATGGGCAGATGAGGCTGAGCAGCAGCTTTCCAGGATAGCCCCTTCTGGCTGCCAGCTATCTGCAGACGTTCGCACTTTCGGAGCAGGGCTGCAAAAGGAGCCTGGCAGGGACACCAACGTTCCCAGGCTACGTTTGAAGTTTGAGGTGGCAAGACAAGCAAGCAGCCCCATTCTCTGTGCCTCTGTGCGAGCACTGCCATGGGCAGATGAGGCTGAGCAATAGCTTTCCAGGATAGCCCCTTCTGCCTGCCAGCTATCTGCAGACGTTCGCACTTTCGGAGCAGGGCTGTGATAGGAGCCTAGCAGGGACACCACCATTCCCAGCATGCGTTTGAAGTTTCAAGTGGCAAGATAAGCAAGCTGCCCCATTCTCTGTGCCTCTATGCGAACAGTGCCATGGGCAGATGAGGCTGAGCAACAGCTTTCCAGGCTAGCCCCTTCTGGCTTCCAGTTATCTGCAGACGTTCGCATTTCAAGAGCAGGGCTGCGAAAGGAGCCTAGCAGGTACACCATCTTTCCCAGGCTACGTTTGAAGTTTGAGGTGGCAAGACAAGCAAGCAGCCCCATTCTCTGTGCCTCTGTGCGAGCAGTGCCATGGGCAGATGAGGCTGAGCAACAGCTTTCCAGGATAGCCCCTTCTGGCTGCCAGCTATCTGCAGACGTTCGCACTTTCGGAGCAGGGCTGCGAAAGGAGCCTGGCTGGGACACCAACTTTCCCAGGCTAAGTTTGAAGTTTCAAGTGGCAAGATAAGCAAGCAGCCCCATTCTCTGTGCCTCTATGCGAACAGTGCCATGGGCAGATGAGGCTGAGCAACAGCTTTCCAGGCTAGCCCCTTCTGGCTGCCAGTTATCTGCAGACGTTCGCATTTCAAGAGCAGGGCTGCGAAAGGAGCCTAGCAGGTACACCAGCTTTCCCTGGCTACGTTTGAAGTTTGAGGTGGCAAGACAAGCAAGCAGCCCCATTCTCTGTGCCTCTGTGCGAGCACTGCCATGGGCAGATGAGGCTGAGCAACAGCTTTCCAGGATAGCCCCTTCTGCCTGCCAGCTATCTGCAGACGTTCGCATTTCAAGAGCAGGGCTGCGAAAGGAGCCTAGCAGGTACACCAACTTTCCCAGGCTACGTTTGAAGTTTGAGGTGGCAAGACAAGCAAGCAGCCCCATTCTCTGTGCCTCTGTGCGAGCACTGCCATGGGCAGATGAGGCTGAGCAACAGCTTTCCAGGCTAGCCCCTTCTGCCTGCCAGCTATCTGCAGACGTTCGCATTTCAAGAGCAGGGCTGCGAAAGGAGCCTAGCAGGTACACCAACTTTCCCAGGCTACGTTTGAAGTTTGAGGTGGCAAGACAAGCAAGCAGCCCCATTCTCTGTGCCTCTGTGCGAGCACTGCCATGGGCAGATGAGGCTGAGCAACAGCTTTCCAGGATAGCCCCTTCTGCCTGCCAGCTATCTGCAGACGTTCGCACTTTCGGAGCAGGGCTGCAAAAGGAACCTGGCAGGGACACCACCATTCCCAACATGCGTTTGAAGTTTCAAGTTTCAAGATAAGCAAGCAGCCCCATTCTCTGTGCCTCTATGCGAACAGTGCCATGGGCAGATGAGGCTGAGCAACAGCTTTCCAGGCTAGCCCCTTCTGGCTGCCAGCTATCTGCAGACGTTCGCATTTCAAGGGCAGGGCTGCGAAAGGAGGCTGGCAGGGACACCAACTTTCCCAGGCTACGTTTGAAGTTTGAGGTGGCAAGACAAGCAAGCAGCCCCATTCTCTGTGCCTCTGTGCGAGCACTGCCATGGGCAGATGAGGCTGAGCAACAGCTTTCCAGGATAGCCCCTTCTGCCTGCCAGCTATTTGCAGACGTTCGCACTTTCGGAGCAGGGCTGCAAAAGGAGCCTGGCAGGGACACCACCATTCCCAGCATGCGTTTGAAGTTTCAAGTGGCAAGATAAGCAAGCAGCCCCATTCTCTGTGCCTCTATGCGAACAGTGCCATGGGCAGATGAGGCTGAGCAACAGCTTTCCAGGCTAGACACTTCTGGCTGCCAGCTATCTGCAGACGTTCGCACTTTCAAGAGCAGGGCTGCGAAAGGAGCCTGGCAGGGACACCACCATTCCCAGCATGCGTTTGAAGTTTCAAGTGGCAAGATAAGCAAGCAGCCCCATTCTCTGTGCCTCTATGCGAACAGTGCCATGGGCAGATGAGGTTGAGCAACAGCTTTCCAGGCTAGCCCCTTCTGGCTGCCAGCTATCTGCAGACGTTCGCATTTCAAGAGCAGGGCTGCGAAAGGAGCCTAGCAGGTACACCATCTTTCCCAGGCTACGTTTGAAGTTTGAGGTGGCAAGACAAGCAAGGAGCCCCATTCTCTGTGCCTCTGTGCGAGCAGTGCCATGGGCAGATGAGGCTGAGCAACAGCTTTCCAGGCTAGCCCCTTCTGGCTGCCAGCTATCTGCAGACGTTCGCACTTTCGGAGCAGGGCTGCGAAAGGAGCCTGGCAGGGACACCAACATTCCCAGGCTACGTTTGAAGTTTGAGGTGGCAAGACAAGCAAGCAGCCCCATTCTCTGTGCCTCTGTGCGAGCACTGCCATGGGCAGATGAGGCTGAGCAACAGCTTTCCAGGCTAGCCCCTTCTGCCTGCCAGCTATCTGCAGACGTTCGCATTTCAAGAGCAGGGCTGCGAAAGGAGCCTAGCAGGTACACCATCTTTCCCAGGCTACGTTTGAAGTTTGAGGTGGCAAGACAAGCAAGCAACCGCATTCTCTGTGCCTCTGTGCGAGCACTGCCATGGGCAGATGAGGCTGAGCAAGAGCTTTCCAGGATAGCCCCTTCTGCCTGCCAGCTATCTGCAGACGTTCGCACTTTCGGAGCAGGGCTGTGAAAGGAGCCTGGCTGGGACACCAACTTTCCCAGGCTAAGTTTGAAGTTTCAAGTGGCAAGATAAGCAAGCAGCCCCATTCTCTGTGCCTCTATGCGAACAGTGCCATGGGCAGATGAGGCTGAGCAACAGCTTTCCAGGCTAGCCCCTTCTGGCTGCCAGCTATCTGCAGACGTTCGCATTTCAAGGGCAGGGCTGCGAAAGGAGGCTGGCAGGGACACCAACTTTCCCAGGCTACGTTTGTAGTTTGAGGTGGCAAGACAAGCAAGCAGCCCCATTCTCTGTGCCTCTGTGCGAGCACTGCCATGGGCAGATGAGGCTGAGCAACAGCTTTCCAGGATAGCCCCTTCTGCCTGCCAGCTATTTGCAGACGTTCGCACTTTCGGAGCAGGGCTGCAAAAGGAGCCTGGCAGGGACACCACCATTCCCAGCATGCGTTTGAAGTTTCAAGTGGCAAGATAAGCAAGCAGCCCCATTCTCTGTGCCTCTATGCGAACAGTGCCATGGGCAGATGAGGCTGAGCAACAGCTTTCCAGGCTAGCCACTTCTGGCTGCCAGCTATCTGCAGACGTTCGCACTTTCAAGAGCAGGGCTGCGAAAGGAGCCTGGCAGGGACACCACCATTCCCAGCATGCGTTTGAAGTTTCAAGTGGCAAGATAAGCAAGCAGCCCCATTCTCTGTGCCTCTATGCGAACAGTGCCATGGGCAGATGAGGTTGAGCAACAGCTTTCCAGGCTAGCCCCTTCTGGCTGCCAGCTATCTGCAGACGTTCGCATTTCAAGAGCAGGGCTGCGAAAGGAGCCTAGCAGGTACACCATCTTTCCCAGGCTACGTTTGAAGTTTGAGGTGGCAAGACAAGCAAGGAGCCCCATTCTCTGTGCCTCTGTGCGAGCAGTGCCATGGGCAGATGAGGCTGAGCAACAGCTTTCCAGGCTAGCCCCTTCTGGCTGCCAGCTATCTGCAGACGTTCGCACTTTCGGAGCAGGGCTGCGAAAGGAGCCTGGCAGGGACACCAACATTCCCAGGCTACGTTTGAAGTTTGAGGTGGCAAGACAAGCAAGCAGCCCCATTCTCTGTGCCTCTGTGCGAGCACTGCCATGGGCAGATGAGGCTGAGCAACAGCTTTCCAGGCTAGCCCCTTCTGCCTGCCAGCTATCTGCAGACGTTCGCATTTCAAGAGCAGGGCTGCGAAAGGAGCCTAGCAGGTACACCATCTTTCCCAGGCTACGTTTGAAGTTTGAGGTGGCAAGACAAGCAAGCAACCCCATTCTCTGTGCCTCTGTGCGAGCACTGCCATGGGCAGATGAGGCTGAGCAAGAGCTTTCCAGGATAGCCCCTTCTGCCTGCCAGCTATCTGCACACGTTCGCACTTTCGGAGCAGGGCTGCGAAAGGAGCCTGGCTGGGACACCAACTTTCCCAGGCTAAGTTTGAAGTTTCAAGTGGCAAGATAAGCAAGCAGCCCCATTCTCTGTGCCTCTATGCGAACAGTGCCATGGGCAGATGAGGCTGAGCAACAGCTTTCCAGGATAGCCCCTTCTGGCTGCCAGCTATCTGCAGACGTTCGCATTTTCGGAGCAGGGCTGTGATAGGGGCCTGGCAGGGACACCACAATTCCCAGCATGCGTTTGAAGTTTCAAGTGGCAAGATAAGCAAGCAGCCCCATTCTCTGTGCCTCTGTGCGAGCACTGCCATGGGCAGATGAGGCTGAGCAACAGCTTTCCAGGATAGCCCCTTCTGCCTGCCAGCTATCTGCACACGTTCGCACTTTCGGAGCAGGGCTGTGATAGGGGCCTGGCAGGGACACCACAATTCCCAGCATGCGTTTGAAGTTTGAAGTGGCAAGATAAGCAAGCAGCCCCATTCTCTGTGCCTCTATGCGAACAGTGCCATGGGCAGATGAGGCTGAGCAACAGCTTTCCAGGCTAGCCCCTTCTGGCTGCCAGCTATCTGCAGACGTTCGCATTTCAAGAGCAGGGCTGCGAAAGGAGCCTAGCAGGTACACCAGCTTTCCCAGGCTACGTTTGAAGTTTGAGGTGGCAAGACAAGCAAGCAGCCCCATTCTCTGTTACTCTGTGCGAGCACTGCCATGGGCAGATGAGGCTGAGCAACAGCTTTCCAGGATAGCCCCTTCTGCCTGCCAGCTATCTGCAGACGTTCGCACTTTCGGAGCAGGGCTGCAAAAGGAGCCTGGCAGGGACACCAACTTTCCCAGCATGCGTTTGAAGTTTCAAGTGGCAAGATAAGCAAGCAGCCCCATTCTCTGTGCCTCTATGCGAACAGTGCCATGGGCAGATGAGGCTGAGCAACAGCTTTCCAGGATAGCCCCTTCTGCCTGCCAGCTATCTGCACACGTTCGCACTTTCGGAGCAGGGCTGCGAAAGGAGCCTGGCAGGGACACCAACTTTCCCAGGCTACATTTGAAGTTTCAAGTGGCAAGATAAGCAAGCAGCCCCATTCTCTGTGCCTCTATGCGAACAGTGCCATGGGCAGATGAGGCTGAGCAACAGCTTTCCAGGCTAGCCCCTTCTGGCTTCCAGTTATCTGCAGACGTTCGCATTTCAAGAGCAGGGCTGCGAAAGGAGCCTAGCAGGTACACCATCTTTCCCAGGCTACGTTTGAAGTTTGAGGTGGCAAGACAAGCAAGCAGCCCCATTCTCTGTGCCTCTGTGCGAGCACTGCCATGGGCAGATGAGGCTGAGCAACAGCTTTCCAGGATAGCCCCTTCTGGCTGCCAGCTATCTGCAGACGTTCGCACTTTCGGAGCAGGGCTGCGAAAGGAGCCTGGCTGGGACACCAACTTTCCCAGGCTAAGTTTGAAGTTTCAAGTGGCAAGATAAGCAAGCAGCCCCGTTCTCTGTGCCTCTATGCGAACAGTGCCATGGGCAGATGAGGCTGAGCAACAGCTTTCCAGGCTAGCCCCTTCTGGCTGCCAGTTATCTGCAGACGTTCGCATTTCGAGGGCAGGGCTGCGAAAGGAGCCTAGCAGGGACACCAACTTTCCCAGGCTACGTTTGAAGTTTGAGGTGGCAAGACAAGCAAGCAGCCCCATTCTCTGTGCCTCTGTGCGAGCAGTGCCATTGGCAGATGAGGTTGAGCAACAGCTTTCCAGGATAGCCCCTTCTGCCTGCCAGCTATCTGCACACGTTCGCACTTTCGGAGCAGGGCTGCGAAAGGAGCCTGGCTGGGACACCAACTTTCACAGGCTAAGTTTGAAGTTTCAAGTGGCAAGATAAGCAAGCAGCCCCATTCTCTGTGCCTCTATGCGAACAGTGCCATGGGCAGATGAGGCTGAGCAACAGCTTTCCAGGCTAGCCCCTTCTGGCTGCCAGTTATCTGCAGACGTTCGCATTTCAAGAGCAGGGCTGCGAAAGGAGCCTAGCAGGTACACCAGCTTTCCCAGGCTACGTTTGAAGTTTGAGGTGGCAAGACAAGCAAGCAGCCCCATTCTCTGTGCCTCTGTGCGAGCACTGCCATGGGCAGATGAGGCTGAGCAACAGCTTTCCAGGATAGCCCCTTCTGCCTGCCAGCTATCTGCAGACGTTCGCATTTCAAGAGCAGGGCTGCGAAAGGAGCCTAGCAGGTACACCAACTTTCCCAGGCTACGTTTGAAGTTTGAGGTGGCAAGACAAGCAAGCAGCCCCATTCTCTGTGCCTCTGTGCGAGCACTGCCATGGGCAGATGAGGCTGAGCAACAGCTTTCCAGGCTAGCCCCTTCTGGCTGCCAGCTATCTGCAGACGTTCGCATTTCAAGAGCAGGGCTGCGAAAGGAGCCTAGCAGGTACACCAACTTTCCCAGGCTACGTTTGAAGTTTGAGGTGGCAAGACAAGCAAGCAGCCCCATTCTCTGTGCCTCTGTGCGAGCACTGCCATGGGCAGATGAGGCTGAGCAACAGCTTTCCAGGATAGCCCCTTCTGCCTGCCAGCTATCTGCAGACGTTCGCACTTTCGGAGCAGGGCTGCAAAAGGAACCTGGCAGGGACACCACCATTCCCAACATGCGTTTGAAGTTTCAAGTTTCAAGATAAGCAAGCAGCCCCATTCTCTGTGCCTCTATGCGAACAGTGCCATGGGCAGATGAGGCTGAGCAACAGCTTTCCAGGATAGCCCCTTCTGCCTGCCAGCTATCTGCAGACGTTCGCATTTCAAGGGCAGGGCTGCGAAAGGAGGCTGGCAGGGACACCAACTTTCCCAGGCTACGTTTGAAGTTTGAGGTGGCAAGAGAAGCAAGCAGCCCCATTCTCTGTGCCTCTGTGCGAGCACTGCCATGGGCAGATGAGGCTGAGCAACAGCTTTCCAGGATAGCCCCTTCTGCCTGCCAGCTATTTGCAGACGTTCGCACTTTCGGAGCAGGGCTGCAAAAGGAGCCTGGCAGGGACACCACCATTCCCAGCATGCGTTTGAAGTTTCAAGTGGCAAGATAAGCAAGCAGCCCCATTCTCTGTGCCTCTATGCGAACAGTGCCATGGGCAGATGAGGCTGAGCAACAGCTTTCCAGGCTAGCCACTTCTGGCTGCCAGCTATCTGCAGACGTTCGCACTTTCAAGAGCAGGGCTGCGAAAGGAGCCTGGCAGGGACACCACCATTCCCAGCATGCGTTTGAAGTTTCAAGTGGCAAGATAAGCAAGCAGCCCCATTCTCTGTGCCTCTATGCGAACAGTGCCATGGGCAGATGAGGTTGAGCAACAGCTTTCCAGGCTAGCCCCTTCTGCCTGCCAGCTATCTGCAGACGTTCGCATTTCAAGAGCAGGGCTGCGAAAGGAGCCTAGCAGGTACACCATCTTTCCCAGGCTACGTTTGAAGTTTGAGGTGGCAAGACAAGCAAGGAGCCCCATTCTCTGTGCCTCTGTGCGAGCAGTGCCATGGGCAGATGAGGCTGAGCAACAGCTTTCCAGGCTAGCCCCTTCTGGCTGCCAGCTATCTGCAGACGTTCGCATTTTCGGAGCAGGGCTGTGATAGGGGCCTGGCAGGGACACCACCATTCCCAGCATGCGTTTGAAGTTTCAAGTGGCAAGATAAGCAAGCAGCCCCATTCTCTGTGCCTCTATGCGAACAGTGCCATGGGCAGATGAGGCTGAGCAACAGCTTTCCAGGCTAGCCACTTCTGGCTGCCAGCTATCTGCAGACGTTCGCACTTTCAAGAGCAGGGCTGCGAAAGGAGCCTGGCAGGGACACCACCATTCCCAGCATGCGTTTGAAGTTTCAAGTGGCAAGATAAGCAAGCAGCCCCATTCTCTGTGCCTCTATGCGAACAGTGCCATGGGCAGATGAGGTTGAGCAACAGCTTTCCAGGCTAGCCCCTTCTGGCTGCCAGCTATCTGCAGACGTTCGCATTTCAAGAGCAGGGCTGCGAAAGGAGCCTAGCAGGTACACCATCTTTCCCAGGCTACGTTTGAAGTTTGAGGTGGCAAGACAAGCAAGGAGCCCCATTCTCTGTGCCTCTGTGCGAGCAGTGCCATGGGCAGATGAGGCTGAGCAACAGCTTTCCAGGCTAGCCCCTTCTGGCTGCCAGCTATCTGCAGACGTTCGCATTTTCGGAGCAGGGCTGTGATAGGGGCCTGGCAGGGACACCACAATTCCCAGCATGCGTTTGAAGTTTGAAGTGGCAAGATGAGCAAGCAGCCCCATTCTCTGTGCCTCTGTGCGAGCACTGCCATGGGCAGATGAGGCTGAGCAACAGCTTTCCAGGATAGCCCCTTCTGCCTGCCAGCTATCTGCACACGTTCGCACTTTCGGAGCAGGGCTGCGAAAGGAGCCTGGCTGGGACACCAACTTTCCCAGGCTAAGTTTGAAGTTTCAAGTGGCAAGATAAGCAAGCAGCCCCATTCTCTGTGCCTCTATGCGAACAGTGCCATGGGCAGATGAGGCTGAGCAACAGCTTTCCAGGCTAGCCCCTTCTGGCTGCCAGTTATCTGCAGACGTTCGCACTTTCGGAGCAGGGCTGCGAAAGGAGCCTGGCTGGGACACCAACTTTCACAGGCTAAGTTTGAAGTTTCAAGTGGCAAGATAAGCAAGCTGCCCCATTCTCTGTGCCTCTATGCGAACAGTGCCATGTGCAGATGAGGCTGAGCAACAGCTTTCCAGGCTAGCCCCTTCTGGCTGCCAGCTATCTGCACACGTTCGCACTTTCGGAGCAGGGCTGCGAAAGGAGCCTGGCTGGGACACCAACTTTCACAGGCTAAGTTTGAAGTTTCAAGTGGCAAGATAAGCAAGCAGCCCCATTCTCTGTGCCTCTATGCGAACAGTGCCATGGGCAGATGAGGCTGAGCAACAGCTTTCCAGGCTAGCCCCTTCTGGCTGCCAGTTATCTGCAGACGTTCGCATTTCAAGAGCAGGGCTGCGAAAGGAGCCTAGCAGGTACACCAGCTTTCCCTGGCTACGTTTGAAGTTTGAGGTGGCAAGACAAGCAAGCAGCCCCATTCTCTGTGCCTCTGTGCGAGCACTGCCATGGGCAGATGAGGCTGAGCAACAGCTTTCCAGGATAGCCCCTTCTGCCTGCCAGCTATCTGCAGACGTTCGCATTTCAAGAGCAGGGCTGCGAAAGGAGCCTAGCAGGTACACCAACTTTCCCAGGCTACGTTTGAAGTTTGAGGTGGCAAGACAAGCAAGCAGCCCCATTCTCTGTGCCTCTGTGCGAGCACTGCCATGGGCAGATGAGGCTGAGCAACAGCTTTCCAGGCTAGCCCCTTCTGGCTGCCAGCTATCTGCAGACGTTCGCATTTCAAGAGCAGGGCTGCGAAAGGAGCCTAGCAGGTACACCAACTTTCCCAGGCTACGTTTGAAGTTTGAGGTGGCAAGACAAGCAAGCAGCCCCATTCTCTGTGCCTCTGTGCGAGCACTGCCATGGGCAGATGAGGCTGAGCAACAGCTTTCCAGGATAGCCCCTTCTGCCTGCCAGCTATCTGCAGACGTTCGCACTTTCGGAGCAGGGCTGCAAAAGGAACCTGGCAGGGACACCACCATTCCCAACATGCGTTTGAAGTTTCAAGTTTCAAGATAAGCAAGCAGCCCCATTCTCTGTGCCTCTATGCGAACAGTGCCATGGGCAGATGAGGCTGAGCAACAGCTTTCCAGGATAGCCCCTTCTGCCTGCCAGCTATCTGCAGACGTTCGCATTTCAAGGGCAGGGCTGCGAAAGGAGGCTGGCAGGGACACCAACTTTCCCAGGCTACGTTTGAAGTTTGAGGTGGCAAGACAAGCAAGCAGCCCCATTCTCTGTGCCTCTGTGCGAGCACTGCCATGGGCAGATGAGGCTGAGCAACAGCTTTCCAGGATAGCCCCTTCTGCCTGCCAGCTATTTGCAGACGTTCGCACTTTCGGAGCAGGGCTGCAAAAGGAGCCTGGCAGGGACACCACCATTCCCAGCATGCGTTTGAAGTTTCAAGTGGCAAGATAAGCAAGCAGCCCCATTCTCTGTGCCTCTATGCGAACAGTGCCATGGGCAGATGAGGCTGAGCAACAGCTTTCCAGGCTAGCCACTTCTGGCTGCCAGCTATCTGCAGACGTTCGCACTTTCAAGAGCAGGGCTGCGAAAGGAGCCTGGCAGGGACACCACCATTCCCAGCATGCGTTTGAAGTTTCAAGTGGCAAGATAAGCAAGCAGCCCCATTCTCTGTGCCTCTATGCGAACAGTGCCATGGGCAGATGAGGTTGAGCAACAGCTTTCCAGGCTAGCCCCTTCTGGCTGCCAGCTATCTGCAGACGTTCGCATTTCAAGAGCAGGGCTGCGAAAGGAGCCTAGCAGGTACACCATCTTTCCCAGGCTACGTTTGAAGTTTGAGGTGGCAAGACAAGCAAGGAGCCCCATTCTCTGTGCCTCTGTGCGAGCAGTGCCATGGGCAGATGAGGCTGAGCAAGAGCTTTCCAGGATAGCCCCTTCTGCCTGCCAGCTATCTGCACACGTTCGCACTTTCGGAGCAGGGCTGCGAAAGGAGCCTGGCTGGGACACCAACTTTCCCAGGCTAAGTTTGAAGTTTCAAGTGGCAAGATAAGCAAGCAGCCCCATTCTCTGTGCCTCTATGCGAACAGTGCCATGGGCAGATGAGGCTGAGCAACAGCTTTCCAGGCTAGCCCCTTCTGGCTGCCAGCTATCTGCAGACGTTCGCATTTTCGGAGCAGGGCTGTGATAGGGGCCTGGCAGGGACACCACAATTCCCAGCATGCGTTTGAAGTTTGAAGTGGCAAGATGAGCAAGCAGCCCCATTCTCTGTGCCTCTGTGCGAGCACTGCCATGGGCAGATGAGGCTGAGCAACAGCTTTCCAGGATAGCCCCTTCTGCCTGCCAGCTATCTGCACACGTTCGCACTTTCGGAGCAGGGCTGCGAAAGGAGCCTGGCTGGGACACCAACTTTCCCAGGCTAAGTTTGAAGTTTCAAGTGGCAAGATAAGCAAGCAGCCCCATTCTCTGTGCCTCTATGCGAACAGTGCCATGGGCAGATGAGGCTGAGCAACAGCTTTCCAGGCTAGCCCCTTCTGGCTGCCAGTTATCTGCAGACGTTCGCACTTTCGGAGCAGGGCTGCGAAAGGAGCCTGGCTGGGACACCAACTTTCACAGGCTAAGTTTGAAGTTTCAAGTGGCAAGATAAGCAAGCTGCCCCATTCTCTGTGCCTCTATGCGAACAGTGCCATGTGCAGATGAGGCTGAGCAACAGCTTTCCAGGCTAGCCCCTTCTGGCTGCCAGCTATCTGCACACGTTCGCACTTTCGGAGCAGGGCTGCGAAAGGAGCCTGGCTGGGACACCAACTTTCACAGGCTAAGTTTGAAGTTTCAAGTGGCAAGATAAGCAAGCAGCCCCATTCTCTGTGCCTCTATGCGAACAGTGCCATGGGCAGATGAGGCTGAGCAACAGCTTTCCAGGCTAGCCCCTTCTGGCTGCCAGTTATCTGCAGACGTTCGCATTTCAAGAGCAGGGCTGCGAAAGGAGCCTAGCAGGTACACCAGCTTTCCCTGGCTACGTTTGAAGTTTGAGGTGGCAAGACAAGCAAGCAGCCCCATTCTCTGTGCCTCTGTGCGAGCACTGCCATGGGCAGATGAGGCTGAGCAACAGCTTTCCAGGATAGCCCCTTCTGCCTGCCAGCTATCTGCAGACGTTCGCATTTCAAGAGCAGGGCTGCGAAAGGAGCCTAGCAGGTACACCAACTTTCCCAGGCTACGTTTGAAGTTTGAGGTGGCAAGACAAGCAAGCAGCCCCATTCTCTGTGCCTCTGTGCGAGCACTGCCATGGGCAGATGAGGCTGAGCAACAGCTTTCCAGGCTAGCCCCTTCTGGCTGCCAGCTATCTGCAGACGTTCGCATTTCAAGAGCAGGGCTGCGAAAGGAGCCTAGCAGGTACACCAACTTTCCCAGGCTACGTTTGAAGTTTGAGGTGGCAAGACAAGCAAGCAGCCCCATTCTCTGTGCCTCTGTGCGAGCACTGCCATGGGCAGATGAGGCTGAGCAACAGCTTTCCAGGATAGCCCCTTCTGCCTGCCAGCTATCTGCAGACGTTCGCACTTTCGGAGCAGGGCTGCAAAAGGAACCTGGCAGGGACACCACCATTCCCAACATGCGTTTGAAGTTTCAAGTTTCAAGATAAGCAAGCAGCCCCATTCTCTGTGCCTCTATGCGAACAGTGCCATGGGCAGATGAGGCTGAGCAACAGCTTTCCAGGATAGCCCCTTCTGCCTGCCAGCTATCTGCAGACGTTCGCATTTCAAGGGCAGGGCTGCGAAAGGAGGCTGGCAGGGACACCAACTTTCCCAGGCTACGTTTGAAGTTTGAGGTGGCAAGACAAGCAAGCAGCCCCATTCTCTGTGCCTCTGTGCGAGCACTGCCATGGGCAGATGAGGCTGAGCAACAGCTTTCCAGGATAGCCCCTTCTGCCTGCCAGCTATTTGCAGACGTTCGCACTTTCGGAGCAGGGCTGCAAAAGGAGCCTGGCAGGGACACCACCATTCCCAGCATGCGTTTGAAGTTTCAAGTGGCAAGATAAGCAAGCAGCCCCATTCTCTGTGCCTCTATGCGAACAGTGCCATGGGCAGATGAGGCTGAGCAACAGCTTTCCAGGCTAGCCACTTCTGGCTGCCAGCTATCTGCAGACGTTCGCACTTTCAAGAGCAGGGCTGCGAAAGGAGCCTGGCAGGGACACCACCATTCCCAGCATGCGTTTGAAGTTTCAAGTGGCAAGATAAGCAAGCAGCCCCATTCTCTGTGCCTCTATGCGAACAGTGCCATGGGCAGATGAGGTTGAGCAACAGCTTTCCAGGCTAGCCCCTTCTGGCTGCCAGCTATCTGCAGACGTTCGCATTTCAAGAGCAGGGCTGCGAAAGGAGCCTAGCAGGTACACCATCTTTCCCAGGCTACGTTTGAAGTTTGAGGTGGCAAGACAAGCAAGGAGCCCCATTCTCTGTGCCTCTGTGCGAGCAGTGCCATGGGCAGATGAGGCTGAGCAAGAGCTTTCCAGGATAGCCCCTTCTGCCTGCCAGCTATCTGCACACGTTCGCACTTTCGGAGCAGGGCTGCGAAAGGAGCCTGGCTGGGACACCAACTTTCCCAGGCTAAGTTTGAAGTTTCAAGTGGCAAGATAAGCAAGCAGCCCCATTCTCTGTGCCTCTATGCGAACAGTGCCATGGGCAGATGAGGCTGAGCAACAGCTTTCCAGGCTAGCCCCTTCTGGCTGCCAGCTATCTGCAGACGTTCGCATTTTCGGAGCAGGGCTGTGATAGGGGCCTGGCAGGGACACCACAATTCCCAGCATGCGTTTGAAGTTTGAAGTGGCAAGATGAGCAAGCAGCCCCATTCTCTGTGCCTCTGTGCGAGCACTGCCATGGGCAGATGAGGCTGAGCAACAGCTTTCCAGGATAGCCCCTTCTGCCTGCCAGCTATCTGCACACGTTCGCACTTTCGGAGCAGGGCTGCGAAAGGAGCCTGGCTGGGACACCAACTTTCCCAGGCTAAGTTTGAAGTTTCAAGTGGCAAGATAAGCAAGCAGCCCCATTCTCTGTGCCTCTATGCGAACAGTGCCATGGGCAGATGAGGCTGAGCAACAGCTTTCCAGGCTAGCCCCTTCTGGCTGCCAGTTATCTGCAGACGTTCGCATTTCAAGAGCAGGGCTGCGAAAGGAGCCTAGCAGGTACACCATCTTTCCCAGGCTACGTTTGAAGTTTGAGGTGGCAAGACAAGCAAGCAGCCCCATTCTCTGTTACTCTGTGCGAGCACTGCCATGGGCAGATGAGGCTGAGCAACAGCTTTCCAGGCTAGCCCCTTCTGCCTGCCAGCTATCTGCAGACGTTCGCACTTTCGGAGCAGGGCTGCAAAAGGAGCCTGGCAGGGACACCAACTTTCCCAGCATGCGTTTGAAGTTTCAAGTGGCAAGATAAGCAAGCAGCCCCATTCTCTGTGCCTCTATGCGAACAGTGCCATGGGCAGATGAGGCTGAGCAACAGCTTTCCAGGCTAGCCCCTTCTGGCTGCCAGTTATCTGCAGACGTTCGCATTTCAAGAGCAGGGCTGCGAAAGGAGCCTAGCAGGTACACCAGCCTTCCCTGGCTACGTTTGAAGTTTGAGGTGGCACGACAACCAAGGAGCCCCATTCTCTGTGCCTCTGTGCGAGCACTGCCATGGGCAGATGAGGCTGAGAAACAGCTTTCCAGGCTAGCCCCTTCTGCCTGCCAGCTATCTGCAGACGTTCGCATTTCAAGAGCAGGGCTGCGAAAGGAGCCTGGCAGGGACACCAACTTTCCCAGGCTACGTTTGAAGTTTGAGGTGGCAAGACAAGCAAGCAGCCCCATTCTCTGTGCCTCTGTGCGAGCAGTGCCATGGGCAGATGAGGCTGAGCAACAGCTTTCCAGGATAGCCCCTTCTGCCTGCCAGCTATCTGCACACGTTCGCACTTTCAGAGCAGGGCTGCGAAAGGAGCCTGGCTGGGAGACCAACTTTCCCAGGCTACGTTTGAAGTTTCAAGTGGCAAGATAAGCAAGCAGCCCCATTCTCTGTGCCTCTATGCGAACAGTGCCATGGGCAGATGAGGCTGAGCAACAGCTTTCCAGGCTAGCCCCTTCTGCCTGCCAGCTATCTGCAGACGTTCGCACTTTCGGAGCAGGGCTGCGAAAGGAGCCTGGGAGGGACACCAACTTTCCCAGGCTACGTTTGAAGTTTGAGGTGGCAAGACAACCAAGGAGCCCCATTCTCTGTGCCTCTGTGCGAGCACTGCCATGGGCAGATGAGGCTGAGCAACAGCTTTCCAGGCTAGCCCCTTCTGGCTGCCAGCTATCTGCAGACGTTCGCATTTCAAGAGCAGGGCTGCGAAAGGAGCCTAGCAGGTACACCAACTTTCCCAGGCTACGTTTGAAGTTTGAGGTGGCAAGACAAGCAAGCAGCCCCATTCTCTGTGCCTCTGTGCGAGCACTGCCATGGGCAGATGAGGCTGAGCAACAGCTTTCCAGGATAGCCCCTTCTGCCTGCCAGCTATCTGCAGACGTTCGCACTTTCGGAGCAGGGCTGCAAAAGGAGCCTGGCAGGGACACCACCATTCCCAACATGCGTTTGAAGTTTGAAGTTTCAAGATAAGCAAGCAGCCCCATTCTCTGTGCCTCGATGCGAACAGTGCCATGGGCAGATGAGGCTGAGCAACAGCTTTCCAGGCTAGCCCCTTCTGCCTGCCAGCTATCTGCAGACGTTCGCACTTTCAAGAGCAGGGCTGCGAAAGGAGCCTGGCAGGGACACCAACATTCCCAGGCTACGTTTGAAGTTTGAGGTGGCAAGACAAGCAAGCAGCCCCATTCTCTGTGCCTCTGTGCGAGCACTGCCATGGGCAGATGAGGCTGAGCAACAGCTTTCCAGGATAGCCCCTTCTGGCTGCCAGCTATCTGCAGACGTTCGCATTTCAAGAGCAGGGCTGCGAAAGGAGCCTAGCAGGTACACCATCTTTCCCAGGCTACGTTTGAAGTTTGAGGTGGCAAGACAAGCAAGCAGCCCCATTCTCTGTGCCTCTGTGCGAGCACTGCCATGGGCAGATGAGGCTGAGCAACAGCTTTCCAGGATAGCCCCTTCTGCCTGCCAGCTATCTGCAGACGTTCGCACTTTCGGAGCAGGGCTGCGAAAGGAGCCTGGCAGGGACACCAACTTTCCCAGGCTATGTTTGAAGTTTCAAGTGGCAAGATAAGCAAGCAGCCCCATTCTCTGTGCCTCTATGCGAACAGTGCCATGGGCAGATGAGGCTGAGCAACAGCTTTCCAGGCTAGCCCCTTCTGGCTGCCAGTTATCTGCAGACGTTCGCATTTCAAGAGCAGGGCTGCGAAAGGAGCCTAGCAGGTACACCAGCTTTCCCAGGCTACGTTTGAAGTTTGAGGTGGCAAGACAAGCAAGCAGCCCCATTCTCTGTTACTCTGTGCGAGCACTGCCATGGGCAGATGAGGCTGAGCAACAGCTTTCCAGGCTAGCCCCTTCTGCCTGCCAGCTATCTGCAGACGTTCGCACTTTCGGAGCAGGGCTGCAAAAGGAGCCTGGCAGGGACACCAACTTTCCCAGCATGCGTTTGAAGTTTCAAGTGGCAAGATCAGCAAGCTGCCCCATTCTCTGTGCCTCTATGCGAACAGTGCCATGGGCAGATGAGGCTGAGCAACAGCTTTCCAGGATAGCCCCTTCTGCCTGCCAGCTATCTGCAGACGTTCGCATTTCAAGAGCAGGGCTGCGAAAGGAGCCTAGCAGGGACACCAACTTTCCCAGGCTACGTTTGAAGTTTGAGGTAGCAAGACAAGCGAGCAGCCCCATTCTCTGTGCCTCTGTGCGAGCACTGCCATGGGCAGATGAGGCTGAGCAACAGCTTTCCAGGATAGCCCCTTCTGCCTGCCAGCTATCTGCACACGTTCGCACTTTCGGAGCAGGGCTGCGAAAGGAGCCTGGCTGGGACACCAACTTTCCCAGGCTAAATTTGAAGTTTCAAGTGGCAAGATAAGCAAGCAGCCCCATTCTCTGTGCCTCTATGCGAACAGTGCCATGGGCAGATGAGACTGAGCAACAGCTTTCCAGGATAGCCCCTTCTGGCTGCCAGCTATCTGCAGACGTTCGCATTTCAAGAGCAGGGCTGCGAAAGGAGCGTAGCAGGTACACCAGCTTTCCCAGGCTACGTTTGAAGTTTGAGGTGGCAAGACAAGCAAGCAGCCCCGTTCTCTGTGCCTCTGTGCGAGCACTGCCATGGGCAGATGAGGCTGAGCAACAGCTTTCCAGGCTAGCCCCTTCTGGCTGCCAGCTATCTGCAGACGTTCGCATTTCAAGAGCAGGGCTGCGAAAGGAGCCTAGCAGGTACACCATCTTTCCCAGGCTACGTTTGAAGTTTGAGGTAGCAAGACAAGCAAGCAGCCCCATTCTCTGTGCCTCTGTGCGAGCACTGCCATGGGCAGATGAGGCTGAGCAACAGCTTTCCAGGATAGCCCCTTCTGCCTGCCAGCTATCTGCAGACGTTCGCACTTTCGGAGCAGGGCTGCAAAAGGAGCCTGGCAGGGACACCAACTTTCCCAGGCTAAGTTTGAAGTTTCAAGTGGCAAGATAAGCAAGCAGCCCCATTCTCTGTGCCTCTATGCGAACAGTGCCATGGGCAGATGAGGCTGAGCAACAGCTTTCCAGGCTAGCCCCTTCTGGCTGCCAGTTATCTGCAGACGTTCGCATTTCAAGAGCAGGGCTGCGAAAGGAGCCTAGCAGGTACACCAGCTTTCCCAGGCTACGTTTGAAGTTTGAGGTGGCAAGACAAGCAAGCAGCCCCATTCTCTGTGCCTCTGTGCGAGCACTGCCATGGGCAGATGAGGCTGAGCAACAGCTTTCCATGATAGCCCCTTCTGCCTGCCAGCTATCTGCAGACGTTCGCACTTTAGGAGCAGGGCTGCAAAAGGAGCCTGGCAGGGACACCAACTTTCCCAGCATGCGTTTGAAGTTTCAAGTGGCAAGATAAGCAAGCAGCCCCATTCTCTGTGCCTCTATGCGAACAGTGCCATGGGCAGATGAGGCTGAGCAACAGCTTTCCAGGATATCCCCTTCTGCCTGACAACTATCTGCAGACGTTCGCATTTCAAGAGCAGGGCTGCGAAAGGAGCCTAGCAGGGACACCAACTTTCCCAGGCTACGTTTGAAGTTTGAGGTAGCAAGACAAGCGAGCAGCCCCATTCTCTGTGCCTCTGTGCGAGCACTGCCATGGGCAGATGAGGCTGAGCAACAGCTTTCCAGGCTAGCCCCTTCTGGCTGCCAGCTATCTGCACACGTTCGCACTTTCGGAGCAGGGCTGCGAAAGGAGCCTGGCTGGGACACCAACTTTCCCAGGCTAAATTTGAAGTTTCAAGTGGCAAGATAAGCAAGCAGCCCCATTCTCTGTGCCTCTATGCGAACAGTGCCATGGGCAGATGAGGCTGAGCAACAGCTTTCCAGGATAGCCCCTTCTGCCTGACAGCTATCTGCAGACGTTCGCATTTCAAGAGCAGGGCTGCGAAAGGAGCCTAGCAGGTACACCATCTTTCCCAGGCTACGTTTGAAGTTTGAGGTGGCAAGACAAGCAAGCAGCCCCATTCTCTGTGCCTCTGTGCGAGCACTGCCATGGGCAGATGAGGCTGAGCAACAGCTTTCCAGGATAGCCCCTTCTGCCTGCCAGCTATCTGCACACGTTCGCACTTTCGGAGCAGGGCTGCGAAAGGAGCCTGGCTGGGACACCAACTTTCCCAGGCTAAGTTTGAAGTTTCAAGTGGCAAGATAAGCAAGCAGCCCCATTCTCTGTGCCTCTATGCGAACAGTGCCATGGGCAGATGAGGCTGAGCAACAGCTTTCCAGGCTAGCCCCTTCTGGCTGCCAGTTATCTGCAGACGTTCGCATTTCAAGAGCAGGGCTGCGAAAGGAGCCTAGCAGGTACACCAGCTTTCCCAGGCTACGTTTGAAGTTTCAAGTGGCAAGACAAGCAAGCAGCCCCATTCTCTGTGCCTCTGTGCGAGCACTGCCATGGGCAGATGAGGCTGAGCAACAGCTTTCCAGGCTAGCCCCTTCTGCCTGCCAGCTATCTGCAGACGTTCGCACTTTCGGAGCAGGGCTGCAAAAGGAGCCTGGCAGGGACACCACCATTCCCAGCATGCGTTTGAAGTTTCAAGTGGCAAGATAAGCAAGCAGCCCTGTTCTCTGTGCCTCTATGCGAACAGTGCCATGGGCAGATGAGGCTGAGCAACAGCTTTCCAGGCTAGCCCCTTCTGGCTGCCAGCTATCTGCAGACGTTCGCATTTCAAGGGCAGGGCTGCGAAAGGAGCCTAGCAGGGACACCAACTTTCCCAGGCTACGTTTGAAGTTTGAGGTGGCAAGACAAGCAAGCAGCCCCATTCTCTGTGCCTCTGTGCGAGCAGTGCCATGGGCAGATGAGGCTGAGCAACAGCTTTCCAGGATAGCCCCTTCTGCCTGCCAGCTATCTGCAGACGTTCGCACTTTCGGAGCAGGGCTGCGAAAGGAGCCTGGCTGGGACACCAACTTTCCCAGGCTACGTTTGAAGTTTCAAGTGGCAAGATAAGCAAGCAGCCCCATTCTCTGTGCCTCTATGCGAACAGTGCCATGGGCAGATGAGGCTGAGCAACAGCTTTCCAGGCTAGCCCCTTCTGCCTGCCAGCTATCTGCAGACGTTCGCACTTTCGGAGCAGGGCTGCGAAAGGAGCCTGGCAGGGACACCAACTTTCCCAGGCTACGTTTGAAGTTTGAGGTGGCAAGACAAGCAAGCAGCCCCATTCTCTGTGCCTCTGTGCGAGCACTGCCATGGGCAGATGAGGCTGAGCAACAGCTTTCCAGGCTAGCCCCTTCTGGCTGCCAGCTATCTGCAGACGTTCGCATTTCAAGAGCAGGGCTGCGAAAGGAGCCTAGCAGGTACACCAACTTTCCCAGGCTACGTTTGAAGTTTGAGGTGGCAAGACAAGCAAGCAGCCCCATTCTCTGTGCCTCTGTGCGAGCACTGCCATGGGCAGATGAGGCTGAGCAACAGCTTTCCAGGATAGCCCCTTCTGCCTGCCAGCTATCTGCACACGTTCGCAGTTTCGGAGCAGGGCTGTGATAGGAGCCTGGCAGGGACACCACCATTCCCAGCATGCGTTTGAAGTTTCAAGTTTCAAGATAAGCAAGCAGCCCCATTCTCTGTGTCTCTATGCGAACAGTGCCATGGGCAGATGAGGCTGAGCAACAGCTTTCCAGTCTAGCCCCTTCTGCCTGCCAGCTATCTGCAGATGTTCGCATTTCAAGAGCAGGGCTGCGAAAGGAGCCTGGCAGGGACACCAACTTTCCCAGGCTACGTTTGAAGTTTGAGGTGGCAAGACAAGCAAGCAGCCCCATTCTCTGTGCCTCTGTGCGAGCACTGCCATGGGCAGATGAGGCTGAGCAACAGCTTTCCAGGATAGCCCCTTCTGCCTGCCAGCTATCTGCAGACGTTCGCACTTTCGGAGCAGGGCTGCAAAAGGAGCCTGGCAGGGACACCACCATTCCCAACATGCGTTTGAAGTTTCAACTTTCAAGATAAGCAAGCAGCCCCATTCTCTGTGCCTCTATGCGAACAGTGCCATGGGCAGATGAGGCTGAGCAACAGCTTTCCAGGCTAGCCCCTTCTGCCTGCCAGCTATCTGCAGACGTTCGCACTTTCAAGAGCAGGGCTGCGAAAGGAGCCTGGCAGGGACACCAACATTCCCAGGCTACGTTTGAAGTTTGAGGTGGCAAGACAAGCAAGCAGCCCCATTCTCTGTGCCTCTGTGCGAGCACTGCCATGGGCAGATGAGGCTGAGCAACAGCTTTCCAGGATAGCCCCTTCTGGCTGCCAGCTATCTGCAGACGTTCGCATTTCAAGAGCAGGGCTGCGAAAGGAGCCTAGCAGGTACACCATCTTTCCCAGGCTACGTTTGAAGTTTGAGGTGGCAAGACAAGCAAGCAGCCCCATTCTCTGTGCCTCTGTGCGAGCACTGCCATGGGCAGATGAGGCTGAGCAACAGCTTTCCAGGATAGCCCCTTCTGCCTGCCAGCTATCTGCAGACGTTCGCACTTTCGGAGCAGGGCTGCGAAAGGAGCCTGGCAGGGACACCAACTTTCCCAGGCTAAGTTTGAAGTTTCAAGTGGCAAGATAAGCAAGCAGCCCCATTCTCTGTGCCTCTATGCGAACAGTGCCATGGGCAGATGAGGCTGAGCAACAGCTTTCCAGGCTAGCCCCTTCTGGCTGCCAGTTATCTGCAGACGTTCGCATTTCAAGAGCAGGGCTGCCAAAGGAGCCTAGCAGGTACACCAGCTTTCCCAGGCTACGTTTGAAGTTTGAGGTGGCAAGACAAGCAAGCAGCCCCATTCTCTGTTACTCTGTGCGAGCACTGCCATGGGCAGATGAGGCTGAGCAACAGCTTTCCAGGATAGCCCCTTCTGCCTGCCAGCTATCTGCAGACGTTCGCACTTTCGGAGCAGGGCTGCAAAAGGAGCCTGGCAGGGACACCACCATTCCCAACATGCGTTTGAAGTTTCAAGTTTCAAGATAAGCAAGCAGCCCCATTCTCTGTGCCTCTATGCGAACAGTGCCATGGGCAGATGAGGCTGAGCAACAGCTTTCCAGGCTAGCCCCTTCTGCCTGCCAGCTATCTGCAGACTTTCGCACTTTCAAGAGCAGGGCTGCGAAAGGAGCCTGGCAGGGACACCACCATTCCCAGCATGCGTTTGAAGTTTCAAGTGGCAAGATAAGCAAGCAGCCCCATTCTCTGTGCCTCTATGCGAACAGTGCCATGGGCAGATGAGGTTGAGCAACAGCTTTCCAGGCTAGCCCCTTCTGGCTGCCAGCTATCTGCAGACGTTCGCATTTCAAGAGCAGGGCTGCGAAAGGAGCCTAGCAGGTACACCATCTTTCCCAGGCTACGTTTGAAGTTTGAGGTGGCAAGACAAGCAAGCAGCCCCATTCTCTGTGCCTCTGTGCGAGCACTGCCATGGGCAGATGAGGCTGAGCAACAGCTTTCCAGGCTAGCCCCTTCTGCCTGCCAGCTATCTGCAGACGTTCGCATTTCAAGAGCAGGGCTGCGAAAGGAGCCTAGCAGGTACACCAACTTTCCCAGGCTACGTTTGAAGTTTGAGGTGGCAAGACAAGCAAGCAGCCCCATTCTCTGTGCCTCTGTGCGAGCACTGCCATGGGCAGATGAGGCTGAGCAACAGCTTTCCAGGATAGCCCCTTCTGCCTGCCAGCTATCTGCAGACGTTCGCACTTTCGGAGCAGGGCTGCAAAAGGAGCCTGGCAGGGACACCACCATTCCCAACATGCGTTTGAAGTTTCAAGTTTCAAGATAAGCAAGCAGCCCCATTCTCTGTGCCTCTATGCGAACAGTGCCATGGGCAGATGAGGCTGAGCAACAGCTTTCCAGGCTAGCCCCTTCTGCCTGCCAGCTATCTGCAGACGTTCGCACTTTCAAGAGCAGGGCTGCGAAAGGAGCCTGGCAGGGACACCAACATTCCCAGGCTACGTTTGAAGTTTGAGGTGGCAAGACAAGCAAGCAGCCCCATTCTCTGTGCCTCTGTGCGAGCACTGCCATGGGCAGATGAGGCTGAGCAACAGCTTTCCAGGATAGCCCCTTCTGCCTGCCAGCTATCTGCAGACGTTCGCATTTCAAGAGGAGGGCTGCGAAAGCAGCCTAGCAGGTACACCATCTTTCCGAGGCTACGTTTGAAGTTTGAGGTGGCAAGACAAGCAAGCAGCCCCATTCTCTGTGCCTCTGTGCGAGCACTGCCATGGGCAGATGAGGCTGAGGAACAGCTTTCCAGGATAGCCCCTTCTGCCTGCCAGCTATCTGCAGACATTCGCACTTTCGGAGCAGGGCTGCAAAAGGAGCCTGGCAGGGACACCAACTTTCCCAGGCTAAGTTTGAAGTTTCAAGTGGCAAGATAAGCAAGCAGCCCCATTCTCTGTGCCTCTATGCGAACAGTGCCATGGGCAGATGAGGCTGAGCAACAGCTTTCCAGGCTAGCCCCTTCTGGCTGCCAGTTATCTGCAGACGTTCGCATTTCAAGAGCAGGGCTGCCAAAGGAGCCTAGCAGGTACACCAGCTTTCCCAGGCTACGTTTGAAGTTTGAGGTGGCAAGACAAGCAAGCAGCCCCATTCTCTGTTACTCTGTGCGAGCACTGCCATGGGCAGATGAGGCTGAGCAACAGCTTTCCAGGATAGCCCCTTCTGCCTGCCAGCTATCTGCAGACGTTCGCACTTTCGGAGCAGGGCTGCAAAAGGAGCCTGGCAGGGACACCACCATTCCCAACATGCGTTTGAAGTTTCAAGTTTCAAGATAAGCAAGCAGCCCCATTCTCTGTGCCTCTATGCGAACAGTGCCACGGGCAGATGAGGCTGAGCAACAGCTTTCCAGGCTAGCCCCTTCTGCCTGCCAGCTATCTGCAGACTTTCGCACTTTCAACAGCAGGGCTGCGAAAGGAGCCTGGCAGGGACACCACCATTCCCAGCATGCGTTTGAAGTTTCAAGTGGCAAGATAAGCAAGCAGCCCCATTCTCTGTGCCTCTATGCGAACAGTGCCATGGGCAGATGAGGTTGAGCAACAGCTTTCCAGGCTAGCCCCTTCTGGCTGCCAGCTATCTGCAGACGTTCGCATTTCAAGAGCAGGGCTGCGAAAGGAACCTAGCAGGTACACCATCTTTCCCAGGCTACGTTTGAAGTTTGAGGTGGCAAGACAAGCAAGCAGCCCCATTCTCTGTGCCTCTGTGCGAGCACTGCCATGGGCAGATGAGGCTGAGCAACAGCTTTCCAGGATAGCCCCTTCTGCCTGCCAGCTATCTGCAGACGTTCACATTTCAAGAGCAGGGCTGCAAAAGGAGCCTGGCAGGGACACCACCATTCCCAACATGCGTTTGAAGTTTCAAGTTTCAAGATAAGCAAGCAGCCCCATTCTCTGTGCCTCTATGCGAACAGTGCCATGGGCAGATGAGGCTGAGCAACAGCTTTCCAGGCTAGCCCCTTCTGGCTGCCAGCTATCTGCAGACGTTCGCACTTTCAAGAGCAGGGCTGCGAAAGGAGCCTGGCAGGGACACCAACATTCCCAGGCTACGTTTGAAGTTTGAGGTGGCAAGACAAGCAAGCAGCCCCATTCTCTGTGCCTCTGTGCGAGCACTGCCATGGGCAGATGAGGCTGAGCAACAGCTTTCCAGGATAGCCCCTTCTGGCTGCCAGCTATCTGCAGACGTTCGCATTTCAAGAGCAGGGCTGCGAAAGGAGCCTAGCAGGTACACCATCTTTCCCAGGCTACGTTTGAAGTTTGAGGTGGCAAGACAAGCAAGCAGCCCCATTCTCTGTGCCTCTGTGCGAGCACTGCCATGGGCAGATGAGGCTGAGCAACAGCTTTCCAGGATAGCCCCTTCTGCCTGCCAGCTATTTGCAGACGTTCGCACTTTCGGAGCAGGGCTGCAAAAGGAGCCTGGCAGGGACACCACCATTCCCAGCATGCGTTTGAAGTTTCAAGTGGCAAGATAAGCAAGCAGCCCCATTCTCTGTGCCTCTATGCGAACAGTGCCATGGGCAGATGAGGCGGAGCAACAGCTTTCCAGGCTAGCACCTTCTGGCTGCCAGCTATCTGCAGACGTTCGCACTTTCGGAGCAGGGGTGCAAAAGGAGCCTGGCAGGGACACCAACATTCCCAGGCTACGTTTGAAGTTGGAGGTGGCAAGACAAGCAAGCAGCCCCATTCTCTGTGCCTCTGTGCGAGCACTGCCATGGGCAGATGAGGCTGAGCAACAGCTTTCCAGGCTAGCCCCTTCTGCCTGCCAGCTATCTGCAGACGTTCGCATTTCAAGAGCAGGGCTGCGAAAGGAGCCTAGCAGGTACACCATCTTTCCCAGGCTACGTTTGAAGTTTGAGGTGGCAAGACAAGCAAGGAGCCCCATTCTCTGTGCCTCTGTGCGAGCACTGCCATGGGCAGATGAGGCTGAGCAACAGCTTTCCAGGATAGCACCTTCAGGCTGCCAGCTATCTGCAGACGTTCGCACTTTTGGAGCAGGGCTGCGAAAGGAGCCTGGCAGGGACACCAACTTTCCCAGCATGCGTTTGAAGTTTCAAGTGGCAAGATAAGCAAGCAGCCCCATTCTCTGTGCCTCTATGCGAACAGTGCCATGGGCAGATGAGGCTGAGCAACAGCTTTCCAGGCTAGCCCCTTCTGGCTGCCAGCTATCTGCAGACGTTCGCACTTTCGGAGCAGGGCTGCGAAAGGAGCCTGACAGGGACACCACCATTCCCAGCATGCGTTTGAAGTTTCAAGTGGCAAGATAAGCAAGCAGCCCCATTCTCTGTGCCTCTGTGCGAGCACTGCCATGGGCAGATGAGGCTGAGCAACAGCTTTCCAGGCTAGCCCCTTATGCCTGCCAGCTATCTGCAGACGTTCGCATTTCAAGAGCAGGGCTGCAAAAGGAGCCTAGCAGGTACACCATCTTTCCCAGGCTACGTTTGAAGTTTGAGGTGGCAAGACAAGCAAGCAGCCCCATTCTCTGTGCCTCTGTGCGAGCACTGCCATGGGCAGATGAGGCTGAGCAACAGCTTTCCAGGATAGCCCCTTCTGCCTGCCAGCTATCTGCAGACGTTCGCACTTTCGGAGCAGGGCTGCGAAAGAAGCCTGGCAGGGACACCAACTTTCCCAGGCTAAGTTTGAAGTTTCAAGTGGCAAGATAAGCAAGCAGCCCCATTCTCTGTGCCTCTATGCGAACAGTGCCATGGGCAGATGAGGCTGAGCAACAGCTTTCCAGGCTAGCCCCTTCTGGCTCCCAGCTATCTGCAGACGTTCGCATTTCAAGAGCAGGGCTGCGAAAGGAGCCTGGCAGGTACACCAGCTTTCCCAGGCTACGTTTGAAGTTTGAGGTGGCAAGACAAGCAAGGAGCCCCATTCTCTGTGCCTCTGTGCGAGCACTGCCATGGGCAGATGAGGCTGAGCAACAGCTTTCCAGGCTAGCACCTTCTGCCTGCCACCTATCTGCAGACGTTCGCACTTTCGGAGCAGGGCTGCAAAAGGAGCCTGACAGGGACACCACCATTCCCAGCATGCGTTTGAAGTTTCAAGTGGCAAGATAAGCAAGCAGCCCCATTCTCTGTGCCTCTGTGCGAGCACTGCCATGGGCAGATGAGGCTGAGCAACAGCTTTCCAGGATAGCCCCTTCTGCCTGCCAGCTATCTGCAGACGTTCGCACTTTCAAGAGCAGGGCTGCGAAAGGAGCCTGGCAGGGACACCACGATTCCCAGCATGCGTTTGAAGTTTCAAGTGGCAAGATAAGCAAGCAGCCCCATTCTCTGTGCCTCTATGCGAACAGTGCCATGGGCAGATGAGGTTGAGCAACAGCTTTCCAGGCTAGCCCCTTCTGCCTGCCAGCTATCTGCAGACGTTCGCACTTTCGGAGCAGGGCTGCGAAAGGAGCCTGGCAGGGACACCAACATTCCCAGGCTACGTTTGAAGTTTGAGGTGGCAAGACAAGCAAGCAGCCCCATTCTCTGTGCCTCTGTGCGAGCACTGCCATGGGCAGATGAGGCTGAGCAACAGCTTTCCAGGATAGCCCCTTCTGCCTGCCAGCTATCTGCAGACGTTCGCATTTCAAGAGCAGGGCTGCGAAAGGAGCCTAGCAGGTACACCATCATTCCCAGGCTACGTTTGAAGTTTGAGGTGGCAAGACAAGCAAGCAACCCCATTCTCTGTGCCTCTGTGCGAGCACTGCCATGGGCAGATGAGGCTGAGCAAGAGCTTTCCAGGATAGCCCCTTCTGCCTGCCAGCTATCTGCACACGTTCGCACTTTCGGAGCAGGGCTGCGAAAGGAGCCTGGCTGGGACACCAACTTTCCCAGGCTAAGTTTGAAGTTTCAAGTGGCAAGATAAGCAAGCAGCCCCATTCTCTGTGCCTCTGTGCGAACAGTGCCATGGGCAGATGAGGCTGAGCAACAGCTTTCCAGGCTAGCCCCTTCTGGCTGCCAGTTATCTGCAGACGTTCGCATTTCAAGAGCAGGGCTGCGAAAGGAGCCTAGCAGGTACACCAGCCTTCCCTGGCTACGTTTGAAGTTTGAGGTGGCAAGACAACCAAGGAGCCCCATTCTCTGTGCCTCTGTGCGAGCACTGCCATGGGCAGATGAGGCTGAGCAACAGCTTTCCAGGCTAGCCCCTTCTGCCTGCCAGCTATCTGCAGACGTTCGCATTTCAAGAGCAGGGCTGCGAAAGGAGCCTGGCAGGGACACCAACTTTCCCAGGCTACGTTTGAAGTTTGAGGTGGCAAGACAAGCAAGCAGCCCCATTCTCTGTGCCTCTGTGCGAGCAGTGCCATGGGCAGATGAGGCTGAGCAACAGCTTTCCAGGATAGCCCCTTCTGCCTGCCAGCTATCTGCACACGTTCGCACTTTCAGAGCAGGGCTGCGAAAGGAGCCTGGCAGGGACACCAACTTTCCCAGGCTACGTTTGAAGTTTGAGGTGGCAAGACAACCAAGGAGCCCCATTCTCTGTGCCTCTGTGCGAGCACTGCCATGGGCAGATGAGGCTGAGCAACAGCTTTCCAGGCTAGCCCCTTCTGGCTGCCAGCTATCTGCAGACGTTCGCATTTCAAGAGCAGGGCTGCGAAAGGAGCCTAGCAGGTACACCAACTTTCCCAGGCTACGTTTGAAGTTTGAGGTGGCAAGACAAGCAAGCAGCCCCATTCTCTGTGCCTCTGTGCGAGCACTGCCATGGGCAGATGAGGCTGAGCAACAGCTTTCCAGGATAGCCCCTTCTGCCTGCCAGCTATCTGCAGACGTTCGCACTTTCGGAGCAGGGCTGCAAAAGGAGCCTGGCAGGGACACCACCATTCCCAACATGCGTTTGAAGTTTCAAGTGGCAAGATAAGCAAGCAGCCCCATTCTCTGTGCCTCTATGCGAACAGTGCCATGGGCAGATGAGGTTGAGCAACAGCTTTCCAGGCTAGCCCCTTCTGGCTGCCAGCTATCTGCAGACGTTCGCATTTCAAGAGCAGGGCTGCGAAAGGAGCCTAGCAGGTACACCATCTTTCCCAGGCTACGTTTGAAGTTTGAGGTGGCAAGACAAGCAAGCAGCCCCATTCTCTGTGCCTCTGTGCGAGCACTGCCATGGGCAGATGAGGCTGAGCAACAGCTTTCCAGGCTAGCCCCTTCTGGCTGCCAGCTATCTGCAGACGTTCGCATTTCAAGAGCAGGGCTGCGAAAGGAGCCTAGCAGGTACACCAACTTTCCCAGGCTACGTTTGAAGTTTGAGGTGGCAAGACAAGCAAGCAGCCCCATTCTCTGTGCCTCTGTGCGAGCACTGCCATGGGCAGATGAGGCTGAGCAACAGCTTTCCAGGATAGCCCCTTCTGCCTGCCAGCTATCTGCAGACGTTCGCACTTTCGGAGCAGGGCTGCAAAAGGAGCCTTTTAGGGACACCACCATTCCCAACATGCGTTTGAAGTTTCAAGTTTCAAGATAAGCAAGCAGCCCCATTCTCTGTGCCTCTATGCGAACAGTGCCATGGGCAGATGAGGCTGAGCAACAGCTTTCCAGGCTAGCCCCTTCTGCCTGCCAGCTATCTGCAGACGTTCGCACTTTCAAGAGCAGGGCTGCGAAAGGAGCCTGGCAGGGACACCAACATTCCCAGGCTACGTTTGAAGTTTGACGTGGCAAGACAAGCAAGCAGCCCCATTCTCTGTGCCTCTGTGCGAGCACTGCCATGGGCAGATGAGGCTGAGCAACAGCTTTCCAGGATAGCCCCTTCTGGCTGCCAGCTATCTGCAGACGTTCGCATTTCAAGAGCAGGGCTGCGAAAGGAGCCTAGCAGGTACACCAGCTTTCCCAGGCTACGTTTGAAGTTTGAGGTGGCAAGACAAGCAAGCAGCCCCATTCTCTGTGCCTCTGTGCGAGCACTGCCATGGGCAGATGAGGCTGAGCAACAGCTTTCCAGGATAGCCCCTTCTGCCTGCCAGCTATCTGCAGACGTTCGCACTTTCGGAGCAGGGCTGCGAAAGGAGCCTGGCAGGGACACCAACTTTCCCAGGCTAAGTTTGAAGTTTCAAGTGGCAAGACAAGCAAGCAGCCCCATTCTCTGTGCCTCTATGCGAACAGTGCCATGGGCAGATGAGGCTGAGCAACAGCTTTCCAGGCTAGCCCCTTCTGCCTGCCAGCTATCTGCAGACGTTCGCACTTTCGGAGCAGGGCTGCAAAAGGAGCCTGGCAGGGACACCAACTTTCCCAGCATGCGTTTGAAGTTTCAAGTGGCAAGATAAGCAAGCAGCCCCATTCTCTGTGCCTCTATGCGAACAGTGCCATGGGCAGATGAGGCTGAGCAACAGCTTTCCAGGATAGCCCCTTCTGCCTGCCAGCTATCTGCACACGTTCGCACTTTCAGAGCAGGGCTGCGAAAGGAGCCTGGCAGGGACACCAACTTTCCCAGGCTACGTTTGAAGTTTGAGGTGGCAAGACAACCAAGGAGCCCCATTCTCTGTGCCTCTGTGCGAGCACTGCCATGGGCAGATGAGGCTGAGCAACAGCTTTCCAGGCTAGCCCCTTCTGGCTGCCAGCTATCTGCAGACGTTCGCATTTCAAGAGCAGGGCTGCGAAAGGAGCCTAGCAGGTACACCAACTTTCCCAGGCTACGTTTGAAGTTTGAGGTGGCAAGACAAGCAAGCAGCCCCATTCTCTGTGCCTCTGTGCGAGCACTGCCATGGGCAGATGAGGCTGAGCAACAGCTTTCCAGGATAGCCCCTTCTGCCTGCCAGCTATCTGCAGACGTTCGCACTTTCGGAGCAGGGCTGCAAAAGGAGCCTTTTAGGGACAAAACCATTCCCAACATGCGTTTGAAGTTTCAAGTTTCAAGATAAGCAAGCAGCCCCATTCTCTGTGCCTCTATGCGAACAGTGCCATGGGCAGATGAGGCTGAGCAACAGCTTTCCAGGCTAGCCCCTTCTGCCTGCCAGCTATCTGCAGACGTTCGCACTTTCAAGAGCAGGGCTGCGAAAGGAGCCTGGCAGGGACACCAACATTCCCAGGCTACGTTTGAAGTTTGACGTGGCAAGACAAGCAAGCAGCCCCATTCTCTGTGCCTCTGTGCGAGCACTGCCATGGGCAGATGAGGCTGAGCAACAGCTTTCCAGGATAGCCCCTTCTGGCTGCCAGCTATCTGCAGACGTTCGCATTTCAAGAGCAGGGCTGCGAAAGGAGCCTAGCAGGTACACCAGCTTTCCCAGGCTACGTTTGAAGTTTGAGGTGGCAAGACAAGCAAGCAGCCCCATTCTCTGTGCCTCTGTGTGAGCACTGCCATGGGCAGATGAGGCTGAGCAACAGCTTTCCAGGATAGCCCCTTCTGCCTGCCAGCTATCTGCAGACGTTCGCACTTTCGGAGCAGGGCTGCGAAAGGAGCCTGGCAGGGACACCAACTTTCCCAGGCTAAGTTTGAAGTTTCAAGTGGCAAGACAAGCAAGCAGCCCCATTCTCTGTGCCTCTATGCGAACAGTGCCATGGGCAGATGAGGCTGAGCAACAGCTTTCCAGGATAGCCCCTTCTGCCTGCCAGCTATCTGCAGACGTTCGCACTTTCGGAGCAGGGCTGCAAAAGGAGCCTGGCAGGGACACCAACTTTCCCAGCATGCGTTTGAAGTTTCAAGTGGCAAGATAAGCAAGCAGCCCCATTCTCTGTGCCTCTATGCGAACAGTGCCATGGGCAGATGAGGCTGAGCAACAGCTTTCCAGGATAGCCCCTTCTGGCTGCCAGCTATCTGCAGACGTTCGCACTTTCGGAGCAGGGCTGCGAAAGGAGCCTGGCAGGGACACCAACTTTCCCAGGCTACGTTTGAAGTTTGAGGTGGCAAGACAAGCAAGCAGCCCCATTCTCTGTGCCTCTGTGCGAGCACTGCCATGGGCAGATGAGGCTGAGCAACAGCTTTCCAGGCTAGCCCCTTCTGGCTGCCAGCTATCTGCAGACGTTCGCATTTCAAGAGCAGGGCTGCGAAAGGAGCCTAGCAGGTACACCAACTTTCCCAGGCTACGTTTGAAGTTTGAGGTGGCAAGACAAGCAAGCAGCCCCATTCTCTGTGCCTCTGTGCGAGCACTGCCATGGGCAGATGAGGCTGAGCAACAGCTTTCCAGGATAGCCCCTTCTGCCTGCCAGCTATCTGCACACGTTCGCACTTTCGGAGCAGGGCTCTGATAGGAGCCTGGCAGGGACACCACCATTCCCAGCATGCGTTTGAAGTTTCAAGTTTCAAGATAAGCAAGCAGCCCCATTCTCTGTGCCTCTATGCGAACAGTGCCATGGGCAGATGAGGCTGAGCAACAGCTTTCCAGTCTAGCCCCTTCTGCCTGCCAGCTATCTGCAGACGTTCGCATTTCAAGAGCAGGGCTGCGAAAGGAGCCTGGCAGGGACACCAACTTTCCCAGGCTACGTTTGAAGTTTGAGGTGGCAAGACAAGCAAGCAGCCCCATTCTCTGTGCCTCTGTGCGAGCACTGCCATGGGCAGATGAGGGTGAGCAACAGCTTTCCAGGATAGCCCCTTCTGCCTGCCAGCTATCTGCAGACGTTCGCACTTTCGGAGCAGGGCTGCAAAAGGAGCCTGGCAGGGACACCACCATTCCCAACATGCGTTTGAAGTTTCAAGTTTCAAGATAAGCAAGCAGCCCCATTCTCTGTGCCTCTATGCGAACAGTGCCATGGGCAGATGAGGCTGAGCAACAGCTTTCCAGGCTAGCCCCTTCTGCCTGCCAGCTATCTGCAGACGTTCGCACTTTCAAGAGCAGGGCTGCGAAAGGAGCCTGGCAGGGACACCAACATTCCCAGGCTACGTTTGAAGTTTGAGGTGGCAAGACAAGCAAGCAGCCCCATTCTCTGTGCCTCTGTGCGAGCACTGCCATGGGCAGATGAGGCTGAGCAACAGCTTTCCAGGCTAGCCCCTTCTGGCTGCCAGCTATCTGCAGACGTTCGCATTTCAAGGGCAGGGCTGCGAAAGGAGCCTAGCAGGGACACCACCATTCCCAGGCTACGTTTGAAGTTTGAGGTGGCAAGACAAGCAAGCAGCCCCATTCTCTGTGCCTCTGTGCGAGCACTGCCATGGGCAGATGAGGCTGAGCAACAGCTTTCCAGGCTAGCCCCTTCTGCCTGCCAGCTATCTGCAGACGTTCGCACTTTCGGAGCAGGGCTGCAAAAGGAGCCTGGCAGGGACACCAACTTTCCCAGCATGCGTTTGAAGTTTCAAGTGGCAAGATAAGCAAGCAGCCCCATTCTCTGTGCCTCTATGCGAACAGTGCCATGGGCAGATGAGGCTGAGCAACAGCTTTCCAGGATAGCCCCTTCTGCCTGCCAGCTATCTGCAGACGTTCGCATTTCAAGAGCAGAGCTGCGAAAGGAGCCTAGCAGGGACACCAACTTTCCCAGGCTACGTTTGAAGTTTGAGGTAGCAAGACAAGCGAGCAGCCCCATTCTCTGTGCCTCTGTGCGAGCACTGCCATGGGCAGATGAGGCTGAGCAACAGCTTTCCAGGCTAGCCCCTTCTGGCTGCCAGCTATCTGCACACGTTCGCACTTTCGGAGCAGGGCTGCGAAAGGAGCCTGGCTGGGACACCAACTTTCCCAGGCTAAATTTGAAGTTTCAAGTTTCAAGATAAGCAAGCAGCCCCATTCTCTGTGCCTCTATGCGAACAGTGCCATGGGCAGATGAGACTGAGCAACAGCTTTCCAGGATAGCCCCTTCTGGCTGCCAGCTATCTGCAGACGTTCGCATTTCAAGAGCAGGGCTGCGAAAGGAGCGTAGCAGGTACACCAGCTTTCCCAGGCTACGTTTGAAGTTTGAGGTGGCAAGACAAGCAAGCAGCCCCATTCTCTGTGCCTCTGTGCGAGCACTGCCATGGGCAGATGAGGCTGAGCAACAGCTTTCCAGGCTAGCCCCTTCTGGCTGCCAGCTATCTGCAGACGTTCGCATTTCAAGAGCAGGGCTGCGAAAGGAGCCTAGCAGGTACACCAGCTTTCCCAGGCTACGTTTGAAGTTTGAGGTGGCAAGACAAGCAAGCAGCCCCATTCTCTGTGCCTCTGTGCGAGCACTGCCATGGGCAGATGAGGCTGAGCAACAGCTTTCCAGGATAGCCCCTTCTGCCTGCCAGCTATTTGCAGACGTTCGCACTTTCGGAGCAGGGCTGCAAAAGGAGCCTGGCAGGGACACCAACTTTCCCAGGCTAAGTTTGAAGTTTCAAGTGGCAAGACAAGCAAGCAGCCCCATTCTCTGTGCCTCTATGCGAACAGTGCCATGGGCAGATGAGGCTGAGCAACAGCTTTCCAGGCTAGCCCCTTCTGACTGCCAGTTATCTGCAGACGTTCGCATTTCAAGAGCAGGGCTGCGAAAGGAGCCTAGCAGGTACACCAGCTTTCCCAGGCTACATTTGAAGTTTGAGGTGGCAAGACAAGCAAGCAGCCCCATTCTCTGTGCCTCTGTGCGAGCACTGCCATGGGCAGATGAGGCTGAGCAACAGCTTTCCAGGATAGCCCCTTCTGCCTGCCAGCTATCTGCAGACGTTCGCACTTTCGGAGCAGGGCTGCAAAAGGAGCCTGGCAGGGACACCAACTTTCCCAGCATGCGTTTGAAGTTTCAAGTGGCAAGATAAGCAAGCAGCCCCATTCTCTGTGCCTCTATGCGAACAGTGCCATGGGCAGATGAGGCTGAGCAACAGCTTTCCAGGATATCCCCTTCTGCCTGACAGCTATCTGCAGACGTTCGCATTTCAAGAGCAGGGCTGCGAAAGGAGCCTAGCAGGGACACCAACTTTCCCAGGCTACGTTTGAAGTTTGAGGTAGCAAGACAAGCGAGCAGCCCCATTCTCTGTGCCTCTGTGCGAGCACTGCCATGGGCAGATGAGGCTGAGCAACAGCTTTCCAGGCTAGCCCCTTCTGGCTGCCAGCTATCTGCACACGTTCGCACTTTCGGAGCAGGGCTGCGAAAGGAGCCTGGCTGGGACACCAACTTTCCCAGGCTAAGTTTGAAGTTTCAAGTGGCAAGATAAGCAAGCAGCCCCATTCTCTGTGCCTCTATGCGAACAGTGCCATGGGCAGATGAGGCTGAGCAACAGCTTTCCAGGCTAGCCCCTTCTGGCTGCCAGCTATCTGCAGACGTTCGCATTTCAAGAGCAGGGCTGCGAAAGGAGCCTAGCAGGTACACCAGCTTTCCCAGGCTACGTTTGAAGTTTGAGGTGGCAAGACAAGCAAGCAGCCCCATTCTCTGTGCCTCTGTGCGAGCACTGCCATGGGCAGATGAGGGTGAGCAACAGCTTTCCAGGATAGCCCCTTCTGCCTGCCAGCTATCTGCACACGTTCGCACTTTCGGAGCAGGGCTGCGAAAGGAGCCTGGCTGGGACACCAGCTTTCCCAGGCTAAGTTTGAAGTTTCAAGTGGCAAGATAAGCAAGCAGCCCCATTCTCTGTGCCTCTATGCGAACAGTGCCATGGGCAGATGAGGCTGAGCAACAGCTTTCCAGGCTAGCCCCTTCTGGCTGCCAGTTATCTGCAGACGTTCACATTTCAAGAGCAGGGCTGCGAAAGGAGCCTAGCAGGTACACCAGCTTTCCCAGGCTACGTTTGAAGTTTCAAGTGGCAAGACAAGCAAGCAGCCCCATTCTCTGTGCCTCTGTGCGAGCACTGCCATGGGCAGATGAGGCTGAGCAACAGCTTTCCAGGATAGCCCCTTCTGCCTGCCAGCTATCTGCAGACGTTCGCACTTTCGGAGCAGGGCTGCCAAAGGAGCCTGGCTGGGAGACCAACTTTCCCAGGCTACGTTTGAAGTTTCAAGTGGCAAGATAAGCAAGCAGCCCCATTCTCTGTGCCTCTATGCGAACAGTGCCATGGGCAGATGAGGCTGAGCAACAGCTTTCCAGGCTAGCCCCTTCTGGCTGCCAGCTATCTGCAGACGTTCGCACTTTCGGAGCAGGGCTGCGAAAGGAGCCTGGCAGGGACACCAACTTTCCCAGGCTACGTTTGAAGTTTGAGGTGGCAAGACAAGCAAGCAGCCCCATTCTCTGTGCCTCTGTGCGAGCACTGCCATGGGCAGATGAGGCTGAGCAACAGCTTTCCAGGCTAGCCCCTTCTGGCTGCCAGCTATCTGCAGACGTTCGCATTTCAAGAGCAGGGCTGCGAAAGGAGCCTAGCAGGTACACCAACTTTCCCAGGCTACGTTTGAAGTTTGAGGTGGCAAGACAAGCAAGCAGCCCCATTCTCTGTGCCTCTGTGCGAGCACTGCCATGGGCAGATGAGGCTGAGCAACAGCTTTCCAGGATAGCCCCTTCTGCCTGCCAGCTATCTGCACACGTTCGCACTTTCGGAGCAGGGCTCTGATAGGAGCCTGGCAGGGACACCACCATTCCCAGCATGCGTTTGAAGTTTCAAGTTTCAAGATAAGCAAGCAGCCCCATTCTCTGTGCCTCTATGCGAACAGTGCCATGGGCAGATGAGGCTGAGCAACAGCTTTCCAGTCTAGCCCCTTCTGCCTGCCAGCTATCTGCAGACGTTCGCATTTCAAGAGCAGGGCTGCGAAAGGAGCCTGGCAGGGACACCAACTTTCCCAGGCTACGTTTGAAGTTTGAGGTGGCAAGACAAGCAAGCAGCCCCATTCTCTGTGCCTCTGTGCGAGCACTGCCATGGGCAGATGAGGGTGAGCAACAGCTTTCCAGGATAGCCCCTTCTGCCTGCCAGCTATCTGCAGACGTTCGCACTTTCGGAGCAGGGCTGCAAAAGGAGCCTGGCAGGGACACCACCATTCCCAACATGCGTTTGAAGTTTCAAGTTTCAAGATAAGCAAGCAGCCCCATTCTCTGTGCCTCTATGCGAACAGTGCCATGGGCAGATGAGGCTGAGCAACAGCTTTCCAGGCTAGCCCCTTCTGCCTGCCAGCTATCTGCAGACGTTCGCACTTTCAAGAGCAGGGCTGCGAAAGGAGCCTGGCAGGGACACCAACATTCCCAGGCTACGTTTGAAGTTTGAGGTGGCAAGACAAGCAAGCAGCCCCATTCTCTGTGCCTCTGTGCGAGCACTGCCATGGGCAGATGAGGCTGAGCAACAGCTTTCCAGGCTAGCCCCTTCTGGCTGCCAGCTATCTGCAGACGTTCGCATTTCAAGGGCAGGGCTGCGAAAGGAGCCTAGCAGGGACACCACCATTCCCAGGCTACGTTTGAAGTTTGAGGTGGCAAGACAAGCAAGCAGCCCCATTCTCTGTGCCTCTGTGCGAGCACTGCCATGGGCAGATGAGGCTGAGCAACAGCTTTCCAGGCTAGCCCCTTCTGCCTGCCAGCTATCTGCAGACGTTCGCACTTTCGGAGCAGGGCTGCAAAAGGAGCCTGGCAGGGACACCAACTTTCCCAGCATGCGTTTGAAGTTTGAGGTGGCAAGATAAGCAAGCAGCCCCATTCTCTGTGCCTCTATGCGAACAGTGCCATGGGCAGATGAGGCTGAGCAACAGCTTTCCAGGATAGCCCCTTCTGCCTGCCAGCTATCTGCAGACGTTCGCATTTCAAGAGCAGAGCTGCGAAAGGAGCCTAGCAGGGACACCAACTTTCCCAGGCTACGTTTGAAGTTTGAGGTAGCAAGACAAGCGAGCAGCCCCATTCTCTGTGCCTCTGTGCGAGCACTGCCATGGGCAGATGAGGCTGAGCAACAGCTTTCCAGGCTAGCCCCTTCTGGCTGCCAGCTATCTGCACACGTTCGCACTTTCGGAGCAGGGCTGCGAAAGGAGCCTGGCTGGGACACCAACTTTCCCAGGCTAAATTTGAAGTTTCAAGTTTCAAGATAAGCAAGCAGCCCCATTCTCTGTGCCTCTATGCGAACAGTGCCATGGGCAGATGAGACTGAGCAACAGCTTTCCAGGATAGCCCCTTCTGGCTGCCAGCTATCTGCAGACGTTCGCATTTCAAGAGCAGGGCTGCGAAAGGAGCGTAGCAGGTACACCAGCTTTCCCAGGCTACGTTTGAAGTTTGAGGTGGCAAGACAAGCAAGCAGCCCCATTCTCTGTGCCTCTGTGCGAGCACTGCCATGGGCAGATGAGGCTGAGCAACAGCTTTCCAGGCTAGCCCCTTCTGGCTGCCAGCTATCTGCAGACGTTCGCATTTCAAGAGCAGGGCTGCGAAAGGAGCCTAGCAGGTACACCAGCTTTCCCAGGCTACGTTTGAAGTTTGAGGTGGCAAGACAAGCAAGCAGCCCCATTCTCTGTGCCTCTGTGCGAGCACTGCCATGGGCAGATGAGGCTGAGCAACAGCTTTCCAGGATAGCCCCTTCTGCCTGCCAGCTATTTGCAGACGTTCGCACTTTCGGAGCAGGGCTGCAAAAGGAGCCTGGCAGGGACACCAACTTTCCCAGGCTAAGTTTGAAGTTTCAAGTGGCAAGACAAGCAAGCAGCCCCATTCTCTGTGCCTCTATGCGAACAGTGCCATGGGCAGATGAGGCTGAGCAACAGCTTTCCAGGCTAGCCCCTTCTGACTGCCAGTTATCTGCAGACGTTCGCATTTCAAGAGCAGGGCTGCGAAAGGAGCCTAGCAGGTACACCAGCTTTCCCAGGCTACATTTGAAGTTTGAGGTGGCAAGACAAGCAAGCAGCCCCATTCTCTGTGCCTCTGTGCGAGCACTGCCATGGGCAGATGAGGCTGAGCAACAGCTTTCCAGGATAGCCCCTTCTGCCTGCCAGCTATCTGCAGACGTTCGCACTTTCGGAGCAGGGCTGCAAAAGGAGCCTGGCAGGGACACCAACTTTCCCAGCATGCGTTTGAAGTTTCAAGTGGCAAGATAAGCAAGCAGCCCCATTCTCTGTGCCTCTATGCGAACAGTGCCATGGGCAGATGAGGCTGAGCAACAGCTTTCCAGGATATCCCCTTCTGCCTGACAGCTATCTGCAGACGTTCGCATTTCAAGAGCAGGGCTGCGAAAGGAGCCTAGCAGGGACACCAACTTTCCCAGGCTACGTTTGAAGTTTGAGGTAGCAAGACAAGCGAGCAGCCCCATTCTCTGTGCCTCTGTGCGAGCACTGCCATGGGCAGATGAGGCTGAGCAACAGCTTTCCAGGCTAGCCCCTTCTGGCTGCCAGCTATCTGCACACGTTCGCACTTTCGGAGCAGGGCTGCGAAAGGAGCCTGGCTGGGACACCAACTTTCCCAGGCTAAGTTTGAAGTTTCAAGTGGCAAGATAAGCAAGCAGCCCCATTCTCTGTGCCTCTATGCGAACAGTGCCATGGGCAGATGAGGCTGAGCAACAGCTTTCCAGGCTAGCCCCTTCTGGCTGCCAGCTATCTGCAGACGTTCGCATTTCAAGAGCAGGGCTGCGAAAGGAGCCTAGCAGGTACACCAGCTTTCCCAGGCTACGTTTGAAGTTTGAGGTGGCAAGACAAGCAAGCAGCCCCATTCTCTGTGCCTCTGTGCGAGCACTGCCATGGGCAGATGAGGGTGAGCAACAGCTTTCCAGGATAGCCCCTTCTGCCTGCCAGCTATCTGCACACGTTCGCACTTTCGGAGCAGGGCTGCGAAAGGAGCCTGGCTGGGACACCAGCTTTCCCAGGCTAAGTTTGAAGTTTCAAGTGGCAAGATAAGCAAGCAGCCCCATTCTCTGTGCCTCTATGCGAACAGTGCCATGGGCAGATGAGGCTGAGCAACAGCTTTCCAGGCTAGCCCCTTCTGGCTGCCAGTTATCTGCAGACGTTCACATTTCAAGAGCAGGGCTGCGAAAGGAGCCTAGCAGGTACACCAGCTTTCCCAGGCTACGTTTGAAGTTTCAAGTGGCAAGACAAGCAAGCAGCCCCATTCTCTGTGCCTCTGTGCGAGCACTGCCATGGGCAGATGAGGCTGAGCAACAGCTTTCCAGGATAGCCCCTTCTGCCTGCCAGCTATCTGCAGACGTTCGCACTTTCGGAGCAGGGCTGCCAAAGGAGCCTGGCTGGGAGACCAACTTTCCCAGGCTACGTTTGAAGTTTCAAGTGGCAAGATAAGCAAGCAGCCCCATTCTCTGTGCCTCTATGCGAACAGTGCCATGGGCAGATGAGGCTGAGCAACAGCTTTCCAGGCTAGCCCCTTCTGGCTGCCAGCTATCTGCAGACGTTCGCACTTTCGGAGCAGGGCTGCGAAAGGAGCCTGGCAGGGACACCAACTTTCCCAGGCTACGTTTGAAGTTTGAGGTGGCAAGACAAGCAAGCAGCCCCATTCTCTGTGCCTCTGTGCGAGCACTGCCATGGGCAGATGAGGCTGAGCAACAGCTTTCCAGGATAGCCCCTTCTGCCTGCCAGCTATCTGCACACGTTCGCACTTTCGGAGCAGGGCTCTGATAGGAGCCTGGCAGGGACACCACCATTCCCAGCATGCGTTTGAAGTTTCAAGTTTCAAGATAAGCAAGCAGCCCCATTCTCTGTGCCTCTATGCGAACAGTGCCATGGGCAGATGAGGCTGAGCAACAGCTTTCCAGTCTAGCCCCTTCTGCCTGCCAGCTATCTGCAGACGTTCGCATTTCAAGAGCAGGGCTGCGAAAGGAGCCTGGCAGGGACACCAACTTTCCCAGGCTACGTTTGAAGTTTGAGGTGGCAAGACAAGCAAGCAGCCCCATTCTGTGTGCCTCTGTGCGAGCACTGCCATGGGCAGATGAGGGTGAGCAACAGCTTTCCAGGATAGCCCCTTCTGCCTGCCAGCTATCTGCAGACGTTCGCACTTTCGGAGCAGGGCTGCAAAAGGAGCCTGGCAGGGACACCACCATTCCCAACATGCGTTTGAAGTTTCAAGTTTCAAGATAAGCAAGCAGCCCCATTCTCTGTGCCTCTATGCGAACAGTGCCATGGGCAGATGAGGCTGAGCAACAGCTTTCCAGGCTAGCCCCTTCTGCCTGCCAGCTATCTGCAGACGTTCGCACTTTCAAGAGCAGGGCTGCGAAAGGAGCCTGGCAGGGACACCAACATTCCCAGGCTACGTTTGAAGTTTGAGGTGGCAAGACAAGCAAGCAGCCCCATTCTCTGTGCCTCTGTGCGAGCACTGCCATGGGCAGATGAGGCTGAGCAACAGCTTTCCAGGCTAGCCCCTTCTGGCTGCCAGCTATCTGCAGACGTTCGCATTTCAAGGGCAGGGCTGCGAAAGGAGCCTAGCAGGGACACCACCATTCCCAGGCTACGTTTGAAGTTTGAGGTGGCAAGACAAGCAAGCAGCCCCATTCTCTGTGCCTCTGTGCGAGCACTGCCATGGGCAGATGAGGCTGAGCAACAGCTTTCCAGGATAGCCCCTTCTGCCTGCCAGCTATCTGCAGACGTTCGCACTTTCGGAGCAGGGCTGCCAAAGGAGCCTGGCTGGGAGACCAACTTTCCCAGGCTACGTTTGAAGTTTCAAGTGGCAAGATAAGCAAGCAGCCCCATTCTCTGTGCCTCTATGCGAACAGTGCCATGGGCAGATGAGGCTGAGCAACAGCTTTCCAGGCTAGCCCCTTCTGGCTGCCAGCTATCTGCAGACGTTCGCACTTTCGGAGCAGGGCTGCGAAAGGAGCCTGGCAGGGACACCAACTTTCCCAGGCTACGTTTGAATTTTGAGGTGGCAAGACAAGCAAGCAGCCCCATTCTCTGTGCCTCTGTGCGAGCACTGCCATGGGCAGATGAGGCTGAGCAACAGCTTTCCAGGCTAGCCCCTTCTGGCTGCCAGCTATCTGCAGACGTTCGCATTTCAAGAGCAGTGCTGCGAAAGGAGCCTAGCAGGTACACCAACTTTCCCAGGCTACGTTTGAAGTTTGAGGTGGCAAGACAAGCAAGCAGCCCCATTCTCTGTGCCTCTGTGCGAGCACTGCCATGGGCAGATGAGGCTGAGCAACAGCTTTCCAGGATAGCCCCTTCTGCCTGCCAGCTATCTGCACACGTTCGCACTTTCGGAGCAGGGCTCTGATAGGAGCCTGGCAGGGACACCACCATTCCCAGCATGCGTTTGAAGTTTCAAGTTTCAAGATAAGCAAGCAGCCCCATTCTCTGTGCCTCTATGCGAACAGTGCCATGGGCAGATGAGGCTGAGCAACAGCTTTCCAGGCTAGCCCCTTCTGGCTGCCAGCTATCTGCAGACGTTCGCATTTCAAGAGCAGGGCTGCGAAAGGAGCCTGGCAGGGACACCAACTTTCCCAGGCTACGTTTGAAGTTTGAGGTGGCAAGACAAGCAAGCAGCCCCATTCTCTGTGCCTCTGTGCGAGCACTGCCATGGGCAGATGAGGGTGAGCAACAGCTTTCCAGGATAGCCCCTTCTGCCTGCCAGCTATCTGCAGACGTTCGCACTTTCGGAGCAGGGCTGCAAAAGGATCCTGGCAGGGACACCACCATTCCCAGCATGCGTTTGAAGTTTCAAGTTTCAAGATAAGCAAGCAGCCCCATTCTCTGTGCCTCTATGCGAACAGTGCCATGGGCAGATGAGGCTGAGCAACAGCTTTCCAGGCTAGCCCCTTCTGCCTGCCAGCTATCTGCAGACGTTCGCACTTTCGGAGCAGGGCTGCCAAAGGAGCCTGGCTGGGAGACCAACTTTCCCAGGCTACGTTTGAAGTTTCAAGTGGCAAGATAAGCAAGCAGCCCCATTCTCTGTGCCTCTATGCGAACAGTGCCATGGGCAGATGAGGCTGAGCAACAGCTTTCCAGGCTAGCCCCTTCTGGCTGCCAGCTATCTGCAGACGTTCGCACTTTCGGAGCAGGGCTGCGAAAGGAGCCTGGCAGGGACACCAACTTTCCCAGGCTACGTTTGAATTTTGAGGTGGCAAGACAAGCAAGCAGCCCCATTCTCTGTGCCTCTGTGCGAGCACTGCCATGGGCAGATGAGGCTGAGCAACAGCTTTCCAGGCTAGCCCCTTCTGGCTGCCAGCTATCTGCAGACGTTCGCATTTCAAGAGCAGGGCTGCGAAAGGAGCCTAGCAGGTACACCAACTTTCCCAGGCTACGTTTGAAGTTTGAGGTGGCAAGACAAGCAAGCAGCCCCATTCTCTGTGCCTCTGTGCGAGCACTGCCATGGGCAGATGAGGCTGAGCAACAGCTTTCCAGGATAGCCCCTTCTGCCTGCCAGCTATCTGCACACGTTCGCACTTTCGGAGCAGGGCTCTGATAGGAGCCTGGCAGGGACACCACCATTCCCAGCATGCGTTTGAAGTTTCAAGTTTCAAGATAAGCAAGCAGCCCCATTCTCTGTGCCTCTATGCGAACAGTGCCATGGGCAGATGAGGCTGAGCAACAGCTTTCCAGGCTAGCCCCTTCTGGCTGCCAGCTATCTGCAGACGTTCGCATTTCAAGAGCAGGGCTGCGAAAGGAGCCTGGCAGGGACACCAACTTTCCCAGGCTACGTTTGAAGTTTGAGGTGGCAAGACAAGCAAGCAGCCCCATTCTCTGTGCCTCTGTGCGAGCACTGCCATGGGCAGATGAGGGTGAGCAACAGCTTTCCAGGATAGCCCCTTCTGCCTGCCAGCTATCTGCAGACGTTCGCACTTTCGGAGCAGGGCTGCAAAAGGATCCTGGCAGGGACACCACCATTCCCAGCATGCGTTTGAAGTTTCAAGTTTCAAGATAAGCAAGCAGCCCCATTCTCTGTGCCTCTATGCGAACAGTGCCATGGGCAGATGAGGCTGAGCAACAGCTTTCCAGGCTAGCCCCTTCTGCCTGCCAGCTATCTGCAGACGTTCGCACTTTCAAGAGCAGGGCTGCGAAAGGAGCCTGGCAGGGACACCAACATTCCCAGGCTACGTTTGAAGTTTGAGGTGGCAAGACAAGCAAGCAGCCCCATTCTCTGTGCCTCTGTGCGAGCACTGCCATGGGCAGATGAGGCTGAGCAACAGCTTTCCAGGATAGTCCCTTCTGGCTGCCAGCTATCTGCAGACGTTCGCATTTCAAGAGCAGGGCTGCGAAAGGAGCCTAGCAGGTACACAATCTTTCCCAGGCTACGTTTGAAGTTTGAGGTGGCAAGACAAGCAAGCAGCCCCATTCTCTGTGCCTCTGTGCGAGCACTGCCATGGGCAGATGAGGCTGAGCAACAGCTTTCCAGGATAGCCCCTTCTGCCTGCCAGCTATCTGCAGACGTTCGCACTTTCGGAGCAGGGCTGCGAAAGGAGCCTGGCAGGGACACCAACTTTCCCAGGCTAAGTTTGAAGTTTCAAGTGGCAAGATAAGCAAGCAGCCCCATTCTCTGTGCCTCTATGCGAACAGTGCCATGGGCAGATGAGGCTGAGCAACAGCTTTCCAGGCTAGCCCCTTCTGGCTGCCAGTTATCTGCAGACGTTCGCATTTCAAGAGCAGGGCTGCGAAAGGAGCCTAGCAGGTACACCATCTTTCCCAGGCTACGTTTGAAGTTTGAGGTGGCAAGACAAGCAAGCAGCCCCATTCTCTGTTACTCTGTGCGAGCACTGCCATGGGCAGATGAGGCTGAGCAACAGCTTTCCAGGATAGCCCCTTCTGGCTGCCAGCTATCTGCAGACGTTCGCACTTTCGGAGCAGGGCTGCAAAAGGAGCCTGGCAGGGACACCAACTTTCCCAGCATGCGTTTGAAGTTTCAAGTGGCAAGATAAGCAAGCAGCCCCATTCTCTGTGCCTCTATGCGAACAGTGCCATGGGCAGATGAGGCTGAGCAACAGCTTTCCAGGATAGCCCCTTCTGCCTGCCAGCTATCTGCAGACGTTCGCATTTCAAGAGCAGGGCTGCGAAAGGAGCCTAGCAGGGACACCAACTTTCCCAGGCTACGTTTGAAGTTTGAGGTGGCAAGACAAGCGAGCAGCCCCATTCTCTGTGCCTCTGTGCGAGCACTGCCATGGGCAGATGAGGCTGAGCAACAGCTTTCCAGGCTAGCCCCTTCTGCCTGCCAGCTATCTGCAGACGTTCGCACTTTCAAGAGCAGGGCTGCGAAAGGAGCCTGGCAGGGACACCAACATTCCCAGGCTAAATTTGAAGTTTCAAGTGGCAAGATAAGCAAGCAGCCCCATTCTCTGTGCCTCTATGCGAACAGTGCCATGGGCAGATGAGGCTGAGCAACAGCTTTCCAGGATAGCCCCTTCTGGCTGCCAGCTATCTGCAGACGTTCGCATTTCAAGAGCAGGGCTGCGAAAGGAGCGTAGCAGGTACACCAGCTTTCCCAGGCTACGTTTGAAGTTTGAGGTGGCAAGACAAGCAAGCAGCCCCATTCTCTGTGCCTCTGTGCGAGCACTGCCATGGGCAGATGAGGCTGAGCAACAGCTTTCCAGGATAGCCTCTTCTGCCTGCCAGCTATCTGCAGACGTTCGCACTTTCGGAGCAGGGCTGCAAAAGGAGCCTGGCAGGGACACCAACTTTCCCAGGCTAAGTTTGAAGTTTCAAGTGGCAAGATAAGCAAGCAGCCCCATTCTCTGTGCCTCTATGCGAACAGTGCCATGGGCAGATGAGGCTGAGCAACAGCTTTCCAGGCTAGCCCCTTCTGCCTGCCAGCTATCTGCAGACGTTCGCACTTTCGGAGCAGGGCTGCGAAAGGAGCCTGGCTGGGAGACCATCTTTCCCAGGCTACGTTTGAAGTTTCAAGTGGCAAGATAAGCAAGCAGCCCCATTCTCTGTGCCTCTATGCGAACAGTGCCATGGGCAGATGAGGCTGAGCAACAGCTTTCCAGGCTAGCCCCTTCTGGCTGCCAGCTATCTGCAGACGTTCGCACTTTCGGAGCAGGGCTGCGAAAGGAGCCTGGCAGGGACACCAACTTTCCCAGGCTACGTTTGAAGTTTGAGGTGGCAAGACAAGCAAGCAGCCCCATTCTCTGTGCCTCTGTGCGAGCACTGCCATGGGCAGATGAGGCTGAGCAACAGCTTTCCAGGCTAGCCCCTTCTGGCTGCCAGCTATCTGCAGACGTTCGCATTTCAAGAGCAGGGCTGCGAAAGGAGCCTAGCAGGTACACCAACTTTCCCAGGCTACGTTTGAAGTTTGAGGTGGCAAGACAAGCAAGCAGCCCCATTCTCTGTGCCTCTGTGCGAGCACTGCCATGGGCAGATGAGGGTGAGCAACAGCTTTCCAGGATAGCCCCTTCTGCCTGCCAGCTATCTGCACACGTTCGCACTTTCGGAGCAGGGCTCTGATAGGAGCCTGGCAGGGACACCACCATTCCCAGCATGCGTTTGAAGTTTCAAGTTTCAAGATAAGCAAGCAGCCCCATTCTCTGTGCCTCTATGCGAACAGTGCCATGGGCAGATGAGGCTGAGCAACAGCTTTCCAGGCTAGCCCCTTCTGCCTGCCAGCTATCTGCAGACGTTCGCACTTTCAAGAGCAGGGCTGCGAAAGGAGCCTGGCAGGGACACCAACATTCCCAGGCTACGTTTGAAGTTTGAGGTGGCAAGACAAGCAAGCAGCCCCATTCTCTGTGCCTCTGTGCGAGCACTGCCATGGGCAGATGAGGCTGAGCAACAGCTTTCCAGGATAGTCCCTTCTGGCTGCCAGCTATCTGCAGACGTTCGCATTTCAAGAGCAGGGCTGCGAAAGGAGCCTAGCAGGTACACAATCTTTCCCAGGCTACGTTTGAAGTTTGAGGTGGCAAGACAAGCAAGCAGCCCCATTCTCTGTGCCTCTGTGCGAGCACTGCCATGGGCAGATGAGGCTGAGCAACAGCTTTCCAGGATAGCCCCTTCTGCCTGCCAGCTATCTGCAGACGTTCGCACTTTCGGAGCAGGGCTGCGAAAGGAGCCTGGCAGGGACACCAACTTTCCCAGGCTAAGTTTGAAGTTTCAAGTGGCAAGATAAGCAAGCAGCCCCATTCTCTGTGCCTCTATGCGAACAGTGCCATGGGCAGATGAGGCTGAGCAACAGCTTTCCAGGCTAGCCCCTTCTGGCTGCCAGTTATCTGCAGACGTTCGCATTTCAAGAGCAGGGCTGCGAAAGGAGCCTAGCAGGTACACCATCTTTCCCAGGCTACGTTTGAAGTTTGAGGTGGCAAGACAAGCAAGCAGCCCCATTCTCTGTTACTCTGTGCGAGCACTGCCATGGGCAGATGAGGCTGAGCAACAGCTTTCCAGGATAGCCCCTTCTGCCTGCCAGCTATCTGCAGACGTTCGCACTTTCGGAGCAGGGCTGCAAAAGGAGCCTGGCAGGGACACCAACTTTCCCAGCATGCGTTTGAAGTTTCAAGTGGCAAGATAAGCAAGCAGCCCCATTCTCTGTGCCTCTATGCGAACAGTGCCATGGGCAGATGAGGCTGAGCAACAGCTTTCCAGGATAGCCCCTTCTGCCTGCCAGCTATCTGCAGACGTTCGCATTTCAAGAGCAGGGCTGCGAAAGGAGCCTAGCAGGGACACCAACTTTCCCAGGCTACGTTTGAAGTTTGAGGTAGCAAGACAAGCGAGCAGCCCCATTCTCTGTGCCTCTGTGCGAGCACTGCCATGGGCAGATGAGGCTGAGCAACAGCTTTCCAGGCTAGCCCCTTCTGCCTGCCAGCTATCTGCAGACGTTCGCACTTTCAAGAGCAGGGCTGCGAAAGGAGCCTGGCAGGGACACCAACATTCCCAGGCTAAATTTGAAGTTTCAAGTGGCAAGATAAGCAAGCAGCCCCATTCTCTGTGCCTCTATGCGAACAGTGCCATGGGCAGATGAGGCTGAGCAACAGCTTTCCAGGATAGCCCCTTCTGGCTGCCAGCTATCTGCAGACGTTCGCATTTCAAGAGCAGGGCTGCGAAAGGAGCGTAGCAGGTACACCAGCTTTCCCAGGCTACGTTTGAAGTTTGAGGTGGCAAGACAAGCAAGCAGCCCCATTCTCTGTGCCTCTGTGCGAGCACTGCCATGGGCAGATGAGGCTGAGCAACAGCTTTCCAGGATAGCCTCTTCTGCCTGCCAGCTATCTGCAGACGTTCGCACTTTCGGAGCAGGGCTGCAAAAGGAGCCTGGCAGGGACACCAACTTTCCCAGGCTAAGTTTGAAGTTTCAAGTGGCAAGATAAGCAAGCAGCCCCATTCTCTGTGCCTCTATGCGAACAGTGCCATGGGCAGATGAGGCTGAGCAACAGCTTTCCAGGCTAGCCCCTTCTGCCTGCCAGCTATCTGCAGACGTTCGCACTTTCGGAGCAGGGCTGCGAAAGGAGCCTGGCTGGGAGACCATCTTTCCCAGGCTACGTTTGAAGTTTCAAGTGGCAAGATAAGCAAGCAGCCCCATTCTCTGTGCCTCTATGCGAACAGTGCCATGGGCAGATGAGGCTGAGCAACAGCTTTCCAGGCTAGCCCCTTCTGGCTGCCAGCTATCTGCAGACGTTCGCACTTTCGGAGCAGGGCTGCGAAAGGAGCCTGGCAGGGACACCAACTTTCCCAGGCTACGTTTGAAGTTTGAGGTGGCAAGACAAGCAAGCAGCCCCATTCTCTGTGCCTCTGTGCGAGCACTGCCATGGGCAGATGAGGCTGAGCAACAGCTTTCCAGGCTAGCCCCTTCTGGCTGCCAGCTATCTGCAGACGTTCGCATTTCAAGAGCAGGGCTGCGAAAGGAGCCTAGCAGGTACACCAACTTTCCCAGGCTACGTTTGAAGTTTGAGGTGGCAAGACAAGCAAGCAGCCCCATTCTCTGTGCCTCTGTGCGAGCACTGCCATGGGCAGATGAGGGTGAGCAACAGCTTTCCAGGATAGCCCCTTCTGCCTGCCAGCTATCTGCACACGTTCGCACTTTCGGAGCAGGGCTCTGATAGGAGCCTGGCAGGGACACCACCATTCCCAGCATGCGTTTGAAGTTTCAAGTTTCAAGATAAGCAAGCAGCCCCATTCTCTGTGCCTCTATGCGAACAGTGCCATGGGCAGATGAGGCTGAGCAACAGCTTTCCAGGCTAGCCCCTTCTGCCTGCCAGCTATCTGCAGACGTTCGCACTTTCAAGAGCAGGGCTGCGAAAGGAGCCTGGCAGGGACACCAACATTCCCAGGCTACGTTTGAAGTTTGAGGTGGCAAGACAAGCAAGCAGCCCCATTCTCTGTGCCTCTGTGCGAGCACTGCCATGGGCAGATGAGGCTGAGCAACAGCTTTCCAGGATAGTCCCTTCTGGCTGCCAGCTATCTGCAGACGTTCGCATTTCAAGAGCAGGGCTGCGAAAGGAGCCTAGCAGGTACACAATCTTTCCCAGGCTACGTTTGAAGTTTGAGGTGGCAAGACAAGCAAGCAGCCCCATTCTCTGTGCCTCTGTGCGAGCACTGCCATGGGCAGATGAGGCTGAGCAACAGCTTTCCAGGATAGCCCCTTCTGCCTGCCAGCTATCTGCAGACGTTCGCACTTTCGGAGCAGGGCTGCGAAAGGAGCCTGGCAGGGACACCAACTTTCCCAGGCTAAGTTTGAAGTTTCAAGTGGCAAGATAAGCAAGCAGCCCCATTCTCTGTGCCTCTATGCGAACAGTGCCATGGGCAGATGAGGCTGAGCAACAGCTTTCCAGGCTAGCCCCTTCTGGCTGCCAGTTATCTGCAGACGTTCGCATTTCAAGAGCAGGGCTGCGAAAGGAGCCTAGCAGGTACACCATCTTTCCCAGGCTACGTTTGAAGTTTGAGGTGGCAAGACAAGCAAGCAGCCCCATTCTCTGTTACTCTGTGCGAGCACTGCCATGGGCAGATGAGGCTGAGCAACAGCTTTCCAGGATAGCCCCTTCTGCCTGCCAGCTATCTGCAGACGTTCGCACTTTCGGAGCAGGGCTGCAAAAGGAGCCTGGCAGGGACACCAACTTTCCCAGCATGCGTTTGAAGTTTCAAGTGGCAAGATAAGCAAGCAGCCCCATTCTCTGTGCCTCTATGCGAACAGTGCCATGGGCAGATGAGGCTGAGCAACAGCTTTCCAGGATAGCCCCTTCTGCCTGCCAGCTATCTGCAGACGTTCGCATTTCAAGAGCAGGGCTGCGAAAGGAGCCTAGCAGGGACACCAACTTTCCCAGGCTACGTTTGAAGTTTGAGGTAGCAAGACAAGCGAGCAGCCCCATTCTCTGTGCCTCTGTGCGAGCACTGCCATGGGCAGATGAGGCTGAGCAACAGCTTTCCAGGCTAGCCCCTTCTGCCTGCCAGCTATCTGCAGACGTTCGCACTTTCAAGAGCAGGGCTGCGAAAGGAGCCTGGCAGGGACACCAACATTCCCAGGCTAAATTTGAAGTTTCAAGTGGCAAGATAAGCAAGCAGCCCCATTCTCTGTGCCTCTATGCGAACAGTGCCATGGGCAGATGAGGCTGAGCAACAGCTTTCCAGGCTAGCCCCTTCTGGCTGCCAGCTATCTGCAGACGTTCGCATTTCAAGAGCAGGGCTGCGAAAGGAGCGTAGCAGGTACACCAGCTTTCCCAGGCTACGTTTGAAGTTTCAAGTGGCAAGACAAGCAAGCAGCCCCATTCTCTGTGCCTCTGTGCGAGCACTGCCATGGGCAGATGAGGCTGAACAACAGCTTTCCAGGATAGCCCCTTCTGCCTGCCAGCTATCTGCAGACGTTCGCACTTTCGGAGCAGGGCTGCAAAAGGAGCCTGGCAGGGACACCAACTTTCCCAGGCTACGTTTGAAGTTTGAGGTGGCAAGACAAGCAAGCAGCCCCATTCTCTGTGCCTCTATGCGAACAGTGCCATGGGCAGATGAGGCTGAGCAACAGCTTTCCAGGCTAGCCCCTTCTGGCTGCCAGTTATCTGCAGACGTTCGCATTTCAAGAGCAGGGCTGCGAAAGGAGCCTAGCAGGTACACCAGCTTTCCCAGGCTACGTTTGAAGTTTGAGGTGGCAAGACAAGCAAGCAGCCCCATTCTCTGTTACTCTGTGCGAGCACTGCCATGGGCAGATGAGGCTGAGCAACAGCTTTCCAGGATAGCCCCTTCTGCCTGCCAGCTATCTGCACACGTTCGCACTTTCGGAGCAGGGCTGCAAAAGGAGCCTGGCAGGGACACCAAATTTCCCAGCATGCGTTTGAAGTTTCAAGTGGCAAGATAAGCAAGCAGCCCCATTCTCTGTGCCTCTATGCGAACAGTGCCATGGGCAGATGAGGCTGAGCAACAGCTTTCCAGGATATCCCCTTCTGCCTGACAGCTATCTGCAGACGTTCGCATTTCAAGAGCAGGGCTGCGAAAGGAGCCTAGCAGGTACACCAACTTTCCCAGGCTACGTTTGAAGTTTGAGGTAGCAAGACAAGCAAGCAGCCCCATTCTCTGTGCCTCTGTGCGAGCACTGCCATGGGCAGATGAGGCTGAGCAACAGCTTTCCAGGCTAGCCCCTTCTGGCTGCCAGCTATCTGCACACGTTCGCACTTTCGGAGCAGGGCTGCGAAAGGAGCCTGGCTGGGACACCAACTTTCCCAGGCTAAATTTGAAGTTTCAAGTGGCAAGATAAGCAAGCAGCCCCATTCTCTGTGCCTCTATGCGAACAGTGCCATGGGCAGATGAGGCTGAGCAACAGCTTTCCAGGCTAGCCCCTTCTGCCTGCCAGCTATCTGCAGACGTTCGCATTTCAAGAGCAGGGCTGCGAAAGGAGCCTAGCAGGTACACCAGCTTTCCCAGGCTACGTTTGAAGTTTGAGGTGGCAAGACAAGCAAGCAGCCCCATTCTCTGTGCCTCTGTGCGAGCACTGCCATGGGCAGATGAGGCTGAGCAACAGCTTTCCAGGATAGCCCCTTCTGCCTGCCAGCTATCTGCACACGTTCGCACTTTCGGAGCAGGGCTGCGAAAGGAGCCTGGCTGGGACACCAACTTTCCCAGCATGCGTTTGAAGTTTCAAGTGGCAAGATAAGCAAGCAGCCCCATTCTCTGTGCCTCTATGCGAACAGTGCCATGGGCAGATGAGGCTGAGCAACAGCTTTCCAGGCTAGCCCCTTCTGGCTGCCAGTTATCTGCAGACGTTCACATTTCAAGAGCAGGGCTGCGAAAGGAGCCTAGCAGGTACACCAGCTTTCCCAGGCTACGTTTGAAGTTTCAAGTGGCAAGACAAGCAAGCAGCCCCATTCTCTGTGCCTCTGTGCGAGCACTGCCATGGGCAGATGAGACTGAGCAACAGCTTTCCAGGCTAGCCCCTTCTGCCTGCCAGCTATCTGCAGACGTTCGCACTTTCGGAGCAGGGCTGCAAAAGGAGCCTGGCAGGGACACCAACATTCCCAGCATGCGTTTGAAGTTTCAAGTGGCAAGATAAGCAAGCAGCCCCGTTCTCTGTGCCTCTATGCGAACAGTGCCATGGGCAGATGAGGCTGAGCAACAGCTTTCCAGGCTAGCCCCTTCTGCCTGCCAGCTATCTGCAGACGTTCGCATTTCAAGGGCAGGGCTGCGAAAGGAGCCTAGCAGGGACACCAACTTTCCCAGGCTACGTTTGAAGTTTGAGGTGGCAAGACAAGCAAGCAGCCCCATTCTCTGTGCCTCTGTGCGAGCAGTGCCATGGGCAGATGAGGCTGAGCAACAGCTTTCCAGGATAGCCCCTTCTGCCTGCCAGCTATCTGCAGACGTTCGCACTTTCGGAGCAGGGCTGCGAAAGGAGCCTGGCTGGGAGACCAACTTTCCCAGGCTACGTTTGAAGTTTCAAGTGGCAAGATAAGCAAGCAGCCCCATTCTCTGTGCCTCTATGCGAACAGTGCCATGGGCAGATGAGGCTGAGCAACAGCTTTCCAGGCTAGCCCCTTCTGGCTGCCAGCTATCTGCAGACGTTCGCACTTTCGGAGCAGGGCTGCGAAAGGAGCCTGGCAGGGACACCAACTTTCCCAGGCTACGTTTGAAGTTTGAGGTGGCAAGACAAGCAAGCAGCCCCATTCTCTGTGCCTCTGTGCGAGCACTGCCATGGGCAGATGAGGCTGAGCAACAGCTTTCCAGGCTAGCCCCTTCTGGCTGCCAGCTATCTGCAGACGTTCGCATTTCAAGAGCAGGGCTGCGAAAGGAGCCTGGCAGGTACACCAACTTTCCCAGGCTACGTTTGAAGTTTGAGGTGGCAAGACAAGCAAGCAGCCCCATTCTCTGTGCCTCTGTGCGAGCACTGCCATGGGCAGATGAGGCTGAGCAACAGCTTTCCAGGATAGCCCCTTCTGCCTGCCAGCTATCTGCACACGTTCGCACTTTCGGAGCAGGGCTCTGATAGGAGCCTGGCAGGGACACCACCATTCCCAGCATGCGTTTGAAGTTTCAAGTTTCAAGATAAGCAAGCAGCCCCATTCTCTGTGCCTCTATGCGAACAGTGCCATGGGCAGATGAGGCTGAGCAACAGCTTTCCAGTCTAGCCCCTTCTGCCTGCCAGCTATCTGCAGACGTTCGCATTTCAAGAGCAGGGCTGCGAAAGGAGCCTGGCAGGGACACCAACTTTCCCAGGCTACGTTTGAAGTTTGAGGTGGCAAGACAAGCAAGCAGCCCCATTCTCTGTGCCTCTGTGCGAGCACTGCCATGGGCAGATGAGGGTGAGCAACAGCTTTCCAGGATAGCCCCTTCTGCCTGCCAGCTATCTGCAGACGTTCGCACTTTCGGAGCAGGGCTGCGAAAGGAGCCTGGCTGGGACACCAACTTTCCCAGGCTAAGTTTGAAGTTTCAAGTGGCAAGATAAGCAAGCAGCCCCGTTCTCTGTGCCTCTATGCGAACAGTGCCATGGGCAGATGAGGCTGAGCAACAGCTTTCCAGGCTAGCCCCTTCTGGCTGCCAGCTATCTGCAGACGTTCGCATTTCAAGGGCAGGGCTGCGAAAGGAGCCTAGCAGGGACACCAACTTTCCCAGGCTACGTTTGAAGTTTGAGGTAGCAAGACAAGCAAGCAGCCCCATTCTCTGTGCCTCTGTGCGAGCACTGCCATGGGCAGATGAGGCTGAGCAACAGCTTTCCAGGATAGCCCCTTCTGCCTGCCAGCTATCTGCACATGTTCGCACTTTCAAGGGCAGGGCTGCGAAAGAAGCCTGGTTGGGAGACCAACTTTCCCAGGCTACGTTTGAAGTTTCAAGTGGCAAGATAAGCAAGCAGCCCCATTCTCTGTGCCTCTATGCGAACAGTGCCATGGGCAGATGAGGCTGAGCAACAGCTTTCCAGGCTAGCCCCTTCTGGCTGCCAGCTATCTGCAGACGTTCGCACTTTCGGAGCAGGGCTGCGAAAGGAGCCTGGCTGGGACACCAACTTTCCCAGGCTACGTTTGAAGTTTGAGGTGGCAAGACAAGCAAGCAGCCCCATTCTCTGTGCCTCTGTGCGAGCACTGCCATGGGCAGATGAGGCTGAGCAACAGCTTTCCAGGCTAGCCCCTTCTGGCTGCCAGCTATCTGCAGACGTTCGCATTTCAAGAGCAGGGCTGCGAAAGGAGCCTAGCAGGTACACCAACTTTCCCAGGCTACGTTTGAAGTTTGAGGTGGCAAGACAAGCAAGCAGCCCCATTCTCTGTGCCTCTGTGCGAGCACTGCCATGGGCAGATGAGGCTGAGCAACAGCTTTCCAGGATAGCCCCTTCTGCCTGGCAGCTATCTGCAGACGTTCGCACTTTCGGAGCAGGGCTGCAAAAGGAGCCTGGCAGGGACACCACCATTCCCAGCATGCGTTTGAAGTTTCAAGTTTCAAGATAAGCAAGCAGCCCCATTCTCTGTGCCTCTATGCGAACAGTGCCATGGGCAGATGAGGCTGAGCAACAGCTTTCCAGGCTAGCCCCTTCTGGCTGCCAGCTATCTGCAGACGTTCGCATTTCAAGAGCAGGGCTGCGAAAGGAGCCTGGCAGGGACACCAACTTTCCCAGGCTACGTTTGAAGTTTGAGGTGGCAAGACAAGCAAGCAGCCCCATTCTCTGTGCCTCTGTGCGAGCACTGCCATGGGCAGATGAGGCTGAGCAACAGCTTTCCAGGATAGCCCCTTCTGCCTGCCAGCTATTTGCAGATGTTCGCACTTTCGGAGCAGGGCTGCAAAAGGAGCCTGGCAGGGACACCACCATTCCCAGCATGCGTTTGAAGTTTCAAGTGGCAAGATAAGCAAGCAGCCCCATTCTCTGTGCCTCTATGCGAACAGTGCCATGGGCAGATGAGGCTGAGCAACAGCTTTCCAGGCTAGCCACTTCTGGCTGCCAGCTATCTGCAGACGTTCGCACTTTCGGAGCAGGGGTGCAAAAGGAGCCTGGCAGGGACACCAACATTCCCAGGCTACGTTTGAAGTTTGAGGTGGCAAGACAAGCAAGCAGCCCCATTCTCTGTGCCTCTGTGCGAGCACTGCCATGGGCAGATGAGGCTGAGCAACAGCTTTCCAGGCTAGCCCCTTCTGGCTGCCAGCTATCTGCACACGTTCGCACTTTCGGAGCAGGGCTGCGAAAGGAGCCTGGCTGGGACACCAACTTTCCCAGGCTAAATTTGAAGTTTCAAGTGGCAAGATAAGCAAGCAGCCCCATTCTCTGTGCCTCTATGCGAACAGTGCCATGGGCAGATGAGGCTGAGCAACAGCTTTCCAGGCTAGCCCCTTCTGGCTGCCAGCTATCTGCAGACGTTCGCATTTCAAGAGCAGGGCTGCGAAAGGAGCCTAGCAGGTACACCAGCTTTCCCAGGCTACGTTTGAAGTTTGAGGTGGCAAGACAAGCAAGCAGCCCCATTCTCTGTGCCTCTGTGCGAGCACTGCCATGGGCAGATGAGGGTGAGCAACAGCTTTCCAGGATAGCCCCTTCTGCCTGCCAGCTATCTGCACACGTTCGCACTTTCGGAGCAGGGCTGCGAAAGGAGCCTGGCTGGGACACCAACTTTCCCAGGCTAAGTTTGAAGTTTCAAGTGGCAAGATAAGCAAGCAGCCCCATTCTCTGTGCCTCTATGCGAACAGTGCCATGGGCAGATGAGGCTGAGCAACAGCTTTCCAGGCTAGCCCCTTCTGGCTGCCAGTTATCTGCAGACGTTCACATTTCAAGAGCAGGGCTGCGAAAGGAGCCTAGCAGGTACACCAGCTTTCCCAGGCTACGTTTGAAGTTTCAAGTGGCAAGACAAGCAAGCAGCCCCATTCTCTGTGCCTCTGTGCGAGCACTGCCATGGGCAGATGAGGCTGAGCAACAGCTTTCCAGGATAGCCCCTTCTGCCTGCCAGCTATCTGCAGACGTTCGCACTTTCGGAGCAGGGCTGCAAAAGGAGCCTGGCAGGGACACCAACATTCCCAGCATGCGTTTGAAGTTTCAAGTGGCAAGATAAGCAAGCAGCCCCGTTCTCTGTGCCTCTATGCGAACAGTGCCATGGGCAGATGAGGCTGAGCAACAGCTTTCCAGGCTAGCCCCTTCTGGCTGCCAGCTATCTGCAGACGTTCGCATTTCAAGGGCAGGGCTGCGAAAGGAGCCTAGCAGGGACACCAACTTTCCCAGGCTACGTTTGAAGTTTGAGGTGGCAAGACAAGCAAGCAGCCCCATTCTCTGTGCCTCTGTGCGAGCACTGCCATGGGCAGATGAGGCTGAGCAACAGCTTTCCAGGCTAGCCCCTTCTGGCTGCCAGCTATCTGCAGACGTTCGCACTTTCGGAGAAGGGCTGCGAAAGGAGCCTGGCTGGGAGACCAACTTTCCCAGGCTACGTTTGAAGTTTCAAGTGGCAAGATAAGCAAGCAGCCCCATTCTCTGTGCCTCTATGCGAACAGTGCCATGGGCAGATGAGGCTGAGCAACAGCTTTCCAGGCTAGCCCCTTCTGGCTGCCAGCTATCTGCAGACGTTCGCACTTTCGGAGCAGGGCTGCGAAAGGAGCCTGGCTGGGACACCAACTTTCCCAGGCTACGTTTGAAGTTTGAGGTGGCAAGACAAGCAAGCAGCCCCATTCTCTGTGCCTCTGTGCGAGCACTGCCATGGGCAGATGAGGCTGAGCAACAGCTTTCCAGGCTAGCCCCTTCTGGCTGCCAGCTATCTGCAGACGTTCGCATTTCAAGAGCAGGGCTGCGAAAGGAGCCTAGCAGGTACACCAACTTTCCCAGGCTACGTTTGAAGTTTGAGGTGGCAAGACAAGCAAGCAGCCCCATTCTCTGTGCCTCTGTGCGAGCACTGCCATGGGCAGATGAGGCTGAGCAACAGCTTTCCAGGATAGCCCCTTCTGCCTGCCAGCTATCTGCACACGTTCGCACTTTCGGAGCAGGGCTCTGATAGGAGCCTGGCAGGGACACCACCATTCCCAGCATGCGTTTGAAGTTTCAAGTTTCAAGATAAGCAAGCAGCCCCATTCTCTGTGCCTCTATGCGAACAGTGCCATGGGCAGATGAGGCTGAGCAACAGCTTTCCAGTCTAGCCCCTTCTGCCTGCCAGCTATCTGCAGACGTTCGCATTTCAAGAGCAGGGCTGCGAAAGGAGCCTGGCAGGGACACCAACTTTCCCAGGCTACGTTTGAAGTTTGAGGTGGCAAGACAAGCAAGCAGCCCCATTCTCTGTGCCTCTGTGCGAGCACTGCCATGGGCAGATGAGGGTGAGCAACAGCTTTCCAGGATAGCCCCTTCTGCCTGCCAGCTATCTGCAGACGTTCGCACTTTCGGAGCAGGGCTGCGAAAGGAGCCTGGCTGGGACACCAACTTTCCCAGGCTAAGTTTGAAGTTTCAAGTGGCAAGATAAGCAAGCAGCCCCGTTCTCTGTGCCTCTATGCGAACAGTGCCATGGGCAGATGAGGCTGAGCAACAGCTTTCCAGGCTAGCCCCTTCTGGCTGCCAGCTATCTGCAGACGTTCGCATTTCAAGGGCAGGGCTGCGAAAGGAGCCTAGCAGGGACACCAACTTTCCCAGGCTACGTTTGAAGTTTGAGGTGGCAAGACAAGCAAGCAGCCCCATTCTCTGTGCCTCTGTGCGAGCACTGCCATGGGCAGATGAGGCTGAGCAACAGCTTTCCAGGATAGCCCCTTCTGCCTGCCAGCTATCTGCACACGTTCGCACTTTCAAGGGCAGGGCTGCGAAAGAAGCCTGGCTGGGAGACCAACTTTCCCAGGCTACGTTTGAAGTTTCAAGTGGCAAGATAAGCAAGCAGCCCCATTCTCTGTGCCTCTATGCGAACAGTGCCATGGGCAGATGAGGCTGAGCAACAGCTTTCCAGGCTAGCCCCTTCTGGCTGCCAGCTATCTGCAGACGTTCGCACTTTCGGAGCAGGGCTGCGAAAGGAGCCTGGCAGGGACACCAACTTTCCCAGGCTACGTTTGAAGTTTGAGGTGGCAAGACAAGCAAGCAGCCCCATTCTCTGTGCCTCTGTGCGAGCACTGCCATGGGCAGATGAGGCTGAGCAACAGCTTTCCAGGCTAGCCCCTTCTGGCTGCCAGCTATCTGCAGACGTTCGCATTTCAAGAGCAGGGCTGCGAAAGGAGCCTAGCAGGTACACCAACTTTCCCAGGCTACGTTTGAAGTTTGAGGTGGCAAGACAAGCAAGCAGCCCCATTCTCTGTGCCTCTGTGCGAGCACTGCCATGGGCAGATGAGGCTGAGCAACAGCTTTCCAGGATAGCCCCTTCTGCCTGCCAGCTATCTGCAGACGTTCGCACTTTCGGAGCAGGGCTGCAAAAGGAGCCTGGCAGGGACACCACCATTCCCAGCATGCGTTTGAAGTTTCAAGTTTCAAGATAAGCAAGCAGCCCCATTCTCTGTGCCTCTATGCGAACAGTGCCATGGGCAGATGAGGCTGAGCAACAGCTTTCCAGGCTAGCCCCTTCTGCCTGCCAGCTATCTGCAGACGTTCGCATTTCAAGAGCAGGGCTGCGAAAGGAGCCTGGCAGGGACACCAACTTTCCCAGGCTACGTTTGAAGTTTGAGGTGGCAAGACAAGCAAGCAGCCCCATTCTCTGTGCCTCTGTGCGAGCACTGCCATGGGCAGATGAGGCTGAGCAACAGCTTTCCAGGATAGCCCCTTCTGCCTGCCAGCTATTTGCAGATGTTCGCACTTTCGGAGCAGGGCTGCAAAAGGAGCCTGGCAGGGACACCACCATTCCCAGCATGCGTTTGAAGTTTCAAGTGGCAAGATAAGCAAGCAGCCCCATTCTCTGTGCCTCTATGCGAACAGTGCCATGGGCAGATGAGGCTGAGCAACAGCTTTCCAGGCTAGCCACTTCTGGCTGCCAGCTATCTGCAGACGTTCGCACTTTCGGAGCAGGGCTGCGAAAGGAGCCTGGCAGGGACACCAACATTCCCAGGCTACGTTTGAAGTTTGAGGTGGCAAGACAAGCAAGCAGCCCCATTCTCTGTGCCTCTGTGCGAGCACTGCCATGGGCAGATGAGGCTGAGCAACAGCTTTCCAGGCTAGCCCCTTCTGCCTGCCAGCTATCTGCAGACGTTCGCATTTCAAGAGCAGGGCTGCGAAAGGAGCCTAGCAGGTACACCATCTTTCCCAGGCTACGTTTGAAGTTTGAGGTGGCAAGACAAGCAAGCAGCCCCATTCTCTGTGCCTCTGTGCGAGCACTGCCATGGGCAGATGAGGGTGAGCAACAGCTTTCCAGGATAGCCCCTTCTGCCTGCCAGCTATCTGCAGACGTTCGCACTTTCGGAGCAGGGCTGCGAAAGGAGCTTAGCAGGTACACCAGCTTTCCCAGGCTACGTTTGAAGTTTGAGGTGGCAAGACAAGCAAGCAGCCCCATTCTCTGTGCCTCTGTGCGAGCACTGCCATGGGCAGATGAGGCTGAGCAACAGCTTTCCAGGATAGCCCCTTCTGCCTGCCAGCTATCTGCAGACGTTCGCACTTTCGGAGCAGGGCTGCAAAAGGAGCCTGGCAGGGACACCAACATTCCCAGCATGCGTTTGAAGTTTCAAGTGGCAAGATAAGCAAGCAGCCCCGTTCTCTGTGCCTCTATGCGAACAGTGCCATGGGCAGATGAGGCTGAGCAACAGCTTTCCAGGCTAGCCCCTTCTGCCTGCCAGCTATCTGCAGACGTTCGCATTTCAAGGGCAGGGCTGCGAAAGGAGCCTAGCAGGGACACCAACTTTCCCAGGCTACGTTTGAAGTTTGAGGTGGCAAGACAAGCAAGCAGCCCCATTCTCTGTGCCTCTGTGCGAGCACTGCCATGGGCAGATGAGGCTGAGCAACAGCTTTCCAGGATAGCCCCTTCTGCCTGCCAGCTATCTGCACACGTTCGCACTTTCAAGGGCAGGGCTGCGAAAGAAGCCTGGCTGGGAGACCAACTTTCCCAGGCTACGTTTGAAGTTTCAAGTGGCAAGATAAGCAAGCAGCCCCATTCTCTGTGCCTCTATGCGAACAGTGCCATGGGCAGATGAGGCTGAGCAACAGCTTTCCAGGCTAGCCCCTTCTGGCTGCCAGCTATCTGCAGACGTTCGCACTTTCGGAGCAGGGCTGCGAAAGGAGCCTGGCAGGGACACCAACTTTCCCAGGCTACGTTTGAAGTTTGAGGTGGCAAGACAAGCAAGCAGCCCCATTCTCTGTGCCTCTGTGCGAGCACTGCCATGGGCAGATGAGGCTGAGCAACAGCTTTCCAGGCTAGCCCCTTCTGGCTGCCAGCTATCTGCAGACGTTCGCATTTCAAGAGCAGGGCTGCGAAAGGAGCCTAGCAGGTACACCAACTTTCCCAGGCTACGTTTGAAGTTTGAGGTGGCAAGACAAGCAAGCAGCCCCATTCTCTGTGCCTCTGTGCGAGCACTGCCATGGGCAGATGAGACTGAGCAACAGCTTTCCAGGATAGCCCCTTCTGCCTGCCAGCTATCTGCAGACGTTCGCACTTTCGGAGCAGGGCTGCAAAAGGAGCCTGGCAGGGACACCACCATTCCCAGCATGCGTTTGAAGTTTCAAGTTTCAAGATAAGCAAGCAGCCCCATTCTCTGTGCCTCTATGCGAACAGTGCCATGGGCAGATGAGGCTGAGCAACAGCTTTCCAGGCTAGCCCCTTCTGCCTGCCAGCTATCTGCAGACGTTCGCATTTCAAGAGCAGGGCTGCGAAAGGAGCCTGGCAGGGACACCAACTTTCCCAGGCTACGTTTGAAGTTTGAGGTGGCAAGACAAGCAAGCAGCCCCATTCTCTGTGCCTCTGTGCGAGCACTGCCATGGGCAGATGAGGCTGAGCAACAGCTTTCCAGGATAGCCCCTTCTGCCTGCCAGCTATTTGCAGATGTTCGCACTTTCGGAGCAGGGCTGCAAAAGGAGCCTGGCAGGGACACCACCATTCCCAGCATGCGTTTGAAGTTTCAAGTGGCAAGATAAGCAAGCAGCCCCATTCTCTGTGCCTCTATGCGAACAGTGCCATGGGCAGATGAGGCTGAGCAACAGCTTTCCAGGCTAGCCACTTCTGGCTGCCAGCTATCTGCAGACGTTCGCACTTTCGGAGCAGGGCTGCGAAAGGAGCCTGGCAGGGACACCAACATTCCCAGGCTACGTTTGAAGTTTGAGGTGGCAAGACAAGCAAGCAGCCCCATTCTCTGTGCCTCTGTGCGAGCACTGCCATGGGCAGATGAGGCTGAGAAACAGCTTTCCAGGCTAGCCCCTTCTGCCTGCCAGCTATCTGCAGACGTTCGCATTTCAAGAGCAGGGCTGCGAAAGGAGCCTAGCAGGTACACCATCTTTCCCAGGCTACGTTTGAAGTTTGAGGTGGCAAGACAAGCAAGCAGCCCCATTCTCTGTGCCTCTGTGCGAGCACTGCCATGGGCAGATGAGGGTGAGCAACAGCTTTCCAGGATAGCCCCTTCTGCCTGCCAGCTATCTGCAGACGTTCGCACTTTCGGAGCAGGGCTGCGAAAGGAGCCTAGCAGGTACACCAGCTTTCCCAGGCTACGTTTGAAGTTTGAGGTGGCAAGACAAGCAAGCAGCCCCATTCTCTGTGCCTCTGTGCGAGCACTGCCATGGGCAGATGAGGCTGAGCAACAGCTTTCCAGGATAGCCCCTTCTGCCTGCCAGCTATCTGCAGACGTTCGCACTTTCGGAGCAGGGCTGCAAAAGGAGCCTGGCAGGGACACCAACATTCCCAGCATGCGTTTGAAGTTTCAAGTGGCAAGATAAGCAAGCAGCCCCGTTCTCTGTGCCTCTATGCGAACAGTGCCATGGGCAGATGAGGCTGAGCAACAGCTTTCCAGGCTAGCCCCTTCTGCCTGCCAGCTATCTGCAGACGTTCGCATTTCAAGGGCAGGGCTGCGAAAGGAGCCTAGCAGGGACACCAACTTTCCCAGGCTACGTTTGAAGTTTGAGGTGGCAAGACAAGCAAGCAGCCCCATTCTCTGTGCCTCTGTGCGAGCAGTGCCATGGGCAGATGAGGCTGAGCAACAGCTTTCCAGGATAGCCCCTTCTGCCTGCCAGCTATCTGCAGACGTTCGCACTTTCGGAGAAGGGCTGCGAAAGGAGCCTGGCTGGGAGACCAACTTTCCCAGGCTACGTTTGAAGTTTCAAGTGGCAAGATAAGCAAGCAGCCCCATTCTCTGTGCCTCTATGCGAACAGTGCCATGGGCAGATGAGGCTGAGCAACAGCTTTCCAGGCTAGCCCCTTCTGGCTGCCAGCTATCTGCAGACGTTCGCACTTTCGGAGCAGGGCTGCGAAAGGAGCCTGGCAGGGACACCAACATTCCCAGGCTACGTTTGAAGTTTGAGGTGGCAAGACAAGCAAGCAGCCCCATTCTCTGTGCCTCTGTGCGAGCACTGCCATGGGCAGATGAGGCTGAGCAACAGCTTTCCAGGCTAGCCCCTTCTGGCTACCAGCTATCTGCAGACGTTCGCATTTCAAGAGCAGGGCTGCGAAAGGAGCCTAGCAGGTACACCAACTTTCCCAGGCTACGTTTGAAGTTTGAGGTGGCAAGACAAGCAAGCAGCCCCATTCTCTGTGCCTCTGTGCGAGCACTGCCATGGGCAGATGAGGCTGAGCAACAGCTTTCCAGGATAGCCCCTTCTGCCTGCCAGCTATCTGCACACGTTCGCACTTTCGGAGCAGGGCTCTGATAGGAGCCTGGCAGGGACACCACCATTCCCAGCATGCGTTTGAAGTTTCAAGTTTCAAGATAAGCAAGCAGCCCCATTCTCTGTGCCTCTGTGCGAGCACTGCCATGGGCAGATGAGGCTGAGCAACAGCTTTCCAGGATAGCCCCTTCTGCCTGCCAGCTATTTGCAGACGTTCGCACTTTCGGAGCAGGGCTGCAAAAGGAGCCTGGCAGGGACACCACCATTCCCAGCATGCATTTGAAGTTTCAAGTGGCAAGATAAGCAAGCAGCCCCATTCTCTGAGCCTCTATGCGAACAGTGCCATGGGCAGATGAGGCTGAGCAACAGCTTTCCAGGCTAGCCCCTTCTGCCTGCCAGCTATCTGCAGACGTTCGCATTTCAAGAGCAGGGCTGCGAAAGGAGCCTAGCAGGTACACCAGCTTTCCCAGGCTACGTTTGAAGTTTGAGGTGGCAAGACAAGCAAGCAGCCCCATTCTCTGTGCCTCTGTGCGAGCACTGCCATGGGCAGATGAGGGTGAGCAACAGCTTTCCAGGATAGCCCCTTCTGCCTGCCAGCTATCTGCACACGTTCGCACTTTCGGAGCAGGGCTGCGAAAGGAGCCTGGCTGGGACACCAACTTTCCCAGGCTAAGTTTGAAGTTTCAAGTGGCAAGATAAGCAAGCAGCCCCATTCTCTGTGCCTCTATGCGAACAGTGCCATGGGCAGATGAGGCTGAGCAACAGCTTTCCAGGCTAGCCCCTTCTGGGTGCCAGGTATCTGCAGACGTTCGCATTTCAAGAGCAGGGCTGCGAAAGGAGCCTAGCAGGTACACCAGCTTTCCCAGGCTACGTTTGAAGTTTGAGGTGGCAAGACAAGCAAGCAGCCCCATTCTCTGTGCCTCTGTGCGAGCACTGCCTTGGGCAGATGAGGCTGAGCAACAGCTTTCCAGGATAGCCCCTTCTGCCTGCCAGCTATCTGCAGACGTTCGCACTTTCGGAGCAGGGCTGCAAAAGGAGCCTGGCAGGGACACCAACATTCCCAGCATGCGTTTGAAGTTTCAAGTGGCAAGATAAGCAAGCAGCCCCGTTCTCTGTGCCTCTATGCGAACAGTGCCATGGGCAGATGAGGCTGAGCAACAGCTTTCCAGGCTAGCCCCTTCTGGCTGCCAGCTATCTGCAGACGTTCGCATTTCAAGGGCAGGGCTGCGAAAGGAGCCTAGCAGGGACACCAACTTTCCCAGGCTACGTTTGAAGTTTGAGGTGGCAAGACAAGCAAGCAGCCCCATTCTCTGTGCCTCTGTGCGAGCACTGCCATGGGCAGATGAGGCTGAGCAACAGCTTTCCAGGATAGCCCCTTCTGCCTGCCAGCTATCTGCACACGTTCGCACTTTCAAGGGCAGGGCTGCGAAAGAAGCCTGGCTGGGAGACCAACTTTCCCAGGCTACGTTTGAAGTTTCAAGTGGCAAGATAAGCAAGCAGCCCCATTCTCTGTGCCTCTATGCGAACAGTGCCATGGGCAGATGAGGCTGAGCAACAGCTTTCCAGGCTAGCCCCTTCTGGCTGCCAGCTATCTGCAGACGTTCGCACTTTCGGAGCAGGGCTGCGAAAGGAGCCTGGCAGGGACACCAACTTTCCCAGGCTACGTTTGAAGTTTGAGGTGGCAAGACAAGCAAGCAGCCCCATTCTCTGTGCCTCTGTGCGAGCACTGCCATGGGCAGATGAGGCTGAGCAACAGCTTTCCAGGATAGCCCCTTCTGGCTGCCAGCTATCTGCAGACGTTCGCATTTCAAGAGCAGGGCTGCGAAAGGAGCCTAGCAGGTACACCAACTTTCCCAGGCTACGTTTGAAGTTTGAGGTGGCAAGACAAGCAAGCAGCCCCATTCTCTGTGCCTCTGTGCGAGCACTGCCATGGGCAGATGAGGCTGAGCAACAGCTTTCCAGGCTAGCCCCTTCTGCCTGCCAGCTATCTGCAGACGTTCGCACTTTCGGAGCAGGGCTCTGATAGGATCCTGGCAGAGACACCACCATTCCCAGCATGCGTTTGAAGTTTCAAGTTTCAAGATAAGCAAGCAGCCCCATTCTCTGTGCCTCTATGCGAACAGTGCCATGGGCAGATGAGGCTGAGCAACAGCTTTCCAGGCTAGCCCCTTCTGCCTGCCAGCTATCTGCAGACGTTCGCATTTCAAGAGCAGGGCTGCGAAAGGAGCCTGGCAGGGACAACAACTTTCCCAGGCTACGTTTGAAGTTTGAGGTGGCAAGACAAGCAAGCAGCCCCATTCTCTGTGCCTCTGTGCGAGCACTGCCATGGGCAGATGAGGCTGAGCAACAGCTTTCCAGGATAGCCCCTTCTGCCTGCCAGCTATTTGCAGACATTCGCACTTTCGGAGCAGGGCTGCAAAAGGAGCCTGGCAGGGACACCAACTTTCCCAGCATGCGTTTGAAGTTTCAAGTGGCAAGATAAGCAAGCAGCCCCATTCTCTGTGCCTCTATGCGAACAGTGCCATGGGCAGATGAGGCTGAGCAACAGCTTTCCAGGATAGCCCCTTCTGCCTGCCAGCTATCTGCAGACGTTCGCACTTTCGGAGCAGGGCTGCGAAAGGAGCCTGGCAGGGACACCAACATTCCCAGGCTACGTTTGAAGTTTGAGGTGGCAAGACAAGCAAGCAGCCCCATTCTCTGTGCCTCTGTGCGAGCACTGCCATGGGCAGATGAGGCTGAGCAACAGCTTTCCAGGCTAGCCCCTTCTGGCTGCCAGCTATCTGCAGACGTTCGCATTTCAAGAGCAGGGCTGCGAAAGGAGCCTAGCAGGTACACCATCTTTCCCAGGCTACCTTTGAAGTTTGAGGTGGCAAGACAAGCAAGGAGCCCCATTCTCTGTGCCTCTGTGCGAGCAGTGCCATGGGCAGATGAGGCGGAGCAACAGCTTTCCAGGCTAGCACCTTCTGGCTGCCAGCTATCTGCAGACGTTCGCACTTTTGGAGCAGGGCTGCGAAAGGAGCCTGGCAGGGACACCAACTTTCCCAGGCTACGTTTGAAGTTTGAGGTGGCAAGACAAGCAAGCAGCCCCTTTCTCTGTGCCTCTGTGCGAGCACTGCCATGGGCAGATGAGGCTGAGCAACAGCTTTCCAGGCTAGCCCCTTCTGCCTGCCAGCTATCTGCAGACGTTCGCACTTTCGGAGCAGGGCTGTGATAGGGGCCTGGCAGGGACACCACAATTCCCAGCATGCGTTTGAAGTTTCAAGTGGCAAGATAAGCAAGCAGCCCCATTCTCTGTGCCTCTATGCGAACAGTGCCATGGGCAGATGAGGCTGAGCAACAGCTTTCCAGGCTAGCCACTTCTGCCTGCCAGCTATCTGCAGACGTTCGCATTTCAAGAGCAGGGCTGCGAAAGGAGCCTAGCAGGTACACCATCTTTCCCAGGCTACGTTTGAAGTTTGAGGTGGCAAGACAAGCAAGCAGCCCCATTCTCTGTGCCTCTGTGCGAGCACTGCCATGGGCAGATGAGGCTGAGCAACAGCTTTCCAGGCTAGCCCCTTCTGCCTGCCAGCTATCTGCAGACGTTCGCACTTTCGGAGCAGGGCTGCAAAAGGAGCCTGGCAGGGACACCACCATTCCCAGCATGCATTTGAAGTTTGAGGTGGCAAGACAAGCAAGCAGCCCCATTCTCTGTGCCTCTGTGCGAGCAGTGCCATGGGCAGATGAGGCTGAGCAACAGCTTTCCAGGATAGCCCCTTCTGCCTGCCAGCTATCTGCACACGTTCGCACTTTCGGAGCAGGGCTGCGAAAGGAGCCTGGCTGGGACACCAACTTTCCCAGGCTAAGTTTGAAGTTTCAAGTGGCAAGATAAGCAAGCAGCCCCATTCTCTGTGCCTCTATGCGAACAGTGCCATGGGCAGATGAGGCTGAGCAACAGCTTTCCAGGCTAGCCCCTTCTGCCTGCCAGCTATCTGCAGACGTTCGCATTTCAAGAGCAGGGCTGCGAAAGGAGCCTAGCAGGGACACCATCTTTCCCAGGCTACGTTTGAAGTTTGAGGTGGCAAGACAAGCAAGCAGCCCCATTCTCTGTGCCTCTGTGCGAGCACTGCCATGGGCAGATGAGGCTGAGCAACAGCTTTCCAGGATAGCCCCTTCTGGCTGCCAGCTATCTGCAGACGTTCGCACTTTCGGAGCAGGGCTGCAAAAGGAGCCTGGCAGGGACACCACCATTCCCAGCATGCATTTGAAGTTTCAAGTGGCAAGATAAGCAAGCAGCCCCATTCTCTGTGCCTCTATGCGAACAGTGCCATGGGCAGATGAGGCTGAGCAACAGCTTTCCAGGCTAGCCCCTTCTGCCTGCCAGCTATCTGCAGACGTTCGCACTTTCGGAGCAGGGCTGCGAAAGGAGCCTGGCAGGGACACCAACTTTCCCAGGCTACGTTTGAAGTTTGAGGTGGCAAGACAAGCAAGCAGCCCCATTCTCTGTGCCTCTGTGCGAGCAGTGCCATGGGCAGATGAGGCTGAGCAACAGCTTTCCAGGATAGCCCCTTCTGCCTGCCAGCTATCTGCACACGTTCGCACTTTCGGAGCAGGGCTGCGAAAGGAGCCTGGCTGGGACACCAACTTTCCCAGGCTAAGTTTGAAGTTTCAAGTGGCAAGATAAGCAAGCAGCCCCATTCTCTGTGCCTCTGTGCGAGCACTGCCATGGGCAGATGAGGCTGAGCAACAGCTTTCCAGGCTAGCCCCTTCTGCCTGCCAGCTATCTGCAGACGTTCGCATTTCAAGAGCAGGGCTGCGAAAGGAGCCTAGCAGGTACACCATCTTTCCCAGGCTACGTTTGAAGTTTGAGGTGGCAAGACAAGCAAGCAGCCCCATTCTGTGTGCCTCTGTGCGAGCACTGCCATGGGCAGATGAGGCTGAGCAACAGCTTTCCAGGATAGCCCCTTCTGTCTGCCAGCTATCTGCAGACGTTCGCACTTTCGGAGCAGGGCTGCAAAAGGAGCCTGGCAGGGACACCACCATTCCCAGCATGCATTTGAAGTTTCAAGTGGCAAGATAAGCAAGCAGCCCCATTCTCTGAGCCTCTATGCGAACAGTGCCATGGGCAGATGAGGCTGAGCAACAGCTTTCCAGGATAGCCCCTTCTGCCTGCCAGCTATCTGCAGACGTTCGCACTTTCGGAGCAGGGCTGCGAAAGGAGCCTGGCAGGGACACCAACTTTCCCAGGCTACGTTTGAAGTTTGAGGTGGCAAGACAAGCAAGCAGCCCCATTCTCTGTGCCTCTGTGCGAGCAGTGCCATGGGCAGATGAGGCTGAGCAACAGCTTTCCAGGATAGCCCCTTCTGCCTGCCAGCTATCTGCAGACGTTCGCACTTTCGGAGCAGGGCTGCGAAAGGAGCCTGGCAGGGACACCATCTTTCCCAGGCTACGTTTGAAGTTTCAAGTGGCAAGATATGCAAGCAGCCCCATTCTCTGTGCCTCTATGCGAACAGTGCCATGGGCAGATGAGGCTGAGCAACAGCTTTCCAGGCTAGCCCCTTCTGGCTGCCAGCTATCTGCAGACGTTCGCATTTCAAGAGCAGGGCTGCGAAAGGAGCCTAGCAGGTACACCAACTTTCCCAGGCTACGTTTGAAGTTTGAGGTGGCAAGACAAGCAAGCAGCCCCATTCTCTGTGCCTCTGTGCGAGCACTGCCATGGGCAGATGAGGCTGAGCAACAGCTTTCCAGGCTAGCCCCTTCTGCCTGCCAGCTATCTGCAGACGTTCGCACTTTCGGAGCAGGGCTGCGAAAGGAGCCTGGCAGGGACACCAACATTCCCAGGCTACGTTTGAAGTTTGAGGTGGCAAGACAAGCAAGCAGCCCCATTCTCTGTGCCTCTGTGCGAAGAGTGCCATGGGCAGATGAGGCTGAGCAACAGCTTTCCAGGATAGCCCCTTCTGCCTGCCAGCTATCTGCAGACGTTCGCACTTTCGGAGCAGGGCTGCGAAAGGAGCCTGGCAGGGACACCAACATTCCCAGGCTACGTTTGAAGTTTCAGGTGGCAAGACAAGCAAGCAGCCCCATTCTCTGTGCCTCTGTGCGAGCACTGCCATGGGCAGATGAGGCTGAGCAACAGCTTTCCAGGATAGCCCCTTCTGCCTGCCAGCTATCTGCAGACGTTCGCACTTTCGGAGCAGGGCTGCGAAAGGAGCCTGGCAGGGACACCAACATTCCCAGGCTACGTTTGAAGTTTGAGGTGGCAAGACAAGCAAGCAGCCCCATTCTCTGTGCCTCTGTGTGAGCACTGCCATGGGCAGATGAGGCTGAGCAACAGCTTTCCAGGATAGCCCCTTCTGGCTGCCAGCTATCTGCAGACGTTCGCATTTCAAGAGCAGGGCTGCGAAAGGAGCCTGGCAGGGACACCAACTTTCCCAGGCTACGTTTGAAGTTTGAGGTGGCAAGACAAGCAAGCAGCCCCATTCTCTGTGCCTCTGTGCGAGCACTGCCATGGGCAGATGAGGCTGAGCAACAGCTTTCCAGGATAGCCCCTTCTGCCTGCCAGCTATTTGCAGACGTTCGCACTTTCGGAGCAGGGCTGCAAAAGGAGCCTGGCAGGGACACCACCATTCCCAGCATGCGTTTGAAGTTTCAAGTGGCAAGATAAGCAAGCAGCCCCATTCTCTGTGCCTCTATGCGAACAGTGCCATGGGCAGATGAGGCTGAGCAACAGCTTTCCAGGCTAGCCACTTCTGTCTGCCAGCTATCTGCAGACGTTCGCACTTTCGGAGCAGGGGTGCAAAAGGAGCCTGGCAGGGACACCAACATTCCCAGGCTATGTTTGAAGTTTCAAGTGGCAAGACAAGCAAGCAGCCCCATTCTCTGTGCCTCTGTGCGAGCACTGCCATGGGCAGATGAGGCTGAGCAACAGCTTTCCAGGCTAGCCCCTTCTGCCTGCCAGCTATCTGCAGACGTTCGCATTTCAAGAGCAGGGCTGCGAAAGGAGCCTAGCAGGTACACCATCTTTCCCAGGCTACGTTTGAAGTTTGAGGTGGCAAGACAAGCAAGCAGCCCCATTCTCTGTGCCTCTGTGCGAGCAGTGCCATGGGCAGATGAGGCTGAGCAACAGCTTTCCAGGATAGCCCCTTCTGCCTGCCAGCTATCTGCAGACGTTCGCACTTTCGGAGCAGGGCTGCGAAAGGAGCCTGGCAGGGACACCATCTTTCCCAGGCTACGTTTGAAGTTTCAAGTGGCAAGATATGCAAGCAGCCCCATTCTCTGTGCCTCTATGCGAACAGTGCCATGGGCAGATGAGGCTGAGCAACAGCTTTCCAGGCTAGCCCCTTCTGCCTGCCAGCTATCTGCAGACGTTCGCATTTCAAGAGCAGGGCTGCGAAAGGAGCCTAGCAGGTACACCAACTTTCCCAGGCTACGTTTGAAGTTTGAGGTGGCAAGACAAGCAAGCAGCCCCATTCTCTGTGCCTCTGTGCGAGCACTGCCATGGGCAGATGAGGCTGAGCAACAGCTTTCCAGGATAGCCCCTTCTGCCTGCCAGCTATCTGCAGACGTTCGCACTTTCGGAGCAGGGCTGCGAAAGGAGCCTGGCAGGGACACCAACATTCCCAGGCTACGTTTGAAGTTTGAGGTGGCAAGACAAGCAAGCAGCCCCATTCTCTGTGCCTCTGTGCGAAGAGTGCCATGGGCAGATGAGGCTGAGCAACAGCTTTCCAGGATAGCCCCTTCTGCCTGCCAGCTATCTGCAGACGTTCGCACTTTCGGAGCAGGGCTGCGAAAGGAGCCTGGCAGGGACACCAACATTCCCAGGCTACGTTTGAAGTTTGAGGTGGCAAGACAAGCAAGCAGCCCCATTCTCTGTGCCTCTGTGCGAGCACTGCCATGGGCAGATGAGGCTGAGCAACAGCTTTCCAGGATAGCCCCTTCTGCCTGCCAGCTATCTGCAGACGTTCGCACTTTCGGAGCAGGGCTGCGAAAGGAGCCTGGCAGGGACACCATCTTTCCCAGGCTACGTTTGAAGTTTCAAGTGGCAAGATATGCAAGCAGCCCCATTCTCTGTGCCTCTATGCGAACAGTGCCATGGGCAGATGAGGCTGAGCAACAGCTTTCCAGGCTAGCCCCTTCTGGCTGCCAGCTATCTGCAGACGTTCGCATTTCAAGAGCAGGGCTGCGAAAGGAGCCTAGCAGGTACACCAACTTTCCCAGGCTACGTTTGAAGTTTGAGGTGGCAAGACAAGCAAGCAGCCCCATTCTCTGTGCCTCTGTGCGAGCACTGCCATGGGCAGATGAGGCTGAGCAACAGCTTTCCAGGCTAGCCCCTTCTGCCTGCCAGCTATCTGCAGACGTTCGCACTTTCGGAGCAGGGCTGCGAAAGGAGCCTGGCAGGGACACCAACATTCCCAGGCTACGTTTGAAGTTTGAGGTGGCAAGACAAGCAAGCAGCCCCATTCTCTGTGCCTCTGTGCGAAGAGTGCCATGGGCAGATGAGGCTGAGCAACAGCTTTCCAGGATAGCCCCTTCTGCCTGCCAGCTATCTGCAGACGTTCGCACTTTCGGAGCAGGGCTGCGAAAGGAGCCTGGCAGGGACACCAACATTCCCAGGCTACGTTTGAAGTTTGAGGTGGCAAGACAAGCAAGCAGCCCCATTCTCTGTGCCTCTGTGCGAGCACTGCCATGGGCAGATGAGGCTGAGCAACAGCTTTCCAGGATAGCCCCTTCTGGGTGCCAGCTATCTGCAGACGTTCGCACTTTCGGAGCAGGGCTGCGAAAGGAGCCTGGCAGGGACACCAACATTCCCAGGCTACGTTTGAAGTTTGAGGTGGCAAGACAAGCAAGCAGCCCCATTCTCTGTGCCTCTGTGTGAGCACTGCCATGGGCAGATGAGGCTGAGCAACAGCTTTCCAGGATAGCCCCTTCTGGCTGCCAGCTATCTGCAGACGTTCGCATTTCAAGAGCAGGGCTGCGAAAGGAGCCTGGCAGGGACACCAACTTTCCCAGGCTACGTTTGAAGTTTGAGGTGGCAAGACAAGCAAGCAGCCCCATTCTCTGTGCCTCTGTGCGAGCACTGCCATGGGCAGATGAGGCTGAGCAACAGCTTTCCAGGATAGCCCCTTCTGCCTGCCAGCTATTTGCAGACGTTCGCACTTTCGGAGCAGGGCTGCAAAAGGAGCCTGGCAGGGACACCACCATTCCCAGCATGCGTTTGAAGTTTCAAGTGGCAAGATAAGCAAGCAGCCCCATTCTCTGTGCCTCTATGCGAACAGTGCCATGGGCAGATGAGGCTGAGCAACAGCTTTCCAGGCTAGCCACTTCTGTCTGCCAGCTATCTGCAGACGTTCGCACTTTCGGAGCAGGGGTGCAAAAGGAGCCTGGCAGGGACACCAACATTCCCAGGCTATGTTTGAAGTTTCAAGTGGCAAGACAAGCAAGCAGCCCCATTCTCTGTGCCTCTGTGCGAGCACTGCCATGGGCAGATGAGGCTGAGCAACAGCTTTCCAGGCTAGCCCCTTCTGCCTGCCAGCTATCTGCAGACGTTCGCATTTCAAGAGCAGGGCTGCGAAAGGAGCCTAGCAGGTACACCATCTTTCCCAGGCTACGTTTGAAGTTTGAGGTGGCAAGACAAGCAAGCAGCCCCATTCTCTGTGCCTCTGTGCGAGCAGTGCCATGGGCAGATGAGGCTGAGCAACAGCTTTCCAGGATAGCCCCTTCTGCCTGCCAGCTATCTGCAGACGTTCGCACTTTCGGAGCAGGGCTGCGAAAGGAGCCTGGCAGGGACACCATCTTTCCCAGGCTACGTTTGAAGTTTCAAGTGGCAAGATATGCAAGCAGCCCCATTCTCTGTGCCTCTATGCGAACAGTGCCATGGGCAGATGAGGCTGAGCAACAGCTTTCCAGGCTAGCCCCTTCTGCCTGCCAGCTATCTGCAGACGTTCGCATTTCAAGAGCAGGGCTGCGAAAGGAGCCTAGCAGGTACACCAACTTTCCCAGGCTACGTTTGAAGTTTGAGGTGGCAAGACAAGCAAGCAGCCCCATTCTCTGTGCCTCTGTGCGAGCACTGCCATGGGCAGATGAGGCTGAGCAACAGCTTTCCAGGCTAGCCCCTTCTGCCTGCCAGCTATCTGCAGACGTTCGCACTTTCGGAGCAGGGCTGCGAAAGGAGCCTGGCAGGGACACCAACATTCCCAGGCTACGTTTGAAGTTGGAGGTGGCAAGACAAGCAAGCAGCCCCATTCTCTGTGCCTCTGTGCGAAGAGTGCCATGGGCAGATGAGGCTGAGCAACAGCTTTCCAGGATAGCCCCTTCTGCCTGCCAGCTATCTGCAGACGTTCGCACTTTCGGAGCAGGGCTGCGAAAGGAGCCTGGCAGGGACACCAACATTCCCAGGCTACGTTTGAAGTTTGAGGTGGCAAGACAAGCAAGCAGCCCCATTCTCTGTGCCTCTGTGCGAGCACTGCCATGGGCAGATGAGGCTGAGCAACAGCTTTCCAGGATAGCCCCTTCTGCCTGCCAGCTATCTGCAGACGTTCGCACTTTCGGAGCAGGGCTGCGAAAGGAGCCTGGCAGGGACACCAACATTCCCAGGCTACGTTTGAAGTTTGAGGTGGCAAGACAAGCAAGCAGCCCCATTCTCTGTGCCTCTGTGTGAGCACTGCCATGGGCAGATGAGGCTGAGCAACAGCTTTCCAGGATAGCCCCTTCTGGCTGCCAGCTATCTGCAGACGTTCGCATTTCAAGAGCAGGGCTGCGAAAGGAGCCTGGCAGGGACACCAACTTTCCCAGGCTACGTTTGAAGTTTGAGGTGGCAAGACAAGCAAGCAGCCCCATTCTCTGTGCCTCTGTGCGAGCACTGCCATGGGCAGATGAGGCTGAGCAACAGCTTTCCAGGATAGCCCCTTCTGCCTGCCAGCTATTTGCAGACGTTCGCACTTTCGGAGCAGGGCTGCAAAAGGAGCCTGGCAGGGACACCACCATTCCCAGCATGCGTTTGAAGTTTCAAGTGGCAAGATAAGCAAGCAGCCCCATTCTCTGTGCCTCTATGCGAACAGTGCCATGGGCAGATGAGGCTGAGCAACAGCTTTCCAGGCTAGCCACTTCTGTCTGCCAGCTATCTGCAGACGTTCGCACTTTCGGAGCAGGGGTGCAAAAGGAGCCTGGCAGGGACACCAACATTCCCAGGCTATGTTTGAAGTTTCAAGTGGCAAGACAAGCAAGCAGCCCCATTCTCTGTGCCTCTGTGCGAGCACTGCCATGGGCAGATGAGGCTGAGCAACAGCTTTCCAGGCTAGCCCCTTCTGCCTGCCAGCTATCTGCAGACGTTCGCATTTCAAGAGCAGGGCTGCGAAAGGAGCCTAGCAGGTACACCATCTTTCCCAGGCTACGTTTGAAGTTTGAGGTGGCAAGACAAGCAAGGAGCCCCATTCTCTGTGCCTCTGTGCGAGCACTGCCATGGGCAGATGAGGCTGAGCAACAGCTTTCCAGGCTAGCACCTTCTGGCTGCCAGGTATCTGCAGATGTTCGCACTTTTGGAGCAGGGCTGCGAAAGGAGCCTGGCAGGGACACCAACTTTCCCAGGCTTCGTTTGAAGTTTGAGGTGGCAAGACAAGCAAGCAGCCCCTTTCACTGTGCCTCTGTGCGAGCACTGCCATGGGCAGATGAGGCTGAGCAACAGCTTTCCAGGCTAGCCCCTTCTGCCTGCCAGCTATCTGCAGACGTTCGCACTTTCGGAGCAGGGCTGTGATAGGGGCCTGGCAGGGACACCACAATTCCCAGCATGCGTTTGAAGTTTCAAGTTTCAAGATAAGCAAGCAGTCCCATTCTCTGTGCCTCTATGCGAACAGTGCCATGGGCAGATGAGGCTGAGCAACAGCTTTCCAGGCTAGCCCCTTCTGCCTGCCAGCTATCTGCAGACGTTCGCATTTCAAGAGCAGGGCTGCGAAAGGAGCCTAGCAGGTACACCATCTTTCCCAGGCTACGTTTGAAGTTTGAGGTGGCAAGACAAGCAAGCAGCCCCATTCTCTGTGCCTCTGTGCGAGCACTGCCATGGGCAGATGAGGCTGAGCAACAGCTTTCCAGGATAGCCCCTTCTGCCTGCCAGCTATCTGCAGACGTTCGCATTTCAGGAGCAGGGCTGCAAAAGGAGCCTGGCAGGGACACCACCATTCCCAGGCTACGTTTGAAGTTTGAGGTGGCAAGACAAGCAAGCAGCCCCATTCTCTGTGCCTCTGTGCGAGCACTGCCATGGGCAGATGAGGCTGAGCAACAGCTTTCCAGGATAGCCCCTTCTGGGTGCCTGCTATCTACAGATGTTCGCACTTTCGGAGCAGGGCTGCTAAAGGATCCTGGCAGGGACACCACCATTCCCAACATGCGTTTGAAGTTTCAAGTGGCATGATAAGAAAGCAGCCCCATTCTCTGTGCCTCTATGCGAACAGTGCCATGGGCAGATGAGGCTGAGCAACAGCTTTCCAGGCTAGCACCTTCTGCCTGCCAGCTATCTGCAGACGTTCGCACTTTCGGAGCAGGGCTGCGAAAGGAGCCTGGCAGGGACACCAACTTTCCCAGGCTACGTTTGAAGTTTGAGGTGGCAAGATAAGCAAGCAGCCCCATTCTCTGTGCCTCTGTGCGAGCACTGCCATGGGCAGATGAGGCTGAGCAACAGCTTTCCAGGATATCCCTTTCTGTCTGCCAGCTATCTGCAGACGTTCGCACTTTCGGAGCAGGGCTGCAAAAGGAGCCTGGCTGGGACACCACCATTCCCAGCATGTGTTTGAAGTTTGAGGTGGCAAGATTAGCAAGCAGCCCCATTCTCTGTGCCTCTGTGCGAGCACTGCCATGGGCAGATGAGGCTGAGCAACAGCTTTCCAGGATAGCCCCTTCTGGCTGCCAGCTATCTACAGACGTTCGCATTTCAAGAGCAGGGCTGCGAAAGGAGCCTAGCAGGTACACCATCTTTCCCAGGCTACGTTTGAAGTTTGAGGTGGCAAGACAAGCAAGGAGCCCCATTCTCTGTGCCTCTGTGCGAACAGTGCCATGGGCAGATGAGGCTGAGCAACAGCTTTCCAGGCTAGCCCCTTCTGCCTGCCAGCTATCTGCAGACGTTCGCACTTTCGGAGCAGGGCTGCGAAAGGAGCCTGGCAGGGACACCAACTTTCCCAGGCTACGTTTGAAGTTTGAGGTGGCAAGACAAGCAAGCAGCCCCATTCTCTGTGCCTCTGTGCGAGCACTGCCATGGGCAGATGAGGCTGAGCAACAGCTTTCCAGGATAGCCCCTTCTGCCTGCCAGCTATCTGCACACGTTCGCACTTTCGGAGCAGGGCTGCGAAAGGAGCCTGGCTGGGACACCAACTTTCCCAGGCTAAGTTTGAAGTTTCAAGTGGCAAGATAAGCAAGCAGCCCCATTCTCTGTGCCTCTATGCGAACAGTGCCATGGGCAGATGAGGCTGAGCAACAGCTTTCCAGGCTAGCACCTTCTGGCTGCCAGCTATCTGCAGACGTTCGCACTTTTGGAGCAGGGCTGCGAAAGGAGCCTGGCAGGGACACCAACTTTCCCAGGCTTCGTTTGAAGTTTGAGGTGGCAAGACAAGCAAGCAGCCCCATTCTCTGTGCCTCTGTGCGAGCACTGCCATGGGCAGATGAGGCTGAGCAACAGCTTTCCAGGCTAGCCCCTTCTGCCTGCCAGCTATCTGCAGACGTTCGCACTTTCGTAGCAGGGCTCTGATAGGGGCCTGGCAGGGACACCACAATTCCCAGCATGCGTTTGAAGTTTCAAGTGGCAAGATAAGCAAGCAGCCCCATTCTCTGTGCCTCTATGCGAACAGTGCCATGGGCAGATGAGGCTGAGCAACAGCTTTCCAGGCTAGCCCCTTCTGCCTGCCAGCTATCTGCAGACGTTCGCATTTCAAGAGCAGGGCTGCGAAAGGAGCCTGGCTGGGACACCAACTTTCCCAGGCTACGTTTGAAGTTTCAAGTGGCAAGATAAGCAAGCAGCCCCATTCTCTGTGCCTCTATGCGAACAGTGCCATGGGCAGATGAGGCTGAGCAACAGCTTTCCAGGCTAGCCCCTTCTGCCTGCCAGCTATCTGCAGACGTTCGCACTTTCGGAGCAGGGCTGCTAAAGGAGCCTGGCAGGGACAGCAACTTTCCCAGGCTACGTTTGAAGTTTGAGGTGGCAAGACAAGCAAGCAGCCCCATTCTCTGTGCCTCTGTGCGAGCACTGCCATGGGCAGATGAGGCTGAGCAACAGCTTTCGAGGCTAGCCCCTTCTGCCTGCCAGCTATCTGCAGACGTTCGCATTTCAAGAGCAGGGCTGCGAAAGGAGCCTAGCAGGTACACCAACTTTCCCAGGCTACGTTTGAAGTTTGAGGTGGCAAGACAAGCAAGCAGCCCCATTCTCTGTGCCTCTGTGCGAGCACTGCCATGGGCAGATGAGGCTGAGCAACAGCTTTCCAGGCTAGCACCTTCTGCCTGCCAGCTATCTGCAGACGTTCGCACTTTCGGAGCAGGGCTGCGAAAGGAGCCTGGCAGGGACACCAACTTTCCCAGGCTACGTTTGAAGTTTGAGGTGGCAAGACAAGCAAGCAGCCCCATTCTCTGTGCCTCTGTGCGAGCACTGCCATGGGCAGATGAGGCTGAGCAACAGCTTTCCAGGATAGCCCCTTCTGCCTGCCAGCTATCTGCAGACGTTCGCACTTTCGGAGCAGGGCTGCAAAAGGAGCCTGGCTGGGAAACCACCATTCCCAGCAGGTGTTTGAAGTTTCAAGTGGCAAGATTAGCAAGCAGCCCCATTCTCTGTGCCTCTGTGCGAGCACTGCCATGGGCAGATGAGGCTGAGCAACAGCTTTCCAGGATAGCCCCTTCTGGCTGCCAGCTATCTGCAGACGTTCGCATTTCAAGAGCAGGGCTGCGAAAGGAGCCTAGCAGGTACACCATCTTTCCCAGGCTACGTTTGAAGTTTGAGGTGGCAAGACAAGCAAGCAGCCCCATTCTCTGTGCCTCTGTGCGAGCACTGCCATGGGCAGATGAGGCTGAGCAACAGCTTTCCAGGCTAGCCCCTTCTGCCTGCCAGCTATCTGCAGACGTTCGCACTTTCGGAGCAGGGCTGCAAAAGGAGCCTGGCAGGGACACCACCATTCCCAGCATGCATTTGAATTTTCAAGTGGCAAGATAAGCAAGCAGCCCCATTCTCTGTGCCTCTATGCGAACAGTGCCATGGGCAGATGAGGCTGAGCAACAGCTTTCCAGGCTAGCCCCTTCTGCCTGCCAGCTATCTGCAGACGTTCGCATTTCAAGAGCAGGGCTGCGAAAGGAGCCTAGCAGGTACACCATCTTTCCCAGGCTACGTTTGAAGTTTGAGGTGGCAAGACAAGCAAGCAGCCCCATTCTCTGTGCCTCTGTGCGAGCACTGCCATGGGCAGATGAGGCTGAGCAACAGCTTTCCAGGATAGCCCCTTCTGCCTGCCAGCTATCTGCAGACGTTCGCACTTTCGGAGCAGGGCTGCGAAAGGAGCCTGGCTGGGACACCAACTTTCCCAGGCTACGTTTGAAGTTTCAAGTGGCAAGATAAGCAAGCAGCCCCATTCTCTGTGCCTCTATGCGAACAGTGCCATGGGCAGATGAGGCTGAGCAACAGCTTTCCAGGCTAGCCCCTTCTGCCTGCCAGCTATCTGCAGACGTTCGCACTTTCGGAGCAGGGCTGCTAAAGGAGCCTGGCAGGGACAGCAACTTTCCCAGGCTACGTTTGAAGTTTGAGGTGGCAAGACAAGCAAGCAGCCCCATTCTCTGTGCCTCTGTGCGAGCACTGCCATGGGCAGATGAGGCTGAGCAACAGCTTTCGAGGCTAGCCCCTTCTGCCTGCCAGCTATCTGCAGACGTTCGCATTTCAAGAGCAGGGCTGCGAAAGGAGCCTAGCAGGTACACCAACTTTCCCAGGCTACGTTTGAAGTTTGAGGTGGCAAGACAAGCAAGCAGCCCCATTCTCTGTGCCTCTGTGCGAGCAGTGCCATGGGCAGATGAGGCTGAGCAACAGCTTTCCAGGATAGCCCCTTCTGCCTGCCAGCTATCTGCAGACGTTCGCACTTTCGGAGCAGGGCTGCAAAAGGAGCCTGGCAGGGACACCAACATTCCCAGGCTACGTTTGAAGTTTGAGGTGGCAAGACAAGCAAGCAGCCCCATTCTCTGTGCCTCTGTGCGAGCACTGCCATGGGCAGATGAGGCTGAGCAACAGCTTTCCAGGATAGCCCCTTCTGGCTGCCTGCTATCTGCAGATGTTCGCACTTTCGGAGCAGGGCTGCTAAAGGATCCTGGCAGGGACACCACCATTCCCAACATGCGTTTGAAGTTTCAAGTGGCATGATAAGAAAGCAGCCCCATTCTCTGTGCCTCTATGCGAACAGTGCCATGGGCAGATGAGGCTGAGCAACAGCTTTCCAGGCTAGCACCTTCTGCCTGCCAGCTATCTGCAGACGTTCGCACTTTCGGAGCAGGGCTGCGAAAGGAGCCTGGCAGGGACACCAACTTTCCCAGGCTACGTTTGAAGTTTGAGGTGGCAAGACAAGCAAGCAGCCCCATTCTCTGTGCCTCTGTGCGAGCACTGCCATGGGCAGATGAGGCTGAGCAACAGCTTTCCAGGATAGCCCCTTCTGCCTGCCAGCTATCTGCAGACGTTCGCACTTTCGGAGCAGGGCTGCAAAAGGAGCCTGGCTGGGAAACCACCATTCCCAGCAGGTGTTTGAAGTTTCAAGTGGCAAGATTAGCAAGCAGCCCCATTCTCTGTGCCTCTGTGCGAGCACTGCCATGGGCAGATGAGGCTGAGCAACAGCTTTCCAGGATAGCCCCTTCTGGCTGCCAGCTATCTGCAGACGTTCGCATTTCAAGAGCAGGGCTGCGAAAGGAGCCTAGCAGGTACACCATCTTTCCCAGGCTACGTTTGAAGTTTGAGGTGGCAAGACAAGCAAGCAGCCCCATTCTCTGTGCCTCTGTGCGAGCACTGCCATGGGCAGATGAGGCTGAGCAACAGCTTTCCAGGCTAGCCCCTTCTGCCTGCCAGCTATCTGCAGACGTTCGCACTTTCGGAGCAGGGCTGCAAAAGGAGCCTGGCAGGGACACCACCATTCCCAGCATGCATTTGAATTTTCAAGTGGCAAGATAAGCAAGCAGCCCCATTCTCTGTGCCTCTATGCGAACAGTGCCATGGGCAGATGAGGCTGAGCAACAGCTTTCCAGGCTAGCCCCTTCTGGCTGCCAGCTATCTGCAGACGTTCGCACTTTCGGAGCAGGGCTGCGAAAGGAGCCTGGCAGGGACACCAACTTTCCCAGGCTACGTTTGAAGTTTGAGGTGGCAAGACAAGCAAGCAGCCCCATTCTCTGTGCCTCTGTGCGAGCAGTGCCATGGGCAGATGAGGCTGAGCAACAGCTTTCCAGGATAGCCCCTTCTGGCTGCCAGCTATCTGCACACGTTCGCACTTTCGGAGCAGGGCTGCGAAAGGAGCCTGGCTGGGACACCAACTTTCCCAGGCTACGTTTGAAGTTTCAAGTGGCAAGATAAGCAAGCAGCCCCGTTCTCTGTGCCTCTATGCGAACAGTGCCATGGGCAGATGAGGCTGAGCAACAGCTTTCCAGGCTAGCCCCTTCTGCCTGCCAGCTATCTGCAGACGTTCGCATTTCAAGAGCAGGGCTGCGAAAGGAGCCTAGCAGGTACACCATCTTTCCCAGGCTACGTTTGAAGTTTGAGGTGGCAAGACAAGCAAGCAGCCCCATTCTCTGTGCCTCTGTGCGAGCACTGCCATGGGCAGATGAGGCTGAGCAACAGCTTTCCAGGCTAGCCCCTTCTGGCTGCCAGCTATCTGCAGACGTTCGCACTTTCGGAGCAGGGCTGCAAAAGGAGCCTGGCAGGGACACCACCATTCCCAGCATGCATTTGAAGTTTCAAGTGGCAAGATAAGCAAGCAGCCCCATTCTCTGAGCCTCTATGCGAACAGTGCCATGGGCAGATGAGGCTGAGCAACAGCTTTCCAGGCTAGCACCTTCTGGCTGCCAGCTATCTGCAGACGTTCGCACTTTCGGAGCAGGGCTGCGAAAGGAGCCTGGCAGGGACACCAACTTTCCCAGGCTTCGTTTGAAGTTTGAGGTGGCAAGACAAGCAAGCAGCCCCTTTCTCTGTGCCTCTGTGCGAGCACTGCCATGGGCAGATGAGGCTGAGCAACAGCTTTCCAGGATAGCCCCTTCTGCCTGCCAGCTATCTGCAGACGTTCGCACTTTCGTAGCAGGGCTGTGATAGGGGCCTGGCAGGGACACCACAATTCCCAGCATGCGTTTTAAGTTTCAAGTGGCAAGATAAGCAAGCAGCCCCATTCTCTGTGCCTCTATGCGAACAGTGCCATGGGCAGATGAGGCTGAGCAACAGCTTTCCAGGCTAGCCCCTTCTGCCTGCCAGCTATCTGCAGACGTTCGCATTTCAAGAGCAGGGCTGCGAAAGGAGCCTAGCAGGTACACCATCTTTCCCAGGCTACGTTTGAAGTTTGAGGTGGCAAGACAAGCAAGCAGCCCCATTCTCTGTGCCTCTGTGCGAGCAGTGCCATGGGCAGATGAGGCTGAGCAACAGCTTTCCAGGATAGCCCCTTCTGCCTGCCAGCTATCTGCAGACGTTCGCACTTTCGGAGCAGGGCTGCGAAAGGAGCCTGGCTGGGACACCAACTTTCCCAGGCTACGTTTGAAGTTTCAAGTGGCAAGATAAGCAAGCAGCCCCATTCTCTGTGCCTCTATGCGAACAGTGCCATGGGCAGATGAGGCTGAGCAACAGCTTTCCAGGCTAGCCCCTTCTGCCTGCCAGCTATCTGCAGACGTTCGCACTTTCGGAGCAGGGCTGCGAAAGGAGCCTGGCAGGGACACCAACTTTCCCAGGCTACGTTTGAAGTTTGAGGTGGCAAGACAAGCAAGCAGCCCCATTCTCTGTGCCTCTGTGCGAGCACTGCCATGGGCAGATGAGGCTGAGCAACAGCTTTCCAGGCTAGCCCCTTCTGGCTGCCAGCTATCTGCAGACGTTCGCATTTCAAGAGCAGGGCTGCGAAAGGAGCCTAGCAGGTACACCAACTTTCCCAGACTACGTTTGAAGTTTGAGGTGGCAAGACAAGCAAGCAGCCCCATTCTCTGTGCCTCTGTGCGAGCACTGCCATGGGCAGATGAGGCTGAGCAACAGCTTTCCAGGATAGCCCCTTCTGCCTGCCAGCTATCTGCAGACGTTCGCACTTTCGGAGCAGGGCTGCGAAAGGAGCCTGGCAGGGACACCAACATTCCCAGGCTACGTTTGAAGTTTGAGGTGGCAAGACAAGCAAGCAGCCCCATTCTCTGTGCCTCTGTGCGAGCACTGCCATGGGCAGATGAGGCTGAGCAACAGCTTTCCAGGCTAGCCCCTTCTGCCTGCCAGCTATCTGCAGACGTTCGCATTTCAAGAGCAGGGCTGCGAAAGGAGCCTGGCAGGGACACCAACTTTCCCAGGCTACGTTTGAAGTTTGAGGTGGCAAGACAAGCAAGCAGCCCCATTCTCTGTGCCTCTGTGCGAGCACTGCCATGGGCAGATGAGGCTGAGCAACAGCTTTCCAGGATAGCCCCTTCTGCCTGCCAGCTATCTGCAGACGTTCGCACTTTCGGAGCAGGGCTGCGAAAGGAGCCTGGCTGGGACACCAACTTTCCCAGGCTACGTTTGAAGTTTCAAGTGGCAAGATAAGCAAGCAGCCCCATTCTCTGTGCCTCTATGCGAACAGTGCCATGGGCAGATGAGGCTGAGCAACAGCTTTCCAGGCTAGCCCCTTCTGCCTGCCAGCTATCTGCACACGTTCGCACTTTCGGAGCAGGGCTGCGAAAGGAGCCTGGCAGGGACACCAACTTTCCCAGGCTACGTTTGAAGTTTGAGGTGGCAAGACAAGCAAGCAGCCCCATTCTCTGTGCCTCTGTGCGAGCAGTGCCATGGGCAGATGAGGCTGAGCAACAGCTTTCCAGGATAGCCCCTTCTGCCTGCCAGCTATCTGCAGACGTTCGCACTTTCGGAGCAGGGCTGCAAAAGGAGCCTGGCAGGGACACCAACATTCCCAGGCTACGTTTGAAGTTTGAGGTGGCAAGACAAGCAAGCAGCCCCATTCTCTGTGCCTCTGTGCGAGCACTGCCATGGGCAGATGAGGCTGAGCAACAGCTTTCCAGGCTAGCCCCTTCTGGCTGCCAGCTATCTGCAGACGTTCGCATTTCAAGAGCAGGGCTGCGAAAGGAGCCTGGCAGGGACACCAACTTTCCCAGGCTACGTTTGAAGTTTGAGGTGGCAAGACAAGCAAGCAGCCCCATTCTCTGTGCCTCTGTGCGAGCACTGCCATGGGCAGATGAGGCTGAGCAACAGCTTTCCAGGATAGCCCCTTCTGGGTGCCTGCTATCTGCAGATGTTCGCACTTTCGAGGCAGGGCTGCTAAAGGATCCTGGCAGGGACACCACCATTCCCAACATGCGTTTGAAGTTTCAAGTGGCATGATAAGAAAGCAGCCCCATTCTCTGTGCCTCTATGCGAACAGTGCCATGGGCAGATGAGGCTGAGCAACAGCTTTCCAGGCTAGCACCTTCTGCCTGCCAGCTATCTGCAGACGTTCGCACTTTCGGAGCAGGGCTGCGAAAGGAGCCTGGCAGGGACACCAACTTTCCCAGGCTACGTTTGAAGTTTGAGGTGGCAAGACAAGCAAGCAGCCCCATTCTCTGTGCCTCTGTGCGAGCAGTGCCATGGGCAGATGAGGCTGAGCAACAGCTTTCCAGGCTAGCCCCTTCTGCCTGCCAGCTATCTGCAGACGTTCGCACTTTCGGAGCAGGGCTGCAAAAGGAGCCTGGCTGGGAAACCACCATTCCCAGCAGGTGTTTGAAGTTTCAAGTGGCAAGATTAACAAGCAGCCCCATTCTCTGTGCCTCTGTGCGAGCACTGCCATGGGCAGATGAGGCTGAGCAACAGCTTTCCAGGATAGCCCCTTCTGCCTGCCATCTATCTGCAGACGTTCGCATTTCAAGAGCAGGGCTGCGAAAGGAGCCTAGCAGGTACACCATCTTTCCCAGGCTACGTTTGAAGTTTGAGGTGGCAAGACAAGCAAGCAGCCCCATTCTCTGTGCCTCTGTGCGAGCACTGCCATGGGCAGATGAGGCTGAGCAACAGCTTTCCAGGCTAGCCCCTTCTGCCTGCCAGCTATCTGCAGACGTTCGCACTTTCGGAGCAGGGCTGCAAAAGGAGCCTGGCAGGGACACCACCATTCCCAGCATGCATTTGAAGTTTCAAGTGGCAAGATAAGCAAGCAGCCCCATTCTCTGAGCCTCTATGCGAACAGTGCCATGGGCAGATGAGGCTGAGCAACAGCTTTCCAGGCTAGCACCTTCTGGCTGCCAGCTATCTGCAGACGTTCGCACTTTCGGAGCAGGGCTGCGAAAGGAGCCTGGGAGGGACACCAACTTTCCCAGGCTTCGTTTGAAGTTTGAGGTGGCAAGACAAGCAAGCAGCCCCTTTCTCTGTGCCTCTGTGCGAGCACTGCCATGGGCAGATGAGGCTGAGCAACAGCTTTCCAGGCTAGCCCCTTCTGCCTGCCAGCTATCTGCAGACGTTCGCACTTTCGTAGCAGGGCTGTGATAGGGGCCTGGCAGGGACACCACAATTCCCAGCATGCGTTTGAAGTTTCAAGTGGCAAGATAAGCAAGCAGCCCCATTCTCTGTGCCTCTATGCGAACAGTGCCATGGGCAGATGAGGCTGAGCAACAGCTTTCCAGGCTAGCCCCTTCTGCCTGCCAGCTATCTGCAGACGTTCGCATTTCAAGAGCAGGGCTGCGAAAGGAGCCTAGCAGGTACACCATCTTTCCCAGGCTACGTTTGAAGTTTGAGGTGGCAAGACAAGCAAGCAGCCCCATTCTCTGTGCCTCTGTGCGAGCAGTGCCATGGGCAGATGAGGCTGAGCAACAGCTTTCCAGGATAGCCCCTTCTGCCTGCCAGCTATCTGCAGACGTTCGCACTTTCGGAGCAGGGCTGCGAAAGGATCCTGGCTGGGACACCAACTTTCCCAGGCTACGTTTGAAGTTTCAAGTGGCAAGATAAGCAAGCAGCCCCATTCTCTGTGCCTCTATGCGAACAGTGCCATGGGCAGATGAGGCTGAGCAACAGCTTTCCAGGCTAGCCCCTTCTGCCTGCCAGCTATCTGCAGACGTTCGCACTTTCGGAGCAGGGCTGCGAAAGGAGCCTGGCAGGGACACCAACTTTCCCAGGCTACGTTTGAAGTTTGAGGTGGCAAGACAAGCAAGCAGCCCCATTCTCTGTGCCTCTGTGCGAGCACTGCCATGGGCAGATGAGGCTGAGCAACAGCTTTCCAGGCTAGCCCCTTCTGGCTACCAGCTATCTGCAGACGTTCGCATTTCAAGAGCAGGGCTGCGAAAGGAGCCTAGCAGGTACACCAACTTTCCCAGGCTACGTTTGAAGTTTGAGGTGGCAAGACAAGCAAGCAGCCCCATTCTCTGTGCCTCTGTGCGAGCACTGCCATGGGCAGATGAGGCTGAGCAACAGCTTTCCAGGATAGCCCCTTCTGCCTGCCAGCTATCTGCAGACGTTCGCACTTTCGGAGCAGGGCTGCGAAAGGAGCCTGGCAGGGACACCAACATTCCCAGGCTACGTTTGAAGTTTGAGGTGGCAAGACAAGCAAGCAGCCCCATTCTCTGTGCCTCTGTGCGAGCACTGCCATGGGCAGATGAGGCTGAGCAACAGCTTTCCAGGCTAGCCCCTTCTGGCTGCCAGCTATCTGCAGACGTTCGCATTTCAAGAGCAGGGCTGCGAAAGGAGCCTGGCAGGGACACCAACTTTCCCAGGCTACGTTTGAAGTTTGAGGTGGCAAGACAAGCAAGCAGCCCCATTCTCTGTGCCTCTGTGCGAGCACTGCCATGGGCAGATGAGGCTGAGCAACAGCTTTCCAGGATAGCCCCTTCTGCCTGCCAGCTATCTGCAGACGTTCGCACTTTCGGAGCAGGGCTGCGAAAGGAGCCTGGCTGGGACACCAACTTTCCCAGGCTAAGTTTGAAGTTTCAAGTGGCAAGATAAGCAAGCAGCCCCATTCTCTGTGCCTCTATGCGAACAGTGCCATGGGCAGATGAGGCTGAGCAACAGCTTTCCAGGCTAGCCCCTTCTGCCTGCCAGCTATCTGCACACGTTCGCACTTTCGGAGCAGGGCTGCGAAAGGAGCCTGGCAGGGACACCAACTTTCCCAGGCTACGTTTGAAGTTTGAGGTGGCAAGACAAGCAAGCAGCCCCATTCTCTGTGCCTCTGTGCGAGCACTGCCATGGGCAGATGAGGCTGAGCAACAGCTTTCCAGGATAGCCCCTTCTGCCTGCCAGCTATCTGCAGACGTTCGCACTTTCGGAGCAGGGCTGCAAAAGGAGCCTGGCAGGGACACCAACATTCCCAGGCTACGTTTGAAGTTTGAGGTGGCAAGACAAGCAAGCAGCCCCATTCTCTGTGCCTCTGTGCGAGCACTGCCATGGGCAGATGAGGCTGAGCAACAGCTTTCCAGGATAGCCCCTTCTGCCTGCCAGCTATCTGCAGATGTTCGCATTTCAAGAGCAGGGCTGCGAAAGGAGCCTGGCTGGGACACCAACTTTCCCAGGCTACGTTTGAAGTTTGAGGTGGCAAGACAAGCAAGCAGCCCCATTCTCTGTGACTCTGTGCGAGCACTGCCATGGGCAGATGAGGCTGAGCAACAGCTTTCCAGGATAGCCCCTTCTGGGTGCCTGCTATCTGCAGATGTTCGCACTTTCGGAGCAGGGCTGCTAAAGGATCCTGGCAGGGACACCACCATTCCCAACATGCGTTTGAAGTTTCAAGTGGCATGATAAGAAAGCAGCCCCATTCTCTGTGCCTCTATGCGAACAGTGCCATGGGCAGATGAGGCTGAGCAACAGCTTTCCAGGCTAGCACCTTCTGCCTGCCAGCTATCTGCAGACGTTCGCACTTTCGGAGCAGGGCTGCAAAAGGAGCCTGGCTGGGAAACCACCATTCCCAGCAGGTGTTTGAAGTTTCAAGTGGCAAGATTAGCAAGCAGCCCCATTCTCTGTGCCTCTGTGCGAGCACTGCCATGGGCAGATGAGGCTGAGCAACAGCTTTCCAGGATAGCCCCTTCTGGCTGCCAGCTATCTGCAGACGTTCGCATTTCAAGAGCAGGGCTGCGAAAGGAGCCTAGCAGGTACACCATCTTTCCCAGGCTACGTTTGAAGTTTGAGGTGGCAAGACAAGCAAGCAGCCCCATTCTCTGTGCCTCTGTGCGAGCACTGCCATGGGCAGATGAGGCTGAGCAACAGCTTTCCAGGCTAGCCCCTTCTGGCTGCCAGCTATCTGCAGACGTTCGCACTTTCGTAGCAGGGCTGTGATAGGGGCCTGGCAGGGACACCACAATTCCCAGCATGCGTTTGAAGTTTCAAGTGGCAAGATAAGCAAGCAGCCCCATTCTCTGTGCCTCTATGCGAACAGTGCCATGGGCAGATGAGGCTGAGCAACAGCTTTCCAGGCTAGCCCCTTCTGCCTGCCAGCTATCTGCAGACGTTCGCATTTCAAGAGCAGGGCTGCGAAAGGAGCCTAGCAGGTACACCATCTTTCCCAGGCTACGTTTGAAGTTTGAGGTGGCAAGACAAGCAAGCAGCCCCATTCTCTGTGCCTCTGTGCGAGCAGTGCCATGGGCAGATGAGGCTGAGCAACAGCTTTCCAGGATAGCCCCTTCTGCCTGCCAGCTATCTGCAGACGTTCGCACTTTTGGAGCAGGGCTGCGAAAGGAGCCTGGCTGGGACACCAACTTTCCCAGGCTACGTTTGAAGTTTCAAGTGGCAAGATAAGCAAGCAGCCCCATTCTCTGTGCCTCTATGCGAACAGTGCCATGGGCACATGAGGCTGAGCAACAGCTTTCCAGGCTAGCCCCTTCTGCCTGCCAGCTATCTGCAGACGTTCGCACTTTCGGAGCAGGGCTGCGAAAGGAGCCTGGCAGGGACACCAACTTTCCCAGGCTACGTTTGAAGTTTGAGGTGGCAAGACAAGCAAGCAGCCCCATTCTCTGTGCCTCTGTGCGAGCACTGCCATGGGCAGATGAGGCTGAGCAACAGCTTTCCAGGCTAGCCCCTTCTGGCTGCCAGCTATCTGCAGACGTTCGCATTTCAAGAGCAGGGCTGCGAAAGGAGCCTAGCAGGTACACCAACTTTCCCAGGCTACGTTTGAAGTTTGAGGTGGCAAGACAAGCAAGCAGCCCCATTCTCTGTGCCTCTGTGCGAGCACTGCCATGGGCAGATGAGGCTGAGCAACAGCTTTCCAGGATAGCCCCTTCTGCCTGCCAGCTATCTGCAGACGTTCGCACTTTCGGAGCAGGGCTGCGAAAGGAGCCTGGCAGGGACACCAACATTCCCAGGCTACGTTTGAAGTTTGAGGTGGCAAGACAAGCAAGCAGCCCCATTCTCTGTGCCTCTGTGCGAGCACTGCCATGGGCAGATGAGGCTGAGCAACAGCTTTCCAGGCTAGCCCCTTCTGGCTGCCAGCTATCTGCAGACGTTCGCATTTCAAGAGCAGGGCTGCGAAAGGAGCCTGGCAGGGACACCAACTTTCCCAGGCTACGTTTGAAGTTTGAGGTGGCAAGACAAGCAAGCAGCCCCATTCTCTGTGCCTCTGTGCGAGCACTGCCATGGGCAGATGAGGCTGAGCAACAGCTTTCCAGGATAGCCCCTTCTGCCTGCCAGCTATCTGCACACGTTCGCACTTTCGGAGCAGGGCTGCGAAAGGAGCCTGGCTGGGACACCAACTTTCCCAGGCTAAGTTTGAAGTTTCAAGTGGCAAGATAAGCAAGCAGCCCCATTCTCTGTGCCTCTATGCGAACAGTGCCATGGGCAGATGAGGCTGAGCAACAGCTTTCCAGGCTAGCACCTTCTGGCTGCCAGCTATCTGCAGACGTTCGCACTTTTGGAGCAGGGCTGCGAAAGGAGCCTGGCAGGGACACCAACTTTCCCAGGCTTCGTTTGAAGTTTGAGGTGGCAAGACAAGCAAGCAGCCCCTTTCTCTGTGCCTCTGTGCGAGCACTGCCATGGGCAGATGAGGCTGAGCAACAGCTTTCCAGGCTAGCCCCTTCTGCCTGCCAGCTATCTGCAGACGTTCGCACTTTCAAGAGCAGGGCTGTGATAGGGGCCTGGCAGGGACACCACAATTCCCAGCATGCGTTTGAAGTTTCAAGTGGCAAGATAAGCAAGCAGCCCCATTCTCTGTGCCTCTATGCGAACAGTGCCATGGGCAGATGAGGCTGAGCAACAGCTTTCCAGGCTAGCCCCTTCTGGCTGCCAGCTATCTGCAGACGTTCGCATTTCAAGAGCAGGGCTGCGAAAGGAGCCTAGCAGGTACACCATCTTTCCCAGGCTTCGTTTGAAGTTTGAGGTGGCAAGACAAGCAAGCAGCCCCATTCTCTGTGCCTCTGTGCGAGCAGTGCCATGGGCAGATGAGGCTGAGCAACAGCTTTCCAGGATAGCCCCTTCTGCCTGCCAGCTATCTGCAGACGTTCGCACTTTCGGAGCAGGGCTGCAAAAGGAGCCTGGCTGGGACACCAACTTTCCCAGGCTACGTTTGAAGTTTCAAGTGGCAAGATAAGCAAGCAGCCCCATTCTCTGTGCCTCTATGCGAACAGTGCCATGGGCACATGAGGCTGAGCAACAGCTTTCCAGGCTAGCCCCTTCTGCCTGCCAGCTATCTGCAGACGTTCGCACTTTCGGAGCAGGGCTGCGAAAGGAGCCTGGCAGGGACACCAACTTTCCCAGGCTACGTTTGAAGTTGGAGGTGGCAAGACAAGCAAGCAGCCCCATTCTCTGTGCCTCTGTGCGAGCACTGCCATGGGCAGATGAGGCTGAGCAACAGCTTTCCAGGCTAGCCCCTTCTGGCTGCCAGCTATCTGCAGACGTTCGCATTTCAAGAGCAGGGCTGCGAAAGGAGCCTAGCAGGTACACCAACTTTCCCAGGCTACGTTTGAAGTTTGAGGTGGCAAGACAAGCAAGCAGCCCCATTCTCTGTGCCTCTGTGCGAGCACTGCCATGGGCAGATGAGGCTGAGCAACAGCTTTCCAGGATAGCCCCTTCTGCCTGCCAGCTATCTGCAGACGTTCGCACTTTCGGAGCAGGGCTGCGAAAGGAGCCTGGCAGGGACACCAACATTCCCAGGCTACGTTTGAAGTTTGAGGTGGCAAGACAAGCAAGCAGCCCCATTCTCTGTGCCTCTGTGCGAGCACTGCCATGGGCAGATGAGGCTGAGCAACAGCTTTCCAGGCTAGCCCCTTCTGGCTGCCAGCTATCTGCAGACGTTCGCATTTCAAGAGCAGGGCTGCGAAAGGAGCCTGGCAGGGACACCAACTTTCCCAGGCTACGTTTGAAGTTTCAGGTGGCAAGACAAGCAAGCAGCCCCATTCTCTGTGCCTCTGTGCGAGCACTGCCATGGGCAGATGAGGCTGAGCAACAGCTTTCCAGGATAGCCCCTTCTGCCTGCCAGCTATCTGCACACGTTCGCACTTTCGGAGCAGGGCTGCGAAAGGAGCCTGGCTGGGACACCAACTTTCCCAGGCTAAGTTTGAAGTTTCAAGTGGCAAGATAAGCAAGCAGCCCCATTCTCTGTGCCTCTATGCGAACAGTGCCATGGGCAGATGAGGCTGAGCAACAGCTTTCCAGGCTAGCACCTTCTGGCTGCCAGCTATCTGCAGACGTTCGCACTTTTGGAGCAGGGCTGCGAAAGGAGCCTGGCAGGGACACCAACTTTCCCAGGCTTCGTTTGAAGTTTGAGGTGGCAAGACAAGCAAGCAGCCCCATTCTCTGTGCCTCTGTGCGAGCACTGCCATGGGCAGATGAGGCTGAGCAACAGCTTTCCAGGATAGCCCCTTCTGCCTGCCAGCTATCTGCAGACGTTCGCACTTTCGTAGCAGGGCTGTGATAGGGGCCTGGCAGGGACACCACAATTCCCAGCATGCGTTTGAAGTTTCAAGTGGCAAGATAAGCAAGCAGCCCCATTCTCTGTGCCTCTATGCGAACAGTGCCATGGGCAGATGAGGCTGAGCAACAGCTTTCCAGGCTAGCCCCTTCTGCCTGCCAGCTATCTGCAGACGTTCGCATTTCAAGAGCAGGGCTGCGAAAGGAGCCTGGCAGGGACACCATCTTTCCCAGGCTACGTTTGAAGTTTGAGGTGGCAAGACAAGCAAGCAGCCCCATTCTCTGTGCCTCTGTGCGAGCACTGCCATGGGCAGATGAGGCTGAGCAACAGCTTTCCAGGATAGCCCCTTCTGCCTGCCAGCTATCTGCAGACGTTCGCACTTTCGGAGCAGGGCTGCGAAAGGAGCCTGGCTGGGACACCAACTTTCCCAGGCTACGTTTGAAGTTTCAAGTGGCAAGATAAGCAAGCAGCCCCATTCTCTGTGCCTCTATGCGAACAGTGCCATGGGCAGATGAGGCTGAGCAACAGCTTTCCAGGCTAGCCCCTTCTGGCTGCCAGCTATCTGCAGACGTTCGCACTTTCGGAGCAGGGCTGCAAAAGGAGCCTGGCAGGGACACCAACTTTCCCAGGCTACGTTTGAAGTTTGAGGTGGCAAGACAAGCAAGCAGCCCCATTCTCTGTGCCTCTGTGCGAGCACTGCCATGGGCAGATGAGGCTGAGCAACAGCTTTCCAGGATAGCCCCTTCTGCCTGCCAGCTATCTGCAGACGTTCGCACTTTCGGAGCAGGGCTGCGAAAGGAGCCTGGCAGGGACACCAACATTCCCAGGCTACGTTTGAAGTTTGAGGTGGCAAGACAAGCAAGCAGCCCCATTCTCTGTGCCTCTGTGCGAGCACTGCCATGGGCAGATGAGGCTGAGCAACAGCTTTCCAGGCTAGCCCCTTCTGGCTGCCAGCTATCTGCAGACGTTCGCATTTCAAGAGCAGGGCTGCGAAAGGAGCCTGGCAGGGACACCAACTTTCCCAGGCTACGTTTGAAGTTTGAGGTGGCAAGACAAGCAAGCAGCCCCATTCTCTGTGCCTCTGTGCGAGCACTGCCATGGGCAGATGAGGCTGAGCAACAGCTTTCCAGGATAGCCCCTTCTGCCTGCTAGCTATCTGCAGACGTTCGCACTTTCGGAGCAGGGCTGCGAAAGGAGCCTGGCTGGGACACCAACTTTCCCAGGCTACGTTTGAAGTTTCAAGTGGCAAGATAAGCAAGGAGCCCCATTCTCTGTGCCTCTATGCGAACAGTGCCATGGGCAGATGAGGCTGAGCAACAGCTTTTCAGGCTAGCCCCTTCTGCCTGCCAGCTATCTGCAGACGTTCGCACTTTCGGAGCAGGGCTGCGAAAGGAGCCTGGCAGGGACACCAACTTTCCCAGGCTACGTTTGAAGTTTGAGGTGGCAAGACAAGCAAGCAGCCCCATTCTCTGTGCCTCTGTGCGAGCACTGCCATGGGCAGATGAGGCTGAGCAACAGCTTTCCAGGCTAGCCCCTTCTGGCTGCCAGCTATCTGCAGACGTTCGCATTTCAAGAGCAGGGCTGCGAAAGGAGCCTAGCAGGTACACCAACTTTCCCAGGCTACGTTTGAAGTTTGAGGTGGCAAGACAAGCAAGGAGCCCCATTCTCTGTGCCTCTGTGCGAGCACTGCCATGGGCAGATGAGGCTGAGCAACAGCTTTCCAGGATAGCCCCTTCTGCCTGCCAGCTATCTGCAGACGTTCGCACTTTCGGAGCAGGGCTGCGAAAGGAGCCTGGCAGGGACACCAACATTCCCAGGTTACGTTTGAAGTTTGAGGTGGCAAGACAAGCAAGCAGCCCCATTCTCTGTGCCTCTGTGCGAGCACTGCCATGGGCAGATGAGGCTGAGCAACAGCTTTCCAGGATAGCCCCTTCTGCCTGCCAGCTATTTGCAGACGTTCGCACTTTCGGAGCAGGGCTGCAAAAGGAGCCTGGCAGGGACACCACCATTCCCACCATGCGTTTGAAGTTTCAAGTGGCAAGATAAGCAAGAAGCCCCATTCTCTGTGCCTCTATGCGAACAGTGCCATGGGCAGATGAGGCTGAGCAACAGCTTTCCAGGCTAGCCCCTTCTGGCTGCCAGCTATCTGCAGACGTTCGCACTTTCGGAGCAGGGGTGCAAAAGGAGCCTGGCAGGGACACCACCATTCCCAGGCTACGTTTGAAGTTTGAGGTGGCAAGACAAGCAAGCAGCCCCATTCTCTGTGCCTCTGTGCGAGCACTGCCATGGGCAGATGAGGCTGAGCAACAGCTTTCCAGGCTAGCCCCTTCTGCCTGACAGCTATCTGCAGACGTTCGCATTTCAAGAGCAGGGCTGCGAAAGGAGCCTAACAGGTACACCATCTTTCCCAGGCTTCGTTTGAAGTTTGAGGTGGCAAGACAAGCAAGCAGCCCCTTTCTCTGTGCCTCTGTGCGAGCACTGCCATGGGCAGATGAGGCTGAGCAACAGCTTTCCAGGATGGCCCCTTCTGCCTGCCAGCTATCTGCAGACGTTCGCACTTTCGGAGCAGGGCTGTGATAGGAGCCTGGCAGGGACACCAACTTTCCCAGCATGCGTTTTAAGTTTCAAGTGGCAAGATAAGCAAGCAGCCCCATTCTCTGTGCCTCTATGCGAACAGTGCCATGGGCAGATGAGGCTGAGCAACAGCTTTCCAGGATAGCCCCTTCTGGCTGCCAGCTATCTGCAGACGTTCGCATTTCAAGAGCAGGGCTGCGAAAGGAGCCTGGCAGGGACACCAACATTCCCAGGCTACGTTTGAAGTTTGAGGTGGCAAGACAAGCAAGCAGCCCCATTCTCTGTGCCTCTGTGCGAGCACTGCCATGGGCAGATGAGGCTGAGCAACAGCTTTCCAGGATAGCCCCTTCTGCCTGCCAGCTATGTGCAGACGTTCGCACTTTCGGAGCAGGGCTGCAAAAGGAGCCTGGCAGGGACACCACCATTCCCAGCATGCATTTGAAGTTTCAAGTGGCAAGATAAGCAAGCAGCCCCATTCTCTGAGCCTCTATGCGAACAGTGCCATGGGCAGATGAGGCTGAGCAACAGCTTTCCAGGCTAGCCCCTTCTGCCTGCCAGCTATCTGCAGACGTTCGCACTTTCGGAGCAGGGCTGCGAAAGGAGCCTGGCAGGGACACCATCTTTCCCAGGCTACGTTTGAAGTTTGAGGTGGCAAGACAAGCAAGCAGCCCCATTCTCTGTGCCTCTGTGCGAGCAGTGCCATTGGCAGATGAGGCTGAGCAACAGCTTTCCAGGCTAGCCCCTTCTGCCTGCCAGCTATCTGCAGACGTTCGCACTTTCGGAGCAGGGCTGCAAAAGGAGCCTGGCAGGGACACCACTATTCCCAGCATGCGTTTGAAGTTTCAAGTGGCAAGATAAGCAAGCAGCCCCATTCTCTGTGCCTCTATGCGAACAGTGCCATGGGCAGATGAGGCTGAGCAACAGCTTTCCAGGATAGCCCCTTCTGGCTGCCAGCTATCTGCAGACGTTCGCATTTCAAGAGCAGGGCTGCGAAAGGAGCCTAGCAGGTACAGCATCTTTCCCAGGCTACGTTTGAACTTTGAGATGGCAAGACAAGCAAGGAGCCCCATTCTCTGTGCCTCTGTGCGAGCACTGCCATGGGCAGATGAGGCTGAGCAACAGCTTTCCAGGATAGCCCCTTCTGGCTGCCAGCTATCTGCAGACGTTCGCACTTTCGGAGCAGGGCTGCGAAAGGAGCCTGATAGGGACACCAACATTCCCAGGCTACGTTTGAAGTTTGAGGTGGCAAGACAAGCAAGCAGCCCCATTCTCTGTGCCTCTGTGCGAGCACTGCCATGGGCAGATGAGGCTGAGCAACAGCTTTCCAGGATAGCCCCTTCTGGCTGCCAGCTATCTGCAGACGTTCGCATTTCAAGAGCAGGGCTGCGAAAGGAGCCTAGCAGGTACACCATCTTTCCCAGGCTACGTTTGAAGTTTGAGGTGGCAAGACAAGCAAGCAGCCCCATTCTCTGTGCCTCTGTGCGAGCACTGCCATGGGCAGATGAGGCTGAGCAACAGCTTTCCAGGATAGCCCCTTCTGCCTGCCAGCTATCTGCAGACGTTCGCACTTTCGTAGCAGGGCTGTGATAGGATCCTGGCAGGGACACCACCATTCCCAACATGCGTTTGAAGTTTCAAGTGGCATGATAAGAAAGCAGCCCCATTCTCTGTGCCTCTATGCGAACAGTGCCATGGGCAGATGAGGCTGAGCAACAGCTTTCCAGGCTAGCACCTTCTGCCTGCCAGCTATCTGCAGACGTTCGCACTTTCGGAGCAGGGCTGCGAAAGGAGCCTGGCAGGGACACCAACTTTCCCAGGCTACGTTTGAAGTTTGAGGTGGCAAGACAAGCAAGCAGCCCCATTCTCTGTGCCTCTGTGCGAGCACTGCCATGGGCAGATGAGGCTGAGCAACAGCTTTCCAGGATAGCCCCTTCTGCCTGCCAGCTATCTGCAGACGTTCGCACTTTCGGAGCAGGGCTGCAAAAGGAGCCTGGCTGGGAAACCACCATTCCCAGCATGTGTTTGAAGTTTCAAGTGGCAAGATTAGCAAGCAGCCCCATTCTCTGTGCCTCTGTGCGAGCACTGCCATGGGCAGATGAGGCTGAGCAACAGCTTTCCAGGATAGCCCCTTCTGCCTGACAGCTATCTGCAGACGTTCGCATTTCAAGAGCAGGGCTGCGAAAGGAGCCTAGCAGGTACACCACCATTCCCAGGCTACGTTTGAAGTTTGAGGTGGCAAGACAAGCAAGCAGCCCCATTCTCTGTGCCTCTGTGCGAGCACTGCCATGGGCAGATGAGGCTGAGCAACAGCTTTCCAGGCTAGCCCCTTCTGCCTGCCAGCTATCTGCAGACGTTCGCACTTTCGGAGCAGGGCTGCAAAAGGAGCCTGGCAGGGACACCACCATTCCCAGCATGCATTTGAAGTTTCAAGTGGCAAGATAAGCAAGCAGCCCCATTCTCTGAGCCTCTATGCGAACAGTGCCATGGGCAGATGAGGCTGAGCAACAGCTTTCCAGGATAGCCCCTTCTGCCTGCCAGCTATCTGCAGACGTTCGCACTTTCGGAGCAGGGCTGCGAAAGGAGCCTGGCAGGGACACCAACATTCCCAGGCTACGTTTGAAGTTTGAGGTGGCAAGACAAGCAAGCAGCCCCATTCTCTGTGCCTCTGTGCGAGCACTGCCATGGGCAGATGAGGCTGAGCAACAGCTTTCCAGGATAGCCCCTTCTGGCTGCCAGCTATCTGCACACGTTCGCACTTTCGGAGCAGGGCTGCGAAAGGAGCCTGGCTGGGACACCAACTTTCCCAGGCTACGTTTGAAGTTTGAGGTGGCAAGACAAGCAAGCAGCCCCATTCTCTGTGCCTCTGTGCGAGCACTGCCATGGGCAGATGAGGCTGAGCAACAGCTTTCCAGGCTAGCCCCTTCTGCCTGCCAGCTATCTGCAGACGTTCGCATTTCAAGAGCAGGGCTGCGAAAGGAGCCTAGCAGGTACACCATCTTTCCCAGGCTACGTTTGAATTTTGAGGTAGCAAGACAAGCAAGGAGCCCCATTCTCTGTGCCTCTGTGCGAGCACTGCCATGGGCAGATGAGGCTGAGCAACAGCTTTCCAGGCTAGCACCTTCTGGCTGCCAGCTATCTGCAGACGTTCGCACTTTTGGAGCAGGGCTGCGAAAGGAGCCTGGCAGGGACACCAACTTTCCCAGGCTTCGTTTGAAGTTTGAGGTGGCAAGACAAGCAAGCAGCCCCTTTCTCTGTGCCTCTGTGCGAGCAGTGCCATGGGCAGATGAGGCTGAGCAACAGCTTTCCAGGCTAGCCCCTTCTGCCTGCCAGCTATCTGCAGACGTTCGCACTTTCGGAGCAGGGCTGTGATAGGGGCCTGGCAGGGACACCAGCATTCCCAACATGCGTTTGAAGTTTCAAGTGGCAAGATAAGCAAGCAGCCCCATTCTCTGTGCCTCTATGCGAACAGTGCCATGGGCAGATGAGGCTGAGCAACAGCTTTCCAGGATAGCCCCTTCTGGCTGCCAGCTATCTGCAGACGTTCGCATTTCAAGAGCAGGGCTGCGAAAGGAGCCTGGCAGGGACACCAACTTTCCCAGGCTACGTTTGAAGTTTGAGGTGGCAAGACAAGCAAGCAGCCCCATTCTGTGTGCCTCTGTGCGAGCACTGCCATGGGCAGATGAGGCTGAGCAACAGCTTTCCAGGATAGCCCCTTCTGCCTGCCAGCTATCTGCAGACGTTCGCACTTTCGGAGCAGGGCTGCAAAAGGAGCCTGGCAGGGACACCACCATTCCCAGCATGCATTTGAAGTTTCAAGTGGCAAGATAAGCAAGCAGCCCCATTCTCTGAGCCTCTATGCGAACAGTGCCATGGGCAGATGAGGCTGAGCAACAGCTTTCCAGGCTAGCCCCTTCTGCCTGCCAGCTATCTGCAGACGTTCGCACTTTCGGAGCAGGGCTGCGAAAGGAGCCTGGCAGGGACACCAACTTTCCCAGGTACGTTTGAAGTTTGAGGTGGCAAGACAAGCAAGCAGCCCCATTCTCTGTGCCTCTGTGCGAGCAGTGCCATTGGCAGATGAGGCTGAGCAACAGCTTTCCAGGCTAGCCCCTTCTGCCTGCCAGCTATCTGCAGACGTTCGCACTTTCGGAGCAGGGCTGCAAAAGGAGCCTGGCAGGGACACCACTATTCCCAGCATGCGTTTGAAGTTTCAAGTGGCAAGATAAGCAAGCAGCCCCATTCTCTGTGCCTCTATGCGAACAGTGCCATGGGCAGATGAGGCTGAGCAACAGCTTTCCAGGCTAGCCCCTTCTGGCTGCCAGCTATCTGCAGACGTTCGCATTTCAAGAGCAGGGCTGCGAAAGGAGCCTAGCAGGTACAGCATCTTTCCCAGGCTACGTTTGAACTTTGAGATGGCAAGACAAGCAAGGAGCCCCATTCTCTGTGCCTCTGTGCGAGCACTGCCATGGGCAGATGAGGCTGAGCAACAGCTTTCCAGGATAGCCCCTTCTGGCTGCCAGCTATCTGCAGACGTTCGCACTTTCGGAGCAGGGCTGCGAAAGGAGCCTGATAGGGACACCAACATTCCCAGGCTACGTTTGAAGTTTGAGGTGGCAAGACAAGCAAGCAGCCCCATTCTCTGTGCCTCTGTGCGAGCACTGCCATGGGCAGATGAGGCTGAGCAACAGCTTTCCAGGCTAGCCCCTTCTGGCTGCCAGCTATCTGCAGACGTTCGCATTTCAAGAGCAGGGCTGCGAAAGGAGCCTAGGAGGTACACCATCTTTCCCAGGCTACGTTTGAAGTTTGAGGTGGCAAGACAAGCAAGCAGCCCCATTCTCTGTGCCTCTGTGCGAGCACTGCCATGGGCAGATGAGGCTGAGCAACAGCTTTCCAGGATAGCCCCTTCTGGGTGCCAGCTATCTGCAGATGTTCGCACTTTCGGAGCAGGGCTGCTAAAGGATCCTGGCAGGGACACCACCATTCCCAACATGCGTTTGAAGTTTCAAGTGGCATGATAAGAAAGCAGCCCCATTCTCTGTGCCTCTATGCGAACAGTGCCATGGGCAGATGAGGCTGAGCAACAGCTTTCCAGGCTAGCACCTTCTGCCTGCCAGCTATCTGCAGACGTTCGCACTTTCGGAGCAGGGCTGCGAAAGGAGCCTGGCAGGGACACCAACTTTCCCAGGCTACGTTTGAAGTTTGAGGTGGCAAGACAAGCAAGCAGCCCCATTCTCTGTGCCTCTGTGCGAGCACTGCCATGGGCAGATGAGGCTGAGCAACAGCTTTCCAGGATAGCCCCTTCTGGCTGCCAGCTATCTGCACACGTTCGCACTTTCGGAGCAGGGCTGCAAAAGGAGCCTGGCTGAGAAACCACCATTCCCAGCATGTGTTTGAAGTTTCAAGTGGCAAGATTAGCAAGCAGCCCCATTCTCTGTGCCTCTGTGCGAGCACTGCCATGGGCAGATGAGGCTGAGCAACAGCTTTCCAGGATAGCCCCTTCTGGCTGCCAGCTATCTGCAGACGTTCGCATTTCAAGAGCAGGGCTGCGAAAGGAGCCTAGCAGGTACACCACCATTCCCAGGCTACGTTTGAAGTTTGAGGTGGCAAGACAAGCAAGCAGCCCCATTCTCTGTGCCTCTGTGCGAGCACTGCCATGGGCAGATGAGGCTGAGCAACAGCTTTCCAGGCTAGCCCCTTCTGGCTGCCAGCTATCTGCAGACGTTCGCACTTTCGGAGCAGGGCTGCAAAAGGAGCCTGGCAGGGACACCACCATTCCCAGCATGCATTTGAAGTTTCAAGTGGCAAGATAAGCAAGCAGCCCCATTCTCTGAGCCTCTATGCGAACAGTGCCATGGGCAGATGAGGCTGAGCAACAGCTTTCCAGGATAGCCCCTTCTGCCTGACAGCGATCTGCAGACGTTCGCACTTTCGGAGCAGGGCTGCGAAAGGAGCCTGGCAGGGACACCAACTTTCCCAGGCTACGTTTGAAGTTTGAGGTGGCAAGACAAGCAAGCAGCCCCATTCTCTGTGCCTCTGTGCGAGCAGTGCCATGGGCAGATGAGGCTGAGCAACAGCTTTCCAGGATAGCCCCTTCTGGCTGCCAGCTATCTGCACACGTTCGCACTTTCGGAGCAGGGCTGCGAAAGGAGCCTGGCTGGGACACCAACTTTCCCAGGCTAAGTTTGAAGTTTCAAGTGGCAAGATAAGCAAGCAGCCCCATTCTCTGTGCCTCTATGTGAACAGTGCCATGGGCAGATGAGGCTGAGCAACAGCTTTCCAGGCTAGCCCCTTCTGGCTGCCAGTTATCTGCAGACGTTCGCATTTCAAGAGCAGGGCTGCGAAAGGAGCCTAGCAAGTACACCAGCTTTCCCTGGCTACGTTTGAAGTTTGAGGTGGCAAGACAAGCAAGGAGCCCCATTCTCTGTGCCTCTGTGCGAGCACTGCCATGGGCAGATGAGGCTGAGCAACAGCTTTCCAGGATAGCCCCTTCTGCCTGCCAGCTATCTGCAGACGTTCGCATTTCAAGAGCAGGGCTGCGAAAGGAGCCTAGCAGCTACACCATCATTCCCAGGCTACGTTTGAAGTTTGAGGTGGCAAGACAAGCAAGCAGCCCCATTCTCTGTGCCTCTGTGCGAGCACTGCCATGGGCAGATGAGGCTGAGCAACAGCTTTCCAGGCTAGCCCCTTCTGGCTGCCAGCTATCTGCAGACGTTCGCACTTTCGGAGCAGGGCTGCAAAAGGAGCCTGGCAGGGACACCAGCATTCCCAACATGCGTTTGAAATTTCAAGTGGCAAGATAAGCAAGCAGCCCCATTCTCTGTGCCTCTATGCGAACAGTGCCATGGGCAGATGAGGCTGAGCAACAGCTTTCCAGGCTAGCCCCTTCTGGCTGCCAGCTATCTGCAGACGTTCGCATTTCAAGAGCAGGGCTGCGAAAGGAGCCTGGCAGGGACACCAACTTTCCCAGACTACGTTTGAAGTTTGAGGTGGCAAGACAAGCAAGCAGCCCCATTCTCTGTGCCTCTGTGCGAGCACTGCCATGGGCAGATGAGGCTGAGCAACAGCTTTCCAGGATAGCCCCTTCTGCCTGCCAGCTATCTGCAGACGTTCGCACTTTCGGAGCAGGGCTGCGAAAGGAGCCTAGCAGGGACACCAACTTTCCCAGGCTACGTTTGAAGTTTGAGGTGGCAAGACAAGCAAGCAGCCCCATTCTCTGTGCCTCTGTGCGAGCACTGCCATGGGCAGATGAGGCTGAGCAACATCTTTCCAGGCTAACCCCTTCTGCCTGCCAGCTATCTGCAGACGTTCGCACTTTCGGAGCAGGGCTGCAAAAGGAGCCTGGCAGGGACACCACAATTCCCAGCATGCGTTTGAAGTTTCAAGTGGCAAGATAAGCAAGCAGCCCCATTCTCTGTGCCTCTATGCGAACAGTGCCATGGGCAGATGAGGCTGAGCAACAGCTTTCCAGGATAGCCCCTTCTGGCTGCCAGCTATCTGCAGACGTTCGCATTTCAAGAGCAGGGCTGCGAAAGGAGCCTAGCAGGTACAGCATCTTTCCCACGCTACGTTTGAACTTTGAGATGGCAAGACAAGCAAGGAGCCCCATTCTCTGTGCCTCTGTGCGAGCACTGCCATGGGCAGATGAGGCTGAGCAACAGCTTTCCAGGATAGCCCCTTCTGGCTGCCAGCTATCTGCAGACGTTCGCACTTTCGGAGCAGGGCTGCGAAAGGAGCCTGGCAGGGACACCAACATTCCCAGGCTACGTTTGAAGTTTGAGGTGGCAAGACAAGCAAGCAGCCCCATTCTCTGTGCCTCTGTGCGAGCACTGCCATGGGCAGATGAGGCTGAGCAACAGCTTTCCAGGCTAGCCCCTTCTGCCTGCCAGCTATCTGCAGACGTTCGCATTTCAAGAGCAGGGCTGCGAAAGGAGCCTAGCAGGTACACCATCTTTCCCAGGCTACGTTTGAAGTTTGAGGTGGCAAGACAAGCAAGCAGCCCCATTCTCTGTGCCTCTGTGCGAGCACTGCCATGGGCAGATGAGGCTGAGCAACAGCTTTCCAGGCTAGCACCTTCTGCCTGCCAGCTATCTGCAGACGTTCGCACTTTCGGAGCAGGGCTGCAAAAGGAGCCTGGCTGGGACACCACCATTCCCAGCATGTGTTTGAAGTTTCAAGTGGCAAGATTAGCAAGCAGCCCCATTCTCTGTGCCTCTGTGCGAGCACTGCCATGGGCAGATGACGCTGAGCAACAGCTTTCCAGGATAGCCCCTTCTGCCTGGCAGCTATCTGCAGACGTTCGCATTTCAAGAGCAGGGCTGCGAAAGGAGCCTAGCAGGTACACCATCTTTCCCAGGCTACGTTTGAAGTTTGAGGTGGCAAGATAAGCAAGCAGCCCCATTCTCTGTGCCTCTGTGCGAGCAGTGCCATGGGCAGATGAGGCTGAGCAACAGCTTTCCAGGCTAGCCCCTTCTGGCTGCCAGCTATCTGCAGACGTTCGCACTTTCGGAGCAGGGCTGCAAAAGGAGCCTGGCAGGGACACCACCATTCCCAGCATGCATTTGAAGTTTCAAGTGGCAAGATAAGCAAGCAGCCCCATTCTCTGAGCCTCTATGCGAACAGTGCCATGGGCAGATGAGGCTGAGCAACAGCTTTCCAGGCTAGCCCCTTCTGGCTGCCAGCTATCTGCAGACGTTCACACTTTCGGAGCAGGGCTGCGAAAGGAGCCTGGCAGGGACACCAACTTTCCCAGGCTACGTTTGAAGTTTGAGGTGGCAAGACAAGCAAGCAGCCCCATTCTCTGTGCCTCTGTGCGAGCAGTGCCATGGGCAGATGAGGCTGAGCAACAGCTTTCCAGGATAGCCCCTTCTGCCTGCCAGCTATCTGCAGACGTTCGCACTTTCGGAGCAGGGCTGCGAAAGGAGCCTGGCTGGGACACCAACTTTCCCAGGCTAAGTCTGAAGTTTCAAGTGGCAAGATAAGCAAGCAGCCCCATTCTCTGTGCCTCTATGCGAACAGTGCCATGGGCAGATGAGGCTGAGCAACAGCTTTCCAGGCTAGCCCCTTCTGGCTGCCAGTTATCTGCAGACGTTCGCATTTCAAGAGCAGGGCTGCGAAAGGAGCCTAGCAGGTACACCAGCTTTCCCTGGCTACGTTTGAAGTTTGAGGTGGCAAGACAAGCAAGGAGCCCCATTCTCTGTGCCTCTGTGCGAGCACTGCCATGGGCAGATGAGGCTGAGCAACAGCTTTCCAGGATAGCCCCTTCTGCCTGCCAGCTATCTGCACACGTTCGCACTTTCGGAGCAGGGCTGTGATAGGGGCCTGGCAGGGACACCACAATTCCCAGCATGCGTTTGAAGTTTCAAGTGGCAAGATAAGCAAGCAGCCCCATTCTCTGTGCCTCTATGCGAACAGTGCCATGGGCAGATGAGGCTGAGCAACAGCTTTCCAGGATAGCCCCTTCTGGCTGCCAGCTATCTGCAGACGTTCGCATTTCAAGAGCAGGGCTGCGAAAGGAGCCTAGCAGGTACACCATCTTTCCCAGGCTACGTTTGAAGTTTGAGGTGGCAAGACAAGCAAGCAGCCCCATTCTCTGTGCCTCTGTGCGAGCACTGCCATGGGCAGATGAGGCTGAGCAACAGCTTTCCAGGATAGCCCCTTCTGGCTGCCAGCTATCTGCAGACGTTCGCACTTTCGGAGCAGGGCTGCAAAAGGAGCCTGGCAGGGACACCAACATTCCCAGCATGCATTTGAAATTTCAAGTGGCAAGATAAGCAAGCAGCCCCATTCTCTGAGCCTCTATGCGAACAGTGCCATGGGCAGATGAGGCTGAGCAACAGCTTTCCAGGATAGCCCCTTCTGCCTGCCAGCTATCTGCAGACGTTTGCACTTTCGGAGCAGGGCTGCGAAAGGAGCCTGGCAGGGACACCAACTTTCCCAGGCTACGTTTGAAGTTTGAGGTGGCAAGACAAGCAAGCAGCCCCATTCTCTGTGCCTCTGTGCGAGCAGTGCCATGGGCAGATGAGGCTGAGCAACAGCTTTCCAGGATAGCCCCTTCTGCCTGCCAGCTATCTGCACACGTTCGCACTTTCGGAGCAGGGCTGCGAAAGGAGCCTGGCTGGGACACCAACTTTCCCAGGCTAAGTTTGAAGTTTCAAGTGGCAAGATAAGCAAGCAGCCCCATTCTCTGTGCCTCTATGCGAACAGTGCCATGGGCAGATGAGGCTGAGCAACAGCTTTCCAGGCTAGCCCCTTCTGGCTGCCAGTTATCTGCAGACGTTCGCATTTCAAGAGCAGGGCTGCGAAAGGAGCCTAGCAGGTACACCAGCTTTCCCTGGCTACGTTTGAAGTTTGAGGTGGCAAGACAAGCAAGGAGCCCCATTCTCTGTGCCTCTGTGCGAGCACTGCCATGGGCAGATGAGGCTGAGCAACAGCTTTCCAGGATAGCCCCTTCTGCCTGCCAGCTATCTGCACACGTTCGCACTTTCGGAGCAGGGCTGTGATAGGGGCCTGGCAGGGACACCACAATTCCCAGCATGCGTTTGAAGTTTCAAGTGGCAAGATAAGCAAGCAGCCCCATTCTCTGTGCCTCTATGCGAACAGTGCCATGGGCAGATGAGGCTGAGCAACAGCTTTCCAGGATAGCCCCTTCTGGCTGCCAGCTATCTGCAGACGTTCGCATTTCAAGAGCAGGGCTGCGAAAGGAGCCTAGCAGGTACACCATCTTTCCCAGGCTACGTTTGAAGTTTGAGGTGGCAAGACAAGCAAGCAGCCCCATTCTCTGTGCCTCTGTGCGAGCACTGCCATGGGCAGATGAGGCTGAGCAACAGCTTTCCAGGATAGCCCCTTCTGGCTGCCAGCTATCTGCAGACGTTCGCACTTTCGGAGCAGGGCTGCAAAAGGAGCCTGGCAGGGACACCAACATTCCCAGCATGCATTTGAAATTTCAAGTGGCAAGATAAGCAAGCAGCCCCATTCTCTGAGCCTCTATGCGAACAGTGCCATGGGCAGATGAGGCTGAGCAACAGCTTTCCAGGATAGCCCCTTCTGCCTGCCAGCTATCTGCAGACGTTTGCACTTTCGGAGCAGGGCTGCGAAAGGAGCCTGGCAGGGACACCAACTTTCCCAGGCTACGTTTGAAGTTTGAGGTGGCAAGACAAGCAAGCAGCCCCATTCTCTGTGCCTCTGTGCGAGCAGTGCCATGGGCAGATGAGGCTGAGCAACAGCTTTCCAGGATAGCCCCTTCTGCCTGCCAGCTATCTGCACACGTTCGCACTTTCGGAGCAGGGCTGCGAAAGGAGCCTGGCTGGGACACCAACTTTCCCAGGCTAAGTTTGAAGTTTCAAGTGGCAAGATAAGCAAGCAGCCCCATTCTCTGTGCCTCTATGCGAACAGTGCCATGGGCAGATGAGGCTGAGCAACAGCTTTCCAGGCTAGCCCCTTCTGGCTGCCAGTTATCTGCAGACGTTCGCATTTCAAGAGCAGGGCTGCGAAAGGAGCCTAGCAGGTACACCAGCTTTCCCTGGCTACGTTTGAAGTTTGAGGTGGCAAGACAAGCAAGGAGCCCCATTCTCTGTGCCTCTGTGCGAGCACTGCCATGGGCAGATGAGGCTGAGCAACAGCTTTCCAGGATAGCCCCTTCTGCCTGCCAGCTATCTGCAGACGTTCGCACTTTCGGAGCAGGGCTGCAAAAGGAGCCTGGCAGGGACACCACCATTCCCAGGCTACGTTTGAAGTTTGAGGTGGCAAGACAAGCAAGCAGCCCCATTCTCTGTGCCTCTGTGCGAGCAGTTGCATGGGCAGATGAGGCTGAGCAACAGCTTTCCAGGATAGCCCCTTCTGCCTGCCAGCTATCTGCACACGTTCGCACTTTCGGAGCAGGGCTGTGATAGGGGCCTGGCAGGGACACCACAATTCCCAGCATGCGTTTGAAGTTTCAAGTGGCAAGATAAGCAAGCAGCCCCATTCTCTGTGCCTCTATGCGAACAGTGCCATGGGCAGATGAGGCTGAGCAACAGCTTTCCAGGCTAGCCCCTTCTGCCTGCCAGCTATCTGCAGACGTTCGCATTTCAAGAGCAGGGCTGCGAAAGGAGCCTAGCAGGTACACCAGCTTTCCTAGGCTACGTTTGAAGTTTGAGGTGGCAAGACAAGCAAGGAGCCCCATTCTCTGTGCCTCTGTGCGAGCACTGCCATGGGCAGATGAGGCTGAGCAACAGCTTTCCAGGATAGCCCCTTCTGCCTGCCAGCTATCTGCAGACGTTCGCACTTTCGGAGCAGGGCTGCGAAAGGAGCCTAGCAGGTACACCAACTTTCCCAGGCTACGTTTGAAGTTTGAGGTGGCAAGACAAGCAAGCAGCCCCATTCTCTGTGCCTCTGTGCGAGCAGTGCCATGGGCAGATGAGGCTGAGCAACAGCTTTCCAGGATAGCCCCTTCTGCCTGCCAGCTATCTGCACACGTTCGCACTTTCGGAGCAGGGCTGCGAAAGGAGCCTGGCTGGGACACCAACTTTCCCAGGCTACGTTTGAAGTTTCAAGTGGCAAGATAAGCAAGCAGCCCCATTCTCTGTGCCTCTATGCGAACAGTGCCATGGGCAGATGAGGCTGAGCAACAGCTTTCCAGGCTAGCCCCTTCTGCCTGCCAGCTATCTGCAGACGTTCGCACTTTCGGAGCAGGGCTGCGAAAGGAGCCTGGCAGGGACACCAACTTTCCCAGGCTACGTTTGAAGTTTGAGGTGGCAAGACAAGCAAGCAGCCCCATTCTCTGTGCCTCTGTGCGAGCACTGCCATGGGCAGATGAGGCTGAGCAACAGCTTTCCAGGATAGCCCCTTCTGCCTGCCAGCTATCTGCAGACGTTCGCACTTTCGGAGCAGGGCTGCGAAAGGAGCCTAGCAGGGACACCAACTTTCCCAGGCTACGTTTGAAGTTTGAGGTGGCAAGACAAGCAAGCAGCCCCATTCTCTGTGCCTCTGTGCGAGCACTGCCATGGGCAGATGAGGCTGAGCAACATCTTTCCAGGCTAACCCCTTCTGCCTGCCAGCTATCTGCAGACGTTCGCACTTTCGGAGCAGCGCTGCAAAAGGAGCCTGGCAGGGACACCACAATTCCCAGCATGCGTTTGAAGTTTCAAGTGGCAAGATAAGCAAGCAGCCCCATTCTCTGTGCCTCTATGCGAACAGTGCCATGGGCAGATGAGGCTGAGCAACAGCTTTCCAGGATAGCCCCTTCTGGCTGCCAGCTATCTGCAGACGTTCGCATTTCAAGAGCAGGGCTGCGAAAGGAGCCTAGCAGGTACAGCATCTTTCCCACGCTACGTTTGAACTTTGAGATGGCAAGACAAGCAAGGAGCCCCATTCTCTGTGCCTCTGTGCGAGCACTGCCATGGGCAGATGAGGCTGAGCAACAGCTTTCCAGGATAGCCCCTTCTGGCTGCCAGCTATCTGCAGACGTTCGCACTTTCGGAGCAGGGCTGCGAAAGGAGCCTGGCAGGGACACCAACATTCCCAGGCTACGTTTGAAGTTTGAGGTGGCAAGACAAGCAAGCAGCCCCATTCTCTGTGCCTCTGTGCGAGCAGTGCCATGGGCAGATGAGGCTGAGCAACAGCTTTCCAGGATAGCCCCTTCTGGCTGCCAGCTATCTGCAGACGTTCGCACTTTCGGAGCAGGGCTGCAAAAGGAGCCTGGCAGGGACACCACCATTCCCAGCATGCATTTGAAGTTTCAAGTGGCAAGATAAGCAAGCAGCCCCATTCTCTGAGCCTCTATGCGAACAGTGCCATGGGCAGATGAGGCTGAGCAACAGCTTTCCAGGCTAGCCCCTTCTGGCTGCCAGCTATCTGCAGACGTTCACACTTTCGGAGCAGGGCTGCGAAAGGAGCCTGGCAGGGACACCAACTTTCCCAGGCTACGTTTGAAGTTTGAGGTGGCAAGACAAGCAAGCAGCCCCATTCTCTGTGCCTCTGTGCGAGCAGTGCCATGGGCAGATGAGGCTGAGCAACAGCTTTCCAGGATAGCCCCTTCTGCCTGCCAGCTATCTGCAGACGTTCGCACTTTCGGAGCAGGGCTGCGAAAGGAGCCTGGCTGGGACACCAACTTTCCCAGGCTAAGTTTGAAGTTTCAAGTGGCAAGATAAGCAAGCAGCCCCATTCTCTGTGCCTCTATGCGAACAGTGCCATGGGCAGATGAGGCTGAGCAACAGCTTTCCAGGCTAGCCCCTTCTGGCTGCCAGTTATCTGCAGACGTTCGCATTTCAAGAGCAGGGCTGCGAAAGGAGCCTAGCAGGTACACCAGCTTTCCCTGGCTACGTTTGAAGTTTGAGGTGGCAAGACAAGCAAGGAGCCCCATTCTCTGTGCCTCTGTGCGAGCACTGCCATGGGCAGATGAGGCTGAGCAACAGCTTTCCAGGATAGCCCCTTCTGCCTGCCAGCTATCTGCACACGTTCGCACTTTCGGAGCAGGGCTGTGATAGGGGCCTGGCAGGGACACCACAATTCCCAGCATGCGTTTGAAGTTTCAAGTGGCAAGATAAGCAAGCAGCCCCATTCTCTGTGCCTCTATGCGAACAGTGCCATGGGCAGATGAGGCTGAGCAACAGCTTTCCAGGATAGCCCCTTCTGGCTGCCAGCTATCTGCAGACGTTCGCATTTCAAGAGCAGGGCTGCGAAAGGAGCCTAGCAGGTACACCATCTTTCCCAGGCTACGTTTGAAGTTTGAGGTGGCAAGACAAGCAAGCAGCCCCATTCTCTGTGCCTCTGTGCGAGCACTGCCATGGGCAGATGAGGCTGAGCAACAGCTTTCCAGGATAGCCCCTTCTGGCTGCCAGCTATCTGCAGACGTTCGCACTTTCGGAGCAGGGCTGCAAAAGGAGCCTGGCAGGGACACCAACATTCCCAGCATGCATTTGAAATTTCAAGTGGCAAGATAAGCAAGCAGCCCCATTCTGTGAGCCTCTATGCGAACAGTGCCATGGGCAGATGAGGCTGAGCAACAGCTTTCCAGGATAGCCCCTTCTGCCTGCCAGCTATCTGCAGACGTTTGCACTTTCGGAGCAGGGCTGCGAAAGGAGCCTGGCAGGGACACCAACTTTCCCAGGCTACGTTTGAAGTTTGAGGTGGCAAGACAAGCAAGCAGCCCCATTCTCTGTGCCTCTGTGCGAGCAGTGCCATGGGCAGATGAGGCTGAGCAACAGCTTTCCAGGATAGCCCCTTCTGCCTGCCAGCTATCTGCACACGTTCGCACTTTCGGAGCAGGGCTGCGAAAGGAGCCTGGCTGGGACACCAACTTTCCCAGGCTAAGTTTGAAGTTTCAAGTGGCAAGATAAGCAAGCAGCCCCATTCTCTGTGCCTCTATGCGAACAGTGCCATGGGCAGATGAGGCTGAGCAACAGCTTTCCAGGCTAGCCCCTTCTGGCTGCCAGTTATCTGCAGACGTTCGCATTTCAAGAGCAGGGCTGCGAAAGGAGCCTAGCAGGTACACCAGCTTTCCCTGGCTACGTTTGAAGTTTGAGGTGGCAAGACAAGCAAGGAGCCCCATTCTCTGTGCCTCTGTGCGAGCACTGCCATGGGCAGATGAGGCTGAGCAACAGCTTTCCAGGATAGCCCCTTCTGCCTGCCAGCTATCTGCAGACGTTCGCACTTTCGGAGCAGGGCTGCAAAAGGAGCCTGGCAGGGACACCACCATTCCCAGGCTACGTTTGAAGTTTGAGGTGGCAAGACAAGCAAGCAGCCCCATTCTCTGTGCCTCTGTGCGAGCAGTTGCATGGGCAGATGAGGCTGAGCAACAGCTTTCCAGGATAGCCCCTTCTGCCTGCCAGCTATCTGCACACGGTCGCACTTTCGGAGCAGGGCTGTGATAGGGGCCTGGCAGGGACACCACAATTCCCAGCATGCGTTTGAAGTTTCAAGTGGCAAGATAAGCAAGCAGCCCCATTCTCTGTGCCTCTATGCGAACAGTGCCATGGGCAGATGAGGCTGAGCAACAGCTTTCCAGGCTAGCCCCTTCTGCCTGCCAGCTATCTGCAGACGTTCGCATTTCAAGAGCAGGGCTGCGAAAGGAGCCTAGCAGGTACACCAGCTTTCCTAGGCTACGTTTGAAGTTTGAGGTGGCAAGACAAGCAAGGAGCCCCATTCTCTGTGCCTCTGTGCGAGCACTGCCATGGGCAGATGAGGCTGAGCAACAGCTTTCCAGGATAGCCCCTTCTGCCTGCCAGCTATCTGCAGACGTTCGCACTTTCGGAGCAGGGCTGCGAAAGGAGCCTAGCAGGTACACCAACTTTCCCAGGCTACGTTTGAAGTTTGAGGTGGCAAGACAAGCAAGCAGCCCCATTCTCTGTGCCTCTGTGCGAGCACTGCCATGGGCAGATGAGGCTGAGCAACAGCTTTCCAGGATAGCCCCTTCTGCCTGCCAGCTATCTGCACACGTTCGCACTTTCGGAGCAGGGCTGCGAAAGGAGCCTGGCTGGGACACCAACTTTCCCAGGCTACGTTTGAAGTTTCAAGTGGCAAGATAAGCAAGCAGCCCCATTCTCTGTGCCTCTATGCGAACAGTGCCATGGGCAGATGAGGCTGAGCAACAGCTTTCCAGGCTAGCCCCTTCTGCCTGCCAGCTATCTGCAGACGTTCGCACTTTCGGAGCAGGGCTGCGAAAGGAGCCTGGCAGGGACACCAACTTTCCCAGGCTACGTTTGAAGTTTGAGGTGGCAAGACAAGCAAGCAGCCCCATTCTCTGTGCCTCTGTGCGAGCAGTGCCATGGGCAGATGAGGCTGAGCAACAGCTTTCCAGGCTAGCCCCTTCTGCCTGCCAGCTATCTGCAGACGTTCGCACTTTCGGAGCAGGGCTGCGAAAGGAGCCTGGCTGGGACACCAACTTTCCCAGGCTAAGTTTGAAGTTTCAAGTGGCAAGATAAGCAAGCAGCCCCATTCTCTGTGCCTCTATGCGAACAGTGCCATGGGCAGATGAGGCTGAGCAACAGCTTTCCAGGCTAGCCCCTTCTGGCTGCCAGTTATCTGCAGACGTTCGCATTTCAAGAGCAGGGCTGCGAAAGGAGCCTAGCAGGTACACCAGCTTTCCCTGGCTACGTTTGAAGTTTGAGGTGGCAAGACAAGCAAGGAGCCCCATTCTCTGTGCCTCTGTGCGAGCACTGCCATGGGCAGATGAGGCTGAGCAACAGCTTTCCAGGATAGCCCCTTCTGCCTGCCAGCTATCTGCACACGTTCGCACTTTCGGAGCAGGGCTGTGATAGGGGCCTGGCAGGGACACCACAATTCCCAGCATGCGTTTGAAGTTTCAAGTGGCAAGATAAGCAAGCAGCCCCATTCTCTGTGCCTCTATGCGAACAGTGCCATGGGCAGATGAGGCTGAGCAACAGCTTTCCAGGCTAGCCCCTTCTGCCTGCCAGCTATCTGCAGACGTTCGCATTTCAAGAGCAGGGCTGCGAAAGGAGCCTAGCAGGTACACCTTCTTTCCCAGGCTACGTTTGAAGTTTGAGGTGGCAAGACAAGCAAGCAGCCCCATTCTCTGTGCCTCTGTGCGAGCACTGCCATGGGCAGATGAGGCTGAGCAACAGCTTTCCAGGATAGCCCCTTCTGGCTGCCAGCTATCTGCAGACGTTCGCACTTTCGGAGCAGGGCTGCAAAAGGAGCCTGGCAGGGACACCAACATTCCCAGCATGCATTTGAAATTTCAAGTGGCAAGATAAGCAAGCAGCCCCATTCTGTGAGCCTCTATGCGAACAGTGCCATGGGCAGATGAGGCTGAGCAACAGCTTTCCAGGATAGCCCCTTCTGCCTGCCAGCTATCTGCAGACGTTTGCACTTTCGGAGCAGGGCTGCGAAAGGAGCCTGGCAGGGACACCAACTTTCCCAGGCTACGTTTGAAGTTTGAGGTGGCAAGACAAGCAAGCAGCCCCATTCTCTGTGCCTCTGTGCGAGCAGTGCCATGGGCAGATGAGGCTGAGCAACAGCTTTCCAGGATAGCCCCTTCTGCCTGCCAGCTATCTGCACACGTTCGCACTTTCGGAGCAGGGCTGCGAAAGGAGCCTGGCTGGGACACCAACTTTCCCAGGCTAAGTTTGAAGTTTCAAGTGGCAAGATAAGCAAGCAGCCCCATTCTCTGTGCCTCTATGCGAACAGTGCCATGGGCAGATGAGGCTGAGCAACAGCTTTCCAGGCTAGCCCCTTCTGGCTGCCAGCTATCTGCAGACGTTCGCATTTCAAGAGCAGGGCTGCGAAAGGAGCCTAGCAGGTACACCAGCTTTCCCTGGCTACGTTTGAAGTTTGAGGTGGCAAGACAAGCAAGGAGCCCCATTCTCTGTGCCTCTGTGCGAGCACTGCCATGGGCAGATGAGGCTGAGCAACAGCTTTCCAGGATAGCCCCTTCTGCCTGCCAGCTATCTGCAGACGTTCGCACTTTCGGAGCAGGGCTGCGAAAGGAGCCTAGCAGGTACACCAACTTTCCCAGGCTACGTTTGAAGTTTGAGGTGGCAAGACAAGCAAGCAGCCCCATTCTCTGTGCCTCTGTGCGAGCAGTTGCATGGGCAGATGAGGCTGAGCAACAGCTTTCCAGGATAGCCCCTTCTGCCTGCCAGCTATCTGCACACGTTCGCACTTTCGGAGCAGGGCTGTGATAGGGGCCTGGCAGGGACACCACCATTCCCAGCATGCGTTTGAAGTTTCAAGTGGCAAGATAAGCAAGCAGCCCCATTCTCTGTGCCTCTATGCGAACAGTGCCATGGGCAGATGAGGCTGAGCAACAGCTTTCCAGGCTAGCCCCTTCTGCCTGCCAGCTATCTGCAGACGTTCGCATTTCAAGAGCAGGGCTGCGAAAGGAGCCTAGCAGGTACACCAGCTTTCCTAGGCTACGTTTGAAGTTTGAGGTGGCAAGACAAGCAAGGAGCCCCATTCTCTGTGCCTCTGTGCGAGCACTGCCATGGGCAGATGAGGCTGAGCAACAGCTTTCCAGGATAGCCCCTTCTGCCTGCCAGCTATCTGCAGACGTTCGCACTTTCGGAGCAGGGCTGCGAAAGGAGCCTAGCAGGTACACCAACTTTCCCAGGCTACGTTTGAAGTTTGAGGTGGCAAGACAAGCAAGCAGCCCCATTCTCTGTGCCTCTGTGCGAGCAGTGCCATGGGCAGATGAGGCTGAGCAACAGCTTTCCAGGATAGCCCCTTCTGCCTGTCAGCTATCTGCACACGTTCGCACTTTCGGAGCAGGGCTGCGAAAGGAGCCTGGCTGGGACACCAACTTTCCCAGGCTACGCTTGAAGTTTCAAGTGGCAAGATAAGCAAGCAGCCCCATTCTCTGTGCCTCTATGCGAACAGTGCCATGGGCAGATGAGGCTGAGCAACAGCTTTCCAGGCTAGCCCCTTCTGCCTGCCAGCTATCTGCAGACGTTCGCACTTTCGGAGCAGGGCTGCGAAAGGAGCCTGGCAGGGACACCAACTTTCCCAGGCTACGTTTGAAGTTTGAGGTGGCAAGACAAGCAAGCAGCCCCATTCTCTGTGCCTCTGTGCGAGCACTGCCATGGGCAGATGAGGCTGAGCAACAGCTTTCCAGGCTAGCCCCTTCTGGCTGCCAGCTATCTGCAGACGTTCGCATTTCAAGAGCAGGGCTGCGAAAGGAGGCTAGCAGGTACACCAACTTTCCCAGGATACGTTTGAAGTTTGAGGTGGCAAGACAAGCAAGCAGCCCCATTCTCTGTGCCTCTGTGCGAGCACTGCCATGGGCAGATGAGGCTGAGCAACAGCTTTCCAGGATAGCCCCTTCTGGCTGCCAGCTATCTGCAGACGTTCGCACTTTCGGAGCAGGGCTGCGAAAGGAGCCTGGCAGGGACACCAACATTCCCAGGCTACGTTTGAAGTTTGAGGTGGCAAGACAAGCAAGCAGCCCCATTCTCTGTGCCTCTGTGCGAGCACTGCCATGGGCAGATGAGGCTGAGCAACAGCTTTCCAGGCTAGCCCCTTCTGGCTGCCAGCTATCTGCAGACGTTCGCATTTCAAGAGCAGGGCTGCGAAAGGAGCCTGGCAGGGACACCAACTTTCCCAGGCTACGTTTGAAGTTTGAGGTGGCAAGACAAGCAAGCAGCCCCATTCTCTGTGCCTCTGTGCGAGCACTGCCATGGGCAGATGAGGCTGAGCAACAGCTTTCCAGGATAGCCCCTTCTGCCTGCCAGCTATTTGCAGACGTTCGCACTTTCGGAGCAGGACTGCAAAAGGAGCCTGGCAGGGACACCACCATTCCCAGCATGCGTTTGAAGTTTCAAGTGGCAAGATAAGCAAGCAGCCCCATTCTCTGTGCCTCTATGCGAACGGTGCCATGGGCAGATGAGGCTGAGCAACAGCTTTCCAGGCTAGCCACTTCTGGCTGCCAGCTATCTGCAGACGTTCGCACTTTCGGAGCAGGGGTGCAAAAGGAGCCTGGCAGGGACACCAACATTCCCAGGCTACGTTTGAAGTTTGAGGTGGCAAGACAAGCAAGCAGCCCCATTCTCTGTGCCTCTGTGCGAGCACTGCCATGGGCAGGTGAGGCTGAGCAACAGCTTTCCAGGCTAGCACCTTCTGGCTGCCAGCTATCTGCAGACGTTCGCACTTTCGGAGCAGGGCTGTGATAGGGGCCTGGCAGGGACACCACAATTCCCAGCATGCGTTTGAAGTTTCAAGTGGCAAGATAAGCAAGCAGCCCCATTCTCTGTGCCTCTATGCGAACAGTGCCATGGGCAGATGAGGCTGAGCAACAGCTTTCCAGGCTAGCCCCTTCTGGCTGCCAGCTATCTGCAGACGTTCGCATTTCAAGAGCAGGGCTGCGAAAGGAGCCTAGCAGGTACACCATCTTTCCCAGGCTACGTTTGAAGTTTGAGGTGGCAAGACAAGCAAGCAGCCCCATTCTCTGTGCCTCTGTGCGAGCACTGCCATGGGCAGATGAGGCTGAGCAACAGCTTTCCAGGATAGCCCCTTCTGCCTGCCAGCTATCTGCAGACGTTCGCACTTTCGGAGCAGGGCTGCAAAAGGAGCCTGGCAGGGACACCACCATTCCCAGCATGCATTTGAAGTTTCAAGTGGCAAGATAAGCAAGCAGCCCCATTCTCTGAGCCTCTATGCGAACAGTGCCATGGGCAGATGAGGCTGAGCAACAGCTTTCCAGGATAGCCCCTTCTGCCTGCCAGCTATCTGCAGACGTTCGCACTTTCGGAGCAGGGCTGCGAAAGGAGCCTGGCAGGGACACCAACTTTCCCAGGCTACGTTTGAAGTTTGAGGTGGCAAGACAAGCAAGCAGCCCCATTCTCTGTGCCTCTGTGCGAGCACTGCCATGGGCAGATGAGGCTGAGCAACAGCTTTCCAGGCTAGCCCCTTCTGGCTGCCAGCTATCTGCAGACGTTCGCATTTCAGGAGCAGGGCTGCGAAAGGAGCCTAGCAGGTACACCATCTTTCCCAGGCTACGTTTGAAGTTTGAGGTGGCAAGACAAGCAAGCAGCCCCATTCTCTGTGCCTCTGTGCGAGCAGTGCCATGGGCAGATGAGGCTGAGCAACAGCTTTCCAGGATAGCCCCTTCTGCCTGCCAGCTATCTGCAGACGTTCGCACTTTCGGAGCAGGGCTGCGAAAGGAGCCTGGCAGGGACACCAGCATTCCCAACATGCATTTGAAGTTTCAAGTGGCAAGATAAGCAAGCAGCCCCATTCTCTGTGCCTCTATGCGAACAGTGCCATGGGCAGATGAGGCTGAGCAACAGCTTTCCAGGCTAGCCCCTTCTGGCTGCCAGCTATCTGCAGACGTTCGCATTTCAAGAGCAGGGCTGCGAAAGGAGCCTGGCAGGGACACCAACTTTCCCAGGCTACGTTTGAAGTTTGAGGTGGCAAGACAAGCAAGCAGCCCCATTCTCTGTGCCTCTGTGCGAGCACTGCCATGGGCAGATGAGGCTGAGCAACAGCTTTCCAGGATAGCCCCTTCTGCCTGCCAGCTATCTGCAGACGTTCGCACTTTCGGAGCAGGGCTGTGATAGGATCCTGGCAGGGACACCACCACCATTCCCAGGCTAAGTTTGAAGTTTCAAGTGGCAAGATAAGCAAGCAGCCCCATTCTCTGTGCCTCTATGCGAACAGTGCCATGGGCAGATGAGGCTGAGCAACAGCTTTCCAGGCTAGCCACTTCTGGCTGCCAGCTATCTGCAGACGTTCGCACTTTCGGAGCAGGGCTGCAAAAGGAGCCTGGCAGGGACACCAACATTCCCAGGCTACGTTTGAAGTTTGAGGTGGCAAGACAAGCAAGCAGCCCCGTTCTCTGTGCCTCTGTGCGAGCACTGCCATGGGCAGATGAGGCTGAGCAACAGCTTTCCAGGCTAGCCCCTTCTGCCTGCCAGCTATCTGCAGACGTTCGCATTTCAAGAGCAGGGCTGCGAAAGGAGCCTAGCAGGGACACCAACTTTCCCAGGCTACGTTTGAAGTTTGAGGTGGCAAGACAAGCAAGGAGCCCCATTCTCTGTGCCTCTGTGCGAGCACTGCCATGGGCAGATGAGGCTGAGCAACAGCTTTCCAGGCTAGCACCTTCTGGCTGCCAGCTATCTGCAGACGTTCGCACTTTTGGAGCAGGGCTGCGAAAGGAGCCTGGCAGGGACACCAACTTTCCCAGGCTACGTTTGAAGTTTGAGGTGGCAAGACAAGCAAGCAGCCCCATTCTCTGTGCCTCTGTGCGAGCACTGCCATGGGCAGATGAGGCTGAGCAACAGCTTTCCAGTCTAGCCCCTTCTGCCTGCCAGCTATCTGCAGACGTTCGCACTTTCGGAGCAGGGCTGTGATAGGGGCCTGGCAGGGACACCACCATTCCCAGCATGCGTTTGAAGTTTCAAGTGGCAAGATAAGCAAGCAGCTCCATTCTCTGTGCCTCTATGCGAACAGTGCCATGGGCAGATGAGGCTGAGCAACAGCTTTCCAGGCTAGCCCCTTCTGCCTGCCAGCTATCTGCAGACGTTCGCATTTCAAGAGCAGGGCTGCGAAAGGAGCCTAGCAGGTACACCATCTTTCCCAGGCTACGTTTGAAGTTTGAGGTGGCAAGACAAGCAAGCAGCCCCATTCTCTGTGCCTCTGTGCGAGCACTGCCATGGGCAGATGAGGCTGAGCAACAGCTTTCCAGGATAGCCCCTTCTGGCTGCCAGCTATCTGCAGACGTTCGCACTTTCGGAGCAGGGCTGCGAAAGGAGCGTGGCAGGGACACCAACATTCCCAGGCTACGTTTGAAGTTTGAGGTGGCAAGACAAGCAAGCAGCCCCATTCTCTGTGCCTCTGTGCGAGCACTGCCATGGGCAGATGAGGCTGAGCAACAGCTTTCCAGGCTAGCCCCTTCTGGCTGCCAGCTATCTGCAGATGTTCGCATTTCAAGAGCAGGGCTGCGAAAGGAGCCTAGCAGGTACACCATCTTTCCCAGGCTACGTTTGAAGTTTGAGGTGGCAAGACAAGCAAGCAGCCCCATTCTCTGTGCCTCTGTGCGAGCACTGCCATGGGCAGATGAGGCTGATCAACAGCTTTCCAGGATAGCCCCTTCTGGGTGCCTGCTATCTGCAGATGTTCGCACTTTCGGAGCAGGGCTGCTAAAGGATCCTGGCAGGGACACCACTATTCCCAACATGCGTTTGAAGTTTCAAGTGGCATGATAAGAAAGCAGCCCCATTCTCTGTGCCTCTATGCGAACAGTGCCATGGGCAGATGAGGCTGAGCAACAGCTTTCCAGGCTAGCACCTTCTGCCTGCCAGCTATCTGCAGACGTTCGCACTTTCGGAGCAGATCTGCAAAAGGAGCCTGGCTGGGACACCACCATTCCCAGCATGTGTTTGAAGTTTCAAGTGGCAAGATTAGCAAGCAGCCCCATTCTCTGTGCCTCTGTGCGAGCACTGCCATGGGCAGATGAGGCTGAGCAACAGCTTTCCAGGCTAGCCCCTTCTGCCTGCCAGCTATCTGCAGACGTTCGCATTTCAAGAGCAGGGCTGCGAAAGGAGCCTAGCAGGTACACCATCTTTCCCAGGCTACGTTTGAAGTTTGAGGTGGCAAGACAAGCAAGCAGCCCCATTCTCTGTGCCTCTGTGCGAGCACTGCCATGGGCAGATGAGGCTGAGCAACAGCTTTCCAGGCTAGCCCCTTCTGCCTGCCAGCTATCTGCAGACGTTCGCACTTTCGGAGCAGGGCTGCAAATGAGCCTAGCAGGGACACCACCATTCCCAGCATGCGTTTGAAGTTTCAAGTGGCAAGATAAGCAAGCAGCCCCATTCTCTGTGCCTCTATGCGAACAGTGCCATGGGCCGATGAGGCGGAGCAACAGCTTTCCAGGCTAGCCCCTTCTGCCTGCCAGCTATCTGCAGACGTTCGCACTTTCGGAGCAGGGCTGCAAAAGGAGCCTGGCAGGGACACCACCATTCCCAGCATGTGTTTGAAGTTTCAAGTGGCAAGATAAGCAAGCAGCCCCATTCTCTGTGCCTCTGTGCGAGCACTGCCATGGGCAGATGAGGCTGAGCAACAGCTTTCCAGGCTAGCCCCTGCTGCCTGCCAGCTATCTGCAGACGTTCGCACTTTCGGAGCAGGGCTGCGAAAGGAGCCTGGCAGGGACACCAACTTTCCCAGGCTACTTTTGAAGTTTGAGGTGGCAAGACAAGCAAGCAGCCCCATTCTCTGTGCCTCTGTGCGAGCACTGCCATGGGCAGATGAGGCTGAGCAACAGCTTTCCAGGCTAGCCCCTTCTGGCTGCCAGCTATCTGCAGACGTTCGCATTTCAGGAGCAGGGCTGCGAAAGGAGCCTAGCAGGTACACCATCTTTCCCAGGCTACGTTTGAAGTTTGAGGTGGCAAGACAAGCAAGCAGCCCCATTCTCTGTGCCTCTGTGCGAGCACTGCCATGGGCAGATGAGGCTGAGCAACAGCTTTCCAGGATAGCCCCTTCTGCCTGCCAGCTATCTGCAGACGTTCGCACTTTCGGAGCAGGGCTGCGAAAGGAGCCTGGCAGGGACACCAGCATTCAAAACATGCATTTGAAGTTTCAAGTGGCAAGATAAGCAAGCAGCCCCATTCTCTGTGCCTCTATGCGAACAGTGCCATGGGCAGATGAGGCTGAGCAACAGCTTTCCAGGATAGCCCCTTCTGGCTGCCAGCTATCTGCAGACGTTCGCATTTCAAGAGCAGGGCTGCGAAAGGAGCCTGGCAGGGACACCAACTTTCCCAGGCTACGTTTGAAGTTTGAGGTGGCAAGACAAGCAAGCAGCCCCATTCTCTGTGCCTCTGTGCGAGCACTGCCATGGGCAGATGAGGCTGAGCAACAGCTTTCCAGGATAGCCCCTTCTGCCTGCCAGCTATCTGCAGACGTTCGCACTTTCGGAGCAGGGCTGTGATAGGATCCTGGCAGGGACACCACCATTCCCAGGCTAAGTTTGAAGTTTCAAGTGGCAAGATAAGCAAGCAGCCCCATTCTCTGTGCCTCTATGCGAACAGTGCCATGGGCAGATGAGGCTGAGCAACAGCTTTCCAGGATAGCCCCTTCTGGCTGCCAGCTATCTGCAGACGTTCGCACTTTCGGAGCAGGGCTGCAAAAGGAGCCTGGCAGGGACACCAACATTCCCAGGCTACGTTTGAAGTTTGAGGTGGCAAGAGAAGCAAGCAGCCCCGTTCTCTGTGCCTCTGTGCGAGCACTGCCATGGGCAGATGAGGCTGAGCAACAGCTTTCCAGGATAGCCCCTTCTGCCTGCCAGCTATCTGCAGACGTTCGCATTTCAAGAGCAGGGCTGCGAAAGGAGCCTAGCAGGTACACCATCTTTCCCAGGCTACCTTTGAAGTTTGAGGTGGCAAGACAAGCAAGGAGCCCCATTCTCTGTGCCTCTGTGCGAGCAGTGCCATGGGCAGATGAGGCGGAGCAACAGCTTTCCAGGCTAGCACCTCCTGGCTGCCAGCTATCTGCAGACGTTCGCACTTTTGGAGCAGGGCTGCGAAAGGAGCCTGGCAGGGACACCAACTTTCCCAGGCTACGTTTGAAGTTTGAGGTGGCAAGACAAGCAAGCAGCCCCTTTCTCTGTGCCTCTGTGCGAGCACTGCCATGGGCAGATGAGGCTGAGCAACAGCTTTCCAGGCTAGCCCCTTCTGCCTGCCAGCTATCTGCAGACGTTCGCACTTTCGGAGCAGGGCTGTGATAGGGGCCTGGCAGGGACACCACCATTCCCAGCATGCGTTTGAAGTTTCAAGTGGAAAGATAAGCAAGCAGCTCCATTCTCTGTGCCTCTATGCGAACAGTGCCATGGGCAGATGAGGCTGAGCAACAGCTTTCCAGGCTAGCCCCTTCTGCCTGCCAGCTATCTGCAGACGTTCGCATTTCAAGAGCAGGGCTGCGAAAGGAGCCTAGCAGGTACACAATCTTTCCCAGGCTACGTTTGAAGTTTGAGGTGGCAAGACAAGCAAGCAGCCCCATTCTCTGTGCCTCTGTGCGAGCACTGCCATGGGCAGATGAGGCTGAGCAACAGCTTTCCAGGCTAGCCCCTTCTGGCTGCCAGCTATCTGCAGACGTTCGCACTTTCGGAGCAGGGCTGCGAAAGGAGCGTGGCAGGGACACCAACATTCCCAGGCTACGTTTGAAGTTTGAGGTGGCAAGACAAGCAAGCAGCCCCATTCTCTGTGCCTCTGTGCGAGCACTGCCATGGGCAGATGAGGCTGAGCAACAGCTTTCCAGGATAGCCCCTTCTGCCTGCCAGCTATCTGCAGACGTTCGCATTTCAAGAGCAGGGCTGCGAAAGGAGCCTAGCAGGTACACCATCTTTCCCAGGCTACGTTTGAAGTTTGAGGTGGCAAGACAAGCAAGCAGCCCCATTCTCTGTGCCTCTGTGCGAGCACTGCCATGGGCAGATGAGGCTGATCAACAGCTTTCCAGGATAGCCCCTTCTGGGTGCCTGCTATCTGCAGATGTTCGCACTTTCGGAGCAGGGCTGCTAAAGGATCCTGGCAGGGACACCACTATTCCCAACATGCGTTTGAAGTTTCAAGTGGCATGATAAGAAAGCAGCCCCATTCTCTGTGCCTCTATGCGAACAGTGCCATGGGCAGATGAGGCTGAGCAACAGCTTTCCAGGCTAGCACCTTCTGGCTGTCAGCTATCTGCAGACGTTCGCACTTTCGGAGCAGGGCTGCGAAAGGAGCCTGGCAGGGACACCAACTTTCCCAGGCTACGTTTGAAGTTTGAGGTGGCAAGACAAGGAAGCAGCCCCATTCTCTGTGCCTCTGTGCGAGCACTGCCATGGGCAGATGAGGCTGAGCAACAGCTTTCCAGGATAGCCCCTTCTGCCTGCCAGCTATCTGCAGACGTTCGCACTTTCGGAGCAGGGCTGCGAAAGGAGCCTGGCAGGGACACCAACTTTCCCAGGCTACGTTTGAAGTTTGAGGTGGCAAGACAAGCAAGCAGCCCCATTATCTGTGCCTCTGTGCGAGCACTGCCATGGGCAGATGAGGCTGAGCAACAGCTTTCCAGGCTAGCCCCTTCTGGCTGCCACTATCTGCAGACGTTCGCATTTCAAGAGCAGGGCTGCGAAAGGAGCCTAGCAGGTACACCATCTTTCCCAGGCTACGTTTGAAGTTTGAGGTGGCAAGACAAGCAAGCAGCCCCATTCTCTGTGCCTCTGTGCGAGCACTGCCATGGGCAGATGAGGCTGAGCAACAGCTTTCCAGGATAGCCCCTTCTGCCTGCCAGCTATCTGCAGACGTTCGCACTTTCGGAGCAGGGCTGTGAGAGGGGCCTGACAGGGACACCACAATTCCCAGCATGCGTTTGAAGTTTCAAGTGGCAAGATAAGCAAGCAGCCCCATTCTCTGTGCCTCTATGCGAACAGTGCCATGGGCAGATGAGGCTGAGCAACAGCTTTCCAGGATAGCCCCTTCTGCCTGCCAGCTATCTGCAGACGTTCGCATTTCAAGAGCAGGGCTGCGAAAGGAGCCTAGCAGGTACACCATCTTTCCCAGGCTACGTTTGAAGTTTGAGGTGGCAAGACAAGCAAGCAGCCCCATTCTCTGTGCCTCTGTGCGAACAGTGCCATGGGCAGATGAGGCTGAGCAACAGCTTTCCAGGATAGCCCCTTCTGCCTGACAGCTATCTGCAGACGTTCGCACTTTCGGAGCAGGGCTGCGAAAGGAGCCTGGCAGGGACACCAACTTTCCCAGGCTACGTTTGAAGTTTGAGGTGGCAAGACAAGCAAGCAGCCCCATTCTCTGTGCCTCTGTGCGAGCACTGCCATGGGCAGATGAGGCTGAGCAACAGCTTTCCAGGCTAGCCCCTTCTGGCTGCCAGCTATCTGCAGACGCTCGCATTTCAAGAGCAGGGCTGCGAAAGGAGCCTAGCAGCTACACCATCTTTCCCAGGCTACGTTTGAAGTTTGAGGTGGCAAGACAAGCAAGCAGCCCCATTCTCTGTGCCTCTGTGCGAGCACTGCCATGGGCAGATGAGGCTGAGCAACAGCTTTCCAGGATAGCCCCTTATGCCTGCCAGCTATCTGCAGACGTTCGCACTTTCGGAGCAGGGCTGCAAAAGGAGCCTGGCAGGGACACCAACTTTCCCAGGCTACGTTTGAAGTTTGAGGTGGCAAGACAAGCAAGCAGCCCCATTCTCTGTGCCTCTGTGCGAGCACTGCCATGGGCAGATGAGGCTGAGCAACAGCTTTCCAGGCTAGCCCCTTCTGCCTGCCAGCTATCTGCAGACGTTCGCACTTTCAGAGCAGGGCTGTGATAGGGGCCTAGCAGGGACACCACAATTCCCAGCATGCGTTTGAAGTTTCAGGTGGCAAGATAAGCAAGCAGCCCCATTCTCTGTGCCTCTATGCGAACAGTGCCATGGGCAGATGAGGCTGAGCAACAGCTTTCCAGGATAGCCCCTTCTGCCTGCCAGCTATCTGCAGACGTTCGCATTTCAAGAGCAGGGCTGCGAAAGGAGCCTAGCAGGTACACCATCTTTCCCAGGCTACGTTTGAAGTTTGAGGTGGCAAGACAAGCAAGCAGCCCCATTCTCTGTGCCTCTGTGCGAGCACTGCCATGGGCAGATGAGGCTGAGCAACAGCTTTCCAGGCTAGCCCCTTCTGCCTGCCAGCTATCTGCAGACGTTCGCACTTTCGGAGCAGGGCTGCAAAAGGAGCCTGGCAGGGACACCACCATTCCCAGCATGCATTTGAAGTTTCAAGTGGCAAGATAAGCAAGCAGCCCCATTCTCTGTGCCTCTATGCGAACAGTGCCATGGGCAGATGAGGCTGAGCAACAGCTTTCCAGGATAGCCCCTTCTGGCTGCCAGCTATCTGCACACGTTCGCACTTTCGGAGCAGGGCTGCGAAAGGAGCCTGGCAGGGACACCAACTTTCCCAGGCTACGTTTGAAGTTTGAGGTGGCAAGACAAGCAAGCAGCCCCATTCTCTGTGCCTCTGTGCGAGCACTGCCATGGGCAGATGAGGCTGAACAACAGCTTTCCAGGCTAGCCCCTTCTGCCTGCCAGCTATCTGCAGACGTTCGCACTTTCGGAGCAGGGCTGCAAAAGGAGCCTGGCAGGGACACCACCATTCCCAGCATGCGTTTGAAGTTTCAAGTGGCAAGATAAGCAAGCAGCCCCATACTCTGTGCCTCTATGCGAACAGTGCCATGGGCAGATGAGGCTCAGCAACAGCTTTCCAGGATAGCCCCTTCTGGCTGCCAGCTATCTGCAGACGTTCGCATTTCAAGAGCAGGGCTGCGAAAGGAGCCTAGCAGGTACAGCATCTTTCCCAGGCTACGTTTGAACTTTGAGATGGCAAGACAAGCAAGGAGCCCCATTCTCTGTGCCTCTGTGCGAGCACTGCCATGGGCAGATGAGGCTGAGCAACAGCTTTCCAGGATAGCCCCTTCTGGCTGCCAGCTATCTGCAGACGTTCGCACTTTCGGAGCAGGGCTGCAAAAGGAGCCTGGCAGGGACACCAACATTCCCAGGCTACGTTTGAAGTTTGAGGTGGCAAGACAAGCAAGCAGCCCCGTTCTCTGTGCCTCTGTGCGAGCACTGCCATGGGCAGATGAGGCTGAGCAACAGCTTTCCAGGATAGCCCCTTCTGCCTGCCAGCTATCTGCAGACGTTCGCATTTCAAGAGCAGGGCTGCGAAAGGAGCCTAGCAGGTACACCATCTTTCCCAGGCTACGTTTGAAGTTTGAGGTGGCAAGACAAGCAAGGAGCCCCATTCTCTGTGCCTCTGTGCGAGCACTGCCATGGGCAGATGAGGCTGAGCAACAGCTTTCCAGGCTAGCACATTCTGGCTGCCAGCTATCTGCAGATGTTCGCACTTTTGGAGCAGGGCTGCGAAAGGAGCCTGGCAGGGACACCAACTTTCCCAGGCTACGTTTGAAGTTTGAGGTGGCAAGACAAGCAAGCAGCCCCATTCTCTGTGCCTCTGTGCGAGCACTGCCATGGGCAGATGAGGCTGAGCAACAGCTTTCCAGGCTAGCCCCTTCTGCCTGCCAGCTATCTGCAGACGTTCGCACTTTCAGAGCAGGGCTGTGATAGGGGCCTAGCAGGGACACCACAATTCCCAGGCTACGTTTGAAGTTTGAGGTGGCAAGACAAGCAAGCAGCCCCATTCTCTGTGCCTCTGTGCGAGCACTGCCATGGGCAGATGAGGCTGAGCAACAGCTTTCCAGGATAGCCCCTTCTGCCTGCCAGCTATCTGCAGACGTTCGCACTTTCGGAGCAGGGCTGCAAAAGGAGCCTGGCAGGGACACCACCATTCCCAGCATGCATTTGAAGTTTCAAGTGGCAAGATAAGCAAGCAGCCCCATTCTCTGTGCCTCTATGCGAACAGTGCCATGGGCAGATGAGGCTGAGCAACAGCTTTCCAGGATAGCCCCTTCTGGCTGCCAGCTATCTGCAGACGTTCGCACTTTCGGAGCAGGGCTGCGAAAGGAGCCTGGCAGGGACACCAACTTTCCCAGGCTACGTTTGAAGTTTGAGGTGGCAAGACAAGCAAGCAGCCCCATTCTCTGTGCCTCTGTGCGAGCACTGCCATGGGCAGATGAGGCTGAACAACAGCTTTCCAGGCTAGCCACTTCTGCCTGCCAGCTATCTGCAGACGTTCGCACTTTCGGAGCAGGGCTGCAAAAGGAGCCTGGCAGGGACACCACCATTCCCAGCATGCGTTTGAAGTTCCAAGTGGCAAGATAAGCAAGCAGCCCCATTCTCTGTGCCTCTATGCGAACAGTGCCATGGGCAGATGAGGCTCAGCAACAGCTTTCCAGGATAGCCCCTTCTGGCTGCCAGCTATCTGCAGACGTTCGCATTTCAAGAGCAGGGCTGCGAAAGGAGCCTAGCAGGTACAGCATCTTTCCCAGGCTACGTTTGAACTCTGAGATGGCAAGACAAGCAAGGAGCCCCATTCTCTGTGCCTCTGTGCGAGCACTGCCATGGGCAGATGAGGCTGAGCAACAGCTTTCCAGGATAGCCCCTTCTGGCTGCCAGCTATCTGCAGACGTTCGCACTTTCGGAGCAGGGCTGCGAAAGGAGCCTGGCAGGGACACCAACATTCCCAGGCTACTTTTGAAGTTTGAGGTGGCAAGACAAGCAAGCAGCCCCATTCTCTGTGCCTCTGTGCGAGCACTGCCATGGGCAGATGAGGCTGAGCAACAGCTTTCCAGGCTAGCCCCTTCTGGCTGCCAGCTATCTGCAGACGTTCGCATTTCAAGAGCAGGGCTGCGAAAGGAGCCTAGCAGGTACACCATCTTTCCCAGGCTACGTTTGAAGTTTGAGGTGGCAAGACAAGCAAGCAGCCCCATTCTCTGTGCCTCTGTGCGAGCACTGCCATGGGCAGATGAGGCTGATCAACAGCTTTCCAGGATAGCCCCTTCTGGGTGCCTGCTATCTGCAGATGTTCGCACTTTCGGAGCAGGGCTGCTAAAGGATCCTGGCAGGGACACCACCATTCCCAACATGCGTTTGAAGTTTCAAGTGGCATGATAAGAAAGCAGCCCCATTCTCTGTGCCTCTATGCGAACAGTGCCATGGGCAGATGAGGCTGAGCAACAGCTTTCCAGGCTAGCACCTTCTGGCTGCCAGCTATCTGCAGACGTTCGCACTTTCGGAGCAGGGCTGCGAAAGGAGCCTGGCAGGGACACCAACTTTCCCAGGCTACGTTTGAAGCTTGAGGTGGCAAGACAAGCAAGCAGCCCCATTCTCTGTGCCTCTGTGCGAGCACTGCCATGGGCAGATGAGGCTGAGCAACAGCTTTCCAGGATAGCCCCTTCTGCCTGCCAGCTATCTGCAGACGTTCGCACTTTCGGAGCAGGGCTGCAAAAGGAGCCTGGCTGGGACACCACCATTCCCAACATGCGTTTGAAGTTTCAAGTGGCAAGATTAGCAAGCAGCCCCATTCTCTGTGCCTCTGTGCGAGCACTGCCATGGGCAGATGAGGCTGAGCAACAGCTTTCCAGGATAGCCCCTTCTGCCTGCCAGCTATCTGCAGACGTTCGCATTTCAAGAGCAGGGCTGCGAAAGCAGCCTAGCAGGTACACCATCTTTCCCAGGCTACGTTTGAAGTTTGAGGTGGCAAGAAAAGCAAGCAGCCCCATTCTCTGTGCCTCTGTGCGAGCACTGCCATGGGCAGATGAGGCTGAGCAACAGCTTTCCAGGCTAGCCCCTTCTGCCTGCCAGCTATCTGCAGACGTTCGCACTTTCGGAGCAGGGCTGCAAATGAGCCTAGCAGGGACACCACCATTCCCAGCATGCGTTTGAAGTTTCAAGTGGCAAGATAAGCAAGCAGCCCCATTCTCTGTGCCTCTATGCGAACAGTGCCATGGGCCGATGAGGCGGAGCAACAGCTTTCCAGGATAGCCCCTTCTGCCTGCCAGCTATCTGCAGACGTTCGCACTTTCGGAGCAGCGCTGCGAAAGGAGCCTGGCAGGGACACCAACTTTCCCAGGCTACGTTTGAAGTTTGAGGTGGCAAGACAAGCAAGCAGCCCCATTCTCTGTGCCTCTGTGCGAGCACTGCCATGGGCAGATGAGGCTGAGCAACAGCTTTCCAGGATCGCCCCTTCTGCCTGCCAGCTATCTGCAGACGTTCGCATTTCAAGAGCAGGGCTGCGAAAGGAGCCTAGCAGGTACACCATCTTTCCCAGGCTACGTTTGAAGTTTGAGGTGGCAAGACAAGCAAGCAGCCCCATTCTCTGTGCCTCTGTGCGAGCACTGCCATGGGCAGATGAGGCTGAGCAACAGCTTTCCAGGATAGCCCCTTCTGCCTGGCAGCTATCTGCAGACCTTCGCACTTTCAGAGCAGGGCTGCAAAAGGAGCCTGGCAGGGACACCACCATTCCCAACATGCGTTTGAAGTTTCAAGTGGCAAGATAAGCAAGCAGCCCCATTCTCTGTGCCTCTATGCGAACAGTACCATGGGCAGATGAGGCTGAGCAACAGCTTTCCAGGCTAGCCCCTTCTGGCTGCCAGCTATCTGCAGACGTTCGCATTTCAAGAGCAGGGCTGCGAAAGGAGCCTAGCAGGTACACCATCTTTCCCAGGCTACGTTTGAAGTTTGAGGTGGCAAGACAAGCAAGGAGCCCCATTCTCTGTGCCTCTGTGCGAGCACTGCCATGGGCAGATGAGGCTGAGCAACAGCTTTCCAGGCTAGCACCTTCTGGCTGCCAGGTATCTGCAGACGTTCACACTTTCGGAGCAGGGCTGCAAAAGGAGCCTGGCAGGGACACCATCTTTCCCAGGCTACGTTTGAAGTTTGAGGTGGCAAGACAAGCAAGCAGCCCCATTCTCTGTGCCTCTGTGCGAGCACTGCCATGGGCAGATGAGGCTGAGCAACAGCTTTCCAGGATGGCCCCTTCTGCCTGCCAGCTATCTGCAGACGTTCGCACTTTCGGAGCAGGGCTGTGATAGGAGCCTGGCAGGGACACCAACTTTCCCAGCATGCGTTTTAAGTTTCAAGTGGCAAGATAAGCAAGCAGCCCCATTCTCTGTGCCTCTATGCGAACAGTGCCATGGGCAGATGAGGCTGAGCAACAGCTTTCCAGGCTAGCCCCTTCTGGCTACCAGCTATCTGCAGACGTTCACATTTCAAGAGCAGGGCTGCGAAAGGAGCCTAGCAGGTACACCATCTTTCCAGGCTACATTTGATGTTTGAGGTGGCAAGACAAGCAAGGAGCCCCATTCTCTGTGCCTCTGTGCGAGCACTGCCATGGGCAGATGAGGCTGAGCAACAGCTTTCCAGGATAGCCCCTTCTGCCTGCCAGCTATCTGCAGACGTTCGCACTTTCAGAGCGGGGCTGCAAAAGGAGCCTGGCAGGGACACCACCATTCCCAGCATGCGTTTGAAGTTTCAAGTGGCAAGATAAGCAAGCAGCCCCTTTCTCTGTGCCTCTATGCGAACAGTGCCATGGGCAGATGAGGCTGAGCAACAGCTTTCCAGGCTAGCCCCTTCTGGCTGCCAGCTATCTGCAGACGTTCGCACTTTCGGAGCAGGGCTGTGATAGGAGCCTTGCAGGGACACCACCATTCCCAGCATGCGTTTGAAGTTTCAAGTGGCAAGATAAGCAAGCAGCCCCATTCTCTGTGCCTCTATGCGAACAGTGCCATGGGCAGATGAGGCTGAGCAACAGCTTTCCAGGCTAGCCCCTTCTTCCTGCCAGCTATCTGCAGACGTTCACATTTCAAGAGCAGGGCTGCGAAAGGAGCCTAGCAGGTACACCATCTTTCCAGGCTACATTTGAAGTTTGAGGTGGCAAGACAAGCAAGCAGCCCCATTCTCTGTGCCTCTGTGCGAGCACTGCCATGGGCAGATGAGGCTGAGCAACAGCTTTCCAGGATCGCCCCTTCTGCCTGCCAGCTATCTGCAGACGTTCGCACTTTCGGAGCAGGGCTGCAAAAGGAGCCTGGCAGGGACACCACCATTCCCAGCATGTGTTTGAAGTTTCAAGTGGCAAGATAAGCAAGCAGCCCCTTTCTCTGTGCCTCTATGCGAACAGTGCCATGGGCAGATGAGGCTGAGCAACAGCTTTCCAGGCTAGCCCCTTCTGGCTGCCAGGTATCTGCAGACGTTCACACTTTCGGAGCAGGGCTGCAAAAGGAGCCTGGCAGGGACACCAACTTTCCCAGGCTACGTTTGAAGTTTGAGGTGGCAAGACAAGCAAGCAGCCCCATTCTCTGTGCCTCTGTGCGAGCACTGCCATGGGCAGATGAGGCTGAGCAACAGCTTTCCAGGATGGCCCCTTCTGCCTGCCAGCTATCTGCAGACGTTCGCACTTTCGGAGCAGGGCTGTGATAGGAGCCTGGCAGGGACACCAACTTTCCCAGCATGCGTTTTAAGTTTCAAGTGGCAAGATAAGCAAGCAGCCCCATTCTCTGTGCCTCTATGCGAACAGTGCCATGGGCAGATGAGGCTGAGCAACAGCTTTCCAGGCTAGCCCCTTCTGGCTACCAGCTATCTGCAGACGTTCACATTTCAAGAGCAGGGCTGCGAAAGGAGCCTAGCAGGTACACCATCTTTCCAGGCTACATTTGATGTTTGAGGTGGCAAGACAAGCAAGGAGCCCCATTCTCTGTGCCTCTGTGCGAGCACTGCCATGGGCAGATGAGGCTGAGCAACAGCTTTCCAGGCTAGCCCCTTCTGCCTGCCAGCTATCTGCAGACGTTCGCACTTTCAGAGCGGGGCTGCAAAAGGAGCCTGGCAGGGACACCACCATTCCCAGCATGCGTTTGAAGTTTCAAGTGGCAAGATAAGCAAGCAGCCCCTTTCTCTGTGCCTCTATGCGAACAGTGCCATGGGCAGATGAGGCTGAGCAACAGCTTTCCAGGCTAGCCCCTTGTGGCTGCCAGCTATCTGCAGACGTTCGCACTTTCGGAGCAGGGCTGTGATAGGAGCCTGGCAGGGACACCACCATTCCCAGCATGCGTTTGAAGTTTCAAGTGGCAAGATAAGCAAGCAGCCCCATTCTCTGTGCCTCTGTGCGAACAGTGCCATGGGCAGATGAGGCTGAGCAACAGCTTTCCAGGCTAGCCCCTTCTGGCTACCAGCTATCTGCAGACGTTCACATTTCAAGAGCAGGGCTGCGAAAGGAGCCTAGCAGGTACACCATCTTTCCAGGCTACATTTGAAGTTTGAGGTGGCAAGACAAGCAAGCAGCCCCATTCTCTGTGCCTCTGTGCGAGCACTGCCATGGGCAGATGAGGCTGAGCAACAGCTTTCCAGGATCGCCCCTTCTGCCTGCCAGCTATCTGCAGACGTTCGCACTTTCGGAGCAGGGCTGCAAAAGGAGCCTGGCAGGGACACCACCATTCCCAGCATGCGTTTGAAGTTTCAAGTGGCAAGATAAGCAAGCAGCCCCTTTCTCTGTGCCTCTATGCGAACAGTGCCATGGGCAGATGAGGCTGAGCAACAGCTTTCCAGGATAGCCCCTTCTGGCTGCCAGCTATCTGCAGACGTTCGCATTTCAAGGGCAGGGCTGCGAAAGGAGCCTAGCAGGTACACCATCTTTCCCAGGCTACGTTTGAAGTTTGAGGTGGCAAGATAAGCAAGCAGCCCCATTCTCTGTGCCTCTGTGCGAGCACTGCCATGGGCAGATGAGGCTGAGCAACAGCTTTCCAGGCTAGCCCCTTCTGCCTGCCAGCTATCTGCAGACGTTCGCACTTTCGGAGCAGGGCTGCAAAAGGAGCCTGGCAGGGACACCACCATTCCCAGCATGCGTTTGATGTTTCAAGTGGCAAGATAAGCAAGCAGCCCCATTCTCTGTGCCTCTATGCGAACAGTGCCATGGGCAGATGAGGCTGAGCAAGAGCTTTCCAGGCTAGCCCCTTCTGCCTGCCAGCTATCTGCAGACGTTCGCACTTTCAAGAGCAGGGCTGCAAAAGGAGCCTGGCAGGGACACCACCATTCCCAGGCTACGTTTGAAGTTTGAGGTGGCAAGACAAGCAAGCAGCCCCATTCTCTGTGCCTCTGTGCGAGCACTGCCATGGGCAGATGAGGCTGAGCAACAGCTTTCCAGGATAGCCCCTTCTGCCTGCCAGCTATCTGCAGACGTTCGCATTTTCGGAGCAGGGCTGCGAAAGGAGCCTGGCTGGGATACCAACTTTCCCAGGCTAAGTTTGAAGTTTCAAGTGGCAAGATAAGCAAGCAGCCCCATTCTCTGTGCCTCTATGCGAACAGTGCCATGGGCAGATGAGGCTGAACAACAGCTTTCCAGGCTAGCCCCTTCTGGCTGCCAGTTATCTGCAGATGTTCGCATTTCAAGAGCAGGGCTGCGAAAGGAGCCTAGCAGGTACACCAGCTTTCCCTGGCTACGTTTGAAGTTTGAGGTGGCAAGACAAGCAAGCAGCCCCATTCTCTGTGCCTCTGTGCGAGCACTGCCATGGGCAGATGAGGCTGAGCAACAGCTTTCCAGGCTAGCCCCTTCTGCCTGCCAGCTATCTGCAGACGTTCGCACTTTCGGAGCAGGGCTGCAAAAGGAGCCTGGCAGGGACACATACTTTCCCAGCATGCGTTTGAAGTTTCAAGTGGAAAGATAAGCAAGCAGCCCCATTCTCTGTGCCTCTATGCGAACAGTGCCATGGGCAGATGAGGCTGAGCAACAGCTTTCCAGGATAGCCCCTTCTGGCTGCCAGCTATCTGCAGACGTTCGCATTTCAAGAGCAGGGCTGCGAAAGGAGCCTAGCAGCTACAACATCATTCCCAGGCTACGTTTGAAGTTTGAGGTGGCAAGACAAGCAAGCAGCCCCATTCTCTGTGCCTCTGTGCGAGCACTGCCATGGGCAGATGAGGCTGAGCAACAGCTTTCCAGGATAGCCCCTTCTGCCTGCCAGCTATCTGCAGACGTTCGCACTTTCGGAGCAGGGCTGCAAAAGGAGCCTGGCAGGGACACCAGCATTCCCAACATGCGTTTGAAGTTTCAAGTGGCAAGATAAGCAAGCAGCCCCATTCTCTGTGCCTCTATGCGAACAGTGCCATGGGCAGATGAGGCTGAGCAACAGCTTTCCAGGATAGCCCCTTCTGGCTGCCAGCTATCTGCAGACGTTCGCATTTCAAGAGCAGGGCTGCGAAAGGAGCCTGGCAGGGACACCAACTTTCCCAGGCTACGTTTGAAGTTTGAGGTGGCAAGACAAGCAAGCAGCCCCATTCTCTGTGCCTCTGTGCGAGCACTGCCATGGGCAGATGAGGCTGAGCAACAGCTTTCCAGGCTAGCCCCTTCTGCCTGCCAGCTATCTGCAGACGTTCGCACTTTCGGAGCAGGGCTGCAAAAGGAGCCTGGCAGGGACACCACAATTCCCAGCATGCGTTGGAAGTTTCAAGTGGCAAGATAAGCAAGCAGCCCCTTTCTCTGTGCCTCTGTGCGAGCACTGCCATGGGCAGATGAGGCTGAGCAACAGCTTTCCAGGCTAGCCCCTTCTGCCTGCCAGCTATCTGCAGACGTTCGCACTTTCGTAGCAGGGCTGTGATAGGGGCCTGGCAGGGACACCACAATTCCCAGCATGCGTTTGAAGTTTCAAGTGGCAAGATAAGCAAGCAGCCCCATTCTCTGTGCCTCTATGCGAACAGTGCCATGGGCAGATGAGGCTGAGCAACAGCTTTCCAGGCTAGCCCCTTCTGCCTGCCAGCTATCTGCAGACGTTCGCATTTCAAGAGCAGGGCTGCGAAAGGAGCCTAGCAGGTAAACCATCTTTCCCAGGCTACGTTTGAAGTTTGAGGTGGCAAGACAAGCAAGCAGCCCCATTCTCTGTGCCTCTGTGCGAGCACTGCCATGGGCAGATGAGGCTGAGCAACAGCTTTCCAGGATAGCCCCTTCTGCCTGCCAGCTATCTGCAGACGTTCGCACTTTCGGAGCAGGGCTGCGAAAGGAGCCTGGCTGGGACACCAACTTTCCCAGGCTACGTTTGAAGTTTCAAGTGGCAAGATAAGCAAGCAGCCCCATTCTCTGTGCCTCTATGCGAACAGTGCCATGGGCAGATGAGGCTGAGCAACAGCTTTCCAGGCTAGCCCCTTCTGCCTGCCAGCTATCTGCAGACGTTCGCACTTTCGGAGCAGGGCTGCAAAAGGAGCCTGGCAGGGACACCACCATTCCCACCATGCGTTTGAAGTTTCAAGTGGAAAGATAAGCAAGCAGCCCCATTCTCTGTGCCTCTATGCGAACAGTACCATGGGCAGATGAGGCTGAGCAACAGCTTTCCAGGCTAGCCCCTTCTGGCTGCCAGCTATCTGCAGACGTTCGCATTTCAAGAGCAGGGCTGCGAAAGGAGCCTAGCAGGGACACCAACTTTCCCAGGCTACGTTTGAAGTTTGAGGTGGCAAGACAAGCAAGCAGCCCCATTCTCTGTGCCTCTGTGCGAGCAGTGCCATGGGCAGATGAGGCTGAGCAACTGCTTTCCAGGATAGCCCCTTCTGCCTGCCAGGTATCTGCACACGTTCGCACTTTCGGAGCAGGGCTGCGAAAGGAGCCTAGCAGGGACACAAGATTTCCCTGGCTACGTTTTAAGTTTGAGGTGGCAAGACAAGCAAGGAGCCCCATTCTCTGTGCCTCTGTGCGAGCACTGCCATGGGCAGATGAGGGTGAGCAACAGCTTTCCAGGATAGCCCCTTCTGCCTGCCAGCTATCTGCACACGTTCGCACTTTCGGAGCAGGGCTGCGAAAGGAGCCTGGCTGGGACACCAACTTTCCCAGGCTAAGTTTGAAGTTTCAAGTGGCAAGATAAGCAAGCAGCCCCATTCTCTGTGCCTCTATGCGAACAGTGCCATGGGCAGATGAGGCTGAGCAACAGCTTTCCAGGCTAGCCCCTTCTGGCTGCCAGCTATCTGCAGACGTTCGCATTTCAAGAGCAGGGCTGCGAAAGGAGCCTAGCAGCTACACCATCATTCCCAGGCTACGTTTGAAGTTTGAGGTGGCAAGACAAGCAAGCAGCCCCATTCTCTGTGCCTCTGTGCGAGCACTGCCATGGGCAGATGAGGCTGAGCAACAGCTTTCCAGGCTAGCCCCTTCTGGCTGCCAGCTATCTGCAGACGTTCGCACTTTCGGAGCAGGGCTGCAAAAGGAGCCTGGCAGGGACACCAGCATTCCCAACATGCGTTTGAAGTTTCAAGTGGCAAGATAAGCAAGCAGCCCCATTCTCTGTGCCTCTATGCGAACAGTGCCATGGGCAGATGAGGCTGAGCAACAGCTTTCCAGGATAGCCCCTTCTGGCTGCCAGTTATCTGCAGACGTTCGCATTTCAAGAGCAGGGCTGCGAAAGGAGCCTGGCAGGGACACCAACTTTCCCAGGCTACGTTTGAAGTTTGAGGTGGCAAGACAAGCAAGCAGCCCCATTCTCTGTGCCTCTGTGCGAGCACTGCCATGGGCAGATGAGGCTGAGCAACAGCTTTCCAGGCTAGCCCCTTCTGCCTGCCAGCTATCTGCAGACGTTCGCACTTTCGGAGCAGGGCTGCAAAAGGAGCCTGGCAGGGACACCACAATTCCCAGCATGCGTTGGAAGTTTCAAGTGGCAAGATAAGCAAGCAGCCCCTTTCTCTGTGCCTCTGTGTGAGCACTGCCATGGGCAGATGAGGCTGAGCAACAGCTTTCCAGGCTAGCCCCTTCTGCCTGCCAGCTATCTGCAGACGTTCGCACTTTCGTAGCAGGGCTGTGATAGGGGCCTGGCAGGGACACCACAATTCCCAGCATGCGTTTGAAGTTTCAAGTGGCAAGATAAGCAAGCAGCCCCATTCTCTGTGCCTCTATGCGAACAGTGCCATGGGCAGATGAGGCTGAGCAACAGCTTTCCAGGCTAGCCCCTTCTGCCTGCCAGCTATCTGCAGACGTTCGCATTTCAAGAGCAGGGCTGCGAAAGGAGCCTAGCAGGTACACCATCTTTCCCAGGCTACGTTTGAAGTTTGAGGTGGCAAGACAAGCAAGCAGCCCCATTCTCTGTGCCTCTGTGCGAGCACTGCCATGGGCAGATGAGGCTGAGCAACAGCTTTCCAGGATAGCCCCTTCTGCCTGCCAGCTATCTGCAGACGTTCGCACTTTCGGAGCAGGGCTGCGAAAGGAGCCTGGCTGGGACACCAACTTTCCCAGGCTACGTTTGAAGTTTCAAGTGGCAAGATAAGCAAGCAGCCCCATTCTCTGTGCCTCTATGCGAACAGTGCCATGGGCAGATGAGGCTGAGCAACAGCTTTCCAGGCTAGCCCCTTCTGCCTGCCAGCTATCTGCAGACGTTCGCACTTTCGGAGCAGGGCTGCGAAAGGAGCCTGGCAGGGACACCAACTTTCCCAGGCTACGTTTGAAGTTTGAGGTGGCAAGACAAGCAAGCAGCCCCATTCTCTGTGCCTCTGTGCGAGCACTGCCATGGGCAGATGAGGCTGAGCAACAGCTTTCCAGGCTAGCCCCTTCTGGCTGCCAGCTATCTGCAGACGTTCGCATTTCAAGAGCAGGGCTGCGAAAGGAGCCTAGCAGGTACACCAACTTTCCCAGGCTACGTTTGAAGTTTGAGGTGGCAAGACAAGCAAGCAGCCCCATTCTCTGTGCCTCTGTGCGAGCAGTGCCATGGGCAGATGAGGCTGAGCAACAGCTTTCCAGGATAGCCCCTTCTGCCTGCCAGCTATCTGCAGACGTTCGCACTTTCGGAGCAGGGCTGCGAAAGGAGCCTGGCAGGGACACCAACATTCCCAGGCTACGTTTGAAGTTTGAGGTGGCAAGACAAGCAAGCAGCCCCATTCTCTGTGCCTCTGTGCGAGCACTGCCATGGGCAGATGAGGCTGAGCAACAGCTTTCCAGGCTAGCCCCTTCTGGCTGCCAGCTATCTGCAGACGTTCGCATTTCAAGAGCAGGGCTGCGAAAGGAGCCTGGCAGGGACACCAACTTTCCCAGACTACGTTTGAAGTTTGAGGTGGCAAGACAAGCAAGCAGCCCCATTCTCTGTGCCTCTGTGCGAGCACTGCCATGGGCAGATGAGGCTGAGCAACAGCTTTCCAGGATAGCCCCTTCTGCCTGCCAGCTATCTGCAGACGTTCGCACTTTCGGAGCAGGGCTGCGAAAGGAGCCTGGCTGGGACACCAACTTTCCCAGGCTACGTTTGAAGTTTCAAGTGGCAAGATAAGCAAGCAGCCCCATTCTCTGTGCCTCTATGCGAACAGTGCCATGGGCAGATGAGGCTGAGCAACAGCTTTCCAGGCTAGCCCCTTCTGCCTGCCAGCTATCTGCAGACGTTCGCACTTTCGGAGCAGGGCTGCGAAAGGAGCCTGGCAGGGACACCAACTTTCCCAGGCTACGTTTGAAGTTTGAGGTGGCAAGACAAGCAAGCAGCCCCATTCTCTGTGCCTCTGTGCGAGCACTGCCATGGGCAGATGAGGCTGAGCAACAGCTTTCCAGGCTAGCCCCTTCTGGCTGCCAGCTATCTGCAGACGTTCGCATTTCAAGAGCAGGGCAGCGAAAGGAGCCTAGCAGGTACACCAACTTTCCCAGGCTACGTTTGAAGTTTGAGGTGGCAAGACAAGCAAGCAGCCCCATTCTCTGTGCCTCTGTGCGAGCACTGCCATGGGCAGATGAGGCTGAGCAACAGCTTTCCAGGATAGCCCCTTCTGGCTGCCAGCTATCTGCAGACGTTCGCACTTTCGGAGCAGGGCTGCGAAAGGAGCCTGGCAGGGACACCAACATTCCCAGGCTACGTTTGAAGTTTGAGGTGGCAAGACAAGCAAGCAGCCCCATTCTCTGTGCCTCTGTGCGAGCACTGCCATGGGCAGATGAGGCTGAGCAACAGCTTTCCAGGATAGCCCCTTCTGCCTGCCAGCTATTTGCAGACGTTCGCACTTTCGGAGCAGGGCTGCAAAAGGAGCCTGGCAGGGACACCACCATTCCCACCATGCGTTTGAAGTTTCAAGTGGCAAGATAAGCAAGCAGCCCCATTCTCTGTGCCTCTATGCGAACAGTGCCATGGGCAGATGAGGCTGAGCAACAGCTTTCCAGGCTAGCCACTTCTGGCTGCCAGCTATCTGCAGACGTTCGCACTTTCGGAGCAGGGGTGCAAAAGGAGCCTGGCAGGGACACCAACATTCCCAGGCTACGTTTGAAGTTTGAGGTGGCAAGACAAGCAAGCAGCCCCATTCTCTGTGCCTCTGTGCGAGCACTGCCATGGGCAGATGAGGCTGAGCAACAGCTTTCCAGGCTAGCACCTTCTGCCTGCCAGCTATCTGCAGACGTTCGCATTTCAAGAGCAGGGCTGCGAAAGGAGCCTAGCAGGTACACCATCTTTCCCAGGCTACGTTTGAAGTTTGAGGTGGCAAGACAAGCAAGGAGCCCCATTCTCTGTGCCTCTGTGCGAGCACTGCCATGGGCAGATGAGGCTGAGCAACAGCTTTCCAGGCTAGCACCTTCTGGCTGCCAGCTATCTGCAGACGTTCGCACTTTTGGAGCAGGGCTGCGAAAGGAGCCTGGCAGGGACACCAACTTTCCCAGGCTTCGTTTGAAGTTTGAGGTGGCAAGACAAGCAAGCAGCCCCTTTCTCTGTGCCTCTGTGCGAGCACTGCCATGGGCAGATGAGGCTGAGCAACAGCTTTCCAGGCTAGCCCCTTCTGCCTGCCAGCTATCTGCAGACGTTCGCACTTTCGGAGCAGGGCTGTGATAGGGGCCTGGCAGGGACAGCAGCATTCCCAACATGCGTTTGAAGTTTCAAGTGGCAAGATAAGCAAGCAGCCCCATTCTCTGTGCCTCTATGCGAACAGTGCCATGGGCAGATGAGGCTGAGCAACAGCTTTCCAGGATAGCCCCTTCTGGCTGCCAGCTATCTGCAGACGTTCGCATTTCAAGAGCAGGGCTGCGAAAGGAGCCTGGCAGGGACACCAACTTTCCCAGGCTACGTTTGAAGTTTGAGGTGGCAAGACAAGCAAGCAGCCCCATTCTCTGTGCCTCTGTGCGAGCACTGCCATGGGCAGATGAGGCTGAGCAACAGCTTTCCAGGATAGCCCCTTCTGCCTGCCAGCTATCTGCAGACGTTCGCACTTTCGGAGCAGGGCTGCAAAAGGAGCCTGGCAGGGACACCACCATTCCCAGCATGCATTTGAAGTTTCAAGTGGCAAGATAAGCAAGCAGCCCCATTCTCTGAGCCTCTATGCGAACAGTGCCATGGGCAGATGAGGCTGAGCAACAGCTTTCCAGGATAGCCCCTTCTGCCTGCCAGCTATCTGCAGACGTTCGCACTTTCGGAGCAGGGCTGCGAAAGGAGCCTGGCAGGGACACCAACTTTCCCAGGCTACGTTTGAAGTTTGAGGTGGCAAGACAAGCAAGCAGCCCCATTCTCTGTGCCTCTGTGCGAGCACTGCCATGGGCAGATGAGGCTGAGCAACAGCTTTCCAGGCTAGCCCCTTCTGCCTGCCAGCTATCTGCAGACGTTCGCACTTTCAGAGCAGGGCTGCAAAAGGAGCCTGGCAGGGACACCACCATTCCCAGCATGCGTTTGAAGTTTCAAGTGGCAAGATAAGCAAGCAGCCCCATTCTCTGTGCCTCTATGCGAACAGTGCCATGGGCAGATGAGGCTGAGCAACAGCTTTCCAGGATAGCCCCTTCTGGCTGCCAGCTATCTGCAGACGTTCGCATTTCAAGAGCAGGGCTGCGAAAGGAGCCTAGCAGGTACAGCATCTTTCCCAGGCTACGTTTGAACTTTGAGATGGCAAGACAAGCACGGAGCCCCATTCTCTGTGCCTCTGTGCGAGCACTGCCATGGGCAGATGAGGCTGAGCAACAGCTTTCCAGGATAGCCCCTTCTGGCTGCCAGCTATCTGCAGACGTTCGCACTTTCGGAGCAGGGCTGCAAAAGGAGCCTGATAGGGACACCACCATTCCCAGGCTACGTTTGAAGTTTGAGGTGGCAAGACAAGCAAGCAGCCCCATTCTCTGTGCCTCTGTGCGAGCACTGCCATGGGCAGATGAGGCTGAGCAACAGCTTTCCAGGCTAGCCCCTTCTGGCTGCCAGCTATCTGCAGACGTTCGCATTTCAAGAGCAGGGCTGCGAAAGGAGCCTAGCAGGTACACCATCTTTCCCAGGCTACGTTTGAAGTTTGAGGTGGCAAGACAAGCAAGCAGCCCCATTCTCTGTGCCTCTGTGCGAGCACTGCCATGGGCAGATGAGGCTGAGCAACAGCTTTCCAGGATAGCCCCTTCTGGGTGCCTGCTATCTGCAGATGTTCGCACTTTCGGAGCAGGGCTGCAAAAGGATCCTGGCAGGGACACCACCATTCCCAACATGCATTTGAAGTTTCAAGTGGCAAGATAAGCAAGCAGCCCCATTCTCTGAGCCTCTATGCGAACAGTGCCATGGGCACATGAGGCTGAGCAACAGCTTTCCAGGATAGCCCCTTCTGCCTGCCAGCTATCTGCAGACGTTCGCACTTTCGGAGCAGGGCTGCGACAGGAGCCTGGCAGGGACACCAACTTTCCCAGGCTACGTTTGAAGTTTGAGGTGGCAAGACAAGCAAGCAGCCCCATTCTCTGTGCCTCTGTGCGAGCAGTGCCATGGGCAGATGAGGCTGAGCAACAGCTTTCCAGGATAGCCCCTTCTGGCTGCCAGCTATCTGCAGACGTTCGCACTTTCGGAGCAGGGCTGCGAAAGGAGCCTGGCTGGGACACCAACTTTCCCAGGCTAAGTTTGAAGTTTCAAGTGGCAAGATAAGCAAGCAGCCCCATTCTCTGTGCCTCTATGCGAACAGTGCCATGGGCAGATGAGGCTGAGCAACAGCTTTCCAGGCTAGCCCCTTCTGGCTGCCAGTTATCTGCAGACGTTCGCATTTCAAGAGCAGGGCTGCGAAAGGAGCCTAGCAGCTACACCATCATTCCCAGGCTACGTTTGAAGTTTGAGGTGGCAAGACAAGCAAGCAGTCCCATTCTCTGTGCCTCTGTGCGAGCAGTGCCATGGGCAGATGAGGCTGAGCAACAGCTTTCCAGGATAGCCCCTTCTGGCTGCCAGCTATCTGCAGACGTTCGCACTTTCAGAGCAGGGCTGCAAAAGGAGCCTGGCAGGGACACCACTATTCCCAGCATGCGTTTGAAGTTTCAAGTGGTAAGATAAGCAAGCAGCCCCATTCTCTGTGCCTCTATGCGAACAGTGCCATGGGCAGATGAGGCTGAGCAACAGCTTTCCAGGATAGCCCCTTCTGGCTGCCAGCTATCTGCAGACGTTCGCATTTCAAGAGCAGGGCTGCGAAAGGAGCCTAGCAGGTACAGCATCTTTCCCAGGCTACGTTTGAACTTTGAGATGGCAAGACAAGCACGGAGCCCCATTCTCTGTGCCTCTGTGCGAGCACTGCCATGGGCAGATGAGGCTGAGCAACAGCTTTCCAGGATAGCCCCTTCTGGCTGCCAGCTATCTGCAGACGTTCGCACTTTCGGAGCAGGGCTGCAAAAGGAGCCTGATAGGGACACCACCATTCCCAGGCTACGTTTGAAGTTTGAGGTGGCAAGACAAGCAAGCAGCCCCATTCTCTGTGCCTCTGTGCGAGCACTGCCATGGGCAGATGAGGCTGAGCAACAGCTTTCCAGGCTAGCCCCTTCTGGCTGCCAGCTATCTGCAGACGTTCGCATTTCAAGAGCAGGGCTGCGAAAGGAGCCTAGCAGGTACACCATCTTTCCCAGGCTACGTTTGAAGTTTGAGGTGGCAAGACAAGCAAGCAGCCCCATTCTCTGTGCCTCTGTGCGAGCACTGCCATGGGCAGATGAGGCTGAGCAACAGCTTTCCAGGATAGCCCCTTCTGGGTGCCTGCTATCTGCAGATGTTCGCACTTTCGGAGCAGGGCTGCAAAAGGATCCTGGCAGGGACACCACCATTCCCAACATGCATTTGAAGTTTCAAGTGGCAAGATAAGCAAGCAGCCCCATTCTCTGAGCCTCTATGCGAACAGTGCCATGGGCAGATGAGGCTGAGCAACAGCTTTCCAGGATAGCCCCTTCTGCCTGCCAGCTATCTGCAGACGTTCGCACTTTCGGAGCAGGGCTGCGACAGGAGCCTGGCAGGGACACCAACTTTCCCAGGCTACGTTTGAAGTTTGAGGTGGCAAGACAAGCAAGCAGCCCCATTCTCTGTGCCTCTGTGCGAGCAGTGCCATGGGCAGATGAGGCTGAGCAACAGCTTTCCAGGATAGCCCCTTCTGGCTGCCAGCTATCTGCAGACGTTCGCACTTTCGGAGCAGGGCTGCGAAAGGAGCCTGGCTGGGACACCAACTTTCCCAGGCTAAGTTTGAAGTTTCAAGTGGCAAGATAAGCAAGCAGCCCCATTCTCTGTGCCTCTATGCGAACAGTGCCATGGGCAGATGAGGCTGAGCAACAGCTTTCCAGGCTAGCCCCTTCTGGCTGCCAGTTATCTGCAGACGTTCGCATTTCAAGAGCAGGGCTGCGAAAGGAGCCTAGCAGCTACACCATCATTCCCAGGCTACGTTTGAAGTTTGAGGTGGCAAGACAAGCAAGCAGTCCCATTCTCTGTGCCTCTGTGCGAGCAGTGCCATGGGCAGATGAGGCTGAGCAACAGCTTTCCAGGATAGCCCCTTCTGGCTGCCAGCTATCTGCAGACGTTCGCACTTTCGGAGCAGGGCTGCGAAAGGAGCCTGGCTGGGACACCAACTTTCCCAGGCTAAGTTTGAAGTTTCAAGTGGCAAGATAAGCAAGCAGTCCCATTCTCTGTGCCTCTGTGCGAGCACTGCCATGGGCAGATGAGGCTGAGCAACAGCTTTCCAGGATAGCCCCTTCTGCCTGCCAGCTATCTGCAGACGTTCGCACTTTCGGAGCAGGGCTGCAAAAGGAGCCTGGCAGGGACACCAGCATTCCCAACATGCGTTTGAAGTTTCAAGTGGCAAGATAAGCAAGCAGCCCCATTCTCTGTGCCTCTATGCGAACAGTGCCATGGGCAGATGAGGCTGAGCAACAGCTTTCCAGGATAGCCCCTTCTGGCTGCCAGCTATCTGCAGACGTTCGCATTTCAAGAGCAGGGCTGCGAAAGGAGCCTGGCAGGGACACCAACTTTCCCAGGCTACGTTTGAAGTTTGAGGTGGCAAGACAAGCAAGCAGCCCCATTCTCTGTGCCTCTGTGCGAGCACTGCCATGGGCAGATGAGGCTGAGCAACAGCTTTCCAGGATAGCCCCTTCTGCCTGCCAGCTATCTGCAGACGTTCGCACTTTTGGAGCAGGGCTGCAAAAGGAGCCTGGCAGGGACACCACCATTCCCAGCATGCGTTTGAAGTTTCAAGTGGCAAGATAAGCAAGCAGCCCCATTCTCTGTGCCTCTATGCGAACAGTGCCATGGGCAGATGAGGCTGAGCAACAGCTTTCCAGGATAGCCCCTTCTGGCTGCCAGCTATCTGCAGACGTTCGCATTTCAAGAGCAGGGCTGCGAAAGGAGCCTAGCAGGTACAGCATCTTTCCCACGCTACGTTTGAACTTTGAGATGGCAAGACAAGCAAGGAGCCCCATTCTCTGTGCCTCTGTGCGAGCACTGCCATGGGCAGATGAGGCTGAGCAACAGCTTTCCAGGATAGCCCCTTCTGGGTGCCTGCTATCTGCAGATGTTCGCACTTTCGGAGCAGGGCTGCGAAAGGAGCCTGGCAGGGACACCAACATTCCCAGGCTACGTTTGAAGTTTGAGGTGGCAAGACAAGCAAGCAGCCCCATTCTCTGTGCCTCTGTGCGAGCACTGCCATGGGCATATGAGGCTGAGCAACAGCTTTCCAGGCTAGCCCCTTCTGGCTGCCAGCTATCTGCAGACGTTCGCATTTCAAGAGCAGGGCTGCGAAAGGAGCCTAGCAGGTACAGCATCTTTCCCAGGCTACGTTTGAACTTTGAGATGGCAAGACAAGCAAGGAGCCCCATTCTCTGTGCCTCTGTGCGAGCACTGCCATGGGCAGATGAGGCTGAGCAACAGCTTTCCAGGATAGCCCCTTCTGGGTGCCTGCTATCTGCAGATGTTCGCACTTTCGGAGCAGGGCTGCTAAAGGATCCTGGCAGGGACACCACCATTCCCAACATGCGTTTGAAGTTTCAAGTGGCATAATAAGAAAGCAGCCCCATTCTCTGTGCCTCTATGCGAACAGTGCCATGGGCAGATGAGGCTGAGCAACAGCTTTCCAGGCTAGCACCTTCTGCCTGCCAGCTATCTGCAGACTTTCGCACTTTCGGAGCAGGGCTGCGAAAGGAGCCTGGCAGGGACACCAACTTTCCCAGGCTACGTTTGAAGTTTGAGGTGGCAAGACAAGCAAGCAGCCCCATTCTCTGTGCCTCTGTGCGAGCACTGCCATGGGCAGATGAGGCTGAGCAACAGCTTTCCAGGATAGCCCCTTCTGCCTGCCAGCTATCTGCAGACGTTCGCACTTTCGGAGCAGGGCTGCAAAAGGAGCCTGGCTGGGACACCACCATTCCCAGCATGTGTTTGAAGTTTCAAGTGGCAAGATTAGCAAGCAGCCCCATTCTCTGTGCCTCTGTGCGAGCACTGCCATGGGCAGATGAGGCTGAGCAACAGCTTTCCAGGATAGCCCCTTCTGCCTGCCAGCTATCTGCAGACGTTCGCATTTCAAGAGCAGGGCTGCGAAAGGAGCCTAGCAGGTACACCATCTTTCCCAGGCTACGTTTGAAGTTTGAGGTGGCAAGACAAGCAAGCAGCCCCATTCTCTGTGCCTCTGTGCGAGCACTGCCATGGGCAGATGAGGCTGAGCAACAGCTTTCCAGGCTAGCCCCTTCTGGCTGCCAGCTATCTGCAGACGTTCGCACTTTCGGAGCAGGGCTGCAAAAGGAGCCTGGCAGGGACACCACCATTCCCAGCACGCATTTGAAGTTTCAAGTGGCAAGATAAGCAAGCAGCCCCATTCTCTGAGCCTCTATGCGAACAGTGCCATGGGCAGATGAGGCTGAGCAACAGCTTTCCAGGCTAGCCCCTTCTGGCTGCCAGCTATCTGCAGACGTTCACACTTTCGGAGCAGGGCTGCGAAAGGAGCCTGGCAGGGACACCAACTTTCCCAGGCTACGTTTGAAGTTTGAGGTGGCAAGACAAGCAAGCAGCCCCATTCTCTGTGCCTCTGTGCGAGCAGTGCCATGGGCAGATGAGGCTGAGCAACAGCTTTCCAGGATAGCCCCTTCTGCCTGCCAGCTATCTGCAGACGTTCGCACTTTCGGAGCAGGGCTGCGAAAGGAGCCTGGCTGGGACACCAACTTTCCCAGGCTAAGTTTGAATTTTCAAGTGGCAAGATAAGCAAGCAGCCCCATTCTCTGTGCCTCTATGCGAACAGTGCCATGGGCAGATGAGGCTGAGCAACAGCTTTCCAGGCTAGCCACTTCTGGCTGCCAGCTATCTGCAGACGTTCGCACTTTCGGAGCAGGGGTGCAAAAGGAGCCTGGCAGGGACACCAACATTCCCAGGCTACGTTTGAAGTTGGAGGTGGCAAGACAAGCAAGCAGCCCCATTCTCTGTGCCTCTGTGCGAGCACTGCCATGGGCAGATGAGGCTGAGCAACAGCTTTCCAGGCTAGCACCTTCTGCCTGCCAGCTATCTGCAGACGTTCGCATTTCAAGAGCAGGGCTGCGAAAGGAGCCTGGCAGGTACACCATCTTTCCCAGGCTACGTTTGAAGTTTGAGGTGGCAAGACAAGCAAGGAGCCCCATTCTCTGTGCCTCTGTGCGAGCACTGCCATGGGCAGATGAGGCTGAGCAACAGCTTTCCAGGCTAGCACCTTCTGGCTGCCAGCTATCTGCAGACGTTCGCACTTTTGGAGCAGGGCTGCGAAAGGAGCCTGGCAGGGACACCAACTTTCCCAGGCTTCGTTTGAAGTTTGAGGTGGCAAGAGAAGCAAGCAGCCCCTTTCTCTGTGCCTCTGTGCGAGCACTGCCATGGGCAGATGAGGCTGAGCAACAGCTTTCCAGGCTAGCCCCTTCTGCCTGCCAGCTATCTGCAGACGTTCGCACTTTCGGAGCAGGGCTGTGATAGGGGCCTGGCAGGGACACCAGCATTCCCAACATGCGTTTGAAGTTTCAAGTGGCAAGATAAGCAAGCAGCCCCATTCTCTGTGCCTCTATGCGAACAGTGCCATGGGCAGATGAGGCTGAGCAACAGCTTTCCAGGATAGCCCCTTCTGGCTGCCAGCTATCTGCAGACGTTCGCATTTCAAGAGCAGGGCTGCGAAAGGAGCCTGGCAGGGACACCAACTTTCCCAGGCTACGTTTGAAGTTTGAGGTGGCAAGACAAGCAAGCAGCCCCATTCTCTGTGCCTCTGTGCGAGCACTGCCATGGGCAGATGAGGCTGAGCAACAGCTTTCCAGGATAGCCCCTTCTGCCTGCCAGCTATCTGCAGACGTTCGCACTTTCGGAGCAGGGCTGCAAAAGGAGCCTGGCAGGGACACCACCATTCCCAGCATGCATTTGAAGTTTCAAGTGGCAAGATAAGCAAGCAGCCCCATTCTCTGAGCCTCTATGCGAACAGTGCCATGGGCAGATGAGGCTGAGCAACAGCTTTCCAGGATAGCCCCTTCTGCCTGCCAGCTATCTGCAGACGTTCGCACTTTCGGAGCAGGGCTGCAAAAGGAGCCTGGCAGGGACACCAACTTTCCCAGGCTACGTTTGAAGTTTGAGGTGGCAAGACAAGCAAGCAGCCCCATTCTCTGTGCCTCTGTGCGAGCACTGCCATGGGCAGATGAGGCTGAGCAACAGCTTTCCAGGCTAGCCCCTTCTGCCTGTCAGCTATCTGCAGACGTTCGCACTTTCGGAGCAGGGCTGCAAAAGGAGCCTGGCAGGGACACCACTATTCCCAGCATGCGTTTGAAGTTTCAAGTGGCAAGATAAGCAAGCAGCCCCATTCTCTGTGCCTCTATGCGAACAGTGCCATGGGCAGATGAGGCTGAGCAACAGCTTTCCAGGATAGCCCCTTCTGGCTGCCAGCTATCTGCAGACGTTCGCATTTCAAGAGCAGGGCTGCGAAAGGAGCCTAGCAGGTACAGCATCTTTCCCAGGCTACGTTTGAACTTTGAGATGGCAAGACAAGCACGGAGCCCCATTCTCTGTGCCTCTGTGCGAGCACTGCCATGGGCAGATGAGGCTGAGCAACAGCTTTCCAGGATAGCCCCTTCTGGCTGCCAGCTATCTGCAGACGTTCGCACTTTTGGAGCAGGGCTGCAAAAGGAGCCTGGCAGGGACACCACAATTCCCAGCATGCGTTTGAAGTTTCAAGTGGCAAGATAAGCAAGCAGCCCCATTCTCTGTGCCTCTATGCGAACAGTGCCATGGGCAGATGAGGCTGAGCAACAGCTTTCCAGGATAGCCCCTTCTGGCTGCCAGCTATCTGCAGACGTTCGCATTTCAAGAGCAGGGCTGCGAAAGGAGCCTAGCAGGTACAGCATCTTTCCCACGCTACGTTTGAACTTTGAGATGGCAAGACAAGCAAGGAGCCCCATTCTCTGTGCCTCTGTGCGAGCACTGCCATGGGCAGATGAGGCTGAGCAACAGCTTTCCAGGATAGCCCCTTCTGGGTGCCTGCTATCTGCAGATGTTCGCACTTTCGGAGCAGGGCTGCGAAAGGAGCCTGGCAGGGACACCAACATTCCCAGGCTACGTTTGAAGTTTGAGGTGGCAAGACAAGCAAGCAGCCCCATTCTCTGTGCCTCTGTGCGAGCACTGCCATGGGCATATGAGGCTGAGCAACAGCTTTCCAGGCTAGCCCCTTCTGGCTGCCAGCTATCTGCAGACGTTCGCATTTCAAGAGCAGGGCTGCGAAAGGAGCCTAGCAGGTACAGCATCTTTCCCAGGCTACGTTTGAACTTTGAGATGGCAAGACAAGCAAGGAGCCCCATTCTCTGTGCCTCTGTGCGAGCACTGCCATGGGCAGATGAGGCTGAGCAACAGCTTTCCAGGATAGCCCCTTCTGGGTGCCTGCTATCTGCAGATGTTCGCACTTTCGGAGCAGGGCTGCTAAAGGATCCTGGCAGGGACACCACCATTCCCAACATGCGTTTGAAGTTTCAAGTGGCATAATAAGAAAGCAGCCCCATTCTCTGTGCCTCTATGCGAACAGTGCCATGGGCAGATGAGGCTGAGCAACAGCTTTCCAGGCTAGCACCTTCTGCCTGCCAGCTATCTGCAGACTTTCGCACTTTCGGAGCAGGGCTGCGAAAGGAGCCTGGCAGGGACACCAACTTTCCCAGGCTACGTTTGAAGTTTGAGGTGGCAAGACAAGCAAGCAGCCCCATTCTCTGTGCCTCTGTGCGAGCACTGCCATGGGCAGATGAGGCTGAGCAACAGCTTTCCAGGATAGCCCCTTCTGCCTGCCAGCTATCTGCAGACGTTCGCACTTTCGGAGCAGGGCTGCAAAAGGAGCCTGGCTGGGACACCACCATTCCCAGCATGTGTTTGAAGTTTCAAGTGGCAAGATTAGCAAGCAGCCCCATTCTCTGTGCCTCTGTGCGAGCACTGCCATGGGCAGATGAGGCTGAGCAACAGCTTTCCAGGATAGCCCCTTCTGCCTGCCAGCTATCTGCAGACGTTCGCATTTCAAGAGCAGGGCTGCGAAAGGAGCCTAGCAGGTACACCATCTTTCCCAGGCTACGTTTGAAGTTTGAGGTGGCAAGACAAGCAAGCAGCCCCATTCTCTGTGCCTCTGTGCGAGCACTGCCATGGGCAGATGAGGCTGAGCAACAGCTTTCCAGGCTAGCCCCTTCTGGCTGCCAGCTATCTGCAGACGTTCGCACTTTCGGAGCAGGGCTGCAAAAGGAGCCTGGCAGGGACACCACCATTCCCAGCACGCATTTGAAGTTTCAAGTGGCAAGATAAGCAAGCAGCCCCATTCTCTGAGCCTCTATGCGAACAGTGCCATGGGCAGATGAGGCTGAGCAACAGCTTTCCAGGCTAGCCCCTTCTGGCTGCCAGCTATCTGCAGACGTTCACACTTTCGGAGCAGGGCTGCGAAAGGAGCCTGGCAGGGACACCAACTTTCCCAGGCTACGTTTGAAGTTTGAGGTGGCAAGACAAGCAAGCAGCCCCATTCTCTGTGCCTCTGTGCGAGCAGTGCCATGGGCAGATGAGGCTGAGCAACAGCTTTCCAGGATAGCCCCTTCTGCCTGCCAGCTATCTGCACACGTTCGCACTTTCGGAGCAGGGCTGCGAAAGGAGCCTGGCTGGGACACCAACTTTCCCAGGCTAAGTTTGAATTTTCAAGTGGCAAGATAAGCAAGCAGCCCCATTCTCTGTGCCTCTATGCGAACAGTGCCATGGGCAGATGAGGCTGAGCAACAGCTTTCCAGGCTAGCCACTTCTGGCTGCCAGCTATCTGCAGACGTTCGCACTTTCGGAGCAGGGGTGCAAAAGGAGCCTGGCAGGGACACCAACATTCCCAGGCTACGTTTGAAGTTGGAGGTGGCAAGACAAGCAAGCAGCCCCATTCTCTGTGCCTCTGTGCGAGCACTGCCATGGGCAGATGAGGCTGAGCAACAGCTTTCCAGGCTAGCACCTTCTGCCTGCCAGCTATCTGCAGACGTTCGCATTTCAAGAGCAGGGCTGCGAAAGGAGCCTAGCAGGTACACCATCTTTCCCAGGCTACGTTTGAAGTTTGAGGTGGCAAGACAAGCAAGGAGCCCCATTCTCTGTGCCTCTGTGCGAGCACTGCCATGGGCAGATGAGGCTGAGCAACAGCTTTCCAGGCTAGCACCTTCTGGCTGCCAGCTATCTGCAGACGTTCGCACTTTTGGAGCAGGGCTGCGAAAGGAGCCTGGCAGGGACACCAACTTTCCCAGGCTTCGTTTGAAGTTTGAGGTGGCAAGAGAAGCAAGCAGCCCCTTTCTCTGTGCCTCTGTGCGAGCACTGCCATGGGCAGATGAGGCTGAGCAACAGCTTTCCAGGCTAGCCCCTTCTGCCTGCCAGCTATCTGCAGACGTTCGCACTTTCGGAGCAGGGCTGTGATAGGGGCCTGGCAGGGACACCAGCATTCCCAACATGCGTTTGAAGTTTCAAGTGGCAAGATAAGCAAGCAGCCCCATTCTCTGTGCCTCTATGCGAACAGTGCCATGGGCAGATGAGGCTGAGCAACAGCTTTCCAGGATAGCCCCTTCTGGCTGCCAGCTATCTGCAGACGTTCGCATTTCAAGAGCAGGGCTGCGAAAGGAGCCTGGCAGGGACACCAACTTTCCCAGGCTACGTTTGAAGTTTGAGGTGGCAAGACAAGCAAGCAGCCCCATTCTCTGTGCCTCTGTGCGAGCACTGCCATGGGCAGATGAGGCTGAGCAACAGCTTTCCAGGATAGCCCCTTCTGCCTGCCAGCTATCTGCAGACGTTCGCACTTTCGGAGCAGGGCTGCAAAAGGAGCCTGGCAGGGACACCACCATTCCCAGCATGCATTTGAAGTTTCAAGTGGCAAGATAAGCAAGCAGCCCCATTCTCTGAGCCTCTATGCGAACAGTGCCATGGGCAGATGAGGCTGAGCAACAGCTTTCCAGGATAGCCCCTTCTGCCTGCCAGCTATCTGCAGACGTTCGCACTTTCGGAGCAGGGCTGCAAAAGGAGCCTGGCAGGGACACCAACTTTCCCAGGCTACGTTTGAAGTTTGAGGTGGCAAGACAAGCAAGCAGCCCCATTCTCTGTGCCTCTGTGCGAGCACTGCCATGGGCAGATGAGGCTGAGCAACAGCTTTCCAGGCTAGCCCCTTCTGCCTGCCAGCTATCTGCAGACGTTCGCACTTTCGGAGCAGGGCTGCAAAAGGAGCCTGGCAGGGACACCACTATTCCCAGCATGCGTTTGAAGTTTCAAGTGGCAAGATAAGCAAGCAGCCCCATTCTCTGTGCCTCTATGCGAACAGTGCCATGGGCAGATGAGGCTGAGCAACAGCTTTCCAGGATAGCCCCTTCTGGCTGCCAGCTATCTGCAGACGTTCGCATTTCAAGAGCAGGGCTGCGAAAGGAGCCTAGCAGGTACAGCATCTTTCCCAGGCTACGTTTGAACTTTGAGATGGCAAGACAAGCACGGAGCCCCATTCTCTGTGCCTCTGTGCGAGCACTGCCATGGGCAGATGAGGCTGAGCAACAGCTTTCCAGGATAGCCCCTTCTGGCTGCCAGCTATCTGCAGACGTTCGCACTTTCGGAGCAGGGCTGCGAAAGGAGCCTGATAGGGACACCAACATTCCCAGGCTACGTTTGAAGTTTGAGGTGGCAAGACAAGCAAGCAGCCCCATTCTCTGTGCCTCTGTGCGAGCACTGCCATGGGCAGATGAGGCTGAGCAACAGCTTTCCAGGCTAGCCCCTTCTGGCTGCCAGCTATCTGCAGACGTTCGCATTTCAAGAGCAGGGCTGCGAAAGGAGCCTAGCAGGTACACCATCTTTCCCAGGCTACGTTTGAAGTTTGAGGTGGCAAGACAAGCAAGCAGCCCCATTCTCTGTGCCTCTGTGCGAGCACTGCCATGGGCAGATGAGGCTGAGCAACAGCTTCCCAGGATAGCCCCTTCTGGGTGCCTGCTATCTGCAGATGTTCGCACTTTCGGAGCAGGGCTGCAAAAGGATCCTGGCAGGGACACCACCATTCCCAACATGCATTTGAAGTTTCAAGTGGCAAGATAAGCAAGCAGCCCCATTCTCTGTGCCTCTATGCGAACAGTGCCATGGGCAGATGAGGCTGAGCAACAGCTTTCCAGGATAGCCCCTTCTGCCTGCCAGCTATCTGCAGACGTTCGCACTTTCGGAGCAGGGCTGCGACAGGAGCCTGGCAGGGACACCAACTTTCCCAGGCTACGTTTGAAGTTTGAGGTGGCAAGACAAGCAAGCAGCCCCATTCTCTGTGCCTCTGTGCGAGCAGTGCCATGGGCAGATGAGGCTGAGCAACAGCTTTCCAGGCTAGCCCCTTCTGGCTGCCAGTTATCTGCAGACGTTCGCATTTCAAGAGCAGGGCTGCGAAAGGAGCCTAGCAGCTACACCATCATTCCCAGGCTACGTTTGAAGTTTGAGGTGGCAAGACAAGCAAGCAGTCCCATTCTCTGTGCCTCTGTGCGAGCAGTGCCATGGGCAGATGAGGCTGAGCAACAGCTTTCCAGGATAGCCCCTTCTGGCTGCCAGCTATCTGCAGACGTTCGCACTTTCGGAGCAGGGCTGCGAAAGGAGCCTGGCTGGGACACCAACTTTCCCAGGCTAAGTTTGAAGTTTGAGGTGGCAAGACAAGCAAGCAGCCCCATTCTCTGTGCCTCTGTGCGAGCACTGCCATGGGCAGATGAGGCTGAGCAACAGCTTTCCAGGCTAGCCCCTTCTGCCTGCCAGCTATCTGCAGACGTTCGCACTTTTGGAGCAGGGCTGCAAAAGGAGCCTGGCAGGGACACCACAATTCCCAGCATGCGTTTGAAGTTTCAAGTGGCAAGATAAGCAAGCAGCCCCATTCTCTGTGCCTCTATGCGAACAGTGCCATGGGCAGATGAGGCTGAGCAACAGCTTTCCAGGATAGCCCCTTCTGGCTGCCAGCTATCTGCAGACGTTCGCATTTCAAGAGCAGGGCTGCAAAAGGAGCCTAGCAGGTACAGCATCTTTCCCACGCTACGTTTGAACTTTGAGATGGCAAGACAAGCAAGGAGCCCCATTCTCTGTGCCTCTGTGCGAGCACTGCCATGGGCAGATGAGGCTGAGCAACAGCTTTCCAGGATAGCCCCTTCTGGGTGCCTGCTATCTGCAGATGTTCGCACTTTCGGAGCAGGGCTGCGAAAGGAGCCTGGCAGGGACACCAACATTCCCAGGCTACGTTTGAAGTTTGAGGTGGCAAGACAAGCAAGCAGCCCCATTCTCTGTGCCTCTGTGCGAGCACTGCCATGGGCAGATGAGGCTGAGCAACAGCTTTCCAGGCTAGCCCCTTCTGGCTGCCAGCTATCTGCAGACGTTCGCATTTCAAGAGCAGGACTGCGAAAGGAGCCTAGCAGGTACAGCATCTTTCCCAGGTTACGTTTGAACTTTGAGATGGCAAGACAAGCAAGGAGCCCCATTCTCTGTGCCTCTGTGCGAGCACTGCCATGGGCAGATGAGGCTGAGCAACAGCTTTCCAGGATAGCCCCTTCTGGGTGCCTGCTATCTGCAGATGTTCGCACTTTCGGAGCAGGGCTGCTAAAGGATCCTGGCAGGGACACCACCATTCCCAACATGCGTTTGAAGTTTCAAGTGGCATAATAAGAAAGCAGCCCCATTCTCTGTGCCTCTATGCGAACAGTGCCATGGGCAGATGAGGCTGAGCAACAGCTTTCCAGGCTAGCACCTTCTGCCTGCCAGCTATCTGCAGACTTTCGCACTTTCGGAGCAGGGCTGCGAAAGGAGCCTGGCAGGGACACCAACTTTCCCAGGCTACGTTTGAAGTTTGAGGTGGCAAGACAAGCAAGCAGCCCCATTCTCTGTGCCTCTGTGCGAGCACTGCCATGGGCAGATGAGGCTGAGCAACAGCTTTCCAGGATAGCCCCTTCTGCCTGCCAGCTATCTGCAGACGTTCGCACTTTCGGAGCAGGGCTGCAAAAGGAGCCTGGCTGGGACACCACCATTCCCAGCATGTGTTTGAAGTTTCAAGTGGCAAGATTAGCAAGCAGCCCCATTCTCTGTGCCTCTGTGCGAGCACTGCCATGGGCAGATGAGGCTGAGCAACAGCTTTCCAGGATAGCCCCTTCTGCCTGCCAGCTATCTGCAGACGTTCGCATTTCAAGAGCAGGGCTGCGAAAGGAGCCTAGCAGGTACACCATCTTTCCCAGGCTACGTTTGAAGTTTGAGGTGGCAAGACAAGCAAGCAGCCCCATTCTCTGTGCCTCTGTGCGAGCACTGCCATGGGCAGATGAGGCTGAGCAACAGCTTTCCAGGCTAGCCCCTTCTGGCTGCCAGCTATCTGCAGACGTTCGCACTTTCGGAGCAGGGCTGCAAAAGGAGCCTGGCAGGGACACCACCATTCCCAGCACGCATTTGAAGTTTCAAGTGGCAAGATAAGCAAGCAGCCCCATTCTCTGAGCCTCTATGCGAACAGTGCCATGGGCAGATGAGGCTGAGCAACAGCTTTCCAGGCTAGCCCCTTCTGGCTGCCAGCTATCTGCAGACGTTCACACTTTCGGAGCAGGGCTGCGAAAGGAGCCTGGCAGGGACACCAACTTTCCCAGGCTACGTTTGAAGTTTGAGGTGGCAAGACAAGCAAGCAGCCCCATTCTCTGTGCCTCTATGCGAACAGTGCCATGGGCAGATGAGGCTGAGCAACAGCTTTCCAGTCTAGCCCCTTCTGGCTGCCAGCTATCTGCAGACGTTCGCATTTCAAGAGCAGGGCTGCGAAAGGAGCCTAGCAGGTACACCAGCTTTCCCTGGCTACGTTTGAAGTTTGAGGTTTCAAGACAAGCAAGGAGCCCCATTCTCTGTGCCTCTGTGCGAGCACTGCCATGGGCAGATGAGGCTGAGCAACAGCTTTCCAGTCTAGCCCCTTCTGGCTGCCAGCTATCTGCAGACGTTCGCATTTCAAGAGCAGGGCTGCGAAAGGAGCCTAGCAGGTACACCAGCTTTCCCTGGCTACGTTTGAAGTTTGAGGTTTCAAGACAAGCAAGGAGCCCCATTCTCTGTGCCTCTGTGCGAGCACTGCCATGGGCAGATGAGGCTGAGCAACAGCTTTCCAGGATAGCCCCTTCTGCCTGCCAGCTATCTGCACACGTTCGCACTTTCGGAGCAGGGCTGTGAGAGGGGCCTGGCAGGGACACCACAATTCCCAGCATGCGTTTGAAGTTTCAAGTGGCAAGATAAGCAAGCAGCCCCATTCTCTGTGCCTCTATGCGAACAGTGCCATGGGCAGATGAGGCTGAGCAACAGCTTTCCAGGATAGCCCCTTCTGCCTGCCAGCTATCTGCAGACGTTCGCATTTCAAGAGCAGGGCTGCGAAAGGAGCCTAGCAGGTACACCATCTTTCCCAGGCTAAGTTTGAAGTTTGAGGTGGCAAGACAAGCAAGCAGCCCCATTCTCTGTGCCTCTATGCGAACAGTGCCATGGGCAGATGAGGCTGAGCAACAGCTTTCCAGGCTAGCCCCTTCTGCCTGCCAGCTATCTGCAGACGTTCGCATTTCAAGAGCAGGGCTGCGAAAGGAGCCTAGCAGGTACACCATCTTTCCCAGGCTACGTTTGAAGTTTGAGGTGGCAAGACAAGCAAGCAGCCCCATTCTCTGTGCCTCTGTGCGAGCACTGCCATGGGCAGATGAGGCTGAGCAACAGCTTTCCAGGATAGCACCTTCTGCCTGCCAGTTATCTGCAGACGTTCGCATTTCAAGAGCAGGGCTGCGAAAGGAGCCTAGCAGGTACACCAGCTTTCCTAGGCTACGTTTGAAGTTTGAGGTGGCAAGACAAGCAAGGAGCCCCATTCTCTGTGCCTCTGTGCGAGCACTGCCATGGGCAGATGAGGCTGAGCAACAGCTTTCCAGGATAGCCCCTTCTGCCTGCCAGCTATCTGCAGACGTTCGCACTTTCGGAGCAGGGCTGCGAAAGGAGCCTGGCAGGGACACCAACTTTCCCAGGCTACGTTTGAAGTTTGAGGTGGCAAGACAAGCAAGCAGCCCCATTCTCTGTGCCTCTGTGCGAGCAGTGCCATGGGCAGATGAGGCTGAGCAACAGCTTTCCAGGATAGCCCCTTCTGCCTGCCAGCTATCTGCACACGTTCGCACTTTCGGAGCAGGGCTGCGAAAGGAGCCTGGCTGGGACACCAACTTTCCCAGGCTACGTTTGAAGTTTCAAGTGGCAAGATAAGCAAGCAGCCCCATTCTCTGTGCCTCTATGCGAACAGTGCCATGGGCAGATGAGGCTGAGCAACAGCTTTCCAGGCTAGCCCCTTCTGCCTGCCAGCTATCTGCAGACGTTCGCACTTTCGGAGCAGGGCTGCGAAAGGAGCCTGGCAGGGACACCAACTTTCCCAGGCTACGTTTGAAGTTTGAGGTGGCAAGACAAGCAAGCAGCCCCATTCTCTGTGCCTCTGTGCGAGCACTGCCATGGGCAGATGAGGCTGAGCAACAGCTTTCCAGGCTAGCACCTTCTGGCTGCCAGCTATCTGCAGACGTTCGCATTTCAAGAGCAGGGCTGCGAAAGGAGGCTAGCAGGTACACCAACTTTCCCAGGATACGTTTGAAGTTTGAGGTGGCAAGACAAGCAAGCAGCCCCATTCTCTGTGCCTCTGTGCGAGCACTGCCATGGGCAGATGAGGCTGAGCAACAGCTTTCCAGGATAGCCCCTTCTGCCTGCCAGCTATCTGCAGACGTTCGCACTTTCGGAGCAGGGCTGCGAAAGGAGCCTGGCTGGGACACCAACATTCCCAGGCTACGTTTGAAGTTTGAGGTGGCAAGACAAGCAAGCAGCCCCATTCTCTGTGCCTCTGTGCGAGCACTGCCATGGGCAGATGAGGCTGAGCAACAGCTTTCCAGGATAGCCCCTTCTGCCTGCCAGCTATTTGCAGACGTTCGCACTTTCGGAGCAGGGCTGCAAAAGGAGCCTGGCAGGGACACCACCATTCCCAGCATGCGTTTGAAGTTTCAAGTGGCAAGATAAGCAAGCAGCCCCATTCTCTGTGCCTCTATGCGAACAGTGCCATGGGCAGATGAGGCTGAGCAACAGCTTTCCAGGCTAGCCACTTCTGGCTGCCAGCTATCTGCAGACGTTCGCACTTTCGGAGCAGGGGTGCAAAAGGAGCCTGGCAGGGACACCAACATTCCCAGGCTACGTTTGAAGTTTGAGGTGGCAAGACAAGCAAGCAGCCCCATTCTCTGTGCCTCTGTGCGAGCACTGCCATGGGCAGATGAGGCTGAGCAACAGCTTTCCAGGCTAGCACCTTCAGGCTGCCAGCTATCTGCAGACGTTCGCATTTAAAGAGCAGGGCTGCGAAAGGATCCTAGCAGGTACACCATCTTTCCCAGGCTACGTTTGAAGTTTGAGGCGGCAAGACAAGCAAGGAGCCCCATTCTCTGTGCCTCTGTGCGAGCACTGCCATGGGCAGGTGAGGCTGAGCAACAGCTTTCCAGGCTAGCCCCTTCTGGCTGCCAGCTATCTGCAGACGTTCGCACTTTTGGAGCAGGGCTGCGAAAGGAGCCTGGCAGGGACACCAACTTTCCCAGGCTTCGTTTGAAGTTTGAGGTGGCAAGACAAGCAAGCAGCCCCTTTCTCTGTGCCTCTGTGCGAGCACTGCCATGGGCAGATGAGGCTGAGCAACAGCTTTCCAGGCTAGCCCCTTCTGCCTGCCAGCTATCTGCAGACGTTCGCACTTTCGGAGCAGGGCTGTGATAGGGGCCTGGCAGGGACACCACAATTCCCAGCATGCGTTTGTAGTTTCAAGTGGCAAGATAAGCAAGCAGCCCCATTCTCTGTGCCTCTATGCGAACAGTGCCATGGGCAGATGAGGCTGAGCAACAGCTTTCCAGGCTAGCCCCTTCTGCCTGCCAGCTATCTGCAGACGTTCGCATTTCAAGAGCAGGGCTGCGAAAGGAGCCTAGCAGGTACACCATCTTTCCCAGGCTACGTTTGAAGTTTGAGGTGGCAAGACAAGCAAGCAGCCCCATTCTCTGTGCCTCTGTGCGAGCACTGCCATGGGCAGATGAGGCTGAGCAACAGCTTTCCAGGATAGCCCCTTCTGCCTGCCAGCTATCTGCAGACGTTCGCACTTTCGGAGCAGGGCTGCAAAAGGAGCCTGGCAGGAACACCACCATTCCCAGCATGCGTTTGAAGTTTCAAGTTTCAAGATAAGCAAGCAGCCCCATTCTCTGAGCCTCTATGCGAACAGTGCCATGGGCAGATGAGGCTGAGCAACAGCTTTCCAGGATAGCCCCTTCTGCCTGCCAGCTATCTGCAGACGTTCGCACTTTCGGAGCAGGGCTGCGAAAGGAGCCTGGCAGGGACACCAGCATTCCCAACATGCATTTGAAGTTTCAAGTGGCAAGATAAGCAAGCAGCCCCATTCTCTGTGCCTCTATGCGAACAGTGCCATGGGCAGATGAGGCTGAGCAACAGCTTTCCAGGATAGCCCCTTCTGGCTGCCAGCTGTCTGCAGACGTTCGCATTTCAAGAGCAGGGCTGCGAAAGGAGCCTGGCAGGGACACCAACTTTCCCAGGCTACGTTTGAAGTTTGAGGTGGCAAGACAAGCAAGCAGCCCCATTCTCTGTGCCTCTGTGCGAGCACTGCCATGGGCAGATGAGGCTGAGCAACAGCTTTCCAGGATAGCCCCTTCTGGCTGCCAGCTATCTGCAGACGTTCGCACTTTCGGAGCAGGGCTGCGAAAGGAGCCTGGCAGGGACACCAACATTCCCAGGCTACGTTTGAAGTTTGAGGTGGCAAGACAAGCAAGCAGCCCCATTCTCTGTGCCTCTGTGCGAGCACTGCCATGGGCAGATGAGGCTGAGCAACAGCTTTCCAGGCTAGCCCCTTCTGGCTGCCAGCTATCTGCAGACGTTCGCATTTCAAGAGCAGGGCTGCGAAAGGAGCCTAGCAGGTACACCATCTTTCCCAGGCTACGTTTGAAGTTTGAGGTGGCAAGACAAGCAAGCAGCCCCATTCTCTGTGCCTCTGTGCGAGCACTGCCATGGGCAGATGAGGCTGATCAACAGCTTTCCAGGATAGCCCCTTCTGGGTGCCTGCTATCTGCAGATGTTCGCACTTTCGGAGCAGGGCTGCTAAAGGATCCTGGCAGGGACACCACTATTCCCAACATGCGTTTGAAGTTTCAAGTGGCATGATAAGAAAGCAGCCCCATTCTCTGTGCCTCTATGCGAACAGTGCCATGGGCAGATGAGGCTGAGCAACAGCTTTCCAGGCTAGCACCTTCTGGCTGCCAGCTATCTGCAGACGTTCGCACTTTCGGAGCAGGGCTGCGAAAGGAGCCTGGCAGGGACACCAACTTTCCCAGGCTACGTTTGAAGTTTGAGGTGGCAAGACAAGCAAGCAGCCCCATTCTCTGTGCCTCTGTGCGAGCACTGCCATGGGCAGATGAGGCTGAGCAACAGCTTTCCAGGCTAGCCCCTTCTGGCTGCCAGCTATCTGCAGACGTTCGCACTTTCGGAGCAGGGCTGCAAAAGGAGCCTGGCTGGGACACCACCATTCCCAGCATGTGTTTGAAGTTTCAAGTGGCAAGATTAGCAAGCAGCCCCATTCTCTGTGCCTCTGTGCGAGCACTGCCATGGGCAGATGAGGCTGAGCAACAGCTTTCCAGGATAGCCCCTTCTGCCTGCCAGCTATCTGCAGACGTTCGCATTTCAAGAGCAGGGCTGCGAAAGGAGCCTAGCAGGTACACGATCTTTCCCAGGCTACGTTTGAAGTTTGAGGTGGCAAGACAAGCAAGCAGCCCCATTCTCTGTGCCTCTGTGCGAGCACTGCCATGGGCAGATGAGGCTGAGCAACAGCTTTCCAGGCTAGCCCCTTCTGCCTGCCAGCTATCTGCAGACGTTCGCACTTTCGGAGCAGGGCTGCAAATGAGCCTAGCAGGGACACCACCATTCCCAGCATGCGTTTGAAGTTTCAAGTGGCAAGATAAGCAAGCAGCCCCATTCTCTGTGCCTCTATGCGAACAGTGCCATGGGCCGATGAGGCGGAGCAACAGCTTTCCAGGATAGCCCCTTCTGCCTGCCAGCTATCTGCAGACGTTCGCACTTTCGGAGCAGGGCTGCAAAAGGAGCCTGGCAGGGACACCACCATTCCCAGCATGCGTTTGAAGTTTCAAGTGGCAAGATAAGCAAGCAGCCCCATTCTCTGTGCCTCTATGCGAACAGTGCCATGGGCAGATGAGGCTGAGCAACAGCTTTCCAGGCTAGCCCCTTCTGCCTGCCAGCTATCTGCAGACGTTCGCATTTCAAGAGCAGGGCTGCGAAAGGAGCCTAGCAGGTACACCATCTTTCCCAGGCTACGTTTGAAGTTTGAGGTGGCAAGACAAGCAAGCAGCCCCATTCTCTGTGCCTCTGTGCGAACAGTGCCATGGGCAGATGAGGCTGAGCAACAGCTTTCCAGGATAGCCCCTTCTGCCTGACAGCTATCTGCAGACGTTCGCACTTTCGGAGCAGGGCTGCGAAAGGAGCCTGACAGGGACACCAACTTTCCCAGGCTACGTTTGAAGTTTGAGGTGGCAAGACAAGCAAGCAGCCCCATTCTCTGTGCCTCTGTGCGAGCACTGCCATGGGCAGATGAGGCTGAGCAACAGCTTTCCAGGCTAGCCCCTTCTGGCTGCCAGCTATCTGCAGACGCTCGCATTTCAAGAGCAGGGCTGCGAAAGGAGCCTAACAGCTACACCATCTTTCCCAGGCTACGTTTGAAGTTTGAGGTGGCAAGACAAGCAAGCAGCCCCATTCTCTGTGCCTCTGTGCGAGCACTGCCATGGGCAGATGAGGCTGAGCAACAGCTTTCCAGGCTAGCCCCTTCTGGCTGCCAGCTATCTGCAGACGTTCGCACTTTCGGAGCAGGGCTGCAAAAGGAGCCTGGCAGGGACACCAGCATTCCCAACATGCGTTTGAAGTTTCAAGTGGCAAGATAAGCAAGCAGCCCCATTCTCTGTGCCTCTATGCGAACAGTGCCATGGGCAGATGAGGCTGAGCAACAGCTTTCCAGGATAGCCCCTTCTGCCTGCCAGCTATCTGCAGACGTTCGCATTTCAAGAGCAGGGCTGCGAAAGGAGCCTGGCAGGGACACCAACTTTCCCAGGCTACGTTTGAAGTTTGAGGTGGCAAGACAAGCAAGCAGCCCCATTCTCTGTGCCTCTGTGCGAGCACTGCCATGGGCAGATGAGGCTGAGCAACAGCTTTCCAGGATAGCCCCTTCTGCCTGCCAGCTATCTGCAGACGTTTGCACTTTCGGAGCAGGGCTGTGATAGGATCCTGGCAGGGACACCACCGTTCCCAACATGCGTTTGAAGTTTCAAGTGGCAAGATAAGCAAGCAGCCCCATTCTCTGTGCCTCTATGCGAACAGTGCCATGGGCAGATGAGGCTGAGCAACAGCTTTCCAGGCTAGCCACTTCTGGCTGCCAGCTATCTGCAGACGTTCGCACTTTCGGAGCAGGGGTGCAAAAGGAGCCTGGCAGGGACACCAACATTCCCAGGCTACGTTTGAAGTTGGAGGTGGCAAGACAAGCAAGGAGCCCCGTTCTCTGTGCCTCTGTGCGAGCACTGCCATGGGCAGATGAGGCTGAGCAACAGCTTTCCAGGCTAGCCCCTTCTGCCTGCCAGCTATCTGCAGACGTTCGCACTTTCGGAGCAGGGCTGCGAAAGGAGCCTGGCAGGGACACCAACTTTCCCAGGCTACGTTTGAAGTTTGAGGTGGCAAGACAAGCAAGCAGCCCCATTCTCTGTGCCTCTGTGCGAGCACTGCCATGGGCAGATGAGGCTGAACAACAGCTTTCCAGGCTAGCCCCTTCTGCCTGCCAGCTATCTGCAGACGTTCGCACTTTCGGAGCAGGGCTGCAAAAGGAGCCTAGCAGGTACAGCATCTTTCCCAGGCTACGTTTGAACTTTGAGATGGCAAGAGAAGCAAGGAGCCCCATTCTCTGTGCCTCTGTGCGAGCACTGCCATGGGCAGATGAGGCTGAGCAACAGCTTTCCAGGATAGCCCCTTCTGCCTGCCAGCTATCTGCAGACGTTCGCACTTTCGGAGCAGGGCTGCGAAAGGAGCCTGGCAGGGACACCAACATTCCCAGGCTACGTTTGAAGTTTGAGGTGGCAAGACAAGCAAGCAGCCCCATTCTCTGTGCCTCTGTGCGAGCACTGCCATGGGCAGATGAGGCTGAGCAACAGCTTTCCAGGATAGCCCCTTCTGCCTGCCAGCTATCTGCAGACGTTCGCATTTCAAGAGCAGGGCTGCGAAAGGAGCCTAGCAGGTACACCATCTTTCCCAGGCTACGTTTGAAGTTTGAGGTGGCAAGACAAGCAAGCAGCCCCATTCTCTGTGCCTCTGTGCGAGCACTGCCATGGGCAGATGAGGCTGAGCAACAGCTTTCCAGGATAGCCCCTTCTGGGTGCCTGCTATCTGCAGATGTTCGCACTTTCGGAGCAGGGCTGCTAAAGGATCCTGGCAGGGACACCACCATTCCCAACATGCGTTTGAAGTTTCAAGTGGCATGATAAGAAAGCAGCCCCATTCTCTGTGCCTCTATGCGAACAGTGCCATGGGCAGATGAGGCTGAGCAACAGCTTTCCAGGCTAGCACCTTCTGGCTGCCAGCTATCTGCAGACGTTCGCACTTTCGGAGCAGGGCTGCGAAAGGAGCCTGGCAGGGACACCAACTTTCCCAGGCTACGTTTGAAGTTTGAGGTGGCAAGACAAGCAAGCAGCCCCATTCTCTGTGCCTCTGTGCGAGCACTGCCATGGGCAGATGAGGCTGAGCAACAGCTTTCCAGGATAGCCCCTTCTGCCTGCCAGCTATCTGCAGACGTTCGCACTTTCGGAGCAGGGCTGCAAAAGGAGCCTGGCTGGGACACCAACATTCCCAGGCTACGTTTGAAGTTTGAGGTGGCAAGACAAGCAAGCAGCCCCATTCTCTGTGCCTCTGTGCGAGCACTGCCATGGGCAGATGAGGCTGAGCAACAGCTTTCCAGGATAGCCCCTTCTGCCTGCCAGCTATCTGCAGACGTTCGCATTTCAAGAGCAGGGCTGCGAAAGGAGCCTAGCAGGTACACCATCTTTCCCAGGCTACGTTTGAAGTTTGAGGTGGCAAGACAAGCAAGCAGCCCCATTCTCTGTGCCTCTGTGCGAGCACTGCCATGGGCAGATGAGGCTGAGCAACAGCTTTCCAGGATAGCCCCTTCTGGGTGCCTGCTATCTGCAGATGTTCGCACTTTCGGAGCAGGGCTGCTAAAGGATCCTGGCAGGGACACCACCATTCCCAACATGCGTTTGAAGTTTCAAGTGGCATGATAAGAAAGCAGCCCCATTCTCTGTGCCTCTATGCGAACAGTGCCATGGGCAGATGAGGCTGAGCAACAGCTTTCCAGGCTAGCACCTTCTGGCTGCCAGCTATCTGCAGACGTTCGCACTTTCGGAGCAGGGCTGCGAAAGGAGCCTGGCAGGGACACCAACTTTCCCAGGCTACGTTTGAAGTTTGAGGTGGCAAGACAAGCAAGCAGCCCCATTCTCTGTGCCTCTGTGCGAGCACTGCCATGGGCAGATGAGGCTGAGCAACAGCTTTCCAGGATAGCCCCTTCTGCCTGCCAGCTATCTGCAGACGTTCGCACTTTCGGAGCAGGGCTGCAAAAGGAGCCTGGCTGGGACACCAACATTCCCAGGCTACGTTTGAAGTTTGAGGTGGCAAGACAAGCAAGCAGCCCCATTCTCTGTGCCTCTGTGCGAGCACTGCCATGGGCAGATGAGGCTGAGCAACAGCTTTCCAGGATAGCCCCTTCTGCCTGCCAGCTATCTGCAGACGTTCGCATTTCAAGAGCAGGGCTGCGAAAGGAGCCTAGCAGGTACACCATCTTTCCCAGGCTACGTTTGAAGTTTGAGGTGGCAAGACAAGCAAGCAGCCCCATTCTCTGTGCCTCTGTGCGAGCACTGCCATGGGCAGATGAGGCTGAGCAACAGCTTTCCAGGATAGCCCCTTCTGGGTGCCTGCTATCTGCAGATGTTCGCACTTTCGGAGCAGGGCTGCTAAAGGATCCTGGCAGGGACACCACCATTCCCAACATGCGTTTGAAGTTTCAAGTGGCATGATAAGAAAGCAGCCCCATTCTCTGTGCCTCTATGCGAACAGTGCCATGGGCAGATGAGGCTGAGCAACAGCTTTCCAGGCTAGCACCTTCTGGCTGCCAGCTATCTGCAGACGTTCGCACTTTCGGAGCAGGGCTGCGAAAGGAGCCTGACAGGGACACCAACTTTCCCAGGCTACGTTTGAAGTTTGAGGTGGCAAGACAAGCAAGCAGCCCCATTCTCTGTGCCTCTGTGCGAGCACTGCCATGGGCAGATGAGGCTGAGCAACAGCTTTCCAGGATAGCCCCTTCTGCCTGCCAGCTATCTGCAGACGTTCGCACTTTCGGAGCAGGGCTGCAAAAGGAGCCTGGCTGGGACACCAACATTCCCAGGCTACGTTTGAAGTTTGAGGTGGCAAGACAAGCAAGCAGCCCCATTCTCTGTGCCTCTGTGCGAGCACTGCCATGGGCAGATGAGGCTGAGCAACAGCTTTCCAGGATAGCCCCTTCTGGCTGCCAGCTATCTGCAGACGTTCGCATTTCAAGAGCAGGGCTGCGAAAGGAGCCTAGCAGGTACACCATCTTTCCCAGGCTACGTTTGAAGTTTGAGGTGGCAAGACAAGCAAGCAGCCCCATTCTCTGTGCCTCTGTGCGAGCACTGCCATGGGCAGATGAGGCTGAGCAACAGCTTTCCAGGATAGCCCCTTCTGCCTGCCAGCTATCTGCAGACGTTCGCACTTTCGGAGCAGGGCTGCAAAAGGAGCCTGGCTGGGACACCACCATTCCCAGCATGTGTTTGAAGTTTCAAGTGGCAAGATTAGCAAGCAGCCCCATTCTCTGTGCCTCTGTGCGAGCACTGCCATGGGCAGATGAGGCTGAGCAACAGCTTTCCAGGATAGCCCCTTCTGCCTGCCAGCTATCTGCAGACGTTCGCATTTCAAGAGCAGGGCTGCGAAAGCAGCCTAGCAGGTACACCATCTTTCCCAGGCTACGTTTGAAGTTTGAGGTGGCAAGAAAAGCAAGCAGCCCCATTCTCTGTGCCTCTGTGCGAGCACTGCCATGGGCAGATGAGGCTGAGCAACAGCTTTCCAGGCTAGCCCCTTCTGCCTGCCAGTTATCTGCAGACGTTCGCACTTTCGGAGCAGGGCTGCAAATGAGCCTAGCAGGGACACCACCATTCCCAGCATGCGTTTGAAGTTTCAAGTGGCAAGATAAGCAAGCAGCCCCATTCTCTGTGCCTCTATGCGAACACTGCCATGGGCCGATGAGGCTGAGCAACAGCTTTCCAGGATAGCCCCTTCTGCCTGCCAGCTATCTGCAGACGTTCGCACTTTCGGAGCAGGGCTGCAAAAGGAGCCTGGCAGGGACACCACCATTCCCAGCATGCGTTTGAAGTTTCAAGTGGCAAGATAAGCAAGCAGCCCCATTCTCTGTGCCTCTGTGCGAGCACTGCCATGGGCAGATGAGGCTGAGCAACAGCTTTCCAGGCTATCCCCTTCTGGCTGCCAGCTATCTGCAGACGTTCGCACTTTCGGAGCAGGGCTGCGAAAGGAGCCTGGCAGGGACACCAACTTTCCCAGGCTACGTTTGAAGTTTGAGGTGGCAAGACAAGCAAGCAGCCCCATTCTCTGTGCCTCTGTGCGAGCACTGCCATGGGCAGATGAGGCTGAGCAACAGCTTTCCAGGCTAGCCCCTTCTGCCTGCCAGCTATCTGCAGACGTTCGCATTTCAAGAGCAGGGCTGCGAAAGGAGCCTAGCAGGTACACCATCTTTCCCAGGCTACGTTTGAAGTTTGAGGTGGCAAGACAAGCAAGCAGCCCCATTCTCTGTGCCTCTGTGCGAGCACTGCCATGGGCAGATGAGGCTGAGCAACAGCTTTCCAGGATAGCCCCTTCTGCCTGCCAGCTATCTGCAGACGTTCGCACTTTCGGAGCAGGGCTGTGAGAGGGGCCTGGCAGGGACACCACAATTCCCAGCATGCGTTTGAAGTTTGAGGTGGCAAGACAAGCAAGCAGCCCCATTCTCTGTGCCTCTGTGCGAGCACTGCCATGGGCAGATGAGGCTGAGCAACAGCTTTCCAGGATAGCCCCTTCTGGCTGCCAGCTATCTGCAGACGTTCGCATTTCAAGAGCAGGGCTGCGAAAGGAGCCTAGCAGGTACACCATCTTTCCCAGGTTACGTTTGAAGCTTGAGGTGGCAAGACAAGCAAGCAGCCCCATTCTCTGTGCCTCTGTGCGAGCACTGCCATGGGCAGATGAGGCTGAGCAACAGCTTTCCAGGATAGCCCCTTCTGCCTGCCAGCTATCTGCAGACGTTCGCACTTTCGGAGCAGGGCTGCAAAAGGAGCCTGGCTGGGACACCAACATTCCCAGGCTACGTTTGAAGTTTGAGGTGGCAAGACAAGCAAGCAGCCCCATTCTCTGTGCCTCTGTGCGAGCACTGCCATGGGCAGATGAGGCTGAGCAACAGCTTTCCAGGATAGCCCCTTCTGGCTGCCAGCTATCTGCAGACGTTCGCATTTCAAGAGCAGGGCTGCGAAAGGAGCCTAGCAGGTACACCATCTTTCCCAGGCTACGTTTGAAGTTTGAGGTGGCAAGACAAGCAAGCAGCCCCATTCTCTGTGCCTCTGTGCGAGCACTGCCATGGGCAGATGAGGCTGAGCAACAGCTTTCCAGGATAGCCCCTTCTGGGTGCCTGCTATCTGCAGATGTTCGCACTTTCGGAGCAGGGCTGCTAAAGGATCCTGGCAGGGACACCACCATTCCCAACATGCGTTTGAAGTTTCAAGTGGCATGATAAGAAAGCAGCCCCATTCTCTGTGCCTCTATGCGAACAGTGCCATGGGCAGATGAGGCTGAGCAACAGCTTTCCAGGCTAGCACCTTCTGGCTGCCAGCTATCTGCAGACGTTCGCACTTTCGGAGCAGGGCTGCGAAAGGAGCCTGGCAGGGACACCAACTTTCCCAGGCTACGTTTGAAGTTTGAGGTGGCAAGACAAGCAAGCAGCCCCATTCTCTGTGCCTCTGTGCGAGCACTGCCATGGGCAGATGAGGCTGAGCAACAGCTTTCCAGGATAGCCCCTTCTGCCTGCCAGCTATCTGCAGACGTTCGCACTTTCGGAGCAGGGCTGCAAAAGGAGCCTGGCTGGGACACCACCATTCCCAGCATGTGTTTGAAGTTTCAAGTGGCAAGATTAGCAAGCAGCCCCATTCTCTGTGCCTCTGTGCGAGCACTGCCATGGGCAGATGAGGCTGAGCAACAGCTTTCCAGGATAGCCCCTTCTGCCTGCCAGCTATCTGCAGACGTTCGCATTTCAAGAGCAGGGCTGCGAAAGCAGCCTAGCAGGTACACCATCTTTCCCAGGCTACGTTTGAAGTTTGAGGTGGCAAGAAAAGCAAGCAGCCCCATTCTCTGTGCCTCTGTGCGAGCACTGCCATGGGCAGATGAGGCTGAGCAACAGCTTTCCAGGCTAGCCCCTTCTGCCTGCCAGTTATCTGCAGACGTTCGCACTTTCGGAGCAGGGCTGCAAATGAGCCTAGCAGGGACACCACCATTCCCAGCATGCGTTTGAAGTTTCAAGTGGCAAGATAAGCAAGCAGCCCCATTCTCTGTGCCTCTATGCGAACACTGCCATGGGCCGATGAGGCTGAGCAACAGCTTTCCAGGATAGCCCCTTCTGCCTGCCAGCTATCTGCAGACGTTCGCACTTTCGGAGCAGGGCTGCAAAAGGAGCCTGGCAGGGACACCACCATTCCCAGCATGCGTTTGAAGTTTCAAGTGGCAAGATAAGCAAGCAGCCCCATTCTCTGTGCCTCTGTGCGAGCACTGCCATGGGCAGATGAGGCTGAGCAACAGCTTTCCAGGCTATCCCCTTCTGGCTGCCAGCTATCTGCAGACGTTCGCACTTTCGGAGCAGGGCTGCGAAAGGAGCCTGGCAGGGACACCAACTTTCCCAGGCTACGTTTGAAGTTTGAGGTGGCAAGACAAGCAAGCAGCCCCATTCTCTGTGCCTCTGTGCGAGCACTGCCATGGGCAGATGAGGCTGAGCAACAGCTTTCCAGGCTAGCCCCTTCTGCCTGCCAGCTATCTGCAGACGTTCGCATTTCAAGAGCAGGGCTGCGAAAGGAGCCTAGCAGGTACACCATCTTTCCCAGGCTACGTTTGAAGTTTGAGGTGGCAAGACAAGCAAGCAGCCCCATTCTCTGTGCCTCTGTGCGAGCACTGCCATGGGCAGATGAGGCTGAGCAACAGCTTTCCAGGCTAGCCCCTTCTGGCTGCCAGCTATCTGCAGACGTTCGCACTTTCGGAGCAGGGCTGTGAGAGGGGCCTGGCAGGGACACCACAATTCCCAGCATGCGTTTGAAGTTTGAGGTGGCAAGACAAGCAAGCAGCCCCATTCTCTGTGCCTCTGTGCGAGCACTGCCATGGGCAGATGAGGCTGAGCAACAGCTTTCCAGGCTAGCCCCTTCTGGCTGCCAGCTATCTGCAGACGTTCGCATTTCAAGAGCAGGGCTGCGAAAGGAGCCTAGCAGGTACACCATCTTTCCCAGGTTACGTTTGAAGCTTGAGGTGGCAAGACAAGCAAGCAGCCCCATTCTCTGTGCCTCTGTGCGAGCACTGCCATGGGCAGATGAGGCTGAGCAACAGCTTTCCAGGCTAGCCCCTTCTGCCTGCCAGCTATCTGCAGACTTTCGCATTTCAAGAGCAGGGCTGCGAAAGGAGCCTAGCAGGTACACCATCTTTCCCAGGCTACGTTTGAAGCTTGAGGTGGCAAGACAAGCAAGCAGCCCCATTCTCTGTGCCTCTGTGCGAGCACTGCCATGGGCAGATGAGGCTGAGCAACAGCTTTCCAGGATAGCCCCTTCTGCCTGCCAGCTATCTGCAGACGTTCGCATTTCAAGAGCAGGGCTGCGAAAGCAGCCTAGCAGGTACACCATCTTTCCCAGGCTACGTTTGAAGTTTGAGGTGGCAAGACAAGCAAGCAGCCCCATTCTCTGTGCCTCTGTGCGAGCACTGCCATGGGCAGATGAGGCTGAGCAACAGCTTTCCAGGCTAGCCCCTTCTGCCTGCCAGCTATCTGCAGACGTTCGCACTTTCGGAGCAGGGCTGCAAATGAGCCTAGCAGGGACACCACCATTCCCAGCATGCGTTTGAAGTTTCAAGTGGCAAGATAAGCAAGCAGCCCCATTCTCTGTGCCTCTATGCGAACACTGCCATGGGCCGATGAGGCGGAGCAACAGCTTTCCAGGATAGCCCCTTCTGCCTGCCAGCTATCTGCAGACGTTCGCACTTTCGGAGCAGGGCTGCAAAAGGAGCCTGGCAGGGACACCACCATTCCCAGCATGCGTTTGAAGTTTCAAGTGGCAAGATAAGCAAGCAGCCCCATTCTCTGTGCCTCTGTGCGAGCACTGCCATGGGCAGATGAGGCTGAGCAACAGCTTTCCAGGCTATCCCCTTCTGGCTGCCAGCTATCTGCAGACGTTCGCACTTTCGGAGCAGGGCTGCGAAAGGAGCCTGGCAGGGACACCAACTTTCCCAGGCTACGTTTGAAGTTTGAGGTGGCAAGACAAGCAAGCAGCCCCATTCTCTGTGCCTCTGTGCGAGCACTGCCATGGGCAGATGAGGCTGAGCAACAGCTTTCCAGGCTAGCCCCTTCTGGCTGCCAGCTATCTGCAGACGTTCGCATTTCAAGAGCAGGGCTGCGAAAGGAGCCTAGCAGGTACACCATCTTTCCCAGGCTACGTTTGAAGTTTGAGGTGGCAAGACAAGCAAGCAGCCCCATTCTCTGTGCCTCTGTGCGAGCACTGCCATGGGCAGATGAGGCTGAGCAACAGCTTTCCAGGATAGCCCCTTCTGCCTGCCAGCTATCTGCAGACGTTCGCACTTTCGGAGCAGGGCTGTGAGAGGGGCCTGGCAGGGACACCACAATTCCCAGCATGCGTTTGAAGTTTGAGGTGGCAAGACAAGCAAGCAGCCCCATTCTCTGTGCCTCTGTGCGAGCACTGCCATGGGCAGATGAGGCTGAGCAACAGCTTTCCAGGCTAGCCCCTTCTGCCTGCCAGCTATCTGCAGACGTTCGCATTTCAAGAGCAGGGCTGCGAAAGGAGCCTAGCAGGTACACCATCTTTCCCAGGCTACGTTTGAAGCTTAAGGTGGCAAGACAAGCAAGCAGCCCCATTCTCTGTGCCTCTGTGCGAGCACTGCCATGGGCAGATGAGGCTGAGCAACAGCTTTCCAGGCTAGCCCCTTCTGGCTGCCAGCTATCTGCAGACGTTCGCATTTCAAGAGCAGGGCTGCGAAAGGAGCCTAGCAGGTACACCATCTTTCCCAGGCTACGTTTGAAGCTTGAGGTGGCAAGACAAGCAAGCAGCCCCATTCTCTGTGCCTCTGTGCGAGCACTGCCATGGGCAGATGAGGCTGAGCAACAGCTTTCCAGGATGGCCCCTTCTGGCTGCCAGCTATCTGCAGATGTTCACACTTTCGGAGCAGGGCTGCTAAAGGATCCTGGCAGGGACACCACCATTCCCAACATGCGTTTGAAGTTTCAAGTGGCAAGATAAGAAAGCAGCCCCATTCTCTGTGCCTCTATGCGAACAGTGCCATGGGCAGATGAGGCTGAGCAACAGCTTTCCAGGCTAGCACCTTCTGTCTGCCAGCTATCTGCAGACGTTCGCACTTTCGGAGCAGGGCTGCGAAAGGAGCCTGGCAGGGACACCAACTTTCCCAGGCTACGTTTGAAGTTTGAGGTGGCAAGACAAGCAAGCAGCCCCATTCTCTGTGCCTCTGTGCGAGCACTGCCATGGGCAGATGAGGCTGAGCAACAGCTTTCCAGGATAGCCCCTTCTGCCTGCCAGCTATCTGCAGACGTTCGCACTTTCGGAGCAGGGCTGCAAAAGGAGCCTGGCAGGGACACCACCATTCCCAGCATGCGTTTGAAGTTTCAAGTGGCAAGATTAGCAAGCAGCCCCATTCTCTGTGCCTCTGTGCGAGCACTGCCATGGGCAGATGAGGCTGAGCAACAGCTTTCCAGGATAGCCCCTTCTGCCTGCCAGCTATCTGCAGACGTTCGCATTTCAAGAGCAGGGCTGCGAAAGCAGCCTAGCAGGTACACCATCTTTCCCAGGCTACGTTTGAAGTTTGAGGTGGCAAGACAAGCAAGCAGCCCCATTCTCTTTGCCTCTGTGCGAGCACTGCCATGGGCAGATGAGGCTGAGCAACAGCTTTCCAGGCTAGCCCCTTCTGCCTGCCAGCTATCTGCAGACGTTCGCACTTTCGGAGCAGGGCTGCAAATGAGCCTAGCAGGTACACCACCATTCCCAGCATGCGTTTGAAGTTTCAAGTGGCAAGATAAGCAAGCAGCCCCATTCTCTGTGCCTCTATGCGAACAGTGCCATGGGCAGATGAGGCGGAGCAACAGCTTTCCAGGATAGCCCCTTCTGCCTGCCAGCTATCTGCAGACGTTCGCACTTTCGGAGCAGGGCTGCAAAAGGAGCCTGGCAGGGACACCACCATTCCCAGCATGCGTTTGAAGTTTCAAGTGTCAAGATAAGCAAGCAGCCCCATTCTCTGTGCCTCTGTGCGAGCAGTGCCATGGGCAGATGAGGCTGAGCAACAGCTTTCCAGGATAGCCCCTTCTGGCTGCCAGCTATCTGCAGACGTTCGCATTTCAAGAGCAGGGCTGCGAAAGGAGCCTAGCAGGTACACCATCTTTCCCAGGCTACGTTTGAAGTTTGAGGTGGCAAGACAAGCAAGCAGCCCCATTCTCTGTGCCTCTGTGCGAGCACTGCCATGGGCAGATGAGGCTGAGCAACAGCTTTCCAGGCTAGCACCTTCTGGCTGCCAGGTATCTGCAGACGTTCGCACTTTCGGAGCAGGGCTGCAAAAGGAGCCTGGCAGGGACACCAACTTTCCCAGGCTACGTTTGAAGTTTGAGGTGGCAAGACAAGCAAGCAGCCCCATTCTCTGTGCCTCTGTGCGAGCACTGCCATGGGCAGATGAGGCTGAGCAACAGCTTTCCAGGATGGCCCCTTCTGCCTGCCAGCTATCTGCAGACGTTCGCACTTTCGGAGCAGGGCTGTGATAGGAGCCTGGCAGGGACACCAACTTTCCCAGCATGCGTTTTAAGTTTCAAGTGGCAAGATAAGCAAGCAGCCCCATTCTCTGTGCCTCTATGCGAACAGTGCCATGGGCAGATGAGGCTGAGCAACAGCTTTCCAGGCTAGCCCCTTCTGGCTACCAGCTATCTGCAGACGTTTGCATTTTAAGAGCAGGGCTGCGAAAGGAGCCTGGCTGGAACATCAACTTTCACAGGCTACATTTTAAGTTTGAGGTGGCAAGAGAAGCAAGCAGCGCCATTCTCTGTGCCTCTGTGCGAGCACTGCCATGGGCAGATGAGGCTGAGCAACAGCTTTCCAGGCTAGCCCCTTCTGGCTGCCAGCTATCTGCAGACGTTTGCATTTTAAGAGCAGGGCTGCGAAAGGAGCCTGGCTGGAACATCAACTTTCACAGGCTACATTTTAAGTTTGAGGTGGCAAGAGAAGCAAGCAGCGCCAGTCTCTGTGCCTCTGTGCGAGCAGTGCCATGGGCAGATGAGGCTGAGCAACAGCTTTACAGGCTAGCCCCTTCTGGCTGCCAGCTATCTGCAGACGTTCGCATTTCAAGAGCAGGGCTGCGAAAGGAGCCTGGCAGGGACACCACCATTCCCAGGCTACGTTTGAAGTTTGAGGTGGCAAGACAAGCAAGCAGCCCCAGTCTCTGGGCCTCTGTGCTAGCACTGCCATGAGCAGATGAGGCTGAGCTACAGCTTTCCAGGATAGCCCCTTCCTGCTGCCAGCTATCTGCAGACGTTCGCATTGTAAGAGCATTGCTGCGAAAGGAACATGGCTGGGTCACCAACTTTCCCAGGCTACGTTTGACGTTTCAAGTGGCAAGACAAGCAAGCAGCCCCAGTCTCTGTGCCTCTGTGCGAGCAGTGCCATGGGCAGATGAGGCTGAGCAACAGCTTTACAGGCTAGCCCCTTCTGGCTGCCAGCTATCTGCAGACGTTCGCATTTTAAGAGCAGGACTGCGAAAGGAGCCTGGCTGGGACATCAACTTTCACAGGCTACGTTTGGAGTTTCAAGTGGCAAGACAAGCAAGCAGCTCCAGTCTCTGTGCCTCTGTGCGAGCAGTGCCATGGGCAGATGAGGCTGAGCAACAGCTTTCCAGGCTAGCCCCTTCTGGCTGCCAGCTATCTGCAGACGTTCGCATTTAAAGAGCAGGGTTGCGAAAGGAGCCTGACAGGGACACCACAATTCTAAGGCTACTTTTGAAGTTTGAGGTGGCAAGACAAGCAAGCAGCCCCAGTCTCTGTGCCTCTGTGCGAGCAGTGCCATTAGCAGATGAGGCTGAGCAACAGCTTTCCAGGCTAGCCCCTTCTGGCTGCCAGCTATCTGCAGACGTTCGCATTTTAAGAGCAGGGCTGCGAAAGGAGCCTGACAGGGACAACATCATTCCCAGGCTACGTTTGAAGTTTGAGGTGGAAAGACAAGCAAGCAGCCCCAGTCTCTGTGCCTCTGTGCGAACAGTGCCATGGGCAGATGAGGCTGAGCAACAGCTTTCCAGGCTAGCCCCTTCTGGCTGCCAGCTATCTGCAGACGTTCGCATTTCAAGAGCAGGGCTGCGAAAGGATCCTGGATGGGACACCAACTTTCCCAGGCTACGTTTGAAGTTTAAGGTGGCAAGACAAGCAAGCAGCCCCATTCTCTGTGCCTCTGTGCGAGCAGTGCCATGGGCAGATGAGGCTGATAAACAGCTTTCCAGGCTAGCCCCTTCTGGCTGCCAGCTATCTGCAGACGTTCGCATTTCAAGAGCAGGGCTGCGAAAGGAGCCTGGCTGGGACATCAACTTTCACAGGCTACGTTTGGAGTTTCAAGTGGCAAGACAAGCAAGTAGCTACAGTCTCTGTGCCTCTGTGCGAGCAGTGCCATTGGCAGATGAGGCTGAGCAACAGCTTTCCAGGCTAGCCCCTTCCGCATGCCAGCTATCTGCAGATGTTCGCATTTAAAGAGCAGGGTTGCGAAAGAAGCCTGGCAGGGACACCACAATTCTAAGGCTACTTTTGAAGTTTGAGGTAGCAAGACAAGCAAGAAGCCCCAGTCTCTGGGCCTCCGTGCGAGCAGTGCCATTAGCAGATGAGGCTGAGCAACAGCTTTCCAGGCTAGCCCCTTCTGGCTGCCAGCTATCTGCAGACGTTCACACTTTCGGAGCAGGGCTGCGAAAGGAGCCTGGCTGGAACACCAAATTTCACAGGCTACATTTTATGTTTGAGGTGGCAAGAGAAGCAAGCAGCGCCAGTCTCTGTGCCTCTGTGCGAGCAGTGCCATTGGCAGATGAGGCTGAGCAACAGCTTTCCAGGCTAGCCCCTTCTGGCTGCCAGCTATCTGCAGACGTTCGCATTTCAAGAGCAGGGCTGCGAAAGGAGCCTGGCAGGGACACCACCATTCCCAGGCTACGTTTGAAGTTTAAGGTGGCAAGACAAGCAAGCAGCCCCAGTCTCTGGGCCTCTGTGCTAGCACTGCCATGAGCAGATGAGGCTGAGCAACAGCTTTCCAGGATAGCCCCTTCTGGCTGCCAGCTATCTGCAGACGTTCGCACTTTCGGAGCAGGGCTGCGAAAGGAGCCTGGCTGGGACATCAACTTTCACAGGCTACGTTTGGAGTTTGAGGTGGCAAGACAAGCAAGCAGCCCCAGTCTGGGGGCCTCTGTGCTATCACTGCCATGAGCAGATGAGGCTGAGCTACAGCTTTCCAGGATAGCCCCTTCTGCCTGCCAGCTATCTGCAGACGTTCGCATTTAAAGAGCAGGGTTGCGAAAGAAGCCTGGCAGGGACACCACAATTCTAAGGCTACTTTTGAAGTTTGAGGTGGCAAGACAAGCAAGCAGCCCCAGTCTCTGGGCCTCTGTGTGAGCAGTGCCATTAGCAGATGAGGCTGAGCAACAGCTTTCCAGGCTAGCCCCTTCTGGCTGCCAGCTATCTGCAGACGTTCGCACTTTCGGAGCAGGGCTGCGAAAGGAGCCTGGCTGGAACATCAACTTTCACAGGCTACATTTTATGTTTGAAGTGGCAAGAGAAGCAAGCAGCGCCAGTCTCTGTGCCTCTGTGCGAGCAGTGCCATTGGCAGATGAGGCTGAGCAACAGCTTTCCAGGCTAGCCCCTTGTGGCTGCCAGCTATCTGCAGACGTTCGCATTTCAAGAGCAGGGCTGCGAAAGGAGCCTGGCAGGGACACCACCATTCCCAGGCTACGTTTGAAGTTTGAGGTGGCAAGACAAGCAAGCAGCAACAGTCTGGGGGCCTCTGTGCTAGCACTGCCATGAGCAGATGAGGCTGAGCTACAGCTTTCCAGGATAGCCCCTTCTGCCTGCCAGCTATCTGCAGACGTTCGCACTTTCGGAGCAGGGCTGCGAAAGGAGCCTGGCTGGGACATCAACTTTCACAGGCTACCTTTGGAGTTTGAGGTGCAAGACAAGCAAGCAGCCCCAGTCTCTGTGCCTCTGTGCGAGCAGTGCCATGGGCAGATGAGGCTGAGCAACAGCTTTCCAGGCTAGCCCCTTCTGGCTGCCAGCTATCTGCAGATGTTCGCATTTAAAGAGCAGGGTTGCGAAAGAAGCCTGGCAGGGACACCACAATTCTAAGGCTACTTTTGAAGTTTGAGGTGGCAAGACAAGCAAGCAGCCCCAGTCTCTGGGCCTCTGTGCGAGCAGTGCCATGAGCAGATGAGGCTGAGCAACAGCTTTCCAGGCTAGCCCCTTCTGGCTGCCAGCTATCTGCAGACGTTCGCACTTTCGGAGCAGGGCTGCGAAAGGAGCCTGGCTGGAACACCAACTTTCACAGGCTACATTTTATGTTTGAGGTGGCAAGAGAAGCAAGCAGCGCCAGTCTCTGTGCCTCTGTGCGAGCAGTGCCATTGGCAGATGAGGCTGAGCAACAGCTTTCCAGGCTAGCCCCTTCTCGCTGCCAGCTATCTGCAGACGTTCGCATTTCAAGAGCAGGGCTGCGAAAGGAGCCTGGCAGGGACACCACCATTCCCAGGCTACGTTTGAAGTTTAAGGTGGCAAGACAAGCAAGCAGCCCCAGTCTCTGGGCCTCTGTGCTAGCACTGCCATGAGCAGATGAGGCTGAGCTACAGCTTTCCAGAATAGCCCCTTCTGGCTGCCAGCTATCTGCAGACGTTCGCATTGTAAGAGCATTGCTGCGAAAGGAGCCTGGCTGGGACACCAACTTTCCCAGGCTACGTTTGACGTTTCAAGTGGCAAGACAAGCAAGCAGCCCCATTCTCTGTGCCTCTGTGCGAGCAGTGCCATGGGCAGATGAGGCTGATAAACAGCTTTCCAGGCTAGCCCCTTCTGGCTGCCAGCTATCTGCAGACGTTCGCATTTTAAGAGCAGGGCTGCGAAAGGAGCCTGGCAGGGACCGCCCACATTCCCAGCATGCGTTTCAGATTTCAAGTGGCATGATAAGCAAGCAGCCCCATTCTCTGTGCCTCTGTGCGAGCACTGCCATGGGCAGATGAGGCTGAGCAACAGCTTTCCAGGCTAGCCCCTTCTGGCTGCCAGCTATCTGCAGACGTTCGCACTTTCGGAGCAGGGCTGCGAAAGGAGCCTGGCTGGGACATCAACTTTCACAGGCTACGTTTGGAGTTTCAAGTGGCAAGACAAGCAAGCAGCCCCAGTCTCTGTGCCTCTGTGCGAACAGTGCCATGGGCAGATGAGGCTGAGCAACAGCTTTCCAGGCTAGCCCCTTCTGGCTGCCAGCTATCTGCAGACGTTCGCAGTTCAAGAGCAGGGCTGCGAAAGGAGCCTGGATGGGACACCAACTTTCCCAGGCTACGTTTGAAGTTTAAGGTGGCAAGACAAGCAAGCAGCCCCAGTCTCTGTGCCTCTGTGCGAGCAGTGCAATGGGCAGATGAGGCTGAGCAACAGCTTTCCAGGCTAGCACCTTCTGGCTGCCAGCTATCTGCAGACGTTCGCATTTTAAGAGCAGGGCTGCGAAAGGAGCCTGGCAGGGACCGCCCACATTCCCAGCATGCGTTTCAGATTTCAAGTGGCATGATAAGCAAGCAGCCCCAGTCTCTGGGCCTCTGTGCGAGCAGTGCCATGAGCAGATGAGGCTGAGCAACAGCTTTCCAGGCTAGCCCCTTCTGGCTGCCAGCTATCTGCAGAGGTTCGCACTTTCGGAGCAGGACTGCGAAAGGAGCCTGGCTGGGACATCAACTTTCACAGGCTACGTTTGAAGTTTAAGGTGGCAAGACAAGCAAGCAGCCCCATTCTCTGTGCCTCTGTGCGAGCAGTGCCATGGGCAGATGAGGCTGATAAACAGCTTTCCAGGCTAGCCCCTTCTGGCTGCCAGCTATCTGCAGACGTTCGCATTTTAAGAGCAGGGCTGCGAAAGGAGCCTGGCAGGGACCGCCCACATTCCCAGCATGCGTTTCAGATTTCAAGTGGCATGATAAGCAAGCAGCCCCAGTCTCTGGGCCTCTGTGCTAGCACTGCCATGAGCAGATGAGGCTGAGCAACAGCTTTCCAGGCTAGCCCCTTCTGGCTGCCAGCTATCTGCAGACGTTCGCACTTTCGGAGCAGGGCTGCGAAAGGAGCCTGGCTGGGACATCAACTTTCACAGGCTACGTTTGGAGTTTCAAGTGGCAAGACAAGCAAGTAGCTACAGTCTCTGTGCCTCTGTGCGAGCAGTGCCATTGGCAGATGAGGCTGAGCAACAGCTTTCCAGGCTAGCCCCTTCTGCATGCCAGCTATCTGCAGATGTTCGCATTTAAAGAGCAGGGTTGCGAAAGAAGCCTGGCAGGGACACCACAATTCTAAGGCTACTTTTGAAGTTTGAGGTAGCAAGACAAGCAAGAAGCCCCAGTCTCTGGGCCTCCGTGCGAGCAGTGCCATTAGCAGATGAGGCTGAGCAACAGCTTTCCAGGATAGCCCCTTCTGGCTGCCAGCTATCTGCAGACGTTCGCATTGTAAGAGCATTGCTGCGAAAGGAGCCTGGCTGGGACACCAACTTTCCCAGGCTACGTTTGACGTTTCAAGTGGCAAGACAAGCAAGCAGCCCCATTCTCTGTTCCTCTGTGCGAGCAGTGCCATGGGCAGATGAGGCTGAGCAACAGCTTTCCAGGCTAGCCCCTTCTGGCTGCCAGCTATCTGCAGACGTTCGCATTTCAAGAGCAGGGCTGCGAAAGGAGCCTGGTAGGGACCGCCCACATTCCCAGCATGCGTTTCAGATTTCAAGTGGCATGATAAGCAAGCAGCCCCAGTCTCTGGGCGTCTGTGCTAGCACTGCCATGAGCAGATGAGGCTGAGCAACAGCTTTCCAGGCTAGCCCCTTCTGCCTGCCAGCTATCTGCAGACGTTCGCACTTTCGGAGCAGGGCTGCGAAAGGAGCCTGGCTGGGACATCAACTTTCACAGGCTACGTTTGGAGTTTCAAGTGGCAAGACAAGCAAGTAGCTCCAGTCTCTGTGCCTCTGTGCGAGCAGTGCCATTGGCAGATGAGGCTGAGCAACAGCTTTCCAGGCTAGCCCCTTCTGCATGCCAGCTATCTGCAGATGTTCGCATTTAAAGAGCAGGGTTGCGAAAGAAGCCTGGCAGGGACACCACAATTCTAAGGCTACTTTTGAAGTTTGAGGTGGCAAGACAAGCAAGCAGCCCCAGTCTCTGGGCCTCTGTGCGAGCAGTGCCATTAGCAGATGAGGCTGAGCAACAGCTTTCCAGGCTAGCCCCTTCTGCCTGCCAGCTATCTGCAGACGTTCGCACTTTCGGAGCAGGGCTGCGAAAGGAGCCTGGCTGGAACATCAACTTTCACAGGCTACATTTTATGTTTGAGGTGGCAAGAGAAGCAAGCAGCGCCAGTCTCTGTGCCTCTGTGCGAGCAGTGCCATTGGCAGATGAGGCTGAGCAACAGCTTTCCAGGCTAGCCCCTTGTGGCTGCCAGCTATCTGCAGACGTTCGCATTTCAAGAGCAGGGCTGCGAAAGGAGCCTGGCAGGGACACCACCATTCCCAGGCTACGTTTGAAGTTTGAGGTGGCAAGACAAGCAAGCAGACCCAGTCTGGGGGCCTCTGTGCTAGCACTGCCATGAGCAGATGAGGCAGAGCTACAGCTTACCAGGATAGCCTCTTCTGCCTGCCAGCTATCTGCAGACGTTCGCATTTAAAGAGCAGGGCTGCGAAAGGAGCCTGGCAGGGACACCACAATTCTAAGGCTACTTTTGAAGTTTGAGGTGCAAGACAAGCAAGCAGCCCCAGTCTCTGTGCCTCTGTGCGAGCAGTGCCATGGGCAGATGAGGCTGAGCAACAGCTTTCCAGGCTAGCCCCTTCTGGCTGCCAGCTATCTGCAGATGTTCGCATTTAAAGAGCAGGGTTGCGAAAGAAGCCTGGCAGGGACACCACAATTCTAAGGCTACTTTTGAAGTTTGAGGTGGCAAGACAAGCAAGCAGCCCCAGTCTCTGGGCCTCTGTGCGAGCAGTGCCATGAGCAGATGAGGCTGAGCAACAGCTTTCCAGGCTAGCCCCTTCTGGCTGCCAGCTATCTGCAGACGTTCGCACTTTCGGAGCAGGGCTGCGAAAGGAGCCTGGCTGGAACACCAACTTTCACAGGCTACATTTTATGTTTGAGGTGGCAAGAGAAGCAAGCAGCGCCAGTCTCTGTGCCTCTGTGCGAGCAGTGCCATGGGCAGATGAGGCTGACAAACAGCTTTCCGGGCTAGCCCCTTCTGCCTGCCAGCTATCTGCAGACGTTCGCATTTCAAGAGCAGGGCTGCGAAAGGAGCCTGGTAGGGACCGCCCACATTCCCAGCATGCGTTTCAGATTTCAAGTGGCATGATAAGCAAGCAGCCCCAGTCTCTGGGCGTCTGTGCTAGCACTGCCATGAGCAGATGAGGCTGAGCAACAGCTTTCCAGGCTAGCCCCTTCTGCCTGCCAGCTATCTGCAGACGTTCGCACTTTCGGAGCAGGGCTGCGAAAGGAGCCTGGCTGGGACATCAACTTTCACAGGCTACGTTTGGAGTTTCAAGTGGCAAGACAAGCAAGTAGCTCCAGTCTCTGTGCCTCTGTGCGAGCACTGCCATGGGCAGATGAGGCTGAGCAACAGCTTTCCAGGCTAGCCCCTTCTGCATGCCAGCTATCTGCAGATGTTCGCATTTAAAGAGCAGGGTTGCGAAAGAAGCCTGGCAGGGACACCACAATTCTAAGGCTACTTTTGAAGTTTGAGGTGGCAAGACAAGCAAGCAGCCCCAGTCTCTGGGCCTCTGTGCGAGCAGTGCCATTAGCAGATGAGGCTGAGCAACAGCTTTCCAGGCTAGCCCCTTCTGGCTGCCAGCTATCTGCAGACGTTCGCACTTTCGGAGCAGGGCTGCGAAAGGAGGCTGGCTGGAACATCAACTTTCACAGGCTACATTTTATGTTTGAGGTTGCAAGAGAAGCAAGCAGCGCCAGTCTCTGTGCCTCTGTGCGAGCAGTGCCATTGGAAGATGAGGGTGAGCAACAGCTTTCCAGGCTAGCCCCTTGTGGCTGCCAGCTATCTGCAGACGTTCGCATTTCAAGAGCAGGGCTGCGAAAGGAGCCTGGCAGGGACACCACCATTCCCAGGCTACGTTTGAAGTTTGAGGTGGCAAGACAAGCAAGCAGCCCCAGTCTGGGGGCCTCTGTGCTAGCACTGCCATGGGCAGATGAGGCTGAGCTACAGCTTACCAGGCTAGCCCCTTCTGGCTGCCAGCTATCTGCAGACGTTCGCATTTAAAGAGCAGGGCTGCGAAAGGAGCCTGGCAGGGACACCACAATTCTAAGGCTACTTTTGAAGTTTGAGGTGCAAGACAAGCAAGCAGCCCCAGTCTCTGTGCCTCTGTGCGAGCAGTGCCATGGGCAGATGAGGCTGAGCAACAGCTTTCCAGGCTAGCCCCTTCTGGCTGCCAGCTATCTGCAGATGTTCGCATTTAAAGAGCAGGGTTGCGAAAGAAGCCTGGCAGGGACACCACAATTCTAAGGCTACTTTTGAAGTTTGAGGTGGCAAGACAAGCAAGCAGCCCCAGTCTCTGGGCCTCTGTGCGAGCAGTGCCATGAGCAGATGAGGCTGAGCAACAGCTTTCCAGGCTAGCCCCTTCTGGCTGCCAGCTATCTGCAGACGTTCGCACTTTCGGAGCAGGGCTGCGAAAGGAGCCTGGCTGGAACACCAACTTTCACAGGCTACATTTTATGTTTGAGGTGGCAAGAGAAGCAAGCAGCGCCAGTCTCTGTGCCTCTGTGCGAGCAGTGCCATGGGCAGATGAGGCTGACAAACAGCTTTCCGGGCTAGCCCCTTCTGCCTGCCAGCTATCTGCAGACGTTCGCATTTCAAGAGCAGGGCTGCGAAAGGAGCCTGGTAGGGACCGCCCACATTCCCAGCATGCGTTTCAGATTTCAAGTGGCATGATAAGCAAGCAGCCCCAGTCTCTGGGCGTCTGTGCTAGCACTGCCATGAGCAGATGAGGCTGAGCAACAGCTTTCCAGGCTAGCCCCTTCTGCCTGCCAGCTATCTGCAGACGTTCGCACTTTCGGAGCAGGGCTGCGAAAGGAGCCTGGCTGGGACATCAACTTTCACAGGCTACGTTTGGAGTTTCAAGTGGCAAGACAAGCAAGTAGCTCCAGTCTCTGTGCCTCTGTGCGAGCAGTGCCATGGGCAGATGAGGCTGAGCAACAGCTTTCCAGGCTAGCCCCTTCTGCATGCCAGCTATCTGCAGATGTTCGCATTTAAAGAGCAGGGTTGCGAAAGAAGCCTGGCAGGGACACCACAATTCTAAGGCTACTTTTGAAGTTTGAGGTGGCAAGACAAGCAAGCAGCCCCAGTCTCTGGGCCTCTGTGCGAGCAGTGCCATTAGCAGATGAGGCTGAGCAACAGCTTTCCAGGCTAGCCCCTTCTGGCTGCCAGCTATCTGCAGACGTTCGCACTTTCGGAGCAGGGCTGCGAAAGGAGCCTGGCTGGAACATCAACTTTCACAGGCTACATTTTATGTTTGAGGTGGCAAGAGAAGCAAGCAGCGCCAGTCTCTGTGCCTCTGTGCGAGCAGTGCCATTGGCAGATGAGGCTGAGCAACAGCTTTCCAGGCTAGCCCCTTGTGGCTGCCAGCTATCTGCAGACGTTCGCATTTCAAGAGCAGGGCTGCGAAAGGAGCCTGGCAGGGACACCACCATTCCCAGGTTACGTTTGAAGTTTGAGGTGGCAAGACAAGCAAGCAGCCCCAGTCTGGGGGCCTCTGTGCTAGCACTGCCATGAGCAGATGAGGCTGAGCTACAGCTTTCCAGGATAGCCCCTTCTGCCTGCCAGCTATCTGCAGACGTTCGCATTCAAAGAGCAGGGCTGCGAAAGGAGCCTGGCACGGACACCACAATTCTAAGGCTACTTTTGAAGTTTGAGGTGCAAGACAAGCAAGCAGCCCCAGTCTCTGTGCCTCTGTGCGAGCAGTGCCATGGGCAGATGAGGCTGAGCAACAGCTTTCCAGGCTAGCACCTTCTGCCTGCCAGCTATCTGCAGACGTTCGCATTTTAAGAGCAGGGCTGCGAAAGGAGCCTGGCAGGGACCGCCCACATTCCCAGCATGCGTTTCAGATTTCAAGTGGCATGATAAGCAAGCAGCCCCAGTCTCTGGGCCTCTGTGCTAGCACTGCCATGGGCAGATGAGGCTGAGCAACAGCTTTCCAGGATAGCCCCTTCTGCCTGCCAGCTATCTGCAGACGTTCGCACTTTCGGAGCAGGGCTGCGAAAGGAGCCTGGCTGGGACATCAACTTTCACAGGCTACGTTTGGAGTTTCAAGTGGCAAGACAAGCAAGCAGCCCCAGTCTCTGTGCCTCTGTGCGAACAGTGCCATGGGCAGATGAGGCTGAGCAACAGCTTTCCAGGCTAGCCCCTTCTGGCTGCCAGCTATCTGCAGACGTTCGCAGTTCAAGAGCAGGGCTGTGAAAGGAGCCTGAATGGGACACCATCTTTCCCAGGCTACGTTTGAAGTTTAAGGTGGCAAGACAAGCAAGCAGCCCCAGTCTCTGTGCCTCTGTGCGAGCAGTGCAATGGGCAGATGAGGCTGAGCAACAGCTTTCCAGGCTAGCCCCTTCTGGCTGCCAGCTATCTGCAGACGTTCGCATTTTAAGAGCAGGGCTGCGAAAGGAGCCTGGCAGGGACCGCCCACATTCCCAGCATGCGTTTCAGATTTCAAGTGGCATGATAAGCAAGCAGCCCCAGTCTCTGGGCCTCTGTGCGAGCAGTGCCATGAGCAGATGAGGCTGAGCAACAGCTTTCCAGGCTAGCCCCTTCTGGCTGCCAGCTATCTGCAGACGTTCGCACTTTCGGAGCAGGGCTGCGAAAGGAGCCTGGCTGGAACATCAACTTTCACAGGCTACATTTTAAGTTTGAGGTGGCAAGAGAAGCAAGCAGCGCCAGTCTCTGTGCCTCTGTGCGAGCAGTGCCATGAGCAGATGAGGCTGAGCAACAGCTTTACAGGCTAGCCCCTTCTGGCTGCCAGCTATCTGCAGACGTTCGCATTTCAAGAGCAGGGCTGCGTAAGGACCCTGGCAGGGACACCACCATTCCCAGGCTACGTTTGAAGTTTGAGGTGGCAAGAGAAGCAAGCAGCCCCAGTCTCTGGGCCTCTGTGCTAGCACTGCCATGAGCAGATGAGGCTGAGCTACAGCTTTCCAGGATAGCCCCTTCTGCCTGCCAGCTATCTGCAGACGTTCGCATTGTAAGAGCATTGCTGTGAAAGGAGCCTGGCTGGGACACCAACTTTCCCAGGCTACGTTTGACGTTTCAAGTGGCAAGACAAGCAAGCAGCCCCAGTCTCTGTGCCTCTGTGCGAGGAGTGCCATTGGCAGATGAGGCTGATAAACAGCTTTCCAGGCTAGCCCCTTCTGGCTGCCAGCTATCTGCAGACGTTCGCATTTCAAGAGCAGGGCTGCGAAAGGAGCCTGGCAGGGACATCAGCATTCTAAGGCTACGTTTGAAGTTTGAGGTGGCAAGACAAGCAAGCAGCCCCATTCTCTGTGCCTCTGTGCGAGCAGTGCAATGGGCAGATGAGGCTGAGCAACAGCTTTCCAGGCTAGCCCCTTCTGGCTGCCAGCTATCTGCAGAGGTTCGCATTTCAAGAGCAGGGCTGCGAAAGGAGCCTGGCAGGGACCTCCCACATTCCCAGCATGCGTTTCAGATTTCAAGTGGCATGATAAGCAAGCAGCCCCAGTCTCTGGGCCTCTGTGCGAGCAGTGCCATGAGCAGATGAGGCTGAGCAACAGCTTTCCAGGCTAGCCCCTTCTGGCTGCTAGCTATCTGCAGACGTTCGCACTTTCGGAGCAGGGCTGCGAAAGGAGCCTGGCTGGGACATCAACTTTCACAGGCTACGTTTGGAGTTTCAAGTGGCAAGACAAGCAAGCAGCTCCAGTCTCTGTGCCTCTGTACGAGCAGTGCCATTGGCAGATGAGGCTGAGCAACAGCTTTCCAGGCTAGCCCCTTCTGGCTGTCAGCTATCTGCAGACGTTCGCATTTAAAGAGCAGGGTTGCGAAAGGAGCCTGACAGGGACACCACAATTCTAAGGCTACTTTTGAAGTTTGAGGTGGCAAGACAAGCAAGCAGCCCCAGTCTCTGTGCCTCTGTGCGAGCAGTGCCATGGGCAGATGAGGCTGAGCAACAGCTTTCCAGGCTAGCCCCTTCTGGCTGCCAGCTATCTGCAGACATTCGCATTTTAAGAGCAGGGCTGCGAAAGGAGCCTGACAGGGACAACAACATTCCCAGGTTACGTTTGAAGTTTGAGGTGGCAAGACAAGCAAGCAGCCCCAGTCTCTGTGCCTCTGTGCGAACAGTGCCATGGGCAGATGAGGCTGCGCAACAGCTTTCCAGTCTAGCCCCTTCTGGCTGCCAGCTATCTGCAGATGTTTGCATTTCAAGAGCAGGGCTGCGAAAGGAGCCTGGCAGGGACCGCCCACATTCCCAGCATGCGTTTCAGATTTCAAGTGGCATGATAAGCAAGCAGCCCCAGTCTCTGTGCCTCTGTGCGAGCAGTGCCATTGGCAGATGAGGCTGAGCAACAGCTTTCCAGGCTAGCCCCTTTTGGCTGCCAGCTATCTGCAGACGTTCGCATTTCAAGAGCAGGGCTGCGAAAGGAGCCTGGCAGGGACACCACCATTCCCAGGCTACGTTTGAAGTTTGAGGTGGCAAGACAAGCAAGCAGCCCCAGTCTGGGGGCCTCTGTGCTAGCACTGCCATGAGCAGATGAGGCTGAGCTACAGCTTTCCAGGCTAGCCCCTTGTGGCTGCCAGCTATCTGCAGACGTTCGCATTGTAAGAGCATTGCTGCGAAAGGAGCCTGGCAGGGACACCAACTTTCCCAGGCTACGTTTGACGTTTCAAGTGGCAAGACAAGCAAGCAGCCCCAGTCTCTGTGCCTCTGTGCGAACAGTGCCATGGGCAGATGAGGCTGAGCAACAGCTTTCCAGGCTAGCCCCTTCTGGCTGCCAGCTATCTGCAGACGTTCGCAGTTCAAGAGCAGGGCTGCGAAAGGAGCCTGGATGGGACACCAACTTTCCCAGGCTACGTTTGAAGTTTAAGGTGGCAAGACAAGCAAGCAGCCCCAGTCTCTGTGCCTCTGTGCGAGCAGTGCAATGGGCAGATGAGGCTGAGCAACAGCTTTCCAGGCTAGCCCCTTCTGGCTGCCAGCTATCTGCAGACGTTCGCATTTTAAGAGCAGGGCTGCGAAAGGAGCCTGGCAGGGACCGCCCACATTCCCAGCATGCGTTTCAGATTTCAAGTGGCATGATAAGCAAGCAGCCCCAGTCTCTGGGCCTCTGTGCGAGCAGTGCCATGAGCAGATGAGGCTGAGCAACAGCTTTCCAGGCTAGCCCCTTCTGGCTGCCAGCTATCTGCAGATGTTCGCATTTAAAGAGCAGGGTTGCGAAAGGAGCCTGGCAGGGACACCACAATTCCAAGGCTACTTTTGAAGTTTGAGGTAACAAGACAAGCAAGCAGCCCCAGTCTCTGGGCCTCTGTGCGAGCAGTGCCATGGGCAGATGAGGCTGAGCAACAGCTTTCCAGGCTAGCCCCTTCTGGCTGCCCGCTATCTGCAGACGTTCGCACTTTCGGAGCAGGGCTGCGAAAGGAGCCTGGCTGGAACATCAACTTTCACAGGCTACATTTTAAGTTTGAGGTGGCAAGAGAAGCAAGCAGCGCCAGTCTCTGTGCCTCTGTGCGAGCAGTGCCATGAGCAGATGAGGCTGAGCAACAGCTTTACAGGCTAGCCCCTTCTGGCTGCCAGCTATCTGCAGACGTTCGCATTGTAAGAGCATTGCTGTGAAAGGAGCCTGGCTGGGACACCAACTTTCCCAGGCTACGTTTGACGTTTCAAGTGGCAAGACAAGCAAGCAGCCCCAGTCTCTGTGCCTCTGTGCGAGGAGTGCCATTGGCAGATGAGGCTGATAAACAGCTTTCCAGGCTAGCCCCTTCTGGCTGCCAGCTATCTGCATACGTTCGCATTTCAAGAGCAGGGCTGCGAAAGGAGCCTGGCAGGGACCGCCCATATTCCCAGCATGCGTTTCAGATTTCAAGTGGCATGATAAGCAAGCAGCCCCAGTCTCTGGGCCTCTGTGCGAGCAGTGCTATGAGGAGATGAGGCTGAGCTACAGCTTTCCAGGCTAGCCCCTTCTGGCTGCCAGCTATCTGCAGATGTTCGCATTGTAAGAGCATTGCTGCGAAAGGAGCCTGGCTGGGACACCAACTTTCCCAGGTTACGTTTGACGTTTCAAGTGGCAAGACAAGCAAGCAGCCCCAGTCTCTGTGCCTCTGTGCGAGCAGTGCTATGAGGAGATGAGGCTGAGCAACAGCTTTCCAGGCTAGCCCCTTCTGGCTGCCAGCTATCTGCAGACGTTCGCACTTTCGGAGCAGGGCTGCGAAAGGAGCCTGGCTGGGACATCAACTTTCACAGGCTACGTTTGGAGTTTCAAGTGGCAAGACAAGCAAGCAGCTCCAGTCTCTGTGCCTCTGTGCGAGCAGTGCCATTGGCAGATGAGGCTGAGCAACAGCTTTCCAGGCTAGCCCCTTCTGGCTGCCAGCTATCTGCAGATGTTTGCATTTAAAGAGCAGGGTTGCGAAAGGAGCCTGGCAGGGACACCACAATTCTAAGGCTACTTTTGAAGTTTGAGGTGGCAAGACAAGCAAGCAGCCCCAGTCTCTGGGCCTCTGTGCGAGCAGTGCCATGGGCAGATGAGGCTGAGCAACAGCTTTCCAGGCTAGCCCCTTCTGCCTGCCAGCTATCTGCAGACGTTCGCACTTTCGGAGCAGGGCTGCGAAAGGAGCCTGACTGGAACATCAACTTTCACAGGCTACATTTTAAGTTTGAGGTGACAAGAGAAGCAAGCAGCGCCAGTCTCTGTGCCTCTGTGCGAGCAGTGCCATTGGCAGATGAGGCTGAGCAACAGCTTTCCAGGCTAGCCCCTTCTGGCTGCCAGCTATCTGCAGAGGTTCGCATTTCAAGAGCAGGGCTGCGAAAGGAGCCTGGCAGGGACCTCCCACATTCCCAGCATGCGTTTCAGATTTCAAGTGGCATGATAAGCAAGCAGCCCCAGTCTCTGGGCCTCTGTGCGAGCAGTGCCATGAGCAGATGAGGCTGAGCAACAGCTTTCCAGGCTAGCCCCTTCTGGCTGCTAGCTATCTGCAGACATTCGCACTTTCGGAGCAGGGCTGCGAAAGGAGCCTGGCTGGGACATCAACTTTCACAGGCTACGTTTGGAGTTTCAAGTGGCAAGACAAGCAAGCAGCTCCAGTCTCTGTGCCTCTGTACGAGCAGTGCCATTGGCAGATGAGGCTGAGCAACAGCTTTCCAGGCTAGCCCCTTCTGGCTGTCAGCTATCTGCAGACGTTCGCATTTAAAGAGCAGGGTTGCGAAAGGAGCCTGACAGGGACACCACAATTCTAAGGCTACTTTTGAAGTTTGAGGTGGCAAGACAAGCAAGCAGCCCCAGTCTCTGTGCCTCTGTGCGAGCAGTGCCATGGGCAGATGAGGCTGAGCAACAGCTTTCCAGGCTAGCCCCTTCTGGCTGCCAGCTATCTGCAGACATTCGCATTTTAAGAGCAGGGCTGCGAAAGGAGCCTGACAGGGACAACAACATTCCCAGGTTACGTTTGAAGTTTGAGGTGGCAAGACAAGCAAGCAGCCCCAGTCTCTGTGCCTCTGTGCGAACAGTGCCATGGGCAGATGAGGCTGCGCAACAGCTTTCCAGTCTAGCCCCTTCTGGCTGCCAGCTATCTGCAGATGTTTGCATTTCAAGAGCAGGGCTGCGAAAGGAGCCTGGCAGGGACCGCCCACATTCCCAGCATGCGTTTCAGATTTCAAGTGGCATGATAAGCAAGCAGCCCCAGTCTCTGTGCCTCTGTGCGAGCAGTGCCATTGGCAGATGAGGCTGAGCAACAGCTTTCCAGGCTAGCCCCTTTTGGCTGCCAGCTATCTGCAGACGTTCGCATTTCAAGAGCAGGGCTGCGAAAGGAGCCTGGCAGGGACACCACCATTCCCAGGCTACGTTTGAAGTTTGAGGTGGCAAGACAAGCAAGCAGCCCCAGTCTGGGGGCCTCTGTGCTAGCACTGCCATGAGCAGATGAGGCTGAGCTACAGCTTTCCAGGATAGCCCCTTCTGGCTGCCAGCTATCTGCAGACGTTCGCATTGTAAGAGCATTGCTGCGAAAGGAGCCTGGCAGGGACACCAACTTTCCCAGGCTACGTTTGACGTTTCAAGTGGCAAGACAAGCAAGCAGCCCCAGTCTCTGTGCCTCTGTGCGAACAGTGCCATGGGCAGATGAGGCTGAGCAACAGCTTTCCAGGCTAGCCCCTTCTGGCTGCCAGCTATCTGCAGACGTTCGCAGTTCAAGAGCAGGGCTGCGAAAGGAGCCTGGATGGGACACCAACTTTCCCAGGCTACGTTTGAAGTTTAAGGTGGCAAGACAAGCAAGCAGCCCCAGTCTCTGTGCCTCTGTGCGAGCAGTGCAATGGGCAGATGAGGCTGAGCAACAGCTTTCCAGGCTAGCCCCTTCTGGCTGCCAGCTATCTGCAGACGTTCGCATTTTAAGAGCAGGGCTGCGAAAGGAGCCTGGCAGGGACCGCCCACATTCCCAGCATGCGTTTCAGATTTCAAGTGGCATGATAAGCAAGCAGCCCCAGTCTCTGGGCCTCTGTGCGAGCAGTGCCATGAGCAGATGAGGCTGAGCAACAGCTTTCCAGGCTAGCCCCTTCTGGCTGCCAGCTATCTGCAGATGTTCGCATTTAAAGAGCAGGGTTGCGAAAGGAGCCTGGCAGGGACACCACAATTCCAAGGCTACTTTTGAAGTTTGAGGTAACAAGACAAGCAAGCAGCCCCAGTCTCTGGGCCTCTGTGCGAGCAGTGCCATGGGCAGATGAGGCTGAGCAACAGCTTTCCAGGCTAGCCCCTTCTGGCTGCCAGCTATCTGCAGACGTTCGCACTTTCGGAGCAGGGCTGCGAAAGGAGCCTGGCTGGAACATCAACTTTCACAGGCTACATTTTAAGTTTGAGGTGGCAAGAGAAGCAAGCAGCGCCAGTCTCTGTGCCTCTGTGCGAGCAGTGCCATGAGCAGATGAGGCTGAGCAACAGCTTTCCAGGCTAGCCCCTTCTGGCTGCCAGCTATCTGCAGACGTTCGCATTGTAAGAGCATTGCTGTGAAAGGAGCCTGGCTGGGACACCAACTTTCCCAGGCTACGTTTGACGTTTCAAGTGGCAAGACAAGCAAGCAGCCCCAGTCTCTGTGCCTCTGTGCGAGGAGTGCCATTGGCAGATGAGGCTGATAAACAGCTTTCCAGGCTAGCCCCTTCTGGCTGCCAGCTATCTGCATACGTTCGCATTTCAAGAGCAGGGCTGCGAAAGGAGCCTGGCAGGGACCGCCCATATTCCCAGCATGCGTTTCAGATTTCAAGTGGCATGATAAGCAAGCAGCCCCAGTCTCTGGGCCTCTGTGCGAGCAGTGCTATGAGGAGATGAGGCTGAGCTACAGCTTTCCAGGCTAGCCCCTTCTGGCTGCCAGCTATCTGCAGATGTTCGCATTGTAAGAGCATTGCTGCGAAAGGAGCCTGGCTGGGACACCAACTTTCCCAGGTTACGTTTGACGTTTCAAGTGGCAAGACAAGCAAGCAGCCCCAGTCTCTGTGCCTCTGTGCGAGCAGTGCTATGAGGAGATGAGGCTGAGCAACAGCTTTCCAGGCTAGCCCCTTCTGGCTGCCAGCTATCTGCAGACGTTCGCACTTTCGGAGCAGGGCTGCGAAAGGAGCCTGGCTGGGACATCAACTTTCACAGGCTACGTTTGGAGTTTCAAGTGGCAAGACAAGCAAGCAGCTCCAGTCTCTGTGCCTCTGTGCGAGCAGTGCCATTGGCAGATGAGGCTGAGCAACAGCTTTCCAGGATAGCCCCTTCTGGCTGCCAGCTATCTGCAGATGTTTGCATTTAAAGAGCAGGGTTGCGAAAGGAGCCTGGCAGGGACACCACAATTCTAAGGCTACTTTTGAAGTTTGAGGTGGCAAGACAAGCAAGCAGCCCCAGTCTCTGGGCCTCTGTGCGAGCAGTGCCATGGGCAGATGAGGCTGAGCAACAGCTTTCCAGGCTAGCCCCTTCTGCCTGCCAGCTATCTGCAGACGTTCGCACTTTCGGAGCAGGGCTGCGAAAGGAGCCTGACTGGAACATCAACTTTCACAGGCTACATTTTAAGTTTGAGGTGACAAGAGAAGCAAGCAGCGCCAGTCTCTGTGCCTCTGTGCGAGCAGTGCCATTGGCAGATGAGGCTGAGCAACAGCTTTCCAGGCTAGCCCCTTCTGGCTGCCAGCTATCTGCAGACGTTCGCATTTCAAGACCAGGGCTGCGAAAGGAGCCTGGCAGGGACACCACCATTCCCAGGCTACATTTTAAGTTTGAGGTGGCAAGACAAGCAAGCAGCGCCAGTCTCTGTGCCTCTGTGCGAGCAGTGCCATTGGCAGATGAGGCTGAGCAACAGCTTTCCAGGCTAGCCCCTTCTGGCTGCCAGCTATCTGCAGACGTTCGCATTTCAAGAGCAGGGCTGCGAAAGGAGCCTGGCAGGGACACCACCATTCCCAGGCTACGTTTGAAGTTTGAGGTGGCAAGACAAGCAGGCAGCCCCAGTCTCTGGGCCTCTGTGCTAGCACTGCCATGAGCTGATGAGGCTGAGCTACAGCTTTCCAGGATAGCCTCTTCTGGCTGCCAGCTATCTGCAGACGTTCGCATTTTTAGAGCAGGGCTGCGAAAGGAGCCTGGCAGGGACATCAGCATTCTAAGGCTACTTTTGAAGTTTGAGGTGGCAAGACAAGCAAGCAGCCCCATTCTCTGTGCCTCTGTGCGAGCAGTGCCATGGGCAGATGAGGCTGAGCAACAGCTTTCCAGGCTAGCCCCTTCTGGCTGCCAGCTATCTGCAGACGTTCGCATTTCAAGAGCATTGCTGCGAAAGGAGCCTGGCTGGGACACCTACTTTCCCAGGCTACGTTTGACGTTTCAAGTGGCAAGACAAGCAAGCAGCCCCAGTCTCTGTGCCTCTGTGCGAGCAGTGCTATGAGGAGATGAGGCTGAGCAACAGCTTTCCAGGCTAGCCCCTTCTGGCTCCCAGCTATCTGCTGACGTTCGCATTTTTAGAGCAGGGCTGCGAAAGGAGCCTGGCAGGGACATCAGCATTCTAAGGCTACTTTTGAAGTTTGAGGTGACAAGACAAGCAAGCAGCCCCAGTCTCTGGGCCTCTGTGCGAGCAGTGCCATGGGCAGATGAGGCTGAGCAACAGCTTTACAGGCTAGCCCCTTCTGGCTGCCAGCTATCTGCAGACGTTCGCATTTAAAGAGCAGGGCTGCGTAAGGAGCCTGGCAGGGACACCACAATTCCCAGGCTACGTTTGAAGTTTGAGGTGGCAAGACAAGCAAGCAGCCCCAGTCTCTGGGCCTCTGTGCTAGCACTGCCATGAGCAGATGAGGCTGAGCAACAGCTTTCCAGGATAGCCCCTTCTGCCTGCCAGCTATCTGCAGACGTTCGCATTGTAAGAGCATTGCTGTGAAAGGAGCCTGGCAGGGACACCAACTTTCCCAGGCTACGTTTGACGTTTCAAGTGGCAAGACAAGCAAGCAGCCCCAGTCTCTGTGCCTCTGTGCGAGGAGTGCCATTGGCAGATGAGGCTGATAAACAGCTTTCCAGGCTAGCCCCTTCTGGCTGCCAGCTATCTGCAGACGTTCGCATTTCAAGAGCAGTTCTGCGAAAGGAGCCTGGCTGGGACCGCCCACATTCCCAGGCTACGTTTGACGTTTCAAGTGGCAAGACAAGCAAGCAGCCCCAGTCTCTGTGCCTCTGTGCGAGCAGTGCTATGAGGAGATGAGGCTGAGCAACAGCTTTCCAGGCTAGCCCCTTCTGGCTGCCAGCTATCTGCAGACGTTCGCACTTTCGGAGCAGGGCTGCGAAAAAAGCCTGGCTGGGACATCAACTTTCACAGGCTACGTTTGGAGTTTCAAGTGGCAAGACAAGCAAGCAGCTCCAGTCTCTGTGCCTCTGTGCGAGCAGTGCCATTGGCAGATGAGGCTGAGCAACAGCTTTCCAGGCTAGCCCCTTCTGGCTGCCAGCTATCTGCAGATGTTTGCATTTAAAGAGCAGGGTTGCGAAAGGAGCCTGGCAGGGACACCACAATTCTAAGGCTACTTTTGAAGTTTGAGGTGGCAAGACAAGCAAGCAGCCCCAGTCTCTGTGCCTCTGTGCGAGCAGTGCCATGGGCAGATGAGGCTGAGCAACAGCTTTCCAGGATAGCCCCTTCTGGCTGCCAGCTATCTGCAGACGTTCGCATTGTAAGAGCATTGCTGCGAAAGGAGCCTGGCTGGAACATCAATTTTCACAGGCTACATTTTAAGTTTGAGGTGACAAGAGAAGCAAGCAGCGCCAGTCTCTGTGCCTCTGTGCGAGCAGTGCCATTGGCAGATGAGGCTGAGCAACAGCTTTCCAGGCTAGCCCCTTCTGGCTGCCAGCTATCTGCAGACGTTCGCATTTCAAGAGCAGGGCTGCGAAAGGAGCCTGGCAGGGACACCACCATTCCCAGGCTACATTTTAAGTTTGAGGTGGCAAGAGAAGCAAGCAGCGCCAGTCTCTGTGCCTCTGTGCGAGCAGTGCCATTGGCAGATGAGGCTGAGCAACAGCTTTCCAGGCTAGCCCCTTCTGGCTGCCAGCTATCTGCAGACGTTCGCATTTCAAGAGCAGGGCTGCGAAAGGAGCCTGGCAGGGACACCACCATTCCCAGGCTACGTTTGAAGTTTGAGGTGGCAAGACAAGCAAGCAGCCCCAGTCTCTGGGCCTCTGTGCTAGCACTGCCATGAGCTAATGAGGCTGAGCTACAGCTTTCCAGGATAGCCTCTTCTGCCTGCCAGCTATCTGCAGACGTTCGCATTTTTAGAGCAGGGCTGCGAAAGGAGCCTGGCAGGGACATCAGCATTCTAAGGCTACTTTTGAAGTTTGAGGTGGCAAGACAAGCAAGCAGCCCCATTCTCTGTGCCTCTGTGCGAGCAGTGCCATGGCCAGATGAGGCTGAGCAACAGCTTTCCAGGCTAGCCCCTTCTGGCTGCCAGCTATCTGCAGACGTTCGCATTTCAAGAGCATTGCTGCGAAAGGAGCCTGGCTGGGACACCTACTTTCCCAGGCTACGTTTGACGTTTCAAGTGGCAAGACAAGCAAGCAGCCCCAGTCTCTGTGCCTCTGTGCGAGCAGTGCTATGAGGAGATGAGGCTGAGCAACAGCTTTCCAGGCTAGCCCCTTCTGGCTCCCAGCTATCTGCTGACGTTCGCATTTTTAGAGCAGGGCTGCGAAAGGAGCCTGGCAGGGACATCAGCATTCTAAGGCTACTTTTGAAGTTTGAGGTGGCAAGACAAGCAAGCAGCCCCAGTCTCTGTGCCTCTGTGCGAGCAGTGCCATGGCCAGATGAGGCTGAGCAACAGCTTTCCAGGCTAGCCCCTTCTGGCTGCCAGCTATCTGCAGACGTTCGTATTTTAAGAGCAGGGCTGCGAAAGGAGCCTGGCAGGGACCGCCCACATTCCCAGCATGCGTTTCAAATTTCAAGTGGCATGATAAGCCAGCAGCCCCAGTCTCTGGGCCTCTGTGCGAGCAGTGCCATTGGCAGATGAGGCTGAGCAACAGCTTTCTAGGCTAGCCCCTTCTGGCTGCCAGCTATCTGCAGACGTTCGCATTTAAAGAGCAGGGTTGCGAAAGGAGCCTGACAGGGACACCACAATTCTAAGGCTACTTTTGAAGTTTGAGGTGGCAAGACAAGCAAGCAGCTCCAGTCTCTGTGCCTCTGTGCGAGCAGTGCCATTAGCAGATGAGGCTGAGCAACAGCTTTCCAGGCTAGCCCCTTCTGGCTGCCAGCTATCTGCAGACGTTCGCATTTTAAGAGCAGGGCTGCCAAAGGAGCCTGACAGGGACAACAACATTCCCAGGCTACGTTTGAAGTTTGAGGTGGCAAGACAAGCAGGCAGCCCCATTCTCTGTGCCTCTGTGCGAGCAGTGCAATGGGCAGATGAGGCTGAGCAACAGCTTTCCAGGCTAGCCCCTTCTGGCTGCCAGCTATCTGCAGACGTTCGCACTTTCGGAGCAGGGCTGCGAAAGGAGCCTGGCTGGAACATCAACTTTCACAGGCTATATTTTAAGTTTGAGGTGGCAAGAGAAGCAAGCAGCGCCAGTCTCTGTGCCTCTGTGCGAGCAGTGCCATTGGCAGATGAGGCTGAGCAACAGCTTTCCAGGCTAGCCCCTTCTGGCTGCCAGCTATCTGCAGACGTTCGCATTTCAAGAGCAGGGCTGCGAAAGGAGCCTGGCAGGGACACCACCATTCCCAGGATACGTTTGAAGTTTGAGGTGGCAAGACAAGCAAGCAGCCCAAGTCTCTGGGCCTCTGTGCTAGCACAGCCATGAGCAGATGAGGCTGAGCAACAGCTTTCCAGGCTAGCCCCTTCTGGCTGCCAGCTATCTGCAGACGTTCGCATTGTAAGAGCATTGCTGCGAAAGGAGCCTGGCTGGAACACCAACTTTCCCAGGCTACGTTTGACGTTTCAAGTGGCAAGACAAGCAAGCAGCCCCAGTCTCTGTGCCTCTGTGCGAGCAGTGCCATTGGCAGATGAGGCTGACAAACAGCTTTCCAGGCTAGCCCCTTCTGGCTCCCAGCTATCTGCAGACGTTCGCATTTCAAGAGCAGGGCTGCGAAAGGAGCCTGGCAGGGACATCAGCATTCTAAGGCTACGTTTGAAGTTTGAGGTGGCAAGACAAGCAAGCAGCCCCAGTCTCTGTGCCTCTGTGCGAGCACTGCCATGGGCAGATGAGGCTGAGCAACAGCTTTCCAGGCTAGCCCCTTCTGGCTGCCAGCTATCTGCAGACGTTCGCATTTTAAGAGCAGGGCTGCGAAAGGAGCCTGGCAGGGACCGCCCACATTCCCAGCATGCGTTTCAGATTTCAAGTGGCATGATAAGCAAGCAGCCCCAGTCTCTGGGCCTCTGTGCGAGCAGTGCCATGAGCAGATGAGGCTGAGCAACAGCTTTCCAGGCTAGCCCCTTCTGGCTGCCAGCTATCTGCAGAGGTTCGCACTTTCGGAGCAGGGCTGCGAAAGGAGCCTGGCTGGGACATCAACTTTCACAGGCTACGTTTGGAGTTTCAAGTGGCAAGACAAGCCAGCAGCTTCAGTCTCTGTGCCTCTGTGCGAGCAGTGCCATTGGCAGATGAGGTTGAGCAACAGCTTTCCAGGCTAGCCCCTTCTGGCTGCCAGCTATCTGCAGACGTTCGCATTTAAAGAGCAGGGTTGCGAAAGGAGCCTGACAGGGACACCACAATTCTAAGGCTACTTTTGAAGTTTGAGGTGGCAAGACAAGCAAGCAGCCCCAGTCTCTGTGCCTCTGTGCGAGCAGTGCCATTAGCAGATGAGGCTGAGCAACAGCTTTCCAGGCTAGCCCCTTCTGGCTGCCAGCTATCTGCAGACGTTCGCACTTTCGGAGCAGGGCTGCGAAAGGAGCCTGGCTGGAAGATCAACTTTCACAGGCTATATTTTAAGTTTGAGGTGGCAAGAGAAGCAAGCAGCGCCAGTCTCTGTGCCTCTGTGCGAGCAGTGCCATTGGCAGATGAGGCTGAGCAACAGCTTTCCAGGCTAGCCCCTTCTGGCTGCCAGCTATCTGCAGACGTTCGCATTTTTAGAGCAGGGCTGCGAAAGGAGCCTGGCAGGGACATCAGCATTCTAAGGCTACGTTTGAAGTTTGAGGTGGCAAGACAAGCAAGCAGCCCCAGTCTCTGTGCCTCTGTGCTAGCACAGCCATGAGCAGATGAGGCTGAGCTAAGCTTTCCAGGCTAGCCCCTTCTGGCTGCCAGCTATCTGCAGACGTTCGCATTGTAAGAGCATTGCTGCGAAAGGAGCCTGGCTGGAACACCAACTTTCCCAGGCTACGTTTGACGTTTCAAGTGGCAAGACAAGCAAGCAGCCCCAGTCTCTGTGCCTCTGTGCGAGCAGTGCCATTGGCAGATGAGGCTGATAAACAGCTTTCCAGGCTAGCCCCTTCTGGCTGCCAGCTATCTGCAGACGTTCGCATTTTTAGAGCAGGGCTGCGAAAGGAGCCTGGCAGGGACATCAGCATTCTAAGGCTACGTTTGAAGTTTGAGGTGGCAAGACAAGCAAGCAGCCCCAGTCTCTGTGCCTCTGTGCGAGCAGTGCCATGGGCAGATGAGGCTGAGCAACAGCTTTCCAGGCTAGCCCCTTCTGGCTGCCAGCTATCTGCAGACGTTCGCATTTTTAGAGCAGGGCTGCGAAAGGAGCCTGGCAGGGACCGCCCACATTTCCAGCATGCGTTTCAGATTTCAAGTGGCATGATAAGCAAGCAGACCCAGTCTCTGGGCCTCTGTGAGAGCAATGCCATGAGCAGATGAGGCTGAGCAACAGCTTTCCAGGCTAGCCCCTTCTGGCTGCCAGCTATCTGCAGATGTTCGCATTTAAAGAGCAGGGTTGCGAAAGGAGCCTGGCAGGGACACCACAATTCTAAGGCTACTTTTGAAATTTGAGGTGGCAAGACAAGCAAGCAGCCCCAGTCTCTGGGCCTCTGTGCTAGCACTGCCATGAGCAGATGAGGCTGAGCTACAGCTTTCCAGGATAGCCCCTTCTGGCTGCCAGCTATCTGCAGACGTTCGCATTGTAAGAGCATTGCTGCGAAAGGAGCCTGGCTGGGACACCAACTTTCCAAGGCTACGTTTGACGTTTCAAGTGGCAAGACAAGCAAGCAGCCCCAGTCTCTGTGCCTCTGTGCGAGCAGTGCCATTGGCAGATGACGCTGATAAACAGCTTTCCAGGCTAGCCCCTTCTGGCTGCCAGCTATCTGCAGACGTTCGCATTTTTAGAGCAGGGCTGCGAAAGTAGCCTGGCAGGGACCGCCCACATTCCCAGCATGCGTTTCAAATTTCAAGTGGCATGATAAGCTATCAGCCCCAGTCTCTGGGCCTCTGTGCGAGCAGTGCCATGAGCAGATGAGGCTGAGCAACAGCTTTCCAGGCTAGCCCCTTCTGGCTGCTAGCTATCTGCAGACGTTCGCACTTTCGGAGCAGGGCTGCGAAAGGAGCGTGGCAGGGACACCACCATTCTCAAGCTACGTTTGAAGTTTGAGGTGGCAAGACAAGCAAGCAGCCCCAGTCTCTGTGCCTCTGTGCAAGCAGTGCCATGAGCAGATGAGGCTGAGCAACAGCTTTCCAGGCTAGCCCCTTCTGGATGCCAGCTATCTGCAGACGTTCGCATTTTAAGAGCAGGGCTGCGAAAGGAGCCTGACAGGGACAACAACATTGCAAGGCTACGTTTGAAGTTTGAGGGGGCAAGACAAGCAAGCAGCCCCAGTCTCTGGGCCTCTGTGCGAGCAGTGCCATTGGCAGATGAGACTGAGCAACAGCATTCCAGGCCAGACCCTTCTGGCTGCCAGCTATCTGCAGACGTTCGCATTGTAAGAGCATTGCTGCGAAAGGAGCCTGGATGGGACACCAACTTTCCCAGGCTACGTTTGACGTTTCAAGTGGCAAGAGAAGCAAGCAGCCCCATTCTCTGTGCCTCTGTGCGAGCAGTGCCATTGGCAGATGAGGCTGATAAACAGCTTTCCAGGATAGCCCCTTCTGGCTGCCAGCTATCTGCAGACGTTCGCATTTTTAGAGCAGGGCTGCGAAAGGAGCCTGGCAGGGACACCACCATTCTCAAGCTACGTTTGAAGTTTGAGGTGGCAAGACAAGCAAGCAGCCCCAGTCTCTGTGCCTCTGTGCGAGCAGTGCCATGGGCAGATGAGGCTGAGCAACAGCTTTCCAGGCTAGCCCCTTCTGGCTGCCAGCTATCTGCAGACGTTCGCATTTTAAGAGCAGGGCTGCGAAAGGAGCCTGGCAGGGACCGCCCACATTCCCAGCATGCGTTTCAGATTTCAAGTGGCATGATAAGCAAGCAGACCCAGTCTCTGGGCCTCTGTGAGAGCAATGCCATGAGCAGCTGAGGCTGAGCAACAGCTTTCCAGGCTAGCCCCTTCTGGCTGCCAGCTATCTGCAGATGTTCGCATTTAAAGAGCAGGGTTGCGAAAGGAGCCTGGCAGGGACACCACAATTCTAAGGCTACTTTTGAAGTTTGAGGTGGCAAGACAAGCAAGCAGCCCCAGTCTCTGTGCCTCTGTGCGAGCAGTGCCATGGGCAGATGAGGCTGAGCAACAGCTTTCCAGGCTAGCCCCTTCTGGCTGCCAGCTATCTGCAGACGTTCGCATTTCAAGAGCAGGGCTGCGAAAGGAGCCTGGCAGGGACACCACCATTCCCAGGCTACGTTTGAAATTTGAGGTGGCAAGACAAGCAAGCAGCCCCAGTCTCTGGGCCTCTGTGCTAGCACTGCCATGAGCAGATGAGGCTGAGCTACAGCTTTCCAGGATAGCCCCTTCTGGCTGCCAGGTATCTGCAGACGTTCGCATTGTAAGAGCATTGCTGCGAAAGGAGCCTGGCTGGGACACCAACTTTCCCAGGCTACGTTTGACGTTTCAAGTGGCAAGACAAGCAAGCAGCCCCAGTCTCTGTGCCTCTGTGCGAGCAGTGCCATTGGCAGATGAGGCTGATAAACAGCTTTACAGGCTAGCCCCTTCTGGCTGCCAGCTATCTGCAGACGTTCGCATTTTTAGAGCAGGGCTGCGAAAGGAGCCTGGCAGGGACCGCCCACATTCCCAGCATGCGTTTCAAATTTCAAGTGGCATGATAAGCAATCAGCCCCAGTCTCTGGGCCTCTGTGCGAGCAGTGCCATGAGCAGATGAGGCTGAGCAACAGCTTTCCAGGCTAGCCCCTTCTGGCTGCTAGCTATCTGCAGACGTTCGCACTTTCGGAGCAGGGCTGCGAAAGGAGCCTGGCTGGGACATCAACTTTCACAGGCTACGTTTGGAGTTTCAAGTGGCAAGACAAGCAAGCAGCTCCAGTCTCTGTGCCTCTGTGCGAGCAGTGCCATTGGCAGATGAGGCTGAGCAACAGCTTTCCAGGCTAGCCCCTTCTGGCTGCCAGCTATCTGCAGACGTTCGCATTTTAAGAGCAGGGCTGCGAAAGGAGCCTGGCAGGGACCGCCCACATTCCCAGCATGCGTTTCAGATTTCAAGTGGCATGATAAGCAAGCAGACCCAGTCTCTGGGCCTCTGTGAGAGCAATGCCATGAGCAGCTGAGGCTGAGCAACAGCTTTCCAGGCTAGCCCCTTCTGGCTGCCAGCTATCTGCAGATGTTCGCATTTAACGAGCAGGGTTGCGAAAGGAGCCTGGCAGGGACACCACAATTCTAAGGCTACTTTTGAAGTTTGAGGTGGCAAGACAAGCAAGCAGCCCCAGTCTCTGTGCCTCTGTGCGAGCAGTGCCATGGGCAGATGAGGCTGAGCAACAGCTTTCCAGGCTAGCCCCTTCTGGCTGCCAGCTATCTGCAGACGTTCGCATTTCAAGAGCAGGGCTGCGAAAGGAGCCTGGCAGGGACACCACCATTCCCAGGCTACGTTTGAAATTTGAGGTGGCAAGACAAGCAAGCAGCCCCAGTCTCTGGGCCTCTGTGCTAGCACTGCCATGAGCAGATGAGGCTGAGCTACAGCTTTCCAGGATAGCCCCTTCTGGCTGCCAGGTATCTGCAGACGTTCGCATTGTAAGAGCATTGCTGCGAAAGGAGCCTGGCTGGGACACCAACTTTCCCAGGCTACGTTTGACGTTTCAAGTGGCAAGACAAGCAAGCAGCCCCAGTCTCTGTGCCTCTGTGCGAGCAGTGCCATTGGCAGATGAGGCTGATAAACAGCTTTACAGGCTAGCCCCTTCTGGCTGCCAGCTATCTGCAGACGTTCGCATTTTTAGAGCAGGGCTGCGAAAGGAGCCTGGCAGGGACCGCCCACATTCCCAGCATGCGTTTCAAATTTCAAGTGGCATGATAAGCAATCAGCCCCAGTCTCTGGGCCTCTGTGCGAGCAGTGCCATGAGCAGATGAGGCTGAGCAACAGCTTTCCAGGCTAGCCCCTTCTGGCTGCTAGCTATCTGCAGACGTTCGCACTTTCGGAGCAGGGCTGCGAAAGGAGCCTGGCTGGGACATCAACTTTCACAGGCTACGTTTGGAGTTTCAAGTGGCAAGACAAGCAAGCAGCTCCAGTCTCTGTGCCTCTGTGCGAGCAGTGCCATTGGCAGATGAGGCTGAGCAACAGCTTTCCAGGCTAGCCCCTTCTGGCTGCCAGCTATCTGCAGACGTTCGCATTTCAAGAGCAGGGCTGCGAAAGGAGCCTGACAGGGACACCACCATTCTAAGGCTACTTTTGAAGTTTGAGGTGGCAAGACAAGCAAGCAGCCCCAGTCTCTGTGCCTCTGTGCGAGCAGTGCCATTGGCAGATGAGACTGAGCAACAGCATTCCAGGCCAGACCCTTCTGGCTGCCAGCTATCTGCAGACGTTCGCATTGTAAGAGCATTGCTGCGAAAGGAGCCTGGATGGGACACCAACTTTCCCAGGCTACGTTTGACGTTTCAAGTGGCAAGAGAAGCAAGCAGCCCCATTCTCTGTGCCTCTGTGCGAGCAGTGCCATTGGCAGATGAGGCTGATAAACAGCTTTCCAGGATAGCCCCTTCTGGCTGCCAGCTATCTGCAGACGTTCGCATTTTTAGAGCAGGGCTGCGAAAGGAGCCTGGCAGGGACACCACCATTCTCAAGCTACGTTTGAAGTTTGAGGTGGCAAGACAAGCAAGCAGCCCCAGTCTCTGTGCCTCTGTGCGAGCAGTGCCATGGGCAGATGAGGCTGAGCAACAGCTTTCCAGGCTAGCCCCTTCTGGCTGCCAGCTATCTGCAGACGTTCGCATTTTAAGAGCAGGGCTGCGAAAGGAGCCTGGCAGGGACCGCCCACATTCCCAGCATGCGTTTCAGATTTCAAGTGGCATGATAAGCAAGCAGACCCATTCTCTGGGCCTCTGTGAGAGCAATGCCATGAGCAGCTGAGGCTGAGCAACAGCTTTCCAGGCTAGCCCCTTCTGGCTGCCAGCTATCTGCAGATGTTCGCATTTAAAGAGCAGGGTTGCGAAAGGAGCCTGGCAGGGACACCACAATTCTAAGGCTACTTTTGAAGTTTGAGGTGGCAAGACAAGCAAGCAGCCCCAGTCTCTGTGCCTCTGTGCGAGCAGTGCCATGGGCAGATGAGGCTGAGCAACAGCTTTCTAGGCTAGCCCCTTCTGGCTGCCAGCTATCTGCAGACGTTCGCATTTCAAGAGCAGGGCTGCGAAAGGAGCCTGGCAGGGACACCACCATTCCCAGGCTACGTTTGAAATTTGAGGTGGCAAGACAAGCAAGCAGCCCCAGTCTCTGGGCCTCTGTGCTAGCACTGCCATGAGCAGATGAGGCTGAGCTACAGCTTTCCAGGATAGCCCCTTCTGGCTGCCAGCTATCTGCAGACGTTCGCATTGTAAGAGCATTGCTGCGAAAGGAGCCTGGCTGGGACACCAACTTTCCCAGGCTACGTTTGACGTTTCAAGTGGCAAGACAAGCAAGCAGCCCCAGTCTCTGTGCCTCTGTGCGAGCAGTGCCATTGGCAGATGAGGCTGATAAACAGCTTTACAGGCTAGCCCCTTCTGGCTGCCAGCTATCTGCAGACGTTCGCATTTTTAGAGCAGGGCTGCGAAAGGAGCCTGGCAGGGACCGCCCACATTCCCAGCATGCGTTTCAAATTTCAAGTGGCATGATAAGCAATCAGCCCCAGTCTCTGGGCCTCTGTGCGAGCAGTGCCATGAGCAGATGAGGCTGAGCAACAGCTTTCCAGGCTAGCCCCTTCTGGCTGCTAGCTATCTGCAGACGTTCGCACTTTCGGAGCAGGGCTGCGAAAGGAGCCTGGCTGGGACATCAACTTTCACAGGCTACGTTTGGAGTTTCAAGTGGCAAGACAAGCAAGCAGCTCCAGTCTCTGTGCCTCTGTGCGAGCAGTGCCATTGGCAGATGAGGCTGAGCAACAGCTTTCCAGGCTAGCCCCTTCTGGCTGCCAGCTATCTGCAGACGTTCGCATTTCAAGAGCAGGGCTGCGAAAGGAGCCTGACAGGGACACCACCATTCTAAGGCTACTTTTGAAGTTTGAGGTGGCAAGACAAGCAAGCAGCCCCAGTCTCTGTGCCTCTGTGCGAGGAGTGCCATTGGCAGATGAGGCTGAGCAACAGCTTTCCAGGCTAGCCCCTTCTGGCTGCCAGCTATCTGCAGACGTTCGCATTTTAAGAGCAGGGCTACGAAAGGAGCCTGGCAGGGACCGCCCACCTTCCCAGCATGCGTTTCAAATTTCAAGTGGCAAGATAAGCAAGCAGTCCCAGTCTCTGTGCCTCTGTGCGAGCAGTGCCATGAGCAGATGAGGCTGAGCAACAGCTTTCCAGGCAAGCCCCTTCTGGCTGCCAGCTATCTGCAGACGTTCGCATTTAAAGAGCAGGGCTGCGAAAGGAGCCTGGCAGGAACACCACAATTCTAACGCTACTTTTGAAGTTTAAGGTGGCAAGACAAGCAAGCAGACCCAGTCTCTTTGCCTCTGTGCGAGTAGTGCCATTAGCAGATGAGGCTGAGCAACAGCTTTCCAGGCTAGCCCCTTCTGCCTGCTAGCTATCTGCAGACGTTCGCATTTCAAGAGCAGGGCTGCGAAAGGAGCCTGGCAGGGACACCACCATTCTAAGGCTACTTTTGAAGTTTGAGGTGGCAAGACAAGCAAGCAGCCCCAGTCTCTGGGCCTCTGTGCGAGCAGTGCCATTGGCAGATGAGACTGAGCAACAGCATTCCAGGCCAGACCCTTCTGGCTGCCAGCTATCTGCAGACGTTCGCATTGTAAGAGCATTGCTGCGAAAGGAGCCTGGATGGGACACCAACTTTCCCAGGCTACGTTTGACGTTTCAAGTGGCAAGAGAAGCAAGCAGCCCCATTCTCTGTGCCTCTGTGCGAGCAGTGCCATTGGCAGATGAGGCTGATAAACAGCTTTCCAGGATAGCCCCTTCTGGCTGCCAGCTATCTGCAGACGTTCGCATTTTTAGAGCAGGGCTGCGAAAGGAGCCTGGCAGGGACACCACCATTCTCAAGCTACGTTTGAAGTTTGAGGTGGCAAGACAAGCAAGCAGCCCCAGTCTCTGTGCCTCTGTGCGAGCAGTGCCATGGGCAGATGAGGCTGAGCAACAGCTTTCCAGGCTAGCCCCTTCTGGCTGCCAGCTATCTGCAGACGTTCGCATTTTAAGAGCAGGGCTGCGAAAGGAGCCTGGCAGGGACCGCCCACATTCCCAGCATGCGTTTCAGATTTCAAGTGGCATGATAAGCAAGCAGACCCAGTCTCTGGGCCTCTGTGAGAGCAATGCCATGAGCAGCTGAGGCTGAGCAACAGCTTTCCAGGCTAGCCCCTTCTGGCTGCCAGCTATCTGCAGATGTTCGCATTTAAAGAGCAGGGTTGCGAAAGGAGCCTGGCAGGGACACCACAATTCTAAGGCTACTTTTGAAGTTTGAGGTGGCAAGACAAGCAAGCAGCCCCAGTCTCTGTGCCTCTGTGCGAGCAGTGCCATGGGCAGATGAGGCTGAGCAACAGCTTTCCAGGCTAGCCCCTTCTGGCTGCCAGCTATCTGCAAACGTTCGCATTTCAAGAGCAGGGCTGCGAAAGGAGCCTGGCAGGGACACCACCATTCCCAGGCTACGTTTGAAATTTGAGGTGGCAAGACAAGCAAGCAGCCCCAGTCTCTGGGCCTCTGTGCTAGCACTGCCATGAGCAGATGAGGCTGAGCTACAGCTTTCCAGGATAGCCCCTTCTGGCTGCCAGGTATCTGCAGACGTTCGCATTGTAAGAGCATTGCTGCGAAAGGAGCCTGGCTGGGACACCAACTTTCCCAGGCTACGTTTGACGTTTCAAGTGGCAAGACAAGCAAGCAGCCCCAGTCTCTGTGCCTCTGTGCGAGCAGTGCCATTGGCAGATGAGGCTGATAAACAGCTTTACAGGCTAGCCCCTTCTGGCTGCCAGCTATCTGCAGACGTTCGCATTTTTAGAGCAGGGCTGCGAAAGGAGCCTGGCAGGGACCGCCCACATTCCCAGCATGCGTTTCAAATTTCAAGTGGCATGATAAGCAATCAGCCCCAGTCTCTGGGCCTCTGTGCGAGCAGTGCCATGAGCAGATGAGGCTGAGCAACAGCTTTCCAGGCTAGCCCCTTCTGGCTGCTAGCTATCTGCAGACGTTCGCACTTTCGGAGCAGGGCTGCGAAAGGAGCCTGGCTGGGACATCAACTTTCACAGGCTACGTTTGGAGTTTCAAGTGGCAAGACAAGCAAGCAGCTCCAGTCTCTGTGCCTCTGTGCGAGCAGTGCCATTGGCAGATGAGGCTGAGCAACAGCTTTCCAGGCTAGCCCCTTCTGGCTGCCAGCTATCTGCAGACGTTCGCATTTCAAGAGCAGGGCTGCGAAAGGAGCCTGACAGGGACACCACCATTCTAAGGCTACTTTTGAAGTTTGAGGTGGCAAGACAAGCAAGCAGCCCCAGTCTCTGTGCCTCTGTGCGAGCAGTGCCATGAGCAGATGAGGCTGAGCAACAGCTTTCCAGGCTAGCCCCTTCTGGATGCCAGCTATCTGCAGACGTTCGCATTTTAAGAGCAGGGCTGCGAAAGGAGCCTGACAGGGACAACAACATTGCAAGGCTACGTTTGAAGTTTGAGGGGGCAAGACAAGAAAGCAGCCCCATTCTCTGTGCCTCTGTGCGAGCAGTGCCATTGGCAGATGAGGCTGAGCAACAGCTTTCCAGGCTAGCCCCTTCTGCATGCCAGCTATCTGCAGACGTTCGCATTTTAAGAGCAGGGCTACGAAAGGAGCCTGGCAGGGACCGCCCACCTTCCCAGCATGCGTTTCAAATTTCAAGTGGCAAGATAAGCAAGCAGTCCCAGTCTCTGTGCCTCTGTGCGAGCAGTGCCATGAGCAGATGAGGCTGAGCAACAGCTTTCCAGGCAAGCCCCTTCTGGCTGCCAGCTATCTGCAGACGTTCGCACTTTCGGAGCAGGGCTGCGAAAGGAGCCTGGCTGGGACATCAACTTTCACAGGGTACGTTTGGAGTTTCAAGTGGCAACACAAGCAAGAAGACCCAGTCTCTCTGCCTCTGTGCAAGCAGTGCCATGAGGAGATGAGGCTGAGCAACAGCTTTCCAGGCTAGCCCCTTCTGCATGCCAGCTATCTGCAGACGTTCGCATTTTAAGAGCAGGGCTGCGAAAGGAGCCTGGCAGGAACACCACAATTCTAACGCTACTTTTGAAGTTTAAGGTGGCAAGACAAGCAAGCAGACCCAGTCTCTTTGCCTCTGTGCGAGTAGTGCCATTAGCAGATGAGGCTGAGCAACAGCTTTCCAGGCTAGCCCCTTCTGCCTGCTAGCTATCTGCAGACGTTCGCATTTCAAGAGCAGGGCTGCGAAAGGAGCCTGGCAGGGACACCACCATTCTAAGGCTACTTTTGAAGTTTGAGGTGGCAAGACAAGCAAGCAGCCCCAGTCTCTGGGCCTCTGTGCGAGCAGTGCCATTGGCAGATGAGACTGAGCAACAGCATTCCAGGCCAGACCCTTCTGGCTGCCAGCTATCTGCAGACGTTCGCATTGTAAGAGCATTGCTGCGAAAGGAGCCTGGATGGGACACCAACTTTCCCAGGCTACGTTTGACGTTTCAAGTGGCAAGAGAAGCAAGCAGCCCCATTCTCTGTGCCTCTGTGCGAGCAGTGCCATTGGCAGATGAGGCTGATAAACAGCTTTCCAGGATAGCCCCTTCTGGCTGCCAGCTATCTGCAGACGTTCGCATTTTTAGAGCAGGGCTGCGAAAGGAGCCTGGCAGGGACACCACCATTCTCAAGCTACGTTTGAAGTTTGAGGTGGCAAGACAAGCAAGCAGCCCCAGTCTCTGTGCCTCTGTGCGAGCAGTGCCATGGGCAGATGAGGCTGAGCAACAGCTTTCCAGGCTAGCCCCTTCTGGCTGCCAGCTATCTGCAGACGTTCGCATTTTAAGAGCAGGGCTGCGAAAGGAGCCTGGCAGGGACCGCCCACATTCCCAGCATGCGTTTCAGATTTCAAGTGGCATGATAAGCAAGCAGACCCATTCTCTGGGCCTCTGTGAGAGCAATGCCATGAGCAGCTGAGGCTGAGCAACAGCTTTCCAGGCTAGCCCCTTCTGGCTGCCAGCTATCTGCAGATGTTCGCATTTAAAGAGCAGGGTTGCGAAAGGAGCCTGGCAGGGACACCACAATTCTAAGGCTACTTTTGAAGTTTGAGGTGGCAAGACAAGCAAGCAGCCCCAGTCTCTGTGCCTCTGTGCGAGCAGTGCCATGGGCAGATGAGGCTGAGCAACAGCTTTCCAGGCTAGCCCCTTCTGGCTGCCAGCTATCTGCAGACGTTCGCATTTCAAGAGCAGGGCTGCGAAAGGAGCCTGGCAGGGACACCACCATTCCCAGGCTACGTTTGAAATTTGAGGTGGCAAGACAAGCAAGCAGCCCCAGTCTCTGGGCCTCTGTGCTAGCACTGCCATGAGCAGATGAGGCTGAGCTACAGCTTTCCAGGATAGCCCCTTCTGGCTGCCAGCTATCTGCAGACGTTCGCATTGTAAGAGCATTGCTGCGAAAGGAGCCTGGCTGGGACACCAACTTTCCCAGGCTACGTTTGACGTTTCAAGTGGCAAGACAAGCAAGCAGCCCCAGTCTCTGTGCCTCTGTGCGAGCAGTGCCATTGGCAGATGAGGCTGATAAACAGCTTTACAGGCTAGCCCCTTCTGGCTGCCAGCTATCTGCAGACGTTCGCATTTTTAGAGCAGGGCTGCGAAAGGAGCCTGGCAGGGACCGCCCACATTCCCAGCATGCGTTTCAAATTTCAAGTGGCATGATAAGCAATCAGCCCCAGTCTCTGGGCCTCTGTGCGAGCAGTGCCATGAGCAGATGAGGCTGAGCAACAGCTTTCCAGGCTAGCCCCTTCTGGCTGCTAGCTATCTGCAGACGTTCGCACTTTCGGAGCAGGGCTGCGAAAGGAGCCTGGCTGGGACATCAACTTTCACAGGCTACGTTTGGAGTTTCAAGTGGCAAGACAAGCAAGCAGCTCCAGTCTCTGTGCCTCTGTGCGAGCAGTGCCATTGGCAGATGAGGCTGAGCAACAGCTTTCCAGGCTAGCCCCTTCTGGCTGCCAGCTATCTGCAGACGTTCGCATTTCAAGAGCAGGGCTGCGAAAGGAGCCTGACAGGGACACCACCATTCTAAGGCTACTTTTGAAGTTTGAGGTGGCAAGACAAGCAAGCAGCCCCAGTCTCTGTGCCTCTGTGCGAGCAGTGCCATGAGCAGATGAGGCTGAGCAACAGCTTTCCAGGCTAGCCCCTTCTGGCTGCCAGCTATCTGCAGACGTTCGCATTTTAAGAGCAGGGCTACGAAAGGAGCCTGGCAGGGACCGCCCACCTTCCCAGCATGCGTTTCAAATTTCAAGTGGCAAGATAAGCAAGCAGTCCCAGTCTCTGTGCCTCTGTGCGAGCAGTGCCATGAGCAGATGAGGCTGAGCAACAGCTTTCCAGGCAAGCCCCTTCTGGCTGCCAGCTATCTGCAGACGTTCGCATTTAAAGAGCAGGGCTGCGAAAGGAGCCTGGCAGGAACACCACAATTCTAACGCTACTTTTGAAGTTTAAGGTGGCAAGACAAGCAAGCAGACCCAGTCTCTTTGCCTCTGTGCGAGTAGTGCCATTAGCAGATGAGGCTGAGCAACAGCTTTCCAGGCTAGCCCCTTCTGCCTGCTAGCTATCTGCAGACGTTCGCATTTCAAGAGCAGGGCTGCGAAAGGAGCCTGGCAGGGACACCACCATTCTAAGGCTACTTTTGAAGTTTGAGGTGGCAAGACAAGCAAGCAGCCCCAGTCTCTGGGCCTCTGTGCGAGCAGTGCCATTGGCAGATGAGACTGAGCAACAGCATTCCAGGCCAGACCCTTCTGGCTGCCAGCTATCTGCAGACGTTCGCATTGTAAGAGCATTGCTGCGAAAGGAGCCTGGATGGGACACCAACTTTCCCAGGCTACGTTTGACGTTTCAAGTGGCAAGAGAAGCAAGCAGCCCCATTCTCTGTGCCTCTGTGCGAGCAGTGCCATTGGCAGATGAGGCTGATAAACAGCTTTCCAGGATAGCCCCTTCTGGCTGCCAGCTATCTGCAGACGTTCGCATTTTTAGAGCAGGGCTGCGAAAGGAGCCTGGCAGGGACACCACCATTCTCAAGCTACGTTTGAAGTTTGAGGTGGCAAGACAAGCAAGCAGCCCCAGTCTCTGTGCCTCTGTGCGAGCAGTGCCATGGGCAGATGAGGCTGAGCAACAGCTTTCCAGGCTAGCCCCTTCTGGCTGCCAGCTATCTGCAGACGTTCGCATTTTAAGAGCAGGGCTGCGAAAGGAGCCTGGCAGGGACCGCCCACATTCCCAGCATGCGTTTCAGATTTCAAGTGGCATGATAAGCAAGCAGACCCAGTCTCTGGGCCTCTGTGAGAGCAATGCCATGAGCAGCTGAGGCTGAGCAACAGCTTTCCAGGCTAGCCCCTTCTGGCTGCCAGCTATCTGCAGATGTTCGCATTTAAAGAGCAGGGTTGCGAAAGGAGCCTGGCAGGGACACCACAATTCTAAGGCTACTTTTGAAGTTTGAGGTGGCAAGACAAGCAAGCAGCCCCAGTCTCTGTGCCTCTGTGCGAGCAGTGCCATGGGCAGATGAGGCTGAGCAACAGCTTTCCAGGCTAGCCCCTTCTGGCTGCCAGCTATCTGCAAACGTTCGCATTTCAAGAGCAGGGCTGCGAAAGGAGCCTGGCAGGGACACCACCATTCCCAGGCTACGTTTGAAATTTGAGGTGGCAAGACAAGCAAGCAGCCCCAGTCTCTGGGCCTCTGTGCTAGCACTGCCATGAGCAGATGAGGCTGAGCTACAGCTTTCCAGGATAGCCCCTTCTGGCTGCCAGGTATCTGCAGACGTTCGCATTGTAAGAGCATTGCTGCGAAAGGAGCCTGGCTGGGACACCAACTTTCCCAGGCTACGTTTGACGTTTCAAGTGGCAAGACAAGCAAGCAGCCCCAGTCTCTGTGCCTCTGTGCGAGCAGTGCCATTGGCAGATGAGGCTGATAAACAGCTTTACAGGCTAGCCCCTTCTGGCTGCCAGCTATCTGCAGACGTTCGCATTTTTAGAGCAGGGCTGCGAAAGGAGCCTGGCAGGGACCGCCCACATTCCCAGCATGCGTTTCAAATTTCAAGTGGCATGATAAGCAATCAGCCCCAGTCTCTGGGCCTCTGTGCGAGCAGTGCCATGAGCAGATGAGGCTGAGCAACAGCTTTCCAGGCTAGCCCCTTCTGGCTGCTAGCTATCTGCAGACGTTCGCACTTTCGGAGCAGGGCTGCGAAAGGAGCCTGGCTGGGACATCAACTTTCACAGGCTACGTTTGGAGTTTCAAGTGGCAAGACAAGCAAGCAGCTCCAGTCTCTGTGCCTCTGTGCGAGCAGTGCCATTGGCAGATGAGGCTGAGCAACAGCTTTCCAGGCTAGCCCCTTCTGGCTGCCAGCTATCTGCAGACGTTCGCATTTCAAGAGCAGGGCTGCGAAAGGAGCCTGACAGGGACACCACCATTCTAAGGCTACTTTTGAAGTTTGAGGTGGCAAGACAAGCAAGCAGCCCCAGTCTCTGTGCCTCTGTGCGAGCAGTGCCATGAGCAGATGAGGCTGAGCAACAGCTTTCCAGGCTAGCCCCTTCTGGATGCCAGCTATCTGCAGACGTTCGCATTTTAAGAGCAGGGCTGCGAAAGGAGCCTGACAGGGACAACAACATTGCAAGGCTACGTTTGAAGTTTGAGGGGGCAAGACAAGCAAGCAGCCCCATTCTCTGTGCCTCTGTGCGAGCAGTGCCATTGGCAGATGAGGCTGAGCAACAGCTTTCCAGGCTAGCCCCTTCTGCATGCCAGCTATCTGCAGACGTTCGCATTTTAAGAGCAGGGCTACGAAAGGAGCCTGGCAGGGACCGCCCACCTTCCCAGCATGCGTTTCAAATTTCAAGTGGCAAGATAAGCAAGCAGTCCCAGTCTCTGTGCCTCTGTGCGAGCAGTGCCATGAGCAGATGAGGCTGAGCAACAGCTTTCCAGGCAAGCCCCTTCTGGCTGCCAGCTATCTGCAGACGTTCGCACTTTCGGAGCAGGGCTGCGAAAGGAGCCTGGCTGGGACATCAACTTTCACAGGGTACGTTTGGAGTTTCAAGTGGCAACACAAGCAAGAAGACCCAGTCTCTCTGCCTCTGTGCAAGCAGTGCCATGAGGAGATGAGGCTGAGCAACAGCTTTCCAGGCTAGCCCCTTCTGCATGCCAGCTATCTGCAGACGTTCGCATTTAAAGAGCAGGGCTGCGAAAGGAGCCTGGCAGGAACACCACAATTCTAACGCTACTTTTGAAGTTTAAGGTGGCAAGACAAGCAAGCAGACCCAGTCTCTTTGCCTCTGTGCGAGCAGTGCCATTAGCAGATGAGGCTGAGCAACAGCTTTCCAGGCTAGCCCCTTCTGCCTGCTAGCTATCTGCAGACGTTCGCATTTCAAGAGCAGGGCTGCGAAAGGAGCCTGGCAGGGACACCACCATTCTCACGTTACGTTTGAAGTTTGAGGTGGCAAGACAAGCAAGCAGCCCCAGTCTCTGGGCCTCTGTGCGAGCAGTGCCATTGGCAGATGAGACTGAGCAACAGCTTTCCAGGCCAGACCCTTCTGGCTGCCAGCTATCTGCAGACGTTCGCATTGTAAGAGCATTGCTGCGAAAGGAGCCTGGATGGGACATCAACTTTCCCAGGCTACGTTTGACGTTTCAAGTGGCAAGAGAAGCAAGCAGCCCCATTCTCTGTGCCTCTGTGCGAGCAGTGCCATTGGCAGATGAGGCTGATAAACAGCTTTCCAGGATAGCCCCTTCTGGCTGCCAGCTATCTGCAGACGTTCGCATTTTTAGAGCAGGGCTGCGAAAGGAGCCTGGCAGGGACACCACCATTCTCAAGCTACGTTTGAAGTTTGAGGTGGCAAGACAAGCAAGCAGCCCCAGTCTCTGTGCCTCTGTGCGAGCAGTGCCATGGGCAGATGAGGCTGAGCAACAGCTTTCCAGGCTAGCCCCTTCTGGCTGCCAGCTATCTGCAGACGTTCGCATTTTAAGAGCAGGGCTGCGAAAGGAGCCTGGCAGGGACCGCCCACATTCCCAGCATGCGTTTCAGATTTCAAGTGGCATGATAAGCAAGCAGACCCAGTCTCTGGGCCTCTGTGAGAGCAATGCCATGAGCAGCTGAGGCTGAGCAACAGCTTTCCAGGCTAGCCCCTTCTGGCTGCCAGCTATCTGCAGATGTTCGCATTTAAAGAGCAGGGTTGCGAAAGGAGCCTGGCAGGGACACCACAATTCTAAGGCTACTTTTGAAGTTTGAGGTGGCAAGACAAGCAAGCAGCCCCAGTCTCTGTGCCTCTGTGCGAGCAGTGCCATGGGCAGATGAGGCTGAGCAACAGCTTTCCAGGCTAGCCCCTTCTGGCTGCCAGCTATCTGCAGACGTTCGCATTTCAAGAGCAGGGCTGCGAAAGGAGCCTGGCAGGGACACCACCATTCCCAGGCTACGTTTGAAATTTGAGGTGGCAAGACAAGCAAGCAGCCCCAGTCTCTGGGCCTCTGTGCTAGCACTGCCATGAGCAGATGAGGCTGAGCTACAGCTTTCCAGGATAGCCCCTTCTGGCTGCCAGGTATCTGCAGACGTTCGCATTGTAAGAGCATTGCTGCGAAAGGAGCCTGGCTGGGACACCAACTTTCCCAGGCTACGTTTGACGTTTCAAGTGGCAAGACAAGCAAGCAGCCCCAGTCTCTGTGCCTCTGTGCGAGCAGTGCCATTGGCAGATGAGGCTGATAAACAGCTTTCCAGGCTAGCCCCTTCTGGCTGCCAGCTATCTGCAGACGTTCGCATTTTTAGAGCAGGGCTGCGAAAGGAGCCTGGCAGGGACCGCCCACATTCCCAGCATGCGTTTCAAATTTCAAGTGGCATGATAAGCAATCAGCCCCAGTCTCTGGGCCTCTGTGCGAGCAGTGCCATGAGCAGATGAGGCTGAGCAACAGCTTTCCAGGCTAGCCCCTTCTGGCTGCTAGCTATCTGCAGACGTTCGCACTTTCGGAGCAGGGCTGCGAAAGGAGCCTGGCTGGGACATCAACTTTCACAGGCTACGTTTGGAGTTTCAAGTGGCAAGACAGGCAAGCAGCTCCAGTCTCTGTGCCTCTGTGCGAGCAGTGCCATTGGCAGATGAGGCTGAGCAACAGCTTTCCAGGCTAGCCCCTTCTGGCTGCCAGCTATCTGCAGACGTTCGCATTTAAAGAGCAGGGTTGCGAAAGGAGCCTGACAGGGACACCACCATTCTAAGGCTACTTTTGAAGTTTGAGGTGGCAAGACAAGCAAGCAGCCCCAGTCTCTGTGCCTCTGTGCGAGCAGTGCCATTAGCAGATGAGGCTGAGCAACAGCTTTCCAGGCTAGCCCCTTCTGGATGCCAGCTATCTGCAGACGTTCGCATTTTAAGAGCAGGGCTGCGAAAGGAGCCTGACAGGGACAACAACATTCCAAGGCTAGGTTTCAAGTTTGAGGGGGCAAGACAAGCAAGCAGCCCCATTCTCTGTGCCTCTGTGCGAGCAGTGCCATTGGCAGATGAGGCTGAGCAACAGCTTTCCAGGCTAGCCCCTTCTGGCTGCCAGCTATCTGCAGATGTTCGCATTTTAAGAGCAGGGCTACGAAAGGAGCCTGGCAGGGACCGCCCACCTTCCCAGCATGCGTTTCAAATTTCAAGTGGCAAGATAAGCAAGCAGTCCCAGTCTCTGTGCCTCTGTGCGAGCAGTGCCATGAGCAGATGAGGCTGAGCAACAGCTTTCCAGGCAAGCCCCTTCTGGCTGCCAGCTATCTGCAGATGTTCGCACTTTCGGAGCAGGGCTGCGAAAGGAGCCTGGCTGGGACATCAACTTTCACAGGCTACGTTTGGAGTTTCAAGTGGCAACACAAGCAAGAAGACCCAGTCTCTCTGCCTCTGTGCAAGCAGTGCCATGAGGAGATGAGGCTGAGCAACAGCTTTCCAGGCTAGCCCCTTCTGCATGCCAGCTATCTGCAGGCGTTCGCATTTAAAGAGCAGGGCTGCGAAAGGAGCCTGGCAGGAACACCACAATTCTAACGCTACTTTTGAAGTTTAAGGTGGCAAGACAAGCAAGCAGCCCCAGTCTCTGGGCCTCTGTGCGAGCAGTGCCATTGGCAGATGAGACTGAGCAACAGCATTCCAGGCCAGACCCTTCTGGCTGCCAGCTATGTGCAGACGTTCGCATTGTAAGAGCATTGCTGCGAAAGGAGCCTGGATGGGACACCAACTTTCCCAGGCTACGTTTGACGTTTCAAGTGGCAAGAGAAGCAAGCAGCCCCATTCTCTGTGCCTCTGTGCGAGCAGTGCCATTGGCAGATGAGGCTGATAAACAGCTTTCCAGGCTAGCCCCTTCTGGCTGCCAGCTATCTGCAGATGTTCGCATTTAAAGAGCAGGGCTGCGAAAGGAGCCTGGCAGGGACACCACCATTCCCAGGCTACTTTTGAAGTTTGAGGTGGCAAGACAAGCAAGCAGCCCCAGTCTCTGTGCCTCTGTGCGAGCAGTGCCATGAGCAGATGAGGCTGAGCAACAGCTTTCCAGGCTAGCCCCTTGTGGCTGCAAGGTATCTGCAGACGTTCGCACTTTCGGAGCAGGGCTGCGAAAGGAGCCTGGCTGGAACATCAACTTTCACAGGCTACATTTTAAGTTTGAGGTGGCAAGACAAGCAAGCAGCCCCAGTCTCTCTGCCTCTGTGCGATCAGTGCCATGGGCAGATGAGGCTGAGCAACAGTTTTACAGGCTAGCCCCTTCTGGCTGCCAGCTATCTGCAGACGTTCGCACTTTCGGAGCAGGGCTGCGAAAGGAGCCTGGCTGGGACATCAACTTTCACAGGGTACGTTTGGAGTTTCAAGTGGCAACACAAGCAAGAAGACCCAGTCTCTCTGCCTCTGTGCAAGCAGTGCCATGAGGAGATGAGGCTGAGCAACAGCTTTCCAGGCTAGCCCCTTCTGCATGCCAGCTATCTGCAGACGTTCGCATTTAAAGAGCAGGGCTGCGAAAGGAGCCTGGCAGGAACACCACAATTCTAACGCTACTTTTGAAGTTTAAGGTGGCAAGACAAGCAAGCAGACCCAGTCTCTTTGCCTCTGTGCGAGCAGTGCCATTAGCAGATGAGGCTGAGCAACAGCTTTCGAGGCTAGCCCCTTCTGCCTGCTAGCTATCTGCAGACGTTCGCATTTCAAGAGCAGGGCTGCGAAAGGAGCCTGGCAGGGACACCACCATTCTCACGTTACGTTTGAAGTTTGAGGTGGCAAGACAAGCAAGCAGCCCCAGTCTCTGGGCCTCTGTGCGAGCAGTGCCATTGGCAGATGAGACTGAGCAACAGCATTCCAGGCCAGACCCTTCTGGCTGCCAGCTATCTGCAGACGTTCGCATTGTAAGAGCATTGCTGCGAAAGGAGCCTGGATGGGACACCAACTTTCCCAGGCTACGTTTGACGTTTCAAGTGGCAAGAGAAGCAAGCAGCCCCATTCTCTGTGCCTCTGTGCGAGCAGTGCCATTGGCAGATGAGGCTGATAAACAGCTTTCCAGGCTAGTCCCTTCTGGCTGCCAGCTATCTGCAGACGTTCGCATTTTTAGAGCAGGGCTGCGAAAGGAGCCTGGCAGGGACACCACCATTCTCAAGCTACGTTTGAAGTTTGAGGTGGCAAGACAAGCAAGCAGCCCCAGTCTCTGTGCCTCTGTGCGAGCAGTGCCATGGGCAGATGAGGCTGAGCAACAGCTTTCCAGGCTAGCCCCTTCTGGCTGCCAGCTATCTGCAGACGTTCGCATTTTAAGAGCAGGGCTGCGAAAGGAGCCTGGCAGGGACCGCCCACATTCCCAGCATGCGTTTCAGATTTCAAGTGGCATGATAAGCAAGCAGACCCAGTCTCTGGGCCTCTGTGAGAGCAATGCCATGAGCAGCTGAGGCTGAGCAACAGCTTTCCAGGCTAGCCCCTTCTGGCTGCCAGCTATCTGCAGATGTTCGCATTTAAAGAGCAGGGTTGCGAAAGGAGCCTGGCAGGGACACCACAATTCTAAGGCTACTTTTGAAGTTTGAGGTGGCAAGACAAGCAAGCAGCCCCAGTCTCTGTGCCTCTGTGCGAGCAGTGCCATGGGCAGATGAGGCTGAGCAACAGCTTTCCAGGCTAGCCCCTTCTGCCTGCCAGCTATCTGCAGACGTTCGCATTTCAAGAGCAGGGCTGCGAAAGGAGCCTGGCAGGGACACCAACTTTCCCAGGCTACGTTTGAAATTTGAGGTGGCAAGACAAGCAAGCAGCCCCAGTCTCTGGGCCTCTGTGCTAGCACTGCCATGAGCAGATGAGGCTGAGCTACAGCTTTCCAGGATAGCCCCTTCTGGCTGCCAGGTATCTGCAGACGTTCGCATTGTAAGAGCATTGCTGCGAAAGGAGCCTGGCTGGGACACCAACTTTCCCAGGCTACGTTTGACGTTTCAAGTGGCAAGACAAGCAAGCAGCCCCAGTCTCTGTGCCTCTGTGCGAGCAGTGCCATTGGCAGATGACGCTGATAAACAGCTTTCCAGGCTAGCCCCTTCTGGCTGCCAGCTATCTGCAGACGTTCGCATTTTTAGAGCAGGGCTGCGAAAGGAGCCTGGCAGGGACCGCCCACATTCCCAGCATGCGTTTCAAATATCAAGTGGCATGATAAGCAATCAGCCCCAGTCTCTGGGCCTCTGTGCGAGCAGTGCCATGAGCAGATGAGGCTGAGCAACAGCTTTCCAGGCTAGCCCCTTCTGGCTGCTAGCTATCTGCAGACGTTCGCACTTTCGGAGCAGGGCTGCGAAAGGAGCCTGGCTGGGACATCAACTTTCACAGGCTACGTTTGGAGTTTCAAGTGGCAAGACAGGCAAGCAGCTCCAGTCTCTGTGCCTCTGTGCGAGCAGTGCCATTGGCAGATGAGGCTGAGCAACAGCTTTCCAGGCTAGCCCCTTCTGGCTGCCAGCTATCTGCAGACGTTCGCATTTAAAGAGCAGGGTTGCGAAAGGAGCCTGACAGGGACACCACAATTCTAAGGCTACTTTTGAAGTTTGAGGTTGCAAGACAAGCAAGCAGCCCCAGTCTCTGTGCCTCTGTGCGAGCAGTGCCATTAGCAGATGAGGCTGAGCAACAGCTTTCCAGGCTAGCCCCTTCTGGATGCCAGCTATCTGCAGACGTTCGCATTTTAAGAGCAGGGCTGCGAAAGGAGCCTGACAGGGACAACAACATTGCAAGGCTACGTTTCAAGTTTGAGGGGGCAAGACAAGCAAGCAGCCCCATTCTCTGTGCCTCTGTGCGAGCAGTGCCATTGGCAGATGAGGCTGAGCAACAGCTTTCCAGGCTAGCCCCTTCTGGCTGCCAGCTATCTGCAGACGTTCGCATTTTAAGAGCAGGGCTACGAAAGGAGCCTGGCAGGGACCGCCCACCTTCCCAGCATGCGTTTCAAATTTCAAGTGGCAAGATAAGCAAGCAGTCCCAGTCTCTGTGCCTCTGTGCGAGCAGTGCCATGAGCAGATGAGGCTGAGCAACAGCTTTCCAGGCAAGCCCCTTCTGGCTGCCAGCTATCTGCAGACGTTCGCACTTTCGGAGCAGGGCTGCGAAAGGAGCCTGGCTGGAACATCAACTTTCACAGGCTACGTTTGGAGTTTCAAGTGGCAACACAAGCAAGAAGACCCAGTCTCTCTGCCTCTGTGCAAGCAGTGCCATGAGGAGATGAGGCTGAGCAACAGCTTTCCAGGCTAGCCCCTTCTGCATGCCAGCTATCTGCAGGCGTTCGCATTTAAAGAGCAGGGCTGCGAAAGGAGCCTGGCAGGAACACCACAATTCTAACGCTACTTTTGAAGTTTAAGGTGGCAAGACAAGCAAGCAGCCCCAGTCTCTGGGCCTCTGTGCGAGCAGTGCCATTGGCAGATGAGACTGAGCAACAGCATTCCAGGCCAGACCCTTCTGGCTGCCAGCTATGTGCAGACGTTCGCATTGTAAGAGCATTGCTGCGAAAGGAGCCTGGATGGGACACCAACTTTCCCAGGCTACGTTTGACGTTTCAAGTGGCAAGAGAAGCAAGCAGCCCCATTCTCTGTGCCTCTGTGCGAGCAGTGCCATTGGCAGATGAGGCTGATAAACAGCTTTCCAGGCTAGCCCCTTCTGGCTGCCAGCTATCTGCAGATGTTCGCATTTAAAGAGCAGGGCTGCGAAAGGAGCCTGGCAGGGACACCACCATTCCCAGGCTACTTTTGAAGTTTGAGGTGGCAAGACAAGCAAGCAGCCCCAGTCTCTGTGCCTCTGTGCGAGCAGTGCCATGAGCAGATGAGGCTGAGCAACAGCTTTCCAGGCTAGCCCCTTGTGGCTGCAAGGTATCTGCAGACGTTCGCACTTTCGGAGCAGGGCTGCGAAAGGAGCCTGGCTGGAACATCAACTTTCACAGGCTACATTTTAAGTTTGAGGTGGCAAGACAAGCAAGCAGCCCCAGTCTCTCTGCCTCTGTGCGATCAGTGCCATGGGCAGATGAGGCTGAGCAACAGTTTTACAGGCTAGCCCCTTCTGGCTGCCAGCTATCTGCAGACGTTAGCATTTCAAGAGCAGGGCTGCGAAAGGAGCGTGGCAGGGACTGCCCACCTTCCCAGCATGCGTTTCAAATTTGAAGTGGCAAGATAAGCAAGCAGTCCCAGTCTCTGTGCCTCTGTGCGAGCAGTGCCATGAGCAGATGAGGCTGAGCAACAGCTTTCCAGGCAAGCCCCTTCTGGCTGCCAGCTATCTGCAGACGTTCGCACTTTCGGAGCAGGGCTGCGAAAGGAGCCTACCTGGGACATCAACTTTCACAGGCTACGTTTGGAGTTTCAAGTGGCAACACAAGCAAGAAGACCCAGTCTCTCTGCCTCTGTGCGAGCAGTGCCATGAGGAGATGAGGCTGAGCAACAGCTTTCCAGGCTAGCCCCTTGTGGCTGCCAGCTATCTGCAGACGTTCGCATTTAAAGAACAGGGCTGCGAAAGAAGCCTGGCAGGGACACCACAATTCTAACGCTACTTTTGAAGTTTGAGGTGGCAAGACAAGCAAGCAGACCCAGTCTCTTTGCCTCTGTGCGAGCAGTGCCATGAGCAGATGAGGCTGAGCAACAGCTTTCCAGGCTAGCCCCTTCTGCCTTCTAGCTATCTGCAGACGTTCGCATTTCAAGAGCAGGGCTGCGAAAGGAGCCTGCCTGGGACATCAACTTTCACAGGTTACGTTTGAAGTTTGAGGTGGCAAGACAAGCAAGCAGCCCCAGTCTCTGTGCCTCTGTGCGAGCAGTGCCATGAGCAGATGAGGCTGAGCAACAGCTTTCCAGGCTAGCACCTTCTGCATGCCAGCTATCTGCAGACGTTCGCATTTTAAGAGCAGGGCTGCGAAAGGAGCCTGACAGGGACAACACCATTCCCAGGCTACGTTTCAAGTTTGAGGTGGCAAGACAAGCAAGCAGCCCCAGTCTCTGTGCCTCTGTGCGAGCAGTGCCATGGGCAGATGAGGCTGAGCAACAGCTTTCCAGGCTAGCCCCTTCTGGCTGCCAGCTATCTGCAGACGTTCGCATTTCAAGAGCAGGACTGCGAAAGGAGCATGGATGGGACACCAACTTTCCCAGGCTACGTTTGAAGTTTGAGGTGGCAAGACAAGCAAGCAGTCCCAGTCTCTGTGCCTCTGTGCGAGCAGTGCCATTGGCAGATGAGGCTGAGCAACAGCTTTCCAGGCTAGCCCCTTCTGGTTGCCAGCTATCTGCAGACGTTCGCATTTCAAGAGCAGGGCTGCGAAAGGAGCCTGGCAGGGACACCACAATTCTGAGGCTACTTTTGAACTTTGAGGTGGCAAGACAAGCAAGCAGCCCCAGTCTCTCTGCCTCTGTGCGAGCAGTGCCATGGGCAGATGAGGCTGAGCAACAGCTTTCCAGGCTAGCCCCTTCTGCCTGCCAGCTATCTGCAGACGTTCGCACTTTCGGAGCAGGGCTGCGAAAGGAGCGTGGCAGGGACACCACCATTCTCAAGCTACGTTTGAAGTTTGAGGTGGCAAGACAAGCAAGCAGCCCCAGTCTCTGTGCCTCTGTGCAAGCAGTGCCATGAGCAGATGAGGCTGAGCAACAGCTTTCCAGGCTAGCCCCTTCTGGATGCCAGCTATCTGCAGACGTTCGCATTTTAAGAGCAGGGCTGCGAAAGGAGCCTGGATGGGGCCGCCAACTTTCCCAGCATGCGTTTCAAATTTCAAGTGGCAAGATAAGCAAGCAGCCCCAGTCTCTGGGCCTCTGCGCGAGCAGTGCCATGAGCAGATGAGGCTGAGCAACAGCTTTCCAGGCAAGCCCCTTCTGGCTGACAGCTATCTGCAGACGTTCGCACTTTCGGAGCAGGGCTGCGAAAGGAGCCTGCCTGGGACATCAACTTTCACAGGCTACGTTTGGAGTTTCAAGTGGCAACACAAGCAAGCAGACCCAGTCTCTCTGCCTCTGTGCGAGCAGTGCCATGTGGAGATGAGGCTGAGCAACAGCTTTCCAGGCTAGCCCCTTGTGCCTGCCAGCTATCTGCAGACGTTCGCATTTAAAGAACAGGGCTGCGAAAGGGGCCTTGCAGGAACACCACAATTCTAACGCTACTTTTGAAGTTTAAGGTGGCAAGACAAGCAAGCAGACCCAGTCTCTTTGCCTCTGTGCGAGCAGTGCTATGAGCAGATGAAGCTGAGCAACAGCTTTCCAGGATAGCCCCTTCTGCCTGCTAGCTATCTGCAGACGTTTGCATTTCAAGAGCAGGGCTGCGAAAGGCGCCTGTCAGGGACACCACCATTCCCAGGCCACATTTTAAGTTTGAGGGGGCAAGACAAGCAAGCAGCCCCAGTCTCTGGGCCTCTGTGCTAGCACTGCCATGAGCAGATGAGGCTGAGCAACAGCTTTCCAGGCTAGACCCTTCTGGCTGCCAGCTATCTGCAGACGTTCGCATTGTAAGAGCATTGCTGCGAAAGGAGCCTGGCTGGGACACCAACTTTCCCAGGCTACGTTTGAAGTTTGAGGTGGCAAGACAAGCAAGCAGCCCCAGTCTCTGTGCCTCTGTGCGAGCAGTGCCATTGGCAGATGAGGCTGATAAACAGCTTTCCAGGCTAGCCCCTTCTGGCTGCCAGCTATCTGCAGACGTTCGCATTTTTAGAGCAGGGCTGCGAAAGGAGCCTGGCTGGGACATCAACTTTCACAGGCTACGTTTGGAGTTTAAAGTGGCAAGACAAGCAAGCAGCTCCAGTCTCTGTGCCTCTGTGCGAGCAGTGCCATTGGCAGATGAGGCTGAGCAACAGCTTTCCAGGCTAGCCCCTTCTGGCTGCCAGCTATCTGCAGACGTTCGCATTTAAAGAGCAGGGTTGCGAAAGGAGCCTGGATGGGACACCACAATTCTAAGGCTACGTTTGAAGTTTGAGGTGGCAAGACAAGCAAGCAGACCCAGTCTCTGTGCCTCTGTGCGAGCAGTGCCTTGGGCAAATGAGACTGAGCAGCAGCATTCCAGGCTAGCCCCTTCTGGCTGCCAGCTATCTGCAGAAGTTCGCATTTCAAGAGCAGGGCTGCGAAAGGAGCCTGGCAGGGACACCACCATTCCCAGGCTACTTTTGAAGTTTGAGGTGGCAAGACAAGCAAGCAGCCCCAGTCTCTCTGCCTCTGTGCGAGCAGTGCCATGAGCAGATGAGGCTGAGCAACAGCTTTCCAGGCTAGCCCCTTCTGGCTGCCAGCTATCTGCAGACGTTCGCATTTCAAGAGCAGGACTGCGAAAGGAGCATGGATGGGACACCAACTTTCCCAGGCTACGTTTGAAGTTTGAGGTGGCAAGACAAGCAAGCAGTCCCAGTCTCTGTGCCTCTGTGCGAGCAGTGCCATTGGCAGATGAGGCTGAGCAACAGCTTTCCAGGCTAGCCCCTTCTGGTTGCCAGCTATCTGCAGACGTTCGCATTTCAAGAGCAGGGCTGCGAAAGGAGCCTGGCAGGGACACCACAATTCTGAGGCTACTTTTGAACTTTGAGGTGGCAAGACAAGCAAGCAGCCCCAGTCTCTCTGCCTCTGTGCGAGCAGTGCCATGGGCAGATGAGGCTGAGCAACAGCTTTCCAGGCTAGCCCCTTCTGCCTGCCAGCTATCTGCAGACGTTCGCACTTTCGGAGCAGGGCTGCGAAAGGAGCGTGGCAGGGACACCACCATTCTCAAGCTACGTTTGAAGTTTGAGGTGGCAAGACAAGCAAGCAGCCCCAGTCTCTGTGCCTCTGTGCAAGCAGTGCCATGAGCAGATGAGGCTGAGCAACAGCTTTCCAGGCTAGCCCCTTCTGGATGCCAGCTATCTGCAGATGTTCGCATTTTAAGAGCAGGGCTGCGAAAGGAGCCTGGATGGGGCCGCCAACTTTCCCAGCATGCGTTTCAAATTTCAAGTGGCAAGATAAGCAAGCAGCCCCAGTCTCTGGGCCTCTGCGCGAGCAGTGCCATGAGCAGATGAGGCTGAGCAACAGCTTTCCAGGCAAGCCCCTTCTGGCTGACAGCTATCTGCAGACGTTCGCACTTTCGGAGCAGGGCTGCGAAAGGAGCCTGCCTGGGACATCAACTTTCACAGGCTACGTTTGGAGTTTCAAGTGGCAACACAAGCAAGCAGACCCAGTCTCTCTGCCTCTGTGCGAGCAGTGCCATGTGGAGATGAGGCTGAGCAACAGCTTTCCAGGCTAGCCCCTTGTGCCTGCCAGCTATCTGCAGACGTTCGCATTTAAAGAACAGGGCTGCGAAAGGGGCCTTGCAGGAACACCACAATTCTAACGCTACTTTTGAAGTTTAAGGTGGCAAGACAAGCAAGCAGACCCAGTCTCTTTGCCTCTGTGCGAGCAGTGCTATGAGCAGATGAAGCTGAGCAACAGCTTTCCAGGATAGCCCCTTCTGCCTGCTAGCTATCTGCAGACGTTCGCATTTCAAGAGCAGGGCTGCGAAAGGCGCCTGTCAGGGACACCACCATTCCCAGGCCACATTTTAAGTTTGAGGGGGCAAGACAAGCAAGCAGCCCCAGTCTCTGGGCCTCTGTGCTAGCACTGCCATGAGCAGATGAGGCTGAGCAACAGCTTTCCAGGCTAGACCCTTCTGGCTGCTAGCTATCTGCAGACGTTCGCATTGTAAGAGCATTGCTGCGAAAGGAGCCTGGCTGGGACACCAACTTTCCCAGGCTACGTTTGAAGTTTGAGGTGGCAAGACAAGCAAGCAGCCCCAGTCTCTGTGCCTCTGTGTGAGCAGTGCCATTGGCAGATGAGGCTGATAAACAGCTTTCCAGGCTAGCCCCTTCTGGCTGCCAGCTATCTGCAGACGTTCGCATTTTTAGAGCAGGGCTGCGAAAGGAGCCTGGCTGGGACATCAACTTTCACAGGCTACGTTTGGAGTTTAAAGTGGCAAGACAAGCAAGCAGCTCCAGTCTCTGTGCCTCTGTGCGAGCAGTGCCATGGGCAGATGAGGCTGAGCAACAGCTTTCCAGGCTAGCCCCTTCTGGCTGCCAGCTATCTGCAGACGTTCGCATTTAAAGAGCAGGGTTGCGAAAGGAGCCTGGATGGGACACCACAATTCTAAGGCTACGTTTGAAGTTTGAGGTGGCAAGACAAGCAAGCAGACCCAGTCTCTGTGCCTCTGTGCGAGCAGTGCCTTGGGCAAATGAGACTGAGCAGCAGCATTCCAGGCTAGCCCCTTCTGGCTGCCAGCTATCTGCAGAAGTTCGCATTTCAAGAGCAGGGCTGCGAAAGGAGCGTGGCAGGGACACCACCATTCCCAGGCTACTTTTGAAGTTTGAGGTGGCAAGACAAGCAAGCAGCCCCAGTCTCTCTGCCTCTGTGCGAGCAGTGCCATGAGCAGATGAGGCTGAGCAACAGCTTTCCAGGCTAGCCCCTTCTGGCTGCAAGCTATCTGCAGACGTTCGCACTTTCGGAGCAGAGCTGCGAAAGGAGCCTGGCTGGAACATCAACTTTCACAGGCTACATTTTAAGTTTGAGGTGGCAAGACAAGCAAGCAGCCCCAGTCTCTGTGCCTCTGTGCGATCAGTGCCATGGGCAGATGAGGCTGAGCAACAGTTTTACAGGCTAGCCCCTTCTGGCTGCCAGCTATCTGCAGACGTTCGCATTTCAAGAGCAGGGCTGCGAAAGGAGCGTGGCAGGGACTGCCCACCTTCCCAGCATGCGTTTCAAATTTCAAGTGGCATGATAAGCAAGCAGCCCCAGTCTCTGTGCCTCTGTGCGAGCAGTGCCATGGGCAGATGAGGCTGAGCAACAGCTTTCCAGGCTAGCCCCTTCTGGCTGCCAGCTATCTGCAGACGTTCGCACTTTCGGAGCAGGGCTGCGAAAGGAGCCTGGCAGGGACATTAACTTTCACAGGTTACGTTTGAAATTTGAGGTGGCAAGACAAGCAAGCAGCCCCAGTCTCTGGGCCTCTGTGCGAGCAGTGCCATGAGCAGATGAGGCTGAGGAACAGCTTTCCAGGCTAGCCCCTTCTGGCTGCAAGCTATCTGCAGACGTTCGCACTTTCGGAGCAGGGCTGCGAAAGGAGCCTGGCTGGAACATCAACTTTCACAGGCTACATTTTAAGTTTGAGGTGGCAAGACAAGCAAGCAGCCCCAGTCTCTGTGCCTCTGTGCGAGCGGTGCCATGGGCAGATGAGGCTGAGCAACAGCTTTCCAGGCTAGCCCCTTGTGGCTGCCAGCTATCTGCAGACGTTCGCATTTTAAGAGCAGGGCTACGAAAGGAGCCTGGCAGGGACCGCCCACCTTCCCAGCATGCGTTTCAAATTTCAAGTGGCAAGACAAGCAAGCAGCCCCAGTCTCTGGGCCTCTGTGCGAGCAGTGCCATGAGCAGATGAGGCTGAGCAACAGCTTTCCAGGCTAGCCCCTTGTGGCTGTCAGCTATCTGCAGACGTTCGCATTTAAAGAACAGGGCTGCGAAAGAAGCCTGGCAGGGACACCACAATTCTAACGCTACTTTTGAAGTTTAAGGTGGCAAGACAAGCAAGCAGACCCAGTCTCTTGGCCTCTGTGCGAGCAGTGCCATGAGCAGATGAGGCTGAGCAACAGCTTTCCAGGCTAGCCCCTTCTGCCTTCTAGCTATCTGCAGACGTTCGCATTTCAAGAGCAGGGCTGCGAAAGGAGCCTGCCTGGGACATCAACTTTCACAGGTTACGTTTGAAGTTTGAGGTGGCAAGACAAGCAAGTAGCCCCAGTCTCTGTGCCTCTGTGCGAGCAGTGCCATGAGCAGATGAGGCTGAGCAACAGCTTTCCAGGCTAGCCCCTTCTGCATGCCAGCTATCTGCAGACGTTCGCATTTTAAGAGCAGGGCTGCGAAAGGAGCCTGACAGGGACAACACCATTCCCAGGCTACTTTTGAAGTTTGAGGTGGCAAGACAAGCAAGCAGCGCCAGTCTCTGTGCCTCTGTGCGAGCAGTGCCATGTGCAGATGAGGCTGAGCAACAGCTTTCCAGGCTAGCCCCTTCTGGCTGCCAGCTATCTGCAGACGTTCGCATTTCAAGAGCAGGACTGCGAAAGGAGCATGGATGGGACACCAACTATCCCAGGCTACGTTTGAAGTTTGAGGTGGCAAGACAAGCAAGCAGCGCCAGTCTCTGTGCCTCTGTGCGAGCAGTGCCATTGGCAGATGAGGCTGAGCAACAGCTTTCCAGGCTAGCCCCTTCTGGCTCCCAGCTATCTGCAGACGTTCGCATTTAAAGAGCAGGGCTGCGAAAGGAGCCTGGCAGGGACACCACAATTCTGAGGCTACTTTTGAACTTTGAGGTGGCAAGACAAGCAAGCAGCCCCAGTCTCTCTGCCTCTGTGCGAGCAGTGCCATGGGCAGATGAGGCTGAGCAACAGCTTTCCAGGCTAGCCCCTTCTGCCTGCCAGCTATCTGCAGACGTTCGCACTTTCGAAGCAGGGCTGCGAAAGGAGCGTGGCAGGGACACCACCATTCTCAAGCTACATTTGAAGTTTGAGGTGGCAAGACAAGCAAGCAGCCCCAGTCTCTGTGCCTCTGTGCAAGCAGTGCCATGAGCAGATGAGGCTGAGCAACAGCTTTCTAGGCTAGCCCCTTCTGGATGCCAGCTATCTGCAGACGTTCGCATTTTAAGAGCAGGGCTGCGAAAGGAGCCTGGATGGGGCCGCCAACTTTCCCAGCATGCGTTTCAAATTTCAAGTGGCAAGATAAGCAAGCAGTCCCAGTCTCTGGGCCTCTGTGCGAGCAGTGCCATGAGCAGATGAGGCTGAGCAACAGCTTTCCAGGCAAGCCCCTTCTGGCTGACAGCTATCTGCAGACGTTCGCACTTTCGGAGCAGGGCTGCGAAAGGAGCCTGCCTGGGACATCAACTTTCACAGGCTACGTTTGGAGTTTCAAGTGGCAACACAAGCAAGCAGACCCAGTCTCTCTGCCTCTGTGCGAGCAGTGCCATGTGGAGATGAGGCTGAGCAACAGCTTTCCAGGCTAGCCCCTTCTGCATGCCAGCTATCTGCAGACGTTCGCATTTAAAGAACAGGGCTGCGAAAGGGGCCTTGCAGGAACACCACAATTCTAACGCTACTTTTGAAGTTTAAGGTGGCAAGACAAGCAAGCAGACCCAGTCTCTTTGCCTCTGTGCGAGCAGTGCCATGAGCAGATGAGGCTGAGCAACAGCTTTCCAGGCTAGCCCCTTCTGCCTGCTAGCTATCTGCAGACGTTCGCATTTCAAGAGCAGGGCTGCGAAAGGCGCCTGTCAGGGACACCAACTTTCCCAGGCTACGTTTGAAGTTTGAGGGGGCAAGACAAGCAAGCAGCCCCAGTCTCTGGGCCTCTGTGCTAGCACTGCCATGAGCAGATGAGGCTGAGCAACAGCTTTCCAGGCTAGACCCTTCTGGCTGCCAGCTATCTGCAGACGTTCGCATTGTAAGAGCATTGCTGCGAAAGGAGCCTGGCTGGGACACCAACTTTCCCAGGCTACGTTTGAAGTTTGAGGTGGCAAGACAAGCAAGCAGCCCCAGTCTCTGTGCCTCTGTGTGAGCAGTGCCATTGGCAGATGAGGCTGATAAACAGCTTTCCAGGCTAGCCCCTTCTGGCTGCCAGCTATCTGCAGACGTTCGCATTTAAAGAGCAGGGTTGCGAAAGGAGCCAGACAGGGACACCACAATTCTAAGGCTACTTTTGAAGTTTGAGGTGGCAAGACAAGCAAGCAGCCCCAGTCTCTGGGCCTCTGTGCGAGCAGTGCCATGAGCAGATGAGGCTGAGCAACAGCTTTCCAGGCTAGCCCCTTCTGCATGCCAGCTATCTGCAGACGTTCGCATTTTAAGGGCAGGGCTGCGAAAGGAGCCTGACAGGGACAACTACATTCCCAGGCTACGTTTGAAGTTTGAGGTGGCAAGACAAGCAAGCAGCCCCAGTCTCTGTGCCTCTGTGCGATCAGTGCCATGGGCAGATGAGGCTGATAAACAGCTTTCCAGGCTAGCCCCTTCTGGCTGCCAGCTATCTGCAGACGTTCGCATTTCAAAAGCAGGGCTGCGAAAGGAGCCTGGCAGGGACACCAACTTTCCCAGGCTACGTTTGAATTTTGAGGTGGCAAGACAAGCAAGCAGCCCCATTCTCTGTGCCTCTGTGCGAGCAGTGCCATGGGCAGATGAGGCTGAGCAACAGCTTTCCAGGCTAGCCCCTTCTGGCTGCCAGCTATCTGCAGACGTTCGCATTTTAAGAGCAGGGCTACGAAAGGAGTCTGTCAGGGACCGCACACATTCCCAGCATGCGTTTCAAATTTCAAGTGGCAAGATAAGCAAGCAGCCCCAGTCTCTAGGCCTCTGTGCGAGCAGTGCCATTGGCAGATGAGGCTGAGCAACAGCTTTCCAGGCTAGCCCCTTTTGGCTGCCAGCTATCTGCAGACGTTCGCATTTAAAGAGCAGGGTTGCGAAAGGAGCCTGGCAGGGACACCACAATTCTAAGGCTACTTTTGAAGTTTGAGGTGGCAAGACAAGCAAGCAGCCCCAGTCTCTGTGCCTCTCTGCGAGCAGTGCCATGAGCAGATGAGGCTGAGCAACAGCTTTCCAGGCTAGCCCCTTCTGGCTGCCAGCTATCTGCAGACGTTCGCACTTTCGGAGCAGGGCTGCGAAAGGAGCCTGGCAGGGACACCACCATTCTCAAGCTACGTTTGAAGTTTGAGGTGGCAAGACAAGCAAGCAGCCCCAGTCTCTGTGCCTCTGTGCGAGCAGTGCCATTGGCAGATGAGACTGAGCAACAGCATTCCAGGCTAGCCTCTTGTGGCTGCCAGCTATCTGCAGACGTTCGCATTTTAAGAGCATTGCTGCGAAAGGAGCCTGGCTGGGACACCAACTTTCCCAGGCTACGTTTGACGTTTCAAGTGGCAAGACAAGCAAGCAGCCCCAGTCTCTGTGCCTCTGTGCGAGCAGTGCCATTGGCAGATGAGGCTGATAAACAGCTTTCCAGGCTAGCCCCTTCTGGCTGCCAGCTATCTGCAGACGTTCGCATTTTTAGAGCAGGGCTGCGAAAGGAGCCTGGATGGGACATCAGCATTCTAAGGCTACGTTTGAAGTTTGAGGTGGCAAGACAAGCAAGCAGCCCCATTCTCTGTGCCTCTGTGCGAGCAGTGCCATGGGCAGATGAGGCTGAGCAACAGCTTTCCAGGCTAGCCCCTTCTGGCTGCCAGCTATCTGCAGACGTTTGCATTTTAAGAGCAGGGCTGCGAAAGGAGCCTGGCAGGGACCGCCCACATTCCCAGCATGCGTTTCAAATTTCAAGTGGCATGATAAGCAAGCAGCCCCAGTCTCTGGGCCTCTGTGCGAGCAGTGCCATGAGCAGATGAGGCTGAGCAACAGCTTTCCAGGCTAGCCCCTTCTGGCTGCCAGCTATCTGCAGACGTTAGCATTTAAAGAGCAGGGCTGCGAAAGGACCCTGGATGGGACACCAACTTTCCATGGCTACGTTTGAAGTTTGAGGTGGCAAGACAAGCAAGCAGCGCCAGTCTCTGTGCCTCTGTGCGAGCAGTGCCATTGGCAGATGAGGTTGAGCAACAGCTTTCCAGGATAGTACCTTCTGCCTGCCAGCTATCTGCAGACGTTCGCACTTTCGGAGCAGGGCTGGTAAAGGAGCCTGGCAGGGACACCACCATTCTCAAGCTACGTTTGAAGTTTGAGGTGGCAAGACAAGCAAGCAGCCTCAGTCTCTGTGCCTCTGTGCGAGCAGTGCCATTGGCAGATGAGACTGAGCAACAGCATTCCAGGCTAGCCCCTTCTGGCTGCCAGCTATCTGCAGATGTTCGCATTGTAAGAGCATTGCTGCGAAAGGAGCCTGGCTGGGACATCAACTTTCACAGGCTACGTTTGGAGTTTCAAGTGGCAACACAAGCAAGAAGACCCAGTCTCTCTGCCTCTGTGCGAGCAGTGCCATTAGGAGATGAGGCTGAGCAACAGCTTTCCAGGATAGCCCCTTCTGCATGCCAGCTATCTGCAGACGTTCGCATTTAAAGAACAGGGCTGCGAAAGGGGCCTTGCAGGAACACCACAATTCTAACGCTACTTTTGAAGTTTAAGGTGGCAAGACAAGCAAGCAGACCCAGTCTCTTTGCCTCTGTGCGAGCAGTGCCATGAGCAGATGAGGCTGAGCAACAGCTTTCCAGGCTAGCCCCTTCTGCCTGCTAGCTATCTGCAGACGTTCGCATTTCAAGAGCAGGGCTGCGAAAGGAGCCTGGCAGGGACACCACCATTCCCAGGCTACGTTTGAAGTTTGAGGTGGCAAGACAAGCAAGCAGCCCCAGTCTCTGGGCCTCTGTGCTAGCACTGCCATGAGCAGATGAGGCTGAGCAACAGCTTTCCAGGCTAGACCCTTCTGGCTGCCAGCTATCTGCAGACGTTCGCATTGTAAGAGCATTGCTGCGAAAGGAGCCTGGCTGGGACACCAACTTTCCCAGGCTACGTTTGAAGTTTGAGGTGGCAAGACAAGCAAGCAGCCCCAGTCTATGTGCCTCTGTGTGAGCAGTGCCATTGGCAGATGAGGCTGACAAACAGCTTTCCAGGCTAGCCCCTTCTGGCTGCCAGCTATCTGCAGACGTTCGCATTTTTAGAGCAGGGCTGCGAAAGGAGCCTGGCTGGGACATCAACTTTCACAGGCTACGTTTGGAGTTTCAAGTGGCAAGACAAGCAAGCAGCCCCAGTGTCTGGGCCTCTGTGCGAGCAATGCCATGGGCAGATGAGGGTGAGCAACAGCTTTCCAGGCTAGCCCCTTCTGGCTGCCAGCTATCTGCAGACGTTCGCACTTTCGGAGCAGGGCTGCGAAAGGAGCCTGGCTGGAACATCAACTTTCACAGGCTACATTTTAAGTTTGAGGTGGCAAGACAAGCAAGCAGCCCCAGTCTCTGTGCCTCTATGCGAGCAGTGCCATGGGCAGATGAGGCTGAGCAACAGCTTTCCAGGCTAGCCCCTTGTGGCTGCCAGCTATCTGCAGACGTTCGCATTTTAAGAGCAGGGCTACGAAAGGAGCCTGGCAGGGACCGCCCACCTTCCCAGCATGCGTTTCAAATTTCAAGTGGCAAGATAAGCAAGCAGTCCCAGTCTCTGGGCCTCTGTGCGAGCAGTGCCATGAGCAGATGAGGCTGAGCAACAGCTTTACAGGCAAGCCCCTTCTGGCTGCCAGCTATCTGCAGACGTTCGCATTGTAAGAGCATTGCTGCGAAAGGAGCCTGGCTGGGACACCAACTTTCCCAGGCTACGTTTGAAGTTTGAGGTGACAAGACAAGCAAGCAGCCCCAGTCTCTGTGCCTCTGTGTGAGCAGTGCCATGGGCAGATGAGGCTGATAAACAGCTTTCCAGGCTAGCCCCTTCTGGCTGCCAACTATCTGCAGACGTTCGCATTTTAAGAGCAGGGCTGCGAAATGAGCCTGGCTGGGACATCAACTTTCACAGGCTACGTTTGGAGTTTCAAGTGGCAAGACAAGCAAGCAGCTCCAGTCTCTGTGCCTCTGTGCGAGCAGTGCCATTGGCAGATGAGACTGAGCAACAGCTTTCCAGGCTAGCCCCTTCTGGCTGCCAGCTATCTGCAGACGTTCGCATTTAAAGAGCAGGGTTGCGAAAGGAGCCTGGCAGGGACACCACAATTCTAAGGCTACTTTTGAAGTTTGAGGTGGCAAGACAAGCAAGCAGCCCCAGTCTCTGTGCCTCTGTGCGAGCAGTGCCATGGGCAGATGAGGCTGAGCAACAGCTTTCCAGGATAGCCCCTTCTGCCTGCCAGCTATCTGCAGACGTTCACACTTTCGGAGCAGGGCTGCGAAAGGAGCCTGGCTGGATCATCAAATTTTACAGGATACATTTTAAGTTTGAGGTGGCAAGACAAGCAAGCAGCCCCATTCTCTGTGCCTCTGTGCGAGCAGTGCATTGGCAGATGAGGCTGAGCAACAGCTTTCCAGGCTAGCCCCTTCTGGCTGCCATCTATCTGCAGACGTTCGCATTTTAAGAGCAGGGCTACGAAAGGAGCCTGGCAGGGACCGCCCACCTTCCCAGCATGCGTTTCAAATTTCAAGTGGCAAGATAAGCAAGCAGTCCCAATCTCTGGGCCTCTGTGCGAGCAGTGCCATGAGCAGATGAGGCCGAGCAACAGCTTTCCAGGCAAGCCCCTTCTGGCTGACAGCTATCTGCAGACGTTCGCACTTTCGGAGCAGGGCTGCGAAAGGAGCCTGCCTGGGACATCAACTTTCACAGGCTACGTTTGGAGTTTCAAGTGGCAACACAAGCAAGAAGACCCAGTCTCTCTGCCTCTGTGCGAGCAGTGCCATTAGGAGATGAGGCTGAGCAACAGCTTTCCAGGCTAGCCCCTTCTGCATGCCAGCTAACTGCAGACGTTTGCATTTAAAGAACAGGGCTGCGAAAGGAGCCTGGCAGGGACACCACAATTCTAACGCTACTTTTGAAGTTTAAGGTGGCAAGACAAGAAAGCAGACCCAGTCTCTTTGCCTCTGTGCGAGCAGTGCTATGAGCAGATGAGGCTGAGCAACAGCTTTCCAGGCTAGCCCCTTCTGGCTGCTAGCTATCTGCAGACGTTCGCATTTAAAGAGCAGGGCTGCGAAAGGAGCCTGGCAGGGACACCACCATTCCCAGGCTACGTTTGAAGTTTGAGGTGGCAAGACAAGCAAGCAGCCCCAGTCTCTGGGCCTCTGTGCTAGCACTGCCATGAGCAGATGAGGCTGAGCAACAGCATTCCAGGCTAGACCCTTCTGGCTGCCAGCTATCTGCAGACGTTCGCACTTTCGGAGCAGGGCTGCGAAAGGAGCCTGCCTGGGACATCAACTTTCACAGGCTACGTTTGGAGTTTCAAGTGGCAAGACAAGCAAGCAGCTCCAGTCTCTGTGCCTCTGTGCGAGCAGTGCCATTGGCAGATGAGGCTGAGCAACAGCTTTCCAGGCTAGCCCCTTCTGGCTGCCAGCTATCTGCAGACGTTCGCATTTAAAGAGCAGGGTTGCGAAAAGAGCCTGGCAGGGACACCAACTTTCCCAGGCTACTTTTGAAGTTTGAGGTGGCAAGACAAGCAAGCAGCCCCAGTCTCTGTGCCTCTGTGCGAGCAGTGCCATGGGCAGATGAGGCTGAGCAACAGCTTTCCAGGCTAGCCCCTTCTGGCTGCCAGCTATCTGCAGACGTTCTCACTTTTGGAGCAGGGCTGGTAAAGGAGCCTGGCAGGGACACCACCATTCTCAAGCTACGTTTGAAGTTTGAGGTGGCAAGACAAGCAAGCAGCCCCAGTCTCTGTGCCTCTGTGCGAGCAGTGCCATTGGCAGATGAGACTGAGCAACAGCATTCCAGGCTAGCCTCTTGTGGCTGCCAGCTATCTGCAGACGTTCGCATTGTAAGAGCATTGCTGCGAAAGGAGCCTGGCTGGGACACCAACTTTCCCAGGCTACGTTTGACGTTTCAAGTGGCAAGACAAGCAAGCAGCCCCAGTCTCTGTGCCTCTGTGCGAGCAGTGCCATTGGCAGATGAGGCTGATAAACAGCTTTCCAGGCTAGCCCCTTCTGGCTGCCAACTATCTGCAGACTTTCGCATTTCAAGAGCAGGGCTGCGAAAGGAGCCTGGCAGGGACATCAGCATTCTAAGGCTACGTTTGAAGTTTGAGGTGGCAAGACAAGCAAGCAGCCCCATTCTCTGTGCCTCTGTGCGAGCACTGCCATGGGCAGATGAGGCTGAGCAACAGCTTTCCAGGCTAGCCCCTTCTGGCTGCCAGCTATCTGCAGACGTTCGCATTTTAAGAGCAGGGCTGCGAAAGGTGCCTGACAGGGACAACACCATTCCCAGGCTACATTTGAAGTTTGAGGTGGCAAGACAAGCAAGCAGCCCCAGTCTCTGTGCCTCTGTGCGAGCAGTGCCATTGGCAGATGAGGTTGAGCAACAGCTTTCCAGGATAGCCTCTTGTGGCTGCCAGCTATCTGCAGACGTTCGCATTGTAAGAGCATTGCTGCGAAAGGAGCCTGGCTGGGACACCACTTTTCCCAGGCTACGTTTGACGTTTCAAGTGGCAAGACAAGCAAGCAGCCCCAGTCTCTGTGCCTCTGTGCGAGCAGTGCCATGAGCAGATGAGGCTGAGCAACAGCTTTCCAGGCAAGCCCCTTCTGGCTGCCGGCTATCTGCAGACGTTCGCACTTTCGGAGCAGGGCTGCGAAAGGAGCCTGCCTGGGACATCAACTTTCACAGGCTACGTTTGGAGTTTCAAGTGGCAACACAAGCAAGCAGACCCAGTCTCTGTGCCTCTGTGCGAGCAGTGCCATGAGGAGATGAGGCTGAGGAACAGCTTTCCAGGCTAGCCCCTTCTGCATGCCAGCTATCTGCAGACGTTCGCATTTAAAGAACAGGGCTGCGAAAGGGGCCTTACAGGAACACCACAATTCTAACGCTACTTTTGAAGTTTGAGGTGGCAAGACAAGCAAGCAGCCCCAGTCTCTGTGCCTCTGTGCGAGCAGTGCCATGAGGAGATGAGGCTGAGGAACAGCTTTCCAGGCTAGCCCCTTCTGCATGCCAGCTATCTGCAGACGTTCGCATTGTAAGAGCATTGCTGCGAAAGGAGCCTGGCTGGGACACCAACTTTCCCAGGCTACGTTTGAAGTTTGAGGTGGCAAGACAAGCAAGCAGCCCCAGTCTCTGTGCCTCTGTGTGAGCAGTGCCATTGGCAGATGAGGCTGATAAACAGCTTTCCAGGATAGCCCCTTCTGGCTGCCAGCTATCTGCAGACGTTCGCATTTTTAGAGCAGGGCTGCGAAAGGAGCCTGGCTGGGACATCAGCTTTCAACAGGCTACGTTTGGAGTTTCAAGTGGCAAGACAAGCAAGTAGCTCCAGTCTCTGTGCTTCTGTGCGAGCAGTGCCATTGGCAGATGAGGCTGAGCAACAGCTTTCCAGGCTAGCCCCTTCTGGCTGCCAGCTATCTGCAGACGTTCGCATTTAAAGAGCAGGGTTGCGAAAGGAGCCTGGCAGGGACACCACAATTCTAAGGCTACTTATGAAGTTTGAGGTGGCAAGACAAGCAAGCAGCCCCAGTCTCTGTGCCTCTCTGCGAGCAGTGCCATGGGCAGATGAGGCTGAGGAACAGCTTTCCAGGATAGCCCCTTCTGGCTGCCAGCTATCTGCAGACGTTCGCACTTTCAGAGCAGGGCTGCGAAAGGAGCCTGGCTGGAACATCAACTTTCACAGGCTACATTTTAAGTTTGAGGTGGCAAGACAAGTAAGCAGCCCCAGTCTCTGTGCCTCTGTGCGAGCAGTGCCATTGGCAGATGAGGCTGAGCAACAGCTTTCCAGGCTAGCCCCTTGTGGCTGCCAGCTATCTGCAGACGTTCGCATTTTAAGAGCAGGGCTACGAAAGGGGCCTGGCAGGGACCGCCCACCTTCCCAGCATGCGTTTCAAATTTCAAGTGGCAAGATAAGCAAGCAGTCCCAATCTCTGGGCCTCTGTGCGAGCAGTGCCATGAGCAGATGAGGCTGAGCAACAGCTTTCCAGGCAAGCCCCTTCTGGCTGACAGCTATCTGCAGACGTTCGCACTTTCGGAGCAGGGCTGCGAAAGGAGTCTGCCTGGGACATCAACTTTCACAGGCTACGTTTGGAGTTTCAAGTGGCAACACAAGCAAGAAGACCCAGTCTCTCTGCCTCTGTGCGAGCAGTGCCATTAGGAGATGAGGCTGAGCAACAGCTTTCCAGGATAGCCCCTTCTGGCTGCAAGCTATCTGCACACGTTCGCACTTTCGGAGCAGGGCTGCGAAAGGAGCCTGGCTGGAACATCAACTTTCACAGGCTACATTTTAAGTTTGAGGTGGCAAGACAAGCAAGCAGCCCCAGTCTCTGTGCCTCTGTGCGAGCAGTGCCATGGGCAGATGAGGCTGAGCAACAGCTTTCCAGGCTAGCCCCTTCTGGCTGCCAGCTATCTGCAGACGTTCGCATTTTAAGAGCAGGGCTACGAAAGGAGCCTGGCGGGGACCGCCCACCTTCCCAGCATGCGTTTCAAATTTCAAGTGGCAAGATAAACAAGCAGTCCCAGTCTCTGGGCCTCTGTGCGAGCAGTGCCATGAGCAGATGAGGCTGAGCAACAGCTTTCCAGGCAAGCCCCTTCTGGCTGCCGGCTATCTGCAGACGTTCGCACTTTCGGAGCAGGGCTGCGAAAGGAGCCTGCCTGGGACATCAGCTTTCACAGGCTACGTTTGGAGTTTCAAGTGGCAACACAAGCAAGCAGAACCAGTCTCTCTGCCTCTCTGCGAGCAGTGCCATGAGGAGATGAGGCTGAGGAACAGCTTTCCAGGCTAGCCCCTTCTGCATGCCAGCTATCTGCAGACGTTCGCATTTAAAGAACAGGGCTGCGAAAGGGGCCTTGCAGGAACACCACAATTCTAACGATACTTTTGAAGTTTAAGGTGGCAAGACAAGCAAGCAGACCCAGTCTCTTTGCCTCTGTGCGAGCAGTGCCATGAGCAGATGAGGCTGAGCAACAGCTTTCCAGGCTAGCCCCTTCTGCCTGCTAGCTATCTGCAGACGTTCGCATTTCAAGAGCAGGGCTGCGAAAGGAGCCTGGCAGGGGCACCACCATTCCCAGGCTACGTTTGAAGTTTGAGGTGGCAAGACAAGCAAGCAGCCCCAGTCTCTGGGCCTCTGTGCTAGCACTGCCATGAGCAGATGAGGCTGAGCAACAGCTTTCCAGGCTAGCCCCTTGTGGCTGCTAGCTATCTGCAGACGTTCGCATTGTAAGAGCATTGCTGCGAAAGGAGCCTGGCTGGGACACTAACTTTCCCAGGCTACGTTTGAAGTTTGAGGTGGCAAGACAAGCAAGCAGCCCCAGTCTCTGTGCCTCTGTGTGAGCAGTGCCATTGGCAGATGAGGCTGATAAACAGCTTTCCAGGATAGCCCCTTCTGGCTGCCAGCTATCTGCAGACGTTCGCATTTTTAGAGCAGGGCTGCGAAAGGAGCCTGGCAGGGACACCACAATTCTAAGGCTACTTTTGAAGTTTAAGGTGGCAAGACAAGCAAGCAGACCCAGTCTCTTTGCCTCTGTGCGAGCAGTGCTATGAGCAGATGAGGCTGAGCAGCAGCTTTCCAGGCTAGCCCCTTCTGGCTGCTAGCTATCTGCAGACGTACGCATTTCAAGAGCAGGGCTGCGAAAGGAGCCTGGCAGGTACACCACCATTCCCAGGCTACGTTTGAAGTTTGAGGTGGCAAGACAAGCAAGCAGCCCCAGTCTCTGGGCCTCTGTGCTAGCACTGCCATGAGCAGATGAGGCTGAGCAACAGCATTCCAGGCTAGACCCTTCTGGCTGCCAGCTATCTGCAGACGTTCGCATTTTTAGAGCAGGGCTGCGAAAGGAGCCTGGCAGGGACATCAGCATTCTAAGGATACGTTTGAAGTTTGAGGTGGCAAGACAAGCAAGCAGCCCCATTCTCTGTGCCTCTGTGCGAGCAGTGCCATGGGCAGATGAGGCTGAGCAACAGCTTTCCAGGCTAGCCCCTTCTGGCTGCCAGCTATCTGCAGACGTTCGCATTTTTAGAGCAGGGCTGCAAAAGGAGCCTGGCAGGGACCGCCCACATTCCCAGCATGCGTTTCAAATTTCAAGTGGCATGATAAGAAAGCAGCCCCAGTCTCTAGGCCTCTGTGCGAGCAGTGCCATGAGCAGATGAGGCTGAGCAACAGCTTTCCAGGCTAGCCCCTTCTGGCTGCCAGCTATCTGCAGACGTTCGCATTGTAAGAGCATTGCTGTGAAAGGAGCCTGGCTGGGACAACACCATTCTCAAGCTACGATTGAAGTTTGAGGTGGCAAGACAAGCAAGCAGCCCCAGTCTCTGTGCCTCTGTGCGAGCAGTGCCATTGGCAGATGAGACTGAGCAACAGCATTCCAGGCTAGCCTCTTGTGGCTGCCAGCTATCTGCAGACGTTCGCATTTTAAGAGCAGGGCTGCGAAAGGAGCCTTGCAGGGACATCAGCATTCTAAGGTTACGTTTGAAGTTTGAGGTGGCAAGACAAGCAAGCAGCCCCATTCTCTGTGCCTCTGTGCGAGCAGTGCCATGGGCAGATGAGGCTGAGCAACAGCTTTCCAGGCTAGCCCCTTCTGGCTGCCAGCTATCTGCAGACGTTCGCATTTTAAGAGCAGGGCTGCGAAAGGAGCCTGACAGGGACAACACCATTCCCAGGCTACGTTTGAAGTTTGAGGTGGCAAGACAAGCAAGCAGCCCCAGTCTCTGGGCCTCTGTGTGAGCAGTGCCATGGGCAGAGGAGGTTGAGCAACAGCTTTCCAGGATAGCCCCTTCTGCCTGCCAGCTATCTGCAGACGTTCGCACTTTCGGACCAGGACTGGTAAAGAAGCCTGGCAGGGACACCACCATTCTCAAGCTACGTTTGAAGTTTGAGGTGGCAAGACAAGCAAGCAGCCCCAGTCTCTGTGCCTCTGTGCGAGCAGTGCCATTGGCAGATGAGACTGAGCAACAGCTTTCCAGGATAGCCTCTTATGACTGCCAGCTATCTGCAGAAGTTCGCATTTAAAGAGCAGGGTTGTGAAAGAAGCCTGGCAGGGACACCACCATTCCCAGGCTACTTTTGAAGTTTGAGGTGGCAAGACAAGCAAGCAGCCCCAGTCTCTGTGCCTCTATGCGAGCAGTGCCATGGGCAGATGAGGCTGAGCAACAGCTTTCCAGGCTAGCCCCTTCTGGCTGCCAGCTATCTGCAGACGTTCGCATTTCAAGAGCAGGGCTGGGAAAGGAGCCTGGCAGGGACCGCCCACATTCCCAGCATGCGTTTCAAATTTCAAGTGGCATGATAAGCAAGCAGCCCCAGTCTCTGGGCCTCTGTGCGAGCAGTGCCATGGGCAGATGAGGCTGAGCAACAGCTTTCCAGGCTAGCCCCTTCTGGCTGCCAGCTATCTGCAGACGTTCGCATTTTAAGAGCAGGGCTGCGAAAGGAGCCCGACAGGGACACCACCATTCCCAGGCTACGTTTGAAGTTTGAGGTGGCAAGACAAGCAAGCAGCCCCAGTCTCTCTGCCTCTGTGCGAGCAGTGCCATTGGCAGATGAGGCTGAGCAACAGCTTTCCAGGCTAGCCCCTTGTGGCTGCCAGCTATCTGCAGACGTTCGCATTTTAAGAGCAGGGCTACGAAAGGAGCCTGGCAGGGACCGCCCACCTTCCCAGCATGCGTTTCAAATTTCAAGTGGCAAGATAAGCAAGCAGTCCCAGTCTCTGGGCCTCTGTGCGAGCAGTGCCATGAGCAGATGAGGCTGAGCAACAGCTTTCCAGGCTAGCCCCTTCTGGCTGACAGCTATCTGCAGACGTTCGCACTTTCGGAGCAGGGCTGCGAAAGGAGCCTGGCAGGGACACCAACTTTCCCAGGCTACGTTTGACGTTTCAAGTGGCAAGACAAGCAAGCAGCCCGAGTCTCTGTGCCTCTGTGCGAGCAGTGCCATTGGCAGATGAGGCTGATAAACAGCTTTCCAGGCTAGCCCCTTCTGGCTGCCAGCTATCTGCAGACGTTCGCATTTAAAGAGCAGGGTTGCGAAAGGAGCCTGACAGGGACACCACAATTCTAAGGCTACTTTTGAAGTTTAAGGTGGCAAGACAAGCAAGCAGCCCCAGTCTCTGGGCCTCTCTGCGAGCAGTGCCATGAGCAGATGAGGCTGAGCAACAGCTTTCCAGGCTAGACCCTTCTGGCTGCCAGCTATCTGCAGACGTTCGCATTTAAAGAGCAGGGCTGCGAAAGGCGCCTGACAGGGACAACACCATTCCCAGGCTACGTTTGAAGTTTGAGGTGGCAAGACAAGCAAGCAGCCCCAGTCTCTGTGCCTCTGTGCGAGCAGTGCCATAGGCAGATGAGGCTGAGCAACAGCTTTCCAGGCTAACACCTTCTGGCTGCCAGCTATCTGCAGACGTTCGCATTTAAAGAGCAGGGCTGCGAAAGGAGCCTGGCAGGGACATCAGCATTCTAAGGCTACGTTTGAAGTTTGAGGTGGCAAGACAAGCAAGCAGCCCCATTCTCTGGGCCTCTGTGTGAGCAGTGCCATGGGCAGATGAGGCTGAGCAACAGCTTTCCAGGCTAGCCCCTTCTGGTTGCCAGCTATCTGCAGACGTTCGCATTTTAAGAGCAGGGCTGCGAAAGGAGCCTGGCAGGGACCGCCCACATTCCCAGCATGCGTTTCAAATTTCAAGTGGCATGATAAGCAAGCAGCCCCAGTCTCTGGGCCTCTGTGAGAGCAGTGCCATGAGCAGATGAGGCTGAGCAACAGCTTTCCAGGCTAGCCCCTTCTGGCTGCCAGCTATCTGCAGACGTTCGCACATTCGGAGCATTGCTGCGAAAGGAGCCTGGTTGGGACATTAACTTTCACAGGTTACGTTTGAAGTTTGAGGTGGCAAGACAAGCAAGCAGCGCCAGTCTCTGTGCCTCTGTGCGAGCAGTGCCATGGGCAGATGAGGCTGAGCAACAGCTTTCCAGGCTAGCCCCTTCTGGCTGCCAGCTATCTGCAGACGTTCGCATTTTAAGAGCAGGGCTGCGAAAGGAGCCCGACAGGGACACCACCATTCCCAGGCTACGTTTGAAGTTTGAGGTGGCAAGACAAGCAAGCAGCCCCACTCTCTGGGCCTCTGTGCGAGCAGTGCCATTGGCAGATGAGGCTGAGCAACAGCTTTCCAGGCTAGCCCCTTCTGGCTGCCAGCTATCTGCAGACGTTCGCACTTTTGGAGCAGGGCTGCGAAAGGAGCCTGGCTGGAACATCAACTTTCACAGGCTACATTTTAAGTTTGAGGTGGCAAGACAAGCAAGCAGCCCCAGTCTCTCTGCCTCTGTGCGAGCAGTGCCATTGGCAGATGAGGCTGAGCAACAGCTTTCCAGGCTAGCCCCTTGCGGATGCCAGCTATCTGCAGACGTTCGCATTTTAAGAGCAGGGCTACGAAAGGAGCCTGGCAGGGACCGCCCACCTTCCCAGCATGCGTTTCAAATTTCAAGTGGCAAGATAAGCAAGCAGTCCCAGTCTCTGGGCCTCTGTGCGAGCAGTGCCATGAGCAGATGAGGCTGAGCAACAGCTTTCCAGGCAAGCCCCTTCTGGCTGACAGCTATCTGCAGACGTTCGCACTTTCGGAGCAGGGCTGCGAAAGGAGCCTACCTGGGACATCAACTTTCACAGGCTACTTTTGGAGTTTCAATTGGCAACACAAGCAAGAAGACCCAGTCTCTCTGCCTCTGTGCGAGCAGTGCCATTGGCAGATGAGGCTGAGCAACAGCTTTCCAGGCTAGCCCCTTCTGGCTGCCAGCTATCTGCAGACGTTCGCACTTTCGGAGCAGGGCTGCGAAAGGAGCCTGGCTGGGACATCAACTTTCACAGGTTACATTTGGAGTTTCAAGTGGCAAGACAAGCAAGCAGCCCCAGTCTCTGTGCCTCTGTGCGAACAGTGTCATGAGCAGATGAGGCTGAGCAACAGCTTTCCAGGCTAGCCCCTTCTGGCTGCCAGCTATCTGCAGACGTTCGCATTTCAAGAGCAGGACTGCGAAAGGAGCCTGGATGGGACACCAACTTTCCCAGGCTACGTTTGAAGTTTGAGGTGGCAAGACAAGCAAGCAGCGCCAGTCTCTGTGCCTCTGTGCGAGCAGTGCCATTGGCAGATGAGGCTGAGCAACAGCTTTTCAGGATAGCCCCTTCTGGCTCCCAGCTATCTGCAGACGTTCGCATTTCAAGAGCAGGGCTGTGAAAGGAGCCTGGCAGGGACACCACAATTCTAAGGCTACTTTTAAACTTTGAGGTGGCAAGACAAGTAAGCAGCCCCAGTCTCTGGGCCTCTGTGCTAGCACTGCCATGAGCAGATGAGGCTGAGCAACAGCTTTCCAGGCTAGCCCCTTCTGCCTGCCAGCTATATGCAGACGTTCGCACTTTCAGAGCAGGGCTGCGAAAGGAGCCTGGCAGGGACACCACCATTCTCAAGCTACGTTTGAAGTTTGAGGTGGCAAGACAAGCAAGCAGCCCCAGTCTCTGTGCCTCTGTGCGAGCAGTGCCATGGGCAGATTAGACTGAGCAATAGCATTCCAGGCTAGCCCCTTGTGGCTGCCAGCTATCTGCAGACGTTCGCATTTTAAGAGCAGGGCTACGAAAGGAGCCTGGCAGGGACCGCCCACCTTCCAACATGCGTTTCAAATTTCAAGTGGCAAGATAAGCAAGCAGTCCCAGTCTCTGGGCCTCTGTGCGAGCAGTGCCATGAGCAGATGAGGCTGAGCAACAACTTTCCAGGCAAGCCCCTTCTGGCTGACAGCTATCTGCAGACGTTCGCACTTTCGGAGCAGGGCTGCGAAAGGAGCCTGCCTGGGACATCAACTTTCACAGGCTACGTTTGGAGTTTCAAGTGGCAACACAAGCAAGCAGACCCAGTCTCTCTGCCTCTGTGCGAGCAGTGCCATGAGGAGATGAGGCTGAGCAACAGCTTTCCAGGCTAGCCCCTTCTGCATGCCAGCTATCGGCAGACGTTCGCATTTAAAGAACAGGGCTGCGAAAGGAGCCTGGCAGGGACACCACAATTCTAACGCTACTTTTGAAGTTTAAGGTGGCAAGACAAGCAAGCAGACCCAGTCTCTCTGCCTCTGTGCGAGCAGTGCCATGAGGAGATGAGGCTGAGCAACAGCTTTCCAGGCTAGCCCCTTCTGCCTGCTAGCTATCTGCAGACGTTCGCATTTCAAGAGCAGTGTTGCGAAAGGAGCCTGGCAGGGAAACCACCATTCCCAGGCTACGTTTGAAGTTTGAGGTGGCAAGACAAGCAAGCAGCCCCAGTCTCTGGGCCTCTGTGCTAGCACTGCCATGAGCAGATGAGGCTGAGCAACAGCTTTCCAGGCTAGACCCTTCTGGCTGCCAGCTATCTGCAGACGTTCGCATTGTAAGAGCATTGCTGAGAAAGGAGCCTGGCTGGGACACCAACTTTCCCAGGCTACGTATGACGTTTCAAGTGGCAAGACAAGCAAGCAGCCCCAGTCTCTGTGCCTCTGTGCGAGCAGTGCCATTGGCAGATGAGGCTGATCAACAGCTTTCCAGGCTAGCCCCTTCTGGCTGCCAGCTATCTGCAGACGTTCGCATTTCAAGAGCAGGGCTGCGAAAGGAGCCTGGCAGGCACATCAGCATTCTAAGGCTACGTTTGAAGTTTGAGGTGGCAAGACAAGCAAGCAGCGCCAGTCTCTGTGCCTCTGTGCGAGCAGTGCCATGGGCAGATGAGGCTGAGCAACAGCTTTCCAGGCTAGCCCCTTCTGGCTGCCAGCTATCTGCAGATGTTCGCATTTTAAGAGCAGGGCTGCGAAAGGAGCCTGGCAGGGACCGCCCACATTCCCAGCATGCGTTTCAAATTTCAAGTGGCATGATAAGCAAGCAGCCCCAGTCTCTGGGCCTCTGTGAGAGCAGTGCCATGGGCAGATGAGGCTGAGCAACAGCTTTCCAGGCTAGCCCCTTGTGGCTGCCAGCTATCTGCAGACGTTCGCATTTCAAGAGGAGGGCTGCGAAAGGAGCCTGGATGGGACACCAACTTTCCCAGGCTACGTTTGAAGTTTGAGGTGGCAAGACAAGCAGGCAGCGCCAGTCTCTGTGCCTCTGTGCGAGCAGTGCCATTGGCAGATGAGGCTGAGCAACAGCTTTCCAGGCAAGCCCCTTCTGGCTGACAGCTATCTGCAGACGTTCGCACTTTCGGAGCAGGGCTGCGAAAGGAGCCTACCTGGGACATCAACTTTCACAGGCTACGTTTGGAGTTTCAAGTGGCAACACAAGCAAGAAGACCCAGTCTCTCTGCCTCTGTGCGAGCAGTGCCATGAGGAGATGAGGCTGAGCAACAGCTTTCCAGGCTAGCCCCTTGTGGCTGCCAGCTATCTGCAGACGTTCGCATTTAAAGAACAGGGATGCGAAAGGAGCCTGGCAGGGACACCACAATTCTAACGCTACTTTTGAAGTTTAAGGTGGCAAGACAAGCAAGCAGACCCAGTCTCTTTGCCTCTGTGCGAGCAGTGCTATGAGCAGATGAGGCTGAGCAACAGCTTTCCAGGCTAGCCCCTTCTGCCTTCTAGCTATCTGCAGACGTTCGCATTTCAAGAGCAGGTCTGCAAAAGGAGCCTGCCTGGGACATCAACTTTCACAGGCTACGTTTGAAGTTTGAGGTGGCAAGACAAGCAAGCAGCCCCAGTCTCTGGGCCTCTGTGCTAGCACTGCCATGAGCAGATGAGGCTGAGCAACAGCTTTCCAGGCTAGACCCTTCTGGCTGCCAGCTATCTGCAGACGTTCGCATTGTAAGAGCATTGCTGCGAAAGGAGCCTGGCTGGGACACCAACTTTCCCAGGCTACGTTTGACGTTTCAAGTGGCAAGACAAGCAAGCAGCCCCAGTCTCTGTGCCTCTGTGCGAGCAGTGCCATTGGCAGATGAGGCTGATAAACAACTTTCCAGGCTAGCCTCTTCTGGCTGCCAGCTATCTGCAGACGTTCGCATTTTAAGAGCAGGGTTGCGAAAGGAGCCTGACAGGGACACCACAATTCTAAGGCTACTTTTGAAGTTTGAGGTGGCAAGACAAGCAAGCAGCCCCAGTCTCTGTGCCTCTGTGCGAGCAGTGCCATGAGCAGATGAGGCTGAGCAACAGCTTTCCAGGCTAGCCCCTTCTGGCTGCCAGCTATCTGCAGACGTTCGCATTTTAAGAGCAGGGCTGCGAAAGGAGCCTGGCAGGGACAACACCATTCTAAGGCTACGTTTGAAGTTTGAGGTGGCAAGACAAGCAAGCAGCGCCAGTCTCTGTGCCTCTGTGCGAGCAGTGCCATGGGCAGCTGAGGCTGAGCAACAGCTTTCCAGGCTAGCCCCTTCTGGCTGCCAGCTATCTGCAGACGTTCGCATTTCAAGAGCAGGACTGCGAAAGGAGCCTGTCAGGGACACCAACTTTCCCAGGCTACGTTTGAAGTTTGAGGTGGCAAGACAAGCAAGCAGCGCCAGTCTCTGTGCCTCTGTGCGAGCAGTGCCATTGGCAGATGAGGCTGATCAACAGCTTTTCAGGATAGCCCCTTCTGGCTCCCAGCTATCTGCAGACGTTCGCATTTAAAGAGCAGGGCTGTGAAAGGAGCCTGGCAGGGACACCACAATTCTAAGGCTACTTTTGAACTTTGAGGTGGCAAGAAAAGCAAGCAGCCCCAGTCTCTGTGCCTCTGTGCGAGCAGTGCCATGGGCAGATGAGGCTGAGCAACAGCTTTCCAGGCTAGCCCCTTCTGCCTGCCAGCTATCTGCAGACGTTCGCACTTTCAGAGCAGGGCTGCGAAAGGAGCCTGGCAGGGACACCACCATTCTCAAGCTACGTTTGAAGTTTGAGGTGGCAAGAAAAGCAAGCAGACCCAGTCTCTGTGCCTCTGTGCGAGCAGTGCCATGGGCAGATCAGACTGAGCAATAGCATTCCAGGCTAGCCCCTTCTGGCTGCCAGCTATCTGAAGACGTTCGCATTTTAAGAGCAGGGCTACGAAAGGAGCCTGGCAGGGACTGCCCACCTTCCCAACATGCGTTTCAAATTTCAAGTGGCAAGATAAGCAAGCAGCCCCAGTCTCTGGGCCTCTGTGCGAGCAGTGCCATGAGCAGATGAGGCTGAGCAACAGCTTTCCAGGCAAGCCCCTTCTGGCTGACAGCTATCTGCAGACGTTCGCACTTTAAGAGCAGGGCTGCGAAAGGAGCCTGCCTGGGACATCAACTTTCACAGGCTACGTTTGGAGTTTCAAGTGGCAAGACAAGCAAGCAGACCCAGTCTCTCTGCCTCTGTGCGAGCAGTGCCATGAGGAGATGAGGCTGAGCAACAGCTTTCCAGGCTAGCCCCTTCTGCATGCCAGCTATCTGCAGACGTTCGCATTTAAAGAACAGGGCTGCGAAAGGAGCCTGGCAGGGACACCACAATTCTAACGCTACTTTTGAAGTTTAAGGTGGCAAGACAAGCAAGCAGACCCAGTCTCTTTGCCTCTGTGCGAGCAGTGCCATGAGCAGATGAGGCTGAGCAACAGCTTTCCAGGCTAGCCCCTTCTGCCTGCTAGCTATCTGCAGACGTTCGCATTGTAAGAGCATTGCTGAGAAAGGAGCCTGGCAGGGACACCACAATTCTAACGCTACTTTTGAAGTTTAAGGTGGCAAGACAAGCAAGCAGCCCCAGTCTCTGTGCCTCTGTGCGAGCAGTGCCATTGGCAGATGAGGCTGATAAACAGCTTTCCAGGCTAGCCCCTTCTGGCTGCCAGCTATCTGCAGACGTTCGCATTTTAAGAGCAGGGCTGCGAAAGGAGCCTGGCAGGGACATCAGCATTCTAAGGCTACGTTTGAAGTTTGAGGTGGCAAGACAAGCAAGCAGCCCCATTCTCTGTGCCTCTGTGCGAGCAGTGCCATGGGCAGATGAGGCTGAGCAACAGCTTTCCAGGCTAGCCCCTTCTGGCTGCCAGCTATCTGCAGATGTTCGCATTTTAAGAGCAGGGCTGCGAAAGGAGCCTGGCAGGGACCGCCCACATTCCCAGCATGCCTTTCAAATTTCAAGTGGCAAGATAAGCAAGCAGCCCCAGTCTCTGGGCCTCTGTGCGAGCAGTGCCATGAGCAGATGAGGCTGAGCAACAGCTTTCCAGGCTAGCCCCTTGTGGCTGCCAGCTATCTGCAGACGTTCGCATTTCAAGAGGAGGGCTGCGAAAGGAGCCTGGCTGGGACACAAACTTTCCCAGGCTACGTTTGAAGTTTGAGGTGGCAAGACAAGCAAGCAGCGCCAGTCTCTGTGCCTCAGTGCGAGCAGTGCCATTGGCAGATGAGGCTGAGCAACAGCATTCCAGGCTAGCCCCTTCTGCCTGCTAGCTATCTGCAGACGTTCGCATTTCAAGAGTAGGGCTGCGAAATGAGCCTGGCAGGGACACCACCATTCCCAGGCTACGTTAGAAGTTTGAGGTGGCAAGACAAGCAAGCAGCCCCAGTCTCTGGGCCTCTGTGCTAGCACTGCCATGAGCAGATGAGGCTGAGCAACAGCTTTCCAGGCTAGCCCCTTCTGGCTGCCAGCTATCTGCAGACGTTCGCACTTTCGGAGCAGGGCTGGTAAAGGAGCCTGGCAGGGACACCACCATTCTCAAGCTACGTTTGAAGTTTGAGGTGGCAAGACAAGCAAGCAGCCCCAGTCTCTGTGCCTCTGTGCGAGCAGTGCCATTGGCAGATGAGACTGAGCAACAGCATTCCAGGCTAGCCTCTTCTGGCTGCCAGCTATCTGCAGAAGTTCGCATTTCAAGAGCAGGGCTGCGAAAGGAGCCTGGCAGGGACACCACCATTCCCAGGCTACGTTTGAAATTTGAGGTGGCAAGACAAGCAAGCAGCCCCAGTCTCTGGGCCTCTGTGCTAGCACTGCCATGAGCAGATGAGGCTGAGCTACAGCTTTCCAGGATAGCCCCTTCTGGCTGCCAGGTATCTGCAGACGTTCGCATTGTAAGAGCATTGATGCGAAAGGAGACTGGCTGGGACACCAACTTTCCCAGGCTACGTTTGACGTTTCAAGTGGCAAGACAAGCAAGCAGCCCCAGTCTCTGTGCCTCTGTGCGAGCAGTGCCATTGGCAGATGAGGCTGATAAACAACTTTCCAGGCTAGCCCCTTCTGGCTGCCAGCTATCTGCAGACGTTCGCATTTTAAGAGCAGGGTTGCGAAAGGAGCCTGACAGGGACACCACAATTCTAAGGCTACTTTTGAAGTTTGAGGTGGCAAGACAAGCAAGCAGCCCCAGTCTCTGTGCCTCTGTGCGAGCAGTGCCATGAGCAGATGAGGCTGAGCAACAGCTTTCCAGGCTAGCCCCTTCTGGCTGCCAGCTATCTGCAGACGTTCGCATTTTAAGAGCAGGGCTGCGAAAGGAGCCTGACAGGGACAACACCATTCTAAGGCTACGTTTGAAGTTTGAGGTGGTAAGACAAGCAAGCAGCGCCAGTCTCTGTGCCTCTGTGCGAGCAGTGCCATGGGCAGATGAGGCTGAGCAACAGCTTTCCAGGCTAGCCCCTTCTGGCTGCCAGCTATCTGCAGACGTTCGCATTTCAAGAGCAGGACTGCGAAAGGAGCCTGTCAGGGACACCAACTTTCCCAGGCTACGTTTGAAGTTTGAGGTGGCAAGACAAGCAAGCAGCGCCAGTCTCTGTGCCTCTGTGCGAGCAGTGCCATTGGCAGATGAGGCTGAGCAACAGCTTTTCAGGATAGCCCCTTCTGGCTCCCAGCTATCTGCAGACGTTCGCATTTAAAGAGCAGGGCTGTGAAAGGAGCCTGGCAGGGACACCACAATTCTAAGGCTACTTTTGAACTTTGAGGTGGCAAGACAAGCAAGCAGCCCCAGTCTCTGTGCCTCTGTGCGAGCAGTGCCATGGGCAGATGAGGCTGAGCAACAGCTTTCCAGGCTAGCCCCTTCTGCCTGCCAGCTATCTGCAGACGTTCGCACTTTCAGAGCAGGGCTGCGAAAGGAGCCTGGCAGGGACACCACCATTCTCAAGCTACGTTTGAAGTTTGAGGTGGCAAGAAAAGCAAGCAGACCCAGTCTCTGTGCCTCTGTGCGAGCAGTGCCATGGGCAGATCAGACTGAGCAATAGCATTCCAGGCTAGCCCCTTCTGGCTGCCAGCTATCTGAAGACGTTCGCATTTTAAGAGCAGGGCTACGAAAGGAGCCTGGCAGGGACTGCCCACCTTCCCAACATGCGTTTCAAATTTCAAGTGGCAAGATAAGCAAGCAGCCCCAGTCTCTGGGCCTCTGTGCGAGCAGTGCCATGAGCAGATGAGGCTGAGCAACAGCTTTCCAGGCAAGCCCCTTCTGGCTGACAGCTATCTGCAGACGTTCGCACTTTAAGAGCAGGGCTGCGAAAGGAGCCTGCCTGGGACATCAACTTTCACAGGCTACGTTTGGAGTTTCAAGTGGCAAGACAAGCAAGCAGACCCAGTCTCTCTGCCTCTGTGCGAGCAGTGCCATGAGGAGATGAGGCTGAGCAACAGCTTTCCAGGCTAGCCCCTTCTGCATGCCAGCTATCTGCAGACGTTCGCATTTAAAGAACAGGGCTGCGAAAGGAGCCTGGCAGGGACACCACAATTCTAACGCTACTTTTGAAGTTTAAGGTGGCAAGACAAGCAAGCAGACCCAGTCTCTTTGCCTCTGTGCGAGCAGTGCCATGAGCAGATGAGGCTGAGCAACAGCTTTCCAGGCTAGCCCCTTCTGCCTGCTAGCTATCTGCAGACGTTCGCATTGTAAGAGCATTGCTGAGAAAGGAGCCTGGCAGGGACACCACAATTCTAACGCTACTTTTGAAGTTTAAGGTGGCAAGACAAGCAAGCAGCCCCAGTCTCTGTGCCTCTGTGCGAGCAGTGCCATTGGCAGATGAGGCTGATAAACAGCTTTCCAGGCTAGCCCCTTCTGGCTGCCAGCTATCTGCAGACGTTCGCATTTTAAGAGCAGGGCTGCGAAAGGAGCCTGGCAGGGACATCAGCATTCTAAGGCTACGTTTGAAGTTTGAGGTGGCAAGACAAGCAAGCAGCCCCATTCTCTGTGCCTCTGTGCGAGCAGTGCCATGGGCAGATGAGGCTGAGCAACAGCTTTCCAGGCTAGCCCCTTCTGGCTGCCAGCTATCTGCAGATGTTCGCATTTTAAGAGCAGGGCTGCGAAAGGAGCCTGGCAGGGACCGCCCACATTCCCAGCATGCCTTTCAAATTTCAAGTGGCAAGATAAGCAAGCAGCCCCAGTCTCTGGGCCTCTGTGCGAGCAGTGCCATGAGCAGATGAGGCTGAGCAACAGCTTTCCAGGCTAGCCCCTTGTGGCTGCCAGCTATCTGCAGACGTTCGCATTTCAAGAGGAGGGCTGCGAAAGGAGCCTGGCTGGGACACAAACTTTCCCAGGCTACGTTTGAAGTTTGAGGTGGCAAGACAAGCAAGCAGCGCCAGTCTCTGTGCCTCAGTGCGAGCAGTGCCATTGGCAGATGAGGCTGAGCAACAGCATTCCAGGCTAGCCCCTTCTGCCTGCTAGCTATCTGCAGACGTTCGCATTTCAAGAGTAGGGCTGCGAAATGAGCCTGGCAGGGACACCACCATTCCCAGGCTACGTTAGAAGTTTGAGGTGGCAAGACAAGCAAGCAGCCCCAGTCTCTGGGCCTCTGTGCTAGCACTGCCATGAGCAGATGAGGCTGAGCAACAGCTTTCCAGGCTAGCCCCTTCTGGCTGCCAGCTATCTGCAGACGTTCGCACTTTCGGAGCAGGGCTGGTAAAGGAGCCTGGCAGGGACACCACCATTCTCAAGCTACGTTTGAAGTTTGAGGTGGCAAGACAAGCAAGCAGCCCCAGTCTCTGTGCCTCTGTGCGAGCAGTGCCATTGGCAGATGAGACTGAGCAACAGCATTCCAGGCTAGCCTCTTCTGGCTGCCAGCTATCTGCAGAAGTTCGCATTTAAAGAGCAGGGTTGTGAAAGAAGCCTGGCAGGACACCACCATTCCCAGGATACTATTGAAGTTTGAGGTGGCAAGACAAGCAAGCAGCACCAGTCTCTGTACCTCTGTGCAAGCACTGCCATGAGCAGATGAGGCTGAGCAACAGCTTTCCAGGCTAGCCCCTTCTGGCTGCCAGCTATCTGCAGACGTTCGCATTTCAAGAGCAGGGCTGCGAAAGGAGCCTAGCAGGGACCGCACACCTTCCCAGCATGCGTTTCAAATTTCAAGTGGCATGATAAGCAAGCAGCCCCAGTCTCTGTGCCTCTGTGCGAGCAGTGCCATGGGCACATGAGGCTGAGCAACATCTTTCCAGGCTAGCCCCTTCTGACTGCCAGCTATCTGCAGACGTTCGCACTTTCGGAGCATTGCTGCGAAAGGAGCCTGGCTGGGACATTAAGTTTCACAGGTTACGTTTGAAGTTTGAGGTGGCAAGACAAGCAAGCAGCGCCATTCTCTGTGCCTCTGTGCGAGCAGTGCCATGGGCAGATGAGGCTGAGCAACAGCTTTCGAGGCTAGCCTCTGCTGGCTGCCATCTATCTGCAGACGTTCTCATTTTAAGAGCAGGGCTGAGAAAGAAGCCCGACAGGGACACCACCATTCCCAGGCTACGTTTGAAGTTTGAGGTGGGAAGACAAGCAAGCAGCCCCAGTCTCTGGGCCTCTGTGCGAGCAGTGCCATGGGCAGATGAGGCTGAGCAACAGCTTTCCAGGCTAGTCCCCTCTGGCTGCCAGCTATCTGCAGACGTTCGCACTTTCGGAGCAGGGCTGCGAAAGGAGCCTGGCTGGAACATCAACTTTCACAGGCTACATTTTAAGTTTGAGGTGGCAAGACAAGCAAGCAGCCCCACTCTCTGGGCCTCTGTGCTAGCAGTGCCATGAGCAGATGAGGCTGAGCAACAGCTTTCCAGGCTAGCCCCTTCTGCATGCCAGCTATCTGCAGACGTTCGCATTTCAAGAGCAGGGCTGCGAAAGGAGCCTGGCAGGGACACCAACTTTCCCAGGCTACGTTTGAAGTTTGAGGTGGCAAGACAAGCAAGCAGCGCCAGTCTCTGTTACTCTGTGCGAGCACTGCCATGGGCAGATGAGGCTGAGCAACAGCTTTCCAGGCTAGCCCCTTCTGGCTCCCAGCTATCTGCAGACGTTCGCATTTCAAGAGCAGGGCTGCGTAAGGAGCCTGGATGGGACACCAACTTTCCCAGGCTATGTTTGAAGTTTGAGGTGGCAAGACAAGCAAGCAGCCCCAGTCTCTGTGCCTCTGTGCGAGCAGTGCCATTGGCAGATGAGGCTGAGCAACAGATTTCCAGGCTAGCCCCTTCTGCCTGCCAGCTATCTGCAGACGTTCGCATTTAAAGAGCAGGGCTGCGAAAGGAGCCTGGCAGGGACATCAACTTTCACAGGCTACGTTTGGAGTTTCAAGTGGCAACACAAGCAAGCAAACCCAGTCTCTCTGCCTCTGTGCGAGCAGTGCCATGAGGAGATGAGGCTGAGCAACAGCTTTCCAGGCTAGCCCCTTCTGCAAGACAGCTATCTGCAGACGTTCGCATTTCAAGAGCAGGGCTGCGAAAGGAGCCTGGCAGGGACACCACCATTCCCAGGCTACGTTTGAAGTTTGAGGTGGCAAGACAAGCAAGCAGCCCCAGTCTCTGGCCCTCTGTGCTAGCACTGCCATGAGCAGATGAGGCTGAGCAACAGCTTTCCAGGCTAGCCCCTTCTGGCTGCCAGCTATCTGCAGACGTTCGCATTTCAAGAGCAGGGCTGGTAAAGGAGCCTGGCTGGGACACCACCATTCTCAAGCCACGTTTGAAGTTTGAGGTGGCAAGACAAGCAAGCAGCCCCAGTCTCTGTGCCTCTGTGCGAGCAGTGCCATTGGCAGATGAGACTGAGCAACAGCATTCCAGGCTAGCCTCTTCTGGCTGCCAGCTATCTGCAGACGTTCGCATTGTAAGAGCATTGCTGCGAAAGGAGCCTGGCTGGGACATCAACTTTCACAGGCTACGTTTGACGTTTCAGGTGGCAAGACAAGCAAGCAGTGCCAGTCTCTGTGCCTCTGTGCGAGCAGTGCCATTGGCAGATGAGGCTGATAAACAGCTTTCCAGGCTAGCCTCTGCTGGCTGCCAGCTATCTGCAGACGTTCGCATTTTAAGAGCAGGGCTGCGAAAGGAGCCCGACAGGGACACCACCATTCCCAGGCTACGTTTGAAGTTTGAGGTGGCAAGACAAGCAAGCAGCCCCAGTCTCTGGGCCTCTGTGCGAGCAGTGCCATGGGCAGATGAGGCTGAGCAACAGCTTTCCAGGCTAGCCCCTTCTGGCTGCCAGCTATCTGCAGACGTTCGCACTTTCGGAGCAGGGCTGCGAAAGGAGTCTACCTGGGACATCAACTTTCACAGGCTACGTTTGGAGTTTCAAGTGGCAACACAAGCAAGAAGATACAGTCTCTCTGCCTCTGTTTGAGCAGTGCCATGAGGAGATGAGGCTGAGCAACAGCTTTCCAGGCTAGCCCCTTCTGCCTGCTAGCTATCTGCAGACTTTCGCATTTCAAGAGCAGGGCTGCGAAAGGAGCCTGGCAGGGACATTAACTTTCACAGGCTACGTTTGAAGTTTGAGGTGGCAAGACAAGCAAGCAGCCCCACTCTCTGGGCCTCTGTGCTAGCACTGCCATGAGCAGATGAGGCTGAGCAACAGCTTTCCAGGCTAGCCCCTTCTGCATGTCAGCTATCTGCAGACGTTCGTATTTAAAGAGCAGGGCTGCGAAAGGAGCCTGGATGGGACACTAACTTTCCCAGGCTACGTTTGAACTTTGAGGTGGCAAGACAAGCAAGCAGCCCCATTCTCTGTGCCTCTGTGCGAGCAGTGCCATTGGCAGATGAGTCTGAGCAACAGCTTTCCAGGCTAGACCCTTCTGGCTCCCAGCTATCTGCAGACGTTCGCATTTAAAGAGCAGGGCTGCGAAAGGAGCCTGGCAGGGACACCACAATTCTAAGGCTACTTTTGAACTTTGAGGTGGCAAGACAAGCAGGCAGCCCCAGTCTCTGTGCCTCTATGCGAGCAGTGCCATGGGCAGATGAGACTGAGCAACAGCATTCCAGGCTAGCCCCTTCTGGCTCCCAGCTATCTGCAGACGTTCGCATTGTAAGAGCATTGCTGTGAAAGGAGCCTGGCTGGGACACCAACTTTCCCAGGCTACGTTTGACGTTTCAAGTGGCAAGACAAGCAAGCAGCCCCAGTCTCTGTGCCTCTGTGCGAGCAGTGCCATTGGCAGATGAGGCTGAGCAACAGCTTTCCAGGCTAGCCCCTTCTGGCTGCCAGCTATCTGCAGACGTTCGCATTTTAAGAGCAGGGCTGCGAAAGGAGCCTGGCAGGGACCGTCCACATTCCCAGCATGCGTTTCAAATTTCAAGTGGCATGATAAGCAAGCAGCCCCAGTCTCTGGGCCTCTGTGCGAGCAGTGCCATTGGCAGATGAGGCTGAGCAACAGCTTTCCAGGCTAGCCCCTTCTGGCTGCCAGCTATCTGCAGACGTTCGCATTTAAAGAGCAGGGCTGCGAAAGGAACGTGGCAGGGACACCACAATTCTAAGGCTACTTTTGAAGTTTGAGTTGGCAAGACAAGCAAGCAGCCCCAGTCTCTGTGCCTCTGTGCGACCAGTGCCATTGGCAGATGAGGCTGAGCAACAGCTTTCCAGGCTAGCCCCTTCTGCCTGCCAGCTATCTGCAGACGTTCGCACTTTCGGAGCAGGGCTGCGAAAGGAGCCTGGCAGGGACAACACCATTCCCAGGCTACGTTTGAAGTTTGAGGTGCCAAGACAAGCAAGCAGACCCAGTCTCTGTGCCTCTGTGCGAGCAGTGCCATGGGCAGATGAGACTGAGCAATTGCATTCCAGGCTAGCCCCTTCTGGTTGCCAGCTATCTGCAGAAGTTCGATTTCAAGAGCATGGCTGCGAAAGGAGCCTGGCAGGGACACCACCATTCCCAGGCTACTTTTGAAGTTTGAGTTGGGAAGACAAGCAAGCAGCCCCAGTCTCTGGGCCTCTGTGCGAGCAGTGCCATGAGCAGATGAGGCTGAGCAACAGCTTTCCAGGCAAACCCCTTCTGGCTGCCAGCTATCTGCAGACGTTCGCACTTTCGGAGCAGGGCTGCGAAAGGAGCCTGGCAGGGACACCACCATTCTCAAGCTACGTTTGAAGTTTGAGGTGGCAAGACAAGCAAGCAGCCCCAGTCTCTGTGCCTCTGTGCGAGCAGTGCCATTGGCAGATGAGACTGAGCAACAGCATTCCAGGCTAGCCTCTTGTGGCTGCCAGCTATCTGCAGACGTTCGCATTGTAAGAGCATTGCTGCGAAAGGAGCCTGGCTGGGACACCACTTTTCCCAAGCTACGTTTGACGTTTCAAGTGGCAAGACAAGCAAGCAGCCCCAGTCTCTGTGCCTCTGTGCGAGCAGTGCCATGAGCAGATGAGGCTGAGCAACAGCTTTCCAGGCAAGCCCCTTCTGGCTGCCAGCTATCTGCAGACGTTCGCACTTTCGGAGCAGGGCTGCGAAAGGAGCCTGGCAGGGACACCACAATTCTAACGCTACTTTTGAAGTTTAAGGTGGCAGGACAAGCAAGCTGCCCCAGTCTCTGGGCCTCTGTGCTAGCACTGCCATGAGCAGATGAGGCTGAGCAACAGCATTCCAGGCTAGCCCCTTCTGGCTGCCAGCTATCTGCAGACGTTCGCATTTTAAGAGCAGGGCTGCGAAAGGAGCCTGGATGGGACACCACCATTCTCAAGCCACGTTTGAAGTTTGAGGTGGCAAGATAAGCAAGCAGCCCCAGTCTCTGTGCCTCTGTGCGAGCAGTGCCATTGGCAGATGAGACTGTGCAACAGCATTCCAGGCTAGCCTCTTCTGGCTGCCAGCTATCTGCAGAAGTTCGCATATAAAGAGCACGGTTGCGAAAGAAGCCTGGCAGGGACACCACCATTCCCAGGCTACTTTTGAAGTTTGAGGTGGCAAGACAAGCAAGCAGTCCCAGTCTCTGTACCTCTGTGCAAGCAGTGCCATGAGCAGATGAGGCTGAGCAACAGCTTTCCAGGCTAGACTCTTCTGGCTGCCAGCTATCTGCAGACGTTCGCATTTCAAGAGCAGGGCTGTGAAAGGAGCCTGGCAGGGACCGCCCACCTTCCCAGCATGCGTTTCAAATTTCAAGTGGCATGATAAGCAAGCAGACCCAGTCTCTGTGCCTCAGTGCGAGCAGTGCCATGGGCAGATGAGGCTGAGCAACAGCTTTCCAGGATAGCCCCTTCTGGCTGCCAGCTATCTGCAGACGTTCGCACTTTCGGAGCAGGGCTGCGAAAGGAGCCTGGCTGGAACATCAACTTTCACAGGCTACATTTAAAGTTTGAGGTGGCAAGACAAGCAAGCAGCCCCAGTCTCTGTGCCTCTGTGCGAGCAGTGCCATGGGCAGATGAGGCTGAGCAACAGCTTTCCAGGCTAGCCTCTTGTGGCTGCCAGCTATCTGCAGACGTTCGCATTTTAAGAGCAGGGCTACGAAAGGAGCCTGGCAGGGACCGCCCACCTTCCCAGCATGCGTTTCAAATTTCAAGTGACAAGATAAGCAAGCAGTCCCAGTCTCTGGGCCTCTGTGCGAGCAGTGCCATGAGCAGATGAGGCTGAGCAACACCTTTCCAGGCAAGCCCCTTCTGGCTGACAGCTATCTGCAGACGTTCGCACTTTCGGAGCAGGGCTGCGAAAGGAGTCTACCTGGGACATCAACTTTCACAGGCTACGTTTGGAGATTCAAGTGGCAACACAAGCAAGAAGATACAGTCTCTCTGCCTCTGTTTGAGCAGTGCCATGGGCAGATGAGACTGAGCAACAGCTTTCCAGGCTAGCCCCTTCTGCCTGCTAGCTATCTGCAGACGTTCGCATTTCAAGAGCAGGGCTGCGAAAGGAGCCTGGCAGGGACATCACCTTTCACAGGCTACGTTTGAAGTTTGAGGTGGCAAGACAAGCAAGCAGCCCCACTCTCTGGGCCTCTGTGCTAGCACTGAAATGAGCAGATGAGGCTGAGCAACAGCTTTCCAGGCTAGCCCCTTCTGCATGCCAGCTATCTGCAGACGTTCGCATTTCAAGAGCAGGGCTGCGAAAGGAGCCTGGATGGGACACCAACTTTCCCAGGCTACGTTTGAAGTTTGAGGTGGCAAGACAAGCAAGCAGCGCCAGTCTCTGTGCCTCTGTGCGAGCAGTGCCATTGGCAGATGAGGCTGAGCAACAGCTTTCCAGGCTAGCCCCTTACTGGCTCCCAGCTATCTGCAGACGTTCGCATTTAAAGAGCAGGGCTGCGAAAGGAGCCTGGCAGGGACACCACAATTCTAAGGCTACTTTTGAACTTTGAGGTGGCAAGACAAGCAAGCAGCCCCAGTCTCTGTGCCTCTGTGCGAGCAGTGCCATGGGCAGATGAGGCTGAGCAACAGCTTTCCAGGATAGCCCCTTCTGGCTGCCAGCTATCTGCAGACGTTCGCACTTTCGGAGCAGGGCTGGTAAAGGAGCCTGGCAGGGACACCACCATTCTCAAGCTACGTTTGAAGTTTGAGGTGGCAAGACAAGCAAGCAGCCCCAGTCTCTGTGCCTCTGTGCGAGCAGTGCCATGGGCAGATGAGGCTGAGCAACAGCTTTCCAGGATAGCCCCTTCTGGCTGCCAGCTATCTGCAGACGTTCGCATTGTAAGAGCATTGCTGCGAAAGGAGCCTGGCTGGGACATCAACTTTCCCAGGCTACGTTTGACGTTTCAAGTGGCAAGACAAGCAAGCAGTGCCAGTCTCTGTGCCTCTGTGCGAGCAGTGCCATTGGCAGATGAGGCTGATAAACAGCTTTCCAGGCTAGCCCCTTCTGGCTGCCAGCTATCTGCAGACGTTCGCATTTTTAGAGCAGGGCTGCGAAAGGAGCCTGGCAGGGACACCACCATTCTCAAGCTACGTTTGAAGTTTTAAGGTGGCAAGACAAGCAAGCAGCCCCATGCTCTTTGCCTCTGTGCGAGCAGTGCCATGGGCAGATGAGGCTGAGCAACAGCTTTCCAGGCTATCCCCTTCTGGCTGCCAGCTATCTGCAGACGTTCGCATTTTAAGAGCAGGGCTGCGAAAGGAGCCTGGCAGGGACCGCCCACATTCCCAGCATGCGTTTCAAATTTCAAGTGGCATGATAAGCAAGCAGCCCCAGTCTCTGGGCCTCTGTGCGAGCAGTGCCATGAGCAGATGAGGCTGAGCAACAGCTTTCCAGGCTAGCCCGTTCTGGCTGCCAGCTATCTGCAGACGTTCGCATTTTAAGAGCAGGGCTGCAAAAGGAGCCTGGATGGGACACCAACTTTCCCAGGCTACGTTTGAAGTTTGAGGTGGCAAGACAAGCAAGCAGCGCCAGTCTCTGTGCCTCTGTGCGAGCAGTGCCATGGGCAGATGAGGCTGAGCAATAGCATTCCAGGCTAGCCCCTTCTGGCTGCCAGCTATCTGCAGAAGTTCGCATTTCAAGAGCAGGGCTGCGAAAGGAGCCTGGCAGGGACACCACCATTCCCAGGCTACTTTTGAAGTTTGAGGTGGCAAGACAAGCAAGCAGCCCCAGTCTCTGGGCCTCTGTGCGAGCAGTGCCATGAGCAGATGAGGCTGAGCAACAGCTTTCGAGGCTAGCCCCTTCTGGCTGCAAGCTATCTGCAGACGTTCGCATTTAAAGAGCAGGGCTGCGAAAGGAGCCTGGCAGCGACACCACAATTCTAACACTTCTTTTGAAGTTTGAGGTGGCAAGACAAGCAAGCAGCCCCAGTCTCTGTGCCTCTGTGTGAGCAGTGCCATGAGCAGATGAGGCTGAGCAACAGCTTTCCAGGCTAGCCCCTTGTGGCTGCCAGCTATCTGCAGACGTTCGCATTTAAAGAGCAGGGTTGCGAAAGGAGCCTGACAGGAACAACACCATTCCCAGGCTACGTTTGAAGTTTGAGGTGGCAAGACAAGCAAGCAGCCCCAGTCTCTGTGCCTCTGTGCGAGCAGTGCCATGGGCAGATGAGGCTGAGCAACAGCTTTCCAGGCTAGCCCCTTCTGCATGCCAGCTATCTGCAGACGTTCGCATTTAAAGAGCAGGGCTGCGAAAGGAGCCTGGATGGGACACCAACTTTCCCCGGCTACGTTTGAAGTTTGAGGTGGCAAGACAAGCAAGCAGCCCCAGTCTCTGTGCCTCTGTGCGAGCAGTGCCATTGGCAGATGAGGCTGAGCAACAGCTTTCCAGGCTAGCCCCTTCTGGCTGCCAGCTATCTGCAGACGTTCGCATTTAAAGAGCAGGGCTGCGAAAGGAGCCTTGCAGGGACACCACAATTCTAAGGCTACTTTTGAAGTTTTAGGTGGCAAGACAAGCAAGCAGCCCCAGTCTCTGTGCCTCTGTGCGAGCAGTGCCATGGGCAGATGAGGCTGAGCAACAGCTTTCCAGGCTAGCCCATTCTGGCTGCCAGCTATCTGCAGACGTTCGCACTTTCGGAGCAGGGCTGGTAAAGGAGTCTGGCAGGGACACCACCATTCTCAAGCTACGTTTGAAGTTTGAGGTGGCAAGACAAGCAAGCAGCCCCAGTCTCTGGGCCTCTGTGTGAGCAGTGCCATGAGCAGATGAGGCTGAGCAACAGCTTTCCAGGCTAGCCCCTTGTGGATGCCAGCTATCTGCAGACGTTCGCATTTCAAGAGCAGGGCTGCGAAAGGAGCCTGGATGGGACACCAACTTTCCCAGGCTACGTTTGAAGTCTGAGGTGGCAAGACAAGCAAGCAGCGCCAGTCTCTGTGCCTCTGTGCGAGCAGTGCCATTGGCAGATGAGGCTGAGCAACAGCTTTCCAGGCTAGCCCCTTCTGGCTCCCAGCTATCTGCAGACGTTCGCATTTAAAGAGCAGGGCTGCGAAAGGAGCCTGGCAGGGACACCACAATTCTAAGGCTACTTTTGAACTTTGAGGTGGCAAGACAAGCAAGCAGCCCCAGTCTCTGTGCCTCTGTGCGAGCAGTGCCATGGGCAGATGAGGCTGAGCAACAGCTTTCCAGGATAGCCCCTTCTGGCTGCCAGCTATCTGCAGACGTTCGCACTTTCGGAGCAGGGCTGGTAAAGGAGCCTGGCAGGGACACCACCATTCTCAAGCTACGTTTGAAGTTTGAGGTGGCAAGACAAGCAAGCAGCCCCAGTCTCTGTGCCTCTGTGTGAGCAGTGCCATTGGCAGATGAGACTGATAAACAGCTTTCCAGGCTAGCCCCTTCTGGCTGCCAGCTATCTGCAGACGTTCGCATTATTAGAGCAGGGCTGCGAAAGGAGCCTGGCAGGGACATCAGCATTCTAAGGCTACGTTTGAAGTTTGAGGTGGCAAGACAAGCAAGCAGCCCCATGCTTTTTGCCTCTGTGCGAGCAGTGCCATGGGCAGATGAGGCTGAGCAACAGCTTTCCAGGATAGCCCCTTCTGGCTGCCAGCTATCTGCAGACGTTCGCATTTTAAGAGCAGGGCTGCGAAAGGAGCCTGGCAGGGACCGCCCACATTCCCAGCATGCGTTTCAAATTTCAAGTGGCATGATAAGCAAGCAGCCCCAGTCTCTGGGCCTCTGTGCGAGCAGTGCCATGAGCAGATGAGGCTGAGCAACAGCTTTCCAGGCTAGCCCCTTCTGGCTGCCAGCTATCTGCAGACGTTCGCATTGTAAGAGCATTGCTGCGAAAGGAGCCTGGCTGGGACACCAACTTTCCCAGGCTACGTTTGACGTTTCAAGTGGCAAGACAAGCAAGCAGCCCCAGTCTCTGTGCCTCTGTGCGAGCAGTGCCATGGGCAGATGAGGCTGAGCAACAGCTTTCCAGGCTAGCCCCTTCTGGCTCCCAGCTATCTGCAGACGTTCTCATTTAAAGAGCAGGGCTGCGAAAGGAGCCTGGCAGGGACACCACAATTCTAAGGCTACTTTTGAAGTTTGAGGTGGCAAGACAAGCAAGCAGCCCCAGTCTCTGTGCCTCTGTGCGAGCAGTGCCATGGGCAGATGAGGCTGAGCAACAGCTTTCCAGGCTAGCCCCTTCTGCCTGCCAGCTATCTGCAGACGTTCGCACTTTCGGAGCAGGGCTGCGAAAGGAGCCTGGCAGGGACACCACCATTCTCAAGCTACGTTTGAAGTTTGAGGTGGCAAGACAAGCAAGCAGACCCAGTCTCTGTGCCTCTGTGCGAGCAGTGCCATTGGCAGATGAGACTGAGCAATAGCATTCCAGGCTAGCCCCTTCTGGCTGCCAGCTATCTGCAGAAGTTCGCATTTTAAGAGCAGGGCTGCGAAAGGAGCCTGGCAGGGACACCACCATTCCCAGGCTACTTTTGAAGTTTGAGGTGGCAAGACAAGCAAGCAGCCCCAGTCTCTGGGCCTCTGTGCGAGCAGTGCCATGAGCAGATGAGGCTGAGCAACAGCTTTCGAGGCTAGCCCCTTCTGGCTGCAAGCTATCTGCAGACGTTCGCATTTAAAGAGCAGGGCTGCGAAAGGAGCCTGGCAGCGACACCACAATTCTAACACTTCTTTTGAAGTTTGAGGTGGCAAGACAAGCAAGCAGCCCCAGTCTCTGTGCCTCTGTGCGAGCAGTGCCATGAGCAGATGAGGCTGAGCAACAGCTTTCCAGGCTAGCCCCTTCTGGCTGCCAGCTATCTGCAGACGTTCGCATTTAAAGAGCAGGGTTGCGAAAGGAGCCTGACAGGAACAACACCATTCCCAGGCTACGTTTGAAGTTTGAGGTGGCAAGACAAGCAAGCAGCCCCAGTCTCTGTGCCTCTGTGCGAGCAGTGCCATGGGCAGATGAGGCTGAGCAACAGCTTTCCAGGCTAGCCCCTTCTGGCTGCCAGCTATCTGCAGACGTTCGCATTTAAAGAGCAGGGCTGCGAAAGGAGCCTGGATGGGACACCAACTTTCCCCGGCTACGTTTGAAGTTTGAGGTGGCAAGACAAGCAAGCAGCCCCAGTCTCTGTGCCTCTGTGCGAGCAGTGCCATTGGCAGATGAGGCTGAGCAACAGCTTTCCAGGCTAGCCCCTTCTGGCTCCCAGCTATCTGCAGACGTTCGCATTTAAAGAGCAGGGCTGCGAAAGGAGCCTTGCAGGGACACCACAATTCTAAGGCTACTTTTGAAGTTTTAGGTGGCAAGACAAGCAAGCAGCCCCAGTCTCTGTGCCTCTGTGCGAGCAATTCCATGGGCAGATGAGGCTGAGCAACAGATTTCCAGGCTAGCCCCTTCTGGCTGCCAGCTATCTGCAGACGTTCGCACTTTCGGAGCAGGGCTGGTAAAGGAGCCTGGCAGGGACACCACCATTCTCAAGCTACGTTTGAAGTTTGAGGTGGCAAGACAAGCAAGCAGCCCCAGTCTCTGGGCCTCTGTGCTAGCACAGCCATGAGCAGATGAGGCTGAGCAACAGCTTTCCAGGCTAGCCCCTTGTGGATGCCAGCTATCTGCAGACGTTCGCATTTCAAGAGCAGGGCTGCGAAAGGAGCCTGGATGGGACACCAACTTTCCCAGGCTACGTTTGAAGTTTGAGGTGGCAAGACAAGCAAGCAGCGCCAGTCTCTGTGCCTCTGTGCGAGCAGTGCCATTGGCAGATGAGGCTGAGCAACAGCTTTCCAGGCTAGCCCCTTCTGGCTCCCAGCTATCTGCAGACGTTCTCATTTAAAGAGCAGGGCTGCGAAAGGAGCCTGGCAGGGACACCACAATTCTAAGGCTACTTTTGAACTTTGAGGTGGCAAGACAAGCAAGCAGCCCCAGTCTCTGTGCCTCTGTGCGAGCAGTGCCATGGGCAGCTGAGGCTGAGCAACAGCTTTCCAGGATAGCCACTTCTGGCTGCCAGCTATCTGCAGACGTTCGCACTTTCGGAGCAGGGCTGGTAAAGGAGCCTGGCAGGGACACCACCATTCTCAAGCTACGTTTGAAGTTTGAGGTGGCAAGACAAGCAAGCAGCCCCAGTCTCTGTGCCTCTGTGCGAGCAGTGCCATTGGCAGATGAGACTGAGCAACAGCATTCCAGGCTAGCCTCTTGTGGCTGCCAGCTATCTGCAGACGTTCGCATTGTAAGAGCATTGCTGCGAAAGGAGCCTGGCTGGGACATCAACTTTCACAGGCTACGTTTGACGTTTCAAGTGGCAAGACAAGCAAGCAGTGCCAGTCTCTGTGCCTCTGTGCGAGCAGTGCCATTGGCAGATGAGGCTGATAAACAGCTTTCCAGGCTAGCCCCTTCTGGCTGCCAGCTATCTGCAGACGTTCGCATTTTTAGAGCAGGGCTGCGAAAGGAGCCTGGCAGGGACATCAGCATTCTAAGGCTACGTTTGAAGTTTGAGGTGGCAAGACAAGCAAGCAGCCCCATGCTCTTTGCCTCTGTGCGAGCAGTGCCATGGGCAGATGAGGCTGAGCAACAGCTTTCCAGGCTATCCCCTTCTGGCTGCCAGCTATCTGCAGACGTTCGCATTTTAAGAGCAGGGCTGCGAAAGGAGCCTGGCAGGGACCGCCCACATTCCCAGCATGCGTTTCAAATTTCAAGTGGCATGATAAGCAAGCAGCCCCAGTCTCTGGGCCTCTGTGCGAGCAGTGCCATGAGCAGATGAGGCTGAGCAACAGCTTTCCAGGCTAGCCCCTTCTGGCTGCCAGCTATCTGCAGACGTTCGCATTTAAAGAGCAGGGTTGCGAAAGGAGCCTGACAGGAACAACACCATTCCCAGGCTACGTTTGAAGTTTGAGGTGGCAAGACAAGCAAGCAGACCCAGTCTCTGTGCCTCTGTGCGAGCAGTGCCATGGGCAGATGAGGCTGAGCAACAGCTTTCCAGGCTAGCCCCTTCTGCATGCCAGCTATCTGCAGACGTTCGCATTTAAAGAGCAGGGCTGCGAAAGGAGCCTGGATGGGACACCAACATTCCCCGGCTACGTTTGAAGTTTGAGGTGGCAAGACAAGCAAGCAGCCCCAGTCTCTGTGCCTCTGTGCGAGCAGTGCCATTGGCAGATGAGGCTGAGCAACAGCTTTCCAGGCTAGCCCCTTCTGACTCCCAGCTATCTGCAGACGTTCGCATTTAAAGAGCAGGGCTGCGAAAGGAGCCTTGCAGGGACACCACAATTCTAAGGCTACTTTTGAAGTTTTAGGTGGCAAGACAAGCAAGCAGCCCCAGTCTCTGTGCCTCTGTGCGAGCAGTGCCATGGGCAGATGAGGCTGAGCAACAGATTTCCAGGCTAGCCCCTTCTGGCTGCCAGCTATCTGCAGACGTTCGCACTTTCGGAGCAGGGCTGGTAAAGGAGCCTGGCAGGGACACCACCATTCTCAAGCTACGTTTGAAGTTTGAGGTGGCAAGACAAGCAAGCACCCCAGTCTCTGGGCCTCTGTGCTAGCACTGCCATGAGCAGATGAGGCTGAGCAACAGCTTTCCAGGCTAGCCCCTTGTGGATGCCAGCTATCTGCAGACGTTCGCATTTCAAGAGCAGGGCTGCGAAAGGAGCCTGGATGGGACACCAACTTTCCCAGGCTACGTTTGAAGTTTGAGGTGGCAAGACAAGCAAGCAGCGCCAGTCTCTGTGCCTCTGTGCGAGCAGTGCCATTGGCAGATGAGGCTGAGCAACAGCTTTCCAGGCTAGCCCCTTCTGGCTCCCAGCTATCTGCAGACGTTCGCATTTAAAGAGCAGGGCTGCGAAAGGAGCCTGGCAGGGACACCACAATTCTAAGGCTACTTTTGAACTTTGAGGTGGCAAGACAAGCAAGCAGCCCCAGTCTCTGTGCCTCTGTGCGAGCAGTGCCATGGGCAGATGAGGCTGAGCAACAGCTTTCCAGGATAGCCCCTTCTGGCTGCCAGCTATCTGCAGACGTTCGCACTTTCGGAGCAGGGCTGGTAAAGGAGCCTGGCAGGGACACCACCATTCTCAAGCTACGTTTGAAGTTTGAGGTGGCAAGACAAGCAAGCAGCCCCAGTCTCTGTGCCTCTGTGCGAGCAGTGCCATTGGCAGATGAGACTGAGAAACAGCATTCCAGGCTAGCCTCTTGTGGCTGCCAGCTATCTGCAGACGTTCGCATTTTAAGAGCATTGCTGCGAAAGGAGCCTGGCTGGGACATCAACTTTCACAGGCTACGTTTGACGTTTCAAGTGGCAAGACAAGCAAGCAGTGCCAGTCTCTGTGCCTCTGTGCGAGCAGTGCCATTGGCAGATGAGGCTGATAAACAGCTTTCCAGGCTAGCCCCTTCTGGCTGCCAGCTATCTGCAGACGTTCGCATTTTTAGAGCAGGGCTGCGAAAGGAGCCTGGCAGGGACATCAGCATTCTAAGGCTACGTTTGAAGTTTGAGGTGGCAAGACAAGCAAGCAGCCCCATGCTCTTTGCCTCTGTGCGAGCAGTGCCATGGGCAGATGAGGCTGAGCAACAGCTTTCCAGGCTATCCCCTTCTGGCTGCCAGCTATCTGCAGACGTTCGCATTTTAAGAGCAGGGCTGCGAAAGGAGCCTGGCAGGGACCGCCCACATTCCCAGCATGCGTTTCAAATTTCAAGTGGCATGATAAGCAAGCAGCCCCAGTCTCTGGGCCTCTGTGCGAGCAGTGCCATGAGCAGATGAGGCTGAGCAACAGCTTTCCAGGCTAGCCCCTTCTGGCTGCCAGCTATCTGCAGACGTTCGCATTGTAAGAGCATAGCTGCGAAAGGAGCCTGGCTGGGACACCAACTTTCCCAGGCTACGTTTGACGTTTCAAGTGGCAAGACAAGCAAGCAGCCCCAGTCTCTGTGCCTCTGTGAGAGCAGTGCCATGGGCAGATGAGGCTGAGCAACAGCTTTCCAGGCTAGCCCCTTCTGGCTCCCAGCTATCTGCAGACGCTCTCATTTAAAGAGCAGGGCTTTTAAAGGAGCCTGGCAGGGACACCACAATTCTAAGGCTACTTTTGAACTTTGAGGTGGCAAGACAAGCAAGCAGCCCCAGTCTCTGTGCCTCTGTGCGAGCAGTGCCATGGCAGATGAGGCTGAGCAACAGCTTTCCAGGCTAGACCCTTCTGCCTGCCAGCTATCTGCAGACGTTCGCACTTTCGGAGCAGGGCTGCGAAAGGAGCCTGGCAGGGACACCACCATTCTCAAGCTACGTTTGAAGTTTGAGGTGGCAAGACAAGCAAGCAGACCCAGTCTCTGTGCCTCTGTGCGAGCAGTGCCATGGGCAGATGAGACTGAGCAATAGCATTCCAGGCTAGCCCCTTCTGGCTGCCAGCTATCTGCAGAAGTTCGCATTTCAAGAGCAGGGCTGCGAAAGGAGCCTGGCAGGGACACCACCATTCCCAGGCTACTTTTGAAGTTTGAGGTGGCAAGACAAGCAAGCAGCCCCAGTCTCTGGGCCTCTGTGCGAGCAGTGCCATGAGCAGATGAGGCTGAGCAACAGCTTTCCAGGCTAGCCCCTTCTGGCTGCAAGCTATCTGCAGACGTTCGCATTTAAAGAGCAGGGCTGCGAAAGGAGCCTGGCAGCGACACCACAATTCTAAGGCTACTTTTGAAGTTTGAGGTGGCAAGACAAGCAAGCAGCCCCAGTCTCTGTGCCTCTGTGCGAGCAGTGCCATGAGCAGATGAGGCTGAGCAACAGCTTTCCAGGCTAGCCCCTTCTGGCTGCAAGCTATCTGCAGACGTTCTCATTTAAAGAGCAGGGTTGCGAAAGGAGCCTGACAGGAACAACACCATTCCCAGGCTACGTTTGAAGTTTGAGGTGGCAAGACAAGCAAGCAGCCCCAGTCTCTGTGCCTCTGTGCGAGCAGTGCCATGGGCAGATGAGGCTGAGCAACAGCTTTCCAGGCTAGCCCCTTCTGGCTGCCAGCTATCTGCAGACGTTCGCATTTAAAGAGCAGGGCTGCGAAAGGAGCCTTCCAGGTACACCACAATTCTAAGGCTACTTTTGAAGTTTTAGGTGGCAAGACAAGCAAGCAGACCCAGTCTCTGTGCCTCTGTGCGAGCAGTGCCATGGGCAGATGAGGCTGAGCAACAGCTTTCCAGGCTAGCCCCTTCTGGCTGCCAGCTATCTGCAGACGTTCGCACTTTCGGAGCAGGGCTGGTAAAGGAGCCTGGCAGGGACACCACCATTCTCAAGCTACGTTTGAAGTTTGAGCTGGCAAGACAAGCAAGCAGCCCCAGTCTCTGTGCCTCTGTGCGAGCAGTGCCATGGGCAGATGAGGCTGAGCAACAGCATTCCAGGCTAGCCTCTTGTGGCTACCAGCTATCTGCAGACGTTCGCATTTTAAGAGCATGGCTGCGAAAGGAGCCTGGCTGGGACACCAACTTTCCGAGGCTACTTTTGACGTTTCAAGTGGCAAGACAAGCAAGCAGTCCCAGTGTCTGTGCCTCTGTGCGAGCAGTGCCATTGGCAGATGAGGCTGATAAACAGCTTTCCAGGCTAGCCCCTTCTGGCTGCCAGCTATCTGCAGACGTTCGCATTTTAAGAGCAGGGCTGCGAAAGGAGCCTGGATGGGACACCAACTTTCCCCGGCTACGTTTGAAGTTTGAGGTGGCAAGACAAGCAAGCAGCCCCAGTCTCTGTGCCTCTGTGCGAGCAGTGCCATTGGCAGATGAGGCTGAGCAACAGCTTTCCAGGCTAGCCCCTTCTGGCTCCCAGCTATCTGCAGACGTTCGCATTTAAAGAGCAGGGCTGCGAAAGGAGCCTTGCAGGGACACCACAATTCTAAGGCTACTTTTGAAGTTTTAGGTGGCAAGACAAGCAAGCAGCCCCAGTCTCTTTGCCTCTGTGCGAGCAGTGCCATTAGCAGATGAGGCTGAGCAACAGCTTTCCAGGCTAGCCCCTTCTGCCTGCCAGCTATCTGCAGACGTTCGCATTTTAAGAGCAGGGCTGCGAAAGGAGCCTGACAGGGACAACACCATTCCCAGGCTACGTTTGAAGTTTGAGGTGGCAAGACAAGCAAGCAGCCCCAGTCTCTGTGCCTCTGTGCGAGCAGTGCCATGAGGAGATGAGGCTGAGCAACAGCTTTCCAGGCTAGTCCCTTCTGCATGCCAGCTATCTGCAGACGTTCGCATTTCAAGTGCAGGGCTGCGAAAGGAGCCTGGATGGGACACCAACTTTCCCAGGCTACGTTTGAAGTTTGAGGTGGCAAGACAAGCAAGCAGCCCCAGTCTCTGTGCCTCTGTGCGAGCAGTGCCATTGGCAGATGAGGCTGAGCAACAGCTTTCCAGGCTAGCCCATTCTGGCTCCCAGCTATCTGCTGACGTTCGCATTTAAAGAGCAGGGCTGCGAAAGGAGCCTGGCAGGGACACCACAATTCTAAGGCTACTTTTGAACTTTTAGGTGGCAATAGAAGCAAGCAGCCCCAGTCTCTGTGCCTCTGTGCGAGCAGTGCCATGGGCAGATGAGACTGAGCAATAGCATTCCAGGCTAGCCCCTTCTGGCTGCCAGCTATCTGCAGAAGTTCGCATTTCAAGAGCAGGGCTGCGAAAGGAGCCTGGCAGGGACACCACCATTCCCAGGCTACTTTTGAAGTTTGAGGTGGCAAGAGAAGCAAGCAGCCCCAGTCTCTGGGCCTCTGTGCGAGCAGTGCCATGAGCAGATGAGGCTGAGCAACAGCTTTCGAGGCTAGCCCCTTCTGGCTGCAAGCTATCTGCAGACGTTCGCATTTAAAGAGCAGGGCTGCGAAAGGAGCCTGGCAGCGACAACACAATTCTAACACTTCTTTTGAAGTTTGAGGTGGCAAGAAAAGCAAGCAGCCCCAGTCTCTGTGCCTCTGTGCGAGCAGTGCCATGAGCAGATGAGGCTGAGCAACAGCTTTCCAGGCTAGCCCCTTCTGGCTGCCAGCTATCTGCAGACGTTCGCATTTAAAGAGCAGGGTTGCGAAAGGAGACTGACAGGAACAACACCATTCCCAGGCTACGTTTGAAGTTTGAGGTGGCAAGACAAGCAAGCAGCCCCAGTCTCTGTGCCTCTGTGCGAGCAGTGCCATGGGCAGATGAGGCTGAGCAACAGCTTTCCAGGCTAGCCCCTTCTGCATGCCAGCTATCTGCAGACGTTCGCATTTAAAGAGCAGGGCTGCGAAAGGAGCCTGGATGGGACACCAACTTTCCCCGGCTACGTTTGAAGTTTGAGGTGGCAAGACAAGCAAGCAGCCCCAGTCTCTGTGCCTCTGTGCGAGCAGTGCCATTGGCAGATGAGGCTGAGCAACAGCTTTCCAGGCTAGCCCCTTCTGGCTGCCAGCTATCTGCAGACGTTCGCATTTAAAGAGCAGGGCTGCGAAAGGAGCCTTGCAGGGACACCACAATTCTAAGGCTACTTTTGAAGTTTGAGGTGGCAAGACAAGCAAGCAGCCCCAGTCTCTGTGCCTCTGTGCGAGCAGTGCCATGGGCAGATGAGGCTGAGCAACAGCTTTCCAGGCTAGCCCCTTCTGCCTGCCAGCTATCTGCAGACGTTCGCACTTTCGGAGCAGGGCTGGTAAAGGAGCCTGGCAGGGACACCACCATTCTCAAGCTACGTTTGAAGTTTGAGGTGGCAAGACAAGCAAGCAGCCCCAGTCTCTGTGCCTCTGTGCGAGCAGTGCCATGAGCAGATGAGGCTGAGCAACAGCTTTCCAGGCTAGCCCCTTCTGGCTGCCAGCTATCTGCAGACGTTCGCACTTTCGGAGCAGGGCTGCGAAAGGAGCCTGGATGGGACACCAACTTTCCCAGGCTACGTTTGACGTTTCAAGTGGCAAGACAAGCCAGCAGCTTCAGTCTCTGTGCATCTGTGCGAGCAGTGCCATTGGCAGATGAGGCTGATAAACAGCTTTCCAGGCTAGCCCCTTCTGGCTGCCAGCTATCTGCAGACGTTCGCATTTTAAGAGCAGCACTGCGAAAAGAGCCTGACAGGGACACCACCATTCTAAGGCTACTTTTGAAGTTTGAGGTGGCAAGACAAGCAAGCAGCCCCAGTCTCTGTGCCTCTGTGCGAGCAGTGCCATGGGCAGATGAGGCTGAGCAACAGCTTTCCAGGCTAGCCCCTTCTGTCTGCCAGCTATCTGCAGACGTTCGCACTTTCGGAGCAGGGCTGCGAAAGGAGCCTGACAGGGACAACACCATTCCCAGGCTACGTCTGAAGTTTGAGGTGGCAAGACAAGCAAGCAGCCCCATTCTCTGTGCCTCTGTGCGAGCAGTGCCATGGGCAGATGAGGCTGAGCAACAGCTTTCCAGGCTAGCCCCTTCTGGCTGCCAGCTATCTGCAGACGTTCGCATTTCAAGAGCAGGACTGCGAAAGGAGCCTGGATGGGACACCAACTTTCCCAGGCTACGTTTGAATTTTGAGGTGGCAAGACAAGCAAGCAGCGCCAGTCTCTGTGCCTCTGTGCGAGCAGTGCCATTGGCAGATGAGGCTGAGCAACAGCTTTCCAGGCTAGCACCTTCTGGCTCCCAGCTATCTGCAGACGTTCGCATTTAAAGAGCAGGGCTGCGAAAGGAGCCTGGCAGGGACATCAGCATTCTAAGGCGACGTTTGAAGTTTGAGGTGGCAAGACAAGCAAGCAGCCCCAGTCTCTGGGCCTCTGTGCGAGCACTGCCATGGGCAGATGAGGCTGAGCAACAGCTTTCCAGGCTAGCCCCTTCTGCATGCCAGCTATCTGCAGACGTTCGCATTTCAAGAGCAGGGCTGCGAAAGGAGCCTGGATGGGACACCACCATTCTCAAGCTACGTTTGAAGTTTGAGGTGGCAAGACAAGCAAGCAGACCCAGTCTCTGTGCCTCTGTGTGAGCAGTGCCATGGGCAGATGAGACTAAAGCAATAGCATTCCAGGCTAGCCCCTTGTGGCTACCAGCTATCTGCAGACGTTCGCACTTAAAGAGCAGGGCTAAGAAAGGAGCCTGGCAGGGACCACCCACCTTCCCAGCATGCGTTTCAAATTTCAAGTGGCAAGATAAGCAAGCAGTCCCAGTCTCTGGGCCTCTGTGCGAGCAGTGCCATGAGTAGATGAGGCCGAGCAACAGCTTTCCAGGCAAGCCCCTTCTGGCTGACAGCTATCTGCAGACGTTCGCACGTTCGGAGCAGGGCTGCGAAAGGAGCCTGCCTGGGACATCAACTTTCACAGGCTACGTTTGGAGTTTCAAGTGGCAACACAAGCAAGCAGACCCAGTCTCTCTGCCTCTGTGCGAGCAGTGCCATGAGGAGATGAGGCTGAGCAAGAGCTTTCCAGGCTAGCCCCTTCTGCATGCCAGCTATCTGCAGACGTTCGCATTTCAAGAGCAGGGCTGCGAAAGGAGCCTGGCAGGGACACCACCATTCCCAGGCTACGTTTGAAGTTTGAGGTGGCAAGATAAGCAAGCAGCCCCATTCTCTGTGCCTCTGTGCGAGCAGTGCCATGGGCAGATGAGGCTGAGCAACAGCTTTCCAGGCTAGCCCCTTCTGGCTGCCAGCTATCTGCAGACGTTCGCATTTAAAGAGCAGGGTTGCGAAAGGAGCCTGACAGGAACAACACCATTCCCAGGCTACATTTGAAGTTTGAGGTGGCAAGACAAGCAAGCAGCCCCAGTCTCTGTGCCTCTGTGCGAGCAGTGCCATGAGCAGATGAGGCTGAGCAACAGCTTTCCAGGCTAGCCTCTTCTGGCTGCCAGCTATCTGCAGACGTTCGCACTTTCGGAGCAGGGCTGGTAAAGGAGCCTGGCAGGGACACCACCATTACCAGGCTACGTTTGAAGTTTGAGGTGGCAAGACAAGCAAGCAGCCCCAGTCTCTGTGCCTCTGTGCGAGCAGTGCCATGGGCAGATGAGGCTGAGCAACAGCATTCCAGGCTAGCCTCTTGTGGCTGCCAGCTATCTGCAGACGTTCGCATTTTAACAGCATGGCTGCGAAAGGAGCCTGGCTGGGACACCAACTTTCCCAGGCTACATTTGACGTTTCAAGTGGCAAGACAAGCAAGCAGTCCCAGTCTCTGTGCCTCTGTGCGAGCAGTGCCATTGGCAGATGAGGCTGATAAACAGCTTTCCAGGCTAGCCCCTTCTGGCTGCCAGCTATCTGCAGACGTTCGCATTTTAAGAGCAGGGCTGCGAAAAGAGCCTGACAGGGACAACAACATACCCAGGCTACGTTTGAAGTTTGAGGTGGCAAGACAAGCAAGCAACCCCAGTCTCTGTGACTCTGTTTGAGCAGTGCCATGAGCAGATGAGGCTGAGCAACAGCTTTCCAGGCTAGCCCCTTCTGCATGCCAGCTATCTGCAGACGTTCGCATTTTAAGAGCAGGGCTGCGAAAGGAGACTGACAGGGACAACACCATTCCCAGGCTACGTTTGAAGTTTGAGGTGGCAAGACAAGCAAGCAGCCCCAGTCTCTGTGCCTCTGTGCGAGCAGTGCCATGGGCAGATGAGGCTGAGCAACAGCTTTCCAGGATAGCCCCTTGTGGCTGCCAGCTATCTGCAGACGTTCGCATTTAAAGAGCAGGGCTGCGAAAGGAGCCTGGATGGGACACCACAATTCTAAGGCTACTTTTGAAGTTTGAGGTGGCAAGACAAGCAAGCAGCCCCAGTCTCTGTGCCTCTGTGCGAGCAGTGCCATTAGCAGATGAGGCTGAGCAACAGCTTTCCAGGCTAGCCCCTTCTGCCTGCCAGCTATCTGCAGACGTTCGCATTTTAAGAGCAGGGCTGCAAAAGGAGCCTGGCAGGGACACCACCATTCCCAGGCTACGTTTGAAGTTTGAGGTGGCAAGATAAGCAAGCAGCCCCAGTCTCTGTGCCTCTGTGCTAGCACTGCCATGAGCAGATGAGGCTGAGCAACAGCTTTCCAGGCCAGACCCTTCTGGCTGCCAGCTATCTGCAGAAGTTCGCATTGTAAGAGCATTGCTGCGAAAGGAGCCTGGCTGGGACACCAACTTTCCCAGGCTACGTTTGACGTTTCAAGTGGCAAGAAAAGCAAGCAGCCCCAGTCTCTGTGCCTCTGTGCGAGCAGTGCCATTGGCAGATGACGCTGATAAACAGCTTTCCAGGATAGCCCCTTCTGGCTGCCAGCTATCTGCAGACGTTCGCATTTTTAGAGCAGGGCTGCGAAAGGAGCCTGGCAGGGACATCAGCATTCTAAGGTTACGTTTGAAGTTTGAGATGGCAAGACAAGCAAGCAGCCCCATTCTCTGTGCCTCTGTGCGAGCAGTGCCATGGGCAGATGAGGCTGAGCAACAGCTTTCCAGGCTAGCCCCTTCTGGCTGCCAGCTATCTGCAGATGTTCGCATATAAAGAGCAGGGTTGCGAAAGGAGCCTGACAGGAACAACAACATTCCCAGGCTACATTTGAAGTTTGAGGTGGCAAGACAAGCAAGCAGCCCCAGTCTCTGTGCCTCTGTGCGAGCAGTGCCATGGGCAGATGAGGCTGAGCAACAGCTTTCCAGGCTAGCCCCTTCTGGCTGCCAGCTATCTGCAGACGTTCGCATTTAAAGAGCAGGGTTGCGAAAGGAGCCTGACAGGAACAACACCATTCCCAGGCTACATTTGAAGTTTGAGGTGGCAAGACAAGCAAGCAGCCCCAGTCTCTGTGCCTCTGTGCGAGCAGTGCCATGAGCAGATGAGGCTGAGCAACAGCTTTCCAGGCTAGCCTCTTCTGGCTGCCAGCTATCTGCAGACGTTCGCACTTTCGGAGCAGGGCTGGTAAAGGAGCCTGGCAGGGACACCACCATTACCAGGCTACGTTTGAAGTTTGAGGTGGCAAGACAAGCAAGCAGCCCCAGTCTCTGTGCCTCTGTGCGAGCAGTGCCATGGGCAGATGAGGCTGAGCAACAGCATTCCAGGCTAGCCTCTTGTGGCTGCCAGCTATCTGCAGACGTTCGCATTTTAACAGCATGGCTGCGAAAGGAGCCTGGCTGGGACACCAACTTTCCCAGGCTACATTTGACGTTTCAAGTGGCAAGACAAGCAAGCAGTCCCAGTCTCTGTGCCTCTGTGCGAGCAGTGCCATTGGCAGATGAGGCTGATAAACAGCTTTCCAGGCTAGCCCCTTCTGGCTGCCAGCTATCTGCAGACGTTCGCATTTTAAGAGCAGGGCTGCGAAAAGAGCCTGACAGGGACAACAACATACCCAGGCTACGTTTGAAGTTTGAGGTGGCAAGACAAGCAAGCAACCCCAGTCTCTGTGACTCTGTTTGAGCAGTGCCATGAGCAGATGAGGCTGAGCAACAGCTTTCCAGGCTAGCCCCTTCTGCATGCCAGCTATCTGCAGACGTTCGCATTTTAAGAGCAGGGCTGCGAAAGGAGACTGACAGGGACAACACCATTCCCAGGCTACGTTTGAAGTTTGAGGTGGCAAGACAAGCAAGCAGCCCCAGTCTCTGTGCCTCTGTGCGAGCAGTGCCATGGGCAGATGAGGCTGAGCAACAGCTTTCCAGGATAGCCCCTTGTGGCTGCCAGCTATCTGCAGACGTTCGCATTTAAAGAGCAGGGCTGCGAAAGGAGCCTGGATGGGACACCACAATTCTAAGGCTACTTTTGAAGTTTGAGGTGGCAAGACAAGCAAGCAGCCCCAGTCTCTGTGCCTCTGTGCGAGCAGTGCCATTAGCAGATGAGGCTGAGCAACAGCTTTCCAGGCTAGCCCCTTCTGCCTGCCAGCTATCTGCAGACGTTCGCATTTTAAGAGCAGGGCTGCAAAAGGAGCCTGGCAGGGACACCACCATTCCCAGGCTACGTTTGAAGTTTGAGGTGGCAAGATAAGCAAGCAGCCCCAGTCTCTGTGCCTCTGTGCTAGCACTGCCATGAGCAGATGAGGCTGAGCAACAGCTTTCCAGGCCAGACCCTTCTGGCTGCCAGCTATCTGCAGAAGTTCGCATTGTAAGAGCATTGCTGCGAAAGGAGCCTGGCTGGGACACCAACTTTCCCAGGCTACGTTTGACGTTTCAAGTGGCAAGAAAAGCAAGCAGCCCCAGTCTCTGTGCCTCTGTGCGAGCAGTGCCATTGGCAGATGACGCTGATAAACAGCTTTCCAGGATAGCCCCTTCTGGCTGCCAGCTATCTGCAGACGTTCGCATTTTTAGAGCAGGGCTGCGAAAGGAGCCTGGCAGGGACATCAGCATTCTAAGGTTACGTTTGAAGTTTGAGATGGCAAGACAAGCAAGCAGCCCCATTCTCTGTGCCTCTGTGCGAGCAGTGCCATGGGCAGATGAGGCTGAGCAACAGCTTTCCAGGCTAGCCCCTTCTGGCTGCCAGCTATCTGCAGATGTTCGCATATAAAGAGCAGGGTTGCGAAAGGAGCCTGACAGGAACAACAACATTCCCAGGCTACATTTGAAGTTTGAGGTGGCAAGACAAGCAAGCAGCCCCAGTCTCTGTGCCTCTGTGCGAGCAGTGCCATGGGCAGATGAGGCTGAGCAACAGCTTTCCAGGCTAGCCCCTTCTGGCTGCCAGCTATCTGCAGACGTTCGCATTTAAAGAGCAGGGCTGCGAAAGGAGCCTTGCAGGGACACCACAATTCTAAGGCTACTTTTGAAGTTTTAGGTGGCAAGACAAGCAAGCAGCCCCAGTCTCTGTGCCTCTGTGCGAGCAGTGCCATGAGCAGATGAGGCTGAGCAACAGCTTTCCAGGCTAGCCTCTTCTGGCTGCCAGCTATCTGCAGACGTTCGCACTTTCGGAGCAGGGCTGGTAAAGGAGCCTGGCAGGGACACCACCATTCCCAGGCTACGTTTGAAGTTTGAGGTGGCAAGACAAGCAAGCAGCCCCAGTCTCTGTGCCTCTGTGCGAGCAGTGCCATGGGCAGATGAGGCTGAGCAACAGCATTCCAGGCTAGCCTCTTGTGGCTGCCAGCTATCTGCAGACGTTCGCATTTTAACAGCATGGCTGCGAAAGGAGCCTGGCTGGGACACCAACTTTCCCACGCTACGTTTGACGTTTCAAGTGGCAAGACAAGCAAGCAGTCCCAGTCTCTGTGCCTCTGTGCGAGCAGTGCCATTGGCAGATGAGGCTGATAAACAGCTTTCCAGGCTAGCCCCTTCTGGCTGCCAGCTATCTGCAGACGTTCGCATTTTAAGAGCAGGGCTGCGAAAAGAGCCTGACAGGGACAACAACATACCCAGGCTACGTTTGAAGTTTGAGGTGGCAAGACAAGCAAGCAGCCCCAGTCTCTGTGACTCTGTTTGAGCAGTGCCATGAGCAGATGAGGCTGAGCAACAGCTTTCCAGGCTAGCCCCTTCTGGCTGCCAGCTATCTGCAGACGTTCGCATTTTAAGAGCAGGGCTGCGAAAGGAGACTGACAGGGACAACACCATTCCCAGGCTACGTTTGAAGTTTGAGGTGGCAAGACAAGCAAGCAGCCCCAGTCTCTGTGCCTCTGTGCGAGCAGTGCCATGGGCAGATGAGGCTGAGCAACAGCTTTCCAGGATAGCCCCTTGTGGCTGCCAGCTATCTGCAGACGTTCGCATTTAAAGAGCAGGGCTGCGAAAGGAGCCTGGATGGGACACCACAATTCTAACGCTACTTTTGAAGTTTGAGGTGGCAAGACAAGCAAGCAGCCCCAGTCTCTGTGCCTCTGTGCGAGCAGTGCCATTAGCAGATGAGGCTGAGCAACAGCTTTCCAGGCTAGCCCCTTCTGCCTGCCAGCTAGCTGCAGACGTTCACATTTTAAGAGCAGGGCTGCGAAAGGAGCCTGACAGGGACAACACCATTCCCAGGCAACGTTTGAAGTTTGAGGTGGCAAGACAACCAAACAGCCCCAGTCTCTGTTCCTCTGTGCGAGCAGTGCCATGAGCAGATGAGGCTGAGCAACAGCTTTCCAGGCTAGCCCCTTCTGCATGCCAGCTATCTGCAGACGTTCGCATTTCAAGTGCAGGGCTGCGAAAGGAGCCTGGATGGGACACCAACTTTCCCAGGCTACGTTTGAAGTTTGAGGTGGCAAGACAAGCAAGCAGCGCCAGTCTCTGTGCCTCTGTGCGAGCAGTGCCATTGGCAGATGAGGCTGAGCAACAGCTTTCCAGGCTAGCCCATTCTGGCTCCCAGCTATCTGCTGACGTTCGCATTTAAAGAGCAGGGCTGCGAAAGGAGCCTGGCAGGGACACCACAATTCTAAGGCTTCTTTTGAACTTTTAGGTGGCAATAGAAGCAAGCAGCCCCAGTCTCTGTGCCTCTGTGCGAGCAGTGCCATGGGCAGATGAGGCTGAGCAACAGCTTTCCAGGCTAGCCCCTTCTGGCTGCCAGCTATCTGCAGACGTTCGCACTTTCGGAGCAGGGCTGGTAAAGGAGCCTGGATGGGACACCACCATTCTCAAGCTACGTTTGAAGTTTGAGGTGGCAAGACAAGCAAGCAGCCCCAGTCTCTGTGCCTCTGTGCGAGCAGTGCCATTGCAGATGAGACTGAGCAACAATATTCCAGGCTAGCCCCTTCTGGCTGCCAGCTATCTGCAGAAGTTCGCATTTAAAGAGCAGGGTTGCGAAAGAAGCCTGGTAGGGACACCACCATTCCCAGGCTACTTTTGAAGTTTGAGATGGCAAGACAAGCAAGCAGCCCCAGTCTCTCTGCCTCTGTGCGAGCAGTGCCATTGGCAGATGAGGCTGAGCAACAGCTTTCCAGGCTAGCCCCTTGTGGCTGCCAACTATCTGCAGACGTTCGCATTTTAAGAGCAGGGCTACGAAAGGAGCCTGGCAGGGACCGCCCACCTTCCCAGCATGCGTTTCAAATTTCAAGTGGCAAGATAAGCAAGCAGTCCCAGTCTCTGTGCCTCTGTGCGAGCAGTGCCATGAGCAGATGAGGCTGAGCAACAGCTTTCCAGGAAAGCCCCTTCTGGCTGAAAGCTATCTGCAGACGTTCGCACTTTCGGAGCAGGGCTGCGAAAGGAGCCTACCTGGGACATCAACTTTCACAGGCTACGTTTGGAGTTTCAAGTGGCAACACAAGCAAGCAGTCCCAGTCTCTGTGCCTCTGTGCGAGCAGTGCCATGGGCAGATGAGGCTGAGCAACAGCTTTCCAGGCTAGCCCCTTGTGGCTGCCAGCTATCTGCAGACGTTCGCATTTAAAGAACAGGGCTGCGAAAGGAGCCTGGCAGGGACACCACAATTCTAACGCTACTTTTGAAGTTTAAGGTGGCAAGACAAGCAAGCAGCCCCAGTCTCTCTGCCTCTGTGCGAGCAGTGCCATGAGCAGATGAGGCTGAGCAACAGCTTTCCAGGCTAGCCCCTTCTGGCTGCCAGCTATCTGCAGACGTTCGCATTGTAAGAGTATTGCTGCGAAAGGACCCTGGCTGGGACACCAACTTTCCCAGGCTACGTTTGACGTTTCAAGTGGCAAGACAAGCAAGCAGCCCCAGTCTCTGTGCCTCTGTGCGAGCAGTGCCATTGGCAGATGAGGCTGATAAACAACTTTCCAGGCTAGCCCCGTCAGGCTCCCAGCTATCTGCAGACGTTCGCATTTTTGGAGCAGGGCTGAGAAAGGAGCCTGGCAGGGACATCAGCATTATAAGGCTACATTTGAAGTTTGAGGTGGCAAGACAAGCAAGCAGCACCATTCTCTGTGCCTCTGTGCGAGCAGTGCCATGGGCAGATGAGGCTGAGCAACAGCTTTCCAGGATAGCCCCTTCTGGCTGCCAGCTATCTGCAGACGTTCGCATTTCAAGAGCAGGACTGCGAAAGGAGCCTGGATGGGACACTAACTTTCCCAGGCTACGTTTGAATTTTGAGGTGGCAAGACAAGCAAGCAGCGCCAGTCTCTGTGCCTCTGTGCGAGCAGTGCCATTGGCAGATGAGGCTGAGCAACAGCTTTCCAGGCTAGCACCTTCTGGCTCCCAGCTATCTGCAGACGTTCACATTTAAAGAGCAGGGCTGCGAAAGGAGCCTGGCAGGGACACCACAATTCTAAGGCTACTTTTGAAGTTTGAGGTGGCAAGACAAGCAAGCAGCCCCAGTCTCTGGGCCTCTGTGCGAGCAGTGCCATGGGCAGATGAGGCTGAGCAACAGCTTTCCAGGCTAGCCCCTTCTGGCTGCCAGCTATCTGCAGACGTTCGCACTTTCGGAGCAGGGCTGCGAAAGGAGCCTGGCAGGGACCGCCCACCTTCCCAGCATGCGTTTCAAATTTCAAGTGGCAAGATAAGCAAGCAGTCCCAGTCTCTGTGCCTCTGTGCGAGCAGTGCCATGAGCAGATGAGGCTGAGCAACAGCTTTCCAGGCAAGCCCCTTCTGGCTGACAGCTATCTGCAGACGTTCGCACTTTCGGAGCAGGGCTGCGAAAAGAGCCTACCTGGGACATCAACTTTCACAGGCTACGTTTGGAGTTTCAAGTGGCAACACAAGCAAGCAGTCCCAGTCTCTGGGCCTCTGTGCGAGCAGTGCCATTGGCAGATGGGGCTGAGCAACAGCTTTCCAGGCTAGCCCCTTGTGGCTGCCAGCTATCTGCAGACGTTCGCATTTAAAGAACAGGGCTGCGAAAGGAGCCTGGCAGGGACACCACAATTCTAACGCTACTTTTGAAGTTTAAGGTGGCAAGACAAGCAAGCACCCCCAGTCTCTCTGCCTCTGTGCGAGCAGTGCCATGAGCAGATGAGGCTGAGCAACAGCTTTCCAGGCTAGCCCCTTCTGCCTGCTAGCTATCTGCAGACGTTCGCATTTCAAGAGCAGGGCTGCAAAAGGAGCGTGCCTGGGACATCAACTTTCCCAGGCTACGTTTGAAGTTTGAGAAGGCAAGACAAGCAAGCAGCCCCAGTCTCTGGGCCTCTGTGCTAGCACTGCCATGAGCAGATGAGGCTGAGCAACAGCTTTCCAGGCTAGCCCCTTCTGGCTGCCAGCTATCTGCAGACGTTCGCATTGTAAGAGCATTGCTGCGAAAGGAGCCTGGCTGGGACACCAACTTTCCCAGGCTACGTTTGACGTTTCAAGTGGCAAGAGAAGCAAGCAGCCCCAGTCTCTGTGCCTCTGTGCGAGCAGTGCCATTGGCAGATGAGGCTGATAAACAACTTTCCAGGCTAGCCCCTTCAGGCTCCCAGCTATCTGCAGACGTTCGCATTTTTGGAGCAGGGCTAAGAAAGGAGCCTGGCAGGGACATCAGCATTCTAAGGCTACTTTTGAAGTTTTAGGTGGCAAGACAAGCAAGCAGCCCCAGTCTCTGTGCCTCTGTGCGAGCAGTGCCATGGGCAGATGAGGCTGAGCAACAGCTTTCCAGGCTAGCCCCTTCTGGCTGCCAGCTATCTGCAGACGTTCGCATTTTAAGAGCAGGGCTGCGAAAGGAGCCTGGCAGGGACCGCCCACATTCCCAGCATGCGTTTCAAATTTCAAGTGGCATGATAAGCAAGCAGCCCCAGTCTCTGGGCCTCTGTGCGAGCAGTGCCATGAGCAGATGAGGCCGAGCAACAGCTTTCCAGGCTAGCACCTTCTGGCTGACAGCTATCTGCAGACGTTCGCACTTTCGGAGCAGGGCTGCGAAAGGAGCCTGCCTGGACATCAACTTTCACAGGCTACGTTTGGAGTTTCAAGTGGCAACACAAGCAAGCAAACCCAGTCTCTCTGCCTCTGTGCGAGCAGTGCCATGAGGAGATGAGGCTGAGCAACAGCTTTCCAGGCTAGCCCCTTCTGCATGCCAGCTATCTGCAGACGTTCGCATTTCAAGAGCAGGGCTGCGAAAGGAGCCTGGCAGGGACACCACCATTCCCAGGCTACGTTTGAAGTTTGAGGTGGCAAGATAAGCAAGCAACCCCAGTCTCTGTGCCTCTGTGCTAGCACTGCCATGAGCAGATGAGGCTGAGCAACAGCTTTCCAGGCTAGCCCCTTCTGGCTGCCAGCTATCTGCAGACGTTCGCATTGTAAGAGCATTGCTGCGAAAGGAGCCTGGCTGGGACACCAACTTTCCCAGGCTACGATTGACGTTTCAAGTGGCAAGACAAGCAAGCAGCCCCAGTCTCTGTGCCTCTGTGCGAGCAGTGCCATTGGCAGATGAGGCTGATAAACAGCTTTCCAGGCTAGCCCCTTCTGGCTGACAGCTATCTGCAGACGTTCGCATTTTTAGAGCAGGGCTGCGAAAGGAGCCTGGCAGGGACATCAGCATTCTAAGGTTACGTTTGAAGTTTGAGGTGGCAAGACAAGCAAGCAGCCCCATTCTCTGTGCCTCTGTGCGAGCAGTGCCATTGGCAGATGAGGCTGAGCAACAGCTTTCCAGGCTAGTCCCTTGTGGCTGCCAGCTATCTGCAGACGTTCGCATTTTAAGAGCAGGGCTGCGAAAGGAGCCTGGCAGGGACCGCCCACATTCCCAGCATGCGTTTCAAATTTCAAGTGCCATGATAAGCAAGCAGCCCCAGTCTCTGTGCCTCTGTGCGAGCAGTGCCATGAGCAGATGAGGCTGAGCAACAGCTTTCCAGGCTAGCCCCTTCTGCCTGCCAGCTATCTGCAGACGTTCGCATTTTAAGAGCATGGCTACGAAAGGAGCCTGACAGGGACAACACCATTCGCAGGCTACGTTTGAAGTTTGAGGTGGCAAGAGAAGCAAGCAGCGCCAGTCTCTGTGCCTCTGTGCGAGCAGTGCCATGGGCAGATGAGGCTGAGCAACAGCTTTCCAGGCTAGCCCCTTCTGGCTGCCAGCTATCTGCAGACGTTCGCATTTCAAGAGCAGGGCTGCGAAAGGAGCCTTGCAGGGACACCACAATTCTAAGGCTACTTTTGAAGTTTGAGGTGGCAAGACAAGCAAGCAGCCCCAGTCTCTGTGCCTCTCTGCGAGCAGTGCCATGGGCAGATGAGGCTGAGCAACAGCTTTCCAGGATAGCCCCTTCTGGCTGCCAGCTATCTGCAGACGTTCGCACTTTCGGAGCAGGGCTGCGAAAGGAGCCTGGCAGGGACACCACCATTCTCAAGCTACGTTTGAAGTTTGAGGTGGCAAGACAAGCAAGCAGCCCCAGTCTCTGTGCCTCTGTGCGAGCAGTGCCATTGGCAGATGAGGCTGAGCAACAGCTTTCCAGGCTAGCCCCTTGTGGCTGCCAGCTATCTGCAGACGTTCGCATTTCAAGAGCAGGGCTGCGAAAGGAGCCTGGATGGGACACCAACTTTCCCAGGCTACGTTTGAAGTTTGAGGTGGCAAGACAAGCAAGCAGCGCCAGTCTCTGTGCCTCTGTGCGAGCAGTGCCATTGGCAGATGAGACTGAGCAACAGCATTGCAGGCTAGCCTCTTGTGGCTGCCAGCTATCTGCATAAGTTCGCATTTCAAGAGCAGGGCTGCGAAAGGAGCCTGGCAGGGACAACCCACCTTCCCAGCATGCGTTTCAAATTTCAAGTGGCATCATAAGCAAGCAGCCCCAGTTTCTGGGCGTCTGTGCGAGCAGTGCCATGGGCAGATGAGGCTGAGCAACAGCTTTCCAGGCTAGCCCCTTCTGGCTGCCAGCTATCTGCAGACGTTCGCACTTTCGGAGCAGGGCTGCGAAAGGAGCCTGGCTGGGACATTAACTTTCACAGGGTACGTTTGAAGTTTGAGGTGGCAAGACAAGCAAGCAGCCCCAGTGTCTGGGCCTCTGTGCAAGCAGTGCCATGGGCAGATGAGGCTGAGCAACAGCTTTCCAGGCTAGCCTCTGCTGGCTGCCAGCTATCTACAGACGTTCGCATTTTAAAGAGCAGGGCTGCGAAAGGAGCCCGACAGGGACAACAACATTCCCAGGCTACGTTTGAAGTTTGAGGTGGCAAGACAAGCAAGCAGCCCCAGTCTCTGTGCCTCTGTGCGAGCAGTGCCATTGGCAGATGAGGCTGAGCAACAGCTTTCCAGGCTAGCCCCTTGTGGCTGCCAGCTATCTGCAGACGTTCGCACTTTCGGAGCAGGGCTGCGAAAGGAGCCTGGCTGGAACACCAACTTTCCCAGGCTACGTTTGAAGTTTGAGGTGGAAAGACAAGCAAGCAGCCCCAGTCTCTCTGCCTCTGTGCGAGCAGTGCCATTGGCAGATGAGGCTGAGCAACAGCTTTCCAGGCTAGACCCTTGTGGCTGACAGCTGTCTGCAGACGTTCACATTTTAAGAGCAGGGCTAAGAAAGGAGCCTTGCAGGGACCGCCCACCTTCCCAGCATGCGTTTCAAATTTCAAGTGGCAAGACAAGCAAGCAGCCCCAGTCTCTGGGCCTCTGTGCGAGCAGTGCCATGGGCAGATGAGGCTGAGCAACAGCTTTCCAGGCAAGCCCCTTCTGGCTGACAGCTATCTGCAGACGTTCGCACTTTCGGAGCAGGGCTGCGAAAGGAGTCTACCTGGGACATCAACTTTCACAGGCTACGTTTGGAGTTTCAAGTGGCAAGACAAGCAAGCAGCTCCAGTCTCTGTGCCTCTGTGCGAGCCGTGCCATTGGCAGATGAGGCTGAGCAACAGCTTTCCAGGCTAGCCCCTTCTGGCTGCCAGCTATCTGCAGACGTTCGCATTTAAACAGCAGGGTTGCGAAAGGAGCCTGACAGGGACACCACAATTCTAAGGCTACTTTTGAAGTTTCAAGTGGCAAGACAAGCAAGCAGCCCCATTCTCTGTGCCTCTGTGCGAGCAGTGCCATGGGCAGATGAGGCTGAGCAACAGCTTTCCAGGCTAGCCCCTTCTGGCTGCCAGCTATCTGCAGACGTTCGCATTTCAAGAGGAGGGCTGCGAAAGGAGCCTGGCTGGGACACCAACTTTCCCAGGCTACGTTTGAATTTTGAGGTGGCAAGACAAGCAAGCAGCGCCAGTCTCTGTGCCTCTGTGCGAGCAGTGCCATTGGCAGATGAGGCTGAGCAACAGCTTTCCAGGCTAGCACCTTCTGGCTGCCAGCTATCTGCAGACGTTCGCATTTAAAGAGCAGGGCTGCGAAAGGAGCCTGGCAGGGACACCACAATTCTAAGGCTACTTTTGAAGTTTGAGGTGGCAAGACAAGCAAGCAGCCCCAGTCTCTGGGCCTCTGTGCGAGCAGTGCCATGGGCAGATGAGGCTGAGCAACAGCTTTCCAGGCTAGCCCCTTCTGCATGCCATCTATCTGCAGACGTTTGCACTTTCGAAGCAGGGCTGCGAAAGGAGCCTGTCAGGGACACCACCATTCTCAAGCTACGTTTGAAGTTTGAGGTGGCAAGACAAGCAAGCAGCCCCAGTCTCTGTGCCTCTGTGCGAGCAGTGCCATGGGCAGATGAGACTGAGCAATAGCATTCCAGGCTAGCCCCTTGTGGCTGCCAGCTATCTGCAGACGTTCGCATTTTAAGAGCAGGGCTACGAAAGGAGCCTGGCAGGGACCGCCCACCTTCCCAGCATGCGTTTCAAATTTCAAGTGGCAAGATAAGCAAGCAGTCCCAGTCTCTGGGCCTCTGTGCGAGCAGTGCCATGAGCAGATGAGGCCGAGCAACAGCTTTCCAGGCAAGCCCCTTCTGGCTGACAGCTATCTGCAGACGTTCGCACTTTCGGAGCAGGGCTGCGAAAGGAGCCTGCCTGGGACATCAACTTTCACAGGCTACGTTTGGAGTTTCAAGTGGCAAGACAAGCAAGCAGACCCAGTCTCTCTGCCTCTGTGCGAGCAGTGCCATGAGGAGATGAGGCTGAGCAACAGCTTTCCAGGCTAGCCCCTTCTGGCTGCCAGCTATCTGCAGACGTTCGCATTTCAAGAGCAGGGCTGCGAAAGGAGCCTGGCAGGGACACCACCATTCCCAGGCTACGTTTGAAGTTTGAGGTGGCAAGATAAGCAAGCAGCCCCAGTCTCTGTGCCTCTGTGCTAGCACTGCCATGAGCAGATGAGGCTGAGCAACAGCTTTCCAGGCTAGACCCTTCTGGCTGCCAGCTATCTGCAGATGTTCGCATTGTAAGAGCATTGCTGCGAAAGAAGCCTGGCTGGGACACCAACTTTCCCAGGCTATGTTTGACGTTTCAAGCGGCAAGACAAGCAAGCAGCCCCAGTCTCTGTGCCTCTGTGCGAGCAGTGCCATTGGCAGATGAGGCTGATAAACAGCTTTCCAGGCTAGCCCCTTCTGGCTGCCAGCTATCTGCAGACGTTCGCATTTTTAGAGCAGGGCTGCGAAAGGAGCCTGGCAGGGACATCAGCATTCTAAGGTTACGTTTGAAGTTTGAGGTGGCAAGACAAGCAAGCAGCCCCATTCTCTGTGCCTCTGTGCGAGCAGTGCCATGGGCAGATGAGGCTGAGCAACAGCTTTCCAGGCTAGCCCCTTGTGGCTGCCAGCTATCTGCAGACGTTCGCATTTCAAGAGCAGGGCTGCGAAAGGAGCCTGGATGGGACACCAACTTTCCCAGGCTACGTTTGAAGTTTGAGGTGGCAAGACAAGCAAGCAGCGCCAGTCTCTGTGCCTCTGTGCGAGCCGTGCCATTGGCAGATGAGGCTGAGCAACAGCTTTCCAGGCTAGCCCCTTCTGGCTCCCAGCTATCTGCAGACGTTCGCATTTAAAGAGCAGGGCTGCGAAAGGAGCCTGGCAGGGACACCACAATTCTAAGGCTACTTTTGAAGTTTGAGGTGGCAAGACAAGCAAGCAGCCCCAGTCTCTGTGCCTCTGTGCGAGCAGTGCCATGGGCAGATGAGGCTGAGCAACAGCTTTCCAGGCAAGCCCCTTCTGGCTGACAGCTATCTGCAGACGTTCGCACTTTCGGAGCAGGGCTGCGAAAGGAGTCTACCTGGGACATCAACTTTCACAGGCTACGTTTGGAGTTTCAAGTGGCAAGACAAGCAAGCAGCTCCAGTCTCTGTGCCTCTGTGCGAGCCGTGCCATTGGCAGATGAGGCTGAGCAACAGCTTTCCAGGCTAGCCCCTTCTGGCTGCCAGCTATCTGCAGACGTTCGCATTTAAACAGCAGGGTTGCGAAAGGAGCCTGACAGGGACACCACAATTCTAAGGCTACTTTTGAAGTTTGAGGTGGCAAGACAAGCAAGCAGCCCCATTCTCTGTGCCTCTGTGCGAGCAGTGCCATGGGCAGATGAGGCTGAGCAACAGCTTTCCAGGATAGCCCCTTCTGGCTGCCAGCTATCTGCAGACGTTCGCATTTCAAGAGCAGGACGGCGAAAAGAGCCTGGCTGGGACAGCAACTTTCCCAGGCTACGTTTGAATTTTGAGGGGGCAAGACAAGCAAGCAGCGCCAGTCTCTGTGCCTCTGTGTGAGCAGTGCCATTGGCAGATGAGGCTGAGCAACAGCTTTCCAGGCTAGCACCTTCTGGCTGCCAGCTATCTGCAGACGTTCGCATTTTAAGAGCAGGGCTACGAAAGGAGCCTGGCAGGGACCGCCCACCTTCCCAGCATGCGTTTGAAGTTTCCAGTGGCAAGATAAGCAAGCAGTCCCAGTCTCTGGGCCTCTGTGCGAGCAGTGCCATGAGCAGATGAGGACGAGCAACAGCTTTCCAGGCAAGCCCCTTCTGGCTGACAGCTATCTGCAGACGTTCGCACTTTCGGAGCAGGGCTGCGAAAGGAGCCTGCCTGGGACATCAACTTTCACAGGCTACGTTTGGAGTTTCAAGTGGCAAGACAAGCAAGCAGCCCCAGTCTCTGTGCCTCTGTGCGAGCAGTGCCATGAGCAGATGAGGCTGATAAACAGCTTTCCAGGCTAGCCCCTTCTGGCTGCCAGCTATCTGCAGACGTTCGCATTTTTAGAGCAGGGCTGCGAAAGGAGCCTGGCAGGGACATCAGCATTCTAAGGCTACGTTTGAAGTTTGAGGTGGCAAGACAAGCAAGCAGCCCCATTCTCTGTGCCTCTGTGCGAGCAGTGCCATTGGCAGATGAGGCTGAGCAACAGCTTTCCAGGCTAGCCCCTTCTGGCTGCCAGCTATCTGCAGACGTTCGCATTTAAACAGCAGGGTTGCGAAAGGAGCCTGACAGGGACACCACAATTCTAAGGCTACTTTTGAAGTTTGAGGTGGCAAGACAAGCAAGCAGCCCCAGTCTCTGTGCCTCTGTGCGAGCACTGCCATGGGCAGATGAGGCTGAGCAACAGCTTTCCAGGATAGCCCCTTCTGGCTGCCAGCTATCTGCAGACGTTCGCATTTCAAGAGCAGGACGGCGAAAGGAGCCTGGCTGGGACACCAACTTTCCCAGGCTACGTTTGAATTTTGAGGTGGCAAGACAAGCAAGCAGCGCCAGTCTCTCTGCCTCTGTGCGAGCAGTGCCATTGGCAGATGAGGCTGAGCAACAGCTTTCCAGGCTAGCACCTTCTGGCTGCCAGCTATCTGCAGACGTTCGCATTTAAAGAGCAGGGCTGCGAAAGGAGCCTGGCAGGGACACCACAATTCTAAGGCTACTTTTGAAGTTTGAGGTGGCAAGACAAGCAAGCAGCCCCAGTCTCTGGGCATCTGTGCGAGCAGTGCCATGGGCAGATGAGGCTGAGCAACAGCTTTCCAGGCTAGCCCCTTCTGGCTGACAGCTATCTGCAGACGTTCGCACTTTCGAAGCAGGGCTACGAAAGGAGCCTGGCAGGGACCGCCCACCTTCCCAGCATGCGTTTCAAATTTCAAGTGGCAAGATAAGCAAGCAGTCCCAGTCTCTGGGCCTCTGTGCGAGCAGTGCCATGAGCAGATGAGGCCGAGCAACAGCTTTCCAGGCAAGCCCCTTCTGGCTGACAGCTATCTGCAGACGTTCGCACTTTCGGAGCAGGGCTGCGAAAGGAGCCTGCCTGGGACATCAACTATCACAGGCTACGTTTGGAGTTTCAAGTGGCAAGATAAGCAAGCAGACCCAGTCTCTCTGCCTCTGTGCGAGCAGTGCCATGAGGAGATGAGGCTGAGCAACAGCTTTCCAGGCTAGCCCCTTCTGGCTGCCAGCTATCTGCAGACGTTAGCATTTCAAGAGCAGGGCTGCGAAAGGAGCCTGGCAGGGACACCACCATTCCCAGGCTACGTTTGAAGTTTGAGGTGGCAAGATAAGCAAGCAGCCCCAGTCTCTGTGCTTCTGTGCTAGCACTGCCATGAGCAGATGAGGCTGAGCAACAGCTTTCCAGGCTAGACCCTTCTGGCTGCCAGCTATCTGCAGACGTTCGCATTTTAAGAGCATTGCTGCGAAAGAAGCCTGGCTGGGACACCAACTTTCCCAGGCTACGTTTGACGTTTCAAGTGGCAAGACAAGCAAGCAGCCCCAGTCTCTGTGCCTCTGTGCGAGCCGTGCCATTGGCAGATGAGGCTGAGCAACAGCTTTCCAGGCTAGCCCCTTGTGGCTCCCAGCTATCTACAGACGTTCGCATTTAAAGAGCAGGGCTGCGAAAGGAGCCTGGCAGGGACACCACAATTCTAAGGCTACTTTTGAAGTTTGAGGTGGCAAGACAAGCAAGCAGCCCCAGTCTCTGTGCCTCTGTGCGAGCAGTGCCATGGGCAGATGAGGCTGAGCAACAGCTTTCCAGGCTAGCCCCTTCTGGCTGACAGCTATCTGCAGACGTTCGCACTTTCGGAGCAGGGCTGCGAAAGGAGCCTGGCTGGAACACCAACTTTCCCAGGCTACGTTTGAAGTTTGAGGTGGCAAGACAAGCAAGCAGCCCCAGTCTCTCTGCCTCTGTGCGAGCAGTGACATTGGCAGATGAGGCTGAGCAACATCTTTCCAGGCTAGCCCCATGTGGCTGCCAGCTGTCTGCAGACATTCACATTTTAAGAGCAGGGCTAAGAAAGGAGCCTGGCAGGGACCGCCCACCTTCCCAGCATGCGTTTCAAATTTCAAGTGGCAAGATAAGCAAGCAGTCCCAGTCTCTGGGCCTCTGTGCGAACAGTGCCATGGGCAGATGAGGCTGAGCAACACCTTTCCAGGCAAGCCCCTTATGGCTGACATCTATCTGCAGACGTTCGCACTTTCGGAGCAGGGCTGCGAAAGGAGTCTACCTGGGACATCAACTTTCACAGGCTACGTTTGGAGTTTCATGTGGCAACACAAGCAAGAAGACCCAGTATCTCTGCCTCTGTGCGAGCAGTGCCATGAGCAGATGAGGCTGAGCAACAGCTTTCCAGGCTAGCCCCTTCTGCCTGCTAGCTATATGCAGACGTTCGCATTGAAAGAGCAGGGCTGCGAAAGGAGCCTGCCTGGGACATCAACTTTCACAGGCTACGTTTCGAGTTTCAAGTGGCAACACAAGCAAGCAGCCCCAGTCTCTCTGCCTCTGTGCGAGCAGTGCCATGAGGAGATGAGGCTGAGCAACAGCTTTCCAGGCTAGCCCCTTCTACATGCCAGCTATCTGCAGACGTTCGCATTTAAAGAACAGGGCTGCGAAAGGAGCCTGGCAGGGACACCATAATTCTAACGCTACTTTTGAAGTTTAAGGTGGCAAGACAAGCAAGCAGACCCAGTCTCTTTGCCTCTGTGCGAGCAGTGCCATGAGCAGATGAGGCTGAGCAACAGCTTTCCAGGCTAGCCCCTTCTGCCTGCTAGCTGTCTGCAGACGTTCGCATTTCAAGAGCAGGGCTGCGAAAGGAGCCTGGCAGGGACACCCCCATTCCCAGGCTACGTTTGATGTTTGAGGTGGCAGGACAAGCAAGCAGACCCAGTCTCTGGGCCTCTGTGCGAGCACTGCCATGAGCAGATGAGGCTGAGCAACAGCTTTTCAGGCTAGACCCTTGTGGCTGCCAGCTATCTGCAGACGTTCGCATTTCAAGAGCAGGGCTGCGAAAGGAGCCTGGCTGGGACACCAACTTTCCCAGGCTACGTTTGACGTTATAAGTGGCAAGACAAGCAAGCAGCCCCAGTCTCTGTGCCTCTGTGCGAGCAGTGCCATTGGCAGATGAGGCTGATAAACAGCTTTCCAGGCTAGCCCCTTCTGCCTGCCAGCTATCTGCAGAGGTTCGCACTTTCGGAGCAGGGCTGCGAAAGGAGCCTGGCTGGGACATCAACTTTCCCAGGCTACGTTTGGAGTTTCAGTGGCAAGACAAGCAAGCAGCTCCAGTCTCTGTGCCTCTGTGCGAGCAGTGCCATTGGCAGATGAGGCTGAGCAACAGCTTTCCAGGCTAGCCCCTTCTGCATGCCAGCTATCTGCAGACGTTCGCATTTTAAGAGCAGGACGGCGAAAGGAGCCTGGATGGGACACCAACTTTCCCATGCTACGTTTGAAGTTTGAGGTGGCAAGACAAGCAAGCAGCGCCAGTCTCTGTGCCTCTGTGCGAGCAGTGCCATTGGCAGATGAGGCTGAGCAACAGCTTTCCAGGCTAGCCCCTTCTGGCTCCCAGCTATCTGCAGACGTTCGCATTTAAAGAGCAGGGCTGCGAAAGGAGCGTGCAGGGACACCACAATTCTAAGGCTACTTTTGAAGTTTGAGGTGGCAAGACAAGCAAGCAGCCCCAGTCTCTGTGCCTCTGTGCGAGCAGTGCCATGGGCAGATGAGGCTGAGCAATAGCATTCCAGGCTAGCCCCTTCTGGCTCCCAGCTATCTGCAGAAGTTCGCATTTCAAGAGCAGGGCTGCGAAAGGAGCCTGGCTGGGACATCAACTTTCACAGGCTACTTTTGAAGTTTAAGGTGGCAAGACAAGCAAGCAGACCCAGTCTCTGTGCCTCTGTGCGAGCAGTGCCATGAGCAGATGAGGCTGAGCAACAGCTTTCCAGGCTAGCCCCTTGTGGCTACCAGCTATCTGCAGACGTTTGCATTTCAAGAGCAGGGCTGCGAAAGGAGCCTGGATGGGACACCAAATTTTCCAGGCTACGTTTGAAGTTTGAGGTGGCAAGACAAGCAAGCAGCGCCAGTCTCTGTGCCTCTGTGCGAGCAGTGCCATTGGCAGATGAGGCTGAGCAACAGGTTTCCAGGCTAGACCCTTCTGGCTCTCAGCTATCTGCAGACGTTCGCATTTAAAGAGCAGGGCTGCGAAAGGAGCCTGGCAGGGACACCACAATTCTAAGGCTACTTTTGCAGTTTTAGGTGGCAAGACAAGCAAGCAGCCCCAGTCTCTGGGCCTCTGTGCGAGCAGTGCCATGGGCAGATGAGGCTGAGCAACAGCTTTCCAGGATAGCCCCTTCTGGCTGCCAGCTATCTGCAGACGTTCGCACTTTCGGAGCAGGGCTGGTAAAGGAGCCTGGCAGGGACACCACCATTCTCAAGCTACGTTTGAAGTTTGAGGTGGCAAGACAAGCAAGCAGCCCCAGTCTCTGTGCCTCTGTGCGAGCAGTGCCATTGGCAGATGAGACTGAGCAACCGCATTCCAGGCTAGCCTCTTGTGGCTGCCAGCTATCTGCAGAAGTTCGCATTTAAAGAGCAGGGTTGCGAAAGAAGCCTGGCAGGGACACCACCATTCCCAGGCTACGTTTGAAGTTTTAGGTGGCAAGACAAGCAAGCAGCCCCAGTGTCTGGGCCTCTCTGCGAGCAGTGCCATGAGCAGATGAGGCTGAGCAACAGCTTTCCAGGCTAGCCCCTTCTGGCTGCCAGCTATCTGCAGACGTTTGCATTTCAAGAGCAGGGCTGCGAAAGGAGCCTGGCAGGGACCACCCACCTTCCCAGCATGCGTTTCAAATTTCAAGTGGCATGATAAGCAAGCAGCGCCAGTCTCTGTGCCTCTGTGCGAGCAGTGCCATTGGCTGATGAGGCTGAGCAACAGCTTTCCAGGCTAGCCCCTTCTGGCTGCCAGCTATCTGCAGACGTTCGCATTTTTAGAGCAGGGCTGCGAAAGGATCCCGACAGGGACACCACCATTCCCAGGCTACGTTTGAAGTTTGAGGTGGCAAGACAAGCAAGCAGCCCCAGTCTCTGTGCATCTGTGCGAGCAGTGCCATGGGCAGATGAGGCTGAGCAACAGCTTTCCAGGCTAGCCCCTTCTGGCTGCCAGCTATCTGCAGACGTTCGCACTTTCGGAGCACGGCTGCGAAAGGAGCCTGGCTGGGACATCAACTTTCACAGGCTCCGTTTGGAGTTTCAAGTGGCAAGACAAGCAAGCAGCTCCAGTCTCTGTGCCTCTGTGCGAGCCGTGCCATTGGCAGATGAGGCTGAGCAACAGCTTTCCAGGCTAGCCCCTTCTGCATGCCAGCTATCTGCAGATGTTCGCATTTTAAGAACAGGGTTGCGAAAGGAGCCTGGCAGGGACATCAGCATTCTAAGGCTACGTTTGAAGTTTGAGGTGGCAAGACAAGCAAGCAGCCCCAGTCTCTGTGCCTCTGTGCGAGCAGTGCCATGGGCAGATGAGGCTGAGCAACAGCTTTCCAGGCTAGCCCCTTCTGGCTGCCAGCTATCTGCAGACGTTCGCACTTTCGGAGCAGGGCTGCGAAAGGAGGCTGGCTGGAACATCAACTTTCACAGGCTACGTTTGGAGTTTGAGGTGGCAAGACAAGCAAGCAGACCCAGTCTCTGGGCCTCTGTGCGAGCAGTGCCATGGGCAGATGAGGCTGAGCAACAGCTTTCCAAGCTAAACCCTTGTGGCTGCCAGCTATCTGCAGACGTTTGCATTTAAAGAGCAGGACTGCGAAAGGAGCCTGGCAGGGACATCACAATTCTAACGCTACTTTTGAAGTTTAAGGTGGCAAGACAAGCAAGCAGACCCAGTCTCTGTGCCTCTGTGCGAGCAGTGCCATGGGCAGATGAGGCTGAGCAACAGCTTTCCAGGCTAGCCCCTTCTGGATGCCAGCTATCTGCAGACGTTCGCATTTCAAGAGCAGGGCTGCGAAAGGAGCCTGTCAGGGACCGCCCACATTCCCAGCATACGTTTCAAATTTCAAGTGCCATGATAAGCAAGCAGCCCCAGTCTCTGGGCCTCTGTGCGAGCAGTGCCATGAGCAGATGAGGCTGAGCAACAGCTTTCCAGGCTAGCCCCTTCTGCCTGCTAGCTATCTGCAGACGTTCGCATTTAAAGAGCAGGGTTGCGAAAGGAGCCTGACAGGGACACCACAATTCTAAGGCTACTTTTGAAGTTTGAGGTGGCAAGACAAGCAAGCAGCCCCAGTCTCTGTGCCTCTGTGCGAGCAGTGCCATTAGCAGATGAGGCTGAGCAACAGCTTTCCAGGCTAGCCCCTTCTGCATGCCAGCTATCTGCAGACGTTCGCATTTTAAGAGCAGGGCTGCGAAAGGAGCCTGACAGGGACAACACCATTCCCAGGATACGTTTGAAGTTTGAGGTGGCAAGACAAGCAAGCAGCCCCAGTCTCTGTGCCTCTGTGCGAGCAGTGCCATTAGCAGATGAGGCTGAGCAACAGCTTTCCAGGCTAGCCCCTTCTGGCTCCCAGCTATCTGCAGACTTTTGCATTTTAAGAACAGAGCTGCGAAAGGAGCCTGGAAGGGACCGCCCACATTCCCAGCACGCGTTTCAAATTTCAAGTGGCATGATAAGCAAGCAGCACCAGTCTCTGGGCCTCTGTGCGAGCACTGCCATGAGCAGATGAGGCTGAGCAACAGCTTTCCAGGATAGCACCTTCTGGCTGCCAGCTATCTGCAGACGTTCGCACTTTCGGAGCACGGCTGCGAAAGGAGCCTGGCTGGAACATCAACTTTCACAGGCTACGTTTGAAGTTTGAGGTGGCAAGACAAGCAAGCAGACCCAGTCTCTGGGCCTCTGTGCGAGCAGTGCCATGGGCAGATGAGGCTGAGCAACAGCTTTCCAAGCTAAACCCTTGTGGCTGCCAGCTATCTGCAGACGTTCGCATTTAAAGAGCAGGACTGCGAAAGGAGCCTGGCAGGGACATCACAATTCTAACGCTACTTTTGAAGTTTAAGGTGGCAAGACAAGCAAGCAGACCCAGTCTCTGTGCCTCTGTGCGAGCAGTGCCATGGGCAGATGAGGCTGAGCAACAGCTTTCCAGGCTAGCCCCTTCTGGATGCCAGCTATCTGCAGACGTTCGCATTTCAAGAGCAGGGCTGCGAAAGGAGCCTGTCAGGGACCGCCCACATTCCCAGCATACGTTTCAAATTTCAAGTGCCATGATAAGCAAGCAGCCCCAGTCTCTGGGCCTCTGTGCGAGCCGTGCCATGAGCAGATGAGGCTGAGCAACAGCTTTCCAGGCTAGCCCCTTCTGGCTGCCAGCTATCTGCAGACGTTCGCACATTCGGAGCAGGGCTGGAAAAGGAGCCTGGCTGGGACATCAACTTTCACAGGCAACGTTTGGAGTTTCAAGTGGCAAGACAAGCAAGCAGCCCCAGTCTCTGTGCCTCTGTGCGAGCAGTGCCATTGGCAGATGAGGCTGAGCAACAGCTTTCCAGGATAGCCCCTTCTGGCTGCCAGCTATCTGCAGATGTTCGCATTTAAAGAGCAGGGTTGCGAAAGGAGCCTGGCAGGGACCGCCCACATTCCCAGCATGCGTTTCAAATTTCAAGTGGCATGATAAGCAAGCAGCCCCAGTCTCTGGGCCTCTGTGCGAGCAGTGCCATGAGCAGATGAGGCTGAGCAACAGCTTTCCAGGCTAGCCCCTTCTGCCTGCCAGCTATCTGCAGACGTTCGCATTTATAGAGCAGGGCTGCGAAAGGAGCCTGACAGGGATAACACCATTCCCAGGCTACGTTTGAAGTTTGAGGTGGCAAGACAAGCAAGCAGCCCCAGTCTCTGTGCCTCTGTGCGAGCAGTGCCATGGGCAGATGAGGCTGAGCAACAGCTTTCCAGGCTAGCCCCTTCTGGCTGCCAGCTATCTGCAGACGTTCGCATTTCAAGAGCAGGGCTGCGAAAGGAGCCTGGATGGGACACCAACTTTCCCAGGCTACGTTTGAATTTTCAGGTGGCAAGACAAGCAAGCAGCGCCAGTCTCTGTGCCTCTGTGCGAGCAGTGCCATTGGCAGATGAGGCTGAGCAACAGCTTTCCAGGCTAGCCCCTTCTGGCTCCCAGCTATCTGCAGACGTTCGCATTTAAAGAGCAGGGCTGCGAAAGGAGCCTGGCAGGGACACCACAATTCTAAGGCTACTTTTGAAGTTTGAGGTGGCAAGACAAGCAAGCAGCCCCAGTCTCTGGGCCTCTGTGCGAGCAGTGCCATGGGCAGATGAGGCTGAGCAACAGCTTTCCAGGCTAGCCCCTTCTGGCTGCCAGCTATCTGCAGACGTTCACACTTTCGGAGCAGGGCTGCGAAAGGAGCCTGGCAGGGACACCACCATTCTCAAGCTACGTTTGAAGTTTGAGGTGGCAAGACAAGCAAGCAGACCCAGTCTCTGTGCCTCTGTGCGAGCAGTGCCATGGGCAGATGAGACTGATCAATAGCATTCCAGGCTAGCCCCTTGTGGCTGCCAGCTATCTGCAGACGTTCGCATTTAAAGAGCAGGGCTAAGAAAGGAGCCTGGCAGGGACCGCCCACCTTCCCAGCATGCGTTTCAAATTTCGAGTGGCAAGATAAGCAAGCAGTCCCAGTCTCTGGGCCTCTGTGCGAGCAGTGCCATGAGCAGATGAGGCCGAGCAACAGCTTTCCAGGCAAGTCCCTTCTGGCTGACAGCTATCTGCAGACGTTCGCACTTTCGGAGCAGGGCTGCGAAAGGAGCCTGCCTGGACATCAACTTTCACAGGCTACGTTTGGAGTTTCAAGTGGCAACACAAGCAAGCAAACCCAGTCTCTCTGCCTCTGTGCGAGCAGTGCCATGAGGAGATGAGGCTGAGCAACAGCTTTCCAGGCTAGCCCCTTCTGCATGCCAGCTATCTGCAGACGTTCGCATTTCAAGAGCAGGGCTGCGAAAGGAGCCTGGCAGGGACACCGCCATTCCCAGGCTACGTTTGAAGTTTGAGATGGCAAGATAAGCAAGCAGCCCCAGTCTCTGTGCCTCTGTGCTAGCACTGCCATGAGCAGATGAGGCTGAGCAACAGCTTTCCAGGCTAGACCCTTCTGGCTGCCAGCTATCTGCAGACGTTCGCATTGTAAGAGCATTGCTGCGAAAGGAGCCTGGCTGGGACACCAACTTTCCCAGGCTACGTTTGACGTTTCAAGTGGCAAGACAAGCACGCAGCCCCAGTCTCTGTGCCTCTGTGCGAGCAGTGACATTGGCAGATGAGGCTGATAAACAGCTTTCCAGGCTAGCCCCTTCTGGCTGCCAGCTATCTGCAGACGTTCGCATTTTTAGAGCAGGGCTGCGAAAGGAGCCTGGCAGGGACATCAGCATTCTAAGGTTACGTTTGAAGTTTGAGGTGGCAAGACAAGCAAGCAGCCCCATTCTCTGTGCTTCTGTGCGAGCAGTGCCATTGGCAGATGAGGCTGAGCAACAGCTTTCCAGGCTAGTCCCTTGTGGCTGCCAGCTATCTGCAGACGTTCGCATTTTAAGAGCAGGGCTGCGAAAGGAGCCTGGATGGGACACCAACTTTCCCAGGCTACGTTTGAAATTTGAGGTGGCAAGACAAGCAAGCAGCGCCAGTCTCTGTGCCTCTGTGCGAGCAGTGCCATTGGCAGATGAGGCTGAGCAACAGCTTTCCAGGCTAGCCCCTTCTGGCTCCCAGCTATCTGCAGAAGTTCGCATTTAAAAAGCAGGGCTGCGAAAGGAGCCTGGCAGGGACACCACAATTCTAAGGCTACTTTTGAAGTTTGAGGTGCAAGACAAGCAAGGAGCCCCATTCTCTGTGCCTCTGTGCGAGCAGTGCCATGGGCAGATGAGGCTGAGCAACAGCTTTCCAGGATAGCCCCTTCTGGCTGCCAGCTATCTGCAGACGTTCGCACTTTCGGAGCAGGGCTGGTAAAGGAGCCTGGCAGGGACCGCCCACCTTCCCAGCATGCGTTTCAAATTTCAAGTGGCATCATAAGCAAGCAGCCCCAGTCTCTGGGCCTCTGTGCGAGCAGTGCCATGGGCAGATGAGGCTGAGCAACAGCTTTCCAGGCTAGCCCCTTGTGGCTGCCAGCTATCTGCAGACGTTCGCACTTTCGAAGCAGGGCTGCGAAAGGAGCCTGGCAGGGACACCACCATTCTCAAGCTACGTTTGAAGTTTGAGGTGGCAAGACAAGCAAGCAGACCCAGTCTCTGTGCCTCTGTGCGAGCAGTGCCATGGGCAGATGAGACTGAGCAATAGCATTCCAGGCTAGCCCCTTGTGGCTGCCAGCTATATGCAGACGTTCGCATTTTAAGGGCAGGGCTACGAAAGGCGCCTGGCAGGGACCGCCCACCTTCCCAGCATGGGTTTCAAATTTCAACTGGCAAGATAAGCAAGCAGTCCCAGTCTCTGGGCCTCTGTGCGAGCAGTGCCATGAGCAGATGAGGCCGAGCAACAGCTTTCCAGGCAAGCCCCTTCTGGCTGACAGCTATCTGCAGACGTTCGCACTTCCGGAGCAGGGCTGCGAAAGGAGCCTGCCTGGGACATCAACTTTCACAGGCTACGTTTGGAGTTTCAAGTGGCAACACAAGCAAGCAGCCCCAGTCTCTGTGCCTCTGTGCTAGCACTGCCATGAGCAGATGAGGCTGAGCAACAGCTTTCCAGGCTAGCCCCTTCTGGCTGCCAGCTATCTGCAGACGTTCGCATTTTTAGAGCAGGACTGCGAAAGGAGCCTGGCAGGGACATCAGCATTCTAAGGTTACGTTTGAAGTTTGAGGTGGCAAGACAAGCAAGCAGCCACATTCTCTGTGCCTCTGTGCGAGCAGTGCCATGGGCAGATGAGGCTGAGCAACAGCTTTCCAGGCTAGCCCCTTGTGGCTGCCAGCTATCTGCAGACGTTCGCATTTTAATAGCAGGGCTGCGAAAGGAGCCTGGCAGGGACCGCCCACATTCCCAGCATGCGTTTCAAATTTCAAGTGCCATGATAAGCAAGCAGCGCCAGTCTCTGGGCCTCTGTGCGAGCAGTGCCATGAGCAGATGAGGCTGAGCAACAGCTTTCCAGGCTAGCCCCTTCTGGCTGCCAGCTATCTGCAGACGTTCGCATTTCAAGAGCAGGGCTGCGAAAGGAGCCTGGATGGGACACCAACTTTCCCAGGCTACGTTTGAAGTTTGAGGTGGCAAGACAAGCAAGCAGCGCCAGTCTCTGTGCCTCTGTGCGAGCAGTGCCATTGGCAGATGAGGCTGAGCAACAGCTTTCCAGGCTAGCCCCTTCTGGCTCCCAGCTATCTGCAGACGTTCGCATTTCAAGAGCAGGGCTGCGAAAGGAGCCTGGCAGGGACACCACAATTCTAAGGCTACTTTTGAAGTTTGAGGTGGCAAGACAAGCAAGCAGCCCCAGTCTCTGTGCCTCTGTGTGAGCAGTGCCATGGGCAGATGAGGCTGAGCAACAGCTTTCCAGGATAGCCCCTTCTGGCTGCCAGCTATCTGCAGACGTTCGCACTTTCGGAGCAGGGCTGGTAAAGGAGCCTGGCAGGGACACCACCATTCTCAAGCTACGTTTGAAGTTTGAGGTGGCAAGACAAGCAAGCAGCCCCAGTCTCTGTGCCTCTGTGCGAGCAGTGCCATTGGCAGATGAGGCTGAGCAACAGCTTTCCAGGCTAGCCCCTTGTGGCTGCCAGCTATCTGCAGACGTTCGCATTTCAAGAGCAGGGCTGCGAAAGGAGCCTGGATGGGACACCAACTTTCACAGGCTACGTTTGAAGTTTGAGGTGGCAAGACAAGCAAGCGGCCCCAGTCTCTGTGCCTCTGTGCGAGCAGTGCCATTGGCAGATGAGACTGAGCAACAGCATTGCAGGCTAGCCTCTTGTGGCTGCCAGCTATCTGCAGAAGTTCGCATTTCAAGAGCAGGGCTGCGAAAGGAGCCTGGCAGGGACCCCCCACCTTCCCAGCATGCGTTTCAAATTTCAAGTGGCATCATAAGCAAGCAGCCCCAGTCTCTGGACCTCTGTGCGAGCAGTGCCATGGGGAGATGAGGCTGAGCAAGAGCTTTCCAGGCTAGCCCCTTGTGGCTGCCAGCTATCTGCAGACGTTCGCACTTTCGGAGCAGGGCTGCGAAAGGAGCCTGGCTGGGACATTAACTTTCACAGGGTACGTTTGAAGTTTGAGGTGGCAAGACAAGCAAGCAGCCCCAGTCTCTGGGCCTCTGTGCAAGCAGTGCCATGGGCAGATGAGGCTGAGCAACAGCTTTCCAGGCTAGCCTCTGCTGGCTGCCAGCTATCTGCAGACGTTCGCATTTTAAAGAGCAGGGCTGCGAAAGGAGCCCAACAGGGACACCACCATTCCCAGGCTACGTTTGAAGTTTGAGGTGGCAAGACAAGCAAGCAGCCCCAATCTCTGTGCCTCTGTGCGAGCAGTGCCATGGGCAGATGAGGCTGAGCAACAGCTTTCCAGGCTAGTCCCTTCTGGCTGCAAGCTATCTGCAGACGTTCGCACTTTCGGAGCAGGGCTGCGAAAGGAGCCTGGCTGGAACACCAACTTTCCCAGGCTACGTTTGAAGTTTGAGGTGGCAAGACAAGCAAGCAGCCCCAGTCTCTGTGCCTCTGTGCGAGCAGTGACATTGGCAGATGAGGCTGAGCAACAGCTTTCCAGGCTAGCCCCATGTGGCTGCCAGCTGTCTGCAGACGTTCGCATTTTAAGAGCAGGGCTACGAAAGGAGCCTGGCAGCGACCGCCCACCTTCCCAGCATGCGTTTCAAATTTCAAGTGGCAAGATAAGCAAGCAGTCCCAGTCTCTGGGCCTCTGTGCGAGCAGTGCCATGAGCAGATGAGGCTGAGCAACAGCTTTCCAGGCTAGCCCCTTCTGCCTGCTAGCTATCTGCAGACGTTCGCATTTTAAGAGCAGGGCTGCCAAAGGAACCTGGATGGGACACCAACTGTCCCAGGCTACGTTTGAAATTTGAGGTGGCAAGACAAGCAAGCAGCGCCAGTCTCTGTGCCTCTGTGCGAGCAGTGCCATTGGCAGATGAGGCTGAGCAACAGCTTTCCAGGCTAGCCCCTTCTGGCTCCCAGCTATCTGCAGACGTTCGCATTTAAAGAGCAGGGCTGCGAAAGGAGCCTGGCAGGGACACCACAATTCTAAGGCTACTTTTGAAGTTTGAGGTGCAAGACAAGCAAGCAGCCCCAGTCTCTGTGCCTCTGTGCGAGCAGTGCCATGGGCAGATGAGGCTGAGCAACAGCTTTCCAGGATAGCCCCTTCTGGCTGCCAGCTATCTGCAGACGTTCGCCCTTTCGGAACAGGGCTGGTAAAGGAGCCTGGCAGGGACACCACCATTCTCAAGCTACGTTTGAAGTTTGAGGTGGCAAGACAAGCAAGCAGCCCCAGTCTCTGTGCCTCTATGCGAGCAGTGCCTTTGGCAGATGAGGCTGAGCAACAGCTTTCCAGGCTAGCCCCTTGTGGCTGCCAGCTATCTGCAGACGTTCGCATTTCAAGAGCAGGGCTGCGAAAGGAGCCTGGATGGGACACCAACTTTCCCAGGCTATGTTTTAAGTTTGAGGTGGCAAGACAAGCAAGCAGCGCCAGTCTCTGTGCCTCTGTGCGAGCAGTGCCATTGGCAGATGAGACTGAGCAACAGCATTGCAGGCTAGCCTCTTGTGGCTGCCAGCTATCTGCAGACGTTCGCATTTCAAGAGCAGGGCTGCGAAAGGAGCCTGGCAGGGACCCCCCACCTTCCCAGCATGCGTTTCAAATTTCAAGTGGCATCATAAGCAAGCAGCCCCAGTCTCTGGGCCTCTGTGCGAGCAGTGCCATGGGCAGATGAGGCTGAGCAACAGCTTTCCAGGCTAGCCCCTTCTGGCTGCCAGCTATCTGCAGACGTTCGCACTTTCGGAGCAGGGCTGCGAAAGGAGCCTGGCTGGGACATTAACTTTCACAGGGTACGTTTGAAGTTTGAGGTGGCAAGACAAGCAAGCAGCCCCAGTCTCTGGGCCTCTGTGCAAGCAGTGCCATTGGCAGATGAGGCTGAGCAACAGCTTTCCAGGCTAGCCTCTGCTGGCTGCCAGCTATCTGCAGACGTTCGCATTTCAAGAGCAGGGCTGCGAAAGGAGCCTGGCAGGGACACCACAATTCTAAGGCTACTTTTGAAGTTTGAGGTGGCAAGACAAGCAAGCAGCCCCAGTCTCTGGGCCTCTGTGCGAGCAGTGCCATGGGCAGATGAGGCTGAGCAACAGCTTTCCGGGCTAGCCCCATGTGGCTGCCAGCTGTCTGCAGACGTTTGCATTTTAAGAGCAGGGCTAAGAAAGGAGCCTGGCAGGGACTGCCCACATTCCCAGCATGCGTTTCAAATTTCAAGTGGCAAGATAAGCAAGCAGTCCCAGTCTCTGGGCCTCTGTGCGAGCACTGCCATGGGTAGATGAGGCTGAGCAACAGCTTTCCAGGCAAGCCCCTTCTGGCTGACAGCTATCTGCAGACGTTCGCACTTTCGGAGCAGGGCTGCGAAAGGAGTCTACCTGGGACATTAACTTTCACAGGCTACGTTTGGAGTTTCAAGTGGCAACACAAGCAAGAAGACCCTGTATCTCTGCCTCTGTGCGAGCAGTGCCATGAGCAGATGAGGCTGAGCAACAGCTTTCCAGGCTAGCCCCTTCTGCCTGCTAGCTATCTGCAGACGTTCGCATTGAAAGAGCAGGGCTGCGAAAGGAGCCTGCCTGGGACATCAACTTTCACAGGCTACGTTTGGAGTTTCAAGTGGCAACACAAGCAAGCAGCCCCAGTCTCTCTGCCTCTGTGCGAGCAGTGCCATGAGGAGATGAGGCTGAGCAACAGCTTTCCAGGCTAGCCCCTTCTGCATGCCAGCTATCTGCAGACGTTCGCATTTAAAGAGCAGGGCTGCGAAAGGAGCCTGGCAGGGACACCACAATTCTAACGCTACTTTTGAAGTTTAAGGTGGCAAGACAAGCAAGCAGACCCAGTCTCTTTGCCTCTGTGCGAGCAGTGCCATGAGCAGATGAGGCTGAGCAACAGCTTTCCAGGCTAGCCCCTTCTGCCTGCTAGCTGTCTGCAGACGTTCGCATTTCAAGAGCAGGGCTGCGAAAGGAGCCTGGCAGGGACACCACCATTCCCAGGCTACGTTTGATGTTTGATGTGGCAAGACAAGCAAGCAGACCCAGTCTCTGGGCCTCTGTGCTAGCACTGCCATGAGCAGATGAGGCTGAGCAACAGCTTTCCAGGCTAGCCCCTTCTGGCTGCCAGCTATCTGCAGACGTTCGCATACCAAGAGCAGGACTGCGAAAGGCGCCTGGATGGGACACCAACTTTCCCAGGCTACGTTTGATGTTATAAGTGGCAAGACAAGCAAGCAGCCCCAGTCTCTGTGCCTCTGTGCGAGCAGTGCCATTGGCAGATGAGGCTGATAAACAGCTTTCCAGGCTAGCCCCTTCTGGCTGCCAGCTATCTGCAGAGGTTCGCACTTTCGGAGCAGGGCTGCGAAAGGAGCCTGGCTGGGACATCAACTTTCCCAGGATACGTTTGGAGTTTCAAGTGGCAATACAAGCAAGCAGCTCCAGTCTCTGTGCCTCTGTGCGAGCAGTGCCATGGGCAGATGAGGCTGAGCAACAGCTTTCCAGGCTAGCCCCTTCTGCATGCCAGCTATCTGCAGACGTTCGCATTTTAAGAGCAGGGCTGCGAAAGGAGCCTGGATGGGACACCAACTTTCCCAGGCTACGTTTGAAGTCTGAGGTGGCAAGACAAGCAAGCAGCGCCAGTCTCTGTGCCTCTGTGCGAGCAGTGCCATTGGCAGATGAGGCTGAGCAACAGCTTTCCAGGCTAGCCCCTTCTGGCTCGCAGCTATCTGCAGACGATCGCATTTAAAGAGCAGGGCTGCGAAAGGAGCGTGCAGGGACACCACAATTCTAAGGCTACTTTTGAAGTTTGAGGTGGCAAGACAAGCAAGCAGCCCCAGTCTCTGGGCCTCTGTGCGAGCAGTGCCATGGGCAGATGAGGCTGAGCAATAGCATTCCAGGCTAGCCCCTTCTGGCTCCCAGCTATCTGCACAAGTTCGCATTTCAAGAGCAGGGCTGCGGAAGGAGCCTGGCTGGGACATCAACTTTCACAGGCTACTTTTGAAGTTTAAGGTGGCAAGACAAGCAAGCAGACCCAGTCTCTGTGCCTCTGTGCGAGCAGTGCCATGAGCAGATGAGGCTGAGCAACAGCTTTCCAGGCTACCCCTTCTGCATGCCAGCTATCTGCAGACGTTCGCATTTAAAGAGCAGGGCTGCGAAAGGAGCCTGGCAGCGACACCACCATTCCCAGGCTACGTTTGAAGTTTGAGGTGGCAAGACAAGCAAGCAGCCCCAGTCTCTGTGCCTCTGTGCGAGCAGTGCCATTGGCAGATGAGGCTGAGCAACAGCTTTCCAGGCTAGCCCCTTCTGCCTGCCAGCTATCTGCAGACGTTCGCATTTTAAGAGCAGGGCTGCGAAAGGAGCCTGACAGGGACACCACCATCCCAGCATGCGTTTGAACTTTGAGGTGGCAAGACAAGCAAGCAGCCCCAGTCTCTGTGCCTCTGTGCGAGCAGTGCCATTGGCAGATGAGGCTGAGCAACAGCTTTCCAGGCTAGCCCCTTCTGGCTGCCAGCTATCTGCAGACGTTCGCACTTTCGGAGCAGGGCTGCGAAAGAAGCCTGGCTGGGACACCAACTTTCACAGGCAACGTTTGGAGTTTCAAGTGGCAAGACAAGCAAGCAGCTCCAGTCTCTGTGCCTCTGTGCGAGCAGTGCCATTGGCAGATGAGGCTGAGCAACAGCTTTCCAGGCTAGCCCCTTCTGGCTGCCAGCTATCTGCAGATGTTCGCATTTAAAGAGCAGGGTTGCAAAAGGAGCCTGGCAGGGACACCACAATTCTAAGGCTACTTTTGAAGTTTGAGGTGGCATGACAAGCAAGCAGACCCAGTCTCTGGGCCTCTGTGCGAGCAGTGCCATTGGCAGATGAGGCTGAGCAACAGCTTTCCAGGCTAGCCCCTTCTGGCTGCCAGCTATCTGCAGACGTTCGCATACCAAGAGCAGGACTGCGAAAGGAGCCTGGATGGGACACCAACTTTCCCAGGCTATTTTTGAAGTTTGAGGTGGCAAGACAAGCAAGCAGCGCCAGTCTCTGTGCCTCTGTGCGAGCAGTGCCATTGGCAGATGAGGCTGAGCAACAGCTTTCTAGGCTAGCCCCTTCTGGCTGCCAGCTATCTGCAGACGTTCGCACTTTCGGAGCAGGGCTGCGAAAGGAGCCCGAGAGGGACACAACCATTCCCAGGCTACGTTTGAAGTTTGAGGTGGCAAGACGAGCAAGAAGCCCCATTCTCAGCGCCTCTGTGCGAGCAGTGCCATGGCCAGATGAGGCTGAGCAACAGCTTTCCAGGCTAGCCCCTTCTGGCTGCCAGCTATCTGCAGACGTTCGCATTTAAAGAGCAGGGTTGCGAAAGGAGCCTGGCAGGGACACCACAATTCTAACGCTACTTTTGAAGTTTAAGGTGGCAAGACAAGCAAGCAGCCCCAGTCTCTGTGCCTCTGTGCGAGCAGTGCCATGGGCAGATGAGGCTGAGCAACAGCTTTCCAGGCTAGCCCCTTCTGGATGCCAGCTATCTGCAGACGTTCGCATTTTAAGAGCAGGGCTGCGAAAGGAGCCTGGCAGGGACCGCCCACATTCCCAGCATACGTTTTAAATTTCAAGTGGCATGATAAGCAAGCAGCCCCAGTCTCTGGGCCTCTGTGCGAGCCGTGCCATGAGCAGATGAGGCTGAGCAACAGCTTTCCAGGCTAGCCCCTTCTGGCTGCCAGCTATCTGCAGACGTTCGCACATTCGGAGCAGGGCTGCGAAAGGAGCCTGGATGGGACACCAACTTTCCCAGGCTACGTTTGAAGTTTGAGGTGGCAAGACAAGCAAGCAGCGCCAGTCTCTGTGCCTCTGTGCGAGCAGTGCCATTGGCAGATGAGGCTGAGCAACAGCTTTCCAGGCTAGCCCCTTCTGGCTGCCAGCTATCTGCAGACGTTCTCATTTAAAGAGCAGGGCTGCGAAAGGAGCGTGCAGAAACACCACAATTCTAAGGCTACGTTTGAAGTTTGAGTTGGCAAGACAAGCAAGGAGCCCCATTCTCTGTGCCTCTGTGCGAGCAGTGCCATGGGCAGATGAGGCGCAGCAAGAGCTTTCCAGGATAGCCCCTTCTGACTGCCAGCTATCTGCAGACGTTGGCATTGTAAGAGCATTGCTGCGAAAGGAGACTGGCAGGGACACACCATTCCCAGGTTACGTTTGACGTTTCAAGTGGCAAGACAAGCAAGCAGCCCCAGTCTCTGGGCCTCTGTGCGAGCAGTGCCATGGGCAGATGAGGCTGAGCAACAGCTTTCCAGGCTAGCCCCTTCTGGCTGCCACCTATCTGCAGACGTTCGCATTGTAAGAGCATTGCTGCGAAAGGAGCCTGGCAGGGAGACCACCATTCCCAGCATGCGTTTGAAGTTTCAAGTGGCAAGACAAGCAAGCAGCCCCATTCTCTGTGCCTCTGTGCGAGCAGTGCCATGGGCAGATGAGGCTGAGCAACAGCTTTCCAGGCTAGCCCCTTCTGCCTGCCAGCTATCTGCAGACGTTCGCATTTTAAGAGCAGGGCTGCGAAAGGAGCCTGGCAGGCACACCATCATTCTCAGGCTACGTTTGAAGTTTAAGGTAGCAAGACAAGCAGGCAGACCCAGTCTCTGTGCCTCTGTGCGAGCAGTGCCATGAGCAGATGAGGCTGAGCAACAGCTTTCCAGGCTAGCCCCTTCTGCCTGCCAGCTATCTGCAGACGTTCGCTTTTCAAGAGCAGGGCTGAGAAAGAAGCCTGGCATGGACACCATCATTCTCAGGCTGCGTTTGAAGTTTGAGGTAGCAAGACAAGCAAGCAGCCCCAGTCTCTGTGAATCTGTGCGAGCACTGCCATGGGCAGATGAGGCTGAGCAACAGCTTTCCAGGCTAGCCCCTTCTGGCTGCCAGCTATCTGCAGATATTCGCCATTTCGGAGCATGGTTGAGAAAGGAGCCTGGCAGAAACACCACCATTCTCAGGCTACGTTTGAAGTTTGAGGTGGCAAGACAAGCAAGCAGCCCCATTTTCTGTGCCCTGTGCGAGCAGTGATATGGGCAGATGAAGCTGAGCAACAGCTTTCCAGGCTAGCCCCTTCTGGCTCCCAGCTATCTGCAGATGTTCGCAATTTCGGAGCAGGGTTGAGAAAGGAGCCTGGCAGGGACACCACCATTCTCAGGCTACGTTTGAAGTTTGAGGTGGCAAGACAAGCAAGCAGCCCCAGTCTCTGTGCCTCTGTGCGAGCAGTGCCATGGGCAGATGAGGCTGAGGAATAGCTTTCCATGCTAGCCCCTTCTGCCTGCCAGCTATCTGCAGACGTTCGCATTTTAAGAGCAGTGCTGCGAAAGGAGCCTGACAGGGACCACCCACATTCCCAACATGTATTTGAAGTTTCAAGTGGCAAGATAAGCAAGCAGCCCCATTCTCTGGGTTTCTGTTCGAACAGTGCCATGGGCAGATGAGGCTGAGCATCAGCTTTCCAGGCTAGCCCCTTCTGGCTGCCAGCTATCTGTAGACGTTCTCATTTTCGGAGCAGAGCTGGTAAAGGAGGCTGGCTGGGACACCACCATTCTCAGGCTACGTTTGAAGTTTGAGGTGGCAAGACAAGCAAGCAGCCCCATTCTCTGTGCCTCTGTGCGAGCAGTGCCATGGGCAGATGAGGCTGAGCAACAGCTTTCCAGGCTAGCCCCTTCTGTCTGCTAGCTATCTGCAGACATTCGCATTTTTGGAGCAGGGCTGGTAAAGGAGTCTGGCAGGGACACCACCATTCTCAGGATACCTTTGAATTCTGAGGTGACAAGACAAGCAAGTAGCAACAGTCCCTGTACCTGTGCTCTAGCACTGCCATGAGCAGATGAGGCTGAGCAACAGCTTTCCAGGCTAGCCCCTTCTGCATGCCAGCTATCTGCAGACGTTCGCACTTTCGGAGCAGGGCTGCGAAAGGAGCCTGGCTGGGACACCACCATTCTCAGGCTACGTTTGAAGTTTGAGGTGGCAAGAAAAGCAAGAAGCCCCATTCTCTGTGCCTCTGTGCAAGCAGAGCCATGGGCAGATGAGGCTGAGCAACAGCTTTCCAGGCTAGCCCCTTCTGCATGCCAGCTATCTGCAGACACTCGCATTTTAAGAGCATGGCTGCAAAAGAGCCTGGCAGGTACACCACCATTCTCAGGCTACGTTTGAACTTTGAGGTGGCAAGACAAGCAAGCAGCCCCATTCTCTGTGCCTCTGTGCGAGCAGTGCCATGAGCAGATGAGGCTGAGCAACAGCTTTACAGGCTAGCCCCTTCTGGCTGCCACCTATCTGCAGACGTTCGCATTTTTAGATCATTGCTGCGAAAGGAGCCTGGCTGGGACACCAACTTTCCCAGGTTACGTTTGACATTTCAAGTGGCAACACAAGCAAGCAGCCCCAGTCTCTGTGCCTCTGTGAGAGCAGTGCCATGGGCAGATGAGACGGAGAAACAACTTTCCAGGCTAGCCCCTTCTGGCTCCCAGCTATCTGCAGATGTTCGCAAGTTCGGAGCAGGGTTGAGAAAGGAGCCTGGCAGGGACACCACCATTCCAAGGATACGTTTGAAGTTTGAGGTGGCAAGAAAAGCAAGCAGCCCCATTCTCTGTGCCTCTGTGCGAGCAGTGCCATGGGCAGATGAGGCTGAGCAACAGCTTTCCAGGCTAGCCCCTTCTGGCTGCCACCTATCTGCAGACGTTCGCACTTTCGGAGCAGGGCTGGTAAAGGAGCCTGGCTAGGACATCAACTTTCCCAAGCTATTTTTGAAGTTTGAGGTGGCAAGACAAGCAAGAAGCCCCTGTCTCTGTGCCTCTGTGCGAGCAGTGCCATGGGCAGATGAGGCTCAGCAACAGCTTTCCAGGCTAGCCCCTTCTGACTGCCAGCTATCTGCACACGTTAGCAGTGTAAGAGCATTGCTGCGAAAGGAGCCTGGCAGGGACACTACCATTCCCAGGTTACGTTTGACGTTTCAAGTGGCAAGACAGGCAAGTAGCCCCATTCTCTGTGAATCTGTGCGAGCACTGCCATGGGCAGATGAGGCTGAGCAACAGCTTTCCAGGCTAGCCCCTTCTGGCTCCCAGCTATCTGCAGATGTTCGCCATTTCAGAGCAGGCTTGAGAAAGGAGCCTGGCAGGCACACCACCATTCCCAGGCTACGTTTGAAGTTTGAGGTGACAAGACAAGCAAGCAGCCCCATTTTCTGTGCCCTGTGCGAGCAGTGATATGGGCAGATGAAGCTGAGCAACACCTTTCCAGGCTAGCCCCTTCTGGCTCCCAGCTATCTGCAGATGTTCGCAATTTCGGAGCAGGGTTGAGAAAGGAGCCTGGCAGGGACACCACCATTCTCAGGCTACGTTTGAAGTTTGAGGTGGCAAGACAAGCAAGCAGCCCCATTCTCTGTGCCTCTGTGCGAGCAGTGCCATGGGCAGATGAGGCGCAGCAACAGCTTTCCAGGATAGCCCCTTCTGACTGCCAGCTATCTGCAGACGTTCGCTTTGTAAGAGCATTGCTGCGAAAGGAGACTGGCAGGGACACACCATTCCCAGGTTACGTTTGACGTTTCAAGTGGCAAGACAAGCAAGCAGCCCCAGTCTCTGGGCCTCTGTGCGAGCAGTGCCATGGGCAGATGAGGCTCAGCAACAGCTTTCCAGGCTAGCCCCTTCTGCCTGCCAGCTATCTGCAGACGTTCGCATTGTAAGAGCATTGCTGCGAAAGGAGCCTGGCAGGGAGACCACCATTCCCAGCATGCGTTTCAAGTTTCAAGTGGCAAGACAAGCAAGCAGCCCCATTCTCTGTGCCTCTGTGCGAGCAGTGCCATGGGCAGATGAGGCTGAGCAACAGCTTTCCAGGCTAGCCCCTTCTGCATGCTAGCTATCTGCAGACGTTCGCATTTTAAGAGCAGGGCTGCGAAAGGAGCCTGGCAGGCACACCATCATTCTCAGGCTACGTTTGAAGTTTAAGGTAGCAAGACAAGCAGGCAGACCCAGTCTCTGTGCCTCTGTGCGAGCAGTGCCATGAGCAGATGAGGCTGAGCAACAGCTTTCCAGGCTAGCCCCTTCTGCATGCCAGCTATCTGCAGACGTTCGCTTTTCAAGAGCAGGGCTGAGAAAGAAGCCTGGCATGGACACCATCATTCTCAAGCTGCGTTTGAAGTTTGAGGTAGCAAGACAAGCAAGCAGCCCCAGTCTCTGTGAATCTGTGCGAGCACTGCCATGGGCAGATGAGGCTGAGCAACAGCTTTCCAGGCTAGCCCCTTCTAGCTGCCAGCTATCTGCAGATATTCGCCATTTCGGAGCATGGTTGAGAAAGGAGCCTGGCAGAAACACCACCATTCTCAGGCTACGTTTGAAGTTTGAGGTGGCAAGACAAGCAAGCAGCCCCATTCTCTGTGCCTCTGTGCGAGCAGTGCCATGGGCAGATGAGGCTGAGCAACAACTTTACAGGCTAGCCCCTTCTGGCTCCCAGCTATCTGCAGAGGTTGACATTTAAAGAGCAGGGCTGCGAAAGGAGCCTGGCAGGGACCACCCACATTCCCAGCATGCGTTTGAAGTTTGAGGTGGCAAGACAAGCAAGCAGCCCCAGTCTCTGTGAATCTGTGCGAGCACTGCCATGGGCAGATGAGACTGAGAAACAACTTTCAAGGCTAGCCCCTTCTGGCTCCCAGCTATCTGCAGATGTTCGCAATTTCAAGAGCAGGGTTGAGAAAGGAGCCTGGCAGGGACACCACCATTTTCAGGCTACGTTTGAAGTTTGAGGTGGCAAGACAAGCAAGCAGCCCCAGTCTCTGGGCCTCTGTGCGAGCAGTGCCATGGGCAGATGAGGCTGAGCAACAGCTTTTCAGGCTAGCCCCTTCTGGCTGCCAGCTATCTGCAGACATTCGCAATTTGGGAGCAGGGCTGTGAAAGAAGCCTGGCAGGGACCACCCACATTCCCAGCATGCGTTTCAAGTTTGAGGTGGCAAGACAAGCAAGCAGCCCCAGTCTCTGTGAATCTGTGCAAGCAGTGCCATGGGCAGATGAGGCTGAGCAACAGCTTTCCAGGCTAGCCCCTTCTGCATGCCAGCTATCTGCAGACATTCGCAATTTGGGAGCAGGGCTGTGAAAGGAGCCTGGCAGGGACCACCCACATTCCCAGCATGCGTTTGAAGTTTGAGGTGGCAAGACAAGCAAGCAGCCCCATTCTCTGTGCCTCTGTGCGAACAGTGCCATGGGCAGATGAGGCTGAGCAACAGCTTTCCAGGCTAGCCCATTCTGGCTGCCCCCTATCTGCAGACGTTCGCATTTTAAGAGCATTGCTGCGAAAGGAGCCTGGCAGGGACACCACCATTCTCAGGCTACGTTTGAAGTTTGAGGTGGCAAGACAAGCAAGCAGCCCCATTCTCTGTGCCTCTGTGCGAGCAGTGCCATGGGCAGATGAGGCTGAGGAATAGCTTTCCATGCTAGCCCCTTCTGGCTGCCAGCTATCTGCAGACGTTCCCACTTTCGGAGCAGGGCTGGTAAAGGAGCCTGACTGGGACACCAACTTTCCACCTAAGCTACGTTTGAAGTCTGAGGTGGCAAGACAAGCAAACAGCCCCAATCTCTGTGCCTCTGTGCGAGCACTGCCATGAGCAGATGAGGCTGAGCAACAGTTTTCCAGGCTAGCCCCTTCTGGCTGCCAGCTATCTGCAGACGTTCGCACTTCACAAAGCTGCTTCCATCCGTGAACAACTCCAGATCAGGATTCTCCAGAGGCTCATCCCTCAGGTCCGGTCTGCTAGAATAGACTTGTTCAACAGTTAGCAGGCAGTCATGTTCTAGATTTTCTGTCGGATTCTCCGTCGATAGAAACATTGCTGGATTTACACTGGTTGTGGTTTTTAATTCCACATCATCTTGCTCCAGCAAGACAACTTGATATTTTAGCATTCTGCTGGGGGACAGCCAGTGACCCCCCTTTTGTTCTAGAACAGTTACCACCATGTGTGGTACATACACCACTATCTTTTGGCCCATAGTCAATTTTTGAGCTTCTTGAATCAGCAATACTGTCGCTGCCACAGCGCGCAAACATCCCGGCCATCCTTTACTCACGTTGTCAAGTTGTTTAGAGAAGTATCCTACTGGTCGCTTCCAGGATCCCAGACGTTGTGCCAGCACTCCAAGAGCCAGATGCTGCCTCTCATGGACAAACAGTTCAAAAGGTTTGGTTAAATTAGGTAAACCCAAAACAGGGGCCATCATCAATGCTTTTTTAAGTTCTTTAAATGATTTTTGGCATTCAGGTGTCCATGTCAAATACAAGTCTTTGGATTCTCTTAAAGCGTTGTAAAGTGGCTTCACATATAGTCCATAGTTTGGAATCCAAAGCCGACACCATCCAGTCATTCCCAAAAAGGTTCTCAGCTCCTTTGGACTGTTAGGTTCTGGGGTTTGGCAAATGGCTTCCTTTCTTTCGTTTCTTAATTGCCTTTGCCCTTGAGATATTTCAAATCCCAGATAAATCACTGCTTCTCTTCCTATCTGGGCCTTATTTCTGGAGACTCTATATCCTCCTTGGCCCAGGAAATTTAACAAACTGATAGTAATTTCAAAACATTCTTCTTTGCTTTCTGCTGCTATTAGAATATCATCCACATATTGTAACAATGTCCCCTTTTCCTGGTTTTGTCTTTTCCATATTTCTAATTCCTTTGCCAACTGGTTTCCAAATATTGTGGGGCTATTTTTAAACCCTTGTGGAAGTACAGTCCATGTCAGTTGCATCTTTCATCCTGTAGCAGGGCTCTCCCATTCAAAAGCAAATGTGCTTTGACTTTGTGCATCCAGAGATATGCAATAGAAGGCATCCTTTAAATCTAGTACAGTAAACCATTTATGCTCCTCTTTCAGGGATGTTAATAAAGTATAGGGATTGGCCACTACTGGGTGTATATCTTGAACTATTTGATTTATAGCTCTTAGATCCTGGACTAGTCGATATTCCCGTCCCCCAGGTTTCTTTACCGGTGATATAGGTGTGTTATATTCTGACTCGCATTCTACCAAAAGTCCACATTCCAAAAATTTCGTGATTAACCCCTCCAATCCTTTTCGAGCCTCCCACTTCATAGGATATTATTTTTGTCTTACCGGTTTGGATCCAGGTTTCAAGGTCACTTTTACCGGTTCTGCCAATTTGGACCGTCCCGGCACTTCATTTGCCCAAACCAAGGGTGTTACTGCACTTTCCACCTCTTCTGGAATTTGTTCTTCCTTAAAAGAATCCTGTAACATAAACACCCTTGCCTCTACGGCTTTTGATTCTGGTATCAATAATTCAGTTTCCCCATTTTTAAAAGTTATTTGTGCCTCTAATTTGCTTAATAAATCTCGTCCTAACAAAGGCAATGGACATTCAGGCATATATAGAAACAGGTGAGTTACCCACTGTTTTCCCAATCTAAATTTCAATGGCTCTAAGAAAGGTTAATTTTCTTTTTGCCCTGTCACACCAACATCTACTGATTTATGACTAAATTTCCCTTTATATGTGTTCAACACCGAATAAGTTGTCCCTGTATTTATTAAAAATTCTCTTTCCTCATTCCCTAGCTTCTCAGAGACGGGCTTGGAGGGGAGAAGGCAATTCTGCTACCTGCCCCCTCCCCCGTCCCTCCCCGTGTCCTTCCCGAAACCGGGCTAAATCTTCCTGCCCCCCCCCCATAGGAGAAACAGAAGGACTATCGGTCTCAGATTTTCGGTCCTCCTGATCACCTCCCCATCTCCGGCAAGGTGCAACCATTAATTCAACATCCTCCTCCTCAGGCTCATATTTCAAACACTCTTTGCCAACACTACAAGCGACGCAACAATTCTTTGAACCCTTTTCGCAGTTTCCTTTCTTTAAAGCCATTACCATAGAACCGCGCGGATGCATCCCACACCGCCTTTGCCATTCCGAACGATTTCTCAACGAGAAAAAAATGAATCTATATATGTCATCTCTTCCTATTTACCTTCCCTTTTACAAAACAACATTAATTGCAAAATGGTGTTATAACGCATTGTCCCGTCCTCCGGTGACTTCTCCCTGTCATCCAGAGTATATAACAGCCACCAGTAATTACAATACTCAATTAACCGTTTCCGAGTTAAAGGGTCCCCCCCCAGCTCTTTCCAATGTTTTAAAATACATCCCAAAGGCGTGCCCCTTGGGATGGGTCTTTTACTCGGAAAGGTGCCCATCCTTCAAATGACCAGTGGTAGTGATTGTGCACTACATCACAAACACTAATCAGAGGGACCCCAACCCTTGTTGGAGCTCCCTTTGGGATCCCAGCCCCCTGCTGAGATCCTGGAGACTTCAACCCCCTGTTGAAGACCTCCCCCTTGGGTCCCGCTCCACCGGCTTTCACCGAGCAGAGACTTTCCACAAAGGTACTTTTTAGCCCTACTCTACGAGGTTTTCACCACGATTTATGAGCAGGCGTATATTATACCTAAAGAATGCCTTAATTAAATTCCAGGGGACTGACTTGGAATCCTTCGGTCCGGGGATCAGAGGTTCTCCTCGAGAATCCCTCGGTGCCGGCTGGAGGTCTCGTGATCCCGCGGATCCGTCGATATTCACAAGCGGGGTCCCACCTGGGTCGCCAGAAACTGTCACCGAAAATCCGGGAATAAACCTCGTCACAGCACTGTGGTGTTAACAGGCAGCATTCTTTATGGCAGCGCTGGATGCACGGGGGATAATTCCACCCAACGTGCACACCCCATGCCCCTTCCGTGCAGTTTATATAGATCAAAATATACATATTCATCTGATTACATAAGCTCTTCCTTTCATAGTCAAATCAGTCCATTTCCATAGACTCCTCCCAGCTCCGCTTGCGCAGTGCCTCCCAGTGGTGGTCGTCGGGGGTCGCAAGATGAAGGCTTATCCTCTTCATCACAGTTTTTGCGCAAACTCAGTCCTCTTCTGGCTCTTGTCCCTGCGGCCAGGTCGTCTTGACCGGTTCTAGGCAACTCCTGGTTTTAATTAAAACTGACTTCTTTGGGGGGAGATGTGTGACTCTTTGCTTCAGTTCACTTATACAACAGAGAGACATCACAAATGCACCTGAAACCATTAGGTAACGCTATTTTTATTAAAAATCTCCCTCTACCATTATTGTTTAACATTAATGATTACCTAGAGACGAGACCCTCTGTTCCCAGCCCTAATGTCCAGGTGGGCAGGGCTGTACCAGGGACACAGCAGCATTGGTCGTGCTTTATGATTAACTAATTCCATCACCTTGGTTACACCTGGATTCCTGACCTTTTGTTGTGGTGGCCCACACAGTGAACTGAAATCAAAGGGGTTTTCTGACTGTCTGTTGCAATGTTTTGCCCTTTCTCTTGTTTTCCTGTTGCAGTGCACAGCTGCTTGTTTAAAGCAGCGTACGGGAGGGTTGCGCAGGGCCAGAATGAGCGCGGGGTGGGGATTTGACTGTTTAAGCTGCTGCTGCTACTAACAGAAGGTCTATTTCACCAGCTCTCTGAGGACTCCTGGTTATCTTAAAGTTCTCTCCATCTTTGAGAAATGCTTCCATCTCTACCAATAATTCATAATTTAGAACTCAATCCTATAAATATTTAAGAAAGCATTTACATGCTGGTGCCTGATCATTCATTGAACTCGGTGAGCTTAAACACAAAGTGTAAAGTTGAGCGGGTTGGGTAATCCTTTTTGTGATTAGGACAAGTGTCACTAAAATGTGAGTTTTAACATTTAATTTCAGGTAACTTCAATCATACGGTTGAAGCTAGGCTGGTTGTTCACATCTGTGGTCAGATCCCTTCTGTTATGCAGTCACTGTAATGTATGCAGCTGTAGAGCATGGTAATGTCATCGGAAGCAAGGAGGCTAGACAGTAGTCTTCAAGAAACTTAGGTGGTGGTGGTGGCCTGTTGGTCCCTGAAGTGTAAAACCACTGAGCTGTCGTGCTCGGGACTGTGCTTAGTGAGGAGCTTTGCCGCTGAAAACATGAGACTTCAGCATCTGAACTCTTGCTCTGGACAGGAGGTGTTGGTGTGTGGGGTGATGATGTTTTCCAGTGGGAGCACGTGCTTCGGCACAGTGAATTGATGCTGTGAGAGCCTCTCCCTTCATGCAGACTGAGGATGAGAACTCTTGTACGAGGACGTTGTTGCTAACAAAAGAGCACAGTTTAAGTCAGTCATATTGCAGTGTTTTGTTCTTGTTTGCATTTTGTAGGTTGTCATAGATCAGTCAACAGAATGGTTTAATTTTTATTCTGTATGTTTGTCTGAATGGCACATGATACAGGAGAACTTCAACAACTAGCTACAGACAACAGCAAGTGTAGATTTAACTATAAAAGGTGCTGTACTGTCAACTGCTAAATGCACAGCAGACTTTTATACTTCAATTTCAGAGATTTCTACAGGTCTTTAGAGTTTCTTATTTGGTTTAATCTTTCACACATCAATAGAAAATAATAATCACTCAGTGCATTTTAATTGAAACAAATTTTTAAAATGCATGCTTTAGAAAAAAAAAACTGGTTCAAGGAGCCCCTGAAACACATTTAAATGTATGGACTCTGTCATTTTAGCACTGTTTTATCTCCCACAGAATGAACTACTCATTATGGAAGTTCCATGGTCAGTTTTACTCAAGAAATTATGCTGACAGTAAGTGTATTTTTTTTTTCCCCTCCTCTCAGGCTTTGTGAGCCAAAGAAAGATTTAATTGCCCGAGTAGTGAAAATAATTGGGAAGATAAAAGCTATTGAACTGCTTATGGAAACAGCTGAAGTGGAACAAAATGGTGGACTGCTCATAGTGGTAAGAAAAATGTGATATTGTGGGTTTGCGGGGACACCCCCCCCCCGACTTTTTACATGTAGAATATTTACGTAGTATGATTGCGCAGCTTTCACATTGTACAGGGTTCTCCCAGAGCCTCGTGGCCTTCCCTCCCCATGAAATTTGCTTAATAAATGCTAATGTGACCTTCCAGCGGGATTTGAGTGAACAATGAGGTGCATGTGCCTGGAAATTGCCGCACTTTTGTATTGAGATTGGTGTCTGTTCTGCAGTGCTAACGCTGTATCTGTTACTCTGCCCCTCCTTGGGGTCTTTTGCTGACAGAGTGAAGAGTGGAGGGTTCTGAAGCTTGAATCAAAGCTTGTGGTGTTCGGATGGAGGTGAAGCCTCTGGCCCAGTGCTGCAGTGAGTCCGGTGGGTGTTTGGCAGCACGGACAAGCCTGCTGGGTTAATCAGCGTGCCGTCAGAGGCCCGCGTGCCCAGGGAGCATTCCTGATGTCACATTTGTGAGTGACTTTCAGAAGGGAATCTGTGAAAGATAGACTGGGTGACAGACAAGAAATTCCTTTATATTTCAAGGAAGGTATGACATAACAGAAGAAGATTCAGAGGAAAAAGTGGCAGATTGCTTATCGGTAAGTTTAGTAACCCCATATCTTCACTTCCTGAAGTATTGGTAAACTGCTGGTGGAGTAGTAGTTTTCCCCGTCTTGGGGGAAAAAAGCTTTCTTTCTGCTAAATATGTAAGATGTCTTACCAGATTACAAAAAGTGTGAGTGCCTTGTGTGTATTTCCAAAATCCTGGGATTAAAATGCAGCATTAGGCCTGGTACCTTGTAGAAGCATCCAATAGCACTGTTCTAATTTTTTTTTTTAAAGATCTGTCACCGAAAATCCGGGAATAAAACCTCGTAACACCAATGTAGTGTTAAAAGGCAGGCATTCTTTATTGCAGCGCTGGATGCACGGGGGATAATTCCACCAAACATGCATACCCCATACTCTTTCCGTGCAGTTTATATAGATTAAAATATACATATTCATCTGATTACATAAGCCCTTTCTTTCATAGTCAAATCAGTCCATTTTCATACACTCCTCCCACCCGCACTTGCGCAGTGCCTCCTAGTGGTGGTCGTTGGGGGTCCTAAGATGAAGGCTCATCCTCTTCATCACAGTGTCCGCTGGTTGACCCCAGCTTCTGCACATGTGCAGTCCTTTTCTGGCTCTTGTCCCGTAGCTAGGTCGCTGTAACTATGTCGCTGTAGCTAGGTCGCCTTGACTGGCTCTAGGCGACCGCTAACATTTCAGGTGGGAAACTTTTGTTTCAGTTAATTTAGACAATAGATAAAAACCACAAACACACCTGCAACCATAGTAACGCTATTCCTATTAAAAATTTCCTTCACTACTATTGTTTAACATTGATAATTACCTGGAAACCAAACTCTCTGTTGCTGGACCTAACGTCCAGATGGGCAGGGGCTATACAAGGGACATAACTAGCAACATGGTTTATGTTTATGATTAACAGATTTCATCCCCTTGGTTACAGATCCACCAGATAGTTTGTTATTTGAGAACAGTGGCAAGGGAAAACGTTGTTTGTCATGATACAGATTTAGTAGTGACATTTTTAGGAAACACCCCATGAATAAAGATGTGTGTTTGGAGTTGGACACCAGTGAACACCTGCAGTGGTCACCATGAAAATCTGGCTAAGTTATAAACCTTTGGAACTGTAGGTGACTGGGCCTGTGTACTGTTTTGGAGAGCACAGCTTCTGAAATACCCGTTCTTTACGTGGGCCGTGCTTGTGTGAACAAAATGTTTTGCTGCTGTAGTAATGAAGGGCTGCACCAGGATGAGACACCAGAACTGAAATCAAGCCTTGGTTCTGCTCTGTTGAGAAACTGAGCTGCAGTTCTGTGCTAGGTCATGGAAGCCGCTGTTGGGGTTACCAAGCTCCAGCCGTGTGCGCGCTTGCCGCGCTCCAATTCTTTTTCACAGTCCTGCTATTGAATTGTTGTACACTGAGCTGAGTCAGAAAACTGAACTGTCCAAAAGCCTGTTGCTTTTTTTAAAGAGTTAGTTTGGAGAGAGATTTGTTTCCTTACCCAATTTGCTGTACAGTTTCCTTAGAGCTGGCACTGGCAGCACTGGTGGTGTGAGAGAGGGCACGTGACTGCAGTCGTTCTTCCTTAGATTGACTTAAACTGCCACGCAATCCTTTTTCAGTGGTTCAGGGGAAGAAAATGATGTTAAACGGGGGAAAAGCAGTTACAGGATTTACTGACCATAAGTTGGATGTTTAGATAAAAGCTGGGTTTATTGATCATTGTTGATTTCTTACATGGGATTCATAGTATTGCCAGATGCTGAAATACAGCAATTAGACCATTATTGAATTATTGATGCTGTTTGATGTATAGATAAAAGCTGGAGCCATCTGAGAGGCTTGTGAGAGTGGGCAGCTGCCCCTGGGCTGGTGGAGCTTGGGGGCAGGAATACTTGCGGCGCCTGGCCGGACACCAGTGGGTGCTCCCAAGTGCGGGGATCATTTGCAAGATGTCTCTGCATGGGATTTCTTACGGCTGCTGGCCCTGGCTGTGCAGGGGTGGAGGCCAGAGAGCTCTGCAGTGCTCCTCAAGTGCTCCTGCAGAAGGCATTGCCTTGGTCAGAGAGCTTGTGGCCAGAGCCTGAGGGGAGATGCCTCTTCCCAAAGCCGCCTTTGTCTTGGCTGGCCCCAGGGTTTGGAGGTTTGCCTGGGAAATGGGCACTAAGGAGAGATGAAGTTTCCCTGCACTTGGTGTCCAGTGTGGTGATTTTTTGAATTATTTCTTTTCTTTCCCCCTTGCTGGTTCAACAAGGGCAAGGGCAGGGTCCTGCAGCTGGGGAGGAACAACCCCAGGCATCAGTACAGGCTTGGGGCGGACCTGCTGGAGAGCAGCTCTGGGAGAGGGACCTGGGTGTCCTGGTGGACGACAGGGTGACCATGAGCCAGCAGCGTGCCCTGGCTGCCAAGAAGGCCAAGGGGATCCTGGGGTGCATTCAGAGAAGTGTGGCCAGGAGGTTGAGGGAGATTATCCTCCTCCTCTGCTCTGCCCTGGGGAGGCCCCATCTGGAGTGCTGTGTTCAAGTTCTGGGCTCCCCACTTGCAGAAAGATGAGGAACTACTTGATAACTGTAAATGTAACAAATGTAACATGTAGGGAATGTTATCACTTCAGGTGGTCAGAAACAAGTCTTGGTACTTTGTGAATAATTCAGAGGGTTGCAAGGCAAGGGACTCCTGAATAATCCCTTTAGGCGCCTGGGCCTTGGGAGAACAGGTATGCAAACTACAGAGATAAGGAGGCTGCAGGATAATCTGAAGACCCCTGCTGAGAGACGCCAAACAAACATGTGCGATGGACATTACCATATATTAATGAATTCTTGGAAAAGCCATTACTATGATAAACATTTCTTGGAAATGTAATGAATATGTATGTTAACATAGCATAAATATCTAGTAACTGTGTCTCTTCGGTGCACGCGTTTGGAGGAGAGATCCCCCGTGTGCCCGGCGCCGCAATAAAGAATACCTGCTTAATAGTCTGCCGACTATTGAGTCTTCAATTCCGGCTTTTCACGGCATCATTTCTGGCACCCCAGATGGGACCTGCTCTGCTCGGCTGCAGGACCCGCTGAGAACAGGACTCCCTAGGGTACCCCCGGGATTTCCTGGAGGGACTCCTCGCCTCACTCGGATCACTGCGGGAGCAGACAAGGACCATCTAAATGAGTAAAGGTATTCTTTTTTTACTTTCTTTCTCTGTTTTGGTATGTGAGACCGGTCATTTGGAGAGTTCTCGTAAGTCGTAGGAGACGTCCTACGCTGAGCGCTGTACACCAGGCTACTAGTGCCTGAGGGTGTACGTCTTGGTACGTTGGTGCAGGCACGGGTTAAGCTTTGCACTTCTGTAATAACGTGCTTTTGGTAATTGAGCGTTGGTACAAGCATGGGTTAAGCTTTGTACTTCTGTAATAACGTACTTTTGGGTATTGGTGCGTTGGTGCAGGCACAGGTTGTGCTCTGCACTTCTGTAATAACGTGCTTTTGGTAGTTGTGCGTTGGTACAAGCATGGGTTAAGCTTTGTACTTCTGTAATAATGTACATTCGGTATGGTACACTTAGGAAACCCGCTTAAGTTGTACTTCTGGCGATACGGATTTGTTGGTATTGAACTTGGATATCGGATATCTCGGATACTGGCTTGTTAACATACCCATCAGGCATCGTAAAACCAAAAAAAAAAAAAAACCAACCAAAAAAAACCACCTTGCACGGTGAACCTCTTTTCTTGTGACACGACAGATTAAAATTGTTAAGATAAAGACTAACAGAGGTACAGAATCAACAAAGTAAAATGGGGGAAAGCAAAGCAGTGGTATTTTAAAGAAAAGCCCCTTAGGCACATTGGAAAGCTTGTGTGACTGTGTATGAAGCCTCTGTGTGAAAGACAAATAAGTCGAAAAAAAACACCACGTACTTTTGGTGTGTTCTGCTGATTTCCGGTTTTTGACTTGGGACTGTTGTATTTGAACTCTGAGTCTTCGGGGACGTGGTTTATGATTTCTGAAGTATCAGTGCAGGGTCTTCCCGTGGGGGGGATTTTGAGAGTCTCTCCCAGGATCTAGATGGCAACATTGGGAAAAGTAGGGGGAGACCCCTCACTTGACAACATCTTAATAATGTATGGGGCTTGGTTTGCTTAAAGAAAATAGGCATGATTTAGGAATTGAGTTGGGAATTTGGGGACTGGTTTTAAAATACAAGTTGGTATATATTGTGGGGTTACAAGTTCTCTAGTTATTTGGCATTAATCGATCATTTAGGGACTCTGGTTTTGGGGTATGTATTAAATATACTGTATATATTGTTTTGAAAGAGCTCTATGTATATAAACATGTTAACTGAAGTGGTTTGCCTGTATATATTGTTGTACTTAGGTGATACAGTTTGTAAACAGAAGGATTTTAAAAGATGGCTTCTAGGTTGTGTGTATGTGTGTGTGTGTGTGTGTTTTGTGTTAACCGATTGGTGGAGAAGTTGAGAAGTTATTTTATTGTAACATGAGCTTCGGAGGGAGGTGATGCCCTTACAAACAATTAATTGAATTATGATATGTTGTTAGAATTGATGCGGTTTTGTGGACAATTAAAAAGTATTGGAGATGAAAAGTTTAACGCGGTATTGAAAAAAAAAAAAACAACAAAAAACCAAAGGAAAACCCCTCTGGATTTTACAAAGGCTTGTGTAAAGTGATTAGAACAGAAAGGTATCAAGTTACAAGCTGCTTTGCTAGCTGCTGCTCTAAATGAAGAAAAAAAAAAAAAGCAAAGTTCTCAGAAGTTAAGCAACAGAAAAACAAAATGAAAAAGAGGGGAAACAAGGTAACTTTTTACAGTATGGACTACTAGCGGAGTGTGAATCAGAATACAATACTCCTGTGTTACCAGTAAAAAAAAACAACAAAAACAGGTGGAACTTACTGGGTAGTACAGGATTTAAGAGAAGTGAATAATATTATTAGGGGCATACACCCTGTGGTAGCAAGTATGGTTTACGGTATTGGATTTAAATGATGCATTCTTCTGTCTGCCTTTAGCCAAAGAAAGTCTGAATTTATTTGCATTTGAGTGGGAAAATCCTACCACGGGTAAAAAAACCCCAGCTTGCCTGGACAGTGTTACCCCAAGGTTTTAAGCATAGCCCAACGATCTTTGGAAATCAACTAACACGAGAACTTGAAGCATGGAACCCGCCCTCCAGAGATGGAACCCTTTTACAGTATGTAGATGACATTAATAGCAACTGAAACAAAACCTGACTGTATACAGTAGACTATCAGTTTGTTAAAGTTTTTGAGATTAAAAGGGTATCAAGTCTCTCAACAGAAAACTCAGATGGTGCGGCAACAGGTAACCTACCTTGGATGCAAGCTGTCTGGACAAAGAGAACTAGGAACAGAACAGAATGAAGCCATCTGCAGGACTCCCCTCCATCAGACGGTGAAAGAGCTCAGGACCTTTCTGGGACTGACAGGTTGGTGCTGGTTATGAATTTATAATTACGGAATAATAGTGAGACCCTTATGTGAACTTTTGAAAAACAACCCCACCCGATTGATCTGGTCCAAAGAAGCTCAAAACGCATTTCAGACACTTAAGCAAGATCTAATGAAGGCCCCGGCTCTGGGCCTGTCTGATGTTACTAAACCCTTTTGGCTGTTTTCTTATGAGAGACAAGGCATAGCTCGGGATTCTAGCTCAACAGCTGGGACCCTAGAAAAGAGCTGTGGCCTATTTTGCTAAACAGCTGGATGGAGTAAGCAAAGGATGGCCAGGATGTTTGCAAGCTGTGGCGGCGGTGGTCTTGACTATTCAGGAAGCCCGAAAATTCACCTTGGGCAAAAGATCACAGTACCGATCTCACACAGAGTATCAGCTGTACTGCAACAAAAAGGGAACTACTGGCTTTCCCCATCCCAATTTCTACGATACCAGGGACTAATATTACGAACCCAGCTTCTTTTCTCAGCGGATTAATCTCTGAACCATTGGTACCTGATTGCTTAGAAACCATAGAGACTGTGTACTCCAGCAGACCAGATTTGAAAGAGGAACCCCTGGAAGATGCACAGGACTCCTGGTTCATGGATGGAAGCAGCATTGTCGGACAAGGTATTTGAAAGGCCAGGTATGCGGTGACAACAGCAGCCGAAGTAGTTTGTTCTCAATCACTACCTGCTAGAACATCAGCTCAAAAGGCTGAAACTATTGCCCTAACTAGGCCTCTGGAGTTAACAAAAGGAAAAAGATAAATATATGGACAGATTCCAAATATGCCTTTGGAGTTGTCCACGCTCATGGGACAATTTGGAAGGAGCAAGGACTACTAACTGCGCAAGGGAAGCAGATTAAATACGCTGAGGAAATCCTTTGACTCTTAGAAGCTGTTCAACTACCAGCAAAAGTTGCCATCGTGTACTGCCGAGGACACCTGAAGGGTAACACTGACCAGGAAAGAGGTAACAGGTTGGCTGACTCTGAAGCTAAACAGGCAGCAGAGAGAATGTAAGAGATTTTAGCCTTAATTCCAGATTATAGAAATAGAAACCTGAGTGACCAAGAAAATATTGAGTATTCCAAAGCTGATGAAGAATTAATAGAGGGATTAGGGGGCCAAGTTCCATCCCAGGGTGGGCCTACTTAAGTGATGGCAGAATTATAATCCCTGCTAAACAGATATGGGGGGTGGTTAAAGAAGAACACAATAGGACACACTGGGGAGCGGACTCCCTGTACAAATTTTTAAATCAGAAATTAATAGGGAAAAATTTGTATACTACAGTCCGACAAGTAACCCAACAGTGTGAAACATGTTTAAAAAATAACCCAAATACAGGTAACCGGGTACAATTAGGAAGTATTGGGAAGGGAAGTATACCGGGACAACATTGGCAAATTGATTTCTCTGAACTTCCAAGAAAAGGAGGGTAGAGGTACTTATTAATACTCATGGATACCTTTTCAGGTTGGCCAGAAGCATTCCCTTGTAGAACAAATAAAGCAAGGGAAGTAACTAAGGTATTATTAAATGAAATAATACCTTGATTTGGGGTACCGACAATTATCTCCTCAGATAGGGGGATGCATTTTTGTGCAGAAGTAGTGCAACAGGTCAGCAAACTGTTAGGAATCAGTTGGCAGTTACATACGCCCTACAGACCACAAGCCAGTGGGCAAGTAAAAAAGACGCAAAAATATGCCAAAAAGCGAATCTATATTGGTACCAAGCATTGCCTATTGCACTACTTCGGATACGTGTAAAACCTAGGGCCAAAGAAAATTTGAGCCCTTTTGAGATACTATATGGGAGACCATATCAGGCTAAATATCAGGGGGAAGATTTGAACCAGTTGGGAAATCAGTATCTACAGAATTATGTTATATCCTTAGGAAAACAATTAGAAAGGATTAGTAAAAATGTTTTGGGTACCAGGGCTAAAGGGGTAGATCACTCGATCCATCCATTTAGCCCTGGAGATTGGGTTTATGTTAAGAATTTTTCAGGTGATCCACTGAGAGAGAAGTGGAATGGACCTTACCAGGTATTGCTGACCACCTTCACTGCAATCAAGATTAGAGAACAACCGGCCTGGATCCTTTATTCCCGAGTGAAGAAGGCTCCTAAACCAGGATGGATGGTCGAAAAGGCTGGCAGTTTGAAACTATGATTGCGGCGGTAACTTTGTTAAACCTAGGCTTTTTAGGATACTGCGATCATGACAACTCGAACTACATGACTGGACCAAGATGTGACCTACAGATATTAGATAACAACACCCAGATATTGGTCAGCAATAATAGCTGCCTATGGAAAGCAAGATCCAACACTTGTTCGTGCTGACCCCCTTCCATACACACAAAAATTGTACTTGCAGAGATGGGTGGAATGATTATTTGTTTGTAACAGAACCCAATTAGAAACCTATAGCCCGTCGAACTGGGATTATTTCAGGAATGTACCAATTGGCTGGGTAAACCGCGGAGCATTTTATGGAGCTAATCTCACAGCCACTGACGGGGCCCTGTAAATTACACAACAGGTATTGGTGGCGATGTGGTGATGGCATTAGCAGAAAGCGACTCCCTGCGGGTTGGAAGGGAATGTGTACCATAGGTCATCTAGTCAGCCAGGACCGAATATATAATCAGTCCCAAATACCTAAAGGCATATTAAGAACATCATGGAGACAAGCCAAACGGGAAGACAATCCACTTGTAAGTAGGGGAACAAAATTTAACCTCTTGGCTCCCCAATTTAGAGTGATTGAAACAATTGTTCATGGGAATGATCACAGTGGTGGTTTTGGGAATACTTGTTTGCATGTCTCTCAAATGTTTCCTTTGGTGTTGTCAGGGCTCAGTTGAGAAAATACTTTTCCCAGAGCCTTGGCGTGAAAGACTAAAGGAATTTGAAAATAATACCTACAAAAAAGAATAGTGAGGATTCATAGCTTTCTAGCTACAAATCCTCAAAAGAAAAGGAGGGATTGATAACTGTAAATGTAACAAATGTAACATGTAGGGAATGTTATCACTTCAGGTGGTCAGAAACAAGTCTTGGTACTTTGTGAATAATTCAGAGGGTTGCAAGGCAAGGGACTCCTGAATAATCCCTTTAGGCGCCTGGGCCTTGGGAGAACAGGTATGCAAACTACAGAGATAAGGAGGCTGCAGGATAATCTGAAGACCCCTGCTGAGAGACGCCAAACAAACATGTGCGATGGACATTACCATATATTAATGAATTCTTGGAAAAGCCATTACTATGATAAACATTTCTTGGAAATGTAATGAATATGTATGTTAACATAGCATAAATACCTAGTAACTGTGTCTCTTCGGTGCACGCGTTTGGAGGAGAGATCCCCCGTGTGCCCGGCGCCGCAATAAAGAATACCTGCTTAATAGTCTGCCGACTATTGAGTCTTCAATTCCGGCTTTTCACGGCATCAACTGGAGAGTCCAGTGAAGGGTTACGAAGACGATGAGGGGACTGGAGCATCTCTCATACGAGGAGAGGCTGAGGGAGCTGGGCTTGTTCAGCCTGGAGAAGAGAAGTCTGAGAGGGGACCTAATAAATGTTTATAAATATCTGCAGGGTGGGTGTCAGGGGGACGGGGCCAGGCTCTGTCCAGTGGTGCCCAGTGACAGGACAAGGGGCAACGGGCACAAACTGGAGCAGAGGAAGCTCCAGCTGAACACGAGGAAGAACTTCTTCCCTCTGAGGGTGACGGAGCCCTGGCCCAGGCTGCCCAGGGAGGCTGTGGAGTCTCCTTCTCTGGAGATATTCCAGCCCCGCCTGGACGCAGTCCTGTGCAGCCTGCTCTGGGTGACCCTGCTTGGGCAGGGGGTTGGGCTGGGTGACCCACAGAGGTCTCTTCCAACGCCCACCATTCCGTGATCCTGTGATCCCCAGCTGACTGAGGGAAGGGAACCAAGACCACAAGTAGCTTGAAGTGTGAATTTTCTACTGAAATCTGTTATCTCTCTCTGCCTCTGGATTTCGAGCACTTCTTGGAGACCAGCATGGTCTGGAGCACAGATGCTTTTCTCAAGCCAAAGGACCGCTACAGTTTTTTAATTAATCCAGAGGTGCATGAGCTGTGGCAGGTGAGACAGAATTTCACTTTTCTGCTGTGGGAGCATTTCCTTTTGGGCCCACAGAAGGACTGGCCTACCCGTGACTCGTGACACCTGTGTGACTGCACATTCTGGCTCTGTGCCCTGTGACCGAGTGGGAAGGAGGAGGAGAACATTGCCCCGTGCAACAGAGCAGTCTGGGGAAGAAAAGTTCCTGAAGATGCGTGCTTGGATAACGAGATATTTAACTGCTGTGACAGAGCTCTGGTGAAGTTCAGGCAGAGCCGGGTGCAGGGAAGGGAGTGAAATTTGTGCACTAAGGACAGGAGAGGAGGAGCGAGCCAGCGCGCCCCCTCCCCCCATCTCCCCCGATGGCCGAGGGAGCTGAATTTGTTCCTCGGCCGCTCTGCCGCAGCAGCCGGAGGGGTTTGGCCCCAGGGATGGGGGCTTCCCCCCCCCCCCCTCCCCGTACAGGAGGCTGCTCCTGCTGCCGCTCGCGGGGCTCAGCTGCTGCTGCCGGCTGTGCCGGTGCTCGCCCCGCCGGCCCGTCCCCCCCTTCTCTGTCCCAGCGGCTGTCCCGTCGGGTTTCCAGCCCCCGCCTGCCCCCGGTCAAACCCCCGCAGGTGCCTGCGGGGCCACAGAAGGTCGCCCGTGGGGGGCAGCTGACGGCCCCCCCACCCTCCCGGCGCTTCCCCCGGGCCGCGGCTGCTGACCCGCTCCCGGGGGGGGGGGGGGGGGGGGGGGTGCCTGCGGATCGCCCTCCCCCGCCGCCTGGGTGCGGACACCGCCTCCGCGCCCCGGGGCCGCTGCCGCCCGTCAAGGCCCGGTCCCGGCGGGGGCGCCGAGATGGCGGCGGGGGGGGCCGGAGCCTTTCCCGGCGCGGGGGCCGCGGGCGCCGGGGCCCGCCCGGCCCGGTGCGGTGCGGAGCGGAGCGGCGGGGAGCGCGGCCCCGTTCGCCGGGCGCCCCGGAGCCGGGCGGGCGCGGCGCGGGCGGTGCCGCCGCCTGCGGGGGTCCCGCGGGTCGGGCCGGGGCCGGGGCCGGGGCCGGGGCGGGAAGGGCCCCCCAGGGCCGCGCCGTCTCCGCTCGGCCGAGCCGCGGGGCCGCGCCGCCCCCCGAGCCGCGGGCTGCGGGGCTGCGGGAGGGGCCCGCCCGAAACGCCTCGGCGGCGGGGCTGGGTGTGCGGCTCTGCGGGGCGGGCTGCGGCCGGGAAAGGTCTTGTCCAGCGCGGGGCGGCGGGGGGAGCGGCGGAGACCCGGGTGCGGGGAGCGGCTGTTCCGCTGCTGCGGGGCCGGCTCCGCGGGTGGGGGCCGGGAGCGGAGGCGCGGCCCGGCCCCCCCCGGGCTGCGGGCAGGGCGGGCGCGGGAGGCCCCGGCTGGATCAGTGCGATTCCCGTTCGTGTCTGTGTTTCAGCCCTGGAAAGTGCCCCACATCTCTCATCCTGGACCAAGGGCTTTCGGGGAGGATGGTGCGTTAGGCTGGTCCTCCGTCCCTGGGAGTGACTCTCCGGGCTGGGCTGGTTTCTAGGGCTGCTGAATTCTTGTGCAGAATTCGACCCCTGCACGATTTGCTCTTGGTTCCGCAGAGCTCGTAACCAGAGGGAGGCCTGGGTCTCTGCTGGGGGGTAGGTGGGCGCTGAGAGCTCAGCTGTGCCTGTGATGGCTGCTGCTGCGGTTCCTGGGCTCACACATCAATGAAATCTGAACACGGTCTCTGCTAACAGCTGTTCTCGGTCTGCAGGAAAACCAAATGCTGAGCCTGAACTACTGAACCTGAAGCTGCTTTTTCTTCCAGGGAAAATGCTGGATGAGGTTCAAAGCCTTGTCACTGAGGAGCCAAAGCATTGGCTGGATGTTCTCTCCACCTGGAGAAACCTTCACGGGTGTGAGGGGAAGAAAGACAGCGTCTCTCCAGAAGACCGCTTGCCTCTGAAGAGGAAATCGGCAGAAGAGACAAATCCTGCAGCGAAAAGGCAGCAAACGGAACAAGTGAGAGAGCCCGTGCCTGAGGAGGGTCGAGTGGAAGCTGGAGAGAGGTGTGTGGGACCGGAGAGAAAGAGCCCTCAGGGCTGCCGGGCTGCAAGCCAGGCTTCCTTAGGAGACCCTCCCAGAAGCAGGGGGGAGAAACCTGCTGCGAATGAGCAGCTTGGCTGCAGTTTCAGAGTTTCTCGTGGCTGTCGCGGAGCGATTGCCAGAATACTTCCTTCACAGGTACGCTCTATGCTGAAGTGTCTGCGTGTTAGAAGAAGCTAGCAAAGGGGAAGAGAGATGTGTAGTTCATTTGTCATTTCAGCTGTGTGTTGTCTGTTTTAGAACAGCAAGCGGATTGAAGCTTTTTCTGTATTTTCTCAGAAAAGCCCTTAACCTGCACTTACCTTAAACAAGTAGAAATCCAAGGGCTGTTGTTAATTTGTGGGCACTGTTACCCTGCATTTTTTTCCAATCAATGCCTGTTATTGTGGACAAGTAAAGGCAAGAGGTTGGGGTGGCCGGGCTCCTGGAGCCTGAGGAGTGATCTGATGGTGGTTTGCAGGTGCTTAAAGGGCCATTGCGAGGACAATGGAGCCAGACTGCTCTCCATTGTGGCAGACAGTGGAGAAGATGGGGCAAAAGGCAGAATGTGCAGCTTGGCTGTGCTCTGGGTGGGTGCTGGGGAGAACTTGTTCCCCAGGAGGGTGGTGCAGCCCTGGGAGGTGTCCTGGGGGGCAGATGGCTAGGAGAGGGTGGTGGCACAGACACCTCCAGGGGCCCTTTCCATGCAGCACTTCACCCATCTACGGTATCTTTCTACTGTGAGGAAAAAAAAAAATCGAAAAGAAACCCTGTGTAGCTGCAATTTATGCAGATTTCTCTTACTCGAAGATAACAGTCGTTTAGCGAGATCTTTCTTTCTTTGCTGCTAAAGCTGGTGCCTTGGGAAGGTGGGACGCATCAGCCTGCCAGCAGGAATGTTTGCTTCAGTTTGTGCTGTGCGTGTGAGCTCTCCTGCTCTGAAGGTGTTCAGAGCTTTCTGGATGCCCTAACAGCATTAAAATTGTGAGCTGCAGTTGTGCCTTCACAAGTTTGCTCTTAGGTTATCTGGGTTACAGCCGCCAGAAATGTTTTGTGCGCGATACACAATTCTAAAACGATGACAGCTTTTGTTGTAGCTTGGGCAGGACTTGAACTTCGGCCTCCTGCGCTGGAGCTGAGGGACAGTCGTTTTGTCCTGCCGTGCCTCTGCTCTGCCCCTGGCTCGCTGGCTGTGCCCTGGGGTGCCTCTTCTGGTCTTTGTACCAATGTTCTTGTAGGGATAAAAGAGACCCTTTCTCTCCCCAGGTGTTTGTGAGGATGGTGCAGGCAAGGCTGTGATCTGTAGTTTTCTTGACCCCGTTATTTCTGCTGCCTGTGCCTGTTCTCTCCCCTCGCAGGAGATGGGAAGAGCCGCGGGCGCAGCGCTCTCGAAGCAGTGTGGGTGGCGGGCTGAGCTGCGGGACCCCGATCTGGAGGTCGTGGTGGACGGCCTGTGGCTGCTTCCAGGGTTGCCCCTGACATCTTTTGCTGTGTGTTCTGCTCCCTTTGCACGTGGGGCCGTGGCCTCTCCCTGTTTGTCTTTGTGCCGCTGAGTTGAGCTAGAAATGATCTGGTAGCGCTGAGCAGAGCTTTTTGGTAGCCGCTGTGTGCGTGCCGTGCAGAGCCCTCAAACACCAGCCCGGCCATTATTAAAAATGCCCGTCTACCATTATTGTTTAACATTAATGATTACCTAGGGACTAAACCCTCTGTTCCCAGCCCTAATGTCCAGGTGGGCAGGGCTGTACCAGGGACACAGCAGCATTGTTCATGTTTATGGTCAACTGATTCCATCATAGAATCACAGAATCACAGAACAGTAGGGGTTGGAAGGGATCTCTGTGGGTCACCCAGCCCAACCCTCTTGCCGAAGCAGGGTCACCCAGAGCAGGCTGCACAGGACCCTGTCCAGGTGGGTCTTGAATATCTCCAGAGAAGGAGACTCCACAGCCTCCCTGGGCAGCCTGGGCCAGGGCTCCGTCACCCTCAGAGGGAAGAAGTTCTTCCTCGTGTTCAGCTGGAGCTTCCTCTGCTCCAGTTTGTGCCCGTTGCCCCTTGTCCTGTTGCTGGGCACCACTGGACAGAGCCTTGCCCCGTCCTCCTGACACCCTCCCCCCTGCAGATACTGATTGACATTTCTAAGGTCCCCTCTCAGCCTGCTCTTCTCCAGGCTGAACAAGCCCAGCTCCCTCAGCCTCTCCTCGTAGGAGAGATGCTCCGGTAGCTCCTCATCCTCGTAGCCCTCCGCTGGACTCTCTTCAGTAGCTCCTCATCTTTCTTGAACTGGGGAGCCCAGCACTGGACCCAGCACTGCAGATGGGGCCTCACTAGGGCAGTGCAGAGGGGAAGGAGAACCTCCCTTCCAACCCAAACTCTAGGATTCTATGGGTAGTGGCATCCCCGGCTGGCCCGAGGGATTTCAGAAGACCTCTGGTTTGTGGTGGGGCAGTGCTAGTTTGCTCTTGCCCAAAGATGCTTCAGAAGCGTGTGCTCGCCAGGCGTTTGGAATCAAAGGTTGGGGGTCCGTTAGGGAGAAGGCTGCAGGAAATGTTTGGAGTCAGTGCTAGCAGTTGGCAGCTCTTGGCAAGCATTGAGAACGTCCTTTGGAAATGCACAATTAATTTCTTACATGGAGTTTCTTGCTTTGTGGGGCTGCTAGGAGGAAGCAGTAAAACTTTTTTTTTCCCATTCCCTTTCCTTTAGTTGCTGAATAAGGAAGAAAAGATGGGATATGCAGAGAAGGCTCGTAAGTGGAATGAAAAGAAACGCTCGGAGAAGATGGTGCAAGAGGTAAATGCTGAGAAAGGAAGAGCTTCCAGAGTAGCTGAACCAGAGGCGGAGGGAGTGGTGTTGGGTTTGGTCAGCTGTGGTGCCATGGAGGAGGACCTGCTCTCCAGAGCCTCCAGCCTGTGGAGGTTACGGCTGCTGGGGCAGTCCGTACCGTTACAAAGGTTAAGCAGGAAATTGTTCTGGTTTCAATTAAAGGTGAAAATACTCTATCCTGTTTTAAACCAGCGCAGCTTGTTCCTTTGGGCTCTTTTCCCAAGTAAAATGTCGTTCTCTAACAACTTAGTGTGATGTTTAACAACATTTTGCAGTGACTGGCTTTGCCATTTTTTTTTTCTTTGTAATCTTGTAAATTGGTGTGGCTTCTGGTGCTAGGTTCATGTTGCTCTTGCTTTGTGGGTGTCCTTAATTTAGCTGGTTCTTGGCGGATGGCCTGAAGCCACATCTTAAAGGCAGCTGCTGGGGCATTGTTGAGCGGCTGTGTGGTGGAGCAGGTCAGTGAAATGTTGGAACCTGTGCACAGAAAGAAGAATTGTACCTTGCCGTTGTTTGTAGATTGGTTTGGTTATGGAGAGAACAGTAATGCTCTGGTGGAGGACAAAGTCCCTCAATGTAAAAGTAAGCAGTTAGGTGAAGCTGAATGTGGTTGTAGCCAAAAATAGTGCTTATGGGATCCCTTGTACCATTTAGTGTCTTGAAAAGGTGTGTGTCTCATGTGTCTGTCCCTCCCCCCCCCCTTTTTTTTTGTCCCTTAGGTCTGTCTCCCTCTCCCAGCAGTTCCCTGGAGCATAGTTTGCTTCAGAGTTTGACTTGTGCGAGGTGTGGGAAAGCTTATTTTATTGCAGTCTTGGTTGGCAGCGTGAAAACTTGTGTGTCACAGCAGAGAGCCTGGTCGAGCGAATGGATAATACCACATTTATTTCTTCATCCCGTATGACTAGATACTGAGTATGAACTATGAATCACTGGTGAGGACTATGAAACACTTCCAGAGGGAATGCCAGGGTGATCATAGTGTGGAGTCACGGGTAAAGCTGGAGCAGTTAATTTAGTCAGTCCAGACTAGTAGGGAGATATTAGGCAATGTTTTCTGATTTTGGGGGCTTGCTTATACGGAAAAGAGCTGTTTAAAATCTGATCATCATTGTGTTATGTAGCAGGCTAGGGGTATGTAATCAGTGGAGCTCCGTTTTCACGTGTAATGGAGAGCTGCCTGAAATGACAGCAAAGTCAGAAGCAGAGGCTTGTGTATTTCCTTCCAGGAGTGGTGGCATTTTAGAAAGCTGTAATCAGGGAAAGCAATAATTGCTTTAGCAAAATAAAGATCATCATCCTTCTTGGCTGTCAGTGGAAATAGGGAAGTGTGTATGTGTGAGGTTATGTGTGATCTCCATTGATTAATCACACAGACAACCACGCTGACTTTGTGTAGTGAAAGGTCTTGGTCATCTTTTGGAGGTGACTGAAGCTTAGGTGAATGGGACCGATTCCTCGGTTTATTTGCAGTAGTTGAAACTGATAATCCACAAACTTTGGCTAAGATGGTCATCTGGAATGAGTGTACCTAGATGTGGGTGTTATTCCCAGTTTGGGTCCTGAATGATTGAGTTCTGTAAGCCTGCCGGGTTTCTCTTCCTGTCCTCTGAAAAGCTTCCTGCTCCTGTGTGAATTTGCAGCGCTGAATGGACGCCGGTGCCTTTCTTACTTGCTCTGTGCCAGAGCAGTCTGATGGCTTCCCTGAGGCTTTGTCAGCTTTTCATCACTTTCCTTCCTAGTCCAAGGCAACTAACGCATATGCCAAACTTTTCCATAAAGTTTATGGACAAAAATTGGAAATTCCAATTTGAAAAGTTCCCGAAAACAATTTTTTTTTGAATTGCATGTTGTGATTTTTAGCTGTAGCTCTTTGTAGTTGCAGTGAGTTGAGCAGGGTGCTAAGATACCCAGCTCTGTTTTTGTTAGAAGAGAAATCCTGCCTTTCGGGTCTGCAAGTCCATGGGCACGTGTATAGAAACTGCAGGCTTGTTCCGCCTGACCGTCACTGTTAGTGGCCATCCTGTGTTCCTCTGAGAGGAGGAGGTGGAGGACTTTATTGGGGGTTAGTAGACTGTTTTGATTTTTTTTTTTACTTTCTCTTCTCTTCTCTTCCAGTTGTCTAATGTGGCTCAGCCGGTTCCTGCTTGTCTGACCACCAAGATGCCCAGTGTCACTTCTCTTCCAAAGGCCTCTGTTATGTCCTGGAAGAACGATCAGGGTAGGGTAATCTTACAGCAGTTGATCCTGGTAGACAGAAGCTTGCCCTTTGCAGATATTCTCAAGGGTACCTGTACAAAGGCTGCTTCCATTTTGCTAATGGCCGTCTGTGTCAGCTGTTTCTTTGTGTTAAACTAAGGGTCTGTTGCTGGGAAAAGGTCTTCTGTAGGACAGCGGGAAGTCAGTGCAGATGTGTGTTGTGCTGCCATGCCCCCTTCCCTACCCCCCTCCCCCAAAATCCTTGTCCTCTGTTCTTTAGCTGGAGGGAAATGCAGCCACTAATGGTTTCTTTACAATTATTTCAAGGCTTTGAAGAAAAAGGAAAGTGTTGAACTCCTACGATTTGTGGTTCACAAGGTCGAACCCAAGTTCAGCATAAAATAATGCTTGTACTAATGTGAAAGGGTGAAGAGTTGTTAGATATCAAAGTTCAAAAATTTTGTGTGGTAGAGGTGTTAAAGCAAACAGTGACCTGGCCTCCTTGGGAGAATAAAAGAGGGGATATGTGCTTTGTCAGTGCTTTTGTCACATCCTGGCTTGCTTCCTTGGTGAAAACTCTCGGAAAAACGAAACCTGTTTTATCGGTGCCCCCTTCTTCAAATGGATGTTTTGATTGGAATGGAGTAGTGAACACATCTGTAATCATTTCCCCATGAATATGACGTTATTCTGAAAAATGAGAAGTGGCAGTGCTTACAAGAGAAGTCACGCAGCCAGTTGATGTGAGCTGCACCTGCTGTGTGGCTAAGTTTCAGCTGAAGCCTTTTGCGTCACAGGTCTCCTGAAGTCTTTTCCTGTTGCCATGGTCATGGAGGGGCAGGAAAGAGCAGCTCCATAAAAAGCGTGATACATCTTAGTGTCCTCCCTGGCAGAGGTTGTGCTCCCCTGTCACCGTGATGCAAATTTGATGGGGTTGGTGGTGGTGGCTTGAGCTGACACAATTTGTCTTTAAACTGAAGGAGGGGGTAATGATGAGGGATAACTGAGACGCATTTGATGCTGCTGCTCCTTTCTTTCTCGGTCCAAGTGCTGCACGGTTCCCTGTAGCTATATCCGTTTTTTTGGTAAGGAAAGCGGGTCAGAGGTGTCTTTCCTGACTCCGCAGCTTGTAGAGGTTGATAGCCAATGTAAGAGAGCACCAGCATTCAAGTTTCGGACAAATGGTGTTAAATGCCTTAAAATCTGGCCTAGAGCAGTATTTGTCTGCAAAAGCAGTTCTACAGCTCCGTTGTTTAGGAGAACAAGTAGGATTTTTTTGATGAGGGGCGTAACCTAAGGGTAAAGATGAAATAGGTACCTAAAGCTTCAGTGAGAATGTTATGTGACATTCATGAAGAGAAGGATTAAGGTGTACTCTGAAACATTTTTCGTCATTGGGTACTTTTTAAATTAGTAAATGGTAAATTTATTTCTTCACATTTGCTTTGGGTGTGCTTGCCGACTTCTTTGGGAGCTCATAGAGCAGTGGAGAAGCAATCCTTTTAACAAGCAGACTTGTTGCCTCCTCTTGCTGCAGAAGATTATTTCGCTGCTGTAACTTGTGTAAGTCACTGAATTGAGCTGGTGAGGCTGCTTTGCTGCTTCAGACTGATGTTTTTTCTAACCTTTTTTTCCTAGAGGGTGAAGAGACCTATCATAAAAAGGAATAGTAGGTCCTGTTGTTGATTCCAGGCCTCTTAACATTTGTGTGGGTTTGGGAGTTGATTTATTTTTTTCTTCCCTCTTTTTGCCCTGATCTCTACACACAGTAGCAGCTATGGGAGATGTACCGGGATCACTAATGTGCCTGACTCTTGCAGAAGTGTTAACTACCTGGTCATCTGTGATACAGAGAAAGAGCTGTTTTACTTGGTCATTACCCTACGTCACTCATATGATAAAGCGCGCTGAAGCTTACGCTGGATGAGGCACAGGAAGTTCCGTCTGAACATGAGGAAGAACTTCTTCCCTCTGAGGGTGACGGAGCACTGGAACAGGGCTGCCCAGGGAGGTTGTGGAGTCTCCTTCTCTGGAGATATTCAAGACCCGCCTGGACAAGATCCTGTGCAGCCTACTGTAGGTGACCCTGCTTCGGCAGGGGGGTTGGACTAGATGACCCACAGAGGTCCCTTCCAACCCCTACTATTCTGTGATTCTGTGATTCTGAGATGAGGCCAGGATGGCTTGAGGTAACCTCTGTTGGCTCTTCTGAAAATGTGTGTGGGTTTTGTTTCCTTTCAGCCATGGTTTCAGACATCTTCTACTTCCTGGACATTTACAGCCATGGCAAGCTGCCATCCAGCTGTGAACAGCGCTTCCTTCCTTGTGAGATCGGGTGTGTGAAGTACTCCCTAAAGGACGGCGTAATAGCCGATTTGCATCATTTCATCGATGCAGGTGAGTTCCAAGGAAGGGAGAGGAGAAGTAGTTCATCCTGCTTTGGGGTGAGAGGGAGGCGTTCTGCTGTCACTTACTGCTGCCCGGATGAGATGAAGATAGGTTTATTTCTTTGACTGTAAGTGGTTGGCCTTCTTCAAATATTGAAGCAGTGCTGGTTGTTTCTGGAGAGATAGACTGAAGCGTGGGAACTGCATGACGCTTGAAAGAGGGTAGAACAACTGCAGAAGGACCTTCAGATGTTTGTGCTTTGTAGTTCATGCCAATGAATGTTTGTCTTGGTTGGACCTAAACACACACGCACACACACGCTGTATCATAGACTTTTTGTTTTTTAAAATGCGTATGACTGAAAAGAACTTTTTCGAAAATAGTTGTGGCAGTTGTACTTGCCCCAGTGGAAGATGAAGCTGTTCCTTTCTGTACGTGAGACTGGTGCATGGCTGAGAGTTAAGGATCTGTCATTGTGGATGGTGGGTAACGATTGTTCTTTTTCTCCCGTCTCCCCTGCTCTTCTGCAGAAGCACCACCACTTGGTTTTCGGTACCGCTGCCAGACTGCTAGTGAGTATCAGTGGAGAAGGGGAGGGGTGTGCAGAGGTGTGTGGTTTTAGACTCAGCTTATCTGATTTGTGTCAGAACGTTCTGGAAGTCTGCAGTTTCTGCTTCTGGGAACTGGTCGAGTTTTGAAGAAAAAGGAGTGACAGAGCAGCTTGGTGCAGTCGCCTTTTGCATGTTTCTTGTACCCACAAATGGCAGAGCACTTGACCCAAAGTGGTTTTGTCAGTGGGAGAATTATTTGTGTTCCATCTTCCTATTTTAATTCCATAATAACTTCAGTAGGTTTTTCTTAAATGGGACAACTTTGTTTGGCTTTAAATGCTTTCAAGCCCACCTGAGCTGAGTGTCGTTCCCTTGATAGTCCTGGAGTGTATCTTCAGCATGAACTGCTAACTCATGATAGGGTAGCTCAAAGATACTAGTTTGTGTTTCAAAGTTGTGCTTGGCAGCTTCACGTCTGTCACCAAAGTTAAAGTATTTCTGCTGTTGTTGTGCCTGGCTTGGCCTGCCGTGCTCCCTTTGTGACTCTTGAGTAGTGTTTGTAGATTCCAGTTGGTTTCTGTTAGGACACTTCCTCCCCTGGTGTACAGAGGGAACAAACTTGGCCAATGTTTCCTAGGTCAAATACTTAGATAATTGCCTTTTAAAAGTGGTGTGTGTGTGCTCGCAGCCCAGCCCTGCCAGTCTGCTGCTGGCAAAAGCAGGGTTTTGATGGCTTAAGCACAGACACAGTGCCTGTAGAGAAGAAGAGGGGGGTGTGTGTGTACGTATATGGATATAAAAAGATAGAAAGGAGGGGGGAACTGTATCATTTAAGGAAACAGGACTTCTTATAACTTGGTGTTTTGTTTTTTTTCTGACACCCCCCCATTAGGTGATGCCACTCATAAGATCCCTCTGTCTGGATTTGGTCTTTCCCGTACTTCTTACGCCGTTGTCTTGCGGGAGCTTCTGGAGTTTGTCCAGCCAGCCGGGGGTGTTTCGCCTCACTTCTACTGCAGGGTATGGTCCAGGTCAAAGTAAGATGCTCTCAATCAAAACCTTTCGTTTCACTTCTGTTGGATGCCAAAGGAGATGCTTCACTCTCAAACCTAATTGGTGTGCAAAGGAGTGGGCAAAGGCGCTGTTTGCTAAGGTATCCCAGTTCCGTGCAGGAAGAAATGGCCCCTAGAAGCTGGCCCTTTTATAAAGCAGAGACCTAATTTTCTGACGCCTTAGTTTCAGCCTGCGCTTCTGGCTGTAGTCTGCTGGTGAACATTTCACTTGGTCTCTGACTTTGTTTTAACTTAGGTTCAGAGCTTTGAAGATTGACTGAAATTGATTGTGCTGAACAATAGTTGCACAGTTCTGCTTTTCTAAGGGATGTTTTTCTGGCACTTTCCCCGTGAGAACACTGTACATCTTAATTTGTGCTCAAGTTTCATTTGCCAATGAGCAAAACAAACTGCTGGGCTTCAGAGGCGTTTAAGCTTCGTGACAGCTATATTAGGTTTTGATTCCATTGGAGCCTAATGTTAGTTCTTCAAAAGGCAGGGAGGGTGAAGATGTTGGTCTCCATCCATAAATACAGGGCTCTGAAGAAATACAGGTGAAAGCGATCCAGAGCTCAATGGAGATGCCAGTAGCATGGGTTAGCCTTTAAAGTGCCCCCAAACACGAGTCCAGTATTTCGCCTGGAGTTTGGTTGGAGAGGCTCCGTGGCATTTGGTTCCTCTTCAAGATAATTGTCAGGAAGAGCGTCCATTGAATCCCACAAACGTTGGCCTTTGTTTTGGAGGTGACTTTTTGAGTCAGAAGTCTGGCAGATGTCAGAGTTATATACTGTACTTCTTCAAAGTGACTGAAATTTTCTTTCCTCTAGTCTGGTGACAGATTCCGAATTAAGTGGTGTCTCAATCGAATGGCTAGCGTAACAGGTGAGAAAAGGATCATTTTTGGCCTTTTCTTTTTTCCCCGAGAGAGGGGTTATGTAGTCATGGACAGCTGTATTTGTCTGAAAAGCTTTGGGTCTGAAAGGTTTCCTAAAAGCTGGTCCTGATAGCTGGAACTACTTTGCATGCTTCTCCCTCTTGTTTTGCTCCCCATCGGTGAGAGCAAAAGAGCGTGATCAGACAGAGAAGGACTGGTTGAGGGTGTGAAGGTTGGGGGCAGCCTTGGCTGCCGTGGTCATGAGGTGGTGTGAGTTCAGGATCGTGCGTGGAAGGAGCAGGGCAGTAGGTAGGATCACAGCCTTGGACTTGAGGAGAGCTGACTTTGGCCTGTTGAAGGACCTTGGAGGAAACACCTGGGTTAGGGCTGTGGAAGGCAGGGGGAGGTCCGAGAGAGCTGGTCGCTATTGAAGCATCACTTGCTCCCTGCTCACCCCATAGGTAAGAAATGAAGCAAAGGAGGCAGGAGACGTGCGTGGATGAGCAAGGAGCTTCTAGCAAAATTTGGATGGAAAAGAAATGTCTATGGAATGTGGAAGGAGGGAGAGAGCACTTGGGAGGAATAGAGGAAGGTTGTCAGAGCATGCAGGGGGGCAAGAAGGGGGGCTAAGGCCCATCTGGAATGCCATCTGGCAAGGGATGTCAAAGACAAGAAGAAGGGCTTCTTCGAGTACATCAGTAGCGCAAACAGATGACTAGGGACAACGTGGGCCTGCTGCTGTATGAGGTGGGTGCCCTGGTGACGGAGGGCATGGAGAAGGCAGAGTTACTGCATGCCTTCTTTGCTTCAGTCTTTACTGCTAAGGCTGGCCCTTAGGAATCCCAGGCCCTGGAGGTAAGACAGAAGGCCTGGAGAAAGGCAGAGCTTGCCTGTGTCGAGGAGGATTGGGTTAGAGATGGTTGAAGCAAACTGGACAGCCACAAATCCATGAGCCCTGATGGAATGCACCCACGAGTGCTGAGGGAGCTGGCGGATGTCATTGCTGAGCCCCTCTCCATGGTCTTTGAGAGGTCCTGGAGGACAGGAGAGGTGCCCGAGGACTGGAGGAAGGCCAGTGTCACTCCAGTCTTCCAAAAGGGCGAGAAGGAGGGCCTGGGGAACTACAGGCCAGTCAGTCTGGCCTCCATCCCTGGAAGGGTGGTGGAGCAGCTCATTCTGGCTGTCATCAGCAAGCAAGTGGAGGAAAAGAAGGTTATCAGGAGTAGTCAGCATGGATTGACCAAGGGGAAATCATGCTTGAGCAAGATCATAGCTTTCTATGGTGGCATGGTTGGCTGGGTAGATGAGGAGAGAGCTGTGGTGCTGCCTAGCTCGACTTCAGCAAGGCTTTGGACACTGTCTCCCATCACATCCTCGTAGGGAAGCTCAGGAAGGGTGGGCTGGAGGAGCAGACAGAGAGGTGGATTGAGAACTGGCTGAATGGCAGAGCTCAGAGGGTGACATCAGCGGCGCTGAGTCTGGTTGGAGGCCGGTAACCAGTGGTGTTCCCCAGGGGTCAGTACTTGGCCCGGTCTTACTCAACTTCTTTAAAGGACTGAAATGCTGGGAGTATGGGACCTGCTTTGCTAGGAAGCCAGGTTTTCTTGAAACCGCTGTTGGAAGAACTTGGGAAGGTTTACAAGAGCGTTGACGCTCCGGTGCGAGGCTGGGCAGTGAACAGGGAGTGAGTGAGAACTGAGCTCAGCAGAATAGTGACTGACTTGTTCTCCTGACGTGGATTTTCTCTGAGCTCTAGGCACTGAGAGCCATCTGGAGCTTCTTGCTGCAGAAGACCTGGTAATAGAACTCTGCCGGAAGAAATACCAGAAGGAGCCATCCAGGAGTTGGGTGTGTGGAGAACTGGATGTCTTCCATTGGGATTTCTCCTCTAATACGAGGTATGTTGGGTTCTTCTTTGTGGAAATCTGTATTAATCTGATGTTCTTGGTGCTTTACATACAGCTTGTATGCTGCTAGCTAGAATGTTCTGCAAGCCTTGTGATAAGAAATGCTTCTGGTCACATCATGAGCACAGCTGGAAATGAAAAATACTTCCCCAAAAGAAGTATAAAGACACTCAGCTTTTTAACGCTGAGGCCCGATTTAAAGGGTGGGGTGAAAAATTGGAAAAAAAATACATTGTGGTATTTAACTGGAAATCCTAGAAGTCAGAAGATTCAGACTCTCTCCGTGTAATTTGAATCAGACCTGGCTGTTTCAGTCCACCAGATGCCCCATATTGCTGCTGTGAGGAAGGAGAAGGTCTGTTTCCCAGGGGTACAAATCCAGTTCTCGAGCGTAAGCGTTAAGCAAGATCCTATCTTTTTTCTTCTGGAATGAATGTTCTTTCTAACACTTCTGGAATCCGATTTACTCTGTAGGATTTTTTTCTCTCCCTGCCCCCCCGATGAGTCTTGAATGGTAAAGCTTTTCCTGCTTTCCGATTCCTCTGTGTTTGTATAAAAGTGGTGTGTAGCTGGTGGTGTTGCGAGGGAATGTTTAGTGATGACGCAGTTAACTTAGAGAAATAAAGAGTAGCAAAGGAAAAGTTAAAAGTATGAAGTAAGAACCAGTAATTTGATCTTAAATTTGAATAGATCTTTAAAAAAAAAAATTATTCTTGCAAGTCTGCTTACAGGATGGATTTTGAGATCTGTTGGGAGAATCAATGTCACTTCATCTTTTTACGGTCAGGTGGTTTTCCATTTCTACGAGTATCGGCACACTAGAGGGAGACCTTAACAAGAATGGAAAAATGCATTTTAAAACACTGGCGTGGAGAGGAAAGCGGGGGTGCTTGTACTAAGAGGACCTATTTCACATGAGTGGGAAACTTCAGAGTGTTCCCTTTCAGTTCCCTTTCCAAACCTCAGGATTCTCTTGTCTCCCTGCCCCCACCTCTGCGTGAAGCAGGTTGCCTGTGAAGCGTGCCTTTGAACTCTGCACAGAGCACTGGGAGCTGAGTTACTGAACGCTGGTCCTCTGCGAAATTTCAGAGGTGCCGTACGGTCGCTGAGATGGAAAGGTCGCATCTTGAATGCTTGTTCCTGCTCCCTGTGAGCAGAGCAACTGTTCATGTCGATTAACGCTGTCGATGCTTCTGAAATGAGCCTGAACTCCATTCCGTGTAGGTGCAAGTGGCATGAAGAGAACGAGATACTCTGCTGCGCTTTGGCGTCCTGTAAGAAAATCGCGTGAGTATTGCTAAGGAGTTCGCTCCCGCGTGCGGACTTTCTGTTGTGTTGCAGAGGCAGCGTTTCGGCGCTGGCTGCTCTGACGGCCTGCAGCGCTGTAGTTCTAGGCCTGGAGTTTCATTGATTCCCTCCGCCCCCAAGGTTTCGCTGTGTTTGTAGCTTGCATTGTTTGTATGGCGCAGCGGGATGCTCTCAGTCTCAGCACTTGGATGTAATGTCATTGCTGTGGTGGTAATGTCCATCAGTCTGTGGTGATCCTCTGGCTACCTCCACTTCCTAGTGGAGAGCTGAGAGAAGTGTTAATGACATTAACATTCTCTGGTTTTCTTCCGAGGTTTAGTGTACCTCTGTTTGGTGAGACATTTTTGGTATATTCTAGTATATCTCTGCTTTGGGAACTTTTATACTGCGTTACGTGTAATGTAGATAGATAGGGTTCTGTGAGCTTTCTGGTGTGGGGAAAGGGAAAGGAAATGGCTGGGAAAGAAGGAAATGCCATTGAAGGTCTCAGTCAGTAGCAGTAGTGCTCTGAGAGAGATAATAACGAATAGTATTTCGTTCCAAAAACTCTTGTGATGCACTGCTATGCCTTGCAAAGAAAAGTGTTGCTTTTCCCACTTCTAAGCGGCTGCATTTGATTGTGTGGGGAAGCATTTTTTTAAATTTCAGGTGTTGTTGCAGAATAGGCTGGCGGTCTTGGAAGGGTGCAGGGGAACTGTTTAGCTGCTGCGACAAGGTCCTTCTGTCCTCGGTCATTTGCTCTGTGCGTCTCCGCCTGTGCTTGCTTCTGTTTGCCAGCTGAAGAGCTAAAACCGATGTGCCTCCGTACATGAGCATGACATCTTAGCCAACCTTTTCTCTTTGTTTTGGTCAAGTTACTGCATCAGTAAATATTTAGCCAGTGCATATGGAGTCTCGCTGACGGCAGCTCACCTACCTCTTGAAGACTCTGATCACGGTGAAAGCAGAAATAGCAGGATGGTGCTGCTGGATTGTGGACGTTTCCAGGTCAGATTCTTTCAACCGATCGCCTGTTTTCTTTCCAGTTAACTCAAACGTTCAGACTTGCCAGGTGCAGGTTAGCTGTTTTCTCTTTGGATGCTGTCTTTTGAGACATATATTGGGCAGACGGGTGAAAGAAAAAAGAAATAAACCACTAGCTGGGTCATTTCTTGTGATTTTTGACCGTAATTCCTAGGTTTCCTAGATGGTGGTGTACACTGCCTTTTAGAAGATGCATACATTATTTTGAACGTCTGTTTCTTCCTACAGAAGATGAAGGCTGAGGGTTCGAGATGTGATGGACATTTCGCTTCTCCAGGTCGGGATCAAGAGTTCGTCCCTTCTGAGTGTGAGTTTGAAACTTTCACGTTTGTAAGGGGAAAGAGGTATTGAAACTTCATCCAGCTGCTGCTTTTTCAGATTTCTGGGCTTAGATGTTGCCTGTCAGTGGCATAAAGCTTCAGCAGCTCTGCATGAGCTGTGCTTATTCCTGCAGATGGATTTCACTGACTAGATGACAATGTGAGCATCAAGAGCTGCCCTTTTCTGACTGGACACAATCTTATGGTCAGAAAGGTCTCTCAGAATTGAGTTTTTCTCATAAATGTTGCTCTCTGACTTGATAACCCTTTATTTTTCTGCGACGTGAGGTCCGTTCTCATATGCTTAGGTGTTTTGAGGCAGGGCCAGCTTTAAAATACTCTCCTTGCTCTGAAGTCATGGTATGTGTAGACTCAGCTGGTGCTTGTTGCACGTATTCTGTGATAACTCAGTTTAGAAAGGCTGCTCGTTGTCAGTCATCTTTCTGGAGATGGAATTTTTTTGGTAGAAGGCGCGTGAGCTCAGTTCATCTGGGCAGTTCACGGCTGATCTTCAGAGGAACGGAATCAAGTCTGCAAGACAAATCACTGTGAGAATTCTGAGCTTGCAGCTGCTTTTCTTGCATGTAAAATACATGTTGGATTAAATTCTGAAACTGTTCCCATTATCAATCGTGAGATCTTCTGGGCTGGGTGTTTATAGAGAACACAACCCCTGTCAGTGACTTTTTGTATTGGAGCTATTGAGTCGTTTCAGCTCCGCAACGTATGAAGAGCAATTCCATTTGTTTATGCGAGCTTTAAAGGCTGATTTGATTGCAAACCGTATTGAATTTCACAGGGGATTCTCCAGGTGGTGTGAAGACTTCCCTTTGTGGAACAAGTGCCATGCGAGGAAGAGGAGTTCCCCGATGGCTGAACAGCGCAGCTGATCTACCCAAGTCTTTCAGTCATTGAAAATCTTTCATCTTCCATCCAGAACAGCACAGAGTTTACCTCTGATTTTTGTGGTTTCCTGAGGATAACCAGCAGTTTCTCCAGGCTGCAGTTTTTCATGTTACGTGCAACCCTTCCCAGTTCCAGTTCTTGTTAGAATGATAAAACTATTGAGTGGCTTTAAAGAAGGTGAAAACCTTGTTTATTGAAAAAAAACTTGTTGAAACTCAAAATGAGGTTGTTCGGGGTGTTGTGGGAGGGGGGTGGTAGGGAGTTTGGGGGAACTGGGAATGGACTGGGAGGAAGTGGGAGGGGATTTGGGGGTACTGGGAGGGACTGGGGGGTTGTGGGAGGGGGTTTGGGGGTACTGGGAGGGACTGGGGGGTTGTGGGAGGGGATTGGGGGCACTGGGAGGGGACTGGGAGGGACTGGGAGTGGGCTGGGGGCATTGGGAGGGACTGGGGTGGTTGGGGGCACTGCGAGGTGACTGGGATGGGGATTGAGGGCACTGGGAGTGTCACCGAAAATCCGGGAATAAAACCTCGTCACAGCACTGTGGTGTTAACAGGCAGCATTCTTTATGGCAGCGCTGGATGCACGGGGGATAATTCCACCCAACGTGCACACCCCATACCTTTTCCAGATAGTTTACACAGATCAAAAATATACGTATTCATTAGGTTACATAACTTATCCCTTTCATATTAAAATCAGTTCCAAGAAGTCATTTCCATAGACTCCTCCCAGCCGCGCTTGCGCAGTGCCTCCTAGTGGTGGTCGTCGGGGGTCCCAAGATGAAGGCTCCTCCTCTTCATCACAGTGTTCGCTGATTGACTTTTGTTTCTGCGCAAACTCAGCTCTCTCCTGGCTCCCATCCACACCGCGGGGTCGTCTTGACCGGTTCCAGGCGACTCCCAGCCCCTACCAAAAACTGACCCCTTTGGATGGAGATGCCAGACTCTCTGCTTCAGTTCATTCGCACAGTGGACAGGTACCACAAATGCACCTGCAGCCATCAGGTAACGCTGTTTCTATTAAAAATCCCCCTCCCCACTATTGTTTAACACTAATGGTTACCTAGAGACGAGACCCTCTGTCCCCAGCCCTCATGTCCAGGTGGGTCGGGCTGTACCAGGGACAGAATAGCAGCATTGTTCGTGCTTTATGGTCAGCTGATTCCATCACCCTGGTTACATTTCCCCCCTTTGGAAGTTTTGAAATAATCATCTTTTCAATACTTCCATCTTAAATTAAATTATATTTTAGTTATACACTGGTCTAATACTTATTGCTGCAGCACAACGTATTTTCGGAGTGCTTCGAGGGTTCTTCCTAAAGAAATCAAATACATTTTTAAATGTTTCCCCTGCTATTTTCATATCCCCTGGGATTAAAGGAGTCTGACAAGGTCTGCCATACAAGATTTCGTATGGACTTACACCATCTTTAGATCTTGGTTGGATTCTGATTCTCAGGAGTGCTGATGGTAAAGCTTGTTGCCGGACACTTCTTGACAAATTTTACTTATTTGTCTTTTTACTGTTTGGTTCATTCTTTCAATTTTCCCACTTGACTGCAGCCTCCAGGGGGTATGTAAATCTCAGTTTATTCCTAAAACTTTACTTACTTGTTGAACTATTTCTGCCACAAAATGTGGTCCCCTGTCAGAACACATGCCGATTGGTACCCCAGACCTTGGTATTATTTCTTTGAGCAGTATTTTAACCACTTCTCTTGCTTTGTTGGTGCGACAAGGAAAAGCTTCCGGCCATCCAGGAAATGTGTCAATTAATACTAATAAATATCTAAATCTGTTTTGCCTAGGTAATTCAGAAAAATCAACCTGCCAATAGTCTCCTGGGAGTTACCCTGTTTTGTTACTCCTAGGGGTGCCCTTTTCCCATTTAAAGGATTATTTTGGAGACAAATTGGACACTTGGCCACTATTGATTTAATTACCCCTGTCATTCCTACACACACTGCAGATGATTTTAAACTCAAGATCATGACATCTACACCCCAATGTGTCTGCGCATGCTTTTCTTTCGCAAGTTCCACCATAACTTGTGGGGTTACTGTTACCTGCTTTTCTGGCCTTACCCACCACCCTTCAGCATTCTGTGATGCTTTCAATTATTCCACTAAAACCAAAGCCATTCTATCACTCCCCCTCCTCAACTGGACAGGGGAGAGGAAATATGATGAAAAGTTCATGGGTCGAGATAAGGACAGAGAGGGATCACTCACCAACTACTGTTACAGGCAAAACAAACTGAACTTCAGAAGGAAAAAAAAGTTTTATTTATCACCAATCAAATCTGAGCAGGATAATGAGAAACAAAAGTAGATCTTAAAACACCTTCCCCCCACTCTTCCCTTCTTCCCAGGCTCAGCTTCACTCCTGATTTCTCTACCTTCTCCCCCCAAGCGGCGCAGGGGGAAGGGGAATGGGGGTTGTGGTCAGGTCATCACACTTGGTCTCTGCCACTGCTTCCTCCTCAGGGGGAGGATTCCTCACACTCTTCCCCTGCTCCAGCATGAGGTCCCTCTCACAGGAGACAGTTCTCCACAAGCTTCTCTAATGGGAGTGCTTCGCATGGGCTGCAGTTCTTCACAAACTGCCCCAGCGTGGGTCCCTTCCATAGGGTGCAGACCTTCGGGAACAGACTGCTCCAGTCTGGGTCCCCCATGGGGTCACAAGTCCTGCCAGCAAACCTGCTCCAGTCTGGGTTTCTCTCTCCACGGGTTTGCAGGTCCTGGCAGGAGCCTGCTCCAGCACGGGCTCCCCACGGGGTCGCAGCCTCCTTCAGGCATCCACCTGCTCCAGCATGGGGCCCCTTCTATGGGCTACAGGTGGATATCTGCTCCACTCTGGACCTCCATGGGCTGCAGGGGAACAGCCTGCCTCACCATGGTCTGCAGGGCCACGCAAATCAATAACACTTTGACATATGAAACCCAATATATTTAATTTCTTCCCTTGTGATTTTCTTGGTATCCAAACAGTTTGCGGGTGATACAGAGGCATCCTCGGAACCTCCGGTGAGATGGGGAATTGGTCAGAGCAGCTTTTAGGTCAGTCCATGAAAAGGCACCAAAGGCTGCAGTCAGTGGGAAGAATACAGTGCTGAGTGATGCGCATTGCGTGGTGAGGGAGAGCAAATGGATCCCCTTTTTCTCCTCCAAGCCTGGAGAAGGGCAGTTTTGAGGTGGGGCTGCCCTTGTCTGCAGAGGGACTGGGTGGGAAGAGCTGCCCGAGCGCAGCAGCCCTGCTCCTGCCCGGGTGTGTTCAGCACGGCCTGCTTCCAGCTCGCTGCCTCTCGACAGCAGAGTCGCCAGGGAAGTTCCACGAGCTCGTTACTTTGCAGGGTGTGATGGGACCTGAGAGGTGTTCACCAAGGTAAGAGACTTTCCTGCTGCACAGCCTGACCGAGAGCAGAGCTGGGGAAGGGAATTTCCCTGACAGGTCTGAATTCCCTGGTGTCGTGTAGAACCTGAGGAGCGTGTAGAAATGCCTGGTGCAAGGAAACCCGGTGTTGGCCGTGAATGGACAAGAGCATGAGCAAGTAGATATGGTGGAGAGCTGTGTTTGTTGTCCCTTTCTCCTTAGGCCACCCCTCTTCTCAGTAGCAAAGAGGTATCCAGAAAAGCAGTTTTGTTGGGAATACTGCTGAAGTTTTCGTCATTTGTTTCAGATGAATGAAGGTCACGATCGAGTGAGTAGTACCCCCGAGCTCTGCTGCCCATTTCAGGCCATGTGGGACTTGATGACGCGCTGCAGAGGGTTCCCGTGACAAGTCAGCCGGTACGTAGGAAGCAGAGAAACCCCTGACGATGGCTGCTTCAGGCCAGTTGTCGTTTGTTTCTTGACTGGACCTGCTGAGGCTGCAGGAGCGCTGCATCCCGCGGGATGCTCACCGCTTTTGAGCGGCTGGTGATGCTGTGCTGGATGCAGCCCGGGTGCGGTTTGCCCTCTCTGCGGCCAGGGCACACTGCTGAGTGACGCTGAGCCTGGTGTCGCGCAGCAGCCCCAGATGCCTTTCTGCAGGGCTGCTCTCCAGCCACTCGTCTCCCAGTTCAGGCTTGTGCCTGGCAGGGCTCCGTCCGAGGCGCAGAATGCGGCATTTGGAGTCGCTCAGCGCCATCCCATTAATCCTAGCCCAGCGCTGCCATCTGCCTCGATCCCTCAGCAAGGCCTCTTGTTCCTCCAGAGAGTCTGGAAAAGAAAAGTTCCTGAAGATGACTGCTTGGATAACGAGATATTTAACTGCTGTGACAGAGCTCTGGTGAAGTTCAGGCGGAGCCGGGTGCAGGGAAGGGAGTGAAATTTGTGCACTAAGGACAGGAGAGGAGGAGCGAGCCAGCGCGCCCCCTCCCCCCATCTCCCCGATGGCCGAGGGAGCTGAATTTGTTCCTCGGCCGCTCTGCCGCAGCAGCCGGAGGGGTTTGGCGTTTGGGTTGCGGTGTGTAGTTCCTAGCGGCTGCGGTTCTGGCTGACAGGAGCCACCCCGAAGCGTCTTTCACCCGGGGCTGTTTTCAGCGCGCTCTTTTGCGCTGAAAATGGCTTTAAAATTGCTTGAAATGGATGTGTGCGCGTGCGTGTGCGTGTCTGTCTGTGTCTGTCTGTGTCTGTGTGTGTGTGTGTCTGTGTGTCTGTGTGTGTGTGTGACACCACCACCCGCCTGCCCTCCTCCCCCCCGCCACAAAAAACCCCAAACAACCAAACGCGCCCCCCCCCTCCCCGGCAGTGCGGTTCGGCCCCGGCGTGCGTGTGCAGGACGAGTCGCCTTCCTTTGGGCGGAGCGGGTCCTGTGGCGCGGGCCTGCCCCGGGCACGGGTGGTGTAAACCTCGGCTGCGCGGGTCGCCTGCTTGGTCGGTGCTGGAATAAGAATTTCCGGTCAGACGGGTTGATGTCTGCGTGCGGGTGGGATTTTTTCTGGGAGATCACGGATGGCCTTCAGCTTTGAGGATCCGATTGAACTGGGAGTCTACATGAGAACTGGAAATACCTTTTTTTTACTTCCCCCTTAGCCAGCTCCCAAGTTTTTAAGTGCATTGGCCTGCGCGCTCCTCGTGCCTCTCCCGTGCGCTCCTCGTGCCTCTCCCGCGCGCTCCTCGTGCCTCTCCCGTGCGCGCTCCTCCTGCCTCTCCCGCGCTCCTCGTGCCTCTCCCGTGCGCTCCTGGTGCCTCTCCCGTGCGCTCCTCGTGCCTCTCCCGTGCGCTCCTCCTGCCTCTCCCGCGCGCTCCTCGAGCCTCTCCCGCACGCTCCTCGTGCCTCTCCCGCGCGCTCCTCCTGCCTCTCCCGTGCGCTCCCCGTGCCTCTCCCATGCGCTCCTCCTGCCTCTCCCGTGCGCTCCTCCTGCCTCTCCCGTGCGCTCCTCGTGCCTCTCCCGCGTGCTCCTCCTGCCTCTCCCGCGCGCTCCTCCTGCCTCTCCCGTGCGCTCCCCGTGCCTCTCCCGTGCGCTCCTCCTGCCTCTCCCGTGTGCTCCTCGTGCCTCTCCCGCGTGCTCCTCGTGCCTCTCCCGTGCGCTCCCCGTGCCTCTCCCGTGCGCTCCTCCTGCCTCTCCCGTGCGCTCCTCGTGCCTCTCCCGTGCGCTCCTCCTGCCTCCCTCGCGCACTCCTCGTGGCTCTCCCATGCGCTCCTCCTGCCTCTCCCGTGCGCTCCCCGTGCCTCTCCCGCGCGCTCCTCCTGCCTCTCCCGTGCGCTCCCCGTGCCTCTCCCGTGCGCTCCTCCTGCCTCTCCCGCGCGCTCCCCGTGCCTCTCCCGTGCGCTCCTCGTGCCTCTCCCATGCGCTCCTCGTGCCTCTCCCGTGCGCTCCCCGTGCCTCTCCCGTACGCTCCCCGTGCCTCTCCCACGCGCTCCTCGTGCCTCTCCCGTGCGCTCCTCCTGCCTCTCCCGTGCGCGCTCCTCGTGGCTCTCCCGTGCGCTCCCCGTGCCTCTCCCGCGCGCTCCTCGTACCTCTCCCGTGCGCTCCTCCTGCCTCTCCCGCGCGCTCCCCGTGCCTCTCCTGTGCGCTCCTCTCCCGCGTGCTCCTCGTGCCTCTCCCGCGTGCTCCTCGTGCCTCTCCCGTGCGCTCCCCGTGCCTCTCCCGCGCGCTCCTCGCGCCTCTCCCGCGTGCTCCTCGTGCCTCTCCCGCACGCTCCTCGTGCCTCTCCCGTGCGCTCCTCCTGCCTCTCCCGCGTGCTCCTCCCGCATCTCCCGTGCGCTCCTCGCGCCTCTCCCGTGCGCTTGTCCTCCCTCTCCCGCGCGTGCCTCTCCCGCGCGCTCCTCCTGCCTCTCCCGTGCGCTCCTCGTGCCTCTCCCGCGCGCTCCTCGTGCCTCTCCCGTGCGCTCCTCGCGCCTCTCCCGTGCGCTCCTCGTGCCTCTCCCGTGCGCTCCTCGTGCCTCTCCTGTGCCCTCCTAGTGCCTCTCCCGTGCCCTCCTAGTGCCTCTCCCGTGCGCTCCTCCTGCCTCTCCGGCGCGCTCCTCCTGCCTCTCTCGTGCGCTCCTCGTGCCTCTCCCGCGCGCTCCTCGTGCCTCTCCCGTGCGCTCCTCGTTCCTCTCCCGCACACTCCCCGTGCCTCTCCCGTGCGCTCCTCGTGCCTCTCCCGCGCGCTCCTCATGCCTCTCTCGTGCGCTCCTCATGCCTCTCCCGTGCGCTCCTCGTGCCTCTCCCGTGCGCTCCTCGCGCCTCTCCCGTGCGCTCCTCGTGCCTCTCCCGTGTGCTCCTCGTGCCTCTCCCGCGCGCTCCTGGTGCCTCTCCCGTGCGCTCCTCGTGCCTCTCCCGCACGCTCCTCGTGCCTCTCCCGTGCGCTCCTCGTTCCTCTCCCACGCGCTCCTCCTGCCTCTCCCGTGCGCTCCCTGTGCCTCTCCTGTGCGCTCCGCGTGCTTCTCCTGCGCGCTCCTCATGCCTCTCCCGTGCGCTCCTCCTGCCTCTCCCGTGCGCGCTCCTCGTGGCTCTCCCGTGCGCTCCCCGTGCCTCTCCCGCGCGCTCCTCGTGCCTCTCCCGTGCGCTCCTCCTGCCTCTCCCGTGCGCGCTCCTCGTGCCTCTCCCGCGCGCTCCTCGCGCCTCTCCCGTGCGCTCCTCCTGCCTCTCCTGTGCGCTCCTCGTACCTCACCCGTGCGCTCCTCCTGCCTCTCCCGCGCGCTCCTCCTGCCTCTCCTGTGCGCTCCTCTCCCGCGTGCTCCTCGTGCCTCTCCCGCGTGCTCCTCGTGCCTCTCCCGTGCGCTCGTCCTCCCTCTCCCGCGCGTGCCTCTCCCGCGCGCTCCTCCTGCCTCTCCCGTGCGTTCCTCGTGCCTCTCCCGCGCGCTCCTCGTGCCTCTCCCGTGCGCTCCTCGCGCCTCTCCCGTGCGCTCCTCGTGCCTCTCCCGTGCGCTCCTCGTGCCTCTCCTGTGCCCTCCTAGTGCCTCTCCCGTGCCCTCCTAGTGCCTCTCCCGTGCGCTCCTCCTGCCTCTCCGGCGCGCTCCTCCTGCCTCTCTCGTGCGCTCCTCGTGCCTCTCCCGCGCGCTCCTCGTGCCTCTCTCGTGCGCTCCTCGTTCCTCTCCCGTGCGCTCCTCGTGCCTCTCCCGCGCGCTACTCGTGCCTCTCCCGTGCACTCCCCGTGCCTCTCCCTTGCGCTCCTCGTGCCTCTCCCGCGCGCTCCTCGTGACTCTCTCGCGCGCTCCTCGTGCCTCTCCCGTGCGCTCCTCCTGCCTCTCCCGTGCGCGCTCCTCGTGCCTCTCCCGTGCGCTCCTCGTGCCTCTCTCGTGCGCTCCTCATGCCTCTCCCGTGCGCTCCTCGCGCCTCTCCCGTGCGCTCGTCCTGCCTCTCCCGTGCGCTCCTCGCGCCTCTCCCGTGCGCTCCTCGTGCCTCTCCCGTGTGCTCCTCGTGCCTCTCCCGCGCGCTCCTGGTGCCTCTCCCGTGCGCTCCTCGTGCCTCTCCCGCACGCTCCTCCTGCCTCTCCCGTGCGCTCCTCGTTCCTCTCCCGCGCGCTCCTCCTGCCTCTCCCGTGCGCTCCCTGTGCCTCTCCTGTGCGCTCCGCGTGCTTCTCCTGCGCGCTCCTCGTGCCTCTCCCGTGCGCTCCTCGTGCCTCTCCCGCGCGCTCCTCGTGCCTCTCCTGTGCGCTCCTCGTGCCTCTCCCGTGCGCTCCTCATGCCTCTCCCGTGCGCTCCTCGTGCCTCTCCCGCGCGCTCCTGGTGCCTCTCCCGTGCGCTCCTCGTGCCTCTCCCGCACGCTCCTCCTGCCTCTCCCGTGCGCTCCTCGTTCCTCTCCCGCGCGCTCCTCCTGCCTCTCCCGTGCGCTCCCTGTGCCTCTCCTGTGCGCTCCGCGTGCTTCTCCTGCGCGCTCCTCGTGCCTCTCCCGTGCGCTCCTCGTGCCTCTCCTGCGCGCTCCTCGTGCCTCTCCTGCGCGCTCCTCGTGCCTCTCCTGTGCGCTCCTCGTACCTCTCCCGTGCGCTCCTCCTGCCTCTCCCGCGCGCTCCTCCTGCCTCTCCCGCGCGCTCCTCGCGCCTCTCCCGTGCGCTCCTCCTGCCTCTCCCGTACGCTCCTCCTGCCTCTCTCGCGCGCTCCTCGTGCCTCTCCCGTGCGGCGCTCCTCGCGCCTCTCCCGCGCGCTCCTCCTGCCTCCCTCACGCGCTCCTCGTGCCTCTCCCGCGCGCTCCTCCTGCCTCTCCCGTGCGCTCCTCGTGCCTCTCCCGCGCGCTCCTCCTGCCTCTCCTGTGCGCTCCTCGTGCCTCTCCCGTGCGCTCCTCATGCCTCTCCTGTGCGCTCCTCGTACCTCTCCCGTGCGCTCCTCCTGCCTCTCCCGCGCGCTCCTCGCGCCTCTCCCGTGCGCTCCTCGCGCCTCTCCCGTACGCTCCTCCTGCCTCTCTCGCGCGCTCCTCGTGCCTCTCCCGTGCGGCGCTCCTCGCGCCTCTCCCGCGCGCTCCTCCTGCCTCCCTCACGCGCTCCTCGTGCCTCTCCCGCGCGCTCCTCCTGCCTCTCCCGTGCGCTCCTCGTGCCTCTCCCGCGCGCTCCTCCTGCCTCTCCCGCGCGCTCCTCGTGCCTCTCCCGTGCGCTCCTCGCGTCTCTCCCACGCGCTCCTCGTGCCTCTCCCGTGCGCTCCTCGTGCCTCTCCCGTGCGCTCCTCGTGCCTCTCCCGCGCGCTCCTCGTGCCTCTCCCGTGCGCTCCTCGCGTCTCTCCCACGCGCTCCTCGTGCCTCTCCCGTGCGCTCCTCGCGTCTCTCCCACGCGCTCCTCGTGCCTCTCCCGTGCGCTCCTCGTTCCTCTCCCGTGCGCTCCTCGTGCCTCTCCCGCGCGCTCCTCGCGCCTCTCCCGTGCGCTCCTCCTGCCTCTCCCGTGCGCTTTTCCTGCCTCTCCCGCGCGCTCCGCGTGCTTCTCCTGCGCGCTCCTTGTGCCTCTCCCACGCGCTCCTCGTGCCTCTCCCATGCGCTCCGCGCGCCTCTCCCGCGCGCTCCTCGCGCCTCTCCCGTGCGCTCCTCGGGCCTCTCCCGTGCGCTCCTCCTGCCTCTCCCGCGCGCTCCTCGTGCCTCTCCCGTGCGGCGCTCCTCGCGCCTCTCCCGCGCGCTCCTCCTGCCTCCCTCCCGCGCTCCTCGTGCCTCTCCCGCGCGCTCCTCCTGCCTCTCCCGTGCGCTCCTCGTGCCTCTCCCGCGCGCTCCTCCTGCCTCTCCCGCGCGCTCCTCGTGCCTCTCCCGCGCGCTCCTCGTGCCTCTCCCGTGCGCTTCTCGTGCCTCTCCCGCGTGCTCCTCGTGCCTCTCCTGCACGCTCCTCGTGCCTCTCCCGCGCGCTCCTCGCGCCTGTCCCGTGTGCTCCACGTGCCTCTCCCGTGTGCTCCTCGTGCCTCTCCCGTGCGCTCCTCCTGCCTCTCCCGTGCGCTCCTCGTGCCTCTCCCGCGCGCTCCTTGTGCCTCTCCCGCGTGCTCCTCCCGCATCTCCCATGCGCTCCTCGCGCCTCTCCCGTGCGCTCGTCCTCCCTCTCCCGCGCGTGCCTCTCCCGCGCGCTCCTCCTGCCTCTCCCGTGCGCTCCTCGTGCCTCTCCCGCGCGCTCCTCGTGCCTCTCCCGTGCGCTCCTCGTACCTCTCCCGTGCGCTCCTCCTGCCTCTCCCGCGCGCTCCTCGTGCCTCTCCCGTGCGCTCCTCGTGCCTCTCCCGTGCGCTCCTCTGCCTCTCCTGCGCGCTCCTCGTGCCTCTCCTGCGCGCTCCCCGTGCCTCTCCCGTACGCTCCTCGCGCCTCTCCCGTGCGCTCCTTGTGCCTCTCCCATGCGATCCCCGTACCTCTCCTGCGCGCTCCTCGTGCCTCTCCCGAGCGCTCTTGGTACCTCTCCCGCGCGCTCCTCGCGCCTCTTCCGTGCGCTCGTCGTGCCTCTCCCGCGCGCTCCTCATCCCTCTCCCGCGCGCTCCTCGTCCCTCTCCCGTGCGCTCCTCGTGCCTCTCCCGTGCGCTCCTCGTCCCTCTCCCGTGCGCTCCTCGTCCCTCTCCCGTGCGCTCCTCGTGCCTCTCCCGTGCGCTCCTCGTGCCTCTCCCGTGCGCTCCTCATCCCTCTCCCGCGCGCTCCTCGTCCCTCTCCCGTGCGCTCCTCGTGCCTCTCCCGTGCGCTCCTCGTGCCTCTCCCGTGCGCTCCTCATCCCTCTCCCGTGCTCTCCTCCTGCCTCTCCCGCGCGCTCCTCGTGCCTCTCCTGTGCGCTCCCCGTGCCTCTCCCGTGCTCTCCTCGTGCCTCTCCCGTGCGCTCCTCGTGCCTCTCCTCTCACAGCTGGGTCAAGAGGACTACTCACGTGTGTAAGTTTAGGCACGTGTTGCAGACCTTGCGGGGCTGAAGGCAGGCTGATGAAGAGCAAGGAGAGATTTCCTTTCTAAACTTGTGGCCTTTGTTCTGGGCTGGATCAGTGTGATTCACGTTCGTGTCTGTGTTTCAATCCTGGAAAGTGCCCCACATCTCTCATCCCGGACCAAGGGCTTTCGGGGAGGATGGTGCGTTAGGCTGGTCCTCCGTCCCTGGGAGTGACTCTCAGGGCTGGTCTGGTTTCTAGGGCTGCTGAATTCTAGTGCAGAATTCGACCTCTGTGTAACCAAGGTGATGGAATTATTTAATCATAAAGCACAAACAATGCTGCTATGTCCCTTGTACAGCCCTGCCCATCTGGACATTAGGTCTGGGAACAGAGAGTTTAGTCCCTAGGTAATCATTAATGTTAAACAATAATGGTGAAGGGGGATTTTTAATAGAAATAGCGTTACCAAATGGTTGCAGGTGTATTTGTGGTACCTATCTATTGTGTGAATTAATTGAAGCAAAAAGTCATACATCTCCCCCCAAAGAAGTTAGTTTTAATCAAAACCAGCAGGTGTCTAGAACTGGTCTAGATGACCCGTGCCGCAGGGACAAGAGCCAGAAGAGGACTGAGTTTGCGCAAAAACTGTGATGAAGAGGATAAGCCTTCATCTTAGGACCCCCGACGAGCACCACTAGGAGGCACTGCGCAAGTGCGGGTGGGAGTAGTGTATGAAAATGGACTGATTTGACTATGAGAGGAAGGGCTTATGTAATCAGATGAATAGGTATATTTTGATCTATATAAACTGCACGGAAGGGGCATGGGGTGTGCACGTTCGGCGGAATTATCCCCCGTGCATCCGACGTCGCAATAAAGAATGCTGCCTTTTAACACTACATTGGTGTTACGAGGTTTATTCACGGATTTTCGGTGACAGTTTCTGGCGACCCAGGTGGGACCCTGCTTGTGAATACCGACGGATCCGCAGGATCACGGGACTTCCAGCTGGTATCGAGGGATTCTCGAGGAGAACCTCTGATCCCCGGACCGAAGGATTCCAAGTCAGTCCCCTGGAATTTAATTAAGGCATTCTTTAGGTATGATATACGCCTGCTCGTAAATCGTGGTGAAAACCTCGTAGAGTTGGGCTAAAAGGTACCTTTGTGGAAAGTCTCTGCTCGGTGAAAGCCAGTGGAGCGGGGCCCAAGGGGGAGGTCTTCAACAGGGGGTTGAAGTCTCCAAGATCTCAGCAGGGGGCTGGGATCCCAAAGGGAGCTCCAACAAGGGTTGGGGTCCCTCTGATTAGTGTTTGTGATATAGTGCACAATCACTACCACTGGTCGTTTGAAGGATGGGCACCTTTCCGAGTAAAAGACCCATCCCAAGGGGCACGCCTTTGGGATGTTTTTTAAAACACTGGAAAGAGCTGGGGGGGGACCCTTTAACTCGGAAACGGTTAATTGAGTATTGTAATCACTGGTGACCATTATATACTCTGGATGATGGGGAGAAGTGGCCGGAGGATGGGACACTGTGTTATAATACCATTTTGCAATTAATGTTGTTTTGTAAAAGGGAAGGTAAATAGGAAGAAATGACATATGTAGATTTGTTTTTCTCGTTGAGAAATCATTCGGAATGGCAAAGGCAGTGTGGGATGCATCCGCGCAGTTCTATGGTGATGGCTTTAAAGAAAGGAAACTGCGAAAAGGGTTCAAAGAATTGTTGCGTCGCTTGTAGTGTTGGCAAAGAGTGTTTGAAATATGAGCCTGAGGAGGATGATGTTGAATTAATGGTTGCACCTTGCCGGAGATGGGGATGTGATAAGGAGGACCGAAAATCTGAGACAGACAGTCCTTCTGTTTCTCCTATGGGGGGGGGGCAGGAAGATTTAGCCTGGTTTCGGGAAGGACACGGGGAAGGACGGGGGGGGTGTAGCAGAATCGGCTTCTCCCCTCCAAGCCCCTCTCTGAGAAGCCAGGGAATGAGGAAGTAAAATTTTTAACAGGGTAAAAAGAAAATTAACGTTTCTTATGCTGTTGAAATTTAGATTGGGAAAACAGTGGGTAACTCACCAGTTTCTATATATGCCTGAATGTCCATTGCCTTTGTTAGGATGAGATTTATTAAGCAAATTAGAGGCACAAATAACTTTTAAAAATGAGGAAATTGAATTATTGATACCAGAATCAAAAGCCGTAGAGGCAAGGGTGTTTATGTTACAGGACTCTTTTAAGGAGGAACAAATTCCAGAAGAGGTGGAAAACGCAGTAATCCCCTTGGTTTGGGCAAATGAAGTTCCAGGACGGTCCAAATTAGCAGAACCGGTAAAAGTGACCTTAAAACCTGGTTCCAAACCGGTAAGACAAAAACAATATCCTATGAAGTGGGAGGCTCGAAAAGGATTGGACGGGTTAATCACGAAATTTTTGGAATGTGGACTTTTGGTAGAATGCGAGTCAGAATATAACACACCTATATTACCGGTAAAGAAACCTGGGGGACGGGAATATCGACTAGTCCAGGATCTAAGAGCTATAAATCAAATAGTTCAAGATATACACCCAGGAGTGGCCAATCCCTATACTTTATTGACATCCCTGAAAGAGGAGCATAAATGGTTTACTGTACTAGATTTAAAGGATGCCTTCTTTTGCATATCTCTGAATGCATAAAGTCAAAGCACATTTGCTTTTGAATGGGAGAGCCCTGCTACAGGATGAAAGATGCAACTGACATGGACTGTACTTCCACAAGGATTTAAAAATAGCCCCACAATATTTGGAAAACTGTTTGTCCATGAGAGGCAGCACCTGGCCCTTGGAGTGCTGGCACAACGGCTGGGATCCTGGAAGCGGCCAGTAGGGTACTTCTCTCAACAACTTGACAGCGTCGGTAAAGGACTGCCGGGATGTTTGCGCGCTGTGGCAGCGACGGTATTGCTGATTCAGCAAGCTCGAGAATTGACTACGGGGCAAAAGATGGTGGTGTATGTACCACACATGGTGGTTACTGTTTTAGAACAAAACGGGGGTCATTGGCTGTCCCCCAGCAGAATGCTGAAATATCAGGTTGTCTTGCTAGAGCAGGATGATGTGGAACTGAAAACCACAACCATCGTAAATCCAGCAATGTTTCTGTCAACGAAAAATCCAACAGAAAATCTAGAACATGACTGCCTGCTAACTGTTGAACAAGTCTATTCCAGCAGACCGGACCTGAGGGATGAGCCTCTGGAGAACCCTGATCTGGAGTTGTTCATGGATGGAAGCAGCTTTGTGAAAGAAGGAAGACGAATGGCCCGATATGCTGTTGTCACCACGACCGAGGCACTGGAGTCAGGAATGCTGCCTGCAAATCCCTCGGCACAGAAAGCAGAACTGGTGGCATTGCAGCAAGCCTTGCCAGTGGCAGAAGGAAAAAGGGTAAATATATGGACCGATTCCAAATATGCATTTGGTGTGATTCATGCTCATGGAGCCATCTGGAAAGAAAGAGGACTGCTCTCAGCCCAACGATCATCGATAAAACACAAAGAAGAAATCCTCCAGCTCCTCGAAGAGGTGCAGAAACCAAAGGAAGTAGCGGTGATGCACTGCAAGGCTCATCAATTTGGTCAGACAGCTGTAAACACAGGTAATCGATTGGCAGACAAAACAGCAAAGGAGGCTGCGGAACGAGGTATCCTTGCACTAGTACCAGTAAAACAGATAAAAATCCCAAATCTGAAACCAGAATATAGTGAATGGGATGAGCAATTAAAAGCATCACAGAATGCAGAAGGGTGGTGGGTAAGGCCAGAAAAGCAGGTAATAGTAACCCCGCAAGTCATGGTGGAACTTGCGAAAGAAAAGCATGCGCAGACATATTGGGGTGTAGATGCTGTGGTCTCGAGTTTAAAATCATCTGCAGTGTGTGTAGGAATGACAGGGGTAATTAAATCAATAGTGGCCAAGTGTCCGATTTGTCTCCAAAATAATCCTTTAAATGGGAAAAGGGCACCCCTAGGGGTAACAAAACAGGGTAACTCCCTGTTTCGGTTTCGGCTGCCGCCGGCAACAAAAGCGCCACGCGGCCGCCCCTCCCTCCGCCGGCGTGTGGAGGAGAATGAAAAGAAAGAGGCAGAAACTGGTGGGTCGGGATAAGGGCAGTTTAACAGAACAGCAAACAGAGGGAAAACAGGAACAACAACGATACAAATAAGGAGAAAACACAACAACGAACCGTACAACTCAGACAGCCACTCTCCCGAAACAGGACCGGCGCTGCGCCCCCCCAAGCCGCGAGTGCTTTCCCGCTGCGCCGCCCCCCCCACCGGAACCCCGCGTGACGTCACATGGTATGGAATACCAGGCTCTGTTTGGCCAGGTGGGGTCAGCCCCCACCCCCCAGCTGTGCCCCTTCCTGGATTCCGGTGAAAATTAACCCTGTTCTGGCCAAACCCAGGACATTATCCACCCCTTATTCCATACCATCTACGTCATGCCCAGGTCCCCCATTGTCCGGTTGATCACCACCACTTCTCCTGTCTCCAAATATCATTCCCTTAGTCTATGGATCATCACTCTAAAGTGTCCGTTGAGTTCATTTAATCCATGACTTTGGGCTCCATCTGTCGTTACGGTCTTCCGTGGCAGGGGAGGTGATGTGTGGTGATGGGCGGTCACTTGCTGCATCCGGAGCTCACGGCTGATGTATCTGGTGCAGCCCGTGCCCACAGTCTGCAGGAGATGTTGATCTTGATGAAGTTGCTGGATGCCAGTTGTTGAAAACCAGGTCCAGTTCCATCATTGCTGTGCTCTGCTAGGTTTTCATCGAAAAAGTCCATCCTTCTTTAATCTGGAGAATTCTTACTATGCTACTACTGGTACAAAATATAACAATTATAACAGTGATAACAGACAGTGACAGGGTTATTTAACAACTAACTTTATACAATTTATTTATGGACTATTCTCGCCCAAAATTAAATCCCCATGAGGTACACATTGGACTTCCCCATCCTTCCGCATTACCCACCAGGTACACCCAGGTCCTTGAGCAAAGGCAATCCCGCGGACGGGCTTGCCTTTGCCCGAGGCAGGACTAACCCAAACCGTCTTCCCTAACATGTTCCGCATGTGCACTACAGGGACTTTATCCCCTTCTACTGGGTGCTGAGGTTTTGACTGGGCAGGACCAGCCTGGTTGGTGGACCCTCTGGTGTTAACCAACCAGGTGGCCTTTGCTAAATGGGTATCCCAATTTTTGAAAGTCCCACCCCCCATTGCCCTCAAAGTGGTTTTTAGCAGCCCATTGTAACGTTCGATCTTTCTAGAGGCTGGTGCATGGTAGGGGATGTGATACACCCACTCGATACCGTGTTCTTTGGCCCAGGTGTCTATGAGGCTGTTGCGAAAGTGAGTCCCGTTGTCCGACTCGATTCTTTCGGGAGTGCCATGTCGCCACAGGACTTGTTTTTCCAGGCCCAGGATGGTATTCCGGGCGGTGGCATGGGGCACAGGGTAGGTTTCCAGCCATCCGGTGGTGGCCTCCACCATTGTGAGTACATAGCGCTTGCCTTGGCGGGTTTGTGGCAGTGTGATATAGTCAATCTGCCAAGCCTCCCCATATTTATATTTTAGCCATCATCCTCCATACCACTGAGGCTTTACCCGCTTGGCTTGCTTGATTGCAGCGCATGTCTCACATTCATGGATAACCTGTGCAATAGTGTCCATGGTCAAGTCCACCCCTCGGTCACGAGCCCATCTGTATGTCGCGTCTCTTCCTTGGTGGCCCGAGGTGTCATGGGCCCACCGAGCTATAAACAGTTCACCCTTATGTTGCCAGTCCAGATCCACCTGAGCCACTTCAATCTTAGCAGCCTGATCTACCTGGTGGTTGTTTTGATGTTCTTCAGTGGCCCGACTCTTAGGGACGTGGGCGTCCACGTGACGGACTTTTACAACCAACTGCTCCAGCCGGGCAGCAATATCTTGCCACAATGGGGCAGCCCAGATAGGTTTGCCTCTGCGCTGCCAGTTGTTCTTCTTCCATTGCTGCAGCCACCCCCACAAGGCATTGGCCACCATCCAAGAGTCTGTATAAAGATAGAGCACTGGCCACTTCTCTCGACTGGCAATGTCTAAAGCCAGCTGGATGGCTTTCACCTCTGCAAACTGGCTGGACTCACCTTCTCCCTCGGCAGTTTCTGCGACTTGTCGTGTAGGGCTCCATACAGCAGCCTTCCACCTCCGCTGCTTCCCCACAATGCGACAGGACCCATCCGTGAACAGGGCATACTGTTTCTTATCTTCTGGCAGCTGGTTATACAGTGGGGCCTCTTCAGCACGTGTCACCTCCTCCTCTGGTGATGCTCCAAAATCTTTGCTTTCTGGCCAGTCCATGATTACCTCCAGAATTCCTGGGCAACTGGGGTTTCCCATTCGGGCGCGCTGGGTGATCAGAGCGACCCACTTACTCCACGTAGCATCAGTGGCATGATGCGTAGAGGGGACCCTCTCTTTGAACATCCAGCCCAGGACTGGCAATCATGGTGCTAGGAGGAGCTGTGCTTCAGTGCCGACCACTTCTGAAGCAGCTCGAACACCTTCATATGCTGCCAGAATCTCTTTTTCAGTGGGAGTATAGCGGGCCTCGGATCCTTTGTATCCCCGGCTCCAGAACCCCAGGGGTCGACCTCGAGTCTGCCCTGGTGCTTTCTGCCAGAGACTCCAGGTTGGGCCATTCTCCCCGGCTGCGGTGTAGAGCACATTTTTAACATCTTGCCCTGACCGGACTGGACCAAGGGCTACGGCATGAACTATCTCCTGTTTAATCTGTTCAAATGCCTGTCGTTGCTCAGGGCCCCATTCAAAATCATTCTTCTTCCGGGTCACGTGGTACAGAGGACTCACAATCTGGCTGTAATTTGGGATGTGCATCCTCCAAAAACCCACAACACCCAGGAAGGCCTGTGCTTCCTTTTTGCTGGTTGGTGGAGACATAGCTGCTATTTTGTTGATGACATCCATTGGGATTTGACGGCACCCATCCTGCCATTTTATTCCCAAAAACTGGATCTCTTGCGCAGATCCCTTGACTTTACTTCGCTTAATGGCGAAACCGGCTTTCAGAAGGATCTGAACTATTTTCTCCCCTTTCTCAAAAACTTCCTCCGCGGTGTCACCCCATACAATGATGTCATCAATGTACTGCAGATGTTCTGGGGCTTCACCCTTTTCCAGTGCAGTCTGGATTAGTCCATGGCAAATGGTGGGACTGTGTTTCCACCCCTGGGGCAGTTGATTCCAGGTGTACTGGATGCCCCTCCAGGTGAAAGCAAACTGTGGCCTGCACTCTGCTGCAAAAGGGATGGAGAGGAATGCATTAGCAATGTCAATTGTAGCATACCACTTGGCTGCCTTTGACTCCAGCTGATATTGAAGTTCTAGCATGTCTGGCACAGCAGCACTCAGCGGTGGTGTGACTTCATTCAGGCCACGGTAGTCTATTGTCAGTCTCCACTCTCCAGTAGATTTTCTTACTGGCCATGTGGGACTATTAAAGGGTGAGCGAGTTTTGGTGATCACTCCTTGACTCTCCAGCTGGCGGATCAGCTGATGAATGGGGAGAAGGGAGTCTCGGTTGGTACGATACTGTCGCCGGTGCACCGTTGTGGTTGCGATGGGTACCTGTTGTTCTTCAACCCTCAGCAACCCAACAAAAGAAGGATCCTCCGAGAGACCAGGCAAAATGGACAGCTGTTTAATTTCTTCCGTCTCCACAGCAGCAATGCCAAAAGCCCACCGATACCCCTTTGGGTCCTTGAAATAGCCTCTCCTAAGATAGTCTATCCCAAGGATGCACGGAGCCTCGGGGCCAGTTACAATGGGGTGCTTCTGCCAGTCCTGCCCAGTGAGAATGTCCCGGGTAGCAACCACAGACTCCTCCAGGGCAGCTACCCGAGATGAATTTTCTCTTTTGGAGGACACTTTCTCCTCCACCATGCACCTGAGACTCCTCCTAGGCATCTCCTAGAGTCTTTTGTCCTCTGTTTTAGAGACACAATATCCCGGGTAGCAGCCCTAGACTCCCCCAAGGAAGCTACCCGACATGATTTTTCTCTTTTGGAGAACAGTTTCTCCTCCAGCATGAATTTGATACTCCTCCAGGGATTTTTCTTTTTGAAGGGCACTTTCCCCTCTGGAATCCACCCGAGACTCCTCCAAGGCATCTCCTAGAGTCTTTTGTCCTCTGTTTTAAGCACCATACATTCAGGCAGCAGCCCCAGACTCCTCCAAGGCAGCTACCCGAGATGATTTTTCTCTTTTGGAGGACAGTTTCTCCTCCAGCACCCACCTGAGACTCACCCCAGCTATCTCCCAGAGTGCTTTTCCTCCAGTTTTAGAGACAGAATATCGCGCGTAGCAACCCCAGACTCCTCCAGGGCAGCTACCCGAGATGATTTTTCTCTTTTGGAGGACAGTTTATCCTCCGGGATCCGCCCAAGGCTCCTCCAAGGCATCTCCTAGAGTCTTTTTTCCTCCGTTTTAAGCACCACAGACCCAGGTAGCAGCCCCAGACTCCTCCAAGGCAGCTACCCGAGATGATTTTTCTCTTTTGGAGAACAGTTTATCCCCCGGGATCCACCCAAGACTCCTCCAAGACATCTCCTAGAGTCTTTTTTCCTCTGTTTTAAGCACCACAGACCCAGGTAGCTGCCCCATACTCCTCCAAGGCAGCTACCCGACATGATTTTTCTCTTTTGGAGGACATTTTCTCCTGGGATCCACCCAAGACTCCTACAAGGCATCTCCTAGAGTCTTTTTTCCTCCGTTTTAAGCACCACAGACCCAGGTAGCAGCCCCAGACTCCTCCAAGGCACCTACCCGAGATGATTTTTCTATTTTGGAGGACACTTCCTAATCTGGGATCCGTTCTATACTCCTCCCAGGTATCTCCTGGAGTATTTTACCCCCTCTTTTAGAGACAGAATGTCCCGGGTAGCAACTCCAGACTCCTCCAGGGCAGCTACCCGAGATGATTTTTTTCTTCTTGAGGAAAGTGTCTTGTCCTGCAACCACCTGAGACTTCTCCCAGGCATCTCCTAGAGTCTTTTGTCCTCTGTTTGAAGCACCATAGTTCCTTGTCACAACCCCAGACTCCTCCAAGGCAGCTACCCGAGATGATTTTTCTCTTTTGGAGGACACTTTCTCCTCCAGCATCCACCAGAGACTCCTCCCAGGTATCTCCCAGCATCCTTCTCTTCCTGTTTTAGAGGCAGAATGTCCCGGGTAGCAACCACAGACTCCTCCAGGGCAGCTACCCGAGATGATTTTTCTCTTTCAAAGGACACTTCCGAATCCGCGATCCATCCTATACTCCTCCCAGGTATCTCCTGGAGTATTTTACCCCTTGTTTTAGAGACAGAATGTCACGGGTAGCAACTCCAGACTCCTCCAGGGCAGCTACCCGAGATGATTTTTCTCTTTTGGAGGACACTTTCTCCTCCACCATGCACCTGAGACTCCTCCTAGGCATCTCCTAGAGTCTTTTGTCCTCTGTTTTAGAGACACAATATCCCGGGTAGCAGCCCTAGACTCCTCCAAGGAAGCTACCCGACATGATTTTCCTCTTTTAGAGGACACTTTCTCCTCCAGCATGAATTTGATACTACTCCAGTGATTTTTCTCTTTTGAAGGGCACTTTCTCCTCTGGAATCCACCCGAGACTCCTCCAAGGCATCTCCTAGAGTCTTTTGTCCTCTGTTTTAAGCACCATACATTCAGGCAGCAGCCCCAGACTCCTCCAAGGCAGCTACCTGAGATTATTTATTTCTTTTGGAGGACACTTTATCCTCCAGCATGCACCTGATACTCCTCCAGTGATTTTTCTCTTTTGAAGGACACTTTCTCCTCCGGAATATTCCCGAGACAACTTCCAGGCATCTCCTAGCGTCTTTTGTCCTCTGTTTTAAGCAAAATACATTCAGGCAGCAGCCCCAGACTCCTCCAGGGCAGCTACCCGAGATGTTTTTTCTCTTTTGGAGGACAGTTTATCCCCCAGGATCCACCCAAGGCTCCTCCAAGGCATCTCCTAGAGTCTTTTTTCCTCCGTTTTAAGCACCACAGACCCAGGCAGCAGCCCCAGACTCCTCCAAGGCAGCTACCCGACATGATTTTTCTCTTTTGGAGGACAGTTCCTCCTCCAGCACTCACCTGAGACTCATCCCACGTATGTCCCAGAGTGCTTTTGCTCCAGTTTTAGAGACAGAATATCGCGCGTAGCAACCCCAGACTCCTCCAGGGCAGCTACCCGAGATGATTTTTCTCTTTTGGAGGACAGTTTTCCCCCGGGATCCACCCAAGACTCCTCCAAGGCATCTCCTAGAGTCTTTTTTCCTCCGTTTTAAGCACCACAGACCCAGGTAGCAGCCCCAGACTCCTCCAAGGCAGCTACCCGAGATGATTTTTCTCTTTTGGAGGACACTTCCGAATCCGCGATCCATTCTATACTCTTCCCAGGTATCTCCTGGAGTATTTTACCCCCTGTTTTAGAGACAGAATGTCACGGGTAGCAACTCCAGACTCCTCCAGGGCAGCTACCCGAGATGATTTTTCTCTTTGGAGGACACTTTCTCCTCCACCATGCACCTGAGACTCCTCCTAGGCATCTCCTAGAGTCTTTTGTCCCCTGTTTTAGAGACACAATATCCCGGGTAGCAGCCCTAGACTCCTCCAAGGAAGCTACCCGACATGATTTTCCTCTTTTAGAGGACACTTTCTCCTCCAGCATGAATTTGATACTCCTCCAGTGATTTTTCTCTTTTGAAGGGCACTTTCTCCTCTGGAATCCACCCGAGACTCCTCCAAGGCATCTCCTAGAGTCTTTTTACCTCTGTTTTAAGCACCACAGACCCAGGTAGCTGCCCCAGACTCCTCCAAGGCAGCTACCCGAGATGATTTTTCTCTTTTGGAGGACAGTTTCTCCTCCAGCACCCACCTGAGACTCATCCCAGGTACCTCCCAGAGTGCTTTTCCTCCAGTTTTAGAGACAGAATATCGCGCGTAGCAACCCCAGACTCCTCCAGGGCAGCTATCCGAGATGATTTTTCTCTTTTGGAGGACAGTTTATCCCCCAGGATCCACCCAAGACTCCTCCAAGACATCTCCTAGAGTCTTATTTCCTCTGTTTTAAGCAGCACAGACCCAGGTAGCAGCCCTAGACTCCTCTAAGGCAGCTACCCGACATGATTTTTCTTTTTTGGAGGACACTTTCTCCTCTGGAATCCACCTGAGACTCCTCCCAGGCATCTCCTAGAGTCTTTTGTCCTCTGTTTTAAACACCACAGATCCCGGGTAGCAGCCCCAGACTCCTTCAAGGCAGCTACCCGAGATTTTTTTTCTATTTTGGAGGACACTTCCTAATATGCGATCCGTTCTATACTCCTCCCAGGTATCTCCTGGAGTATTTTACCCCCTCTTTTAGAGACAGAATGTCCCGGGTAGCAACTCCAGACTCCTCCAGGGCAGCTACCCGAGATGATTTTTTTCTTCTTGAGGAAATTGTCTTGTCCTGCAACCACCTGAGACTTCTCCCAGGCATCTCCTAGAGTCTTTTGTCCTCTGTTTGAAGCACCATAGTTCCTTGTCGCAACCCCAGACTCCTCCAAGGCAGCTACCCGAGATGATTTTTCTCTTTTGGAGGACACTTTCTCCTCCAGCATCCACCAGAGACTCCTCCCAGGTATCTCCCAGCATCCTTCTCTTCCTGTTTTAGAGGCAGAATGTCCCGGGTAGCAACCACAGACTCCTCCAGGGCAGCTACCCGAGATGATTTTTCTCTTTCAAAGGACACTTCCGAATCCGCGATCCATCCTATACTCCTCCCAGGTATCTCCTGGAGTATTTTACCCCTTGTTTTAGAGACAGAATGTCACGGGTAGCAACTCCAGACTCCTCCAGGGCAGCTACCTGAGATGATTTTTCTCTTTTGGAGGACACTTTCTCCTCCACCATGCACCTGAGACTCCTCCTAGGCATCTCCTAGAGTCTTTTGTCCTCTGTTTTAGAGACACAATATCCCGGGTAGCAGCCCTAGACTCCTCCAAGGAAGCTACCCGACATGATTTTCCTCTTTTAGAGGACACTTTCTCCTCCAGCATGAATTTGATACTACTCCAGTGATTTTTCTCTTTTGAAGGGCACTTTCTCCTCTGGAATCCACCCGAGACTCCTCCAAGGCATCTCCTAGAGTCTTTTGTCCTCTGTTTTAAGCACCATACATTCAGGCAGCAGCCCCAGACTCCTCCAAGGCAGCTACCTGAGATTATTTATTTCTTTTGGAGGACACTTTATCCTCCAGCATGCACCTGATACTCCTCCAGTGATTTTTCTCTTTTGAAGGACACTTTCTCCTCCGGAATATTCCCGAGACAACTTCCAGGCATCTCCTAGCGTCTTTTGTCCTCTGTTTTAAGCAAAATACATTCAGGCAGCAGCCCCAGACTCCTCCAGGGCAGCTACCCGAGATGATTTTTCTCTTTTGGAGGACAGTTTATCCCCCAGGATCCAACCAAGGCTCCTCCAAGGCATCTCCTAGAGTCTTTTTTCCTCCGTTTTAAGCACCACAGACCCAGGCAGCAGCCCCAGACTCCTCCAAGGCAGCTACCCGACATGATTTTTCTCTTTTGGAGGACAGTTCCTCCTCCAGCACTCACCTGAGACTCATCCCACGTATGTCCCAGAGTGCTTTTGCTCCAGTTTTAGAGACAGAATATCGCGCGTAGCAACCCCAGACTCCTCCAGGGCAGCTACCCGAGATGATTTTTCTCTTTTGGAGGACAGTTTTCCCCCGGGATCCACCCAAGACTCCTCCAAGGCATCTCCTAGAGTCTTTTTTCCTCCGTTTTAAGCACCACAGACCCAGGTAGCAGCCCCAGACTCCTCCAAGGCAGCTACCCGAGATGATTTTTCTCTTTTGGAGGACACTTCCGAATCCGCGATCCATTCTATACTCTTCCCAGGTATCTCCTGGAGTATTTTACCCCCTGTTTTAGAGACAGAATGTCACGGGTAGCAACTCCAGACTCCTCCAGGGCAGCTACCCGAGATGATTTTTCTCTTTTGGAGGACACTTTCTCCTCCACCATGCACCTGAGACTCCTCCTAGGCATCTCCTAGAGTCTTTTGTCCCCTGTTTTAGAGACACAATATCCCGGGTAGCAGCCCTAGACTCCTCCAAGGAAGCTACCCGACATGATTTTCCTCTTTTAGAGGACACTTTCTCCTCCAGCATGAATTTGATACTCCTCCAGTGATTTTTCTCTTTTGAAGGGCACTTTCTCCTCTGGAATCCACCCGAGACTCCTCCAAGGCATCTCCTAGAGTCTTTTTTCCTCTGTTTTAAGCACCACAGACCCAGGTAGCTGCCCCAGACTCCTCCAAGGCAGCTACCCGAGATGATTTTTCTCTTTTGGAGGACAGTTTCTCCTCCAGCACCCACCTGAGACTCATCCCAGGTACCTCCCAGAGTGCTTTTCCTCCAGTTTTAGAGACAGAATATCGCGCGTAGCAACCCCAGACTCCTCCAGGGCAGCTATCCGAGATGATTTTTCTCTTTTGGAGGACAGTTTATCCCCCAGGATCCACCCAAGACTCCTCCAAGACATCTCCTAGAGTCTTATTTCCTCTGTTTTAAGCAGCACAGACCCAGGTAGCAGCCCCAGACTCCTCCAAGGCAGCTATCCGAGATGATTTTTCTTTTTTGGAGGACACTTTCTCCTCTGGAATCCACCTGAGACTCCTCCCAGGCATCTCCTAGAGTCTTTTGTCCTCTGTTTTAAACACCACAGATCCCGGGTAGCAGCCCCAGACTCCTTCAAGGCAGCTACCCGAGATTTTTTTTCTATTTTGGAGGACACTTCCTAATATGCGATCCGTTCTATACTCCTCCCAGGTATCTCCTGGAGTATTTTACCCGCTCTTTTAGAGACAGAATGTCCCGGGTAGCAACTCCAGACTCCTCCAGGGCAGCTACCCGAGATGATTTTTTTCTTCTTGAGGAAAGTGTCTTGTCCTGCAACCACCTGAGACTTCTCCCAGGCATCTCCTAGAGTCTTTTGTCCTCTGTTTGAAGCACCATAGTTCCTTGTCGCAACCCCAGACTCCTCCAAGGCAGCTACCCGAGATGATTTTTCTCTTTTGGAGGACACTTCCTCCTCCAGCATCCACCAGAGACTCCTCCCAGGTATCTCCCAGCATCCTTCTCTTCCTGTTTTAGAGGCAGAATGTCACGGGTAGCAACCACAGACTCCTCCAGGGCAGCTACCCGAGATGATTTTTCTCTTTTGGAGGACAGTTTCTCCTCCAGCACCCACCTGAGACTCATCCCAGGTATCTCCCAGAGTGCTTTTCCTCCAGTTTTAGAGACAGAATATCGCACGTAGCAACCCCAGACTCCTCCAGGGCAGCTACCCGAGATGATTTTTCTCTTTTGGAGGACGGTTTTTCCCCCGGGATCCACCCAAGGCTCCTCCAAGGCATCTCCTAGAGTCTTTTTTCCTCCGTTTTAAGCACCACAGACCCAGGTAGCTGCCCCAGACTCCTCCAGGGCAGCTACCCGAGATGATTTTTCTCTTTTGGAGGACAGTTTTCCCCCGGGATCCACCCAAGACTCCTCCAAGGCATCTCCTAGAGTCTTTTTTCCTCCGTTTTAAGCACCACAGACCCAGGTAGCAGCCCCAGACTCCTCCAAGGCAGCTACCCGAGATGATTTTTCTCTTTTGGAGGACACTTCCGAATCCGCGATCCATTCTATACTCTTCCCAGGTATCTCCTGGAGTATTTTACCCCCTGTTTTAGAGACAGAATGTCACGGGTAGCAACTCCAGACTCCTCCAGGGCAGCTACCCGAGATGATTTTTCTCTTTTGGAGGACACTTTCTCCTCCACCATGCACCTGAGACTCCTCCTAGGCATCTCCTAGAGTCTTTTGTCCCCTGTTTTAGAGACACAATATCCCGGGTAGCAGCCCTAGACTCCTCCAAGGAAGCTACCCGACATGATTTTCCTCTTTTAGAGGACACTTTCTCCTCCAGCATGAATTTGATACTCCTCCAGTGATTTTTCTCTTTTGAAGGGCACTTTCTCCTCTGGAATCCACCCGAGACTCCTCCAAGGCATCTCCTAGAGTCTTTTGCCCTCTGTTTTAAGCACCATACATTCAGGCAGCAGCCCTAGACTCCTCCAAGGCAGCTACCCGACATGATTTTTCTCTTTTGGAGGACAGTTTATCCCCCGGGATCCACCCAAGACTCCTCCAAGACATCTCCTAGAGTCTTTTTTCCTCTGTTTTAAGCACCACAGACCCAGGTAGCTGCCCCAGACTCCTCCAAGGCAGCTACCCGACATGATTTTTCTCTTTTGGAGGACAGTTTCTCCTCCAGCACCCACCTGAGACTCATCCCAGGTACCTCCCAGAGTGCTTTTCCTCCAGTTTTAGAGACAGAATATCGCGCGTAGCAACCCCAGACTCCTCCAGGGCAGCTACCCGAGATGTTTTTTCTCTTTTGGAGGACAGTTTATCCCCCAGGATCCACCCAAGGCTCCTCCAAGGCATCCCCTAGAGTCTTTTTTCCTCCGTTTTAAGCACCACAGACCCAGGTAGCTGCCCCAGACTCCTCCAAGGCAGCTACCCGAGATGATTTTTCTCTTTTGGAGGACAGTTTTCCCCTGGGATCCACCCAAGACTCCTCCAAGGCATCTCCTAGAGTCTTTTTTCCTCCATTTTAAGCACCACAGACCCAGGTAGCAGCCCCAGACTCCTCCAAGGCAGCTATCCGAGATGATTTTTCTCTTTTGGAGGACACTTTCTCCTCTGGAATCCACCTGAGACTCCTCCCAGGCATCTCCTAGAGTCTTTTGTCCTCTGTTTTAAACACCACAGATCCCGGGTAGCAGCCCCAGACTCCTTCAAGGCAGCTACCCGAGATATTTTTTTCTATTTTGGAGGACACTTCCTAATCTTGGATCCGTTCTATACTCCTCCCAGGTATCTCCTGGAGTATTTTACCCCCTCTTTTAGAGACAGAATGTCCCGGGTAGCAACTCCAGACTCCTCCAGGGCAGCTACCCGAGATGATTTTTTTCTTCTTGAGGAAAGTGTCTTGTCCTGCAACCACCTGAGACTTCTCCCAGGCATCTCCTAGAGTCTTTTGTCCTCTGTTTGAAGCACCATAGTTCCTTGTCGCAACCCCAGACTCCTCCAAGGCAGCTACCCGAGATGATTTTTCTCTTTTGGAGGACACTGTCTCCTCCAGCATCCACCAGAGACTCCTCCCAGGTATCTCCCAGCATCCTTCTCTTCCTGTTTTAGAGGCAGAATGTCCCGGGTAGCAACCACAGACTCCTCCAGGGCAGCTACCCGACATGATTTTTCTCTTTCAAAGGACACTTCCGAATCCGCGATCCATCCTATACACCTCCCAGGTATCTCCTGGAGTATTTTACCCCTTGTTTTAGAGAGAGAATGTCACGGGTAGCAACTCCAGACTCCTCCAGGGCAGCTACCCGAGATGATTTTTTTCTTTTGGAGGACACTTTCTCCTCCACCATGCACCTGAGACTCCTCCTAGGCATCTCCTAGAGTCTTTTGTCCCCTGTTTTAGAGACACAATATCCCGGGTAGCAGCCCTAGACTCCTCCAAGGAAGCTACCCGACATGATTTTCCTCTTTTAGAGGACACTTTCTCCTCCAGCATGAATTTGATACTCCTCCAGTGATTTTTCTCTTTTGAAGGGCACTTTCTCCTCTGGAATCCACCCGAGACTCCTCCAAGGCATCTCCTAGAGTCTTTTGCCCTCTGTTTTAAGCACCATACATTCAGGCAGCAGCCCTAGACTCCTCCAAGGCAGCTACCCGACATGATTTTTCTCTTTTGGAGGACACTTCCTCCTCCAGCATCCACCAGAGACTCCTCCCAGGTATCTCCCAGCATCCTTCTCTTCCTGTTTTAGAGGCAGAATGTCACGGGTAGCAACCACAGACTCCTCCAGGGCAGCTACCCGAGATGATTTTTCTCTTTTGGAGGACAGTTTCTCCTCCAGCACCCACCTGAGACTCATCCCAGGTATCTCCCAGAGTGCTTTTCCTCCAGTTTTAGAGACAGAATATCGCACGTAGCAACCCCAGACTCCTCCAGGGCAGCTACCCGAGATGATTTTTCTCTTTTGGAGGACGGTTTTTCCCCCGGGATCCACCCAAGGCTCCTCCAAGGCATCTCCTAGAGTCTTTTTTCCTCCGTTTTAAGCACCACAGACCCAGGTAGCTGCCCCAGACTCCTCCAGGGCAGCTACCCGAGATGATTTTTCTCTTTTGGAGGACAGTTTTCCCCCGGGATCCACCCAAGACTCCTCCAAGGCATCTCCTAGAGTCTTTTTTCCTCCGTTTTAAGCACCACAGACCCAGGTAGCAGCCCCAGACTCCTCCAAGGCAGCTACCCGAGATGATTTTTCTCTTTTGGAGGACACTTCCGAATCCGCGATCCATTCTATACTCTTCCCAGGTATCTCCTGGAGTATTTTACCCCCTGTTTTAGAGACAGAATGTCACGGGTAGCAACTCCAGACTCCTCCAGGGCAGCTACCCGAGATGATTTTTCTCTTTTGGAGGACACTTTCTCCTCCACCATGCACCTGAGACTCCTCCTAGGCATCTCCTAGAGTCTTTTGTCCCCTGTTTTAGAGACACAATATCCCGGGTAGCAGCCCTAGACTCCTCCAAGGAAGCTACCCGACATGATTTTCCTCTTTTAGAGGACACTTTCTCCTCCAGCATGAATTTGATACTCCTCCAGTGATTTTTCTCTTTTGAAGGGCACTTTCTCCTCTGGAATCCACCCGAGACTCCTCCAAGGCATCTCCTAGAGTCTTTTGCCCTCTGTTTTAAGCACCATACATTCAGGCAGCAGCCCTAGACTCCTCCAAGGCAGCTACCCGACATGATTTTTCTCTTTTGGAGGACAGTTTATCCCCCGGGATCCACCCAAGACTCCTCCAAGACATCTCCTAGAGTCTTTTTTCCTCTGTTTTAAGCACCACAGACCCAGGTAGCTGCCCCAGACTCCTCCAAGGCAGCTACCCGACATGATTTTTCTCTTTTGGAGGACAGTTTCTCCTCCAGCACCCACCTGAGACTCATCCCAGGTACCTCCCAGAGTGCTTTTCCTCCAGTTTTAGAGACAGAATATCGCGCGTAGCAACCCCAGACTCCTCCAGGGCAGCTACCCGAGATGTTTTTTCTCTTTTGGAGGACAGTTTATCCCCCAGGATCCACCCAAGGCTCCTCCAAGGCATCCCCTAGAGTCTTTTTTCCTCCGTTTTAAGCACCACAGACCCAGGTAGCTGCCCCAGACTCCTCCAAGGCAGCTACCCGAGATGATTTTTCTCTTTTGGAGGACAGTTTTCCCCTGGGATCCACCCAAGACTCCTCCAAGGCATCTCCTAGAGTCTTTTTTCCTCCATTTTAAGCACCACAGACCCAGGTAGCAGCCCCAGACTCCTCCAAGGCAGCTATCCGAGATGATTTTTCTCTTTTGGAGGACACTTTCTCCTCTGGAATCCACCTGAGACTCCTCCCAGGCATCTCCTAGAGTCTTTTGTCCTCTGTTTTAAACACCACAGATCCCGGGTAGCAGCCCCAGACTCCTTCAAGGCAGCTACCCGAGATATTTTTTTCTATTTTGGAGGACACTTCCTAATCTTGGATCCGTTCTATACTCCTCCCAGGTATCTCCTGGAGTATTTTACCCCCTCTTTTAGAGACAGAATGTCCCGGGTAGCAACTCCAGACTCCTCCAGGGCAGCTACCCGAGATGATTTTTTTCTTCTTGAGGAAAGTGTCTTGTCCTGCAACCACCTGAGACTTCTCCCAGGCATCTCCTAGAGTCTTTTGTCCTCTGTTTGAAGCACCATAGTTCCTTGTCGCAACCCCAGACTCCTCCAAGGCAGCTACCCGAGATGATTTTTCTCTTTTGGAGGACACTTTCTCCTCCAGCATCCACCAGAGACTCCTCCCAGGTATCTCCCAGCATCCTTCTCTTCCTGTTTTAGAGGCAGAATGTCCCGGGTAGCAACCACAGACTCCTCCAGGGCAGCTACCCGAGATGATTTTTCTCTTTCAAAGGACACTTCCGAATCCGCGATCCATCCTATACACCTCCCAGGTATCTCCTGGAGTATTTTACCCCTTGTTTTAGAGAGAGAATGTCACGGGTAGCAACTCCAGACTCCTCCAGGGCAGCTACCCGAGATGATTTTTTTCTTTTGGAGGACACTTTCTCCTCCACCATGCACCTGAGACTCCTCCTAGGCATCTCCTAGAGTCTTTTGTCCCCTGTTTTAGAGACACAATATCCAAGGTAGCAGCCCTAGACTCCTCCAAGGAAGCTACCCGACATGATTTTCCTCTTTTAGAGGACACTTTCTCCTCCAGCATGAATTTGATACTCCTCCAGTGATTCTTCTCTTTTGAAGGGCACTTTCTCCTCGGGAATCCACCCGAGACTCCTTCCAGGCATCTCCTAGAGTCTTTTGTCCTCTGTTTTAAGCACCATACATTCAGGCAGCAGCCCCAGACTCCTCCAAGGCAGCTACCCGAGATGATTTTTCTCTTTTGGAGAACAGTTTCTCCCCCGGGATCCACCCAAGACTCCTCCAAGACATCTCCTAGAGTCTTTTTTCCTCTGTTTTAAGCACCATACATTCAGGCACCAGCCCCAGACTCCTCCAAGGCAGCTACCCGACATGATTTTTCTCTTTTGGAGAACAGTTTCTCCCCGGGATCCACCCAAGACTCCTCCAAGACATCTCCTAGAGTCTTTTTTCCTCTGTTTTAAGCACCATACATTCAGGCAGCAGCCCTAGACTCCTCTAAGGCAGCTACCCGACATGATTTTTCTCTTTTGGAGGACAGTTTATCCCCCGGGATCCACCCAAGACTCCTCCAAGACATCTCCTAGAGTCTTTTTTCCTCTGTTTTAAGCACCACAGACCCAGGTAGCTGCCCCAGACTCCTCCAAGGCAGCTACCCGAGATGATTTTTCTCTTTTGGAGGACACTTTCTCCTCCAGCACCCACCTGAGACTCATCCCAGGTATCTCCCAGAGTGCTTTTCCTCCAGTTTTAGAGACAGAATATCGCGCGTAGCAACCCCAGACTCCTCCAAGGCAGCTACCCGAGATGATTTTTCTCTTTTGGAGGACAGTTTTTCCCCCGGGATCCACCCAAGTCTCCTCCAAGGCATCTCCTAGAGTCTTTTTTCCTCCGTTTTAAGCACCACAGACCCAGGTAGCTGCCCCAGACTCCTCCAGGGCAGCTACCCGAGATGATTTTTCTCTTTTGGAGGACAGTTTTCCCCCGGGATCCACCCAAGACTCCTCCAAGGCATCTCCTAGAGTCTTTTTTCCTCCGTTTTAAGCACCACAGACCCAGGTAGCAACTCCAGACTCCTCCAGGGCAGCTACCCGACATGATTTTTCTCTTTTGGAGGACACTTTCTCCTCCACCATGCACCTGAGACTCATCCTAGGCATCTCCTAGAGTCTTTTGTCCCCTGTTTTAGAGACACAATATCCCGGGTAGCAGCCCTAGACTCCTCCAAGGAAGCTACCCGACATGATTTTCCTCTTTTAGAGGACACTTTCTCCTCCAGCATGAATTTGATACTCCTCCAGTGATTTTTCTCTTTTGAAGGGCACTTTCTCCTCTGGAATCCACCCGAGACTCCTCCAAGGCATCTCCTAGAGTCTTTTTTCCTCTGTTTTAAGCACCACAGACCCAGGTAGCTGCCCCAGACTCCTCCAAGGCAGCTACCCGAGATGATTTTTCTCTTTTGGAGGACAGTTTCTCCTCCAGCACCCACCTGAGACTCATCCCAGGTACCTCCCAGAGTGCTTTTCCTCCAGTTTTAGAGACAGAATATCGCGCGTAGCAACCCCAGACTCCTCCAGGGCAGCTATCCGAGATGATTTTTCTCTTTTGGAGGACAGTTTATCCCCCAGGATCCACCCAAGACTCCTCCAAGACATCTCCTAGAGTCTTATTTCCTCTGTTTTAAGCAGCACAGACCCAGGTAGCAGCCCTAGACTCCTCTAAGGCAGCTACCCGACATGATTTTTCTTTTTTCGAGGACACTTTCTCCTCTGGAATCCACCTGAGACTCCTCCCAGGCATCTCCTAGAGTCTTTTGTCCTCTGTTTTAAACACCACAGATCCCGGGTAGCAGCCCCAGACTCCTTCAAGGCAGCTACCCGAGATTTTTTTTCTATTTTGGAGGACACTTCCTAATATGCGATCCGTTCTATACTCCTCCCAGGTATCTCCTGGAGTATTTTACCCCCTCTTTTAGAGACAGAATGTCCCGGGTAGCAACTCCAGACTCCTCCAGGGCAGCTACCCGAGATGATTTTTTTCTTCTTGAGGAAAGTGTCTTGTCCTGCAACCACCTGAGACTTCTCCCAGGCATCTCCTAGAGTCTTTTGTCCTCTGTTTGAAGCACCATAGTTCCTTGTCGCAACCCCAGACTCCTCCAAGGCAGCTACCCGAGATGATTTTTCTCTTTTGGAGGACACTTTCTCCTCCAGCATCCACCAGAGACTCCTCCCAGGTATCTCCCAGCATCCTTCTCTTCCTGTTTTAGAGGCAGAATGTCCCGGGTAGCAACCACAGACTCCTCCAGGGCAGCTACCCGAGATGATTTTTCTCTTTCAAAGGACACTTCCGAATCCGCGATCCATCCTATACTCCTCCCAGGTATCTCCTGGAGTATTTTACCCCTTGTTTTAGAGAGAGAATGTCACGGGTAGCAACTCCAGACTCCTCCAGGGCAGCTACCTGAGATGATTTTTCTCTTTTGGAGGACACTTTCTCCTCCACCATGCACCTGAGACTCCTCCTAGGCATCTCCTAGAGTCTTTTGTCCTCTGTTTTAGAGACACAATATCCCGGGTAGCAGCCCTAGACTCCTCCAAGGAAGCTACCCGACATGATTTTCCTCTTTTAGAGGACACTTTCTCCTCCAGCATGAATTTGATACTACTCCAGTGATTTTTCTCTTTTGAAGGGCACTTTCTCCTCTGGAATCCACCCGAGACTCCTCCAAGGCATCTCCTAGAGTCTTTTGTCCTCTGTTTTAAGCACCATACATTCAGGCAGCAGCCCCAGACTCCTCCAAGGCAGCTACCTGAGATTATTTATTTCTTTTGGAGGACACTTTATCCTCCAGCATGCACCTGATACTCCTCCAGTGATTTTTCTCTTTTGAAGGACACTTTCTCCTCCGGAATATTCCCGAGACAACTTCCAGGCATCTCCTAGCGTCTTTTGTCCTCTGTTTTAAGCAAAATACATTCAGGCAGCAGCCCCAGACTCCTCCAGGGCAGCTACCCGAGATGATTTTTCTCTTTTGGAGGACAGTTTATCCCCCAGGATCCAACCAAGGCTCCTCCAAGGCATCTCCTAGAGTCTTTTTTCCTCCGTTTTAAGCACCACAGACCCAGGCAGCAGCCCCAGACTCCTCCAAGGCAGCTACCCGACATGATTTTTCTCTTTTGGAGGACAGTTCCTCCTCCAGCACTCACCTGAGACTCATCCCACGTATGTCCCAGAGTGCTTTTGCTCCAGTTTTAGAGACAGAATATCGCGCGTAGCAACCCCAGACTCCTCCAGGGCAGCTACCCGAGATGATTTTTCTCTTTTGGAGGACAGTTTTCCCCCGGGATCCACCCAAGACTCCTCCAAGGCATCTCCTAGAGTCTTTTTTCCTCCGTTTTAAGCACCACAGACCCAGGTAGCAGCCCCAGACTCCTCCAAGGCAGCTACCCGAGATGATTTTTCTCTTTTGGAGGACACTTCCGAATCTGCGATCCATTCTATACTCTTCCCAGGTATCTCCTGGAGTATTTTACCCCCTGTTTTAGAGACAGAATGTCACGGGTAGCAACTCCAGACTCCTCCAGGGCAGCTACCCGAGATGATTTTTCTCTTTTGGAGGACACTTTCTCCTCCACCATGCACCTGAGACTCCTCCTAGGCATCTCCTAGAGTCTTTTGTCCCCTGTTTTAGAGACACAATATCCCGGGTAGCAGCCCTAGACTCCTCCAAGGAAGCTACCCGACATGATTTTCCTCTTTTAGAGGACACTTTCTCCTCCAGCATGAATTTGATACTCCTCCAGTGATTTTTCTCTTTTGAAGGGCACTTTCTCCTCTGGAATCCACCCGAGACTCCTCCAAGGCATCTCCTAGAGTCTTTTTTCCTCTGTTTTAAGCACCACAGACCCAGGTAGCTGCCCCAGACTCCTCCAAGGCAGCTACCCGAGATGATTTTTCTCTTTTGGAGGACAGTTTCTCCTCCAGCACCCACCTGAGACTCATCCCAGGTACCTCCCAGAGTGCTTTTCCTCCAGTTTTAGAGACAGAATATCGCGCGTAGCAACCCCAGACTCCTCCAGGGCAGCTATCCGAGATGATTTTTCTCTTTTGGAGGACAGTTTATCCCCCAGGATCCACCCAAGACTCCTCCAAGACATCTCCTAGAGTCTTATTTCCTCTGTTTTAAGCAGCACAGACCCAGGTAGCAGCCCCAGACTCCTCCAAGGCAGCTATCCGAGATGATTTTTCTTTTTTGGAGGACACTTTCTCCTCTGGAATCCACCTGAGACTCCTCCCAGGCATCTCCTAGAGTCTTTTGTCCTCTGTTTTAAACACCACAGATCCCGGGTAGCAGCCCCAGACTCCTTCAAGGCAGCTACCCGAGATTTTTTTTCTATTTTGGAGGACACTTCCTAATATGCGATCCGTTCTATACTCCTCCCAGGTATCTCCTGGAGTATTTTACCCGCTCTTTTAGAGACAGAATGTCCCGGGTAGCAACTCCAGACTCCTCCAGGGCAGCTACCCGAGATGATTTTTTTCTTCTTGAGGAAAGTGTCTTGTCCTGCAACCACCTGAGACTTCTCCCAGGCATCTCCTAGAGTCTTTTGTCCTCTGTTTGAAGCACCATAGTTCCTTGTCGCAACCCCAGACTCCTCCAAGGCAGCTACCCGAGATGATTTTTCTCTTTTGGAGGACACTTCCTCCTCCAGCATCCACCAGAGACTCCTCCCAGGTATCTCCCAGCATCCTTCTCTTCCTGTTTTAGAGGCAGAATGTCACGGGTAGCAACCACAGACTCCTCCAGGGCAGCTACCCGAGATGATTTTTCTCTTTTGGAGGACAGTTTCTCCTCCAGCACCCACCTGAGACTCATCCCAGGTATCTCCCAGAGTGCTTTTCCTCCAGTTTTAGAGACAGAATATCGCACGTAGCAACCCCAGACTCCTCCAGGGCAGCTACCCGAGATGATTTTTCTCTTTTGGAGGACGGTTTTTCCCCCGGGATCCACCCAAGGCTCCTCCAAGGCATCTCCTAGAGTCTTTTTTCCTCCGTTTTAAGCACCACAGACCCAGGTAGCTGCCCCAGACTCCTCCAGGGCAGCTACCCGAGATGATTTTTCTCTTTTGGAGGACAGTTTTCCCCCGGGATCCACCCAAGACTCCTCCAAGGCATCTCCTAGAGTCTTTTTTCCTCCGTTTTAAGCACCACAGACCCAGGTAGCAGCCCCAGACTCCTCCAAGGCAGCTACCCGAGATGATTTTTCTCTTTTGGAGGACACTTCCGAATCCGCGATCCATTCTATACTCTTCCCAGGTATCTCCTGGAGTATTTTACCCCCTGTTTTAGAGACAGAATGTCACGGGTAGCAACTCCAGACTCCTCCAGGGCAGCTACCCGAGATGATTTTTCTCTTTTGGAGGACACTTTCTCCTCCACCATGCACCTGAGACTCCTCCTAGGCATCTCCTAGAGTCTTTTGTCCCCTGTTTTAGAGACACAATATCCCGGGTAGCAGCCCTAGACTCCTCCAAGGAAGCTACCCGACATGATTTTCCTCTTTTAGAGGACACTTTCTCCTCCAGCATGAATTTGATACTCCTCCAGTGATTTTTCTCTTTTGAAGGGCACTTTCTCCTCTGGAATCCACCCGAGACTCCTCCAAGGCATCTCCTAGAGTCTTTTGCCCTCTGTTTTAAGCACCATACATTCAGGCAGCAGCCCTAGACTCCTCCAAGGCAGCTACCCGACATGATTTTTCTCTTTTGGAGGACAGTTTATCCCCCGGGATCCACCCAAGACTCCTCCAAGACATCTCCTAGAGTCTTTTTTCCTCTGTTTTAAGCACCACAGACCCAGGTAGCTGCCCCAGACTCCTCCAAGGCAGCTACCCGACATGATTTTTCTCTTTTGGAGGACAGTTTCTCCTCCAGCACCCACCTGAGACTCATCCCAGGTACCTCCCAGAGTGCTTTTCCTCCAGTTTTAGAGACAGAATATCGCGCGTAGCAACCCCAGACTCCTCCAGGGCAGCTACCCGAGATGTTTTTTCTCTTTTGGAGGACAGTTTATCCCCCAGGATCCACCCAAGGCTCCTCCAAGGCATCCCCTAGAGTCTTTTTTCCTCCGTTTTAAGCACCACAGACCCAGGTAGCTGCCCCAGACTCCTCCAAGGCAGCTACCCGAGATGATTTTTCTCTTTTGGAGGACAGTTTTCCCCTGGGATCCACCCAAGACTCCTCCAAGGCATCTCCTAGAGTCTTTTTTCCTCCATTTTAAGCACCACAGACCCAGGTAGCAGCCCCAGACTCCTCCAAGGCAGCTATCCGAGATGATTTTTCTCTTTTGGAGGACACTTTCTCCTCTGGAATCCACCTGAGACTCCTCCCAGGCATCTCCTAGAGTCTTTTGTCCTCTGTTTTAAACACCACAGATCCCGGGTAGCAGCCCCAGACTCCTTCAAGGCAGCTACCCGAGATATTTTTTTCTATTTTGGAGGACACTTCCTAATCTTGGATCCGTTCTATACTCCTCCCAGGTATCTCCTGGAGTATTTTACCCCCTCTTTTAGAGACAGAATGTCCCGGGTAGCAACTCCAGACTCCTCCAGGGCAGCTACCCGAGATGATTTTTTTCTTCTTGAGGAAAGTGTCTTGTCCTGCAACCACCTGAGACTTCTCCCAGGCATCTCCTAGAGTCTTTTGTCCTCTGTTTGAAGCACCATAGTTCCTTGTCGCAACCCCAGACTCCTCCAAGGCAGCTACCCGAGATGATTTTTCTCTTTTGGAGGACACTTTCTCCTCCAGCATCCACCAGAGACTCCTCCCAGGTATCTCCCAGCATCCTTCTCTTCCTGTTTTAGAGGCAGAATGTCCCGGGTAGCAACCACAGACTCCTCCAGGGCAGCTACCCGACATGATTTTTCTCTTTCAAAGGACACTTCCGAATCCGCGATCCATCCTATACACCTCCCAGGTATCTCCTGGAGTATTTTACCCCTTGTTTTAGAGAGAGAATGTCACGGGTAGCAACTCCAGACTCCTCCAGGGCAGCTACCCGAGATGATTTTTTTCTTTTGGAGGACACTTTCTCCTCCACCATGCACCTGAGACTCCTCCTAGGCATCTCCTAGAGTCTTTTGTCCCCTGTTTTAGAGACACAATATCCCGGGTAGCAGCCCTAGACTCCTCCAAGGAAGCTACCCGACATGATTTTCCTCTTTTAGAGGACACTTTCTCCTCCAGCATGAATTTGATACTCCTCCAGTGATTTTTCTCTTTTGAAGGGCACTTTCTCCTCTGGAATCCACCCGAGACTCCTCCAAGGCATCTCCTAGAGTCTTTTGCCCTCTGTTTTAAGCACCATACATTCAGGCAGCAGCCCTAGACTCCTCCAAGGCAGCTACCCGACATGATTTTTCTCTTTTGGAGGACAGTTTATCCCCCGGGATCCACCCAAGACTCCTCCAAGACATCTCCTAGAGTCTTTTTTCCTCTGTTTTAAGCACCACAGACCCAGGTAGCTGCCCCAGACTCCTCCAAGGCAGCTACCCGACATGATTTTTCTCTTTTGGAGGACAGTTTCTCCTCCAGCACCCACCTGAGACTCATCCCAGGTACCTCCCAGAGTGCTTTTCCTCCAGTTTTAGAGACAGAATATCGCGCGTAGCAACCCCAGACTCCTCCAGGGCAGCTACCCGAGATGTTTTTTCTCTTTTGGAGGACAGTTTATCCCCCAGGATCCACCCAAGGCTCCTCCAAGGCATCCCCTAGAGTCTTTTTTCCTCCGTTTTAAGCACCACAGACCCAGGTAGCTGCCCCAGACTCCTCCAAGGCAGCTACCCGAGATGATTTTTCTCTTTTGGAGGACAGTTTTCCCCTGGGATCCACCCAAGACTCCTCCAAGGCATCTCCTAGAGTCTTTTTTCCTCCATTTTAAGCACCACAGACCCAGGTAGCAGCCCCAGACTCCTCCAAGGCAGCTATCCGAGATGATTTTTCTCTTTTGGAGGACACTTTCTCCTCTGGAATCCACCTGAGACTCCTCCCAGGCATCTCCTAGAGTCTTTTGTCCTCTGTTTTAAACACCACAGATCCCGGGTAGCAGCCCCAGACTCCTTCAAGGCAGCTACCCGAGATATTTTTTTCTATTTTGGAGGACACTTCCTAATCTTGGATCCGTTCTATACTCCTCCCAGGTATCTCCTGGAGTATTTTACCCCCTCTTTTAGAGACAGAATGTCCCGGGTAGCAACTCCAGACTCCTCCAGGGCAGCTACCCGAGATGATTTTTTTCTTCTTGAGGAAAGTGTCTTGTCCTGCAACCACCTGAGACTTCTCCCAGGCATCTCCTAGAGTCTTTTGTCCTCTGTTTGAAGCACCATAGTTCCTTGTCGCAACCCCAGACTCCTCCAAGGCAGCTACCCGAGATGATTTTTCTCTTTTGGAGGACACTTTCTCCTCCAGCATCCACCAGAGACTCCTCCCAGGTATCTCCCAGCATCCTTCTCTTCCTGTTTTAGAGGCAGAATGTCCCGGGTAGCAACCACAGACTCCTCCAGGGCAGCTACCCGACATGATTTTTCTCTTTCAAAGGACACTTCCGAATCCGCGATCCATCCTATACACCTCCCAGGTATCTCCTGGAGTATTTTACCCCTTGTTTTAGAGAGAGAATGTCACGGGTAGCAACTCCAGACTCCTCCAGGGCAGCTACCCGAGATGATTTTTTTCTTTTGGAGGACACTTTCTCCTCCACCATGCACCTGAGACTCCTCCTAGGCATCTCCTAGAGTCTTTTGTCCCCTGTTTTAGAGACACAATATCCAAGGTAGCAGCCCTAGACTCCTCCAAGGAAGCTACCCGACATGATTTTCCTCTTTTAGAGGACACTTTCTCCTCCAGCATGAATTTGATACTCCTCCAGTGATTTTTCTCTTTTGAAGGGCACTTTCTCCTCGGGAATCCACCCGAGACTCCTTCCAGGCATCTCCTAGAGTCTTTTGTCCTCTGTTTTAAGCACCATACATTCAGGCAGCAGCCCCAGACTCCTCCAAGGCAGCTACCCGAGATGATTTTTCTCTTTTGGAGAACAGTTTCTCCCCCGGGATCCACCCAAGACTCCTCCAAGACATCTCCTAGAGTCTTTTTTCCTCTGTTTTAAGCACCATACATTCAGGCACCAGCCCCAGACTCCTCCAAGGCAGCTACCCGAGATGATTTTTCTCTTTTGGAGAACAGTTTCTCCCCGGGATCCACCCAAGACTCCTCCAAGACATCTCCTAGAGTCTTTTTTCCTCTGTTTTAAGCACCATACATTCAGGCAGCAGCCCTAGACTCCTCTAAGGCAGCTACCCGACATGATTTTTCTCTTTTGGAGGACAGTTTATCCCCCGGGATCCACCCAAGACTCCTCCAAGACATCTCCTAGAGTCTTTTTTCCTCTGTTTTAAGCACCACAGACCCAGGTAGCTGCCCCAGACTCCTCCAAGGCAGCTACCCGAGATGATTTTTCTCTTTTGGAGGACACTTTCTCCTCCAGCACCCACCTGAGACTCATCCCAGGTATCTCCCAGAGTGCTTTTCCTCCAGTTTTAGAGACAGAATATCGCACGTAGCAACCCCAGACTCCTCCAAGGCAGCTACCCGAGATGATTTTTCTCTTTTGGAGGACAGTTTTTCCCCCGGGATCCACCCAAGTCTCCTCCAAGGCATCTCCTAGAGTCTTTTTTCCTCCGTTTTAAGCACCACAGACCCAGGTAGCTGCCCCAGACTCCTCCAGGGCAGCTACCCGAGATGATTTTTCTCTTTTGGAGGACAGTTTTCCCCCGGGATCCACCCAAGACTCCTCCAAGGCATCTCCTAGAGTCTTTTTTCCTCCGTTTTAAGCACCACAGACCCAGGTAGCAACTCCAGACTCCTCCAGGGCAGCTACCCGACATGATTTTTCTCTTTTGGAGGACACTTTCTCCTCCACCATGCACCTGAGACTCATCCTAGGCATCTCCTAGAGTCTTTTGTCCCCTGTTTTAGAGACACAATATCCCGGGTAGCAGCCCTAGACTCCTCCAAGGAAGCTACCCGACATGATTTTCCTCTTTTAGAGGACACTTTCTCCTCCAGCATGAATTTGATACTCCTCCAGTGATTTTTCTCTTTTGAAGGGCACTTTCTCCTCTGGAATCCACCCGAGACTCCTCCAAGGCATCTCCTAGAGTCTTTTGTCCTCTGTTTTAAGCACCATACATTCAGGCAGCAGCCCTAGACTCCTCCAAGGCAGCTACCCGACATGATTTTTCTCTTTTGGAGGACAGTTTCTCCCCCGGGATCCACCCAAGACTCCTCCAAGACATCTCCTAGAGTCTTTTTTCCTCTGTTTTAAGCACCACAGACCCAGGTAGCTGCCCCAGACTCCTCCAAGGCAGCTACCCGAGATGATTTTTCTCTTGTGGAGGACAGTTTCTCCTCCAGCACCCACCTGAGACTCATCCCAGGTACCTCCCAGAGTGCTTTTCCTCCAGTTTTAGAGACAGAATATCGCGCGTAGCAACCCCAGACTCCTCCAGGGCAGCTACCCGAGATGATTTTTCTCTTTTGGAGGACAGTTTATCCCCCAGGATCCACCCAAGGCTCCTCCAAGGCATCCCCTAGAGTCTTTTTTCCTCCGTTTTAAGCACCACAGACCCAGGTAGCTGCCCCAGACTCCTCCAAGGCAGCTACCCGAGATGATTTTTCTCTTTTGGAGGACAGTTTTCCCCTGGGATCCACCCAAGACTCCTCCAAGGCATCTCCTAGAGTCTTTTTTCCTCCATTTTAAGCACCACAGACCCAGGTAGCAGCCCCAGACTCCTCCAAGGCAGCTATCCGAGATGATTTTTCTCTTTTGGAGGACACTTTCTCCTCTGGAATCCACCTGAGACTCCTCCCAGGCATCTCCTAGAGTCTTTTGTCCTCTGTTTTAAACACCACAGATCCCGGGTAGCAGCCCCAGACTCCTTCAAGGCAGCTACCCGAGATATTTTTTTCTATTTTGGAGGACACTTCCTAATCTTGGATCCGTTCTATACTCCTCCCAGGTATCTCCTGGAGTATTTTACCCCCTCTTTTAGAGACAGAATGTCCCGGGTAGCAACTCCAGACTCCTCCAGGGCAGCTACCCGAGATGATTTTTTTCTTCTTGAGGAAAGTGTCTTGTCCTGCAACCACCTGAGACTTCTCCCAGGCATCTCCTAGAGTCTTTTGTCCTCTGTTTGAAGCACCATAGTTCCTTGTCGCAACCCCAGACTCCTCCAAGGCAGCTACCCGAGATGATTTTTCTCTTTTGGAGGACACTTTCTCCTCCAGCATCCACCAGAGACTCCTCCCAGGTATCTCCCAGCATCCTTCTCTTCCTGTTTTAGAGGCAGAATGTCCCGGGTAGCAACCACAGACTCCTCCAGGGCAGCTACCCGAGATGATTTTTCTCTTTCAAAGGACACTTCCGAATCCGCGATCCATCCTATACTCCTCCCAGGTATCTCCTGGAGTATTTTACCCCTTGTTTTAGAGACAGAATGTCACGGGTAGCAACTCCAGACTCCTCCAGGGCAGCTACCCGAGATGATTTTTTTCTTTTGGAGGACACTTTCTCCTCCACCATGCACCTGAGACTCCTCCTAGGCATCTCCTAGAGTCTTTTGTCCCCTGTTTTAGAGACACAATATCCAAGGTAGCAGCCCTAGACTCCTCCAAGGAAGCTACCCGACATGATTTTCCTCTTTTAGAGGACACTTTCTCCTCCAGCATGAATTTGATACTCCTCCAGTGATTTTTCTCTTTTGAAGGGCACTTTCTCCTCGGGAATCCACCCGAGACTCCTTCCAGGCATCTCCTAGAGTCTTTTGTCCTCTGTTTTAAGCACCATACATTCAGGCAGCAGCCCCAGACTCCTCCAAGGCAGCTACCCGAGATGATTTTTCTCTTTTGGAGAACAGTTTCTCCCCCGGGATCCACCCAAGACTCCTCCAAGACATCTCCTAGAGTCTTTTTTCCTCTGTTTTAAGCACCATACATTCAGGCACCAGCCCCAGACTCCTCCAAGGCAGCTACCCGAGATGATTTTTCTCTTTTGGAGAACAGTTTCTCCCCGGGATCCACCCAAGACTCCTCCAAGGCATCTCCTAGAGTCTTTTTTCCTCTGTTTTAAGCACCATACATTCAGGCAGCAGCCCTAGACTCCTCTAAGGCAGCTACCCGACATGATTTTTCTCTTTTGGAGGACAGTTTATCCCCCGGGATCCACCCAAGACTCCTCCAAGACATCTCCTAGAGTCTTTTTTCCTCTGTTTTAAGCACCACAGACCCAGGTAGCTGCCCCAGACTCCTCCAAGGCAGCTACCCGAGATGATTTTTCTCTTTTGGAGGACAGTTTCTCCTCCAGCACCCACCTGAGACTCATCCCAGGTATCTCCCAGAGTGCTTTTCCTCCAGTTTTAGAGACAGAATATCGCACGTAGCAACCCCAGACTCCTCCAAGGCAGCTACCCGAGATGATTTTTCTCTTTTGGAGGACAGTTTTTCCCCCGGGATCCACCCAAGGCTCCTCCAAGGCATCTCCTAGAGTCTTTTTTCCTCCGTTTTAAGCACCACAGACCCAGGTAGCTGCCCCAGACTCCTCCAGGGCAGCTACCCGAGATGATTTTTCTCTTTTGGAGGACAGTTTTCCCCCGGGATCCACCCAAGACTCCTCCAAGGCATCTCCTAGAGTCTTTTTTCCTCCGTTTTAAGCACCACAGACCCAGGTAGCAGCCCCAGACTCCTCCAAGGCAGCTACCCGAGATGATTTTTCTCTTTTGGAGGACACTTCCGAATCCGCGATCCATTCTATACTCTTCCCAGGTATCTCCTGGAGTATTTTACCCCGTTTTAGAGACAGAATGTCACGGGTAGCAACTCCAGACTCCTCCAGGGCAGCTACCCGACATGATTTTTCTCTTTTGGAGGACACTTTCTCCTCCACCATGCACCTGAGACTCCTCCTAGGCATCTCCTAGAGTCTTTTGTCCCCTGTTTTAGAGACACAATATCCCGGGTAGCAGCCCTAGACTCCTCCAAGGAAGCTACCCGACATGATTTTCCTCTTTTAGAGGACACTTTCTCCTCCAGCATGAATTTGATACTCCTCCAGTGATTTTTCTCTTTTGAAGGGCACTTTCTCCTCTGGAATCCACCCGAGACTCCTCCAAGGCATCTCCTAGAGTCTTTTGTCCTCTGTTTTAAGCACCATACATTCAGGCAGCAGCCCCAGACTCCTCCAAGGCAGCTACCCGAGATGATTTTTCTCTTTTGGAGAACAGTTTCTCCCCCGGGATCCGCCCAAGGCTCCTCCAAGACATCTCCTAGAGTCTTTTTTCCTCTGTTTTAAGCACCATACATTCAGGCAGCAGCCCCAGACTCCTCCAAGGCAGCTACCCGAGATGATTTTTCTCTTTTGGAGAACAGTTTCTCCCCGGGATCCACCCAAGACTCCTCCAAGACATCTCCTAGAGTCTTTTTTCCTCTGTTTTAAGCACCATACATTCAGGCAGCAGCCCTAGACTCCTCTAAGGCAGCTACCCGAGATGATTTTTCTCTTTTGGAGGACACTTTCTCCTCCAGCATCCACCAGAGACTCCTCCCAGGTATCTCCCAGCATCCTTCTCTTCCTGTTTTAGAGGCAGAATGTCCCGGGTAGCAACCACAGACTCCTCCAGGGCAGCTACCTGACATGATTTTTCTCTTTCAAAGGACACTTCCGAATCCGCGATCCATCCTATACTCCTCCCAGGTATCTCCTGGAGTATTTTACCCCTTGTTTTAGAGACAGAATGTCACGGGTAGCAACTCCAGACTCCTCCAGGGCAGCTACCCGAGATGATTTTTCTCTTTTGGAGGACACTTTCTCCTCCACCATGCACCTGAGACTCCTCCTAGGCATCTCCTAGAGTCTTTTGTCCTCTGTTTTAGGGACACAATATCCCGGGTAGCAGCCCTAGACTCCTCCAAGGAAGCTACCCGACATGATTTTCCTCTTTTAGAGGACACTTTCTCCTCCAGCATGAATTTGATACTCCTCCAGTGATTTTTCTCTTTTGAAGGGCACTTTCTCCTCTGGAATCCACCCGAGACTCCTCCAAGGCATCTCCTAGAGTCTTTTGTCCTCTGTTTTAAGCACCATACATTCAGGCAGCAGCCCCAGACTCCTCCAGGGCAGCTATCCGAAATGATTTTTCTCTTTTGGAGGACAGTTTATCCCCCAGGATCCACCCAAGGCTCCTCCAAGGCATCTCCTAGAGTCTTTTTTCCGCCGTTTTAAGCACAGCACACCCAGGTAGCAGCCCCAGACTCCTCCAAGGCAGCTACCCGAGATGATTTTTCTTTTTGGAGAACAGTTTCTCCCCCGGGATCCACCCAAGACTCCTCCAAGACATCTCCTAGAGTCTTTTTTCCTCTGTTTTAAGCACCACAGACCCAGGTAGCTGCCCCAGACTCCTCCAAGGCAGCTACCCGAGATGATTTTTCTCTTTTGGAGGACAGTTTCTCCTCCAGCACCCACCTGAGACTCATCCCAGGTATCTCCCAGAGTGCTTTTCCTACAGTTTTAGAGACAGAATATCGCGCGTAGCAACCCCAGACTCCTCCAGGGCAGCTACCCGAGATGATTTTTCTCTTTTCGAGGACAGTTTATCCTCCGGGATCCGCCCTAGGCTCCTCCAAGGCATATCCTAGAGTCTTTTTTCCTCTGTTTTAAGCACCACAGACCCAGGTAGCTGCCCCAGACTCCTCCAAGGCAGCTACCCGACATGATTTTTCTCTTTTGGAGGACACTTTCTCCTCTGGAATCCACCTGAGACTCCTCCCAGGCATCTCCTAGAGTCTTTTCTGCCCTGTTTTAAACACCACAGATCCCGGGTAGCAGCCCCAGACTCCTCCAAGGCAGCTACCCGAGATTGTTTTTCTATTTTGGAGGACACTTCCCAATCTGGGATCCGTTCTATACTCCTCCCAGGAATCTCCTGGTGTATTTTACCCCCTCTTTTAGAGACAGAATGTCCCGGGTAGCAACTCCAGACTCCTCCAGGGCAGCTACCCGAGATGCTTTTTCTCTTTTGGAGGACACTTTCTCCTCCACCATGCATCTGAGACTCCTCTTAGGCATCTCCTAGAGTCTTTTGTCCTCTGTTTTAGAGACACAATATCCCGGGTAGCAGCCCCAGACTCCTCCAAGGAAGCTACCCGACATGATTTTCCTCTTTTAGAGGACACTTTCTCCTCCAGCATGAATTTGATACTCCTCCAGTGATTTTTCTCTTTTGAAGGGCACTTTCTCCTCTGGAATCCACTCGAGACTCCTCCAAGGCATCTCCTAGAGTCTTTTGTCCTCTGTTTTAAGCACCATACATTCAGGCAGCAGCCCCAGACTCCTTCAGGGCAGCTACCTGAGATTATTTATTTCTTTTGGAGGACACTTTATCCTCCAGCATGCACCTGATACTCCTCCAGTGATTTTTCTCTTTTGAAGGACACTTTCTCCTCCGGAATCCTCCCGAGACTCCTTCCAGGCATCTCCTAGCGTCTATTGTCCTCTGTTTTAAGCACCATACATTCAGGCAGCAGCCCCAGACTCCTCCAAGGCAGCTACCCGAGATGATTTTTCTCTTTTGGAGAACAGTTTATCTGCCAGGATCCACCCAAGGCTCCTCCAAGGCATCTCCTAGAGTCTTTTTTCCTCTGTTTTAAGCACCATACATTCAGGCAGCAGCCCCAGACTCCTCCAAGGCAGCTACCCGACATGATTTTTCTCTTTTGGAGGACACTTTCTCCTCCAGCATCCACCAGAGACTCCTCCCAGGTATCTCCCAGCATCCTTCTCTTCCTGTTTTAGAGGCAGAATGTCCCGGGTAGCAACCACAGACTCCTCCAGGGCAGCTACCCGAGATGATTTTTCTCTTTCAAAGGACACTTCCGAATCCGCGATCCATCCTATACTCCTCCCAGGTATCTCCTGGAGTATTTTACCCCTTGTTTTAGAGAGAGAATGTCACGGGTAGCAACTCCAGACTCCTCCAGGGCAGCTACCCCAGAGGATTTTTCTCTTTTGGAGGACAGTTTATCCCCCGGGATCCACCCAAGACTCCTCCAAGACATCTCCTAGAGTCTTTTTTCCTCTGTTTTAAGCAGCACAGACCCAGGTAGCTGCCCCAGACTCCTCCAAGGCAGCTACCCGACATGATTTTTCTCTTTTGGAGGACAGTTTCTCCTCCAGCATCCACCTGAGACTCATCCCAGGTATCTCCCAGAGTGCTTTTCCTACAGTTTTAGAGACAGAATATCGCGCGTAGCAACCCCAGACTCCTCCAGGGCAGCTACCCGAGATGATTTTTCTCTTTTGGAGAACAGTTTATCCCCCGGGATCCACCCAAGGCTCCTCCAAGGCATCTCCTAGAGTCTTTTTTCCTCTGTTTTAAGCAGCAAAGACCCAGGTAGCTGCCCCAGACTCCTCCAAGGCAGCTACCCGAGATGATTTTTCCCTTTTGGAGAACAGTTTCTCCTCTGGAATCCACCCGAGACTTCTCCCAGGCATCTCCTAGAGTCTCTTGTCCTCTGTTTGAAGCACCATACATCCAGGCAGCAGCCCCAGACTCCTCCAAGGCAGCTATCCGAGATGATTTTTCTCTTTTGGAGGACACTTTCTCCTCTGGAATCCACCTGAGACTCCTCCCAGGCATCTCCTAGAGTCTTTTGTCCTCTGTTTTAAACACCACAGATCCCGGGTAGCAGCCCCAGACTCCTTCAAGGCAGCTACCCGAGATATGTTTTTCTATTTTGGAGGACACTTCCTAATCTTGGATCCGTTCTATACTCCTCCCAGGTATCTCCTGGAGTATTTTACCCCCTCTTTTAGAGACAGAATGTCCCGGGTAGCAACTCCAGACTCCTCCAGGGCAGCTACCCGAGATGATTTTTTTCTTCTTGAGGAAAGTGTCTTGTCCTGCAACCACCTGAGACTTCTCCCAGGCATCTCCTAGAGTCTTTTGTCCTCTGTTTGAAGCACCATAGTTCCTTGTCGCAACCCCAGACTCCTCCAAGGCAGCTACCCGAGATGATTTTTCTCTTTTGGAGGACACTTTCTCCTCCAGCATCCACCAGAGACTCCTCCCAGGTATCTCCCAGCATCCTTCTCTTCCTGTTTTAGAGGCAGAATGTCCCGGGTAGCAACCACAGACTCCTCCAGGGCAGCTACCCGAGATGATTTTTCTCTTTCAAAGGACACTTCCGAATCCGCGATCCATCCTATACTCCTTCCAGGTATCTCCTGGAGTATTTTACCCCTTGTTTTAGAGACAGAATGTCACGGGTAGCAACTCCAGACTCCTCCAGGGCAGCTACCCGAGATGATTTTTCTCTTTTGGAGGACACTTTCTCCTCCACCATGCACCTGAGACTCCTCCTAGGCATCTCCTAGAGTCTTTTGTCCCCTGTTTTAGAGACACAATATCCAAGGTAGCAGCCCTAGACTCCTCCAAGGAAGCTACCCGACATGATTTTCCTCTTTTAGAGGACACTTTCTCCTCCAGCATGAATTTGATACTCCTCCAGTGATTTTTCTCTTTTGAAGGGCACTTTCTCCTCTGGAATCCACCCGAGACTCCTCCAAGGCATCTCCTAGAGTCTTTTGTCCTCTGTTTTAAGCACCATACATTCAGGCAGCAGCCCTAGACTCCTCCAAGGCAGCTACCCGACATGATTTTTCTCTTTTGGAGGACAGTTTATCCCCCGGGATCCACCCAAGACTCCTCCAAGACATCTCCTAGAGTCTTTTTTCCTCTGTTTTAAGCACCACAGACCCAGGTAGCTGCCCCAGACTCCTCCAAGGCAGCTACCCGAGATGATTTTTCTCTTTTGGAGGACAGTTTCTCCTCCAGCACCCACCTGAGACTCATCCCAGGTACCTCCCAGAGTGCTTTTCCTCCAGTTTTAGAGACAGAATATCGCGCGTAGCAACCCCAGACTCCTCCAGGGCAGCTACCCGAGATGATTTTTCTCTTTTGGAGGACAGTTTATCCCCCAGGATCCACCCAAGGCTCCTCCAAGGCATCTCCTAGAGTCTTTTTTCCTCCGTTTTAAGCACCACAGACCCAGGTAGCTGCCCCAGACTCCTCCAAGGCAGCTACCCGAGATGATTTTTCTCTTTTGGAGGACAGTTTTCCCCTGGGATCCACCCAAGACTCCTCCAAGGCATCTCCTAGAGTCTTTTTTCCTCCATTTTAAGCACCACAGACCCAGGTAGCAGCCCCAGACTCCTCCAAGGCAGCTATCCGAGATGATTTTTCTCTTTTGGAGGACACTTTCTCCTCTGGAATCCACCTGAGACTCCTCCCAGGCATCTCCTAGAGTCTTTTGTCCTCTGTTTTAAACACCACAGATCCCGGGTAGCAGCCCCAGACTCCTTCAAGGCAGCTACCCGAGATATTTTTTTCTATTTTGGAGGACACTTCCTAATCTTGGATCCGTTCTATACTCCTCCCAGGTATCTCCTGGAGTATTTTACCCCCTCTTTTAGAGACAGAATGTCCCGGGTAGCAACTCCAGACTCCTCCAGGGCAGCTACCCGAGATGATTTTTTTCTTCTTGAGGAAAGTGTCTTGTCCTGCAACCACCTGAGACTTCTCCCAGGCATCTCCTAGAGTCTTTTGTCCTCTGTTTGAAGCACCATAGTTCCTTGTCGCAACCCCAGACTCCTCCAAGGCAGCTACCCGAGATGATTTTTCTCTTTTGGAGGACACTTTCTCCTCCAGCATCCACCAGAGACTCCTCCCAGGTATCTCCCAGCATCCTTCTCTTCCTGTTTTAGAGGCAGAATGTCCCGGGTAGCAACCACAGACTCCTCCAGGGCAGCTACCCGACATGATTTTTCTCTTTCAAAGGACACTTCCGAATCCGCGATCCATCCTATACACCTCCCAGGTATCTCCTGGAGTATTTTACCCCTTGTTTTAGAGAGAGAATGTCACGGGTAGCAACTCCAGACTCCTCCAGGGCAGCTACCCGAGATGATTTTTTTCTTTTGGAGGACACTTTCTCCTCCACCATGCACCTGAGACTCCTCCTAGGCATCTCCTAGAGTCTTTTGTCCCCTGTTTTAGAGACACAATATCCAAGGTAGCAGCCCTAGACTCCTCCAAGGAAGCTACCCGACATGATTTTCCTCTTTTAGAGGACACTTTCTCCTCCAGCATGAATTTGATACTCCTCCAGTGATTTTTCTCTTTTGAAGGGCACTTTCTCCTCGGGAATCCACCCGAGACTCCTTCCAGGCATCTCCTAGAGTCTTTTGTCCTCTGTTTTAAGCACCATACATTCAGGCAGCAGCCCCAGACTCCTCCAAGGCAGCTACCCGAGATGATTTTTCTCTTTTGGAGAACAGTTTCTCCCCCGGGATCCACCCAAGACTCCTCCAAGACATCTCCTAGAGTCTTTTTTCCTCTGTTTTAAGCACCATACATTCAGGCACCAGCCCCAGACTCCTCCAAGGCAGCTACCCGAGATGATTTTTCTCTTTTGGAGAACAGTTTCTCCCCGGGATCCACCCAAGACTCCTCCAAGACATCTCCTAGAGTCTTTTTTCCTCTGTTTTAAGCACCATACATTCAGGCAGCAGCCCTAGACTCCTCTAAGGCAGCTACCCGACATGATTTTTCTCTTTTGGAGGACAGTTTATCCCCCGGGATCCACCCAAGACTCCTCCAAGACATCTCCTAGAGTCTTTTTTCCTCTGTTTTAAGCACCACAGACCCAGGTAGCTGCCCCAGACTCCTCCAAGGCAGCTACCCGAGATGATTTTTCTCTTTTGGAGGACAGTTTCTCCTCCAGCACCCACCTGAGACTCATCCCAGGTATCTCCCAGAGTGCTTTTCCTCCAGTTTTAGAGACAGAATATCGCACGTAGCAACCCCAGACTCCTCCAAGGCAGCTACCCGAGATGATTTTTCTCTTTTGGAGGACAGTTTTTCCCCCGGGATCCACCCAAGGCTCCTCCAAGGCATCTCCTAGAGTCTTTTTTCCTCCGTTTTAAGCACCACAGACCCAGGTAGCTGCCCCAGACTCCTCCAGGGCAGCTACCCGAGATGATTTTTCTCTTTTGGAGGACAGTTTTCCCCCGGGATCCACCCAAGACTCCTCCAAGGCATCTCCTAGAGTCTTTTTTCCTCCGTTTTAAGCACCACAGACCCAGGTAGCAGCCCCAGACTCCTCCAAGGCAGCTACCCGAGATGATTTTTCTCTTTTGGAGGACACTTCCGAATCCGCGATCCATTCTATACTCTTCCCAGGTATCTCCTGGAGTATTTTACCCCCTGTTTTAGAGACAGAATGTCACGGGTAGCAACTCCAGACTCCTCCAGGGCAGCTACCCGAGATGATTTTTCTCTTTTGGAGGACACTTTCTCCTCCACCATGCACCTGAGACTCCTCCTAGGCATCTCCTAGAGTCTTTTGTCCCCTGTTTTAGAGACACAATATCCCGGGTAGCAGCCCTAGACTCCTCCAAGGAAGCTACCCGACATGATTTTCCTCTTTTAGAGGACACTTTCTCCTCCAGCATGAATTTGATACTCCTCCAGTGATTTTTCTCTTTTGAAGGGCACTTTCTCCTCTGGAATCCACCCGAGACTCCTCCAAGGCATCTCCTAGAGTCTTTTGTCCTCTGTTTTAAGCACCATACATTCAGGCAGCAGCCCTAGACTCCTCCGAGGCAGCTACCCGACATGATTTTTCTCTTTTGGAGGACAGTTTATCCCCCGGGATCCGCCCAAGGCTCCTCCAAGGCATCTCCTAGAGTCTTTTTTCCTCTGTTTTAAGCACCACAGACCCAGGTAGCTGCCCCAGACTCCTCCAAGGCAGCTACCCGACATGATTTTTCTCTTTTGGAGGACAGTTTCTCCTCCAGCACCCACCTGAGACTCATCCCAGGTACCTCCCAGAGTGCTTTTCCTCCAGTTTTAGAGACAGAATATCGCGCGTAGCAACCCCAGACTCCTCCAGGGCAGCTACCCGAGATGATTTTTCTCTTTTGGAGGACAGTTTATCCCCCAGGATCCACCCAAGGCTCCTCCAAGGCATCTCCTAGAGTCTTTTTTCCTCCGTTTTAAGCACCACAGACCCAGGTAGCTGCCCCAGACTCCTCCAAGGCAGCTACCCGAGATGATTTTTCCCTTTTGGAGAACAGTTTCTCCTCTGGAATCCACCCGAGACTTCTCCCAGGCATCTCCTAGAGTCTCTTGTCCTCTGTTTGAAGCACCATACATCCAGGCAGCAGCCCCAGACTCCTCCAAGGCAGCTATCCGAGATGATTTTTCTCTTTTGGAGGACACTTTCTCCTCTGGAATCCACCTGAGACTCCTCCCAGGCATCTCCTAGAGTCTTTTGTCCTCTGTTTTAAACACCACAGATCCCGGGTAGCAGCCCCAGACTCCTTCAAGGCAGCTACCCGAGATATGTTTTTCTATTTTGGAGGACACTTCCTAATCTTGGATCCGTTCTATACTCCTCCCAGGTATCTCCTGGAGTATTTTACCCCCTCTTTTAGAGACAGAATGTCCCGGGTAGCAACTCCAGACTCCTCCAGGGCAGCTACCCGAGATGATTTTTTTCTTCTTGAGGAAAGTGTCTTGTCCTGCAACCACCTGAGACTTCTCCCAGGCATCTCCTAGAGTCTTTTGTCCTCTGTTTGAAGCACCATAGTTCCTTGTCGCAACCCCAGACTCCTCCAAGGCAGCTACCCGAGATGATTTTTCTCTTTTGGAGGACACTTTCTCCTCCAGCATCCACCAGAGACTCCTCCCAGGTATCTCCCAGCATCCTTCTCTTCCTGTTTTAGAGGCAGAATGTCCCGGGTAGCAACCACAGACTCCTCCAGGGCAGCTACCCGACATGATTTTTCTCTTTCAAAGGACACTTCCGAATCCGCGATCCATCCTATACACCTCCCAGGTATCTCCTGGAGTATTTTACCCCTTGTTTTAGAGAGAGAATGTCACGGGTAGCAACTCCAGACTCCTCCAGGGCAGCTACCCGAGATGATTTTTTTCTTTTGGAGGACACTTTCTCCTCCACCATGCACCTGAGACTCCTCCTAGGCATCTCCTAGAGTCTTTTGTCCCCTGTTTTAGAGACACAATATCCAAGGTAGCAGCCCTAGACTCCTCCAAGGAAGCTACCCGACATGATTTTCCTCTTTTAGAGGACACTTTCTCCTCCAGCATGAATTTCATACTCCTCCAGTGATTTTTCTCTTTTGAAGGGCACTTTCTCCTCTGGAATCCACCCGAGACTCCTTCCAGGCATCTCCTAGAGTCTTTTGTCCTCTGTTTTAAGCACCATACATTCAGGCAGCAGCCCCAGACTCCTCCAAGGCAGCTACCCGAGATGATTTTTCTCTTTTGGAGAACAGTTTCTCCCCCGGGATCCACCCAAGACTCCTCCAAGACATCTCCTAGAGTCTTTTTTCCTCTGTTTTAAGCACCATACATTCAGGCAGCAGCCCCAGACTCCTCCAAGGCAGCTACCCGAGATGATTTTTCTCTTTTGGAGAACAGTTTCTCCCCGGGATCCACCCAAGACTCCTCCAAGACATCTCCTAGAGTCTTTTTTCCTCTGTTTTAAGCACCATACATTCAGGCAGCAGCCCTAGACTCCTCTAAGGCAGCTACCCGAGATGATTTTTCTCTTTTGGAGGACACTTTCTCCTCCAGCATCCACCAGAGACTCCTCCCAGGTATCTCCCAGCATCCTTCTCTTCCTGTTTTAGAGGCAGAATGTCCCGGGTAGCAACCACAGACTCCTCCAGGGCAGCTACCTGACATGATTTTTCTCTTTCAAAGGACACTTCCGAATCCGCGATCCATCCTATACTCCTCCCAGGTATCTCCTGGAGTATTTTACCCCTTGTTTTAGAGACAGAATGTCATGGGTAGCAACTCCAGACTCCTCCAGGGCAGCTACCCGAGATGATTTTTCTCTTTTGGAGGACACTTTCTCCTCCACCATGCACCTGAGACTCCTCCTAGGCATCTCCTAGAGTCTTTTGTCCTCTGTTTTAGGGACACAATATCCCGGGTAGCAGCCCTAGACTCCTCCAAGGAAGCTACCCGACATGATTTTCCTCTTTTAGAGGACACTTTCTCCTCCAGCATGAATTTGATACTCCTCCAGTGATTTTTCTCTTTTGTAGGGCACTTTCTCCTCTGGAATCCACCCGAGACTCCTCCAAGGCATCTCCTAGAGTCTTTTGTCCTCTGTTTTAAGCACCATACATTCAGGCAGCAGCCCCAGACTCCTCCAGGGCAGCTACCCGAAATGATTTTTCTTTTTTGGAGAACAGTTTCTCCCCCGGGATCCACCCAAGACTCCTCCAAGACATCTCCTAGAGTCTTTTTTCCTCTGTTTTAAGCACCACAGACCCAGGTAGCTGCCCCAGACTCCTCCAAGGCAGCTACCCGAGATGATTTTTCTCTTTTGGAGGACAGTTTCTCCTCCAGCACCCACCTGAGACTCATCCCAGGTATCTCCCAGAGTGCTTTTCCTACAGTTTTAGAGACAGAATATCGCGCGTAGCAACCCCAGACTCCTCCAGGGCAGCTACCCGAGATGATTTTTCTCTTTTCGAGGACAGTTTATCCTCCGGGATCCGCCCTAGGCTCCTCCAAGGCATATCCTAGAGTCTTTTTTCCTCTGTTTTAAGCACCACAGACCCAGGTAGCTGCCCCAGACTCCTCCAAGGCAGCTACCCGACATGATTTTTCTCTTTTGGAGGACACTTTCTCCTCTGGAATCCACCTGAGACTCCTCCCAGGCATCTCCTAGAGTCTTTTCTGCCCTGTTTTAAACACCACAGATCCCGGGTAGCAGCCCCAGACTCCTCCAAGGCAGCTACCCGAGATTGTTTTTCTATTTTGGAGGACACTTCCCAATCTGGGATCCGTTCTATACTCCTCCCAGGAATCTCCTGGTGTATTTTACCCCCTCTTTTAGAGACAGAATGTCCCGGGTAGCAACTCCAGACTCCTCCAGGGCAGCTACCCGAGATGCTTTTTCTCTTTTGGAGGACACTTTCTCCTCCACCATGCATCTGAGACTCCTCTTAGGCATCTCCTAGAGTCTTTTGTCCTCTGTTTTAGAGACACAATATCCCGGGTAGCAGCCCCAGACTCCTCCAAGGAAGCTACCCGACATGATTTTCCTCTTTTAGAGGACACTTTCTCCTCCAGCATGAATTTGATACTCCTCCAGTGATTTTTCTGTTTTGAAGGGCACTTTCTCCTCTGGAATCCACCCGAGACTCCTCCAAGGCATCTCCTAGAGTCTTTTGTCCTCTGTTTTAAGCACCATACATTCAGGCAGCAGCCCCAGACTCCTTCAGGGCAGCTACCTGAGATTATTTATTTCTTTTGGAGGACACTTTATCCTCCAGCATGCACCTGATACTCCTCCAGTGATTTTTCTCTTTTGAAGGACACTTTCTCCTCCGGAATCCTCCCGAGACTCCTTCCAGGCATCTCCTAGCGTCTATTGTCCTCTGTTTTAAGCACCATACATTCAGGCAGCAGCCCCAGACTCCTCCAAGGCAGCTACCCGAGATGATTTTTCTCTTTTGGAGAACAGTTTATCTGCCAGGATCCACCCAAGGCTCCTCCAAGGCATCTCCTAGAGTCTTTTTTCCTCTGTTTTAAGCACCATACATTCAGGCAGCCGCCCCAGACTCCTCCAAGGCAGCTACCCGACATGATTTTTCTCTTTTGGAGGACACTTTCTCCTCCAGCATCCACCAGAGACTCCTCCCAGGTATCTCCCAGCATCCTTCTCTTCCTGTTTTAGAGGCAGAATGTCCCGGGTAGCAACCACAGACTCCTCCAGGGCAGCTACCCGAGATGATTTTTCTCTTTCAAAGGACACTTCCGAATCCGCGATCCATCCTATACTCCTCCCAGGTATCTCCTGGAGTATTTTACCCCTTGTTTTAGAGAGAGAATGTCACGGGTAGCAACTCCAGACTCCTCCAGGGCAGCTACCCCAGAGGATTTTTCTCTTTTGGAGGACAGTTTATCCCCCGGGATCCACCCAAGACTCCTCCAAGACATCTCCTAGAGTCTTTTTTCCTCTGTTTTAAGCAGCACAGACCCAGGTAGCTGCCCCAGACTCCTCCAAGGCAGCTACCCGACATGATTTTTCTCTTTTGGAGGACAGTTTCTCCTCCAGCATCCACCTGAGACTCATCCCAGGTATCTCCCAGAGTGCTTTTCCTACAGTTTTAGAGACAGAATATCGCGCGTAGCAACCCCAGACTCCTCCAGGGCAGCTACCCGAGATGATTTTTCTCTTTTGGAGAACAGTTTATCCCCCGGGATCCACCCAAGGCTCCTCCAAGGCATCTCCTAGAGTCTTTTTTCCTCTGTTTTAAGCAGCAAAGACCCAGGTAGCTGCCCCAGACTCCTCCAAGGCAGCTACCCGAGATGATTTTTCCCTTTTGGAGAACAGTTTCTCCTCTGGAATCCACCCGAGACTTCTCCCAGGCATCTCCTAGAGTCTCTTGTCCTCTGTTTGAAGCACCATACATCCAGGCAGCAGCCCCAGACTCCTCCAAGGCAGCTATCCGAGATGATTTTTCTCTTTTGGAGGACACTTTCTCCTCTGGAATCCACCTGAGACTCCTCCCAGGCATCTCCTAGAGTCTTTTGTCCTCTGTTTTAAACACCACAGATCCCGGGTAGCAGCCCCAGACTCCTTCAAGGCAGCTACCCGAGATATGTTTTTCTATTTTGGAGGACACTTCCTAATCTTGGATCCGTTCTATACTCCTCCCAGGTATCTCCTGGAGTATTTTACCCCCTCTTTTAGAGACAGAATGTCCCGGGTAGCAACTCCAGACTCCTCCAGGGCAGCTACCCGAGATGATTTTTTTCTTCTTGAGGAAAGTGTCTTGTCCTGCAACCACCTGAGACTTCTCCCAGGCATCTCCTAGAGTCTTTTGTCCTCTGTTTGAAGCACCATAGTTCCTTGTCGCAACCCCAGACTCCTCCAAGGCAGCTACCCGAGATGATTTTTCTCTTTTGGAGGACACTTTCTCCTCCAGCATCCACCAGAGACTCCTCCCAGGTATCTCCCAGCATCCTTCTCTTCCTGTTTTAGAGGCAGAATGTCCCGGGTAGCAACCACAGACTCCTCCAGGGCAGCTACCCGAGATGATTTTTCTCTTTCAAAGGACACTTCCGAATCCGCGATCCATCCTATACTCCTTCCAGGTATCTCCTGGAGTATTTTACCCCTTGTTTTAGAGACAGAATGTCACGGGTAGCAACTCCAGACTCCTCCAGGGCAGCTACCCGAGATGATTTTTCTCTTTTGGAGGACACTTTCTCCTCCACCATGCACCTGAGACTCCTCCTAGGCATCTCCTAGAGTCTTTTGTCCTCTGTTTTAGGGACACAATATCCCGGGTAGCAGCCCTAGACTCCTCCAAGGAAGCTACCCGACATGATTTTCCTCTTTTAGAGGACACTTTCTCCTCCAGCATGAATTTGATACTCCTCCAGTGATTTTTCTCTTTTGAAGGGCACTTTCTCCTCTGGAATCCACCCGAGACTCCTCCAAGGCATCTCCTAGAGTCTTTTGTCCTCTGTTTTAAGCACCATACATTCAGGCAGCAGCCCCAGACTCCTCCAGGGCAGCTACCCGAAATGATTTTTCTTTTTTGGAGAACAGTTTCTCCCCCGGGATCCACCCAAGACTCCTCCAAGACATCTCCTAGAGTCTTTTTTCCTCTGTTTTAAGCACCACAGACCCAGGTAGCTGCCCCAGACTCCTCCAAGGCAGCTACCCGAGATGATTTTTCTCTTTTGGAGGACAGTTTCTCCTCCAGCACCCACCTGAGACTCATCCCAGGTATCTCCCAGAGTGCTTTTCCTACAGTTTTAGAGACAGAATATCGCGCGTAGCAACCCCAGACTCCTCCAGGGCAGCTACCCGAGATGATTTTTCTCTTTTCGAGGACAGTTTATCCTCCGGGATCCGCCCTAGGCTCCTCCAAGGCATATCCTAGAGTCTTTTTTCCTCTGTTTTAAGCACCACAGACCCAGGTAGCTGCCCCAGACTCCTCCAAGGCAGCTACCCGACATGATTTTTCTCTTTTGGAGGACACTTTCTCCTCTGGAATCCACCTGAGACTCCTCCCAGGCATCTCCTAGAGTCTTTTCTGCCCTGTTTTAAACACCACAGATCCCGGGTAGCAGCCCCAGACTCCTCCAAGGCAGCTACCCGAGATTGTTTTTCTATTTTGGAGGACACTTCCCAATCTGGGATCCGTTCTATACTCCTCCCAGGAATCTCCTGGTGTATTTTACCCCCTCTTTTAGAGACAGAATGTCCCGGGTAGCAACTCCAGACTCCTCCAGGGCAGCTACCCGAGATGCTTTTTCTCTTTTGGAGGACACTTTCTCCTCCACCATGCATCTGAGACTCCTCTTAGGCATCTCCTAGAGTCTTTTGTCCTCTGTTTTAGAGACACAATATCCCGGGTAGCAGCCCCAGACTCCTCCAAGGAAGCTACCCGACATGATTTTCCTCTTTTAGAGGACACTTTCTCCTCCAGCATGAATTTGATACTCCTCCAGTGATTTTTCTCTTTTGAAGGGCACTTTCTCCTCTGGAATCCACCCGAGACTCCTCCAAGGCATCTCCTAGAGTCTTTTGTCCTCTGTTTTAAGCACCATACATTCAGGCAGCAGCCCCAGACTCCTTCAGGGCAGCTACCTGAGATTATTTATTTCTTTTGGAGGACACTTTATCCTCCAGCATGCACCTGATACTCCTCCAGTGATTTTTCTCTTTTGAAGGACACTTTCTCCTCCGGAATCCTCCCGAGACTCCTTCCAGGCATCTCCTAGCGTCTATTGTCCTCTGTTTTAAGCACCATACATTCAGGCAGCAGCCCCAGACTCCTCCAAGGCAGCTACCCGAGATGATTTTTCTCTTTTGGAGAACAGTTTATCTGCCAGGATCCACCCAAGGCTCCTCCAAGGCATCTCCTAGAGTCTTTTTTCCTCTGTTTTAAGCACCATACATTCAGGCAGCAGCCCCAGACTCCTCCAAGGCAGCTACCCGAGATGATTTTTCTCTTTTGGAGGACACTTTCTCCTCCAGCATCCACCAGAGACTCCTCCCAGGTATCTCCCAGCATCCTTCTCTTCCTGTTTTAGAGGCAGAATGTCCCGGGTAGCAACCACAGACTCCTCCAGGGCAGCTACCCGAGATGATTTTTCTCTTTCAAAGGACACTTCCGAATCCGCGATCCATCCTATACTCCTCCCAGGTATCTCCTGGAGTATTTTACCCCTTGTTTTAGAGAGAGAATGTCACGGGTAGCAACTCCAGACTCCTCCAAGGCAGCTACCCGAGATGATTTTTCTCTTTTGGAGGACACTTTCTCCCCCGGGATCCACCCAAGACTCCTCCAAGACATCTCCTAGAGTCTTTTTTCCTCTGTTTTAAGCACCATACATTCAGGCAGCAGCCCTAGACTCCTCCAAGGCAGCTACCCAACATGATTTTTCTCTTTTGGAGGACAGTTTATCCCCCGGGATCCACCCAAGACTCCTCCAAGACATCTCCTAGAGTCTTTTTTCCTCTGTTTTAAGCACCACAGACCCAGGTAGCTGCCCCAGACTCCTCCAAGGCAGCTACCCGAGATGATTTTTCTCTTTTGGAGGACAGTTTCTCCTCCAGCACCCACCTGAGACTCATCCCAGGTATCTCCCAGAGTGCTTTTGCTCCAGTTTTAGAGACAGAATATCGCGCGTAGCAACCCCAGACTCCTCCAGGGCAGCTACCCGAGATGATTTTTCTGTTTTGGAGGACAGTTTATCCCCCAGGATCCACCCAAGGCTCCTCCAAGGCATCTCCTAGAGTCTTTTTTCCTCTGTTTTAAGCACCACAGACCCAGGTAGCTGCCCCAGACTCCTCCAAGGCAGCTACCTGAGATGATTTTTCTCTTTTGGAGGACAGTTTTCCCCCGGGATCCACCCAAGACTCCTCCAAGGCATCTCCTAGAGTCTTTTTTCCTCCATTTTAAGCACCACAGACCCAGGCAGCTGCCCCAGACTCCTCCAAGGCAGCTATCCGAGATGATTTTTCTCTTTTGGAGGACACTTTCTCCTCTGGAATCCACCTGAGACTCCTCCCAGGCATCTCCTAGAGTCTTTTGTCCTCTGTTTTAAACACCACAGATCCCGGGTAGCAGCCCCAGACTCCTCCAAGGCAGCTACCCAAGATTTTTTTTTTATTTTGGAGGACACTTCCTAATCTGGGATCCGTTCTATACTCCTCCCAGGTATCTCCTGGAGTATTTTACCCCCTCTTTTAGAGACAGAATGTCCCGGGTAGCAACTCCAGACTCCTCCAGGGCAGCTACCCGAGATGATTTTTTTCTTCTTGAGGAAAGTGTCTTGTCCTGCAACCACCTGAGACTTCTCCCAGGCATCTCCTAGAGTCTTTTGTCCTCTGTTTTAAACACCATAGTTCCTTGTCGCAACCCCAGACTCCTCCAAGGCAGCTACCCGAGATGATTTTTCTCTTTTGGAGGACACTTTCTCCTCCAGCATCCACCAGAGACTCCTCCCAGGTATCTCCCAGCATCCTTCTCTTCCTGTTTTAGAGGCAGAATGTCCCGGGTAGCAACCACAGACTCCTCCAGGGCAGCTACCCGAGATGATTTTTCTCTTTTGGAGGACAGTTTCTCCTCCAGCACCCACCTGAGACTCATCCCAGGTATCTCCCAGAGTGCTTTTGCTCCAGTTTTAGAGACAGAATATCGCGCGTAGCAACCCCAGACTCCTCCAGGGCAGCTACCCGAGATGATTTTTCTCTTTTGGAGGACAGTTTATCCCCCAGGATCCACCCAAGGCTCCTCCAAGGCATCTCCTAGAGTCTTTTTTCCTCCGTTTTAAGCACCACAGACCCAGGTAGCTGCCCCAGACTCCTCCAAGGCAGCTACCTGAGATGATTTTTCTCTTTTGGAGGACAGTTTTCCCCCGGGATCCACCCAAGACTCCTCCAAGGCATCTCCTAGAGTCTTTTTTCCTCCATTTTAAGCACCACAGACCCAGGCAGCTGCCCCAGACTCCTCCAAGGCAGCTATCCGAGATGATTTTTCTCTTTTGGAGGACACTTTCTCCTCTGGAATCCACCTGAGACTCCTCCCAGGCATCTCCTAGAGTCTTTTGTCCTCTGTTTTAAACACCACAGATCCCGGGTAGCAGACCCAGACTCCTCCAAGGCAGCTACCCAAGATTTTTTTTTTAATTTGGAGGACACTTCCTAATCTGGGATCCGTTCTATACTCCTCCCAGGTATCTCCTGGAGTATTTTACCCCCTCTTTTAGAGACAGAATGTCCCGGGTAGCAACTCCAGACTCCTCCAGGGCAGCTACCCGAGATGATTTTTCTCTTTTGGAGGACACTTTCTCCTCCACCATGCACCTGAGACTCCTCCTAGGCATCTCCTAGAGTCTTTTGTCCTCTGTTTTAGAGACACAATATCCCGGGTAGCAGCCCTAGACTCCTCCAAGGAAGCTACCCGACATGATTTTCCTCTTTTAGAGGACACTTTCTCCTCCAGCATGAATCTGATACTCCTCCAGTGATTTTTCTCTTTTGAAGGGCACTTTCTCCTCTGGAATCCACCCGAGACTCCTCCAAGGCATCTCCTAGAGTCTTTTGTCCTCTGTTTTAAGCACCATACATTCAGGCAGCAGACCCAGATTCCTTCAGGGCAGCTACCCGAAATGATTTTTCTCTTTTGGAGGACAGTTTATCCCCCAGGATCCACCCAAGGCTCCTCCAAGGCATCTCCTAGAGTCTTTTTTCCGCCGTTTTAAGCACAGCAGACCCAGGTAGCAGCCCCAGACTCCTCCAAGGCGGCTACCCGAGATGATTTTTCTTTTTTGGAGAACAGTTTCTCCCCCGGGATCCACCCAAGACTCCTCCAAGACATCTCCTAGAGTCTTTTTTCCTCTGTTTTAAGCACCACAGACCCAGGTAGCTGCCCCAGACTCCTCCAAGGCAGCTACCCGAGATGATTTTTCTCTTTTGGAGGACAGTTTCTCCTCCAGCACCCACCTGAGACTCATCCCAGGTAACTCCCAGAGTGCTTTTCCTACAGTTTTAGAGACAGAATATCGCGTGTAGCAACCCCAGACTCCTCCAGGGCAGCTACCCGAGATGATTTTTCTCTTTTCGAGGACAGTTTATCCTCCGGGATCCGCCCAAGGCTCCTCCAAGGCATATCCTAGAGTCTTTTTTCCTCTGTTTTAAGCACCACAGACCCAGGTAGCTGCCCCAGACTCCTCCAAGGCAGCTACCCGAGATGATTTTTCTCTTTTGGAGGACAGTTTTCCCCCAGGATCCACCCAAGGCTCCTCCAAGGCATCTCCTAGAGTCTTTTTTCCGCCGTTTTAAGCACAGCAGACCCAGGTAGCAGCCCCAGACTCCTCCAAGGCGGCTACCCGAGATGATTTTTCTTTTTTGGAGAACAGTTTCTCCCCCGGGATCCACCCAAGACTCCTCCAAGACATCTCCTAGAGTCTTTTTTTCCTCTGTTTTAAACACCACAGATCCCGGGTAGCAGCCGCAGACTCCTCCAAGGCAGCTACCCGAGATGATTTTTCTCTTTTGGAGGACACTTTCTCCTCCAGCATCCACCAGAGACTCCTCCCAGGTATCTCCCAGCATCCTTCTCTTCCTGTTTTAGAGGCAGAATGTCCCGGGTAGCAACCACAGACTCCTCCAGGGCAGCTACCCGAGATGATTTTTCTCTTTCAAAGGACACTTCCGAATCCGCGATCCATCCTATATTCCTCCCAGGTATCTCCTGGAGTATTTTACCCCTTGTTTTAGAGAGAGAATGTCACGGGTAGCAACTCCACACTCCTCCAGGGCAGCTGCCCGAGATGATTTTTCTCTTTTGGAGGACAGTTTCTCCTCCAGCACCCACCTGAGAGTCATCCCAGGTATCTCCCAGAGTGCATTTCCTCCAGTTTTAGAGACAGAATATCGCGCGTAGCAACCCCAGACTCCTCCAGGGCAGCTACCCGAGATGATTTTTCTCTTTTGGAGGACAGGTTTTCCCCCGGGATCCACCCGAGACTCCTCCAAGGCATCTCCTAGAGTCTTTTTTCCTCCGTTTTAAGCACCACAGACCCAGGTAGCTGCCCCAGACTCCTCCAGGGCAGCTACCCGAAATGATTTTTGTCTTTTGGAGGACAGTTTATCCCGCACGATCCACCCAAGGCTCCTCCAAAGCATCTCCTAGAGTCTTTTTTCCTCCGTTTTAAGCACCACAGACCCAGGTAGCAGCCCCAGACTCCTCCAAGGCAGCTATCCGAGATGATTTTTCTCTTTCCAAGAACAGTTTCTCCCCCGGGATCCACCCAAGACTCCTCCAAGACATCTCCTAGAGTCTTTTTTCCTCTGTTTTAAGCACCATACATTCAGGCAGCAGCCCTAGACTCCTCCAAGGCAGCTACCCAACATGATTTTTCTCTTTTGGAGGACACTTTCTCCTCCAGCACCCACCTGAGACTCATCCCAGGTATCTCCCAGAGTGCTTTTCCTACAGTTTTAGAGACAGAATATCATGAGTAGCAACCCCAGACTCCTCCAGGGCAGCTACCCGAGATGATTTTTCTCTTTTGGAGGACAGTTTATCCCCCGGGATCCACCCAAGACTCCTCCAAGACATCTCCTAGAGTCCTTTTTCCTCTGTTTTAAGCACCACAGACCCAGGTAGCTGCCCCAGACTCCTCCAACGCAGCTACCCGAGATGATTTTTCTCTTTTGGAGGACAGTTTCTCCTCCAGCACCCACCTGAGACTCATCCCAGGTATCTCCCAGAGTGCTTTTCCTCCAGTTTTAGAGACAGAATATCGCGCGTAGCAATCCCAGACTCCTCCAGGGCAGCTACCCGAGATGATTTTTCTCTTTTGGAGGACAGTTTATCCTCCGGGATCCAACTAAGGCTCCTCCAAGGCATCTCTTAGAGTCTTTTTTCCTCCGTTTTAAGCACCACAGACCCAGGTAGCTGCCCCAGACTCCTCCAAGGCAGCTACTCGAGATGATTTTTCTCTTTTGGAGGACAGTTTTCCCCCGGGATCCACCCAAGACTCCTCTAAAACATCTCCTAGAGTCTTTTTTTCCTCCGTTTTAAGCACCACAGACCCAGGTAGCAGCCCCAGACTCCTCCAGGGCAGCTATCCGAGATGATTTTTCTCTTTTGGAGGACACTTTCTCCTCTGGAATCCACCTGTGACTCCTCCCAGGCATCTCCTAGAGTCTTTTGTCCTCTGTTTTAAACACCACAAATCCCGGGTAGCAGCCGCAGACTCCTCCAAGGCAGCTACCCGAGATGATTTTTCTCTTTTGGAGGACACTTTCTCCTCCAGCATCCACCAGAGATTCCTCCCAGGTATCTCCCAGCATCCTTCTCTTCCTGTTTTAGAGGCAGAATGTCCCGGGTAGCAACCACAGACTCCTCCAGGGCAGCTACCCAAGATGATTTTTCTCTTTCAAAGGACACTTCCGAATCCGCGATCCATCCTATACTCCTCCCAGGTATCTCCTGGAGTATTTTACCCCTTGTTTTAGAGACAGAATGTCACGGGTAGCAACTCCAGACTCCTCCAGGGCAGCTACCCGAGATGATTTTTCTCTTTTGGAGGACACTTTCTCCTCCACCATGCACCTGAGACTCCTCCTAGGCATCTCCTAGAGTCTTTTGTCCTCTGTTTTAGAGACACAATATCCCGGGTAGCAGCCCTAGACTCCTCCAAGGAAGCTACCCGACATGATTTTCCTCTTTTAGAGGACACTTTCTCCTCCAGCATGAATTTGATACTCCTCCAGTGATTTTTCTCTTTTGAAGGGCACTTTCTCCTCTGGAATCCACCCAAGACTCCTCCAAGGCATCTCCTAGAGTCTTTTGTCCTCTGTTTTAAGCACCATACATTCAGGCAGCAGCCCCAGACTCCTTCAGGGCAGCTACCCGAAATGATTTTTCTCTTTTGGAGGACAGTTTATCCCCCAGGATCCACCCAAGGCTCCTCCAAGGCATCTCCTAGAGTCTTTTTTCCGCCGTTTTAAGCACAGCAGACCCAGGTAGCAGCCCCAGACTCCTCCAAGGCGGCTACCCGAGATGATTTTTCTTTTTTGGAGAACAGTTTCTCCCCCGGGATCCACCCAAGACTCCTCCAAGACATCTCCTAGAGTCTTTTTTCCTCTGTTTTAAGCACCACAGACCCAGGTAGCTGCCCCAGACTCCTCCAAGGCAGCTACCCGAGATGATTTTTCTCTTTTGGAGGACAGTTTCTCCTCCAGCACCCACCTGAGACTCATCCCAGGTATCTCCATGAGTGCTTTTCCTACAGTTTTAGAGACAGAATATCGCGCGTAGCAACCCCAGACTCCTCCAGGGCAGGTACCCGAGATGATTTTTCTCTTTTCGAGGACAGTTTATCCTCCGGGATCCGCCCAAGGCTCCTCCAAGGCATCTCCTAGAGTCTTTTTTCCTCTGTTTTAAGCACCACAGACCCAGGTAGCTGCCCCAGACTCCTCCAAGGCAGCTACCCGACATGATTTTTCTCTTTTGGAGGACACTTTCTCCTCTGGAATCCACCTGAGACTCCTCCCAGGCATCTCCTAGAGTCTTTTCTGCCCTGTTTTAAACACCACAGATCCCGGGTAGCAGCCCCAGACTCCTCCAAGGCAGCTACTCGAGATTGTTTTTCTATTTTGGAGGACACTTCCCAATCTGGGATCCGTTCTATACTCCTCCCAGGAATCTCCTGGTGTACTTTACCCCCTCTTTTAGAGACAGAATGTCCCGGGTAGCAACTCCAGACTCCTCCAGGGCAGCTACCCGAGATGCTTTTTCTCTTTTGGAGGACACTTTCTCCTCCACCATGCATCTGAGACTCCTCCTAGGCATCTCCTAGAGTCTTTTGTCCTCTGTTTTAGAGACACAATATCCCGGGTAGCAGCCCTAGACTCCTCCAAGGAAGCTACCCGACATGATTTTCCTCTTTTAGAGGACACTTTCTCCTCCAGCATGAATTTGATACTCCTCCAGTAATTTTTCTCTTTTGAAGGGCACTTTCTCCTCTGGAATCCACCCGAGACTCCTCCAAGGCATCTCCTAGAGTCTTTTGTCCTCTGTTTTAAGCACCATACATTCAGGCAGCAGCCCCAGACTCCTTCAGGGCAGCTACCTGAGATTATTTATTTCTTTTGGAGGACACTTTATCCTCCAGCATGCACCTGATACTCCTCCAGTGATTTTTCTCTTTTGAAGGACACTTTCTCCTCCGGAATCCTCCCGAGACTCCTTCCAGGCATCTCCTAGCGTCTTTTGTCCTCTGTTTTAAGCACCATACATTCAGGCAGCAGCCCCAGACTCCTCCAAGGCAGCTACCCGAGATGATTTTTCTCTTTTGGAGAACAGTTTATCTGCCAGGATCCACCCAAGGCTCCTCCAAGGCATCTCCTAGAGTCTTTTTTCCTCTGTTTTAAGCACCATACATTCAGGCAGCAGCCCCAGACTCCTCCAAGGCAGCTACCCGACATGATTTTTCTCTTTTGGAGGACAGTTTCTCCTCCAGCACCCACCTGAGACTCATCCCAGGTATCTCCCAGAGTGCTTTTGCTCCAGTTTTAGAGACAGAATATCGCGCGTAGCAACCCCAGACTCCTCCAGGGCAGCTACCGGAGATGATTTTTCTCTTTTGGAGGACAGTTTTTCCCCCGGGATCCACCCAAGGCTCCTCCAAGGCATCTCCTAGAGTCTTTTTTCCTCCGTTTTAAGCACCACAGACCCAGGTAGCTGCCCCAGACTCCTCCAGGGCAGCTACCCGAAATCATTTTTCTCTTTTGGAGGACAGTTTATCCCGCAGGATCCACCCAAGGCTCCTCCAAGGCATCTCCTAGAGTCTTTTTTCCTCCGTTTTAAGCACCACAGACCCAGGTAGCAGCCCCAGACTCCTCCAAGGCAGCTACCCGAGATGATTTTTCTCTTTTGGAGGACAGTTTATCCCCCGGGATCCACCCAAGACTCCTCCAAGACATCTCCTAGAGTCTTTTTTCCTCTGTTTTAAGCACCATACATTCAGGCAGCAGCCCTAGACTCCTCCAAGGCAGCTACCCGACATGATTTTTCTCTTTTGGAGGACACTTTCTCCTCCAGCACCCACCTGAGACTCATCCCAGGTATCTCCCAGAGTGCTTTTCCTACAGTTTTAGAGACAGAATATCATGAGTAGCAACCCCAGACTCCTCCAGGGCAGCTACCCGAAATGATTTTTCTCTTTTGGAGGACAGTTTATCCCCCGGGATCCACCCAAGACTCCTCCAAGACATCTCCTAGAGTCCTTTTTCCTCTGTTTTAAGCACCACAGACCCAGGTAGCTGCCCCAGACTCCTCCAACGCAGCTACCCGAGATGATTTTTCTCTTTTGGAGGACAGTTTCTCCTCCAGCACCCACCTGAGACTCATCCCAGGTATCTCCCAGAGTGCTTTTCCTCCAGTTTTAGAGACAGAATATCGCGCGTAGCAATCCCAGACTCCTCCAGGGCAGCTACCCGAGATGATTTTTCTCTTTTGGAGGACAGTTTATCCTCCGGGATCCACCCAAGACTCCTCCCAGGCATCTCCTAGAGTCTTTTTTTCCTCCGTTTTAAGCACCACAGACCCAGGTAGCAGCCCCAGACTCCTCCAGGGCAGCTATCCGAGATGATTTTTCTCTTTTGGAGGACACTTTCTCCTCTGGAGTCCACCTGAGACTCCTCCTAGGCATCTCCTAGAGTCTTTTGTCCTCTGTTTTAGGGACACAATATCCCGGGTAGCAGCCCTAGACTCCTCCAAGGAAGCTACCCGACATGATTTTCCTCTTTTAGAGGACACTTTCTCCTCCAGCATGAATTTGATACTCCTCCAGTGATTTTTCTCTTTTGAAGGGCACTTTCTCCTCTGGAATCCACCCGAGACTCCTTCCAGGCATCTCCTAGAGTCTTTTGTCCTCTGTTTTAAGCACCATACATTCAGGCAGCAGCCCCAGACTCCTCCAGGGCAGCTACCCGAGATGATTTTTCTCTTTTGGAGGACAGGTTTTCCCCCGGGATCCACCCGAGACTCCTCCAAGGCATCTCCTAGAGTCTTTTTTCCTCCGTTTTAAGCACCACAGACCCAGGTAGCTGCCCCAGACTCCTCCAGGGCAGCTACCCGAAATGATTTTTCTCTTTTGGAGGACAGTTTATCCCCCAGGATCCACCCAAGACTCCTCCAAGACATCTCCTAGAGTCTTTTTTCCTCTGTTTTAAGCACCACAGACCCAGGTAGCTGCCCCAGACTCCTCCAAGGCAGCTACCCGAGATGATTTTTCTCTTTTGGAGGACACTTTCTCCTCCAGCACCCACCTGAGACTCATCCCAGGTATCTCCTAGAGTCTTTTGTGCCCTGTTTTAAACACCACAGATCCCGGGTAGCAGCCCCAGACTCCTCCAAGGCAGCTACCCGAGATTGTTTTTCTATTTTGGAGGACACTTCCCAATCTGGGATCCGTTCTATACTCCTCCCAGGAATCTCCTGGAGTATTTTACCCCCTCTTTTAGAGACAGAATGTCCCGGGTAGCAACTCCAGACTCCTCCAGGGCAGCTACCCGAGATGCTTTTTCTCTTTTGGAGGACACTTTCTCCTCCACCATGCATCTGAGACTCCTGCTAGGCATCTCCTAGAGTCTTTTGTCCTCTGTTTTAGAGACACAATATCCCGGGTAGCAGCCCCAGACTCCTCCAAGGAAGCTACCCGACATGATTTTCCTCTTTTAGAGGACACTTTCTCCTCCAGCATGAATTTGATACTCCTCCAGTGATTTTTCTCTTTTGAAGGGCACTTTCTCCTCTGGAATCCACCCGAGACTCCTCCAAGGCATCTCCTAGAGTCTTTTGTCCTCTGTTTTAAGCACCATACATTCAGGCAGCAGCCCCAGACTCCTTCAGGGCAGCTACCTGAGATTATTTATTTCTTTTGGAGGACACTTTATCCTCCAGCATGCACCTGATACTCCTCCAGTGATTTTTCTCTTTTGAAGGACACTTTCTCCTCCGGAATCCTCCCGAGACTCCTTCCAGGCATCTCCTAGCGTCTATTGTCCTCTGTTTTAAGCACCATACATTCAGGCAGCAGCCCCAGACTCCTCCAGGGCAGCGACCCGAAATGATTTTTCTCTTTTGGAGGACAGTTTATCTGCCAGGATCCACCCAAGGCTCCTCCAAGGCATCTCCTAGAGTCTTTTTTCCTCTGTTTTAAGCACCATACATTCAGGCAGCAGCCCCAGACTCCTCCAAGGCAGCTACCCGACATGATTTTTCTCATTTGGAGGACACTTTCTCCTCCAGCACCCACCTGAGACTCATCCCAGGTATCTCCCAGAGTGATTTTGCTCCAGTTTTAGAGACAGAATACGCGCGTAGCAACCCCAGACTCCTCCAGGGCAGCTACCCCAGATGATTTTTCTCTTTTGGAGGACAGTTTATCCCCCGGGATCCACCCAAGACTCCTCCAAGACATCTCCTGGAGTCTTTTTTCCTCTGTTTTAAGCAGCAAAGACCCAGGTAGCTGCCCCAGACTCCTCCAAGGCAGCTACCCGAGATGATTTTTCTCTTGTGGAGGACAGTTTCTCCTCCAGCACCCACCTGAGACTCATCCCAGGTATCTCCCAGAGTGCTTTTCCTACAGTTTTAGAGACAGAATATCGCGCGTAGCAACCCCAGACTCCTCCAGGGCAGCTACCCGAGATGATTTTTCTCTTTTGGAGAACAGTTTATCCCCCAGGATCCGCCCAAGACTCCTCCAAGGCATCTCCTAGAGTCTTTTGTCCTCTGTTTTAAGCACCATACATTCAGGCAGCAGCCCCAGACTCCTTCAGTGCAGCTACCTGAGATTATTTATTTCTTTTGGAGGACACTTTCTCCTCCAGCATCCACCAGAGACTCCTCCCAGGTATCTCCCAGCATCCTTCTCTTCCTGTTTTAGAGGCAGAATGTCCCGGGTAGCAACCACAGACTCCTCCAGGGCAGCTACCCGACATGATTTTTCTCTTTCAAAGGACACTTCCGAATCCGCGATCCATCCTATACTCCTCCCAGGTATCTCCTGGAGAATTTTACCCCTTGTTTTAGAGACAGAATGTCACGGGTAGCAACTCCAGACTCCTCCAGGGCAGGTACCCGACATGATTTTTCTCTTTTCGAGGACAGTTTATCCTCCGGGATCCGCCCAAGGCTCCTCCAAGGCATCTCCTAGAGTCTTTTTTCCTCTGTTTTAAGCACCACAGACCCAGGTAGCTGCCCCAGACTCCTCCAAGACAGCTACCCGAGATGATTTTTCTCTTTTGGAGGACACTTTCTCCTCTGGAATCCACCTGAGACTCCTCCCAGGCATCTCCTAGAGTCTTTTCTGCCCTGTTTTAAACACCACAGATCCCGGGTAGCAGCCCCAGACTCCTCCAAGGCAGCTACTCGAGATTGTTTTTCTATTTTGGAGGACACTTCCCAATCTGGGATCCGTTCTATACTCCTCCCAGGAATCTCCTGGTGTACTTTACCACCTCTTTTAGAGACAGAATGTCCCGGGTAGCAACTCCAGACTCCTCCAGGGCAGCTACCCGAGATGCTTTTTCTCTTTTGGAGGACACTTTCTCCTCCACCATGCATCTGAGACTCCTCCTAGGCATCTCCTAGAGTCTTTTGTCCTCTGTTTTAGAGACACAATATCCCGGGTAGCAGCCCTAGACTCCTCCAAGGAAGCTACCCGACATGATTTTCCTCTTTTAGAGGACACTTTCTCCTCCAGCATGAATTTGATACTCCTCCAGTAATTTTTCTCTTTTGAAGGGCACTTTCTCCTCTGGAATCCACCCGAGACTCCTCCAAGGCATCTCCTAGAGTCTTTTGTCCTCTGTTTTAAGCACCATACATTCAGGCAGCAGCCCCAGACTCCTTCAGGGCAGCTACCCGAAATGATTTTTCTCTTTTGGAGGACAGTTTATCCCCCAGGATCCACCCAAGGCTCCTCCAAGGCATCTCCTAGAGTCTTTTTTCCGCCGTTTTAAGCACAGCACACCCAGGTAGCAGCCCCAGACTCCTCCAAGGCGGCTACCCGAGATGATTTTTCTTTTTTGGAGAACAGTTTCTCCCCCGGGATCCACCCAAGACTCCTCCAAGACATCTCCTAGAGTCTTTTTTCCTCTGTTTTAAGCACCACAGACCCAGGTAGCTGCCCCAGACTCCTCCAAGGCAGCTACCCGAGATGATTTTTCTCTTTTGGAGGACAGTTTCTCCTCCAGCACCCACCTGAGACTCATCCCAGGTATCTCCATGAGTGCTTTTCCTACAGTTTTAGAGACAGAATATCGCGCGTAGCAACCCCAGACTCCTCCTGGGCAGGTACCCGAGATGATTTTTCTCTTTTCGAGGACAGTTTATCCTCCGGGATCCGCCCAAGGCTCCTCCAAGGCATCTCCTAGAGTCTTTTTTCCTCTGTTTTAAGCACCACAGACCCAGGTAGCTGCCCCAGACTCCTCCAAGGCAGCTACCCGAGATGATTTTTCTCTTTTGGAGGACACTTTCTCCTCTGGAATCCACCTGAGACTCCTCCCAGGCATCTCCTAGAGTCTTTTCTGCCCTGTTTTAAACACCACAGATCCCGGGTAGCAGCCCCAGACTCCTCCAAGGCAGCTACTCGAGATTGTTTTTCTATTTTGGAGGACACTTCCCAATCTGGGATCCGTTCTATACTCCTCCCAGGAATCTCCTGGTGTACTTTACCCCCTCTTTTAGAGACAGAATGTCCCGGGTAGCAACTCCAGACTCCTCCAGGGCAGCTACCCGAGATGCTTTTTCTCTTTTGGAGGACACTTTCTCCTCCACCATGCATCTGAGACTCCTCCTAGGCATCTCCTAGAGTCTTTTGTCCTCTGTTTTAGAGACACAATATCCCGGGTAGCAGCCCTAGACTCCTCCAAGGAAGCTACCCGACATGATTTTCCTCTTTTAGAGGACACTTTCTCCTCCAGCATGAATTTGATACTCCTCCAGTAATTTTTCTCTTTTGAAGGGCACTTTCTCCTCTGGAATCCACCCGAGACTCCTCCAAGGCATCTCCTAGAGTCTTTTGTCCTCTGTTTTAAGCACCATACATTCAGGCAGCAGCCCCAGACTCCTTCAGGGCAGCTACCTGAGATTATTTATTTCTTTTGGAGGACACTTTATCCTCCAGCATGCACCTGATACTCCTCCAGTGATTTTTCTCTTTTGAAGGACACTTTCTCCTCCGGAATCCTCCCGAGACTCCTTCCAGGCATCTCCTAGCGTCTTTTGTCCACTGTTTTAAGCACCATACATTCAGGCAGCAGCCCCAGACTCCTCCAAGGCAGCTACCCGAGATGATTTTTCTCTTTTGGAGAACAGTTTATCTGCCAGGATCCACCCAAGGCTCCTCCAAGGCATCTCCTAGAGTCTTTTTTCCTCTGTTTTAAGCACCATACATTCAGGCAGCAGCCCCAGACTCCTCCAAGGCAGCTACCCGACATGATTTTTCTCTTTTGGAGGACAGTTTCTCCTCCAGCACCCACCTGAGACTCATCCCAGGTATCTCCCAGAGTGCTTTTGCTCCAGTTTTAGAGACAGAATATCGCGCGTAGCAACCCCAGACTCCTCCAGGGCAGCTACCGGAGATGATTTTTCTCTTTTGGAGGACAGTTTTTCCCCCGGGATCCACCCAAGGCTCCTCCAAGGCATCTCCTAGAGTCTTTTTTCCTCCGTTTTAAGCACCACAGACCCAGGTAGCTGCCCCAGACTCCTCCAGGGCAGCTACCCGAAATCATTTTTCTCTTTTGGAGGACAGTTTATCCCGCAGGATCCACCCAAGGCTCCTCCAAGGCATCTCCTAGAGTCTTTTTTCCTCCGTTTTAAGCACCACAGACCCAGGTAGCAGCCCCAGACTCCTCCAAGGCAGCTACCCGAGATGATTTTTCTCTTTTGGAGGACAGTTTATCCCCCGGGATCCACCCAAGACTCCTCCAAGACATCTCCTAGAGTCTTTTTTCCTCTGTTTTAAGCACCATACATTCAGGCAGCAGCCCTAGACTCCTCCAAGGCAGCTACCCGACATGATTTTTCTCTTTTGGAGGACACTTTCTCCTCCAGCACCCACCTGAGACTCATCCCAGGTATCTCCCAGAGTGCTTTTCCTACAGTTTTAGAGACAGAATATCATGAGTAGCAACCCCAGACTCCTCCAGGGCAGCTACCCGAAATGATTTTTCTCTTTTGGAGGACAGTTTATCCCCCGGGATCCACCCAAGACTCCTCCAAGACATCTCCTAGAGTCCTTTTTCCTCTGTTTTAAGCACCACAGACCCAGGTAGCTGCCCCAGACTCCTCCAACGCAGCTACCCGAGATGATTTTTCTCTTTTGGAGGACAGTTTCTCCTCCAGCACCCACCTGAGACTCATCCCAGGTATCTCCCAGAGTGCTTTTCCTCCAGTTTTAGAGACAGAATATCGCGCGTAGCAATCCCAGACTCCTCCAGGGCAGCTACCCGAGATGATTTTTCTCTTTTGGAGGACAGTTTATCCTCCGGGATCCACCCAAGACTCCTCCCAGGCATCTCCTAGAGTCTTTTTTTCCTCCGTTTTAAGCACCACAGACCCAGGTAGCAGCCCCAGACTCCTCCAGGGCAGCTATCCGAGATGATTTTTCTCTTTTGGAGGACACTTTCTCCTCTGGAGTCCACCTGAGATTCCTCCTAGGCATCTCCTAGAGTCTTTTGTCCTCTGTTTTAGGGACACAATATCCCGGGTAGCAGCCCTAGACTCCTCCAAGGAAGCTACCCGACATGATTTTCCTCTTTTAGAGGACACTTTCTCCTCCAGCATGAATTTGATACTCCTCCAGTGATTTTTCTCTTTTGAAGGGCACTTTCTCCTCTGGAATCCACCCGAGACTCCTTCCAGGCATCTCCTAGAGTCTTTTGTCCTCTGTTTTAAGCACCATACATTCAGGCAGCAGCCCCAGACTCCTCCAGGGCAGCTACCCGAAATGATTTTTCTCTTTTGGAGGACAGTTTCTCCTCCAGCACCCACCTGAGAGTCATCCCAGGTATCTCCCAGAGTGCTTTTCCTACAGTTTTAGAGACAGAATATCGCGCGTAGCAACCCCAGACTCCTCCAGGGCAGCTACCCGAGATGATTTTTCTCTTTTGGAGGACAGGTTTTCCCCCGGGATCCACCCGAGACTCCTCCAAGGCATCTCCTAGAGTCTTTTTTCCTCCGTTTTAAGCACCACAGACCCAGGTAGCTGCCCCAGACTCCTCCAGGGCAGCTACCCGAAATGATTTTTCTCTTTTGGAGGACAGTTTATCCCCCAGGATCCACCCAAGACTCCTCCAAGACATCTCCTAGAGTCTTTTTTCCTCTGTTTTAAGCACCACAGACCCAGGTAGCTGCCCCAGACTCCTCCAAGGCAGCTACCCGAGATGATTTTTCTCTTTTGGAGGACACTTTCTCCTCCAGCACCCACCTGAGACTCATCCCAGGTATCTCCTAGAGTTTTTGTGCCCTGTTTTAAACACCACAGATCCCGGGTAGCAGCCCCAGACTCCTCCAAGGCAGCTACCCGAGATTGTTTTTCTATTTTGGAGGACACTTCCCAATCTGGGATCCGTTCTATACTCCTCCCAGGAATCTCCTGGAGTATTTTACCCCCTCTTTTAGAGACAGAATGTCCCGGGTAGCAACTCCAGACTCCTCCAGGGCAGCTACCCGAGATGCTTTTTCTCTTTTGGAGGACACTTTCTCCTCCACCATGCATCTGAGACTCCTCCTAGGCATCTCCTAGAGTCTTTTGTCCTCTGTTTTAGAGACACAATATCCCGGGTAGCAGCCCCAGACTCCTCCAAGGAAGCTACCCGACATGATTTTCCTCTTTTAGAGGACACTTTCTCCTCCAGCATGAATTTGATACTCCTCCAGTGATTTTTCTCTTTTGAAGGGCACTTTCTCCTCTGGAATCCACCCGAGACTCCTCCAAGGCATCTCCTAGAGTCTTTTGTCCTCTGTTTTAAGCACCATACATTCAGGCAGCAGCCCCAGACTCCTTCAGGGCAGCTACCTGAGATTATTTATTTCTTTTGGAGGACACTTTATCCTCCAGCATGCACCTGATACTGCTCCAGTGATTTTTCTCTTTTGAAGGACACTTTCTCCTCCGGAATCCTCCCGAGACTCCTTCCAGGCATCTCCTAGCGTCTATTGTCCTCTGTTTTAAGCACCATACATTCAGGCAGCAGCCCCAGACTCCTCCAGGGCAGCGACCCGAAATGATTTTTCTCTTTTGGAGGACAGTTTATCTGCCAGGATCCACCCAAGGCTCCTCCAAGGCATCTCCTAGAGTCTTTTTTCCTCTGTTTTAAGCACCATACATTCAGGCAGCAGCCCCAGACTCCTCCAAGGCAGCTACCCGACATGATTTTTCTCATTTGGAGGACACTTTCTCCTCCAGCACCCACCTGAGACTCATCCCAGGTATCTCCCAGAGTGATTTTGCTCCAGTTTTAGAGACAGAATACGCGCGTAGCAACCCCAGACTCCTCCAGGGCAGCTACCCCAGATGATTTTTCTCTTTTGGAGGACAGTTTATCCCCCGGGATCCACCCAAGACTCCTCCAAGGCATCTCCTGGAGTCTTTTTTCCTCTGTTTTAAGCAGCAAAGACCCAGGTAGCTGCCCCAGACTCCTCCAAGGCAGCTACCCGAGATGATTTTTCTCTTGTGGAGGACAGTTTCTCCTCCAGCACCCACCTGAGACTCATCCCAGGTATCTCCCAGAGTGCTTTTCCTACAGTTTTAGAGACAGAATATCGCGCGTAGCAACCCCAGACTCCTCCAGGGCAGCTACCCGAGATGATTTTTCTCTTTTGGAGAACAGTTTATCCCCCAGGATCCGCCCAAGACTCCTCCAAGGCATCTCCTAGAGTCTTTTGTCCTCTGTTTTAAGCACCATACATTCAGGCAGCAGCCCCAGACTCCTTCAGTGCAGCTACCTGAGATTATTTATTTCTTTTGGAGGACACTTTCTCCTCCAGCATCCACCAGCGACTCCTCCCAGGTATCTCCTAGCATCCTTCTCTTCCTGTTTTAGAGGCAGAATGTCCCGGGTAGCAACCACAGACTCCTCCAGGGCAGCTACCCGACATGATTTTTCTCTTTCAAAGGACACTTCCGAATCCGCGATCCATCCTATACTCCTCCCAGGTATCTCCTGGAGTATTTTACCCCTTGTTTTAGAGACAGAATGTCACGGGTAGCAACTCCAGACTCCTCCAGGGCAGGTACCCGAGATGATTTTTCTCTTTTCGAGGACAGTTTATCCTCCGGGATCCGCCCAAGGCTCCTCCAAGGCATCTCCTAGAGTCTTTTTTCCTCTGTTTTAAGCACCACAGACCCAGGTAGCTGCCCCAGACTCCTCCAAGGCAGCTACCCGAGATGATTTTTCTCTTTTGGAGGACACTTTCTCCTCTGGAATCCACCTGAGACTCCTCCCAGGCATCTCCTAGAGTCTTTTCTGCCCTGTTTTAAACACCACAGATCCCGGGTAGCAGCCCCAGACTCCTCCAAGGCAGCTACTCGAGATTGTTTTTCTATTTTGGAGGACACTTCCCAATCTGGGATCCGTTCTATACTCCTCCCAGGAATCTCCTGGTGTACTTTACCCCCTCTTTTAGAGACAGAATGTCCCGGGTAGCAACTCCAGACTCCTCCAGGGCAGCTACCCGAGATGCTTTTTCTCTTTTGGAGGACACTTTCTCCTCCACCATGCATCTGAGACTCCTCCTAGGCATCTCCTAGAGTCTTTTGTCCTCTGTTTTAGAGACACAATATCCCGGGTAGCAGCCCTAGACTCCTCCAAGGAAGCTACCCGACATGATTTTCCTCTTTTAGAGGACACTTTCTCCTCCAGCATGAATTTGATACTCCTCCAGTAATTTTTCTCTTTTGAAGGGCACTTTCTCCTCTGGAATCCACCCGAGACTCCTCCAAGGCATCTCCTAGAGTCTTTTGTCCTCTGTTTTAAGCACCATACATTCAGGCAGCAGCCCCAGACTCCTTCAGGGCAGCTACCTGAGATTATTTATTTCTTTTGGAGGACACTTTATCCTCCAGCATGCACCTGATACTCCTCCAGTGATTTTTCTCTTTTGAAGGACACTTTCTCCTCCGGAATCCTCCCGAGACTCCTTCCAGGCATCTCCTAGCGTCTTTTGTCCTCTGTTTTAAGCACCATACATTCAGGCAGCAGCCCCAGACTCCTCCAAGGCAGCTACCCGAGATGATTTTTCTCTTTTGGAGAACAGTTTATCTGCCAGGATCCACCCAAGGCTCCTCCAAGGCATCTCCTAGAGTCTTTTTTCCTCTGTTTTAAGCACCATACATTCAGGCAGCAGCCCCAGACTCCTCCAAGGCAGCTACCCGACATGATTTTTCTCTTTTGGAGGACAGTTTCTCCTCCAGCACCCACCTGAGACTCATCCCAGGTATCTCCCAGAGTGCTTTTGCTCCAGTTTTAGAGACAGAATATCGCGCGTAGCAACCCCAGACTCCTCCAGGGCAGCTACCCGAGATGATTTTTCTCTTTTGGAGGACAGTTTATCCTCCGGGATCCACCCAAGACTCCTCCCAGGCATCTCCTAGAGTCTTTTTTTCCTCCGTTTTAAGCACCACAGACCCAGGTAGCAGCCCCAGACTCCTCCAGGGCAGCTATCCGAGATGATTTTTCTCTTTTGGAGGACACTTTCTCCTCTGGAGTCCACCTGAGATTCCTCCTAGGCATCTCCTAGAGTCTTTTGTCCTCTGTTTTAGGGACACAATATCCCGGGTAGCAGCCCTAGACTCCTCCAAGGAAGCTACCCGACATGATTTTCCTCTTTTAGAGGACACTTTCTCCTCCAGCATGAATTTGATACTCCTCCAGTGATTTTTCTCTTTTGAAGGGCACTTTCTCCTCTGGAATCCACCCGAGACTCCTTCCAGGCATCTCCTAGAGTCTTTTGTCCTCTGTTTTAAGCACCATACATTCAGGCAGCAGCCCCAGACTCCTCCAGGGCAGCTACCCGAAATGATTTTTCTCTTTTGGAGGACAGTTTCTCCTCCAGCACCCACCTGAGAGTCATCCCAGGTATCTCCCAGAGTGCTTTTCCTACAGTTTTAGAGACAGAATATCGCGCGTAGCAACCCCAGACTCCTCCAGGGCAGCTACCCGAGATGATTTTTCTCTTTTGGAGGACAGGTTTTCCCCCGGGATCCACCCGAGACTCCTCCAAGGCATCTCCTAGAGTCTTTTTTCCTCCGTTTTAAGCACCACAGACCCAGGTAGCTGCCCCAGACTCCTCCAGGGCAGCTACCCGAAATGATTTTTCTCTTTTGGAGGACAGTTTATCCCCCAGGATCCACCCAAGACTCCTCCAAGACATCTCCTAGAGTCTTTTTTCCTCTGTTTTAAGCACCACAGACCCAGGTAGCTGCCCCAGACTCCTCCAAGGCAGCTACCCGAGATGATTTTTCTCTTTTGGAGGACACTTTCTCCTCCAGCACCCACCTGAGACTCATCCCAGGTATCTCCTAGAGTTTTTGTGCCCTGTTTTAAACACCACAGATCCCGGGTAGCAGCCCCAGACTCCTCCAAGGCAGCTACCCGAGATTGTTTTTCTATTTTGGAGGACACTTCCCAATCTGGGATCCGTTCTATACTCCTCCCAGGAATCTCCTGGAGTATTTTACCCCCTCTTTTAGAGACAGAATGTCCCGGGTAGCAACTCCAGACTCCTCCAGGGCAGCTACCCGAGATGCTTTTTCTCTTTTGGAGGACACTTTCTCCTCCACCATGCATCTGAGACTCCTCCTAGGCATCTCCTAGAGTCTTTTGTCCTCTGTTTTAGAGACACAATATCCCGGGTAGCAGCCCCAGACTCCTCCAAGGAAGCTACCCGACATGATTTTCCTCTTTTAGAGGACACTTTCTCCTCCAGCATGAATTTGATACTCCTCCAGTGATTTTTCTCTTTTGAAGGGCACTTTCTCCTCTGGAATCCACCCGAGACTCCTCCAAGGCATCTCCTAGAGTCTTTTGTCCTCTGTTTTAAGCACCATACATTCAGGCAGCAGCCCCAGACTCCTTCAGGGCAGCTACCTGAGATTATTTATTTCTTTTGGAGGACACTTTATCCTCCAGCATGCACCTGATACTGCTCCAGTGATTTTTCTCTTTTGAAGGACACTTTCTCCTCCGGAATCCTCCCGAGACTCCTTCCAGGCATCTCCTAGCGTCTATTGTCCTCTGTTTTAAGCACCATACATTCAGGCAGCAGCCCCAGACTCCTCCAGGGCAGCGACCCGAAATGATTTTTCTCTTTTGGAGGACAGTTTATCTGCCAGGATCCACCCAAGGCTCCTCCAAGGCATCTCCTAGAGTCTTTTTTCCTCTGTTTTAAGCACCATACATTCAGGCAGCAGCCCCAGACTCCTCCAAGGCAGCTACCCGACATGATTTTTCTCATTTGGAGGACACTTTCTCCTCCAGCACCCACCTGAGACTCATCCCAGGTATCTCCCAGAGTGATTTTGCTCCAGTTTTAGAGACAGAATACGCGCGTAGCAACCCCAGACTCCTCCAGGGCAGCTACCCCAGATGATTTTTCTCTTTTGGAGGACAGTTTATCCCCCGGGATCCACCCAAGACTCCTCCAAGGCATCTCCTGGAGTCTTTTTTCCTCTGTTTTAAGCAGCAAAGACCCAGGTAGCTGCCCCAGACTCCTCCAAGGCAGCTACCCGAGATGATTTTTCTCTTGTGGAGGACAGTTTCTCCTCCAGCACCCACCTGAGACTCATCCCAGGTATCTCCCAGAGTGCTTTTCCTACAGTTTTAGAGACAGAATATCGCGCGTAGCAACCCCAGACTCCTCCAGGGCAGCTACCCGAGATGATTTTTCTCTTTTGGAGAACAGTTTATCCCCCAGGATCCGCCCAAGACTCCTCCAAGGCATCTCCTAGAGTCTTTTGTCCTCTGTTTTAAGCACCATACATTCAGGCAGCAGCCCCAGACTCCTTCAGTGCAGCTACCTGAGATTATTTATTTCTTTTGGAGGACACTTTCTCCTCCAGCATCCACCAGCGACTCCTCCCAGGTATCTCCTAGCATCCTTCTCTTCCTGTTTTAGAGGCAGAATGTCCCGGGTAGCAACCACAGACTCCTCCAGGGCAGCTACCCGACATGATTTTTCTCTTTCAAAGGACACTTCCGAATCCGCGATCCATCCTATACTCCTCCCAGGTATCTCCTGGAGTATTTTACCCCTTGTTTTAGAGACAGAATGTCACGGGTAGCAACTCCAGACTCCTCCAGGGCAGGTACCCGAGATGATTTTTCTCTTTTCGAGGACAGTTTATCCTCCGGGATCCGCCCAAGGCTCCTCCAAGGCATCTCCTAGAGTCTTTTTTCCTCTGTTTTAAGCACCACAGACCCAGGTAGCTGCCCCAGACTCCTCCAAGGCAGCTACCCGAGATGATTTTTCTCTTTTGGAGGACACTTTCTCCTCTGGAATCCACCTGAGACTCCTCCCAGGCATCTCCTAGAGTCTTTTCTGCCCTGTTTTAAACACCACAGATCCCGGGTAGCAGCCCCAGACTCCTCCAAGGCAGCTACTCGAGATTGTTTTTCTATTTTGGAGGACACTTCCCAATCTGGGATCCGTTCTATACTCCTCCCAGGAATCTCCTGGTGTACTTTACCCCCTCTTTTAGAGACAGAATGTCCCGGGTAGCAACTCCAGACTCCTCCAGGGCAGCTACCCGAGATGCTTTTTCTCTTTTGGAGGACACTTTCTCCTCCACCATGCATCTGAGACTCCTCCTAGGCATCTCCTAGAGTCTTTTGTCCTCTGTTTTAGAGACACAATATCCCGGGTAGCAGCCCTAGACTCCTCCAAGGAAGCTACCCGACATGATTTTCCTCTTTTAGAGGACACTTTCTCCTCCAGCATGAATTTGATACTCCTCCAGTAATTTTTCTCTTTTGAAGGGCACTTTCTCCTCTGGAATCCACCCGAGACTCCTCCAAGGCATCTCCTAGAGTCTTTTGTCCTCTGTTTTAAGCACCATACATTCAGGCAGCAGCCCCAGACTCCTTCAGGGCAGCTACCTGAGATTATTTATTTCTTTTGGAGGACACTTTATCCTCCAGCATGCACCTGATACTCCTCCAGTGATTTTTCTCTTTTGAAGGACACTTTCTCCTCCGGAATCCTCCCGAGACTCCTTCCAGGCATCTCCTAGCGTCTTTTGTCCTCTGTTTTAAGCACCATACATTCAGGCAGCAGCCCCAGACTCCTCCAAGGCAGCTACCCGAGATGATTTTTCTCTTTTGGAGAACAGTTTATCTGCCAGGATCCACCCAAGGCTCCTCCAAGGCATCTCCTAGAGTCTTTTTTCCTCTGTTTTAAGCACCATACATTCAGGCAGCAGCCCCAGACTCCTCCAAGGCAGCTACCCGACATGATTTTTCTCTTTTGGAGGACAGTTTCTCCTCCAGCACCCACCTGAGACTCATCCCAGGTATCTCCCAGAGTGCTTTTGCTCCAGTTTTAGAGACAGAATATCGCGCGTAGCAACCCCAGACTCCTCCAGGGCAGCTACCGGAGATGATTTTTTCTTTTGGAGGACAGTTTTTCCCCCGGGATCCACCCAAGGCTCCTCCAAGGCATCTCCTAGAGTCTTTTTTCCTCCGTTTTAAGCACCACAGACCCAGGTAGCTGCCCCAGACTCCTCCAGGGCAGCTACCCGAAATCATTTTTCTCTTTTGGAGGACAGTTTATCCCGCAGGATCCACCCAAGGCTCCTCCAAGGCATCTCCTAGAGTCTTTTTTCCTCCGTTTTAAGCACCACAGACCCAGGTAGCAGCCCCAGACTCCTCCAAGGCAGCTACCCGAGATGATTTTTCTCTTTTGGAGGACAGTTTATCCCCCGGGATCCACCCAAGACTCCTCCAAGACATCTCCTAGAGGCTTTTTTCCTCTGTTTTAAGCACCATACATTCAGGCAGCAGCCCTAGACTCCTCCAAGGCAGCTACCCGACATGATTTTTCTCTTTTGGAGGACACTTTCTCCTCCAGCACCCACCTGAGACTCATCCCAGGTATCTCCCAGAGTGCTTTTCCTACAGTTTTAGAGACAGAATATCATGAGTAGCAACCCCAGACTCCTCCAGGGCAGCTACCCGAAATGATTTTTCTCTTTTGGAGGACAGTTTATCCCCCGGGATCCACCCAAGACTCCTCCAAGACATCTCCTAGAGTCCTTTTTCCTCTGTTTTAAGCACCACAGACCCAGGTAGCTGCCCCAGACTCCTCCAACGCAGCTACCCGAGATGATTTTTCTCTTTTGGAGGACAGTTTCTCCTCCAGCACCCACCTGAGACTCATCCCAGGTATCTCCCAGAGTGCTTTTCCTCCAGTTTTAGAGACAGAATATCGCGCGTAGCAATCCCAGACTCCTCCAGGGCAGCTACCCGAGATGATTTTTCTCTTTTCGAGGACAGTTTATCCTCCGCGATCCACCCAAGACTCCTCTAAAACATCTCCTAGAGTCTTTTTTCCTCCGTTTTAAGCACCACAGACCCAGGTAGCTGCCCCAGACTCCTCCAGGGCAGCTATCCGAGATGATTTTTCTCTTTTGGAGGACAGTTTATCCCCCAGGATCCACCCAAGACTCCTCCAAGACATCTCCTAGAGTCTTTTTTCCTCTGTTTTAAGCACCACAGACCCAGGTAGCTGCCCCAGACTCCTCCAAGGCAGCTACCCGAGATGATTTTTCTCTTTTGGAGGACACTTTCTCCTCCAGCACCCACCTGAGACTCATCCCAGGTATCTCCTAGAGTCTTTTGTGCCCTGTTTTAAACACCACAGATCCCGGGTAGCAGCCCCAGACTCCTCCAAGGCAGCTACCCGAGATTGTTTTTCTATTTTGGAGGACACTTCCCAATCTGGGATCCGTTCTATACTCCTCCCAGGAATCTCCTGGAGTATTTTACCCCCTCTTTTAGAGACAGAATGTCCCGGGTAGCAACTCCAGACTCCTCCAGGGCAGCTATCCGAGATGCTTTTTCTCTTTTGGAGGACACTTTCTCCTCCACCATGCATCTGAGACTCCTGCTAGGCATCTCCTAGAGTCTTTTGTCCTCTGTTTTAGAGACACAATATCCCGGGTAGCAGCCCCAGACTCCTCCAAGGAAGCTACCCGACATGATTTTCCTCTTTTAGAGGACACTTTCTCCTCCAGCATGAATTTGATACTCCTCCAGTGATTTTTCTCTTTTGAAGGGCACTTTCTCCTCTGGAATCCACCCGAGACTCCTCCAAGGCATCTCCTAGAGTCTTTTGTCCTCTGTTTTAAGCACCATACATTCAGGCAGCAGCCCCAGACTCCTTCAGGGCAGCTACCTGAGATTATTTATTTCTTTTGGAGGACACTTTATCCTCCAGCATGCACCTGATACTGCTCCAGTGATTTTTCTCTTTTGAAGGACACTTTCTCCTCCGGAATCCTCCCGAGACTCCTTCCAGGCATCTCCTAGCGTCTATTGTCCTCTGTTTTAAGCACCATACATTCAGGCAGCAGCCCCAGACTCCTCCAGGGCAGCGACCCGAAATGATTTTTCTCTTTTGGAGGACAGTTTATCCCCCGGGATCCACCCAAGGCTCCTCCAAGGCATCTCCTAGAGTCTTTTTTCCTCTGTTTTAAGCACCATACATTCAGGCAGCAGCCCCAGACTCCTCCAAGGCAGCTACCCGACATGATTTTTCTCATTTGGAGGACACTTTCTCCTCCAGCACCCACCTGAGACTCATCCCAGGTATCTCCCAGAGTGATTTTGCTCCAGTTTTAGAGACAGAATACGCGCGTAGCAACACCAGACTCCTCCAGGGCAGCTACCCCAGATGATTTTTCTCTTTTGGAGGACAGTTTATCCCCCGGGATCCACCCAAGACTCCTCCAAGACATCTCCTGGAATTCTTTTTTCCTCTGTTTTAAGCAGCAAAGACCCAGGCAGCTGCCCCAGACTCCTCCAAGGCAGCTACCCGAGATGATTTTTCTCTTGTGGAGGACAGTTTCTCCTCCAGCACCCACCTGAGACTCATCCCAGGTATCTCCCAGAGTGCTTTTCCTACAGTTTTAGAGACAGAATATCGCGCGTAGCAACCCCAGACTCCTCCAGGGCAGCTACCCGAGATGATTTTTCTCTTTTGGAGAACAGTTTATCCCCCAGGATCCACCCAAGACTCCTCCAAGGCATCTCCTAGAGTCTTTTGTCCTCTGTTTTAAGCACCATACATTCAGGCAGCAGCCCCAGACTCCTTCAGTGCAGCTACCTGAGATTATTTACTTCTTTTGGAGGACACTTTCTCCTCCAGCATCCACCAGAGACTCCTCCCAGGTATCTCCCAGCATCCTTCTCTTCCTGTTTTAGAGGCAGAATGTCCCGGGTAGCAACCACAGACTCCTCCAGGGCAGCTACCCGACATGATTTTTCTCTTTCAAAGGACACTTCCGAATCCGCGATCCATCCTATACTCCTCCCAGGTATCTCCTGGAGTATTTTACCCCTTGTTTTAGAGACAGAATGTCACGGGTAGCAACTCCAGACTCCTCCAGGGCAGCTACCCGAGATGATTTTTCTCTTTTGGAGGACACTTTCTCCTCCACCATGCACCTGAGACTCCTCCTAGGCATCTCCTAGAGTCTTTTGTCCTCTGTTTTAGGGACACAATATCCCGGGTAGCAGCCCTAGACTCCTCCAAGGAAGCTACCCGACATGATTTTCCTCTTTTAGAGGACACTTTCTCCTCCAGCATGAATTTGATACTCCTCCAGTGATTTTTCTCTTTTGAAGGGCACTTTCTCCTCTGGAATCCACCCGAGACTCCTCCAAGGCATCTCCTAGAGTCTTTTGTCCTCTGTTTTAAGCACCATACATTCAGGCAGCAGCCCCAGACTCCTTCAGGGCAGCTACCCGAAATGATTTTTCTCTTTTGGAGGACAGTTTATCCCCCAGGATCCACCCAAGGCTCCTCCAAGGCATCTCCTAGAGTCTTTTTTCCGCCGTTTTAAGCACAGCAGACCCAGGTAGCAGCCCCAGACTCCTCCAAGGCGGCTACCCGAGATGATTTTTCTTTTTTGGAGAACAGTTTCTCCCCCGGGATCCACCCAAGACTCCTCCAAGACATCTCCTAGAGTCTTTTTTCCTCTGTTTTAAGCACCATACATTCAGGCAGCAGCCCCAGACTCCTCCAAGGCAGCTACCCGACATGATTTTTCTCTTTTGGAGGACAGTTTCTCCTCCAGCACCCACCTGAGACTCATCCCAGGTATCTCCCAGAGTGCTTTTGCTCCAGTTTTAGAGACAGAATATCGCGCGTAGCAACCCCAGACTCCTCCAGGGCAGCTACCCGAGATGATTTTTCTCTTTTGGAGGACAGTTTATCCCCCGGGATCCACCCAAGACTACTCCAAGACATCTCCTAGAGTCTTTTTTCCTCTGTTTTAAGCACCACAGACCCAGGTAGCTGCCCCAGACTCCTCCAAGGCAGCTATCCGAGATGATTTTTCTCTTTCCAAGAACAGTTTCTCCCCCGGGATCCACCCAAGACTCCTCCAAGACATCTCCTAGAGTCTTTTTTCCTCTGTTTTAAGCACCATACATTCAGGCAGCAGCCCCAGACTCCTCCAAGGCAGCTACCCGACATGATTTTTCTCTTTTGGAGGACAGTTTCTCCTCCAGCACCCACCTGAGACTCATCCCAGGTATCTCCCAGAGTGCTTTTGCTCCAGTTTTAGAGACAGAATATCGCGCGTAGCAACCCCAGACTCCTCCAGGGCAGCTACCCGAGATGATTTTTCTCTTTTGGAGGACAGTTTATCCCCCGGGATCCACCCAAGACTCCTCCAAGACATCTCCTAGAGTCTTTTTTCCTCCGTTTTAAGCACCACAGACCCAGGTAGCTGCCCCAGACTCCTCCAAGGCAGCTATCCGAGATGATTTTTCTCTTTCCAAGAACAGTTTCTCCCCCGGGATCCACCCAAGACTCCTCCAAGACATCTCCTAGAGTATTTTTTTCTCTGTTTTAAGCACCATACATTCAGGCAGCAGCCCTAGACTCCTCCAAGGCAGCTACCCGACATGATTTTTCTCTTTTGGAGGACACTTTCTCCTCCAGCACCCACCTGAGACTCATCCCAGGTATCTCCCAGAGTGCTTTTGCTCCAGTTTTAGAGACAGAATATCGCGCGTAGCAACCCCAGACTCCTCCAGGGCAGCTACCCGAAATGATTTTTCTCTTTTGGAGGACAGTTTATCCCCCGGGATCCACCCAAGACTCCTCCAAGACATCTCCTAGAGTCCTTTTTCCTCTGTTTTAAGCACCACAGACCCAGGTAGCTGCCCCAGACTCCTCCAAGGCAGCTACCCGACATGATTTTTCTCTTTTGGAGGACAGTTTCTCCTCCAGCACCCACCTGAGACTCATCCCAAGTATCTCCCAGAGTGCTTTTCCTCCAGTTTTAGAGACAGAATATCGCGCGTAGCAATCCCAGACTCCTCCAGGGCAGCTACCCGAGATGATTTTTCTGTTTTGGAGGACAGTTTATCCTCCGGGATCCACCCAAGGCTCCTCCAAGGCATCTCCTAGAGTCTTTTTTCCTCCGTTTTAAGCACCACAGACCCAGGCAGCTGCCCCAGACTCCTCCAAGGCAGCTACCCGAGATGATTTTTCTCTTTTGGAGGACAGTTTTCCCCCCGGGATCCACCCAAGACTCCTCTAAAACATCTCCTAGAGTCTTTTTTTCCTCCGTTTTAAGCACCACAGACCCAGGTAGCAGCCCCAGACTCCTCCAGGGCAGCTATCCGAGATGATTTTTCTCTTTTGGAGGACACTTTCTCCTCTGGAATCCACCTGTGACTCCTCCCAGGCATCTCCTAGAGTCTTTTGTCCTCTGTTTTAAACACCACAAATCCCGGGTAGCAGCCGCAGACTCCTCCAAGGCAGCTACCCGAGATGATTTTTCTCTTTTGGAGGACACTTTCTCCTCCAGCATACACCAGAGACTCCTCCCAGGTATCTCCCAGCATCCTTCTCTTCCTGTTTTAGAGGCAGAATGTCCCGGGTAGCAACCACAGACTCCTCCAGGGCAGCTACCCGACATGATTTTTCTCTTTCAAAGGACACTTCCGAATCCGCGATCCATCCTATACTCCTCCCAGGTATCTCCTGGAGTATTTTACCCCTTGTTTTAGAGACAGAATGTCACGGGTAGCAACTCCAGACTCCTCCAGGGCAGCTACCCGAGATGATTTTTCTCTTTTGGAGGACACTTTCTCCTCCACCATGCACCTGAGACTCCTCCTAGGCATCTCCTAGAGTCTTTTGTCCTCTGTTTTAGGGACACAATATCCCGGGTAGCAGCCCTAGACTCCTCCAAGGAAGCTACCCGACATGATTTTCCTCTTTTAGAGGACACTTTCTCCTCCAGCATGAATTTGATACTCCTCCAGTGATTTTTCTCTTTTGAAGGGCACTTTCTCCTCTGGAATCCACCCGAGACTCCTCCAAGGCATCTCCTAGAGTCTTTTGTCCTCTGTTTTAAGCACCATACATTCAGGCAGCAGCCCCAGACTCCTTCAGGGCAGCTACCCGAAATGATTTTTCTCTTTTGGAGGACAGTTTATCCCCCAGGATCCACCCAAGGCTCCTCCAAGGCATCTCCTAGAGTTTTTTTCCGCCGTTTTAAGCACAGCACACCCAGGTAGCAGCCCCAGACTCCTCCAAGGCGGCTACCCGAGATGATTTTTCTTTTTTGGAGAACAGTTTCTCCCCCGGGATCCACCCAAGACTCCTCCAAGACATCTCCTAGAGTCTTTTTTCCTCTGTTTTAAGCACCATACATTCAGGCAGCAGCCCCAGACTCCTCCAAGGCAGCTACCCGACATGATTTTTCTCTTTTGGAGGACACTTTCTCCTCCAGCACCCACCTGAGACTCATCCCAGGTATCTCCCAGAGTGCTTTTCCTACAGTTTTAGAGACAGAATATCATGAGTAGCAACCCCAGACTCCTCCAGGGCAGCTACCCGAGATGATTTTTCTCTTTTGGAGGACAGTTTATCCCCCGGGATCCACCCAAGACTCCTCCAAGACATCTCCTAGAGTCCTTTTTCCTCTGTTTTAAGCACCACAGACCCAGGTAGCTGCCCCAGACTCCTCCAAGGCAGCTACCCGAGATGATTTTTCTCTTTTGGAGGACAGTTTCTCCTCCAGCACCCACCTGAGACTCATCCCAAGTATCTCCCAGAGTGCTTTTCCTCCAATTTTAGAGACAGAATATCGCGCGTAGCAATCCCAGACTCCTCCAGGGCAGCTACCCGAAATGATTTTTCTGTTTTGGAGGACAGTTTATCCTCCGGGATCCGCCCAAGGCTCCTCCAAGGCATCTCCTAGAGTCTTTTTTCCTCCGTTTTAAGCACCACAGACCCAGGCAGCTGCCCCAGACTCCTCCAAGGCAGCTACCCGAGATGATTTTTCTCTTTTGGAGGACAGTTTTCCCCCGGGATCCACCCAAGACTCCTCTAAAACATCTCCTAGAGTCTTTTTTTCCTCCGTTTTAAGCACCACAGACCCAGGTAGCAGCCCCAGACTCCTCCAGGGCAGCTATCCGAGATGATTTTTCTCTTTTGGAGGACACTTTCTCCTCTGGAATCCACCTGTGACTCCTCCCAGGCATCTCCTAGAGTCTTTTGTCCTCTGTTTGAAGCACCACAAATCCCGGGTAGCAGCCGCAGACTCCTCCAAGGCAGCTACCCGAGATGATTTTTCTCTTTTGGAGGACACTTTCTCCTCCAGCATCCACCAGAGACTCCTCCCAGGTATCTCCCAGCATCCTTCTCTTCCTGTTTTAGAGGCAGAATGTCCCGGGTAGCAACCACAGACTCCTCCAGGGCAGCTACCCGACATGATTTTTCTCTTTCAAAGGACACTTCCGAATCCGCGATCCATCCTATACTCCTCCCAGGTATCTCCTGGAGTATTTTACCCCTTGTTTTAGAGACAGAATGTCACGGGTAGCAACTCCAGACTCCTCCAGGGCAGCTACCCGAGATGATTTTTCTCTTTTGGAGGACACTTTCTCCTCCACCATGCACCTGAGACTCCTCCTAGGCATCTCCTAGAGTCTTTTGTCCTCTGTTTTAGGGACACAATATCCCGGGTAGCAGCCCTAGACTCCTCCAAGGAAGCTACCCGACATGATTTTCCTCTTTTAGAGGACACTTTCTCCTCCAGCATGAATTTGATACTCCTCCAGTGATTTTTCTCTTTTGAAGGGCACTTTCTCCTCTGGAATCCACCCGAGACTCCTCCAAGGCATCTCCTAGAGTCTTTTGTCCTCTGTTTTAAGCACCATACATTCAGGCAGCAGCCCCAGACTCCTTCAGGGCAGCTACCCGAAATGATTTTTCTCTTTTGGAGGACAGTTTATCCCCCAGGATCCACCCAAGGCTCCTCCAAGGCATCTCCTAGAGTCTTTTTTCCGCCGTTTTAAGCACAGCAGACCCAGGTAGCAGCCCCAGACTCCTCCAAGGCGGCTACCCGAGATGATTTTTCTTTTTTGGAGAACAGTTTCTCCCCCGGGATCCACCCAAGACTCCTCCAAGACATCTCCTAGAGTCTTTTTTCCTCTGTTTTAAGCACCATACATTCAGGCAGCAGCCCCAGACTCCTCCAAGGCAGCTACCCGACATGATTTTTCTCTTTTGGAGGACACTTTCTCCTCCAGCACCCACCTGAGACTCATCCCAGGTATCTCCCAGAGTGCTTTTGCTCCAGTTTTAGAGACAGAATATCGCGCGTAGCAAACCCAGACTCCTCCAGGGCAGCTACCCGAGATGATTTTTCTCTTTTGGAGGACAGTTTTTCCCCCAGGATCCACCCAAGGCTCCTCCAAGGCATCTCCTAGAGTCTTTTTTCCTCCGTTTTAAGCACCACAGACCCAGGCAGCTGCCCCAGACTCCTCCAAGGCAGCTACCCAAGATGATTTTTCTCTTTTGGAGGACAGTTTTCCCCCGGGATCCACCCAAGACTCCTCTAAAACATCTCCTAGAGTCTTTTTTTCCTCCGTTTTAAGCACCACAGACCCAGGTAGCAGCCCCAGACTCCTCCAGGGCAGCTATCCGAGATGATTTTTCTCTTTTGGAGGACACTTTCTCCTCTGGAATCCACCTGTGACTCCTCCCAGGCATCTCCTAGAGTCTTTTGTCCTCTGTTTTAAACACCACAAATCCCGGGTAGCAGCCGCAGACTCCTCCAAGGCAGCTACCCGAGATGATTTTTCTCTTTTGGAGGACACTTTCTCCTCCAGCATCCACCAGAGACTCCTCCCAGGTATCTCCCAGCATCCTTCTCTTCCTGTTTTAGAGGCAGAATGTCCCGGGTAGCAACCACAGACTCCTCCAGGGCAGCTACCCGACATGATTTTTCTCTTTCAAAGGACACTTCCGAATCCGCGATCCATCCTATACTCCTCCCAGGTATCTCCTGGAGTATTTTACCCCTTGTTTTAGAGACAGAATGTCACGGGTAGCAACTCCAGACTCCTCCAGGGCAGCTACCCGAGATGATTTTTCTCTTTTGGAGGACACTTTCTCCTCCACCATGCACCTGAGACTCCTCCTAGGCATCTCCTAGAGTCTTTTGTCCTCTGTTTTAGGGACACAATATCCCGGGTAGCAGCCCTAGACTCCTCCAAGGAAGCTACCCGACATGATTTTCCTCTTTTAGAGGACACTTTCTCCTCCAGCATGAATTTGATACTCCTCCAGTGATTTTTCTCTTTTGAAGGGCACTTTCTCCTCTGGAATCCACCCGAGACTCCTCCAAGGCATCTCCTAGAGTCTTTTGTCCTCTGTTTTAAGCACCATACATTCAGGCAGCAGCCCCAGACTCCTTCAGGGCAGCTACCCGAAATGATTTTTCTCTTTTGGAGGACAGTTTATCCCCCAGGATCCACCCAAGGCTCCTCCAAGGCATCTCCTAGAGTCTTTTTTCCGCCGTTTTAAGCACAGCAGACCCAGGTAGCAGCCCCAGACTCCTCCAAGGCGGCTACCCGAGATGATTTTTCTTTTTTGGAGAACAGTTTCTCCCCCGGGATCCACCCAAGACTCCTCCAAGGCATCTCCTAGAGTCTTTTGTCCTCTGTTTTAAGCACCATACATTCAGGCAGCAGCCCCAGACTCCTTCAGGGCAGCTACCTGAGATTATTTATTTCTTTTGGAGGACACTTTATCCTCCAGCATGCACCTGATACTCCTCCAGTGATTTTTCTCTTTTGAAGGACACTTTCTCCTCCGGAATCCTCCCGAGACTCCTTCCAGGCATCTCCTAGCTTCTTTTGTCCTCTGTTTTAAGCACCATACATTCAGGCAGCAGCCCCAGACTCCTCCAAGGCAGCTACCCGAGATGATTTTTCTCTTTTGGAGAACAGTTTATCTGCCAGGATCCACCCAAGGCTCCTCCAAGGCATCTCCTAGAGTCTTTTTTCCTCTGTATTAAGCACCATACATTCAGGCAGCAGCCCCAGACTCCTCCAAGGCAGCTACCCGACATGATTTTTCTCTTTTGGAGGACAGTTTCTCCTCCAGCACCCACCTGAGACTCATCCCAGGTATCTCCCAGAGTGCTTTTGCTCCAGTTTTAGAGACAGAATATCGCGCGTAGCAACCCCAGACTCCTCCAGGGCAGCTACCGGAGATGATTTTTCTCTTTTGGAGGACAGTTTTTCCCCCGGGATCCACCCAAGGCTCCTCCAAGGCATCTCCTAGAGTCTTTTTTCCTCCGTTTTATGCACCACAGACGCAGGTAGCTGCCCCAGACTCCTCCAGGGCAGCTACCCGAAATCATTTTTCTCTTTTGGAGGACAGTTTATCCCCCGGGATCCACCCAAGGCTCCTCCAAGGCATCTCCTAGAGTCTTTTTTCCTCCGTTTTAAGCACCACAGACCCAGGTAGCAGCCCCAGACTCCTCCAAGGCAGCTACCCGAGATGATTTTTCTCTTTTGGAGGACAGTTTATCCCCCGGGATCCACCCAAGACTCCTCCAAGACATCTCCTAGAGTCTTTTTTCCTCTGTTTTAAGCACCATACATTCAGGCAGCAGCCCTAGACTCCTCCAAGGCAGCTACCCGACATGATTTTTCTCTTTTGGAGGACACTTTCTCCTCCAGCACCCACCTGAGACTCATCCCAGGTATCTCCCAGAGTGCTTTTCCTACAGTTTTAGAGACAGAATATCATGAGTAGCAACCCCAGACTCCTCCAGGGCAGCTACCCGAAATGATTTTTCTCTTTTGGAGGACAGTTTATCCCCCGGGATCCACCCAAGACTCCTCCAAGACATCTCCTAGAGTCCTTTTTCCTCTGTTTTAAGCATCACAGACCCAGGTAGCTGCCCCAGACTCCTCCAACGCAGCTACCCGAGATGATTTTTCTCTTTTGGAGGACACTTTCTCCTCCAGCACCCACCTGAGACTCATCCCAGGTATCTCCCAGAGTGCTTTTCCTACAGTTTTAGAGACAGAATATCATGAGTAGCAACCCCAGACTCCTCCAGGGCAGCTACCCGAAATGATTTTTCTCTTTTGGAGGACAGTTTATCCCCCGGGATCCACCCAAGACTCCTCCAAGACATCTCCTAGAGTCTTTTTTTCCTCCGTTTTAAGCACCACAGACCCAGGTAGCAGCCCCAGACTCCTCCAGGGCAGCTATCCGAGATGATTTTTCTCTTTTGGAGGACACTTTCTCCTCTGGAATCCACCTGTGACTCCTCCCAGGCATCTCCTAGAGTCTTTTGTCCTCTGTTTGAAGCACCACAAATCCCGGGTAGCAGCCGCAGACTCCTCCAAGGCAGCTACCCGAGATGATTTTTCTCTTTTGGAGGACACTTTCTCCTCCAGCATCCACCAGAGACTCCTCCCAGGTATCTCCCAGCATCCTTCTCTTCCTGTTTTAGAGGCAGAATGTCCCGGGTAGCAACCACAGACTCCTCCAGGGCAGCTACCCGACATGATTTTTCTCTTTCAAAGGACACTTCCGAATCCGCGATCCATCCTATACTCCTCCCAGGTATCTCCTGGAGTATTTTACCCCTTGTTTTAGAGACAGAATGTCACGGGTAGCAACTCCAGACTCCTCCAGGGCAGCTACCCGAGATGATTTTTCTGTTTTGGAGGACAGTTTATCCTCCGGGATCCGCCCAAGGCTCCTCCAAGGCATCTCCTAGAGTCTTTTTTCCTCCGTTTTAAGCACCACAGACCCAGGCAGCTGCCCCAGACTCCTCCAAGGCAGCTACCCGAGATGATTTTTCTCTTTTGGAGGACAGTTTTCCCCCGGGATCCACCCAAGACTCCTCTAAAACATCTCCTAGAGTCTTTTTTTCCTCCGTTTTAAGCACCACAGACCCAGGTAGCAGCCCCAGACTCCTCCAGGGCAGCTATCCGAGATGATTTTTCTCTTTTGGAGGACACTTTCTCCTCTGGAATCCACCTGTGACTCCTCCCAGGCATCTCCTAGAGTCTTTTGTCCTCTGTTTTAAACACCACAAATCCCGGGTAGCAGCCGCAGACTCCTCCAAGGCAGCTACCCGAGATGATTTTTCTCTTTTGGAGGACACTTTCTCCTCCAGCATCCACCAGAGACTCCTCCCAGGTATCTCCCAGCATCCTTCTCTTCCTGTTTTAGAGGCAGAATGTCCCGGGTAGCAACCACAGACTCCTCCAGGGCAGCTACCCGACATGATTTTTCTCTTTCAAAGGACACTTCCGAATCCGCGATCCATCCTATACTCCTCCCAGGTATCTCCTGGAGTATTTTACCCCTTGTTTTAGAGACAGAATGTCACGGGTAGCAACTCCAGACTCCTCCAGGGCAGCTACCCGAGATGATTTTTCTCTTTTGGAGGACACTTTCTCCTCCACCATGCACCTGAGACTCCTCCTAGGCATCTCCTAGAGTCTTTTGTCCTCTGTTTTAGGGACACAATATCCCGGGTAGCAGCCCTAGACTCCTCCAAGGAAGCTACCCGACATGATTTTCCTCTTTTAGAGGACACTTTCTCCTCCAGCATGAATTTGATACTCCTCCAGTGATTTTTCTCTTTTGAAGGGCACTTTCTCCTCTGGAATCCACCCGAGACTCCTCCAAGGCATCTCCTAGAGTCTTTTGTCCTCTGTTTTAAGCACCATACATTCAGGCAGCAGCCCCAGACTCCTTCAGGGCAGCTACCCGAAATGATTTTTCTCTTTTGGAGGACAGTTTATCCCCCAGGATCCACCCAAGGCTCCTCCAAGGCATCTCCTAGAGTCTTTTTTCCGCCGTTTTAAGCACAGCAGACCCAGGTAGCAGCCCCAGACTCCTCCAAGGCGGCTACCCGAGATGATTTTTCTTTTTTGGAGAACAGTTTCTCCCCCGGGATCCACCCAAGACTCCTCCAAGGCATCTCCTAGAGTCTTTTGTCCTCTGTTTTAAGCACCATACATTCAGGCAGCAGCCCCAGACTCCTTCAGGGCAGCTACCTGAGATTATTTATTTCTTTTGGAGGACACTTTATCCTCCAGCATGCACCTGATACTCCTCCAGTGATTTTTCTCTTTTGAAGGACACTTTCTCCTCCGGAATCCTCCCGAGACTCCTTCCAGGCATCTCCTAGCGTCTTTTGTCCTCTGTTTTAAGCACCATACATTCAGGCAGCAGCCCCAGACTCCTCCAAGGCAGCTACCCGAGATGATTTTTCTCTTTTGGAGAACAGTTTATCTGCCAGGATCCACCCAAGGCTCCTCCAAGGCATCTCCTAGAGTCTTTTTTCCTCTGTATTAAGCACCATACATTCAGGCAGCAGCCCCAGACTCCTCCAAGGCAGCTACCCGACATGATTTTTCTCTTTTGGAGGACAGTTTCTCCTCCAGCACCCACCTGAGACTCATCCCAGGTATCTCCCAGAGTGCTTTTGCTCCAGTTTTAGAGACAGAATATCGCGCGTAGCAACCCCAGACTCCTCCAGGGCAGCTACCGGAGATGATTTTTCTCTTTTGGAGGACAGTTTTTCCCCCGGGATCCACCCAAGGCTCCTCCAAGGCATCTCCTAGAGTCTTTTTTCCTCCGTTTTATGCACCACAGACGCAGGTAGCTGCCCCAGACTCCTCCAGGGCAGCTACCCGAAATCATTTTTCTCTTTTGGAGGACAGTTTATCCCCCGGGATCCACCCAAGGCTCCTCCAAGGCATCTCCTAGAGTCTTTTTTCCTCCGTTTTAAGCACCACAGACCCAGGTAGCAGCCCCAGACTCCTCCAAGGCAGCTACCCGAGATGATTTTTCTCTTTTGGAGGACAGTTTATCCCCCGGGATCCACCCAAGACTCCTCCAAGACATCTCCTAGAGTCTTTTTTCCTCTGTTTTAAGCACCATACATTCAGGCAGCAGCCCTAGACTCCTCCAAGGCAGCTACCCGACATGATTTTTCTCTTTTGGAGGACACTTTCTCCTCCAGCACCCACCTGAGACTCATCCCAGGTATCTCCCAGAGTGCTTTTCCTACAGTTTTAGAGACAGAATATCATGAGTAGCAACCCCAGACTCCTCCAGGGCAGCTACCCGAAATGATTTTTCTCTTTTGGAGGACAGTTTATCCCCCGGGATCCACCCAAGACTCCTCCAAGACATCTCCTAGAGTCCTTTTTCCTCTGTTTTAAGCATCACAGACCCAGGTAGCTGCCCCAGACTCCTCCAACGCAGCTACCCGAGATGATTTTTCTCTTTTGGAGGACAGTTTCTCCTCCAGCACCCACCTGAGACTCATCCCAGGTATCTCCCAGAGTGCTTTTCCTCCAGTTTTAGAGACAGAATATCGCGCGTAGCAATCCCAGACTCCTCCAGGGCAGCTACCCGAGATGATTTTTCTCTTTTGGAGGACAGTTTATCCTCCGCGATCCACACAAGACTCCTCTAAAACATCTCCTAGAGTCTTTTTTTCCTCCGTTTTAAGCACCACAGACCCAGGTAGCAGCCCCAGACTCCTCCAGGGCAGCTATCCGAGATGATTTTTCTCTTTTGGAGGACACTTTCTCCTCTGGAGTCCACCTGAGACTCCTCCTAGGCATCTCCTAGAGTCTTTTGTCCTCTGTTTTAGGGACACAATATCCCGGGTAGCAGCCCTAGACTCCTCCAAGGAAGCTACCCGACATGATTTTCCTCTTTTAGAGGACACTTTCTCCTCCAGCATGAATTTGATACTCCTCCAGTGATTTTTCTCTTTTGAAGGGCACTTTCTCCTCTGGAATCCACCCGAGACTCCTTCCAGGCATCTCCTAGAGTCTTTTGTCCTCTGTTTTAAGCACCATACATTCAGGCAGCAGCCCCAGACTCCTCCAGGGCAGCTACCCGAAATGATTTTTCTCTTTTGGAGGACAGTTTCTCCTCCAGCACCCACCTGAGAGTCATCCCAGGTATCTCCCAGAGTGCATTTACTCCAGTTTTAGAGACAGAATATCATGAGTAGCAACCCCAGACTCCTCCAGGGCAGCTACCCGAGATGATTTTTCTCTTTTGGAGGACAGGTTTTCCCCCGGGATCCACCCGAGACTCCTCCAAGGCATCTCCTAGAGTCTTTTTTCCTCCGTTTTAAGCACCACAGACCCAGGTAGCTGCCCCAGACTCCTCCAGGGCAGCTACCCGAAATGATTTTTCTCTTTTGGAGGACAGTTTATCCCCCGGGATCCACCCAAGACTCCTCCAAGACATCTCCTAGAGTCTTTTTTCCTCTGTTTTAAGCACCACAGACCCAGGTAGCTGCCCCAGACTCCTCCAAGGCAGCTACCCGAGATGATTTTTCTCTTTTGGAGGATACTTTCTCCTCCAGCACTCACCTGAGACTCATCCCAGGTATCTCCTAGAGTCTTTTGTGCCCTGTTTTAAACACCACAGATCCCGGGTAGCAGCCCCAGACTCCTCCAAGGCAGCTACCCGAGATTGTTTTTCTATTTTGGAGGACACTTCCCAATCTGGGATCCGTTCTATACTCCTCCCACGTATCTCCTGGAGTATTTTACCCCCTCTTTTAGAGACAGAATGTCCCGGGTAGCAACTCCAGACTCCTCCAGGGCAGCTACCCGAGATGCTTTTTCTCTTTTGGAGGACACTTTCTCCTCCACCATGCATCTGAGACTACTCCTAGGCATCTCCTAGAGTCTTTTGTCCTCTGTTTTAGAGACACAATATCCCGGGTAGCAGCCCCAGACTCCTCCAAGGAAGCTACCCGACATGATTTTCCTCTTTTAGAGGACACTTTCTCCTCCAGCATGAATTTGATACTCCTCCAGTGATTTTTCTCTTTTGAAGGGCACTTTCTCCTCTGGAATCCACCCGAGACTCCTCCAAGGCATCTCCTAGAGTCTTTTGTCCTCTGTTTTAAGCACCATACATTCAGGCAGCAGCCCCAGACTCCTTCAGGGCAGCTACCTGAGATTATTTATTTCTTTTGGAGGACACTTTATCCTCCAGCATGCACCTGATACTGCTCCAGTGATTTTTCTCTTTTGAAGGACACTTTCTCCTCCGGAATCCTCCCGAGACTCCTTCCAGGCATCTCCTAGCGTCTATTGTCCTCTGTTTTAAGCACCATACATTCAGGCAGCAGCCCCAGACTCCTCCAGGGCAGCGACCCGAAATGATTTTTCTCTTTTGGAGGACAGTTTATCTGCCAGGATCCACCCAAGGCTCCTCCAAGGCATCTCCTAGAGTCTTTTTTCCTCTGTTTTAAGCACCATACATTCAGGCAGCAGCCCCAGACTCCTCCAAGGCAGCTACCCGACATGATTTTTCTCATTTGGAGGACACTTTCTCCTCCAGCACCCACCTGAGACTCATCCCAGGTATCTCCCAGAGTGATTTTGCTCCAGTTTTAGAGACAGAATACGCGCGTAGCAACCCCAGACTCCTCCAGGGCAGCTACCCCAGATGATTTTTCTCTTTTGGAGGACAGTTTATCCCCCGGGATCCACCCAAGACTCCTCCAAGACATCTCCTGGAGTCTTTTTTCCTCTGTTTTAAGCAGCAAAGACCCAGGTAGCTGCCCCAGACTCCTCCAAGGCAGCTACCCGAGATGATTTTTCTCTTTTGGAGGACAGTTTCTCCTCCAGAACCCACCTGAGACTCATCCCAGGTATCTCCCAGAGTGCTTTTCCTACAGTTTTAGAGACAGAATATCGCGCGTAGCAACCCCAGACTCCTCCAGGGCAGCTACCCGAGATGATTTTTCTCTTTTGGAGAACAGTTTATCCCCCAGGATCCGCCCAAGACTCCTCCAAGGCATCTCCTAGAGTCTTTTGTCCTCTGTTTTAAGCACCATACATTCAGGCAGCAGCCCCAGACTCCTTCAGTGCAGCTACCTGAGATTATTTATTTCTTTTGGAGGACACTTTCTCCTCCAGCATCCACCAGAGACTCCTCCCAGGTATCTCCCAGCATCCTTCTCTTCCTGTTTTAGAGGCAGAATGTCCCGGGTAGCAACCACAGACTCCTCCAGGGCAGCTACCCGACATGATTTTTCTCTTTCAAAGGACACTTCCGAATCCGCGATCCATCCTATACTCCTCCCAGGTATCTCCTGGAGTATTTTACCCCTTGTTTTAGAGACAGAATGTCACGGGTAGCAACTCCAGACTCCTCCAGGGCAGCTACCCGAGATGATTTTTCTCTTTTAGAGGACACTTTCTCCTCCACCATGCACCTGAGACTCCTCCTAGGCATCTCCTAGAGTCTTTTGTCCTCTGTTTTAGGGACACAATATCCCGGGTAGCAGCCCTAGACTCCTCCAAGGAAGCTACCCGACATGATTTTCCTCTTTTAGAGGACACTTTCTCCTCCAGCATGAATTTGATACTCCTCCAGTGATTTTTCTCTTTTCAAGGGCACTTTCTCCTCTGGAATCCACCCGAGACTCCTTCCAGGCATCTCCTAGAGTCTTTTGTCCTCTCTTTTAAGCACCATACATTCAGGCAGCAGCCCCAGACTCCTCAGGGCAGCTACCCGAAATGATTTTTCTCTTTTGGAGGACAGTTTCTCCTCCAGCACCCACCTGAGAGTCATCCCAGGTATCTCCCAGAGTGCATTTACTCCAGTTTTAGAGACAGAATATCGCGCGTAGCAACCCCAGACTCCTCCAGGGCAGCTACCCGAGATGATTTTTCTCTTTTGGAGGACAGGTTTTCCCCCGGGATCCACCCGAGACTCCTCCAAGGCATCTCCTAGAGTCTTTTTTCCTCCGTTTTAAGCACCACAGACCCAGGTAGCTGCCCCAGACTCCTCCAGGGCAGCTACCCGAAATGATTTTTCTCTTTTGGAGGACAGTTTATCCCGCAGGATCCACCCAAGGCTCCTCCAAAGCATCTCCTAGAGTCTTTTTTCCTCCGTTTTAAGCACCACAGACCCAGGTAGCTGCCCCAGACTCCTCCAAGGCAGCTACCCGAGATGATTTTTCTCTTTCCAAGAACAGTTTCTCCCCCGGGATCCACCCAAGACTCCTCCAAGACATCTCCTAGAGTATTTTTTTCTCTGTTTTAAGCACCATACATTCAGGGAGCAGCCCTAGACTCCTCCAAGGCAGCTACCCGACATGATTTTTCTCTTTTGGAGGACACTTTCTCCTCCAGCACCCACCTGAGACTCATCCCAGGTATCTCCCAGAGTGCTTTTGCTCCAGTTTTAGAGACAGAATATCGCGCGTAGCAACCCCAGACTCCTCCAGGGCAGCTACCCGAAATGATTTTTCTCTTTTGGAGGACAGTTTATCCCCCGGGATCCACCCAAGACTCCTCCAAGGCATCTCCTAGAGTCCTTTTTCCTCTGTTTTAAGCACCACAGACCCAGGTAGCTGCCCCAGACTCCTCCAAGGCAGCTACCCGACATGATTTTTCTCTTTTGGAGGACAGTTTCTCCTCCAGCACCCACCTGAGACTCATCCCAGGTATCTCCCAGAGTGCATTTACTCCAGTTTTAGAGACAGAATATCATGAGTAGCAACCCCAGACTCCTCCAGGGCAGCTACCCGAGATGATTTTTCTCTTTTGGAGGACAGGTTTTCCCCCGGGATCCACCCGAGACTCCTCCAAGGCATCTCCTAGAGTCTTTTTTCCTCCGTTTTAAGCACCACAGACCCAGGTAGCTGCCCCAGACTCCTCCAGGGCAGCTACCCGAAATGATTTTTCTCTTTTGGAGGACAGTTTATCCCCCGGGATCCACCCAAGACTCCTCCAAGACATCTCCTAGAGTCTTTTTTCCTCTGTTTTAAGCACCACAGACCCAGGTAGCTGCCCCAGACTCCTCCAAGGCAGCTACCCGAGATGATTTTTCTCTTTTGGAGGATACTTTCTCCTCCAGCACTCACCTGAGACTCATCCCAGGTATCTCCTAGAGTCTTTTGTGCCCTGTTTTAAACACCACAGATCCCGGGTAGCAGCCCCAGACTCCTCCAAGGCAGCTACCCGAGATTGTTTTTCTATTTTGGAGGACACTTCCCAATCTGGGATCCGTTCTATACTCCTCCCAGGAATCTCCTGGAGTATTTTACCCCCTCTTTTAGAGACAGAATGTCCCGGGTAGCAACTCCAGACTCCTCCAGGGCAGCTACCCGAGATGCTTTTTCTCTTTTGGAGGACACTTTCTCCTCCACCATGCATCTGAGACTACTCCTAGGCATCTCCTAGAGTCTTTTGTCCTCTGTTTTAGAGACACAATATCCCGGGTAGCAGCCCCAGACTCCTCCAAGGAAGCTACCCGACATGATTTTCCTCTTTTAGAGGACACTTTCTCCTCCAGCATGAATTTGATACTCCTCCAGTGATTTTTCTCTTTTGAAGGGCACTTTCTCCTCTGGAATCCACCCGAGACTCCTCCAAGGCATCTCCTAGAGTCTTTTGTCCTCTGTTTTAAGCACCATACATTCAGGCAGCAGCCCCAGACTCCTTCAGGGCAGCTACCTGAGATTATTTATTTCTTTTGGAGGACACTTTATCCTCCAGCATGCACCTGATACTGCTCCAGTGATTTTTCTCTTTTGAAGGACACTTTCTCCTCCGGAATCCTCCCGAGACTCCTTCCAGGCATCTCCTAGCGTCTATTGTCCTCTGTTTTAAGCACCATACATTCAGGCAGCAGCCCCAGACTCCTCCAGGGCAGCGACCCGAAATGATTTTTCTCTTTTGGAGGACAGTTTATCTGCCAGGATCCACCCAAGGCTCCTCCAAGGCATCTCCTAGAGTCTTTTTTCCTCTGTTTTAAGCACCATACATTCAGGCAGCAGCCCCAGACTCCTCCAGGGCAGCTACCCCAGATGATTTTTCTCTTTTGGAGGACAGTTTATCCCCCGGGATCCACCCAAGACTCCTCCAAGACATCTCCTGGAGTCTTTTTTCCTCTGTTTTAAGCAGCAAAGACCCAGGTAGCTGCCCCAGACTCCTCCAAGGCAGCTACCCGAGATGATTTTTCTCTTTTGGAGGACAGTTTCTCCTCCAGAACCCACCTGAGACTCATCCCAGGTATCTCCCAGAGTGCTTTTCCTACAGTTTTAGAGACAGAATATCGCGCGTAGCAACCCCAGACTCCTCCAGGGCAGCTACCCGAGATGATTTTTCTCTTTTGGAGAACAGTTTATCCCCCAGGATCCGCCCAAGACTCCTCCAAGGCATCTCCTAGAGTCTTTTGTCCTCTGTTTTAAGCACCATACATTCAGGCAGCAGCCCCAGACTCCTTCAGTGCAGCTACCTGAGATTATTTATTTCTTTTGGAGGACACTTTCTCCTCCAGCATCCACCAGAGACTCCTCCCAGGTATCTCCCAGCATCCTTCTCTTCCTGTTTTAGAGGCAGAATGTCCCGGGTAGCAACCACAGACTCCTCCAGGGCAGCTACCCGACATGATTTTTCTCTTTCAAAGGACACTTCCGAATCCGCGATCCATCCTATACTCCTCCCAGGTATCTCCTGGAGTATTTTACCCCTTGTTTTAGAGACAGAATGTCACGGGTAGCAACTCCAGACTCCTCCAGGGCAGCTACCCGAGATGATTTTTCTCTTTTAGAGGACACTTTCTCCTCCACCATGCACCTGAGACTCCTCCTAGGCATCTCCTAGAGTCTTTTGTCCTCTGTTTTAGGGACACAATATCCCGGGTAGCAGCCCTAGACTCCTCCAAGGAAGCTACCCGACATGATTTTCCTCTTTTAGAGGACACTTTCTCCTCCAGCATGAATTTGATACTCCTCCAGTGATTTTTCTCTTTTCAAGGGCACTTTCTCCTCTGGAATCCACCCGAGACTCCTTCCAGGCATCTCCTAGAGTCTTTTGTCCTCTCTTTTAAGCACCATACATTCAGGCAGCAGCCCCAGACTCCTCAGGGCAGCTACCCGAAATGATTTTTCTCTTTTGGAGGACAGTTTCTCCTCCAGCACCCACCTGAGAGTCATCCCAGGTATCTCCCAGAGTGCATTTACTCCAGTTTTAGAGACAGAATATCGCGCGTAGCAACCCCAGACTCCTCCAGGGCAGCTACCCGAGATGATTTTTCTCTTTTGGAGGACAGGTTTTCCCCCGGGATCCACCCGAGACTCCTCCAAGGCATCTCCTAGAGTCTTTTTTCCTCCGTTTTAAGCACCACAGACCCAGGTAGCTGCCCCAGACTCCTCCAGGGCAGCTACCCGAAATGATTTTTCTCTTTTGGAGGACAGTTTATCCCGCAGGATCCACCCAAGGCTCCTCCAAAGCATCTCCTAGAGTCTTTTTTCCTCCGTTTTAAGCACCACAGACCCAGGTAGCTGCCCCAGACTCCTCCAAGGCAGCTATCCGAGATGATTTTTCTCTTTCCAAGAACAGTTTCTCCCCCGGGATCCACCCAAGACTCCTCCAAGACATCTCCTAGAGTATTTTTTTCTCTGTTTTAAGCACCATACATTCAGGGAGCAGCCCTAGACTCCTCCAAGGCAGCTACCCGACATGATTTTTCTCTTTTGGAGGACACTTTCTCCTCCAGCACCCACCTGAGACTCATCCCAGGTATCTCCCAGAGTGCTTTTGCTCCAGTTTTAGAGACAGAATATCGCGCGTAGCAACCCCAGACTCCTCCAGGGCAGCTACCCGAAATGATTTTTCTCTTTTGGAGGACAGTTTATCCCCCGGGATCCACCCAAGACTCCTCCAAGGCATCTCCTAGAGTCCTTTTTCCTCTGTTTTAAGCACCACAGACCCAGGTAGCTGCCCCAGACTCCTCCAAGGCAGCTACCCGACATGATTTTTCTCTTTTGGAGGACAGTTTCTCCTCCAGCACCCACCTGAGACTCATCCCAGGTATCTCCCAGAGTGCTTTTCCTCCAGTTTTAGAGACAGAATATCGCGCGTAGCAATCCCAGACTCCTCCAGGGCAGCTACCCGAGATGATTTTTCTGTTTTGGAGGACAGTTTATCCTCCGGGATCCGCCCAAGGCTCCTCCAAGGCATCTCCTAGAGTCTTTTTTCCTCCGTTTTAAGCACCACAGACCCAGGCAGCTGCCCCAGACTCCTCCAAGGCAGCTACCCTAGATGATTTTTCTCTTTTGGAGGACAGTTTTCCCCCGGGATCCACCCAAGACTCCTCTAAAACATCTCCTAGAGTCTTTTTTTCCTCCGTTTTAAGCACCACAGACCCAGGTAGCAGCCCCAGACTCCTCCAGGGCAGCTATCCGAGATGATTTTTCTCTTTTGGAGGACACTTTCTCCTCTGGAATCCACCTGTGACTCCTCCCAGGCATCTCCTAGAGTCTTTTGTCCTCTGTTTTAAACACCACAAATCCCGGGTAGCAGCCGCAGACTCCTCCAAGGCAGCTACCCGAGATGATTTTTCTCTTTTGGAGGACACTTTCTCCTCCAGCATCCACCAGAGACTCCTCCCAGGTATCTCCCAGCATCCTTCTCTTCCTGTTTTAGAGGCAGAATGTCCCGGGTAGCAACCACAGACTCCTCCAGGGCAGCTACCCGACATGATTTTTCTCTTTCAAAGGACACTTCCGAATCCGCGATCCATCCTATACTCCTCCCAGGTATCTCCTGGAGTATTTTGCCCCTTGTTTTAGAGACAGAATGTCACGGGTAGCAACTCCAGACTCCTCCAGGGCAGCTACCCGAGATGATTTTTCTCTTTTGGAGGACACTTTCTCCTCCACCATGCACCTGAGACTCCTCCTAGGCATCTCCTAGAGTCTTTTGTCCTCTGTTTTAGGGACACAATATCCCGGGTAGCAGCCCTAGACTCCTCCAAGGAAGCTACCCGACATGATTTTCCTCTTTTAGAGGACACTTTCTCCTCCAGCATGAATTTGATACTCCTCCAGTGATTTTTCTCTTTTGAAGGGCACTTTCTCCTCTGGAATCCACCCGAGACTCCTCCAAGGCATCTCCTAGAGTCTTTTGTCCTCTGTTTTAAGCACCATACATTCAGGCAGCAGCCCCAGACTCCTTCAGGGCAGCTACCCGAAATGATTTTTCTCTTTTGGAGGACAGTTTATCCCCCAGGATCCACCCAAGGCTCCTGCAAGGCATCTCCTAGAGTCTTTTTTCCGCCGTTTTAAGCACAGCAGACCCAGGTAGCAGCCCCAGACTCCTCCAAGGCGGCTACCCGAGATGATTTTTCTTTTTTGGAGAACAGTTTCTCCCCCGGGATCCACCCAAGACTCCTCCAAGACATCTCCTAGAGTCTTTTTTTCTCTGTTTTAAGCACCATACATTCAGGCAGCAGCCCTAGACTCCTCCAAGGCAGCTACCCGACATGATTTTTCTCTTTTGGAGGACACTTTCTCCTCCAGCACCCACCTGAGACTCATCCCAGGTATCTCCCAGAGTGCTTTTGCTCCAGTTTTAGAGACAGAATATCGCGCGTAGCAACCCCAGACTCCTCCAGGGCAGCTACCCGAGATGATTTTTCTCTTTTGGAGGACAGTTTATCCCCCGGGATCCACCCAAGACTCCTCCAAGACATCTCCTAGAGTCTTTTTTCCTCTGTTTTAAGCACCACAGACCCAGGTAGCTGCCCCAGACTCCTCCAAGGCAGCTATCCGAGATGATTTTTCTCTTTCCAAGAACAGTTTCTCCCCCGGGATCCACCCAAGACTCCTCCAAGACATCTCCTAGAGTCTTTTTTTCTCTGTTTTAAGCACCATACAGTCAGGCAGCAGCCCTAGACTCCTCCAAGGCAGCTACCCGACATGATTTTTCTCTTTTGGAGGACACTTTCTCCTCCAGCACCCACCTGAGACTCATCCCAGGTATCTCCCAGAGTGCTTTTCCTACAGTTTTAGAGACAGAATATCATGAGTAGCAACCCCAGACTCCTCCAGGGCAGCTACCCGAAATGATTTTTCTCTTTTGGAGGACAGTTTATCCCCCGGGATCCACCCAAGACTCCTCCAAGACATCTCCTAGAGTCCTTTTTCCTCTGTTTTAAGCACCACAGACCCAGGTAGCTGCCCCAGACTCCTCCAAGGCAGCTACCCGACATGATTTTTCTCTTTTGGAGGACAGTTTCTCCTCCAGCACCCACCTGAGACTCATCCCAGGTATCTCCCAGAGTGCTTTTCCTCCAGTTTTAGAGACAGAATATCGCGCGTAGCAATCCCAGACTCCTCCAGGGCAGCTACCCGAGATGATTTTTCTGTTTTGGAGGACAGTTTATCCTCCGGGATCCGCCCAAGGCTCCTCCAAGGCATCTCCTAGAGTCTTTTTTCCTCCGTTTTAAGCACCACAGACCCAGGCAGCTGCCCCAGACTCCTCCAAGGCAGCTACCCGAGATGATTTTTCTCTTTTGGAGGACAGTTTTCCCCCGGGATCCACCCAAGACTCCTCTAAAACATCTCCTAGAGTCTTTTTTTCCTCCGTTTTAAGCACCACAGACCCAGGTAGCAGCCCCAGACTCCTCCAGGGCAGCTATCCGAGATGATTTTTCTCTTTTGGAGGACACTTTCTCCTCTGGAATCCACCTGTGACTCCTCCCAGGCATCTCCTAGAGTCTTTTGTCCTCTGTTTTAAACACCACAAATCCCGGGTAGCAGCCGCAGACTCCTCCAAGGCAGCTACCCGAGATGATTTTTCTCTTTTGGAGGACACTTTCTCCTCCAGCATCCACCAGAGACTCCTCCCAGGTATCTCCCAGCATCCTTCTCTTCCTGTTTTAGAGGCAGAATGTCCCGGGTAGCAACCACAGACTCCTCCAGGGCAGCTACCCGACATGATTTTTCTCTTTCAAAGGACACTTCCGAATCCGCGATCCATCCTATACTCCTCCCAGGTATCTCCTGGAGTATTTTACCCCTTGTTTTAGAGACAGAATGTCACGGGTAGCAACTCCAGACTCCTCCAGGGCAGCTACCCGAGATGATTTTTCTCTTTTGGAGGACACTTTCTCCTCCACCATGCACCTGAGACTCCTCCTAGGCATCTCCTAGAGTCTTTTGTCCTCTGTTTTAGGGACACAATATCCCGGGTAGCAGCCCTAGACTCCTCCAAGGAAGCTACCCGACATGATTTTCCTCTTTTAGAGGACACTTTCTCCTCCAGCATGAATTTGATACTCCTCCAGTGATTTTTCTCTTTTGAAGGGCACTTTCTCCTCTGGAATCCACCCGAGACTCCTCCAAGGCATCTCCTAGAGTCTTTTGTCCTCTGTTTTAAGCACCATACATTCAGGCAGCAGCCCCAGACTCCTTCAGGGCAGCTACCCGAAATGATTTTTCTCTTTTGGAGGACAGTTTATCCCCCAGGATCCACCCAAGGCTCCTCCAAGGCATCTCCTAGAGTCTTTTTTCCGCCGTTTTAAGCACAGCAGACCCAGGTAGCAGCCCCAGACTCCTCCAAGGCGGCTACCCGAGATGATTTTTCTTTTTTGGAGAACAGTTTCTCCCCCGGGATCCACCCAAGACTCCTCCAAGACATCTCCTAGAGTCTTTTTTTCTCTGTTTTCAGCACCATACATTCAGGCAGCAGCCCCAGACTCCTCCAAGGCAGCTACCCGACATGATTTTTCTCTTTTGGAGGACACTTTCTCCTCCAGCACCCACCTGAGACTCATCCCAGGTATCTCCCAGAGTGCTTTTCCTACAGTTTTAGAGACAGAATATCATGAGTAGCAACCCCAGACTCCTCCAGGGCAGCTACCCGAAATGATTTTTCTCTTTTGGAGGACAGTTTATCCCCCGGGATCCACCCAAGACTCCTCCAAGACATCTCCTAGAGTCCTTTTTCCTCTGTTTTAAGCACCACAGACCCAGGTAGCTGCCCCAGACTCCTCCAAGGCAGCTACCCGACATGATTTTTCTCTTTTGGAGGACAGTTTCTCCTCCAGCACCCACCTGAGACTCATCCCAGGTATCTCCCAGAGTGCTTTTCCTCCAGTTTTAGAGACAGAATATCGCGCGTAGCAATCCCAGACTCCTCCAGGGCAGCTACCCGAGATGATTTTTCTGTTTTGGAGGACAGTTTATCCTCCGGGATCCGCCCAAGGCTCCTCCAAGGCATCTCCTAGAGTCTTTTTTCCTCCGTTTTAAGCACCACAGACCCAGGCAGCTGCCCCAGACTCCTCCAAGGCAGCTACCCGAGATGATTTTTCTCTTTTGGAGGACAGTTTTCCCCCGGGATCCACCCAAGACTCCTCTAAAACATCTCCTAGAGTCTTTTTTTCCTCCGTTTTAAGCACCACAGACCCAGGTAGCAGCCCCAGACTCCTCCAGGGCAGCTATCCGAGATGATTTTTCTCTTTTGGAGGACACTTTCTCCTCTGGAATCCACCTGTGACTCCTCCCAGGCATCTCCTAGAGTCTTTTGTCCTCTGTTTTAAACACCACAAATCCCGGGTAGCAGCCGCAGACTCCTCCAAGGCAGCTACCCGAGATGATTTTTCTCTTTTGGAGGACACTTTCTCCTCCAGCATCCACCAGAGACTCCTCCCAGGTATCTCCCAGCATCCTTCTCTTCCTGTTTTAGAGGCAGAATGTCCCGGGTAGCAACCACAGACTCCTCCAGGGCAGCTACCCGACATGATTTTTCTCTTTCAAAGGACACTTCCGAATCCGCGATCCATCCTATACTCCTCCCAGGTATCTCCTGGAGTATTTTACCCCTTGTTTTAGAGACAGAATGTCACGGGTAGCAACTCCAGACTCCTCCAGGGCAGCTACCCGAGATGATTTTTCTCTTTTGGAGGACACTTTCTCCTCCACCATGCACCTGAGACTCCTCCTAGGCATCTCCTAGAGTCTTTTGTCCTCTGTTTTAGGGACACAATATCCCGGGTAGCAGCCCTAGACTCCTCCAAGGAAGCTACCCGACATGATTTTCCTCTTTTAGAGGACACTTTCTCCTCCAGCATGAATTTGATACTCCTCCAGTGATTTTTCTCTTTTGAAGGGCACTTTCTCCTCTGGAATCCACCCGAGACTCCTCCAAGGCATCTCCTAGAGTCTTTTGTCCTCTGTTTTAAGCACCATACATTCAGGCAGCAGCCCCAGACTCCTTCAGGGCAGCTACCCGAAATGATTTTTCTCTTTTGGAGGACAGTTTATCCCCCAGGATCCACCCAAGGCTCCTCCAAGGCATCTCCTAGAGTCTTTTTTCCGCCGTTTTAAGCACAGCAGACCCAGGTAGCAGCCCCAGACTCCTCCAAGGCGGCTACCCGAGATGATTTTTCTTTTTTGGAGAACAGTTTCTCCCCCGGGATCCACCCAAGACTCCTCCAAGACATCTCCTAGAGTCTTTTTTTCTCTGTTTTCAGCACCATACATTCAGGCAGCAGCCCCAGACTCCTCCAAGGCAGCTACCCGACATGATTTTTCTCTTTTGGAGGACACTTTCTCCTCCAGCACCCACCTGAGACTCATCCCAGGTATCTCCCAGAGTGCTTTTCCTACAGTTTTAGAGACAGAATATCATGAGTAGCAACCCCAGACTCCTCCAGGGCAGCTACCCGAAATGATTTTTCTCTTTTGGAGGACAGTTTATCCCCCGGGATCCACCCAAGACTCCTCCAAGACATCTCCTAGAGTCCTTTTTCCTCTGTTTTAAGCACCACAGACCCAGGTAGCTGCCCCAGACTCCTCCAAGGCAGCTACCCGACATGATTTTTCTCTTTTGGAGGACAGTTTCTCCTCCAGCACCCACCTGAGACTCATCCCAGGTATCTCCCAGAGTGCTTTTCCTCCAGTTTTAGAGACAGAATATCGCGCGTAGCAATCCCAGACTCCTCCAGGGCAGCTACCCGAGATGATTTTTCTGTTTTGGAGGACAGTTTATCCTCCGGGATCCGCCCAAGGCTCCTCCAAGGCATCTCCTAGAGTCTTTTTTCCTCCGTTTTAAGCACCACAGACCCAGGCAGCTGCCCCAGACTCCTCCAAGGCAGCTACCCGAGATGATTTTTCTCTTTTGGAGGACAGTTTTCCCCCGGGATCCACCCAAGACTCCTCTAAAACATCTCCTAGAGTCTTTTTTTCCTCCGTTTTAAGCACCACAGACCCAGGTAGCAGCCCCAGACTCCTCCAGGGCAGCTATCCGAGATGATTTTTCTCTTTTGGAGGACACTTTCTCCTCTGGAATCCACCTGTGACTCCTCCCAGGCATCTCCTAGAGTCTTTTGTCCTCTGTTTTAAACACCACAAATCCCGGGTAGCAGCCGCAGACTCCTCCAAGGCAGCTACCCGAGATGATTTTTCTCTTTTGGAGGACACTTTCTCCTCCAGCATCCACCAGAGACTCCTCCCAGGTATCTCCCAGCATCCTTCTCTTCCTGTTTTAGAGGCAGAATGTCCCGGGTAGCAACCACAGACTCCTCCAGGGCAGCTACCCGACATGATTTTTCTCTTTCAAAGGACACTTCCGAATCCGCGATCCATCCTATACTCCTCCCAGGTATCTCCTGGAGTATTTTACCCCTTGTTTTAGAGACAGAATGTCACGGGTAGCAACTCCAGACTCCTCCAGGGCAGCTACCCGAGATGATTTTTCTCTTTTGGAGGACACTTTCTCCTCCACCATGCACCTGAGACTCCTCCTAGGCATCTCCTAGAGTCTTTTGTCCTCTGTTTTAGGGACACAATATCCCGGGTAGCAGCCCTAGACTCCTCCAAGGAAGCTACCCGACATGATTTTCCTCTTTTAGAGGACACTTTCTCCTCCAGCATGAATTTGATACTCCTCCAGTGATTTTTCTCTTTTGAAGGGCACTTTCTCCTCTGGAATCCACCCGAGACTCCTCCAAGGCATCTCCTAGAGTCTTTTGTCCTCTGTTTTAAGCACCATACATTCAGGCAGCAGCCCCAGACTCCTTCAGGGCAGCTACCCGAAATGATTTTTCTCTTTTGGAGGACAGTTTATCCCCCAGGATCCACCCAAGGCTCCTCCAAGGCATCTCCTAGAGTCTTTTTTCCGCCGTTTTAAGCACAGCAGACCCAGGTAGCAGCCCCAGACTCCTCCAAGGCGGCTACCCGAGATGATTTTTCTTTTTTGGAGAACAGTTTCTCCCCCGGGATCCACCCAAGACTCCTCCAAGACATCTCCTAGAGTCTTTTTTCCTCTGTTTTAAGCACCATACATTCAGGCAGCAGCCCCAGACTCCTCCAAGGCAGCTACCCGACATGATTTTTCTCTTTTGGAGGACACTTTCTCCTCCAGCACCCACCTGAGACTCATCCCAGGTATCTCCCAGAGTGCTTTTCCTACAGTTTTAGAGACAGAATATCATGAGTAGCAACCCCAGACTCCTCCAGGGCAGCTACCCGAAATGATTTTTCTCTTTTGGAGGACAGTTTATCCCCCGGGATCCACCCAAGACTCCTCCAAGACATCTCCTAGAGTCCTTTTTCCTCTGTTTTAAGCACCACAGACCCAGGTAGCTGCCCCAGACTCCTCCAAGGCAGCTACCCGACATGATTTTTCTCTTTTGGAGGACAGTTTCTCCTCCAGCACCCACCTGAGACTCATCCCAGGTATCTCCCAGAGTGCTTTTCCTCCAGTTTTAGAGACAGAATATCGCGCGTAGCAATCCCAGACTCCTCCAGGGCAGCTACCCGAGATGATTTTTCTGTTTTGGAGGACAGTTTATCCTCCGGGATCCGCCCAAGGCTCCTCCAAGGCATCTCCTAGAGTCTTTTTTCCTCCGTTTTAAGCACCACAGACCCAGGCAGCTGCCCCAGACTCCTCCAAGGCAGCTACCCGAGATGATTTTTCTCTTTTGGAGGACAGTTTTCCCCCGGGATCCACCCAAGACTCCTCTAAAACATCTCCTAGAGTCTTTTTTTCCTCCGTTTTAAGCACCACAGACCCAGGTAGCAGCCCCAGACTCCTCCAGGGCAGCTATCCGAGATGATTTTTCTCTTTTGGAGGACACTTTCTCCTCTGGAATCCACCTGTGACTCCTCCCAGGCATCTCCTAGAGTCTTTTGTCCTCTGTTTTAAACACCACAAATCCCGGGTAGCAGCCGCAGACTCCTCCAAGGCAGCTACCCGAGATGATTTTTCTCTTTTGGAGGACACTTTCTCCTCCAGCATCCACCAGAGACTCCTCCCAGGTATCTCCCAGCATCCTTCTCTTCCTGTTTTAGAGGCAGAATGTCCCGGGTAGCAACCACAGACTCCTCCAGGGCAGCTACCCGACATGATTTTTCTCTTTCAAAGGACACTTCCGAATCCGCGATCCATCCTATACTCCTCCCAGGTATCTCCTGGAGTATTTTACCCCTTGTTTTAGAGACAGAATGTCACGGGTAGCAACTCCAGACTCCTCCAGGGCAGCTACCCGAGATGATTTTTCTCTTTTGGAGGACACTTTCTCCTCCACCATGCACCTGAGACTCCTCCTAGGCATCTCCTAGAGTCTTTTGTCCTCTGTTTTAGGGACACAATATCCCGGGTAGCAGCCCTAGACTCCTCCAAGGAAGCTACCCGACATGATTTTCCTCTTTTAGAGGACACTTTCTCCTCCAGCATGAATTTGATACTCCTCCAGTGATTTTTCTCTTTTGAAGGGCACTTTCTCCTCTGGAATCCACCCGAGACTCCTCCAAGGCATCTCCTAGAGTCTTTTGTCCTCTGTTTTAAGCACCGAATGTATATTCAGGCAGCAGCCCCAGACTCCTTCAGGGCAGCTACCCGAAATGATTTTTCTCTTTTGGAGGACAGTTTATCCCCCAGGATCCACCCAAGGCTCCTCCAAGGCATCTCCTAGAGTCTTTTTTCCGCCGTTTTAAGCACAGCAGACCCAGGTAGCAGCCCCAGACTCCTCCAAGGCGGCTACCCGAGATGATTTTTCTTTTTTGGAGAACAGTTTCTCCCCCGGGATCCACCCAAGACTCCTCCAAGACATCTCCTAGAGTCTTTTTTCCTCTGTTTTAAGCACCATACATTCAGGCAGCAGCCCCAGACTCCTCCAAGGCAGCTACCCGACATGATTTTTCTCTTTTGGAGGACAGTTTCTCCTCCAGCACCCACCTGAGACTCATCCCAAGTATCTCCCAGAGTGCTTTTGCTCCAGTTTTAGAGACAGAATATCGCGCGTAGCAACCCCAGACTCCTCCAGGGCAGCTACCCGAGATGATTTTTCTCTTTTGGAGGACAGTTTATCCCCCGGGATCCACCCAAGACTCCTCCAAGACATCTCCTAGAGTCTTTTTTCCTCTGTTTTAAGCACCACAGACCCAGGTAGCTGCCCCAGACTCCTCCAAGGCAGCTATCCGAGATGATTTTTCTCTTTCCAAGAACAGTTTCTCCCCCGGGATCCACCCAAGACTCCTCCAAGACATCTCCTAGAGTCTTTTTTTCTCTGTTTTAAGCACCATACATTCAGGCAGCAGCCCTAGACTCCTCCAAGGCAGCTACCCGACATGATTTTTCTCTTTTGGAGGACAGTTTCTCCTCCAGCACCCACCTGAGACTCATCCCAGGTATCTCCCAGAGTGCTTTTCCTACAGTTTTAGAGACAGAATATCATGAGTAGCAACCCCAGACTCCTCCAGGGCAGCTACCCGAAATGATTTTTCTCTTTTGGAGGACAGTTTATCCCCCGGGATCCACCCAAGACTCCTCCAAGACATCTCCTAGAGTCCTTTTTCCTCTGTTTTAAGCACCACAGACCCAGGTAGCTGCCCCAGACTCCTCCAAGGCAGCTACCCGACATGATTTTTCTCTTTTGGAGGACACTTTCTCCTCCAGCACCCACCTGAGACTCATCCCAGGTATCTCCCAGAGTGCTTTTCCTCCAGTTTTAGAGACAGAATATCGCGCGTAGCAATCCCAGACTCCTCCAGGGCAGCTACCCGAGATGATTTTTCTGTTTTGGAGGACAGTTTATCCTCCGGGATCCGCCCAAGGCTCCTCCAAGGCATCTCCTAGAGTCTTTTTTCCTCCGTTTTAAGCACCACAGACCCAGGCAGCTGCCCGAGACTCCTCCAAGGCAGCTACCCGAGATGATTTTTCTCTTTTGGAGGACAGTTTTCCCCCGGGATCCACCCAAGACTCCTCTAAAACATCTCCTAGAGTCTTTTTTTCCTCCGTTTTAAGCACCACAGACCCAGGTAGCAGCCCCAGACTCCTCCAGGGCAGCTATCCGAGATGATTTTTCTCTTTTGGAGGACACTTTCTCCTCTGGAATCCACCTGTGACTCCTCCCAGGCATCTCCTAGAGTCTTTTGTCCTCTGTTTTAAACACCACAAATCCCGGGTAGCAGCCGCAGACTCCTCCAAGGCAGCTACCCGAGATGATTTTTCTCTTTTGGAGGACACTTTCTCCTCCAGCATCCACCAGAGACTCCTCCCAGGTATCTCCCAGCATCCTTCTCTTCCTGTTTTAGAGGCAGAATGTCCCGGGTAGCAACCACAGACTCCTCCAGGGCAGCTACCCAACATGATTTTTCTCTTTCAAAGGACACTTCCGAATCCGCGATCCATCCTATACTCCTCCCAGGTATCTCCTGGAGTATTTTACCCCTTGTTTTAGAGACAGAATGTCACGGGTAGCAACTCCAGACTCCTCCAGGGCAGCTACCCGAGATGATTTTTCTCTTTTGGAGGACACTTTCTCCTCCACCATGCACCTGAGACTCCTCCTAGGCATCTCCTAGAGTCTTTTGTCCTCTGTTTTAGGGACACAATATCCCGGGTAGCAGCCCTAGACTCCTCCAAGGAAGCTACCCGACATGATTTTCCTCTTTTAGAGGACACTTTCTCCTCCAGCATGAATTTGATACTCCTCCAGTGATTTTTCTCTTTTGAAGGGCACTTTCTCCTCTGGAATCCACCCGAGACTCCTCCAAGGCATCTCCTAGAGTCTTTTGTCCTCTGTTTTAAGCACCGAATGTATATTCAGGCAGCAGCCCCAGACTCCTTCAGGGCAGCTACCCGAAATGATTTTTCTCTTTTGGAGGACAGTTTATCCCCCAGGATCCACCCAAGGCTCCTCCAAGGCATCTCCTAGAGTCTTTTTTCCGCCGTTTTAAGCACAGCAGACCCAGGTAGCAGCCCCAGACTCCTCCAAGGCGGCTACCCGAGATGATTTTTCTTTTTTGGAGAACAGTTTCTCCCCCGGGATCCACCCAAGACTCCTCCAAGACATCTCCTAGAGTCTTTTTTCCTCTGTTTTAAGCACCATACATTCAGGCAGCAGCCCCAGACTCCTCCAAGGCAGCTACCCGACATGATTTTTCTCTTTTGGAGGACAGTTTCTCCTCCAGCACCCACCTGAGACTCATCCCAGGTATCTCCCAGAGTGCTTTTGCTCCAGTTTTAGAGACAGAATATCGCGCGTAGCAACCCCAGACTCCTCCAGGGCAGCTACCCGAGATGATTTTTCTCTTTTGGAGGACAGTTTATCCCCCGGGATCCACCCAAGACTCCTCCAAGGCATCTCCTAGAGTATTTTTTCCTCTGTTTTAAGCACCACAGACCCAGGTAGCTGCCCCAGACTCCTCCAAGGCAGCTATCCGAGATGATTTTTCTCTTTCCAAGAACAGTTTCTCCCCCGGGATCCACCCAAGACTCCTCCAAGACATCTCCTAGAGTCTTTTTTTCTCTGTTTTAAGCACCATACATTCAGGCAGCAGCCCTAGACTCCTCCAAGGCAGCTACCCGACATGATTTTTCTCTTTTGGAGGACACTTTCTCCTCCAGCACCCACCTGAGACTCATCCCAGGTATCTCCCAGAGTGCTTTTCCTCCAGTTTTAGAGACAGAATATCGCGCGTAGCAATCCCAGACTCCTCCAGGGCAGCTACCCGAGATGATTTTTCTGTTTTGGAGGACAGTTTATCCTCCGGGATCCGCCCAAGGCTCCTCCAAGGCATCTCCTAGAGTCTTTTTTCCTCCGTTTTAAGCACCACAGACCCAGGCAGCTGCCCCAGACTCCTCCAAGGCAGCTACCCGAGATGATTTTTCTCTTTTGGAGGACAGTTTTCCCCCGGGATCCACCCAAGACTCCTCTAAAACATCTCCTAGAGTCTTTTTTTCCTCCGTTTTAAGCACCACAGACCCAGGTAGCAGCCCCAGACTCCTCCAGGGCAGCTATCCGAGATGATTTTTCTCTTTTGGAGGACACTTTCTCCTCTGGAATCCACCTGTGACTCCTCCCAGGCATCTCCTAGAGTCTTTTGTCCTCTGTTTTAAACACCACAAATCCCGGGTAGCAGCCGCAGACTCCTCCAAGGCAGCTACCCGAGATGATTTTTCTCTTTTGGAGGACACTTTCTCCTCCAGCATCCACCAGAGACTCCTCCCAGGTATCTCCCAGCATCCTTCTCTTCCTGTTTTAGAGGCAGAATGTCCCGGGTAGCAACCACAGACTCCTCCAGGGCAGCTACGCGACATGATTTTTCTCTTTCAAAGGACACTTCCGAATCCGCGATCCATCCTATACTCCTCCCAGGTATCTCCTGGAGTATTTTACCCCTTGTTTTAGAGACAGAATGTCACGGGTAGCAACTCCAGACTCCTCCAGGGCAGCTACCCGAGATGATTTTTCTCTTTTGGAGGACACTTTCTCCTCCACCATGCACCTGAGACTCCTCCTAGGCATCTCCTAGTCTTTTGTCCTCTGTTTTAGGGACACAATATCCCGGGTAGCAGCCCTAGACTCCTCCAAGGAAGCTACCCGACATGATTTTCCTCTTTTAGAGGACACTTTCTCCTCCAGCATGAATTTGATACTCCTCCAGTGATTTTTCTCTTTTGAAGGGCACTTTCTCCTCTGGAATCCACCCGAGACTCCTCCAAGGCATCTCCTAGAGTCTTTTGTCCTCTGTTTTAAGCACCATACATTCAGGCAGCAGCCCCAGACTCCTTCAGGGCAGCTACCCGAAATGATTTTTCTCTTTTGGAGGACAGTTTATCCCCCAGGATCCACCCAAGGCTCCTGCAAGGCATCTCCTAGAGTCTTTTTTCCGCCGTTTTAAGCACAGCAGACCCAGGTAGCAGCCCCAGACTCCTCCAAGGCGGCTACCCGAGATGATTTTTCTTTTTTGGAGAACAGTTTCTCCCCCGGGATCCACCCAAGACTCCTCCAAGACATCTCCTAGAGTCTTTTTTCCTCTGTTTTAAGCACCATACATTCAGGCAGCAGCCCCAGACTCCTCCAAGGCAGCTACCCGACATGATTTTTCTCTTTTGGAGGACAGTTTCTCCTCCAGCACCCACCTGAGACTCATCCCAGGTATCTCCCAGAGTGCTTTTGCTCCAGTTTTAGAGACAGAATATCGCGCGTAGCAACCCCAGACTCCTCCAGGGCAGCTACCCGAGATGATTTTTCTCTTTTGGAGGATAGTTTTTCCCCCAGGATCCACCCAAGGCTCCTCCAAGACATCTCCTAGAGTCTTTTTTCCTCTGTTTTAAGCATCACAGACCCAGGTAGCTGCCCCAGACTCCTCCAAGGCAGCTATCCGAGATGATTTTTCTCTTTCCAAGAACAGTTTCTCCCCCGGGATCCACCCAAGACTCCTCCAAGACATCTCCTAGAGTATTTTTTTCTCTGTTTTAAGCACCATACATTCAGGCAGCAGCCCTAGACTCCTCCAAGGCAGCTACCCGACATGATTTTTCTCTTTTGGAGGACACTTTCTCCTCCAGCACCCACCTGAGACTCATCCCAGGTATCTCCCAGAGTGCTTTTCCTACAGTTTTAGAGACAGAATATCATGAGTAGCAACCCCAGACTCCTCCAGGGCAGCTACCCGAAATGATTTTTCTCTTTTGGAGGACAGTTTATCCCCCGGGATCCACCCAAGACTCCTCCAAGACATCTCCTAGAGTCCTTTTTCCTCTGTTTTAAGCACCACAGACCCAGGTAGCTGCCCCAGACTCCTCCAACGCAGCTACCCGAGATGATTTTTCTCTTTTGGAGGACAGTTTCTCCTCCAGCACCCACCTGAGACTCATCCCAGGTATCTCCCAGAGTGCTTTTCCTCCAGTTTTAGAGACAGAATATCGCGCGTAGCAATCCCAGACTCCTCCAGGGCAGCTACCCGAGATGATTTTTCTGTTTTGGAGGACAGTTTATCCTCCGGGATCCGCCCAAGGCTCCTCCAAGGCATCTCCTAGAGTCTTTTTTCCTCCGTTTTAAGCACCACAGACCCAGGCAGCTGCCCCAGACTCCTCCAAGGCAGCTACCCGAGATGATTTTTCTCTTTTGGAGGACAGTTTTCCCCCGGGATCCACCCAAGACTCCTCTAAAACATCTCCTAGAGTCTTTTTTTCCTCCGTTTTAAGCACCACAGACCCAGGTAGCAGCCCCAGACTCCTCCAGGGCAGCTATCCGAGATGATTTTTCTCATTTGGAGGACACTTTCTCCTCTGGAATCCACCTGTGACTCCTCCCAGGCATCTCCTAGAGTCTTTTGTCCTCTGTTTTAAACACCACAAATCCCGGGTAGCAGCCGCAGACTCCTCCAAGGCAGCTACCCGAGATGATTTTTCTCTTTTGGAGGATACTTTCTCCTCCAGCACTCACCTGAGACTCATCCCAGGTATCTCCTAGAGTCTTTTGTGCCCTGTTTTAAACACCACAGATCCCGGGTAGCAGCCCCAGACTCCTCCAAGGCAGCTACCCGAGATTGTTTTTCTATTTTGGAGGACACTTCCCAATCTGGGATCCGTTCTATACTCCTCCCAGGAATCTCCTGGAGTATTTTACCCCTTGTTTTAGAGACAGAATGTCACGGGTAGCAACTCCAGACTCCTCCAGGGCAGCTACCCGAGATGATTTTTCTCTTTTGGAGGACACTTTCTCCTCCACCATGCACCTGAGACTCCTCCTAGGCATCTCCTAGAGTCTTTTGTCCTCTGTTTTAGGGACACAATATCCCGGGTAGCAGCCCTAGACTCCTCCAAGGAAGCTACCCGACATGATTTTCCTCTTTTAGAGGACACTTTCTCCTCCAGCATGAATTTGATACTCCTCCAGTGATTTTTCTCTTTTGAAGGGCACTTTCTCCTCTGGAATCCACCCGAGACTCCTCCAAGGCATCTCCTAGAGTCTTTTGTCCTCTGTTTTAAGCACCATACATTCAGGCAGCAGCCCCAGACTCCTTCAGGGCAGCTACCCGAAATGATTTTTCTCTTTTGGAGGACAGTTTATCCCCCAGGATCCACCCAAGGCTCCTCCAAGGCATCTCCTAGAGTCTTTTTTCCGCCGTTTTAAGCACAGCAGACCCAGGTAGCAGCCCCAGACTCCTCCAAGGCGGCTACCCGAGATGATTTTTCTTTTTTGGAGAACAGTTTCTCCCCCGGGATCCACCCAAGACTCCTCCAAGACATCTCCTAGAGTCTTTTTTCCTCTGTTTTAAGCACCATACATTCAGGCAGCAGCCCCAGACTCCTCCAAGGCAGCTACCCGACATGATTTTTCTCTTTTGGAGGACAGTTTCTCCTCCAGCACCCACCTGAGACTCATCCCAGGTATCTCCCAGAGTGCTTTTGCTCCAGTTTTAGAGACAGAATATCGCGCGTAGCAACCCCAGACTCCTCCAGGGCAGCTACCCGAAATGATTTTTCTCTTTTGGAGGACAGTTTATCCCCCGGGATCCACCCAAGACTCCTCCAAGACATCTCCTAGAGTCCTTTTTCCTCTGTTTTAAGCACCACAGACCCAGGTAGCTGCCCCAGACTCCTCCAACGCAGCTACCCGAGATGATTTTTCTCTTTTGGAGGACAGTTTCTCCTCCAGCACCCACCTGAGACTCATCCCAGGTATCTCCCAGAGTGCTTTTGCTCCAGTTTTAGAGACAGAATATCGCGCGTAGCAATCCCAGACTCCTCCAGGGCAGCTACCCGAGATGATTTTTCTCTTTTGGAGGACAGTTTATCCTCCGGGATCCGCCCAAGGCTCCTCCAAGGCATCTCCTAGAGTCTTTTTTCCTCCGTTTTAAGCACCACAGACCCAGGCAGCTGCCCCAGACTCCTCCAAGGCAGCTACCCGAGATGATTTTTCTCTTTTGGAGGACAGTTTTCCCCCGGGATCCACCCAAGACTCCTCTAAAACATCTCCTAGAGTCTTTTTTTCCTCCGTTTTAAGCACCACAGACCCAGGTAGCAGCCCCAGACTCCTCCAGGGCAGCTATCCGAGATGATTTTTCTCTTTTGGAGGACACTTTCTCCTCTGGAATCCACCTGTGACTCCTCCCAGGCATCTCCTAGAGTCTTTTGTCCTCTGTTTTAAACACCACAAATCCCGGGTAGCAGCCACAGACTCCTCCAAGGCAGCTACCCGAGATGATTTTTCTCTTTTGGAGGACACTTTCTCCTCCAGCATCCACCAGAGATTCCTCCCAGGTATCTCCCATCATCCTTCTCTTCCTGTTTTAGAGGCAGAATGTCCCGGGTAGCAACCACAGACTCCTCCAGGGCAGCTACCCGACATGATTTTTCTCTTTCAAAGGACACTTCCGAATCCGCGATCCATCCTATACTCCTCCCAGGTATCTCCTGGAGTATTTTACCCCTTGTTTTAGAGACAGAATGTCACGGGTAGCAACTCCAGACTCCTCCAGGGCAGCTACCCGAGATGATTTTTCTCTTTTGGAGGACACTTTCTCCTCCACCATGCACCTGAGACTCCTCCTAGGCATCTCCTAGAGTCTTTTGTCCTCTGTTTTAGGGACACAATATCCCGGGTAGCAGCCCTAGACTCCTCCAAGGAAGCTACCCGACATGATTTTCCTCTTTTAGAGGACACTTTCTCCTCCAGCATGAATTTGATACTCCTCCAGTGATTTTTCTCTTTTGAAGGGCACTTTCTCCTCTGGAATCCACCCGAGACTCCTCCAAGGCATCTCCTAGAGTCTTTTGTCCTCTGTTTTAAGCACCATACATTCAGGCAGCAGCCCCAGACTCCTTCAGGGCAGCTACCCGAAATGATTTTTCTCTTTTGGAGGACAGTTTATCCCCCAGGATCCACCCAAGGCTCCTCCAAGGCATCTCCTAGAGTCTTTTTTCCGCCGTTTTAAGCACAGCAGACCCAGGTAGCAGCCCCAGACTCCTCCAAGGCGGCTACCCGAGATGATTTTTCTTTTTTGGAGAACAGTTTCTCCCCCGGGATCCACCCAAGACTCCTCCAAGACATCTCCTAGAGTCTTTTTTCCTCTGTTTTAAGCACCATACATTCAGGCAGCAGCCCCAGACTCCTCCAAGGCAGCTACCCGACATGATTTTTCTCTTTTGGAGGACAGTTTCTCCTCCAGCACCCACCTGAGACTCATCCCAGGTATCTCCCAGAGTGCTTTTGCTCCAGTTTTAGAGACAGAATATCGCGCGTAGCAACCCCAGACTCCTCCAGGGCAGCTACCCGAAATGATTTTTCTCTTTTGGAGGACAGTTTATCCCCCGGGATCCACCCAAGACTCCTCCAAGACATCTCCTAGAGTCCTTTTTCCTCTGTTTTAAGCACCACAGACCCAGGTAGCTGCCCCAGACTCCTCCAACGCAGCTACCCGAGATGATTTTTCTCTTTTGGAGGACAGTTTCTCCTCCAGCACCCACCTGAGACTCATCCCAGGTATCTCCCAGAGTGCTTTTGCTCCAGTTTTAGAGACAGAATATCGCGCGTAGCAATCCCAGACTCCTCCAGGGCAGCTACCCGAGATGATTTTTCTCTTTTGGAGGACAGTTTATCCTCCGGGATCCGCCCAAGGCTCCTCCAAGGCATCTCCTAGAGTCTTTTTTCCTCCGTTTTAAGCACCACAGACCCAGGCAGCTGCCCCAGACTCCTCCAAGGCAGCTACCCGAGATGATTTTTCTCTTTTGGAGGACAGTTTTCCCCCGGGATCCACCCAAGACTCCTCTAAAACATCTCCTAGAGTCTTTTTTTCCTCCGTTTTAAGCACCACAGACCCAGGTAGCAGCCCCAGACTCCTCCAGGGCAGCTATCCGAGATGATTTTTCTCTTTTGGAGGACACTTTCTCCTCTGGAATCCACCTGTGACTCCTCCCAGGCATCTCCTAGAGTCTTTTGTCCTCTGTTTTAAACACCACAAATCCCGGGTAGCAGCCACAGACTCCTCCAAGGCAGCTACCCGAGATGATTTTTCTCTTTTGGAGGACACTTTCTCCTCCAGCATCCACCAGAGATTCCTCCCAGGTATCTCCCATCATCCTTCTCTTCCTGTTTTAGAGGCAGAATGTCCCGGGTAGCAACCACAGACTCCTCCAGGGCAGCTACCCGACATGATTTTTCTCTTTCAAAGGACACTTCCGAATCCGCGATCCATCCTATACTCCTCCCAGGTATCTCCTGGAGTATTTTACCCCTTGTTTTAGAGACAGAATGTCACGGGTAGCAACTCCAGACTCCTCCAGGGCAGCTACCCGAGATGATTTTTCTCTTTTGGAGGACACTTTCTCCTCCACCATGCACCTGAGACTCCTCCTAGGCATCTCCTAGAGTCTTTTGTCCTCTGTTTTAGGGACACAATATCCCGGGTAGCAGCCCTAGACTCCTCCAAGGAAGCTACCCGACATGATTTTCCTCTTTTAGAGGACACTTTCTCCTCCAGCATGAATTTGATACTCCTCCAGTGATTTTTCTCTTTTGAAGGGCACTTTCTCCTCTGGAATCCACCCGAGACTCCTCCAAGGCATCTCCTAGAGTCTTTTGTCCTCTGTTTTAAGCACCATACATTCAGGCAGCAGCCCCAGACTCCTTCAGGGCAGCTACCCGAAATGATTTTTCTCTTTTGGAGGACAGTTTATCCCCCAGGATCCACCCAAGGCTCCTCCAAGGCATCTCCTAGAGTCTTTTTTCCGCCGTTTTAAGCACAGCAGACCCAGGTAGCAGCCCCAGACTCCTCCAAGGCGGCTACCCGAGATGATTTTTCTTTTTTGGAGAACAGTTTCTCCCCCGGGATCCACCCAAGACTCCTCCAAGACATCTCCTAGAGTCTTTTTTCCTCTGTTTTAAGCACCATACATTCAGGCAGCAGCCCCAGACTCCTCCAAGGCAGCTACCCGACATGATTTTTCTCTTTTGGAGGACAGTTTCTCCTCCAGCACCCACCTGAGACTCATCCCAGGTATCTCCCAGAGTGCTTTTGCTCCAGTTTTAGAGACAGAATATCGCGCGTAGCAACCCCAGACTCCTCCAGGGCAGCTACCCGAAATGATTTTTCTCTTTTGGAGGACAGTTTATCCCCCGGGATCCACCCAAGACTCCTCCAAGACATCTCCTAGAGTCCTTTTTCCTCTGTTTTAAGCACCACAGACCCAGGTAGCTGCCCCAGACTCCTCCAACGCAGCTACCCGAGATGATTTTTCTCTTTTGGAGGACAGTTTCTCCTCCAGCACCCACCTGAGACTCATCCCAGGTATCTCCCAGAGTGCTTTTCCTCCAGTTTTAGAGACAGAATATCGCGCGTAGCAATCCCAGACTCCTCCAGGGCAGCTACCCGAGATGATTTTTCTCTTTTGGAGGACAGTTTATCCTCCGGGATCCGCCCAAGGCTCCTCCAAGGCATCTCCTAGAGTCTTTTTTCCTCCGTTTTAAGCACCACAGACCCAGGCAGCTGCCCCAGACTCCTCCAAGGCAGCTACCCGAGATGATTTTTCTCTTTTGGAGGACAGTTTTCCCCCGGGATCCACCCAAGACTCCTCTAAAACATCTCCTAGAGTCTTTTTTTCCTCCGTTTTAAGCACCACAGACCCAGGTAGCAGCCCCAGACTCCTCCAGGGCAGCTATCCGAGATGATTTTTCTCTTTTGGAGGACACTTTCTCCTCTGGAATCCACCTGTGACTCCTCCCAGGCATCTCCTAGAGTCTTTTGTCCTCTGTTTTAAACACCACAAATCCCGGGTAGCAGCCACAGACTCCTCCAAGGCAGCTACCCGAGATGATTTTTCTCTTTTGGAGGACACTTTCTCCTCCAGCATCCACCAGAGATTCCTCCCAGGTATCTCCCATCATCCTTCTCTTCCTGTTTTAGAGGCAGAATGTCCCGGGTAGCAACCACAGACTCCTCCAGGGCAGCTACCCGACATGATTTTTCTCTTTCAAAGGACACTTCCGAATCCGCGATCCATCCTATACTCCTCCCAGGTATCTCCTGGAGTATTTTACCCCTTGTTTTAGAGACAGAATGTCACGGGTAGCAACTCCAGACTCCTCCAGGGCAGCTACCCGAGATGATTTTTCTCTTTTGGAGGACACTTTCTCCTCCACCATGCACCTGAGACTCCTCCTAGGCATCTCCTAGAGTCTTTTGTCCTCTGTTTTAGGGACACAATATCCCGGGTAGCAGCCCTAGACTCCTCCAAGGAAGCTACCCGACATGATTTTCCTCTTTTAGAGGACACTTTCTCCTCCAGCATGAATTTGATACTCCTCCAGTGATTTTTCTCTTTTGAAGGGCACTTTCTCCTCTGGAATCCACCCGAGACTCCTCCAAGGCATCTCCTAGAGTCTTTTGTCCTCTGTTTTAAGCACCATACATTCAGGCAGCAGCCCCAGACTCCTTCAGGGCAGCTACCCGAAATGATTTTTCTCTTTTGGAGGACAGTTTATCCCCCAGGATCCACCCAAGGCTCCTCCAAGGCATCTCCTAGAGTCTTTTTTCCGCCGTTTTAAGCACAGCAGACCCAGGTAGCAGCCCCAGACTCCTCCAAGGCGGCTACCCGAGATGATTTTTCTTTTTTGGAGAACAGTTTCTCCCCCGGGATCCACCCAAGACTCCTCCAAGACATCTCCTAGAGTCTTTTTTCCTCTGTTTTAAGCACCATACATTCAGGCAGCAGCCCCAGACTCCTCCAAGGCAGCTACCCGACATGATTTTTCTCTTTTGGAGGACACTTTCTCCTCCAGCACCCACCTGAGACTCATCCCAGGTATCTCCCAGAGTGCTTTTGCTCCAGTTTTAGAGACAGAATATCGCGCGTAGCAACCCCAGACTCCTCCAGGGCAGCTACCCGAGATGATTTTTCTCTTTTGGAGGACAGTTTATCCCCCGGGATCCACCCAAGACTCCTCCAAGACATCTCCTAGAGTCTTTTTTCCTCCGTTTTAAGCACCAAAGACCCAGGTAGCTGCCCCAGACTCCTCCAAGGCAGCTATCCGAGATGATTTTTCTCTTTCCAAGAACAGTTTCTCCCCCGGGATCCACCCAAGACTCCTCCAAGACATCTCCTAGAGTATTTTTTTCTCTGTTTTAAGCACCATACATTCAGGCAGCAGCCCTAGACTCCTCCAAGGCAGCTACCCGACATGATTTTTCTCTTTTGGAGGACACTTTCTCCTCCAGCACCCACCTGAGACTCATCCCAGGTATCTCCCAGAGTGCTTTTCCTACAGTTTTAGAGACAGAATATCATGAGTAGCAACCCCAGACTCCTCCAGGGCAGCTACCCGAAATGATTTTTCTCTTTTGGAGGACAGTTTATCCCCCGGGATCCACCCAAGACTCCTCCAAGACATCTCCTAGAGTCCTTTTTCCTCTGTTTTAAGCACCACAGACCCAGTTAGCTGCCCCAGACTCCTCCAAGGCAGCTACCCGACATGATTTTTCTTTTTTGGAGAACAGTTTCTCCCCCGGGATCCACCCAAGACTCCTCCAAGACATCTCCTAGAGTCTTTTTTCCTCTGTTTTAAGCACCATACATTCAGGCAGCAGCCCCAGACTCCTCCAAGGCAGCTACCCGACATGATTTTTCTCTTTTGGAGGACACTTTCTCCTCCAGCACCCACCTGAGACTCATCCCAGGTATCTCCCAGAGTGCTTTTGCTCCAGTTTTAGAGACAGAATATCGCGCGTAGCAACCCCAGACTCCTCCAGGGCAGCTACCCGAGATGATTTTTCTCTTTTGGAGGACAGTTTATCCCCCGGGATCCACCCAAGACTCCTCCAAGACATCTCCTAGAGTCTTTTTTCCTCCGTTTTAAGCACCAAAGACCCAGGTAGCTGCCCCAGACTCCTCCAAGGCAGCTATCCGAGATGATTTTTCTCTTTCCAAGAACAGTTTCTCCCCCGGGATCCACCCAAGACTCCTCCAAGACATCTCCTAGAGTATTTTTTTCTCTGTTTTAAGCACCATACATTCAGGCAGCAGCCCTAGACTCCTCCAAGGCAGCTACCCGACATGATTTTTCTCTTTTGGAGGACACTTTCTCCTCCAGCACCCACCTGAGACTCATCCCAGGTATCTCCCAGAGTGCTTTTCCTACAGTTTTAGAGACAGAATATCATGAGTAGCAACCCCAGACTCCTCCAGGGCAGCTACCCGAAATGATTTTTCTCTTTTGGAGGACAGTTTATCCCCCGGGATCCACCCAAGACTCCTCCAAGACATCTCCTAGAGTCCTTTTTCCTCTGTTTTAAGCACCACAGACCCAGGTAGCTGCCCCAGACTCCTCCAAGGCAGCTACCCGAGATGATTTTTCTCTTTTGGAGGACAGTTTCTCCTCCAGCACCCACCTGAGACTCATCCCAGGTATCTCCCAGAGTGCTTTTCCTCCAGTTTTAGAGACAGAATATCGCGCGTAGCAATCCCAGACTCCTCCAGGGCAGCTACCCGAGATGATTTTTCTGTTTTGGAGGACAGTTTATCCTCCGGGATCCGCCCAAGGCTCCTCCAAGGCATCTCCTAGAGTCTTTTTTCCTCCGTTTTAAGCACCACAGACCCAGGCAGCTGCCCCAGACTCCTCCAAGGCAGCTACCCGAGATGATTTTTCTCTTTTGGAGGACAGTTTTCCCCCGGCATCCACCCAAGACTCCTCTAAAACATCTCCTAGAGTCTTTTTTTCCTCCGTTTTAAGCACCACAGACCCAGGTAGCAGCCCCAGACTCCTCCAGGGCAGCTATCCGAGATGATTTTTCTCTTTTGGAGGACACTTTCTCCTCTGGAATCCACCTGTGACTCCTCCCAGGCATCTCCTAGAGTCTTTTGTCCTCTGTTTTAAACACCACAAATCCCGGGTAGCAGCCACAGACTCCTCCAAGGCAGCTACCCGAGATGATTTTTCTCTTTTGGAGGACACTTTCTCCTCCAGCATCCACCAGAGATTCCTCCCAGGTATCTCCCATCATCCTTCTCTTCCTGTTTTAGAGGCAGAATGTCCCGGGTAGCAACCACAGACTCCTCCAGGGCAGCTACCCGACATGATTTTTCTCTTTCAAAGGACACTTCCGAATCCGCGATCCATCCTATACTCCTCCCAGGTATCTCCTGGAGTATTTTACCCCTTGTTTTAGAGACAGAATGTCACGGGTAGCAACTCCAGACTCCTCCAGGGCAGCTACCCGAGATGATTTTTCTCTTTTGGAGGACACTTTCTCCTCCACCATGCACCTGAGACTCCTCCTAGGCATCTCCTAGAGTCTTTTGTCCTCTGTTTTAGGGACACAATATCCCGGGTAGCAGCCCTAGACTCCTCCAAGGAAGCTACCCGACATGATTTTCCTCTTTTAGAGGACACTTTCTCCTCCAGCATGAATTTGATACTCCTCCAGTGATTTTTCTCTTTTGAAGGGCACTTTCTCCTCTGGAATCCACCCGAGACTCCTCCAAGGCATCTCCTAGAGTCTTTTGTCCTCTGTTTTAAGCACCATACATTCAGGCAGCAGCCCCAGACTCCTTCAGGGCAGCTACCCGAAATGATTTTTCTCTTTTGGAGGACAGTTTATCCCCCAGGATCCACCCAAGGCTCCTCCAAGGCATCTCCTAGAGTCTTTTTTCCGCCGTTTTAAGCACAGCAGACCCAGGTAGCAGCCCCAGACTCCTCCAAGGCGGCTACCCGAGATGATTTTTCTTTTTTGGAGAACAGTTTCTCCCCCGGGATCCACCCAAGACTCCTCCAAGACATCTCCTAGAGTCTTTTTTCCTCTGTTTTAAGCACCATACATTCAGGCAGCAGCCCCAGACTCCTCCAAGGCAGCTACCCGACATGATTTTTCTCTTTTGGAGGACAGTTTCTCCTCCAGCACCCACCTGAGACTCATCCCAGGTATCTCCCAGAGTGCTTTTGCTCCAGTTTTAGAGACAGAATATCGCGCGTAGCAACCCCAGACTCCTCCAGGGCAGCTACCCGAAATGATTTTTCTCTTTTGGAGGACAGTTTATCCCCCGGGATCCACCCAAGACTCCTCCAAGACATCTCCTAGAGTCCTTTTTCCTCTGTTTTAAGCACCACAGACCCAGGTAGCTGCCCCAGACTCCTCCAACGCAGCTACCCGAGATGATTTTTCTCTTTTGGAGGACAGTTTCTCCTCCAGCACCCACCTGAGACTCATCCCAGGTATCTCCCAGAGTGCTTTTCCTCCAGTTTTAGAGACAGAATATCGCGCGTAGCAATCCCAGACTCCTCCAGGGCAGCTACCCGAGATGATTTTTCTCTTTTGGAGGACAGTTTATCCTCCGGGATCCGCCCAAGGCTCCTCCAAGGCATCTCCTAGAGTCTTTTTTCCTCCGTTTTAAGCACCACAGACCCAGGCAGCTGCCCCAGACTCCTCCAAGGCAGCTACCCGAGATGATTTTTCTCTTTTGGAGGACAGTTTTCCCCCGGGATCCACCCAAGACTCCTCTAAAACATCTCCTAGAGTCTTTTTTTCCTCCGTTTTAAGCACCACAGACCCAGGTAGCAGCCCCAGACTCCTCCAGGGCAGCTATCCGAGATGATTTTTCTCTTTTGGAGGACACTTTCTCCTCTGGAATCCACCTGTGACTCCTCCCAGGCATCTCCTAGAGTCTTTTGTCCTCTGTTTTAAACACCACAAATCCCGGGTAGCAGCCACAGACTCCTCCAAGGCAGCTACCCGAGATGATTTTTCTCTTTTGGAGGACACTTTCTCCTCCAGCATCCACCAGAGATTCCTCCCAGGTATCTCCCATCATCCTTCTCTTCCTGTTTTAGAGGCAGAATGTCCCGGGTAGCAACCACAGACTCCTCCAGGGCAGCTACCCGACATGATTTTTCTCTTTCAAAGGACACTTCCGAATCCGCGATCCATCCTATACTCCTCCCAGGTATCTCCTGGAGTATTTTACCCCTTGTTTTAGAGACAGAATGTCACGGGTAGCAACTCCAGACTCCTCCAGGGCAGCTACCCGAGATGATTTTTCTCTTTTGGAGGACACTTTCTCCTCCACCATGCACCTGAGACTCCTCCTAGGCATCTCCTAGAGTCTTTTGTCCTCTGTTTTAGGGACACAATATCCCGGGTAGCAGCCCTAGACTCCTCCAAGGAAGCTACCCGACATGATTTTCCTCTTTTAGAGGACACTTTCTCCTCCAGCATGAATTTGATACTCCTCCAGTGATTTTTCTCTTTTGAAGGGCACTTTCTCCTCTGGAATCCACCCGAGACTCCTCCAAGGCATCTCCTAGAGTCTTTTGTCCTCTGTTTTAAGCACCATACATTCAGGCAGCAGCCCCAGACTCCTTCAGGGCAGCTACCCGAAATGATTTTTCTCTTTTGGAGGACAGTTTATCCCCCAGGATCCACCCAAGGCTCCTCCAAGGCATCTCCTAGAGTCTTTTTTCCGCCGTTTTAAGCACAGCAGACCCAGGTAGCAGCCCCAGACTCCTCCAAGGCGGCTACCCGAGATGATTTTTCTTTTTTGGAGAACAGTTTCTCCCCCGGGATCCACCCAAGACTCCTCCAAGACATCTCCTAGAGTCTTTTTTCCTCTGTTTTAAGCACCATACATTCAGGCAGCAGCCCCAGACTCCTCCAAGGCAGCTACCCGACATGATTTTTCTCTTTTGGAGGACACTTTCTCCTCCAGCACCCACCTGAGACTCATCCCAGGTATCTCCCAGAGTGCTTTTGCTCCAGTTTTAGAGACAGAATATCGCGCGTAGCAACCCCAGACTCCTCCAGGGCAGCTACCCGAGATGATTTTTCTCTTTTGGAGGACAGTTTATCCCCCGGGATCCACCCAAGACTCCTCCAAGACATCTCCTAGAGTCTTTTTTCCTCCGTTTTAAGCACCAAAGACCCAGGTAGCTGCCCCAGACTCCTCCAAGGCAGCTATCCGAGATGATTTTTCTCTTTCCAAGAACAGTTTCTCCCCCGGGATCCACCCAAGACTCCTCCAAGACATCTCCTAGAGTATTTTTTTCTCTGTTTTAAGCACCATACATTCAGGCAGCAGCCCTAGACTCCTCCAAGGCAGCTACCCGACATGATTTTTCTCTTTTGGAGGACACTTTCTCCTCCAGCACCCACCTGAGACTCATCCCAGGTATCTCCCAGAGTGCTTTTCCTACAGTTTTAGAGACAGAATATCATGAGTAGCAACCCCAGACTCCTCCAGGGCAGCTACCCGAAATGATTTTTCTCTTTTGGAGGACAGTTTATCCCCCGGGATCCACCCAAGACTCCTCCAAGACATCTCCTAGAGTCCTTTTTCCTCTGTTTTAAGCACCACAGACCCAGTTAGCTGCCCCAGACTCCTCCAAGGCAGCTACCCGACATGATTTTTCTTTTTTGGAGAACAGTTTCTCCCCCGGGATCCACCCAAGACTCCTCCAAGACATCTCCTAGAGTCTTTTTTCCTCTGTTTTAAGCACCATACATTCAGGCAGCAGCCCCAGACTCCTCCAAGGCAGCTACCCGACATGATTTTTCTCTTTTGGAGGACACTTTCTCCTCCAGCACCCACCTGAGACTCATCCCAGGTATCTCCCAGAGTGCTTTTGCTCCAGTTTTAGAGACAGAATATCGCGCGTAGCAACCCCAGACTCCTCCAGGGCAGCTACCCGAGATGATTTTTCTCTTTTGGAGGACAGTTTATCCCCCGGGATCCACCCAAGACTCCTCCAAGACATCTCCTAGAGTCTTTTTTCCTCCGTTTTAAGCACCAAAGACCCAGGTAGCTGCCCCAGACTCCTCCAAGGCAGCTATCCGAGATGATTTTTCTCTTTCCAAGAACAGTTTCTCCCCCGGGATCCACCCAAGACTCCTCCAAGACATCTCCTAGAGTATTTTTTTCTCTGTTTTAAGCACCATACATTCAGGCAGCAGCCCTAGACTCCTCCAAGGCAGCTACCCGACATGATTTTTCTCTTTTGGAGGACACTTTCTCCTCCAGCACCCACCTGAGACTCATCCCAGGTATCTCCCAGAGTGCTTTTCCTACAGTTTTAGAGACAGAATATCATGAGTAGCAACCCCAGACTCCTCCAGGGCAGCTACCCGAAATGATTTTTCTCTTTTGGAGGACAGTTTATCCCCCGGGATCCACCCAAGACTCCTCCAAGACATCTCCTAGAGTCCTTTTTCCTCTGTTTTAAGCACCACAGACCCAGGTAGCTGCCCCAGACTCCTCCAAGGCAGCTACCCGAGATGATTTTTCTCTTTTGGAGGACAGTTTCTCCTCCAGCACCCACCTGAGACTCATCCCAGGTATCTCCCAGAGTGCTTTTCCTCCAGTTTTAGAGACAGAATATCGCGCGTAGCAATCCCAGACTCCTCCAGGGCAGCTACCCGAGATGATTTTTCTGTTTTGGAGGACAGTTTATCCTCCGGGATCCGCCCAAGGCTCCTCCAAGGCATCTCCTAGAGTCTTTTTTCCTCCGTTTTAAGCACCACAGACCCAGGCAGCTGCCCCAGACTCCTCCAAGGCAGCTACCCGAGATGATTTTTCTCTTTTGGAGGACAGTTTTCCCCCGGCATCCACCCAAGACTCCTCTAAAACATCTCCTAGAGTCTTTTTTTCCTCCGTTTTAAGCACCACAGACCCAGGTAGCAGCCCCAGACTCCTCCAGGGCAGCTATCCGAGATGATTTTTCTCTTTTGGAGGACACTTTCTCCTCTGGAATCCACCTGAGACTCCTCCCAGGCATCTCCTAGAGTCTTTTGTCCTCTGTTTTAAACACCACAAATCCCGGGTAGCAGCCGCAGACTCCTCCAAGGCAGCTACCCGAGATGATTTTTCTCTTTTGGAGGACACTTTCTCCTCCAGCATCCACCAGAGACTCCTCCCAGGTATCTCCCAGCATCCTTCTCTTCCTGTTTTAGAGGCAGAATGTCCCGGGTAGCAACCACAGACTCCTCCAGGGCAGCTACCCGACATGATTTTTCTCTTTCAAAGGACACTTCCGAATCCGCGATCCATCCTATACTCCTCCCAGGTATCTCCTGGAGTATTTTACCCCTTGTTTTAGAGACAGAATGTCACGGGTAGCAACTCCAGACTCCTCCAGGGCAGCTACCCGAGATGATTTTTCTCTTTTGGAGGACACTTTCTCCTCCACCATGCACCTGAGACTCCTCCTAGGCATCTCCTAGAGTCTTTTGTCCTCTGTTTTAGGGACACAATATCCCGGGTAGCAGCCCTAGACTCCTCCAAGGAAGCTACCCGACATGATTTTCCTCTTTTAGAGGACACTTTCTCCTCCAGCATGAATTTGATACTCCTCCAGTGATTTTTCTCTTTTGAAGGGCACTTTCTCCTCTGGAATCCACCCGAGACTCCTCCAAGGCATCTCCTAGAGTCTTTTGTCCTCTGTTTTAAGCACCATACATTCAGGCAGCAGCCCCAGACTCCTTCAGGGCAGCTACCCGAAATGATTTTTCTCTTTTGGAGGACAGTTTATCCCCCAGGATCCACCCAAGGCTCCTCCAAGGCATCTCCTAGAGTCTTTTTTCCGCCGTTTTAAGCACAGCAGACCCAGGTAGCAGCCCCAGACTCCTCCAAGGCGGCTACCCGAGATGATTTTTCTTTTTTGGAGAACAGTTTCTCCCCCGGGATCCACCCAAGACTCCTCCAAGGCATCTCCTAGAGTCTTTTGTCCTCTGTTTTAAGCACCATACATTCAGGCAGCAGCCCCAGACTCCTTCAGGGCAGCTACCTGAGATTATTTATTTCTTTTGGAGGACACTTTATCCTCCAGCATGCACCTGATACTCCTCCAGTGATTTTTCTCTTTTGAAGGACACTTTCTCCTCCGGAATCCTCCCGAGACTCCTTCCAGGCATCTCCTAGCGTCTATTGTCCTCTGTTTTAAGCACCATACATTCAGGCAGCAGCCCCAGACTCCTCCAAGGCAGCTACCCGAAATGATTTTTCTCTTTTGGAGAACAGTTTATCTGCCAGGATCCACCCAAGGCTCCTCCAAGGCATCTCCTAGAGTCTTTTTTCCTCTGTTTTAAGCACCATACATTCAGGCAGCAGCCCCAGACTCCTCCAAGGCAGCTACCCGACATGATTTTTCTCTTTTGGAGGACAGTTTCTCCTCCAGCACCCACCTGAGACTCATCCCAGGTATCTCCCAGAGTGCTTTTCCTACAGTTTTAGAGACAGAATATCGCGCGTAGCAACCCCAGACTCCTCCAGGGCAGCTACCGGAGATGATTTTTCTCTTTTGGAGGACAGTTTATCCCCCAGGATCCACCCAAGGCTCCTCCAAGGCATCTCCTAGAGTCTTTTTTCCTCTGTTTTAAGCATCACAGACCCAGGTAGCTGCCCCAGACTCCTCCAAGGCAGCTACCCGACATGATTTTTCTCTTTTGGAGGACAGTTTCTCCTCCAGCACTCACCTGAGACTCATCCCAGGTATCTCCCAGAGTGCTTTTCCTCCAGTTTTAGAGACAGAATATCGCGCGTAGCAATCCCAGACTCCTCCAGGGCAGCTACCCGAGATGATTTTTCTGTTTTGGAGGACAGTTTATCCTCCGGGATCCGCCCAAGGCTCCTCCAAGGCATCTCCTAGAGTCTTTTTTCCTCCGTTTTAAGCACCACAGACCCAGGCAGCTGCCCCAGACTCCTCCAAGGCAGCTACCCGAGATGATTTTTCTCTTTTGGAGGACAGTTTTCCCCCGGGATCCACCCAAGACTCCTCTAAAACATCTCCTAGAGTCTTTTTTTCCTCCGTTTTAAGCACCACAGACCCAGGTAGCAGCCCCAGACTCCTCCAGGGCAGCTATCCGAGATGATTTTTCTCTTTTGGAGGACACTTTCTCCTCTGGAATCCACCTGTGACTCCTCCCAGGCATCTCCTAGAGTCTTTTGTCCTCTGTTTTAAACACCACAAATCCCGGGTAGCAGCCGCAGACTCCTCCAAGGCAGCTACCCGAGATGATTTTTCTCTTTTGGAGGACACTTTCTCCTCCAGCATCCACCAGAGACTCCTCCCAGGTATCTCCCAGCATCCTTCTCTTCCTGTTTTAGAGGCAGAATGTCCCGGGTAGCAACCACAGACTCCTCCAGGGCAGCTACCCGACATGATTTTTCTCTTTCAAAGGACACTTCCGAATCCGCGATCCATCCTATACTCCTCCCAGGTATCTCCTGGAGTATTTTACCCCTTGTTTTAGAGACAGAATGTCACGGGTAGCAACTCCAGACTCCTCCAGGGCAGCTACCCGAGATGATTTTTCTCTTTTGGAGGACACTTTCTCCTCCACCATGCACCTGAGACTCCTCCTAGGCATCTCCTAGAGTCTTTTGTCCTCTGTTTTAGGGACACAATATCCCGGGTAGCAGCCCTAGACTCCTCCAAGGAAGCTACCCGACATGATTTTCCTCTTTTAGAGGACACTTTCTCCTCCAGCATGAATTTGATACTCCTCCAGTGATTTTTCTCTTTTGAAGGGCACTTTCTCCTCTGGAATCCACCCGAGACTCCACCAAGGCATCTCCTAGAGTCTTTTGTCCTCTGTTTTAAGCACCATACATTCAGGCAGCAGCCCCAGACTCCTTCAGGGCAGCTACCCGAAATGATTTTTCTCTTTTGGAGGACAGTTTATCCCCCAGGATCCACCCAAGGCTCCTCCAAGGCATCTCCTAGAGTCTTTTTTCCGCCGTTTTAAGCACAGCAGACCCAGGTAGCAGCCCCAGACTCCTCCAAGGCGGCTACCCGAGATGATTTTTCTTTTTTGGAGAACAGTTTCTCCCCCGGGATCCACCCAAGACTCCTCCAAGACATCTCCTAGAGTCTTTTTTCCTCTGTTTTAAGCACCATACATTCAGGCAGCAGCCCCAGACTCCTCCAAGGCAGCTACCCGACATGATTTTTCTCTTTTGGAGGACAGTTTCTCCTCCAGCACCCACCTGAGACTCATCCCAGGTATCTCCCAGAGTGCTTTTGCTCCAGTTTTAGAGACAGAATATCGCGCGTAGCAACCCCAGACTCCTCCAGGGCAGCTACCCGAGATGATTTTTCTCTTTTGGAGGACAGTTTATCCCCCGGGATCCACCCAAGACTCCTCCAAGACATCTCCTAGAGTCTTTTTTCCTCCGTTTTAAGCACCACAGACCCAGGTAGCTGCCCCAGACTCCTCCAAGGCAGCTATCCGAGATGATTTTTCTCTTTCCAAGAACAGTTTCTCCCCCGGGATCCACCCAAGACTCCTCCAAGACATCTCCTAGAGTATTTTTTTCTCTGTTTTAAGCACCATACATTCAGGCAGCAGCCCTAGACTCCTCCAAGGCAGCTACCCGACATGATTTTTCTCTTTTGGAGGACACTTTCTCCTCCAGCACCCACCTGAGACTCATCCCAGGTATCTCCCAGAGTGCTTTTCCTACAGTTTTAGAGACAGAATATCATGAGTAGCAACCCCAGACTCCTCCAGGGCAGCTACCCGAAATGATTTTTCTCTTTTGGAGGACAGTTTATCCCCCGGGATCCACCCAAGACTCCTCCAAGACATCTCCTAGAGTCCTTTTTCCTCTGTTTTAAGCACCACAGACCCAGGTAGCTGCCCCAGACTCCTCCAAGGCAGCTACCCGACATGATTTTTCTCTTTTGGAGGACAGTTTCTCCTCCAGCACCCACCTGAGACTCATCCCAGGTATCTCCCAGAGTGCTTTTCCTCCAGTTTTAGAGACAGAATATCGCGCGTAGCAATCCCAGACTCCTCCAGGGCAGCTACCCGAGATGATTTTTCTGTTTTGGAGGACAGTTTATCCTCCGGGATCCGCCCAAGGCTCCTCCAAGGCATCTCCTAGAGTCTTTTTTCCTCCGTTTTAAGCACCACAGACCCAGGCAGCTGCCCCAGACTCCTCCAAGGCAGCTACCCGAGATGATTTTTCTCTTTTGGAGGACAGTTTTCCCCCAGGATCCACCCAAGACTCCTCTAAAACATCTCCTAGAGTCTTTTTTTCCTCCGTTTTAAGCACCACAGACCCAGGTAGCAGCCCCAGACTCCTCCAGGGCAGCTATCCGAGATGATTTTTCTCTTTTGGAGGACACTTTCTCCTCTGGAATCCACCTGTGACTCCTCCCAGGCATCTCCTAGAGTCTTTTGTCCTCTGTTTTAAACACCACAAATCCCGGGTAGCAGCCGCAGACTCCTCCAAGGCAGCTACCCGAGATGATTTTTCTCTTTTGGAGGACACTTTCTCCTCCAGCATCCACCAGAGACTCCTCCCAGGTATCTCCCAGCATCCTTCTCTTCCTGTTTTAGAGGCAGAATGTCCCGGGTAGCAACCACAGACTCCTCCAGGGCAGCTACCCGACATGATTTTTCTCTTTCAAAGGACAATTCCGAATCCGCGATCCATCCTATACTCCTCCCAGGTATCTCCTGGAGTATTTTACCCCTTGTTTTAGAGACAGAATGTCACGGGTAGCAACTCCAGACTCCTCCAGGGCAGCTACCCGAGATGATTTTTCTCTTTTGGAGGACACTTTCTCCTCCACCATGCACCTGAGACTCCTCCTAGGCATCTCCTAGAGTCTTTTGTCCTCTGTTTTAGGGACACAATATCCCGGGTAGCAGCCCTAGACTCCTCCAAGGAAGCTACCCGACATGATTTTCCTCTTTTAGAGGACACTTTCTCCTCCAGCATGAATTTGATACTCCTCCAGTGATTTTTCTCTTTTGAAGGGCACTTTCTCCTCTGGAATCCACCCGAGACTCCTCCAAGGCATCTCCTAGAGTCTTTTGTCCTCTGTTTTAAGCACCATACATTCAGGCAGCAGCCCCAGACTCCTTCAGGGCAGCTACCCGAAATGATTTTTCTCTTTTGGAGGACAGTTTATCCCCCAGGATCCACCCAAGGCTCCTGCAAGGCATCTCCTAGAGTCTTTTTTCCGCCGTTTTAAGCACAGCAGACCCAGGTAGCAGCCCCAGACTCCTCCAAGGCGGCTACCCGAGATGATTTTTCTTTTTTGGAGAACAGTTTCTCCCCCGGGATCCACCCAAGACTCCTCCAAGACATCTCCTAGAGTCTTTTTTCCTCTGTTTTAAGCACCATACATTCAGGCAGCAGCCCTAGACTCCTCCAAGGCAGCTACCCAACATGATTTTTCTCTTTTGGAGGACAGTTTCTCCTCCAGCACCCACCTGAGACTCATCCCAGGTATCTCCCAGAGTGCTTTTGCTCCAGTTTTAGAGACAGAATATCGCGCGTAGCAACCCCAGACTCGTCCAGGGCAGCTACCCGAGATGATTTTTCTCTTTTGGAGGACAGTTTATCCCCCGGGATCCACCCAAGACTCCTCCAAGACATCTCCTAGAGTCTTTTTTCCTCTGTTTTAAGCACCACAGACCCAGGTAGCTGCCCCAGACTCCTCCAAGGCAGCTATCCGAGATGATTTTTCTCTTTCCAAGAACAGTTTCTCCCCCGGGATCCACCCAAGACTCCTCCAAGACATCTCCTAGAGTATTTTTTTCTCTGTTTTAAGCACCATACATTCAGGCAGCAGCCCTAGACTCCTCCAAGGCAGCTACCCGACATGATTTTTCTCTTTTGGAGGACACTTTCTCCTCCAGCACCCACCTGAGACTCATCCCAGGTATCTCCCAGAGTGCTTTTCCTACAGTTTTAGAGACAGAATATCATGAGTAGCAACCCCAGACTCCTCCAGGGCAGCTACCCGAAATGATTTTTCTCTTTTGGAGGACAGTTTATCCCCCGGGATCCACCCAAGACTCCTCCAAGACATCTCCTAGAGTCCTTTTTCCTCTGTTTTAAGCACCACAGACCCAGGTAGCTGCCCCAGACTCCTCCAAGGCAGCTACCCGACATGATTTTTCTCTTTTGGAGGACACTTTCTCCTCCAGCACCCACCTGAGACTCATCCCAGGTATCTCCCAGAGTGCTTTTCCTCCAGTTTTAGAGACAGAATATCGCGCGTAGCAATCCCAGACTCCTCCAGGGCAGCTACCCGAGATGATTTTTCTGTTTTGGAGGACAGTTTATCCTCCGGGATCCGCCCAAGGCTCCTCCAAGGCATCTCCTAGAGTCTTTTTTCCTCCGTTTTAAGCACCACAGACCCAGGCAGCTGCCCCAGACTCCTCCAAGGCAGCTACCCGAGATGATTTTTCTCTTTTGGAGGACAGTTTTCCCCCGGGATCCACCCAAGACTCCTCTAAAACATCTCCTAGAGTCTTTTTTTCCTCCGTTTTAAGCACCACAGACCCAGGTAGCAGCCCCAGACTCCTCCAGGGCAGCTATCCGAGATGATTTTTCTCTTTTGGAGGACACTTTCTCCTCTGGAATCCACCTGAGACTCCTCCCAGGCATCTCCTAGAGTCTTTCGTCCTCTGTTTTAAACACCACAAATCCCGGGTAGCAGCCGCAGACTCCTCCAAGGCAGCTACCCGAGATGATTTTTCTCTTTTGGAGGACACTTTCTCCTCCAGCATCCACCAGAGACTCCTCCCAGGTATCTCCCAGCATCCTTTTCTTCCTGTTTTAGAGGCAGAATGTCCCGGGTAGCAACCACAGACTCCTCCAGGGCAGCTACCCGACATGATTTTTCTCTTTCAAAGGACACTTCCAAATCCGCGATCCATCCTATACTCCTCCCAGGTATCTCCTGGAGTATTTTACCCCTTGTTTTAGAGACAGAATGTCACGGGTAGCAACTCCAGACTCCTCCAGGGCAGCTACCCGAGATGATTTTTCTCTTTTGGAGGACACTTTCTCCTCCACCATGCACCTGAGACTCCTCCTAGGCATCTCCTAGAGTCTTTTGTCCTCTGTTTTAGGGACACAATATCCCGGGTAGCAGCCCTAGACTCCTCCAAGGAAGCTACCCGACATGATTTTCCTCTTTTAGAGGACACTTTCTCCTCCAGCATGAATTTGATACTCCTCCAGTGATTTTTCTCTTTTGAAGGGCACTTTCTCCTCTGGAATCCACCCGAGACTCCTCCAAGGCATCTCCTAGAGTCTTTTGTCCTCTGTTTTAAGCACCATACATTCAGGCAGCAGCCCCAGACTCCTTCAGGGCAGCTACCCGAAATGATTTTTCTCTTTTGGAGGACAGTTTATCCCCCAGGATCCACCCAAGGCTCCTCCAAGGCATCTCCTAGAGTCTTTTTTCCTCTGTTTTAAGCACCACAGACCCAGGTAGCTGCCCCAGACTCCTCCAAGGCAGCTACCCGAGATGATTTTTCTCTTTTGGAGAACAGTTTCTCCTCTGGAATCCACCCGAGACTTCTCCCAGGCATCTCCTAGAGTCTTTTGTGCCCTGTTTTAAACACCACAGATCCCGGGTAGCAGCCCCAGACTCCTCCAAGGCAGCTACCCGAGATTGTTTTTCTATTTTGGAGGACACTTCCCAATCTGGGATCCGTTCTATACTCCTCCCAGGAATCTCCTGGAGTATTTTACCCCCTCTTTTAGAGACAGAATGTCCCGGGTAGCAACTCCAGACTCCTCCAGGGCAGCTACCCGAGATGCTTTTTCTCTTTTGGAGGACACTTTCTCCTCCACCATGCACCTGAGACTCCTCCTAGGCATCTCCTAGAGTCTTTTGTCCTCTGTTTTAGAGACACAATATCCCGGGTAGCAGCCCTAGACTCCTCCAAGGAAGCTACCCGACATGATTTTCCTCTTTTAGAGGACACTTTCTCCTCCAGCATGAATTTGATACTCCTCCAGTGATTTTTCTCTTTTGAAGGGCACTTTCTCCTCTGGAATCCACCCGAGACTCCTCCAAGGCATCTCCTAGAGTCTTTTGTCCTCTGTTTTAAGCACCATACATTCAGGCAGCAGCCCCAGACTCCTCCAAGGCAGCTACCTGAGATTATTTATTTCTTTTGGAGGACACTTTATCCTCCAGCATGCACCTGATACTCCTCCAGTGATTTTTCTCTTTTGAAGGACACTTTCTCCTCCGGAATCCTCCAGAGACTCCTTCCAGGCATCTCCTAGAGCCTTTTTTCCTCCGTTTTAAGCACCACAGACCCAGGTAGCAGCCCCAGACTCCTCCAAGGCAGCTACCCGAAATGATTTTTCTCTTTTGGAGAACAGTTTCTCCCCTGGGATCCACCCAAGACTCCTCCAAGACATCTCCTAGAGTCTTTTTTCCTCTGTTTTAAGCACCATACATTCAGGCAGCAGCCCCAGACTCCTCCAAGGCAGCTACCCGACATGATTTTTCTCTTTTGGAGGACAGTTTCTCCTCCAGCACCCACCTGAGACTCATCCCAGGTATCTCCCAGAGTGCTTTTGCTCCAGTTTTAGAGACAGAATATCGCGCGTAGCAACCCCAGACTCCTCCAGGGCAGCTACCCGAGATGATTTTTCTCTTTTGGAGGACAGTTTATCCCCCGGGATCCACCCAAGACTCCTCCAAGACATCTCCTAGAGTCCTTTTTCCTCTGTTTTAAGCACCACAGACCCAGGTAGCTGCCCCAGACTCCTCCAAGACAGCTACCCGAGATGATTTTTCTCTTTTGGAGGACAGTTTCTCCTCCAGCACCCACCTGAGACTCATCCCAGGTATCTCCCAGAGTGCTTTTCCTACAGTTTTAGAGACAGAATATCGCGCGTAGCAATCCCAGACTCCTCCAGGGCAGCTATCCGAGATGTTTTTTCTCTTTTGGAGGACAGTTTATCCCCCAGGATCCACCCAAGGCTACTCCAAGGCATCTCCTAGAGTCTTTTTTCCTCCGTTTTAAGCACCACAGACCCAGGCAGCTGCCCCAGACTCCTCCAAGGCAGCTACCCGAGATGATTTTTCTCTTTTGGAGGACAGTTTTCCCCCGGGATCCACCCAAGACTCCTCCAAAACATCTCCTAGAGTCTTTTTTTCCTCCGTTTTAAGAACCACAGACCCAGGTAGCAGCCCCAGACTCCTCCAGGGCAGCTATCCGAGATGATTTTTCTCTTTTGGAGGACACTTTCTCCTCTGGAATCCACCTGAGACTCCTCCCAGGCATCTCCTAGAGTCTTTTGTCCTCTGTTTGAAGCACCATAGTTCCTTGTCACAGCCCCAGACTCCTCCAAGGCAGCTACCCGAGATTGTTTTTCTATTTTGGAGGACACTTCCCAATCTGGGATCCGTTCTATACTCCTCCCAGGAATCTCCTGGAGTATTTTACCCCCTCTTTTAGAGACAGAATGTCCCGGGTAGCAACTCCAGACTCCTCCAGGGCAGCTACCCGAGATGATTTTTCTCTTTTGGAGGACACTTTCTCCTCCACCATGCACCTGAGACTCCTCCTAGGCATCTCCTAGAGTCTTTTGTCCTCTGTTTTAGAGACACAATATCCCGGGTAGCAGCCCTAGACTCCTCCAAGGAAGCTACCCGACATGATTTTCCTCTTTTAGAGGACACTTTCTCCTCCAGCATGAATTTGATACTCCTCCAGTGATTTTTCTCTTTTGAAGGGCACTTTCTCCTCTGGAATCCACCCGAGACTCCTCCAAGGCATCTCCTAGAGTCTTTTGTCCTCTGTTTTAAGCACCATACATTCAGGCAGCAGCCCCAGACTCCTTCAAGGCAGCTACCCGAGATATGTTTTTCTATTTTGGAGGACACTTCCTAATCTGGGATCCGTTCTATACTCCTCCCAGGTATCTCTTGGAGTATTTTACCCCCTCTTTTAGAGACAGAATGTCCCGGGTAGCAACTCCAGACTCCTCCAGGCCAGTTACCCGAGATGATTTTGTTCTTCTTGAGGAAAGTGTCTTGTCCTGCAACCACCTGAGACTTCTCCCAGGCATCTCCTAGAGTCTTTTGTCCTCTGTTTGAAGCACCATAGTTCCTTGTCGCAACCCCAGACTCCTCCAAGGCAGCTACCCGAGATGATTTTTCTCTTTTGGAGGACACTTTCTCCTCCAGCATCCACCAGAGACTCCTCCCAGGTATCTCCCAGCATCCTTTTCTTCCTGTTTTAGAGGCAGAATGTCCCGGGTAGCAACCACAGACTCCTCCAGGGCAGCTACCCGACATGATTTTTCTCTTTCAAAGGACACTTCCAAATCCGCGATCCATCCTATACTCCTCCCAGGTATCTCCTGGAGTATTTTACCCCCTCTTTTAGAGACAGAATGTCCCGGGTAGCAACTCCAGACTCCTCCAGGGCAGCTACCCGAGATGATTTTTCTCTTTTGGAGGACACTTTCTCCTCCACCATGCACCTGAGACTCCTCCTAGGCATCTCCTAGAGTCTTTTGTCCTCTGTTTTAGAGACACAATATCCCGGGTAGCAGCCCCAGACTCCTCCAAGGAAGCTACCCGACATGATTTTCCTCTTTTAGAGGACACTTTCTCCTCCAGCATGAATTTGATACTCCTCCAGTGATTTTTCTCTTTTGAAGGGCACTTTCTCCTCTGGAATCCACCCGAGACTCCTCCAAGGCATCTCCTAGAGTCTTTTGTCCTCTGTTTTAAGCACCATACATTCAGGCAGCAGCCCCAGACTCCTCCAAGGCAGCTACCTGAGATTATTTATTTCTTTTGGAGGACACTTTATCCTCCAGCATGCACCTGATACTCCTCCAGTGATTTTTCTCTTTTGAAGGACACTTTCTCCTCCGGAATCCTCCAGAGACTCCTTCCAGGCATCTCCTAGAGCCTTTTTTCCTCCGTTTTAAGCACCACAGACCCAGGTAGCAGCCCCAGACTCCTCCAAGGCAGCTACCCGAAATGATTTTTCTCTTTTGGAGAACAGTTTCTCCTCTGGGATCCACCCAAGACTCCTCCAACACATCTCCTACAGTCTTTTTTCCTCTGTTTTAAGCACCATACATTCAGGCAGCAGCCCCAGACTCCTCCAAGGCAGCTACCCGACATGATTTTTCTCTTTTGGAGGACAGTTTCTCCTCCAGCACCCACCTGAGACTCATCCCAGGTATCTCCCAGAGTGCTTTTCCTACAGTTTTAGAGACAGAATATCGCGCGTAGCAACCCCAGACTCCTCCAGGGCAGCTACCCGAGATGATTTTTCTCTTTTGGAGGACAGTTTATCCCCCGGGATCCGCCCAAGGCTCCTCCAAGGCATCTCCTAGAGTCTTTTTTCCTCTGTTTTAAGCACCACAGACCCAGGTAGCTGCCCCAGACTCCTCCAAGGCAGCTACCCGAGATGATTTTTCTCTTTTGGAAAACAGTTTCTCCTCTGGAATCCACCCGAGACTTCTCCCAGGCATCTCCTAGAGTCTTTTGTCCTCTGTTTGAAGCACCATACATTCAGGCAGCAGCCCCAGACTCCTCCAAGGCAGCTACCCGAGCTGATTTTTCTCTTTTGGAGGACACTTTCTCCTCTGGAATCCACCCAAGGCTCCTCCCAGGCATCTCCTAGAGTCTTTTGTCCTCTGTTTTAAACACCACAGATCCCGGGTAGCAGCCCCAGACTTCTCCAGGGCAGCTACCCGAGATGATTTTTCTCTTTTCAAGAAGAGTTTCTCCTCCGGGATCCACCCAAGACTCCTCCAAGACATCTCCTAGAGTCTTTTTTCCTCTGTTTTAAGCACCATACATTCAGGCAGCAGCCCTAGACTCCTCCAAGGCAGCTACCCAACATGATTTTTCTCTTTTGGAGGACACTTTCTCCTCCAGCACCCACCTGAGACTCATCCCAGGTATCTCCCAGAGTGCTTTTCCTACAGTTTTAGAGACAGAATATCATGAGTAGCAACCCCAGACTCCTCCAGGGCAGCTACCCGAAATGATTTTTCTCTTTTGGAGGACAGTTTATCCCCCCGGATCCACCCAAGACTCCTCCAAGACATCTCCTAGAGTCCTTTTTCCTCTGTTTTAAGCACCACAGACCCAGGTAGCTGCCCCAGACTCCTCCAAGGCAGCTACCCGAGATGATTTTTCTCTTTTGGAGGACAGTTTCTCCTCCAGCACCCACCTGAGACTCATCCCAGGTATCTCCCAGAGTGCTTTTCCTACAGTTTTAGAGACAGAATATCGCGCGTAGCAATCCCAGACTCCTCCAGGGCAGCTACCCGAGATGTTTTTTCTCTTTTGGAGGACAGTTTATCCCCCAGGATCCACCCAAGGCTACTCCAAGGCATCTCCTAGAGTCTTTTTTCCTCCGTTTTAAGCACCACAGACCCAGGCAGCTGCCCCAGACTCCTCCAAGGCAGCTACCCGAGATGATTTTTCTCTTTTGGAGGACAGTTTTCCCCCGGGATCCACCCAAGACTCCTCCAAAATATCTCCTAGAATCTTTTTTTCCTCCGTTTTAAGCACCACAGACCCAGGTAGCAGCCCCAGACTCCTCCAGGGCAGCTATCCGAGATGATTTTTCTCTTTTGGAGGACACTTTCTCCTCTGGAATCCACCTGAGACTCCTCCTAGGCATCTCCTAGAGTCTTTTGTCCTCTGTTTTAGAGACACAATATCCCGGGTAGCAGCCCTAGACTCCTCCAAGGAAGCTACCCGACATGATTTTCCTCTTTTAGAGGACACTTTCTCCTCCAGCATGAATTTGATACTCCTCCAGTGATTTTTCTCTTTTGAAGGGCACTTTCTCCTCTGGAATCCACCCGAGACTCCTCCAAGGCATCTCCTAGAGTCTTTTGTCCTCTGTTTTAAGCACCATACATTCAGGCAGCAGCCCCAGACTCCTTCAGGGCAGCTACCTGAGATTATTTATTGCTTTTGGAGGACACTTTATCCTCCAGCATGCACCTGATACTCCTCCAGTGATTTTTCTCTTTTGAAGGACACTTTCTCCTCCGGAATCCTCCAGAGACTCCTTCCAGGCATCTCCTAGCGTCTATTGTCCTCTGTTTTAAGCACCATACATTCAGGCAGCAGCCCCAGACTCCTCCAGGGCAGCTACCCAAAATGATTTTTCTCTTTTGGAGGACAGTTTATCTGCCAGGATCCACCCAAGGCTCCTCCAAGGCATCTCCTAGAGTCTTTTTTCCTCTGTTTTAAGCACCATACATTCAGGCAGCAGCCCCAGACTCCTCCAAGGCAGCTACCCGACATGATTTTTCTCTTTTGGAGGACAGTTTCTCCTCCAGCACCCACCTGAGACTCATCCCAGGTATCTCCCAGAGTGCTTTTGCTCCAGTTTTAGAGACAGAATATCGCGCGTAGCAACCCCAGACTCCTCCAGGGCAGCTACCCCAGATGATTTTTCTCTTTTGGAGGACAGTTTATCCCCCGGGATCCACCCAAGACTCCTCCAAGACATCTCCTAGAGTCTTTTTTCCTCTGTTTTAAGCAGCACAGACCCAGGCAGCAGCCCCAGACTCCTCCAACGCAGCTACCCGACATGATTTTTCTCTTTTGGAGGACAGTTTCTCCTCCAGCATCCACCTGACACTCATCCCAGGTATCTCCCAGAGTGCTTTTCCTCCAGTTTTAGAGACAGAATATCGCGCGTAGCAACCCCAGACTCCTCCAGGGCAGCTACCCGAGATGATTTTTCTCTTTTGGAGAACAGTTTATCCCCCAGGATCCACCCAAGGCTCCTCCAAGGCATCTCCTAGAGTATTTTTTCCTCTGTTTTAAGCACCACAGACCCAGGTAGCTGCCCCAGACTCCTCCAAGGCAGCTACCCGAGATGATTTTTCCCTTTTGGAGAACAGTTTCTCCTCTGGAATCCACCCGAGACTTCTCCCAGGCATCTCCTAGGGTCTCTTGTCCTCTGTTTGAAGCACCATACATCCAGGCAGCAGCCCCAGACTCCTCCAAGGCAGCTACCCGAGATGATTTTTCTCTTTTGGAGGACACTTTCTCCTCTGGAATCCACCTGAGACTCCTCCCAGGCATCTCCTAGAGTCTTTTGTCCTCTGTTTTAAACACCACGGATCCCGGGTACCAGCCCCAGACTCCTTCAAGGCAGCTACCCGAGATATTTTTTTCTATTTTGGAGGACACTTCCTAATCTGGGATCCGTTCTATACTCCTCCCAGGTATCTCTTGGAGTATTTTACCCCCTCTTTTAGAGACAGAATGTCCCGGGTAGCAACTCCAGACTCCTCCAGGCCAGCTACCCGAGATGATTTTTTTCTTCTTGAGGAAAGTGTCTTGTCCTGCAACCACCTGAGACTTCTCCCAGGCATCTCCTAGAGTCTTTTGTCCTCTGTTTGAAGCACCATAGTTCCTTGTCGCAACCCCAGACTCCTCCAAGGCAGCTACCCGAGATGATTTTTCTCTTTTGGAGGACACTTTCTCCTCCAGCATCCACCAGAGACTCCTCCCAGGTATCTCCCAGCATCCTTTTCTTCCTGTTTTAGAGGCAGAATGTCCCGGGTAGCAACCACAGACTCCTCCAGGGCAGCTACCCGACATGATTTTTCTCTTTCAAAGGACACTTCCAAATCCGCGATCCATCCTACACTCCTCCCAGGTATCTCCTGGAGTATTTTACCCCCTCTTTTAGAGACAGAATGTCCCGGGTAGCAACTCCAGACTCCTCCAGGGCAGCTACCCGAGATGATTTTTCTCTTTTGGAGGACACTTTCTCCTCCACCATGCACCTGAGACTCCTCCTAGGCATCTCCTAGAGTCTTTTGTCCTCTGTTTTAGAGACACAATATCCCGGGTAGCAGCCCCAGACTCCTCCAAGGAAGCTACCCGACATGATTTTCCTCTTTTAGAGGACACTTTCTCCTCCAGCATGAATTTGATACTCCTCCAGTGATTTTTCTCTTTTGAAGGGCACTTTCTCCTCTGGAATCCACCCGAGACTCCTCCAAGGCATCTCCTAGAGTCTTTTGTCCTCTGTTTTAAGCACCATACATTCAGGCAGCAGCCCCAGACTCCTTCAGGGCAGCTACCCGAAATGATTTTTCTCTTTTGGAGGACAGTTTATCCCCCAGGATCCACCCAAGGCTCCTCCAAGGCATCTCCTAGAGTCTTTTTTCCGCCGTTTTAAGCACAGCAGACCCAGGTAGCAGCCCCAGACTCCTCCAAGGCGGCTACCCGAGATGATTTTTCTTTTTTGGAGAACAGTTTCTCCCCCGGGATCCACCCAAGACTCCTCCAAGACATCTCCTAGAGTCTTTTTTCCTCTGTTTTAAGCACCATACATTCAGGCAGCAGCCCCAGACTCCTCCAAGGCAGCTACCCGACATGATTTTTCTCTTTTGGAGGACAGTTTCTCCTCCAGCACCCACCTGAGACTCATCCCAGGTATCTCCCAGAGTGCTTTTGCTCCAGTTTTAGAGACAGAATATCGCGCGTAGCAACCCCAGACTCCTCCAGGGCAGCTACCCGAGATGATTTTTCTCTTTTGGAGGACAGTTTATCCCCCGGGATCCACCCAAGACTCCTCCAAGACATCTCCTAGAGTCTTTTTTCCTCCGTTTTAAGCACCACAGACCCAGGTAGCTGCCCCAGACTCCTCCAAGGCAGCTATCCGAGATGATTTTTCTCTTTCCAAGAACAGTTTCTCCCCCGGGATCCACCCAAGACTCCTCCAAGACATCTCCTAGAGTATTTTTTTCTCTGTTTTAAGCACCATACATTCAGGCAGCAGCCCTAGACTCCTCCAAGGCAGCTACCCGACATGATTTTTCTCTTTTGGAGGACACTTTCTCCTCCAGCACCCACCTGAGACTCATCCCAGGTATCTCCCAGAGTGCTTTTCCTACAGTTTTAGAGACAGAATATCATGAGTAGCAACCCCAGACTCCTCCAGGGCAGCTACCCGAAATGATTTTTCTCTTTTGGAGGACAGTTTATCCCCCGGGATCCACCCAAGACTCCTCCAAGACATCTCCTAGAGTCCTTTTTCCTCTGTTTTAAGCACCACAGACCCAGGTAGCTGCCCCAGACTCCTCCAAGGCAGCTACCCGACATGATTTTTCTCTTTTGGAGGACAGTTTCTCCTCCAGCACCCACCTGAGACTCATCCCAGGTATCTCCCAGAGTGCTTTTCCTCCAGTTTTAGAGACAGAATATCGCGCGTAGCAATCCCAGACTCCTCCAGGGCAGCTACCCGAGATGATTTTTCTGTTTTGGAGGACAGTTTATCCTCCGGGATCCGCCCAAGGCTCCTCCAAGGCATCTCCTAGAGTCTTTTTTCCTCCGTTTTAAGCACCACAGACCCAGGCAGCTGCCCCAGACTCCTCCAAGGCAGCTACCCGAGATGATTTTTCTCTTTTGGAGGACAGTTTTCCCCCGGGATCCACCCAAGACTCCTCTAAAACATCTCCTAGAGTCTTTTTTTCCTCCGTTTTAAGCACCACAGACCCAGGTAGCAGCCCCAGACTCCTCCAGGGCAGCTATCCGAGATGATTTTTCTCTTTTGGAGGACACTTTCTCCTCTGGAATCCACCTGTGACTCCTCCCAGGCATCTCCTAGAGTCTTTTGTCCTCTGTTTTAAACACCACAAATCCCGGGTAGCAGCCGCAGACTCCTCCAAGGCAGCTACCCGAGATGATTTTTCTCTTTTGGAGGACACTTTCTCCTCCAGCATCCACCAGAGACTCCTCCCAGGTATCTCCCAGCATCCTTCTCTTCCTGTTTTAGAGGCAGAATGTCCCGGGTAGCAACCACAGACTCCTCCAGGGCAGCTACCCGACATGATTTTTCTCTTTCAAAGGACACTTCCGAATCCGCGATCCATCCTATACTCCTCCCAGGTATCTCCTGGAGTATTTTACCCCTTGTTTTAGAGACAGAATGTCACGGGTAGCAACTCCAGACTCCTCCAGGGCAGCTACCCGAGATGATTTTTCTCTTTTGGAGGACACTTTCTCCTCCACCATGCACCTGAGACTCCTCCTAGGCATCTCCTAGAGTCTTTTGTCCTCTGTTTTAGGGACACAATATCCCGGGTAGCAGCCCTAGACTCCTCCAAGGAAGCTACCCGACATGATTTTCCTCTTTTAGAGGACACTTTATCCTCCAGCATGAATTTGATACTCCTCCAGTGATTTTTCTCTTTTGAAGGGCACTTTCTCCTCTGGAATCCACCCGAGACTCCTCCAAGGCATCTCCTAGAGTCTTTTGTCCTCTGTTTTAAGCACCATACATTCAGGCAGCAGCCCCAGACTCCTTCAGGGCAGCTACCCGAAATGATTTTTCTCTTTTGGAGGACAGTTTATCCCCCAGGATCCACCCAAGGCTCCTCCAAGGCATCTCCTAGAGTCTTTTTTCCGCCGTTTTAAGCACAGCAGACCCAGGTAGCAGCCCCAGACTCCTCCAAGGCGGCTACCCGAGATGATTTTTCTTTTTTGGAGAACAGTTTCTCCCCCGGGATCCACCCAAGACTCCTCCAAGACATCTCCTAGAGTCTTTTTTCCTCTGTTTTAAGCACCATACATTCAGGCAGCAGCCCTAGACTCCTCCAAGGCAGCTACCCAACATGATTTTTCTCTTTTGGAGGACAGTTTCTCCTCCAGCACCCACCTGAGACTCATCCCAGGTATCTCCCAGAGTGCTTTTGCTCCAGTTTTAGAGACAGAATATCGCGCGTAGCAACCCCAGACTCCTCCAGGGCAGCTACCCGAGATGATTTTTCTCTTTTGGAGGACAGTTTATCCCCCGGGATCCACCCAAGACTCCTCCAAGACATCTCCTAGAGTCTTTTTTCCTCTGTTTTAAGCACCACAGACCCAGGTAGCTGCCCCAGACTCCTCCAAGGCAGCTATCCGAGATGATTTTTCTCTTTCCAAGAACAGTTTCTCCCCCGGGATCCACCCAAGACTCCTCCAAGACATCTCCTAGAGTATTTTTTTCTCTGTTTTAAGCACCATACATTCAGGCAGCAGCCCTAGACTCCTCCAAGGCAGCTACCCGACATGATTTTTCTCTTTTGGAGGACACTTTCTCCTCCAGCACCCACCTGAGACTCATCCCAGGTATCTCCCAGAGTGCTTTTCCTACAGTTTTAGAGACAGAATATCATGAGTAGCAACCCCAGACTCCTCCAGGGCAGCTACCCGAAATGATTTTTCTCTTTTGGAGGACAGTTTATCCCCCGGGATCCACCCAAGACTCCTCCAAGACATCTCCTGGAGTCCTTTTTCCTCTGTTTTAAGCACCACAGACCCAGGTAGCTGCCCCAGACTCCTCCAAGGCAGCTACCCGACATGATTTTTCTCTTTTGGAGGACACTTTCTCCTCCAGCACCCACCTGAGACTCATCCCAGGTATCTCCCAGAGTGCTTTTCCTCCAGTTTTAGAGACAGAATATCGCGCGTAGCAATCCCAGACTCCTCCAGGGCAGCTACCCGAGATGATTTTTCTGTTTTGGAGGACAGTTTATCCTCCGGGATCCGCCCAAGGCTCCTCCAAGGCATCTCCTAGAGTCTTTTTTCCTCCGTTTTAAGCACCACAGACCCAGGCAGCTGCCCCAGACTCCTCCAAGGCAGCTACCCGAGATGATTTTTCTCTTTTGGAGGACAGTTTTCCCCCGGGATCCACCCAAGACTCCTCTAAAACATCTCCTAGAGTCTTTTTTTCCTCCGTTTTAAGCACCACAGACCCAGGTAGCAGCCCCAGACTCCTCCAGGGCAGCTATCCGAGATGATTTTTCTCTTTTGGAGGACACTTTCTCCTCTGGAATCCACCTGAGACTCCTCCCAGGCATCTCCTAGAGTCTTTCGTCCTCTGTTTTAAACACCACAAATCCCGGGTAGCAGCCGCAGACTCCTCCAAGGCAGCTACCCGAGATGATTTTTCTCTTTTGGAGGACACTTTCTCCTCCAGCATCCACCAGAGACTCCTCCCAGGTATCTCCCAGCATCCTTTTCTTCCTGTTTTAGAGGCAGAATGTCCCGGGTAGCAACCACAGACTCCTCCAGGGCAGCTACCCGACATGATTTTTCTCTTTCAAAGGACACTTCCGAATCCGCGATCCATCCTATACTCCTCCCAGGTATCTCCTGGAGTATTTTACCCCTTGTTTTAGAGACAGAATGTCACGGGTAGCAACTCCAGACTCCTCCAGGGCAGCTACCCGAGATGATTTTTCTCTTTTGGAGGACACTTTCTCCTCCACCATGCACCTGAGACTCCTCCTAGGCATCTCCTAGAGTCTTTTGTCCTCTGTTTTAGGGACACAATATCCCGGGTAGCAGCCCTAGACTCCTCCAAGGAAGCTACCCGACATGATTTTCCTCTTTTAGAGGACACTTTCTCCTCCAGCATGAATTTGATACTCCTCCAGTGATTTTTCTCTTTTGAAGGGCACTTTCTCCTCTGGAATCCACCCGAGACTCCTCCAAGGCATCTCCTAGAGTCTTTTGTCCTCTGTTTTAAGCACCATACATTCAGGCAGCAGCCCCAGACTCCTTCAGGGCAGCTACCCGAAATGATTTTTCTCTTTTGGAGGACAGTTTATCCCCCAGGATCCACCCAAGGCTCCTCCAAGGCATCTCCTAGAGTCTTTTTTCCTCTGTTTTAAGCACCACAGACCCAGGTAGCTGCCCCAGACTCCTCCAAGGCAGCTACCCGAGATGATTTTTCTCTTTTGGAGAACAGTTTCTCCTCTGGAATCCACCCGAGACTTCTCCCAGGCATCTCCTAGAGTCTTTTGTGCCCTGTTTTAAACACCACAGATCCCGGGTAGCAGCCCCAGACTCCTCCAAGGCAGCTACCCGAGATTGTTTTTCTATTTTGGAGGACACTTCCCAATCTGGGATCCGTTCTATACTCCTCCCAGGAATCTCCTGGAGTATTTTACCCCCTCTTTTAGAGACAGAATGTCCCGGGTAGCAACTCCAGACTCCTCCAGGGCAGCTACCCGAGATGCTTTTTCTCTTTTGGAGGACACTTTCTCCTCCACCATGCACCTGAGACTCCTCCTAGGCATCTCCTAGAGTCTTTTGTCCTCTGTTTTAGAGACACAATATCCCGGGTAGCAGCCCTAGACTCCTCCAAGGAAGCTACCCGACATGATTTTCCTCTTTTAGAGGACACTTCCTCCTCCAGCATGAATTTGATACTCCTCCAGTGATTTTTCTCTTTTGAAGGGCACTTTCTCCTCTGGAATCCACCCGAGACTCCTCCAAGGCATCTCCTAGAGTCTTTTGTCCTCTGTTTTAAGCACCATACATTCAGGCAGCAGCCCCAGACTCCTTCAGGGCAGCTACCTGAGATTATTTATTTCTTTTGGAGGACACTTTATCCTCCAGCATGCACCTGATACTCCTCCAGTGATTTTTTCTCTTTTGAAGGACACTTTCTCCTCCGGAATCCTCCAGAGACTCCTTCCAGGCATCTCCTAGCGTCTATTGTCCTCTGTTTTAAGCACCATACATTCAGGCAGCAGCCCCAGACTCCTCCAGGGCAGCTACCCAAAATGATTTTTCTCTTTTGGAGGACAGCTTATCTGCCAGGATCCACCCAAGGCTCCTCCAAGACATCTCCTAGAGTCTTTTTTCCTCTGTTTTAAGCAGCACAGACCCAGGCAGCAGCCCCAGACTCCTCCAACGCAGCTACCCGACATGATTTTTCTCTTTTGGAGGACAGTTTCTCCTCCAGCATCCACCTGAGACTCATCCCAGGTATCTCCCAGAGTGCTTTTCCTACAGTTTTAGAGACAGAATATCGCGCGTAGCAACCCCAGACTCCTCCAGGGCAGCTACCCGAGATGATTTTTCTCTTTTGGAGAACAGTTTATCCCCCAGGATCCACCCAAGGCTCCTCCAAGGCATCTCCTAGAGTATTTTTTCCTCTGTTTTAAGCACCACAGACCCAGGTAGCTGCCCCAGACTCCTCCAAGGCAGCTACCCGAGATGATTTTTCCCTTTTGGAGAACAGTTTCTCCTCTGGAATCCACCCGAGACTTCTCCCAGGCATCTCCTAGAGTCTCTTGTCCTCTGTTTGAAGCACCATACATCCAGGCAGCAGCCCCAGACTCCTCCAAGGCAGCTACCCGAGATGATTTTTTCTCTTTTGGAGGACACTTTCTCCTCTGGAATCCACCTGAGACTCCTCCCAGGCATCTCCTAGAGTCTTTTGTCCTCTGTTTTAAACACCACAGATCCCGGGTACCAGCCCCAGACTCCTTCAAGGCAGCTACCCGAGATATTTTTTTCTATTTTGGAGGACACTTCCTAATCTGGGATCTGTTCTATACTCCTCCCAGGTATCTCTTGGAGTATTTTACCCCCTCTTTTAGAGACAGAATGTCCCGGGTAGCAACTCCAGACTCCTCCAGGCCAGCTACCCGAGATGATTTTTTTCTTCTTGAGGAAAGTGTCTTGTCCTGCAACCACCTGTGACTCCTCCCAGGCATCTCCTAGAGTCTTTTGTCCTCTGTTTTAAACACCACAAATCCCGGGTAGCAGCCGCAGACTCCTCCAAGGCAGCTACCCGAGATGATTTTTCTCTTTTGGAGGACACTTTCTCCTCCAGCATCCACCAGAGACTCCTCCCAGGTATCTCCCAGCATCCTTTTCTTCCTGTTTTAGAGGCAGAATGTCCCGGGTAGCAACCACAGACTCCTCCAGGGCAGCTACCCGACATGATTTTTCTCTTTCAAAGGACACTTCCAAATCCGCGATCCATCCTATACTCCTCCCAGGTATCTCCTGGAGTATTTTACCCCCTCTTTTAGAGACAGAATGTCCCGGGTAGCAACTCCAGACTCCTCCAGGGCAGCTACCCGAGATGATTTTTCTCTTTTGGAGGACACTTTCTCCTCCACCATGCACCTGAGACTCCTCCTAGGCATCTCCTAGAGTCTTTTGTCCTCTGTTTTAGAGACACAATATCCCGGGTAGCAGCCCCAGACTCCTCCAAGGAAGCTACCCGACATGATTTTCCTCTTTTAGAGGACACTTTCTCCTCCAGCATGAATTTGATACTCCTCCAGTGATTTTTCTCTTTTGAAGGGCACTTTCTCCTCTGGAATCCACCCGAGACTCCTCCAAGGCATCTCCTAGAGTCTTTTGTCCTCTGTTTTAAGCACCATACATTCAGGCAGCAGCCCCAGACTCCTCCAAGGCAGCTACCTGAGATTATTTATTTCTTTTGGAGGACACTTTATCCTCCAGCATGCACCTGATACTCCTCCAGTGATTTTTCTCTTTTGAAGGACACTTTCTCCTCCGGAATCCTCCAGAGACTCCTTCCAGGCATCTCCTAGAGCCTTTTTTCCTCCGTTTTAAGCACCACAGACCCAGGTAGCAGCCCCAGACTCCTCCAAGGCAGCTACCCGAAATGATTTTTCTCTTTTGGAGAACAGTTTCTCCCCCGGGATCCACCCAAGACTCCTCCAAGACATCTCCTAGAGTCTTTTTTCCTCTGTTTTAAGCACCATACATTCAGGCAGCAGCCCCAGACTCCTCCAAGGCAGCTACCCGACATGATTTTTCTCTTTTGGAGGACAGTTTCTCCTCCAGCACCCACCTGAGACTCATCCCAGGTATCTCCCAGAGTGCTTTTGCTCCAGTTTTAGAGACAGAATATCGCGCGTAGCAACCCCAGACTCCTCCAGGGCAGCTACCCGAGATGATTTTTCTCTTTTGGAGGACAGTTTATCCCCCGGGATCCACCCAAGACTCCTCCAAGACATCTCCTAGAGTCCTTTTTCCTCTGTTTTAAGCACCACAGACCCAGGTAGCTGCCCCAGACTCCTCCAAGGCAGCTACCCGAGATGATTTTTCTCTTTTGGAGGACAGTTTCTCCTCCAGCACCCACCTGAGACTCATCCCAGGTATCTCCCAGAGTGCTTTTCCTACAGTTTTAGAGACAGAATATCGCGCGTAGCAATCCCAGACTCCTCCAGGGCAGCTACCCGAGATGTTTTTTCTCTTTTGGAGGACAGTTTATCCCCCAGGATCCACCCAAGGCTACTCCAAGGCATCTCCTAGAGTCTTTTTTCCTCCGTTTTAAGCACCACAGACCCAGGCAGCTGCCCCAGACTCCTCCAAGGCAGCTACCCGAGATGATTTTTCTCTTTTGGAGGACAGTTTTCCCCCGGGATCCACCCAAGACTCCTCCAAAACATCTCCTAGAGTCTTTTTTTCCTCCGTTTTAAGAACCACAGACCCAGGTAGCAGCCCCAGACTCCTCCAGGGCAGCTATCCGAGATGATTTTTCTCTTTTGGAGGACACTTTCTCCTCTGGAATCCACCTGAGACTCCTCCCAGGCATCTCCTAGAGTCTTTTGTCCTCTGTTTGAAGCACCATAGTTCCTTGTCACAGCCCCAGACTCCTCCAAGGCAGCTACCCGAGATTGTTTTTCTATTTTGGAGGACACTTCCCAATCTGGGATCCGTTCTATACTCCTCCCAGGAATCTCCTGGAGTATTTTACCCCCTCTTTTAGAGACAGAATGTCCCGGGTAGCAACTCCAGACTCCTCCAGGGCAGCTACCCGAGATGATTTTTCTCTTTTGGAGGACACTTTCTCCTCCACCATGCACCTGAGACTCCTCCTAGGCATCTCCTAGAGTCTTTTGTCCTCTGTTTTAGAGACACAATATCCCGGGTAGCAGCCCTAGACTCCTCCAAGGAAGCTACCCGACATGATTTTCCTCTTTTATAGGACACTTTCTCCTCCAGCATGAATTTGATACTCCTCCAGTGATTTTTCTCTTTTGAAGGGCACTTTCTCCTCTGGAATCCACCCGAGACTCCTCCAAGGCATCTCCTAGAGTCTTTTGTCCTCTGTTTTAAGCACCATACATTCAGGCAGCAGCCCCAGACTCCTTCAGGGCAGCTACCTGAGATTATTTATTTCTTTTGGAGGACACTTTATCCTCCAGCATGCACCTGATACTCCTCCAGTGATTTTTCTCTTTTGAAGGACACTTTCTCCTCCGGAATCCTCCAGAGACTCCTTCCAGGCATCTCCTAGCGTCTATTGTCCTCTGTTTTAAGCACCATACATTCAGGCAGCAGCCCCAGACTCCTCCAGGGCAGCTACCCAAAATGATTTTTCTCTTTTGGAGGACAGTTTATCTGCCAGGATCCACCCAAGGCTCCTCCAAGGCATCTCCTAGAGTCTTTTTTCCTCTGTTTTAAGCACCATACATTCAGGCAGCAGCCCCAGACTCCTCCAAGGCAGCTACCCGACATGATTTTTCTCTTTTGGAGGACAGTTTCTCCTCCAGCACCCACCTGAGACTCATCCCAGGTATCTCCCAGAGTGCTTTTGCTCCAGTTTTAGAGACAGAATATCGCGCGTAGCAACCCCAGACTCCTCCAGGGCAGCTACCCGAGATGATTTTTCTCTTTTGGAGAACAGTTTATCCCCCAGGATCCACCCAAGGCTCCTCCAAGGCATCTCCTAGAGTATTTTTTCCTCTGTTTTAAGCACCACAGACCCAGGTAGCTGCCCCAGACTCCTCCAAGGCAGCTACCCGAGATGATTTTTCCCTTTTGGAGAACAGTTTCTCCTCTGGAATCCACCCGAGACTTCTCCCAGGCATCTCCTAGAGTCTCTTGTCCTCTGTTTGAAGCACCATACATCCAGGCAGCAGCCCCAGACTCCTCCAAGGCAGCTACCCGAGATGATTTTTCTCTTTTGGAGGACACTTTCTCCTCTGGAATCCACCTGAGACTCCTCCCAGGCATCTCCTAGAGTCTTTTGTCCTCTGTTTTAAACACCACGGATCCCGGGTACCAGCCCCAGACTCCTTCAAGGCAGCTACCCGAGATATTTTTTTCTATTTTGGAGGACACTTCCTAATCTGGGATCCGTTCTATACTCCTCCCAGGTATCTCTTGGAGTATTTTACCCCCTCTTTTAGAGACAGAATGTCCCGGGTAGCAACTCCAGACTCCTCCAGGCCAGCTACCCGAGATGATTTTTTTCTTCTTGAGGAAAGTGTCTTGTCCTGCAACCACCTGAGACTTCTCCCAGGCATCTCCTAGAGTCTTTTGTCCTCTGTTTGAAGCACCATAGTTCCTTGTCGCAACCCCAGACTCCTCCAAGGCAGCTACCCGAGATGATTTTTCTCTTTTGGAGGACACTTTCTCCTCCAGCATCCACCAGAGACTCCTCCCAGGTATCTCCCAGCATCCTTTTCTTCCTGTTTTAGAGGCAGAATGTCCCGGGTAGCAACCACAGACTCCTCCAGGGCAGCTACCCGACATGATTTTTCTCTTTCAAAGGACACTTCCAAATCCGCGATCCATCCTACACTCCTCCCAGGTATCTCCTGGAGTATTTTACCCCCTCTTTTAGAGACAGAATGTCCCGGGTAGCAACTCCAGACTCCTCCAGGGCAGCTACCCGAGATGATTTTTCTCTTTTGGAGGACACTTTCTCCTCCACCATGCACCTGAGACTCCTCCTAGGCATCTCCTAGAGTCTTTTGTCCTCTGTTTTAGAGACACAATATCCCGGGTAGCAGCCCCAGACTCCTCCAAGGAAGCTACCCGACATGATTTTCCTCTTTTAGAGGACACTTTCTCCTCCAGCATGAATTTGATACTCCTCCAGTGATTTTTCTCTTTTGAAGGGCACTTTCTCCTCTGGAATCCACCCGAGACTCCTCCAAGGCATCTCCTAGAGTCTTTTGTCCTCTGTTTTAAGCACCATACATTCAGGCAGCAGCCCCAGACTCCTCCAAGGCAGCTACCCGACATGATTTTTCTCATTTGGAGGACACTTTCTCCTCCAGCACCCACCTGAGACTCATCCCAGGTATCTCCCAGAGTGCTTTTGCTCCAGTTTTAGAGACAGAATATCGCGCGTAGCAACCCCAGACTCCTCCAGGGCAGCTACCCGAGATGATTCTTCTCTTTTGGAGGACAGTTTATCCCCCGGGATCCACCCAAGACTCCTCCAAGACATCTCCTAGAGTCTTTTTTCCTCTGTTTTAAGCAGCACAGACCCAGGTAGCTGCCCCAGACTCCTCCAAGGCAGCTACCCGACATGATTTTTCTCTTTTGGAGGACAGTTTCTCCTCCAGCACCCACCTGAGACTCATCCCAGGTATCTCCCAGAGTGCTTTTGCTCCAGTTTTAGAGACAGAATATCGCGCGTAGCAACCCCAGACTCCTCCAGGGCAGCTACCCGAGATGATTTTTCTCTTTTGGAGGACAGTTTATCCCCCGGGATCCACCCAAGACTCCTCCAAGACATCTCCTAGAGTCCTTTTTCCTCTGTTTTAAGCACCACAGACCCAGGTAGCTGCCCCAGACTCCTCCAAGGCAGCTACCCGAGATGATTTTTCTCTTTTGGAGGACAGTTTCTCCTCCAGCACCCACCTGAGACTCATCCCAGGTATCTCCCAGAGTGCTTTTCCTACAGTTTTAGAGACAGAATATCGCGCGTAGCAATCCCAGACTCCTCCAGGGCAGCTACCCGAGATGTTTTTTCTCTTTTGGAGGACAGTTTATCCCCCAGGATCCACCCAAGGCTACTCCAAGGCATCTCCTAGAGTCTTTTTTCCTCCGTTTTAAGCACCACAGACCCAGGCAGCTGCCCCAGACTCCTCCAAGGCAGCTACCCGAGATGATTTTTCTCTTTTGGAGGACAGTTTTCCCCCGGGATCCACCCAAGACTCCTCCAAAACATCTCCTAGAGTCTTTTTTTCCTCCGTTTTAAGAACCACAGACCCAGGTAGCAGCCCCAGACTCCTCCAGGGCAGCTATCCGAGATGATTTTTCTCTTTTGGAGGACACTTTCTCCTCTGGAATCCACCTGAGACTCCTCCCAGGCATCTCCTAGAGTCTTTTGTCCTCTGTTTGAAGCACCATAGTTCCTTGTCACAGCCCCAGACTCCTCCAAGGCAGCTACCCGAGATTGTTTTTCTATTTTGGAGGACACTTCCCAATCTGGGATCCGTTCTATACTCCTCCCAGGAATCTCCTGGAGTATTTTACCCCCTCTTTTAGAGACAGAATGTCCCGGGTAGCAACTCCAGACTCCTCCAGGGCAGCTACCCGAGATGATTTTTCTCTTTTGGAGGACACTTTCTCCTCCACCATGCACCTGAGACTCCTCCTAGGCATCTCCTAGAGTCTTTTGTCCTCTGTTTTAGAGACACAATATCCCGGGTAGCAGCCCTAGACTCCTCCAAGGAAGCTACCCGACATGATTTTCCTCTTTTATAGGACACTTTCTCCTCCAGCATGAATTTGATACTCCTCCAGTGATTTTTCTCTTTTGAAGGGCACTTTCTCCTCTGGAATCCACCCGAGACTCCTCCAAGGCATCTCCTAGAGTCTTTTGTCCTCTGTTTTAAGCACCATACATTCAGGCAGCAGCCCCAGACTCCTTCAGGGCAGCTACCTGAGATTATTTATTTCTTTTGGAGGACACTTTATCCTCCAGCATGCACCTGATACTCCTCCAGTGATTTTTCTCTTTTGAAGGACACTTTCTCCTCCGGAATCCTCCAGAGACTCCTTCCAGGCATCTCCTAGCGTCTATTGTCCTCTGTTTTAAGCACCATACATTCAGGCAGCAGCCCCAGACTCCTCCAGGGCAGCTACCCAAAATGATTTTTCTCTTTTGGAGGACAGTTTATCTGCCAGGATCCACCCAAGGCTCCTCCAAGGCATCTCCTAGAGTCTTTTTTCCTCTGTTTTAAGCACCATACATTCAGGCAGCAGCCCCAGACTCCTCCAAGGCAGCTACCCGACATGATTTTTCTCTTTTGGAGGACAGTTTCTCCTCCAGCACCCACCTGAGACTCATCCCAGGTATCTCCCAGAGTGCTTTTGCTCCAGTTTTAGAGACAGAATATCGCGCGTAGCAACCCCAGACTCCTCCAGGGCAGCTACCCGAGATGATTTTTCTCTTTTGGAGAACAGTTTATCCCCCAGGATCCACCCAAGGCTCCTCCAAGGCATCTCCTAGAGTATTTTTTCCTCTGTTTTAAGCACCACAGACCCAGGTAGCTGCCCCAGACTCCTCCAAGGCAGCTACCCGAGATGATTTTTCTCTTTTGGAGAACAGTTTATCCCCCAGGATCCACCCAAGGCTCCTCCAAGGCATCTCCTAGAGTATTTTTTCCTCTGTTTTAAGCACCACAGACCCAGGTAGCTGCCCCAGACTCCTCCAAGGCAGCTACCCGAGATGATTTTTCCCTTTTGGAGAACAGTTTCTCCTCTGGAATCCACCCGAGACTTCTCCCAGGCATCTCCTAGAGTCTCTTGTCCTCTGTTTGAAGCACCATACATCCAGGCAGCAGCCCCAGACTCCTCCAAGGCAGCTACCCGAGATGATTTTTCTCTTTTGGAGGACACTTTCTCCTCTGGAATCCACCTGAGACTCCTCCCAGGCATCTCCTAGAGTCTTTTGTCCTCTGTTTTAAACACCACGGATCCCGGGTACCAGCCCCAGACTCCTTCAAGGCAGCTACCCGAGATATTTTTTTCTATTTTGGAGGACACTTCCTAATCTGGGATCCGTTCTATACTCCTCCCAGGTATCTCTTGGAGTATTTTACCCCCTCTTTTAGAGACAGAATGTCCCGGGTAGCAACTCCAGACTCCTCCAGGCCAGCTACCCGAGATGATTTTTTTCTTCTTGAGGAAAGTGTCTTGTCCTGCAACCACCTGAGACTTCTCCCAGGCATCTCCTAGAGTCTTTTGTCCTCTGTTTGAAGCACCATAGTTCCTTGTCGCAACCCCAGACTCCTCCAAGGCAGCTACCCGAGATGATTTTTCTCTTTTGGAGGACACTTTCTCCTCCAGCATCCACCAGAGACTCCTCCCAGGTATCTCCCAGCATCCTTTTCTTCCTGTTTTAGAGGCAGAATGTCCCGGGTAGCAACCACAGACTCCTCCAGGGCAGCTACCCGACATGATTTTTCTCTTTCAAAGGACACTTCCAAATCCGCGATCCATCCTACACTCCTCCCAGGTATCTCCTGGAGTATTTTACCCCCTCTTTTAGAGACAGAATGTCCCGGGTAGCAACTCCAGACTCCTCCAGGGCAGCTACCCGAGATGATTTTTCTCTTTTGGAGGACACTTTCTCCTCCACCATGCACCTGAGACTCCTCCTAGGCATCTCCTAGAGTCTTTTGTCCTCTGTTTTAGAGACACAATATCCCGGGTAGCAGCCCCAGACTCCTCCAAGGAAGCTACCCGACATGATTTTCCTCTTTTAGAGGACACTTTCTCCTCCAGCATGAATTTGATACTCCTCCAGTGATTTTTCTCTTTTGAAGGGCACTTTCTCCTCTGGAATCCACCCGAGACTCCTCCAAGGCATCTCCTAGAGTCTTTTGTCCTCTGTTTTAAGCACCATACATTCAGGCAGCAGCCCCAGACTCCTCCAAGGCAGCTACCCGACATGATTTTTCTCATTTGGAGGACACTTTCTCCTCCAGCACCCACCTGAGACTCATCCCAGGTATCTCCCAGAGTGCTTTTGCTCCAGTTTTAGAGACAGAATATCGCGCGTAGCAACCCCAGACTCCTCCAGGGCAGCTACCCGAGATGATTCTTCTCTTTTGGAGGACAGTTTATCCCCCGGGATCCACCCAAGACTCCTCCAAGACATCTCCTAGAGTTTTTTTTCCTCTGTTTTAAGCAGCACAGACCCAGGTAGCTGCCCCAGACTCCTCCAAGGCAGCTACTCGACATGATTTTTCTCTTTTGGAGGACAGTTTCTCCTCCAGCACCCACCTGAGACTCATCCCAGGTATCTCCCAGAGTGCTTTTGCTCCAGTTTTAGAGACAGAATATCGCGCGTAGCAACCCCAGACTCCTCCAGGGCAGCTACCCAAGATGATTTTTCTCTTTTGGAGAACAGTTTATCCCCCGGGATCCACCCAAGTCTCCTCCAAGGCATCTCCTAGAGTATTTTTTCCTCTGTTTTAAGCACCACAGACCAAGGTAGCTGCCCCAGACTCCTCCAGGGCAGCTACCCGAGATGATTTTTCTCTTTTGGAGGACAGTTTCTCCTCCAGCACCCACCTGAGACTCATCCCAGGTATCTCCCAGAGTGCTTTTCCTCCGGTTTTAGAGACAGAATATCGCGTGTAGCAATCCCAGACTCCTCCAGGGCAGCTACCCGAGATGTTTTTTCTCTTTTGGAGGACAGTTTATCCCCCAGGATCCACCCAAGGCTCCTCCAAGGCATCTCCTAGAGTCTTTTTTCCTCCGTTTTAAGCACCACAGACCCAGGTAGCTGCCCCAGACTCCTCCAAGGCAGCTACCCGAGATGATTTTTCCCTTTTGGAGGACAGTTTTCCCCCGGGATCCACCCAAGGCTCCTCCAAAACATCTCCTAGAGTCTTTTTTTCCTCCGTTTCAAGCACCACAGACCCAGGTAGCAGCCCCAGACTCCTCCAGGGCAGCTATCCGAGATGATTTTTCTCTTTTGGAGGACACTTTCTCCTCTGGAATCCACCTGAGACTCCTCCCAGGCATCTCCTAGAGTCTTTTGTCCTCTGTTTGAAGCACCATAGTTCCTTGTCGCAACCCCAGACTCCTCCAAGGCAGCTACCCGAGATGATTTTTCTCTTTTGGAGGACACTTTCTCCTCCAGCATCCACCAGAGACTCCTCCCAGGTATCTCCCAGCATCCTTCTCTTCCTGTTTTAGAGGCAGAATGTCCCGGGTAGCAACCACAGACTCCTCCAGGGCAGCTACCCGACATGATTTTTCTCTTTCAAAGGACACTTCCGAATCCGCGATCCATCCTATACTCCTCCCAGGTATCTCCTGAAGTATTTTACCCCTTGTTTTAGAGACAGAATGTCACGGGTAGCAACTCCAGACTCCTCCAGGGCAGCTACCCGAGATGATTTTTCTCTTTTGGAGGACACTTTCTCCTCCACCATGCACCTGAGACTCCTCCTAGGCATCTCCTAGAGTCTTTTGTCCTCTGTTTTAGGGACACAATATCCCGGGTAGCAGCCCCAGACTCCTCCAAGGAAGCTACCCGACATGATTTTCCTCTTTTAGAGGACACTTTCTCCTCCAGCATGAATTTGATACTCCTCCAGTGATTTTTCTCTTTTGAAGGGCACTTTCTCCTCTGGAATCCACCCGAGACTCCTCCAAGGCATCTCCTAGAGTCTTTTGTCCTCTGTTTTAAGCACCATACATTCAGGCAGCAGCCCCAGACTCCTTCAGGGCAGCTACCTGAGATTATTTATTTCTTTTGGAGGACACTTTATCCTCCAGCATGCACCTGATACTCCTCCAGTGATTTTTCTCTTTTGAAGGACACTTTCTCCTCCGGAATCCTCCCGAGACTCCTTCCAGGCATCTCCTAGCGTCTATTGTCCTCTGTTTTAAGCACCATACATTCAGGCAGCAGCCCCAGACTCCTCCAGGGCAGCTACCCAAAATGATTTTTCTCTTTTGGAGGACAGTTTATCTGCCAGGATCCACCCAAGGCTCCTCCAAGGCATCTCCTAGAGTCTTTTTTCCTCTGTTTTAAGCACCATACATTCAGGCAGCAGCCCCAGACTCCTCCAAGGCAGCTACCCGACATGATTTTTCTCATTTGGAGGACACTTTCTCCTCCAGCACCCACCTGAGACTCATCCCAGGTATCTCCCAGAGTGCTTTTGCTCCAGTTTTAGAGACAGAATATCGCGCGTAGCAACCCCAGACTCCTCCAGGGCAGCTACCCCAGATGATTTTTCTCTTTTGGAGGACAGTTTATCCCCCGGGATCCACCCAAGACTCCTCCAAGACATCTCCTAGAGTCTTTTTTCCTCTGTTTTAAGCAGCACAGACCCAGGTAGCTGCCCCAGGCTCCTCCAAGGCAGCTACCCGACATGATTTTTCTCTTTTGGAGGACAGTTTCTCCTCCAGCACCCACCTGAGACTCATCCCAGGTATCTCCCAGAGTGCTTTTCCTACAGTTTTAGAGACAGAATATCGCGCGTAGCAACCCCAGACTCCTCCAGGGCAGCTACCCAAGATGATTTTTCTCTTTTGGAGAACAGTTTATCCCCCGGGATCCACCCAAGGCTCCTCCAAGGCATCTCCTAGAGTATTTTTTCCTCTGTTTGAAGCACCACAGACCAAGGTAGCTGCCCCAGACTCCTCCAAGGCAGCTACCCGAGATGATTTTTCTCTTTTGGAGGACACTTTCTCCTCTGGAATCCACCTGAGACTCCTCCCAGGCATCTCCTAGAGTCTTTTGTCCTCTGTTTTAAACACCACAGATCCCGGGTAGCAGCCCTAGACTCCTCCAAGGAAGCTACCCGACATGATTTTCCTCTTTTAGAGGACACTTTCTCCTCCAGCATGAATTTGATACTCCTCCAGTGATTTTTCTCTTTTGAAGGGCACTTTCTCCTCTGGAATCCACCCGAGACTCCTCCAAGGCATCTCCTAGAGTCTTTTGTCCTCTGTTTTAAGCACCATACATTCAGGCAGCAGCCCCAGACTCCTCCAAGGCAGCTACCCGACATGATTTTTCTCATTTGGAGGACACTTTCTCCTCCAGCACCCACCTGAGACTCATCCCAGGTATCTCCCAGAGTGCTTTTGCTCCAGTTTTAGAGACAGAATATCGCGCGTAGCAACCCCAGACTCCTCCAGGGCAGCTACCCCAGATGATTTTTCTCTTTTGGAGGACAGTTTATCCCCCGGGATCCACCCAAGACTCCTCCAAGACATCTCCTAGAGTCTTTTTTCCTCTGTTTTAAGCAGCACAGACCCAGGTAGCTGCCCCAGGCTCCTCCAAGGCAGCTACCCGACATGATTTTTCTCTTTTGGAGGACAGTTTCTCCTCCAGCACCCACCTGAGACTCATCCCAGGTATCTCCCAGAGTGCTTTTCCTACAGTTTTAGAGACAGAATATCACGCGTAGCAACCCCAGACTCCTCCAGGGCAGCTACCCGAGATGATTTTTCTCTTTTGAAGGACACTTTCTCCTCCGGAATCCTCTCGAGACTCCTTCCAGGCATCTCCTAGCGTCTATTGGCCACTGTTTTAAGCACCATACATTCAGGCAGCAGCCCCAGACTCCTCCAAGACAGCTACCCGAGATGATTTTTCTCTTTTGGAGAACAGTTTCTGCGCCGGGATCCAAACAAGATTCCTCCAAGACATCTCCTAGAGTCTTTTTTCCTCTGTTTTAAGCACCAAAGACCCAGGTAGCAGCCCCAGACTCCTCCAAGGCAGCTACCCGACATGATTTTTCTCTTTTGGAGGACACTTTCTTCTCCAGCACCGACCTGAGACTCATCCCAGGTATCTCCCATAGTGCTTTTGCTCCAGTTTTAGAGACAGAATATCGCGCGTAGCAACCCCAGACTCCTCCAGGGCAGCTACCCGACATGATTTTTCTCTTTTGGAGGACAGTTTATCCCCCGGGATCCACCCAAGACTCCTCCAAGACATCTCCTAGAGTCTTTTTTCCTCTGTTTTAAGCACCATACATTCAGGCAGCAGCCCCAGACTCCTCCAAGGCAGCTACTCGACATGATTTTTCTCTTCTGGAGGACACTTTCTCCTCCAGCACCCACCTGAGACTCATCCCAGGTATCTCCCACAGTGCTTTTCCTACAGTTTTAGAGACAGAATATTGCGCGTAGCAACCCCAGACTCCTCCAGGGCAGCTATCCGAGATGATTTTTCTCTTTTGGAGGACAGTATATCCCCCGGGATCCACCCAAGGCTCCTCCAAGGCATCTCCTAGAGTATTTCTTTCTCCGTTTTAAGCACAACAGACCCAGGTAGCAGCCCCACAGTCCTCCAAGGCAGCTACTTGAGATGATTTTTCTCTTTTGGAGGACAGTTTCTCCCCCGGGATCCACCCAAGACTCCTCCAAGACATTTCCTAGAGTCTTTTTTCCTCTGTTTTAAGCACCATACATTCAGGCAGCAGCCCCAGACTCCTCCAAGAAGGCTACCCGAGATGGTTTTTCTCTTTTGGAGGACTCTTTCTTCTCCAGCACCCACCTGAGACTCATCCCAGGTATCTCCCAGAGTGTGTTTCCTCCAGTTTTAGAGACAGAATATCACGCGTAGCAAACCCAGACTCCTCCAGGGCAGCTACCCGAGATGATTTTTCTCTTTTGGAGGACAGTTTATCCCCTGGGATCCAACCAAGGCTCCTCCAAGGCATCTCCTAGAGTCTTTTTTCCTCCGTTTTAAGCACCACAGACCCAGGTAGCTGCCCCAGACTCCTCCAGGGGAGCTACCCGAAATGATTTTTCTCTTTTGGAGGACAGTTTATCCCCCAGGATCCACCCAAGGCTCCTCCAAGACATCTCCTAGAGTCTTTTTTCCTCTGTTTTAAGCACCATACATTCAGGCAGCAGCCCCAGACTCCTCCAAGAAGGCTACCCGAGATGATGTTTCTCTTTTGGAGGACACTTTCTCCTCCAGCACCCACCTGAGACTCATCCCAGGTATCTCCCAGAGTGCTTTTGCTCCAGTTTTAGAGACAGAATATCGCGCGTAGCAACCCCAGACTCCTCCACGGCAGCTACCCGAGATCATTTTTCTCTTTTGGACGACAGTTTATCCCAGGGATCCACCCAAGGCTCCTCCAAGGCATCTCCTAGAGTCTTTTTTCCTCTGTTTTAAGCACCACAGACCCAGGTAGTAGCCCTAGACTCCTCCAAGGCAGCTACCCGAGATGATTTTTCTCTTTTGGAGAACAGTTTCTCCTCTGGAATCCACCTGAGACTTCTCCCAGGCATCTCCTAGAGTCTTTTGTCCTCTGTTTGAAGCACCATACATCCAGGCAGCAGCCCCAGACTCCTCCAAGGCAGCTACCCGAGATGATTTTTCTCTTTTGGAGGACACTTTCTCCTCTGGAATCCACCTGAGACTCCTCCCAGGCATCTCCTAGAGTCTTTTGTCCTCTGTTTTAAACACCACAGATCAGGGGTAGCAGCCCCAGACTCCTCCAAGGCAGCTACCCGAGATTTTTTTTCTATTTTGGAGGACACTTCCCAATCTGGGATCCATTCCATACTCCTCCCAGGTATCTCCTGGAGTATTTTACCCCCTCTTTTAGAGACAGAATGTCCCGGGTAGCAACTCCAGACTCCTCCAGGGCAGCTACCCGAGATGATTTTTCTCTTTTGGAGAACACTTTCTCCTCCACCATGCACCTGAGACTCCTCCAGTGATTTTTCTCTTTTGAAGGGCACTTTCTCCTCTGGAATCCACCCGAGACTCCTCCAAGGCATCTCCTAGAGTCTTTTGTCCTCTGTTTTAAGCACCATACATTCAGGCAGCAGCCCCAGACTCCTTCAGGGCAGCTACCTGAGATTATTTATTGCTTTTGGAGGACACTTTATCCTCCAGCATGCACCTGATACTCCTCCAGTGATTTTTCTCTTTTGAAGGACACTTTCTCCTCCGGAATCCTCCCGAGACTCCTTCCAGGCATCTCCTAGCGTCTATTGTCCTCTGTTTTAAGCACCATACATTCAGGCAGCAGCCCCAGACTCCTCCAGGGCAGCTACCCGAAATGATTTTTCTCTTTTGGAGGACACTTTATCCCCCGGGATCCGCCTAAGGCTCCTCTAAGGCATCTCCTAGAGTCTTTTTTCCTCCGTTTTAAGCACCACAGACCCAGGTAGCTGCCCCAGACTCCTCCAAGGCAGCTACCCGACATGATTTTTCTCTTTTGGAAGACAGTTTCTCCTCCAGCACCCACCTGAGACTCATCCCAGGTATCTCCCAGAGTGCTTTTCCTCCAGTTTTAGAGACAGAATATCGCGCGTAGCAACCCCAGACTCCTCCAGGGCAGCTACCCGAGATGATTTTTCTCTTTTGGAGGACAGTTTATCCCCCGGGATCCAACCAAGGCTCCTCCAAGGCATCTCCTAGAGTCTTTTTTCCTCCGTTTTAAGCACCACAGACCCAGGTAGCTGCCCCAGACTCCTCCAGGGGAGCTACCCGAAATGATTTTTCTCTTTTGGAGGACAGTTTATCCCTCAGGATCCACCCAAGGCTCCTCCAAGGCAGCTCCTAGAGTCTTTTTTCCTCTGTTTTAAGCACCATACATTCAGGCAGCAGCCCTAGACTCCTCCAAGAAGGCTACCCGAGATGATGTTTCTCTTTTGGAGGACACTTTCTCATCCAGCACCCACCTGAGACTCATCCCAGGTATCTCCCAGAGTGCTTTTGCTCCAGTTTTAGAGACAGAATATCACGCGTAGCAACCCCAGACTCCTCCACGGCAGCTACGCGAGATCATTTTTCTCTTTTGGACGACAGTTTATCCCAGGGATCCACCCAAGGCTCCTCCAAGGCATCTCCTAGAGTCTTTTTTCCTCTGTTTTAAGCACCACAGACCCAGGTAGCTGCCCCAGACTCCTCCAAGGCAGCTACCCGAGATGATTTTTCCCTTTTGGAGAACAGTTTCTCCTCTGGAATCCACCCGAGACTTCTCCCAGGCATCTGCTAGAGTCTCTTGTCCTCTGTTTGAAGCACCATACATCCAGGCAGCAGACCCAGACTCCTCCAAGGCAGCTACCCGAGATGATTTTTCTCTTTTGGAAGACAGTTTCTCCTCCAGCACCCACCTGAGACTCATCCCAGGTATCTCCCAGAGTGCTTTTCCTCCAGTTTTAGAGACAGAATATCGCGCGTAGCAACCCCAGACTCCTCCAGGGCAGCTACCCGAGATGATTTTTCTCTTTTGGAGGACAGTTTATCCCCCGGGATCCAACCAAGGCTCCTCCAAGGCATCTCCTAGAGTCTTTTTTCCTCCGTTTTAAGCACCACAGACCCAGGTAGCTGCCCCAGACTCCTCCAGGGGAGCTACCCGAAATGATTTTTCTCTTTTGGAGGACAGTTTATCCCCCAGGATCCACCCAAGGCTCCTCCAAGGCAGCTCCTAGAGTCTTTTTTCCTCTGTTTTAAGCACCATACATTCAGGTAGCAGCCCCAGACTCCTCCAAGGCAGCTACCCGAGATGATTTTTCTCTTTTGGAGGACACTTTCTCCTCTGGAATCCACCTGAGACTCCTCCCAGGCATCTCCTGGAGTCTTTTGTCCTCTGTTTTAAACACCACAGATCAGGGGTAGCAGCCCCAGACTCCTCCAAGGCAGCTACCCGAGATTTTTTTTCTATTTTGGAGGACACTTCCCAATCTGGGATCCATTCTATACTCCTCCCAGGTATCTCCTGGAGTATTTTACCCCCTCTTTTAGAGACAGAATGTCCCGGGTAGCAACTCCAGACTCCTCCAGGGCAGCTACCCGAGATGATTTTTCTCTTTTGGCGGACACTTTCTCCTCCACCATGCACCTGAGACTCCTCCAGTGATTTTTCTCTTTTGAAGGGCACTTTCTCCTCTGGAATCCACCCGAGACTCCTCCAAGGCATCTCCTAGAGTCTTTTGTCCTCTGTTTTAAGCACCATACATTCAGGCAGCAGCCCCAGACTCCTTCAGGGCAGCTACCTGAGATTATTTATTTCTTTTGGAGGACACTTTATCCTCCAGCATGCACCTGATACTCCTCCAGTGATTTTTCTCTTTTGAAGGACACTTTCTCCTCCGGAATCCTCCCGAGACTCCTTCCAGGCATCTCCTAGCGTCTATTGTCCTCTGTTTTAAGCACCATACATTCAGGCAGCAGCCCCAGACTCCTCCAGGGCAGCTACCCGAAATGATTTTTCTCTTTTGGAGGACACTTTATCCCCCGGGATCCGCCTAAGGCTCCTCTAAGGCATCTCCTAGAGTCTTTTTTCCTCCGTTTTAAGCACCACAGACCCAGGTACCTGCCCCAGACTCCTCCAAGGCAGCTACCCGACATGATTTTTCTCTTTTGGAAGACAGTTTCTCCTCCAGCACCCACCTGAGACTCATCCCAGGTATCTCCCAGAGTGCTTTTCCTCCAGTTTTAGAGACAGAATATCGCGCGTAGCAACCCCAGACTCCTCCAGGGCAGCTACCCGAGATGATTTTTCTCTTTTGGAGGACAGTTTATCCCCCGGGATCCAACCAAGGCTCCTCCAAGGCATCTCCTAGAGTCTTTTTTCCTCCGTTTTAAGCACCACAGACCCAGGTAGCTGCCCCAGACTCCTCCAGGGGAGCTACCCGAAATGATTTTTCTCTTTTGGAGGACAGTTTATCCCCCAGGATCCACCCAAGGCTCCTCCAAGGCAGCTCCTAGAGTCTTTTTTCCTCTGTTTTAAGCACCATACATTCAGGCAGCAGCCCCAGACTCCTCCAAGAAGGCTACCCGAGATGATGTTTCTCTTTTGGAGGACACTTTCTCATCCAGCACCCACCTGAGACTCATCCCAGGTATCTCCCAGAGTGCTTTTGCTCCAGTTTTAGAGACAGAATATCACGCGTAGCAACCCCAGACTCCTCCACGGCAGCTACCCGAGATCATTTTTCTCTTTTGGATGACAGTTTATCCCAGGGATCCACCCAAGGCTCCTCCAAGGCGTCTCCTAGAGTCTTTTTTCCTCTGTTTTAAGCACCACAGACCCAGGTAGCTGCCCCAGACTCCTCCAAGGCAGCTACCCGAGATGATTTTTCCCTTTTGGAGAACAGTTTCTCCTCTGGAATCCACCCGAGACTTCTCCCAGGCATCTGCTAGAGTCTCTTGTCCTCTGTTTGAAGCACCATACATCCAGGCAGCAGACCCAGACTCCTCCAAGGCAGCTACCCGAGATGATTTTTCTCTTTTGGAGGACACTTTCTCCTCCACCATGCACCTGAGAATCCTCCTAGGCATCTCCTAGAGTCTTTTGTCCTCTGTTTTAGAGACACAATATCCCGGGTAGTAGCCCTAGACTCCTCCAAGGCAGCTACCCGAGATGATTTTTCTCTTTTGGAGAACAGTTTCTCCTCTGGAATCCACCTGAGACTTCTCCCAGGCATCTCCTAGAGTCTTTTGTCCTCTGTTTGAAGCACCATACATCCAGGCAGCAGCCCCAGAATCCTCCAAGGCAGCTACCCGAGATGATTTTTCTCTTTTGGAGGACACTTTCTCCTCTGGAATCCACCTGAGACTCCTCCCAGGCATCTCCTAGAGTCTTTTGTCCTCTGTTTTAAAAACCACAGATCAGGGGTAGCAGCCCCAGACTCCTCCAAGCCAGCTACCCGAGATTTTTTTTCTATTTTGGAGGACACTTCCCAATCTGGGATCCATTCTATACTCCTCCCAGGTATCTCCTGGAGTATTTTACCCCCTCTTTTAGAGACAGAATGTCCCGGGTAGCAACTCCAGACTCCTCCAGGGCAGCTACCCGAGATGATTTTTCTCTTTTGGAGGACACTTTCTCCTCCACCATGCACCTGAGACTCCTCCAGTGATTTTTCTCTTTTGAAGGGCACTTTCTCCTCTGGAATCCACCCGAGACTCCTCCAAGGCATCTCCTAGAGTCTTTTGTCCTCTGTTTTAAGCACCATACATTCAGGCAGCAGCCCCAGACTCCTTCAGGGCAGCTACCTGAGATTATTTATTTCTTTTGGAGGACACTTTATCCTCCAGCATGCACCTGATACTCCTCCAGTGATTTTTCTCTTTTGAAGGACACTTTCTCCTCCGGAATCCTCCCGAGACTCCTTCCAGGCATCTCCTAGCGTCTATTGTCCTCTGTTTTAAGCACCATACATTCAGGCAGCAGCCCCAGACTCCTCCAGGGCAGCTACCCGAAATGATTTTTCTCTTTTGGAGGACACTTTATCCCCCGGGATCCGCCTAAGGCTCCTCTAAGGCATCTCCTAGAGTCTTTTTTCCTCCGTTTTAAGCACCACAGACCCAGGTAGCTGCCCCAGACTCCTCCAAGGCAGCTACCCGACATGATTTTTCTCTTTTGGAAGACAGTTTCTCCTCCAGCACCCACCTGAGACTCATCCCAGGTATCTCCCAGAGTGCTTTTCCTCCAGTTTTAGAGACAGAATATCGCGCGTAGCAACCCCAGACTCCTCCAGGGCAGCTACCCGAGATGATTTTTCTCTTTTGGAGGACAGTTTATCCCCCGGGATCCACCCAAGGCTCCTCCAAGGCAGCTCCTAGAGTCTTTTTTCCTCCGTTTTAAGCACCACAGACCCAGGTAGCAGTCCCCGACTCCTCCAAGGCAGCTACCCGAGATGATTTTTCTCTTTTGGAGAACAGTTTCTCCTCTGGAATCCACCCGAGACTTCTCCCAGGCATCTCCTAGAGTCTTTTGTCCTCTGTTTGAAGCACCATAGTTCCTTGTCGCAACCCCAGACTCCTCCAGGGCAGCTACCCGAGATGATTTTTCTCTTTTGGAAGACATTTTCTCCTCCAGCATCCACCTGAGACTCCTCCCAGGTATCTTCCAGAGTGCTTTTCCTCCAGTTTTAGAGACAGAATATCGCAGGTAGCAGCCCCAGACTCCTCCAGGGCAGCTACCCGACATGATTTTTCTCTTTTACAGGACACTTCCTCCTCCGGGATCCATCCTAGACTCCTCCCAGGTATCTCCTGGAGTATTTTAGACCCCTGTTTTAGAGACAGAATGTCCCAGGTAGCAGCTCCATTCTCCTCCAGGGCAGCTACCCGAGATGATTTTTCTCTTTTAGAGCACACTTCCTAATCCGGGATCCATCCTATACTCCTTCCAGGTATCTCCTGGAGCATTTTACCTATCTAGGAGTCTAGGCATCTCCTAGAGTCTTTTGTCCTCTGTCTTAGAGACTGAATGTCCCGGGTAGCAGCCCCAGACTCCTCCATGGAAGCTACCCGAGATGATTTTTCTCTTTTGGAGGACACTTTCTCCTCCACCATGCACCTGAGACTCCTCCCAGGCATCTCCTAGAGTCTTTTTCCCTCTGTTTTAAGCACCATACATCCAGGCGGCAGCCCCAGACTCCTCTAAGGCAGCTACCCGAGATGATTTTTCTCTTTTGGAGGACACTTTCTCCTCTGGAATCCTCCTGAGACTCCTCCCAGGCATCTCCTAGAGTCTTTTGTCCTCTGTTCTAAACATCACAGGTCCCGGGTAGCAGCCCCAGACTCCTCCAAGGCAGCTACCCGACATGATTTTTCTCTTTTAGAGCACAATTCCTAATCTGGGATCCATCCTATACTGCTGCCAGGTATCTCGTGGAGCATTTTACCCCGCTTTAGAGACAGAATGTCTCGGGCATCAATTTCAGACTCCTCCAATGCAGCTACTCGAGAAGATTTTTCTCTTTTGGAGGACACTTTCTCCTCCACCATGAACCTGAGACTCCTCCCAGGCATCTCCTAGAGTCTTTTGTCCTCTATTTTAGAGACACTTTCTCCTTCAGCATGCACCTGATAATCCTCCAGTGATTTTTCTCTTTTGAGACTTTCTCCTCTGGAATCCTCCCGAGACTCCTTCCAGGCAGAGAGATGTCTCTGTACGAAAAGCACAGGCTACTCGTCTGTATAACAGACCCACAGAGGCAGGGCAAGGTGCGGGGCTCCTGCCCGCACGCAGGTGAGGCCCTCTTTGCAGAGCACAGGCAGAAGGGCGAGACAAGGCAAGGCTGCCAGGAGGCTGCCAGGTACCAGAGCCCCCCTCTCGCAGCTCGGCAGAGGCACCCTGCGGCCAGTCTGACCTGCAGACTCAACTGCATTCATCGGGCAGATGATCAGGCACTGATGATCAGGCCCTTGTCCCCGCGACATCAAGCACCATCCAGGGGAAAAGCAGAGCCTGGGGCCCTGGCAGGATTCTCCACAGGAATCAAGGCTCAGCTAGGACCAAACACGTCCTGCTGCTTAGCACCGTCGGGCTGGTGGCACAGTCAGGGCTTTGGCTCCTAGGACCATAGGACCCTGCCTTGAGGAGCACAAGCAACAAGGACTGCTGGCCCAGGGACAGGGCCTCCTGGACTGAGCGGGCAAGAGAGCCTCTGCTCGCAGGCTGGCTGAACGCGTGAGGAAGGCCTGCAGCCACACGCACCAGCACAGGCTGCTCAGACTCTGCAGGCAGGCTGCGGGGCGCAGCGAGGAGGCGTCCAGGAGACAGCAGCACAGAGCCACAGCACCTCACACACCACGGCTGAAACCAGAATGACCGGGCACCCCCCTCCGCCAGGTGCTGCGTTCTTACCCACACACAGGGAAAAACTCAGCAAGGATGCAAAGGTCAAGGGCACGCTAAGTCATACCAATACCCCTTTAGGAGTAAACCAGTGTGCCGGTCGTACACACGACAGGCACTGGAAGAAAAACTGCCCACATTTATTGGATCGAGGAAAAGGAACGGAGGCAGCTGCCGAGGTATTGGCAGAGATAGGCTTAGACTGAAGGGGACCGGAGGATGCTGTCAAAGTCTCCCCAGCCCATCCTCTGGTTCCCATCAAGCTGGGCAACAAAACGACCGATTTCTTTTTTTTTTTTTTTCTTTTTCATAGACAGCGCAGCAACTCCCACAGTACTTACTGACTGTAAGGGACCTACAAGTAAAATTAAAACTTGTGTAATTGGTGTCACCGGGAAAAGGTCATTTTTAGAACCGATGGGCTGTACTACTAGAAATACTACGGTAACTCATTCACTTCTCAATACGCCAGAGTGTCCCTTGCCACTGCTGGGGCGAGATTGGTTATGTAAACTAAGCGCTGCTCAGCTCCATGTTCCTCCAGAAAAGGCACGGAAAGCTCAGACACGCTTGCTGACTAAGAAGAGTAACGGAGAAGAAGATATTCCAGAAGAACGATCGGATGCTGTCATTCCTTTAGCATGGGCTGCAGGAACACCAGCACAAACAAAAAACGTACAACCCGCAAAAAACATAAATCAAATGGAAATCAGGAGCTCAGCCGGTAAGGAAAAAAACCAGCGTCTCATCAAATTGGAAGCCCGAAAAGGGTTAGAACCCGTAATAAACTCCCTCTTGGAGCACGGACAATTAAGAGACTGTCAGTCAGAATTTAACACTCCAGTTTTACCTGCAAAGAAACCTCACTACCATGAACAACGGTTGGTACAAGATTTAAGAGAAGTTCATGTGAGAACTGCAGACGTGCACCCTGTGCTTCCAAATCCATACACCCTCCTTGTGTCAGTCCCTGACAGTAATGCTTATTTCACAGTTCTAGACTTAAAAGCGCCTTTCTTTTGCGTTCCAGTGGATGAACGGAGTGGGCTCATCTCTGCTTTCGGACAGGAAAGCCCGACCACCGGATGAAAGACTCAACTGTGTTGGACTGTATTGCCGCAAGGATTCAAAAAAACCCCAACCTTATTTGTTAAGGTACTGGGAGAAGAATTAGCGCCATGGCAAGGTAATAACGGACACGTAATGTTGTTGCAATATGTGGATGGTCTGTTAATTGGTTTAAGTAATCGTAGTGAACGTTTAGAAGCTACAATTAGTCTGTTGAATTTGGGATGGCTTGCAGGACATGGCGTCTCCGAAAAGAAAGAAATGGAGCGCAGAGCGGAAGGAGATGATTTGGAGAATGGCTGTGCCCACAACAAAGAACCAGCCGAGAGGATTCCTGGGTATGGCTGGATGGTGTCAGCTGGGGATTCCTGCTTTTGGACTGATCGCTAAACCACTGCACGCTGCCATCAAGGGGCCGGAAGGACCACAGGAGAGGCAACAACTGGCTTTAGGAGTCCCAAGTCAAACGTTAGGAAGCTGGAAGAGACCTGTGGGGTATTTACCACTGTGTTTGTAGCCCACGCTCTGATCTCTCTCCTACGAAACAAAGGACACCGCTGGATTTCTCCTAGCAGACTGCCCAAATACCAGGCTGTTCTGCTGGAGCAGGATGATGTCACCCTTTCGTGCCTGCCGCCTGAAATCCGGAGACTTTGCTGGTGATCTCACAACGAAATGAGCTACCAACAACAATCCAGCAAGTCTACTCCAGACGACCAAATTGCCAGGATACTCACAGAATCACAGAATGTTCGGGGTCGGAAGGGACCTCTGTGGGTCATCTAGTCCAGCCCCCCTGCCGAAGCAGGGTCACCTACAGCAGGCTGCACAGGACCTTGTCCAGGCGGGTCTTGAATATCTCCAGGAAAGGAGACTCTTTCTCCTTCTTTACTTCTCTTTTTTCTCTTTTTACTCCTCTTTCTGATTTTCCTTTAGAGTTATACACAGAGGGAAGTAGTTGCATATCTGGAGGAAAGTGATGTGCTGCATACGCAGTAGTAACCAGAGACCACGGTACAACACCTCAGCCCAAAAAGCGGAATTGATTGCTTACTGCAAAAAGAACAAGCATTTTTCACACATTCCAGATACGCTTTTGGAGTTGCCCATGCTCATGGGGCAATTTGGAAAAAAGAGGACTTCTAAGCACAACAATCCACAAGTCGAAAAGAAAACAATAGGAGAAAGTGTAAAACGAGCAATAACGCCCAGGCACTACCGGCAAATAGATTCTTCACAGTTACCCAGATGTAACCAGCATAAATATTTGTTAGTCCTGGTAAATACTTTCTATGGCTGGCCTGAACCTTTCCCCTGTTGCACCAATACGCAAGAGAGGTAATTAAAGTAACGTTAAAAGCAACAGTCCCCACATTTGGTACTCCAGAAGGAATATCTTACAAGGGACGGAAAACCATATCCTACTCATGCACTCACAACAAAAGAGGAGAGGAAACAGTTAAACAGTGTATAATCTCTCTTGTGCAGATTTTAGCTTCGGCTACATAGGTCCTTCAATCAGAGGACACCGCTGCCCTTGAATACCCCTGTCCAGTCTTTTCTCGTCTACATTTCACCTTGGAAAGAAAGTTACACCGCAGTAAAAGCGGACAGAGTGGACTCCTGGATCCATTACACACTTTCATTAATAACTATAATCATTGTTTCCATCCTGTTTGGATGTCTGAAGAGTTTAATCACTACACAAATAGCTCAGTCTTACGTATAGGTTGCACAAAATCAGGGTCAGACCTGTGGAAACATAGCATTTCAATAAGGCTCAAAGGGGCGAAACGTCACACTGAGGAACGAGCAGAGCAATTCAAATGGGAAACGATGATTGAAATGAACCAGACCATTGCTATACACACTCTGTGTGCATGCTGCCATACTGCACACCACGTAAACAAACCCCAGGCTTGGGGAAAGCAGGTCCACACCTGCAAACCTTGCTGCTGGCCCCCTCACGGGGAACAAAGGTTCCTCGCTTGCTTTCCCCGAGTGCAAGATGCCACCACAAGCACCAGACAGGACACTGTCTTCACCACGGCAGCAAGGGGAAACCCTCCTCCCTGGCAAGTGAATTCACCTTGGGAAGGCAGAGAGCAAGGAACCAAGGAGACTGCCCTTCAGGAACGCAATAAGCCTTGGACGCAAGAGGCTGATCTAACAATAGAGATGAATTTTTGCCTTCAGAATACTCTTTCTTTGCAACTTGAGTCTCTTACCATCAAGCCTGAAAGTCATCCAAGAACGGGACCCTGCGGCGTATCGCTGAGAAGTGACTTGGTGACCAGTCTGCTCGATTCTCCTCATCTCAGCTGCAAGCTCGTCAGAAGATGCTGCAAGAGACAAGCAGCACCATGACGTTACGATACAGAAGAAAACCCAAGCAGCGAGACTCATTGCCCGGCTGCCAGACACCAGAGCGCAGTGAGTTCTGCGAACGGGTACTCAGCAGTGCGCAAGCCAACGCGCTTTAGACGAGACCCTACCAGACTTTCACCAGCATCAGGGCAGGGCGGCCTCTCCGAAAGCCAGTCCCCTCCTCCTCCCACCAGCAGCAGGCGTGCAACAGCAACAGGCACCCACACCACCAGCACAGGCGCATTGGTGACGCTGCTGCCAGAAGAACACTCCACACCGCCTTTCCAGTCCAGCTCTGCACAGCGGGGCAGTGCCAGAACGAAGTCTGCTCGGGCAGCCGCTGCTTGGCCCGGCTGCGATGGCCACGGCCACGGCTATTGCCCAAGCCAGGACCCTGCTCCCCACGCCCACCACCGCTTGGCTGGAGCTCCCCAACCACGGAGCCCTCGGCTGGGTTCTGCCCCCCAGACCCCTCAGCTCTCGGTTAGGAACCTTCTGACCTGCCCCTGCGTCAGCACCAAGGCCATGCCCAGCTCTGCCTTTCCTCACCCGAGGGCCTGGGGCAGACACGCACGGCCACGACACGGCTGTCACGATCGCTGCCGGGTGCAAACAGGCGGCACCTCGGGCCCCAGACTCCGGCTCCCGCGCTCAGCCGCGGAACCGCGGGCACCCCGGGCTCCGAGCGCCCGGCAGACGCCCCGGCTCCCCGGCCCGCAGCGCGCCCGCAGCCGGGGCAGGGCCGGGCTGCCCGCCGCCCGCTCCCCGCACGGAAGGGGCTTCCCCCCGCCTCGCCTCCGCCCCCGCCGCCCTCCCCGACACCGCCCGCTTCTCCGCCGGGCACCGCCGCTCCGCGCCGCTCCGCGCCGCTCCGCCCCGCCCCGCCCCCAGCTCCGCCCCCAGCGCCCCGCGCCGGCCGCTGCCTCCCACGCGCCCGCTCGCCCCGCGCCGGCCGTTGCCGCCCGCAGCTTCCCGAAGCCGCGAGCGCACCCGGCCCCGGGGAGAGCGGAGCGGGGGGGAGCGGGGGGAGCCCCGGGTAAAGGGGGCGCCGACAGCCCCGGCCAGAGGCGAGAGCGGCCCGGCAGAGCCTCCCGCCAGGCAGCGCCGGCCCGCAGCTCCGGCAGGAGCGGGCACCGCGGGCAGAGAGCGGCGCCCGGGGCAGAGCCCGGCCCCGGGACCGGCCCGGGGGCAAAGCCGGGCCGCGCGAGGCAGCACAGGCGAGCCCGGCCCGGCCCCGGCGGACCCTCGGCCCGGCCCCAGCGGCCCCTCGGCCCGGCCCCGGCTCCACCCGAAGCCCCGCCGGGGCCAAGCCCCAGCCCCGCGCTGCTGACCTGCTCCGGCCGCTCCCGGGGAGGGCTCGCCGAGGCGGCTCCGTCCTCCCGCAGCCCCGGGCACGGCCTCCAGGCCGGCTCTCCCGGCACGGGACGGGACGGGCCGGGCCGAGCCTGCCCGGGCCCTGCCTCGCCGCTGCGCGGGCAGCTTCCCCCGAGGGGCTCCGCCGCGTCCCCGTCGCCTTGGCGACCGCCCCAGCCTCTCTCTCCTGCGGCACCGCGCCGCCCCATTGGCCGGCAGCCTCGAGGCCTCTGGGCGCAGCCAATGGCGAGCGCCCTGCCACCATTGCTAGGCCAAAGGGCCCACAGGCCCACCTGGGCCCTGGCCCTCCTGCCCGGCCCGGCCCCTCGCCAGCACCGGGCCAGGCCCGGCCCAGCCGCCCGGCGCTGCCCGGCCCCACACAGCCCCGACGCGGGGGGAGAGGGAGGGCTCGGGGCTGTGGGGAGGGCTGAGCCCCCACACAGCTCGGCGCAGGAGTGGCCAGGCCCGGCCGGTGCCAGGTTCGCTTCCCCCTTGGCTTTTCCCCCCAGAGGAGCCTCTTCCCAGCAACCGGACGGGCACACGAGCCCGGCAGAACACACGGCCGGGGCCTGGCAGAGGGCACCACGTCCACAGAGACCTCCTCGCCCCTGACCGGGGACTCAGCCAGGCCCTGTGACGCTCTGCCACATCGGTCTCAACAACGTCCGTGTTGGCTCCCTGGAGCAAAACCACCAAGGAATAAACTGGGAACAAACTGGGTAAAACTCCCTGCTGGCGTGTGCCCACATCTGCTCTTCCCTTGCTGTCCACACACAGCTTTGGTGCAGCACAGGCAAAGCATCCACCAGTACCCCCAAGTCCTTCTCGGCAGGGCTGCTCTCAATCCCCTCACCCCCCCAGCCGGTATTGATAGCAGGGGTTGCCCCGACCCAGGAGCAGGACATTGCACTTCACCTTGTTGAACCTCACGAGGTTTACAAAGGCCCATTTCTCGGGCTTGTCCAGGTCTCTCTGGATGGCATCCCGCCCTTCTGGCGTGTCTTCTGCACCACTCAGCTTGGGGTTGTCTGCAAGCTTGCTGAGGGTGCGCTTGATCTCGCTAAGTCATTGATCAAAAGATTAAACAGCACCTGCCCCAGTACAGACCCCTGAGGGACATCACTTGTCACCAGCGTCCACCTGGACATTGAGCCATTGACCACTACCCTCTGGCCGCCACCTTCCAAGCCACCGCATAGTCCACCCATCCAATCCATGTTCCTCCAATTTAGAGAGAAGGATGTTGTGAGGGAATGTGTCAAAGACTTTACAGAAGTCCAGACAGATGACATCCATAGCTCTTCCCTTGTCGCTGATCTAGCCATGCCATCATAGAAAGCCACTATGTTGGCCAGACGGGACTTGCCCTTGTCTCCCATAACATCCTCACAGGGGAAGGAAGGGTGGGCTAGATCAGTGGTCAGTGAGGTGGACTGAGAACTGGCTGAATGGCAGAGCTCAGCACGTTGTCCTCAGCGGCGCTGGGTCTAGTTGGAGGCCGGTAACCAGTGGTGTTCCCCAGGGGTCAGTACTCAGCCCAGTCTTGTTTAACTTCTTCATCAATGACCTGCATGAAGAGTTAGAATGTACCCTCAGCAAGTTTGCTGACGACACAAAACTGGGAGGAGTGGTAGATGTCATTGCTGAGCAGCTCTCCATCACCTTTGAAAGACATCCTCTGCGATGCAACGACGCGAGGCAAAGTCATCTCCTGCGGTGCAAGGACGCAAAGAGATCCCCCGCGGTGCAAGGACACAAAGACCTCCTCTGTGGTGCAACAGCGCAGTGCCAAGAAAACCCAGACCACTGTTTCAGGTCAGGAAGAGAAGGCAGAAGGGAGCCGTGAAAGGGCCTTTACCATCTGAAAGATGCTGCCAAGAAACAGCGAATCAGTTCCTCCCTGTGCACCGTATTGTGGACACGGAGGAGTGAGCTTGAAACGAACCAAAGGAAATGCAGCTGAGGTGTTACGGAAGGAGAATGCAGAGGCAGTTGGAAAGACATCTACGCTATCATGAGTTCGAAGGAGAGAAGAGGGAACTACGGTTTGTACCTCATCGTGCAAGGATCAGAGAGCTTTAAATGACATTATTGGTTGGCAGAGCGAAAAGAAACCAAGGGATGTGCTTCTTCACACCTCATGCAGCTGAGCTGCGGAACGGACTGCAGGTGTTGTAGGGGCCAACGGCAGGCGCACATCCTGTCCGTGTAAAAGGCTGGACTGAATCCCGCCTAGCGTGAGTTACAGAATCACTGAAGTCACGAGCTGCCGAGCCCTTCACTTCCCACGCTAATTAAATCCGGCTTGCCTGGCCGGCACATGTGAAAACCTCTCTGAAAGTTGCCCAGAAATGGGCTTGTGACACAAGAGGTTCTTCTCTGGAAGACTTGTGGGCAGCACCCGGAGGCTGAGCTTACCCTGAACTGAGCCCTGCTGCTCTGCTGGGGGACCCCAGGGGCTCCCCGACATTTTCAGACAAATTCAGAAGCACAAGCCGCTTGGAAACAAAGCCCCCAAGATGCCTCAGCCATTTCATATTGGATTTTCAGGAGAAGCTTTCCCAAGCGGGAGAGGGTGCCATTCGGAGCAAATACACCAGTGCGCAATGGAAGCTGCAGAAGATAGAAAGGAGACGGTGGTGACCTCGGGATGGCGTGGAGGAGTAAGCACGTCGTGTCAGTGCACCTCTACGGAATCGTGACACAGGACAAGAAAACTGTCATCTCTGGAAAAGGACAATCTGGTGTGGCTGCACGGGTCAGGCTGACAGTTCTCATGCAAGAACAGGCAATACCTTTCACACACAGTGGATATCGCTTCTCTCGGGCTTCCCTGAGTTTCTCACTGGAGAAAGCGCTTGGCCTTCTTTACGAAAACAAACCAAAGACCTTGTTCAAGAACAGATTAACATTTTCTCCACTGCTTCTTCAGGATTGTCGCCTTTCAGTTTCCACTGTCAGTAAGCACGTTTACAAGCTACAGGGGAGGCCGATGGCTACAACAGAGCTTTATTCTGAGCCTTTGTAAGCACCTAATTTGAAGGGATCTCAGCCAAGCACTTTGTCTCAGCAGTGTGAACTGCTACAGCTCTGTCTCCTCCCGTGCACAACTCCACAAGCCAGCAACCGGCCAACGTCAGGCCAGGAATCCTTGGCCTTACAAGTTCTGTCCCAATGGAGAGACCGGTTTGGCTCCACCTTGGAGAAAGACACAGTGAATCCATCAATTCACTGGAGGTCACAGGGAGGCCAGAAGGGAGAGGACAGAGGTTTATACACATCGGAGGCGGTAAATAAAGAGCTGTATTATTTCTGTGCTCGCAGAATAGGGCAATAACTCCACAGTCCACAGCTGTGAGGAGCTGAGCAAGACATACGGGTAGGGTATCAACTGGCTTTGCTGTGAACCCCGAGAAAGAGAGGGGGAGAGAGAGAGAGCGCAAGCAGCTCTCCTAGCAGGGCACAGAGCAGTTGAAAGAGGGGTGTTATGGTCAGCTGGATGAAACAAGCGGGCAAGGCAGCCTGTCCTTTTTGGGGACTAACAGGAACAAAGCGAAGCCTTTTGCTGGAGGCAGGACAGAGCAGAAGCCCTTGGCCAAGGCCTGGGGGGTTCTCTGGCAACAGAAAAGCAAGAGGCTGCTCTCAGGGGGCTGTGGGTAAACTAGCAACAGAGCAAAAAAAAGATCGAAACCGAAATACCAAGAAGACCGAATACCTAACCCCAAAGGGTGACTGACAGCACGCGTCACAGACCATGCAAAGAGCAAAGAAGAAAGAAAAGGAAAAAAATAAAACAAAAACAAACACAAAGACGAAGGAGCATAAACCCTAGAGACTTTTTCTTACACTCATAGTTTTGAGGTGAAAGTCAGCGCTCGCCAGCCATTCTCAAGGTGGCTGTTGTCCACCTACAATCAGACTGATTTCACACCTCTAGCAGCAACACAAACTCCGGACTCACAAAACGCCATCGAGAAATCTGTCAGATGTCCATGTAAGCACGGGGCTCTTCTTCCTGTATGCAGAATGTAGGCTGTCTACAGAGCAGAGAGATGTCTCTGTACGTAGAGCACACGCTGCTCGTCTGTACAACAGACCCACAGAGGCAGGGCAAGGTGCGGGGCTCCTGCCCGCACGCAGGCGAGGCCCTCTTTGCAGAGCACAGGCAGAAGGGCGAGACAAGGCAAGGCTGCCAGGAGGCTGCCAGGTACCAGAGCCCCCCTCTCGCAGCTCGGCAGAGGCACCCTGCGGCCAGTCTGACCTGCAGTCTCAACTGCATTCATCGGGCAGATGATCAGGCACTGATGATCAGGCCCTCGTCCCCACGACATCAAGCACCATGCAGCGGAAAAGCAGAGCCTGGGGCCCTGGCAGGATTCTCCACAGGAATCAAGGCTCAGCTAGGACCAAACACGTCCTGCTGCTTAGCACCGTCGGGCTGGGGGCACAGTCAGGGCTTTGGCTCCTAGGACCATAGGACCCTGCCTTGAGGAGCACAAGCAACAAGGACTGCTGGCCCAGGGACAGGGCCTCCTTGACTGAGCGGGCAAGAGAGCCTCTGCTCGCAGGCTGGCTGAACGCGTGAGGAAGGCCTGCAGCCACACGCACCAGCACAGGCTGCTCAGACTCTGCAGGCAGGCTGCGGGGCGCAGCGAGGAGGCGTCCAGGAGACAGCAGCACAGAGCCACAGCACCTCACACACCACGGCTGAAACCAGAATGACCGGGCACCCCCCTCCGCCAGGTGCTGCGTTCTTACCCACACACAGGGAAAAACTCAGCAAGGATGCAAAGGTCAAGGGCACGCTAAGTCATACCAATACCCCTTTAGGAGTAAACCAGTGTGCCGGTCGTACACACGACAGGCACTGGAAGAAAAACTGCCCACATTTATTGGATCAAGGAAAAGGAACGGAGGCAGCTGCCGAGGTATTGGCAGAGATAGGCTTAGACTGAAGGGGACCGGAGGATGCTGTCAAAGTCTCCCCAGCCCATCCTCTGGTTCCAATCAAGCTGGGCAACAAAACGACCGATTTCTTTTTTTTTTTTTTTCCTTTTCATAGACAGCGCAGCAACTCCCACAGTACTTACTGACTGTAAGGGACCTACAAGTAAAATTAAAACTTGTGTAATTGGTGTCACCGGGAAAAGGTCATTTTTAGAACCGATGGGCTGTACTACTAGAAATACTACGGTAACTCATTCACTTCTCAATACGCCAGAGTGTCCCTTGCCACTGCTGGGGCGAGATTGGTTATGTAAACTAAACGCTGCTCAGCTCCATGTTCCTCCAGAAAAGGCACGGAAAGCTCAGACACGCTTGCTGACTAAGAAGAGTAACGGAGAAGAAGATATTCCAGAAGAACGATCGGATGCTGTCATTCCTTTAGCATGGGCTGCAGGAACACCAGCACAAACAAAAAACGTACAACCCGCAAAAAACATAAATCAAATGGAAATCAGGAGCTCAGCCGGTAAGGAAAAAAACCAGCGTCTCATCAAATTGGAAGCCCGAAAAGGGTTAGAACCCGTAATAAACTCCCTCTTGGAGCACGGACAATTAAGAGACTGTCAGTCAGAATTTAACACTCCAGTTTTACCTGCAAAGAAACCTCACTACCATGAACAACTGGACTGGAGGGGTTAATCACGAAATTTTTGGAATATGGACTTTTGGCAGAATGCGAGTCAGAATATCACACTCCTATATTACTGTTAAGGAAATCTGGAGGAAAAGAATATCGACTAGTCCAGGATTTAAGAGCTATAACTCCGATAGTTCAAGATATACAACCAGTAGCAGCCAATCCCTATACTTTACTGCCATCTCTGAAAGAGGAACATAACTGCTTTACTGTACTAGATTTAAAGGATGCCTTCTTTGCTTTTGAATGGGAGAGCCCTGCTACAGGACGAAAGACGCAACTGGCACGGACTGTACTTCCACAGGGATTCAAAAATAGCCCCACAATATTTGGGAATCAGTTGGCAAAAGAATTAGAAATATGGAAGAAACAGAACCAGGAGAAGGGAACACTGTTGCAATACGTGGATGATATTCTGATAGCAGCAGAAAGCAAGGAAAAATGTTTTGAAATTACTGTCAGTTTATTGAATTTTCTGGGCCAAGGCGGGTACAGAGTTTCCAGAAATAAGGCCCAGACAGGAAAAGAAGCAGTGATTTATTTGGGATTTGAAATATCCCAAGGGCAAAGACAATTAGGCAGTGAGAGAAAAGAAGCCATTTGTCGCAATCAAGTGGGAAAATTGAAAGAATGAATCAAACAGCAAAAAGACAAACAAGTAAGATTTGTCAAGAAGTATCTTTAAAATGGCCACAAGCTTTACCATTAGCACTCCTGAGAATCAGAAGCCAACCAAGCTCTAAAGGTAGTGTAACTCCATACAAAATCTTGTATGGCAGACCTGATCAAACTCCTCGAATCCCGGGGGATATGGGAACAGCAGGGGAAACTGATTTAAAAATGTATTTGATTTCTTTAAGAAAAACCCTCGAAGCACTCCGAAAATACGTTGTGCTGACCAGGTCGCTTGCTTTGGACACGCCTGTGCATCAATATCCACCAGGTGATTTCGTGTGCATAAGGACTTGGAGCTCTGAACCACTGCAGGAGAAGTGGAAGGGACCTTCCCAGGGACTGTTAACAACTGACACTGCGGTCACAGTAGGAGTGGAACTGTGGATACACCACACTCGAGAGAAGAAGGCACCTTCGTGGAGAATCATCAATAGAGGTCCAGAGACTGCAAAACTGATCCTAAAATATGTCTAAAAAGAGTGGTTGTCACTGTTGAATATGGGGGAAATGGATCTTGATTTGGAAACTGATGATGATGGGAACATTGTCTAAAAAATCAGCAGTGAAAACAAGGAGTGCTGATCCGCTGTCAACAGAAGTGGAGCAATTGATACAGCTCCCAAGGGGAACTCCTGACGAACGGATTGATAAAAGAATTCGCTCATTTGCAGAACGTAACCCAAATAACTGCATGCCTTCCAATCCCCAGAGCAGGAGGGGAATCGGTTCCATGGGGAATTCTGACAACAAATCTGAGCAGCGAAACATCCAACAATAACGGTACTCATTGTGAGCAACTTCCCGTTGTTGAGTGGCAGGAACAAACAGATTATGTTAGAAAGCAATGGAAAGCCCCCGGGAGTAGAGCAAATTGTGAGAAGTGACTGAATTATGTTTTTGTCCAAATAGTCTTCCCCAGTGGAGCTTGGTGTGCTTGTGATGAGCCGGTTAAGAAAAACGTTAGTGGAATAATCATGGCATGGAAATGCAGGAAGTCTAACCAAACTAAACAAGAGATGGCTCTGTGGGATTCAGTATGGTCAATGGCCATTTCACCTCAATTTCAGTACATGGCCAATGCCCCCTGGTGTTTTACCTGGGATGGGATGATTTTTGCCCTGGTGGCACTGTAAAAAGATATATAGTTGTAGTACAGTTAGTGAAGCAGTCCAAAGCGTTCCACCTCTGGCAGCTGCATTAAAATAGGGATGCTGGTGTAGAGGACTTAAAAATAATTTACAATTGACTGATACGTATAAGCCCAAAAGAGGAACAATATTCAGTTGTAGAAAATCTACAATTCCAAGCCCGGGACATTTAGTTTGGGCAATGAGTGATGGAACCTGGTCCACTCATCTACCCGTGGATGGGAAGGTAAAACAAATTACTTTGGGAATGCCGACATCGTGTCCCATTTGGAAAAAGACTCCCTTTAAGGGAAACTCTGAGAATCTGAAATTATTACGAGTAAAGAGATCAGAAGTTAATGAAGATGAAAATTGCAATGAACCATCAACAGGGGTAAGAATTGGATGGTATTTGGAATCCTTATTGACTCCCTTATCAATTTATAGCAATAGGCCCTGGGTATACAAACTAATTGGTCAGGCAGAAAAATTAGCAAACGTGACAAGGAAAGGATTCAAACAGTTAAACCTGCAGTTACAAGCAACTTCAGGAATGACCTTGCAAAACAGAATGGCCTCAGACATGCTCCTGTTAAAGGACCATGGGGTATGCGGATAGCTAAAAGACAGGGTAGACCACTGCTGTATACATATCCCCAGCGTTACTCACGATGTTGAACACGACTTAAATTTATTAGAACAGCTAGAAAAAGAAACTCAGGAGATCCAACCATAAACACGAACAGCGCTGCTGTGTTCCTGGTACAGCCCGACCCACCTGGGCAGTAGGACGGAGGGTCTATTCTCTAGGTCACCATTAATGCCAACCAAAGTAAGTCACTGTGTTTTTGTCAAGGGAACCGATGGAGTGGGACACAGCTGCAGCAGGCACGCGAGGAATCCACTCACACAGCAACTCCCTGCAACATATGCAAGATGCCACCACAAGCACCAGACAGGACACTGTCTTCACCACGGCAGCAAGGGGAAACCCTCCTCCCTGGCAAGTGAATTCACCTTGGGAAGGCAGAGAGCAAGGAACCAAGGAGACTGCCCTTCAGGAACACAATAAGCCTTGGTCGGAACAGGCTGATCTAACAATAGAGATGAATTTTTGCCTTCAGAATACTCTTTCTTTGCAACTTGAGTCTCTTACCATCAAGCCTGAAAGTCATCCAAGAACGGGACCCTGCGGCGTATCGCTGAGAAGTGACTTGGTGACCAGTCTGCTCGATTCTCCTCATCTCAGCTGCAAGCTCGTCAGAAGATGCTGCAAGAGACAAGCAGCACCATGACGTTACGATACAGAAGAAAACCCAAGCAGCGAGACTCATTGCCCGGCTGCCAGACACCAGAGCGCAGCGAGTTCTGCGAACGGGTACTCAGCAGTGCGCAAGCCAACGCGCTTTAGACGAGACCCTACCAGACTTTCACCAGCATCAGGGCAGGGCGGCCTCTCCGAAAGCCAGTCCCCTCCTCCTCCCACCAGCAGCCGGTGTGCAACAGCAACAGGCACCCACACCACCAGCACAGGCGCATTGGTGACGCTGCTGCCAGAAGAACACTCCACACCGCCTTTCCAGTCCAGCTCTGCACAGCGGGGCAGTGCCAGAACGAAGTCTGCTCGGGCAGCCGCTGCTTGGCCCGGCTGCGATGGCCACGGCCACGGCTATTGCCCAAGCCAGGACCCTGCTCCCCACGCCCACCACCGCTTGGCTGGAGCTCCCCAACCACGGAGCCCTCGGCTGGGTTCTGCCCCCCAGACCCCTCAGCTCTCGGTTAGGAACCTTCTGACCTGCCCCTGCGTCAGCACCAAGGCCATGCCCAGCTCTGCCTTTCCTCACCCGAGGGCCTGGGGCAGACACGCACGGCCACGACACGGCTGTCACGATCGCTGCCGGGTGCAAACAGGCGGCACCTCGGGCCCCAGACTCCGGCTCCCGCGCTCAGCCGCGGAACCGCGGGCACCCCGGGCTCCGAGCGCCCGGCAGACGCCCCGGCTCCCCGGCCCGCAGCGCGCCCGCAGCCGGGGCAGGGCCGGGCTGCCCGCCGCCCGCTCCCCGCACGGAAGCGGCTTCCCCCCGCCCCTCGCCGGCGCCTCGGCCCCCGCCGCCCCCCCCCGACACCGCCGGCTTCTCCGCCGGGCACCGCCGCTCCGCGCCGCTCCGCGCCGCACCGCCCCGCCCCGCCCCCAGCTCCGCCCCCAGCGCCGCGCGCCGGCCGTTGCCTCACACGCGCCCGCTCGCCCCGCGCCGGCCGTTGCTGCCCGCAGCTTCCCGAAGCCGCGCGCGCATCCGGCCCCGGGGAGAGCGGAGCGGGGGGGAACGGGGGGAGCCCCGGGTAAAGGGGGCGCCGACAGCCCCGGCCAGAGGCGAGAGCGGCCCGGCAGAGCCTCCCGCCAGGCAGCGCCGGCCCGCAGCTCCGGCAGGAGCGGGCACCGCAGGCAGAGAGCGGCGCCCGGGGAAGAGCCCGGCCCCGGGACCGGCCCGGGGGCAAAGCCGGGCCGCGCAGGAAAGCACAGGCGAGCCCGGCCTGGCCCCGACGGCCCCTCGGCCCGGCCCCGGCGGCCCCTCGGCCCGGCCCCGGCTCCACCCGAAGCCCCGCCGGGGCCAAGCCCCAGCCCCGCGCTGCTGACCTGCTCCGGCCGCTCCCGGGGAGGGCTCGCCGAGGCGGCTCCGTCCTCCCGCAGCCCCGGGCACGGCCTCCAGGCCGGCTCTCCCGGCACGGGCCGGGCCGGGCCGAGCCTGCCCGGGCCCTGCCTCGCCGCTGCGCGGGCAGCTTCCCCCGAGGGGCTCCGCCGCGTCCCCCGTCGCCTTGGCGACCGCCCCAGCCTCTCTCTCCTGCGGCACCGCGCCGCCCCATTGGCCGGCAGCCTCGAGGCCTCTGGGCGCAGCCAATGGCGGGCGCCCTGCCACCATTGCTAGGCCAAAGGGCCCACAGGCCCACCTGGGCCCTGGCCCTCCTGCCCGGCCCGGCCCCTCGCCAGCACCGGGCCAGCCCGGCCCAGCCGCCCGGCGCTGCCCGGCCCCACACAGCCCCGACGCGGGGGGAGAGGGAGGGCTCGGGGCTGCGGGGAGGGCTGAGCCCCCGCACAGCTCGGCGCAGGAGTGGCCAGGCCCGGCCGGTGCCAGGTTCGCTTCCCCCTTGGCTTTTCCCCCCAGAGGAGCCTCTTCCCAGCAACCGGACGGGCACACGAGCCCGGCAGAACACACGGCCGGGGCCTGGCAGAGGGCACCACGTCCACAGAGACCTCCTTGCCCCTGACCGGGTATGGGCCAAACCCTGTGACGCTCTGCCACATCGGTCTCAACAACGTCCGTGTTGGCTCCCTGGAGCAAAACCACCAAGGAATAAACTGGGAACAAACTGGGTAAAACTCCCTGCTGGCGTGTGCCCACATCTGCTCTTCCCTTGCTGTCCACACACAGCTTTGGTGCAGCACAGGCAAAGCATCCACCAGTACCCCCAAGTCCTTCTCGGCAGGGCTGCTCTCAGTCCCCTCACCCCCCCAGCCGGTATTGATAGCAGGGGTTGCCCCGACCCAGGAGCAGGACATTGCACTTCACCTTGTTGAACCTCACGAGGTTTACAAAGGCCCATTTCTCGGGCTTGTCCAGGTCTCTCTGGATGGCATCCCGCCCTTCTGGCGTGTCTTCTGCACCACTCAGCTTGGGGTTGTCTGCAAGCTTGCTGAGGGTGCGCTTGATCTCGCTAAGTCATTGATCAAAAGATTAAACAGCACCTGCCCCAGTACAGACCCCTGAGGGACATCACTTGTCACCAGCGTCCACCTGGACATTGAGCCATTGACCACTACCCTCTGGCCGCCACCTTCCAAGCCACCGCATAGTCCACCCATCCAATCCATGTTCCTCCAATTTAGAGAGAAGGATGTTGTGAGGGAATGTGTCAAAGACTTTACAGAAGTCCAGACAGATGACATCCATAGCTCTTCCCTTGTCGCTGATCTAGCCACACCACCATAGAAAGCCACTATGTTGGCCAGACAGGACTTGCCCTTGTCTCCCATAACATCCTCACAGGGGAAGGAAGGGTGGGCTAGATCAGTGGTCAGTGTGGTGGACTGAGAACTGGCTGAATGGCAGAGCTCAGCACGTTGTCCTTAGCGGCGCTGGGTCTAGTTGGAGGCCGGTAACCAGTGGTGTTCCCCAGGGGTCAGTACTCAGCCCAGTCTTGTTTAACTTCTTCATCAATGACCTGCATGAAGAGTTAGAATGTACCCTCAGCAAGTTTGCTGACGACACAAAACTGGGAGGAGTGGTAGATGTCATTGCTGAGCAGCTCTCCATCACCTTTGAAAGACATCCTCTGCGATGCAACGACGCGAGGCAAAGTCATCTCCTGCGGTGCAAGGACGCAAAGAGATCCCTCGCAGTGCAAGGACACAAAGACCTCCTCTGTGGTGCAACAGTGCAGCGCCAAGAAAACCCAGACCACTGTTTCAGGTCAGGAAGAGAAGGCAGAAGGGAGCTGTGAAAGGGCCTTTACCCATCTGAAAGATGCTGCCAAGAAACAGCGAATCAGTTCCTCCCTGTGCACCGTATTGTGGACACGGAGGAGTGAGCTTGAAACGAACCAAAGGAAATGCAGCTGAGGTGTTACGGAAGGAGAATGCAGAGGCAGTTGGAAAGACATCTACGCTATCATGAGTTCGAAGGAGAGAAGAGGGAACTACGGTTTGTACCTCATCGTGCAAGGATCAGAGAGCTTTAAATGACATTATTGGTTGGCAGAGCGAAAAGAAACCAAGGGATGTGCTTCTTCACACCTCATGCAGCTGAGCTGCGGAACGGACTGCAGGTGTTGTAGGGGCCAACGGCAGGCGCACATCCTGTCCGTGTAAAAGGCTGGACTGAATCCCGCCTAGCGTGAGTTACAGAATCACTGAAGTCACGAGCTGCCGAGCCCTTCACTTCCCACGCTAATTAAATCCGGCTTGCCTGGCCGGCACATGTGAAAACCTCTCTGAAAGTTGCCCAGAAATGGGCTTGTGACACAAGAGGTTCTTCTCTGGAAGACTTGTGGGCAGCACCCGGAGGCTGAGCTTACCCTGAACTGAGCCCTGCTGCTCTGCTGGGGGACCCCAGGGGCTCCCCGACATTTTCAGACAAATTCAGAAGCACAAGCCGCTTGGAAACAAAGCCCCCAAGATGCCTCAGCCATTTCATATTGGATTTTCAGGAGAAGCTTTCCCAAGCGGGAGAGGGTGCCATTCGGAGCAAATACACCAGTGCGCAATGGAAGCTGCAGAAGATAGAAAGGAGACGGTGGTGACCTCGGGATGGCGTGGAGGAGTAAGCACGTCGTGTCAGTGCACCTCTACGGAATCGTGACACAGGACAAGAAAACTGTCATCTCTGGAAAAGGACAATCTGGTGTGGCTGCACGGGTCAGGCTGACAGTTCTCATGCAAGAACAGGCAATACCTTTCACACACAGTGGATATCGCTTCTCTCGGGCTTCCCTGAGTTTCCCACTGGAGAAAGCGCTTGGCCTTCTTTACGAAAACAAACCAAAGACCTTGTTCAAGAACAGATTAACATTTTCTCCACTGCTTCTTCAGGATTGTCGCCTTTCAGTTTCCACTGTCAGTAAGCACGTTTACAAGCTACAGGGGAGGCCGATGGCTACAACGGAGCTTTATTCTGAGCCTTTGTAAGCACCTAATTTGAAGGGATCTCAGCCAAGCACTTTGTCTCAGCAGTGTGAACTGCTACAGCTCTGTCTCCTCCCGTGCACAACTCCACAAGCCAGCAACCGGCCAACATCAGGCCAGGAATCCTTGGCCTTACAAGTTCTGTCCCAATGGAGAGACCGGTTTGGCTCCACCTTGGAGAAAGACACAGTGAATCCATCAATTCACTGGAGGTCACAGGGAGGCCAGAAGGGAGAGGACAGAGGTTTATACACATCGGAGGCGGTAAATAAAGAGCTGTATTATTTCTGTGCTCGCAGAATAGGGCAATAACTCCACAGTCCACAGCTGTGAGGAGCTGAGCAAGACATACGGGTAGGGTATCAACTGGCTTTGCTGTGAACCCCGAGAAAGAGAGGGGGAGAGAGAGAGAGCGCAAGCAGCTCTCCTAGCAGGGCACAGAGCAGTTGAAAGAGGGGTGTTATGGTCAGCTGGATGAAACAAGCGGGCAAGGCAGCCTGTCCTTTTTGGGGACTAACAGGAACAAAGCGAAGCCTTTTGCTGGAGGCAGGACAGAGCAGAAGCCCTTGGCCAAGGCCTGGGGGGTTCTCTGGCAACAGAAAAGCAAGAGGCTGCTCTCAGGGGGCTGTGGGTAAACTAGCAACAGAGCAAAAAAAAGATCGAAACCGAAATACCAAGAAGACCGAATACCTAACCCCAAAGGGTGACTGACAGCACGCGTCACAGACCATGCAAAGAGCAAAGAAGAAAGAAAAGGAAAAAAATAAAACAAAAACAAACACAAAGACGAAGGAGCATAAACCCTAGAGACTTTTTCTTACACTCATAGTTTTGAGGTGAAAGTCAGCGCTCGCCAGCCATTCTCAAGGTGGCTGTTGTCCACCTACAATCAGACCGATTTCACACCTCTAGCAGCAACACAAACTCCGGACTCACGAAACGCCATCGAGAAATCTGTCAGATGTCCATGTAAGCACGGGGCTCTTCTGCCTGTATGCAGAATGTAGGCTGTCTACAGAGCAGAGAGATGTCTCTGTACGTAGAGCACACGCTGCTCGTCTGTACAACAGACCCACAGAGGCAGGGCAAGGTGCGGGGCTCCTGCCCGCACGCAGGCGAGGCCCTCTTTGCAGAGCACAGGCAGAAGGGCGAGACAAGGCAAGGCTGCCAGGAGGCTGCCAGGTACCAGAGCCCCCCTCTCGCAGCTCGGCAGAGGCACCCTGCGGCCAGTCTGACCTGCAGACTCAACTGCATTCATCGGGCAGATGATCAGGCACTGATGATCAGGCCCTCGTCCCCACGACATCAAGCACCATGCAGGGGAAAAGCAGAGCCTGGGGCCCTGGCAGGATTCTCCACAGGAATCAAGGCTCAGCTAGGACCAAACACGTCCTGCTGCTTAGCACCGTCGGGCTGGGGGCACAGTCAGGGCTTTGGCTCCTAGGACCATAGGACCCTGCCTTGAGGAGCACAAGCAACAAGGACTGCTGGCCCAGGGACAGGGCCTCCTGGACTGAGCGGGCCAGAGAGCCTCTGCTCGCAGGCTGGCTGAACGCGTGAGGAAGGCCTGCAGCCACACGCACCAGCACAGGCTGCTCAGACTCTGCAGGCAGGCTGCGGGGCGCAGCGAGGAGGCGTCCAGGAGACAGCAGCACAGAGCCACAGCACCTCACACACCACGGCTGAAACCAGAATGACCGGGCACCCCCCTCCGCCAGGTGCTGCGTTCTTACCCACACACAGGGAAAAACTCAGCAAGGATGCAAAGGTCAAGGGCACGCTAAGTCATACCAATACCCCTTTAGGAGTAAACCAGTGTGCCGGTCGTACACACGACAGGCACTGGAAGAAAAACTGCCCACATTTATTGGATCAAGGAAAAGGAACGGAGGCAGCTGCCGAGGTATTGGCAGAGATAGGCTTAGACTGAAGGGGACCGGAGGATGCTGTCAAAGTCTCCCCAGCCCATCCTCTGGTTCCAATCAAGCTGGGCAACAAAACGACCGATTTCTTTTTTTTTTTTCTTCTTTTTCATAGACAGCGCAGCAACTCCCACAGTACTTACTGACTGTAAGGGACCTACAAGTAAAATTAAAACTTGTGTAATTGGTGTCACCGGGAAAAGGTCATTTTTAGAACCGATGGGCTGTACTACTAGAAATACTACGGTAACTCATTCACTTCTCAATATGCCAGAGTGTCCCTTGCCACTGGTGGGGCGAGATTGGTTATGTAAACTAAACGCTGCTCAGCTCCATGTTCCTCCAGAAAAGGCACGGAAAGCTCAGACACGCTTGCTGACTAAGAAGAGTAACGGAGAAGAAGATATTCCAGAAGAACGATCGGATGCTGTCATTCCTTTAGCGTGGGCTGCAGGAACACCAGCACAAACAAAAAACATACAACCCGCAAAAAACATAAATCAAATGGAAATCAGGAGCTCAGCCGGTAAGGAAAAAAACCAGCGTCTCATCAAATTGGAAGCCCGAAAAGGGTTAGAACCCGTAATAAACTCCCTCTTGGAGCACGGACAATTAAGAGACTGTCAGTCAGAATTTAACACTCCAGTTTTACCTGCAAAGAAACCTCACTACCATGAACAACTGGACTGGAGGGGTTAATCACGAAATTTTTGGAATATGGACTTTTGGCAGAATGCGAGTCAGAATACAACACTCCTATATTACTGTTAAGGAAATCTGGAGGAAAAGAATATCGACTAGTCCAGGATTTAAGAGCTATAGCTCCGATAGTTCAAGATATACAACCAGTAGCAGCCAATCCCTATACTTTACTGCCATCTCTGAAAGAGGAACATAACTGCTTTACTGTACTAGATTTAAAGGATGCCTTCTTTGCTTTTGAATGGGAGAGCCCTGCTACAGGACGAAAGACGCAACTGGCACGGACTGTACTTCCACAAGGATTCAAAAATAGCCCCACAATATTTGGGAATCAGTTGGCAAAAGAATTAGAAATATGGAAGAAACGGAACCAGGAGAAGGGAACACTGTTGCAATACGTGGATGATATTCTGATAGCAGCAGAAAGCAAGGAAAAATGTTTTGAAATTACTGTCAGTTTATTGAATTTTCTGGGCCAAGGCGGGTACAGAGTTTCCAGAAATAAGGCCCAGACAGGAAAAGAAGCAGTGATTTATTTGGGATTTGAAATATCCCAAGGGCAAAGACAATTAGGCAGTGAGAGAAAAGAAGCCATTTGTCGCAATCAAGTGGGAAAATTGAAAGAATGAACCAAACAGCAAAAAGACAAACAAGTAAGATTTGTCAAGAAGTATCTTTAAAATGGCCACAAGCTTTACCATTAGCACTCCTGAGAATCAGAAGCCAACCAAGCTCTAAAGGTAGTGTAACTCCATACAAAATCTTGTATGGCAGACCTGATCAAACTCCTCGAATCCCGGGGGATATGGGAACAGCAGGGGAAACTGATTTAAAAATGTATTTGATTTCTTTAAGAAAAACCCTCGAAGCACTCCGAAAATACGTTGTGCTGACCAGGTCGCTTGCTTTGGACACGCCTGTGCATCAATATCCACCAGGTGATTTCGTGTGCATAAGGACTTGGAGCTCTGAACCACTGCAGGAGAAGTGGAAGGGACCTTCCCAGGGACTGTTAACAACTGACACTGCGGTCACAGTAGGAGTGGAACTGTGGATACACCACACTCAAGAGAAGAAGGCACCTTCGTGGAGAATCATCAATAGAGGTCCAGAGACTGCAAAACTGATCCTAAAATATGTCTAAAAAGAGTGGTTGTCACTGTTGAATATGGGGGAAATGGATCTTGATTTGGAAACTGATGATGATGGGAACATTGTCTAAAATATCAGCAGTGAAAACAAGGAGTGCTGATCCGCTGTCAACAGAAGTGGAGCAATTGATACAGCTCCCAAGGGGAACTCCTGACGAACGGATTGATAAAAGAATTCGCTCATTTGCAGAACGTAACCCAAATAACTGCATGCCTTCCAATCCCCAGAGCAGGAGGGGAATCGGTTCCATGGGGAATTCTGACAACAAATCTGAGCAGCGAAACATCCAACAATAACGGTACTCATTGTGAGCAACTTCCCGTTGTTGAGTGGCAGGAACAAACAGATTATGTTAGAAAGCAATGGAAAGCCCCCGGGAGTAGAGCAAATTGTGAGAAGTGACTGAATTATGTTTTTGTCCAAATAGTCTTCCCCAGTGGAGCTTGGTGTGCTTATGATGAGCCGGTTAAGAAAAACGTTAGTGGAATAATCATGGCATGGAAATGCAGGAAGTCTAACCAAACTAAACAAGAGATGGCTCTGTGGGATTCAGTATGGTCAATGGCCATTTCACCTCAATTTCAGTACATGGCCAATGCCCCCTGGTGTTTTACCTGGGATGGGATGATTTTTGCCCTGGTGGCACTGTAAAAAGATATATAGTTGTAGTACAGTTAGTGAAGCAGTCCAAAGCGTTCCACCTCTGGCAGCTGCATTAAAATAGGGATGCTGGTGTAGAGGACTTAAAAATAATTTACAATTGACTGATACGTATAAGCCCAAAAGAGGAACAATATTCAGTTGTAGAAAATCTACAATTCCAAGCCCGGGACATTTAGTTTGGGCAATGAGTGATGGAACCTGGTCCACTCATCTACCCGTGGATGGGAAGGTAAAACAAATTACTTTGGGAATGCCGACATCGTGTCCCATTTGGAAAAAGACTCCCTTTAAGGGAAACTCTGAGAATCTGAAATTATTACGAGTAAAGAGATCAGAAGTTAATGAAGATGAAAATTGCAATGAACCATCAACAGGGGTAAGAATTGGATGGTATTTGGAATCCTTATTGACTCCCTTATCAATTTATAGCAATAGGCCCTGGGTATACAAACTAATTGGTCAGGCAGAAAAATTAGCAAACGTGACAAGGAAAGGATTCAAACAGTTAAACCTGCAGTTACAAGCAACTTCAGGAATGACCTTGCAAAACAGAATGGCCTCAGACATGCTCCTGTTAAAGGACCATGGGGTATGCGGATAGCTAAAAGACAGGGTAGACCACTGCTGTATACATATCCCCAGCGTTACTCACGATGTTGAACACGACTTAAATTTATTAGAACAGCTAGAAAAAGAAACTCAGGAGATCCAACCATAAACACGAACAGCGCTGCTGTGTTCCTGGTACAGCCCGACCCACCTGGGCAGTAGGACGGAGGGTCTATTCTCTAGGTCACCATTAATGCCAACCAAAGTAAGTCACTGTGTTTTTGTCAAGGGAACCGATGGAGTGGGACACAGCTGCAGCAGGCACGCGAGGAATCCACTCACACAGCAACTCCCTGCAACATATGCAAGATGCCACCACAAGCACCAGACAGGACACTGTCTTCACCACGGCAGCAAGGGGAAACCCTCCTCCCTGGCAAGTGAATTCACCTTGGGAAGGCAGAGAGCAAGGAACCAAGGAGACTGCCCTTCAGGAACACAATAAGCCTTGGTCGGAACAGGCTGATCTAACAATAGAGATGAATTTTTGCCTTCAGAATACTCTTTCTTTGCAACTTGAGTCTCTTACCATCAAGCCTGAAAGTCATCCAAGAACGGGACCCTGCGGCGTATCGCTGAGAAGTGACTTGGTGACCAGTCTGCTCGATTCTCCTCATCTCAGCTGCAAGCTCGTCAGAAGATGCTGCAAGAGACAAGCAGCACCATGACGTTACGATACAGAAGAAAACCCAAGCAGCGAGACTCATTGCCCGGCTGCCAGACACCAGAGCGCAGCGAGTTCTGCGAACGGGTACTCAGCAGTGCGCAAGCCAACGCGCTTTAGACGAGACCCTACCAGACTTTCACCAGCATCAGGGCAGGGCGGCCTCTCCGAAAGCCAGTCCCCTCCTCCTCCCACCAGCAGCCGGTGTGCAACAGCAACAGGCACCCACACCACCAGCACAGGCGCATTGGTGACGCTGCTGCCAGAAGAACACTCCACACCGCCTTTCCAGTCCAGCTCTGCACAGCGGGGCAGTGCCAGAACGAAGTCTGCTCGGGCAGCCGCTGCTTGGCCCGGCTGCGATGGCCACGGCCACGGCTATTGCCCAAGCCAGGACCCTGCTCCCCACGCCCACCACCGCTTGGCTGGAGCTCCCCAACCACGGAGCCCTCGGCTGGGTTCTGCCCCCCAGACCCCTCAGCTCTCGGTTAGGAACCTTCTGACCTGCCCCTGCGTCAGCACCAAGGCCATGCCCAGCTCTGCCTTTCCTCACCCGAGGGCCTGGGGCAGACACGCACGGCCACGACACGGCTGTCACGATCGCTGCCGGGTGCAAACAGGCGGCACCTCGGGCCCCAGACTCCGGCTCCCGCGCTCAGCCGCGGAACCGCGGGCACCCCGGGCTCCGAGCGCCCGGCAGACGCCCCGGCTCCCCGGCCCGCAGCGCGCCCGCAGCCGGGGCAGGGCCGGGCTGCCCGCCGCCCGCTCCCCGCACGGAAGGGGCTTCCCCCCGCCCCTCGCCGGCGCCTCGGCCCCCGCCGCCCCCCCCCGACACCGCCCGCTTCTCCGCCGGGCACCGCCGCTCCGCCCCGCTCCGCCCCGCCCCGCCCCCAGCTCCGCCCCCAGCGCCGCGCGCCGGCCGTTGCCTCGCACGCGCCCGCTCGCCCCGCGCCGGCCGTTGCTGCCCGCAGCTTCCCGAAGCCGCGCGCGCATCCGGCCCCGGGGAGAGCGGAGCGGGGGGGAACGGGGGGAGCCCCGGGTAAAGGGGGCGCCGACAGCCCCGGCCAGAGGCGAGAGCGGCCCGGCAGAGCCTCCCGCCAGGCAGCGCCGGCCCGCAGCTCCGGCAGGAGCGGGCACCGCAGGCAGAGAGCGGCGCCCGGGGAAGAGCCCGGCCCCGGGACCGGCCCGGGGTAAAGCCGGGCCGCGCAGGAAAGCACAGGCGAGCCCGGCCTGGCCCCGACGGCCCCTCGGCCCGGCCCCGGCTCCACCCGAAGCCCCGCCGGGGCCAAGCCCCAGCCCCGCGCTGCTGACCTGCTCCGGCCGCTCCCGGGGAGGGCTCGCCGAGGCGGCTCCGTCCTCCCGCAGCCCCGGGCACGGCCTCCAGGCCGGCTCTCCCGGCACGGGACGGGACGGGCTGAGCCTGCCCGGGCCCTGCCTCGCCGCTGCGCGGGCAGCTTCCCCCGAGGGGCTCCGCCGCGTCCCCGTCGCCTTGGCGACCGCCCCAGCCTCTCTCTCCTGCGGCACCGCGCCGCCCCATTGGCCGGCAGCCTCGAGGCCTCTGGGCGCAGCCAATGGCGGGCGCCCTGCCACCATTGCTAGGCCAAAGGGCCCACAGGCCCAGCTGGGCCCTGGCCCTCCTGCCCGGCCCGGCCCCTCGCCAGCACCGGGCCAGCCCGGCCCAGCCGCCCGGCGCTGCCCGGCCCCACACAGCCCCGACGCGGGGGGAGAGGGAGGGCTCGGGGCTGCGGGGAGGGCTGAGCCCCCGCACAGCTCGGCGCAGGAGTGGCCAGGCCCGGCCGGTGCCAGGTTCGCTTCCCCCTTGGCTTTTCCCCCCAGAGGAGCCTCTTCCCAGCAACCGGACGGGCACACGAGCCCGGCAGAACACACGGCCGGGGCCTGGCAGAGGGCACCACGTCCACAGAGACCTCCTTGCCCCTGACCGGGTATGGGCCAAACCCTGTGACGCTCGGCCACATCGGTCTCAACAACGTCCGTGTTGGCTCCCTGGAGCAAAACCACCAAGGAATAAACTGGGAACAAACTGGGTAAAACTCCCTGCTGGCGTGTGCCCACATCTGCTCTTCCCTTGCTGTCCACACACAGCTTTGGTGCAGCACAGGCAAAGCATCCACCAGTACCCCCAAGTCCTTCTCGGCAGGGCTGCTCTCAGTCCCCTCACCCCCCCAGCCGGTATTGATAGCAGGGGTTGCCCCGACCCAGGAGCAGGACATTGCACTTCACCTTGTTGAACCTCACGAGGTTTACAAAGGCCCATTTCTCGGGCTTGTCCAGGTCTCTCTGGATGGCATCCCGCCCTTCTGGCGTGTCTTCTGCACCACTCAGCTTGGGGTTGTCTGCAAGCTTGCTGAGGGTGCGCTTGATCTCGCTAAGTCATTGATGAAAAGATTAAACAGCACCTGCCCCAGTACAGACCCCTGAGGGACATCACTTGTCACCAGCGTCCACCTGGACATTGAGCCATTGACCACTACCCTCTGGCCGCCACCTTCCAAGCCACCGCATAGTCCACCCATCCAATCCATGTTCCTCCAATTTAGAGAGAAGGATGTTGTGAGGGAATGTGTCAAAGACTTTACAGAAGTCCAGACAGATGACATCCATAGCTCTTCCCTTGTCGCTGATCTAGCCACACCACCATAGAAAGCCACTATGTTGGCCAGACAGGACTTGCCCTTGTCTCCCATAACATCCTCACAGGGGAAGGAAGGGTGGGCTAGATCAGTGGTCAGTGTGGTGGACTGAGAACTGGCTGAATGGCAGAGCTCAGCACGTTGTCCTTAGCGGCGCTGGGTCTAGTTGGAGGCCGGTAACCAGTGGTGTTCCCCAGGGGTCAGTACTCAGCCCAGTCTTGTTTAACTTCTTCATCAATGACCTGCATGAAGAGTTAGAATGTACCCTCAGCAAGTTTGCTGACGACACAAAACTGGGAGGAGTGGTAGATGTCATTGCTGAGCAGCTCTCCATCACCTTTGAAAGACATCCTCTGCGATGCAACGACGCGAGGCAAAGTCATCTCCTGCGGTGCAAGGACGCAAAGAGATCCCTCGCAGTGCAAGGACACAAAGACCTCCTCTGTGGTGCAACAGTGCAGCGCCAAGAAAACCCAGACCACTGTTTCAGGTCAGGAAGAGAAGGCAGAAGGGAGCTGTGAAAGGGCCTTTACCCATCTGAAAGATGCTGCCAAGAAACAGCGAATCAGTTCCTCCCTGTGCACCGTATTGTGGACACGGAGGAGTGAGCTTGAAACGAACCAAAGGAAATGCAGCTGAGGTGTTACGGAAGGAGAATGCAGAGGCAGTTGGAAAGACATCTACGCTATCATGAGTTCGAAGGAGAGAAGAGGGAACTACGGTTTGTACCTCATCGTGCAAGGATCAGAGAGCTTTAAATGACATTATTGGTTGGCAGAGCGAAAAGAAACCAAGGGATGTGCTTCTTCACACCTCATGCAGCTGAGCTGCGGAACGGACTGCAGGTGTTGTAGGGGCCAACGGCAGGCGCACATCCTGTCCGTGTAAAAGGCTGGACTGAATCCCGCCTAGCGTGAGTTACAGAATCACTGAAGTCACGAGCTGCCGAGCCCTTCACTTCCCACGCTAATTAAATCCGGCTTGCCTGGCCGGCACATGTGAAAACCTCTCTGAAAGTTGCCCAGAAATGGGCTTGTGACACAAGAGGTTCTTCTCTGGAAGACTTGTGGGCAGCACCCGGAGGCTGAGCTTACCCTGAACTGAGCCCTGCTGCTCTGCTGGGGGACCCCAGGGGCTCCCCGACATTTTCAGACAAATTCAGAAGCACAAGCCGCTTGGAAACAAAGCCCCCAAGATGCCTCAGCCATTTCATATTGGATTTTCAGGAGAAGCTTTCCCAAGCGGGAGAGGGTGCCATTCGGAGCAAATACACCAGTGCGCAATGGAAGCTGCAGAAGATAGAAAGGAGACGGTGGTGACCTCGGGATGGCGTGGAGGAGTAAGCACGTCGTGTCAGTGCACCTCTACGGAATCGTGACACAGGACAAGAAAACTGTCATCTCTGGAAAAGGACAATCTGGTGTGCCTGCACGGGTCAGGCTGACAGTTCTCATGCAAGAACAGGCAATACCTTTCACACACAGTGGATATCGCTTCTCTCGGGCTTCCCTGAGTTTCCCACTGGAGAAAGCGCTTGGCCTTCTTTACGAAAACAAACCAAAGACCTTGTTCAAGAACAGATTAACATTTTCTCCACTGCTTCTTCAGGATTGTCGCCTTTCAGTTTCCACTGTCAGTAAGCACGTTTACAAGCTACAGGGGAGGCCGATGGCTACAACAGAGCTTTATTCTGAGCCTTTGTAAGCACCTAATTTGAAGGGATCTCAGCCAAGCACTTTGTCTCAGCAGTGTGAACTGCTACAGCTCTGTCTCCTCCCGTGCACAACTCCACAAGCCAGCAACCGGCCAACATCAGGCCAGGAATCCTTGGCCTTACAAGTTCTGTCCCAATGGAGAGACCGGTTTGGCTCCACCTTGGAGAAAGACACAGTGAATCCATCAATTCACTGGAGGTCACAGGGAGGCCAGAAGGGAGAGGACAGAGGTTTATACACATCGGAGGCGGTAAATAAAGAGCTGTATTATTTCTGTGCTCGCAGAATAGGGCAATAACTCCACAGTCCACAGCTGTGAGGAGCTGAGCAAGACATACGGGTAGGGTATCAACTGGCTTTGCTGTGAACCCCGAGAAAGAGAGGGGGAGAGAGAGAGAGCGCAAGCAGCTCTCCTAGCAGGGCACAGAGCAGTTGAAAGAGGGGTGTTATGGTCAGCTGGATGAAACAAGCGGGCAAGGCAGCCTGTCCTTTTTGGGGACTAACAGGAACAAAGCGAAGCCTTTTGCTGGAGGCAGGACAGAGCAGAAGCCCTTGGCCAAGGCCTGGGGGGTTCTCTGGCAACAGAAAAGCAAGAGGCTGCTCTCAGGGGGCTGTGGGTAAACTAGCAACAGAGCAAAAAAAAGATCGAAACCGAAATACCAAGAAGACCGAATACCTAACCCCAAAGGGTGACTGACAGCACGCGTCACAGACCATGCAAAGAGCAAAGAAGAAAGAAAAGGAAAAAAATAAAACAGAAACAAACACAAAGACGAAGGAGCATAAACCCTAGAGACTTTTTCTTACACTCATAGTTTTGAGGTGAAAGTCAGCGCTCGCCAGCCATTCTCAAGGTGGCTGTTGTCCACCTACAATCAGACCGATTTCACACCTCTAGCAGCAACACAAACTCCGGACTCACGAAACGCCATCGAGAAATCTGTCAGATGTCCATGTAAGCACGGGGCTCTTCTGCCTGTATGCAGAATGTAGGCTGTCTACAGAGCAGAGAGATGTCCCTGTACGTAGAGCACACGCTGCTCGTCTGTACAACAGACCCACAGAGGCAGGGCAAGGTGCGGGGCTCCTGCCCGCACGCAGGCGAGGCCCTCTTTGCAGAGCACAGGCAGAAGGGCGAGACAAGGCAAGGCTGCCAGGAGGCTGCCAGGTACCAGAGCCCCCCTCTCGCAGCTCGGCAGAGGCACCCTGCGGCCAGTCTGACCTGCAGTCTCCACTGCATTCATCGGGCAGATGATCAGGCACTGATGATCAGGCCCTCGTCCCCACGACATCAAGCACCATGCAGGGGAAAAGCAGAGCCTGGGGCCCTGGCAGGATTCTCCACAGGAATCAAGGCTCAGCTAGGACCAAACACGTCCTGCTGCTTAGCACCGTCGGGCTGGGGGCACAGTCAGGGCTTTGGCTCCTAGGACCATAGGACCCTGCCTTGAGGAGCACAAGCAACAAGGACTGCTGGCCCAGGGACAGGGCCTCCTGGACTGAGCGGGCAAGAGAGCCTCTGCTCGCAGGCTGGCTGAACGCGTGAGGAAGGCCTGCAGCCACACGCACCAGCACAGGCTGCTCAGACTCTGCAGGCAGGCTGCGGGGCGCAGCGAGGAGGCGTCCAGGAGACAGCAGCACAGAGCCACAGCACCTCACACACCACGGCTGAAACCAGAATGACCGGGCACCCCCCTCCGCCAGGTGCTGCGTTCTTACCCACACACAGGGAAAAACTCAGCAAGGATGCAAAGGTCAAGGGCACGCTAAGTCATACCAATACCCCTTTAGGAGTAAACCAGTGTGCCGGTCGTACACACGACAGGCACTGGAAGAAAAACTGCCCACATTTATTGGATCAAGGAAAAGGAACGGAGGCAGCTGCCGAGGTATTGGCAGAGATAGGCTTAGACTGAAGGGGACCGGAGGATGCTGTCAAAGTCTCCCCAGCCCATCCTCTGGTTCCAATCAAGCTGGGCAACAAAACGACCGATTTCTTTTTTTTTTTTCTTCTTTTTCATAGACAGCGCAGCAACTCCCACAGTACTTACTGACTGTAAGGGACCTACAAGTAAAATTAAAACTTGTGTAATTGGTGTCACCGGGAAAAGGTCATTTTTAGAACCGATGGGCTGTACTACTAGAAATACTACGGTAACTCATTCACTTCTCAATACGCCAGAGTGTCCCTTGCCACTGCTGGGGCGAGATTGGTTATGTAAACTAAACGCTGCTCAGCTCCATGTTCCTCCAGAAAAGGCACGGAAAGCTCAGACACGCTTGTTGACTAAGAAGAGTAACGGAGAAGAAGATATTCCAGAAGAACGATCGGATGCTGTCATTCCTTTAGCATGGGCTGCAGGAACACCAGCACAAACAAAAAACGTACAACCCGCAAAACACATAAATCAAATGGAAATCAGGAGCTCAGCCGGTAAGGAAAAAAACCAGCGTCTCATCAAATTGGAAGCCCGAAAAGGGTTAGAACCCGTAATAAACTCCCTCTTGGAGCACGGACAATTAAGAGACTGTCAGTCAGAATTTAACACTCCAGTTTTACCTGCAAAGAAACCTCACTACCATGAACAACGGGACTGGAGGGGTTAATCACGAAATTTTTGGAATATGGACTTTTGGCAGAATGCGAGTCAGAATATCACACTCCTATATTACCAGTAAGGAAATCTGGAGGAAAAGAATATCGACTAGTCCAGGATTTAAGAGCTGTATATCAGATAGTTCAAGATATACACCCAGCAGCAGCTAATCCCTATACTTTACTGACATCTCTGAAAGAGGAACATAACTGCTTTACTGTACTAGATTTAAAGGATGCCTTCTTTGCTTTTGAATGGGAGAGCCCTGCTACAGGACGAAAGACGCAACTGGCACGGACTGTACTTCCACAAGGATTCAAAAATAGCCCCACAATATTTGGGAATCAGTTGGCAAAAGAATTAGAAATATGGAAGAAACAGAACCAGGAAAAGGGAACACTGTTGCAATACGTGGATGATATTCTGATAGCAGCAGAAAGCAAGGAAAAATGTTTTGAAATTACTGTCAGTTTATTGAATTTTCTGGGCCAAGGGGGGTACAGAGTTTCCAGAAATAAGGCCCAGACAGGAAAAGAAGCAGTGATTTATTTGGGATTTGAAATATCCCAAGGGCAAAGACAATTAGGCAGTGAGAGAAAAGAAGCCATTTGTCGCAATCAAGTGGGAAAATTGAAAGAATGAACCAAACATTATAAAGAGAAATAAGTAAAATTTGTCAAGAAGTGTCTTTAAAATGGCCACAAGCCCTACCATTAGCACTCCTGAGAATCAGAATCCAACCAAGGTCTAAAGATGGTGTAAGTCCATACAAAATCTTGTATGGCAGACCTGATCAAACTCCTCGAATCCCGGGGGATATGAAAATAGCAGGGGAAACTGATTTAAAAATGTATTTGATTTCTTTAGGAAGAACCCTCGAAGCACTCCGAAAATACGTTGTGCTGACCAGGTCGCTTGCTTTGGACACGCCTGTGCATCAGTATCCACCAGGTGATTTCGTGTGCATAAGGACTTGGAGCTCTGAACCACTGCAGGAGAGGTGGAAGGGACCTTCCCAGGCACTGTTAACAACTGACACTGCGGTCACAGTAGAAGGGCTGGAACCGTGGGTACACCACACTCGAGTGAAGAAGGCCCCTTCGTGGAAGGTCATCAATAGAGGTCCAGAGACTGCAAAACTAATTTAAAAAGATGTCTAAAAGGGGGGCTATCATTGTAAAATATGGAAAAAATAAATTCTGACATAGAGACTGATGTTGATGGGAGCATTGTTTAAAATATTAAAAGTAAAATCAAAAAATAAAAATCGGCTGTCAATAAAAGCACAACTGTTAATATACTTCCCAAGAACTCTGGAAAAAAATGAGCTTGACAAAATTTTTCAGTGGATTGGGGTGCAATATGAGTTCCTGAGTAAAATCCTTAATTAATACTAGACTACATTTGTTAATCATATTTTTAGTAATATTACTCATTTATTATTGTTTAAAAAAAGAACTCACCAATAGAACAGCCTTCAATCGAATGATTATTTAGACCGTAGCCAAAAAACAAAATTTAAGTGATTCGGTCACGACACTCCCACCATCATATAGTGAATAGTGGATAACTAAATTGTTATAAAATCATTATTGACAGTAAAGTATAAATTAGTGTATAACTAAAATATAATTTAATTTAAGATGGAAGTATTGAAAAGATGATTATTTCAAAACTTCCAAAGGGGGGAAATGTAACCAGGGTGATGGAATCAGCTGACCATAAACACGAACAACGCTGCTGTTCTGTCCCTGGTACAGCCCTGCCCACCTGGACATGAGGGCTGGGGACAGAGGGTCTCGTCTCTAGGTAACCATTAATGTTAAACAATAGTGGGGAGGGGGATTTTTAATAGAAACAGCGTTACCTGATGGCTGCAGGTGCATTTGTGGTACCTGTACACTGTGTGAATGAACTGAAGCAGAGAGTCTGGCATCTCCATCCAAAGGGGTCAGTTTTTGGTAGGGGCTGGGAGTCGCCTGGAACCGGTCAAGACGACCCCGCGGTGTGGATGGGAGCCAGGAGAGAGCTGAGTTTGCGCAGAAACAAAAGTCAATCAGCGAACACTGTGATGAAGAGGAGGAGCCTTCATCTTGGGACCCCCGACGACCACCACTAGGAGGCACTGCGCAAGCGCGGCTGGGAGGAGTCTATGGAAATGACTTCTTGGAACTGATTTTAATATGAAAGGGATAAGTTATGTAACCTAATGAATACGTATATTTTTGATCTGTATAAACTACCTGGAAAAGGTATGGGGTGTGCACGTTGGGTGGAATTATCCCCCGTGCATCCAGCGCTGCCATAAAGAATGCTGCCTGTTAACACCACAGTGCTGTGACGAGGTTTTATTCCCGGATTTTCGGTGACACTCCCAGTGCCCTCAATCCCCATCCCAGTCACCTCGCAGTGCCCCCAACCCCCCCAGTCCCTCCCAATGCCCCCAGCCCCCTCCAAGTCCCTCCCAGTCCCCTCCCAGTGCCCCCAAACCCCCTCCCACAACCCCCCAGTCCCTCCCAGTACCCCCAAACCCCCTCCCACAACCCCCCAGTCCCTCCCAGTACCCCCAAATCCCCTCCCACTTCCTCCCAGTCCATTCCCAGTTCCCCCAAAACCCCTACCACCCCCCTCCCACAACACCCCGAACAACCTCATTTTGAGTTTCAACAAGTTTTTTTTCAATAAACAAGGTTTTCACCTTCTTTAAAGCCACTCAATAGTTTTATCATTCTAACAAGAACTGGAACTGGGAAGGGTTGCACGTAACATGAAAAACCGCAGCCTGGAGAAACTGCTGGTTATCCTCAGGAAACCACAAAAAGCAGAGGTAAACTCTGTGCTGTTCTGGATGGAAGATGAAAGATTTTCAATGACTGAAAGACTTGGGTAGATCAGCTGCACTGTTCAGCCATCGGGGAACTCCTCTTCCTCGCATGGCACTTGTTCCACAAAGGGAAGTCTTCACACCACCTGGAGAATCGCCTGTGAAATTCAATACGGTTTGCAATCAAATCAGCCTTTAAAGCTCGCATAAACAAATGGAATTGTTCTTCATACGTTGCGGAGCTGAAACGACTCAATAGCTCCAATACAAAAAGTCACTGACAGGGGTTGTGTTCTCTATAAACACCCAGCCCAGAAGATCTCACGATTTATAATGGGAACAGTTTCAGAATTTAATCCAACATGTATTTTACATGCAAGAAAAGCAGCTGCAAGCTCAGAATTCTCACAGTGATTTCTCTTGCAGACTTGATTCCGTTCCTCTGAAGATCAGCCGTCAACTGCCCAGATGAACTGAGCTCACGCGCCTTCTACCAAAAAAATTCCGTCTCCAGAAAGATGACTGACAACGAGCAGCCTTTATAACCTGAGTTATCACAGAATACGAGCAACAAGCACCAGCTGAGTCTACACATACCATGACTTCAGAGCAAGGAGAGTATTTTAAAGCTGGCCCTGCCTCAAAGCACCTAAGCATATGAGAACGGACCTCACGTCGCAGAAAAATAAAGGGGTATCAAATCAGAGAGCAACATTTATGAGAAAAACTCAATTCTGAGAGACCTTTCTGACCATAACATTGTGTCCAGTCAGAAAAGGGCAGCTCTTGATGCTTACATCGTCATCTAGTCAGTGAGATCCACCTGCAGGAATAAGCACAGCTCATGCAGAGCTGCTGAAGCTTTATGCCACTGACAGGCAACATCTAAGCCCAGAAATCTGAAAAAGCAGCAGCTGGATGAAGTTTCAACACCTCTTTCCCCTTACAAATGTGAAAGTTTCAAACTCACACTCAGAAGGGACGAACTCTTGATCCCGACCTGGAGAAGCGAAATGTCCATCACATCTCGCACCCTCAGCCTTCATCTTCTGTAGGAAGAAACAGACGTTCAAAATAATGTATGCATCTTCTAAAAGGCAGTGTACACCACCATCCAGGAAACCTAGGAATTACGGTCAAAAATCACAAGAAATGACCCAGCTAGTGGTTTATTTCTTTTTTCTTTCATCCATCTGCCCAATATATGTCTCAAAAGACAGCATCCAAAGAGAAAACAGCTAACCTGCACCTGGCAAGTCTGAACGTTTGAGTTAACTGGAAAGAAAACAGGCGATCGGTTGAAAGAATCTGACCTGGAAACGTCCACAATCCAGCAGCACCATCCTGCTATTTCTGCTTTCACCGTGATCAGAGTCTTCAAGAGGTAGGTGAGCTGCCGTCAGCGAGACTCCATATGCACTGGCTAAATATTTACTGATGCAGTAACTTGACCAAAACAAAGAGAAAAGGTTGGCTAAGATGTCATGCTCATGTACGGAGGCACATCGGTTTTAGCTCTTCAGCTGGCAAACAGAAGCAAGCACAGGCGGAGACGCACAGAGCAAATGACCGAGGACAGAAGGACCTTGTCGCAGCAGCTACACAGTTCCCCTGCACCCTTCCAAGACCGCCAGCCTATTCTGCAACAACACCTGAAATTTAAAAAAATGCTTCCCCACACAATCAAATGCAGCCGCTTAGAAGTGGGAAAAGCAACGCTTTTCTTTGCAAGGCATAGCAGTGCATCACAAGAGTTTTTGGAACGAAATACTATTCGTTATTATCTCTCTCAGAGCACTACTGCTACTGACTGAGACCTTCAATGGCATTTCCTTCTTTCCCAGCCATTTCCTTTCCCTTTCCCCACACCAGAAAGCTCACAGAACCCTATCTATCTACATTACACGTAACGCAGTATAAAAGTTCCCAAAGCAGAGATATACTAGAATATACCAAAAATGTCTCACCAAACAGAGGTACACTAAACCTCGGAAGAAAACCAGAGAATGTTAATGTCATTAACACTTCTCTCAGCTCTCCACTAGGAAGTGGAGGTAGCCAGAGGATCACCACAGACTGATGGACATTACCACCACAGCAATGACATTACATCCAAGTGCTGAGACTGAGAGCATCCCGCTGCGCCATACAAACAATGCAAGCTACAAACACAGCGAAACCTTGGGGGCGGAGGGAATCAATGAAACTCCAGGCCTAGAACTACAGCGCTGCAGGCCGTCAGAGCAGCCAGCGCCGAAACGCTGCCTCTGCAACACAACAGAAAGTCCGCACGCGGCAGCGAACTCCTTAGCAATACTCACGCGATTTTCTTACAGGACGCCAAAGCGCAGCAGAGTATCTCGTTCTCTTCATGCCACTTGCACCTACACGGAATGGAGTTCAGGCTCATTTCAGAAGCATCGACAGCGTTAATCGACATGAACAGTTGCTCTGCTCACAGGGAGCAGGAACAAGCATTCAAGATGCGACCTTTCCGTCTCAGCGACCGTACGGCACCTCTGAAATTTCGCAGAGGACCAGCGTTCAGTAACTCAGCTCCCAGTGCTCTGTGCAGAGTTCAAAGGCACGCTTCACAGGCAACCTGCTTCACGCAGAGGTGGGGGCAGGGAGACAAGAGAATCCTGAGGTTTGGAAAGGGAACTGAAAGGGAACACTCTGAAGTTTCCCACTCATGTGAAATAGGTCCTCTTAGTACAAGCACCCCCGCTTTCCTCTCCACGCCAGTGTTTTAAAATGCATTTTTCCATTCTTGTTAAGGTCTCCCTCTAGTGTGCCGATACTCGTAGAAATGGAAAACCACCTGACCGTAAAAAGATGAAGTGACATTCATTCTCCCAACAGATCTATAAATCCATCCTGTAAGCAGACTTGCAAGAATAATTTTTTTTTTAAAGATCTATTCAAATTTAAGATCAAATTACTGGTTCTTACTTCATACTTTTAACTTTTCCTTTGCTACTCTTTATTTCTCTAAGTTAACTGCGTCATCACTAAACATTCCCTCGCAACACCACCAGCTACACACCACTTTTATACAAACACAGAGGAACCGGAAAGCAGGAAAAGATTTACCATTCAAGACTCATCGGGGGGGCAGGGAGAGAAAAAAATCCATCAGAGTAAATCGGATTCCAGAAGTGTTAGAAAGAACATTCATTCCAGAAGAAAAAAGATAGGATCTTGCTTAACGCTTACGCTCGAGAACTGGATTTGTACCCCTGGGAAACAGACCTTCTCCCTCCTCACAGCAGCAATATGGGGCATCTGGTGGACTGAAACAGCCAGGTCTGATTCAAATTACACGGAGAGAGTCTGAATCTTCCGACTTCTAGGATTTCCAGTTAAATACCACAATGTATTGTTTTCCAATTTTTCACCCCACCCTTTAAATCGGGCCTCAGCGTTAAAAAGCTGAGTGTCTTTATACTTCTTTTGGGGAAGTATTTTTCATTTCTAGCTGTGCTCATGATGTGACCAGAAGCATTTCTTATCACAAGGCTTGCAGAACATTCTAGCTAGCAGCATACAAGCTGTATGTAAAGCACCAAGAACATCAGATTAATACAGATTTCCACAAAGAAGAACCCAACATACTTCGTATTAGAGGAGAAATCCCAATGGAAGACATCCAGTTCTCCACACACCCAACTCCTGGATGGCTCCTTCTGGTATTTCTTCCGGCAGAGTTCTATTACCAGGTCTTCTGCAGCAAGAAGCTCCAGATGGCTCTCAGTGCCTAGAGCTCAGAGAAAATCCACGTCAGGAGAACAAGTCAGTCACTATTCTGCTGAGCTCAGTTCTCACTCACTCCCTGTTCACTGCCCAGCCTCGCACCGGAGCGTCAACGCTCTTGTAAACCTTCCCAAGTTCTTCCAACAGCGGTTTCAAGAAAACCTGGCTTCCTAGCAAAGCAGGTCCCACACTCCCAGCATTTCAGTCCTTTAAAGAAGTTGAGTAAGACTGGGCCAAGTACTGACCCCTGGGGAACACCACTGGTTACCAGCCTCCAACCAGACTCAGCGCCGCTGATGTCACCCTCTGAGCTCTGCCATTCAGCCAGTTCTCAATCCACCTCTCTGTCTGCTCCTCCAGCCCACCCTTCCTGAGCTTCCCTACCAGGATGTGATGGGAGACAGTGTCCAAAGCCTTGCTGAAGTCGAGCTAGGCAACACCACAGCTCTCTCCTCATCTACCCAGCCAACCATGCCACCATAGAAAGCTATGATCTTGCTCAAGCATGATTTCCCCTTGGTCAATCCATGCTGACTACTCCTGATAACCTTCTTTTCCTCCACTTGCTTGATGATGACAGCCAGAATGAGCTGCTCCACCACTCTTCCAGGGATGGAGGCCAGACTGACTGGCCTGTAGTTCCCCAGGCCCTCCTTCTCGCCCTTTTGGAAGACTGGAGTGACACTGGCCTTCCTCCAGTCCTCGGGCACCTCTCCTGTCCTCCAGGACCTCTCAAAGACCATGGAGAGGGGCTCAGCAATGACATCCGCCAGCTCCCTCAGCACTCGTGGGTGCATTCCATCGGGGCTCATGGATTTGTGGCTGTCCAGTTTGCTTCAACCATCTCTAACCCAATCCTCCTTGACACAGGCAAGCTCTGCCTTTCTCCAGGCCTTCTGTCTTACCTCCAGGGCCTGGGATTCCTAAGGGCCAGCCTTAGCAGTAAAGACTGAAGCAAAGAAGGCATGCAGTAACTCTGCCTTCTCCATGCCCTCCGTCACCAGGGCACCCACCTCATACAGCAGCAGGCCCACATTGTCCCTAGTCACCTGTTTGCGCTACTGATGTACTCGAAGAAGCCCTTCTTCTTGTCTTTGACATCCCTTGCCAGATGGCATTCCAGATGGGCCTTAGCCCCCCTTCTTGCCCCCCTGCATGCTCTGACAACCTTCCTCTATTCCTCCCAAGTGCTCTCTCCCTCCTTCCACATTCCATAGACATTTCTTTTCCATCCAAATTTTGCTAGAAGCTCCTTGCTCATCCACGCACGTCTCCTGCCTCCTTTGCTTCATTTCTTACCTATGGGGATGCACCCATCTTGAGCAGGGAGCAAGTGATGCTTGAATAGCGACCAGCTCTCTCGGACCTCCCCCTGCCTTCCACAGCCCTAACCCAGGTGTTTCCTCCAAGGTCCTTCAACAGGCCAAAGTCAGCTCTCCTCAAGTCCAAGGCTGTGATCCTACCTACTGCCCTGCTCCTTCCACGCACGATCCTGAACTCACACCACCTCATGACCACGGCAGCCAAGGCTGCCCCCAACCTTCACACCCTCAACCAGTCCTTCTCTGTCTGATCACGCTCTTTTGCTCTCACCGATGGGGAGCAAAACAAGAGGGAGAAGCATGCAAAGTAGTTCTAGCTATCAGGACCAGCTTTTAGGAAACCTTTCAGACCCAAAGCTTTTCAGACAAATACAGCTGTCCATGACTACATAACCCCTCTCTCAGGGAAAAAAGAAAAGGCCAAAAATGATCCTTTTCTCACCTGTTACGCTAGCCATTCGATTGAGACACCACTTAATTCGGAATCTGTCACCAGACTAGAGGAAAGAAAATTTCAGTCACTTTGAAGAAGTACAGTATATAACTCTGACATCTGCCAGACTTCTGACTCAAAAAGTCACCTCCAAAACAAAGGCCAACGTTTGTGGGATTCAATGGACGCTCTTCCTGACAATTATCTTGAAGAGGAACCAAATGCCACGGAGCCTCTCCAACCAAACTCCAGGCGAAATACTGGACTCGTGTTTGGGGGCACTTTAAAGGCTAACCCATGCTACTGGCGTCTCCATTGAGCTCTGGATCGCTTTCACCTGTATTTCTTCAGAGCCCTATATTGATGGATGGAGACCAACATCTTCACCCTCCCTGCCTTTTGAAGAACTAACATTAGGCTCCAATGGAATCAAAACCTAATATAGCTGTCACGAAGCTTAAACGCCTCTGAAGCCCAGCAGTTTGTTTTGCTCATTGGCAAATGAAACTTGAGCACAAATTAAGATGTACAGTGTTCTCACGGGGAAAGTGCCAGAAAAACATCCCTTAGAAAAGCAGAACTGTGCAACTATTGTTCAGCACAATCAATTGCAGTCAATCTTCAAAGCTCTGAACCTAAGTTAAAACAAAGTCAGAGACCAAGTGAAATGTTCACCAGCAGACTACAGCCAGAAGCGCAGGCTGAAACTAAGGTGGCAGAAAATTAGGTCTCTGCTTTATAAAAAGGCCAGCTTCTAGGGGCCATTTCTTCCTGCACGGAACTGGGATACCTTAGCAAACAGCGCCTGTGCCCACTCCTTTGCACACCAATTAGGTTTGAGAGTGAAGCATCTCCTTTGGCATCCAACAGAAGTGAAACGAAAGGTTTTGATTGAGAGCATCTTACTTTGACCTGGACCATACCCTGCAGTAGATGTGAGGCGAAACACCCCTGGCTGGCTGGACAAACTCCAGAAGCTCCCGCAAGACAACGGCGTAAGAAGTACGGGAAAGACCAAATCCAGACAGAGGGATCTTATGAGTGGCATCACCTAATGGGGGGGTGTCAGAAAAAAAACAAAACACCAAGTTATAAGAAGTCCTGTTTCCTGAAATGATACAGTTCCCCCCTCCTTTCTATCTTTTTATATCCATATACATACACACACACCCCCCTCTTCTTCTCTACAGGCACTGTGTCTGTGCTTAAGCCATCAAAACCCTGCTTTTGCCAGCAGCAGACTGGCAGGGCTGGGCTGCGAGCACACACACACCACTTTTAAAAGGCAATTATCTGAGTATTTGACCTAGGAAACATTGGCCAAGTTTGTTCCCTCTCTACACCAGGGGAGGAAGTGTCCTAATAGAAACCAACTGGAATCTGCAAACACTACTCAAGAGTCACAAAGGGAGCACGGCAGGCCAAGCCAGGCACAACAACAGCAGAAATACTTTAACTTTGGTGACAGATGTGAAGCTGCCAAGCACAACTTTGAAACACAAACTAGTATCTTTGAGCTACCCTATCATGAGTTAGCAGTTCATGCTGAAGATACACTCCAGGACTATCAAGGGAACGACGCTCGGCTCAGGTGGGCTTGAAAGCATTTAAAGCCAAACAAAGTTGTCCCATTTAAGAAAAACCTACTGCAGTTATTATGGAAGTAAAATAGGAAGATGGAACACAAATAATTCTCCCACTGACAAAACCACTTTGGGTCAAGTGCTCTGCCATTTGTGGGTACAAGAAACATGCAAAAGGCGACTGCACCAAGCTGCTCTGTCACTCCTTTTTCTTCAAAACTCCACCAGTTCCCAGAAGCAGAAACTGCAGACTTCCAGAACGTTCTGACACAAATCAGATAAGCTGAGTCTAAAACCACACACCTCTGCACACCCCTCCTCTTCTCCACTGATACTCACTAGCAGTCTGGCAGCGGTACCGAAAACCAAGTGGTGGTGCTTCTGCAGAAGAGCAGGGGAGACGGGAGAAAAAGAACAATCGTTACCCACCATCCACAATGACAGATCCTTAACTCTCAGCCATGCACCAGTCTCACGTACAGAAAGGAACAGCTTCATCTTCCACTGGGGCAAGTACAACTGCCACAACTATTTTCGAAAAAGTTCTTTTCAGTCATACGCATTTTAAAAAACAAAAAGTCTATGATACAGCGTGTGTGTGTGTGTGTGTGTGTGCGTGTGTGTGTTTAGGTCCAACCAAGACAAACATTCATTGGCATGAACTACAAAGCACAAACATCTGAAGGTCCTTCTGCATTTGTTCTACCCTCTTTCAAGCGTCATGCAGTTCCCACGCTTCAGTCCGTCTCTCCAGAAACAACCAGCACTGCTCCAATATTTGAAGAAGGCCAACCACTTACAGTCAAAGAAATAAACCTATCTTCATCTCATCCGGGCAGCAGTAAGTGACAGCAGAACGCCTCCCTCTCACCCCAAAGCAGGATGAACTACTTCTCCTCTCCCTTCCTTGGAATTCACCTGCATCGATGAAATGATGCAAATCGGCTATTACGCCGTCCTTTAGGGAGTACTTCACACACCCGATCTCACAAGGAAGGAAGCGCTGTTCACAGCTGGATGGCAGCTTGCCATGGCTGTAAATGTCCAGGAAGTAGAAGATGTCTGAAACCACGGCTGAAAGGAAACAAAACCCACACACATTTTCAGAAGAGCCAACAGAGGTTACCTCAAGCCATCCTGGCCTCATCTCATCCAGCGTAAGCTTCAGCGCGCTTTATCATATGAGTGACGTAGGGTAATGACCAAGTAAAACACAGCTCTTTCTCTGTGTCACAGATGACCAGGGAGTTAACACTTCTGCAAGAGTCAGGCACATTAGTGATCCCGGTACATCTCCCATAGCTGCTACTGTGTGTAGAGATCAGGGCAAAAAGAGGGAAGAAAAAAATAAATCAACCCCCAAGCCCATACAAATGTTAAGAGGCCTGGAATCAACAACAGGACCTACTATTCCTTTTTATGATAGGTCTCTTCACCCTCTAGGAAAAAAAGGTTAGAAAAAACACCAGTCTGAGGCAGCAAAACAGCCTCACCACCTCAGTTCAGTGACTTACACAAGTTACAGGAGCTAAATAATCTTCTGCAGCAAGAGGAGGCAACAAGTCTGCTCGTTAAAAGGATTGCTTCTCCACTGCTCTATGAGCTCCCAAAGAAGTCGGCAAGCACACCCAAAGCAAATGTGAAGAAATAAATTTACCATTTACTAATTCAAAAAGTACCCAATGACGAAAAATGTTTCAGAGTACACCTTAATCCTTCTCTTCATGAATGTCACATAACATTCTCACTGAAGCTTTAGGTACCTATTTCATCTTTACCCTTAGGTTACGCCCCTCATCAAAAAAATCCTACTTGTTCTCCTAAACAACGGAGCTGTAGAACTGCTTTTGCAGACAAATACTGCTCTAGGCCAGATTTTAAGGCATTTAACACCACTTGTCCGAAGCTTGAATGCTGGTGCTCTCTCACATTGGCTATCAACCTCTACAAGCTGCGGAGTCAGGAAAGACACCTCTGACCCGCTTTCCTTACCAAAAAAATGGATACAGCTACAGGGAACCGTGCAGCACTTGGACCGAGACAGAAAGGAGCAGCAGCATCAAATGCGTCTCAGTTATCCCTCATCATTACCCCCTCCTTCAGTTTAAAGACAAATTGTGTCAGCTCAAGCCACCACCACCAACCCCATCAAATTTGCATCACGGTGACAGAGGAGCACAACCTCTGCCAGGGAGGACACTAAGATGTATCACGCTTTTTATGGAGCTGCTCTTTCCTGCCCCTCCATGACCATGGCAACAGGAAAAGACTTCAGGAGACCTGTGACGCAAAAGGCTTCAGCTGAAACTTAGCCACACAGCAGATGCAGCTCACATCAACTGGCTGCGTGACTTCTCTTGTAAGCACTGCCACTTCTCATTTTTCAGAATAACGTCATATTCATGGGGAAATGATTACAGATGTGTTCACTACTCCATTCCAATCAAAACATCCATTTGAAGAAGGGGGCACCGATAAAACAGGTTTCGTTTTGCCAAGAGATTTCACCAAGGAAGCAAGCCAGGATGTGACAAAAGCACTGACAAAGCACATATCCCCTCTTTTATTCTCCCAAGGAGGCCAGGTCACTGTTTGCTTTAACACCTCTACCACACAAAATTTTTGAACTTTGATATCTAACAACTCTTCACCCTTTCACATTAGTACAAGCATTATTTTATGCTGAACTTGGGTTAGACCCTGTAAACCACAAATCGTAGGAGTTCAACACTTTCCTTTTTCTTCAAAGCCTTGAAATAATTGTAAAGAAACCATTAGTGGCTACATTTCCCTCCAGCTAAAGAACAGAGGACAAGGATTTTGGGGGAGGGGGGGTAGGGAAGGCGGCATGGCAGCACAAGACACATCTGCACTGACTTCCCGCTGTCCTACAGAAGACCTTTTCCCAGCAGCAGACCCTTGGTTTAACACAAAGAAACAGCTGACACAGACGGCCATTAGCAAAATGGAAGCAGCCTTTGTACAGGTACCCTTGAGAATATCTGCAAAGGGCAAGCTTCTGTCTACCAGGATCAACTGCTGTAAGATTACCCTACCCTGATCGTTCTCCCAGGACACAGCAGAGGCCTTTGGAAGAGAAGTGACACCGGGCATCTTGGTGGTCAGACAAGCAGGAACCGGATGAGCCACATTAGACATCTGCAAGAGAAGAGAAGAGAAAGTTAAAAAAAAAAATCAAAACAGTCTACTAACACCCAACAAAGTCCTTCACCTCCTCCTCTCAGAGGAACACAGGATGGCCACTAACAGTGACGGTCAGGCGGAACAAGGCTGCAGTTTCTATACACGTGCCCATGGACTTGCAGACCCGAAAGGCAGGATTTCTCTTCTAACAAAAACAGAGCTGGGTATCTTAGCACCCTGCTCAACTCACTGCAACTACAAAGAGCTACAGCTAAAAATCACAACATGCAATTCAAAAAAAAAATTGTTTTCGGGAGCTTTTCAAGTTGGAATTTCCAATTTTTTTCCATAAACTTTATGGAAAAGTTTGGCACATGCGTTAGTTGCCTTGGACTAGGAAGGAAAGTGATGAAAAGCTGACAAAGCCTCAGGGAAGCCATCAGGCTGCTCTGGCACAGAGCAAGTAAGAAAGGCACCGGCGTCCATTCAGCGCTGCAAATTCACACAGGAGCAGGAAGCTTTTCAGAGGACAGGAAGAGAAACCCGGCAGGCTTACAGAACTCAATCATTCAGGACCCAAACTGGGAATAACACCCACATCTAGGTGCACTCATTCCAGATGACCATCTTAGCCAAAGTTTGTGGATTATCAGTTTCAACTACTGCAAATAAACCGAGGAATCGGTCCCATTCACCTAAGCTTCAGTCATCTCCAAAAGATGACCAAGACCTTTCACTACACAAAGTCAGCGTGGTTGTCTGTGTGATTAATCAATGGAGATCACACATAACCTTACACATACACACTTCCCTATTTCCACTGACAGCCAAGAAGGATGATGATCTTTATTTTGCTAAAGCAATTATTGCTTTCCCTGATTACAGCTTTCTAAAATGCCACCACTCCTGGAAGGAAATACACAAGCCTCTGCTTCTGACTTTGCTGTCATTTCAGGCAGCTCTCCATTACACCTGAAAACGGAGCTCCACTGATTACATACCCCTAGCCTGCTACATAACACAATGATGATCAGATTTTAAACAGCTCTTTTCCATATAAGCAAGCCCCCAAAATCAGAAAACATTGCCTAACATCTCCCTACTAGTCTGGACTGACCAAATTAACTGCTCCAGCTTTACCCGTGACTCCACACTATGATCATCCTGGCATTCCCTCTGGAAGTGTTTCATAGTCCTCACCACTAATTCATAGTTCATACTCAGTATCTAGTCATACAGGATGAAGAAATAAATGTGGTATTATCCATTCGCTCGACCAGGCTCTCTGCTGTGACACACAAGTTTTCACGCTGCCAACCAAGACTGCAATAAAATAAGCTTTCCCACACCTCGCACAAGTCAAACTCTGAAGCAAACTATGCTTCAGGGAACTGCTGGGAGAGGGAGACAGACATAAGGGACAAAAAAATAGGGGAGGTGGAGGGACAGACACATGAGACACACACCTTTTCAAGACACTAAATAGTACAAGGGATCCTGTTAGCACTGTTTTTGACTACAACCACATTCAGCTTCACCTAACTGCTTACTTTTACATTGAGGGACTTTGTCCTCCACCAGAGCATTACTGTTCTCTCCATAACCAAACCAATCTACAAACAACGGCAAGGTACAATTCTTCTTTCTGTGCACAGGTTCCAACATTTCACTGACCTGCTCCACCACACAGCCGCTCAACAATGCCCCAGCAGCTGCCTTTAAGATGTGGCTTCAGGCCATCCGCCAAGAACCACCTAAATTAAGGACACCCACAAAGCAAGAGCAACATGAACCTAGCACCAAAAGCCACACCAATTTACAATATTACAAAGAAAAAAAAAATGGCAAAGCCAGTCACTGCAAAATGTTGTTAAACATCAAACTAAGTTGTTAGAGAACGACATTTTACTTGGGAAAAGAGCCCAAAGGAACAAGCTGTGCTGGTTTAAAACAGGATAGAGTATTTTCACCTTTAATTGAAACCAGAACAATTTCCCGCTTAACCTTCGTCACGGTACGGACTGCCCCAGCAGCCGTAACCTCCACAGGCTGGAGGCTCTGGAGAGCAGGTCCTCCTCCATGGCACCACAGCTGACCAAACCCAACACCACTCCCTCCGCCTCTGGTTCAGCTACTCTGGAAGCTCTTCCTTTCTCAGCATTTACCTCTTGCACCATCTTCTCCGAGCGTTTCTTTTCATTCCACTTACGAGCCTTCTCTGCATATCCCATCTTTTCTTCCTTACTCAGCAACTAAAGGAAAGGGAATGGGAAAACAAAGTTTTACTGCTTCCTCCTAGCAGCCCCACAAAGCAAGAAACTCCATGTAAGAAATTAATTGTGCATTTCCAAAGGACCTTCTCAATGCTTGCCAAGAGCTGCCAACTGCTAGCACTGACTCCAAACATTTCCTGCAGCCTTCTCCCTAACGGACCCCCAACCTTTGATTCCAAACGCCTGGCAAGCACACGCTTCTGAAGCATCTTTGGGCGAGAGCAAACTAGCACTGCCCCACCACAAACCAGAGGTCTTCTGAAACCCCTCGGGCCAGCCGGGGATGCCACTACCCATAGAATCCTAGAGTTTGGGTTGGAAGGGAGGTTCTCCTTCCCCTCTGCTCTGCCCTAGTGAGGCCCCTTCTGGAGTACTGGGTCCAGTGCTGGGCTCCCCAGTTCAAGAAAGATGAGGAGCTACTGAAGAGAGTCCAGCGGAGGGCTACTAGGATGAGGAGCTACCGGAGCATCTCTCCTACGAGGAGAGGCTGAGGGAGCTGGGCTTGTTCAGCCTGGAGAAGAGCAGGCTGAGAGGGGACCTTAGAAATGTCGATCAGTATCTGCAGGGGGGGGGGGGTCAGGAGGACGGGGCCAGACTCTGTCCAGTGGTGCCCAGCAACAGGACAAGGGGCAACGGGCACAAACTGGAGCAGAGGAAGCTCCAGCTGAACCCGAGGAAGAACTTCTTCCCTCTGAGGGTGACGGAGCCCTGGCCCAGGCTGCCCAGGGAGGCTGTGGAGTCTCCTTCTCTGGAGATATTCAAGACCCACCTGGACAGGGTCCTGTGCAGCCTGCTCTGGGTGACCCTGCTTCGGCAGGGGGTTGGGCTGGGTGACCCACAGAGATCCCTTCCAACCCCTACTGTTCTGTGATTCTGTGATTCTATGATGGAATCAGTTGACCATAAACATGAACAATGCTGCCGTGTCCCTGGTACAGCCCTGCCCACCTGGACATTAGGGCTGGGAACAGAGGGTTTAGTCCCTAGGTAATCATTAATGTTAAACAATAGTGGTAGAGGGGGATTTTTAATAAAAATAGCGTTACCTAATGGTTGCAGGTGAATCTGTGGTGTCTCTCTGTTGTGTAAGTGAACTGAAGCAGAGAGTCATACATCTCCCCCCAAAGAAGTCAGTTTTAATTAAAACCAGGAGTTGCCTAGAACCGGTCAAGACGACCTGGCCGCAGGGACAAGAGCCAGGAGAGGGCTGAGCTTGCGCGGAAACAGGGGTCAACCAGCGGACACTGTGATGAAGAGGATGAGCCTTCATCTTGCGACCCCCGATGACCACCACTGGGAGGCACTGCGCAAGCGGAGCTGGGAGGAGTCTATGGAAATGGGCTGATTTGACTGTGAAAGGAAGGGTTTATGTAATCAGATGAATATGTATATTTTGATCTATATAAACTGCACGGAAGGGGCATGGGGTGTGCACGTTGGGTGGAATTATCCCCCGTGCATCCAGCGCTGCCATAAAGAATGCTGCCTGTTAACACCACAGTGCTGTGACGAGGTTTTATGCCCGGATTTTCGGTGACACCATCCCACTTCATTCCAGTCCATCCCAGTGCCCCCCAACCCCCTCCTAGTCCCTCCCACTGTCCCCCAGTACATCCCATTCCTCTCCCAGCGCCCCCAGATGCCCTCGCAGTGTCCCCCAGTACCTCCCAGTTCATCCCAGTACATCCCGGTGCCCCCAGATCCCCCTCCAGTCTCTCCCAGTCCCTCCCACTGCCCCCAATCCCCCTCCCAGTCCCCTCCCAGTGTATCCCACTGCCCCTAAACCCCCTCCCAGTCCCTCCCAGTCCCATCACAGTACCCCCAAATCCCCTCCCAGTCTCTCCCAGTCCCAACCCAGTGCCCCCAACTCCCCTCAGTCCCTCTCAATGCTCCCAGAACCCCACCCAGTCCCTCCCTGTGCCTCCAAACTCCCTCCCAGTCCCTCCCAGTGTCCCCAAATCCCCCCCAGCTTCTGACCAGTGACAGAGACACCAATTACTTGGTCAGTATTAGAAAAGCCTGACATCAAAGTACCTTCCGTTATCCTAGAAGCCTAGGCCAACTGCAGCTTTTCAGTACAGAAACAAAGCACTATATGTTTTCTTATCAATAAGAAATAATATTTCTTACCATTCTGGTAAGAATAAATATTGCAAGGTGAAAAAAAATGTATACTTCCCTCACTCACGCACAGGGAAAAACACCCAGCTTTTGTCTGTCAGAAATTTCATACAGGACTAATTTACACTCAGGCTTTGAGGTCCCAAGTAAGGTCATAAAATTACTGCCTTCTCCCCAGACTAGCTCAGGAACTGAGAGTAAGCACACTCCCTCACATCCAGGCAAAAGGCATCGTCATTTAAAATACTCCTACTGCAAAACATTCACAATTTAACACTGAGCTTCAGGAGTCCCTGCTATTCTGCTCTGGTAAATTTAAGTTACAAGCCACGTTTGATCTGCATTTGTCCTTGCTGTGTTCCCCTAAGACACAAAAAACTCTCCCGTGGTAGGTACTCGTAGTGGTATTCCCACATTTACCATCAAGACAGACAACGACTGCCCACGTCCCACAATTATTTTCATTGTCTTCTGCCGAGTTTATTCTTGCCAAAGTTCAGAGGGGGAGAGAACAAATAATTACCTGTTTGCTAGCGCTACAGCGTCCCTGCTCAGCTACTGGCTGAGAGCCAGCTCTACCACACATCGCCTCAAGAGAACCTACATCACCTGTATAATCCCCGAACCACAAAACACTTCCAGCCTATCTTGCTTGGAAAGCCCACAGGCGTACCTTTCACAGAAGCTTTCAGTAACTCCATCTTCTCCATCAGGCCTGCAGTCCTTCCATTCACATCTGCGCCCTCTAACTGCGAATCGCTTCTAGCAGCACCCCAGAAACAGGCTTCCTGCTCAGAGAAAAAACACAAAAGTCATCTAGTTGCCAAGCAGGTGTATTTATTTTATAAAGCCTTCTCACAACTGCCCTGCTGCACAGCCCTTCCACCACAAAATCCTTGCTGGGAGATCCAGTACCATTACACAGAGCAATACACAGACCCAGCGGACAGAAGAATGGCTGAAGCCTCTGCTGTCTTCACTCCTTCCATGCTCTGCTCTGCTCAAGACACTTGGAACTTACAGAAATACGGAGGCTACGTCCTAACAGCAAGACCCCAGCCAGCTACAGACAGCCACGCTGCCTCTAACACCGACAACCGAGCGCGCTGTCCCGCTGGCACCTCCGCTCCCAGGACGAGCCCAGGCAGTTTTCAAAGGCCACGGCTGCCTCACGCAGACTCTGCGGTATAAATCCAGGGCTGCCAGCACCTGCCTGCACAGCTATGCAGGACCTTGGTTTATGTTCCCACGGAGGAACATTTGCACTAGGACACTTCTGCTCACGGGCCACTCTTTGGCAGCTTCCAGCAGTACGGTCCCCAGCCCACACACGGGATCCAGCACAAAGGCACCCACCTGCACAAACAAAGGGGTTACGGCGTCCCACGCCAGACAGACTCCTCTCCCGGGACACAGCCTCCTCAGGGACGCACAGGTCACCTACCAACTCCCACTGAATCCAGCCTAGGTAACAACCACCACTGGTTTACCGGGCCCAACCTGCCCATGAGAGAGCAGAGCAGAAAGCATCGACAGTTTCGCCAAAGCCGGTGCATCAGTGCCTCTAGCCTGGAGGTGACGTTTAGGGAAACGAATTACGAGCGGACTGCAGACAGGTATTGGCTCCAAATTCATCTGTGGAAAACGTCACACTTGCTTCTGTTCTCTTTTGGGAGAACAACCCCAAACAAGGTTTGAAGCCCGCACAGTGAAAAACTCTTGCCATTCAGACATACACACCCATACAAGGATACATGGATCCTGAGGAGGACCCGGGAACACAGCAGATATCTGGCTGAACAGCAGCTGACAGCGCGCTCTGACCACAGGTAAGGCAAACCCTGCCCACAGCCATCAGAGCGCGGGGCATTCAAATCACCACACTTCTCCCAAGCTTCCAGCACCAGCCCTGACAAGCAGCAACCCCCTCCTTCATTCAGGGCTCCACATCTTTGCCACGAGCACCCACTGACACCCATTTCAGCCAGAGATGCCATGGCCCACGCAGCTGTGGACCGCAGCCCTGCCGGTTTGATATACTCTGTGTTTGCCAGCAGAAGCCTGCAGACAGCAAAAAATCACGGGAAGGTAACGGCACAACCACCCAGAAAAGCCCCTGTAATAAGAACGACCAAATGAACTGGACAGGTCTGCAGACAGACAGACAGAAACCACAGTCTGCCTTTAGCCATAACTCCCTGCAAAGTCTGGCCTGCGTGCTCAGCTCAGCTCCAGACAGACCACAAGACTGGTGTGACAGTCCAGTGAATATTAAACCAGAAGACAAACACTCACAGCAAGAGCATTTAGAAATTATGCCCGTTCTGACACTGCCTAGGCAAACCCGGTGAGGAGAACGCCTACCTGAAAAGAGGAATCCCCACCACAGAGTGAATGTCGTTAAGAGGTACAAAGATCTGAAAGAGGAAAAAAATTACATTAGAAACCCTCAACCTGAAACAGCAAGAGCTTTAACTCATTTAAACCAGACACAGAAGATGTTTCTACAAACTTCTGATCCTACTTTTTAAGAACAAAAATGCACACTTTCGACAATTGTGATTAGCTGGAAGAAATCACACTAGGTAACCTGAAGGCCACTTTAAAGAGGATTTAACATCCAAGCAAGCAGGGAGGGGAATTTTGTCAGCCAGGAATCCATCAGCAAGCACTTGAATCTAAGGGAGCCGAGTTTTGTAACACTGAATGGGTATTTTTAATTATAAAACCACTCACTCTAAGCAGGAGAAGATTCTTCACAGAATGCTAGCTACTAGCACTGAGCTGTTCACACATACACCCCCTTTTCAAAAAAACACACAAAACCCCAACACAAACCCCCATCAAAAAATGAGTGCCACCAAGCCATATTTCAGATGGAAGGCAGGTGTGGGTCATCCTTCCAGAAGTACAGGCACCTCAAAGAAATTGTCCTCCTGTGCCGTTCAGAGCATCCCAAAAGCAGACTGAGCTCCCCAACAGGTCTTGCCTGACCGCAGTCCCTCCCCGGGAAGCCCACAGAGAAACACGACGCTTTTGAAATGTCCCAGTCCTCAGCACCTGAACGGTTTCAGAGCAGAAACGTGGACAAGACCAAGAGCCCCACTTGAGGCTCAACAAAGCCGTCTTTGATGCAGAGCCTGGGAAAACCGGAGCCAGTGGATGAACTCGGAGCTTTCACAGGCGGCCTCAGCATCAGTGCTGAGAGCAGCTTCCACACGCCAAGCACAGGCATGGAGAAACAGCTTGTCACGAGCAGCCAGTCCTCTCCGAGGTCTCCAGACAGCTTGGCACCAGGGAGGGTTCCTTAAGCAAGCTCCTTGTCGGGGAGAGGGTCTAGGAGGAGGCTCTCCCGCCATGGGCATTCTCAAGTCCAGCTCCTCGAGAACATGGCCTTGCTGCCCGCTCTCTTCCCCTACAGAGGCTGAACCAGCTGCCCAGTGGCTCGGGCCATCTCCGTTTCCAGCGGAGCCCAGCACTCCGTAAGCATCCCAAGACAGCGCCTGTGTGGATCCTGCCCCTCGTGCAGGCCCACGCTGGCCGGGCTGGTGTTTGAGGGCTCTGCACGGCACGCACACAGCGCCTACCAAAAAGCTCTGCTCAGCGCTACCAGATCATTTCTAGCTCAACTCAGCGGCACAAAGACAAACAGGGAGAGGCCACGGCCCCACGTGCAAAGGGAGCAGAACACACAGCAAAAGATGTCAGGGGCAGCTCTGGAAGCAGCCACAGGCCGTCCACCACGACCCCCAGATCGGGGTCCCGCAGCTCAGCCCGCCACCCACACTGCTTCGAGAGCGCTGCGCCAGCGGCTCTTCCCATCTCCTGCGAGGGGAGAGAACAGGCACAGGCAGCAGAAATAACGGGGTCAAGAGAACTACAGATCACAGCCTTGCCTGCACCATCCTCACAAACACCTGGGGAGAGAAAGGGTCTCTTTTATCCCTACAAGAACATTGGTACAAAGACCAGAAGAGGCACCCCAGGTCACAGCCAGCGAGCCAGGGGCAGAGCAGAGGCACGGCAGGACAAAACGACTGTCCCTCAGCTCCAGCGCAGGAGGCCGATGTTCAAGTCCTGCCCAAGCTACAACAAAAGCTGTCATCGTTTTAGAATTGTGCATCGTGCACAAAATATTTCTGGCGGCTGTAACCCAGATAACCTAAGAGCAAACTTGTGAAGGCACAACTGCAGCTCACAATTTTAATGCTGTTAGGGCATCCAGAAAGCTCTGAACACCTTCAGAGCAGGAGAGCTCACACGCACAGCACAAACTGAAGCAAACATTCCTGCTGGCAGGCTGATGCGTCCCACCTTCCCAAGGCACCAGCTTTAGCAGCAAAGAAAGAAAGATCTCGCTAAACGACTGTTATCTTCCAGTAAGAGAAATCTGCATAAATTGCAGCTACACAGGGTTTCTTTTCGATTTTTTTTTATTTTCCTCACAGTAGAAAGATACCGTAGATGGGTGAAGTGCTGCATGGAAAGGGCCCCTGGAGGTGTCTGTGCCACCACCCTCTCCCAGCCATCTGCCCCCCAGGACACCTCCCAGGGCTGCACCACCCTCCTGGGGAACAAGTTCTCCCCAGCACCCACCCAGAGCACAGCCAAGCTGCACATTCTGCCTTTTGCCCCATCTTCTCCACTGTCTGCCACAATGGAGAGCAGTCTGGCTCCATTGTCCTCGCAATGGCCCTTTAAGCACCTGCAAACCACCATCAGATCACTCCTCAGGCTCCAGGAGCCCGGCCACCCCAATCTCTTGCCTTTACTTGTCCACAATAACAGCCATTGATTGGAAAAAAATGTGCCCACAAATTAACAACAGCCCTTGGATTTCTACTTGTTTAAGGTAAATGCAGGTTAAGGGCTTTTCTGAGAAAATGCAGAAAAAGCTTCAATCCGTTTGCTGCTCTAAAACAGACAACACACAGCTGAAATGACAAATGAACTACACATCTCTCTTCCCCTTCGCTACCTTCTTCTAACACGCAGACACTTCAGCATAGAGCGTACCTGTGAAGGAAGTATTCTGGCAATCGCTCCGCGACAGCCACGAGAAACTCTACAACTGCAGCCAAGCTGCTCATTCGCAGCAGGTTTCTCCCCCTGCTTCTGGGAGGGTCTCCTAAGGAAGCCTGGCTTGCAGCCCGGCAGCGCTGAGGGCTCTTTCTCTCCGGTCCCACACACCTCTCTCCAGCTTCCACTCGACCCTCCTCAGGCACGGGCTCTCTCACTTGTTCCGTTTGCTGCCTTTTCGCTGCAGGATTTGTCTCTTCTGCCGATTTCCTCTTCAGAGGCAAGCGGTCTTCTGGAGAGACGCTGTCTTTCTTCCCCTCACACTCGTGAAGGTTTCTCCAGGTGGAGAGAACATCCAGCCAATGCTTTTAGCTCCTCAGTGACAAGGCTTTGAACCTCATGCAGCATTTTCCCTGGAAGAAAAAGCAGCTTCAGGTTCAGTAGTTCAGGCTCAGCATTTGGTTTTCCTGCAGACCGAGAACAGCTGTTAGCAGAGACCGTGTTCAGATTTCATTGCTGTGTGAGCCCAGGAACCGCAGCAGCAGCCATCACAGGCACAGCTGAGCTCTCAGCGCCCACCTACCCCCCAGCAGAGACCCAGGCCTCCCTCTGGTTACGAGCTCTGCGGAACCAAGAGTAAATCGTGCAGGGGTCGAATTCTGCACAAGAATTCAGCAGCCCTAGAAACCAGCCCAGCCCGGAGAGTCACTCCCAGGGACGGAGGACCAGCCTAACGCACCATCCTCCCCGAAAGCCCTTGGTCCAGGATGAGAGATGTGGGGCACTTTCCAGGGCTGAAACACAGACACGAACGGGAATCGCACTGATCCAGCCGGGGCCTCCCGCGCCCGCCCTGCCCGCAGCCCGGGGGGGGCCGGGCCGCGCCTCCGCTCCCGGCCCCCGCCCGCGGGGCCGGCCCCGCAGCAGCGGAACAGCCGCTCCCCGCACCCGGGTCTCCGCCGCTCCCCCCGCCGCCCCGCGCTGGACAAGACCTTTCCCGGCCGCAGCCCGCCCCGGAGAGCCGCACACCCAGCCCCGCCGCCGAGGCGTTTCGGGCGGGCCCCTCCCGCAGCCCCGCAGCCCGCGGGGAGGGGGGCGGCGCGGCCCCGCGGCTCGGCCGAGCGGAGATGGCGCGGCCCTGGGGGGCCCTTCCCGCCCCGGCCCCGGCCGCGGCCCCGGCCCGACCCGCGGGACCCCCGCAGGCGGCGGCACCGCCCGCGCCGCGCCCGCCCGGCTCCGGGGCGCCCGGCGAACGGGGCCGCGCTCCCCGCCGCTCCGCTCCGCACCGCACCGGGCCGGGCGGGCCCCGGCGCCCGCGGCCCCCGCGCCGGGAAAGGCTCCGGCCCCCCCCCGCCGCCATCTCGGCCCCCCCGCCGGGACCGGGCCTTGACGGGCGGCAGCGGCCCCGGGGCGCGGAGGCGGTGTCCGCACCCAGGCGGCGGGGGAGGGCGATCCGCAGGCACCCCCCCCCCCCCCCCGGGAGCGGGTCAGCAGCCGCGGCCCGGGGGAAGCGCCGGGAGGGCGGGGGGGCCGTCAGCTGCCCCCCACGGGCGACCTTCTGTGGCCCCGCAGGCACCTGCGGGGGTTTGACCGGGGGCAGGCGGGGGCTGGAAACCCGACGGGACAGCCGCTGGGACAGAGAAGGGGGGGACGGGCCGGCGGGGCGAGCACCGGCACAGCCGGCAGCAGCAGCTGAGCCCCGCGAGCGGCAGCAGGAGCAGCCTCCTGTACGGGGGGGGGGGGGAAGCCCCCATCCCTGGGGCCAAACCCCTCCGGCTGCTGCGGCAGAGCGGCCGAGGAACAAATTCAGCTCCCTCGGCCATCGGGGAGATGGGGGGAGGGGGCGCGCTGGCTCGCTCCTCCTCTCCTGTCCTTAGTGCACAAATTTCACTCCCTTCCCTGCACCCGGCTCCGCCTGAACTTCACCAGAGCTCTGTCACAGCAGTTAAATATCTCGTTATCCAAGCACGCATCTTCAGGAACTTTTCTTCCCCAGACTGCTCTGTTGCACGGGGCAATGTTCTCCTCCTCCTCCCCACTCGGTCACAGGGCACAGAGCCAGAATGTGCAGTCACACAGGTGTCACGAGTCACGGGTAGTCCAGTCCTTCTGTGGGCCCAAAAGGAAATGCTCCCACAGCAGGAAAAGAGAAATTCTGTCTCACCTGCCACAGCTCATGCACCTCTGGATTAATTAAAAAACTGTAGCGGTCCTTTGGCTTGAGAAAAGCATCTGTGCTCCAGACCATGCTGGTCTCCAAGAAGCGCTCGAAATCCAGAGACAGACAGAGAGAGAACAGATTTCAGTAGAAAATTCACACTTCAAGCTACTTGTGGTCTTGGTTCCCTTCCCTCAGTCAGCTGGGGATCACAGGATCACGGAATGGTGGGCATTGGCAGGGACCTCTGTGGGTCACCCAGTGCCACCCCCTGCCCAAGCAGGGTCACCCAGAGCAGGCTGCACAGCACCGCGGCCAGGCGGGGCTGGAATATCTCCAGAGAAGGAGACTCCACAGCCTCCCTGGGCAGCCTGGGCCAGGGCTCCGTCACCCTCAGAGGGAAGAAGTTCTTCCTCGTGTTCAGCTGGAGCTTCCTCTGCTCCAGTTTGTGCCCGTTGCCCCTTGTCCTGTCACTGGGCACCACTGGACAGAGCCTGGCCCCGTCCCCCTGACACCCACCCTGCAGATATTTGTAAAGATTTATTAGGTCCCCTCTCAGACTTCTCTTCTCCAGGCTGAACAAGCCCAGCTCCCTCAGCCTCTCCTCGCAGGAGAGATGCTCCAGTCCCCTCATCGTCTTCGTAACCCTTCACTGGACTCTCCAGTAGTTCCTCATCTTTCTGCAAGTGGGGAGCCCAGAGCTTGAACACAGCACTCCAGATGGGGCGTCCCCAGGGCAGAGCAGAGGAGGAGGATAATCATAGAATCATAGAATCATAGAATGGTTTGGGTTGGAAGGCACCTTAGAGATCATCTGGTTCCAACCCCCCTGCCATGAGCAGGGACATCTTCCACCAGACCATGTTGCTCAGAGCTCCATCCAACCTGGCCTGGAACATCCCTCAACCTCCTGGCCACACTTCTCTGAATGCACCCCAGGATCCCCTTGGCTTTCTTGGCAGCCAGGGCACGCTGCTGGCTCATGGTCACCCTGTCGTCCACCAGGACACCCAGGTCCCTCTCCACAGAGCTGCTCTCCTCAGGTCAGCCCCAGCCTGTACTGATGCATGGGGTTGTTCCTCCCCAGCTGCAGGACCCTGCCCTTGCCCTTGTTGAACCAGCAAGGGGGAAAGAAAAGAAATAATTCAAAAAATCACCGCACCGGACACCAAGTGCAGGGAAACTTCATCTCTCCTTAGTGCCCATTTCCCAGGCAAACCTCCAAACCCTGGGGCCAGCCAAGACAAAGGCGGCTTTGGGAAGCGGCATCTCCCCTCAGGCTCTGGCCACAAGCTCTCTGCCCAAGGCAATGCCTTCTGCAGGAGCACTTGAGGAGCACTGCAGAGCTCTCTGGCCTCCAGCCCTGCACCGCCAGGGCCAGCAGCCGTAAGAAATCCCATGCAGAGACATCTTGCAAATGATCCCCGCACTTGGGAGCACCCACTGGTGTCCGGCCAGGCGCTGCAAGCATTCCTGCCCCCAAGCTCCACCAGCCCAGGGGCAGCTGCCCACTCTCACAAGCCTCTCAGATGGCTCCAGCTCGATGGACAAGAGATCTGGGGCATCTCCTGGCAGGTGTGACCAGCCTGTGGCACCAGGAGCCAGCTCTTGCTCCCGTGCTCAGGGAAGAGCCCAGCCCAGCTCTGGGCTCAGCAAGGAATTTTCCCCCAGCGCACACTGGCACTGCTCCCCACAGGTTTTTCGCCTTCCTCTGCAGCACTCAGCACCACCACTTGCCCCAGCTCCTCCAGTCCCTTTGGCCTACCTTCCTGCCTGCTGCTCCTGCACCACCAAGATGGCCTCTCGTGCCCTGCACCCGCTGGGAGGAAGGCTTTTTTCCCCCCGCCGCGGGCTAGCAAGGCTCTCCGGGGGTTTTTTGCCTTCCTCTGCAGCACTCGGCGCGGCCCCTTGCCAGGGCTCCTCTCGGCCCTTTCGCCTTGCTCCGTGCCTGCTGCTCTTGCACCTCCAAGGCACCACTCGTGCCCCGGCTCTCTCGGGCTCTCTCGCCCACCCCTCGCTGGCCCAGCTCCACAGCGCAGCACTGCTTGCAGGGCACAGGCAGGACTGGCAGCGACAAGTGGAAGACTTTGGAAAAGACCACGCATGTCCTTCTCCTCCTCCTCGTTTGTGTGGGATGGGTCCTGCTCCTCAGCCTTCAACTTCTCGCTCTTGAGGAAACAGGCACCGCTCAGCCTCCATTCCTGCTGCCAGCTTGTTAGAGTTTTTCCTCCTCGGTGCTAGCTGACACTGCTGACAGTTGTTTCTTCTCAAAGGCTGAAAGGAAAGAAGAATTTAGAAGGAGAAAAGGAATTCTAATCTAGGTGGGGCAATGTTTTCAGGGCTTTTTTGGATGCTGCAATGAAAACCGATGTGAAAAAAAATTCATTACAAAAAAAGAAAAAACAGAGAGAAACCACATTCCTGAAAGCTTTCCTTTTCTTCTCCAGAGCACAGCCTTTGTGCATCAGTCATTCACCAGCTCTCCTCTTCCTGGCAAAGGTTCATATTTTCTCTAACCAGACGAGGCACGCGTCCGCCTCGCCACCGGACGCAGGGTACTGACGACGCTCTGGGGCTCTCCCTTTCCTTTCCCACGCTCCAAGGGATTTTTTTTTGTAAGCTAAACTGAGGACTGCATCAGCCTGCTCCTGGCTAGACGTGCACACCCTGTCAATGTCTGTGAGCATCTGCTCTGAAAGAGATGCAGAACAATACAATGAATCCTGTTCACACTGGTAACCTTTGTGAGATGTGTCCTTGTGAGTACTTTGGAGCTCAAAAAACCCCCTGGCGTTCCCCGCAAATAACAGCCTCGTCGTTATTGGACTCATCGGGAGGGAAGGGGAAAGGAAGGATGGAGAGTGGAAGGGAAATCACAAGATTCTTTGAGCAATTCTGGTGTTAGCGAAATGGAGGGGAGGGGAAGGGAGGGAAGGAAAAGGCGAAAAGGGGAAGGGACAAAGGGGAAGGAGACAGAGAAGAAGAGAAAAGAAGAGAGAAAAGGAATTGTTAAAGCAAAAAGACAGTCAAGTAACACTTGTACTTCCAAAATAATCATCCATTCCCATTGGCTAAAAAGAAAGGAGATGGCCTAGTGGGTGTCTACCACTGATCGCCCAGCTGCAATGGAAGCACCCACGAGTTCTTCCTTAGGCCATCAGGAGAAATTTCCAGACCTCGTCCTTACGGGAGATTTCAACCTCCCACACATCAGCTGGCAACATCCCACTGCTCTGACGCCAGCAGCGCTGCTCCTCAGGGCTCAGCTCCAGGGCCAGCTCCGTCATGTTTCGTTACCAGCCATCTGGAAGCAGGGGTTCAACGCACCAGGAGCCACCTTGCTGATGGTACCAAACTGGGAGGTGCTGTTGACTCTCTGGAGGGACAAGAGGCCTTGCTGAGGGATCGAGGCAGATGGCAGCGCTGGGCTAGGATTAATGGGATGGCGCTGAGCGACTCCAAATGCCGCATTCTGCGCCTCGGACGGAGCCCTGCCAGGCACAAGCCTGAACTGGGAGACGAGTGGCTGGAGAGCAGCCCTGCAGAAAGGCATCTGGGGCTGCTGCGCGACACCAGGCTCAGCGTCACTCAGCAGTGTGCCCTGGCCGCAGAGAGGGCAAACCGCACCCGGGCTGCATCCAGCACAGCATCACCAGCCGCTCAAAAGCGGTGAGCATCCCGCGGGATGCAGCGCTCCTGCAGCCTCAGCAGGTCCAGTCAAGAAACAAACGACAACTGGCCTGAAGCAGCCATCGTCAGGGGTTTCTCTGCTTCCTACGTACCGGCTGACTTGTCACGGGAACCCTCTGCAGCGCGTCATCAAGTCCCACACGGCCTGAAATGGGCAGCAGAGCTCGGGGGTACTACTCACTCGATCGTGACCTTCATTCATCTGAAACAAATGACGAAAACTTCAGCAGTATTCCCAACAAAACTGCTTTTCTGGATACCTCTTTGCTACTGAGAAGAGGGGTGGCCTAAGGAGAAAGGGACAACAAACACAGCTCTCCACCATATCTACTTGCTCATGCTCTTGTCCATTCACGGCCAACACCGGGTTTCCTTGCACCAGGCGTTTCTACACGCTCCTCAGGTTCTACACGACACCAGGGAATTCAGACCTGTCAGGGAAATTCCCTTCCCCAGCTCTGCTCTCGGTCAGGCTGTGCAGCAGGAAAGTCTCTTACCTTGGTGAACACCTCTCAGGTCCCATCACACCCTGCAAAGTCACGAGCTCGTGGAACTTCCCTGGCGACTCTGCTGTCGAGAGGCAGCGAGCTGGAAGCAGGCCGTGCTGAACACACCCGGGCAGGAGCAGGGCTGCTGCGCTCGGGCAGCTCTTCCCACCCAGTCCCTCTGCAGACAAGGGCAGCCCCACCTCAAAACTGCCCTTCTCCAGGCTTGGAGGAGAAAAAGGGGATCCATTTGCTCTCCCTCACCACGCAATGCGCATCACTCAGCACTGTATTCTTCCCACTGACTGCAGCCTTTGGTGCCTTTTCATGGACTGACCTAAAAGCTGCTCTGACCAATTCCCCATCTCACCGGAGGTTCCGAGGATGCCTCTGTATCACCCGCAAACTGTTTGGATACCAAGAAAATCACAAGGGAAGAAATTAAATATATTGGGTTTCATATGTCAAAGTGTTATTGATTTGCGTGGCCCTGCAGACCATGGTGAGGCAGGCTGTTCCCCTGCAGCCCATGGAGGTCCAGAGTGGAGCAGATATCCACCTGTAGCCCATAGAAGGGGCCCCATGCTGGAGCAGGTGGATGCCTGAAGGAGGCTGCGACGCCGTGGGGAGCCCGTGCTGGAGCAGGCTCCTGCCAGGACCTGCAAACCCGTGGAGAGAGAAACCCAGACTGGAGCAGGTTTGCTGGCAGGACTTGTGACCCCATGGGGGACCCAGACTGGAGCAGTCTGTTCCCGAAGGTCTGCACCCTATGGAAGGGACCCACGCTGGGGCAGTTTGTGAAGAACTGCAGCCCATGGGAAGGACTCCCATTAGAGAAGCTTGTGGAGAACTGTCTCCTGTGAGAGGGACCTCATGCTGGAGCAGGGGAAGAGTGTGAGGAATCCTCCCCCTGAGGAGGAAGCAGTGGCAGAGACCAAGTGTGATGACCTGACCACAACCCCCATTCCCCTTCCCCCTGCGCCGCTTGGGGGGAGGAGGTAGAGAAATCAGGAGTGAAGCTGAGCCCGGGAAGAAGGGAAGAGTGGGGGGAAGGTGTTTTAAGATCTACTTTTGTTTCTCATTATCCTGCTCAGATTTGATTGGTCATAAATAAAACTTTTTTTTCCTTCTGAAGTTCAGTTTGTTTTGCCTGTAACAGTAGTTGGTGAGTGATCCCTCTCTGTCCTTATCTCGACCCATGAACTTTTCATCATATTTCCTCTCCCCTGTCCAGTTGAGGAGGGGGAGTGATAGAATGGCTTTGGTTTTAGTGGAACAATTGAAAGCATCACAGAATGCAGAAGGGTGGTGGGTAAGGCCAGAAAAGCAGGTAACAGTAACCCCGCAAGTTATGGTGGAACTTGCGACAGAAAAGCATGCGCAGACACATTGGGGTGTAGATGTCATGATCTTGAGTTTAAAATCATCTGCAGTGTGTGTAGGAATGACAGGGGTAATTAAATCAATAGTGGCCAAGTGTCCAATTTGTCTCCAAAATAATCCTTTAAATGGGAAAAGGGCACCCCTAGGAGTAACAAAACAGGGTAACTCCCCAGGAGACTATTGGCAGGTTGATTTTTCTGAATTACCTAGGCAAAATAGATTTAGATATTTATTAGTATTAATTGACACATTTCCTGGATGGCCGGAAGCCTTTCCTTGTCGCACCAACAAAGCAAGAGAAGTGGTTAAAATATTGCTCAAAGAAATAATACCAAGGTCTGGGGTACCAATCGGCATGTCTTCTGATAGGGGACCACATTTTGTAGCAGAAATAGTTCAACAAGTAAGTAAAGTTTTAGGAATAAACTGAGAATTACATACCCCGTGGAGGACGCAATCAAGTGGGAAAATTGAAAGAATGAACCAAACATTAAAAAGACAAATAAGTAAGATTTGTCAAGAAGTGTCTTTAAAATGGCCACAAGCTTTACCATTAGCACTCCTGAGAATCAGAATCCAACCAAGGTCTAAAGATGGTGTAAGTCCATACGAAATCTTGTATGGCAGACCTGATCAGACTCCTTTAATCCCAGGGGATATGAAAATAGCAGGGGAAACATTTAAAAATGTATTTGATTTCTTTAGGAAGAACCCTCGAAGCACTCCGAAAATACGTTGTGCTGCAGCAATAAGTATTAGACCAGTGTATAACTAAAATATAATTTAATTTAAGATGGAAGTATTGAAAAGATGATTATTTCAAAACTTCCAAAGGGGGGAAATGTAACCAGGGTGATGGAATCAGCTGACCATAAAGCACGAACAACGCTGCTATTCTGTCCCTGGTGCAGCCCTGCCCACCTGGACATGAGGGCTGGGGACAGAGGGTCTCGTCTCTAGGTAACCATTAATGTTAAACAATAGTGGGGAGGGGGATTTTTAATAGAAACAGCGTTACCTAATGGCTGCAGGTGCATTTGTGGTACCTGTCCACTGTGTGAATGAACTGAAGCAGAGAGTCTGGCATCTCCATCCAAAGGGGTCAGTTTTTGGTAGGGGCTGGGAGTCGCCTGGAACCGGTCAAGACGACCCCGCGGTGTGGATGGGAGCCAGGAGAGAGCTGAGTTTGCGCAGAAACAAAAGTCAATCAGCGAACACTGTGATGAGGAGGATGAGCCTTCATCTTGGGACCCCCGACGACCACCACTAGGAGGCACTGCGCAAGCGCGGCTGGGAGGAGTCTATGGAAATGACTTCTTGGAACTGATTTTAATATGAAAGGGATAAGTTATGTCACCTAATGAATACGTATATTTTTGATCTGTATAAACTATCTGGAAAAGGTATGGGGTGTGCACGTTGGGTGGAATTATCCCCCGTGCATCCAGCGCTGCCATAAAGAATGCTGCCTGTTAACACCACAGTGCTGTGACGAGGTTTTATGCCCGGATTTTCGGTGACACCATCCTACTTCATTCCAGTCCATCCCAGTGCCCCCCAACCCCCTCCTAGTCCCTCCCACTGTCCCCCAGTACATCCCATTCCTCTCCCAGCGCCCCCAGATGCCCTCGCAGTGTCCCCCAGTACCTCCCAGTTCATCCCAGTACATCCCGGTGCCCCCAGATCCCCTCCCAGTCTCTCCCAGTCCCTCCCACTGCCCCCAATCCCCCTCCCAGTCCCCTCCCACTGTATCCCACTGCCCCTAAACCCCCTCCCACAACACCCCAGTCCCTCCCAGTGCCCCCAAACCCCCTCCCAGTCCCTCCCGGTACATCCCAGTCCCTTCCCAGTGCCCCCAATCCGCATCCCAGTCACCTCCTAGTGCCCCCAAACCCCCTCCCAGTCCCCCCCAGTCCCATCACAGTACCCCCAAATCCCCTCCCACTCTCTCCCAGTCCCAACCCAGTGCCCCCAACACCCCTCAGTCCCTCTCAATGCCCCCAGAACCCCTCCCAGTCCCTCCCTGTGCCTCCAAACTCCCTCCCAGTGTCCCCAAATCCCCCCCAGCTTCTGACCAGTGACAGAGACACCAATTACTTGGTCAGTATTAGAAAAGCCTGACATCAAAGTACCTTCCGTTATCCTAGAAGCCTAGGCCAACTGCAGCTTTTCAGTACAGAAACAAAGCACTACATGTTTTCTTATCAATAAGAAATAATATTTCTTACCATTCTGGTAAGAATAAATATTGCAAGGTGAAAAAAAATGTATACTTCCATCACTCACGCACAGGGAAAAACACCCAGCTTTTGTCTGTCAGAAATTTCATACAGGACTAATTTACACTCAGGCTTTGAGGTCCCAAGTAAGGTCATAAAATTACTACCTTCTCCCCAGACTAGCTCAGGAACTGAGAGTAAGCACACTCCCTCACATCCAGGGAAAAGGCATCGTCATTTAAAATACTCCTACTGCAAAACATTCACAATTTAACACTGAGCTTCAGGAGTCCCTGCTATTCTGCTCTGGTAAATTTAAGTTACAAGCCACGTTTGATCTGCATTTGTCCTTGCTGTGTTCCCCTAAGACACAAAAAACTCTCCCGTGGTAGGTACTCGTAGTGGTATTCCCACATTTACCATCAAGACAGACAACGACTGCCCACGTCCCACAATTATTTTCATTGTCTTCTGCCGAGTTTATTCTTGCCAAAGTTCAGAGGGGGAGAGAACAAATAATTACCTGTTTGCTAGCGCTACAGCGTCCCTGCTCAGCTACTGGCTGAGAGCCAGCTCTACCACACATCGCCTCAAGAGAACCTACATCACCTGTATAATCCCCGAACCACAAAACACTTCCAGCCTATCTTGCTTGGGAAGCCCACAGGCGTACCTTTCACAGAAGCTTTCAGTAACTCCATCTTCTCCATCAGGCCTGCAGTCCTTCCATTCACATCTGCGCCCTCTAACTGCGAATCGCTTCTAGCAGCACCCCAGAAACAGGCTTCCTGCTCAGAGAAAAAACACAAAAGTCATCTAGTTGCCAAGCAGGTGTATTTATTTTATAAAGCCTTCTCACAACTGCCCTGCTGCACAGCCCTTCCACCACAAAATCCTTGCTGGGAGATCCAGTACCATTACACAGAGCAATACACAGACCCAGCGGACAGAAGAATGGCTGAAGCCTCTGCTGTCTTCACTCCTTCCATGCTCTGCTCTGCTCAAGACACTTGGAACTTACAGAAATACGTCCTAACAGCAAGACCCCAGCCAGCTACAGACAGCCACGCTGCCTCTAACACCGACAACCGAGCGCGCTGTCCCGCTGGCACCTCCGCTCCCAGGACGAGCCCAGGCAGTTTTCAAAGGCCACGGCTGCCTCCCGCAGACCCTGCGGTATAAATCCAGGGCTGCCAGCACCTGCCTGCACAGCTACGCAGGACCTTGGTTTATGTTCCCACGGAGGAACATTTGCACTAGGACACTTCTGCTCACGGGCCACTCTTTGGCAGCTTCCAGCAGTACGGTCCCCAGCCCACACACGGGATCCAGCACAAAGGCACCCACCTGCACAAACAAAGGGGTTACGGCGTCCCACGCCAGACAGACTCCTCTCCCGGGACACAGCCTCCTCAGGGACGCACAGGTCACCTACCAACTCCCACTGAATCCAGCCTAGGTAACAACCACCACTGGTTTACCGGGCCCAACCTGCCCATGAGAGAGCAGAGCAGAAAGCATCGACAGTTTCGCCAAAGCCGGTGCATCAGTGCCTCTAGCCTGGAGGTGACGTTTAGGGAAACGAATTACGAGCGGACTGCAGACAGGTATTGGCTCCAAATTCATCTGTGGAAAACGTCACACTTGCTTCTGTTCTCTTTTGGGAGAACAACCCCAAACAAGGTTTGAAGCCCGCACAGTGAAAAACTCTTGCCATTCAGACATACACACCCATACAAGGATACATGGATCCTGAGGAGGACCCGGGAACACAGCAGATATCTGGCTGAACAGCAGCTGACAGCGCGCTCTGACCACAGGTAAGGCAAACCCTGCCCACAGCCATCAGAGCGCGGGGCATTCAAATCACCACACTTCTCCCAAGCTTCCAGCACCAGCCCTGACAAGCAGCAACCCCCTCCTTCATTCAGGGCTCCACATCTTTGCCACGAGCACCCACTGACACCCATTTCAGCCAGAGATGCCATGGCCCACGCAGCTGTGGACCGCAGCCCTGCCGGTTTGATATACTCTGTGTTTGCCTGCGGAAGCCTGCAGACAGCAAAAAATCACGGGAAGGTAACGGCACAACCACCCAGAAAAGCCCCTGTAATAAGAACGACCAAATGAACTGGACAGGTCTGCAGACAGACAGACAGAAACCACAGTCTGCCTTTAGCCATAACTCCCTGCAAAGTCTGGCCTGCGTGCTCAGCTCAGCTCCAGACAGACCACAAGACCGGTGTGACAGTCCAGTGAATATTAAACCAGAAGACAAACACTCACAGCAAGAGCATTTAGAAATTATGCCCGTTCTGACACTGCCTAGACAAACCCGGTGAGGAGAACGCCTACCTGAAAAGAGGAATCCCCACCACAGAGTGAATGTCGTTAAGAGGTACAAAGATCTGAAAGAGGAAAAAAATTACATTAGAAACCCTCAACCTGAAACAGCAAGAGCTTTAACTCATTTAAACCAGACACAGAAGATGTTTCTACAAACTTCTGATCCTACTTTTTAAGAACAAAAATGCACACTTTCGACAATTGTGATTAGCTGGAAGAAATCACACTAGGTAACCTGAAGGCCACTTTAAAGAGGATTTAACATCCAAGCAAGCAGGGAGGGGAATTTTGTCAGCCAGGAATCCATCAGCAAGCACTTGAATCTAAGGGAGCCGAGTTTTGTAACACTGAATGGGTATTTTTAATTATAAAACCACTCACTCTAAGCAGGAGAAGATTCTTCACAGAATGCTAGCTACTAGCACTGAGCTGTTCACACATACACCCCCTTTTCAAAAAAACACACAAAACCCCAACACAAACCCCCATCAAAAAATGAGTGCCACCAAGCCATATTTCAGATGGAAGGCAGGTGTGGGTCATCCTTCCAGAAGTACAGGCACCTCAAAGAAATTGTCCTCCTGTGCCGTTCAGAGCATCCCAAAAGCAGACTGAGCTCCCCAACAGGTCTTGCCTGACCGCAGTCCCTCCCCGGGAAGCCCACAGAGAAACACGACGCTTTTGAAATGTCCCAGTCCTCAGCACCTGAACGGTTTCAGAGCAGAAACGTGGACAAGACCAAGAGCCCCACTTGAGGCTCAACAAAGCCGTCTTTGATGCAGAGCCTGGGAAAACCGGAGCCAGTGGATGAACTCGGAGCTTTCACAGGCGGCCTCAGCATCAGTGCTGAGAGCAGCTTCCACACGCCAAGCACAGGCATGGAGAAACAGCTTGTCACGAGCAGCCAGTCCTCTCCGAGGTCTCCAGACAGCTTGGCACCAGGGAGGGTTCCTTAAGCAAGCTCCTTGTCGGGGAGAGGGTCTAGGAGGAGGCTCTCCCGCCATGGGCATTCTCAAGTCCAGCTCCTCGAGAACATGGCCTTGCTGCCCGCTCTCTTCCCCTACAGAGGCTGAACCAGCTGCCCAGTGGCTCGGGCCATCTCCGTTTCCAGCGGAGCCCAGCACTCCGTAAGCATCCCAAGACAGCGCCTGTGTGGATCCTGCCCCTCGTGCAGGCCCACGCTGGCCGGGCTGGTGTTTGAGGGCTCTGCACGGCACGCACACAGCGCCTACCAAAAAGCTCTGCTCAGCGCTACCAGATCATTTCTAGCTCAACTCAGCGGCACAAAGACAAACAGGGAGAGGCCACGGCCCCACGTGCAAAGGGAGCAGAACACACAGCAAAAGATGTCAGGGGCAGCTCTGGAAGCAGCCACAGGCCGTCCACCACGACCCCCAGATCGGGGTCCCGCAGCTCAGCCCGCCACCCACACTGCTTCGAGAGCGCTGCGCCAGCGGCTCTTCCCATCTCCTGCGAGGGGAGAGAACAGGCACAGGCAGCAGAAATAACGGGGTCAAGAAAATTACAGATCACAGCCTTGCCTGCACCATCCTCACAGACACCTGGGGAGAGAAAGGGTCTCTTTTATCCCTACAAGAACATTGGTACAAGACCAGAAGAGGCACCCCAGGGCACAGCCAGCGAGCCAGGGGCAGAGCAGAGGCACGGCAGGACAAAACGACTGTCCCTCAGCTCCAGCGCAGGAGGCCGAAGTTCAAGTCCTGCCCAAGCTACAACAAAAGCTGTCATCGTTTTAGAATTGTGCATCGCGCACAAAACATTTCTGGCGGCTGTAACCCAGATAACCTAAGAGCAAACTTGTGAAGGCACAACTGCAGCTCACAATTTTAATGCTCTTAGGGCATCCAGAAAGCTCTGAACACCTTCAGAGCAGGAGAGCTCACACGCACAGCACAAACTGAAGCAAACATTCCTGCTGGCAGGCTGATGCGTCCCACCTTCCCAAGGCACCAGCTTTAGCAGCAAAGAAAGAAAGATCTCGCTAAACGACTGTTATCTTTGAGTAAGAGAAATCTGCATAAATTGCAGCTACACTGGGTTTCTTTTCGATTTTTTTTTTTTCCTCACAGTAGAAAGATACCGTAGATGGGTGAAGTGCTGCATGGAAAGGGCCCCTGGAGGTGTCTGTGCCACCACCCTCTCCCAGCCATCTGCCCCCCAGGACACCTCCCAGGGCTGCACCACCCTCCTGGGGAACAAGTTCTCCCCAGCACCCACCCAGACCACAGCCAAGCTGCACATTCTGCCTTTTGCCCCATCTTCTCCACTGTCTGCCACAATGGAGAGCAGTCTGGCTCCATTGTCCTCGCAATGGCCCTTTAAGCACCTGCAAACCACCATCAGATCACTCCTCAGGCTCCAGGAGCCCGGCCACCCCAACCTCTTGCCTTTACTTGTCCACAATAACAGGCATTGATTAGAAAAAAATGCAGGGTAACAGTGCCCACAAATTAACAACAGCCCTTGGATTTCTACTTGTTTAAGGTAAGTGCAGGTTAAGGGCTTTTCTGAGAAAATACAGAAAAAGCTTCAATCCGCTTGCTGCTCTAAAACAGACAACACACAGCTGAAATGACAAATGAACTACACATCTCTCTTCCCCTTCGCTACCTTCTTCTAACACGCAGACACTTCAGCATAGAGCGTACCTGTGAAGGAAGTATTCTGGCAATCGCTCCGCGACAGCCACGAGAAACTCTACAACTGCAGCCAAGCTGCTCATTCGCAGCAGGTTTCTCCCCCTGCTTCTGGGAGGGTCTCCTAAGGAAGCCTGGCTTGCAGCCCGGCAGCCCTGAGGGCTCTTTCTCTCCGGTCCCACACAGCTCTCTCCAGCTTCCACTCGACCCTCCTCAGGCACGGGCTCTCTCACCTGTTCCGTCTGCTGCCTTTTCGCTGCAGGATTTGTCTCTTCTGCCGATTTCCTCTTCAGAGGCAAGCGGTCTTCTGGAGAGACGCTGTCTTTCTTCCCCTCACACCCATGAAGGTTTCTCCAGGTGGAGAGAACATCCAGCCAATGCTTTGGCTCCTCAGTGACAAGGCTTTTAACCTCATGCAGCATTTTCCCTGGAAGAAAAAGCAGCTTCAGGTTCAGTAGTTCAGGCTCAGCATTTGGTTTTCCTGCAGACCGAGAACAGCTGTTAGCAGAGACCGTGTTCAGATTTCATTGCTGTGTGAGCCCAGGAACCGCAGCAGCAGCCATCACAGGCACAGCTGAGCTCTCAGCGCCCACCTACCCCCCAGCAGAGACCCAGGCCTCCCTCTGGTTACGAGCTCTGCGGAACCAAGAGCAAATCGTGCAGGGGTCGAATTCTGCACAAGAATTCAGCAGCCCTAGAAACCAGCCCAGCCCGGAGAGTCACTCCCAGGGACGGAGGACCAGCCTAACGCACCATCCTCCCCGAAAGCCCTTGGTCCAGGATGAGAGATGTGGGGCACTTTCCAGGGCTGAAACACAGACACGAACGGGAATCGCACTGATCCAGCCGGGGCCTCCCGCGCCCGCCCTGCCCGCAGCCCGGGGGGGGCCGGGCCGCGCCTCCGCTCCCGGCCCCCGCCCGCGGGGCCGGCCCCGCAGCAGCGGAACAGCCGCTCCCCGCACCCGGGTCTCCGCCGCTCCCCCCGCCGCCCCGCGCTGGACAAGACCTTTCCCGGCCGCAGCCCGCCCCGGAGAGCCGCACACCCAGCCCCGCCGCCGAGGCGTTTCGGGCGGGCCCCTCCCGCAGCCCCGCAGCCCGCGGGGAGGGGGGCGGCGCGGCCCCGCGTCTCGGCCGAGCGGAGACGGCCCGGCCCTGGGGGGCCCTTCCCGCCCCCGCCCCGGCCCCGGCCCCGGCCCCGGCCCCGGCCCCGGCCCGACCCGCGGGACCCCCGCAGGCGGCGGCACCGCCCGCGCCGCACCCGCCCGGCTCCGGGGCGCCCGGCGGACGGGGCCGCGCTCCCCGCCGCTCCGCTCCGCTCCGCACCGCACCGGGCCGGGCGGGCCCCGGCGCCCGCGGCCCCCGCGCCGGGAGAGGCTCCGGCCCCCCCCGCCGCCATCTCGGCCCCCCCGCCGGGACCGGGCCTTGACGGGCGGCAGCGGCCCCGGGGCGCGGAGGCGGTGTCCGCACCCAGGCGGCGGGGGAGGGCGATCCGCAGGCACCCCCCCCCCCCCCCCCTGGAGCGGGTCAGCAGCCGCGGCCCCGGGGGAAGCGCCGGGAGGGCGGGGGGGCCGTCAGCTGCCCCCCACGGGCGACCTTCTGTGGCCCCGCAGGCACCTGCGGGGGTTTGACCGGGGGCAGGCGGGGGCTGGAAACCCGACGGGACAGCCGCTGGGACAGAGAAGGGGGGGACGGGCCGGCGGGGCGAGCACCGGCACCGCCGGCAGCAGCAGCTGAGCCCCGCGAGCGGCAGCAGGAGCAGCCTCCTGTACGGGGAGGGGGGGGGGGGGAAGCCCCCATCCCTGGGGCCAAACCCCTCCGGCTGCTGCGGCAGAGCGGCCGAGGAACAAATTCAGCTCCCTCGGCCATCGGGGAGATGGGGGGAGGGGGCGCGCTGGCTCGCTCCTCCTCTCCTGTCCTCAGTGCACAAATTTCACTCCCTTCCCTGCACCCGGCTCCGCCTGAACTTCACCAGAGCTCTGTCACAGCAGTTAAATATCTCGTTATCCAAGCACGCATCTTCAGGAACTTTTCTTCCCCAGACTGCTCTGTTGCACGGGGCAATGTTCTCCTCCTCCTTCCCACTCGGTCACAGGGCACAGAGCCAGAATGTGCAGTCACACAGGTGTCACGAGTCACGGGTAGGCCAGTCCTTCTGTGGGCCCAAAAGGAAATGCTCCCACAGCAGAAAAGTGAAATTCTGTCTCACCTGCCACAGCTCATGCATCTCTGGATTAATTAAAAAACTGTAGCGGTCCTTTGGCTTGAGAAAAGCATCTGTGCTCCAGACCATGCTGGTCTCCAAGAAGCGCTCGAAATCCAGAGGCAGACAGAGAACAGATTTCAGTAGAAAATTCACACTTCAAGCTACTTATGGTCTTGGTTCCCTTCCCTCAGTCAGCTGGGGATCACAGGATCACGGAATGGTGGGCGTTGGCAGGGACCTCTGTGGGTCACCCAGTGCCACCCCCTGCCCAAGCAGGGTCACCCAGAGCAGGCTGCACAGCACCGCGGCCAGGCGGGGCTGGAATATCTCCAGAGAAGGAGACTCCACAGCCTCCCTGGGCAGCCTGGGCCAGGGCTCCGTCACCCTCAGAGGGAAGAAGTTCTTCCTCGGGTTCAGCTGGAGCTTCCTCTGCTCCAGTTTGTGCCCGTTGCCCCTTGTCCTGTTGCTGGGCACCACTGGACAGAGCCTGGCCCCATCCTCCTGACACCCACCCTGCAGATATTTGTAAACATTTATTAGGTCCCCTCGCAGCCTGCTCTTCTCTAGCCTGAACAAGCCCAGCTCCCTCAGCCTCTCCTCGTAGGAGAGATGCTCCAGTCCCCTCATCGTCTTCGTAACCCTTCACTGGACTCTCCAGTAGTTCCTCATCTTTCTGCAAGTGGGGAGCCCAGAGCTTGAACACAGCACTCCAGATGGGGCGTCCCCAGGGCAGAGCAGAGGAGGAGGATAATCATAGAATCATAGAATCATAGAATGGTTTGGGTTGGAAGGCACCTTAGAGATCATCTGGTTCCAACCCCCCTGCCATGAGCAGGGACATCTTCCACCAGACCATGTTGCTCAGAGCTCCATCCAACCTGGCCTGGAACATCCCTCAACCTCCTGGCCACACTTCTCCGAATGCACCCCAGGATCCCCTTGGCTTTCTTGGCAGCCAGGGCACGCTGCTGGCTCATGGTCACCCTGTCGTCCACCAGGACACCCAGGTCCCTCTCCCAGAGCTGCTCTCCAGCAGGTCAGCCCCAGCCTGTACTGGTGCCTGGGGTTCTTCCTCCCCAGCTGCAGGACCCTGCCCTTGCCCTTGTTGAACCAGCAAGGGGGAAAGAAAAGAAATAATTCAAAAAATCACCGCACCGGGGACACCAAGTGCAGGGAAACTTCATCTCTCCTTAGTGCCCATTTCCCAGGCAAACCTCCAAACCCTGGGGCCAGCCAAGACAAAGGCGGCTTTGGGAAGCGGCATCTCCCCTCAGGCTCTGGCCACAAGCTCTCTGCCCAAGGCAATGCCTTCTGCAGGAGCACTTGAGGAGCACTGCAGAGCTCTCCGGCCTCCACCCCTGCACCGCCAGGGCCAGCAGCCGTAAGAAATCCCATGCAGAGACATCTTGCAAATGATCCCCGCACTTGGGAGCACCCACTGGTGTCCGGCCAGGCGCCGCAAGCATTCCTGCCCCCAAGCTCCACCAGCCCAGGGGCAGCTGCCCACTCTCACAAGCCTCTCAGATGGCTCCAGCTCGACGGACAAGAGGCCTGGGGCATCTCCTGGCAGGTGTGACCAGCCTGTGGCACCAGGAGCCAGCTCTTGCTCCCGTGCTCAGGGAAGAGCCCAGCCCAGCTCTGGGCTCAGCAAGGAATTTTCCCCCAGCGCACACTGGCACTGCTCCCCACAGGTTTTTCGCCTTCCTCTGCAGCACTCAGCACCACCACTTGCCCCAGCTCCTCCAGTCCCTTTGGCCTACCTTCCTGCCTGCTGCTCCTGCACCACCAAGATGGCCTCTCGTGCCCTGCACCCGCTGGGAGGAAGGCTTTTTTCCCCCCGCCGCGGGCTAGCAAGGCTCTCCGGGGGTTTTTTGCCTTCCTCTGCAGCACTCGGCGCAGCCCCTTCCCAGGGCTCCTCTCGGCCCTTTCGCCTTGCTCCGTGCCTGCTGCTCTTGCACCTCCAAGGCACCACTCGTGCCCCGGCTCTCTCGGGCTCTCTCGCCCACCCCTCGCTGGCCCAGCTCCACAGCGCAGCACTGCTTGCAGGGCACAGGCAGGACTGGCAGCGACAAGTGGAAGACTTTGGAAAAGACCACGCATGTCCTTCTCCTCCTCCTCGTTTGTGTGGGATGGGTCCTGCTCCTCAGCCTTCAACTTCTCGCTCTTGAGGAAACAGGCACCGCTCAGCCTCCATTCCTGCTGCCAGCTTGTTAGAGTTTTTCCTCCTCGGTGCTAGCTGACACTGCTGACAGTTGTTTCTTCTCAAAGGCTGAAAGGAAAGAAGAATTTAGAAGGAGAAAAGGAATTCTGATCTAGGTGGGGCAATGTTTTCAGAGCTTTTTTGGATGCTGCAATGAAAACCGATGTGAAAAAAAATTCATTACAAAAAAAGAAAAAACAGAGAGAAACCACATTCCTGAAAGCTTTCCTTTTCTTCTCCAGAGCACAGCCTTTGTGCATCAGTCATTCACCAGCTCTCCTCTTCCTGGCAAAGGTTCATATTTTCTCTAACCAGACGAGGCACGCGTGCGCCTCGCCACCGGACGCAGGGTACTGACGACGCTCTGGGGCTCTCCCTTTCCTTTGCCGGGCTCCAAGGGATTTTTTTTTTTTGTAAGCTAAACTGAGGACTGCATCAGCCTGCTCCTGGCTAGACGTGCACACCCTGTCAATGTCTGTGAGCATCTGCTCTGAAAGAGATGCAGAACAATACAATGAATCCTGTTCACACTGGTAACCTTTGTGAGATGTGTCCTTGTGAGTACTTTGGAGCTCAAAAAACCCCCGGCGTTCCCCGCAAATAACAGCCTCGTCGTTATTGGACTCATCGGGAGGGAAGGGGAAAGGAAGGGTGGAGAGTGGAAGGGAAATCACAAGATTCTTTGAGCAATTCTGGTGTTAGCGAAATGGAGGGGAGAGGAAGGGAGGGAAGGAAAAGGCGAAAAGGGGAAGGGACAAAGGGGAAGGAGACAGAGAAGAAGAGAAAAGAAGAGAGAAAAGGAATTGTTAAAGCAAAAAGACAGTCAAGTAACACTTGTACTTCCAAAAAAATCATCCATTCCCATTGGCTAAAAAGAAAGGAGATGGCCTAGTGGGTGTCTACCACTGATCGCCCAGCTGCAATGGAAGCACCCACGAGTTCTTCCTTAGGCCATCAGGAGAAATTTCCAGACCTCGTCCTTACGGGAGATTTCAACCTCCCACACATCAGCTGGCAACATCCCACTGCTCTGACGCCAGCAGCGCTGCTCCTCAGGGCTCAGCTCCAGGGCCAGCTCCGTCATGTTTCGTTACCAGCCATCTGGAAGCAGGGGTTCAACGCACCAGGAGCCACCTTGCTGATGGTACCAAACTGGGAGGTGCTGTTGACTCTCTGGAGGGACAAGAGGCCTTGCTGAGGGATCGAGGCAGATGGCAGCGCTGGGCTAGGATTAATGGGATGGCGCTGAGCGACTCCAAATGCCGCATTCTGCGCCTCGGACGGAGCCCTGCCAGGCACAAGCCTGAACTGGGAGACGAGTGGCTGGAGAGCAGCCCTGCAGAAAGGCATCTGGGGCTGCTGCGCGACACCAGGCTCAGCGTCACTCAGCAGTGTGCCCTGGCCGCAGAGAGGGCAAACCGCACCCGGGCTGCATCCAGCACAGCATCACCAGCCGCTCAAAAGCGGTGAGCATCCCGCGGGATGCAGCGCTCCTGCAGCCTCAGCAGGTCCAGTCAAGAAACAAACGACAACTGGCCTGAAGCAGCCATCGTCAGGGGTTTCTCTGCTTCCTACGTACCGGCTGACTTGTCACGGGAACCCTCTGCAGCGCGTCATCAAGTCCCACACGGCCTGAAATGGGCAGCAGAGCTCGGGGGTACTACTCACTCGATCGTGACCTTCATTCATCTGAAACAAATGACGAAAACTTCAGCAGTATTCCCAACAAAACTGCTTTTCTGGATACCTCTTTGCTACTGAGAAGAGGGGTGGCCTAAGCAGAAAGGGACAACAAACACAGCTCTCCACCATATCTACTTGCTCATGCTCTTGTCCATTCACGGCCAACACCGGGTTTCCTTGCACCAGGCGTTTCTACACGCTCCTCAGGTTCTACACGACACCAGGGAATTCAGACCTGTCAGGGAAATTCCCTTCCCCAGCTCTGCTCTCGGTCAGGCTGTGCAGCAGGAAAGTCTCTTACCTTGGTGAACACCTCTCAGGTCCCATCACACCCTGCAAAGTCACGAGCTCGTGGAACTTCCCTGGCGACTCTGCTGTCGAGAGGCAGCGAGCTGGAAGCAGGCCGTGCTGAACACACCCGGGCAGGAGCAGGGCTGCTGCGCTCGGGCAGCTCTTCCCACCCAGTCCCTCTGCAGACAAGGGCAGCCCCACCTCAAAACTGCCCTTCTCCAGGCTTGGAGGAGAAAAAGGGGATCCATTTGCTCTCCCTCACCACGCAATGCGCATCACTCAGCACTGTATTCTTCCCACTGACCTCAGCCTTTGGTGCCTTTTCATGGACTGACCTAAAAGCTGCTCTGACCAATTCCCCATCTCACCGGAGGTTCCGAGGGTGCCTCTGTATCACCCGCAAACTGTTTGGATACCAAGAAAATCACAAGGGAAGAAATTAAATATATTTGGTTTCATATGTCAAAGTGTTATTGATTTGCATGGCCCTGCAGACCATGGTGAGGCAGGCTGTTCCCCTGCAGCCCATGGAGGTCCAGAGTGGAGCAGATATCCACCTGTAGCCCATAGAAGGGGCCCCATGCTGGAGCAGGTGGATGCCTGAAGGAGGCTGCGACGCCGTGGGGAGCCCGTGCTGGAGCAGGCTCCTGCCAGGACCTGCAAACCCGTGGAGAGAGAAACCCAGACTGGAGCAGGTTTGCTGGCAGGACTTGTGACCCCATGGGGGACCCAGACTGGAGCAGTCTGTTCCCAAAGGTCTGCACCCTATGGAAGGGACCCACGCTGGGGCAGTTTGTGAAGAACTGCAGCCCATGGGAAGGACTCCCATTAGAGAAGCTTGTGGAGAACTGTCTCCTGTGAGAGGGACCTCATGCTGGAGCAGGGGAAGAGTGTGAGGAATCCTCCCCCTGAGGAGGAAGCAGTGGCAGAGACCAAGTGTGATGACCTGACCACAACCCCCATTCCCCTTCCCCCTGCGCCGCTTGCGGGGAGGAGGTAGAGAAATCAGGAGTGAAGCTGAGCCCGGGAAGAAGGGAAGAGTGGGGGGAAGGTGTTTTAAGATCTACTTTTGTTTCTCATTATCCTGCTCAGATTTGATTGGTCATAAATAAAACTTTTTTTTCCTTCTGAAGTTCAGTTTGTTTTGCCTGTAACAGTAGTTGGTGAGTGATCCCTCTCTGTCCTTATCTCGACCCATGAACTTTTCATCATATTTCCTCTCCCCTGTCCAGTTGAGGAGGGGGAGTGATAGAATGGCTTTGGTTTTATTGGAACAATTGAAAGCATCACAGAATGCAGAAGGGTGGTGGGTAAGGCCAGAAAAGCAGGTAACAGTAACCCCACAAGTTATGGTGGAACTTGCGAAAGAAAAGCATGTGCAGACACATTGGGGTGTAGATGTCATGATCTTGAGTTTAAAATCATCTGCAGTGTGTGTAGGAATGACAGGGGTAATTAAATCAATAGTGGCCAAGTGTCCAATTTGTCTCCAAAATAATCCTTTAAATGGGAAAAGGGCACCCCTAGGAGTAACAAAACAGGGTAACTCCCCAGGAGACTATTGGCAGGTTGATTTTTCTGAATTACCTAGGCAAAATAGATTTAGATATTTATTAGTATTAATTGACACATTTCCTGGATGGCCGGAAGCCTTTCCTTGTCGCACCAACAAAGCAAGAGACGTGGTTAAAATATTGCTCAAAGAAATAATACCAAGGTCTGGGGTACCAATCGGCATGTCTTCTGATAGGGGACCACATTTTGTAGCAGAAATAGTTCAACAAGTAAGTAAAGTTTTAGGAATAAACTGAGAATTACATACCCCCTGGAGGACGCAATCAAGTGGGAAAATTGAAAGAATGAACCAAACATTAAAAAGACAAATAAGTAAGATTTGTCAAGAAGTGTCTTTAAAATGGCCACAAGCTTTACCATTAGCACTCCTGAGAATCAGAATCCAACCAAGATCTAAAGATGGTGTAAGTCCGTATGAAATCTTGTATGGCAGACCTGATCAGACTCCTTTAATCCCAGGGGATATGAAAATAGCAGGGGAAACATTTAAAAATGTATGTGATTTCTTTAGGAAGAACCCTCGAAGCACTCCGAAAATACGTTGTGCTGCAGCAATAAGTATTAGACCAGTGTATAACTAAAATATAATTTAATTTAAGATGGAAGTATTGAAAAGATGATTATTTCAAAACTTCCAAAGGGGGGAAATGTAACCAGGGCGATGGAATCAGCTGACCATAAAGCACAAACAACGCTGCTATTCTGTCCCTGGTGCAGCCCTGCCCACCTGGACATGAGGGCTGGGGACAGAGGGTCTCGTCTCTAGGTAACCATTAATGTTAAACAATAGTGGGGAGGGGGATTTTTAATGGAAACAGCGTTACCTGATGGCTGCAGGTGCATTTGTGGTACCTGTCCACTGTGTGAATGAACTGAAGCAGAGAGTCTGGCATCTCCATCCAAAGGGGTCAGTTTTTGGTAGGGGCTGGGAGTCGCCTGGAACCGGTCAAGACGACCCCGCGGTGTGGATGGGAGCCAGGAGAGAGCTGAGTTTGCGCAGAAACAAAAGTCAATCAGCGAACACTGTGATGAAGAGGAGGAGCCTTCATCTTGGGACCCCCGACGACCACCACTAGGAGGCACTGCGCAAGCGCGGCTGGGAGGAGTCTATGGAAATGACTTCTTGGAACTGATTTTAATATGAAAGGGATAAGTTATGTAACCTAATGAATACGTATATTTTTGATCTGTATAAACTATCTGGAAAAGGTATGGGGTGTGCACGTTGGGTGGAATTATCCCCCGTGCATCCAGCGCTGCCATAAAGAATGCTGCCTGTTAACACCACAGTGCTGTGACGAGGTTTTATTCCCGGATTTTCGGTGACACTCCCAGTGCCCTCAATCCCCATCCCAGTCACCTCGCAGTGCCCCCAACCCCCCCAGTCCCTCCCAATGCCCCCAGCCCACTCCCAGTCCCTCCCAGTCCCCTCCCAGTGCCCCCAATCCCCTCCCACAACCCCCCAGTCCCTCCCAGTACCCCCAAACCCCCTCCCACAACCCCCCAGTCCCTCCCAGTGCCCCCAAATCCCCTCCCACTTCCTCCCAGTCCGTTCCCAGTTCCCCCAAACTCCCTACCACCCCCCTCCCACAACGCCCCGAACAACCTCTTTTGGAGTTTGAACAAGTTTTTTTTCAAGAAACAGGTTTTCACCGTCTTTAAAGCCACTCAATAGTTTTATCCTTCTAACAAGAACTGGAACTGGGAAGGGTTGCACGTAACATGAAAAACTGCAGCCTGGAGAAACTGCTGGTTATCCTCAGGAAACCACAAAAAGCAGAGGTAAACTCTGTGCTGTTCTGGATGGAAGATGAAAGATTTTCAATGACTGAAAGACTTGGGTAGATCAGCTGCACTGTTCAGCCATCGGGGAACTCCTCTTCCTCGCATGGCACTTGTTCCACAAAGGGAAGTCTTCACACCACCTGGAGAATCGCCTGTGAAATTCAATACGGTTTGCAATCAAATCAGCCTTTAAGGCTCGCATAAACAAATGGAATTGCTCTTCATACGTTGCGGAGCTGAAACGACTCAATAGCTCCAATACAAAAAGTCACTGACAGGGGTTGTGTTCTCTATAAACACCCAGCCCAGAAGATCTCACGATTTATAATGGGAACAGTTTCAGAATTTAATCCAACATGTATTTTACATGCAAGAAAAGCAGCTGCAAGCTCGGAATTCTCACAGTGATTTCTCTTGCAGACTTGATTCCGTTCCTCTGAAGATCAGCCGTGAACTGCCCAGATGAACTGAGCTCACGCGCCTTCTACCAAAAAAATTCCATCTCCAGAAAGATGACTGACAACGAGCAGCCTTTATAAACTGAGTTATCACAGAATACGTGCAACAAGCACCAGCTGAGTCTACACATATCATGACTTCAGAGCAAGGAGAGTATTTTAAAGCTGGCCCTGCCTCAAAGCACCTAAGCATATGAGAACGGACCTCACGTCGCAGAAAAATAAAGGGGTATCAAATCAGAGAGCAACATTTATGAGAAAAACTCAATTTTGAGAGACCTTTCTGACCATAAGATTGTGTCCAGTCAGAAAAGGGCAGCTCATGCAGAGCTGCTGAAGCTTTATGCCACTGACAGGCAACATCTAAGCCCAGAAATCTGAAAAAGCAGCAGCTGGATGAAGTTTCAATACCTCTTTCCCCTTACAAATGTGAAAGTTTCAAACTCACACTCAGAAGGGACGAACTCTTGATCCCGACCTGGAGAAGCGAAATGTCCATCACATCTCGAACCCTCAGCCTTCATCTTCTGTAGGAAGAAACAGACGTTCAAAATAATGTATGCATCTTCTAAAAGGCAGTGTACACCACCATCCAGGAAACCTAGGAATTACGGTCAAAAATCACAAGAAATGACCCAGCTAGTGGTTTATTTTTCTTTTCTTTCATCCGTCTGCCCAATATATGTCTCAAAAGACAGCATCCAAAGAGAAAACAGCTAACCTGCACCTGGCAAGTCTGAACGTTTGAGTTAACTGGAAAGAAAACAGGCGATCGGTTGAAAGAATCTGACCTGGAAACGTCCACAATCCAGCAGCACCATCCTGCTATTTCTGCTTTCACCGTGATCAGAGTCTTCAAGAGGTAGGTGAGCTGCCGTCAGCGAGACTCCATATGCACTGGCTAAATATTTACTGATGCAGTAACTTGACCAAAACAAAGAGAAAAGGTTGGCTAAGATGTCATGCTCATGTACGGAGGCACATCGGTTTTAGCTCTTCAGCTGGCAAACAGAAGCAAGCACAGACGGAGACGCACAGAGCAAATGACCGAGGACAGAAGGACCTTGTCGCAGCAGCTACACAGTTCCCCTGCACCCTTCCAAGACCGCCAGCCTATTCTGCAACAACACCTGAAATTTAAAAAAATGCTTCCCCACACAATCAAATGCAGCCGCTTAGAAGTGGGAAAAGCAACGCTTTTCTTTGCAAGGCATAGCAGTGCATCACAAGAGTTTTTTGAACGAAATACTATTCGTTATTATCTCTCTCAGAGCACTGCTGCTACTGACTGAGACCTTCAATGGCATTTCCTTCTTTCCCAGCCATTTCCTTTCCCTTTCCCCACACCAGAAAGCTCACAGAACCCTATCTATCTACATTACACGTAACGCAGTATAAAAGCTCCCAAAGCAGAGATATACTAGAATATACCAAAAATGTCTCACCAAACAGAGGTACACTAAACCTCGGAAGAAAACCAGAGAATGTTAATGTCATTAACACTTCTCTCAGCTCTCCACTAGGAAGTGGAGGTAGCCAGAGGATCACCACAGACTGATGGACATTACCACCACAGCAATGACATTACATCCAGGTGCTGAGACTGAGAGCATCCCGCTGCGCCATACAAACAATGCAAGCTACAAACACAGCGAAACCTTGGGGGCGGAGGGAATCAATGAAACTCCAGGCCTAGAACTACAGCGCTGCAGGCCGTCAGAGCAGCCAGCGCCGAAACGCTGCCTCTGCAACACAACAGAAAGTCCGCACGCGGCAGCGAACTCCTTAGCAATACTCACGCGATTTTCTTACAGGACGCCAAAGCGCAGCAGAGTATCTCGTTCTCTTCGTGCCACTTGCACCTACACGGAATGGAGTTCAGGCTCATTTCAGAAGCATCGACAGCGTTAATCGACATGAACAGTTGCTCTGCTCACAGGGAGCAGGAACAAGCATTCAAGATGCGACCTTTCCGTCTCAGCGACCGTACGGCACCTCTGAAATTTCGCAGAGGACCAGCGTTCAGTAACTCAGCTCCCAGTGCTCTGTGCAGAGTTCAAAGGCATGCTTCACAGGCAACCTGCTTCACGCAGAGGTGGGGGCAGGGAGACAAGAGAATCCTGAGGTTGGGAAAGGGAACTGAAAGGGAACACTCTGAAGTTTCCCACTCATGTGAAATAGGTCCTCTTAGTACAAGCACCCCCGCTTTCCTCTCCACGCCAGTGTTTTAAAATGCATTTTTCCATTCTTGTTAAGGTCTCCCTCTAGTGTGCCGATACTCGTAGAAATGGAAAACCACCTGACTGTAAAAAGATGAAGTGACATTGATTCTCCCAACAGATCTTAAAATCCATCCTGTAAGCAGACTCGCAAGAATAATTTTTTTTTTTAAAGATCTATTCAAATTTAAGATCAAATTACTGGTTCTTACTTCATACTTTTAACTTTTCCTTTGCTACTCTTTATTTCTCTAAGTTAACTGCGTCATCACTAAACATTCCCTCGCAACACCACCAGCTACACACCACTTTTATACAAACACAGAGGAATCGGAAAGCAGGAAAAGCTTTACCATTCAAGACTCATCGGGGGGGCAGGGAGAGAAAAAAATCCATCAGAGTAAATCGGATTCCAGAAGTGTTAGAAAGAACATTCATTCCAGAAGAAAAAAGATAGGATCTTGCTTAACGCTTACGCTCGAGAACTGGATTGGTACCCCTGGGAAACAGACCTTCTCCCTCCTCACAGCAGCAATATGGGGCATCTGGTGGACTGAAACAGCCAGGTCTGATTCAAATTACACGGAGAGAGTCTGAATCTTCTGACTTCTAGGATTTCCAGTTAAATACCACAATGTATTGTTTTCCAATTTTTCACCCCACCCTTTAAATCGGGCCTCAGCGTTAAAAAGCTGAGTGTCTTTATACTTCTTTTGGGGAAGTATTTTTCATTTCCAGCTGTGCTCATGATGTGACCAGAAGCATTTCTTATCACAAGGCTTGCAGAACATTCTAGCTAGCAGCATACAAGCTGTATGTAAAGCACCAAGAACATCAGATTAATACAGATTTCCACAAAGAAGAACCCAACATACCTCGTATTACAGGAGAAATCCCAATGGAAGACATCCAGTTCTCCACACACCCAACTCCTGGATGGCTCCTTCTGGTATTTCTTCCGGCAGAGTTCTATTACCAGGTCTTCTGCAGCAAGAAGCTCCAGATGGCTCTCAGTGCCTAGAGCTCAGAGAAAATCCACGTCAGGAGAACAAGTCAGTCACTATTCTGCTGAGCTCAGTTCTCACTCACTCCCTGTTCACTGCCCAGCCTCACACTGGAGCGTGAACGCTCTTGTAAACCTTCCCAAGTTCTTCCAACAGCGGTTTCAAGAAAACCTGGCTTCCTAGCAAAGCAGGTCCCATACTCCCACCATTTCAGTCCTTTAAAGAAGTTGAGTAAGACTGGGCCAAGTTCTGAGCCCTGGGGAACACCACTGGTTACCGGCCTCCAACCAGACTCAGCGCCGCTGATGTCACCCTCTGAACTCTGCCATTCAGCCAGTTCTCAATCCACCTCTCTGTCTGCTCCTCCAGCCCACCCTTCCTGAGCTTCCCTACCAGGATGTGATGGGAGACAGTGTCCAAAGCCTTGCTGAAGTCGAGCTAGGCAGCACCACAGCTCTCTCCTCATCTACCCAGCCAACCATGCCACCATGGAAAGATATGATCTTGCTCAAGCATGATTTCCCCTTGGTCAATCCATGCTGACTACTCCTGATAACCTTCTTTTCCTCCACTTGCTTGATGATGACAGCCAGAATGAGCTGCTCCATCACCCTTCCAGGGATGGAGGCCAGACTGACTGGCCTGTAGTTCCCCGGGCCCTCCTTCTCGCCCTTTTGGGAGACTGGAGTGACACTGGCCTTCCTCCAGTCCTCGGGCACCTCTCCTGTCCTCCAGGACCTTTCAAAGACCATGGAGAGGGGCTCAGCAATGACATCCGCCAGCTCCCTCAGCACTCGTGGGTGCATTCCATCGGGGCTCATGGATTTGTGGCTGTCCAGTTTGCTTCAACCATCTCTAACCCAATCCTCCTCGACACAGGCAAGCTCTGCCTTTCTCCAGGCCTTCTGTCTTACCTCCAGGGCCTGGGATTCCTAAGGGCCAGCCTTAGCAGTAAAGACTGAAGCAAAGAAGGCATGCAGTAACTCTGCCTTCTCCATGCCCTCCGTCACCAGGGCACCCACCTCATACAGCAGCAGGCCCACATTGTCCCTAGTCACCTGTTTGCGATACTGATGTACTCGAAGAAGCCCTTCTTCTTGTCTTTGACATCCCTTGCCAGGTGGCATTCCAGATGGGCCTTAGCCCCCCTTCGCGCCCCCCTGCATGCTCTGACAACCTTCCTCTATTGCTCCCAAGTGCTCTCTCCCTCCTTCCACATTCCATAGACATTTCTTTTCCATCCAAATTTTGCTAGAAGCTCCTTGCTCATCCACGCACGTCTCCTGCCTCCTTTGCTTCATTTCTTACCTATGGGGATGCACCCATCTTGAGCAGGGAGCAAGTGATGCTTGAATAGCGACCAGCTCTCTCGGACCTCCCCCTGCCTTCCACAGCCCTAACCCAGGTGTTTCCTCCAAGGTCCTTCAACAGGCCAAAGTCAGCTCTCCTCAAGTCCAAGGCTGTGATCCTACCTACTGCCCTGCTCCTTCCACGCACGATCCTGAACTCACACCACCTCATGACCACGGCAGCCAAGGCTGCCCCCAACCTTCACACCCTCAACCAGTCCTTCTCTGTCTGATCACGCTCTTTTGCTCTCACCGATGGGGAGCAAAACAAGAGGGAGAAGCATGCAAAGTAGTTCTAGCTATCAGGACCAGCTTTTAGGAAACCTTTCAGACCCAAAGCTTTTCAGACAAATACAGCTGTCCATGACTACATAACCCCTCTCTCGGGGAAAAAAGAAAAGGCCAAAAATGATCCTTTTCTCACCTGTTACGCTAGCCATTCGATTGAGACACCACTTAATTCGGAATCTGTCACCAGACTAGAGGAAAGAAAATTTCAGTCACTTTGAAGAAGTACAGTATATAACTCTGACATCTGCAAGACTTCTGACTCAAAAAGTCACCTCCAAAACAAAGGCCAACGTTTGTGGGATTCAATGGACGCTCTTCCTGACAATTATCTTGAAGAGGAACCAAATGCCACGGAGCCTCTCCAACCAAACTCCAGGCGAAATACTGGACTTGTGTTTGGGGGCACTTTAAAGGCTAACCCATGCTACTGGCATCTCCATTGAGCTCTGCATCGCTTTCACCTGTATTTCTTCAGAGCCCTATATTGATGGATGGAGACCAACATCTTCACCCTCCCTGCCTTTTGAAGAACTAACATTAGGCTCCAATGGAATCAAAACCTAATATAGCTGTCACAAAGCTTAAACGCCTCTGAAGCCCAGCAGTTTGTTTTGCTCATTGGCAAATGAAACTTGAGCACAAATTAAGATGTACAGTGTTCTCACGGGGAAAGTGCCAGAAAAACATCCCTTAGAAAAGCAGAACTGTGCAACTATTGTTCAGCACAATCAATTTCAGTCAATCTTCAAAGCTCTGAACCTAAGTTAAAACAAAGTCAGAGACCAAGTGAAATGTTCACCAGCAGACTACAGCCAGAAGCGCAGGCTGAAACTAAGGCGGCAGAAAATTAGGTCTCTGCTTTATAAAAAGGCCAGCTTCTAGGGGCCATTTCTTCCTGCACGGAACTGGGATACCTTAGCAAACAGCGCCTTTGCCCACTCCTTTCCACACCAGTTAGGTTTGAGAGTGAAGCATCTCCTTTGGCATCCAACAGAAGTGAAACGAAAGGTTTTGATTGAGAGCATCTTACTTTGACCTGGACCATACCCTGCAGTAGATGTGAGGCGAAACACCCCTGGCTGGCTGGACAAACTCCAGAAGCTCCCGCAAGACAACGGCGTAAGAAGTACGGGAAAGACCAAATCCAGACAGAGGGATCTTATGAGTGGCATCACCTAATGGGGGGGTGTCAGAAAAAAAACAAAACACCAAGTTATAACAAGTCCTGTTTCCTTAAATGATACAGTTCCCCCCTCCTTTCTATCTTTTTATATCCATATACGTACACACACACCCCCCTCTTCTTCTCTACAGGCACTGTGTCTGTGCTTAAGCCATCAAAACCCTGCTTTTGCCAGCAGCAGACTGGCAGGGCTGGGCTGCGAGCACACACACACCACTTTTACAAGGCAATTATCTAAGTATTTGACCTAGGAAACATTGGCCAAGTTTGTTCCCTCTGTACACCAGGGGAGGAAGTGTCCTAACAGAAACCAACGGGAATCTACAAACACTACTCAAGAGTCACAAAGGGAGCACGGCAGGCCAAGCCAGGCACAACAACAGCAGAAATACTTTAACTTTGGTGACAGATGTGAAGCTGCCAAGCACAACTTTGAAACACAAACTGGTATCTTTGAGCTACCCTATCATGAGTTAGCAGTTCATGCTGAAGATACACTCCAGGACTATCAAGGGAACGACGCTCGGCTCAGGTGGGCTTGAAAGCATTTAAAGCCAAACAAAGTTGTCCCATTTAAGAAAAACCTACTGCAGTTATTATGGAATTAAAATAGGAAGATGGAACACAAATAATTCTCCCACTGACAAAACCACTTTGGGTCAAGTGCTCTGCCATTTGTGGGTACAAGAAACATGCAAAAGGCGACTGCACCAAGCTGCTCTGTCACTCCTTTTTCTTCAAAACTCCACCAGTTCCCAGAAGCAGGAACTGCAGACTTCCCAAACGTTCTGACACAAATCAGATAAGCTGAGTCTAAAACCACACACCTCTGCACACCCCTCCTCTTCTCCACTGATACTCACTAGCAGTCTGGCAGCGGTACCGAAAACCAAGTGGTGGTGCTTCTGCAGAAGAGCAGGGGAGACGGGAGAAAAAGAACAATCGTTACCCACCATCCACAATGACAGATCCTTAACTCTCAGCCATGCACCAGTCTCACGTACAGAAAGGAACAGCTTCATCTTCCACTGGGGCAAGTACAACTGCCACAACTATTTTCGAAAAAGTTCTTTTCAGTCATACGCATTTTAAAAAACAAAAAGTCTATGATACAGCGTGTGTGTGTGTGTGTGTGTTTAGGTCCAACCAAGACAAACATTCATTGGCATGAACTACAAAGCACAAACATCTGAAGGTCCTTCTGCAGTTGTTCTACCCTCTTTCAAGCGTCATGCAGCCACGCTTCAGTCCGTCTCTCCAGAAACAACCAGCACTGCTCCAATATTTGAAGAAGGCCAACCACTTACAGTCAAAGAAATAAACCTATCTTCATCTCATCCGGGCAGCAGTAAGTGACCGCAGAACGCCTCCCTCTCACCCCAAAGCAGGATGAACTACTTCTCCTCTCCCTTCCTTGGAACTCACCTGCATCGATGAAATGATGCAAATCGGCTATTACGCCGTCCTTTAGGGAGTACTTCACACACCCGATCTCACAAGGAAGGAAGCGCTGTTCACAGCTGGATGGCAGCTTGCCATGGCTGTAAATGTCCAGGAAGTAGAAGATGTCTGAAACCACGGCTGAAAGGAAACAAAACCCACACACATTTTCAGAAGAGCCAACAGAGGTTACCTCAAGCCATCCTGGCCTCATCTCATCCAGCGTAAGCTTCAGCGCGCTTTATCATATGAGTGACGTAGGGTAATGACCAAGTAAAACACAGCTCTTTCTCTCTATCACAGATGACCAGGGAGTTAACACTTCTGCAAGAGTCAGGCACATTAGTGATCCCGGTACATCTCCCATAGCTGCTACTGTGTGTAGAGATCAGGGCCAAAAGAGGGAAGAAAAAAATAAATCAACCCCCAAACCCACACAAATGTTAAGAGGCCTGGAATCAACAACAGGACCTACTATTCCTTTTTATGATAGGTCTCTTCACCCTCTAGGAAAAAAAGGTTAGAAAAAACATCAGTCTGAGGCAGCAAAGCAGCCTCACCAGCTCAATTCAGTGACTTACACAAGTTACAGCAGCGAAATAATCTTCTGCAGCAAGAGGAGGCAACAAGTCTGCTCGTTAAAAGGATTGCTTCTCCACTGCTCTATGAGCTCCCAAAGAAGTCGGCAAGCACACCCAAAGCAAATGTGAAGAAATAAATTTACCATTTACTAATTTGAAAAGTACCCAACGACGAAAAATGTTTCAGAGTACACCTTAATCCTTCTCTTCATGAATGTCACATAACATTCTCACTGAAGCTTTAGGTACCTATTTCTTCTTTACCCTTAGGTTACGCCCCTCATCAAAAAAATCCTACTTGTTCTCCTAAACAACGGAGCTGTAGAACTGCTTTTGCAGACAAATACTGCTCTAGGCCAGATTTTAAGGCATTTAACACCACTTGTCCGAAGCTTGAATGCTGGTGCTCTCTTACATTGGCTATCAACCTCTACAAGCTGCGGAGTCAGGAAAGACACCTCTGACCCGCTTTCCTTACCAAAAAAATGGATATAGCTACAGGGAACCGTGCAGCACTTGGACCGAGACAGAAAGGAGCAGCAGCATCAAATGCGTCTCAGTTATCCCTCATCATTACCCCCTCCTTCAGTTTAAAGACAAATTGTGCCAGCTCAAGCCACCACCACCAACCCCATCAAATTTGCATCACAGTGACAGGGGAGCACAACCTCTGCCAGGGAGGACACTAAGATGTATCACGCTTTTTATGGAGCTGCTCTTTCCTGCCCCTCCATGACCATGGCAACAGGAAAAGACTTCAGGAGACCTGTGACGCAAAAGGCTTCAGCTGAAACTTAGCCACACAGCAGATGCAGCTCACATCAACTGGCTGCGTGACTTCTCTTGTAAGCACTGCCACTTCTCATTTTTCAGAATAACGTCATATTCATGGGGAAATGATTACAGATGTGTTCACTACTCCATTCCAATCAAAACATCCATTTGAAGAAGGGGGCACCGATAAAACAGGTTTCGTTTTGTCAAGAGTTTTCACCAAGGAAGCAAGCCAGGATGTGACAAAAGCACTGACAAAGCACATATCCCCTCTTTTATTCTCCCAAGGAGGACAGGTCACTGTTTGCTTTAACACCTCTACCACACAAAATTTTTGAACTTTGATATCTAACAACTCTTCACCCTTTCACATTAGTACAAGCATTATTTTATGCTGAACTTGGGTTAGACCTTGTAAACCACAAATCGTAGGAGTTCAACACTTTCCTTTTTCTTCAAAGCCTTGAAATAATTGTAAAGAAACCATTAGTGGCTACATTTCCCTCCAGCTAAAGAACAGAGGACAAGGATTTTGGGGGAGGGGGGGTAGGGAAGGGGGCATGGCAGCACAACACACATCTGCACTGACTTCCCGCTGTCCTACAGAAGACCTTTTCCCAGCAGCAGACCCTTGGTTTAACACAAAGAAACAGCTGACACAGACGGCCATTAGCAAAATGGAAGCAGCCTTTGTACAGGTACCCTTGAGAATATCTACACAGGGCAAGCTTCTGTCTACCAGGATCAACTGCTCTAAGATTACCCTACCCTGATCGTTCTCCCAGGACACAGCAGAGGCCTTTGGAAGAGAAGTGACACCGGGCATCTTGGTGGTCAGACAAGCAGGAACCGGATGAGCCACATTAGACGTCTGCAAGAGAAGAGAAGAGAAAGTTAAAAAAAAAAATCAAAACAGTCTACTAACACCCAACAAAGTCCTTCACCTCCTCCTCTCAGAGGAACACAGGATGGCCACTAACAGTGACGGTCAGGTGGAACAAGCCTGCAGTTTCTATACACGTGCCCATGGACTTGCAGACCCGAAAGGCAGGATTTCTCTTCTAACAAAAACAGAGCTGGGTATCTTAGCACCCTGCTCAACTCACTGCAACTACAAAGAGCTACAGCTAAAAATCACAACATGCAATTCAAAAAAAAAATTGTTTTCGGGAGCTTTTCAAGTTGGAATTTCCAATTTTTTTCCATAAACTTTATGGAAAAGTTTGGCACATGCGTTAGTTGCCTTGGACTAGGAAGGAAAGTGATGAAAAGCTGACAAAGCCTCAGGGAAGCCATCAGGCTGCTCTGGCACAGAGCAAGTAAGAAAGGCACCGGCGTCCATTCAGCGCTGCAAATTCACACAGGAGCAGGAAGCTTTTCAGAGGACAGGAAGAGAAACCCGGCAGGCTTACAGAACTCAATCATTCAGGACCCAAACTGGGAATAACACCCACATCTAGGTGCACTCATTCCAGATGACCATCTTAGCCAAAGTTTGTGGATTATCAGTTTCAACTACTGCAAATAAACCGAGGAATCGGTCCCATTCACCTAAGCTTCAGTCACCTCCAAAAGATGACCAAGACCTTTCACTACACAAAGTCAGCGGGGTTGTCTGTGTGATTAATCAATGGAGATCACACATAACCTCACACATACACACTTCCCTATTTCCACTGACAGCCAAGAAGGATGATGATCTTTATTTTGCTAAAGCAATTATTGCTTTCCCTGATTACAGCTTTCTAAAATGCCACCACTCCTGGAAGGAAATACACAAGCCTCTGCTTCTGACTTTGCTGTCATTTCAGGCAGCTCTCCATTACACCTGAAAACGGAGCTCCACTGATTACATACCCCTAGCCTGCTACATAACACAATGATGATCAGATTTTAAACAGCTCTTTTCGATATAAGCAAGCCCACAGAATCAGAAAACATTGCCTAACATCTCCCTACTAGTCTGGACTGACTAAATTAACTGCTCCAGCTTTACCCGTGACTCCACACTATGATCATCCTGGCATTCCCTCTGGAAGTGTTTCATAGTCCTCACCACTAATTCATAGTTCATACTCAGTATCTAGTCACACGGGATGAAGAAATAAATGTGGTATTATCCATTCGCTCGACCAGGCTCTCTGCTGTGACACACAAGTTTTCACACTGCCAACCAAGACTGCAATAAAATAAGCTTTCCCACACCTCGCACAAGTCAAACTCTGAAGCAAACTATGCTTCAGGGAACTGCTGGGAGAGGGAGACAGACATAAGGGACAAAAAAATAGGGGAGGTGGAGGGACAGACACATGAGACACACACCTTTTCAAGACCCTAAATAGTACAAGGGATCCTGTTAGCACTGTTTTTGACTACAACCACATTCAGCTTCACCTAACTGCTTACTTTTACATTGAGGGACTTTGTCCTCCACCAGAGCATTACTGTTCTCTCCATAACCAAACCAATCTACAAACAACGGCAAGGTACAATTCTTCTTTCTGTGCACAGGTTCCAACATTTCACTGACCTGCTCCACCACGCAGCCGCTCAACAATGCCCCAGCAGCTGCCTTTAAGATGTGGCTTCAGGCCATCCGCCAAGAACCACCTAAATTAAGGACACCCACAAAGCAAGAGCAACATGAACCTAGCACCAGAAGCCACACCAATTTACAAGATTACAAAGAAAAAAAAAATGGCAAAGCCAGTCACTGCAAAATGTTGTTAAACATCACACTAAGTTGTCAGAGAACGACATTTTACTTGGGAAAAGAGCCCAAAGGAACAAGCTGCGCTGGTTTAAAACAGGATAGAGTATTTTCACCTTTAATTGAAACCAGAACAATTTCCCGCTTAACCTTCGTCACGGTACGGACTGCCCCAGCAGCCGTAACCTCCACAGGCTGGAGGCTCTGGAGAGCAGGTCCTCCTCCATGGCACCACAGCTGACCAAACCCAACACCACTCCCTCCGCCTCTGGTTCAGCTACTCTGGAAGCTCTTCCTTTCTCAGCATTTACCTCTTGCACCATCTTCTCCGAGCGTTTCTTTTCATTCCACTTACGAGCCTTCTCTGCATATCCCATCTTTTCTTCCTTACTCAGCAACTAAAGGAAAGGGAATGGGAAAAAAAAAGTTTTACTGCTTCCTCCTAGCAGCCCCACAAAGCAAGAAACTCCATGTAAGAAATTAATTGTGCATTTCCAAAGGACCTTCTCAATGCTTGCCAAGAGCTGCCAACTGCTAGCACTGACTCCAAACATTTCCTGCAGCCTTCTCCCTAACGGACCCCCAACCTTTGATTCCAAACGCCTGGCGAGCACACGCTTCTGAAGCATCTTTGGGCGAGAGCAAACTAGCACTGCCCCACCACAAACCAGAGGTCTTCTGAAATCCCTCGGGCCAGCCGGGGATGCCACTACCCATAGAATCCTAGAGTTTGGGTTGGAAGGGAGGTTCTCCTTCCCCTCTACACTGCCCTAGTGAGGCCCCATCTGGAGTACTGGGTCCAGTGCTGGGCTCCCCAGTTCAAGAAAGATGAGGAGCTACTGAAGAGAGTCCAGTGGAGGGCTACGAGGATGAGGAGCTACCAGAGCATCTCTCCTACGAGGAGAGGCTGAGGGAGCTGGGCTTGTTCAGCCTGGAGAAGAGCAGGCTGAGAGGGGACCTTAGAAATGTCGATCAGTATCTGCAGGGGGGGGGTCAGGAGGACGGGGCCAGACTCTTTCCAGTGGTGCCCAGCAACAGGACAAGGGGCAACGGGCACAAACTGGAGCAGAGGAAGCTCCAGCTGAACCCGAGGAAGAACTTCTTCCCTCTGAGGGTGACGGAGCCCTGGCCCAGGCTGCCCAGGGAGGCTGTGGAGTCTCCTTCTCTGGAGATATTCAAGACCCACCTGGACAGGGTCCTGTGCAGCCTGCTCTGGGTGACCCTGCTTCGGCAAGAGGGTTGGGCTGGGTGACCCACAGAGATCCCTTCCAACCCCTACTGTTCTGTCATTCTGTGATTCTATGATGGAATCAGTTGACCATAAACATGAACAATGCTGCTGTGTCCCTGGTACAGCCCTGCCCACCTGGACATTAGGGCTGGGATCAGAGGGTTTAGTCCCTAGGTACTCATTAATGTTAAACAATAGTGGTAGAGGGGGATTTTTAATAAAAATAGCGTTACCTAATGGTTGCAGGTGCATTTGTGGTGTCTCTCTGTTGTGTAAGTGAACTGAAGCAAAGAGTCATACATCTCCCCCCAAAGAAGTCAGTTTTAATTAAAACCAGGAGTTGCCTAGAACCGGTCAAGACGACCTGGCTGCAGGGACAAGAGCCAGGAGAGGGCTGAGCTTGCGCGGAAACAGGGGTCAACCAGCGGACACTGTGATGAAGAGGAGGAGCCTTCATCTTGCGACCCCCCGACGACCACCACTGGGAGGCACTGCGCAAGCGGAGCTGGGAGGAGTCTATGGAAATGGGCTGATTTGACTGTGAAAGGAAGGGCTTATGTAATCAGATGAATATGTATATTTTGATCTATATAAACTGCACGGAAGGGGCATGGGGTGTGCACGTTGGGTGGAATTATCCCCCGTGCATCCAGCGCTGCCAGAAAGAATGCTGCCTGTTAACACCACAGTGCTGTGACGAGGTTTTATGCCCGGATTTTCGGTGACACCATCCCAGTTCATTCCAGTCCATCCCAGTGCCTCCCAACCCCCTCCTAGTCCCTCCCACTGTCCCCCAGTACATCCCATTCCTCTCCCAGTGCCCCCAGATGCCCTCGCAGTGTCCCCCAGTACCTCCCAGTTCATCCCAGTACATCCCGGTGCCCCCAGATCCCCTCCCAGTCTCTCCCAGTCCCTCCCACTGCCCCCAACCCCCCTCCCAGTCCCCTCCCACTGTATCCCACTGCCCCTAAACCCCCTCCCACAACACCCCAGTCCCTCCCAGTGCCCCCAAACCCCCTCCCAGTCCCTCCCGGTACATCCCAGTCCCTTCCCAGTGCCCCCAATCCGCATCCCAATCATCTCCTAGTGCCCCCAAACCCCCTCCCAGTCCCCACCAGTCCCATCACAGTACCCCCAAATCCCCTCCCAGTCTCTCCCAGTCCCAACCCAGGGCCCCCAACTCCCCTCAGTCCCTCTCAATGCCCCCAGAACCCCTCCCAGTCCCTCCCTGTGCCTCCAAACTCCCTCCCAGTCCCTCCCAGTGTCCCCAAATCCCCCCCAGCTTCTGACCAGTGACAGAGACACCAATTACTTGGTCAGTATTAGAAAAGCCTGACATCAAAGTACCTTCCGTTATCCTACAAGCCTAGGCCAACTGCAGCTTTTCAGTACAGAAACAAAGCACTACATGTTTTCTTATCAATAAGAAATAATATTTCTTACCATTCTGGTAAGAATAAATATTGCAAGGTGAAAAAAAATGTATACTTCCACCACTCACGCACAGGGAAAAACACCCAGCTTTTGTCTGTCAGAAATTTCATACAGGACTAATTTACACTCAGGCTTTGAGGTCCCAAGTAAGGTCATAAAATTACTACCTTCTCCCCAGACTAGCTCAGGAACTGAGAGTAAGCACACTCCCTCACATCCAGGAAAAAGGCATCGTCATTTAAAATACTCCTACTGCAAAACATTCGCAATTTAACACTGAGCTTCAGGAGTCCCTGCTATTCTGCTCTGGTAAATTTAAGTTACAAGCCACGTTTGATCTGCATTTGTCCTTGCTGTGTTCCCCTAAGACACAAAAAACTCTCCCGTGGTAGGTACTCGTAGTGGTATTCCCACATTTACCATCAAGACAGACAACTACTGCCCACGTCCCACAATTATTTTCATTGTCTTCTGCCGAGTTTATTCTTGCCAAAGTTCAGAGGGGGAGAGAACAAATAATTACCTGTTTGCTAGCGCTACAGCGTCCCTGCTCAGCTACTGGCTGAGAGCCAGCTCTACCACACATCGCCTCAAGAGAACCTACATCACCTGTATAATCCCCGAACCACAAAACACTTCCAGCCTATCTTGCTTGGGAAGCCCACAGGCGTACCTTTCACAGAAGCTTTCAGTAACTCCATCTTCTCCATCAGGCCTGCAGTCCTTCCATTCACATCTGCGCCCTCTAACTGCGAATCGCTTCTAGCAGCACCCCAGAAACAGGCTTCCTGGTCAGAGAAAAAACACAAAAGTCATCTAGTTGCCAAGCAGGCGTATTTATTTTATAAAGCCTTCTCACAACTGCCCTGCTGCACAGCCCTTCCACCACAAAAACCTTGCTGGGAGATCCAGTACCATTACACAGAGCAATACACAGACCCAGCAGACAGAAGAATGGCTGAAGCCTCTGCTGTCTTCACTCCTTCCATGCTCTGCTCTGCTCAAGACACTTGGAACTTACAGAAATACGGAGGCTACGTCCTAACAGCAAGACCCCAGCCAGCTACAGACAGCCACGCTGCCTCTAACACCGACAACCGAGCGCGCTGTCCCGCTGGCACCTCCGCTCCCAGGACGAGCCCAGGCAGTTTTCAAAGGCCACGGCTGCCTCACGCAGACCCTGCGGTATAAATCCAGGGCTGCCAGCACCTGCCTGCACAGCTACGCAGGACCTTGGTTTATGTTCCCACGGAGGAACATTTGCACTAGGACACTTCTGCTCACGGGCCACTCTTTGGCAGCTTCCAGCAGTACGGTCCCCAGCCCACACACGGGGTCCAGCACAAAGGCACCCACCTGCACAAACAAAGGGGTTACGGCGTCCCACGCCAGACAGACTCCTCTCCCGGGACACAGCCTCCTCAGGGACGCACAGGTCACCTACCAACTCCCACTGAATCCAGCCTAGGTAACAACCACCACTGGTTTACCGGGCCAAACCTGCCCATAAGAGAGCAGAGCAGAAAGCATCGACAGTTTCGCCAAAGCCGGTGCATCAGTGCCTCTAGCCTGGAGGTGACGTTTAGGGAAACGAATTACGAGCGGACTGCAGACAGGTATTGGCTCCAAATTCATCTGTGGAAAACATCACACTTGCTTCTGTTCTCTTTTGGGAGAACAACCGCAAACAACGTTTGAAGCCCGCACAGTGAAAAACTCTTGCCATTCAGACATACACACCCATACAAGGATACACGGATCCTGAGGAGGACCCGGGAACACAGCAGATATCTGGCTGAACAGCAGCTGACAGCGCGCTCTGACCACAGGTAAGGCAAACCCTGCCCACAGCCATCAGAGCGCGGGGCATTCAAATCACCACACTTCTCCCAAGCTTCCAGCACCAGCCCTGACAAGCAGCAACCCCCTCCTTCATTCAGGGCTCCACATCTTTGCCACGAGCACCCACTGACACCCATTTCAGCCAGAGATGCCATGGCCCACGCAGCTGTGGACCGCAGCCCTGCCGGTTTGATATACTCTGTGTTTGCCAGCAGAAGCCTGCAGACAGCAAAAAATCACGGGAAGGTAACGGCACAACCACCCAGAAAAGCCCCTGTAATAAGAACGACCAAATGAACTGGACAGATCTGCAGACAGACAGACAGAAACCACAGTCTGCCTTTAGCCATAACTCCCTGCAAAGTCTGGCCTGCGTGCTCAGCTCAGCTCCAGACAGACCACAAGACTGGTGTGACAGTCCAGTGAATATTAAACCAGAAGACAAACACTCACAGCAAGAGCATTTAGAAATTATGCCCGTTCTGACACTGCCTAGGCAAATCCGGTGAGGAGAATGCCCACCTGAAAAGAGGAATCCCCACCACAGAGTGAATGTCGTTAAGAGGTACAAAGATCTGAAAGAGGAAAAAAATTATATTAGAAACCCTCAACCTGAAACAGCAAGAGCTTTAACTCATTTAAACCAGACACAGAAAATGTTTCTACAAACTTCTGATCCTACTTTTTAAGAACAAAACCCACATTTTCGACAATTGTGATTAGCTGGAAGAAATCACACTAGGTAACCTGAAGGCCGCTTTAAAGAGGATTTAACATCCAAGCAAGCAGGGAGGGGAATTTTGTCAGCCAGGAATCCATCAGCAAGCACTTGAATCTAAGGGAGCCCAGTTTGTAACACTGAATGGGTATTTTTAATTATAAAACCCCTCACTCTAAGCAGGAGAAGATTCTTCACAGAATGCTAGCTACTAGCACTGAGCTGTTCACACACACACCCCCTTTTCAAAAAAACACACAAAACCCCAACACAAACCCCCATCAAGAAATGAGTGCCACCAAGCCATATTTCAGATGGAAGGCAGGTGTGGGTCATCCTTCCAGAAGTACAGGCACCTCAAAGAAATTGTCCTCCTGTGCCGTTCAGAGCATCCCAAAAGCAGACTGAGCTCCCCAACAGGTCTTGCCTGACCGCAGTCCCTCCCCGGGAAGCCCACAGAGAAACACGGCGCTTTTGAAATGTCCCAGTCCTCAGCACCTGAACGGTTTCAGAGCAGAAACGTGGACAAGACCAAGAGCCCCACTTGAGGCTCAACAAAGCCGTCTTTGAGCAGCCACAGGCCGTCCACCACGACCTCCAGATCGGGGTCCCGCAGCTCAGCCCGCCACCCACACTGCTTCGAGAGCGCTGCGCCAGCGGCTCTTCCCATCTCCTGCGAGGGGAGAGAACAGGCACAGGCAGCAGAAATAACGGGGTCAAGAGAACTACAGATCACAGCCTTGCCTGCACCATCCTCACAAACACCTGGGGAGAGAAAGGGTCTCTTTTATCCCTACAAGAACATTGGTACAAGACCAGAAGAGGCACCCCAGGGCACAGCGGGCGAGCCAGGGGCAGAGCAGAGGCACGGCAGGACAAAACGACTGTCCCTCAGCTCCAGCGCAGGAGGCCGAAGTTCAAGTCCTGCCCAAGCTACAACAAAAGCTGTCATCGTTTTAGAATTGTGCATCGTGCACAAAACATTTCTGGCGGCTGTAACCCAGATAACCTAAGAGCAAACTTGTGAAGGCACAACTGCAGCTCACAATTTTAATGCTGTTAGGGCATCCAGAAAGCTCTGAACACCTTCAGAGCAGGAGAGCTCACACGCACAGCACAAACTGAAGCAAACATTCCTGCTGGCAGGCTGATGCGTCCCACCTTCCCAAGGCACCAGCTTTAGCAGCAAAGAAAGAAAGATCTCGCTAAACCACTGTTATCTTCCAGTAAGAGAAATCTGCATAAATTGCAGCTACACTGGGTTTCCTTTCGATTTTTTTTTTTTTCCTCACAGTAGAAAGATACCGTAGATGGGTGAAGTGCTGCATGGAAAGGGCCCCTGGAGGTGTCTGTGCCACCACCCTCTCCCAGCCATCTGCCCCCCAGGACACCTCCCAGGGCTGCACCACCCTCCTGGGGAACAAGTTCTCCCCAGCACCCACCCAGAGCACAGCCAAGCTGCACGTTCTGCCTTTTGCCCCATCTTCTCCACTGTCTGCCACAATGGAGAGCAGTCTGGCTCCATTGTCCTCGCAATGGCCCTTTAAGCACCTGCAAACCACCATCAGATCACTCCCCAGGCTCCAGGAGCCCGGCCACCCCAACCTCTTGCCTTTACTTGTCCACAATAACAGGCATTGATTGGAAAAAAATGCAGGGTAACAGTGCCCACAAATTAACAACAGCCCTTGGATTTCTACTTGTTTAAGGTAAATGCAGGTTAAGGGCTTTTCTGAGAAAATACAGAAAAAGCTTCAATCCGCTTGCTACTCTAAAACAGACAACACACAGCTGAAATGACAAATGAACTACACATCTCTCTTCCCCTTCGCTACCTCCTTCTAACACGCAGACACTTCAGCATAGAGCGTACCTGTGAAGGAAGTATTCTGGCAATCGCTCCGCGACAGCCACGAGAAACTCTGAAACTGCAGCCAAGCTGCTCATTCGCAGCAGGTTTCTCCCCCTGCTTCTGGGAGGGTCTCCTAAGGAAGCCTGGCTTGCAGCCCGGCAGCCCTGAGGGCTCTTTCTCTCCGGTCCCACACACCTCTCTCCAGCTTCCACTCGACCCTCCTCAGGCACGGGCTCTCTCACTTGTTCCGTTTGCTGCCTTTTCGCTGCAGGATTTGTCTCTTCTGCCGATTTCCTCTTCAGAGGCAAGCGGTCTTCTGGAGAGACGCTGTCTTTCTTCCCCTCACACCCGTGAAGGTTTCTCCAGGTGGAGAGAACATCCAGCCAATAGCTTGGCTCCTCAGTGACAAGGCTTTGAACCTCATGCAGCATTTTCCCTGGAAGAAAAAGCAGCTTCAGGTTCAGTAGTTCAGGCTCAGCATTTGGTTTTCCTGCAGACCGAGAACAGCTGTTAGCAGAGACCGTGTTCAGATTTCATTGCTGTGTGAGCCCAGGAACCGCAGCAGCAGCCATCACAGGCACAGCTGAGCTCTCAGCGCCCACCTACCCCCCAGCAGAGACCCAGGCCTCCCTCTGGTTACGAGCTCTGCGGAACCAAGAGTAAATCGTGCAGGGGTCGAATTCTGCACAAGAATTCAGCAGCCCTAGAAACCAGCCCAGCCCGGAGAGTCACTCCCAGGGACGGAGGACCAGCCTAACGCACCATCCTCCCCGAAAGCCCTGGGTCCAGGATGAGAGATGTGGGGCACTTTCCAGGGCTGAAACACAGACACGAACGGGAATCGCACTGATCCAGCCGGGGCCTCCCGCGCCCGCCCTGCCCGCAGCCCGGGGGGGGCCGGGCCGCGCCTCCGCTCCCGGCCCCCGCCCGCGGGGCCGGCCCCGCAGCAGCGGAACAGCCGCTCCCCGCACCCGGGTCTCCGCCGCTCCCCCCGCCGCCCCGCGCTGGACAAGACCTTTCCCGGCCGCAGCCCGCCCCGCAGAGCCGCACACCCAGCCCCGCCGCCGAGGCGTTTCGGGCGGGCCCCTCCCGCAGCCCCGCAGCCCCGCAGCCCGCGGGGAGGGGGGCGGCGCGGCCCCGCGGCTCGGCCGAGCGGAGACGGCCCGGCCCTGGGGGGCCCTTCCCGCCCCGGCCCCGGCCCCGGCCCGGTCCGCGGGACCCCCGCAGGCCATCTCGGCTCCGGCCCCCCCCGCCGCCATCTCGGCCCCCCCGCCGGGACCGGGCCTTGACGGGCGGCAGCGGCCCCGGGGCGCGGAGGCGGTGTCCGCACCCAGGCGGCGGGGGAGGGCGATCCGCAGGCACCCCCCCCCCCCCCCCCTGGAGCGGGTCAGCAGCCGCGGCCCCGGGGAAGCGCCGGGAGGGCGGGGGGGCCGTCAGCTGCCCCCCACGGGCGACCTTCTGTGGCCCCGCAGGCACCTGCGGGGGTTTGACCGGGGGCAGGCGGGGGCTGGAAACCCGACGGGACAGCCGCTGGGACAGAGAAGGGGGGGACGGGCCGGCGGGGCGAGCACCGGCACAGCCGGCAGCAGCAGCTGAGCCCCGCGAGCGGCAGCAGGAGCAGCCTCCTGTACGGGGGGGGGGGGGGGGGGAAGCCCCCATCCCTGGGGCCAAACCCCTCCGGCTGCTGCGGCAGAGCGGCCGAGGAACAAACTCAGCTCCCTCGGCCATCGGGGAGATGGGGGGAGGCTGCGCGCTGGCTCGCTCCTCCTCTCCTGTCCTTAGTGCACAAATTTCACTCCCTTCCCGGCACCCGGCTCCGCCTGAACTTCACCAGAGCTCTGTCACAGCAGTTAAATATCTCGTTATCCAAGCACGCATCTTCAGGAACTTTTCTTCCCCAGACTGCTCTGTTGCACGGGGCAATGTTCTCCTCCTCCTTCCCACTCGGTCACAGGGCACAGAGCCAGAATGTGCAGTCACACAGGTGTCACGAGTCACGGGTAGGCCAGTCCTTCTATGGGCCCAAAAGGAAATGCTCCCACAGCAGCAAAGTGAAATTCTGTCTCACCTGCCACAGCTCATGCATCTCTGGATTAATTAAAAAACTGTAGCGGTCCTTTGGCTTGAGAAAAGCATCTGTGCTCCAGACCATGCTGGTCTCCAAGAAGTGCTCGAAATCCAGAGACAGACAGAGAGAGAACAGATTTCAGTAGAAAATTCACACTTCAAGCTACTTGTGGTCTTGGTTCCCTTCCCTCAGTCAGCTGGGGATCACAGGATCACGGAATGGTGGGCATTGGAAGGGACCTCTGTGGGTCACCCAGCCCAACCCCCTGCCCAAGCAGGGTCACCCAGAGCAGGCTGCACAGCACCGCGGCCAGGCGGGGCTGGAATATCTCCAGAGAAGGAGACTCCACAGCCTCCCTGGGCAGCCTGGGCCAGGGCTCCGTCACCCTCAGAGGGAAGAAGTTCTTCCTCGGGTTCAGCTGGAGCTTCCTCTGCTCCAGTTTGTGCCCGTTGCCCCTTGTCCTGTCGCTGGGCACCACTGGAAAGAGTTTGGCACCGTCCCCCTGACACCCACCCTGCAGATATTTGTAAAGATTTATTAGGTCCCCTCTCAGACTTCTCTTCTCCAGGCTGAACAAGCCCAGCTCCCTCAGCCTCTCCTCGTAGGAGAGATGCTCCAGTCCCCTCATCGTCTTCGTAACCCTTCACTGGACTCTCCAGTAGTTCCTCATCTTTCTGCAAGTGGGGAGCCCAGAGCTTGAACACAGCACTCCAGATGGGGCGTCCCCAGGGCAGAGCAGAGGAGGAGGATAATCTCCCTCAACCTCCTGGCCACACTTCTCTTGATGCACCCCAGGATCCCCTTGGCTTTCTTGGCAGCCAGGGCACGCTGCTGGCTCATGGTCACCCTGTCGTCCACCAGCACACCCAGGTCCCTCTCCACAGAGCTGCTCTCCAGCAGGTCCGCCCCAACCCTGTACTGGTGCATGGGGTTGTTCCTCCCCAGCTGCAGGACCCTGCCCTTGCCCTTGTTGAACCAGCAAGGGGGAAAGAAAAGAAATAATTCAAAAAATCACCACACTGGACACCAAGTGCAGGGAAACTTCATCTCTCCTTAGTGCCCATTTCCCAGGCAAACCTCCAAACCCTGGGGCCAGCCAAGACAAAGGCGGCTTTGGGAAGAGGCATCTCCCCTCAGGCTCTGGCCACAAGCTCTCTGCCCAAGGCAATGCCTTCTGCAGGAGCACTTGAGGAGCACTGCAGAGCTCTCCGGCCTCCACCCCTGCACCGCCAGGGCCAGCAGCCGTAAGAAATCCCATGCAGAGACATCTTGCAAATGATCCCCGCACTTGGGAGCACCCACTGGTGTCCGGCCAGGCGCCGCAAGCATTCCTGCCCCCAAGCTCCACCAGCCCAGGGGCAGCTGCCCACTCTCACAAGCCTCTCAGATGGCTCCAGCTTTTATCTATACATCAAACAGCATCAATAATTCAATAATGGTCTAATTGCTGTATTTCAGCATCTGGCAATACTATGAATCCCATGTAAGAAATCAACAATGATCAACAAACCCAGCTTTTATCTAAACATCCAACTTATGGTCAGTAAATCCTGTAACTGCTTTTCCCCTGTTTAACATCATTTTCTTCCCCTGAACCACTGAAAAAGGATTGTGTGGCAGTTTAAGTCAATCTAAGGAAGAATGACTGCAGTCACGTGCCCTCTCTCACACCACCAGTGCTGCTGTCACCGAAAATCCGGGAATAAAACCTCGTAACACCAATGTAGTGTTAAAAGGCAGCATTCTTTATTGCGACGTCGGATGCATGGGGGATAATTCCGCCGAACGTGCATACCCCATACCCTTTCCGTGCAGTTTATATAGATCAAAATATACATATTCCTCTGATTACATAAGCCCTTTCTTTCATAGTCAAATCAGCCCATTTCCATAGACTCCTCCCACCCGCACTTGCGCAGTGCCTCCTAGTGGTGGTCGTCGGGGGTCCTAAGATGAAGGCTTATCCTCTTCATCACAGTTTCTGCGCAAACTCAGTCCTCTTCTGGCTCTTGTCCCTGCGGCACGGGTCATCTTGACCAGTTCTAGGCACCTGCTCATTTCAATTGAAACTACCTTCTTTGGGGGGGAGATGTATGACTTTTTGCTTCAGTTAATTCACACAATAGATAGGTACCACAAATACACCTGCAATCATTTGGTAACGCTATTTCTATTAAAAATCCCCCTTCACCATTATTGTTTCACATTAATGATTACCTAGGGACTAAACCCTCTGTTCCCAGCCCTAATGTTCAGATGGGCAGGGCTGTACAAGGGACATAGCAGCATTGTTCGTGTTTTATGATTAACTAATTCCATCACTGTGGTTACACTGCCAGTGCCAGCTCTAAGGAAACTGTACAGCAAATTGGGTAAGGAAACAAATCTCTCTCCAAACTAACTCTTTAAAAAAAGCAACAGGCTTTTGGACAGTTCAGTTTTCTGACTCAGCTCAGTGTACAACAATTCAATAGCAGGACTGTGAAAAAGAATTGGAGCGCGGCAAGCGCGCACACGGCTGGAGCTTGGTAACCCCAACAGCGGCTTCCATGACCTAGCACAGAACTGCAGCTCAGTTTCTCAACAGAGCAGAGCCAAGGCTTGATTTCAGTTCTGGTGTCTCATCCTGGTGCAGCCCTTCATTACTACAGCAGCAAAACATTTTGTTCACACAAGCACGGCCCACGTAAAGAACGGGTATTTCAGAAGCTGTGCTCTCCAAAACAGTACACAGGCCCAGTCACCTACAGTTCCAAAGGTTTATAACTTAGCCAGATTTTCATGGTGACCACTGCAGGTGTTCACTGGTGTCCAACTCCAAACACACATCTTTACTCATGGGGTGTTTCCTAAAAATGTCACTACTAAATCTGTATCATGACAAACAACTTTTTCCCTTGCCACTGTTCTCAAATAACAAACTATCTGGTGGATCTTTAAAAAAAAAAAAATTAGAACAGTGCTATTGGATGCTTCTACAAGGTACCAGGCCTAATGCTGCATTTCAATCCCAGGATTTTGGAAATACACACAAGGCACTCACACTTTTTGTAATCTGGTAAGACATCTTACATATTTAGCAGAAAGAAAGCTTTTTTCCCCCAAGAGGGGGAAAACTACTACTCCACCAGCAGTTTACCAATACTTCAGGAAGTGAAGATATGGGGTTACTAAACTTACCGATAAGCAATCTGCCACTTTTTCCTCTGAATCTTCTTCTGTTGTGTCATACCTTCCTTTATATTTCATTTCTTGTCTTTCACCCAGTCTATCTTTCACAGGCCGCTCCCGTTTCAGAAAGCCTTGCCCATTTTCCTTTTCCACTGGCAATGTTTTCTTGTCATCGTGCACGTATTCATCCAGTTCTTTACCTAAAGTCTCTGCCTCCTTTTGCTAGAGCTTCCTTCTTCAGCTTTTTAGCCAACAAATAATTGTAAGTCTCAGGCTGCCTGCTTCTGTCAATACTACCATCCATGCCTAGAATCCCAAGTTCAGTAGCCACTGCATCCCGATTCTGCTCCTGGAGCACCACACCCACCGAGAGCAGTTTGGTTTTGGTGGTTCTGGCTAAGCTGAAAAGGCTCAGATTTAGCAGGAGGAAAGCTGAAACATTTCTGCCGTTTTCCTTTCCACAAACAGCTGTCATCAGCAGATTCAGAAAAGTTTTCATCACTTGAATCCACACTTTTGGTTGTCCGATAAGTAAAACTCGGTGCACACGATGAAATGCTGCTCTGGAATGGTCTGCCGGAATCATGGCCATCGCGCTCCTCATGCCTCTCCTGTGCACTCCTCGTGCCTCTCCCGCGCACTCCTCGTGCCTCTCCTGTGCGCTCCTTGTGCCTCTCCTGTCACAGCGGGGCCAAGAGGACTACTCACGGGTGTAAGTTTAGGCACGTGTTGCAGACCTTGCGGGGCTGAAGGCAGGCTGATGAAGAGCAAGGAGAGATTTCCTTTCTAAACTTGTGGCCTTTGTTCTGGGCTGGATCAGTGCGATTCCCGTTCGTGTCTGTGTTTCAGCCCTGGAAAGTGCCCCACATCTCTCATCCTGGACCAAGGGCTTTCGGGGAGGATGGTGCGTTAGGCTGGTCCTCCGTCCCTGGGAGTGACTCTCCGGGCTGGGCTGGTTTCTAGGGCTGCTGAATTCTTGTGCAGAATTCGACCCCTGCACGATTTACTCTTGGTTCCGCAGAGCTCGTAACCAGAGGGAGGCCTGGGTCTCTGCTGGGGGGTAGGTGGGCGCTGAGAGCTCAGCTGTGCCTGTGATGGCTGCTGCTGCGGTTCCTGGGCTCACACAGAAATGAAATCTGAACACGGTCTCTGCTAACAGCTGTTCTCGGTCTGCAGGAAAACCAAATGCTGAGCCTGAACTACTGAACCTGAAGCTGCTTTTTCTTCCAGGGAAAATGCTGCATGAGGTTCAAAGCCTTGTCACTGAGGAGCCAAAGCATTGGCTGGATGTTCTCTCCACCTGGAGAAACCTTCACGGGTGTGAGGGGAAGAAAGACAGCGTCTCTCCAGAAGACCGCTTGCCTCTGAAGAGGAAATCGGCAGAAGAGACAAATCCTGCAGCGAAAAGGCAGCAAACGGAACAAGTGAGAGAGCCCGTGCCCGAGGAGGGTCGAGTGGAAGCTGGAGAGAGGTGTGTGGGACCGGAGAGAAAGAGCCCTCAGGGCTGCCGGGCTGCAAGCCAGGCTTCCTTAGGAGACCCTCCCAGAAGCAGGGGGAGAAACCTGCTGCGAATGAGCAGCTTGGCTGCAGTTGTAGAGTTTCTCGTGGCTGTCGCGATTGCCAGAATACTTCCTTCACAGGTACGCTCTATGCTGAAGTGTCTGCGTGTTAGAAGGAGGTAGCGAAGGGGAAGAGAGATGTGTAGTTCATTTGTCATTTCAGCTGTGTGTTGTCTGTTTTAGAGTAGCAAGCGGATTGAAGCTTTTTCTGTATTTTCTCAGAAAAGCCCTTAACCTGCACTTACCTTAAACAAGTAGAAATCCAAGGGCTGTTGTTAATTTGTGGGCACTGTTACCCTGCATTTTTTTCCAATCAATGCCTGTTATTGTGGACAAGTAAAGGCAAGAGGTTGGGGTGGCCGGGCTCCTGGAGCCTGAGGAGTGATCTGATGGTGGTTTGCAGGTGCTTAAAGGGCCATTGCGAGGACAATGGAGCCAGACTGCTCTCCATTGTGGCAGACAGTGGAGAAGATGGGGCAGAAGGCAGAACGTGCAGCTTGGCTGTGCTCTGGGTGGGTGCTGGGGAGAACTTGTTCCCCAGGAGGGTGGTGCAGCCCTGGGAGGTGTCCTGGGGGGCAGATGGCTGGGAGAGGGTGGTGGCACAGACACCTCCAGGGGCCCTTTCCATGCAGCACTTCACCCATCTACGGTATCTTTCTACTGTGAGGAAAAAAAAAAATCGAAAAGAAACCCTGTGTAGCTGCAATTTATGCAGATTTCTCTTACTGGAAGATAACAGTCGTTTAGCGAGATCTTTCTTTCTTTGCTGCTAAAGCTGGTGCCTTGGGAAGGTGGGACGCATCAGCCTGCCAGCAGGAATGTTTGCTTCAGTTTGTGCTGTGCGTGTGAGCTCTCCTGCTCTGAAGGTGTTCAGAGCTTTCTGGATGCCCTAACAGCATTAAAATTGTGAGCTGCAGTTGTGCCTTCACAAGTTTGCTCTTAGGTTATCTGGGTTACAGCCGCCAGAAATGTTTTGTGCGCGATGCACAATTCTAAAACGATGACAGCTTTTGTTGTGGCTTGGGCAGGACTTGAACTTCGGCCTCCTGCGCTGGAGCTGAGGGACAGTCGTTTTGTCCTGCCGTGCCTCTGCTCTGCCCCTGGCTCGCCCGCTGTGCCCTGGGGTGCCTCTTCTGGTCTTTGTACCAATGTTCTTGTAGGGATAAAAGAGACCCTTTCTCTCCCCAGGTGTTTGTGAGGATGGTGCAGGCAAGGCTGTGATCTGTAATTTTCTTGACCCCGTTATTTCTGCTGCCTGTGCCTGTTCTCTCCCCTCGCAGGAGATGGGAAGAGCCGCTGGCGCAGCGCTCTCGAAGCAGTGTGGGTGGCGGGCTGAGCTGCGGGACCCCGATCTGGAGGTCGTGGTGGACGGCCTGTGGCTGCTTCCAGAGCTGCCCCTGACATCTTTTGCTGTGTGTTCTGCTCCCTTTGCACGTGGGGCCGTGGCCTCTCCCTGTTTGTCTTTGTGCCGCTGAGTTGAGCTAGAAATGATCTGGTAGCGCTGAGCAGAGCTTTTTGGTAGGCGCTGTGTGCGTGCCGTGCAGAGCCCTCAAACACCAGCCCGGCCAGCGTGGGCCTGTACGAGAGGGGCAGGATCCACACAGGCGCTGTCTTGGGATGCTTACGGACTGCTGGGCTCCGCTGGAAACGGAGATGGCCCGAGCCACTGGGCAGCTGGTTCAGCCTCTGTAGGGGAAGAGAGCGGGCAGCAAGGCCATGTTCTCGAGGAGCTGGACTTGAGAATGCCCATGGCGGGAGAGCCTCCTCCTAGACCCTCTCCCCGACAAGGAGCTTGCTTAAGGAACCCTCCCTGGTGCCAAGCTGTCTGGAGACCTCGGAGAGGACTGGCTGCTCGTGACAAGCTGTTTCTCCATGCCTGTGCTTGGCGTGTGGAAGCTGCTCTCAGCACTGATGCTGAGGCCGCCTGTGAAAGCTCCGAGTTCATCCACTGGCTCCGGTTTTCCCAGGCTCTGCATCAAAGACGGCTTTGTTGAGCCTCAAGTGGGGCTCTTGGTCTTGTCCACGTTTCTGCTCTGAAACCGTTCAGGTGCTGAGGACTGGGACATTTCAAAAGCGTCGTGTTTCTCTGTGGGCTTCCTGGGGAGGGACTGCGGTCAGGCAAGACCTGTTGGGGAGTTCAGTCTGCTTTTGGGATGCTCTGAACGGCACAGGAGGACAATTTCTTTGAGGTGCCTGTACTTCTGGAAGGATGACCCACACCTGCCTTCCATCTGAAATATGGCTTGGTGGCACTCATTTCTTGATGGGGGTTTGTGTTGGGGTTTTGTGTGTTTTTTTGAAAAGGGGGTGTATGTGTGAACAGCTCAGTGCTAGGAGCTAGCATAGTGTGAAGAACCTTCTCCTGCTTAGAGTGAGTGGTTTTATAATTAAAAATACCCATTCAGTGTTACAAACTCGGCTCCCTTAGATTCAAGTGCTTGCTGATGGATTCCTGGCTGACAAAATTCCCCTCCCTGCTTGCTTGGATGTTAAATCCTCTTTAAAGTGGCCTTCAGGTTACCTAGTGTGATTTCTTCCAGCTAATCACAATTGTCGAAAGTGTGCATTTTTGTTCTTAAAAAGTAGGATCAGAAGTTTGTAGAAACATTTTCTGTGTCTGGTTTAAATGAGTTAAAGCTCTTGCTGTTTCAGGTTGAGGGTTTCTAATGTAATTTTTTTCCTCTTTCAGATCTTTGTACCTCTTAACGACATTCACTCTGTGGTGGGGATTCCTCTTTTCAGGTAGGCGTTCTCCTCACCGGGTTTGTCTAGGCAGTGTCAGAACGGGCATAATTTCTAAATGCTCTTGCTGTGAGTGTTTGTCTTCTGGTTTAATATTCACTGGACTGTCACACTGGTCTTGTGGTCTGTCTGGAGCTGAGCTGAGCACGCAGGCCAGACTTTGCAGGGAGTTATGGCTAAAGGCAGACTGTGGTTTCTGTCTGTCTGTCTGCAGATCTGTCCAGTTCATTTGGTCGTTCTTATTACAGGGGCTTTTCTGGGTGGTTGTGCCGTTACCTTCCCGTGATTTTTTGCTGTCTGCAGGCTTCTGTTGGCAAACACAGAGTATATCAAACCGGCAGGGCTGCGGCCCGCAGCTGCGTGGGCCATGGCATCTCTGGCTGAAATGGGTGTCAGTGGGTGCTCGTGGCAAAGATGTGGAGCCCTGAATGAAGGAGGGGGTTGCTGCTTGTCAGGGCTGGTGCTGGAAGCTTGGGAGAAGTGTGGTGATTTGAATGCCCCGCGCTCTGATGGCTGTGGGCAGGGTTTGCCTTACCTGTGGTCAGAGCGCGCTGTCAGCTGCTGTTCAGCCAGATATCTGCTGTGTTCCCGGGTCCTCCTCAGGATCCATGTATCCTTGTATGGGTGTGTATGTCTGAATGGCAAGAGTTTTTCACTGTGCGGGCTTCAAACCTTGTTTGGGGTTGTTCTCCCAAAAGAGAACAGAAGCAAGTGTGATGTTTTCCACAGATGAATTTGGTGCCAATACCTGTCTGCAGTCCGCTCGTAATTCGTTTCCCTAAACGTCACCTCCAGGCTAGAGGCACTGATGCACCGGCTTTGGCGAAACTGTCGATGCTTTCTGCTCTGCTCTCTCATGGGCGGGTTGGGCCCGGTAAACCAGTGGTGGTTGTTACCTAGGCTGGATTCAGTGGGAGTTGGTAGGTGACCTGTGCGTCCCTGAGGAGGCTGTGTCCCGGGAGAGGAGTCTGTCTGGCGTGGGACGCCGTAACCCCTTTGTTTGTGCAGGTGGGTGCCTTTGTGCTGGACCCCGTGTGTGGGCTGGGGACCGTACTGCTGGAAGCTGCCAAAGAGTGGCCCGTGAGCAGAAGTGTCCTAGTGCAAATGTTCCTCCGTGGGAACATAAACCAAGGTCCTGCGTAGCTGTGCAGGCAGGTGCTGGCAGCCCTGGATTTATACCGCAGGGTCTGCGTGAGGCAGCCGTGGCCTTTGAAAACTGCCTGGGCTCGTCCTGGGAGCGGAGGTGCCAGCGGGACAGCGCGCTCGGTTGTCGGTGTTAGAGGCAGCGTGGCTGTCTGTAGCTGGCTGGGGTCTTGCTGTTAGGACGTAGCCTCCGTATTTCTGTAAGTTCCAAGTGTCTTGAGCAGAGCAGAGCATGGAAGGAGTGAAGACAGCAGAGGCTTCAGCCATTCTTCTGTCCGCTGGGTCTGTGTATTGCTCTGTGTAATGGTACTGGATCTCCCAGCAAGGATTTTGTGGTGGAAGGGCTGTGCAGCAGGGCAGTTGTGAGAAGGCTTTATAAAATAAATACGCCTGCTTGGCAACTAGATGACTTTTGTGTTTTTTCTCTGAGCAGGAAGCCTGTTTCTGGGGTGCTGCTAGAAGCGATTCGCAGTTAGAGGGCGCAGATGTGAATGGAAGGACTGCAGGCCTGATGGAGAAGATGGAGTTACTGAAAGCTTCTGTGAAAGGTACGCCTGTGGGCTTTCCAAGCAAGATAGGCTGGAAGTGTTTTGTGGTTTGGGGATTATACAGGTGATGTAGGTTCTCTTGAGGCGATGTGTGGTAGAGCTGGCTCTCAGCCAGTAGCTGAGCAGGGACGCTGTAGCGCTAGCAAACAGGTAATTATTTGTTCTCTCCCCCTCTGAACTTTGGCAAGAATAAACTCGGCAGAAGACAATGAAAATAATTATGGGACGTGGGCAGTAGTTGTCTGTCTTGATGGTAAATGTGGGAATACCACTACGAGTACCTACCACGGGAGAGTTTTTTGTGTCTTAGGGGAACACAGCAAGGACAAATCCAGATCAAATGTGGCTTGTAACTTAAATTTACCAGAGCAGAATAGCAGGGACTCCTGAACCTCAGTGTTAAATTGTGAATGTTTTGCAGTAGGAGTATTTTAAATGACGATGCCTTTTGCCTGGATGTGAGGGAGTGTGCTTACTCTCAGTTCCTGAGCTAGTCTGGGGAGAAGGTAGTAATTTTATGACCTTACTTGGGACCTCAAAGCCTGAGTGTAAATTAGTCCTGTATGAAATTTCTGACAGACAAAAGCTGGGTGTTTTTCCCTGTGCGTGAGTGGTGGAAGTATACATTTTTTTTCACCTTGCAATATTTATTCTTACCAGAATGGTAAGAAATATTATTTCTTATTGATAAGAAAACATACAGTGCTTTCTTTCTGTACTGAAAAGCTGCAGTTGGCCTAGGCTTGTAGGATAACGGAAGGTACTTTGATGTCAGGCTTTTCTAATACTGACCAAGTAATTGGTGTCTCTGTCACTGGTCAGAAGCTGGGGGGGATTTGGGGACACTGGGAGGGACTGGGAGGGAGTTTGGAGGCACAGGGAGGGACTGGGAGGGGTTCTGGGGGCATTGAGAGGGACTGAGGGGAGTTGGGGGCCCTGGGTTGGGACTGGGAGAGACTGGGAGGGGATTTGGGGGCACTGTGATGGGACTGGGGGGGACTGGGAGGGGGTTTGGGGGCACTAGGAGATGATTGGGATGCGGATTGGGGGCACTGGGAAGGGACTGAGATGTACCGGGAGGGACTGGGAGGGGATTTGGGGGCACTGGGAGGGACTGGGGTGTTGTGGGAGGGGGTTTAGGGGCAGTGGGATACAGTGGGAGGGGACTGGGAGGGGGGTTGGGGGCAGTGGGAGGGACTGGGAGAGACTGGGAGGGGATCTGGGGGCACCGGGATGTACTGGGATGAACTGGGAGGTACTGGGGGACACTGCGAGGGCATCTGGGGGCACTGGGAGAGGAATGGGATGTACTGGGGGACAGTGGGAGGGACTAGGAGGGGGTTGGGGGGCACTGGGATGGACTGGAATGAACTGGGATGGTGTCACCGAAAATCCGGGCATAAAACCTCGTCACAGCACTGTGGTGTTAACAGGCAGCATTCTTTATGGCAGCGCTGGATGCACGGGGGATAATTCCACCCAACGTGCACACCCCATGCCCCTTCCGTGCAGTTTATATAGATCAAAATATACATATTCATCTGATTACATAAGCCCTTCCTTTCACAGTCAAATCAGCCCATTTCCATAGACTCCTCCCAGCTCCGCTTGCGCAGTGCCTCCCACTGGTGGTCGTCGGGGGGTCGCAAGATGAAGGCTCCTCCTCTTCATCACAGTGTCCGCTGGTTGACCCCTGTTTCCGCGCAAGCTCAGCCCTCTCCTGGCTCTTGTCCCTGCGGCCAGGTCGTCTTGACCGGTTCTAGGCAACTCCTGGTTTTAATTAAAACTGACTTCTTTGGGGGGAGATGTGTGACTCTTTGCTTCAGTTCACTTACACAACAGAGAGACACCACAAATGCACCTGCAACCATTAGGTAACGCTATTTTTATTAAAAATCCCCCTCTACTATTATTGTTTAACATTAATGAGTACCTAGGGACTAAACCCTCTGTTCCCAGCCCTAATGTCCAGGTGGGCAGGGCTGTACCAGGGACACAGCAGCATTGTTCATGTTTATGGTCAACTGATTCCATCATAGAATCACAGAATCACAGAACAGTAGGGGTTGGAAGGGATCTCTGTGGGTCACCCAGCCCAACCCTCTTGCCCAAGCAGGGTCACCCAGAGCAGGCTGCACAGGACCCTGTCCAGGTGGGTCTTGAATATCTCCAGAGAAGGAGACTCCACAGCCTCCCTGGGCAGCCTGGGCCAGGGCTCCGTCACCCTCAGAGGGAAGAAGTTCTTCCTCGGGTTCAGCTGGAGCTTCCTCTGCTCCAGTTTGTGCCCGTTGCCCCTTGTCCTGTTGCTGGGCACCACTGGACAGAGTCTGGCCCCGTCCTCCTGACCCCCCCCCCCCCGCAGATACTGATCGACATTTCTAAGGTCCCCTCTCAGCCTGCTCTTCTCCAGGCTGAACAAGCCCAGCTCCCTCAGCCTCTCCTCGTAGGAGAGATGCTCCGGTAGCTCCTCATCCTCGTAGCCCTCCGCTGGACTCTCTTCAGTAGCTCCTCATCTTTCTTGAACTGGGGAGCCCAGCACTGGACCCAGTACTCCAGATGGGGCCTCACTAGGGCAGAGCAGAGGGGAAGGAGAACCTCCCTTCCAACCCAAACTCTAGGATTCTATGGGTAGTGGCATCCCCGGCTGGCCCGAGGGATTTCAGAAGACCTCTGGTTTGTGGTGGGGCAGTGCTAGTTTGCTCTCGCCCAAAGATGCTTCAGAAGCGTGTGCTCACCAGGCGTTTGGAATCAAAGGTTGTGGGTCCGTTAGGGAGAAGGCTGCAGGAAATGTTTGGAGTCAGTGCTAGCAGTTGGCAGCTCTTGGCAAGCATTGAGAACGTCCTTTGGACATGCACAATTAATTTCTTACATGGAGTTTCTTGCTTTGTGGGGCTGCTAGGAGGAAGCAGTAAAACTTTTTTTTCCCATTCCCTTTCCTTTAGTTGCTGAGTAAGGAAGAAAAGATGGGATATGCAGAGAAGGCTCGTAAGTGGAATGAAAAGAAACGCTCGGAGAAGATGGTGCAAGAGGTAAATGCTGAGAAAGGAAGAGCTTCCAGAGTAGCTGAACCAGAGGCGGAGGGAGTGGTGTTGGGTTTGGTCAGCTGTGGTGCCATGGAGGAGGACCTGCTCTCCAGAGCCTCCAGCCTGTGGAGGTTACGGCTGCTGGGGCAGTCCGTACCGTGACGAAGGTTAAGCGGGAAATTGTTCTGGTTTCAATTAAAGGTGAAAATACTCTATCCTGTTTTAAACCAGCACAGCTTGTTCCTTTGGGCTCTTTTCCCAAGTAAAATGTCGTTCTCTGACAACTTAGTTTGATGTTTAACAACATTTTGCAGTGACTGGCTTTGCCATTTTTTTTTTCTTTGTAATATTGTAAATTGGTGTGGCTTCTGGTGCTAGGTTCATGTTGCTCTTGCTTTGTGGGTGTCCTTAATTTAGGTGGTTCTTGGCGGATGGCCTGAAGCCACATCTTAAAGGCAGCTGCTGGGGCATTGTTGAGCGGCTGTGTGGTGGAGCAGGTCAGTGAAATGTTGGAACCTGTGCACAGAAAGAAGAATTGTACCTTGCCGTTGTTTGTAGATTGGTTTGGTTATGGAGAGAACAGTAATGCTCTGGTGGAGGACAAAGTCCCTCAATGTAAAAGTAAGCAGTTAGGTGAAGCTGAATGTGGTTGTAGTCAAAAATAGTGCTAACGGGATCCCTTGTAATATTTAGTGTCTTGAAAAGGTGTGTGTCTCATGTGTCTGTCCCTCCCCCCCCCCTTTTTTTTGTCCCTTATGTCTGTCTCCCTCTCCCAGCAGTTCCCTGGAGCATAGTTTGCTTCAGAGTTTGACTTGTGCGAGGTGTGGGAAAGCTTATTTTATTGCAGTCTTGGTTGGCAGCGTGAAAACTTGTGTGTCACAGCAGAGAGCCTGGTCGAGCGAATGGATAATACCACATTTATTTCTTCATCCCGTATGACTAGATACTGAGTATGAACTATGAATTAGTGGTGAGGACTATGAAACACTTCCAGAGGGAATGCCAGGATGATCATAGTGTGGAGTCACTGGTAAAGCTGGAGCAGTTAATTTAGTCAGTCCAGACTAGTAGGGAGATATTAGGCAATGTTTTCTGATTTTGGGGGCTTGCTTATATGGAAAAGAGCTGTTTCAAATCTGATCATCATTGTGTTATGTAGCAGGCTAGGGGTATGTAATCAGTGGAGCTCCGTTTTCAGGTGTAATGGAGAGCTGCCTGAAATGACAACAAAGTCAGAAGCAGAGGCTTGTGTATTTCCTTCCAGGAGTGGTGGCATTTTAGAAAGCTGTAATCAGGGAAAGCAATAATTGCTTTAGCAAAATAAAGATCATCATCCTTCTTGGCTGTCAGTGGAAATAGGGAAGTGTGTATGTGTGAGGTTATGTGTGATCTCCATTGATTAATCACACAGACAACCACGCTGACTTTGTGTAGTGAAAGGTCTTGGTCATCTTTTGGAGGTGACTGAAGCTTAGGTGAATGGGACCGATTCCTCGGTTTATTTGCAGTAGTTGAAACTGATAATCCACAAACTTTGGCTAAGATGGTCATCTGGAATGAGTGCACCTAGATGTGGGTGTTATTCCCAGTTTGGGTCCTGAATGATTGAGTTCTGTAAGCCTGCCGGGTTTCTCTTCCTGTCCTCTGAAAAGCTTCCTGCTCCTGTGTGAATTTGCAGCGCTGAATGGACGCCGGTGCCTTTCTTACTTGCTCTGTGCCAGAGCAGCCTGATGGCTTCCCTGAGGCTTTGTCAGCTTTTCATCACTTTCCTTCCTAGTCCAAGGCAACTAACGCATGTGCCAAACTTTTCCATAAAGTTTATGGAAAAAAATTGGAAATTCCAACTTGAAAAGCTCCCGAAAACAATTTTTTTTTTGAATTGCATGTTGTGATTTTTAGCTGTAGCTCTTTGTAGTTGCAGTGAGTTGAGCAGGGTGCTAAGATACCCAGCTCTGTTTTTGTTAGAAGAGAAATCCTGCCTTTCGGGTCTGCAAGTCCATGGGCACGTGTATAGAAACTGCAGCCTTGTTCCGCCTGACCGTCACTGTTAGTGGCCATCCTGTGTTCCTCTGAGAGGAGGAGGTGAAGGACTTTGTTGGGTGTTAGTAGACTGTTTTGATTTTTTTTTTTAACTTTCTCTTCTCTTCTCTGCCAGACGTCTAATGTGGCTCAGCCGGTTCCTGCTTGTCTGACCACCAAGATGCCCGGTGTCACTTCTCTTCCAAAGGCCTCTGCTGTGTCCTGGGAGAACGATCAGGGTAGGGTAATCTTACAGCAGTTGATCCTGGTAGACAGAAGCTTGCCCTGTGCAGATATTCTCAAGGGTACCTGTACAAAGGCTGCTTCCATTTTGCTAATGGCCGTCTGTGTCAGCTGTTTCTTTGTGTTAAACCAAGGGTCTGCTGCTGGGAAAAGGTCTTCTGTAGGACAGCGGGAAGTCAGTGCAGATGTGTGTTGTGCTGCCATGCCCCCTTCCCTACCCCCCTCCCCCAAAATCCTTGTCCTCTGTTCTTTAGCTGGAGGGAAATGTAGCCACTAATGGTCTCTTTACAATTATTTCAAGGCTTTGAAGAAAAAGGAAAGTGTTGAACTCCTACGATTTGTGGTTTACAAGGTCTAACCCAAGTTCAGCATAAAATAATGCTTGTACTAATGTGAAAGGGTGAAGAGTTGTTAGATATCAAAGTTCAAAAATTTTGTATGGTAGAGGTGTTAAAGCAAACAGTGACCTGGCCTCCTTGGGAGAATAAAAGAGGGGATATGTGCTTTGTCAGTGCTTTTGTCACATCCTGGCTTGCTTCCTTGGTGAAAACTCTTGGCAAAACGAAACCTGTTTTATCGGTGCCCCCTTCTTCAAACGGATGTTTTGATTGGAATGGAGTAGTGAACACATCTGTAATCATTTCCCCATGAATATGACGTTATTCTGAAAAATGAGAAGTGGCAGTGCTTACAAGAGAAGTCACGCAGCCAGTTGATGTGAGCTGCATCTGCTGTGTGGCTAAGTTTCAGCTGAAGCCTTTTGCGTCACAGGTCTCCTGAAGTCTTTTCCTGTTGCCATGGTCATGGAGGGGCAGGAAAGAGCAGCTCCATAAAAAGCGTGATACATCTTAGTGTCCTCCCTGGCAGAGGTTGTGCTCCTCTGTCACCGTGATGCAAATTTGATGGGGTTGGTGGTGGTGGCTTGAGCTGACACAATTTGTCTTTAAACTGAAGGAGGGGGTAATGATGAGGGATAACTGAGACGCATTTGATGCTGCTGCTCCTTTCTTTCTCGGTCCAAGTGCTGCACGGTTCCCTGTAGCTGTATCCATTTTTTTGGTAAGGAAAGCGGGTCAGAGGTGTCTTTCCTGACTCCGCAGCTTGTAGAGGTTGATACCCAATGTGAGAGAGCACCAGCATTCAAGCTTCGGACAAGTGGTGTTAAATGCCTTAAAATCTGGCCTAGAGCAGTATTTGTCTGCAAAAGCAGTTCTACAGCTCCGTTGCTTAGGAGAACAAGTAGGATTTTTTTGATGAGGGGCGTAACCTAAGGGTAAAGATGAAATAGGTACCTAAAGCTTCAGTGAGAACGTTATGTGACATTCATGAAGAGAAGGATTAAGGTGTACTCTGAAACATTTTTTGTCGTTGGGTACTTTTTGAATTAGTAAATGGTAAATTTATTTCTTCACATTTGCTTTGGGTGTGCTTGCCGACTTCTTTGGGAGCTCATAGAGCAGTGGAGAAGCAATCCTTTTAACGAGCAGACTTGTTGCCTCCTCTTGCTGCAGAAGATTATTTCGCTGCTGTAACTTGTGTAAGTCACTGAATTGAGCTGGTGAGGCTGCTTTGCTGCCTCAGACTGATGTTTTTTCTAACCTTTTTTTCCTAGAGGGTGAAGAGACCTATCATAAAAAGGAATAGTAGGTCCTGTTGTTGATTCCAGGCCTCTTAACATTTGTGTGGGTTTGGGGGTTGATTTATTTTTTTCTTCCCTCTTTTGGCCCTGATCTCTACACACAGTAGCAGCTATGGGAGATGTACCGGGATCACTAATGTGCCTGACTCTTGCAGAAGTGTTAACTCCCTGGTCATCTGTGATACAGAGAAAGAGCTGTGTTTTACTCGGTCATTACCCTACGTCACTCATATGATAAAGCGCGCTGAAGCTTACGCTGGATGAGATGAGGCCAGGATGGCTTGAGGTAACCTCTGTTGGCTCTTCTGAAAATGTGTGTGGGTTTTGTTTCCTTTCAGCCGTGGTTTCAGACATCTTCTACTTCCTGGACATTTACAGCCATGGCAAGCTGCCATCCAGCTGTGAACAGCGCTTCCTTCCTTGTGAGATCGGGTGTGTGAAGTACTCCCTAAAGGACGGCGTAATAGCCGATTTGCATCATTTCATCGATGCAGGTGAGTTCCAAGGAAGGGAGAGGAGAAGTAGTTCATCCTGCTTTGGGGTGAGAGGGAGGCGTTCTGCTGTCACTTACTGCTGCCCGGATGAGATGAAGATAGGTTTATTTCTTTGACTGTAAGTGGTTGGCCTTCTTCAAATATTGGAGCAGTGCTGGTTGTTTCTGGAGAGATGGACTGAAGCGTGGGAACTGCATGACGCTTGAAAGAGGGTAGAACAACTGCAGAAGGACCTTCAGATGTTTGTGCTTTGTAGTTCATGCCAATGAATGTTTGTCTTGGTTGGACCTAAACACACACACACACACGCACACACACACACACACACGCTGTATCACAGACTTTTTGTTTTTTAAAATGCGTATGACTGAAAAGAACTTTTTCGAAAATAGTTGTGGCAGTTGTACTTGCCCCAGTGGAAGATGAAGCTGTTCCTTTCTGTACGTGAGACTGGTGCATGGCTGAGAGTTAAGGATCTGTCATTGTGGATGGTGGGTAACGATTGTTCTTTTTCTCCCGTCTCCCCTGCTCTTCTGCAGAAGCACCACCACTTGGTTTTCGGTACCGCTGCCAGACTGCTAGTGAGTATCAGTGGAGAAGAGGAGGGGTGTGCAGAGGTGTGTGGTTTTAGACTCAGCTTATCTGATTTGTGTCAGAACGTTCTGGAAGTCTGCAGTTTCTACTTCTGGGAACTGGTGGAGTTTTGAAGAAAAAGGAGTGACAGAGCAGCTTGGTGCAGTCGCCTTTTGCATGTTTCTTGTACCCACAAATGGCAGAGCACTTGACCCAAAGTGGTTTTGTCAGTGGGAGAATTATTTGTGTTCCATCTTCCTATTTTAATTCCATAATAACTGCAGTAGGTTTTTCTTAAATGGGACAACTTTGTTTGGCTTTAAATGCTTTCAAGCCCACCTGAGCCGAGTGTCGTTCCCTTGATAGTCCTGGAGTGTATCTTCAGCATGAACTGCTAACTCATGATAGGGTAGCTCAAAGTTACTAGTTTGTGTTTCAAAGTTGTGCTTGGCAGCTTCACATCTGTCACCAAAGTTAAAGTATTTCTGCTGTTGTTGTGCCTGGCTTGGCCTGCCGTGCTCCCTTTGTGACTCTTTAGTAGTGTTTGCAGATTCCAGTTGGTTTCTATTAGGACACTTCCTCCCCTGGTGTAGAGAGGGAACAAACTTGGCCAATGTTTCCTAGGTCAAATACTCAGATAATTGCCTTTTAAAAGTGGTGTGTGTGTGCTCGCAGCCCAGCCCTGCCAGTCTGCTGCTGGCAAAAGCAGGGTTTTGATGGCTTAAGCACAGACACAGTGCCTGTAGAGAAGAAGAGGGGGGGGTGTGTGTACGTATATGGATATAAAAAGATAGAAAGGAGGGGGGAACTGTATCATTTAAGGAAACAGGACTTCTTATAACTTGGTGTTTTGGTTTTTTTCTGACACCCCCCCATTAGGTGATGCCACTCATAAGATCCCTCTGTCTGGATTTGGTCTTTCCCGTACTTCTTACGCCGTTGTCTTGCGGGAGCTTCTGGAGTTTGTCCAGCCAGCCAGGGGTGTTTCGCCTCACATCTACTGCAGGGTATGGTCCAGGTCAAAGTAAGATGCTCTCAATCAAAACCTTTCGTTTCACTTCTGTTGGATGCCAAAGGAGATGCTTCACTCTCAAACCTAATTGGTGTGCAAAGGAGTGGGCAAAGGCGCTGTTTGCTAAGGTATCCCAGTTCCGTGCAGGAAGAAATGGCCCCTAGAAGCTGGCCTTTTTGTAAAGCAGAGACCTAATTTTCTGCCGCCTTAGTTTCAGCCTGCGCTTCTGGCTGTAGTCTGCTGGTGAACATTTCACTTGGTCTCTGACTTTGTTTTAACTTAGGTTCAGAGCTTTGAAGATTGACTGAAATTGATTGTGCTGAACAATAGTTGCACAGTTCTGCTTTTCTAAGGGATGTTTTTCTGGCACTTTCCCCGTGAGAACACTGTACATCTTAATTTGTGCTCAAGTTTCATTTGCCAATGAGCAAAACAAACTGCTGGGCTTCAGAGGCGTTTAAGCTTCGTGACAGCTATATTAGGTTTTGATTCCATTGGAGCCTAATGTTAGTTCTTCAAAAGGCAGGGAGGGTGAAGATGTTGGTCTCCATCCATCAATATAGGGCTCTGAAAAAATACAGGTGAAAGCGATCCAGAGCTCAATGGAGACGCCAGTAGCATGGGTTAGCCTTTAAAGTGCCCCCAAACACGAGTCCAGTATTTCGCCTGGAGTTTGGTTGGAGAGGCTCCGTGGCATTTGGTTCCTCTTGAAGATAATTGTCAGGAAGAGCGTCCATTGAATCCCACAAACGTTGGCCTTTGTTTTGGAGGTGACTTTTTGAGTCAGAAGTCTGGCAGATGTCAGAGTTATATACTGTACTTCTTCAAAGTGACTGAAATTTTCTTTCCTCTAGTCTGGTGACAGATTCCGAATTAAGTGGTGTCTCAATCGAATGGCTAGCGTAACAGGTGAGAAAAGGATCATTTTTGGCCTTTTCTTTTTTCCCCGAGAGAGGGGTTATGTAGTCATGGACAGCTGTATTTGTCTGAAAAGCTTTGGGTCTGAAAGGTTTCCTAAAAGCTGGTCCTGATAGCTGGAACTACTTTGCATGCTTCTCCCTCTTGTTTTGCTCCCCATCGGTGAGAGCAAAAGAGCGTGATCAGACAGAGAAGGACTGGTTGAGGGTGTGAAGGTTGGGGGCAGCCTTGGCTGCCGTGGTCATGAGGTGGTGTGAGTTCAGGATCGTGTGTGGAAGGAGCAGGGCAGTAGGTAGGATCACAGCCTTGGACTTGAGGAGAGCTGACTTTGGCCTGTTGAAGGACCTTGGAGGAAACACCTGGGTTAGGGCTGTGGAAGGCAGGGGGAGGTCCGAGAGAGCTGGTGGCTATTGAAGCATCACTTGCTCCCTGCTCAAGATGGGTGCATCCCCATAGGTAAGAAATGAAGCAAAGGAGGCAGGAGACGTGCGTGGATGAGCAAGGAGCTTCTAGCAAAATTTGGATGGAAAAGAAATGTCTATGGAATGTGGAAGGAGGGAGAGAGCACTTGGGAGGAATAGAGGAAGGTTGTCAGAGCATGCAGGGGGGCGAGAAGGGGGGGTAAGACCCATCAGTATCGCAAACAGATGACTAGGGACAACGTGGGCCTGCTGCTGTATGAGGTGGGTGCTCTGGTGACGGAGGGCATGGAGAAGGCAGAGTTACTGCATGCCTTCGTTGCTTCAGTCTTTACTGCTAAGGCTGGCCCTTAGGAATCCCAGGCCCTGGAGGTAAGACAGAAGGCCTGGAGAAAGGCAGAGCTTGCCTGTGTCGAGGAGGATTGGGTTAGAGATGGTTGAAGCAAACTGGACAGCCACAAATCCATGAGCCCCGATGGAATGCACCCACGAGTGCTGAGGGAGCTGGCGGATGTCATTGCTGAGCCCCTCTCCATGGTCTTTGAAAGGTCCTGGAGGACAGGAGAGGTGCCCGAGGACTGGAGGAAGGCCAGTGTCACTCCAGTCTTCCAAAAGGATGAGAAGGAGGGCCCGGGGAACTACAGGCCAGTCAGTCTGGCCTCCATCCCTGGAAGAGTGGTGGAGCAGCTCATTCTGGCTGTCATCATCAAGCAAGTGGAGGAAAAGAAGGTTATCAGGAGTAGTCAGCATGGATTGACCAAGGGGAAATCATGCTTGAGCAAGATCATATCTTTCCATGGTGGCATGGTTGGCTGGGTAGATGAGGAGAGAGCTGTGGTGCTGCCTAGCTCGACTTCAGCAAGGCTTTGGACACTGTCTCCCATCACATCCTGGTAGGGAAGCTCAGGAAGGGTGGGCTGGAGGAGCAGACAGAGAGGTGGATTGAGAACTGGCTGAATGGCAGAGCTCAGAGGGTGACATCAGCGGCGCTGAGTCTGGTTGGAGGCCGGTAACCAGTGGTGTTCCCCAGGGGTCAGTACTTGGCCCAGTCTTACTCAACTTCTTTAAAGGACTGAAATGGTGGGAGTATGGGACCTGCTTTGCTAGGAAGCCAGGTTTTCTTGAAACCGCTGTTGGAAGAACTTGGGAAGGTTTACAAGAGCGTTGACGCTCCGGTGCGAGGCTGGGCAGTGAACAGGGAGTGAGTGAGAACTGAGCTCAGCAGAATAGTGACTGACTTGTTCTCCTGACGTGGATTTTCTCTGAGCTCTAGGCACTGAGAGCCATCTGGAGCTTCTTGCTGCAGAAGACCTGGTAATAGAACTCTGCCGGAAGAAATACCAGAAGGAGCCATCCAGGAGTTGGGTGTGTGGAGAACTGGATGTCTTCCATTGGGATTTCTCCTGTAATACGAGGTATATTGGGTTCTTCTTTGTGGAAATCTGTATTAATCTGATGTTCTTGGTGCTTTACATACAGCTTGTATGCTGCTAGCTAGAATGTTCTGCAAGCCTTGTGATAAGAAATGCTTCTGGTCACATCATGAGCACAGCTGGAAATGAAAAATACTTCCCCAAAAGAAGTATACAGACACTCAGCTTTTTAACGCTGAGGCCCGATTTAAAGGGTGGGGTGAAAAATTGGAAAACAATACATTGTGGTATTTAACTGGAAATCCTAGAAGTCAGAAGATTCAGACTCTCTCCGTGTAATTTGAATCAGACCTGGCTGTTTCAGTCCACCAGATGCCCCATATTGCTGCTGTGAGGAGGGAGAAGGTCTGTTTCCCAGGGGTACAAATCCAGTTCTCGAGCGTAAGAGATCTTAAATTTGAATAGATCTTTAAAAAAAAAAATTATTCTTGCAAGTCTGCTTACAGGATGGATTTTGAGATCTGTTAGGAGAATCAATGTCACTTCATCTTTTTACGGTCAGGTGGTTTTCCATTTCTACGAGTATCGGCACACTAGAGGGAGACCTTAACAAGAATGGAAAAATGCATTTTAAAACACTGGCATGGAGAGGAAAGCGGGGGTGCTTGTACTAAGAGGACCTATTTCACATGAGTGGGAAACTTCAGAGTGTTCCCTTTCAGTTCCCTTTCCAAACCTCAGGATTCTCTTGTCTCCCTGCCCCCACCTCTGCGTGAAGCAGGTTGCCTGTGAAGCGTGCCTTTGAACTCTGCACAAAGCACTGGGAGCTGAGTTACTGAACGCTGGTCCTCTGCGAAATTTCAGAGGTGCTGTACGGTCGCTGAGACGGAAAGGTCGCATCTTGAATGCTTGTTCCTGCTCCCTGTGAGCAGAGCAACTGTTCATGTCGATTAACGCTGTCGATGCTTCTGAAATGAGCCTGAACTCCATTCCGTGTAGGTGCAAGTGGCATGAAGAGAACGAGATACTCTGCTGCGCTTTGGCGTCCTGTAAGAAAATTGCGTGAGTATTGCTAAGGAGTTCGCTCCCGCGTGCGGACTTTCTGTTGTGTTGCAGAGGCAGCGTTTCGGCGCTGGCTGCTCTGACGGCCTGCAGCGCTGTAGTTCTAGGCCTGGAGTTTCATTGATTCCCTCCGCCCCCAAGGTTTCGCTGTGTTTGTAGCTTGCATTGTTTGTATGGCGCAGCGGGATGCTCTCAGTCTCAGCACTTGGATGTAATGTCATTGCTGTGGTGGTAATGTCCATCAGTCTGTGGTGATCCTCTGGCTACCTCCACTTCCTAGTGGAGAGCTGAGAGAAGTGTTAATGACATTAACATTCTCTGGTTTTCTTCCGAGGTTTAGTGTACCTCTGTTTGGTGAGACATTTTTGGTATATTCTAGTATATCTCTGCTTTGGGAGCTTTTATACTGCATTACGTGTAATGTAGATAGATAGGGTTCTGTGAGCTTTCTGGTGTGGGGAAAGGGAAAGGAAATGGCTGGGAAAGAAGGAAATGCCATTGAAGGTCTCAGTCAGTAGCAGTAGTGCTCTGAGAGAGATAATAACGAATAGTATTTCGTTCAAAAAACTCTTGTGATGCACTGCTATGCCTTGCAAAGAAAAGCGTTGCTTTTCCCACTTCTAAGCGGCTGCATTTGATTGTGTGGGGAAGCATTTTTTTAAATTTCAGGTGTTGTTGCAGAATAGGCTGGCGGTCTTGGAAGGGTGCAGGGGAACTGTGTAGCTGCTGCGACAAGGTCCTTCTGTCCTCGGTCATTTGCTCTGTGCGTCTCCGCCTGTGCTTGCTTCTGTTTGCCAGCTGAAGAGCTAAAACCGATGTGCCTCCGTACATGAGCATGACATCTTAGCCAACCTTTTCTCTTTGTTTTGGTCAAGTTACTGCATCAGTAAATATTTAGCCAGTGCATATGGAGTCTCGCTGACGGCAGCTCACCTACCTCTTGAAGACTCTGATCACGGTGAAAGCAGAAATAGCAGGATGGTGCTGCTGGATTGTGGACGTTTCCAGGTCAGATTCTTTCAACCGATCGCCTGTTTTCTTTCCAGTTAACTCAAACGTTCAGACTTGCCAGGTGCAGGTTAGCTGTTTTCTCTTTGGATGCTGTCTTTTGAGACATATATTGGGCAGACGGATGAAAGAAAAAAGAAATAAACCACTAGCTGGGTCATTTCTTGTGATTTTTGACCGTAATTACTAGGTTTCCTGGATGGTGGTGTACACTGCCTTTTAGAAGATGCATACATTATTTTGAACGTCTGTTTCTTCCTACAGAAGATGAAGGCTGAGGGTGCGAGATGTGATGGACATTTCGCTTCTCCAGGTCGGGATCAAGAGTTCGTCCCTTCTGAGTGTGAGTTTGAAACTTTCACATTTGTAAGGGGAAAGAGGTATTGAAACTTCATCCAGCTGCTGCTTTTTCAGATTTCTGGGCTTAGATGTTGCCTGTCAGTGGCATAAAGCTTCAGCAGCTCTGCATGAGCTGTGCTTATTCCTGCAGGTGGATTTGACTGACTAGATGACGATGTAAGCATCAAGAGCTGCCCTTTTCTGACTGGACACAATCTTATGGTCAGAAAGGTCTCTCAAAATTGAGTTTTTCTCATAAATGTTGCTCTCTGATTTGATACCCCTTTATTTTTCTGCGACGTGAGGTCCGTTCTCATATGCTTAGGTGCTTTGAGGCAGGGCCAGCTTTAAAATACTCTCCTTGCTCTGAAGTCATGATATGTGTAGACTCAGCTGGTGCTTGTTGCACGTATTCTGTGATAACTCAGTTTATAAAGGCTGCTCGTTGTCAGTCATCTTTCTGGAGATGGAATTTTTTTGGTAGAAGGCGCGTGAGCTCAGTTCATCTGGGCAGTTCACGGCTGATCTTCAGAGGAACGGAATCAAGTCTGCAAGAGAAATCACTGTGAGAATTCCGAGCTTGCAGCTGCTTTTCTTGCATGTAAAATACATGTTGGATTAAATTCTGAAACTGTTCCCATTATCAATCGTGAGATCTTCTGGGCTGGGTGTTTATAGAGAACACAACCCCTGTCTTTTTGTATTTTGTTTTTGTGACTTTTTGTATTGGAGCTATTGAGTCGTTTCAGCTCCGCAATGTATGAAGAACAATTCCATTAGTTTATGCGAGCTTTAAAGGCTGATTTGATTGCAAACCGTATTGAATTTCACAGGGGATTCTCCAGGTGGTGTGAAGACTTCCCTTTGTGGAACAAGTGCCATGCGAGGAAGAGGAGTTCCCCGATGGCTGAACAGTGCAGCTGATCTACCCAAGTCTTTCAGTCATTGAAAATCTTTCATCTTCCATCCAGAACAGAACAGAGTTTACCTCTGATTTTTGTGGTTTCCTGAGGATAACCAGCAGTTTCTCCCGGCTGCAGTTTTTCATGTTACGTGCAACCCTTCCCAGTTCCAGTTCTTGTTAGAATGATAAAACTATTGAGTGGCTTTAAAGAAGATGAAAACCTTGTTTCTTGAAAAAAAACTTGTTGAAACTCCAAATGAGGTTGTTCGGGGCGTTGTGGGAGGGGGGTGGTAGGGAGTTTGGGGGAACTGGTAATGGACTGGGAGGAAGTGGGAGGGGATTTGGGGGTACTGGGAGGGACTGGGGGGTTGTGGGAGGGGGTTTGGGGGTACTGGGAGAGACAGGGGTGTTGTGGGAGGGGGTTTGGGGGCACTGGGAGGGGACTGGGAGGCACTTGGAGGGGGTTGGGGCCATTGGGAGGGACTGGGGGGGTTGGGGGTACTGCGAGGTGACTGGGATGGGGATTGAGGGAACTGGGAGTGTCACCGAAAATCCGGGAATAAAACCTCGTCACAGCACTGTGGTGTTAACAGGCAGCATTCTTTATGGCAGCGCTGGATGCACGGGGGATAATTCCACCCAACGTGCACACCCCATACCTTTTCCAGATAGTTTATACAGATCAAAAATATACGTATTCATTAGGTTACATAACTTATCCCTTTCATATTAAAATCAGTTCCAAGAAGTCATTTCCATAGACTCCTCCCAGCCGCGCTTGCGCAGTGCCTCCTAGTGGTGGTCGTCGGGGGTCCCAAGATGAAGGCTCCTCCTCTTCATCACAGTGTTCGCTGATTGACTTTTGTTTCTGCGCAAACTCAGCTCTCTCCTGGCTCCCATCCACACCGCGGGGTCGTCTTGACCGGTTCCAGGCGACTCCCAGCCCCTACCAAAAACTGACCCCTTTGGATGGAGATGCCAGACTCTCTGCTTCAGTTCATTCACACAGTGGACAGGTACCACAAATGCACCTGCAGCTATCAGGTAACGCTGTTTCTATTAAAAATCCCCCTCCCCACTATTGTTTAACACTAATGGTTACCTAGAGATGAGACCCTCTGTCCCCAGCCCTAATGTCCAGGTGGGTCGGGCTGTACCAGGGACAGAATAGCAGCGTTGTTCGTGCTTTATGGTCAGCTGATTCCATCACCCTGGTTACATTTCCCCCCTTTGGCAGTTTTGAAATAATCATCTTTTCAGTACTTCCATCTTAAATTAAATTATATTTAATTATACACTAATTTATACTTTACTGTCAATAATGATTTTATAACAATTTAGTTATCCACTATTCACTATATGATGGTGGGAGCGTCGTGACCGAATCACTTAAATTTTGTTTTTTGGCTACGGTCTGAATAATCATTCGATTGAAGGCTGTTTTATTGGTGAGTTCTTTTTTTAAACAATAATAAATGAGTAATATTACTAAAAATATGATTAACAAATGTAGTCTAGTATTAATTAAGGATTTTACTCAGGAACTCAGATTGCACCCCAATCCACTGAAAAATTTTGTCAAGCTCATTTTTTTCCAGAGTTCTTGGGAAGTATATTAACAGTTGTGCTTTTATTGACAGCCGATTTTTATTTTTTGTTTTTACTTTTAATATTTTAAACAATGCTCCCATCATCATCAGTCTCTATGTCAGAATTTATTTTTTCCATATTTTACAATGATAGCCCCCCTTTTAGACACCTTTTTGAATTAGTTTTGCAGTCTCTGCACCTCTATTGATGACCTTCCACGAAGGGGCCTTCTTCACTCGAGTGTGGTGTACCCACGGTTCCAGCCCTTCTACTGTGACCGCAGTGTCAGTTGTTAACAGTCCCTGGGAAGGTCCCTTCCACCTCTCCTGCAGTGGTTCAGAGCTCCAAGTCCTTATGCACACGAAATCACCTGGTGGATACTGATGCACAGGCGTGTCCAAAGCAAGCGACCTGGTCAGCACAACGTATTTTCGGAGTGCTTCGAGGGTTCTTCCTGAAGAAATCAAATACATTTTTAAACGTTTCCCCTGCTATTTTCATATCCCCTGGGATTAAAGGAGTCTGATCAGGTCTGCCATACAAGATTTCGTATGGACTTACACCATCTTTAGACCTTGGCTGGATTCTGATTCTCAGGAGTGCTAATGGTAGGGCTTGTGGCCATTTTAAAGACACTTCTTGACAAATCTTACTTATTTGTCTTTTTACTGTTTGGTTCATTCTTTCAATTTTCCCACTTGATTGCGACAAATGGCTTCTTTTCTCTCACTGCCTAATTGTCTTTGCCTTGGGATATTTCAAATCCCAAATAAATCACTGCTTCTTTTCCTGTCTGGGCCTTATTTCTGGAAACTCTGTACCCCCCTTGGCCCAGAAAATTCAATAAACTGACAGTAATTTCAAAACATTTTTCCTTGCTTTCTGCTGCTATCAGAATATCATCCACGTATTGCAACAGTGTTCCCTTCTCCTGGTTCTGTTTCTTCCATATTTCTAATTCTTTTGCCAACTGATTCCCAAATATTGTGGGGCTATTTTTGAATCCCTGTGGAAGTACAGTCCATGCCAGTTGCGTCTTTTGTCCTGTAGCAGGGCTCTCCCATTCAAAAGCAAAGAAGGCATCCTTTAAATCTAGTACAGTAAAGCAGTTATGTTCCTCTTTCAGAGATGGCAGTAAAGTATAGGGATTGGCTGCTACTGGTTGTATATCTTGAACTATCTGATTTATAGCTCTTAAATCCTGGACTAGTCGATATTTATTTTCCTCCAGATTTCCTTACTGGTAATATAGGAGTGTGATATTCTGACTCGCATTCTGCCAAAAGTCCATATTCCAAAAATTTCGTGATTAACCCCTCCAGTCCAGTTGTTCATGGTAGTGAGGTTTCTTTGCAGGTAACACTGGAGTGTTAAATTCTGACTGACAGTCTCTTAATTGTCCGTGCTCCAAGAGGGAGTTTATTACGGGTTCTAACCCTTTTCGGGCTTCCAATTTGATGAGACCACCTCACTGACCACTGATCTAGCCCACCCTTCCTTCCCCTGTGAGGATGTTATGGGAGACAAGGGCAAGTCCTGTCTGGCCAACATAGTGGCTTTCGATGGTGGCGTGGCTAGATCAGCGACAAGGGAAGAGCTATGGATGTCATCTGTCTGGACTTCTGTAAAGTCTTTGACACATTCCCTCACAACATCCTTCTCTCTAAATTGGAGGAACATGGATTGGATGGGTGGACTATGCGGTGGCTTGGAAGGTGGCGGCCAGAGGGTAGTGGTCAATGGCTCAATGTCCAGGTGGACGCTGGTGACAAGTGATGTCCCTCAGGGGTCTGTACTGGGGCAGGTGCTGTTTAATCTTTTCATCAATGACTTAGCGAGATCAAGCGCACCCTCAGCAAGCTTGCAGACAACCCCAACGTGAGTGGTGCAGAAGACATGCCAGAAGGGCGGGATGCCATCCAGAGAGACCTGGACAAGCCCGAGAAATGGGCCTTTGTAAACCTCGTGAGGTTCAACAAGGCGAAGTGCAATGTCCTGCTCCTGGGTCGGGGCAACCCCTGCTATCAATACCGGCTGGGGGGATGAGGGGACTGAGAGCAGCCCTGCCGAGAAGGACTTGGGGGTACTGGTGGATGCTTTGCCTGTGCTGCACCAAAGCTGTGTGTGGACAGCAAGGGAAGAGGAGATGTGGGCACACGCCAGCAGGGAGTTTTACCCAGTTTGTTCCCAGTTTATTCCTTGGTGGTTTTGCTCCAGGGAGCCAACACGGACGTTGTTGAGACCGATGTGGCAGAGCGTCACAGGGTTTGGCCGAGTCCCCGGTCAGGGGCAAGGAGGTCTCTGTGGACATGGTGCCCTCTGCCAGGCCCCAGCCGTGTGTTCTGACGGGCTCGTGTGCCCGTCCGGTTGCTGGGAAGAGGCTCCTCTGGGGGGAAAAGCCAAGGGGGAAGCGAACCTGGCACCGGCCGGGCCTGGCCATTCCTGCGCCGAGCTGTGCGGGGGCTCAGCCCTCCCCACAGCCCCGAGCCCTCCCTCTCCCCCCGCGTCGGGGCTGTGTGGGGCCGGGCAGCGCCGGGCGGCTGGGCCGGGCCTGGCCCGGTGCTGGCGAGGGGCCGGGCCGGGCAGGAGGGCCAGGGCCCAGCTGGGCCTGTGGGCCCTTTCACATAGCAATGGTGGCAGGGCGCTCGCCATTGGCTGCGCCCAGAGGCCGCCGGCCAATGGGGCGGCGCGGTGCCGCAGGAGAGAGAGGCTGGGGCGGTCGCCAAGGCGACGGGGACGCGGCGGAGCCCCTCGGGGGAAGCTGCCCGCGCAGCGGCGAGGCAGGGCCCGGGCAGGCTCGGCCCGTCCCGTCCCGTGCCGGGAGAGCCGGCCTGGAGGCCGTGCCCGGGGCTGCGGGAGGACGGAGCCGCCTCGGCGAGCCCTCCCCGGGAGCGGCCGGAGCAGGTCAGCAGCGCGGGGCTGGGGCTTGGCCCCGGCGGGGCTTCGGGTGGAGCCGGGGCCGGGCCGAGGGGCCGTCGGGGCCGGGCCGAGGGGCCGCCGGGGCCGGGCCGGGCTCGCCTGTGCTTTCCTGCGCGGCCCGGCTTTGCCCCCGGGCCGGTCCCGGGGCCGGGCTCTGCCCCGGGCGCCGCTCTCTGCCTGCGGTGCCCGCTCCTGCCGGAGCTGCGGGCCGGCGCTGCCTGGCGGGAGGCTCTGCCGGGCCGCTCTCGCCTCTGGCCGGGGCTGTCGGCGCCCCCTTCCCCCGGGGCTCCCCCCGCTCCCCCCCGCTCCGCTCTCCCCGGGGCCGGATGCGCGCGCGGCTTCGGGAAGCTGCGGGCGGCAACGGCCGGCGCGGGGCGAGCGGGCGCGTGGGAGGCAACGGCCGGCGCGGGGCGCTGGGGGCGGAGCTGGGGGCGGGGCGGGGCGGAGCGGGGCGGAGCGGGGCGGAGCGGCGGTGCCCGGCGGAGAAGCGGGCGGTGTCGGGGGGGGGCGGCGGGGGCCGAGGCGCCGGCGAGGGGCGGGGGGAAGCCCCTTCCGTGCGGGGAGCGGGCGGCGGGCAGCCCGGCCCTGCCCCGGCTGCGGGCGCGCTGCGGGCCGGGGAGCCGGGGCGTCTGCCGGGCGCTCGGAGCCCGGGGTGCCCGCGGTTCCGCGGCTGAGCGCGGGAGCCGGAGTCTGGGGCCCGAGGTGCCGCCTGTTTGCACCCGGCTGCGATCGTGACAGCCGTGTCGTGGCCGTGCGTGTCTGCCCCAGGCCCTCGGGTGAGGAAAGGCAGAGCTGGGCATGGCCTTGGTGCTGACGCAGGGGCAGGTCAGAAGGTTCCTAACCGAGAGCTGAGGGGTCTGGGGGGCAGAACCCAGCCGAGGGCTCCGTGGTTGGGGAGCTCCAGCCAAGCGGTGGTGGGCGTGGGGAGCAGGGTCCTGGCTTGGGCAATAGCCGTGGCCGTGGCCATCGCAGCCGGGCCAAGCAGCGGCTGCCCGAGCAGACTTCGTTCTGGCACTGCCCCGCTGTGCAGAGCTGGACTGGAAAGGCGGTGTGGAGTGTTCTTCTGGCAGCAGCGTCACAAATGCGCCTGTGCTGGTGGTGTGGGTGCCTGTTGCTGTTGCACACCGGCTGCTGGTGGGAGGAGGAGGGGACTGGCTTTCGGAGAGGCCGCCCTGCCCTGATGCTGGTGAAAGTCTGGTAGGGTCTCGTCTAAAGCGCGTTGGCTTGTGCACTGCTGAGTACCCGTTCGCAGAACTCACTGCGCTCTGGTGTCTGGCAGCCGGGCAATGAGTCTCGCTGCTTGGGTTTTCTTCTGTATCGTAACGTCATGGTGCTGCTTGTCTCTTGCAGCATCTTCTGACGAGCTTGCAGCTGAGATGAGGAGAATCGAGCAGACTGGTCACCAAGTCACTTCTCAGCGATACGCCGCAGGGTCCCGTTCTTGGATGACTTTCAGGCTTGATGGTAAGAGACTCAAGTTGCAAAGAAAGAGTATTCTGAAGGCAAAAATTCATCTCTATTGTTAGATCAGCCTGTTCCGACCAAGGCTTATTGCGTTCCTGAAGGGCAGTCTCCTTGGTTCCTTGCTCTCTGCCTTCCCAAGGTGAATTCACTTGCCAGGGAGGAGGGTTTCCCCTTGCTGCCGTGGTGAAGACAGTGTCCTGTCTGGTGCTTGTGGTGGCATCTTGCATATGTTGCAGGGAGTTGCTGTGTGAGTGGATTCCTCGCGTGCCTGCTGCAGCTGTGTCCCACTCCATCGGTTCCCTTGACAAAAACACAGTGACTTACTTTGGTTGGCATTAAAGGTGACCTAGAGAATAGACCCTCCGTCCTACTGCCCAGGTGGGTCGGGCTGTACCAGGAACACAGCAGCGCTGTTCGTGTTTATGGTTGGATCTCCTGAGTTTCTTTTTCTAGCTGTTCTAATAAATTTAAGTCGTGTTCAACATCGTGAGTAACGCTAGGGATATGTATACAGCAGTGGTCTACCCTGTCTTTTAGCTATCCGCATACCCCGTGGTCCTTTAACAGGAGCATGTCTGAGGCCATTCTGTTTTGCAAGGTCATTCCTGAAGTTGCTTGTAACTGCAGGTTTAACTGTTTGAATCCTTTCCTTGTCACGTTTGCTAATTTTTCTGCCTGACCAATTAGTTTGTATACCCAGGGCCTATTGCTATAAATTGATAAGGGAGTCAATAAGGATTCCAAATACCATCCAATTCTTACCCCTGTTGATGGTTCATTGCAATTTTCATCTTCATTAACTTCTGATCTCTTTACTCGTAATAATTTCAGATTCTCAGAGTTTCCCTTAAAGGGAGTCTTTTTCCAAATGGGACACGATGTCGGCATTCCCAAAGTAATTTGTTTTACCTTCCCATCCACGGGTAGATGAGTGGACCAGGTTCCATCACTCATTGCCCAAACTAAATGTCCCGGGCTTGGAATTGTAGATTTTCTACAACTGAATATTGTTCCTCTTTTGGGCTTATACGTATCAGTCAATTGTAAATTATTTTTAAGTCCTCTACACCAGCATCCCTATTTTAATGCAGCTGCCAGAGGTGGAACGCTTTGGACTGCTTCACTAACTGTACTACAACTATATATCTTTTTACAGTGCCACCAGGGCAAAAATCATCCCATCCCAGGTAAAACACCAGGGGGCATTGGCCATGTACTGAAATTGAGGTGAAATGGCCATTGACCATACTGAATCCCACAGAGCCATCTCTTGTTTAGTTTGGTTAGACTTCCTGCATTTCCATGCCATGATTATTCGACTAACGTTTTTCTTAACCGGCTCATCATAAGCACACCAAGCTCCACTGGGGAAGACTATTTGGACAAAAACATAATTCAGTCACTTCTCACAATTTGCTCTACTCCCGGGGGCTTTCCATTGCTTTCTAACATAATCTGTTTGTTCCTGCCACTCAACAACGGGAAGTTGCTCACAATGAGTACCGTTATTGTTGGATGTTTCGCTGCTCAGATTTGTTGTCAGAATTCCCCATGGAACCGATTCCCCTCCTGCTCTGGGGATTGGAAGGCATGCAGTTATTTGGGTTACGTTCTGCAAATGAGCGAATTCTTTTATCAATCCGTTCGTCAGGAGTTCCCCTTGGGAGCTGTATCAATTGCTCCGCTTCTGTTGACAGCGGATCAGCACTCCTTGTTTTCACTGCTGATATTTTAGACAATGTTCCCATCATCATCAGTTTCCAAATCAAGATCCATTTCCCCCATATTCAACAGTGACAACCACTCTTTTTAGACATATTTTAGGATCAGTTTTGCAGTCTCTGGACCTCTATTGATGATTCTCCATGAAGGGGCCTTCTTCACTTGAGTGTGGTGTATCCACAGTTCCACTCCTACTGTGACCGCAGTGTCAGTTGTTAACAGTCCCTGGGAAGGTCCCTTCCACCTCTCCTGCAGTGGTTCAGAGCTCCAAGTCCTTATGCACACGAAATCACCTGGTGGATATTGATGCACAGGCGTGTCCAAAGCAAGCGACCTGGTCAGCACAACGTATTTTCGGAGTGCTTTGAGGGTTCTTCCTAAAGAAATCAAATACATTTTTAAATCAGTTTCCCCTGCTGTTCCCATATCCCCCGGGATTCAAGGAGTCTGATCAGGTCTGCCATACAAGATTTCGTATGGACTTACACCACCTTTAGACCTTGGCTGGATTCTGATTCTCAGGAGTGCTAATGGTAGGGCTTGTGGCCATTTTAAAGATACTTCTTGACAAATCTTACTTATTTGTCTTTTTACTGTTTGGTTCATTCTTTCAATTTTCCCACTTGATTGCGACAAATGGCTTCTTTTCTCTCACTGCCTAATTGTCTTTGCCCTTGGGATATTTCAAATCCCAAATAAATCACTGCTTCTTTTCCTGTCTGGGCCTTATTTCTGGAAACTCTGTACCCGCCTTGGCCCAGAAAATTCAATAAACTGACAGTAATTTCAAAACATTTTTCCTTGCTTTCTGCTGCTATCAGAATATCATCCACGTATTGCAACAGTGTTCCCTTCTCCTGGTTCTGTTTCTTCCATATTTCTAATTCTTTTGCCAACTGATTCCCAAATATTGTGGGGCTATTTTTGAATCCCTGTGGAAGTACAGTCCGTGCCAGTTGCGTCTTTCGTCCTGTAGCAGGGCTCTCCCATTCAAAAGCAAAGAAGGCATCCTTTAAATCTAGTACAGTAAAGCAGTTATGTTCCTCTTTCAGAGATGGCAGTAAAGTATAGGGATTGGCTGCTACTGGTTGTATATCTTGAACTATCTGATTTATAGCTCTTAAATCCTGGACTAGTCGATATTCTTTTCCTCCAGATTTCCTTAACAGTAATATAGGAGTGTTGTATTCTGACTCGCATTCTGCCAAAAGTCCATATTGCAAAAATTTCGTGATTAACCCCTCCAGTCCAGTTGTTCATGGTAGTGAGGTTTCTTTGCAGGTAAAACTGGAGTGTTAAATTCTGACTGACAGTCTCTTAATTGTCCGTGCTCCAAGAGGGAGTTTATTACGGGTTCTAACCCTTTTCGGGCTTCCAATTTGATGAGACGCTGGTTTTTTTCCTTACCAGCTGAGCTCCTGATTTCCATTTGATTTATGTTTTTTGCGGGTTGTACGTTTTTTGTTTGTGCTGGTGTTCCTGCAGCCCATGCTAAAGGAATGACAGCATCCGATCGTTCTTCTGGAATATCTTCTTCTCCGTTACTCTTCTTAGTCAGCAAGCGTGTCTGAGCTTTCCGTGCCTTTTCTGGAGGAACATGGAGCTGAGCAGCGTTTAGTTTACATAACCAATCTCGCCCCAGCAGTGGCAAGGGACACTCTGGCGTATTGAGAAGTGAATGAGTTACCGTAGTATTTCTAGTAGTACAGCCCATCGGTTCTAAAAATGACCTTTTCCCGGTGACACCAATTACACAAGTTTTAATTTTACTTGTAGGTCCCTTACAGTCAGTAAGTACTGTGGGAGTTGCTGCGCTGTCTATGAAAAGGAAAAAAAAAAAAAAAGAAATCGGTCGTTTTGTTGCCCAGCTTGATTGGAACCAGAGGATGGGCTGGGGAGACTTTGACAGCATCCTCCGGTCCCCTTCAGTCTAAGCCTATCTCTGCCAATACCTCGGCAGCTGCCTCCGTTCCTTTTCCTTGATCCAATAAATGTGGGCAGTTTTTCTTCCAGTGCCTGTCGTGTGTACGACCGGCACACTGGTTTACTCCTAAAGGGGTATTGGTATGACTTAGCGTGCCCTTGACCTTTGCATCCTTGCTCAGTTTTTCCCTGTGTGTGGGTAAGAACGCAGCACCTGGCGGAGGGGGGTGCCCGGTCATTCTGGTTTCAGCCGTGGTGTGTGAGGTGCTGTGGCTCTGTGCTGCTGTCTCCTGGACGCCTCCTCGCTGCGCCCCGCAGCCTGCCTGCAGAGTCTGAGCAGCCTGTGCTGGTGCATGTGGCTGCAGGCCTTCCTCACGCGTTCAGCCAGCCTGCGAGCAGAGGCTCTCTTGCCCGCTCAGTCCAGGAGGCCCTGTCCCTGGGCCAGCAGTCCTTGTTGCTTGTGCTCCTCAAGGCAGGGTCCTATGGTCCTAGGAGCCAAAGCCCTGACTGTGCCCCCAGCCCGACGGTGCTAAGCAGCAGGACGTGTTTGGTCCTAGCTGAGCCTTGATTCCTGTGGAGAATCCTGCCAGGGCCCCAGGCTCTGCTTTTCCCCTGCATGGTGCTTGATGTCGTGGGGACGAGGGCCTGATCATCAGTGCCTGATCATCTGCCCGATGAATGCAGCTGAGACTGCAGGTCAGACTGGCCGCAGGGTGCCTCTGCCGAGCTGCGAGAGGGGGGCTCTGGTACCTGGCAGCCTCCTGGCAGCCTTGCCTTGTCTCGCCCTTCTGCCTGTGCTCTGCAAAGAGGGCCTCGCCTGCGTGCGGGCAGGAGCCCCGCACCTTGCCCTGCCTCTGTGGGTCTGTTATACAGACGAGCAGCGTGTGCTCTACGTACAGAGACATCTCTCTGCTCTGTAGACAGCCTACATTCTGCATACAGGCAGAAGAGCCCCGTGCTTACATGGACATCTGACAGATTTCTCGATGGCGTTTCGTGAGTCCGGAGTTTGTGTTGCTGCTAGAGGTGTGAAATCGGTCTGATTGTAGGTGGACAACAGCCACCTTGAGAATGGCTGGCGAGCGCTGACTTTCACCTCAAAACTATGAGTGTAAGAAAAAGTCTCTAGGGTTTATGCTCCTTCATCTTTGTGTTTGTTTTTGTTTTATTTTTTTCCTTTTCTTTCTTCTTTGCTCTTTGCATGGTCTGTGACGCGTGTTGTCAGTCACCCTTTGGGGTTAGGTATTCGGTCTTCTTGGTATTTCGGTTTCGATCTTTATTTTGCTCTCTTGCTAGTTTACCCACAGCCCCCTGAGAGCAGCCTCTTGCTTTTCTGTTGCCAGAGAACCCCCCAGGCCTTGGCCAAGGGCTTCTGCTCTGTCCTGCCTCCAGCAAAAGGCTTCGCTTTGTTCCTGTTAGTCCCCAAAGAGGACAGGCTGCCTTGCCCGCTTGTTTCATCCAGCTGACCATAACACCCCTCTTTCAACTGCTCTGTGCCCTGCTAGGAGAGCTGCTTGCGCTCTCTCTCTCCCCCCCTCTCTTTCTCGCGGTTCACAGCAAAGCCAGTTGATACCCTACCCGTATGTCTTGCTCAGCTCCTCACAGCTATGGACTGTGGAGTTATTGCCCTATTCTGCCAGCACAGAAATAATACAGCTCTTTATTTACTGCCTCCGATGTGTATAAACCTCTGTCCTCTTCCTTCTGGCCTCCCTGTGACCTCCAGTGAATTGATGGATTCACTGTGTCTTTCTCCAAGGTGGAGCCAAACCGGTCTCTCCATTGGGACAGAACTTGTAAGGCCAAGGATTCCTGGCCTGACGTTGGCCGGTTGCTGGCTTGTGGAGTTGTACACGGGAGGAGACAGAGCTGTAGCAGTTCACACTGCTGAGACAAAGTGCTTGGCTGAGATCCCTTCAAATTAGGTGCTTACAAAGGCTCAGAATAAAGCTCTGTTGTAGCCGTCGGCCTCCCCTGTAGCTTGTAAACGTGCTTACTGACAGTGGAAACTGAAAGGCGACAATCCTGAAGAAGCAGTGGAGAAAATGTTAATCTGTTCTTGAACAAGGTCTTTGGTTTGTTTTCGTAAAGAAGGCCAAGCGCTTTCTCCAGTGGGAAACTCAGGGAAGCCCGAGAGAAGCGATATCCACTGTGTGTGAAAGGTATTGCCTGTTCTTGCATGAGAACTGTCAGCCTGACCCGTGCAGGCACACCAGATTGTCCTTTTCCAGAGATGACAGTTTTCTTGTCCTGTGTCACGATTCCGTAGAGGTGCACTGACACGACGTGCTTACTCCTCCACGCCATCCCGAGGTCACCACCGTCTCCTTTCTATCTTCTGCAGCTTCCATTGCGCACTGGTGTATTTGGTCCGAATGGCACCCTCTCCCGCTTGGGAAAGCTTCTCCTGAAAATCCAATATGAAATGGCGGAGGCGTCTCGGGGGCTTTGTTTCCAAGCGGCTTGTGCTTCTGAATTTGTCTGAAAATGTCGGGGAGCCCCTGGGGTCCCCCAGCAGAGCAGCAGGGCTCAGTTCAGGGTAAGCTCAGCCTCAGGGTGCTGCCCACAAGTCTTCCAGAGAAGAACCTCTTGTGTCACAAGCCCATTTCTGGGCAACTTTCAGAGAGGTTTTCACATGTGCCGGGCAGGCAAGCCGGATTTAATTAGCGTGGGAAGTGAAGGGCTCGGCAGCTCGTGACTTCAGTGATTCTGTAACTCACGCTAGGCGGGATTCAGTCCAGCCTTTTCCACGGACAGGATGTGCGCCTGCCATTGGCCCCTACAACACCTGCAGTCCGTTCCGCAGCTCAGCTGCATGAGGTGTGAAGAAGCACATCCCTTGGTTTCTTTTCGCTCTGCCAACCAATAATGTCATTTAAAGCTCTCTGATCCTTGCACGATGAGGTACAAACCGTAGTTCCCTCTTCTCTCCTTCGAACTCATGATAGCGTAGATGTCTTTCCAACTGCCTCTGCATTCTCCTTCCGTAACACCTCAGCTGCATTTCCTTTGGTTCGTTTCAAGCTCACTCCTCCGTGTCCACAATACGGTGCACAGGGAGGAACTGATTCGCTGTTTCTTGGCAGCATCTTTCAGATGGTAAAGGCCCTTTCACGGCTCCCTTCTGTCTTCTCTTCCTGACCTTAAACAGTGGTCTGGGTTTTCTTGGCGCTGCGCTGTTGCACCACAGAGGAGGTCTTTGTGTCCTTGCACTGCGGGGGATCTCTTTGCGTCCTTGCACCGCAGGAGATGACTTTGCCTCGCGTCGTTGCATCGCAGAGGATGTCTTTCAAAGGTGATGGAGAGCTGCTCAGCAATGACATCTACCACTCCTCCCAGTTTTGTGTCGTCAGCAAACTTGCTGAGGGTACATTCTAACTCTTCATGCAGGTCATTGATGAAGAAGTTAAACAAGACTGGGCTGAGTACTGACCCCTGGGGAACACCACTGGTTACAGGCCTCCAACTAGACCCAGCGCCGCTGATGACAAGCCGCTGAGCTCTGCCATTCAGCCAGTTCTCAGTCCACCTCACTGACCACTCATCTAGCCCACCCTTCCTTCCCCTGTGAGGATGTTATGGGAGACAAGGGCAAGTCCTGTCTGGCCAACATAGTGGCTTTCTATGATGGCGTGGCTAGATCAGCGACAAGGGAAGAGCTATGGATGTCATCTGTCTGGACTTCTGTAAAGTCTTTGACACATTCCCTCACAACATCCTTCTCTCTAAATTGGAGGAACATGGATTGGATGGGTGGACTATGCGGTGGCATGGAAGGTGGCGGCCAGAGGGTAGTGGTCAATGGCTCAATGTCCAGGTGGACGCTGGTGACAAGTGATGTCCCTCAGGGGTCTGTACTGGGGCAGGTGCTGTTAAATCTTTTGATCAATGACTTAGCGAGATCAAGCGCACCCTCAGCAAGCTTGCAGACAACCCCAAGCTGAGTGGTGCAGAAGACGCGCCAGAAGGGCAGGATGCCATCCAGAGAGACCTGGACAAGCCCGAGAAATGGGCCTTTGTAAACCTCGTGAGGTTCAACAAGGTGAAGTGCAATGTCCTGCTTGTGGGTCGGGGCAACCCCTGCTATCAATACCGGCTGGGGGGATGAGGGGACTGAGAGCAGCCCTGCCGAGAAGGACTTGGGGGTACTGGTGGATGCTTTGCCTGTGCTGCACCAAAGCTGTGTGTGGACAGCAAGGGAAGAGGAGATGTGGGCACACGCCAGCAGGGAGTTTTACCCAGTTTGTTCCCAGTTTATTCCTTGGTGGTTTTGCTCCAGGGAGCCAACATGGACGTTGTTGAGACCGATGTGGCAGAGCGTCACAGGGCTTGGCCCATACCCGGTCAGGGGCGAGGAGGTCTCTGTGGACGTGGTGCCCTCTGCCAGGCCCCGGCCGTGTGTTCTGACGGGCTCGTGTGCCCGTCCCGTTGCTGGGAAGAGGCTCCTCTGGGGGGAAAAGCCAAGGGGGAAGTGAACCTGGCACCGGCCGGGCCTGGCCACTCCTGCGCCGAGCTGTGCGGGGGCTCAGCCCTCCCCGCAGCCCCGAGCCCTCCCTCTCCCCCCGCGTCGGGGCTGTGTGGGGCCGGGCAGCGCCGGGCATCTGGGCCGGGCCTGGCCCGGGGCTGGCGAGGGGCCGGGCCGGGCAGGAGGGCCAGGGCCCAGCTGGGCCTGTGGGCCCTTTGGCCTAGCAATGGTGGCAGGGCGCTCGCCATTGGCTGCGCCCAGAGGCCTCGAGGCTGCCGGCCAATGGGGCGGCGCGGTGCCGCAGGAGAGAGAGGCTGGGGCGGTCGCCAAGGCGACGGGGACGCGGCGGAGCCCCTCGGGGGAAGCTGCCCGCGCAGCGGCGAGGCAGGGCCCGGGCAGGCTCGGCCCGGCCCGTCCCGTCCCGTGCCGGGAGAGCCGGCCTGGAGGCCGTGCCCGGGGCTGCGGGAGGACGGAGCCGCCTCGGCGAGCCCTCCCCGGGAGCGGCCGGAGCAGGTCAGCAGCGCGGGGCTGGGGCTTGGCCCCGGCGGGGCTTCGGGTGGAGCCGGGGCCGGGCCGAGGGGCCGCTGGGGCCGGGCCGAGGGTCCGCCGGGGCCGGGCCGGGCTCGCCTGTACTTTCCTGCGCGGCCCGGCTTTGCCCCCGGGCCGGTCCCGGGGCCGGGCTCTTCCCCGGGCGCCGCTCTCTGCCCGCGGTGCCCGCTCCTGCCGGAGCTGCGGGCCGGCGCTGCCTGGCGGGAGGCTCTGCCGGGCCGCTCTCGCCTCTGGCCGCGCGCGGCCCCCCCTTTCCCCGGGGCTCCCCCCGCTCCCCCCCCCCCCCCCCCCCCGCTCCGCTCTCCCCGGGGCGGGCGCGCGCGCGGCTTCGGGAAGCTGCGGGCGGCAACGGCCGGCGCGGGGCGAGCGGGCGCGTGGGAGGCAACGGCCGGCGCGGGGCGCTGGGGGCGGAGCTGGGGGCGGGGCGGGGGCGGTCGCGGGGCGGAGCGGGGTGGAGCGGCGGTGCCCGGCGGAGAAGCGGGCGGTGTCGGGGGGGGCGGCGGGGGCCGAGGCGAGGCGGGGGGAAGCCCCTTCCGTGTGGGGAGCGGGCGGCGGGCAGCCCGGCCCTGCCCCGGCTGCGGGCGCGCTGCGGGCCGGGGAGCCGGGGCGTCTGCCGGGCGCTCGGAGCCCGGGGTGCCCGCGGTTCCGCGGCTGAGCGCGGGAGCCGGAGTCTGGGGCCCGAGGTGCCGCCTGTTTGCACCCGGCAGCGATCGTGACAGCCGTGTCGTGGCCGTGCGTGTCTGCCCCAGGCCCTCGGGTGAGGAAAGGCAGAGCTGGGCATGGCCTTGGTGCTGACGCAGGGGCAGGTCAGAAGGTTCCTAACCGAGAGCTGAGGGGTCTGGGGGGCAGAACCCAGCCGAGGGCTCCGTGGTTGGGGAGCTCCAGCCAAGTGGTGGTGGGCGTGGGGAGCAGGGTCCTGGCTTGGGCAATAGCCGTGGCCGTGGCCATCGCAGCCGGGCCAAGCAGCGGCTGCCCGAGCAGACTTCGTTCTGGCACTGCCCCGCTGTGCAGAGCTGGACTGGAAAGGCGGTGTGGAGTGTTCTTCTGGCAGCAGCGTCACCAATGCGCCTGTGCTGGTGGTGTGGGTGCCTGTTGCTGTTGCACACCGGCTGCTGGTGGGAGGAGGAGGGGACTGGCTTTCGGAGAGGCCGCCCTGCCCTGATGCTGGTGAAAGTCTGGTAGGGTCTCGTCTAAAGCGCGTTGGCTTGCGCACTGCTGAGTACCCGTTCGCAGAACTCGCTGCGCTCTGGTGTCTGGCAGCCGGGCAATGAGTCTCGCTGCTTGGGTTTTCTTCTGTATCGTAACGTCATGGTGCTGCTTGTCTCTTGCAGCATCTTCTGACGAGCTTGCAGCTGAGATGAGGAGAATCGAGCAGACTGGTCACCACGTCAGCTTCTCAGCGATACGCCGCAGGGTCCCGTTCTTGGATGACTTTCAGGCTTGATGGTAAGAGACTCAAGTTGCAAAGAAAGAGTATTCTGAAGGCAAAAATTCATCTCTATTGTTAGATCAGCCTGTTGCGTCCAAGGCTTATTGCGTTCCTGAAGGGCAGTCTCCTTGGTTCCTTGCTCTCTGCCTTCCCAAGGTGAATTCACTTGCCAGGGAGGAGGGTTTCCCCTTGCTGCCGTGGTGAAGACAGTGTCCTGTCTGGTGCTTGTGGTGGCATCTTGCATTCGGGGAAAGCAAGCGAGGAACATTTGTTCCCCGTGAGGGGGCCAGCAGCAAGGTTTGCAGGTGTGGACCTGCTTTCCCCAAGCCTGGGGTTTGTTTACGCGGTGTGCAGTATGGCAGCATGCACACAGAGTGTGTATAGCAATGGTCTGGTTCATTTCAATCATCGTTTCGCATTTGAATTGCTCTGCTCGTTCCTCAGTGTGACGTTTCGCCCCTTTGAGCCTTATTGAAATGCTATGTTTCCACAGGTCTGACCCTGATTTTGTGCAACCTATACGTAAGACTGAGCTATTTGTGTAGTGATTAAACTCTTCAGACATGCAAACAGGATGGAAACAATGATTATAGTTATTCGTGAAAGTGTGTAATGGATCCAGGAGTCCACTCTGTCCGCTTTTACTGCGGTGTAACTTTCTTTCCAAGGTGAAATGTAGACGAGAAAAGACTGGACAGGGGTATTCAAGGGCAGCGGTGTCCTCTGATTGAAGGACCTATGTAGCCGAAGCTAAAATCTGCGCAAGAGAGATTATACACTGTTTAACTGTTTCCTCTCCTCTTTTGTTGTGAGTGCATGAGTAGGATATGGTTTTCCGTCCCTTGTAAGATATTCCTTCTGGAGTACCAAATGTGGGGACTGTTGCTTTTAACGTTACTTTAATTACCTCTCTTGCGTATTGGTGCAACAGGGGAAAGGTTCAGGCCAGCCATAGAAAGTATTTACCAGGACTAACAAATATTTATGCTGGTTACATCTGGGTAACTGTGAAGAATCTATTTGCCGGTAGTGCCTGGGCGTTATTGCTCGTTTTACACTTTCTCCTATTGTTTTCTTTTCGACTTGTGGATTGTTGTGCTTAGAAGTCCTCTTTTTTCCAAATTGCCCCATGAGCATGGGCAACTCCAAAAGCGTATCTGGAATGTGTGAAAAATGCTTGTTCTTTTTGCAGTAAGCAATCAATTCCGCTTTTTGGGCTGAGGTGTTGTAACGTGGTCTCTGGTTACTACTGCGTATGCAGCACATCACTTTCCTCCAGATATGCAACTACTTCCCTCTGTGTATAACTCTAAAGGAAAATCAGAAAGAGGAGTAAAAAGAGAAAAAAGAGGAGTAAAGAAGGAGAAAGAGTCTCCTTTCCTGGAGATATTCAAGACCCGCCTGGACAAGGTCCTGTGCAGCCTGCTGTAGGTGACCCTGCTTCGGCAGGGGGGTTGGACTAGATGACCCACAGAGGTCCCTTCCGACCCCGAACATTCTGTGATTCTGTGAGTATCCTGGCAATTTGGTCGTCTGGAGTAGACTTGCTGGATTGTTGTTGGTAGCTCATTTCGTTGTGAGATCACCAGCAAAGTCTCCGGATTTCAGGCGGCAGGCACGAAAGGGTGACATCATCCTGCTGCAGCAGAACAGCCTGGTATTTGGGCAGTCTGCTAGGAGAAATCCAGCGGTGTCCTTTTGTTTGCCTGAATATATGGTGCTTAAAACAGAGGACAAAAGACTCTAGGAGATGCCTAGGAGGAGTCTCAGGTGCATGGTGGAGGAGAAAGTGTCCTCCAAAAGAGAAAAATCTTCTCGAGTAGCTGCACTGGAGGAGTCTGGAATTGATGCCCGAGACATTCTGTCTCTAAAACGGGGTAAAATGCTCCACGAGATACCTGGCAGCAGTATAGGATGGATCCCAGATTAGGAATTGTGCTCTAAAAGAGAAAAATCATGTCGGGTAGCTGCCTTGGAGGAGTCTGGGGCTGCTACCCGGGACCTGTGATGTTTAGAACAGAGGACAAAAGACTCTAGGAGATGCCTGGGAGGAGTCTCAGGTAGATTCCAGAGGAGGAAGTGTCCTCCAAAAGAGAAAAATCATCTCGGGTAGCTGCCTTGGAGGAGTCTGGGGCTGCTGCCTGAATGTATGATGCTTAAAACAGAGGAAAAAAGACTCTAGGAGATGTCTTGGAGGAGTCTTGGGTGGATCCCGGGGCAGAAACTGTTCTCCAAAAGAGAAAAATCATCTCGGGTAGCTGCCTTGGAGGAGTCTGGGGCTGCTACCTGGGTCTGTGGTGCTTAAAACGGAGGAAAAAAGACTCTAGGAGATGCCTTGGAGGAGTCTTGGGTGGATCCTGGGGGAGAAACTGTCCTCCAAAAGAGAAAAATCATCTCGGGTAGCTGCCCTGGAGGAGTCTGGGGCTGCTGCCTGAATGTATGGTGCTTAAAACAGAGGACAAAAGACGCTAGAAGATGCCTGGAAGGTGTCAAGGGAGGATTCCGGAGGAGAAAATGTCCTTCAAAAGAGAAAAATCACTGGAGGAGTATCAGCTGCATGCTGGAGGATAAAGTGTCCTCCAAAAGAAATAAATAATCTCAGGTACCTGCCTTGGAGGAGTCTGGGGCTGCTGCCTGAATGTATGGTGCTTAAAACATTGGACAAAAGACTCTAGGAGATGCCTTGGAGGAGTCTCGGGTGGATTCCAGAGGAGAAAGTGCCCTTCAAAAGAGAAAAATCACTGGAGGAGTATCAAATTCATGCTGGAGGAGAAAGTGTCCTCTAAATGAGGAAAATCATGTTGGGTAGCTTCCTTGGAGGAGTCTGGGGCTGCTACCCGGTATATTGTGTCTCTAAAAGAGAGGACAAAAGACTCTAGGAGATGCCTAGGAGGAGTCTCAGGTGGTTGCAGGACAAGACACTTCCCTCAAGAAGAAAAAAATCATCTCGGGTAGCTGTCCTGGATGAGTCTGGAGTTGCTACCCGGGACATTCTGTCTGTAAAAGAGGGGGTAAAATACACCAGGAGATACCTGGGAGGAGTATAGAACGGATCCCAGATTAGGAAGTGTCCTCCAAAATAGAAAAAAAGTCTCGCGTAGCTGCCTTGGAGGAGTCTGGGGCAGCTACCTGTGTCTGTGGTGCTTAAAACTGAGGAAAAAAGACTCTAGGAGATGCCTTGGAGGAGCCTTGGGGGGATCCCGGGGGATAAACTGTCCTCCAAAAGAGAAAAATCATCTCGGGTAGCTGCCCTGGAGGAGTCTGGAGTTGCTACCCGGGACATTCTGTCTCTAAAAGAGGGGGTAAAATACTCCAGGAGATACCTGGGAGGGGTATAGAACGGATCCCAGATTGGGAAGTGTCCTCCAAAATAGAAAAAAAATCTCGGGTAGCTGCCTTGGTGGAGTCTGGGGCTGCTACCCGGGATCTGTGGTGTTTAAAACAGAGGACAAAAGACTCTAGGAGATGCCTGGGAGGAGTCTCAGGTGGATTCCAGAGGAGAAAGTGTCCTCCAAAAGAGAAAAATCATCTCGGGTAGCTGCCTTGGAGGAGTCTGGGGCTGCTGCCTGGATGTATGGTGCTTCAAACAGAGGAAAAAAGACTCTAGGAGATGCCTGGGAGGAGTCTCGGGTGGATTCCAGAGGAGAAACTGTTCTCCAAAAGAGAAAAATCATCTCGGGTAGCTGCCTTGGAGGAGTCTGGGGCAGCTACCTGGGTCTGTGGTGCTTAAAACAGAGGAAAAAAGACTCTAGGAGATGCCTGGGAGGAGCCTTGGGCGGATCCCGGAGGAGAAACTGTCCTCCAAAAGAGAAAAATCATCTCGGGTAGCTGCCCTGGAGGAGTCTGGGGTTGCTACGCGCGATATTCTGTCTCTAAAACTGGAGGAAAAGCACTCTGGGAGATACCTGGGATGAGTGTCAGGTGGGTGCTGGAGGAGAAACTGTCCTCCAAAAGAGAAAAATCATCTCGGGTAGCTGCCTTGGAGGAGTCTGGGGCAGCTACCTGGGTCTGTGGTGCTTAAAACAGAGGAAAAAAGACTCTAGGAGATGTCTTGGAGGAGTCTTGGGTGGATCCCGGGGGATAAACTGTCCTCCAAAAGAGAAAAATCATCTTGGGTAGCTGCCCTGGAGGAGGCTGGGTTTGCTACGCACGATATTCTGTCTCTAAAACTGTAGGAAAAGCAGTCTGGGAGATACCTGGGATGAGTCTCAGGTGGGTGCTGGAGGAGAAAGTGTCCTCCAAAAGAGAAAAATCATTTCGGGTAGCTGCCTTGGAGGAGTCTGGGGCTGCTGCCTGAATATATGGTGCTTAAAACAGATGACAAAAGACTCTAGGAGATGCCTAGGAGGAGTCTCAGGTGCATGGTGGAGGAGAAAGTGTCCTCCAAAAGAGAAAAATCATCTGGGGTAGCTGCCCTGGAGGAGTCTGGAGTTGCTACCCGGGACATTCTGTCTCTAAAAGAGGGGGTAAAATACTCCAGGAGATACCTGGGAGGGGTATAGAACGGATCCCAGATTGGGAAGTGTCCTCCAAAATAGAAAAAAAATCTCGGGTAGCTGCCTTGGAGGAGTCTGGGGCTGCTACCCGGGATCTGTGGTGTTTAAAACAGAGGACAAAAGACTCTAGGAGATGCCTGGGAGGAGTCTCAGGTGGATTCCAGAGGAGAAAGTGTCCTCCAAAAGAGAAAAATCATCTCGGGTAGCTGCCTTGGAGGAGTCTGGGGTTGCTACGCGCGATATTCTGTCTCTAAAACTGGAGGAAAAGCAGTCTGGGAGATACCTGGGATGAGTCTCAGGTGGGTGCTGGAGGAGAAAGTGTCCTCCAAAAGAGAAAAATCATGTCGGGTAGCTGCCTTGGAGGAGTCTGGGGCTGCTGCCTGAATGTATGGTGCTTAAAACAGAGGAAAAAATACTCTAGGAGATGTCTTGGAGGAGTCTTGGGTGGATCCCGGGGGAGAAACTGTCCTCCAAAAGAGAAAAATCATCTCGGGTAGCTGCCCTGGAGGAGTCTGGGGTTGCTACACGCGATATTCTGTCTCTAAAACTGTAGGAAAAGCAGTCTGGGAGATACCTGGGATGAGTCTCAGGTGGGTGCTGGAGGAGAAAGTGTCCTCCAAAAGAGAAAAATCATGTCGGGTAGCTGCCTTGGAGGAGTCTGGGGCTGCTGCCTGAATGTATGGTGCTTAAAACAGAGGAAAAAATACTCTAGGAGATGTCTTGGAGGAGTCTTGGGTGGATCCCGGGGGAGAAACTGTTCTCCAAAAGAGAAAAATCATCTCGGGTAGCTGCCTTGGAGGAGGCTGGGGCTGCTACCTGGGTCTGTGGTGCTTAAAATGGAGGAAAAAAGACTCTAGGAGATGCCTTGGAGGAGCCTTGGGTGGATCCTGGGGGATAAACTGTCCTCCAAAAGAGAAAAATCATCTCGGGTAGCTGCCTTGGAGGAGTCTGGGGTTGCTGCCTGAATATATGGTGCTTAAAACAGAGGAAAAAAGACTCTAGGAGATGCCTTGGAGGAGCCTTGGGTGGATCCTGGGGGATAAACTATCCTCCAAAAGAGAAAAATCATCTCGGGTAGCTGCCCTGGGGGAGTCTGGGGTTGCTACGCGCGATATTCTGTCTCTAAAACTGGAGGAAAAGCACTCTGGGAGATACCTGGGATGAGTCTCAGGTGGGTGCTGGAGGAGAAACTGTCCTCCAAAAGAGAAAAATCATCTCGGGTAGCTGCCCTGGGGGAGTCTGGGGTTGCTACGCGCGATATTCTGTCTCTAAAACTGGAGGAAAAGCACTCTGGGAGATACCTGGGATGAGTCTCAGGTGGGTGCTGGAGGAGAAACTGTCCTCCAAAAGAGAAAAATCATCTCGGGTAGCTGCCTTGGAGGAGTCTGGGGCAGCTACCTGTGTCTGTGGTGCTTAAAACAGAGGAAAAAAGACTCTAGGAGATGTCTTGGAGGAGTCTTGGGTGGATCCCGGGGGATAAACTGTCCTCCAAAAGAGAAAAATCATCTTGGGTAGCTGCCCTGGAGGAGTCTGGGTTTGCTACGCACGATATTCTGTCTCTAAAACTGTAGGAAAAGCAGTCTGGGAGATACCTGGGATGAGTCTCAGGTGGGTGCTGGAGGAGAAAGTGTCCTCCAAAAGAGAAAAATCATGTCGGGTAGCTGCCTTGGAGGAGTCTGGGGCTGCTGCCTGAATATATGGTGCTTAAAACAGAGGACAAAAGACTCTAGGAGATGCCTAGGAGTAGTCTCAGGTGCATGGTGGAGGAGAAAGTGTCCTCCAAAAGAGAAAAATCATCTCGGGTAGCTGCCCTGGAGGAGTCTGGAGTTGCTACCCGGGACATTCTGTCTCTAAAAGAGGGGGTAAAATACTCCAGGAGATACCTGGGAGGGGTATAGAACGGATCCCAGATTGGGAAGTGTCCTCCAAAATAGAAAAAAAATCTCGGGTAGCTGCCTTGGTGGAGTCTGGGGCTGCTACCCGGGATCTGTGGTGTTTAAAACAGAGGACAAAAGACTCTAGGAGATGCCTGGGAGGAGTCTCAGGTGGATTCCAGAGGAGAAAGTGTCCTCCAAAAGAGAAAAATCATCTCGGGTAGCTGCCTTGGAGGAGTCTGGGGCTGCTGCCTGGATGTATGGTGCTTCAAACAGAGGAAAAAAGACTCTAGGAGATGCCTGGGAGGAGTCTCGGGTGGATTCCAGAGGAGAAACTGTTCTCCAAAAGAGAAAAATCATCTCGGGTAGCTGCCTTGGAGGAGTCTGGGGCAGCTACCTGGGTCTGTGGTGCTTAAAACAGAGGAAAAAAGACTCTAGGAGATGCCTGGGAGGAGCCTTGGGCGGATCCCGGAGGAGAAACTGTCCTCCAAAAGAGAAAAATCATCTCGGGTAGCTGCCCTGGAGGAGTCTGGGGTTGCTACGCGCGATATTCTGTCTCTAAAACTGGAGGAAAAGCACTCTGGGAGATACCTGGGATGAGTGTCAGGTGGGTGCTGGAGGAGAAACTGTCCTCCAAAAGAGAAAAATCATCTCGGGTAGCTGCCTTGGAGGAGTCTGGGGCAGCTACCTGGGTCTGTGGTGCTTAAAACAGAGGAAAAAAGACTCTAGGAGATGTCTTGGAGGAGTCTTGGGTGGATCCCGGGGGATAAACTGTCCTCCAAAAGAGAAAAATCATCTTGGGTAGCTGCCCTGGAGGAGGCTGGGTTTGCTACGCACGATATTCTGTCTCTAAAACTGTAGGAAAAGCAGTCTGGGAGATACCTGGGATGAGTCTCAGGTGGGTGCTGGAGGAGAAAGTGTCCTCCAAAAGAGAAAAATCATTTCGGGTAGCTGCCTTGGAGGAGTCTGGGGCTGCTGCCTGAATATATGGTGCTTAAAACAGATGACAAAAGACTCTAGGAGATGCCTAGGAGGAGTCTCAGGTGCATGGTGGAGGAGAAAGTGTCCTCCAAAAGAGAAAAATCATCTGGGGTAGCTGCCCTGGAGGAGTCTGGAGTTGCTACCCGGGACATTCTGTCTCTAAAAGAGGGGGTAAAATACTCCAGGAGATACCTGGGAGGGGTATAGAACGGATCCCAGATTGGGAAGTGTCCTCCAAAATAGAAAAAAAATCTCGGGTAGCTGCCTTGGAGGAGTCTGGGGCTGCTACCCGGGATCTGTGGTGTTTAAAACAGAGGACAAAAGACTCTAGGAGATGCCTGGGAGGAGTCTCAGGTGGATTCCAGAGGAGAAAGTGTCCTCCAAAAGAGAAAAATCATCTCGGGTAGCTGCCTTGGAGGAGTCTGGGGTTGCTACGCGCGATATTCTGTCTCTAAAACTGGAGGAAAAGCAGTCTGGGAGATACCTGGGATGAGTCTCAGGTGGGTGCTGGAGGAGAAAGTGTCCTCCAAAAGAGAAAAATCATCTCGGGTAGCTGCCTTGGAGGAGTCTGGGGCTGCTGCCTGAATGTATGGTGCTTAAAACAGAGGAAAAAATACTCTAGGAGATGTCTTGGAGGAGTCTTGGGTGGATCCCGGGGGAGAAACTGTTCTCCAAAAGAGAAAAATCATCTCGGGTAGCTGCCTTGGAGGAGGCTGGGGCTGCTACCTGGGTCTGTGGTGCTTAAAACGGAGGAAAAAAGACTCTAGGAGATGCCTTGGAGGAGCCTTGGGTGGATCCTGGGGGATAAACTGTCCTCCAAAAGAGAAAAATCATCTCGGGTAGCTGCCTTGGAGGAGTCTGGGGCAGCTACCTGGGTCTGTGGTGCTTAAAACAGAGGAAAAAAGACTCTAGGAGATGTCTTGGAGGAGTCTTGGGTGGATCCCGGAGGATAAACTGTCCTCCAAAAGAGAAAAATCATCTCAGGTAGCTGCCCTGGAGGAGTCTGGGTTTGCTACGCACGATATTCTGTCTCTAAAACTGTAGGAAAAGCAGTCTGGGAGATACCTGGGATGAGTCTCAGGTGGGTGCTGGAGGAGAAAGTGTCCTCCAAAAGAGAAAAATCATCTCGGGTAGCTGCCTTGGAGGAGTCTGGGGCTGCTGCCTGAATATATGGTGCTTAAAACAGAGGAAAAAAGACTCTAGGAGATGCCTTGGAGGAGTCTTGGGTGGATCCCGGGGGAGAAACTGTCGTCCAAAAGAGAAAAATCATCTCGTGTAGCTGCCCTGGGGGAGTCTGGGGTTGCTACGCGCGATATTCTGTCTCTAAAACTGGAGGAAAAGCACTCTGGGAGATACCTGGGATGAGTCTCAGGTGGGTGCTGGAGGAGAAACTGTCCTCCAAAAGAGAAAAATCATCTCGGGTAGCTGCCTTGGAGGAGTCTGGGGCAGCTACCTGGGTCTGTGGTGCTTAAAACAGAGGAAAAAAGACTCTAGGAGATGTCTTGGAGGAGTCTTGGGTGGATCCCGGGGGATAAACTGTCCTCCAAAAGAGAAAAATCATCTTGGGTAGCTGCCCTGGAGGAGTCTGGGTTTGCTACGCATGATATTCTGTCTCTAAAACTGTAGGAAAAGCACTCTGGGAGATACCTCGGATGAGTCTCAGGTGGGTGCTGGAGGAGAAACTGTCCTCCAAAAGAGAAAAATCATCTCGGGTATCTGCCTTGGAGGAGTCTGGGGCTGCTGCCTGAATGTATGGTCCTTAAAACAGAGGACAAAAGACTCTAGGAGATGCCTGGGAGGAGTCTCAGGTGCATGGTGGAGGAGAAAGTGTCCTCCAAAAGAGAAAAATCATCTCGGGTAGCTGCCCTGGAGGAGTCTGGAGTTGCTACCCGGGACATTCTGTCTCTAAAAGAGGGGGTAAAATACTCCAGGAGATACCTGGGAGGGGTATAGAACGGATCCCAGATTGGGAAGTGTCCTCCAAAATAGAAAAAAAATCTCGGGTAGCTGCCTTGGAGGAGTCTGGGGCTGCTACCCGGGATCTGTGGTGTTTAAAACAGAGGACAAAAGACTCTAGGAGATGCCTGGGAGGAGTCTCAGGTGGATTCCAGAGGAGAAAGTGTCCTCCAAAAGAGAAAAATCATCTCGGGTAGCTGCCTTGGAGGAGTCTGGGGCTGCTGCCTGGATGTATGGTGCTTCAAACAGAGGAAAAAAGACTCTAGGAGATGCCTGGGAGGAGTCTCGGGTGGATTCCAGAGGAGAAACTGTTCTCCAAAAGAGAAAAATCATCTCGGGTAGCTGCCTTGGAGGAGTCTGGGGCAGCTACCTGGGTCTGTGGTGCTTAAAACAGAGGAAAAAAGACTCTAGGAGATGCCTGGGAGGAGCCTTGGGCGGATCCCGGAGGAGAAACTGTCCTCCAAAAGAGAAAAATCATCTCGGGTAGCTTCCCCGGAGGAGTCTGGGGTTGCTACGCGCGATATTCTGTCTCTAAAACTGGAGGAAAAGCACTCTGGGAGATACCTGGGATGAGTCTCAGGTGGGTGCTGGAGGAGAAACTGTCCTCCAAAAGAGAAAAATCATCTCGGGTAGCTGCCTTGGAGGAGTCTGGGGCAGCTACCTGGGTCTGTGGTGCTTAAAACAGAGGAAAAAAGACTCTAGGAGATGTCTTGGAGGAGTCTTGGGCGGGTCCCGGGGGATAAACTGTCCTCCAAAAGAGAAAAATCATCTTGGGTAGCTGCCCTGGAGGAGTCTGGGTTTGCTACGCATGATATTCTGTCTCTAAAACTGTAGGAAAAGCACTCTGGGAGATACCTGGGATGAGTCTCAGGTGGGTGCTGGAGGAGAAAGTGTCCTCCAAAAGAGAAAAATCATCTCGGGTAGCTGCCTTGGAGGAGTCTGGGGCTGCTGCCTGAATATATGGTGCTTAAAACAGAGGACAAAAGACTCTAGGAGATGCCTGGGAGGAGTCTCAGGTGCATGGTGGAGGAGAAAGTGTCCTCCAAAAGAGAAAAATCATCTCGGGTAGCTGCCCTGGTGGAGTCTGGAGTTGCTACCCGGGACATTCTGTCTCTAAAAGAGGGGGTAAAATACTCCAGGAGATACCTGGGAGGGGTATAGAACGGATCCCAGATTGGGAAGTGTCCTCCAAAATAGAAAAAAAATCTCGGGTAGCTGCCTTGGAGGAGTCTGGGGCTGCTACCCGGGATCTGTGGTGTTTAAAACAGAGGACAAAAGACTCTAGGAGATGCCTGGGAGGAGTCTCAGGTGGATTCCAGAGGAGAAAGTGTCCTCCAAAAGAGAAAAATCATGTCGGGCAGCTGCCTTGGAGGAGTCTGGGGCAGCTACCTGGGTCTGTGGTGCTTAAAACAGAGGAAAAAAGACTCTAGGAGATGTCTTGGAGGAGTCTTGGGTGGATCCCGGAGGATAAACTGTCCTCCAAAAGAGAAAAATCATCTCGGGTAGCTGCCCTGGAGGAGTCTGGGGTTGCTACACGCGATATTCTGTCTCTAAAACTGTAGGAAAAGCAGTCTGGGAGATACCTGGGATGAGTCTCAGGCGGGTGCTGGAGGAGAAAGTGTCCTCCAAAAGAGAAAAATCATGTCGGGTAGCTGCCTTGGAGGAGTCTGGGGCTGCTGCCTGAATGTATGGTGCTTAAAACAGAGGAAAAAATACTCTAGGAGATGTCTTGGAGGAGTCTTGGGTGGATCCCGGGGGAGAAACTGTTCTCCAAAAGAGAAAAATCATCTCGGGTAGCTGCCTTGGAGGAGGCTGGGGCTGCTACCTGGGTCTGTGGTGCTTAAAACGGAGGAAAAAAGACTCTAGGAGATGCCTTGGAGGAGCCTTGGGTGGATCCTGGGGGATAAACTGTCCTCCAAAAGAGAAAAATCATCTCGGGTAGCTGCCCTGGAGGAGTCTGGGGTTGCTACGCGCGATATTCTGCCTCTAAAACTGGAGGAAAAGCACTCTGGGAGATACCTGGGATGAGTCTCAGGTGGGTGCTGGAGGAGAAACTGTCCTCCAAAAGAGAAAAATCATCTCGGGTAGCTGCCTTGGAGGAGTCTGGGGCAGCTACCTGGGTCTGTGGTGCTTAAAACAGAGGAAAAAAGACTCTAGGAGATGTCTTGGAGGAGTCTTGGGTGGATCCCGGGGGATAAACTGTCCTCCAAAAGAGAAAAATCATCTTGGGTAGCTGCCCTGGAGGAGTCTGGGGTTGCTACGCACGATATTCTGTCTATAAAACTGCAGGAAAAGCACTCTGGGAGATACCTGGGATGAGTCTCAGGTGGGTGCTGGAGGAGAAAGTGTCCTCCAAAAGAGAAAAATCATCTCGGGTAGCTGCCTTGGAGGAGTCTGGGGCTGCTGCCTGAATATATGGTGCTTAAAACAGAGGAAAAAAGACTCTAGGAGATGCCTGGGAGGAGTCTTCGGTGGATCCCGGGGGAGAAACTGTCCTCCAAAAGAGAAAAATCATCTCGGGTAGCTGCCCTGGGGGAGTCTGGGGTTGCTACGCGCGATATTCTGTCTCTAAAACTGGAGGAAAAGCACTCTGGGAGATACCTGGGATGAGTCTCAGGTGGGTGCTGGAGGAGAAACTGTCCTCCAAAAGAGAAAAATCATCTCGGGTAGCTGCCTTGGAGGAGGCTGGGGCAGCTACCTGGGTCTGTGGTGCTTAAAACAGAGGAAAAAAGACTCTAGGAGATGTCTTGGAGGAGTCTTGGGTGGATCCCCCGGGATAAACTGTCCTCCAAAAGAGAAAAATCATCTTGGGTAGCTGCCCTGGAGGAGTCTGGGTTTGCTACGCACGATATTCTGTCTCTAAAACTGTAGGAAAAGCAGTCTGGGAGATACCTGGGATGAGTCTCAGGTGGGTGCTGGAGGAGAAAGTGTCCTCCAAAAGAGAAAAATCATCTCGGGTAGCTGCCTTGGAGGAGTCTGGGGCTGCTGCCTGAATATATGGTGCTTAAAACAGAGGAAAAAAGACTCTAGGAGATGCCTTGGAGGAGTCTTGGGTGGATCCCGGGGGATAAACTGTCCTCTAAAAGAGAAAAATCATCTCGGGCAGCTGCCTTGGAGGAGTCTGGGGCAGCTACCTGGGTCTGTGGTGCTTAAAACAGAGGAAAAAAGACTCTAGGAGATGTCTTGGAGGAGTCTTGGGTGGATCCCGGAGGATAAACTGTCCTCCAAAAGAGAAAAATCATCTCGGGTAGCTGCCCTGGAGGAGTCTGGGGTTGCTACACGCGATATTCTGTCTCTAAAACTGTAGGAAAAGCAGTCTGGGAGATACCTGGGATGAGTCTCAGGTGGGTGCTGGAGGAGAAACTGTCCTCCAAAAGAGAAAAATCATCTCGGGTAGCTGCCTTGGAGGAGTCTGGGGCTGCTGCCTGAATATATGGTACTTAAAACAGAGGAAAAAAGACTCTAGGAGATGCCTTGGAGGAGTCTTGGGTAGATCCCGGGGGAGAAACTGTCCTCCAAAAGAGAAAAATCATCTCGGGTAGCTGCCCTGGGGGAGTCTGGGGTTGCTACGCGCGATATTCTGTCTCTAAAACTGGAGGAAAAGCACTCTGGGAGATACCTGGGATGAGTCTCAGGTGGGTGCTGGAGGAGAAACTGTCCTCCAAAAGAGAAAAATCATCTCGGGTAGCTGCCTTGGAGGAGTCTGGGGCAGCTACCTGGGTCTGTGGTGCTTAAAACAGAGGAAAAAAGACTCTAGGAGATGTCTTGGAGGAGTCTTGGGTGGATCCCGGGGGATAAACTGTCCTCCAAAAGAGAAAAATCATCTTGGGTAGCTGCCCTGGAGGAGTCTGGGTTTGCTACGCATGATATTCTGTCTCTAAAACTGTAGGAAAAGCACTCTGGGAGATACCTGGGATGAGTCTCAGGTGGGTGCTGGAGGAGAAAGTGTCCTCCAAAAGAGAAAAATCATCTCGGGTATCTGCCTTGGAGGAGTCTGGGGCTGCTGCCTGAATATATGGTGCTTAAAACAGAGGACAAAAGACTCTAGGAGATGCCTGGGAGGAGTCTCAGGTGCATGGTGGAGGAGAAAGTGTCCTCCAAAAGAGAAAAATCATCTCGGGTAGCTGCCCTGGAGGAGTCTGGAGTTGCTACCCGGGACATTCTGTCTGTAAAAGAGGGGGTAAAATACTCCAGGAGATACCTGGGAGGGGTATAGAACGGATCCCAGATTGGGAAGTGTCCTCCAAAATAGAAAAAAAATCTCGGGTAGCTGCCTTGGAGGAGTCTGGGGCTGCTACCCGGGATCTGTGGTGTTTAAAACAGAGGACAAAAGACTCTAGGAGATGCCTGGGAGGAGTCTCAGGTGGATTCCAGAGGAGAAAGTGTCCTCCAAAAGAGAAAAATCATCTCGGGTAGCTGCCTTGGAGGAGTCTGGGGCTGCTGCCTGGATGTATGGTGCTTCAAACAGAGGAAAAAAGACTCTAGGAGATGCCTGGGAGGAGTCTCGAGTGGATTCCAGAGGAGAAACTGTTCTACAAAAGAGAAAAATCATCTCGGGTAGCTGCCTTGGAGGAGTCTGGGGCAGCTACCTGGGTCTGTGGTGCTTAAAACAGAGGAAAAAAGACTCTAGGAGATGCCTGGGAGGAGCCTTGGGCGGATCCCGGAGGAGAAACTGTCCTCCAAAAGAGAAAAATCATCTCGGGTAGCTTCCCCGGAGGAGTCTGGGGTTGCTACGCGCGATATTCTGTCTCTAAAACTGGAGGAAAAGCACTCTGGGAGATACCTGGGATGAGTCTCAGGTGGGTGCTGGAGGAGAAACTGTCCTCCAAAAGAGAAAAATCATCTCGGGTAGCTGCCTTGGAGGAGTCTGGGGCAGCTACCTGGGTCTGTGGTGCTTAAAACAGAGGAAAAAAGACTCTAGGAGATGTCTTGGAGGAGTCTTGGGCGGATCCCGGGGGATAAACTGTCCTCCAAAAGAGAAAAATCATCTTGGGTAGCTGCCCTGGAGGAGTCTGGGTTTGCTACGCATGATATTCTGTCTCTAAAACTGTAGGAAAAGCACTCTGGGAGATACCTGGGATGAGTCTCAGGTGGGTGCTGGAGGAGAAAGTGTCCTCCAAAAGAGAAAAATCATCTCGGGTAGCTGCCTTGGAGGAGTCTGGGGCTGCTGCCTGAATATATGGTGCTTAAAACAGAGGACAAAAGACTCTAGGAGATGCCTGGGAGGAGTCTCAGGTGCATGGTGGAGGAGAAAGTGTCCTCCAAAAGAGAAAAATCATCTCGGGTAGCTGCCTTGGAGGAGTCTGGGGCTGCTGCCTGGATGTATGGTGCTTCAAACAGAGGAAAAAAGACTCTCGGAGATGCCTGGGAGGAGTCTCGGGTGGATTCCAGAGGAGAAACTGTTCTACAAAAGAGAAAAATCATCTCGGGTAGCTGCCTTGGAGGAGTCTGGGGCAGCTACCTGGGTCTGTGGTGCTTAAAACAGAGGAAAAAAGACTCTAGGAGATGTCTGGGAGGAGCCTTGGGCGGATCCCGGAGGAGAAACTGTCCTCCAAAAGAGAAAAATCATCTCGGGTAGCTGCCCTGGAGGAGTCTGGGGTTGCTACGCGCGATATTCTGTCTCTAAAACTGTAGGAAAAGCACTCTGGGAGATACCTGGGATGAGTCTCAGGTGGGTGCTGGAGGAGAAAGTGTCCTCCAAAAGAGAAAAATCATGTCGGGCAGCTGCCTTGGAGGAGTCTGGGGCAGCTACCTGGGTCTGTGGTGCTTAAAACAGAGGAAAAAAGACTCTAGGAGATGTCTTGGAGGAGTCTTGTGTGGATCCCGGGGGAGAAACTGTTCTCCAAAAGAGAAAAATCATCTCGGGTAGCTGCCTTGGAGGAGGCTGGGGCTGCTACCTGGGTCTGTGGTGCTTAAAACGGAGGAAAAAAGACTCTAGGAGATGCCTTGGAGGAGCCTTGGGTGGATCCTGGGGGATAAACTGTCCTCCAAAAGAGAAAAATCATCTCGGGTAGCTGCCCTGGAGGAGTCTGGGTTTGCTACGCACGATATTCTGTCTCTAAAACTGTAGGAAAAGCAGTCTGGGAGATACCTGGGATGAGTCTCAGGTGGGTGCTGGAGGAGAAAGTGTTCTCCAAAAGAGAAAAATCATCTCGGGTAGCTGCCCTGGAGGAGTCTGGGGTTGCTACGCGCGATATTCTGTCTCTAAAACTGTAGGAAAAGCAGTCTGGGAGATACCTGGGATGAGTCTCAGGTGGGTGCTGAAGGAGAAAGTGTCCTCCAAAAGAGAAAAATCATCTCGGGTAGCTGCCTTGGAGGAGTCTGGGGCTGCTGCCTGAATATATGGTGCTTAAAACAGAGGAAAAAAGACTCTAGGAGATGCCTTGGAGGAGCCTTGGGTGTATCCCGGGGGAGAAACTGTCCTCCAAAAGAGAAAAATCATCTCGGGTAGCTGCCCTGGGGGAGTCTGGGGTTCCTACGCGCGATATTCTGTCTCTAAAACTGGAGGAAAATCACTCTGGGAGATAGCTGGGATGAGTCTCAGGTGGGTGCTGGAGGAGAAACTGTCCTGCAAAAGAGAAAAATCATCTCGGGTAGCTGCCTTGGAGGAGTCTGGGGCAGCTACCTGGGTCTGTGGTGCTTAAAACAGAGGAAAAAAGACTCTAGGAGATGTCTTGGAGGAGTCTTGGGTGGATTCCAGAGGAGAAATTGCCCTTCAAAAGAGAAAAATCACTGGAGGGGTATCAAATTCATGCTGGAGGAGAAAGTGTCCTCTAAAAGAGGAAAATCATGTCGGGTAGCTTCCTTGGAGGAGTCTGGGGCTGCTACCCGGGATATTGTGTCTCTAAAACAGAGAACAAAAGACTCTAGGAGATGCCTAGGGGGAGTCTCAGGTGCATGGTGGAGGAGAAAGTGTCCTCCAAAAGAGAAAAATCATCTCGGGTAGCTGCCCTGGAGGAGTCTGGGGCTGCTGCCTGAATGTATGGTGCCTAAAACAGAGGACAAAAGACTCTAGGAGATGCCTTGGTGGAGTCTCGGGTGGATTCCACAGGAGAAAGTGCCCTTCAAAAGAGAAAAATCACTGGAGGAGTATCAAATTCATGCTGCAGGAGAAAGTGTCCTCTAAAAGAGGAAAATCATGTCGGGTAGCTTCCTTGGAGGAGTCTAGGGCTGCTACCCGGGATATTGTGTCTCTAAAACAGAGGACAAAAGACTCTAGGAGATGCCTAGGAGGATTCTCAGGTGCATGGTGGAGGAGAAAGTGTCCTCCAAAAGAGAAAAATCATCTCGGGTAGCTGCCCTGGAGGAGTCTGGAGTTGCTACCCGGGACATTCTGTCTCTAAAAGAGGGGGTAAAATACTCCAGGAGATACCTGGGAGGGGTATAGAACGGATCCCAGATTGGGAAGTGTCCTCCAAAATAGAAAAAAAATCTCGGGTAGCTGCCTTGGAGGAGTCTGGGGCTGCTACCCGGGATCTGTGGTGTTTAAAACAGAGGACAAAAGACTCTAGGAGATGCCTGGGAGGAGTCTCAGGTGGATTCCAGAGGAGAAAGTGTCCTCCAAAAGAGAAAAATCATCTCGGGTAGCTGCCTTGGAGGAGTCTGGGGCAGCTACCTGGGTCTGTGGTGCTTAAAACAGAGGAAAAAAGACTCTAGGAGATGCCTTGGAGGAGCCTTGGGCGGATCCCGGAGGAGAAACTGTCCTCCAAAAGAGAAAAATCATCTCGGGTAGCTTCCCCGGAGGAGTCTGGGGTTGCTACGCGCGATATTCTGTCTCTAAAACTGTAGGAAAAGCAGTCTGGGAGATACCTGGGATGAGTCTCAGGTGGGTGCTGGAGGAGAAAGTGTCCTCCAAAAGAGAAAAATCATCTCGGGTATCTGCCTTGGAGGAGTCTGGGGCTGCTGCCTGAATGTATGGTCCTTAAAACAGAGGACAAAAGACTCTAGGAGATGCCTGGGAGGAGTCTCAGGTGCATGGTGGAGGAGAAAGTGTCCTCCAAAAGAGAAAAATCATCTCGGGTAGCTGCCCTGGAGGAGTCTGGAGTTGCTACCCGGGACATTCTGTCTCTAAAAGAGGGGGTAAAATACTCCAGGAGATACCTGGGAGGGGTATAGAACGGATCCCAGATTGGGAAGTGTCCTCCAAAATAGAAAAAAAATCTCGGGTAGCTGCCTTGGAGGAGTCTGGGGCTGCTACCCGGGATCTGTGGTGTTTAAAACAGAGGACAAAAGACTCTAGGAGATGCCTGGGAGGAGTCTCAGGTGGATTCCAGAGGAGAAAGTGTCCTCCAAAAGAGAAAAATCATCTCGGGTAGCTGCCTTGGAGGAGTCTGGGGCTGCTGCCTGGATGTATGGTGCTTCAAACAGAGGAAAAAAGACTCTAGGAGATGCCTGGGAGGAGTCTCGGGTGGATTCCAGAGGAGAAACTGTTCTCCAAAAGAGAAAAATCATCTCGGGTAGCTGCCTTGGAGGAGTCTGGGGCAGCTACCTGGGTCTGTGGTGCTTAAAACAGAGGAAAAAAGACTCTAGGAGATGCCTGGGAGGAGCCTTGGGCGGATCCCGGAGGAGAAACTGTCCTCCAAAAGAGAAAAATCATCTCGGGTAGCTTCCCCGGAGGAGTCTGGGGTTGCTACGCGCGATATTCTGTCTCTAAAACTGGAGGAAAAGCACTCTGGGAGATACCTGGGATGAGTCTCAGGTGGGTGCTGGAGGAGAAACTGTCCTCCAAAAGAGAAAAATCATCTCGGGTAGCTGCCTTGGAGGAGTCTGGGGCAGCTACCTGGGTCTGTGGTGCTTAAAACAGAGGAAAAAAGACTCTAGGAGATGTCTTGGAGGAGTCTTGGGCGGGTCCCGGGGGATAAACTGTCCTCCAAAAGAGAAAAATCATCTTGGGTAGCTGCCCTGGAGGAGTCTGGGTTTGCTACGCATGATATTCTGTCTCTAAAACTGTAGGAAAAGCACTCTGGGAGATACCTGGGATGAGTCTCAGGTGGGTGCTGGAGGAGAAAGTGTCCTCCAAAAGAGAAAAATCATCTCGGGTAGCTGCCTTGGAGGAGTCTGGGGCTGCTGCCTGAATATATGGTGCTTAAAACAGAGGACAAAAGACTCTAGGAGATGCCTGGGAGGAGTCTCAGGTGCATGGTGGAGGAGAAAGTGTCCTCCAAAAGAGAAAAATCATCTCGGGTAGCTGCCCTGGGGGAGTCTGGAGTTGCTACCCGGGACATTCTGTCTCTAAAAGAGGGGGTAAAATACTCCAGGAGATACCTGGGAGGGGTATAGAACGGATCCCAGATTGGGAAGTGTCCTCCAAAATAGAAAAAAAATCTCGGGTAGCTGCCTTGGAGGAGTCTGGGGCTGCTACCCGGGATCTGTGGTGTTTAAAACAGAGGACAAAAGACTCTAGGAGATGCCTGGGAGGAGTCTCAGGTGGATTCCAGAGGAGAAAGTGTCCTCCAAAAGAGAAAAATCATGTCGGGCAGCTGCCTTGGAGGAGTCTGGGGCAGCTACCTGGGTCTGTGGTGCTTAAAACAGAGGAAAAAAGACTCTAGGAGATGTCTTGGAGGAGTCTTGGGTGGATCCCGGAGGATAAACTGTCCTCCAAAAGAGAAAAATCATCTCGGGTAGCTGCCCTGGAGGAGTCTGGGGTTGCTACACGCGATATTCTGTCTCTAAAACTGTAGGAAAAGCAGTCTGGGAGATACCTGGGATGAGTCTCAGGCGGGTGCTGGAGGAGAAAGTGTCCTCCAAAAGAGAAAAATCATGTCGGGTAGCTGCCTTGGAGGAGTCTGGGGCTGCTGCCTGAATGTATGGTGCTTAAAACAGAGGAAAAAATACTCTAGGAGATGTCTTGGAGGAGTCTTGGGTGGATCCCGGGGGAGAAACTGTTCTCCAAAAGAGAAAAATCATCTCGGGTAGCTGCCTTGGAGGAGGCTGGGGCTGCTACCTGGGTCTGTGGTGCTTAAAACGGAGGAAAAAAGACTCTAGGAGATGCCTTGGAGGAGCCTTGGGTGGATCCTGGGGGATAAACTGTCCTCCAAAAGAGAAAAATCATCTCGGGTAGCTGCCCTGGAGGAGTCTGGGGTTGCTACGCGCGATATTCTGCCTCTAAAACTGGAGGAAAAGCACTCTGGGAGATACCTGGGATGAGTCTCAGGTGGGTGCTGGAGGAGAAACTGTCCTCCAAAAGAGAAAAATCATCTCGGGTAGCTGCCTTGGAGGAGTCTGGGGCAGCTACCTGGGGTCTGTGGTGCTTAAAACAGAGGAAAAAAGACTCTAGGAGATGTCTTGGAGGAGTCTTGGGTGGATCCCGGGGGATAAACTGTCCTCCAAAAGAGAAAAATCATCTTGGGTAGCTGCCCTGGAGGAGTCTGGGGTTGCTACGCACGATATTCTGTCTATAAAACTGCAGGAAAAGCACTCTGGGAGATACCTGGGATGAGTCTCAGGTGGGTGCTGGAGGAGAAAGTGTCCTCCAAAAGAGAAAAATCATCTCGGGTAGCTGCCTTGGAGGAGTCTGGGGGCTGCTGCCTGAATATATGGTGCTTAAAACAGAGGAAAAAAGACTCTAGGAGATGCCTGGGAGGAGTCTTCGGTGGATCCCGGGGGAGAAACTGTCCTCCAAAAGAGAAAAATCATCTCGGGTAGCTGCCCTGGGGGAGTCTGGGGTTGCTACGCGCGATATTCTGTCTCTAAAACTGGAGGAAAAGCACTCTGGGAGATACCTGGGATGAGTCTCAGGTGGGTGCTGGGAGGAGAAACTGTCCTCCAAAAGAGAAAAATCATCTCGGGTAGCTGCCTTGGAGGAGGCTGGGGCAGCTACCTGGGTCTGTGGTGCTTAAAACAGAGGAAAAAAGACTCTAGGAGATGTCTTGGAGGAGTCTTGGGTGGATCCCCCGGGATAAACTGTCCTCCAAAAGAGAAAAATCATCTTGGGTAGCTGCCCTGGAGGAGTCTGGGTTTGCTACGCACGATATTCTGTCTCTAAAACTGTAGGAAAAGCAGTCTGGGAGATACCTGGGATGAGTCTCAGGTGGGTGCTGGAGGAGAAAGTGTCCTCCAAAAGAGAAAAATCATCTCGGGTAGCTGCCTTGGAGGAGTCTGGGGCTGCTGCCTGAATATATGGTGCTTAAAACAGAGGAAAAAAGACTCTAGGAGATGCCTTGGAGGAGTCTTGGGTGGATCCCGGGGGATAAACTGTCCTCTAAAAGAGAAAAATCATCTCGGGCAGCTGCCTTGGAGGAGTCTGGGGCAGCTACCTGGGTCTGTGGTGCTTAAAACAGAGGAAAAAAGACTCTAGGAGATGTCTTGGAGGAGTCTTGGGTGGATCCCGGAGGATAAACTGTCCTCCAAAAGAGAAAAATCATCTCGGGTAGCTGCCCTGGAGGAGTCTGGGGTTGCTACACGCGATATTCTGTCTCTAAAACTGTAGGAAAAGCAGTCTGGGAGATACCTGGGATGAGTCTCAGGTGGGTGCTGGAGGAGAAACTGTCCTCCAAAAGAGAAAAATCATCTCGGGTAGCTGCCTTGGAGGAGTCTGGGGCTGCTGCCTGAATATATGGTGCTTAAAACAGAGGAAAAAAGACTCTAGGAGATGCCTTGGAGGAGTCTTGGGTAGATCCCGGGGGAGAAACTGTCCTCCAAAAAGAGAAAAATCATCTCGGGTAGCTGCCCTGGGGGAGTCTGGGGTTGCTACGCGCGATATTCTGTCTCTAAAACTGGAGGAAAAGCACTCTGGGAGATACCTGGGATGAGTCTCAGGTGGGTGCTGGAGGAGAAACTGTCCTCCAAAAGAGAAAAATCATCTCGGGTAGCTGCCTTGGAGGAGTCTGGGGCAGCTACCTGGGTCTGTGGTGCTTAAAACAGAGGAAAAAAGACTCTAGGAGATGTCTTGGAGGAGTCTTGGGTGGATCCCGGGGATAAACTGTCCTCCAAAAGAGAAAAATCATCTTGGGTAGCTGCCCTGGAGGAGTCTGGGTTTGCTACGCATGATATTCTGTCTCTAAAACTGTAGGAAAAGCACTCTGGGAGATACCTGGGATGAGTCTCAGGTGGGTGCTGGAGGAGAAAGTGTCCTCCAAAAGAGAAAAATCATCTCGGGTATCTGCCTTGGAGGAGTCTGGGGCTGCTGCCTGAATATATGGTGCTTAAAACAGAGGACAAAAGACTCTAGGAGATGCCTGGGAGGAGTCTCAGGTGCATGGTGGAGGAGAAAGTGTCCTCCAAAAGAGAAAAATCATCTCGGGTAGCTGCCCTGGAGGAGTCTGGAGTTGCTACCCGGGACATTCTGTCTGTAAAAGAGGGGGTAAAATACTCCAGGAGATACCTGGGAGGGGTATAGAACGGATCCCAGATTGGGAAGTGTCCTCCAAAATAGAAAAAAAATCTCGGGTAGCTGCCTTGGAGGAGTCTGGGGCTGCTACCCGGGATCTGTGGTGTTTAAAACAGAGGACAAAAGACTCTAGGAGATGCCTGGGAGGAGTCTCAGGTGGATTCCAGAGGAGAAAGTGTCCTCCAAAAGAGAAAAATCATCTCGGGTAGCTGCCTTGGAGGAGTCTGGGGCTTCTGCCTGGATGTATGGTGCTTCAAACAGAGGAAAAAAGACTCTAGGAGATGCCTGGGAGGAGTCTCGAGTGGATTCCAGAGGAGAAACTGTTCTACAAAAGAGAAAAATCATCTCGGGTAGCTGCCTTGGAGGAGTCTGGGGCAGCTACCTGGGTCTGTGGTGCTTAAAACAGAGGAAAAAAGACTCTAGGAGATGCCTGGGAGGAGCCTTGGGCGGATCCCGGAGGAGAAACTGTCCTCCAAAAGAGAAAAATCATCTCGGGTAGCTTCCCCGGAGGAGTCTGGGGTTGCTACGCGCGATATTCTGTCTCTAAAAACTGGAGGAAAAGCACTCTGGGAGATACCTGGGATGAGTCTCAGGTGGGTGCTGGAGGAGAAACTGTCCTCCAAAAGAGAAAAATCATCTCGGGTAGCTGCCTTGGAGGAGTCTGGGGCAGCTACCTGGGTCTGTGGTGCTTAAAACAGAGGAAAAAAGACTCTAGGAGATGTCTTGGAGGAGTCTTGGGCGGATCCCGGGGGATAAACTGTCCTCCAAAAGAGAAAAATCATCTTGGGTAGCTGCCCTGGAGGAGTCTGGGTTTGCTACGCATGATATTCTGTCTCTAAAACTGTAGGAAAAGCACTCTGGGAGATACCTGGGATGAGTCTCAGGTGGGTGCTGGAGGAGAAAAGTGTCCTCCAAAAGAGAAAAATCATCTCGGGTAGCTGCCTTGGAGGAGTCTGGGGCTGCTGCCTGAATATATGGTGCTTAAAACAGAGGACAAAAGACTCTAGGAGATGCCTGGGAGGAGTCTCAGGTGCATGGTGGAGGAGAAAGTGTCCTCCAAAAGAGAAAAATCATCTCGGGTAGCTGCCTTGGAGGAGTCTGGGGCTGCTGCCTGGATGTATGGTGCTTCAAACAGAGGAAAAAAGACTCTCGGAGATGCCATGGGAGGAGTCTCGGGTGGATTCCAGAGGAGAAACTGTTCTACAAAAGAGAAAAATCATCTCGGGTAGCTGCCTTGGAGGAGTCTGGGGCAGCTACCTGGGTCTGTGGTGCTTAAAACAGAGGAAAAAAGACTCTAGGAGATGTCTGGGAGGAGCCTTGGGCGGATCCCGGAGGAGAAACTGTCCTCCAAAAGAGAAAAATCATCTCGGGTAGCTGCCCTGGAGGAGTCTGGGGTTGCTACGCGCGATATTCTGTCTCTAAAACTGTAGGAAAAGCACTCTGGGAGATACCTGGGATGAGTCTCAGGTGGGTGCTGGAGGAGAAAGTGTCCTCCAAAAGAGAAAAATCATGTCGGGCAGCTGCCTTGGAGGAGTCTGGGGCAGCTACCTGGGTCTGTGGTGCTTAAAACAGAGGAAAAAGACTCTAGGAGATGTCTTGGAGGAGTCTTGTGTGGATCCCGGGGGAGAAACTGTTCTCCAAAAGAGAAAAATCATCTCGGGTAGCTGCCTTGGAGGAGGCTGGGGCTGCTACCTGGGTCTGTGGTGCTTAAAACGGAGGAAAAAAGACTCTAGGAGATGCCTTGGAGGAGCCTTGGGTGGATCCTGGGGGATAAACTGTCCTCCAAAAGAGAAAAATCATCTCGGGTAGCTGCCCTGGAGGAGTCTGGGTTTGCTACGCACGATATTCTGTCTCTAAAACTGTAGGAAAAGCA